>NC_087264.1:46058647-48458647 GCF_015220805.1 Pogoniulus pusillus | reverse complement strand
GTGTATGGATTTAAGTCATGGCTGTGTTGTTTGTAAACGTGTCAGTCATACCAGAGTTACTGAACTGCCAGTGCTCTGATTGGCATATGCTTTGCCTGCCCTTACTCCTTCCTTTTAAAACAAATACCTTTGTTTTCTTTGCTGTTGAATTCTCTGGAGATAAAAACCTGAAACTTTAAAACTTAAAATGACTCTTGACTTTACAAGCATTGCATTTCTTTCTCTGCTTATAAATAGACAAAGAGCAAACACACCGGGGAAGTTGTCTCAATTCCAAAAGCCATTTCTTTTCCATCACTCTGATCAAGCAATCTAGATCTTGGCTTCTCTCCCTTTAAAATATGAATGCTTCTTAAATTTTTTTTATTATAAACCCATAAGACTCACACAAATAAGGATTATAGGGCTCTGATCTTAAATTTTGCAAATAGTGATTTCTTTATTTTCACTACTAGTGCCTGCAGTTGTATCAGAGGTCAATTAACGCTTCTGTTAGAGCACACACCCTTTTAACCCAGCTTGCTCTTTACATGCTGGAAGGTGAGAAGGTGAGGGCAGCTGCTCAGTGAAGTAATAAGGATCAGTGTAAGTAGTGATGCTTTACTGATCATGCTAATGAGGGGAAAAGAAATAAACCGTGTTCTCCTTGCCAGTTGTGGTGGCATCAAGCTAAAATGTGGTTGTATTAAGATAAAACCTGTTTTCTGCAATATATTCTAGAGACCTTAATACAGGCTCAGTTTTTGCTAGAATTTGGTGCAAATGATCTTGCTTATATCTATAAATTGCAAGTGTGAAATCAGTTATTTAAGAGGCTTTTAGACTTCTAATGTTCTGTGTTTCTAGGAAAAACCTTGTGTAACCCCCCTGCAGATGCAGTCTTTCTCCAGTATGGTCTGCTGTCAGGCAAGCTTTATTATTGACTGCTTGCAGACTTGAACTGGTGTGATGGTTTGGGTGTTACCTGCCGCCCCACTCTTTGGAAATCACCCAGACTAGACTCATGGCTCTGGAAATATGAATGAAGCTTATATTTACAGCTGGTACAATATACAAGCAGATATTTACAGTATATACTTGGTGCCATGGTCTAGTTGACTGGATAGGGCTGGGGGATAGGTTGGACTGGATGATCTTGGAGGTCTCTTCCAACCTGGTTGATTCTATGATTCTAAATTGCCTCAGCAATGCGTTAATAGGCTGGTGTAAAGAACCTTAGCCTGTTCACTGGCATGACTCTGAATGTGCTTTTGTCTCTTAAATGGGAGAGGTACTGACAACTTAGCCACCAAATTGCAGAATCGGTGAGGTTTGATCTAAGGTCACTAAGCAAAAATCTATTGTAGTTTGTTTAATCTATGTTAGACTCAATATTTGGATTTCTAAATTTGGTAAGCGTAAGGGAAATGCCTGACAAAGCCATTCTTACACTCAGAGAAGATGTTATCAAAATATACTCTAAGTACAAAGTAATTTAATCTTACCCACCTTTCTGAGATTAAATTTAAAGCATTTCTTTTGTAGCCTGTTTTGAATATATTGTGATCAGATCTTACTTCAACGTGGTGAGATGACTCACACATCTGAAGCACTGTAATCAGGAGCAACCAGCAAGGGAGAAGGGTTGGAGGAGTGGCCCTATGTAGTAGGGGATGTTCTGGATGTCATGGAAGTAGAGATTAAGGATGATCAGGTTGAGTCCCTATGAGGGACACAGTCTCAAGTTGTGCTGGGGGAGGTATTAGGCCTGATATTAGGAGAGAGTGGTTTGCCATTGGAATGGGCTGCCCAGAGAGGTGATGAAGTCACCATCCCTGGAGGTGTTCAAGGAAAGACTGGATGAGGCACTTAGTGCCATGGTCTGGTTGATTGGATATGGCTGGGTGCTAGGCTGGACTGGATGAGCTTGGAGGTCTCTTCCAACCTGGTTGATTCTATGATTCTACTCCTTTTGCTATAAGAAATGTAGTGTTTGGGTTTTTCATCTAATGTCTTTCAAATATAGACTACTTCTTACTGACCTGTTTCTGTCATTCTTTTCTACATCTTTTTGGATGAGTATTTAAAACCACAAAGACAAGTATTTGTCTAGAGTGTGAGGTTTACCTAGACCACTAATCCAAAAACATTGTCTGGTTCAGTGCTAAAGATGACTCCTAAAACCTTTTGGGTGGTGATGGTAACAAATATGTTTGTGCCAAAAGTTTATATATTTAGGTCTTCTGACCCTACATTAAAAGTTTGTCCTTACTGCCCTTTCATTTCTTCCTGAACTGTCTACAGTTAATGATCTCTGTTTTGGAGTGATCACCTTGCATATTACAGTTAAAGTGGTTTTGTTATTCTAAACAGAAATGCTCTGCCCGAGGTTTACAAAGAAGTATGAAGGTCGATTTAATTAGGTTGTAAGACAAATTATTGAAGTTTAGTGTGCAAATATGTAGACACAGGGATGCAAATTAGCCATAAGGGCACCAATCCATATAGTAGATCATACCTTTAACTTCTAGTTCTCAGTTTTTAACTGGTATAGTGCTACTTGAAGAGCCAGATTAGTTGTTTGGGGTTTTCTTTGGTTTTCTTTTATCAAAGATTGCAAACTTTTAACCTGTTCTTTAAAAACTAGGAAGATGCAAATCAAAGGGCTTGATGTGAGCATTTTCTGATGGCAGGCACTCGCATAAACAAAATTATATGTAACTAGCAGTGTCTGTGGGCTGTCATTGTCTTGTCTGAAATTAGGGAAGATGTGTCAGCTGTGAGTCCATGTTAATGCACCTTTAAATTCCTTGTGTTGAGAATGGAAGGGATCTCAAAGTCATTTACAGACACTGTGGGATGTTGTTTTCTAAGTTAACCTGCCCTTTTACTCTGGCCTTCAATCAGCACGGGTGGAGCTGCTAAGATGAAGGCACATCATAGTGAAAAGCAGGTAAAAGTTGTGTGCTTCCTAGGCTAGGTGGGAAAAGTAGGTACCAGAATAGCCACCACCCTTGTCTTCTCCCCAGTGTTACAAACTGTTAACAAATATAGGAAATGTACTTGGATAAAAGCAGTGTGGTGTGGAGATCTACCATGTTGTTCATGGTATATTTTGCTTCGCTACTCGTCTTAAAGCATTTAACTCAATTTTTGGGTGATTTAGATTGTAGTTCTGAAGTGATTTTGACTTTAGTATATTTCACATAGAAGATACTCTACAGATTTGTATTGTGTTTGTGTTCCCTTGTGCAGTGGATCAGTGTTAAATGCTTTATGAAGCAAAACCTAATTCTGTGTTTTAAGCTGGTTTTTATTCTTGTACAATGTTACTGCTTTTCTGTGATACAGTAGAACTTCAGTCACAAGTTTCAGTTGTTTGCAGATGCTTACAAAAATGTAATAGGTAACTAATAGCAACCTGCCATAAAATCCTTAAAGACTTCTAAAAGTTGTATGTTCATAAAGTATTCTTTTTTATTGTTCTTACAACACAAAGAAAGATACAAATGTAATATGGAAAAGAATGCTAATTCCAAACATTTCCTAACTTATTGTGATTTGAAGTTCTATTGCATAGCATATGTTTCACCTGTACTGGGAAATAGTGTTTCAAGCTGACAAGTTCATGCTTTTGCTCTTCTTTTGACAATTTTGCAGGGAACATTTCAGGTTTTTTTGCCAAGTCTGTTTGTGTTTTTAAATCTTGTTATGAGAACACATCTGTGACTTTGCAATCCAGTCCTTGAGATAAAGCTCCGTTCATGGGAAATACGTACTTAGACCAGAGGACTTAAAGATGGGATTCTAGTGGTCTGATTTTGGCTCTCTAAAATATTTGCCATGTGGTATTACTGAATGGTATGTATTTTGGTTTTCCAAAGGTGCTGAAGGTAGCCAGCTTCCACTGAGTTCAGAAGTTTTCTTGAAGTCTGACCTACTGACTTTCTGCACTTCATTACTGCATGAAATTGATATAAGATTCATTAGCTACTGAGAGACCTGCCTGTGTGAAATACAAAAATAGATGGAATTTTTCATGCAGTTGTCTTATGTTATGTGTTGAGGTTGCAGAATTCAGTTGTTCAGCTCAGCAAAAAAAAAAAAAAAAGCCCAGTTATTTATCAGTTCAGTGAGGAACAATATCAATATGAAATATTCTCAACTGCTTTTAAGTGCAATAAAAAACAGCTAACTGATACAGAGATGAGATAAAGATGAATCTGTGAGACCATTCATTTATTGTTTGAGAAGAAAATTCAGATTTGCTAAAATAGTTAGTATGAGTGATGCCTCCATTCTGAGGGTCTTGAATGCCCTTGCAAAAGCTGTTTGGGTGGCTGAAGTGAAAGAAACATAATCAAAGAACCTCTAATTGCAGATAGCACACCAAAAGCTAAATGGAGTTGAGAATAGAACACTGATCCCTTAGTCCTCTTCTGGCCATGCTGTGTTTGTGTTCATTCCTTCTTGAAAAGGAGTTTAAAACAGTACATTACTTTGAGGATTACAAAGTTTCCTTCTTTCCCTATTTTAAGGTATCAAGAAGCAGGTAAAATGGCATGCTTTTTCCCTTCTCTGAGGTTTGTACTTTGAAGCCTAGTGTAATTGGAAATGAAAACCCAACTTGAATTTTGGAGCCTTTTTTTTTTGCGTGGTCACTTCTCTTGAAATATATTGATCATGAAAATGTTTATTTTTGTTATAAACTGGCAAGGAAGGTTCTTTTAATAATCCCAGTGGTGGGGTTTTCAGAGGGGTAAAAAAAACCAAACAGCTGTCACAGAAAGGAGATGATGATTTGCAGGAAAAAATGGTAATGTGGTTTTAAATGATTCTGTCAATATATTAAGGTGTTACTACATTGAAGATGGAATACTGTCATATTCTATGTTATACAGGAACTTGACAAGAGGAGTTGGTAGATTTAGAGAGTTACTAAGAGCTGTTGAAACAAGAACTACACAAAATCTGAGAATGGTAAGTTATCTGAGAATGGTAAGTTATCTTAAACCACATTCCTGTTGCAACATCTGAATCTTAGTAGGCCAGTAGAACAAATATGGCATCATAAAATAGAGACAAATAATTGGATACAAAGCATATTGATCAGGATTGTTTATCCACTACTTGAAAGGTTAAATTTCTTGGCTTAAGTGTATGATAATGTGGTGGTTTAGGTGTTCCCTGCCCCCCCTCACTTTAGAAGGTACCCAAACTAGACTCAGCCAGTTCTGGGAATATGAATGAAGCTATTTATTTACAGCTAGCACAATATACAAGCAGGTATTTACAATATATACAGAAATATACAAAAATATACAAGGTAAAAATAATACAGAAGCACAACTCCCCTCCCAGAAACCTGAGTCCCCAGGAGGGGCTCTCAACCACCCCTACACCTTCCCCCTGCCCCTCTCAACCTTACCCCAGTCCTAAGGAAGAATAGAGGTTCAGCCAAGAGGTTAAGAAGCAAAGGTGAGTGGCAGGAGAAGTTAGGGAGATGCAGCTCAGCCAAAGCCCAGCCAGAAAGTGAAGACAAAATGGCCAGAGTGTTATCTAATGTTTTCCCTTCTTGTTCCCATACCTCTCAGCGAGACTGAGGGAAGGAGACATCACCATTGTTTTCCTTTCACAGCCTATCATCTAGTTTTTCTCACCAAAACATTCTAGCCTGCTTCAAACTAGCACAGATAAAACCAAAAAGGAATGTTTAATACCCAGGCTCTCCTCTCTTTCTCTTTGCTGTTTGTGGTTGTGGTTAAAATCTGATCTGTCTCTAACTGAGCACTCTTCCAACTTTAATCACAATCACCCTGTGGATGACTTACCATAATTTCACAAGAGTATTAGAATCATAGAATCAACCAGGTTGGAAGAGACCTATTGCTTCATCTTTTTTTAATGGAATAGGAATGAGGACAAAATGCAGTGTCTTTCTTTGTCCTTTTTAGTTGGAATTTACCAAGTTAGAGTTTTTTAATATTTGTGATAGAGCCTCTTAAAACAATAAAGCACAATCATGAAGATCTGTTATTTATATTATCAAAAAATAAACCTTTATTAGAAGAGTGATGTATCTTTTTTGAGTCTTTATATATATAAGACTAAGTCTTACATCTTTTGGTCTAATGTAATGATTGCCAAAATGTCCTAGATTAATTTCCTGATATTAAACCTGTAAAGCTTCTAAAATGATAATAAGGAAGGTAATTGGTTTCTTAATTTAATAATGGATTCCTAGTCAGGATATTAAACTTATTAAATAACATACTTTTAATGGAGAGGGAGGAGTTCTTTCAATATATGAATTAAGGTGGAAAATGCAAGTAGTATTGTGCTTGTCCATGTCTTAAACATTACACATGTTACTGAGTTATGTTTTTGATGAAAATGGAGATCTCACCTTTTTTGTACTGCCCTGGTACTGATCTCTGAGCTTCCATCATCTTGATAGTCTCTTCTCCCAGACAACCAGCAATAGAACAAGGGGACACAGTCTCAAGTTGTGCCAGGGGAGGTCTAGGCTGGATGTTAGGAAGAAGTTCTTCCCAGAGAGAGTGATTTGCCATTGGAATGGGCTGCTCATGGAGGTGGTGGAGGCACCATCCCTGGGGGTGTTCAAGAAAAGCCTGGATGAGGCACTTAGTGCCATTATCTAGTTGACTGGCTAGGGCTGGGTGCTAGGTTGGACTGGATGGTCTTGGAGGTCTTTTCCAGCCTGGTTGATTCTATGAGTCTATAATACAGTTGTGCAGGTGGTATGTGTATGTATGAAACATAAAAGAGGAGATTAATGTGATAGTTCTGGATTATAGGATGACTTCAAAGCTTTAAATTAATATTACTTAGAAATACTTATGTGAGTATTATTTATTCTTAATTATATTGTGGCAAGAACATTTGGTCAACATAAACTTCTTCTTGCTGGTCTACAGCCTTGTTCCATTTTTACTGAGCCTTACAAACAGCAACAAACAGTAGCACCTTCAAGTGCAAGTTGTCACAAGCCAAAATCCTTTGAGGTTTGGGCTATGAACTGTCTCTGGAGGGTTGATCTTGACTAACTGCCAGGTCCCCACCTAAGCTGCTCTCATTCCCCTTCCTTAGCATAACAAGGAGCAAATAAACAGAAGAGCTCATGGGTCAAAGTAAAGACAGGAATTTGCTTGTCAGTTACTCTCATGGGCAAAACAGACTCAGCTTGGGGGGAAGAGAGTGGGAAGTGGGATGGTGAAAATCAAAAACATAATCTAAAGCACTTTCTCCCCACCCTCTCTTACCAGATTCAACTTTAGTCCTTCATTCCTGACTCTTCTGCCTCCTCTCCCTACCCTCTTACTCCCTGAGTGGTACATGGTGGGTGGAGGGGTTGTGCTGAGTCTATAGTAGTTCCTCTCTATTGCTCCTTGGTCCTCATACCTCTTCCGAGTTCCAGTGTGAGGTTGCTTCTGTGTGTTTCAGTTGCTTCAGGGATGTCAATATGTTCCACTCTATGGAGCCTCCTCTCAGTAGGTGTGGACATCTGCTCCACTGTGTTCTCTCACAGAAATGTCTTCATTCAGGCCTGGAGAGATGGCAGAGGTTATTGAGCACAAAATACCTGGAAATATACCTGATGTGCTCCACTTTTAGGAGCAACAGTTGAGGTTGGTGGTCCAGAAGTATCGATGTTTAACTGACAAAGTGGAAAAATTGTTTGTTAATGCCACTTTTTTCCTTTGTCTTCAGAGAATTGAACACAGTACTTGTAGCACACCTGTTTTTTGCTGGATGTTTTAAAGTAGCAAAATGTATTCTGTATGACTAGTCTTCTCTAGAAATAGTCCGAGCCTTGAAGAGTTTGTGTTCAGCATTTCTAAGAGAAGTATTTGTCTTTCATTTAACAGACGATAGCAAGACAACTAGCAGAAATTTTGTTACGAGGCATGTGTGAACAGAGCTATTGGAATCCACTGGAAGATCCTCCTCACCAGTCACCCCTAGATGATCCACTTCGCAAAGGTTCAAATACTAAGAATTACGCACTCAGTAGAAGACCTCGGGTATACACTGGAGAAAAGTATGGCTGAGTTTATACCTCTCTCCTTTCTACAGCTGCAGTTGTTACCCAGTGCACAAAATGTAGAAGGGATTGGGAAATGTGAACGGCAGTGTTTCCCGTGCTCTCTGTATATGTGTGTATGTGTGTATATCACAGTATCATCAGGGTTGGAAGAGACCTCACAGATCATCAAGTCCAACCCTTTACCACAGAGCTCAAGGCTAGACCATGGCACCAAGTGCCACGTCCAATCTTGCCTTGAACAGCTCCAGGGACGGCGACTCCACCACCTCCCCGGGCAGCCCATTCCAGTGTCCAATGACTCTCTCAGTGAAGAACTTTCTCCTCACCTCCAGCCTAAATTTCCCCTGGCGCAGCCTGAGGCTGTGTCCTCTTGTTCAGCTTTGTTTGAAGAGGTTCCTGACAATATTCATCCATCACCCAGCACCACGACGCAGAATCACAGAATGTCAGGGGCTGGAAGGGACCTCCAAAGCTCACCCAGACCAAGCCCCCTGCCAGAGCAGGATCTGCTATACCAGATCATACAAGAACACATCCAGACAGGTTTTGAGTATCTCCAGAGAGGGAGACTGCACAACCAACCTGGGCAGACTGTTCCAGGGTTCTGTCACCCTCACAGGGCAAAAAATACTCCTCCTGTTTAAATGAAATTTCCTATGCCTTAGCTTCCACCCATTGGCCCTTGTCCTGTCATCAACCATCACCTAGCAGAGCCTGGCTCCAGCCTCCTGGCACTCACCTGCACATATTGACAACCACTTCACTCATATGTTTCCTCTGTGGGAAGACACAGAAAATGTCTGAGTTCAGTCAAGTAAATTGAGCTTCTTGAATGACCAGATCAAAAAAAAATTCTCAGTAGTTGTATTGATTAGCAAAATAAAATCCCATCGACAAAACGGCTACTGTCAGATCTTAGCTGCTATGTAGTACTTCCACAGAATCACAACATTGCCTTCAAACTGCCTGGAGTTCAGTATCACAGTATCACAGTATCACCAAGGTTGGAAGAGACCTCACAGATCATCAAGTCCAACCCTTTACCACAGTGCCCAAGGCTAGACCATGGCACCAAGTGCCACATCCAACCTTGCCTTGAACTGCCCCAGGGACGACGACTAGACCACCTCCCCAGGCAGCCCATTCCAGTGCCCAATGACTCTCTCAGTGAAGAACTTTCTCCTCACCTCGAGCCGAAATTTCCCCTGGCACAGCCTGAGGCTGTGTCCTCTCGTTCTGGAGCTGGCCACCTGAGAGAAGAGAGCAACCTCCCCCTGGCCACAACCACCCTTCAGGTAGTTGTAGACAGCAATAAGGTCACCCCTGAGCCTCCTCTTCTCCAGGCTAAACAACCCCAGCTCCCTCAGCCTCTCCTCGTAGGGCTTGTGCTCGTTCCATTTCCACGTAGGCATTTTATAACTGGCTGAATTTCTAGTGAATTTAAAAGTGCAAAACATGTTTTAATCTCAGACAGATTCTGCTTCTCATCTGTCATTTATTGTAATTTAAGCACCCTTGGGACAATAGGATTTGCTTATTAACACGAGATTATTTTCTACATTTAAATGCTTGGTTTTGGAACTACTGATTTGAATTAACAAGAGATAGCACTTTGGTTCACTCAGAACAGTTCAGAGAAATAAATCTGAAGAGGTAAAATGGTCACTGCAGGTTTGTGTGGGTTTTGTCCACCAGCATAGAGAAGTATTCAGAAAGCATCCTGTGTTCTGAGGAAACAGTAAAACTTGCAAACCAATCCTGTGCAGAGTTTTTCAGTATTAAGTCATAAGGAAGTGTATTTCCTTAAAAACAAACATTTCAATTGCTTGGAAGTAACAGTGGTTATGGCAAGCAGGCAGAGACTCTAATTAGAATGTATTCACAGCGATTGAATGCATCAAGAAAACAATTCTGAAGTATATCTGATGGAAGACTGATAGAAGCATTTATTAGTCTAAATCCAAAAGTTATCTTCTTCATGGGAGAGAATTTCTTGTTGCCAGCCTTTGAATCACTCATGTAGATTCATCTCAGATAGATTAAATGGCAGAGGCTGATTAAAATATGGATACAGTTTTTACAGTTGTCAAATTATGTGTAATTTTGGGTTATTTTCATGTGTTTAACTCTGACAGCTACGGTGGATTTGTTCTTTTATTGTGTTGGGCCAACTTTTCTGGAATGCAAATTGAGAGCATTGCAGTGAAATGCATTTTAACCAATTGTTTTTTTCTATGCAAGTTACTCTCTTATTTTTCTCTGGAAATTTGCCAGGGTTTACAGCACTCATTATAGTTGTGTAAGCTACTCTTATAAGTAATGTGTTCCACTTAAATAATTCAATTCTCATTTTGAACAGCATCTTTTGTCCTCAAGAAAACACAGAAGAAGCCTTACTGTTGCTGCTTATTAGTGAATCTATGGTAGGTAAAATAGAGCAAATATGCATATGTTGTATGTCTGTTTTTTTCTTCTCTCTTTTTTTTTTCTTTATATAAATGAAAATAGAACTTTTCTTCTCATACCTTTATGACTGCTTTTTCATTTTCCATTGGGAAAGCAGTTAATTCTGGAAGTCAAATGTTTCCTCTGAGCCAGCAGGGTGAAGTCTGATAGTGTTATAAATAGGACTTTTTGTCCTTTAGAGTGGCTGATCCTAACCTCCATCTAATCGTAGGCAGGTGAACACAAAGACAGATCTTTCACTTAGCTTTACTTTATTTTCTTGTAAGAACTAAATCAAAGACTACTTAAATAAGCATAATAAACAGCCAGAAAGAGTTTCTTTTTCATTATGCATTGAACCTCAGATGCCACTGAGGTTTGTAAATATTTCTATTGATATTCAACCTTTGTGACTGGATTATTGTTTTTATTGTAGTTGCCTCAATAGGTGATTCAATTCTAAGGCCTACTTGTGCATTTTATCAGTCTTTCATGTTTTCCTCTATCACAGCTTTACCAGCTATTTGTCAGCTGTCACATGCTGACACTCATACCAGGTCAGGTGTAAATTCTCAGATAGCAGAAATTAAAAGCTGCATTTTTTCCCTCATGTTCTAGCTGGAGCAGTGGATCCTATAGAATCTGAGACATCATATAATAATTGGTCTCACTGCATATCAATGAGACTTTTAAGTTATGTGGGTGATTCAAATGCCTTCATGGCATAATTTCTGGTTTAATAGAGTTGTATAAGATCAGAACATTTTATTGAACATTGTAGCATTTGAACTATTTCAAAGTGACAAATACTTGCATTGCAGTGTGGACAAGTTTTGTCATTCCTAGTGATCTGTCTTGCAATACTTGTGACAGGATCTGTCAACACAAGACTAGACGGAGCAAACCTTTCCATATATCATGTGTTGGTTTTGCTGCAGTATATGCTTACCACTGAAAGGGGATGTCTGTGCCTCTGTTAGCTGCCTGAGCAGCTCAAGGAGATACACAGATCTGAACTGTGGTCATGGTGTGGAGTGGAAGTAGTTCTAGTTCTGCAGGATATGACTACTGATTACTGTATTTGCATATATGTTTTCTTGTGCATCAGCATTAAGAAGCTAGGAAAAAGAAAAAAGAAGTACTGCTAAGTTTTGTGTTGTTTCAGATTACTTACAGTTTTCCCTTTGTCAACTGTCCTGTTCAATATCTTTATTGATGATGATCTGGACGAGGGGATTGAGTCCAGCATCAGTAAGTTTGCAGATGACACCAAGCTAGGAGCAGGTGTGGAGCTGTTGGAAGGTAGGAGAGCCCTTCAGAGAAACCTGGCCAGGCTGGATGGGTGGGCAGAGGCCATCGGGATGAGATTTAAAAAGATCAAGTGCAGGGTTCTGCACTTTGGCCACAACAACCCCAAGCAACACTACAGGCTGGGGACAGAGTGGCTGGAGAGCAGCCAAGAGGAAAAGGACCTGGGGATACTGATAGATAGTAGGCTGAAGATGAGGCAGCAGTGTGCCCAGGTGGCCAAGAGAGCCAATAGTATCCTGGCCTGCATCAGGGAGAGTGTGGCCAGTAGGACAAGGGAGGTTATTCTGTCCCTGTGCTCAGCACTGGTCAGGCTACACCTTGAGTGCTGTGTCCAGTTCTGGGCCCCTCAACTCAAGAGAGATGTTGAGGTGCTGGAAGGTGTCCAGAGAAGGGCAACAAAGCTGGTGAGGGGCCTGGAACACAAACCCTATGAGGAGAGGCTGAGGGAGCTGGGGGTGTGCAGCCTGGAGAAGAGGAGGCTCAGAGGTGACCTCATTGCTGTCTACAACTACCTGAAGGGAGGTTGTAGCCAGGTGGGGGGTGGTCTCTTCTCCCAGGCAACCAGCAACAGAACAAGGGGACACAGTCTCAAGCTGTGCCAGGGAAAGTATAGGCTGGATGTTAGGAGGAAGTTCTTGCCAGAGAGAGTGATTGGCATTGGAATGGGCTGCCCAGGGAGGTGGAGTCACCATCCCTTGCGGTGTTGAAGCAAAGCCTGGATGAGGCACTTAGTGCCATGGTCTGGTTGAGTGGGTAGGGCTGGGTGCTAGGTTGGACAGGATGATCTTGGAGGTCTGTTCCAACCTGGTTGATTCTATGATTCTAACTGGATCTGACTATATCAAATATTTGTCACTGTAGAACATACATGCTTAACAAGCCCTGTGTATTTTATTTTTCTAACAGTAATTATAGCAGGTTGTCTGAGGCAAAAAAGTTTGTTTTGAGAGAATATAAAATATTTCACATGATTGCCTTTAGCTAAGCCATTAGTTCAGATTAGTTTCAGAGAGGGCAAGGGGGAAGATTGAGCAAGAAAATACTCATCACTGCAGACTTTCTGAGGGTTGAGAGCTGCTTCTTCAGCTTCATTACATGCTGACTTTCTGGCTGCAGTAGTGAAGTAGTATGTGATTTATGGTTTTGAATCCAGCGTTTGGGATAGAAATAACAAGTGAGTAATCATCAGTGTTTTGAGATGTCATTGTTATCAGTGTGATTTGCCTTCGGGACTGCAAGTGCACACTGCCTGCCCATGTCCAGATTCATGTCCACCAGCACCCGCAAGTCCTCCACAGGGCTGCTTTCTATCACCTCATCCTCCAGTCTGTATTGATAGTGAGGATTGTTCAGCCCAGGTGCGGGACCCTGCACTTGCTCTTGTTGAACCTCATAAGCTTTGCCTGGGCCCATTTCTCCAGCTTGCCCAGGTCCCTCTGGATGCCATCCTGTCCCTGTGGTGTATCAGGTGGTGTCCTTGATCCCTCTGTCTATATAATTGATAAAAATATTAACCAGTAAAGGTCCCAGTATGGACCCCTGAGGGACACCTTTGTCACTGCTTTCCACATGGACTTCAGACCACTGAGCACCACACTCTGGATGCTATCATACAGCCAGTTCCTTATCCACTGAACAGTGCACCCATATCTCTCTAGCTTGGTGGGCAGGATGGTGTGGACGACTGTGTCAAAGGTCTTGCAGAATGTCAGCTAGATTACATCCATAAGTTGTCCCTTATCCATTGACATGGTCACTTTATTAAAGAAAGGCACTAGGCTGGTCAGGGCAGGGTTTGCCCCTAGTAAAGCCATGCTGGCTGTCTTGAGTCACCTCCCTGTTCTCCATGTCAGAGGACAGGTTTTCCCTTTTCCAGTAGTGAGAACTTCACCAGACTACCATGGCTTCTCAAATGGTACAGAAAGGGCATTAGCCTCTTTATGTAGAATCTTAGAATCACATTCTATGATCTACGAGTTACTTTGGGACCTGTGAATGCATCTCATCAGGGACTTGGGTACCTCCAGATGCTGAGACAATGGCAGTTGTGAAACACCAAGCACTTAAGTTTGTATCTTGTTTTATAATTATACAGAAAATGATTGCTCAGAGATATGATATCTTTAATACTTGCAAGATGCCTCCTCCTATAAAAAGCTGCTTTGGCATTGCTAGTCATTTTTTAACAAGAAGTGCTAGCTTGTAGCTTGTTCTGTACTTTCAGGGAGTTGAGTAAAATACTGATTAAATATGGAATTTTAAAGAGAAGTTCTTGAGGTTGACTTAATATTTATGTAGTGTAGAAAGGACAAGTCACAGAATCACAGAATTAACCAGGTTGGAAAAGACGTCTGAGATAATAGAGTCCAACCTATCACCTAACCATTCTAATCAGCTAAACCATGGCACTAAGTGCCTCATCCAGCCTCCTCTTAAACATCTCCAGGGATGGTGACTCCACCACCTCTCTGGGCAGCCCATTCCAATGGCCAATCACTCTTTCCCTGAACAGTGTCTTCCTAACATCCACCCTAAACCTGCCTTGGTGCAGTTTGAGACTGTGTCCACTTGTTCCGTCACTGGGTGCCTGGGAGAAGAGACCAATCCCCCAGCTGGCTGCAGCCTCCTTTCAGGCAGTTGTAGAGAGCGATGTCTTCCCTGAGGCTCCTCTTCTCCAGGCTGAACAGTCCCAGCTCCCTCAGCTGCCCCTCGTAAGACTTCTGCTCCAGCCCCCTCACCAGCCTTGTTGCCCTTTTCTGGACATGTTCAAGCACCTCAACATCTTTCTTAAATTGAAGAGCCCAGAACTGGACACAGTACTCAAGGTGTGGCCTAACCAGCACTAAGTACAGGGGCAGAATGACTTCCCTGGTCCTGCTGGCCACACTATTCCTGATACAGGCCAGGATGCCACTGGCCTTCTTGGCCACCTGGGCACACTGCTGGCTCATGTTCAGTTGGCTGTCAACCAGTACCCCCCAGGTCCCTCTCTGCCTGGCTGTTCTCCAGCTACTCTGTCCCCAGTCTGTAGTGCTGCATGGGGTTGTGGCCAAAGTGGAGTACCTTACACTTGGCCTTGTTAAAACACATGGCATTGAACTGTGCCCATCTATCCAGCCTGCCCAGGTCTGTCTGCAGAGCCCTCCTGCCTTCCAACAGGTTGAAATACTTCTTGATCAAAAGAAAGCAAAATGCCTGTTTTGGGGTGTGTGGGGATGTTTTCAAACCAAGTTGTGGTTGATAATGTTTGAAATGTCTGTGCATTTTACATTCCACTTATCTCTGAAAAATTCATTCAATGTTTAATTATTCTGATTTTTGAGATATGAGAAACAATTTATTATCCCTTCATGTCTATCATCCCTTGCCTCTGAAAAAGGAGGTTATAAGTTGCCCATTAAAATTTAATGTGTTTAAGTAAATGTATCTATAAATGTATATGTCTTGTATAGTATAAAACAAAACAAAACAGGAAAGAGGAGAGAAGGGTCTTTTAACTTCTGGCTTCAAACTACCAGGTATACAAGCATTTGTAACAATAGGAGTATTAAACATCAGAAAGCTAGAAAGAGATATCACAACATGTTAATTTCAGGGGCTTGTTATAGCAGTGGGTAGTTTTGGCTACTGGAAGACCGGAATTTTATCCTTTGCACAAGATTTCTCTGTGAACATGGTCAATTCATTTAATCCAGTTCTTGCTCAGTTTTCTTCCTTCTCAAAAGAACAAGTTTAATTAAGAAATTAGATTTGCAATGTGCCTTTCACAAAACAGAATTGAGAGTATGAAGCTTTGCTGCAAACATGGCCTGATTCCAAACCTGTGCTCGGAACCAGGGAGAGTTTTCTTTTCTCACTAGTAACTCCTGAGGGCAATAGTATGGTTTTCCTGGGCAGATTACCACTCATGGCTGAGAGGATAATGTCAATGTTATGAAGAGTAACCAAGTTGACTGACTTACTTTGCCAAAGCTGGAATAGCAGATTTAAAGATCTTTCTAATATGTTTTACTACATACTAAAGTAATAAAATTAAAAGCAAATATATGTTATGTTAAAAATACCCACATTGTTTGTTTTCTGTTCTACTCTTGTTTCAGTAGTCTTAAATATATTACCTAATTTATGTAATGAGACTCAAGTAATTGAAAATAGATCCATATATAAGCATAAATTTTAACACTAGTGTATAAAATGGATGATTCTTTCTATCTATAAATCAGTAGCAGTTCCCATCTCTCTCTATAACCTGTATCAACTGCAGACTGGTAGTCTGAATAGAAGAGTAGTTTACTTAAGAGAAAAATAAAGGTTAGATTGCAGTGGCTGACTTGTTTCTTTTTCTTGGTGGTATGTTTCAGGCTAACCGTGATGCTGTACTGAGCAGAATACCAGAACACAAAAATGACCGTATCATCAGTTTGCAAAGTGCATCTGTAGTCTATGATCTCCTTACTATAGCCTTGGGAAGAAGAGGCCAATATGAAATGCTGTCAGAGGTTTGTCAATAGTAGTGAACATTCAACTGCATTGCTTATTTCTGTTAGGTTAACTGTGGTTGCGCTTAAGGGCTGAACAAATGTGGGATTCTGTCGTTCTTTCTATTGTGTAAATACAGCAAGTAGTTTCCACTCCAAGAAGTTTATTGTCAAAATGTATACAAGTGACTTGAGATGGTCAAGTACAGAATTTGTGTTAAGGTGTGGTACACGAATCTGCACATTAAATGAAGGCAGCAGGAAGGAATGACAAAAAAAAAAGATGCCAATCTGATGGATATAAATATCTAGAAAAAGGATTTGTGAGGTTTTAGTTTAGAAAAAAAAAACCTTTCTTTTGTGCTTCATAATATTTGGACTGCTCCAAAGTCCTCATAGTTCATAAAATATCTCTGAAGGTAATGAAAAGGAAATGTATTACTTTTGGGGGTCTGTAGGAAAGTGCATTCTCTGTCTCAGCTGTTTTGTGTTTGATTATGCAACTTAAATGTGTTTTATTAGATTGTGGCAAAGTCTTTCAAGTATAGCTAACAGTTTTATACCTGAGAAACAGCTACTGCTCTTCAGGCAGAGCAGATATCCTGCTGCTCCAAACTGTTTATCCAGCAGCAGGATACTGTTGCTAACCATAATTAATTGTTAGTATCCAGAAGAAATACTTTAGCATGTGTAGTAGGCAGGCATATCCAGCGATTTATTTGCTAAGAAATGATTTTTCTCTACCATAATAGAGGACTTCTGTTAAGATAGAAATTTTAAAAAGCCTCAGTTGTCTGCATTTCCTATGATGTTAAGATCTGAATTTGGACATTCTTCTTCTTAAAAGTACTTTGTAGCTGCAAGTCATGCATAGCAGTCAGTTTTAATCATTTCAAGAGAAAGTCTTTCACTAAAAGAAGTAGGAAGTCCCATGCAGGCCTGTAACTCTACAACACAATCTAATCAGGGACATTTCCATTTACTTGCCATTACTGACACATCTTCATGGAGTTTTAGGCCATTGCACCAAAGCTGCAAAAGATGATTCTCCATGTATTTTAGTCTAGAACTTCTTAAGGATAGACATTTACAGGTGTTGTAAAAAACCACTGCAAACAAAGAAACAAAACCAACACAAATCCACAAACAACACATGAAAAGGTAACTGATTTCTTTTATGGCAGCTGGCAACCTTTCCTTTTTGTATAGTAGATTAGCATCTAGGTAGGTGTAGTCCTGGGTTCCATTTCTGAATATTTTTTTCTGTGGTGTTCTGTAGCTTTGATCATTTTTTTTTTTTGGGTGGGATTTTGTTTGTTTGCTTCATGGCTTTTGTTTGTAGTTGTTGTTTGAGTTTTATTTGTTTGGTTTGGGGGGGTTGTGGATCTTTTGTCTTTTTAAATGTGAAACCATTATGTTAATGAGAACATGACAGGTTCCTGCAATTCCACAGTAGACACAGTCTTCTATGTGCAATCCCTCCCTTTTTTAATAGACAATATTTTTACTTCTCCAGGAAAGCTAGAGGTATCTCTTCTTAGCTGTGAATCCTAGCACATTACCTGGAAGGGTAGGAGGAAGGTGTTATAGTCCCCTCATGTGGAGAAGAGTATAGAGCTTATTTCTCTGTTTGATTGTTTCAGCCCCTGTAGCTGACAGAGGATCATTGCTTGTTTCTTTTGCCCTGTGTTCTGGGCACAGCTGAGTGTTCTAGCTAACTAATAGAAATCAGTTTAATTCAACTTAGGTCTTTGATTTCAGTGCCTTTTAGAAGTTGCTTTTTCCAGTGGTGATCTTGGTTACAGACAAAAACAACGATGAGGATCTGGAAAGTTATAGACTGGCTTTGTAGTTGGGGGATTTTAGCCACTGCCTTGAGCTTTGACACCCAAAGTCTACCTAAAGCTTGTTATAAGATCTCTTTTTGTTCTTATATATGGATTATTTTAAAACATCTTCCTAGTTATATTTAATCAACATTTTTTTCTATATTATTTTGAAACATTCTCTGAAAAACAGGAAATTTGACTTCTTTGGAAAATACTTTTTGGTACAGAAGAATTAAAATATATTTATGTCCATGAAATATCTAATCTTAACATGAAAAAATAATGTTATGAAGACCTGGTATAAAAGAAAGTACTTACTTTAGCACACAGGTACCCTACATACGCAGCTGCAGCAGAAGCTTATCAGGAAATGGTTAGAACATCTCATATAGAATCATAGAATCAACCAGGTTGGAAGAGACCTCGAAGATCATCCAGTACAACCTAGCACCCAGCCCTACCCACTCAACTAGACCATGGCACTAAGTGCCTCAGCCAGGCTTCTCTTGAAGACCTCCAGGGACGGTGCCTCCACCACCTCCCTGGGCAGCCCATTCCAATGCCAATCACTCTCTCTGGGAAGAACTTCCTCCTAACATCCAGACTATACCTACCCTGGCACAGCTTGAGACTGTGTCCCCTTGTTCTGTTGCTGGTTGCCTGGGAGAAGAGGCCACCCCCCACCTGGCTACAATGTCCCTTCAGGTAGTTGTAGACAGTAATAAGATCACCCCTGAGCCTCCTCTTCTCCAGGCTAAACAGGCCCAGCTTCCTCAGCCTCTCCTCATAGGGTTTGTGTTCCAGGCCCTTCACCAGCTTTGTTGCCCTTCTCTGGACATGCTCCAGCACCTCAACATCTTTCTTGAATTGAGGGGCCCAGAACTGGACGCAGTACTCAAGGTGTGGCCTGACCAGTTCTTACCATTCAGTGGAAAACACAGGCTTTAAGAAGATCTTAGTGAGTGGTTAGAGAATATCTGCCCTCAAATCCTGTGACTCATAGTCTGAAACATTTACAGTTTAAAGTATTACAATAAACACAAATTCAGAAACATGAAAACATTCTGTTCAGTTATGTAATAGGCATATACAGTTTTTTGCTGGCCTCATTCTCTGTGAACTAATTATGATTGCTCAAGCAGGGCTGTCACAGCCTCAAGTCAAAAGCACCATTATTGTAACCGTGGAAATAATATTCACCCACCAGTTCCCATATCTTATTATCATCTTCTGACTTAGCTGTAGGTGAATGCTTACAGAAGTAATTGTGATACAGGAACATTAAATGGTCAAAACCCTGTCTCATCCTTGTTAAAGTGTTCTAATGCTGAGTCACATTCCTGATGGAAAAGGTCTCATTTCAGTAGTTGGCAGACACAGATGAGGGATTTAGCAGCCTTTGTTTTCTTCTAAGTTCATTGAGGGAGGTGGAGAAGTGTGCCTTACCTAGGCACCTCTGCAAAATATCCAAAAGAATAGAGGAAGACCTCACACAACTAACATACTTTTTTTGCTGTGATTGTTTTTGGTTTTACTGCTGGAAAACAAGCCAAGTGGCAAAATACAGCCTCTGTTGGTTTTAATAGACATTAAACTAAATTATGGCATGTGCAATGTGATGCTGAACTTGTAACAACAGTATTAGAAAATAAAGGGTTTAGAAGCTTCATTCCTTTATAAAAAAATAATACAAATCCTGTTTAATAAGAGTCTTGATATTGGACATTGTATAATAGGAAAATTTCTATCATACGTTATGTATGTGGCAAATAATTAACTTCTTGTGGTTGTTTTATTTCATACTCGGTGCTGCTCTTTGTTTAAGGTTCTCTTAAAGTGTGAGAAGGCATCTGCCTGTGGGGTTTTTTTTGCAGTCTTAAGGCAGAGTTTTAATTAGACAAATAATTCGTGGTATAACAGTTTAGCATATACATTTTAGCTAACACAGCAGAAAAGCTGCCCCTTTCAGCTTCTGGAGCTGGCCCAATGAACCAAAATGAGCACAGCAAAGTGAAATATTTCTTATTGACATCATCTTCAAAATCAGCATATAATGGTGATTGAATATATTTAGTCTCAATGTAGTAATAACAATTTTCTGTTTGGCATTCAGTTAAGTTTAACATCTCAGCAGAATATTGTGTGGTGAAAATAATACTGTCAGGTGAACTTCTACAGCCTTCTCTTTTAAGGGGTACTGCTAAGTACTGCAATTATGCCATTGCTTCTAAGTATTCACTCATCCTAAATTAGATGAGTGTATGTACAATTCTCCATTTCATTTAAGATTTACCCCTACCTTTTGCAGTTGTACCTTCAGCAAACTGGTATTTATCATTCCTTCTTTATGACTAAATAGGACAGTACTAGCATGAGTATTAAAAAAAAAGAGAGAAGTTATTTTTCTGTTCAACTTTTTTCCCCTTGTAGAATCTGGCAGCTGTCATCACTTATCTGAATGATTTAGATTGTAGGTATGAGTCTGTCAGAAAACTTTTATACTGTTACACCTTCTTCATAGTTGAAGAATGCACCTTTAAATAACAATTTTCCCTCCAAAATTAGTGTTTAGAAAGAGCCATGAAGTTTGCATTTGAAGAGTTCCATCTCTGGTATCAGTTTGCATTGTCCTTGATGGCAGCAGGAAAAGTAAGTCTTTGAGTTTTGTTTTTTTTTTTAATGTAATTCTTTTCTTGCTGGCTTTTGGTAACACCTGTTACTTCCATAATTTTATTCTGTAGTGTTTTTGCAAACAATTCTAATCTTTAAATCAGCTAAGTACAATATATTCCTGAGTTTATGCTTAGTGCTGTACAATGAATGTTGTTATTTCAATAGTCTCTAACTTAGGGAGACTGAAAGGTGACAATAAGATCTATCTTGCCAACAAGCTTAAGCTAAGCCAACTGAATGTAAGTAGGAATTAGACCAGATACTATCCATTAGAAATTTGTTTTAGTGCTGTTTTGATAAATGAATTTTATGCTCAGGTACAAATTAGTGTTGATTCTTGATGCTCTTGCATTATTTTCCTTTGGGAATTTCTGACTGTTTGTCTGTATTATGGCTGTCATTGAGACTGCATATTCTGTGCCATTAAGTTGAGGTGGATTTAAAAAAACCAAAGCACAAATTACAACCTGAGCTATCAGATGCAGTCTTCTATTTTTCAGTTATTTTTGCTTCTCCCTGACATGTTTTGGAAGCTAAATCACATTTTTTTTATGCAATGTAAACAATACTGATTTACTACAAGATTGTTCTCAGTGGGGTAATAGACTTCAGTATGGAGAAAAGAAATAGAATCATAGAATCAACCAGGTTGGAAGAGACCTCCAAGATCATCCAGTCCAACCTATCACCCAGCCCTAACCAATCAACCAGACCATGGCACTAAGTGCCTCATCCAGTCTTTTCTTGAAGACCTTCAGGGACAGTGCCTCCACCATCTCCCTGGGCAGCCCATTCCAATGGGAAATCACTCTCTCTGTGAAGAACTTTGTATTTTCTTTAGAAAATGGTTTTACAAGTGTGTTGCTTCTGACAAGTTGTGATTTTTCCCTTAATTTATCTTCTAAACTGTGACTGGATGGAGGCAAATGAGTTTTGAGAAGTTGAGTAATGCCAACCTATTATACAGTCTCACAGCAAAAATATTCCTAAGCACTGTTGTTATTCTCAAGTTAAATAAAACACTGCTCTGAAGACTGTCCTGTTCCTGCTCTTTCATTCAGCTGGAATGTTGTGATATTACAGTCCTAGCAAACTTTTACATGCATCTCAAAACCCTTCTGAATCGTGTACCATTGGACTTATATTGTGGGCAGATGATTTGATAGGGCTGCTTAATGATAATTCATAGGGATTAAATAACAGCAGTACCTGAAGTCTTGTCTTTCACTTGCATGAGGAGTTGTAACAAATTGTTAGCAAATGTTTAGTGATGGCTCCTTCACGTGGGAAGAACAAAGTAAAATGTGGACATGGGAATCTTCTATCTGTGAAATGTTTATGCTTTTAGTAATTTCAGTGGAAAATGTTTTTAACAGTCTGCCCGAGCTGTTAAAGTCTTGAAGGAATGTATACGTTTGAAACCAGATGATGCAACTATTCCTCTCCTTGCTGCAAAGCTCTGTATGGGATCTCTCCACTGGGTAAGCTTTGACGCTATATTTTCAGCAAGAGCTGTGCTAAAATGCAGCAAAACTTTGATTTAGAGATGTAGCAAATATATTTGCACGATGACTACAGGCATTTGGCCATCTCTAAAAACATAGCACAGATATATGTGTATGCACATGTACACCTCTGTTTGCATGGACAGCTTGAAATATTTGACAGCAATGATTATCAGGGTAGTGTATCTTGAAAGTAATCCAAGACATAGGGAAAAGTACATTAGAAATTGAAACACTGACAGGTGGAGATTAAGAATGAAATTACCCTTTTGTTTCCTCTGTGCAACAGAAAACATTTTTGTAAGTGAATGTGACAAATCTCTTGCATTCAGAAGATTCTTCTGGTGATAACCATGTTTGCAGGCAGCTGGGCTTTATGAATTCCTAGTAGGACCAGTGTCTTTGTAAAAAGGGGTACTTCAGTTGTGTTTTTAGGTATCCTCGAAGTTGGTGGAAGAAAAACCATTAAGATAAATCAAGAGCATCGTTTGGTTTTCAAAGTACACATACAATTTTGAGGAAAATGAACATATTTTAAAAGGAGAAAAAGAGAAGGAAAAAATCACAATCAGAAATTGGTTGACTTGCTCGGGCCGACAAAAATACAGTCTTAATGTACATCCTAGTTCGGTAAATTGTTCCTTATGGATTGATTCTGTATGGAGTGGTTTACTATAGCACTTTTACTGGAATGGATTCAAATAGTATATATTTTTTATTTCTAGATTGTTAAACAGTGTACTACCATTGGTGTGCAGTTAAAACTTGGGTTTGCACATACTTACTTAAGATTTTGCATATATTCAGCAATACTGCATCTGATGCAGTTCTGTGTGGCTGTAGTTATTTTTGAAGGGTTGGGTCCATCGTTCCTGTAACTGATTGGTTAGTGGGTGAAGAACTGCATTTATGAAATGTGAAAGTGGTAGATGGCATGTAAGGACCAAAAATACCTGTTTTTTTAGGGAAAAAAACCCAAACAAACACAAAACAACACAGTAAATTTAGAATGATCTGTGTGTTATGTGCCAGAGGTTGGGGTTTTTTTTCAACCGTAGGAGTGAGTGCTTCAGCTTAAAACTTGTGTTCTGTACTCAGTATTTAGCAGGGAAACTAAGTCTAATGATAAAAAAAATAGTCCTTAAAAGCAGTCATGGATTTTCAGCTTAAAACTTGTGTTCTGTACTCAGTATTTAGCAGGGAAACTAAGTGTAATGATAAAATAAATAGTCCTTAAAAGCAGTCATGGATCTTCAGCTTAAAACTTGTGTTCTGTACTCAGTATTTAGCAGGGAAACTAAGTGTAATGATAAAATAAATAGTCCTTAAAAGCAGTCATGGATTTTCAGCTTAAAACTTGTGTTCTGTACTCAGTATTTAGCAGGGAAACTAAGTGTAATGATAAAATAAATAGTCCTTAAAAGCAGTCATGGATCTTCAGCTTAAAACTTGTGTTCTGTACTCAGTATTTAGCAGGGAAACTAAGTGTAATGATAAAATAAATAGTCCTTAAAAGCAGTCATGGATTTTCAGCTTAAAACTTGTGTTCTGTACTCAGTATTTAGCAGGGAAACTAAGTGTAATGATAAAATAAATAGTCCTTAAAAGCAGTCGTGGCTTAGGTTTCAACGGACTCATCATGTATAGTACACGCACTCTCTGTTCTTCTCATTGTAAAGTATGATTTAGCTAGTTTCTAACTTACTTGGGTGTTTTGCAATATTTTCAGTTGGAAGAAGCTGAAAGATTTGCCAAAGCAGTTGTTGATCTTGGGGACAAAACATCAGAGTTCAGAGCAAAGGGCTACTTGGCACTGGGATTGACTTACAGTCTTCAGGCAACCGATGGTAAGATAAGAATAAAACATTCACGTTTAGAAATCCCCATGTTGCTTTAAAAAGGATGCCTAGCAGAATACTAAAAATTAAACCTGTGCACAACCATTTTTTTCATTCAATATATTAAAACTTCTTCAATAAGCATGTGAAATGAAATCTCTTGACCTTGCATATCACTGATTAAATATATCCTTTTTAGCATCTTTGCGAGGGATGCAAGAGGTCTTGCAGCGAAAGGCACTTCTTGCATTTCAGAGGTGAGTGGGTGTCAATCTTTTAATTTTATTCTCTCACAAGTAGTAAAAAGCTCTTATTCTGTGTTAAAAAGAGATACTTGTAAAAGATTGCATAATGAGGATTTCACCTCTGGGACTCTATGAGTATGGAATGTATTTCTTTAACATTCACTTCATCATTTTATTTCAGAAATACCTAGATTGATTTCTAAGGATTTCCTTTCATTTCAAAGACATTTGTGTTGCTCTGTAGTATAAAATGCTAGCTCAAAAGAGTAGTCTGTTCTGATCTAGAAAATAAAATCACATAATGCAAGTTTCCAAGTCATGGTTCAATATAAGAGTGTTTCTAGATCACTGTCATGTATAGGAGGCTTTTGCAATTACATCTGTAGAAACAGACTTTATTTCTTCCCCTGTAGATTACTACCTTCATTTCACCCTTTACCCACACCAGCAGGGCCTCAATTATTGCTCTATCTGGAGATTTAACAACAGTGTAGGCAGTGATAACACAAATGCCCTGTCTTCCAAGTGCATTACACAGAAGTAGTTACAGTATCACAGTATCAACAAGGTTGGAAGAGACCTCATAGATCATCAAGTCCAACCCTGTACCACAGAGCTCAAGGCTAGACCATGGCACCAAGTGCCACGTCCAATCTTGCCTTGAACAGCTCCAGGGACGGCGACTCCACCACCTCCCTGGGCAGCCCATTCCAGTGTCCAATGACTCTCTCAGTGAAGAACTTTCTCCTCACCTCGAGCCTAAATTTCCCCTGGCGTAGCTTGAGGCTGTGTCCTCTCGTTCTGGTGCTGGCCACCTGAGAGAAGAGAGCAACCTCCTCCTGGCCACAACCACCCTTCAGGTAGTTGTAGACAGCAATAAGGTCTCCCCTGAGCCTCCTCTTCTCCAGGCTAACCAATCCCAGCTCCCTCAGCCTCTCCTCATAGGGCTGTGCTCAAGGCCTCTCCCCAGCCTCGTCGCCCTTCTCTGGACACGCTCAAGCATCTCAATGTCCCTCCTAAACTGGGGGGCCCAAAACTGAACACAGTACTCAAGGTGTGGTTTAACCAGTGCAGAGTACAGGGGCAGAATGACCTCCCTGCTCCTGCTGACCACACCATTCCTGATGCATGCCAGTATGCCACTTGGGCCACCTGGGCACACTGGGTCTATAATTCCCAGGTTCCTCCATCCGACCCTTCTTGTGGATGGGGACCACGTTGGCCATTTTCCAGTCTCCTGGGACCTCTCCAGTGAGCCAGGACTGCTGGAAAATGATGGAGAGCGGCTTGGCCAGCTCAGCTGCCAGCTCTATCAGCACCCTAGGATGGATCCCATCTGGTCCCATGGACTTGTGGGTGTCCAGGTGGCTCAGCAGGTCCTGAACTAATTCCTCATGAATTTCCAGGGGAACACACCGCTCCCTGACCCCGTCCCCCAGTTCAAGAGGCAACTTGCCCTGAACTCCTCCCTCCTTGCTGTTGAAAACTGAGGCGAAGAAAGCATTCAGGCCCTCAGCCTTTTCTTCGTCATCAGTTATAATGTTCCCCTCCTGGTCCAGTAAGGAGTGGAGGCTCTTCTTGCCCTTCTTTTTAGAATTTATACATTTATAAAAGTGCTTTTTATTATCCTTCACAGAGATGGCAGCCTAAGTTCTAGCTGGGCCTTAGCCTCTCTAATTTTTCTCCTACATAATCTGGCTACCTCCTTAAACATGTCAGGAGAAGCCTTCCCCTCCTTCCAGAGGTGATACACCCTCTTTTTTTTCCCCCAATACCTTCAGGAGCTGTTTGCTCATCCAGGTTTTTTCATACTTGAGCTCCTCATCCATCCCTTTCACTGGGTTATTCATTACTGTTTCAAAAATACTGTGTTAACTGTTCCTCACCATTTCTGCCCATTCAGTACTTATGATTAATTGCTTGCTCCTGCTGATTTTTTTGAAACTGCAGACAATGAAATTTACTGTTACCTGAAGCAAATCCATTCCTGCTGACTCTATCCTCCAGTTTAGTGCAGCAGTTCCCACAAATTCTGAGTCTTCCCCTGCTGTCAATCTGTCTGGAAAATTTCTGGTTTCCAGAAATTGGAGTTGTCCAGCATTTTGACCACCCACAAGTTGAGGATGTGTGATAATATTTTATTAGGTTGCTCTAGCAAAAGAGCATGTGGTTTGTGTTAAAAGAGAATAAGCAATAGAGAGTAGGTTAGGAGAACTATTTTTCAGATTATATTAATCTTCCTGTCATTGTGAGATTACTCCTTCACCCTCTTAGTATATTGTTGCTTGGTTGTGTGCTATGTCATCCTTCACCTAGGAACTTTTCCATTCCATTCTCTATTGTTCAACAATAAGTCTCTTGGTATCTTCCTGACCATTTGGTTTCAAGGACTTCCTAGCAGCAAATAGTGCCAGCTGAAATCTGAGACATACCTAGCGTCTCCAGTGAACTGTGACAGGTGTTTTTTTAGCCATATGGAATGAACGGAACTAAAAGACTTAGTGATAACAGTTGAAATAGTTGTGCTATGTAGCAGGATATACATTTGTGCACAGAATGCTTGGGAACATGAGGATTAATTGCATCTGCTTTCCGTGCATCTTCCTGATGCGTTGGGATTTCCTTTGCATTGTTGTTGGGGAGCAGAAGGTTTACTTTGTGATTGCAGTGGATTAAAGGTAATTTTTATTCATTCTTCTCACTGAAGACAACTCATTAGTTGTTCTGAAGCTGATTATTGCACATCCTGTTTCTAACTGAGCCTCCATTGAGAGAATGCAACAAATAAAAATGAAAACAAAAATCAGTTCCAAGTTTACTGCTCAGTATTTACTGCACATCAGTTTGGGGTGCAGCCATATCTTTTTTTCTCTTTGTGGTCAAGCATCCCACATAAAAACACTTATCTTGCAGCAGAAAGATTGTATTTGGTTGGGGCTTTTTGCTTTTTTCTGTAAAAAAAATATGCCTAGTGGCCTTTTTTTTTTAACTCTTCTTATACAAGTACATCTAATGTTTGTTTAAGACTGCATTTTGCCTGAGGAATTTAAATTGCTAATTTTAAAGATTTATACTGAAATTATATAATTAACTTCTATTTTAAATGACTCACTAATGGCCCAAATTGCTTCCTTTAGATTAAAGTTGATTGAGAAGTATAATATGAGAAGTCACTGGCATGACCGCCACATATCAAAATATGAGCCTATGTGTAGTGAAGGGACCTAAATATGGATTAATAGATGTGCATTTGTATGTCTAACCTGTATTAACAGCAGAAAAATTAACTGGATTTTTGTTTCTTTCTTTGTTTACAAGGGCTCACAGTTTGTCTCCAACGGATCATCTGGCAGCATTTTACTTGGCACTTCAGCTTGCCATATCCAGGCAGGTTAGTTGTGTTTAAAAAGTGCAGACTCGTACTGTTATATGAAGAATTGAATTTGTATCAATGGATGGATACAGATGAAGATTTTCCTTGTGCATATGTACATATCCAGGGAAAAAAATCCTGAAATATTCTCTCTGAACACCTTCAGTCTTGTACACTTCTCTTAGAGTTCTGTCACATCTCTAGGATCAGAAATAGGACACAAGTCATTCAATTTTGCTTCAGCTGGAAGAATAGGAATAACCCTCCCATTTTTAACCTCATTTTTACCTATTTTGTGTAACCTCTGCTAAGACTGGTTATCTGGACAGTGCAACTCTTGAACCTAAACTTTAATGATATAGAGAGTGTTTAAATCTTGAGTATTTTAGGAGGTTTGGATAGTGTGAACAAAATTGCAAAAACGTGTTTAAGAAAGCTGGGAATTGAAAAAGCTATAAAAAGAGATCAGAACTCAGCCTGACTTTTACAGCTGTTATATTTAAGGGATTTAGGAATATACTGTGTATCACATGAATTTGGATAATGTGGAGCTGCTTTATGTATGTCATGGTAAGCCTTTTCCTGTGTCATGTTCATTTCAGGGAGTAGTTTTGAGCACAGTAGTTTACATAGTCTAGGGGACTGCTTTTCATTGCTAATGAGTAGCAGAGACGTTGGAGTAGGTCACATTAGAGTGGAATGGATGGTCACTTTAATAACACAAAATATTTTTCAGTAGCAGGCTATGACTCTGTACTGCTGAATTCTAAACTTCCTATGTTGCTTAATTAAATTTTTTGAGTTTAACATTTATTGTGCTGGTTTTGAACAAAAGCACATGCAGCTGAGAAAATTAAATCAACCCCCAGATCCTTTTATCAATCATACCTATCTTGGTATTTTCAATTTACTGTGGCCTTAGGATACAGCGCGATATGTAAATTGCATATAAAATACATATGCAGTAGTCAGAGAAGTTCCAGGATAATAATGGAAGCATTAGGACAGGAAGTTTGCTCTGTCCTCATCTCTGTACAGATTATGCCTTACAGCTAAGAAGGTTGTACTGCTTAGAGTTCACAGAGGATACAGCCTATTTTTCATGTCTGTGTCTGTTTGCATGTTCATCTATTTACAGCGCAAAAAAAAGGAGAGATTTGTTGGATGGGGGACAGTGACAAATGCAGAGTTTTGCAGAGTCAAGTTAACTTGTCTTGCTTTGGGCCAAAAAAAGTCAGGGCAATGTCCAAATATGAAGTTCCTAACTGTGTTCTCTCCTCCCTGCACTGTTGCAACAAAAAGAGAAAAGCAGAGTGATTTGCCATTGGAATGAGCTGCCCAGGGAGGTGGTGGAGTCACCATCCCTGGAGGTGTTCAAGCAAAGCCTGGATGAGACACTTAGTGCCATGGTCTGATTGACTAGCTAGGGCTGGGTGCTAGGTTGGACTGGATGATCTTGGAGGTCTCTCCCAACCTGGTTGATTCTAGGAGACTAAGCTACAAAATACTGCACTCTACTTGTGCATTTTAGCTGAAGTATTTCCAAAATAACTTAGAAATACAATCAAGACTTAGAATAGTGAATGAATATTTTAAAAGACTGAAGGAACTGATTTATTAATACATGTATCTTATTTTCCAGGGTTAATGTATTATTTAATTTTTACTGTTCACTGTAGAGCATCAGGTCTATTTTAAACTCTTCTGAGTAGTGTCTTACAGGAGTCTATAGAATTCTACATGGTATCCAGGTGAATATTTTGAAAATTTTATGGATATGCAATCAAGTAATAGGCAATACTTCTAATAGTGGTGCTTTCTTTTTCTGCCTTTTCTGTTTAATCAGATACCTGAAGCTTTGGGTTATGTTCGTCAGGCTCTGCAACTACAAGGAGATGATGCCAACTCTCTTCATCTCCTTGCACTCTTGCTGTCAGCCCAGAAACACTATCATGATGCTTTGAATATCATTGACATGGCCTTGAGTGAATATCCAGAAAATTTTATGTGAGTGAATGTCATGTTCTTTCTATGCTTTTGCTCATGCTTGCATTATTTAGATTCACATCTCATTCTTCTGTGATTGGTCTTTTTTTTTCCCAGCCTATTTAATACAATACAGTGGCATCCTGGCCTGCATCAGGCATGGTGTGGTCAGCAGGAGCAGGGAGGTCATTCTGCCCCTGTACTCTGCACTGGTTAGACCACACCTTGAGTACTGTGTTCAGTTCTGGGCCCCCCAGTTTAGGAGGGACATTGAGATGCTTGAGCGTGTCCAGAGAAGGGCGACGAGGCTGGGGAGAGGCCTTGAGCACAGCCCTACGAGGAGAGGCTGAGGGAGCTGGGATTGTTTAGCCTGGAGAAGAGGAGGCTCAGGGGAGACCTTATTGCTGTCTACAACTGCCTGAAGGGTGGTTGTGGCCAGGAGGAGGTTGCTCTCTTCTCTCAGGTGGCCAGCACCAGAATGAGAGGACACAGCCTCAAGCTACGCCAGGGGAAATTTAGGCTGGAGGTGAGGAGAAAGTTCTTCACTGAGAGAGTCATTGGACACTGGAATGGGCTGCCCGGGGAGGTGGTGGAGTCGCTGTCCCTGGAGCTGTTCAAGGCAAGATTGGACGTGGCACTTGGTGCCATGGTCTAGCCTTGAGCTCTGTGGTAAAGGGTTGGACTTGATGATCTGTGATGTCTCTTCCAACCCTGATGATACTGTGATACAAGTCTATTTTTTATTAAAGGCTTGCTAAATTGTGATTAAAGATTTGGCATTGAAAGAGAGGCTAAGGCTTGGTAGTTGATCTTGTTTGGCCATGCTTTAGAGTATTTTTCTGTCTTCTGTTTTCATGCAGTATTCTAAGAAGAGTAAACAGGACTTTGTTACTCATCTATCTGTAGGATAGTTTTATCCCATCCTACAGATAACTCTATGCATATTGTATGGAATCTGTTCTGTGAAATACATCACAACAGAGAATCTTCTCTTTTGTCTGTGTAATGATCAGTCATCTGAAGTTGCCTGACGGATGACTGAATAAGTGAACAGAGAAGAAGCGCATTTAGTGGATGTTCTCTTGTTTAAAAAATAATTTATTCTTCATGTGTAATATATCTTAAAATACATTTGGATTTTGTACTTTTGTAAGGTCTTTTATTATTTTTTTTTTTTTAATGCAAAGCTAGGGAAATGCTTTAGAGTGAAATATTTTGGAGACAGCTTCCATTAATTGCAGTGTTCCATTCTGAAACTTTACCAAGAATGATTAAGGCTAAAATCCATAGTATTATAGATATCCTAATTGCTTTTTTGAAGTCTTGGTTAGTCATAACTGGCCTGTACCAAAAGTTGCTACTATATCAACATACCAGAAAAAAATATTACTTCTTTGTTACTACTTTGAAAATAGAGATTATAGTGGGTTTTGTTCCTGTTCCTTCCTTACATATTATGCCTCCTTTTGGCTGTCATTAATCTGACATCCGGGTGGTATGGTGTACTGTCTTGCTGCTTACTGGTACAGACCAGGGAATTTAGGAATCACCATCAGATGTGGCAAAAATTGCCAGGTGGGGGGTGGCCTCTTCTCCCAGGCAACCAGCAATAGAACAAGGGGACACAGTCTCAAAATGTGCCGGGGGAAGTATAGGCTGGATGCTAGGAGGAAGTTCTTCCCAGAGAAAGTGATTGGCATTGGAATGGGCTGCCCAGGGAGGTGGTGGAGGCACCGTCCCTGGAGGTCTTCAAGAAAAGACTGGATGAGGCACTTAGTGCCATGGTCTGGTTGACTGGATAGAGCTGGGGGTAGGTTTGACTGGATGATCTTGGAGGTCTTTTCCAGCCTGGTTGATTCTATGATTCTAAGGTGAAACACACTTGTATGTATCTCTAGACAATCTTCTAGTCATGTTTTTAGTGCTGTGAAGTTACTTCTGGTTCCCAGAGTACTCAAGGATATGACTGAGATTCCTTGTATGCTCTGTGTAATTAATACTGACAACCAGACAGACACATTTGGTCAGTAGCAAAAATATGAACTGATTCCCTCATGTAACTGGGTTATTTTTTCAGGGATTTATCAGCAAAATCTCAAGTTTACAATCTATTCTGGCAGACTGCGTCTGGTGCTCTTGAAACGGTTGACAATATGTATCTGTGTATGTATAAAACATAAACCAGAAGTGCTTAGTGTCATTGATTCCATCTTCCTGTTTTGCAACTTTGGTAAACAACACAATCTCATAGCACTTCCTGGCAGACAGGGAGGAGACTTTCTTGTGTTCTGCTAAGACTTACTAAGTTTTAGATGTGGTGAAAGATTTTATTATTCACCTATAGTATTTATTGGCTTCTTGTAAAGACTTCAAATATAATTTTTTAATGTTTCATTGTTCAGTTATGTCTGCACTCCCAGTAAGATAGATTGTACAGGAGTTATCACAGTATCACCAAGGTTGGAAGAGACCTCATAGATCATCAAGTCCAACCCTTTACCACAGAGCTCAAGGCCAGACCATGGCACCAAGTGCCACGTCCAATCCTGCCTTGAACAGCTCCAGGGACGGCGACTCCACCACCTCCCCGGGCAGCCCATTCCAGTGTCCAATGACTCTCTCAGTGAAGAACTTTCTCCTCACCTCAAGCCTAAATTTCCCCTGGCGTGGCTTGAGGCTGTGCCCTCTTGTTCTGGTGCTGAGGAGTTTTCTTGGTATTGTCTTAATTTCTGCTATTGTCCATTACCTGAGACTTATGCAGAATATTTTAGTGGCTATTCAGTGTAATAAATCTCTGTGCTTGGAAAAATATTAAAGTAAAACACAGGGCTTGTGATTTTTGTTATTTCTTTTGTTGTTTCTTACCTGCATACTTTTATATGCTGTAGTTGCATTGCTGCCCTGTGTACTGTCCTGCCCTGCCCTCTTTGCTGCTGTATGATCTTGTTTTGTTTTATTTTGTTTTGTTTTATCTAAAAAGATTTTTCAGAAGTTCATAATATTGCATCTTTGTAAAATAAGATTCTATGATTCTATACCAGAGCTTGTGAGGAAGTAATGGATTATCATAGAATCAATCATAGTCATAGAATCAACAAGGTTGGAAGAGACCTCCAAGATCATTCAGTCCAACCTAGCACCCAGCTCTATCCAGTCAACTAGACCATGGCACTAAGTGCCTCATCCAGTCTTTTCTTGAAGACCCCCCGGGTCGGTGCCTCCACCACCTCCCTGGGCAGCCCATTCCAATGCCAATCACTCTCTCTGGGAAGAACTTCTCCTAACATCCAGCCTATACTTATATATTGCGAGTCATGCTGTGAAGTGGATACGTGCCAGATATCTTCTATAGTAATCAGCTAGCAAATATCTTGTCTGTGATTTGTTTAACATATGAAAATCCAGTGCATTCCTGCAATTCATGTTCAATATCTGAGGCAAACAGCAAGCATACCTTGGTATATTAAATAAGTCTTAACCTTCCTGCACTACAAAGCTTGATAGTTGCTGATTTAGTTGGGGCAATTAATGAGGCAGGAATTATAAAATATGTAGTTAATTTTATTTCTGGAAAGCCCTGTCCACAACTACATACAAATTAGTTAGATTTGGGTTCAAATTCTGTTGAGAAAATCTTTACGAGGATGCTTATCTGCAATATAGTAATGTAGGACAATCAGGAAAAGTTGGAAAAGTTTAGCCACAAAATGGCTTTATCCCACTTACAGATAGATAGTCTGGAGCCCTAGGGAATGTCTGTTCTACTCAGGCAGAGCAGAACACATTGTCCAAGAGCAGTGAGGCAGAGGCAGCTCCACAAGGCAGAAGCAGCTCAACTTCTTGCAGCTTAGCTCAGTTTCTATTCTTTGCCTGAATGTAATGGCTCCTTTGGCCACAGAGATTCACCAACGAAATGGCATTTGCAAAACTGACCGTGTTAGGTGAAACCAGGACTTGCTCACCTTTATTTGGGCAAGGCACCAACAAGTACCTAAACACTTGTTTATCACTTTGGGAGGGGATATAATGGCCCAAGCCTCTGTTTTCCTCCAGCCCTTGCTTCCCCCGTCAGCAGAAGGATGGGGCAAGCCAGGACATCTAATAGGCCTGTTAGACTTCCAGGACAGTTGCTGAACAAACATGGCCAATTAGATCATGATTTTACCCTGGGCACCTCTAGGTCAGTATGTAGAAAGGCATTCTTCAGAGCCAACTGCCTCATCATTATCTAAAGGAGTGGAAGGAATGAGCTAATACCACATTGTGCCGTTAGTAGCAAGGTGTAGCTTTGTCTTTGAATAGAAAGTTCATTGTTCTTTGTTTGTTTTATTGGCAGCACAAACATGCCCTTTACTTTGAGACTTCAAGGATTACTGGAAAAACTATTGGTGAAAATCTAAGAAACCTCTAACAGTGAAATGGTTATGTAATAATGTTCTCCAGAAATAATGATAATAGCTGCTGAATATGTGTAGCCCCATTCGTTCACACTTTTTGTAAGCTTGATATGATAGGGTATATAACTATTTATAAACAAGTTATCTGTGTTTTTCAGAGCAATGTGCTAAATAATCTCTGGAGCCTCATGAAATCTGAGAGTGTGGTTCAGGCATAAAATCTGTAGACAAAAGATTGCTGAGTAGATTAATATGACCAAAAAGATTATGAATGCCCTGCTTTGGTGAGATCACAGTATCACCAAGGTTGGAAGAGACCTCATAGATCATCAAGTCCAACCCTTTACCACAGAGCTCAAGGCTAGACCATGGCACCAAGTGCCACGTCCAATCTTGCCTTGAACAGCTCCAGGGACGGCGACTCCACCACCTCCCCGGGCAGCCCATTCCAGTGTCCAATGACTCTCTCAGTGAAGAACTTTCTCCTCACCTCCAGCCTAAATTTCCCCTGGCGTAGCTTGAGGCTGTGTCCTTCTGTTCTGGTGCTGGCCACCTGAGAGAAGAGAACAACCTCCCCCTGGCCACAACCACCCTTCAGGTAGTTGTAGACAGCAATAAGATCACCCCTGAGATGTGTGGGAGCAAGATGCCACCACCAAAGACACTGAATAGTTCATCTCAGTCAGGTGCACTTTAGTGCATCTAAAGTTACACTGTTTTTTTCACACCTTTCATTAGACAACTTGTCCCTCTAATAGGGACAATCAGTTCTTCTCCAGGTTGGCATGGTTTGAACCCACATGTAATGTAGCTGAGAGTCCTAACCATCAAACTATGTAGGAAACTGGGTGAGATGATCTGTTTCTCCTCTTGAAACAGAAGTAGAGACATGCTGCCTTGAATGCAAAACAAGAAGGCAGAAAGGAACCACGATATGTGCTGTATTACTAGAGTACTTAACTGAGAGGGAGGCTTGAGGTCTTAGGTGCTTAGTTGTTCCTCAAGTTTTATTTCTTTTAATCCAGTGTTTACCTGCTCTGAATGTCTGAGAAGCTCCAGAGGTGTGCATTACAATCTGTGTATTCCAGGTGATGCAAGGTAATGGTGGATGTGCTGCACTGGTTTGTATTGGGCTTTTATCTCTTGTGCAATACATAATTGCGTACAATTAATATTTGTGATTACAGACTTCTTTCCACAACTCTTTCCTGGTTTTTTAATCTGCTTGTTACAAGGAGTGGTCATCTGAATGATATGAAATCTTGAAACAACATTTCAGTCTACTTCATGGTTACTCAAAAGCAGATTGTCAGTCAAGGCAAACAGGTTTCTTAATGAAATGCTTCTGATAATTGTTTTCTTATTCTTGGCAGTTTGAGGTTCTCTCATTACATCAAGTGTTGAGGCATTTAAAGATGCTTGAAATTAGTGTAATTAGGCAAAATGAAATCAGCATTAATATTCGTTATTTATGATGAAAATTTAACTGCAGTAGGTAGCAGCTGACAAGCTTTTGAAGTAGCAGAAGTAGGGAACAGCAGATGGGTTATTTGAGGAGTGCAATGTTAAATGCACTCAAAAAGGAAAGACATATGGTAACAGGTTTGTAAACAACTAAAGACTAAGTTCACAGTTTAAACATTTACATTTGTTGAAGTGTGATGAATGTTTAGTTTTGTTTTGTTTTTTTTTCTTCCAAGAATATTTCACAGAAGCATCAGGTCAATATGTCACTCCTCTTAAAACTTGTTAAACTTATTACATCCTTTCCTTCCTGTCTCTTAGGGGATTTTGTGAGCCCAGAATCTCAGAGCTTTTTTACTTCCTCTCAGTTCATTGATTAAAAAGCTTTTTTCCTTCTGGGAGGTGTCTTGCTGGTCATAATGGAAGATGGTTGGTGCATACAGCGTGTGATGACACATACACTGGTGTTTTGTGGGATAGGAATACTTATCAGTTGAAGGGAACAGACTCTGGTTGGCTGTAGTTGGGCTAGAGTGTGTAGTGCCAGTTAAGCACTGTCTTGGTTCATTTTTTTACCTCTTCTCCCAGGTAACCAGCAATAGAACAAGGGGACACAGTCTCAAGTTGTGCCAGGGTAGGTATAGGCTGGATGTTAGGAAGAAGTTCTTCACAGAGAGAGTGATTTCCCTTTGGAATGGGCTGCCCAGGGAGGTGGTGGAGGCACCATCCCTGGGGGTCTTCAAGAAAAGCCTGGATGAGGCACTTAGTGCCATGGTCTAGTTGATTGGATAGGGCTGGGTGCTAGGTTGGACTGGATGATCTTGGAGGTCTCTTCCAACCTTGTTGATTCTATGATTCTATGATTTTTTCCCCTTGATAAACAGATCACTGGGAATTATTTGAGGAAAGGATAGTAATACATAATTGAACATAAAACAATAATCTCCTAGGCTTGCCAAAATCATATCTTTCAGCTTGGTGTATTTGACAACATGCTTTCTTAAATGCATTCCATTTTGATCTCTCTGTCTTGGGAGTGAAGTGAATTTGTTCTCAGAAATTACTTTCCTGTAAGTTGTGAAAGACTGTATCAGTTGCTTGTATTTTTTCATCTTGGACTTGTCTTCATCTTGCCTTTGTTGGAGGGTAGACTATTTAAAAATACATGGTTGATGTACAGATACCACTTTATACAACAAATTGGTCACTGGCCTTAGAGTCTTAATCCTGAATTGTATTTGCTAGGCTTTAGAGTCTTCTTGGGAATGTGACAGAAAGAATCCCAATTTGGGTTGCAAGCTGACTGCTGCAGCATGTTCAAGAGAGGAAACCAGAAAGTTTCCAAGTATAACTCATTTATTCTGGCTTTAGTCAGAAACTATCTTCATTATAGTTTGCAGTGAGAGAGCAGTTTCATTTATAATCTTAGGACCAAATTTCCACCTTTACTATTTTTAATCATCTGTGTGGCCTTTTTAGAGCTGGTTTTGTGGCAGTATTATCCTCTAGGTAAATTGTTTTTTTTTTTCCTTCATGATTCTTGTCTCATCTGTATTTATAGATAGGATTTGTACCTCTTCTTGGATTTTTATTTTGCTAGACTGACTAAATGAAGTATTCTTTGCATTCTGCAGTCTCCAGTGAGCTGATCACCCTCACAGCCTTTCTCTGCAGCTGCCCCAATTTGGAGTTTCTTGTATGTGTGTTTTTAACTGTTATAATGAGAATTACCCATAACATTCCAGATGTGGCCTCACTGGGGTATTGTGCAATGGCACTGTCTCTTTCTGCTCCAACAAGTACGTTCCAGAACTGCATCTGCCCTCTTCACAGCTGTCTCATCTAGATGAACCTGACTGTTAGGTGGATCTGATTTGGAGTAACTATTACACGGTTGTTTGGTCTCTTATTAAATTTAACTGTAACTTATTTTTCCAGTGTAAGTGTTATGTAATAACTCCATTTTTTGTGTGATAATTTTGTCTGCATTTTTATGTGTTATTAAGATTGTATATGTTGGTTTTTGCCTTCCCTCTTGAAAAAAAGATCACTGGAAGTGTAGCTACTGTTCCCTTGTCAGTAGCAGCGATATTTCATTTAAATTTTTCACTTCAGAAAAGACAACTTCATGTGCCACTGTTTTCATAATCCTGAGAAATAGATTGATTTTTACTGTGTTAACTTTACTTTCAAATGATTCCTATTCTTCACTTGTCATTGTTTTCATACCTGAGACAACCGTAGATAAAAGGTTTATGATGAGGATTGGGGTTCCTTGAGGGATGCTTTGTGTTAAATGCCAGGCTTCTGCTGTATCTTGAATATATTTACAAACTGTCACACTCAAATTATTTGGATGTGTGTGGCTGAAATTTAAAGTTTTCAATTCTTTTTTAAAATAAAAATCCAGTAACTTACAGATTAGGTTACAAGAAGCTGTTTTATGATGTCTTCATTAGTTAAAATGGTCTTGGACTAATGGACTCATTTGCTGCTTCCATAGCTATTTCATAAATCTATTAGCTGTTAGCTCCAAGAATAGCTGAGCCTTTCCACTTAGGAGTTTGATGTGTTCTCCATTTTGTGTCTGGGTAATTAGTCTCCTAAAATGATACAATTCACTTTATCTAACATTAAAGATCTGCATCCATATCAAACACTAATGCTGGAACAAATGCCCTGTTAAATCTACTTGAACAGAAACTTTTTTACTTGCCTCCCTTTCCACACCATTGCTGATGCAGGCCAGGATGCCACTGGCTCTCTTGGCCACCTGGGCACACTGCTGGCTCATGTTCAGTGATTTATAGACCCCGCACCTTCTTTCTGATACAGAATTCTTGGCAGTCTTAAGTGCTTGAAGGCTGTAATGTAAATTCAGTCTCTGTATAAACTGTCCATAATAAGGTTATCTTCTTTCCAGGATGACTTGTTAATTCAGTGCCTCAATTTATTATGTTCCGTAGCTTTTATAAAGTGCATGATTGTGAATTTTTAAAAACTGAACTTCTCTAGATTCTTCAAACTGCACAAAGCACTCTCTTTTTGCATACAAAGAGGCAGGAAAGGGTAGAATCTTGTGATTTTGAATTTGGATTTTGTGGTTTGGGCAGGAGTTTGTGCACATGTGTTAAGAATAAAATAGTGTGAGGGGAGGAGTATCTTGTCTTTTTTCCTTCTTTTGTGTAAAACAGTAGACAGTCCTGGAGAACTTTTTCTTCCTCTGATACAGTCTCAGTTAAAATATCTAGAGAGGTCCATCCTGTCAAATGAAATATGACTTCAGATTATCTATATATTCCCTGTGTACTCAAATCTAATTTACTAGTAGGAAGAAAACTGAACTAGCTGAACTGATTACCCTGTTCTGCAATCCTATGAGACATCAAATGAAGACTGCATGTGACCTTATTTGCCTTCCTTATGCGTGAGTCCATCCTGGACAGATGGGCAGAGTCCAAGGGGATGGCATTCAATAGCTCCAAGTGCTGGTGCTGCACTTTGGCCACAACAACCCCATGCAGAGATACAGGCTGGGGTCGCAGTGGCTGAGAGCAGCCAAACAGAAAGGGATCTGGGGGTGCTGATCGATACCCACCTGAACATGAGCCAGCAGTGTGCCCAGGTGGCCAAGAGAGCCGGTGGCATCCTGGCCTGCTTCAGGAATGATGTGGTCAGCAGGAGCAGGGAGGTCATTCTGCCCCTGTACTCTGCACTGGTTAGACTACACCTTGAGTCCTGTGTTCAGTTCTGGGCCCCCCAGTTTAGGAGGGACATTGAGATGCTGGAGCGTGTCCAGAGAAGGGCGACAAGGCTGGGGAGAGGCCTTGAGCACAGCCCTACGAGGAGAGGCTGAGGGAGCTGGGATTGTTTAGCCTGGAGAAGAGGAGGCTCAGGGGAGACCTTATTGCTATCTACAACTACCTGAGGGGAGGTTGTGGCCAGGAGGAGGTTGCTCTCTTCTCTCAGGTGGCTAGCACCAGAACAAGAGGACACAGCCTCAAGCTGCGCCAGGGGAAATTTAGGCTGGAGGTGAGGAGAAAGTTCTTCACTGAGAGAGTCATTGGACACTGGAATGGGCTGCCCAGGGAGGTGGTGGAGTCGCTGTCCCTGGAGCTGTTGAAGGCAGGATTGGACGTGGCACTTGGTGCCATGGTGTGGCCTTGAGCTCTGTGGTAAAGGGTTGGACTTGATGATCTGTGAGGTCTCTTCCAACCCTGATGATACTGTGTGATACTGAGTTGCTTATTCCCTCAAACTTAACTCAACCTGTCTTTCACAGCAACACATACATTGTACAATTAAGGTAGTGTGATTAATTTTTAGATACACATACTGGGTAGTTTCTGCAAAGAATCTTCAGTGCAACACTAAGGCTTTAGGTACTGTAATGTGCTGAGGCACTGGATGTCATTTCTTATTCTTGAGAAAACCCTCTGGCAGTTTGCAGTTACTTGAAGTTTGTGTTTGGGATAAAAAAGTTCTGAGCTTTCACACATGCCCACCCTCTACACCCTTCTCAGTCTTCCCACACAAACCATATGACCGATCATACAAGTTTTTCACTTCAGAGTAATTAACATTGAACTGCAGTAAATACACACCTGGGTTTAAAAACAGAAAGTAGGCTAACAGTTTTATATGTGTACTCTCCTCCTGCTTTGTGCTCTTCAGTCTTGCGATTCACTAAAAGTTCCTTATAAATAAGTATTTTTCCAGTGTGTTATCTGTTCCCAGATGCTTTGACTTCTGTAAATATGCATCCAGCTGGCGGCCGGTCACTGGCGGTGTCCCTCAGGGATCAGTGCTGGGCCCCATCCTCTAACATCTTCATAGATGATCTGGATGAGGGCATGGAGTCAGTCATCAGCAAGTGTGTAGATGACACTAAGCTGGGGGCAGATGTGTCTGGGTTGGAGGGCAGAAGGGCTCTGCAGCAGGACCTTGACCGCCTGGACAGATGGGCAGAGTCCAAGGGGATGGCTTCAATAGCTCCAAGTGCAGGGTGCTGCACTTTGGCCACAGCAACCCCATGCAGAGATACAGGCTGGGATCAGAGTGGCTGGAGAGCAGCCAAACAGAAAGGGATCTGGGGGTGCTGATTGATACCCACCTGAACATGAGCCAGCAGTGTGCCCAGGTGGCCAAGAGAGCCAGTGGCATCCTGGCCTGCATCAGGAATGGTGTGGCCAGCAGGAGCAGGGAGGTCATTCTGACCCTGTACTCTGCACTGGTTAGACCACACCTTGAGTGCTGTGTTCAGTTCTGGGCCCCCCAGTTTAGGAGGGACGTTGAGATGCTTGAGCATGTCCAGAGAAGGGCGACGAGGCTGGGGAGAGGCCTTGAGCACAGCCCTATGAGGAGAGGCTGAGGGAGCTGGGATTGTTTAGCCTGGAGAAGAGGAGGCTCAGGGGAGACCTTATTGCTGTCTACAACTACCTGAGGGGAGGTTGTGGCCAGGAGGAGGTTGCTCTCTTCTCTCAGGTGGCCAGCACCAGAACGAGAGGACACAGCCTGAAGCTACACCAGGGGAAATTTAGGCTGGAGGTGAGGAGAAAGTTCTTCCCTGAGAGAGTCATTGGACACTGGAATGGGCTGCCCGGGGAGGTGGTGGAGTCGCTGTCCCTGGAGCTGTTCAAGGCAGGACTGGACGTGGCACTTGGTGCCATGGTCTGGCCTTGATCTCTGTGGTAAAGGGTTGGACTTGATGATCTGTGAGGTCTCTTCCAACCTTCGTGATACTGTGATACAAATTGACTAGCTCCATTTTTGTCTTTGGCATTTATATTCTTCGGTTATCCAGGAAGATATCTGTGTTAATCTCTGTGATAATTGGAATGTAAAAAGGAATATGCAGTGATCATTATGTGAAGCTGTGCACTTGGTCTTGCTGCCATGAGAAATGTCAGCTTTAAAATCAGAATTAATTTATGCTGACTTTCAGGAAATGGTTTTGCTTCCATTGTGAATAGTTTGCTGTATATTTGATGAATGATGTGCTTTCTTCAGGGTGTCACTTGTAAATGTTTAAAATTGTCAAAAATCAAGTTGAACATAAGTTACAGTGCCTACTGATGGCAACACAGAGTAACATATTCTTGCTGACTTCACTGATACTGGCTGGCCTTCAGTATAGCCTCTTCCATTTCCTATAATAAAAGCTGATAGTACAGGGAGGTAACTTGCATGTTTATTTTTGTGAGTTACATGCTAGATAACTTTGGACTCCGCCAATTAATGGAAAATCCTTTCTCGTAAAAGCAGTAATGATTTTCTTTGGTGAAGTTGTCTCTTTTCAACATATGAAACACTGTTTTTGGTGGTGCTGCTGATTTCACTCAGCTATGTTGTCTTTTTTACTTAATAAAAGAGTCTTGTCAGCTTTTGCTTTTGTGCAGTTGCAAAGGCAATCTTGTTGATCTGTTGGAAGGTAGGACAGCCCTGCAGAGGGACCTGGACAGGCTGGATGGGTGGGCAGAGGCTAACAGGATGACATTTAACAAGGTCAAGTGCAGGGTTCTGCACTTTGGCCACAACAACCCCAAGCAGCACTACAGACTGGGAACTGAGTGGCTGGAGAGCAGCCAGGAGGAAAGGGACCTGGGGGTGCTGATAGATAGTAGGCTGAAGATGAGCCAGCAGTGTGCCCAGGTGGCCAAGAGAGCCAATGGCATCCTGGCCTGCATCAGAAGCAGTGTGGCCAGTAGGACAAGGGAGGTTATTCTTCCCCTGTACTCAGCACTGCTCAGGCCACACCTTCAGTGCTGTGACCAGTTCTGGGCTCCTCAATTCAAGAGAGATGTTGAGATGCTAGAAGGTGTCCAGAAAAGGGCAACAGGGTGAGGGGCCTGGAACACAAACCCTATGAGGAGAGGCTGAGGGAGCAGCTGGGGTTGTTTAGCCTGGAGAAGAGGAGACTCAGGGGGGACCTCATTGCTGTCTACAACTATCTGAAGGGACATTGTAGCCAGGTGGAGGGTGGCCTCTTCTGCCAGGCAACCAGCAACAGAACAAGGGGACACAGTCTCAAGTTGTGCCGGGGTAGGTCTAGGCTTGAGGTGAGGAGAAAGTTCTTCCCAGAGAGAGTGATTGGCATTGGAATGGGCTGCCCAGGGAGGTGGTGGAGGCACCGTCCCTGGAGATGTTGATGAAAAGACTGGATGAGGCGCTCGGTGCCATGGTCTAGTTGAGTGTATAGGGCTGGGTGCTAGGTTGGACTGGATGATCTTGGAGGTCTTTTCCAACCTGGTTAATTCTATGATTCTGAAAAGCACTGTTACTTTGATGGAAAATATTTGACTTTATTGTAATTCATGAAACATTGAAGTTAACACTGTCTTTGAAGTTATTTTTTCAAATATCTTTGAAGATATTTTGCTTGAGTTGTAATCTCTTTTATTAATTTCTTTTTTTTTCACTAGATTACTGTTTACAAAAGTCAAATTGGAGTCTCTATGCAGAGGCCCAGATGAAGCACTCCTTACTTGTAAACACATGCTCCAGATTTGGAAATCCTGCTACAATCTCACTAATCCAAGGTAAGATGCTGTAGGCTTCTAGACTGCTCAGAACCTTGCTCAGTAGCCTTTTTGGCAATATTAGGTCACCAATTCTAGTTTTGCTTAGTTTGTTATTTTGCATGAACAAATGAACCATCTGGGAATCTGGAAACTGAAGTCTAAAGACGCCAGATGATGGACATGCAGAAACTACTCAATTCTGTGAATTAAGGTATGCCAGAGCTAGTAGGAACAGGCTGCCCAGGGAGGTAGTTAAGCCACCATCCCTGCACGTGTTTAAAGATTCTTTAGATGTGGCACTTAGCAATATGGTTTATTGGTGAACTTGGTACAGTAGTGTTAATGATTGGACCTGGTGATCTCAAGAGTCTTTTCCAACCTGAATGATTCTATGATAATAAACTTTGCAGTGATGAGGACTGATTATGGAGATTGGGTAGCTGCCATTATCCTTGATAGGGCTTAGAGTGCTGGTATTGTCTTGATTTCTCTCCCCTCTTAACCTGGGTTAAAGAACCTCTTATATTGGCCAGTGGATTGATTCCTGTAATGGAAATTTGATTCAAAGACTAAATGAAATGGATCACTAGACGTTAGTTAAGACTATAGAAACATCAGATGTAAATATGTGTTTGCAAAGTCAGTGTGGTTGTTTTTCAAAGGCAGGTCTGTTTAGGTTCTTCAGAGGTATTGGCAAGTATTTGGGTAAATTGATGTAGTCCATTTTGGGACTACACCTTCTGTGAAGATCCTTTGCCACGTGTATTTAGATAAGCTGTGAAATAAGTGGGCACCATGTTGCAGAAATCCGTGGTCATGCTATTCAATTGTATGTTTATCAACTACTTGAGGAAGACGAGAACCAGCAGAATTTCCTGATGTCTGGTCGTTTGACAGTTTCTGGAGAAGAGGTACTACAGTGAAAGGGCTTTGTGGCATGAGGTAGATACCTGTGTAGCAATATGATGAGCATTATCCATTTGGTTTTTGTTCATAGGTGGTTTTTTAATTTCAATTATGGAAACATGTGCATCTTTCTAAGAAGACTGAGAGAGCCTTCTGGCTGAAGAGGGAAAATGATTTCTCTCCTTAGTGAGCTAGTGAAGAGTTCAGAGCAGGAAAGTAGAATGAAGAGACATGAGACACTGGGAGACGATTGATACTGAGCAGGACTTGGAGGTTATAGCAAGTGTGTCAGCGGCAATCCAAAAGGTTGAGGTGAATTATTTTCAGCTGGGAGTCACAGAACTAGCAGCAGGGACCGTGGCTAACTTGTCTTCTAACTTAGTTGGCTGGTTAGGAGGGGAAGGGAGTTTCAGGAGTTTCCTGTCAGAATGCTCTGCAGAATAGTTACGATGGCTGTTAGCTTGATTTCATTGAGGCCTTGCACGTACTGCAGCCCAACTCTTTGCCTTCCATTTCTGCTGTTAGATCCTTTATGTAGATCAGGGCTCTCATCATGGCTTATCATTGCCCTTTTTTTTTCTGTGATGGTGGTGGTTGTGCTAAGAGCTGCTGTGCTGTGTTAAATACATGTGAAGTAATGCTTCTTTCAGATATCAGCAGTGGCTGATATCTGACTCTCAGCTGTTTGAGCTTTAAACAGCGGTTTGGTAACTCTCATGTCACTGATCTCCTTCAAGAACATCTTAAGTGGAAAAAGGAACAAGGACTAATTTTACTTTTACTTTGCATTTTTGTCTTGATATTTAAAGCCGTGCCTGGAAGTTTTGGTTTATGGTGTCAAATTAAAATGAAATTATTAATGGAATGGACAGGAGCTGTGGATAAATGTCATAACAGAAGGAGACAAGTTGCTTCAATATGGATCTAAATACCAAGCTGTAACCTTTCTTTTGATGGTCCATGTGAAATTTAAGAGCTGAAAACCTTTATATTGTATCACAGTGATCCAAATCTGTCTGCCTGGGATACCAATGTGACTGGGAAGTTCTGTTCACCCAAACATAGCAGGGAAAGGTGATGCAGCATTTAGGAAAGCTGGATTTTTCCCATCTCTGTAATTTTAACAGTGACTTCATTTTGTGAGAAAGCACTGTTTGTAAATTGTCTCCCACTGGAAATATTTTAAGCTTTTAAAAAATGCTTCTTCAAGCCAATAAGAAAAGGTCTTTTAATAAATTGAAACCTTTTTAGAATGCTGTTTTTCAAAGATTTAAATATCCTGTATGCTTATTTCAAGCAGCTTTTTCTATTCTGATTTAGACTGAAAACTAATTTTGATCTATCATTTTCCAGTGAGATAAGAACACACTTTTTTTTTCATAATCTGTCTTTTATGTTAAGTATTTCTTCTTGCAGTTAGTCAGACTTCGTGGAGTAAACTTGGGTTCAGTGTCTTCATTAATACTTCAATAGTGGAAATAAGTTTTGTGTAACTAGATGTACCATGTGAAGTAAAGGCTAGATGCAGCACTGAGCCTGGCTTTTGTTCAGCTGATTTAGAAAACTCTTCTTCTGCCTTTAATTGGCACACAGACATTTTCCTCATGAGATGGTTAATATGAATTTAAAACTCACTTTGTAGTGCAAGGCCTGGAAGATGTAAATCTTTATCTTCAGCTTGCTGCTTGAAGTTCATTAGAAAATAGTTCAAATCTTTTCCAGTTCTTAGTTTGCATTGGGAAAACAGAACAAACCACAATGACAGTGCAGTGCTTAGAAGATATTTTTGCTAAGCCTGGCTCTCGTTGTCAGCAACATTTGACATGTCATTGCTTTTGGCTTGAGGAAGTAATTCATACAGCAGTTAACCAGAAAATATGTAGCTGATAGTGTGTGTGTCCTGAAAAGTTCCTTTCCATTTCCTGTGGATTTCTGTAATAGCAACATTTTGTGAGGAAATAAATCATGCAATACTGTTAGGGTCATGCAAAATTCTCTTCATACCATTTTAGGAACAACTGCACAAAGAGAGGAAGTTCTTTCACTGGTGTGCAACTATAAAGAGTTGGTTTCCTGTTCTTCTCTTAGTTCAAATTCAGAAGGAAGGAATTTTAAGGCAAAGATAGACTGAATTCCAGTCTTGCAGTTTTGATGAAAATCTCAAAGTTAGGAATTTTGGGAAGTTTTTTTCTCTTTGGTGAGTTTCAGACAAAAGTCAAAAGTTTGCATTCTGCTAAGCTGGACTTACAACCCAATCGCTATAAACTTAATTATTTCTACGCTTGTGGAGAGCTTTTTGAATGAAGTTCTTGAAAAATAATTAATTAATGGTGGATAGTATCAGACTTGCAATCCTAAAATGTCATTACTGTATTAACCACAGAATATTAAAGGAGGACTGCCCATCTGTGCTTCCTCAATGTTTTTCTGTCAGTATGTCTCATAACTTGCCTCTTCTTAAGGAGAAGGAGTTCTTCAGTCTCTGTTCTACTGAATCTTTAATAGGCATTCTAGGACCAATTACTTTTCCAGCAAGTATATCAACAAGAAGCCCAAAGGGCACATGACTGAATTACAACTAAAGTACAAATGAAATGTTTGTCCATAGGAGCAGTTGGTGAAAACCATTGCTACTGCTTAAGCTTCTGAGATGTTGGCAGGGTTTGTAATCTTCGTACTGTGCTAGTAGGATCAAATTCAGCATCGGTCAGTTAATGTGCATGTTTGCACATGTATTTAGAATAACAACAACCAATCAACCAAAATAGAAACCAGGAAAACTATGGAGACAAAAGTGATGCCTTCCTATGTGAAAGAGAATTATGACATCTTTATAATTTACTTAAAATTGTGTGATGGTAGCTACGTCAGGGGAAATTTAGGCTTGAGGTGAGGAGAAAATTCCTCACTGAGAGAGTCATTGGCTACTGGAATGGGCTGCCCGGGGAGGTGGTGGAGTCGCCGTCCCTGGAGCTGTTCAAGGCAGGATTGGAGGTGGCACTTGGTGCCATGGTCTAGCCTTGAGAATTGTTGTAAAGGGTTGGACTCGATGATCTATGAGGTCTTTGCCAACCTTGTTGATACTGTGATACTGCATTACCTGCCCCCTCACTCTTATGAAATCACCCAGACTAGACTCAGCTGAACTGGAAGTTAAGGAATGAAGCTATATTTACAGCTTGGCACAATATACAGGCATATATACACAAATATACACAGTTAAATACATAAATATACAAGTTAAAAGCAATACAGAAACACAACACCTCTCCCAGAAACCAGAGTCCCCAGGAGGGGCTCCCAACCACCCTTCCACCTATTTTCCACCTCTCTACCTTATCTCAGACTTTGTCTTATGTGCAAGGCGAGTTTGGAGGATTGGCCAGGGAGGTTAGAAAGCAGAAGGATTCATTGCACAGCAGGTTAGGGAGAAAAGTGCAGGCAGCCAGAGACACACAACAGCTGTGTTATCTGTTTGTGTTCTTATTTTTATACATCTCAGCAAGCCTGTGAGTGAAGTAGACATCACCACTGTTTCCTTTTCACAGCCTATAATCTAATTCTTCTCACCAAAATATTCCAGCTAGCTTCAGACTAGGACAAATTAGTTGTCATGAGTTTAATGTTTCTCTTCAGTCTGTAAAAGTGTGGATTTTCAAACTTGCCTCTGCCATGTCATCTCCCTGTAAGAACTGTACCTCCCATTGTATACCTGTTTAAGGTAGAATAAATCATTTTTGTAAAGCTGTTACCTACGAATCAGATTTTAAGCCTTTATGTTCTTCACGTGGTGTTTGGTACTAAATTTGTTCATAGCAAGAACTTTTATAGCAAGAACCTTTGTGGGAGGAGGGCAGTATCCAACTTGTATCTCTGTATATAATGTTGTGTTTTAACAGCTTACAGTTCCTGTACTTTGTTGCAGTGATTCTGGACGTGGGAGCAGCCTGTTAGACAGAGCTATTGCCGACAGACGACAGCTCAATACAATTACATTACCAGATTTCAGTGATCCTGAGACAGGTAAGAATTGCATTTGAACAATGAAATAACTAAAAGGGTCTGGTCATAGCTAGATTTTACATTGGGGGACGTTGTTTTGGAATCATCCTGGCATTGTTGTCATTTAAGTGGAAATACTGTGTAAGACAAGGTGTTTTTTGTCTTTTTTATTTATAAAGTTCTCTGTAAATTAAAATATCTGTAATATGGATCTTGCTAAGCTTAGGTATTTTCTTATGCCAGGGATAAAAATTAATATGCTGAACTATTCTCTTTGCCAAACTCCTATATTTTTATGTCTGTTTGCACGTATTTTTCCTTTTAAAAGGCAAACCAGAAAGAAAATTCAGAAAACGCTTGATCTCAAAACACCTGAAGACAACATTGCTAATTAAAATGTCTAAATATATATTAAAGCATAATGACATGGGTGGCTTGGCTTAATGTAGACAGCTTTGGCAAACAAAATTTATTGCAAGTCATATATACTGTGATGTTTTGATATGTTAAAAGTTGTGATGCACAAGTACGCTGTACAAAAGTGAAGGTTGTTACAGGTCAGTGAATATTTGCAACGTGTGGTTTGCCTATTTTAATATATTCAGTTATCACTATGCAAATTGATATGCCTTAAATTCATGTAACCAAGAATCAGGTTATCCATGCATTTGGTGAAAACTGCAGATGGAATTAGCATGATAATACTAGTTCCAAAAACCTTTACAATATGTTACCTGTGTTCTAAATATTGAGTTTTCTGTCTCCTGGGTTTTATCCCAAAACTGTTGCATGGTTTTCCTGGCACTATTCAGAAGTGAGTTTCTTCTTAGTCACATTTTTGACACAAGTGACATCTGGGAAAATTTGACAGACTATGAATTAAAATACACTGACCCATTGACGTGTGATGTATCCCTTTAAGAACTGTGCTGTAGAGAAAAATCCAGTGTGGATGTTTAACTTCTGAAAGTTAGTTAGATCAAATATAGTTAGTTGAAAGTGCTCTGTGCTTACTGCAGTGAAAAATGGTTTTGATTGCTGATATTGAAGTAACCCTGCAAGAGGATATGGTCTGAAGAGTGGTACAATTTAGGTGGCCCCTGATGTGGAGTTTTCTGTCTTCTTGTACTCATATCATTAAAACATAAAAGATTACATTATATCATTCCATAGTAATCATTTCATATTCTAGTCTAATTCTATTTCATTTTAAGGACATAATTAGTTTTAAAAGCTTTCATGTACATAAATAGATGTAGATAATTTATGCTTGTTGGGGGCGGGGATGTGTGTATGTGTGTCTTCTGGGTGATTTCTTTTTTGGTTAGTTGTGAGAGCATAATGAATTGGTGCTTTTTAAAGACTTGTATTCTTTGAAGCTTTTATGTAAAGATGAACCCTTATCCAAACCAGCAGGCTTTTGAAGAAGCTTGCCCCAGATTTAAATATTCAAATCCAGTATCTTGCAGCCAGTATCTTGATTGGAAATGAATCTCTACATACATTCTCATTTTCATAGCGGTTCAATTTGTCTTCTTTTCTGAATCTCAGCTCTGGTTTTAGAGCTTATCTCTACTGTCAAGGAGAACATAATGGCAAGTTAAAAATGTGAGGTCCCTTTTGGATTACTCTTCATATAAAAGGTAGAGGAAGGGTTTGGTGGGAACTCCTTTTTAATGTTTTTTTGGGCAAGTTGAAGTCTAGCTATTTTATGGGGCTTTGTGTTGTTTTTTTAATTGTCATTTTTAGCAGAAGGAACTTTGTTGCAATACCAATTGATACTCAAATTATGGCAAGGACTAGGGATTTGTTGTCTACTTTATATATAATGTGTTAAAGATAACTAAGTAAATAATACTTAGATGCACACAACCTATCAGTCATACAAAAGCACCATATACAAGTTTTGTTCAAACTTCTTCATCCAGATGATGCCAAACTTTTGCAGAAATGAAAAGGCTATGATACTATAGAAATAAAAGTAAAGCTTATCACTGTGTTTGAGTGAGAACTTTAAGCAGACTGTCAAAACAACATTGTTCACAAACAATGTATGGTAGAAACAATAGGTGGTTGAGATGTTAGACCTTTCTAGGCTGACAAAGCTCTTGGGAATCATGTGGATCCCCAGTGTGCAGAAAAGCAGAAGGAATTTGACATGCAAATAAATAAATATGTTAAAATAAGGCTATGCAGGGAAGGTATTGCAGAAGATTCTCTCAAGACAGAGCACAATATAGTGCTACCTTATGTGTGTGTGTGTATACATTCATATTTGACTTTTTCCCTTTACAGACTTTGCTTGCTGACTATGATGATGATTTCATTCACCTGTCTCGTTAGTTCAGCCAGTCTGAGTACCATGAAATGAGAACTAAAATTCACATCTGAAGTCTTACTCACAATTTAAAGTTTAAAATGCTTTAAAAAAGAAAAATTCCTAGCTGTAATGAGTGTAAGACATTCTTTTTCTTAGGTATGTCACTTAAGCAGGAGTTGAAACATCAAAAGTGTTTATACAGAGCTCTTACTAATCCCATAATGAGAAATCACTAATGATTCAAGTTTAAATTTGTAAGCTTTGAGTTATCAACGTAGTGTATTGTGCAGTTCTTAAAAGGACAGACTGATAATTCCAATGCCCTGAACAATAAATATGGGAAATCAGTTGTTTTATTATGAGTGGCATGCACTCGTGTTTGTATTCATTAATGAAGTTAAGTATATGTGGAGGGGACAAAAAAAGTTTTGTTGAATCAGTTGCTGAAGTAAAATTTCACAGGAGGGCAGGCACATTTGTACCCACAGGTAGATGTGCTTATTCAAATCACTTGAGACTGAGTTGCCTATTTAGTTAAGGTAAGTTGCACTCAATCTTGTATATTGATTGCAGTCCACTGAGTTTAGGAAGAAACAATAGTAAATTTGGGGGTTATTTGCCCTTAGATTTTACAAATTCATGCATAGAACATATTTGATTTTTAATGTTTTTTTAACTCAGTTTAGTATGGAAGAAGATCAGGGTATTTTTTTGCTGTTGCTTTCAGAAGTGATAATTATTTACTGAAACAAATACTTTTGCTTTTTTTTTTTCCATCCATGAGTCCATGAAACTCTGTTGGATCTCTGTTTTCTTTCCTACCCTCCCACACCCTTATCATTCTCTTTGTTTCACTTTTTAGCTTCTGATACTTCCTCATCTTCTCTCTCAAGAACAGAGTCTCCTCTCCAACTGTTTGTATCTTCTCATCTTCCTCATCCTAAGCCAGATACCTTTGTCTGGCCCCATGCAGCCTCTCCATACTGTGACCAAGTTCCTGAGCCCTGTTCACCTTCTCACTGTAAAGTGGCTTTCTAGTCCTGATGAGCGTGTCAGTTTGTGCTATATTTTTTCTGATAATCTTCATAACTGATAAACTGTGTTTAAACATTTTAGCTTTCAACATAGGATCACTGTAATCTGGCCTTTTAAGGTGCTCTTCATTAAATGCTGAATGGGTTTAATAGTTTCATCAGACAAGACTAAAAGAGGTAAAGTTACAGATGTATTTTAATATCCTCTTACCATTATCTGTAACAATCATCACAGGTGTTTAGTAAGAGGCTATTGGCCCAGGCTACTGTTTTATTGATCCTAAAAGAGGTAAAGCTACAGATGTGTTTTAATATTCTGTTACCATTATCTGTAACAACCATCACAGGTGTTTAGTAAGAGATGCTATTGGCCAAGGCTTCTTTGTAGCATTTACCACTATAGATTATTGCCACTACTGGCATTTTTGCCTAACAAGACTGTCGTTTCCACAGAGTTTGTTTCCTTCTTATCTGTACAGTTCTTAATGACTTTCAAAAAGCTATTCTCTAAGTACATCCAGAATCTTCCCTGGAAGTTCACTTGTAGTTAAAAATCACCTAAATATCAGTGCATATTTCATTACTGCAGTTAGGGCATATAGGAATGATCCAGAGGTATTAGAGGAGTGAAAATCAGCATTACAGTATTTCAAGTGAAGAGCCTCTCTATTTATTGAAATTATTCCAATTTGGACATGCTGTAAGATCAGTCCCCATGTTGTTTGGAAACAAACTGTATAGTAATGCTGCCAGAGAAGTTCAGGTGGCAGGGTAAAATCAACACAGTTTTTCCAGACATTTACTGTCTACAACTACCTGAAGGGGCATTGTAGCCAGGTGGGGGGTGGCCTCTTCTCCCAGGCAACCAGCAATAGAACAAGGGGACACAGTCTCAAGTTGTGCAGGGTAGGTATAGGCTGAGTGTTAGGAAGAAGTTCTTCACAGAGAGAGTGATTTCCCATTGGAATGGGCTGCCCAGGCAGGTGGTGGAGGCACCGTCCTTGGGGTCTTCAAGAAAAGACTGGCTGAGGCACTTGGTGCCATGGTCTAGTTGATTGGTTAGGGCTGGGTGCTAGGTTGGACTGGATGATCTTGGAGGTCTCTTCCAACCTGGTTGATTCTATGATTCTATGATTCTATGATTTTTTTTCCTAAATGCTTGTAAATTCTATGAAATTGCCCTTCACTCACAGCTTTACGTGTGGTGCATTTCACAGCAGTATCACCAAGGTTGGAAGAGACCTCATAGATCATCAAGTCCAACCCTTTACCACAGAGCTCAAGGCCAGACCATGGCACCAAGTGCCACGTCCAATCCTGCCTTGAACAGCTCCAGGGACGGCAACTCCACCACCTCCCCGGGCAGCCCATTCCAGTGTCCAATGACTCTCTCAGTGAAGAACTTTCTCCTCACCTCCAGCCTAAATCTCCCCTGGCGTAGCTTGAGGCTGTGTCCTCTTGTTCTGGTGCTGGCCACCTGAGAGAAGAGAGCAACCTCCTCCTGGCCACAACCACCCCTCAGGTAGTTGTAGACAGCAATAAGGTCACCCCTGAGCCTCCTCTTCTCATCCAATCTTAAGAAATTAATTCTTGGCACTTGGACTTTAATTGGTGCCACATCCCAAGAAAATGCAGAAAATATTTGTGTATTAGCTAAATTTGCTTCTTAAAATAGCTGATAAAAGATGGAAGTTTTGAAAATACTAGCTCACATGTAAGCCTGTAACTGGAAATTAAGGGAAGTGTTTCCTTTGGGCTCCAGGAAATCTGTGTCCTACAGAGGTTTAGTTAGTTGAAGTCTGACTTTTTGAAGAATTTGAGTAGCTAGTTAACTGCCATTTGAGGTTTGAATATTGTGGGTTGAACTTTCTCAGATCTACTCTCTGAACAGTACGTAGCAGGTAGCATTAAATCATTTGTTCTTTGCAGAGCTACAAATTAATAAGAACCCACTCAAAAATGAAGGCAAACTTACTGCAGAAGCCCAAGTACAAATTCCATTATGTAGAGCACAGGTTTTCCATTTCAAGACTGCTATATCCTCAGGGAAAGGAACTTCCACCATATACATAAGTAGTAGTGGGACTGTGAAAAAAAGCAGATATTAGAGCCCTTTTAATAGTGTAAATAATTAATGAAAGTTAAAGCTCTCTGTATTTAAGTAGAGTTCTGCCAGTTAAGTGTAGTTAGCCAGGGCTGAAAATCTCACGTGCTATGTTTTGTTCAGCTCATTTTTTCTTCTAGTGAAAGAAGCAAAAGGCATTTTGTATTATTGAATTGGCTTCCAATTTATGTTGAACAGTAACATGATTTTAGAGCTACAGAAAAGGCTCTATGAAAATATATATTGGAAACAGTAATAATCTTGTTTATTTACTTATATGTATCCTTTGAAAACTTATAAACCTGATTTACAGTTTGAAGATTATCAGAAATCCTCTGGCTTTCTGGGAGGTCTTGTTCTGTTGTGGGTTTTTTTTTCATATATATATATGTGTGTGTGTGTATATATATATAAAAAAATATTTTCTCCTTTTTAATTTGGATTTTAATTTGTGGTTTGATCTGTTCAAAGGCAATCCATTAAATGCTTACTTTCATGGGTTTTACTCCCTTTTTCCAGTTTGTGAGTAGTATTCACCATGCAGTTCTCCTTATTTCTTGAGGACTTAAATCACCTTTTCCTTTACTCCAAAACACACGTTTTGTCCATCAGCAGTGGAAGTTTGATAGTGTGTAAAGCAAGACTGATGCTCTTTGCCCGTTCAGTCACCCCTAGGGCTGTAATCTTACGAGATCTAAATGCACTCAACTAACAATTGCTTTTAATAATTAAAGAGGCACTATTCATTTCTAAAGGACTGCAAATAAAGATATATTGGGGAGGTCTTGTATAAAGTAATGGACAGCTGCCAGTACATTGTATTAAAGACTTTATGCCACTGCCATTCCTAGGGAGTATGTTGGTCCAGAATACATTGCAACTGCTGTCATGAGTGATAATAAGCTTCTGCTTTTTCTTATGGTACCAATTTTACTTGCAGAATAAATCTCTTAAGAGTACACTTTAAAATAATGGAATAATGATAGTCAGCTAAATAATCAAAAATGAAGAATATAGATCAATAATGGTAACTGCTGCTTTAACCAGGGTGTGAAATAATGTTCCACTTCTCTAACCATTACATTATAATACTCTGTGTTTAGCCTTGAATATTGGGATTGTTTTTTCATTGAATGCTTTTTAAATAGATTTCTATGAGGTAGTGCAGGAGACTAATCTGATGGAGGAGGTGAAAGTAAGAATGTAAGTAAACCAGCACGTTTGACAGCAGCTAAGCATGGAAGATGTTTTTCAGAGCTGAGAGGATGCTCAGCTGTACCCAATCACTAGTATATCCATACATAACTTTGTACCAAAAGATAAGGTAACTTTCTAATTTATACTCAGACATTTTATGGATTTCATAGCAAAAATTGTTCGTTTTAGTGAAACATGCCAATCTGTTTTCTCAAATGCATTGCTGCAGTCCTGCAGAAGATACTGCCTCTTTGTATCAATTGATTGTTTTTGTCAGCAGAGTTCTGTGTATGTCACACCACTAACATTCTTACTGCCAGTTTTGTGTGCATGTAAAGTTGGAAATCATGGGGTTTTTCCTTTCTTCTGCATGAGCATTGCTCTTTAAGGTTTTTTTTTTCCTTTATGTAGATGTTGAAACTTTGAAAACATGATTAATGTGGAACTGCTTAGTAATAGTCTCTTTTGTGGTATAAAAGGAAATCTTGTTTTAGAGGTTTTGTTAGTTGGTATGAACATATATCATGAAGAACTAGTTTATTCTTTTACTCATTTTCAGCAGGAAAAGCTGATGTATATAGCAAAGTGATTTAGTTTTTTTTCTTTCCCCCATGCCAATAAGTGCTGATAAAGTCCATGTCCTAGTAAATGTCCATTAGACCACAGTGTAAAGAATGTATTGGGAAATGACCAGGGAAAGAACCAAAGAAGTCATAACATGCTTGTTTACTTAGAGTGGCTTATAAATCATATTTAAAAGATGAATTTCAGGTAGACTCCTTTGTAATGTTTTTCCTAAGGAAAGCCTGAAGAGAGCAATTGGAACACTTTGATGTTCACATAAGTTGAACTGTGGGTGTCACTTGGAAAAGAAAGGTTGCAGTCAGATGACTTAACTTCTTGGTTGAATTGTATTTGTACAAGGATTTCTGCTTGAGGTTGAGTTAAAACATTGACATAACTGTGGTTGCTGCAGAGACTGTGTAAGCATGGTGACCAGAAACTCTAAATTCTGGACAAATGTTATAGGAATCTTGAGTAGGAAGTGGTACCTTTTTTGGTTTAAAACCATTTTGCTATTATTAAGAGCTGTTACAATTTGCAGTGTGCAATGTGATTGTGATTCCAGGTGTTAACCAATAAATACTTTAAATAGTGAATTCTAGATCTTTCAGATAGAGTCACTGCTTTGTATTTGGCCTTTTTAGTATAAAAAAGCTTCAGAACAGATCTAAGCACTTGAAAGTGAGTGAAATGATCTGTGAGGCCTTGAGCAGACTTGAAGATCCACTCTTACCCTCATTTTCTCACAAACCTTTACCACTTGTCGCTGAAATTGCTATACATTTTGCCATTGTAATGAGACTATGAAGACCTGGCTCAGAGTTGGAACAAGGAACGTTTTTTTTCAGACATGTTTAGTTAGTTCCAAGGAGAAAAGAGTTGACTAAAATGTGGAGGAGGGTCAGAAAAAGCTTTTTAGTACACAGGACATTTAAGTGATTTGTAGTTGTCTGCAAAATGAAACCTTACTAATTGTACTAAAGAAGCATTTGAGGGTTTATGGGTTAGAGCTATCAACACGTGTGCAGTGTACCTTAAAGAAACTTGGTTGGGCAGTGTCAAAACACTACTCTTATGTTAAAAAAGGGAGAAAAAAGGATTGGTGAAGATACAGAAGTGTGATTGTCCCAGGTTAGGGCAGATTCCTCCCCTGGGAAGAGCAAACTCACCACAACACAGATTTTTTTTTTTTTGAAAGTCAGGGAAAGATGAAATTGTATTTCTTACAGTGTAAAGAGAGATAACAACTAGAGAAGAAAAAAACAACAATACAATAACCTTAAGGGAGATGGGGGAGAGGTCAAGCGGCGGCGAAGCAGCAGAAGCAGCAGCAGCCAAAGCAGCAGCCGGGGAAGATAAGCAGGTGCAGCTCAAGCAGCAAAAGCCAGCAGAAGAAGGGGGAGAACAAGCTGTGCTTCCAGACATTAAGCTCTTGATGCTCCAATGAAATGATATTAACTTATCTATTGTTGCCGTTATATGGCCTGTCCCTGGAGTGTTCATCTCTCCCCTATGTCTGAGCTAGAAAATCAGCTCAAACTGCCACAGCTCAAACTGTGCTGACTAGATAGGCAAAGCTGTATTAGAAGTCATCCGTCCTCCTTTTGGAAACTCTATAGCCCTGTGCTTGATAGCTCTCTTATAGAATCATAGAATCAACCAGGTTGGAAGAGACCTCCAAGATCATCCAGTCCAACCTAGCACCCAGCCCTAGCCAGTCAACTAGACCATGGCACTAAGTGCCTCATCCAGTCTTTTCTTGAACACCTCCAGGGACAGTGCCTCCACCACCTCCCTGGGCAGCCCATTCCAATGCCAATCACTCTCTCTGGGAAGAACTTCTTCCTAACATCCAGCCTATACCTACCCTGGCACAACTTGAGACTGTGTCCCCTTGTTCTATTGCTGGTTGCCTGGGAGAAGAGGCCACCCCCCACCGGGCTACAATGTTCCTTCAGGTAGTTGTAGACAGCAATAAGATCACCCCTGAGCCTCCTCTTCTCCAGACTAAACACCTCCAGCTCCCTCAGCCTCTCCTCATAGGGTTTGTGTTCCAGGCCCCTCACTATCTTTGTTGCCCTTCTCTGGACACCTTCCAGCACCTCAACATCTTTCTTGAATTGAGGGGCCACTGAGCTGGGGTTGTTCAGCCTGGAGAAGAGGAGGCTCAGGGGAGAGCTTATTGCTCACCTGAAAGGAGATGGTAGCTGGATGGGGGTTGGTCTCTTCTCTCGGGCAACCAGTGACAGGACAATGAGACACAGTATCAAACTGCCAGGGCAGGAGGAAGTTCTTCACAGAAAGAGTGATTGGCATTGGAATGGGCTGCCCAAGGAGGTGGTGGAGTCACCATCCCTGGAGGTGTTTAAAAGGAGACTGAATGAGGCACTTAGCGCCGTGGTTTAGTGAATTATAAGGTAGTAGGTGATACGTTGAACTTGATGATCTCAAAGGTCTTTTCCAACCTGGTTAATTCTGTGATTCTGTGTGATTCTGATTCTGAATGCAAAGAGGATTTTTAAAGTAAGAAAACCAAACAAACAGTTATTGATGGTCTTGTGCTGCTTAGCAACATCCTTAAGTTCTCTACATTTGAAGTAAGACTGAAGCATAAAGGGTTTCAAAGGCTGGGATTTCCAAACATCCCTCCAGAATATTACACCAGCATTCTTTATATGCTGCCCAATGCTGTTCTTCAAACCTAAACTCCAAAATCATTTACTGGGGATGTGGCAGCTTATGTTAAATAATCTGCAGACTGGGTTTCCAAAACAGTTACTAGGTCCACTTTGAATTGTAGATCATTATTCATGATTCAATTCTGCGTTGACTTGTAGATTATTATTCATGATTCAATTAGAATGTTTTTATATCAGCTGTATTAATTTAGTGAAAGAGAGCAGGTAATTATTTTCTAGTAGCTTGAATGATGAGGGGACATGTGACTATTATCACATTGTATATGTGTGTTTTCAGCAGAGAAATACTTGCTTCAGTATGCCAATTGATAACTTCTTCCTAAACAGGAATTTTAAGTCTGGATAATGACACTTAAAAAATCCTAACAAGAATTTTTTCAGTTTCTTTTCTTTCTGTCACTCAGAAAATCATTCGTAGACGACCTGATTCTGGGTCAGGGTTTCGTACGTAGCAGAGCAGCTCCCTCGCTGCCATCTATTAAGAATCAGCTCTCGACACAAGCTTTTGTAGCCCTACGAGGAGAGGCTGAGGGAGCTGGGATTGGTTAGCCTGGAGAAGAGGAGGCTCAGGGGAGACCTTATTGCTGTCTGCAACTACCTGAGGGGTGGTTGTGGCCAGGAGGAGGTTGCTCTCTTCTCTCAGGTGGCCAGCACCAGAACGAGAGGACACAGCCTCAAGCTACGCCAGGGGAAATTTAGGCTGGAGGTGAGGAGAAAGTTCTTCACTGAGAGAGTCATTGGACACTGGAATGGGCTGCCCGGGGAGGTGGTGGAGTCACCGTCCCTGGAGCTGTTCAAGGCAAGGTTGGACATGACACTTGGTGCCATGGTCTAGCCTTGAGCTCTGTGGTAAAGGGTTGGACTTGATTATCTGTGAGGTCTCTTCCAACCTTGGTGATACTGTGAAAAAAGTCCAAGGTAGCATTTAATTTCCATAGGAATTACTTACTATCCACCACATTTGAACTTTAATACAGGTGGCATTGCAACTCCTATGAATTTTATCACACTAGAGCTCTTTTTTCTGTAGAAATGGTTGAACAAAAGTTTTAATAATATACTGTCATATGTGCTTCTTTGTTAAGTACTAGAGGCTTAAAATCTAACAGCATACTTCATAAGTGAAAATATTTGTGTCCTGGCTAGCAGCCAGAGTTCTTGCTTTAAATAATAGAAAATACAGCCCCTTTTTAGTACTGAATTGAATACTTGTATTTCAGAAGGAAGGGGATAGATTATATCCTTTGTGACAGTAAATTTCACTTTCTCTTTACAAATTCTGAAAGGCTAACAAGTGAAAGGTTGCAGCTGAATGGGTTTCAGACAAGAACAGGATTACTGGTGGCTAGTGGTTATTCATGGTACCTTGGCTATCATTTTTCTTGGAACAGACTCCACGTGCTTCTTGCTTAGACATAGAATCAACCAGGTTGGAAGAGACCTCCAAGATCATCCAGTCCAACCTAGCACCCAGCCCTAGCCAGTCAACCAGACCATGGCACTAAGTGCCTCATCCAGGCTTTGCTTGAAGACCTCCAGGGACAGTACCTCCACCACCTCCCTGGGCAGCCCATTCCAATGCCAATCACTCTCTCTGGCAAGAACTTCCTCCTAACATCCAGCTTATACCTACCCCGGCACAACTTGAGACTGTGTCCCCTTGTTCTGTTGCTGGTTGCCTGGGAGAAGAGGCCACCCCCCACCTGGCTACAACCTCCCTTCAGGTAGTTGTGGACAGCAATGAGGTCCCCCCTGAGCCTCCTCTTCTCCAGGCTAAACAACTCCAGCTTTCTCAGCCTCTCCTCATAGGGTTTGTGTTCCAGGCCCTTCACCAGCTTTGTTGCCCTTCTCTGGACACTTTCCAGCACCTCAACATCTCTCCTGAATTGAGGGACCCAGAACTGGACACAGCACTCAAGGTGTGGCCTGAGCAGTGCTGAGTACAGGGGCAGAATAACCTCCCTTGTCCTGCTGGCCACACTGCTCCTGATGCAGGCCAGGATGCCACTGGCTCTCTTGGCCACCTGGGCACACTGCTGGCTCATGTTCACATCTGCCATTGTTGGCTATTACAGATATGCAGACAGGCTTACAAGACTTCTCAGTTGATCATATGGGTTATGTCACATATTATTTATTAAGATTAGGCCCAGACAGTCTGAGAATTTGTACTTTGTAATTATAAACCAACTAGAGATGGTTTAGATGGCAAGGAGTGTAACTTAAGATACTCATTGCCTTCATTAAAAAAAAGCCTAAATATGCTGTTGGTTATTGGCTATCCAAAGTCCAGTTGTCATTAGATATTCTCTAACCATAGAAGCATTTTATTTCCAGTACTTTGAAAAGGGTAGTGTTTCTCAAAGAGCTTCTAATCTTGCTTGTGCATGCCTCATTTTGCAACAATTCTCCTAAACAGAGTGTGCTCTGTTATTGTGCTTTATACAAGGGACTTTTTTGCTGCAAGATACTTTTAACTCAACCTTCTTCATCAGCAAAAGTTTATGTTCAGTACAGTTTTATTGTGTATTTGTGATGAGGGATGTTGTGATCATCATGTATATTTTAGTTCTCTTTTTTTTGGTACCATTATTAGTCTTTAAATAGTGCTCTAATTGCCCTCTGTGGAAAGACATAGCAATGACTAATGTAAAAGTGCACGCAGCAACCTGGAGGTTACACTGTACAATACCATCACAAACCTTTTTTTGGATTGTATGTTGCAAGAAAAGAGGTGTCAGGTTTAATAGAGAGTATTCATAGTAGCAACCAAAAAATGTGTTGGGTTAAGGTACCAATGTTTAGTGTGGTTTTTACACAGCCTTTCAGACCAGTTTAAAAGCTTTCATAACATGGAAAATTAACCTGACATTTGAAAAAACACTTTGCTAACGTAGTACATGTAAATTAAGTCTTGAGGAGTTTGAAGTAGCACACCTTTTGTAAAGAGTTATGATTAAATGGTTTATGCAGAGTGCATGGCTTTCATTTTTTCTATGATGGTACTTATTTTCATTGCTTCTACAGGTTCAATTCATGCCACATCAATAGCAGCTTCCAGAGTGGAGCAAGCACTGTCTGAGGTTGCTTCATCTCTGCAAAGCAGTGCCCCTAAACAAGGTCCTCTTCATCCTTGGATGACTCTGGCTCAAATATGGCTTCATGCAGGTACTGTGAAAGTAATTTTTTTTTCTCCTTGATTCCCCCTTCTTGCTAGAATCATAGAATCAACCAGGTGGGAAGAGACCTCCAAGATCCTCCAGTCCAACCTAGCACCCAGCCCTATACAGTCAACCAGACCATGGCACTAAGTGCCTCAGCCAGTCTTTGCTTGAACACCTCCAGGGACGGTGCCTCCACCGCCTCCCTGGGCAGCCCATTCCAATGCCAATCACTCTCTCTGCCAACAACTTCCTCCTAACATCCAGCCTATATCTACCCCGGCACAACTTGAGACTGTGTCCCCTTGTTCTATTGCTTAGTGGCTTGCAAAAATCTGTTAATTTCAGTCAGAATCTGTTATGAATTATCAGATCAAACTTCTTCCAGGTGTGTGTGGCACTGAAGCTAGACAAGAAAGAAGCAGCACATTAGAGCTTTTTCATCTGTATGATCATTTGTGTAAGATAAGGCAGGCATTTTATAGTGCAGCTGTTACCAAGAAAGTCACATCTTCTGTAGAACAAAGGGAACACTCCCTTATCCATGAAGAATTTAGTTTAGGAATAATCAGAAGTATGATACAAAGCAGGTATTCTGGAAGGTATCTTCTTCAGTATGTATGGGATACTTGCATAGAAATCAGCAATGTTACTTACAGTGTTGTTACAGAACATATAATAAAATAAAAGTGAAGATTCACCATTGGGAAATTGCCTCCTTTTTAAGACACATACCACATTTAACTGCTTAACTCCCTGTATGGTTCTGCAGTGTTTTGCTACCTAGTGAGGGGGGAAAAAAGTTCTTCCTGTTAGATTCTAGAGACATGGAAAGGTTATGTAAGTAAGTTATATTGTCAGTTGTTAATCACTTACTGAATGAACCTTTTTTTCTCCTATGGTCAAGAAAAGACTGGCTGAGGCACTTAGTGACATGGTCTTGTTGACTGGCTAGGGCTGGGGGATAGGTTGGACTGGATGATCTTGGAGGTCTCTTCCAACCTGGTTGATTCTGTGATTCTATAAGTTTAGACAATTGTGTGTCAGGCTACTCATCTGATTTAATCAGGAGTGATTTATGTTAAATTAAATATAGCTGATTTGGGGTTGGTTTTTAAAGTTGCAGAGTTAAATGTTTTTTATTTTAGATTAAATGCTTGGAAATACAAACAAATATTATCAAATCAGAATGCTAATTATTTCATATCTTGTGCTAAATTAGCTAGGAAATTTGTCATCTGAAATAATTTTATTTGCTTGTTTGTTCTGAAGGAGGAAACTCAGAACCAGACTTGGCATTTACTGATTGGTACCTTGAGCAGTGGCTACTGCTTACTTGGTGACCTACATGTAAAATTGAGAAAACCCCATAGGTGGTGGTGTTCTGTCTCCTACTGTAGGGATCTGTGTTTGCTGTTTTGTGTTGGGTTTTCAGTTCTTGAACAGTGTTGGAATGCTCACAGTTTAAATATAAAAGTAAAGCTGAAAAAAACCTCGAACTTCAGATAAAGCTAACAAATTACTGCTTTTCTGGTGTTCAAACGATCCATTTAGAGAAGCATCTTTCATGAAATAATAATCTGTTTAAAAAAAAAAAATGTAATAATTTCTCTTAACCTGCAAGACTTTTGTAGGAGAATAACCTTTGCTTGGAGTAAAACTAGTTTCAAATACAGCATGCGAGGACATGATGAAGCAAGAATCATTCATTGACCTCACATTCCTTCCACAGCTGAAGTCTACATAGGAATTGGGAAGCCTGCTGAGGCCACAGCATGTACCCAGGAAGCAGCTAATCTCTTTCCCATGTCCCACTATGTTCTCTACATGAGAGGTCAGGTGGCTGAACTTCGTGGAAATATCGATGAAGCCAAACGCTGGTATGAAGAGGCCTTATCTATTAGTCCTACCCATGTGAAAAGCATGCAGAGGCTGGTAAGTCTGGAGTCTACCTTCTCTACATTCATAACTACTTCTGTCTTAATTTAGGATGTTTTATTGTGAAATCTTAACTTGGTATAGGTAACCCACAGCGTAAAGGTTTTGGACCTATATTCTGATTAGCACAATAGCTTTGGATCGTCTCTGGATTTTCATTCTCTCTTCTTTGTGTGTTGGGACACACAAACAAAGTCTCTCTTAACAGAGACTACAGAAAAGTAATTTACTTCTGCCTAGTATTCAGTGCTCCTGGGAAGGAGAGGTGACTCATGGTAAGTGATGAGCTGATACTGTGGTCTAGAGGAAAGATGATTCTGCTGTCTAATTCCAAATTAAAACTTGATTTCTACATATTGACTGACTTCAATGCTACGTGATTTCCTGGATTTTCCTGTGGTACAGAATCAGTCTTAGCCTCAAACTAATGCATAGCTTGAAGTACAACAGTGCCTTCCCCAGCATAAATGTGTTAAGTTTGTTTATATACTTCATATTTACATCATTGTGTATATTCTGTGCTTACTATGTTAGGAAAAGTACTTTCTTAATCCTTTTTTCCCCCCAAATAGAACAGAGTAGAACAGCTACAATCAGCTTCTTTCTTAATCTTTTTGTTCAGAATCAGAAGAAGCAGCAGGTTTTTGCCTAGGTGCTTATAAATTATGCAGAGAAATTTCTTGTTCATCCTTAAGGGGAGCATATGAGACAAGAGGTCAGATAGGAGGGCAGCACAGGGAAAGTTTTTTGTTTCACCTTTTCAGCATTTTGAGATACTTGAACCTACTGACATACCAAAAGGCTTCTGTTTCTGAAGAAGCCAGGCAGTCCTCTTTTAAGGCAGTGCAACACAGTGAAAATGAAAGCTTGGTTTTTTGGGTATCTTTCTGACCCTCCTCTGAATCCAGCTTTGAATAAACACTCTGTAAACACACGGTGCTGTTCCAAATGCCTGGGAAATTAGCTGCCTTTAGAGGCACAGGAGATGACAAATACTGTGCTTCCAAGTTCCCTGTTCAGGAAATTTTCACTCTGAATGCAGGCTGGAGGGTAAGTATTCCTTTAATTGGATTGGCCAGTCCTTTGTAAGCATTCTTACAATATAAAGTTTCAGTTTCAATTTGAAAAGCTTTCTCTATTGTTCTAGAGCTTTTCTGTACTGATATGTTGTTTTGAATAGATGCTGAAAGATTTATGCTACTTAAATAGAAACGTTAAAGAGGTATGCCAGGCATGCAGCAGCAGAGCAAGGGGACACAGTCAAAAGTTGTGCCAGGGGAGGTCTACCTCATAGCCTAAAAAGTCCCTTCCCAGCTTTTTTGTAGGCCCCCTTCAGATACTGGAAGGCCACAATAAGGTCACCTGTGTTCTTTTCCTTAGAGGCATCTCTTATTTTCTGATTCTAAATACTATTTTAATTTACCTTTTCTGCTCATCTTCTAGCAAGGTAGAATATGGACTGGATGAGGCATTTAGTGCCATGGTCTAGTTGACTGGATAGGGCTGGGTGCTAGGTTGGACTGGATGATCTTGGAGGTCGCTTCCAACCTGGTTGATTCTGAGATTCTATGATTCTATGGGAATAAGTATAGGCTTGATATAAGGAGGAATTTCTTCACAGAGAGTGATTTGCCATTGGAATGGTCTACCCAGGGAGATGGTGGAGTCACCATTCCTGGAGGTGTTCAAGAAAAGACTGAATGGGACATTTAGTGCCATGGTCTAATTGATTGGACAGGGCTGGGCTCTAGTTTGGACAGGATGATCTTGGAGGTTGCTTCCAACCTGGTTGATTCTGAGATTCTGTGAAAGCAGTTGTCTCTAAAATTCCACATGGGGAAAGAATACAAGGTGGTGTATCCTTCTTGACCTTTTCACCATTGCAAAAACTATTTTACTGAGGAAGTTTGTAGTGTTTACTCATGCCTGTGTGTAGATGAATATCTGTACTTCTCAGCACTGTGTGTCTTTAACAACTTATTGCAAAAAGATAATGATCTCAGTGGCAAAAGAGCTATAGCAGCAGCACTGTGGAGGTAACAGCCTCTATAACAAGAGATGAAACATTAACTCGTAATATTTGTGTTCACAGCTCTCAGCTGACAGTATATGAACCAAAGTTCTATGAAAAAAATTACCTTATTTTTTGTGATTAATTGGATATGTAAAAACTATTTTATGTGGATTTATAGGAATGTTTACAATGCAATATCATAGATTCATCAAATAGCTTAGGTTGGAAGGGACCTTAGACATCATTTATTTCAACCTTCCTGCCGTGGGCAGGCATGCCACTCAACTAGACTTGGCTGCTGTTTCAACCTAACAGTTACCTTAGAGCTTAGGTTTATATAATAAGCTTTGGTGAATTTCTTGGTTTGGGCAAATACTAAGTATAGATCATAATAGCTTTAGAAAATGTATATAGGTATGAAAAATATGTAATGCTTTATGTATAATTTCCTTTAAAATGAAATAGGATCAAAGGATAGCGCAAGTTCTAGCATGTAGCACATGTATCCAGCCCTGCCTCTCCAAGTAAAACTAGTTGAAATAGTTAAACCTAAACTCAGTTTTGAAGTTGTGGGGTTTTTTTTTGGTTGGTTGGTTGGTTTAGTCTAATTAAAAATGTAGAATGAGTGACACTTGGTTATCAGTGAAATTTCCTGGTAATAATGGTTTAGAAATTTGGATCTTTGATTTGAGATACTGTTTGTAGTTATCACAGTATCATCAGGGTTGGAAGAGACCTCACAGATCATCAAGTCCAGCCCTTTACCACACAGCTCAAGGCCAGACCATGGCACCAAGTGCCACGTCCAACCTTGCCCTGAACAGCCCCAGGGACAGCGACTCCACCACCTCCCCGGGCAGCCCATTCCAGTGTCCAATGACTCTCTCAGTGAAGAACTTTCTCCTCACCTCAAGCCTAAATTTCCCCTGGTGTAGCTTGAGGCTGTGTCCTCTTGTTCTGGTGCTGGCCACCTGAGAGAAGAGAGCAACCTCCTCCTGGCCACAACCTCCCTTCAGGTAGTTGTAGACAGCAATAAGGTCTCCCCTGAGCCTCCTCTTCTCCAGGCTAACCAGTCCCAGCTCCCTCAGCCTCTCCTCATAAGGCTGTGCTCAAGGCCTCTCCCCAGCCTCGTCGCCCTTCTCTGGACACGCTCAAGCATCTCAATGTCCCTCCTAAACTGGGAGGCCCAGAACTGAACACAGGACTCAAGGTGTGGTCTAACCAGTGCAGAGTACAGGGGCAGAATGACCTCCCTGCTCCTGCTGGCCACACCATTCCTGATGCATGCCAGGATGCCACTGGCTCTCTTGGCCACCTGGGCACACTGCTGGCTCATGTTCAGGTGGGTATCAATCAGCACCCCCAGACAGAAATCAAATATTTGTTTGTGTTTGTATGAACAAGAATGGCTTATTTGGAATATGTAAGATTTCTTTTTTCATAATCCATCTTTTTAATGATACACATCACTTTTTAGAAGGATGAAGAAGTAAACTTTGAAGCTGTACTATTTTTACAGTACAACTTTTTTGGTCATAATTCTTATTAGGTTCTTATTCCTAAGTACAATCTACTGTTTTCACAGCAACAACCTTATTAATCTATATTACTGAAGAAATGTGTGAAGAAAGACTATGGAGTTTAGTCTTGTGGCTTAACAACTTAGATGCTTTCTCCTGTGAGCTGTAGCATGTCCTGTGCTTGGGAGTTTCTGCACAAAGACTCTTACATTTGTCTTGAGTGCAGATTATGTATTCTGTTGACTATAAAGACATGCTCTTGGCAGAAGTCTCATGCATTTCCTGAATGCAGTTACCCTTTTTTTGATTGGTATGTTCTGTTAAAAGGCTGTATTTATCAAAACCCAACACATTTCTAAAGGAACAAATTATTATTAATTCTGCTACTCTCTCTAGGGTCATCATTGATCTACTCCTCTTTTAAAGATTTGCTGTAATTAAAAACAGGAGGACTCAGCAATGGTGTGAAAATTGGGAGAGTTAAGAGTGAGGAGATGAGTTCAGCAACAAAATGATAATTGGGAGTGTTTAGAGGAGAGGTTAACTTGTTCTGTATTTAGAAGTTCTGAAATGCCTATGACACCATGACACCCAGTGATGGAGGCTTTATCTGTGGATAAATGACAATTTGTTTACCTGTGTTCCACTTTAATTTAAACTTGGAACTGATTTGGCATTGCTTTACTTAACATGAGGTACTGATATGAGAGATCTGACTGCAGGGGGCACTGTGTTTGTGTTCATGCTCGTTGCTTTGTGTCACACTCATTGCTTTTTCATTCCCTCCTAAATGTTTGGGTTCTTGTCAGTTAAATCAGCTGAACAGCAGCATTAGTTCTTTCAAAGCAAAATGCTGTTAAAATTCACTCTAGTTGCTTGTGTAACTGAATTATCCCTCATACAATTGTTTAAATTCACACATTCATTCACTGTATTCTGTTAAACAATTCTCATTTTAAGATCTGCCTTGTTCTCAGATGCTATTTCCTACTGACATTTTCTCCAAGCCAGGGGTTATACCAGCTTGCTATTTGTCTAGCTCTGACTGCTCACAGGATGTCAGGAGAGAAGCAGTAAGATGTCAGTATCAATTATGCATACTTCACAGAGTGCAGCAGCAATGCTTTTGAACAAGTGCGATGTCCTTTCTTGGTTTTAAGGTTACATAGCACACAATGCAAAGTTGTGTTTCAAATGTTTGAAATACTTCAGTTTGTGACCTGTATTTCAAATTGCTTTTTATCACAGTCAGTGAAATTTAAAGTTTTAATTGCTAAGTTGGAAAATTACGGTCCACGCTTTAATGGAGTGTTGTATATACTTGGCTGTTATCTGCCTGTTTTGAACAGAATGAATTTATTTGAACAACTTTCTCCATTCTTCGTACCCTTTATCATCACCTCCAGATTTCTGCATTGCTGCTACCTTCATGCTTTTGTCATTGTTTCCCTCTGTGGGAAAAAAAAACCCAAGTCTTTTATCTCCTGCAGACAGAATGCTGTTGTGGAAAGTAGCCCTTGCTGTTGACGTGAACCAGACCATCATTCTGTAATGCCTGAAAAAGGCAATTATTTCAGCCCACTATCCAGAAAACAAATCTATGTGTTCTCAGGCTGAAAATTTCTTTGCTAAATATACCTTTTCCATAAAATAGTTTTCCCAGCATCTGTTTGTGATTATAACCCTAGAAAACTATAGTGCTTTTTAAAGTTTAGTAATTCCTCATAGCACTTGCCAATTAATCTTACTAGTGGCTTAGCTTCTAAAGTAGGAAACTCCAGCAGAAAGGGAGAAATTATCCTAAATTGCTCATCACATAGAAATCAGTTTTCAAAAAGATTTGCCTTAAGTAATTACATCCCCTACTCCACACTGTTAGATATCTGTTAGTTTCCTAGATGTTCATGATACTAAGTCATATCTCTTAAGGCTTAGATTAACCATGTGCTTTTTACTTCTCAGTCCTAAATATATTGTGGGTTTTTTTCTGGCTGCAATGACTTCTTGCATTTCTCTTCAAACCAAAGACATTTTGCCAGAAAGCAACCTGACAGTACTCATAGGCAGTGCATGCTTATGTCAAGGATGCTGAGCTGACTGAAAGGAAAAGCAGAGAAGATTTTAGAAACAGGAGTTCAGAGCCTGTTTGAATGGGTCAGGGTTGTTAAAGAAAATAAAAGAGTAAACAGAGTCAATCAAACTTTTTCCCTTCAATAAGGCAGTACATCCTATTGTTTATTCTTCTTTTCATAGCAAAGGCAAATTGTTGGTTTTGGTCACATAGGCTTTTGTAAGCACATTATGCTGGGTCTTGTAGGTGGTTTGTGTTGCAACGAAAGCTTAATGCCAAATCTCAGTGCTTGTTTGACTCACTGTCTACGTGTGCATCCTTATGCACATGCTGGTTGAAGAATGGACAAATAGCAGTGACTGGATTTGTTAGTGAAATATTGTGGCTTTGCCTTCAGAAACTTCAAGGTTATTTGATGGAAAGTAGAGAAAGTGAAGTGTCTGTTCAGCCAAAAATCTCACTGCTTCTTACAGAAGCATTTTACTGTGATGTGACCACTGTCACACCTAAATTTTGAGTAGTCACATTCTGCACTGGGTGACAACAATGGCAGCTTTACTTGTGTTTCAACCTGGAACACACCCAGTGAGTTCAAGTGACTCAAGGACCATTTCAATGCAATTTAAATTCTTCACTTGCCATGGGTGCTCAAAGGCTGGTTTTTTTTTTCTGCATTGAAAGAATTATTTCCCACTTTAGCCTTAAAATAGAAAAGCATCCGTGCTTAGTGCAGTAAAAAAGTACCTAACACCAACTTGCACAGGCATTAGCTTTTGAAATATATCTAAGTGTGAATCAAGGTGAATAATCAAGGAAGCTTGTTTCCATGATCATTTCAAAGTTAGCTGCTTTTATTTTTAGAGTTACTGAGCTGAAGTACAGCAGTTAACCACTGCATACTGATTCATATCGTAAAGATAGCCACTGGAGGAAGATCAGTAGCGCTTTTTAATTCCTGGGTGATTTATCTCAGTTTTACAAAGCACTCTTTTAGAGCAGATATATTTTTGTTCAGTATTTGACAATACAACTTCTGCACATCTGAGTTCAGAATTTAGTTGCTGTTTTGGAAACAGAAAGTAACTATGTGAATTGAACATGCTAATTTTGTTTGTAACTTCAAGCAATGAGCTCCCACTTACTCAGGCAGGACTCTCTGTGCTTATCCCCTGAGAATGTTCTCCTGAAAGTGGTATTTTGAGGCTGAAGAAACATAGGTCCTGCTTTATAACAGGCTTTCCACATTACTCTGTATTTACTTCGAGTGGCTTAAAGCAGCTGTACCAGGAGCAGATCATAGAATCATAGAATCAACCAGGTTGGAAGAGACCTCCAAGATCATCCAGTCCAACCTAGCACCCAGCCCTAGCCAGTCAACCAGACCATGGCACCAAGTGCCTCAGCCAGTCTTTGCTTGAACACCTCCAGGGATGGTGCCTCCACCACCTCCCTGAGCAGCCCATTCCAATGCCAATCACTCTCTCTGGCAAGAACTTCCTCCTAACATCCAGCCTATACTTTCCCTGGCACAACTTGAGACTGTGTCCCTTTGTTCTGTTGCTGGTTGCCTGGGAGAAGAGGCCACCCCCCTCCTGGCTACAGCCTCCCTTCAGGTAGTTGTGGACAGCAATGAGGTCCCCCCTGAGCCTCCTCTTCTCCAGGCTAAACAACCTTAGCTCCCTCAGTCTCTCCTCATAGGGTTTGTGTTCCAGGCCCCTCACCAGCTTTGTTGCCCTTCTCTGGACCTCAACATCTCTCTTGAATTGAGGGGCCCAGAACTGGACACAGCACTCAAGGTGTGGCCTGAGCAGTGCTGAGTACAGGGGCAGAATAACCTCCCTTGTCCTACTGGCCACACTGTTCCTGATGCAGGCCAGGATGCCATTGGCTCTCTTGGCCACCTGGGCACACTGCTGCCTCATCTTCAGCCTACTATCTCTCAATACCCCTAGGTCTTTCAATGTTGAAAATACTTCCACTTTCAGATGTTTTCCACTACCTGAAACTGAGCTCTAGAAGGACTCTTCACAGGTTTCAACTTGTCTGTGCTTCTGTGCTTTAGCTGACAGCTATTAAGAGAGGAATGCTGCAACTGGGCTTAAATTACTTGTTTGGTTTACTCAGTCTGTGAATATCCAAAGATGCAAAGGTAACCTTATTTTGTGCAGCATGCCCTATTGTTGCACTGAATGGAACTGGAGTAAGGCGTCGAATCTAAGTCTTTGGGGTGTAGTATATATAGGGAATCTGGTAGCATTGGCTAAGAGAACTTGCTCTAACTTTTGTGTGTGTGCCTTTTTTCTAGAAATTCTCTTTAATTAAACTTCTGTGAGATATCTGCTTAAAAAGAATCTATCTCTGAATCAAAAAAGGTCTTGTATGGTGGGGTTTGGTTGGTTGGTTTGATTTTAACACGGGGATTTGTACATGGTGTGCTCAGCTTTAACTTTCTGGAGGGTTTTTGCACAGTTTATCAAGTCAGGCTTAGATTGCCAGAAAGCATTTTTTCCACTTCTATTTGTTCCCATTTTTAAAAATGGAAAATTTAAGTAGTGGTAGATATTGTCAGAAGGAAGGGATGCTTTGGCTAGAGTTAGACTTTTTTTTTGGCAGGTTACAAATCATTCCAGAGTTTTACTGTATTATATGGAACTGATAAAATTCCACCCATCAGATGAGCATGAACATGAGCCAGCAGTGTGCCCAGGTGGCCAAGAGAGCCAGTGGCATTCTGGCCTGCATCAGGAATGGTGTGGTCAGCAGGAGCAGGGAGATCATTCTGCCCCTGTACTCTGCACTGGTTAGACCATACCTTGAGTCCTGTGTTCAGTTCTGGGCCCCCCAGTTTAGGAGGGACATTGAGATGCTTGAGTGTGTCCAGAGAAGGGCGACGAGGCTGGGGAGAGGCCTTGAGCACAGCCCTACGAGGAGAGGCTGAGGGAGCTGGGATTGTTTAGCCTGGAGAGGAGGAGGCTCAGGGGAGACCTTATTGCTGTCTACAACTGCCTGAGGGGAGGCTGTGGCCAGGAGGAGGTTGCTCTCTTCTCTCAGGTGGCCAGCACCAGAACAAGAGGACACAGCCTCAAGCTACACCAGGGGAGATTTAGGCTGGAGGTGAGGAGAAAATTCTTCACTGAGAGAGTCATTGGACACTGGAATGGGCTGCCCGGGGAGGTGGTGGAGTCGCCGTCCCTGGAGCTGTTCAAGGCAGGATTGGACGTGGCACTTGGTGCCATGGTCTGGCCTTGAGCTCTGTGGTAAAGGGTTGGACTTGATGATCTGTGAGGTCTCTTCCAACCCTGATGATAGTGTGAAATACTGTGAAATAAGTCATCAGAATTTGCAGCAGGTCAATCTGCACTGTGCAGTATTACTTCCAAGTTGCTTCTCTGTTCCTGAAAATATTAAGAATCCTTATTTTCTATTGTCAAAAATACAAGTAGTATTCACCTCAAGCTCTGATTCATATTTTATAGCATAATTTCTTTGAACTGGATTCCATTGCAAAGATTCATTTCACATACTGCAAGCACAGATGAAATGTCATAATTTGGTATGTAGTAACCAAGTATTGTTTCAAGACAAAGAATAAAATCCAAAAACTGCCCAGTGTGGATCAGGGCTTTGCACTTAGTGCCATGGTCTTGTTGGTTGGATAGGTCTGAGTGCTAGGTTGGACTGGATGATCTTGGAGGTCTCTTCCAACCTGGTTGATTCTATGATTCTGTGATTCTCCATTAAAAGTCTTTCCAGAGTCCTTCCATTTCCTCATGCATTTTACCTTCAAAAAGGGCTGGCTACATTAACGTTGTTGTCACTTGGGTTTTGTTGATACCCAAAGTAATCGTTGCCTTTTCCAATGTCCCAGATTGGGAACTATGGGGTTAAAAAAATCCTCTAGGGACTAGAAAATTGTTATTCAATCCCATCATTTTGCTATCTCTTTCTAAACTCACAGTGAGGCCAGCTTGTTCTCCTTTCCTCCTCTGACCCTATGTCAGGCAGGAGCTGCTTATACTGGGACAAACATGTAAGGAGTAGGCCTGGTCTTGGGGCCTCCAAGAGGCTTGTTTAGGTCTACAGATGGCAGAGGCATGGAGGGGGGAGGATTGGAGCACTGGGAACTATAGATTTAGTTTTGAGTTTGGGGAAAATTCAAGGGGGTCGCCATGGATGTTGTATCTGCTTTGTAATTTCTTTTCTGTATCACTGTCTCCAAATATAATTCTGTTTTTTAATCCAGTTCATTTGAGGGCTTCATTTCTGTCAGCTCTCTTTAAAAAAGCCCAACCATCTCCATGCTTTTTGCTGCCAAACTGGCCACCTAAAAGAGAGTGGAGGGAAAAAAAACTACAGATTTTTCCTAGTGGAAAAATACTAACAAGCAAGGCTGATGTAATGGAATGAAAATGTCAGTAGTTTTAGTCCAAATAATTCAGGATATGGCCATGAGGCCCCAGGTCACTACAGTGTTAATAGCTGCTCTTGATATTTAAGTTCTCCTTGTTTAAAGGAAAAGAAGAAGAAAGAAAACCAGAGAAGGCTTGGAAGTCCTGTGTTCAGTTCTGGGCCCCCCAGTTTAGAAGGGACATTGAGATGCTTAAGCATGTCCAGAGAAGGGCGACGAGGCTGGGGAGAGGCCTTGAGCACAGCCCTACGAGGAGAGGCTGAGGGAGCTGGGATTGGTTAGCCTGGAGAAGAGGAGGCTCAGGGGAGACCTTATTGCTGTCTACAACTACCTGAGGGGTGGTTGTGGCCAGGAGGAGGTTGCTCTCTTCTCTCAGGTGGCCAGCACCAGAACAAGAGGACACAGCCTCAAGCTACGCCAGGGGAGATTTAGGCTGGAGGTGAGGAGAAAGTTCTTCACTGAGAGAGTCATTGGACACTGGAATGGGCTGCCCGGGGAGGTGGTGGAGTCGCTGTCCCTGTGGCTGTTCAAGGCAGGATTGGACGTGGCACTTGGTGCCATGGTCTGGCCTTGAGCTGTGTGGTAAAGGGTTGGACTTGATGATCTGTGAGGTCTCTTCTGATCCTGGTAATACTGTGATACTGTGAAATTGAAAGTGTGTGCTTGTCCTGGTTTCAGTTAGAACTAGTTCTGTCCAGCAGTTTGACATTTTAGCTCAGTTTCTTCTCATTAACTGCACTCTGCAATTAATGGCATGCTTTTGTGGGTAGTATCTTCTTTGAGTACTGATAATGCCCAATGATTTTAGTTAGTACCAAGGACTGGTTTGCAGACCAAAGTCACTGCTAAATCTTGTGTGCTGTTGCACTGGGAGTGCAGAATGAAAGGCTGTACCCACAGGGAGAAGCGGCCAGTTCCCCAAACTGACCAGCATGATATTCCATTCCATGCACGTCACTCAGTATGAAGCTGAGGGATCATAAGAGTCAAGCTGTTTCTTTTTCTTCTTTGCTTCTCTTCTTCAGTGGTGGACATCCGAGGAGGACTCATTCCATTTTGCCTTCAGTCACAATCCATGAGATCCTGAATCCTCTTCCAGAATCCAGCTGCTGGATCTGGTTTCCATCTGCCACTGAATCTGGTCTAGCACTTCTGCCACAGCATCAGTGGTGATGGTGACCAATTGCTATTGGGGGTAGGGTTTGATACTGGTTTTGTATATATTTTGTATATATTTATTATTTTCCTTAAAGTAGTTTTAATTTTCATTTCCAAACCATCAACCTCTCTCATTCCCTTTCTCTTCTCTTTGGGAAAGGAGAAGTGCTGGTAGGGTCTGTCACTCATTTAGTCCCTGGCCCAGCCCTGACCCTTGACAGTGCTAATCCTTGGTGTGCTCTGTAGTCTCTTACATCCTTTTTCATGGACCCTTGCCAGTCTTTTTTTGCATGAATCTCAAAGCTGCAGCTTTCATTTTGCTCCATGTAATTTCCTTCAGTATGAGAATTGCTTTGCAGAACACTTTTTAAATTAGGTCATTCTGCTGAGGTATTCAGTGGACTAATTATGATTATTTTGCTTTCCTGGGCATTTTTTGTGCTCATCAAATTTATTTAAGTATTGCTTTGTATCTGGAGCTGAGAACTTAAACAGCAATGGAAGCTGTGTGGCACTTGGTATGCATGGCTTTCACTTCTAGGCAACATCTGGCATCCCATAATTTATAACTCATTTTCATATAATTAATAAAGGCATATTTTTAAGGGTTTATTTTGGTGTAAGTATGAAGATGCCAGCTTCAGGGTTGAGTGAAAGAGATTTGATTTTCCTTTGCCTGAGACAGGGTCTGTGATAGAATTCTGTTGGTGAGAACTCATTAACTACAGGAAAACATAGAATCACAGAATCAACCAGGTTGGAAGAGACCTCCAGGATCATCCAGTCCAACCTAGCACCCAGCCCTAGCCAGTCAACCAGACCATGGCACTAAGTGCCTCAGCCAGGCTTTGCTTCAACACCTCCAGGGTCGGTGCCTCCACCACCTCCCTGGGCAGCCCATTCCAATGCCAATCACTCTCTCTGGGAAGAACTTCCTCCTGACATCCAGCCTATACCTACCCCGGCACAACTTGAGACTGTATCCCCTTGTTCTGTTGCTGCTTGCCTGGCAGAAGAGAGCAACCCCCATCTGGCTACAGCCTCCCTTCAGGTGGTTGTAGACAGCAATGAAGTCACCCCTGAGCCTCCTCTTCTCCAGGCTGCACACCCCCAGCTCCCTCAGCCTCTCCTCATAAGGTTTGTGTTCCAGGCCCCTCACCAGCTTTGTTGCCCTTCTCTGGACACCTTCCAGCACCTCAACATCTCTCTTGAATTGAGGGGCCCAGAACTGGACACAGTACTCAAGGTGTGGCCTGGCCAGTGCTGAGTACAGGGGCAGAATAACCTCCCTTGTCCTGCTGGCCACACTGTTCCTGATGCAGGCCAGGATGCCACTGGCTCTCTTGGCCACCTGGGCACACTGCTGCCTCATCTTCAGCCTACTCTCTACCAGCACCCCCAGGTCCCTTTCCTCCTGGCTGCTCTCCAGACACTCAGTCCCCAGCCTGTAGCGCTGCTTGGGGTTGTTGTAGCCAAAGTGCAGAACCCTGCACTTGGCCTTGTTCAATCTCATCCCATTGGCCTCTGCCCACCCATCCAGCCTGTCCAGGTCCCTCTGCAGGGCTCTCCTACCTTCCAACGGCTCCACACCTGCTCCTAGCTTGGTGTCATCTGCAAACTTACTGATGCTGGACTCATCATCAATAAATGATGATCATCCAGATCATCAATAAAGATATTGAACAGGACTGGGCCCTGCACTGATCCTTGGGGCACACCACTAGTGCCAGCTGCCAACTGGATGTGGCATCATTCACCACCACTCTCTGGGCTCTGCCATCCAGCCAGTTCTTGATCCAGCACAGAGTGAATCTGTCCAAACCATGAGCTGCCAGCTTGGCTAGGAGCTTCTTGTGGCAGACAGTGTCAAAGGCTTTGCTGAAGTCCACGTTGACTCCATCCACAGCCTGCCCCACATTCACATGTTGTTTATTGGGGTTTGTTTTTGCATTTCTTGTCCTGTGTAACTTTGCACACTGGTGAAATATAACTAAACGCTGCCATCAAGAGTAGCCTGAATGAGACATTCTCTGCGGTTTAGTTGTGGTTATTAGTAAATGTGCATGAGAAGCAGCGCTGTAGCCAAGTGTCAGAGATCTTAGCAGTCTCTGTTAAAATACCATATTGTTATGGAATTGTGCAGGAGTTATCAGTGCATGAATTTTACAGTTCCCAGGTGCGTTTCTGGCACACTTGATGAAATTATGGTTTGCTTTTTGCTTTTCATCTATCAGAGCAGAGCTCGACTTGCTTTAGCCTAAGTTGTTTCTTGAGACAATAGATTGCTCTTGAGAGAACCAGAAATTACCTAATCAATTATGACTCCTTTTTTTCTGACTAGGAAGGACAGCTTGTTTTTGAAAGCTGCGCTTCATCTTATCCTCATCAAGCAGAAAGTGAGCTACCTTAGTGCAAAACCAGAGGTCTGGAAGCAACTGCCCCTCAAGGAAATGATTTTAATGCTTGCTTTTGCTAGAGTTATGTCAAACAGCTGCATCCCTCAGATAAGTTGTCTACTCTGGTAGTTTTTTCTGCAAATCTCCAGTCTGGAAGAGTCTTTCTATGCCTCTTTATCTCTCCAACTCATCTTATTTTATATTTTATTTGAAGACCGCTTTCCTGTTTACTGAAGCTTTTCTTCTCCTCTAGCCATTATTGTACTTAGCAGTCCTTCCCCTGCTCATTAATCTGCAGTTTGAAGGTGAGTTAGGAGTTGAACCTTGCACTTTGGAGGGATTCAGTTGATTTATACTACGTATGAAAACCATAATACTGTTTCTCAACAATTAATTTTCTTTAAACATAGGCATTGCTGTCTACAACTACCTGAAGGGACATCGTAGCCAGGTGGGGGTGGCCTCTTCTGCCAGGCAACCAGCAACAGAACAAGGGAACACAGTCTCAAGCTGTGCCGGGGAAAGTATAGGCTGGATGTTAGGAGGAAGTTCTTCCCAGAGAGAGTGATTGGCACTGGAATGGGCTGCCCAGGGAGGTGGTGGAGTCACCGTCCCTGGAGGTGTTGAAGAAAAGCCTGGATGGGGCACTTAGTGCCATGGTCTGGTTGACTGGCTAGGGCTGGGTGCTAGGTTGGACTGGAGGATCTTGGAGGTCTCTTCCAAGCTGGTTGATTCTATGATTCTATGATTTTTTTCTGGAACACAACTGGTTTTAGAATGAGTTCAAGCATTGACCTTTAAAGTTAATGCCAGGATATTTTTTATGTCAGGGTATTTTTTTTTAATCTAGATGAACAAACTAAGGGAAACCAATTATTTTGGTGAGCTTTAACAAATGGGAAAGTCTGAGGTGTGCTTTGTCTGACTCTGCAAACTGTGTTCTTGTCTGAGGTTTGATCATTATTTTTCCATTATTCTTCATATTAGAGTATATTTCTTTCAAAATATATTTTTCAGAAAGCTGCCATCTCTTGATTTCTCGCTAAGGGAGAAGAGACATCCTGCTTGGTCACCTTGTGTATTTAAAAAGTCTAGTATGTTCTCTGAATGAGCCAGCAGTGTGCCCAGGTGGCCAAGAGAGCCAGTGGCATCCTGGCCTGCATCAGGAATGGTGTGGCCAGCAGGAGCAGGGAGGTCATTCTGCCCCTGTACTCTGCACTGGTTAGACCACACCTTGAGTGCTGTGTTCAGTTCTGGGCCCCCCAGTTTAGGAGGGACATTGAGATGCTTGAGTGTGTCCAGAGAAGGGCGACGAGGCTGGGGAGAGGCCTTGAGCACAGCCCTACGAGGAGAGGCTGAGGGAGCTGGGATTGGTTAGCCTGGAGAAGAGGAGGCTCAGGGGAGACCTTGTTGCTGTCTACAACTACCTGAAGGGAGGTTGTGGCCAGGAGGAGGTTGCTTTCTTCTCTCAGGTGGCCAGCACCAGAACAAGAGGACACAGCCTGAAGCTACACCAGGGGAAATTTAGGCTTGAGGTGAGGAGAAAGTTCTTCACTGAGAGAGTCATTGGACACTGGAATGGGCTGCCCGGGGAAGTGGTGGAGTCGCCGTCACTGGAGCTGTTCAAGGCAAGATTGGATGTGGCACTTGGTGCCATGGTCTGGCCTTGAGCTCTGTGGTAAAGAGTTGGACTTGATGATCTATGAGGTCTCTTCCAACCTCAGTGATACTGTGATAATGCCTTCTGTAACTAAAGTTATGGAATACGATAGGCAAGTGGTATCCAAAGTGTCACCAAAGCTGTGGACACAGCTATTACAGAGAGGCTTGACTTTTTTTTCCCCTATTACCACACTTCTAACCATTCTTTTCTTCAACATTTGCTCTCAGGCCTTGCATGTCATTTAAGAGAACTAAAGTAATCATTTCACTACTGAAATACAAACAGTATTTGGTAGTGAAAATTCTTTCAGTATTAGCTTGCTACCTGGTCTTTGGTTTCTTTATTTTTCTTTATTCTGTTTCCTAAGATGGAGATAATCCAGTTCTCACAATTTGATTATATGAATCTCTCTGCTTTTGATTTTACATTGGTTTCAAACAGGAAATTCCTTTACTTTTGGTTTGAAAGCCTGGATGCCTTTATAATTTTATTCCCTGCTGAGTATAATAGATCTTTTCATTGGCGTGATGATGTGGTGTAATATTAACATCAACACTGAAGTTACAAGCCAGCATCTTTGTAGTCTGGTATTGATGCTGTACATTTGACATTGTGAAACAATGGTTTGAGTTTCAGTTTATGTTGACTTAATTGGGTAGTGGTTGAAATGTCTGGTCAACCATGCAGGGTCACTGAAGTCTGAGTAAGCTGGCCATCTTCTTCACTGAGAGCTGGCCTTCTTCTTCACTGAGAGAGTGATTGGATACTGGAATGGGCTGCCCGGGGAGGTGGTGGAGTCGCCGTCCCTGGAGCTGTTCAAGGCAGGATTGGACGTGGCACTTGGTGCCATGGTCTAGCCTTGAGCTCTGTGGTAAAGGGTTGGACTTGATGATCTATGAGGTCTCTTCCAACCTTGGTGATACTGTGATACTGTGATCTTTAACCTGGGTACCGGTTGCTTGTATGTAAGAGGCTATGTTGTACCGTTTATTACTTGAGTCAGTTACCTATGTGCAAAAGCACAAGGATTGGTGGTTTCTAAAATTACCCTTTCCAAAACCCTGCTGTATGCAAGTATAGGTACTCACTGGCTGTTGAATCCAGCTTTGCTATGAAACATAGTGAATGCAAATTTAGAGTTGTTCACACTTTTAATGCCACTTCTCTCACGGTAAGGTACTTGGCTAAACTAATATGAGCAGAAAAATACATCACAAGAGAGACTTGCTAATGCTAAACTTGAAAACAGAAAGCTGTTATGGGCTTTCATCACTTTTTTAATCATCAGGACCATGTTGATCTGCACCTTTTTAATTCTGATATTAACATACATGAACTTCATGGAGAACAAACGATAAGAGCTTTTTTATTTCAACAATCTCACGTAGCAATCTAAGTCTGTATAGTTTCTTAAAAGCGCTGATGTGGGAAACAACTCAGGAGCTGTAGTCTGTTTTTTTTACCTCCACAACTATACTCGATGAGGGCATGGAGTCAGTCAGCAGCAAGTTTGCAGATGACACCAAGCTGGGGGCAGATATGGCTGGGTTGGAGGACAGAAGGGCTCTGCAGCGGGACCTTGACCACCTGGACAGATGGGCAGAGTCCAAGGGGATGGCTTCAATAGCTCCAAGTGCAGGGTGCTGCACTTTGGCCACAACAACCCCATGCAGAGATACAGGCTGGGGTCGGAGTGGCTGGAGAGCAGCCAAACAGAAAGAGATCTGGGGGTGCTGATTGATACCCACCTGAACATGAGCCAGCAGTGTGCCCAGGTGGCCAAGAGAGCCAGTGGCATCCTGGCCTGCATCAGGAATGGTGTGGCCAGCAGGAGCAGGGAGGTCATTCTGCCCCTGTACTCTGCACTGGTTAGACCACACCTTGAGTGCTGTGTTCAGTTCTGGGCCCCCCAGTTTAGGAGGGACATTGAGATGCTTGAGCATGTCCAGAGAAGGGCGACGAGGCTGGGGAGAGGCCTTGAGCACAGCCCTACGAGGAGAGGCTGAGGGAGCTGGGATTGTTTAGCCTGGAGAAGAGGAGGCTCAGGGGAGACCTTATTGCTGTCTACAACTACCTGAAGGGAGGTTGTGGCCAGGAGGAGGTTGCTTTCTTCTCTCAGGTGGCCAGCACCAGAACAAGAGGACACAGCCTCAAGCTACGCCAGGGGTAATTTAGGCTCGAGGTGAGGAGAAATTTCTTCACTGAGAGAGTCATTGGACACTGGAATGGGCTGCCTGGGGAGGTGGTGGAGTCGCCGTCCCTGGAGCTGTTCAAGGCAAGACTGGACGTGGCACTTGGTGCCATGGTCTGGCCTTGAGCTCTGTGGTAAAGGGTTGGACTTGGATGATCTATGAGGTCTCTTCCAACCCTGATGATACTGTGATACTGTGAAGCTGGCTTTCAAGAAGTAGCCCCTATATTGAATCTCAAGTTGGTTTTCAAAACAGCTTCTCTTTAAGAACTGGTACAGTGCCAAAGGGAAAAGAAATATTAAGAAGACATTGTGATTTTAAAATGGAGTGCTCATACTCAAGAGCCATGTATCTTCACATAAAGCTTGGACCTGGAAGAAATCTTCAGACTCTTAGTACTGCTCAGATGTCCCAAGCAAAGCAGTTCATTAGCAAAACACTTACTTGGCAGAAAGTGAAAACACTAACATGGTTCACGCCTCTTAAAAGCTAAAGCTAAGCACTGCAAGGAAGGGCACTACCCAAAGCACTTGAGGGGTATAGAATGTTTTACAATGCAGGCTTTAGATTGTCTAAAGAAAATAATAAATTATCTGGATTTGAAATACTTCCCTTTTATCCCAGGAACTAAACTTCATAAATGAAGTTATGAATGTTGCTTTTATGGGATATATCTGCAATTAACATTTGGGTTTGGGTTGGTTTGGGTTGGTTTGGTTTTATTTTTGTTGTTAGTTGTGGGGGGGTTGTTTGTTTTGTTTTTCCTTTTTCTTTTTCTTTTTTTTTATCTTTTTTTTCCCTGGATTTTAATTCATTGATTACTACTCAGTGATGCTGGTGGAATGATGTGTTGCAAATCAAGTGTATGCAGTATCCCTCAGGCACTACTGGTTCACTGGTTATATCACACACCTTGAACTTGCCTTATAAGACTGATTCACAGGTTCATAGAATGATTTGGTTTGGAAAAGACTTCAAATATCATCTAGTTCCAACCCCCCTGCCATGGGCAGGGACACCTTTTAATAGACCAGGTTGCATCACGTCCTGGTCTCCAAGTTGGTGACACATGGGTTTGATGGGTGGACCATGAGATGGATAAAGATCTGGCTTGATGGCTGCATCCAAAGAGTGGCTGTCAATAGGTCCATGTCCAAGTGGAGGCCAGTGACAAGCAGAGTCCTTCAGAGATCAGTCCTGGGACCAGTCTTGTTCAACATCTTTGTTGGTGCCATGGACAGAGGCACTGAGTGCAGCCTCAGCAAGTTTGCTGACAACACCTCATGAGGTTCAACAAGACCAAGTGCAGTGTCCTGCATCTGGGTCGAGGCAATCCCAAGCACAAATACAGGCTGGGCAGTGACTGGCTGGAGAGCAGCTCTGGGAAGAGGGACTTGGGGGTGCTGGTGGATGAGAAGCTCAACATGAGCCAGCAGTGTGCACTTGCAGCCCAGAAGACCAACCAGATCCTGGGCTGCATCCAGAGAAGTGTGGCCAGCAGGTCAAGGGAGGTGATTCTCTCCCTCTACTCCACTCTGGTGAGACCCCGCCTGGAGTACTGCATCCAGTTCTGGAGCCACTATTACAAGAGGGATGTGGATGTGCTGGAGCCTGTCCAGAGAAGGGCCACTGGGATGATCAGAGGACTGGAGCACTTTTGCTGTGAGGACAGACTGAAAGAATTGGGGCTCTTCAGTCTGGAGAAGAGGAGGCTGCAAGGTGACCTTCTTGTGGCCTTTAAGTATCTGAAGGGGGCCTACAAAAAAGCTGGGGAAGGACTTTTCAGTATAACAGGGAGTGACAGGACTAGGAGGAATGGAGTGAAGCTAGAGATGGGTAGGTTCAGGCTGGACATGAGGAGGAAGTTCTTCAGCATGAGAGTGGTGAGAGCCTGGAATGGGTTTCCCAGGGAGGTGGTTGAGGCCCCATCCCTGGTGGTGTTTAAGGCCAGGCTGGATGGGGCTCTGGCCAGCCTGAGCTAAGGCAGGGTGTCCCTGCCCATGGCAGGGGGGTTGGAACTAGATGATCCTTGTGGTCCCTTCCAACCCTGACTGATTCTGTGACCTCATTCAACCTAGCCTTGGACACCTTCAGGGAGGGGGCATCCACAACCTCCCTGGGCAACCTGATCTGGTGTCTCACCACCCTCACTGTAATTAATTTCTTCCTAATATCCAGTATAAATCTACCCTCCTGAATCTTAAAGCCATTCTCTCTCATGCTGTCACTATAAGCCCCTGTAAAAAGTCCCTTACTGGCTTTCTTGTACCCCTTCAGATACTGGAAGGCCATTACAGGGTCTCTCTGGAGCCACCTTTTGTCCATGCTGATCAGCCCCAGTTGTCACAGCCTGTCCCCATAGGAGAGATGCTCCAGCCCTCTACCTGGTCCTCCTCTGGGCTTGCTCCAGCAGTTCCACATCCCTCTTATGCTGGAGGCACCAGAACTGAACACAGTACTCCAGGTGGGGCCTCAGGAGAGCAGAGTAGAGCGGGAGAATCACCTGCCTCTTCCTGCTGGTCACACTTTTTTTGATGCAGCCCAGGATATGATTTGCTTTCTGGGCTGCAAGTGCCCATTACTGGCTCATGTCGAGATTTTCAACAACTGACACCCAAAGCCCTTCTTGAGACTATATCCTCCTGGGATCCTTAGGAAATCAGGCTTACTAGATCTCTATTTGTCTGCACGTTTGTCAGTTTTGCCTTCATAATTTTAAGTTCTTTATCCAGTTTCATTTAGACAGAAGAGGGAATGATGTAAAAAATAATAATTTAGGCTTGTGTAAGTATTAAAACATTAAAGGCACAAGGACAGTCTGAGGTCAGTTCACAGTTTCAAAAGTTCTGTTAGATATCAGTGAGTACACACAAGAGTGAGCATTTGTAAACTCTGCTGCAGGGATATAAGGCACAGGCATTGGAAAACCCAATCAGGCCTCATTATGGTCAGTGCTCATGGAAATAGCTGTTCAAAGGTAACTTCTTTCAATTATTCCAGACCATAACATAATGTATTCAGCTGCAGGAGGTTAATCAGCTATATGATTAGACAGCATAACTTATTTAGACAAGATGCTGAATTGAGAGCGTTATGGAGACATAATCAGCAAAGGGCTATAGCGATACAATGTTAACACAAATCCTTGCAGACTCGAAATGTCTTCTGTGTAGTGCAGTATAGAAATTGTTTAGGAGCTCTAAATCTGCATGGACAAGATGTTGAGGTGCTGGAACATGTCCAGAGAAGGGCAACAAAGCTGGTGAGGGGCCTGGAACACAAATCCTATGAGGAGAGGTTGAGGGAGCTGGGGTTGTATAGCCTGGAGAAGAGGAGGCTCAGGGGGAACCTCATTGCTGTCTACAACTACCTGAAGGGGCATTGTAGCCAGGTGGGGGGTGGCCTCTTCTCCCAGGCAACCAGCAATAGAACAAGGGGACACAGTCTCAAGTTGTGCCAGGGTAGGTATAGGCTGGATGTTAGGAAGAAGTTCTTCCCAGAGAGAGTGATTGGCATTGGAATGGGCTGCCCAGGGAGGTGGTGGAGTCACCGTCCCTGGAGGTGTTGATGAAAAGACTGGATGAGGCACTTAGTGCCATGGTCTAGTTGAGTGTATAGGGCTGGGTGCTAGGTTGGACTGGATGATCTTGGAGGTTGTTGCAGAGGGCAGTAATAATTCGTGGCCGAGTCGGAAATTTATCAAAAATAGATTATTTTTTATTTTTACAAACCCGCCCCCACAACTATATATACAAAGATTAATTTCGTTTGATAAACAGGTTGAGTTGCATGAGAATTCTACGAGGATACCATTAATAATCTGACTATATATATTTGGAAGTCAGTTTTTGGAAAAGGACTCAGCTATTAATTAATAGCGGTTTCTTACTAAATTAAGCTAAGCCAAATAACTCACTCAGGCTGGCTCGTGCGGTCTGTCTTCCTCCTCCAGCGGCTGCAGGAGTCGTTAAGGGTCGTTAAGGGTCGTTAGGCAGACAAAGGTGTGCCTAACACCAAAGCAAGTCCTTTATCTCTCTGCAGTCCAGGCACAGGAGAGTGAGCGAACTCGTCCAGGCACAGGCAAAATCCAAAACGGGAACCCCAAAGGCGGGAAGACCCCCAATATTTTTAACCTTCGCTAGACAAAGGGCAGAGTTACCACACCTTAGGCGCGAAAGCGCACGGCCAATCCCAGCCTGGCTCCAGCGCGGGAACTCACGGGGCAGTCCCCGCCCCCTTCTCGGCTGCAGGGCAGGCGGGGGGGGGGGGAAACCAGGCGGCTTTTCCCCTTTCCCCCCGAAGTCCGGGCAGGAGAGGAATTTAGGGGTACAGGACTCCAGGACATCCCACCCCGGTGGTAATGAGCATCTTTGTCTAGAACTTGAGTGAGAGGTGATCCCCCTTCAATTTAGGAACCTATTAATATATATATATGGCTTAGCCTTTTCCAACATTAACAATAGGTAATACATTAATCGCCCCAACAATATTTAACAATACTTAACAAGGCTTAACAATAGCCCAAACAGTATTAATAAAGCTACACAGTCAATTTGAAGATTGCTCTGTTCCTGGTAGAGCAACCAAGTTCATGGCAGAGCCTTAGATGCTCTGAGTCCATGGCTGGAGGTCACAGTCCGTGGGTCCTGATGCCATCATCCACTGGCCACCCCGGTGATATGACTCCATCTCTTGTGTAGCTGGTTCTCCTTTTCCCAGGTGCTGGTCAGGTGGTCACGAACTGGTCCTCTGCCTCGACCTTAACCTGTAAGGAGACAAAACCTGCCTCGGCCTATAAAGGCCAGGCTTGACAATTAATAATTGGGGACGATCCATCGTGCACTGATCCGGTGACCTTTTCCATTTGCATCTAGGGCTTCCCAGGCATATAAGCCTCTGGGTTTACCCCGTGCCATTGGCACTACCCCTATAGGTTGGCCTTTTGTACTGGGGCAGGTGGTCAGTGACCACGTGGCTCACCTAGGCAGCAGGTCTTTATTCTGGGGGCTTCTGTAGCTCTCCCCGTGACTGCTGACTATTAAAAGCTGCCGAGCCACTATTACACTAATTCAGTGTTTTGCCTCCCGTGTGGGAGACGAGAAAGGGTTAACCTTTCTGTCTGGGGACGAGCTGCAGTTCCCAGCGGGGGGGCTGCCGCTTCTGGGCGAGCCGCTCTGGGAGCCACCGCTGGGCGAGCCGCTGCCGCTGGCCCTGTGTTTTTCGCAGCTGCCTCTGGATTTTGCAGCCGATTTCTGAAGGCACCGCACTAGATCCTTCAGCTGCCAGTCTGCTAGCTGCCTTAAAACAGTTTTTGGTACCCCTAAAGTCAGGGCTTGTCTATACCAGCTGTTCTTTTCTCTGGGTCTCCAGTCACTCTGTGGGTCTCTGCCCCTTCCCCTCGGGGAGAAGCCTGAAGGACCGGTCCCCCTGCGGGGGCAGTCCTGCACTGGCCGGACCTGCCTGCGCAGAGTCCTGGGATTTTCTGGGGGAGAAGCACGAGACTGTCTCTCCCCAGCCCCTTTTCCTTCAGGAGACCCAAACCCAAACTGCAGCCCGTGGGCATTCAAGTCAGTTAACAGTTCAGCCCAAGTCATTACATGCTCTTTAGCACCGTCCTCTGAATTCTCTGCAATCACACGTTCAATTTTCTCAACATTCTTCATTACTTGGATTTGCAGAGTTGCTGGCAAACCCTTCATAATAGGGTGCAGTCTCTCCGGGTCCACAGGGGCATAAACCGGGCAATCGTAATGTCCCTTATCATAGATAGCCTGGACACAGGCAAGTCTGCGGAGAGCAGTGATGAGCTCAGAGGAGCTGGTGACCCGTAGTTCCGTCGGCTCCCCCCGGTAGGCTGGGCGGACACTGCTTGCCCAGTAGGCTATCCGAGCGGTAAGGCTGTGTGTCCCCTCGGGTTCACGTGTCAGGAACACATCGTCCCCCCAGTCTCCAGCAGCTTCCTGCGAGTCTAGAAGGACCCGGTCCCCACCGGCTCGGGACACTCGATACACATAGTCAGCGACTGAGTCCCCAGGATCTCTCGCATATTTGACTTGTAAGTCACTGAGCTGTGCGTCTGTGAACTGCTTTTTGATCACGGTGGTCCCTGCAGCGCCTTTCCTGCCCTTCACGGACTCAGTTCTTATAACAGGTAGCACGTGCCTCTGCACCGTGGCGCCCTCCTCACCGGAGCTCTCTTCTCCGCTAGCTACGGGAGAGTCCGGTCGGGACCTGCGCTTTCTGCGTGGCTTTGAGGCTTTCTGCCGCGCAGAGGCATGTGCAGAGGAATTCTCTGAGTCTCTTGCAGAGTCTTTTGTGCCTGGTTTCGGGGAACTCCTCTCCCCCTAAGAGCCCCTCGGGGCATTCTCTGCCTTTCTCCCCGATTCCCGCGAATCACTCCATTCAAATTCAGACACGGAGACCGAAGAGGTAGTGTCTGCAGGCGTTACAAGCCTTTCTTTCATCTGGGCAGTCAGTGCCGCGGTCAGGCTCTTTGTCTGCGCCAGCATGCTTTCCCAGATACTTTGGCTTTTAGCTTTTTCTGCTAATAAGTCCTTTTCCAAGGCCTGAATTCTTTTTTCATAATTTTCAAATTCGGCCAGAGTCTGGGTCACGACTGACCCCAGAACAACAGAGAAATGCTCCGTTGGAGACTCTGTAATCACAGGGTCTGAGCGCTCAGCTAATTTCTCCAGGATTTTCTCCGGATTTTTACAATTTTTCTGAGCCCAAATTAAATCAAGACCTGTGATTAGGCATCCCTTTTCTTGTAGAAATTCTATGATTGAACTACCCTGCATACACTGCGCCATAATGTTGCGGAGGGCAGTAATAATTCGTGGCCGAGTCGGAAATTTATCAAAAAAAGATATTTTTTATTTTTACAAACCCGCCCCCACAACTATATATACAAAGATTAATTTCGTTTGATAAACAGGTTGAGTTGCATGAGAATTCTACGAGGATACCATTAATAATCTGACTATATATATTTGGAAGTCAGTTTTTGGAAAAGGACTCAGCTATTAATTAATAGCGGTTTCTTACTAAATTAAGCTAAGCCAAATAACTCACTCAGGCTGGCTCGTGCGGTCTGTCTTCCTCCTCCAGCGGCTGCAGGAGTCGTTAAGGGTCGTTAAGGGTCGTTAGGCAGACAAAGGTGTGCCTAACACCAAAGCAAGTCCTTTATCTCTCTGCAGTCCAGGCACAGGAGAGTGAGCGAACTCGTCCAGGCACAGGCAAAATCCAAAACGGGAACCCCAAAGGCGGGAAGACCCCCAATATTTATAACCTTCGCTAGACAAAGGGCAGAGTTACCACACCTTAGGCGCGAAAGCGCACGGCCAATCCCAGCCTGGCTCCAGCGCGGGAACTCACGGGGCAGTCCCCGCCCCCTTCTCGGCTGCAGGGCAGGCGAGGGGGGGGGGAACCAGGCGGCTTTTCCCCTTTCCCCCCGAAGTCCGGGCAGGAGAGGAATTTAGGGGTACAGGACTCCAGGACAGAGGTCTCTTCCAACCTGGTTGATTCTATGATTCTATGACAAAGGTGGTGCTAGGTGGCTGTGATGGTTGGGGTGTTCCCTGCCCCCCCAACACTTTAGAAATACCCAGACTAGTCTCAGTCAGCTCTGGGAATATAAATGAAGCTATTTATTTACAGCAGCACAATATACAAGCAGATATTTACAGTCTATACAGTTATAGACAGAAAGATACAAGGTAAAAGGTAATACACAAACACAACTCCCCTCCCAGAAACCTGAGTCCCCAGGAGGGGCTCTCAACCACCCCTGCACCTTCCCCCTGCCCCTCTCAACCTTACCCCAGGCCTAAGGAGGAATAGAGGTTTAGCCAAGAGGTTTAGAAGCAAAGGTGAGTGCAAGGTGTGTTAGAGAGCTGCAGCTCAGTCAGCAGCACAGCCAGAGCGAGACAAAATGGCCAGAGTGTTATCTAATGTTTTTCTTTCTTCTTCAGCAAGACTCCTGAGGGGAGCAGACATCACCACTGTTTTCCTTTCACAGCCTATGGTCTAGTTTTTCTCACCAAAACCTTCTACCCTGCTTCAAACTAGCAGAGTGGCACTTTGGAAGAGGAGAAGTGACCTGCTAAAAGAAACTGTTTGCTTTGGTTTCTGAATTAAAATTTATCTGCCGATAAGTAGTTGTTTCTACCTTAAAAGAAGTGATTTAAAACAAAAACATCATTTTTAAAGTATATTTTGTCATTTAAAACCAACACACCTTTATTTTCTAAATGGAAGAAAGCAATAAATTGAGATAGATGTAGCCGAGTTAGTACAAGTGTTCAAAAGACAGTCAAGCAAACCTCTGTCAGCTGCAGAGCCATTTCAATTTCCATTTTTGTCATGGTCCCTGTTAGAGTTTGTCCTGACAGCTGACAGTAGCCTCCTTAGGATTCTGTCTGGTTTTTCATTTATGACCGTTTGAAAAAGCAGCAGACACAATGGCATCAGAACAGATGGTATTATAAGGGTCACAGACCCTGCGGGTTACAGGAGGGCTGTGAAATACTGGCAGGGACGCAGGCTGTGACGGTGCTTTGTCATGTTAATTGAAAGCTGAGCCGGAGGATGGTAGGTTACAGTTGCCAGCAATAACCATTCTTGATGCAAAGTCTAAACCAGTAGGAAATGGTCAATTAAAACGATTAACACATCAAACTCAACGTCCTTTAAAACTGTGGTATGATAGTGTGAGCCACTGGTGACCTCTACGGAAAATAGGTGATGTAGCTTTGGCCTGAGCATCCCAAGTTTTAGGAAGCTTAGGGTATGATTCTGGAGGAAGTTTATGAGTAGGTGCAGGCTTTCTGTCATGTGCTTTGCATTTGATTTAGTGTAACATTCATATCTGAGTATTTCACAGTATCACAGTATCATCTAGGTTGGAAGAGACCTCACAGATCATCAAGTCCAACCCTTTACCACAGAGCTCAAGGCCAGACCATGGCACCAAGTGCCACATCCAACCTTGCCTTGAACAGCTCCAGGGACGGTGACTCCACCACCTCCCCGGGCAGCCCATTCCAGTGTCCAATGACTCTCTCAGTGAAGAATTTTCTCCTCACCTCGAGCCTAAATTTCCCCTGGTGTAGCTTGAGGCTGTGTCCTCTTGTTCTGGTGCTGGCCACCTGAGAGAAGAAAGCAACCTCCCCCTGGCCACAACCTCCCCTTAGGTAGTTGTAGACAGCATTTCTGCCAAAGATAAAGCCTATGGATACCTAATAGCTGGTAGGAAATGTTTGTATTTCACCCCACAGTCAGTGGCTGCCTTAAGTTCCAGAACTCTCATTTTTTTTTTAACCAAACCCATGATGTTGCTGTGGTTCTTATCCTTAAAAGTGGAAGCTGCCACTCTGCATTTCAGCTTTTCACTCAGTGAGCATTAACTTCCCAACTTGATTATTCTGATCAAATCCTAGCTTTGTGTGGGAGTACCTTTTCTGCCACTCTTGTGTTCTTTCTGCCAACTGTGCTCCAATGAACTAGAAAAGTGACTCAAATGGACAAGATTCTGACACTCTGGGAAGCAGGATTGAAATCTATTTCAGCTGCCTGTCAGCTGACAATAGTAAACCAAAAGAAAAGACTGAGAGGAAAAATGACATTTAGAATTACACTTGCTCTGCAGATTCCAACCCTGTGAACTAATTTATTATCCAGTTCAGAAAATGGATTTCAAGATCCATAAACCAACCACAGCACATGATTTAGGGTGCTGTGTCAATCAGTGCAGTGATGGATAACCACATTAAACTCCTATTTTACCTCAGCCTTTAGCAGGAATGTGATACTCATCATGATGGCAAAGGCAGAATTAGTTGTGAAAAGTAAAGGATGGGAATGGTGCCAAATACTTGCTGGCAGAAAAGTATAGAGGAGTTGTACAGAATTCTGGAAGAACTAGTAAATGAAGTAACAAATCCTAAGTCCAGTAACGTTTGGGAAAACCTAATGTAACAAAAGATTGTAGGGTAGCTAATATGCTGCCTCTACTTGGGAAGAGCAGCTAAGGAGAAAGACATCAGCTTGATTAAAGGTGAGATTTGGAGACCCTTCTGAAAAAGAAATAAAACCATTTCCACAAATACAAAATGCTGAAGCAAGAGTGTTGAAATGACTGGGCAGGACAAAGAGATGGGTAGTGGTTGATCTGAGCCTACATCTCCAGTGTTCTACAAGAGCTACATCTTCATTATTAGCTGGCCAAGCCCAACAGGAGAATGATGTTGTCTCAGTTACCAGCATCGTCTTGTCACCAGTGTATTGTTGCCATTGATTTTGTAAGGCTAGAGATTTCTCCTTCCCTTTTGGAAGGTGGTGATGTTCATGCTCTACTGCTTCATGTCCCAAAGCAGTGGAGGCTGGATGTTAGGAGGAAGTTCTTCCCAGAGAGAGTGATTGGCATTGGAATGGGCTGCCCAGGGAGGTGGTGGAGGCACCGTCCCTGGAGGTGTTCAAGAAGAGACTGGATGAGGCACTTAGTGCCATGGTCTGGTTGACTGGATAGGGTTGGACTGGATGATCTTGGAGGTCTCTTCCAACCTGATTGATTCTATGATTCTGTAAGTGTAGCCTTGGTGTGAACTGAAGCATAGGTTTCAGCTGAGGTTTCCTGCCAGGCTGGTTGACAAAAGTGGCCTGTAGCTTTGCATCAGTGGTGTTCTTACCTACAGCAAAAACTCTGGAAAGCCTCAGGAGCATTTCCTGAGAGTAGAAGGAAACTAATAATGTATATTTCTTGTAAATGGGAGAGGAATGTGCATAATCAATATAAGGCTAGGTGACATTGCCAAGGGAGGAAAGGAGAACAAACTGACTAGGGAAAAAAATGGTAAGATGATTTGAAGAGGCTTCCTAGCACTTACAGTCTGAGCACTGTGTAACAACAAGTCCTGTCCTAAGGTTGTCTAGGACAAGGGAGGTTATTCTTCCCCTGGACTCAGCACTGCTCAGGCCACACCTTGAGTACTGTGTCCAGTTCTGGGCCCCTCAATTCAGGAGAGATGTTGAGGTGCTGGAAGGTGTCCAGAGAAGGGCAACAAAGCTGGTGAGGGACCTGGAACACAAACCGTATGAGGAGAGGCTGAGGGAGCTGGGGGTGTGCAGCCTGGAGAAGAGGAGGCTCAGGGGTGACTTCATTGCTGTCTACAACTACCTGAAGGGAGGCTGTAGCCAGGTGGGGGGTGGCCTCTTCTCCCAGGCAACCAGCAACAGAACAAGGGGACACAGTCTCAAGTTGTGCTGGGGAAAGTATAGGCTGGATGTTAGGAAGAAGTTCTTCCCAGAGAGAGTGATTGGCATTGGAATGGGCTGCCCAGGGAGGTGGTGGAGGCACCGTCCCTGGAGGTGTTCAAGAAAAGACTGAATGAGGCACTTGGTGCCATGGTCTGGTTGACTGGCTAGGGCTGCGTGCTAGGTTGGACTGGATGATCTTGGAGGTCTCTTCCAACCTGCTTGATTCTATGATTCCATAACGACAAGGGAGCAAAATGAATGACCTAGGAGGACTCTTCTGAGCTAACTAAACTTAATGTTGGCAAGTTTTGAATAAAAAAACTAACAGTGATCCACAAAAAGATAGTTGTGAGGAAACTTGATAGCCTTGTATGGAGTTGAGTTATGAATGGTGTGTGGAACTTAATTTCTGTTTGTATTAGCAAAAGCTGATTTGTTGAGGTGCATGAATGTTATTTTTAATGCATTTAATTTTTTTCCCTAAATACTGCTGTTTGGATTTCTTTCTTCAGTTGTCCAAAGCTTTTTTCTTTAGTTTTCAGTATATTCAACTTTGTCAGGTTTGTTGAAAGGTGAATCAGTATATAAATGAGAGCTTGGTTTTGTTTCATTTTTCTGAAAGTGCTAAAAGCCCTTTTTTAGCCACTGCTTAGGCTTGACTCTGCTGATCTCTGCCTGATGGTGCCTGGAAGTTGTCCTCTCAGACCGACAGGTTAGCACTCTACCTAAAGCTTCTGACTTTCATTTAAGAATCTGGGGAGGAGAAGAGGAGTGCATTCCATCATGAAGATGGCTCTTCCCAATGGAGTGTGGTGAGCCTGAGGAGCAGATGGCAGTTGACATCTGCTTTGGTGGGTAGGAAATGGTCTGTTTCCTAGGGATGCTTTATAAGTAAGTTATTAGTGCTGTATTAAAAATACCTTCCCTTTTCTGAGAGGTTTCTGCAGTGCCAGTGTAGTACATGCCACTGTGTTGCCATAACACTACTGAAACTGCAAGAAGGACATTGAGGGGCTGGACCAGTTCCAGAGAAGGGCAATAGAGCTGGGAAGGGTCTGGAGAACAGGGCTAGGGAGGAGTAGCTGAGGGAGCTGGGGGTGTTCAGTGTGAAGAGGAGGCTGAGGGAAACCTCATTGCTTTGTACAGCTCCCTGAAAGGAGGCTGCTGTTAGGTGGGGGGTTGGGCTCTGCTCCCAAGTGAAAGGCAAGGATGGGAGAAAAAGCCCTCAAGTTGCCCCAGGGGAGGTTTAGGTTGGACAGAAGGAACAATTTCTTCCCCTTGGGGCTACTCAGGGCAGTGGTGGAGTCCCCATCCCTGCGGAGGGCTTTCAAAGCTGTGTAGATGTAGTGCTGAGGGCCATGGTTTGGTGGTGCCCTGTGGCAGTGCTGTGTTATCACAGTATCATCAGGGTTGGAAGAGACCTCACAGATCATCAAGTCCAACCCTTTACCACAGAGCTCAAGGCCAAACCATGGCACCAAGTGCCACGTCCAATCCTGCCTTGAACAGCTCCAGGGATGGCGACTCCACCACCTCCCCAGGCAGCCCATTCCAGTGTCCAATGACTCTCTCAGTGAAGAACTTTCTCCTCACCTCCAGCCTAAATTTCCCCTGGTGTAGCTTGAGGCTGTGTCCTCTTGTTCTGGTGCTGGCCACCAGAGAGGAGAGAGCAACCTCCTCCTGGCCACAACCTCCCCTCAGGTAGTTGTAGACAGCAATAAGGTCTCCCCTGAGCCTCCTCTTCTCCAGGCTAACCAATCCCAGCTCCCTCAGCCTCTCCTCGTAGGGCTGTGCTCAAGGCCTCTCCCCAGCCTCGTCGCCCTTCTCTGGACACGAGGCTTGGACTGGATGATCTGAAAAGTCCCTTCCAACCTAACCAGTTCTGTGTTTCTGTGAAACCATGGCATTAGCCATAGATGGCATCTGTACGTACTTCTGTAGGCAGAAGTTTCTTTGGTTAAGGGCAAAAAGAATAGAAATGTGAATAATGTCCCTTAATCTTTGCATTTCTATTTCACTTTAATAATGAGAGGACTGGTCATCTTTTATCTTAGACTGCAGTTCTGACTTTGAATATTTAATACAGCATTTGCTAGGATATTTGGGAGAAATGCACATGCATAAATGCATTAAATCTACTTCATAAGAGTATCATTCACTTTTGATTCCCCCTTCTGTGATCTCAAAAAACTCAGAGAAATCATTGCTAGTTTCTTTGAGTTGTATACAAATATGGACCACAAATGCTAACTTTCAATATAGTACAGTCTAGCTAAAGATTTCCAAAGTACTTGATTTGAACTCAGACAGTGCCACTGATTAACCACAGAACCTAGCACTGGGTCTGCAACTCCAATTTCCCTTTATACATGAGCTGTTTATTCCCCTGGGTTCAGGCTGATTTCTTCTGCAGAGCATTTGATTCATTTTTCTAATTCCTGTTTCCAGGAGCCAGATACCATCAGTATGCCCACTGTTGTTTTCATGGGAAAGCTGTTACTAATGAAATACAGCTTCATAAAAAGTCAGGGCTTGCTGTTTCTGGTTATTTGTTCTTTGTCTTTGTTGATGATCTGGACCAGGGGATTGAGTCCAGCATCAGTGAGTTTGCAGATGACACCAAGCTAGGAGCAGGTGTGGATCCCTTTGAAGGTAGGAGAGCCCTGCAGAGGGACCTGGACAGGCTGGATGGGTGGGCAGAGGCAAATGGGATGAGATTGAACAAGGCCAAGTGCAGGGTTCTGCACTTTGGCCACAACAACCCCAAGCAGTGCTGCAGGCTGGGGACTGAGTGGCTGAAGAGCAGCCAGGAAGAAAGGGACCTGGGGGTACTGGTAGATGGTAGCTGAACATGAGCAAGCGGTGTGCCCAGGTGGCCAAGAGAGCCAATGGCATCCTGGCCTGCATCAGGAACAGTGTGGCCAGCAGGACATGGGAGGTTGTTCTGCCCCTGTGCTCAGCACTGGTCAGGTCTCGTCTTCAGTGCTGTATCCAGTTCTGTGCTACTCAATTCAGGAGAGATGTTGAGATGCTGGAGCGTGTCCAGAGAAGGGTGACGAGGCTATTGAGGGGCCTGGAGCACAGCCCTGTGAGGAGAGGCTGAGGGAGCTGGGAGTGTGCAGCCTGGAGAAGAGGAGGCTCAGGGCAGAGCTCATTGCTGTCTACAGCTGTCTATAAAAGGGAGGTTGTAGCCAGGTGGGGTTGGTCTCTTCTCCCAGGCAAGCAGCAATAGATCAAGGGGGCACAGTCTCAAATTGTGCCAGGGGAGGTCTAACCTGGATGTTGGGAGGAAGTTCTTGCCAGAGAGAATGATTGGCATTGGAATGGGCTGCCCAGGGAGGTGGTGGATGCACCATCCCTTGAGGTCTTCAAGAAAAGACTTGATGAGGGACTTGGTACCATAGTCTAGTTGACTGGATAGGGCTGGGTGCTAGGTTGGACTGGATGATCTTGGAGGTCTCTTCCAACCTGCTTGATTCTATGATTCTCATTCTGTCGGTGGTTGATTGACACAAGAACATGAATTTCTTGACATTACAATAATTTTGCATAGAGCACAAGCTCTCAAACCCAGGAACCTTCAGATGGGGAGGGATCCTTTATCAGGGCATGCAGTGATAGGACAAGAGGTAACAGCTTCAAACTGAGAGAGGGGGAGATTTATATTGGATATTAGGAAGATGCACCAGATGATAAGTACTCCAAATTCAGTGTACTGCCTGTCATCTGAGGACTGCAGTTATACTCTGTTACTCCTCAGTGCCAGTGGTGATGCAGTACTGGCTGGAGCTGCAGCCATCTGACTAGCAAAGGGGGACTGACTGTGGTTTTACTGCATTTGCAGATACAGCATGTGAAAACAGACAATATAATTGTCAGGTGTAAATAAAAAAGCTGGGTAATCACTGAAGTCACTCTATCAGTAAGTTGTTTTCTTTGTTTCCAGTGTCCTTGCTGTAGTCAAATGAGCCCTCACAATGTAGTGTGGTAGTCATACTGTATTGTTATAAGTTTATAGGACGTTCATAAAAGTGACAAAGTTCAAACAGACTTCTGCAAGTTGGCTTAACAGGAAGAAAAGTACCCCAGAAGCTTCCATCTCGGTGGAAGGCTACAAGCAGCGATGCTGAAAAACAGGCTTCAGTTTTGAACCTGTCTGCATTATCAGCTGTGAACAGTAAGGAACTAAAAGGCAAGCAGATCCCTGTTGGAAGGGGTCAGTCAGTTTAAAGAGGGTTGTAAATACACAGATGCACTAACAACTGCTCACACTGGCGATGTAAAGATCAGTGTGTGACAAAGCCAAAGTTGTTTTAAAAGTCTGTTGCCAAGCAGTAGATTTTCTCCTAGCAACTAGTGTTTTGCAGCAGGGGAATCAACTGGATACCTTAAAGGGTGTGTTAGCATTGGGGGAATGGCAAAGAAGTAATAAACTGGCCTTGGCAGCTTGCTTCCACACAGCTCAATTTCTGGGTGTGTTGAGATGGAGGAAGGCAAATGAGTGGGACAGGCAGGAAGTGGCATGTAGAACATCCAGTGTTTTGGGATAGAATCATAGAATCAACCAGGTTGGAAGAGACCTCCAAGATCATCCACTCCAACCTAGCACCCAGCCCTAGCCAGTCAACCAGACCATGGCACTAAGTGCCCCATCCAGTCTTTTCTTGAAGACCTCCAGGGACAGTGCCTCCACCACCTCCCTGGGCAGCCCATTCCAATGCCAATCATTCTCTCTGGCAAGAACTTCCTCCTAACATCCAGCCTAGACTTCCCCCGGCACAGCTTGAGACTGTGAATAGGATTGTTGGCTGCATGCACTGATTTGTACTTTGTTCATCAGTTGCTTGATTTGCTTTAGCAAGTGATCAGTTGTATTATTAGCAGGTTGGCCTCATTTAGAAACCAAAATATGCCTACTGACCTCCTGGAAAGTCTTATTTTGAGCATTTTGGAAGAAATACACTCTTGGTTATTCAAAGAAATTGCATTATTAGAGAAAATGAGATAAGTAACTTTGTGATTTGGGTTTTGGAAGCAGATTACATATACATTGCAAGTTTTCACAGTATCACCAAGGTTGGAAGAGACCTCACAGATCATCAAATCCAACCCTTTACCACAGAGCTCAAGGCTAGACCATGGCACCAATTTAAAGAAAAAAAGTGTGTCTATAGTGTGGGAAATTATCTTGATTTATCAGTGGTGGTGGTCAATCTGATGGGTTTTAAACCTTATAATATGAACACCTTTCAATATGTTTGCATTAAAATGTATCTGTGCATTGCAGACATAGAATTATGTTTATTCATCTAAGATGGCTTGCTTCCAGCTGGTGCACCATGTCATAGCTTTTTCACACTTGGCAGAAAATAGCTGCAACAGCTTCAATACACAACTCTCTGGTGTATGAGTTCAAAAGGAGCTAAATGATGTCTTGCATGAAGTCACAGTATCACAGTATCACCAAGGTTGGACGAGACCTCACAGATCATCAAGTCCAACCCTTTACCACAGAGCTCAAGGCCAGACCATGGCACCAAGTGCCACATCCAACCTTGCCTTGAACAGCCCCAGGGACGGCGACTCCACCACCTCCCCGGGCAGCCCATTCCAGTGTCCAATGACTCTCTCAGTGAAGAACTTTCTCCTCACCTCCAGCCTAAATCTCCCCTGGTGTAGCTTGAGGCTGTGTCCTCTTGTTCTAGCGCTGGCCACCTGAGAGAAGAGAGCAACCTCCTCCTGGCCACAACCACCCTTCAGTCATACTTGCATGACTTTGTACTTCCATGCTTTAGCACAAATTCATTAGCTAAAAGGACAATAGGAGAGCATAGGATATAAATAATGTGCTGTTTTGCTCTGCATAAGAGTAATTAATTGATAACAGAGTTTTAAGTGTGTTTTATCACAGAGGATGCCAAACATCAGCTGCAGAATTCTTCATTGTTTTTTATGTATCATGATAAATTCTTGGGTTTGCCTTAAGACTTCTCTGTTTCGTTATTATGGCATAAAGCTGTCAAATTTCTGGTAAACCTTCAAGTTTGATAGATTTACTTGAAAATAGCAACCACCTTAGCATATGCAAAATAGACTGGAAAAGCAGCATCTAACAAGGGGCAGTTTTGTGATGCTAAACTCGCAGCGCATATGGATTTGCAACTCGTATTAAGTTTAGTAACTGTTTATGGTCATAATCCTTTGATGTTCAAGTTTTCACATAAGATGGGGAGGCTTTATCATATCTTTCTTCATAGAATCAACCAGGTTGGAAGAGACCTCCAAGATCACCCAGTCCAACCTAGCACCCAGCCCTAGCCAGTCAACCAGACCATGGCACTAAGTGCCTCATCCAGGCTTTCCTTGAACACCTCCAGGGATGGTGCCTCCACCACCTCCCTGGGCAGCCCATTCCAATGCCAATCACTCTCTCTGGGAAGAACTTCCTCCTAACATCCAGCCTAGACCTCCCCTGGCATAACTTGAGACTGTGTCCCCTTGTTCTATTGCTGGTTGCCTGGGAGAAGAGGCCACCCCCCACCTGGCTACAATGTCCCTTCAGGTAGTTGTAGACAGCACAGTTGAAAGTCAATTGTCTTTTAGGCAGGCTAAGATTTTAAAACAAAATCAAATGGTGAGCAGGGAAAATTACTGGGGAGTTGGATGCATTGGATTTTTTAGGCTCTTAATTGTAACTTTAAAAAAAAATCATTGTTTTCCACAAAGCTCCATAGCTGCTGACACTTTTGCAGCTGCTAGCTTATTGGACTTCAGCAGGTGAACAGCAAAGCAGGCAAGTAGTATTTCCACTGCTCCTCTGTATCTATCTTCGTAGTCGTGTCTTTTGCAGTTTAACACAGGCTGTGATTCTTAAGTATGGGGGGCATCTCTGGTGGTTATTTGCATCTTAGATCAGCCACATTTCTTCACAGTATCACAGTATCATCAGGGTTGGAAGAGACCTCACAGATCATCAAGTCCAACCCTTTACCACAGAGCTCAAGGCCACACCATGGCACCAAGTGCCACGTCCAGTCCTGCCTTGAACAGCTCCAGGGACAGCGACTCCACCACCTCCCCAGGCAGCCCATTCCAGTGTCCAATGACTCTCTCAGTGAAGAACTTTCTCCTCACCTCCAGCCTAAATCTCCCCTGGTGTAGCTTGAGGCTGTGTCCTCTTGTTCTGGTGCTGGCCACCTGAGAGAAGAGAGCAACCTCCTCCTGGCCACAACCACCCCTCAGGTAGTTGTAGACAGCAATGAGGTCACCCCTGAGCCTCCTCTTCTCCAGGCTAACCAATCCCAGCTCCCTCAGCCTCTCCTCGTAGGGCTGTGCTCAAGGCCTCTCCCCAGCCTCGTCGCCCTTCTCTGGACACACTCAAGCATCTCAATGTCCCTCCTAAACTGGGGGGCCCAGAACTGAACACAGCACTCAAGGTGTGGTCTAACCAGTGCAGAGTACAGGGGCAGAATGACCTCCCTGCTCCTGCTGGCCACACCATTCCTGATGCAGGCCAGGATGCCACTGGCTCTCTTGGCCACCTGGGCACACTGCTGGCTCATGTTCAGGTGGGTATCAATCAGCACCCCCAGATCCCTCTCTGTTTGGCTGCTCTCCAGCCACTCCGACCCCAGCCTGTATCTCTGCATGGGGTTGCTGTGGCCAAAGTGCAGCACCAGCACTTGGAGCTATTGAAGCCATCCCATTGGACTCTGCCCATCTGTCCAGGCGGTCAAGGTCCCGCTGCAGAGCCCTTCTGCCTTCCAGCTCAGTCACATCTTCTTCTCATACTCTCAATTTCTCCCAGTTAGCAGTTTCCTTATTTGCAGAGTTATGAGGGAAATCAGTGTTCAGAGTGCAGCATCCTCTCTGAAGAATGAGAAGTGCAAATGGACTCATGGTCAAAGTTCCCATTACATTCTTTCCACTTAGAAATCTGGTTTATTGCTTTCAAGGACATCTCCTACCTACAGTCTCTATTTTTTCTTAGAGAAAATGAAATTGTTCTGCTTGATATGACAAAGGTAAAAATTGCAAGCAGGGCCTCTGCTGAGGTTGAGAACTTGATTTTCCAGGAAGGGTGAAGTACTGGTCAGATAGTTAAACCTTATGAAGCCTCCAGCTGTCTCGAGCAGAACTTTTTATTCACGCGGAAGAAACCACAGTGGGCTTTGTAGTGTTACTTTTATTTCCTTCCTTCCTTCCTTCCTTCCTTCCTTCCTTCCTTCCTTCCTTCCTTCCTTCCTTCCTTCCTTCCTTCCTTCCTTCCTTCCTTCCTTCCTTCCTTCCTTCCTTCCTTCCTTCCTCCCTCCCTCCCTCCCTCCCTCCCTCCCTCCCTCCCTCCCTCCCTCCCTCCCTCCCTTTCTCTCCCTCCCTCCCTCCCTCCCTCCCTCCCTCCCTCCCTCCCTCCCTCCCTCCCTCCCTCCCTTTCTCTCCCTCCCTCCCTTTCTCTCCCTCCCTCCCTTTCTCTCTCTCCCTCCCTTTCTCTCTCTCCCTCCCTTTCTCTCTCTCTCTTTCTCTCTCTTTCTTTCCCTCTTTCTTTCCCTCTCTCTCTTTCTCTTTCTCTCTCTCTTTTACTCTCTCTCTCTTTCTCTTTCTTTCTCTCTCTCCCCCTCCCTCTCTCCCCCTCCCTCTCTCCCCCTCCCTCTCTCGCCCTCCCTCTCTCCCCCTCCCTCTCTCCCCCTCCCTCTCTCCCCCTCCCTCTCTCCCCCTCCCTCTCTCCCCCTCCCTCTCTCGCCCTCCCTCTCTCCCCCTCCCTCTCTCCCCCTCCCTCTCTCCCCCTCCTTCTCCCCCCCTCCCTCTCCCCCCCTCCTTCTCCCCCCCTCCCTCTCCCCCCCTCCCTCTCCCCCCCTCCCTCTCCCCCTCCCTCTCCCCCTCCCTCTCCCCCTCCTTCTTTCTCTTTTACTCTCTCTCTTTCTCTCTCCCTCTCCCCCTCCCTCTTTCTCTTTTACTCTTTCTCTCTCCCCCTCCCTCTCTCCTCCTCCCTCTCTCCCCCTCCCTCCCCCTCCCTCTCTCTCCCTCCCTCTTTCTCTTTTACTTTCTCTCTCTCTCTCTCTCCCCCTCCCTCTCCCTCTCCCCCTCCCTCTTTCTCTTTTACTCTCTTTCTCTCTCCCCCTCCCTCTCTCCCCCTCCCTCTCTCCCCCTCCCCCCTCCCCCTCTCCCTCTTTCCCCCCTCCCCCCCACTCTCTCTCCCCCTCCCTCTGCCCCTCCCTCCCCCTATCTTTCTCTCTTTCTTTTTTTTCCCTGTTGGCAGCTATTGCAAACCTTGTTTAGCACTGTCTGGTGAAGCTCTGGTTTGACCAGACATAAGATGGGTGATAATTATGCCTTTCATTTGTGAGAAGTTAGTTCCATAGAAAAATGTGACTGTTTGCTTCTCATCTGCCTAAAAGCAGATTTGAAAAGTGACCTCACTAGACTGATGTGAGTGGCTACTTTTAACCATCTTCTCAGAATCAGAAGTCAGTCTCGTTGATTTCTGTCCCACACGCGTGTTTCTGGATGTGTGTTTGCCACTGCCTGACTGTTATGACAGGTTAATCTTCAAAGAGGGAAAGCCCACTCACAGAAGAAAAGCTACTTTCACAGTGAAGACTAATGCCTACTGAAGCAATTATGCCTTTGTGCAGTTGCTTACTGTGTCATGTTACTCAGGTTCTAAGTGATGGTATTGTATTAACAAATAATGGTGCATTTGCTTCCTGAAGCTTTTCCATGGCAAGTGTCTAAAACTGCACTTGCAAATTAAAATGCATTTCAATGTTTGCCTTGTTAAAAATGCTTGCATTTGGCTAATGGACAATAACCTGAATCATAGAATTAGAATTATAGAAAGGTTTAGGTTGGAAGGGACCTCGAAGATCATTTAGTTCCAACCCCGTGCCATAGGCAGGGACACCTCCCACTAGAAGAGGTCACTCAAGACCTTGAACACCTGCAGGGAGGTTGTGGAGCACAGAATGTGATCTTTGATCACATTCTGTGCTTCTGTGCTCCACAACCTCCCTGGGTGGGCAACCTGTGCCAGTGTCTCACCACCCTCACTGCAAAGAACTTCCTAACATCCAGTTTCAATCTCCCCTCTGCCACTTTAAACCCATTCCTCCTCATCCTGTCATTACAGGACCTTGTCAATAGTCCCTCCCCATCCCTCCTGTAGCCCCCTTCACATACTGGAAGGCCACTCCAAGGTCTCCTGGAAGCCTTCTCCAGGCTGCAAAGCCCCAACTCCCATAGCTTGTCCTCACAGCAGAGCTGTTGCAGCCCTCTTTATTCAGGAATGATCACTCTTTATTTATTATTGTGCCTGCTTGCAAGCAGGTCCACACAAGTTCACGTTAGTGCCATGAGTAACTTCTTTGGAATGGATGTGGTGGAAATGTGCTCTGGTGGCCAAGAAGGCCAAGGCCATTCTGGAGTGGGTTAGAAGAGTTATGTGGATAGTAGGTTGAGAGAGGTTCTTCTCCCCCTTCAATTCGCCTTACTGAGGCTGCATCTGGAATACTGTGTCCAATTCTGTCCCACTCAGTTCAAGAAGGACCTCAGGGAACTGCTTGAGAGAGTCCAGCACAGAGCCACAAAACTGCAAGGGGGGAAAAAAAAACCTTATGTCAAAATATAATTTCAACATGTTCAATATATATCAAACCACAATTCTGGCTTATTGAAGAAGGTAGTAATTGTAAGTATTGTCTTTATTGTGCTAAAGTTTAATGGTCTCTTGTTTATCTGGGATACATATATATAGAACACAATCATAGAATGATACTGTGAGCAAAAGCCTGTGGATGTGGTGTGAGGTTTGTTGTTTGGGTGGTGTTTCAAAAAGGCCTCCTGGATTTGGAAGATTTCAGAATCTGTTCATTCTGTCACACCAGTTTCCTTATTTCAGAAATAAGACAGATAATTTTGTGGGTTTAATCTTTATATGGATGGACAGTTCTCTGTGTAACCCAGGGGATCAAGAGAAACTTGCTCCTGCAACAGAAGCATCTAGTAGTAATATTACATAGGCATAAAAATGTTATCACCCTTTCAGTGCAGTTGAGGGAGAGCCTCATACTGGAGCAAGAGCAGTAGAAGCTCCCTGAGCTGCCTAGACAACTCTCCTCCTCAGAACATCAGGGCATGTAAACTCTTCCTGTAGGACCTGGTCTTAACACTGTTCTGTGCCCTGCAAAGGCTGTTCTGAAATCTCTGTGCTCCAGTTGATAGTAGTGTTTTCACTGTTCTTTGGTAAACTTGCTCTCAGCTAATTCATGCACGTCCATTCTTGTGCCAACATTACTCTCTTAACTAAAACAGTTCTCTCTATTCCACTCTCTCTACTGTTTTTATAGTAAGTAACTTCATGTTTTGTCAGCTTTTGATTTGCTAGGTTAAATAAAGTCAGTTTGTTAGTCTTCTCTTGTAAGTTATTTATTGAGTAGCTCAATAGTTTTTTTTTCTGTGCCTGTTCTTGTTTGACCTTTGTTGAATAGAGGGGGGACTACACAAGGTGTCAGAAGTCCTGCAGTAGCTGTGCATGGTGCAGCTGCTGAAGTCTTTGTTGCCTTTCTACTGAAGACCTCTCCTGTCCTTTCAGTTTTCCTCTTTCACACCACAGTCTTTTCACCTTTGCTTGCCTGATATGTCCAAGTCCTTCTCCCAGCCTGCTAGGTTGACAGGCTTCCACCATGCCACAGAACTTGTGTGTTACTGTTGTGCTCTCACCTGTTTTACCAACTTTCACCATATTTCTGTTACTCCAGTTCTCATGATCAGCCTATTGCTCCTTATATCTTATCCCTGGAGCACAAATCCTATGAGGAGAGGTTGAGGGAGCTGGGCCTGTTTAGCCTGGAGAAGAGGAGGCTCAGGGGTGATCTTATTACTGTCTACAACTACCTGAAGGGGCATTGTGGCCAAGTGGGGGGTGGCCTCTTCTGCCAGGCAACCAGCAATAGAACAAGGGGACACAGTCTCAAGTTGTGCCAGGGTAGGTATAGGCTGGATGTTAGGAAGAAGTTCTTCCCAGAGAGAGTGATTTCCCATTGGAATGGGCTGCCCAGGGAGGTGGTGGAGGCACCGTCCCTGGGGGTCTTCAAGAAAAGCCTGGATGAGGCACTTAGTGCCATGGTCTGGTTGATTGGATAGGGCTGGGGTGATAGGTTGGACTGGATGATCTTGGAGGTCTCTTCCAACCTGTTTGATTCTATGATTCTATGATTCTTTTAACTTTTTCTTAGCTCATCATATCATCACCAACTTTTACCATATTTTTTACCAACTTTTACCATATTTCTGTTATCCCAGTTCTCATGATCAGCCTATTGCTCCTTATATCTTATCCTTTTAACTTTTTCTTAGCTCATCATATCATCACTCTCAGAATTCTTGTGCTAAGTCATTAATTAGAACAATAAATAGTCCCTAGATATTATTCAAAATAAAGAAGATATAAACCCCACTTGTTAATGCATGCATGGTAAGTATGAATGAGGGTTATTCAGCCAAATGTTTTGTCTGGGCCATTAAGACATTTCTGTCTATTTGGACTCAATAACTGGTTTCTTCTGGGTTGTATTTCTGTAGGTATCTGGAATATACTGATTAACACAACAAAATCTGTTTTGACAACAGTGCCATGTCCTTCACGTAGGGTTTGGACCCTGTTTGGCTGAGCATTATAAAAGTAAACATTGGACACGTGGTTTGATGAAACAAAGACTATCAGTTTAGTATACGGGGCAACATAAAATGAAGTGTGAGGGTGACATTCAAGGGAAGAAACACCTGTAAAATCATTGACTAGGGTGAGACTGGATGAGGAGTCAGCAAGACCTTGAAAATAACTTGCTGTAGTAGATTGTTTTAGATTCCTTAGGAGCCTTAGTAATTCCTTAGGAGCTTCTTTTATAGAACTGGTGTTTTTCTACTAATATTATTTACTGAAATTACTGCATAGGAGTTTTTCCATTTCCAGGTCCCAAAAATGTCTATTTTGTTTTAAGTTTATGTGCCTCTTTATAAAGAGGATGCAGGGAGAAGGCACTCTAAGATTTAGACTAACATGCCAAGTCAGAAGATGTGAGCCATATGTCTCTTAGGTACCCCTCTGTGTTTCTGCAGAGTTGTTGTGTTGTTCAAGCCCATCTCCTGTCATAAAGCAAGAGGCTTAACATTATTCTGTAGACAAATGTTGTTTGTACATCTGCTGCTAAATAGGTAAAAGCCAGAACTGGAAGCTTTGAGATTTTTTTTCCCACTTAGGAAGCTAAAGAAAATAACCAGTGAAGGACTAGGGTAGTTTGTATTGATTTCTGCAAATCTTAGAAGAGATGTACTGGGAAGGCAGGGAGGGGTAGGGGTTTTTTGTTTAAATGGTTTGGGGTTGGTTTGTGCTTTTTCCTGAAGAGTTCAGTAGAGAGAACAGGCTGATGCTGACAGCTGGTAAACTAGAGGTCAGTTTTCTTGGGAGGGTGATGGCACAAGGTCACTGAAGGAAGTTGCTGTGTGATAGGCAAGCCTGTTGCTTCTCCCTGTGGTCTGGAGTGCAGTACTTAATAGAGCAAAGTTGGCCAAGGACTGCAAACAATTTGGAATGTTCCATGCCTTGGAATTTTAATGAATTCACCCAGGAGTGAGATCTACAGACTGGACATTCACAAATCTACCTGAAGGGAGGCTGTAGCCAGGTGGGGGGTGGCCTCTTCTCCCAGGCAACCAGCAATAGAACAAGGGGACACAGTCTCAAGTTGTGCTGGGGGAAGTATAGGCTGGATGTTAGGAGGAAGTCGTTGTCAGAGAGAGTGATTGGCATTGGAATGGGCTGCCCAGGGAGGTGGTGGAGTCGCCGTCCCTGGGGGTGTTCAGGAGGAGACTGGATGGGGCACTTGGTGCCATGGTCTGGTTGACTGGATGGGGCTGGGGGCTAGGTTGGACTGGATGATCTTGGAGGTGGTCCCTTCCAACCTGGTTGATTCTATGATTCTATGGTATCCACCCATCGTTCTGAGAGAGTTAAGGAGTCAAAAGGTATTTTATCTTCTTTCTCTAGATCATTTGTTTGAGCTCAGCCTGTATCTGTTATGAACCTATTTCACCATCCTTTTGATGCTCAGCATGAAATGAGTCTAATTTTCTCCCTGTTGGTTCTTTGGAAGCAAAGACCCTTGGGCAGGGGTCTTCACAAGTGTCCCAGCCTGAGACACCAGTGGAAGATTGAATGAAAGAAACTCTCCCTCTAAAGGGCTGTGCTCTCAAAATATGTCAAGCTTTCACTAACAGCAAATAGCTTATATTCTTAGAGAAGTATAATAGCAGGCAAACAGATAGCATTTGCTCTAGTTCTATCACCTTGTTTCCATGCAGAATAGGGCAGATGTACCATAACATGCTTCTATTCCCATTAAAAGGCTTCTATCTGCAAAATGTGATTGTTTCTGTCAGTCCTGAAAAGGAGAGCTTTGTACCCTTAGCAAACAGGGAAAATAGTCTGGCCTATTTGGGAAAAAAATGTATTACCCATCTTCAAAGAACTCACTTTTAGTTAGCATAAAATACTAACCACACAGGAAGCAAACAAACAAAAAGGACAAACAAAACAAACACAAAAAAGGGAAAAAAAAACCACAACCACCACCACCACCAAAGGAAGATTTCTGGAAACAGAGAAGCTTGTCTTGAAAATTAAGAACATTGCAATTTTACTGAGGTCAGGCACATGCAGCCAAACCACCTTTATATGGTCTACATTTTTTCTTCATGTTTTGGTAATTTAACATCTGATACCTACCAGGCACTGGCAATCGCTTTTTGCAAGGGAAAAACACAGACCCTTAGCATTACCTGATTTGGGGATTGGAAGTACTGTTCACTTGCTTTGGAAATGCTGACTCACTTGACAGCTTAAAAAAATCCAAGCCCAGAAGAGACCTCTAGCACCTTTATGTGAGAACATCTGCTAGGCTGCTAGACATTAGCCTGCGCTGCATCGGTTTAGTTACTGGCTAATACTATACAGTGTTCTTGATAGTGTTGAAGAGATAGCAGGCTGTCCATGCTGAAAATCAGCCTGGTGGGCACAGTTCCAGAAATATGTGGTGAGTAATTCAGGAGTTGCACAGAATTTCCATGCTTTCTAATCATCAGTGCTTAGGTTGGTAAGAATTTGAGGGACAGATGTACAGAGAGAAAGAAAAGAAACTGTGGTCCAAGGAGTGGGAAGTGAGAGAGGAGAAACTGCAAGGAATCTGTAAGCCTGTAATCAGGACACCTCTCTGGAATACAAAGACTTGTGGTCCATGTGCAGTTTGCAGTACAGATTCACAAGGTAAGAATGCATAACATCATCAGGACTGTAGTAGCCCTGTAATAAAGCTGTCTTACTGCATTATTCCCTGACTTGTGGTGCAGTAACATAAAGGAATGTGAGCGGCCTTGAGCACAGCCCTATGAGGAGAGGCTGAGGGAGCTGGGATTGGTTAGCCTGGAGAAGAGGAGGCTCAGGGGTGACCTTATTGCTGTCTCAACTACCTGAGGGGAGGTTGTGGCCAGGAGGAGGTTGCTCTCTTCTCTCAGGTGGCCAGCACCAGAACAAGAGGACACAGCCTCAAGCTATGCCAGGGGAAATTTAGGCTGGAGGTGAGGAGAAAGTTCTTCACTGAGAGAGTCATTGGACACTGGAATGGGCTGCCCGGGGAGGTGGTGGAGTTGCCGTCCCTGGAGCTGTTCAAGGCAGGATTGGACGTGGCACTTGGTGCCATGGTCTAGCCTTGAGCTCTGTGGTAAAGGGTTGGACTTGATCTATGAGGTCTCTTCCAACCCTGATGAAGATACTGCGGATGGAGATTTCCACTGCCTCATTCAGCCCATATCCTAGTGGGTTTGGACATCCTCTTGGGTCCTGTCCTGTGGAGGAAGAACAAGAAGAATTCTGTGTCTAGGAAGGTCCCGAGGAAGTTACCTGCCTTGGCACAGTACTGGAGCAATTTTAGTCCTTGTCCTGTTAGCACACTTCCTGCTCCACAAATTGAATCAAATACTTTGGCTGTTGCCCACTGGGCTGAACTCGAGAGCCAGTGGTGAATCTCAGATCTTGTAAGAGATGAGCTGGGTGCTGAGATACAGTCAGGATACAACTCTTTTGGGGAACACACCTTGGGAGGACTTCAGACATGGGAGCCTACCACAGAAGCTGATATTTTGTGGTTGAGTGGAGTTTTTGTTGTTCAATTCAGATTATGCATTCCAGTGTCTGTTTCTTGTCCAAAGCCACTTGTCTCCTTGTTGGTGTGGAGTGGCTTGCTCCAGCCCTGCTTCAGGTAATTTCTTCTCTTAAAGTAGTATTATATAATCTGTAACACTTTGAACCCAACAGCTACATGTATTTCACTGTTGTGAGATATCATTTGGGCTTCAGAAAAGTCTTGCTGGCCAATCTCAATCATTTTTCTGTTGTTTTCTTGAAGGCTCTGATACTTCACCAGCTTGGGCGCTATAGCTTGGCAGAGAAGATTCTCAGAGATGCTGTCCAGGTGAACTCCACAGCTCATGAGGTCTGGAATGGCCTGGGAGAGGTGCTGCAGGCTCAAGGCAATGATGATGCTGCAACTGAATGCTTCTTGACAGCACTGGAGCTTGAAGCTAGCAGTCCTGTGGTCCCATTTACCATCATTCCCAGAGTCCTTTGAGACAGCATCTGGATCCAAGTTTGGTCTGATTCTGGGTGAAGAACCCTGGTGTATCAGGCTGCCTGGTAACTGGTTAATTTAGAACTGCAGGTAACAAACTCTAGTCTTTTGCAGGCAAGTGGCCAAAACAGTGACATGATGCAATATATTAGTGTCAGAGCGAGAGGACAAAGTGGCTAGCCAGAACCAAATCACTTCATAGCCCCTCCATTTTTGCCCTGCTAGTTCTAAAACATCGTTCTATCGTTCAATGATGATGTGCCATATTTTGTTAGTGATACTTGAGTGTTACATAAAATTATAATGGAATCAGCTACCAAATGTAGGATAAGTTAAAATTCAGTGGCAAAGCAGACTATTTTTAACAAGGCTGTTAATGAATTTTTTTTTCTCATCCTGCCTCTCAACCTCTTCTGGCTCAAAGTCAAAATGTGAATTTTCTGTTTCAGTTTCTATTTTAGTCCAGGCCAGAAAATCAGTTGAATTCTTGTTTCCAGTTGTTGATAACTGTGATGTGTGGCTGTTATCTCTATTTAGAGCAAAGGCTGAGTACAAGAATATTTATATTTTACCAATGTATGCCTGTTACAGAAAATATATTAGTTATTTAAGTTTAACTTTTTTATGTGAATTCAGAGTTTATTTATCAATGGAAAGATGTAAAAAGAAACCTCAAATGGAATATTTACTGACATTCCTTATACATGACCCACACTTGGCTAAATGGGAAGATTATGTTAATAATAAAATGATTTTTAAATGGAACCATTCCTGTGTCCTGCTTAAGAACCCAGGGGGAAATAGATGGCTTGTGAACGCGTTGTTATTATATGGGGGCTTGTGGCTGGCCTTAAAGATGAATGATGCCAAAATTAAACACCTTGAGGCTAGACTAAAGAAGCTGATATACTCTTTGCCAGTTTTTATTGTCTTAGATTTCAGGTTCCTGCAGATCTTTAATTCTTCTTTTTATATTTTCTACTCCAGCTCTTAAGCCTTATTTCTCTGCCTCTACATAATGCATGGGCTTTTACATGTACCTCAGTAGTGCCTGGGACAAGCACGTTAAGTATTTCCAGACTGTTCTTTACTTTTCCTTACCTGTCTTCATAATTCTTTCTCAACATCTTCTGCACTTCATGTCCTGGGAAGGAAAAACTGACTAGTAACCTCTTACTGCCTGATCAGAAGCAATGGGGCCAAGTGTTCAGTAGACACAGACATACCAAGTTTCTCCTAGGTGCATGGAGAAGAGTCGCTTGTTGCAGTGGATACTCAGGGTCCATGAGGGTAGTCTAGTGTCTGGTCATGTACAATGTTGGGCTCGTGTGAAGCCTGGGAAGAATTCCAGGTTTGCCATTAGACTTGGTGCTTCTTGGTATTGGCCACATTTCTTGTAAGAAGCGGTTTTAAAGTGTTTAGCACAAGATACCAGATGATGCAGAAAAATAACAGCAAGTGTTTGTCACTCAGCAGAGAGCTTACTCACCTCTTACATGTGCAAGATTCTCACTGTGACGCAGACTCAGCACGCTCCACTGAAAATCTTCAACTGGCAGAACAATTAAACCTGGGGTAGCTCTTCATTTTTGCTTTGCTTCCCCCCCACCTCCCTCAGCATTTCATGCACTCTTTAGGCTCAAGCCACTTCCAAATCGTGTCTGCTTAGTGCCTGGATCATCTCTTCTCTGTAAGATGGAATCATAGAATCATAGAATCAACCAGGTTGGAAGAGACCTCCAAGATCATCCAGTCCAGCCTAGCACCCAGCCCTATCCAGTCAAACAGACCATGGCACTAAGTGCCTCATCCAGGCTTTTCTTGAAGACCCCCAGGGATGGTGCCTCCACCACCTCCCTGGGCAGCCCATTCCAATGGGAAATCACTCTCTCTGGGAAGAACTTCTTCCTAATATCCAGCCTATACCTACTCTGGCACAACTTGAGACTGTGTCCCCTTGTTCTATTGCTGGTTGCCTGGCAGAAGAGGCCACCCCCCACCTGGCTACAATGCCCCTTCAGGTAGTTGTAGACAGTAATAAGATCACCCCTGAGCCTCCTCTTCTCCAGGCTAAACAGGCCCAGCTTCCTCAACCTCTCCTCATAGGATTTGTGCTCCAGGCCCCTCACCAGCTGTGACAGGCAGGGTTTCCACATCCATTTAAAAGCCAGTAAAATTGTGTCATCTTGCTCACTGCAAAAAGGTCAGCATATTTTGTTTTGCATATTTTCTGCCTGCTCTCTGGCTTCTTGTTTTCTCTTTCCTATTTGCCAACTGCTCTATCTTCTCTAGTCCTAGCTGGAAACACATTCTCTGCCCCTACTGTCTTGTAGCACCCACTGCATGGCACCTGGTGTGCCAACAGGTACTGCAAAACTTGTATTTGTTTAATGCAATTCTCCCTGAGCCTTCCCACTACCACATTTCAGTTACTTCCCACTACCACATTTCAGTTACTTCACACTACCACATTTCAGTTACTTCAATTTGCAGTACCTTTCACAGACATGCTTCAATATTTATTCTCACTTTATTACAGTATCAAAGTTTTTCTAACAAGGCACTTTGTACCTGGGATTGAGACTGGTGGCCTGTTTCAAGAGAGCTTCAGAAAAAGGTGGAGAACAGGAGAATTCTGTAATCACAGAAATTTATCTTAGATTCTTCTCATTTAATTTAAAGTCCTGCCCTCTTCTGATAAATTCTGAAAGTGGAAAGGTTAACAGTCTAATTGTGTCATTTATTAGTGTCACCACTGTTGGGCATATCAGGTGAATCTGAATATCTGTTTCCTTTTTTCTTAGGCTGGAATCAGTTTCACTGTAAACCCACAAGATTCTATCTCTTGTACTTCTTGGGAATAGCCTCAGCTACTTAAAAATGAATTTTCACTGTAAGAGTGCACATTCAGGGCACTTCAGAAGTGGAAATCCTTGCAGCAGATGAATTAAACAGGAAAACTTGTTTAAACATAGTTTTTAACTTAAAAAAAGAGTTGCTAGATTTTACAGCTGGTTTTTGTGGTTTTCTTTCTTTGTTTCTAATCAAGAATCATAGAATCAGCCAGGTTGGAAGAGACCTCCAAGATCATCCAGTCCAACCTAGCACCCAGCCCTGTCCAGTCAACTAGACCATGGCACTAAGTGCCTCATCCAGGCTTTTCTTGAAGACCTCCAGGGATGGTGCCTCCACCACCTCCCTGGGCAGCCCATTCCAATGCCAATCACTCTCTCTGCCAACAACTTCCTCCTCACATCCAGCCTAGACCTCCCCTGGCACAACTTGAGACTGTGTCCCCTTGTTCTGTTGCTGGTTGCCTGGGAGAAGAGACCAACTCCACCTGGCTACAATGTCCCTTCAGGTAGTTGTAGACAGCAATGAGCTCTGCCCTGAGCCTCCTCTTCTCCAGGCTGCACACCCCCAGCTCCCTCAGCCTCTCCTCACAGGGTTTCTGTTCCAGGCCCCTCACCAGCTTCATCGCCCTTCTCTGGACATGTTCCAGAATCTCAACATCTCTTTTGAATTGAGCTCAGAACTGGACACAGCACTCAAGCTGTGGCCTGACCAGTGCTGAGAATAACCCTGCACTTGGCATTGTTCAATCTCATCCCATTGGCCTCTGCCCACACATCCAGCCTGTCAGGCTCCCTCTGCAGGTCCCTCAAGGTCCCCTCCTGCCCTCCAACAGATCAACACAGATCAACATCTGCTCCTAGCTTGGTGTCATCTGCAAACATACTGATGCTGGACTCAATCCTCTCATCCAGATCATCAATAAAGATACTGAACAGGACTGTGCTCAGCACTGATCCTTGGGGCACACCACTAGTGACAGCTGCCAACTGGATGTGGCACCATTCACCACCACTCTCTGGGCCAAACTCTCCAGCAAGTTCTTGACCCACATCAGGGTGAATCTGTCCAAGTACAAGCTGCCAGCTTTGCCAGGAGCCTGTTGTGGCAGATGGTGTCAAAGGCTTTGCTAAAGTCCAGGTAGACTCCATCCACAGCCTTCCCCACATTCACCAGGTGGGTAACCTGATCAGAAAAGGAGATCAGGTTGGTCAAGAAGGCCAAGAGTATTTTCTGTCTGTTTTAGGCGATACACAGAAATACCTGAATTTCACAGTCAGCCCTGAGGCTGCACTGGTGTCTCAATCACAGGAGTGAAGTGAGCGGCACCAGTCCAGGGGAAGCACTGCCCTTGGTGGCAGTGGGTCTGTGTCATCTGCAGGAAGGTTGCTCCCAGACTTTGAAGCTGAGCACATCTCTATGTGGATACACAGCTCTATGTGTGCTCTTGCTCCCCCAGCCTGTCTCAGAAGTAATAGCTGGGAATGGTGAGATACATCAGGAGATGATCTGGATGAAAACTAAGCCAACCATGTGCTCCTCCAGGGTTTTACTAAGCTTTGAGTAGAAGCCTAAAAGGCCTCAGGTAGTTCTTTCATCTGCTTTGCTAAGGTGCACCAGAGAAGACAGGAGTTTCCCTCCACACAATCACCCATACATAAACCAGTTTTAAATGGTTATCAAATTGCACTGTCAAGCACTCCTACCCTATGGCTACAATGACAAACTGCTCAATCTTGAGACCTTCAGCCATTCAACAGGGACCAAATGCACATCTCTCATCCATAAGACTGGAATAGCAGGTTTCAGAGGAGCCTCCTTTTACTCTGCACACTCCGAGTGTGCTTGTGCTGCTCAAAGTTACTAACATTTGGTGTATTAACCATGTGCTAGTGTGTAACAACCATCTCTGTTGCACATTATAAAAGCTCTTCAGTGCTTACAATATTCAAGTGCTTACAATATTCAAGTAAATGTCCAAAATTAATCTCTAATTCTGGTGCAGATAACTCCACAAATTCATTTAATTGCCTTTTTTTTTTCTCCCCTTTCATGATTGATAGAAAAATCACAAGAACAAGGGAACCAGTCTAAGCAAAAATAATCTGACTGCATCTATGAAAGGTTTTGTCATTCATTATATGCATTTTAAACATCAAAGACTACTTTTTAAAATGCTATCATTTTCCTTGAGTTTTACTGTTTTTTTTCCTGAGCAGACTGTTCTACTCTGGAATGCCAGTGTAAGCCTGGGTACAGCAGGGGTCCAAAGTGACCTTGCTAATTCTTTCTTTGTTCTGCTGTCAGTTAAAATTGTTTAGCCTGGAGAAGAGGAGGCTCAGGGATGACCTTATTGCTGTCTACAACTACCTGAGGGGAGGTTGTAGCCAGGAGGAGGTTGCTCTCTTCTCTCAGGTGGCCAGCACCAGAACAAGAGGACACAGCCTCAAGCTATGCCAGGGGAAATTTAGGCTGGAGGTGAGGAGAAAGTTCTTCACTGAGAGAGTCATTGGACACTGGAATGGGCTGCCCGGGGAGGTGGTGGAGTCGCCGTCCCTGGAGCTGTTCAAGGCAGGATTGGACGTGGCACTTGGTGCCATGGTGTAGCCTTGATCTCTGTGGTAAAGGGTTGGACTTGATGATCTGTGAGGTCTCTTCCAACCTTGGTGATACTATGAAAATGATACTTTTCATAGCCATTGATTTGGCCACCATCCTCTCTCCCCTAAGGTCAAGTTAAACCCCTCATATGCTAAAACGCGGTTTCAGCAAGTGCACATTTTCTAGCATTTGGTCCATTTAACCTCTTGATCTCCAAATTGCACTCCCTGATATCACCAGCAGCTTATGCTGGAATGTGTTGCTCTTCCACATGCACATACATGATCACAAAAAGCTAGGTGGTAAGCATCCTGCTCAGGAAGAATAGGGAAGATAGCAAATACTCAACTTCTAGCCTGCTCGGCCGTCATCACTGATTGTGTGAAACTTGATGGGAGCCTCTCAGGCTTGCAGAGCCAGCAAGAGGGGTGAGGAGATGGGACCTAAAGAAATGTAACCTCAAACATTTGGGGGAAGAAGAGTGTATGTGGGGTGGGTGTTGTTTAGAGGTTTTTTTTTTCCTCCCTGTTTCAGGAACACATTGTCCATATATGCTGGTTTGCTACTACCTGGTGCTTCTAGTTCCAGTTTAAAACACCTTTGTGGTCCAAATACCTCATCTCCCTGATTATTGCTTCAGAGACAGAAGACTGTAGCTTTTAGTTTCCAAATCCTTTGAAAAGAGGTAACAAGTTCTGCCTCCTTAAATACGCAGCCATGGGATAGACAAACACTATGCACTGTACTCATTTTTGCCCAGACACTTTCAGAGCACAGCAGCTGCCAGATGTGATCCTTCGGATGTAGGAATGGCAGGAGCACACAGCAAAGCTCCCAAAGGTAGGAGAGAGAGAGAGAGAGAGAGAGAGAGAGAGAGAGAGAGAGAGAGAGAGAGAGAGCAAGCTTTTGCCTTTCTAAATATGCATGCACTTCGAAAACTTATTTCATGCTCGGTGTAAAAAACCTCTTTTGAGCATTAAAGGGTCAATGAAACATCTCACTGGTGTGCTGAATTACTTTCTTTTGTGTCCTTGCATGAAGCAGGCGTCTCTTGGAGAGATTACCCTGTCTAGTTCAGGTACAAATCTCTACAGCCTGTTCCCATCCACATGGGAGTAGTGTGAGTAGTGCAAGTAAATTGCCTCCCTAAGAATGTGACTCTCTTCAGTGTGAAGTGACCGAAGGCACCCTGCCTGCCTGGCTTGGGAAGAGTATCACAGTATCATTAGGGTTGGAAGAGACCTCACAGATCATCAAGTCCAACCCTTTACCACATTGCTCAAGGCTAGACTATGGCACCAAGTGCCACGTCCAACCTTGCCTTGAACAGCTCCAGGGATGGCGACTCCACCACCTCCCCGGGCAGCCCATTCCAGTGTCCAATGACTCTCTCAGTGAAGAACTTTCTCCTCACCTCCAGCCTAAATTTCCCCTGGTGCAGCCTGAGGCTGTGTCCTCTTGTTCTGGCGCTGGCCACCTGAGAGAAGAGAGCAACCTCCTCCTGGCCACAACCTCCCTTCAGGTAGTTGTAGACAGCAATAAGGTCACCCCTGAGCCTCCTCTTCTCCAGGCTAAACAATCCCAGCTCCCTCAGCCTCTCCTCGTAGGGCTGTGCTCAAGGCCTCTCCCCAGCCTCGTCGCCCTTCTCTGGACACACTCAAGCATCTCAGCGTCCCTTTTAAACTGGGGAGCCCAGAACTGAACACAATACTCAAGGTGTGGTCTAACCAGTGCAGAGTACAGGGGCAGAATGACCTCCCTGCTCCTGCTGACCACACCATTCCTGATGCAGGCCAGGATGCCACTGGCTCTCTTGGCCACATGGGCACACTGCTGGCTCATGTTCAGGCGGGTATCAATCAGTACCCCCAGATCCCTCTCTGTCTGGCTGCTCTCCAGCCACTCCGACCCCAGCCTGTGTCTCTCCATGGGGTTGTTGTAGCCAAAGTGCATCACCCTGCACTTGGAACTATTGAACCCCATCCCATTGGACTCTGCCCATCTGTCCAGGCGGTCAAGGTCCTGCTGCAGAGCCCTTCTGCCCTCCAACCCAGCCACATCTGCCCCCAGCTTGGTGTCATCTGCAAACTTGCTGATGACTGACTCCATGCCCTCATCCAGATCACAGTATCACAGTATCACCAAGGTTGGAAGAGACCTCACAGATCATCAAGTCCAACCCTTTACCACAGTGCCCAAGGCTAGACCATGGCACCAAGTGCCACATCCAACCTTGCCTTGAACTGCCCCAGGGACGACGACTCCACCACCTCCCCAGGCAGCCCATTCCAGTGCCTAATGACTCTCTCAGTGAAGAACTTTCTCCTCACCTCGAGCCGAAATTTCCCCTGGCGCAGCCTGAGGCTGTGTCCTCTTGTTCTGGAGCTGGCCACCTGAGAGAAGAGAGCAACCTCCTCCTGGCCACAACCACCCTTCAGGTAGTTGTAGACAGCAATAAGGTCACCCCTGAGCCTCCTCTTCTCCAGGCTAAACAACCCCAGCTCCCTAAGCCTCTCCTCGTAGGGCTTGTGCTCGAGGCCTCTCCCCAGCCTCGTCGCCCTTCTCTGGACACGCTCAAGCATCTCAGTGTCCTTCCTAAACTGGGGGGCCCAGAACTGAACGCAGTACTCGAGGTGTGGTCTGACCAGTGCAGAGTACAGGGGCAGAATGACCTCCCTGCTCCTGCTGACCACACCATTCCTGATGCAGGCCAGGATGCCACTGGCTCTCTTGGCCACCTGGGCACACTGCTGGCTCATGTTCAGGCGGGTATCAATCAGTACCCCCAGATCCCTCTCTGTCTGGCTGCTCTCCAGCCACTCTGACCCCAGCCTGTATCTCTGCATGGGGTTGTTGTGGCCAAAGTGCAGCACCCTGCACTTGGAGCTATTGAACCCCATCCCATTGGCCTCTGCCCATCTGTCCAGGTGGTCAAGGTCCCGCTGCAGAGCCCTTCTGCCCTCCAGCTCAGTCACATCTGCCCCCAGCTTAGTGTCATCTGCAAACTTGCTGATGACTGACTTGATGCCCTCATCCAGATCATCTATGAAGATGTTAAAGAGGATGGGGCCCAGCACAGATCCCTGAGGGACACCACTAGTGACTGGCCGCCAGCTGGATGTGGCACCATTCACCACCACTCTCTGGGTCCGGCCCTCCAGCCAGTTCCTAACCCAGCACAGAGTGTTGCCATCCAAACCATGGGCTGACAGCTTAGCCAGCAGTTTGCTGTGGGGGACAGTGTCAAAGGCCTTGCTGAAGTCCAGATAGACCACATCCACAGGCCTCCCCACATCCACCAAGCAGTCACCTGATCATAGAAGGAGATCAGGTTAGAAAGGCAGGATCTGCCCTTCCTAAACCCATGCTGGCTGGACCTGAGCCCTTTGTCATCCCTTAGGTGCGCTCTTATCACCCCCAAGATAACCTGCTCCATCAGTTTCCCTGGCACTGAGGTCATGCTGATGGGTCTGTAGTTCCCAGGTTCCTCCATCCGACCCTTCTTGTGGATGGGGACCACGTTGGCCATTTTCCAGTCTCCTGGGACCTCTCCGGTGAGCCAGGACTGCTGGAAAATGATGGAGAGTGGCTTGGCCAGCTCAGCTGCCAGCTCTCTCAGCACCCTGGGATGGACCCCATCTGGTCCCATGGACTTGTGGGTGTCCAGATGGCTCAGCAGGTCCTGAACTAATTCCTCATGAATTTCCAGGGGAACACACTGCTCCCTGACCCCATCCCCCAGTTCAAGAGGCCATTCTTCTCCTCCTCCTTCTTTACTGTTGAAAACTGAGGCGAAGGCGGCATTCAGGACCTCAGCCTTTTCTACATCATCAGTTATAGTATTCCCCTCCTGGTCCAGTAGGCAGTGGAGGCTCTTCTTGCCCTTCCTTTTTGCGTTGATAAATTTATAAAAGTGTTTTTTGTTATCCTTCACGGAAGTGGCCAGCCTAAGTTCTAGCTGGGCCTTAGCCTCTCTAATTTTTCTCCTGCATAATCTGGCTACCTCCTTAAACACGTCAGGAGAAGCCTTCCCCTCCTTCCAGAGAATCAGTAGCCTTAAAACTTAATAAGGTAATGGTGATATTGCTGGTTGTATACCAGAGTGATGTGGCTTTAAAAAGCTGCGGAGTCAGTGCTTGTGCGTTTGTTTCTACAGCAGAGCTCCCCGGTGAAGCTGGGGCACCCTCTGGCTGAAGAGCTGAAGGAGGACCAAGCATCTGGGCAGCATGTGCGCCCTCTGGCTCGCCACCAAAGAGAAAACCGGTAAAAAGCATCATGCTCATAGGGCACAGGAAGTCAGGTTACAGGTGCACTTGGCACTGCTGGCAGAAAGATTTGAGAGGGTTTGGAAGTTCCTCTGTGAATTCTCTTCAGCTCCTATGAAGCTATCTCCTCCATAACCAGGCTTTTCTGTTCGGACAGAAAGTTGGTGGTGTCAGAAAAGGAAGTTCTGCCTCTTAATTTTCACTTCCAGAACATGTCAGATGTATATTGAATAATGAGCCTCAGACATTGTTGTTAGTGCAGGATTTCCCAGGATTATTGTTTTCCAAATGGCACCAGCTACTGGTGTAGGACTGGAGGGGGCAACAGAGGCCATCAAACATAAGTTGCTTCCCTTTTGACTCCCTTGCAGAACTCTCTCTTTACCTGGAGCAAACAGCAATCCTACAACTCCACTTCTTTTTTTTTTTCTTATGAGGATCTCTTCCAGAAAGTTTTTTTGTTTGGTTGGTTGGTTTTGTTTATTTGTTTTTAATTTTGCAAGCAATTGTTTAGGGCAACAACCTTCTGGGTGCTGGAATGGGAGGCCTGCAACCTGCAGGGCAGTTCCAAGGACCAAAGCACCCAGCGACTACACTCACTGGCATAGCAGCTATACACTCTGGAGCTAAAAACCACTTCTTCCCACACATTCTTAAGGAGTCAGTCCCACTTGTTTGATGATCCCACTTCCTTTCTTTTCTTAGTACTTGCCCAGCCCAGTGGCCAGTCTGCAGGAAGCCAGGTTTCTAGGGAAGTACTCCTGCCATCCTGGAGAGGCCACAGTGGTGGCAGCACCACACGAAGCAGTAAATCACAGTGCACCTGTTTGCAAACCATAAGCTATGGTACTTCACTCTATGCCTGACCTAAACCAACAGCAGCAGTTGTTGAATAGGAGACCTTGTCCCTGCATTTGCTTTGCTACTCATGCCTGGTAAATGCGAGGCTACAGGACGAGTCAGACCACCTCACTGTGCTCAAGGCCTTTAATTTGGGGGCTGCGTTTTTACTGCAGAGGAGGCAGTGAAAGTGGGGAGTTAACATGAGCCCCTTTCAGAAATAGCTATCAGCCAGGTAATTTTGAGAACCTTCACTGTTGTTTTCCTTGCTGCTTTCACCAAAACAAAGGCTGAGGTAGGGTGGCAGAGTGCAGGTTAGCTGGTGTGGCAGTTCCCAGCTGGGTCTCACCCACGTGTATTCAGGAAGTAGTTTTTCCATCCAGGCTGCAGAGCATGGTGGCTTTCTATTCTCAGCTAAAATGCCTTTTCTTTCTCTGAGTGTTATTGCTACTGATGTGTCTTGTTGCATTACAGTTTGAGACAAGTTGATAATAGAGATGCTCAAGAAAGTTAAAATGCATTCATTACAACTGCGATGCTGATAATCTGAGAGATAAAAATATTCAACATGCTCATGTTGGAGGTTCTTGTCCAGAAATTAGTGTGGACTTTGCTCACAATAGCTTTCAGTGTACCATGAGAATACATAAGTTGATTAGCCTAGACCCATAGCTCCCAGCCATGCCAGAACTGCTGGTGGCAAGGATGCACGGATCATGCAGGTTACAACTGAGAAGACCTAAAATAGCTCTCATGGCCAACATACCTCAGTGCCCATTAGCCTAACTGTGAGATTCTTATCACAGATCTTGATTCCCTGTCTTTAGAGACTTGAAAAGGAAGTGATGCTATTGCACAACTGTTTCTTTTCCTGGACCAAAATGGACTTAATTTGTGATTTTTGGCTGCTATCACCACCAACCATTCAGCAGTGAATACCATGGGTCGCAGGTTTGTCATCATTCTCTTGCTGCAGGCAGAAATTAGGCCAATAGTAAATAATACAAGTCTCTGGCACGTGATGGATTGACCATCCAAGCAGTCTGCTGTGCTGGTGAGATAGCTCTGTCAGCACCCAGCCTTTGCAGGCATTTCTGATGGGATTTTCACTGGGTGTGAAATGCTGCAGTATTCAACATGCAGTCTTAGCTACACTTAGAGCTCAAGGCCACCTGTCTATTTTAGTCTTGTTTGAAAGGAAAGGACCCATGCCAACCTACACCAGAGATCTAACAGCAATGCAACAAGACAAGGGAGGTTATTCTGCCCCTGTACTCAGCACTGCTCAGGCCACACCTTGAGTGCTGTGTCCAGTTCTGGGCCCCTCAATTCAAGAGAGATGTCGAGGTGCTGGAAGGTGTCCAGAGAAGGGCAGCAAAGATGGTGAGGGGCCTGGAACACAAACCCTATGAGGAGAGGCTGAGGGAGCTGGGGTTGTCTAGCCTGGAGAAGAGGAGGCTCAGGGGTGACCTCATTGCTGTCTACAACTATCTGAAGGGACATTGTAGCCAGGTGGGGGGTGGCCTCTTCTCCCAGGCAACCAGCAACAGAACAAGGGGACACAGTCTCAAGTTGTGCCAGGGTAGGTATAGGAAGTTCTTCCCAGAGAGAGTGATTGGCATTGGAATGGGCTGCCCAGGGAGGTGGTGGAGGCACCATCCCTGGAGGTGTTCAAGAAAAGCCTGGATGAGGCACTTGGTGCCATGGTCTAGTTGACTGGATAGGGCTGGGTGCTAGGTTGGCCTGGATGATCTTGGAGGTCTCTTCCAACCTGGCTGATTCTATGATTCTATAAGACAGCCCTGTGGTGTGGCTGTACAAACACAGAGCAAGGGAGAGCTTTGTCCTGGGAGCCACCTTCTATCTAGGAAATGAGGCAGTCACGCAGCAGTTAAGTGCCTGAAAGGCTCTAGGCAAGGATGAGAAATTAATACATTTTCAGAAGTATTCTGTGCCAGTTCAAGTCCATTCCCACTAATTTAGTGAGGACAGTAGCAAGACAGCTAACAAGGGCACCTGAGGGCTGGCACATGCTCCAAGAAAGCTGAACTTTGCACCATCTTGGAGGAAGTATGTGTTAGCAGTTCAAAAGCAGAAGTAGAGTCTGCCTTTTCTAATTCTGCTCCCTACTACATGTATACCAATACTGTGGTCTGAAGATTCAGCCTCCTCTCTGTGGAAACTGCAACATGGGTGAGTGCTGCTCTCCGTCCTCAGTTTGCTGTTTCACTGGGAGATGCTGAACAATGCACTCCACAGCCTTTGTGTCCTGATTCACAGAAGAAGGCATTCTCCAGAGAGCAGCTCACTCGGCTTGAGATGCTCAGGCACAGTGGCAGCTGCAGCCTGTGTGAAGTGGGGGTGGTATAAATAGCTTGCAAGAAGAGAGGCAGAAAAAATGACATGGTGCGACACGATGGCTGCAGCATTCAGGTTTGGCTTTGTTTTAGCCACCATCAGAGGTACCCTAGGTGGTCCTAAAACCGCCAGGTTTCCTCATGTGCTACACCTCTGCATTTCCAAACCTCTTGCAGAAATTGTTTCATGCTGTCAGTGACTGCGAGCTACAGAGCTTTATCTTAGTCACTGAGTTATGCAAAAAGGAAAAAGGGCTTCTGCAAGCCAGGGACTCTGCACTCACCAGGCTTAACTGGGTAGGCTGCTGGCAAGGGCCTTAATCTGTATGCCATGTAGGCTCTGGCAAAGCTGCATTCCTCCCTGCAGGACAGCCAGCTTCAGAAGTGGGGTGCTTTCCTCTTAATTCCCCTCCTTGCCCTGCTGACTGCCTGCCTGCCTCTGTGCTGTGGGAGCTGTGGATCTTCCATCTCAGATTAGACAAGATGTGAACTACCCTATTGACTAGGTGGAATCTCCAATCTCTGGGATGTTGTAGTCTAGTGCTGGCAGAGGTCACTGCAGCCATGCCTGTGTTCTCATGACCCACGCGAGGTACAGCCTGGGCACACTGGCACAGGGTTGTGGCAAGGCTTCCAGCAGGCCCAAGCTGAGCACCTCTGACTCTATGCTCGATTGGTATGACACACAAGCTTCCCTACTGACCCACAGATGCTCAGGCCTTTGAACTGGCTGACCCCTGGAAGTGCAGGTTGCTCTCCTGACTGATCATCCATGTTCCCTCAGTGCTCCTGGCACATCCAGCTGGCTGGCACTGCTGCTGCCTGTGGTGACACCAGATTACCATCTGGGGGAGATAGACATTTACTAATTTTTTTTTTTTTTTTCTCCATAATTTTTGAAAAGTCATGGAGAACAGGAGAGGTGACTGACACCTGGAAGAAAGAAAATGTCACTCCAGTCTTCAAACAAGGCAAGAAGGACAACCCAGGCAACTACAGACCAGTCAGCCTCGCCTCCATCCCTGGAAAGGTGATGGAGCAGCTCATTCTGGAGGCCATCTCTAAACACATGGAAGGAAAGAGGATTGTTGAGGTGGTCCATGTGGATTTACCAAGGGAAGAACTTGCTTGACTAACCTAATCTTCTATGATACCATGACAAAATGGGCAGACAAAGGAAGGGCTGTGGATGCCATATACCTTGACTCATGAGATGTGGCATAGATGGCTGGTCTGTGAGGTGGATCAAAAACTGGCTCCACAACAGAGTTCAGAGAGCTGTCATAAATGGCACAGAATCAAGTTGGAGCCTGTAGCCAGTGGTCTTCCCCAGGGATCCTTACTGGGTCTAGTTTTGTTCAATGTCTTTATCAGCTTTGCTGATGATACAAACCTGGGGGAGTTGGCTGACAGCCCATCAGGCTGTGCTGCCATTCAATGAGATCTGGACAGGCTGGAGAGCTGGCTGAAACCTTATGAAGTTCAACAAGGACAAGTGTAGGGTCCTCCACTTGGGGAGGAATAACAGCAGGCACCAGTACAGGTTGGGGGCTGCCCTGCTGGAAAGCAGCTGCATGGGCCAGCAACGTGCCCTTGTGGCCAAGAGAGCCAATGGCATCCTGGGGTGCATCAGGAAAAGCGTGGCTAACAGGTGTAGGGAGGTTCTTCTCCCCCTCTACTCTGCCCTGCTGTGGCCACACCTGGAATACTGTGTCCAGTTTTGGGCTCCCCAGTTCAAGAGAGAGAGACACCTGCTGGAAAGAGCCCAGTGGAGAGCCACGAGGATGACTGGGGGAATTGAGCATTGAGAAACTGAGAAACCTGGGACTGTTTAGTCTGGAGAAGAGTGAGAGATCTTACCAATGTATACAAGTATCTGAGGAGTGGATGGAGCCAGTCTCTTTTCACTGGTCAGCAGCAATAAGACAAGGAGCAATGGCTACAAACTGGAACACAGAAGGTTTCACCTCAACATGAGGAGGAACATTACAGTGAGAGTGACAGAGAGGTGGTGGAGTCTCCTTCTCTGGAGACTTTCAAAACCTGCCTGGATGTGTTCCCGACTGAACTACTCTAGGGGGTCCTGCCTTGACAGGGAGATTGGACTCTATGATCTCTGGAGGCCACTTCCAACCTCTAAAGTTCTGTGATTCTGTAATTAACCTTAAACTTTGCACGAGGAGTGGAAATGGCACTGAGGAAATTGTTCTCTGCCTGGAGCAAGTCCACAGGCTGACAAATTAGAGAGGTCTCACAAGTTAATGCTGGGTATGGCCAGTGGTAACCCTCATCCATCACCTCAGCATGGAAATGACACCAAACACTTGGCCGAAGCCTTGCTAGTGCCCCTCAAGGCAGGTAGTTACTTGCTGAGTCACCTCAGTAGCACCAGCTCCTTGCTCCACAGCTGGAGGTGGAGTGGCTGCTAGCCAAAGCTGGTGGTGATTTGTGCCTGCCACTGTCTCAGATGGACACACAGCATTCACACCAGAAACTCATGCTAAGGCCATTCTTTAGCAACAAAACTCTTACAGTCCTTTTACTGGTGCAACAGCTGAAGATTGGATGTCATCTTTACCACAGAGCTACAACGTGGTCTGTAGCAAGTCTGTCCCACACAGGCAACCTACAGTGAGCTGCTGCACCAGGAACGCTGATTAGTATGAGCTGACCATGCTGTTGTGAAGGATTTTTCAAGGTGTCACCCTATACAGAGAATGTTCTACAACACAGATCTATGTCCTTGGTTGGCATGCCTTGGAAAAGCAGTCTTGAGAAGCACAATAACCACTCAGCATCCTAAAGAAACCAGCAGTCAACCTCCTAGACCTGAGAAATGAAAAACCCACATGTGAATATAACCTCAGGCAGGAAGAGGTCAGCTTTTGCCCAAGTCTTAGCTGAAAGCCCCAGCAACACTGACACACTGAGTGAAGGCTATGTTATGATGGTTCCAAGTAACTGTCTTCCAGTAGTTTCTGATATGCTTGTCTGGAGAGCCTGAAAGAGCAGCGCTGCAATCATAGAATCAACCAGGTTGGAAGAGATCTCCAAGATCATCCAGTCCAACCTAGCACCCAGCCCTAGCCAATCAACCAGACCATGGCACCAAGTGCCTCATCCAGGCTTTTCTTGAACACCTCCAGGGACGGTGCCTCCACCACCTCCCTGGGCAGCCCATTCCAATGCCAATCACTCTCTCTGGGAAGAACTTCCTCCTAACATCCAGCCTATACCTACCCCAGCACAACTTGAGACTGTGTCCCCTTGTTCTATTGCTGGTTGCCTGGGAGAAGAGGCCACCCCCCACCTGGCAATATTTATTCTCCTCCAGCAAGACTGAGAAAGTTCTTCACCCATGCCTCTGGCATATTGATTTACATACAGACTGCATGCTCCTGCTTTCTTAGCAGCATTTTTAGCGAACATGACAGGCCTCCAGCCCTTGGTGAAATTATGAGCCAGGAGGCCTAAGTAAATTAAATAAAACCCCCACACAAATATGGTACTTCAACTACATCAACTGTTTCTTGCACTACATCAACTGTTTCTTGCACTACATCAACTGTTTCTTGCACTACATCAACTGTTTCTTGCACTTCAACTACATCAACTATTTCTTGCATATACACAAACTCCCATTTCACTGCTGTTATTAGAGCACTCAGGCCCTCAATGCTGTGTATTTACTCTTTTCTCAGCTCCAACTAGAAGCTTTATAGGATAAGATGGAAGATGGTCTTATTTGACCACCTTTGTGTGTCCACTACCTGAGGGAGCTAACACACAGTAACCAGGCTAAGCTTCCCATGTGCTTCCTGTAGGGTGCTGACTGTAGCAAGTGTCTTACTGGTAATCACTGATCAAGGAATTTAGAGGAAGTGCATTAAGGCAGCTTCTAGAAGAAAAGCTTAAATTTCAGTAGCTCTGTAGGGTACAAGTGTGCCACACCAGGTGGGCTGTAAATCTTCTGCCTAGCTTGCTAGTGAAAAGTCTCCCAGAGCAGATAGCAGAGTACTCAGCCTTTTTAATAAACAGAGTGAGACTCAGGAGCCCTGCAAAGGAGCTCCTTCACTTGCACTGAGCGTGCTGAGGTGCGTCTGATAGAGGCCAGCGTTCCAAACAGTTACTGTTGAGCAGCAGGTGTGTTCTGCAATGGCTGGCATTAAAGGAGCCTCTGAATATGCATGTTGCCCTCTCTGCTGACAGCTGAGTCTCTGATGGCCTGAAATGCAAAGTGTCTGCCAAAGGAGCAAGCCCTCCTGAATAAATTAGTATCCACTCGGGCTGTGAGCTGGGACCCCTTGACCATCTGAGACTATCTAAGAGGTCAGCAAGGGGAGCAAGGGCCTTCATGCCTCTCTTTCCAGATTCACAGAAGGCTGGTGAAAGACAAAACTGGACTGCATGCAGGAAGCACACAGACTACCATGGGTGTTGCCCATGTTCAGGTCCTTTGTAACATCCTGGGACCTGTTCATGGCAATTCTCAAGAAAGGGAGGAAAAGAAAAAGCCTAGCACAGAAAATACAATTCCTCCTGCACATTGTTGGAAGCCCGTAGGAATTACAGTATCACAGTATCACCAAGGTTGGAAGAGACCTCACAGATCATCAAGTCCAACCCTTTACCACAGCTCAAGGCCAGACCATGGCACCAAGTGCCACGTCCAATCCTGCCTTGAACAGCTCCAGGGACGGCGACTCCACCACCTCCCCGGGCAGCCCATTCCAGTGTCCAATGACTCTCTCAGGGAAGAACTTTCTCCTCACCTCCAGCCTAAATTTCCCCTGGCGCAGCTTGAGGCTGTGTCCTCTTGTTCTGGTGCTGGCCACCTGAGAGAAGAGAGCAACCTCCTCCTGGCCACAACCACCCCTCAGGTAGTTGTAGACAGCAATAAGGTCTCCCCTGAGCCTCCTCTTCTCCAGGCTAACCAATCCCAGCTCCCTCAGCCTCTCCTCGTAGGGCTGTGCTCAAGGTCTCTCTCCAGCCTCGTCGCCCTTCTCTGGACACGCTCAAGCATCTCAATGTCCCTCCTAAACTGGGGGGCCCAGAACTGAACACAGGCACACTGATGGGAGCACAACCCAGCCTCTCCATATGCTGTCACTTGCAGATGCTACACTCCTCTGCATCACTGAAGGATAAGAATAACAGAAATAAATTCCCCCATATCTACATCTGCCCCAAGGAGCTGACCTCTTGGCCCCAAAGGTGATGAACAGAAGGCCTGATGCACAGACATAAGGCATTTCTAGACAGTGCAAGCAGAATAAGTACAGACCTATCTGCCTCTTTTTCAACCTGTCGTCCCATAAAGCTGGGAAGCTGCTGCTGAGAGGCCTCAGGATAGCTCATCCCTTTTGTCCATTGTGGGGCAGCACTGCTTTTTCCTTTCTGAAGTGATGCCGCAGGCTCAGCTGAGCAACAGGCTCTACAGACCTTCCAAGGAAATGGGCAGTTCCCGGAGGTTTGCATCTTCCTTCATGGAATTTACTGTCCAAAATACAGCTCAGGTCACAGCCCTGGCTGGGCAGCTGTCTCTGTGGCCTTGGTGGGAACGCTTATTACCAGGAAACTCATTGAATTTTAATCACATTTTGGCTGCCAGTGCCAAGGCCAGGAAAAAAACTTGCTTACATGATTAGGAACAAGATGTGTTACATACACATAGCAATTTGTGCCTGAGTACAGCCGACAATAACCTCTTGGCTGAGTACAATACAAATCCATCAGCTATGACTTTCTGGCCTAACTTTACCTCTAGGACCTTGAAGTGCCCAGAGCAGGCACAAGGGAATGACATCTCAGCTGGATTCCTGGTTTGACTAGGAAAAGAAAATGCACTGGGGGGGGGGGATTAAAAGACTCTTAGCAGTAAATGCAGATAGAAGAAAGCAGCAGCCTACATGCATCGGGCATAGCTGTGCTTGGTGAGGGACTGTTTCAGCTCTCCATCAGAAGAAATTCAGTGGAGGTCAATGAGCCACAGTAGTTCAGTAGAAAACAAAATCAGCTTCTTCATGTCTGCAAGATAAGGCACAGAGGGGAAGCTCAGAGGTAGTCACAGACTGGTGTTAAGGCACTGTTTATCTTCCAGGAAAGGCTGCACCTCAAAGAGGTGGGAGCTCAGTGAAAGCTTCAGGATTGCTCTCTGAGGAGCTCAGACTGCAGCTTGCCAATGAAGCAGGCCAGAGAATGGAGCAGTGATTATCAGGGTTGGGAAGTGAGATGTTAGTGGGCAACGTTTTCACCTTTCCTGCCTGTAATACAGGCAAACCCTTAGTGACAAGACTCCTGCTTCCAAACCCCACCAGATCTATGAGGATCTTTGCAAAACATGGAATGCAACCTCCCTCCTATGGGAGGGTTTGGAATGCAAAGCACCGATACAGATGCTCCTAATTCACAGTGTCACAGTATCACCAAGGTTGGAAGAAACCTCACAGATCATCAAGTCCAACCCTTTACCACAGAGATCAAGGCCAGACCATGGCACCAAGTGCCACGTCCAATCCTGCCTTGAACAGCTCCAGGGATGGCAACTCCACCACCTCCCCGGGCAGCCCACTCCAGTGTCCAATGACTCTCTCAGGGAAGAACTTTCTCCTCACCTTGAGTCTAAATTTCCTCTGGTGCAGCTTGAGGCCGTGTCCTCTCGTTCTGGTGCTGGCCACCTGAGAGAAGAGAGCAACCTCCTCCTGGTCACAACCTCCCCTCAGGTAGTTGTAGACAGCAATAAGGTCTCCCCTGAGCCTCCTCTTCTCCAGGCTAACCAATCCCAGCTCCCTCAGCCTCTCCTCGTAGGGCTGTGCTCAAGGCCTCTCTCCAGCTTCGTCGCCTTTCTCTGGACACGCTCAAGCATCATTCATTACTGAGCAGTAGCACAACCTATGACCCCAGCTACAGTCTCCATCCCCCTCTCACCCTCTATGTTTCTCTAACCTTAGAGAGGCAAGTGCTTTAGCTTTTACATGAAAACCTCCTTAATGCAGCTGTCCAAAACCAGCCTCCCTTAACAACACGGTCTATTTAGGTGTCTTTTGCAGCTCGTCTGCTGTCACAAGAAATGCAGCACTCTTTTTTTTCATCCTGGCAACACCCCCTGCTTCCTAAGTCTTCCAAAAGAAGTTGCACACATCTCTGGATAACTTGCAGACAAGCTAAAAATAGGAAAAGCCAACCTCTGATTTTTAATGTTTTTTTTTTCAGCTTTTAATTCTTTTCTTGGCTGTGGTCCCTGTGTTGAGCAGTTGCACTTCCTGTTAGGTCAGGCACTAAACAATAGCTTTCCAAGAGCCTGGAAATGAGAGAAATCCATAAAACAATTCCACATCCAGCAGCACAAAGCTGCTGGCACTCACTGAAAAAAAAGGTCTGCCCTGGAAGTGGCCTGGAATAGCTCTTCTTTATACTGGCACTCTTCTTCCAAAAGTGTTCCCAAGCTCTCTGCTTTCACCTGCTCTTGCTACCTGCTGAGTCTCCTTGGTTTTCTCAGGCAGCTCACCCCTCAGTGTCTTGCTCCCACTCACTGCTGAGATGAATGCTGTGTAATATTCCAGAGCTCTCACATTCTGGTGTTTGGAGCTCATCTAATTATTTCTCAAAATTAAATCTAAATTATAAATACCCACAATCAGAAGCCTGTGTACCTACATGGATGCACAGATCTAGGAGCAAGCAGTGGTTGGGTAATGAGAGGGAGGCCATGTCTTTGATATGGAGAAGGTTCTCCACTTTTATTTAGGGCATATAAGCACCCATGCCTTGGCATGCAGGGAAAAGCCTGACTAATTTGGAGCACCCAGTTGCTTTGGATTGCCCTTCGCAGGTTTCCTGACCAGGCCAGAAACAGCCTAAAGTCTGAGGGATACTAGGAGGTGGAGTGATCATGGATGTGCTGCTGGGAATGAGTGATTTGCTCTGGGCAAGTCTGGCTGTAAGAAACTGGTGCTGTGATTCACCCCCTCAGGCTGGGAGCCAATAAGGATACAGTCAGGAAATAAATTCTCACACTTTGCAGGACACAGGCAGGAGGTGAGTGGAAAACTGGGCAAAACTCACTAGTGAATAACTGCAGAGTCTCTTGGCCCATCTGTCTGCAGCATTGACAGAATCACGTCAAGAAGACAGGCACCCTGCTCATATCTGTTCCTACAGTAGCTAGATCTGCACTCCTGATGCCCACAGATGGCCCAAAGAATTCATCACTCCCCCAAGGGCCAGAGCATAGCAACTGACTTCATCATGCCTAGAGAAGGCAGTTATGCTCACAGTTGCACCTCACTTTGAAACCTTTGCCTTTCAATGAAATAAATGCCATGAAGCACTACAATGGGAGTTTAAAATGTCATGGAAGAGTGAGCTAGTAAGGTAGTAATGACTAACTCCAGCGTTTCAGCTGGAGCTCCCTGGAAGAGCAAATTAGGTGGCATGTTGTTACTGACAGATCCTACAGCAGCCTAGCTGGGAACATGGCAGACCAGTGTCTTGACCCACAGAGGAAACTGCTGATTTACATGCAACAGTATCTGTGGGCTGGAGGTGATGAAATCTGCTCTGCTTCATTCCTTTTTTGGGCAGTGCTTGGCTGGACAAAGCCTCTCTTCTATGCCTGGATTAAAAATAAAACACCTTACTCCTGTATATATTGAACTCATTTTCAGTTTGTTGCAATAAGCAAAGAGCCTCTAAACTCTGGCTGGCATAAGAGTCCAACAGCAATGAGGTCAAAAAGGAAAGAAGCCTTCTGCGCTTTGAAGAGGGCTGGGATGTTTGCCAAGATAAAGCACATTTTTTCCCCTCTAGCCAGTCAAGGGACAGAGCTTTTCCAGACACTGTTGTCCAATTTGGAGTAGTATGGCCAAAAGCAATATTCTGGTGGAATCCACTCTGGGCTGAATGTTTCTTTTATTTTTAGTCAGATGGTCTGTCCTTCACTGGAAGGGTAAGAGATCATAAAATCTGTATTTGGGCATCTGCAAAAATACTGCTCAGATGCAAGCTGCAGTAAGAGCAAACCCACCACCAATTGTCCTTCATGTTGGAGCACAGACGTGGTGTCTGCCACGCTTCTGTATGCTGCCCAAGCCATTCCAGGGTACAGAAACTCACTCCATGGCACTCCTTTCCCAAGCCTGGCTCCTGCAGAAAGTCACTTTTCTGCCATGAGAACTTCAGGTCAAGGGAAGGTAGCAGCAAGCAGTGGGCCTTGCTGTCTGCTGTTATGGTCCAGGTACCCAGCCTGATCTTCTCCCTGGTTTAAGGCTTCTCTGCAGAAACAGTTCCTGCTTCTTACACCAAGCAGTTTTAGAGCAAGGCTGCACCATCTATCACAGTATCACAGTATCATCAGGGTTGGAAGAGACCTCACAGATCATCAAGTCCAACCCTTTACCACAGAGCTCAAGGCCAGACCATGGCACCAAGTGCCACATCCAATCCTGCCTTGAACAGCCCCAGGGACAGCGACTCCACCACCTCCCCGGGCAGCCCATTCCAGTGTCCAATGACTCTCTCAGTGAAGAACTTTCTCCTCACCTCGAGCCTAAATCTCCCCTGGCACAGCCTGAGGCTGTGTCCTCTTGTTCTGGTGCTGGCCACCTGAGAGAAGAGAGCAACCTCCTCCTGGCTACGACCACCCCTCAAGTAGTTGTAGACAGCAATAAGGTCTCCCCTGAGCCTCCTCTTCTCCAGGCTAACCAATCCCAGCTCCCTCAGCCTCTCCTCATAGGGCTGTGCTCAAGGCCTCTCTCCAGCCTTGTCGCCCTTCTCTGGACACGCTCAAGCATCTCAATGTCCCTCCTAAACTGGGGGGCCCAGAACTGAACACTGTAGTCACTTCTGCTGCATGCCTATAATTAACTTATCCATAGTGGTGAACGGACATGTAGGAGGAGGAGGAGGGAACCAGAAACACTTCCCTATTTTCTGTGTGAAGTCTTCTGGGTCATGTCACGTCATCCCAATGAAGTTTGAAAACCCAGGGCTCCCTGGCAGCCCAGGATTTACCATAGTGCAACATCACATCCTGACACGGATCACCTTCCTTTTCTACCTGCATCCACAAACGCCATCCTCCTCCTTCCTCCTTGCTGCCCTCAGTCCCCAATTCAAGGGTCACTAGACAATGCACTCATGCCTCTCAAGACAGTGCTAGGAAAAGCAGTGAGAGTGGTGCCTGGCTCCCCAAGGCTGTCCTGGAAGGCCAGCACATTATGCCAGCTTTGCAGTTGCAAAATAGATTCCCTGGGCTTGCAAACAAGATGCCCTCTGGTCACAAACTAGTCCTGCTTAGGGAAAAGCTGGCACAACAGCAGTGCACAGAGATACTTCTACTTAAATCTATGGTAAAAACCCATCTGAGATTTTTTGTCTTTTACACCTTTCCTAGAGATTACCTTACTAATTGCTTTATGTTCATAGAGGATCTGACCATATGTAGACAACATAGGGAATGATGAGCTTTTTTGTAACACCTCTGCAGAGGCATCCAGCTGACAGATGCCAAGTAGTCACTGCTTACACTTGGTCATGCCTAGTGGCAGGTTTCTGTGTCCATTGCTCTCACAGATAGGACCACACACAAATGGATAAAAGACATCAAATCCTTCAGCATGCAAAAGAGATCTAGTTGCAAATGCAGATGACACCAAGCTAGGAGCAGGTGTTGATCTGTTGGAAGGTAGGAGAGCCCTGCAGAGGGACCTGGACAGGCTGAATGGGTGGGCAGAGGCCAATGGGATGAGATTTAACAAGGCCAAGTGCAGGGTTCTGCACTTTGGCCACAACAACCCCAAGCAGCACTACAGACTGGGGACAGAGTGGCTGGAGAGCAGCCAGGAGGAAAGGGACCTGGGGGTACTGATAGATAGTAGCTGAAGATGAGCCAGCAGTGTGCCCAGGTGGCCAAGAGACCCAGTGGCATCCTGGCCTGCATCAGGATCAGTGTGGCCAGTAGGACAAGGGAGGTTATTCTGCCCCTGTGCTCAGCACTGCTCAGGCCACACCTTGAGTGCTGTGTCCAGTTCTGAGCCCCTCAATTCAAGAGAGATGTTGAGGTGCTGGAAGGTGTCCAGAGAAGGGCAAGAAAGCTGGTGAGGGGCCTGGAACACAAACCTTATGAGGAGAGGCTGAGGGAGCTGGGGGTGTGCAGCCTGGAGAAGAGGAGGCTCAGGGGTGACCTCATTGCTGTCTACAACTACCTGAAGGGAGGCTGTAGCCAGGTGGGGGGTGGCCTCTTCTGCCAGGCAACCAGCAACAGAACAAGGGGATACAGTCTCAAGCTGTGCCGGGGTAGGTATAGGCTGGATGTTAGGAGGAAGTTCTTGCCAGAGAGAGTGATTGGCATTGGAATGGGCTGCCCAGGGAGGTGGTGGAGGCACCGTCCCTGGAGGTGGTGAAGAAAAGACTGGCTGAGGCACTTAGTGCCATGGTCTGGTTGACTGGCTAGGGCTGGGTGCTAGGTTGGACTGGATGATCTTGGAGGTCTCTTCCAACCTGGCTGATTCTATAATTCTATGATTTTTACTGTACTTCTATCATTGCTTAAAAATGAGAAACTGAAACCTCCTCTTTCATTTCCTAGTAACACATTATCTGCAGATATAGGTGTTTGCAGATGGTAATAGTCTTTCTGTTTTTCCATTACAATGAAATAGAATAACAAAAAGGTTTATCAAGGAGGAGAGTTTGACTTCTCCACATGAAAGCTATCACAGTGAAAATAAAACAATGAATCCAGGAAATGACACAGCTGAACAAACCCAACTGCCTCAGTAGCAGCACAATGAATGAGTTGCTGTACTGTGACACCAGTGCAGGTGTGCAGGCAGGGTGGTGAGAGCAGCCACGATGAGCCCAGAGGATGCATTGCTGCTGTGTGTGCAGCAAGGAGCTGCCAGCATTGCCAGAGCCACTGTTTTCCACAGCTGCTTGCTGTTCACTCTGTGACTGAGTAGCAACAGGGCCATCAGCACACCACATGTGGGTCTCAGCAGGACAGGAGGCACGAGGCCACCTTTAACAAAGTAAGAATGAGCATCTACAGCTGGTGGTGTCAAAGCCTTGGATGAACACATCCTGCAGAGGCAGGAAACAAGGACACAGTTTTGTTCCCTTCTCGCATCAGCTTAGAGATCCAGCGCTATTTCAGCACGCACAAGAATAAACCCTGTTTGAAATGGCTCAACTGAAACAGAAGGTATAGAATCTCATGAAACTCATTCTTCTTGTTACCAACATACTTCTGAAAGGCAATGGTTTAGCAAAGGACAGCAGAAGGCTTTGGGAACCCTGGATACAAGGAATTAGGCCTGTCAGTCAGGACTCAGGGAGTGTATTGGCATGTCCAATGAAGACAGACGTTTCCAAAACTGGGGTCTCTCAGGCGTGCAAGCCTGCCCCTCCTATCTTCCCACCCTGCCTCGACAGGGCAGCATGGGCAGCAGCAGTGTGTTTGTTACTGCAGGCCCAGCTAAGCCCTTTCTCCTCATTTGTGGTCTCTCCTCGGAGATGCATACATTGCATCCAGGCTGCAGATGCCCTCTCTCTGCCAGAGCAGCAGCAATTGCTGCCAGCAGCTCCTCTGGTACAGCTCCTGGCCTAACTCCAGTGACACATGTGGAGTCACATCCTCCCTGCAGCTTGCAAGCCAGCACTACCTTCCAGCATACATTATTGTCACTGAGCTCCCTTACTCCATGCACTGAAGGCAGGAAGCACTGCCTCAAGCTCTTCTTACAAAGCATCCACACATCCAGCTACGCTAAGATGAAAGTATCCTCAGCCATTTCCTCCTCAGTAAGCTGGCCCAAGAAGTAGATCACTTCTCAACTGTGGTTCTTTGCCACATCCCTCTGGCATCACTTACAGGAACAGGCCTACACTTTCCTTGTTTGAAGAATGGGTTTAAATCATAGTTGCCTTACCTTATGCACAAATTTGCTAAGCAGTAAACATTCAACATGCAAGAAATCCAACAATAATTAAAGTTGACAAAGTGCTTTGATCAAGAGGGCATTGCTTAAGCATAGTGAACCAGCAGGAAGAGCTGCTAATGGCAGGCACAGCTGTGGAGAGCTTTGCACCACCCTCAGGGCCCTCAGTCCAGCATCCCACAGCTGGAGGCACTTGATTTCTCACCTTTCCAGGAGCCATAAGGCACACAGTATGGGATGAACATGAAGCTGAGAGTAGCCAGATATTCACAGAAGAGCACAGTGGTATCTTGCAGCTTCACCAAAGGAGGCAGCTAGTGGGGTTTGGGACAGGTCACTTTGGGGAGCATTTCCTAGGTTCCTGAGGGGGCTGGGGCAGATTTCACTCCCCAGGCAGCTCAGTGACACAAAAGTGGGAGGGAAAAGGTTATCAAGATCTTCTAGGAAGAGGCAGGAAGGAAGTGGGAGTGCAACTTCCTACTCAGGACAGTGAGGCTTGACCTATGCTCAATTTCCCTATGACTCAAATGGTATTTCTTTAAGTAGCCCTCCTTCCAATGACTAAAAACCAGCAACTGCTGAAGCAGAGGAGACTGCTGACTAATGCTGTACCAGAGGATGCTTCTTTCTCTTAGAAAGCATCAGTTTCTGGATGAGCTAGAGAGGACTGCCAGTAACCCCATGAAAGCTGACCTACCGTTCCCATGCAGCCTGCCTTCTGAAGTACAGCAAAGATGACTAAGCAGGGCAACTTCAGTAAAATAACTTCAATCACAACTGTGTTACAACATAGATAAATTACATTTCTAAAGGAATAAACCTTTTCAACAGCAAAAAATGTTTGGAGGCCTCAGATGAAAGGGGCATGAAAACTGCTAGTAGAGACCACAGTCCTCCTCTGAATCAAGTTTCTTGAACATTGGCACATCATTGGCACCCCTGGCTACGCCAGGGGAAATTTAGGCTGGAGGTGAGGAGAAAGTTCTTCACTGAGAGAGTCATTGGACACTGGAATGGGCTGCCCGGGGAGGTGGTGGAGTCGCCATCCCTGGAGCTGTTCAAGGCAGGATTGGACGTGGCACTTGGTGCCATGGTCTAGCCTTGAGCTCCGTGGTAAAGGGTTGGACTTGATGATCTATGAGGTCTCTTCCAATCTTGGTGATACTGTGATAATTTGGAAATATATCCTGTCCTGATGTTGAGTGCCCAATGACCACAACCTTTGACAAGCTGTGACAAGGAGAGGTTCCCCTGACCATGAAAAATCTGGGCTTTATTTATAGCCTGACTTTTCTCCATGTCTGTGCTCTTGTATGCCAGACTGAGAAACATCACAATGACAAGCTACTGATGGTAGAAAGCTTAACTCACAGAGAGACAAAGCTCCTGGCAGCTCCCACATGAGGTAGGTCTTTCAGTGCATTTGCCAACAGAGGCATGCCCATATCATATCATGCCCATTCTACTGCACAGTCTTAGCAACACTACCATTAAGCAGATCACTTGCTTTTTCACCAGGCTCCAACTTCTAAATTGCTTGCAAATGTGATCAGTGCAGAATTCACATTGCTGACCTTCACATCATTGATAAAAGCCATTAGAGGTGTGGAATCAAAGAACAGCTGCTCTAGGAAGGTGCAAATCCACCAGATAAAAGATACACACACGGGCAGAGCAAATCACAGAGTTAATGCAGGAGAGGAGGCAAGATTAACACTGTGGTTGCCTGCAGGACACCACTGCAAAAACAATGACTCTTCAGTTACAGAGGAGATCTGGCATCCTCCACTTTGAATTACCTACAATCTGGGGAGTGGGGGTGGTGTGGGGCGTGTGCAATCAAAGTGTTGTGTTTTAACAAAGGAAATGCCTGCATGAAAACTAAATCTAAACGTAAATATTTGTACCTTTGCCCAGCAAACTCATTATCTCAGCAAAGACAGGGTCTCCAGTTGCTTTGACAAGGATTGGCATTTATTTAGCCCGTTTTCCCTTAACTTTTTAACAAACAATCCATTCAGCTATGCCATTATTTTGCCTGGCCAGGAATGGACATCTCGTTTATACTTTTTAAGTGTTGATACAAGCATCTTTCTTCTACTTTGCTGGCATTTCCCTAGTGCTCCTAATGATAGTGCAAATCAACATCTTCACTCCTTTCTGCTCAAAAGACTTTCAAGTGACTTTTGAACAAAGAACATTTCCTTATTAACATGCAACATTTGCATCTTCATCAAGCTTTCTTTATAGAATCATAGAATCAACCAGGTTGGAAGAGACCTCCAAGATCATCCAGTCCAACCTAGCACCCAGCCCTACCCAGTCAACCAGACCATGGCACTAAGTGCCTCATCCAGTCTTTTCTTGAAGACCCCCAGGGACGGTGCCTCCACCACCTCCCTGGGCAGCCCATTCCAATGCCAATCACTCTCTCTGTGAAGAACTTCTTCCTAATATCCAGCCTATACCTACCCTGGCACAACTTGAGACTGTGTCCCCTTGTTCTATTGCTGGTTGTCTGGCAGAAGAGGCCACCCCCACCTGGCTACAATGCCCCTTCAGGTAGTTGTAGACAGTAATAAGATCACCCCTGAGCCTCCTCTTCTCCAGGCTGCACACCCCCAGCTCCCTCAGTCTCTCCTCATAGGATTTGTGTTCCAGGCCCTTCACCAGCTTTCTTGCCCTTCTCTGGACACCTTCCAGCACCTCAACATCTCTCTTGAATTGAGGGGCCCAGAACTGGACACAGTACTCAAGGTGTGGCCTGACCAGTGCTGAGTACAGGGGCAGAATAACCTCCCTTGTCCTACTGGCCACACTGCTCCTGATGCAGGCCAGGATGCCTTTGGCTCTCTTGGCCACCTGGGCACACTGCTGGCTCATCTTCAGCTTACTATCTATCAGTACCCCCAGGTCCCTTTCCTCCTGGCTGCTCTCCAGCCACTCTCTCCCCAGCCTGTAGTGCTGCTTGGGGTTGTTGTGGCCAAAGTGTAGAACCCTGCACTTGGCCTTGTTAAATCTCATCCCATTGGCCTCTGCCCACCCATCCAGCCTGTCCAGGTCCCTCTGCAGGACTCTCCTACCTTCCAACGGCTCCACACCTGCTCCTAGCTTGGTGTCATCTGCAAACTTACTGATGATGGACTCAATGCCCTCGTCCAGATCATCAATAAAGATATTGAACAGGACTGGGCCCAGCACTGATCCCTGGGGAACACCACTTGTGACTGGCTGCCAACTGGATGTGGCACCATTCACCACCACTCTCTGAGCTCTGCCATCCAGCCAGTTCTTGATCCAGGACAGAGTGAATCTGTCCAAACCATGAGCTGCCAGCTTGGCTAGGAGCTTCTTGTGGCAGACAGTGTCAAAGGCTTTGCTGAAGTCCAAGTAGACTACATCCACAGCCTTCCCCACATTCACCAGGCGGGTAATCTGATCATAAAAGCAGATCAGGTTGGTGAGGCAGGACCTGCCCCTCCTAAACCCATGTTGGGTGGGCCTGATCCCTTGGCCATCCTGTAGGTGCTTTGTGATGGCACCCAAGATGACCTGTTCCATGACCTTGCCTGGCACTGAGGTCAGGCTCACAGGTCTGTAGTTTTCTGGCTCCTCCTTACGACCCTTCTTGTGAATGGGTATCACATTGGCCAGCTTCCAGTCTTCAGGGACCTCTCCAGTGAGCCAGGAGTGCTGATAAATGATGGAGAGTGGCCTGGCCAGCTCAGCTGCCAGCTCTCTCAGCACCCTAGGGTGGATCCCATCCGGTTCCATGGACTTGTGAGGATCCAAATGACACAGCAGGTCCCTTACTGCTTCCTCATGGATTAGAGGGGGACTGCCCTGACCAGATACTCCACTGAGCATTGGACTGGCTCCACTGCTTTTGCCCTGAAATATGTTTTTAAAGAGAAATCCTCAAAGAAACATCTTATTATTCTTTACTTGATTTTACAGAATTGTAGAATCATTTAGATTGGGAAAGACCCTTAAGATCAGTGAGTCTAACTGTTAGCCTAACACTGCCAAGCCCACCACTAAACCACATCCCTAAGCACCACATCTGCTTCAGGGATCCCCTTCAGGGATTGTGACTCTTCCCTGGGCAGTCTGTTCCAGTGCTCAACAATCTCTTCAGTGAAGAGATTTGCTCCTAATATCCAATCTAAACCTCCTCTGGCACAACTTGAAGCCATTTCCTTTTGTCCTACTGCCTGCTAGGTAGAAGAAGAGGCCAGTACTGACCTCCCTACAACCTCCTTTCAGGTAGTTGTAGAGAGTGATAAGGTGTCCCCTGAGCCTCTTCTCCAGACCAATAAAATAACATAATTATTCTTCAGATCCACAGGTTCATAGAACACCAGGCTGGAAGGGACTACAAGGACCACCCAGTCCACCCTTTCAGGGTAAGAATATAGTTTAAATGAGATGGCCCAGCAGCATGTCGAGCTGGGCCTTGAAACTGTCTAATGTAAGGGAATCCACCACCCCCTCTGAGAGTTTATTCCAATGTTTAATAGTTTGAATGGTGGAAAAAATTTTTCTGTCATCCAGTCTGCACGTCCCCAGTAGCAGCTTGTACCAATTACCCCTTGTCCTTCCCATGGGACTCTGCAAAAAGGGAGTGTCCCTCCTTATGACGGCTGCTCTTTACGTACTTGTACATGGTTATGAGGTCTCCCCTAAGCCTTCTCTTCTCAGGGGTGAACACACACAGTTCTCTCAGCCTTCCTTATTATGACAGGTCTTCCAGTCCTCTGATCATTCTTGTGGCCATTCTCCAGACCCTTTCCAGCCTGTCCACATCCTTCTTGCATAGCGGGGACCAAAACTGTGCACAGTACTCAAGATATGTCCAGTACACAGTACTCAACTGTGTCCAGTTCTGGGCCCCTCAGTTCAGGAGAGATGTTGAGGTGCTGGAAGGTGTCCAGAGAAGGGCAACAAAGCTGGTGAGGGGCCTGGAACACAAACCCTATGAGGAGAGGCTGAGGGAGCTGGGGGTGTGCAGCCTGGAGAAGAGGAGGCTCAGGGGTGACCTCATTGCTGTCTACAGCTACCTGAAGGGAGGTTGTAGCCAGGTGGGAGGTTGGTCTCTTCTCCCAGGCAACCAGCAATAGAACAAGGGGACACAGTCTCAAGTTGTGCCAGGGAAAGTATAGGCTGGATGTTAGGAGGAAGTTGTTGGCAGAGAGAGTGACTGGCATTGGAATGGGCTGCCCAGGGAGGTGGTGGAGGCACCGCCCCTGGAGGTGTTCAAGGAAAGCCTGGCTGAGGCACTTAGTGCCATGGTCTGGTTGACTGGGTAGGGCTGGGTGCTAGGTTGGACTGGGTGATCTTGGAGGTCTCTTCCAACCTGGTTGATTCTCTGACTCTGTGCAGCCGAGTGGGAGAATGACATCTTTATCCCTGCTTGTGACACCCTTATTAATGCAACTCAGCATCCTGCTGCCTTTCTCTCCCACTGCAACACACTATTCACACATGTTGAGCCTTTTTGTCCATCAAGACCCACAGGTCCCACTCCGTGGTGTTGCTCTCAAGCCAGGTGCCTCCCAATATGAGCTGCATTCCTTAGTTATTGGCTTCTGTAATTTGAATTACCTATTTGCCATTATCCGCCTGTGTGATGGTTTGGGGGTTACCCCGCCCCCCCACACTTTTGTATTTGCCCCAGCTAACTCAGACGGACCCTGGGAATGTAGATGAAGCAATTTATTTACAGCTAGCAGAATTTACAAGCAGCTATTTACAATATATACAGTTATATACAATTATATACAGAAATATACAAAGGATAAACAATACAAAAGCACAACTCCCCTCCCAGAAACCTGAGTCCCCAGGAGGGGCTCTCAAACCACCCCAACACCTCCCCCCGGCCCTCTCAACCTTACCCCAGTTCTCAGGAAGAAAAGAGGTGCAGCCAAGAGGTTAGGGAGCAAGGTTAGTAGGAGCAGGGTTAATGAGATGTGACCAGGTCCAAGGCAAAAGCAAGAGAGAAAAACAAAAATGGAGAAAAAGTCTTTCTTCTTCCCAAAGTTCTCAGCGTGACTGTGAGAGAAGTTGACATCACTTGTTTTCATTTCACTGCCCATTATCTAGTTCTGTTACCAAAACATTCTAGCTTGCTTCAAACTAGCACAATCCACCCCTGTCTACTTCGCTCAAAGTATCGCTGAGAATTATCCAATCTAATCTAAACCAATATTTACACTAAAACAATATATACAAGTTCAGTTCACACTTCAATCAGATGTAGGTGATTCAAAAGCTCAGAACAGGGACTCCCAGGTGATGTTGGGTTCGTGCTCACGTACTGTAGATTCTATTGTAGATTCTCTCAGTGTTGGGCGCCGATGTTACCTAGAATAGAAAACTCCTAACAGCTTGAATTTAAACTCTTTCAGCTAAAGTTAAATTTCTCTGTGGAATACACTGGATTTCACCATTCTCCTGCATTACCCAGTATGTATGACCAGGACCTTCAGCAGAAACCACCCCTCGGACAGGTTTCCCTTCGCCCGAAGGAGAAAATACCCAAACAGTTTTCCCTAACAGATTCTTTTCACGTACAACAGGAACTTTATCACCATCTACTGTTTGGACTAAATCTGATTGTGCAGGTCCTGCTCTGTTTACTGAACCTCTACTATTTACCAACCAAGTAGCTTGTGCTAAATGTTTGTCCCAGTTTTTCAGAGTTCCACCCCCCATGGCTTTTAGGGTGGTTTTCAGCAAACCATTGTAGCGTTCAATCTTCCCTGAAGCTGGTGCATAGTAGGGTATGTGATAGATCCATTCAATACCATGCTCTTTGGCCCAGTTTTTCACAAGATTGTTCTTGAAGTGAGTACCATTGTCTGACTCGATTCTTTCTGGAGTTCCATGTCTCCACAAGATCTGTCTCTCCAAACCAACAATGGTATTACGTGCAGTAGCATGCGGAACTGGATAGGTTTCCAACCATCCAGTGCTGGCTTCTACCATCGTTAGCACATACTGCTTGCCAGATCGAGATCGAGGTAAAGTGATGTAGTCAATCTGCCAGGCTTCACCATACTTGTACTTTGACCATCTATCACCATACCATAAGGGCTTGATTCGCTTAGCCTGCTTAATAGCAGCACAAATGTCACAGTCATAGATGACTTGGGTGATAGCGTCCATGGACAAGTCAATTGACCTATCACGAGCCCATCGGTATGTTCCATCTCTGCCTTGATGTCCAGATGAGTCATGGGCCCACCGAGCTAAGAACAGCTCACCTCGGTGTTTCCAATCAAGGTCAATGTCAAGATCAGAGTTGGTATCAACTTCAGCAATCTTAGCAGCTTGGTCTGCCTTCTGATTATGTTGATGTTCCTCAGTTGCTCTGCTCTTAGGCATGTGTGCATCTACGTGCCGCACCTTCACTGGAGTTCTCTCCAGCCGTGCATCAATGTCCTGCCATAGATCAGCACACCAAATAGGCTTTCCTTTCCTCTGCCAACCATTCTTCTTCCAGTCCTTTAGCCAACCCCATAGAGCATTGGCTACCATCCACGAGTCGGTGTAGAGGTAAAGGATAGGCCAATTCTCACGTTCAGCCACATCAAGAGCAAGTTGAACAGCTTTTACCTCAGCGAACTGACTGGATTCTCCTTCGCCATCTTTCGTTTCGGTAACTCTCCTGGTTGGACTCCAAACCGCTGACTTCCATACTCGCTTGTTCCCAACCAGACGACAGGAACCATCTGTGAACAAAGCATAGTTCTTTTCCTGATCAGAGAGATCACCATAGGGAGGAGCTTCCTCAGCACGAGTTATTTTCTCCTCTGGAGGTTTGGAACAGTCTGTGCCTTCCGGCCAGTTGGTGATTACCTCTACTAGACCAGGTCGGTCAAGATTACCCATTCGTGCTCGTTGGGTTATCAAAGCCATCCATTTAGACCAGGTTGCATCTGTGGCATGATGTGGTGATGAACCTTTGCCTTTGAACATCCAGTTAAGAACTGGCAGTCTAGGAGCTAAAAGCAATTGTGACTCAGTTCCAATCACTTCAGAAGCTGCTTTCACTCCCTCATAGGCTGCTAGAATCTCTTTCTCTGTTGCAGTGTAATTTGTCTCTGAACCTCTGTAACAACGTCCCCAGAAACCAAGTGGACGACCACGTGTCTCATTTGGAGCTCTCTGCCAAAGACTCCAAGTTGGACCATTGTCACTGGCAGCCGTGTACAGAATGTTCTTAATGTCCGGACCAGATCTCACAGGTCCTAAGCCCACTGCATGGACTACTTCTCGTTTAATTTGATCAAAGGCTGCTTGTTGTTCAGGTCCCCACTCGAAATTGTTTCTCTTACGAGTCACATCATGCAGAGGTTTGACAATCTGACTGAAACCAGGAATGTGTAGTCTCCAAAATCCCACCACACCAAGAAAAGAAAGTGTGTCCTTCTTACTGGTGGGAACTGCCATGGTAGAGACTTTGTTAATCACATCCTGAGGAATGTAACGGCGACCATCCTGCCACCGCACTCCCAGAAACTGAATTTCTCTGGCAGGTCCTTTGACCTTGTCTCTCTTAATGGCAAAACCTGCTTGCAATAGAATGTCAATGATTTTGTTACCTTTCTCGAAGACTTCCTTAGCAGTTTGGCCCCACACAATGATGTCGTCGATGTACTGGATGTGCTCTGGAGCTTTACCTTTCTCCAGTGCATTGTGGATGACTGAGTGACAGATGGTTGAGCTGTGTTTCCACCCCTGAGGCAAACGATTGAACTGGTACTGGATTCCTCTCCAGGTGAATGCAAACTGAGGCCTACACTCCTTTGCTATGGGAATAGAGAAGAAAGCATTAGCAATGTCTATGGTTGCATACCATTTAGCTTCCTTCGATTCCAGCTCGTACTGGAGTTCCAGCATGTCCGGCACAGCTGCACTCATGGGTGGAGTCACCTCGTTGAGGGCACGAAAGTCAACTGTCAGTCTCCAGTCGCCTGTAGGTTTACGCACAGGCCAGATGGGACTGTTGAAAGGTGAATGAGCTTTCTCGATGACAGCCTGACTCTCCAATTGACGAATCAGCTGATGAATGGGCAACAAAGAGTCACGGTTAGTTCTGTACTGCCTATGATGAACAGTTTGAGTTGCAATTGGCACTTCCAGGTCCTCTATGTCATGATGTCCCACAACTGCAGATTCATCAGAAAGTTCAGGTCTAATGGACAATTTCAATTTATCATCCTCAATCTCTACAGATGCTATTCCAAAAGCCCATTTATGACCCTTAGGATCTTTGAAACAACCTTGTCTCAAAAAGTCAATTCCCAAAATGCAAGGCGCATCAGGACCAGTTACAATAGTATGTGTCTTCCACTCTTTACCAGTTAAACTGATCTCAGCCTGTATCTTAGTTAACTCTTGAGATCCACCAGTGATTCCAAAGATAGAAATGGACTCTGTCCCTTTGCAATTAGATGGCAATAAAGTACACTGAGCACCTGTGTCAACTAAAGCCCTGTATTTCCGAACTCTTGAACTGCCAGGCCACCTAATGAACACATTCCAATAGATTCGGTTCTCTCCACTATCCCTTTCCTCCTCCTGGCTGGAGGCAGGGCACCCCTAATGCTGAACATGGCATGTAGGGTGTACACAGTGATTGGTGTTGTTGTGAGAGGAACTGCAACTGTTGGAACAATTGCAGTTGCTCTCGGGAGCTGAAGAAGTGACAGCTACTTTTCGGGCATTATTGCCTCTGTTTCTGCCACTCTGCAGATCCCTGACTCTCTTTGAAAGAGCTGAAGTAGGTTTACCATCCCATTTGTTCATGTTCTCACCGTATGTGTCACGCAGAAGTATCCACAGTGACGCACGTGATTGCTGCTGTCTGGGTGGAATTTGTCTCCTCCTGGGCTGGAATTGCCTTACAGGAGGTGGGCGTCTGTTCCTGACTGCAGAAACATGCACCCATTCAGATGATGCAGGAATGGTATCTTTTACCAGATTTTTGAGATCCTCCTTCAGTTCTTTCATGGTATTCTCAAAACCATCTTTCATGCCCTTTATTTCAGAAGTCATAGTTTTTATGGCACAGATTATACCAGAATGTGACAAGCTGTCCTCAATCTGCCTGAGCTGATCAGTGAATTCACCAACAGTGAAAGATCTTCCATTATCACTCCTTGCTAGAAACTTACTGGCCAAGATGTTAGCATAGGATGAAGGAGCAAGCTTAATAAGCTTCTTCATGAGACCTGTTCCCAAAGGAATATCGTCAGGCTCATGAGTACCATGATCTCCATAAAGCACTTCCTTCACAGCAAACTCCTTCAGAAGCTTAATTCCCTGCTCAATGGTGTTCCACTTCTTGGCAGCCCATGGCAAATCATCTCGGGAAGGATATCTCATAGCCACAGCCAACAGAAGGCGTGTCCACAAGCTAACCCTACCAAGAGGACTTGCCAGGTGTTTGTCCACTCCACTCTCCTTAGTGAGTGGTCCCAGCTGCTTGGCAGACTTGTCTCCTACCTGCAGGGCATTAGCACCAATGCCACGGCATCTCACTAGCCAGCTTAGGATTGGCTCACCTGATTCCCTTGTGTATTCCTTCCTAACTTCCCTGACCTCTCTGAGTGGATCCTTGGAACCTTGGATGTCATCTTCCTCCTCTTCCTCCTGTTGTTCTGGTGGTGCTGGGCCTAACACAATCTTCCTCATAGCATTCCTAAACTCATTGGAACCATCCTCTCTCCTGGCAGCTAACCTCACAGCACTCCTCTCACTTGAGTATTGTTGTCTCAGCACATCTACAAGGTCTCGCAGACTAACTGCCTCCTCTTCCTCCTCTTGCTGCTGATCACCAGAGGTCCCATCTCTTACATCCTCCTGCGAACCACTCTTTGTCTTAGCTTTTGCCTTAGCAGGTGCCAGAAAGGCCTGAGCAGCAACAGACTTGGATGTGTCTGCTGGAGGATTTGAATCTTTAGGAGTCTGACCTGAAGGGTTTGAATCCTTAGGGGTCTGACCTGGAGCATTTGAATTATTGGAGGTCTGACTTGGAGCATTTGTATCCTTAGGGGTCTGAACTGGAGCTTGTGAGTTCAAATCTGCCTTGCTTTTAATAGGAGGATTTTGGTTCTGGTCTGCTGGCTGGGGGTTCAAATTGGCTGAGCTGGTGTCATTAGGATTTGGACTGACTGGGCTAGTGTTACCAGCATTAGTAGTATTATTTGCCTGTCCTCCTGGGATGCCTGCCAACCCTGACTTGTTTTCATTTTTGCTAGGAACATTCTGATTTTGGGTACCGACCTGTGCTCCTGGGGCTCCTGCTAAACTCTGTGGCTTGTTTTGGTTATCCTTATCATTGTTTACGTTAGTGGCGGGAACGCTGGCTGTGTTCCCAGAACCTATAGAGGAGGGTGGAGAGGCTGGCAAGGGGGAAGCCGATAACTGTGTTCCCTTGTTTTGCTGTGAAAGAGACTGCTTCTGAGACACAGAATTTTTCCTAGCTCTTACAGAAGCTGGTTTAGAATTTTTTACCAATAATGCCAAAATTAATATGAATATTAAAATCATGAGGCAAATATTAAAAATTGTGAGAAGAAAAACAGTTTTACACGAGCATGTACCTATGCAAACAGTTGGAATTCCTGTCTTTGGCTGAATAACTCTCATTAGAGCCATATTTAAAGCAGAATTTCCATTGATTGTCACATTATTGACCAGAGCTCCTGTAATGTCCTTGGTAATATTCTCAGAGATATTAAAACCAGCATAACCAAGAATAAAATCACCCCAGCTCCAGAACATATCTGAAACCTTAGCTTTAGCCTTATTATAAGCCAGATCAATAAAATAAGCAACAATTTGACCTTTTAACCAACTAAATACCAAGAAAACAAAACCAGACCAGAGCAATGCACCAACCAAATACAATAGCTGCTTGATTAGCTTCATCTTAATTCCCAGAGCTAATTTCCACTCACTGAAATATCTAGCCCCACGTTGGGCGCCAATTATAAAATGTGATGGTTTGGGGGTTACCCCGCCCCCCCACACTTTTGTATTTGCCCCAGCTAACTCAGACGGACCCTGGGAATGTAGATGAAGCAATTTATTTACAGCTAGCAGAATTTACAAGCAGCTATTTACAATATATACAGTTATATACAATTATATACAGAAATATACAAAGGATAAACAATACAAAAGCACAACTCCCCTCCCAGAAACCTGAGTCCCCAGGAGGGGCTCTCAAACCACCCCAACACCTCCCCCCGGCCCTCTCAACCTTACCCCAGTTCTCAGGAAGAAAAGAGGTGCAGCCAAGAGGTTAGGGAGCAAGGTTAGTAGGAGCAGGGTTAATGAGATGTGACCAGGTCCAAGGCAAAAGCAAGAGAGAAAAACAAAAATGGAGAAAAAGTCTTTCTTCTTCCCAAAGTTCTCAGCGTGACTGTGAGAGAAGTTGACATCACTTGTTTTCATTTCACTGCCCATTATCTAGTTCTGTTACCAAAACATTCTAGCTTGCTTCAAACTAGCACAGCCTGTTACAGGATGCATCTACTCAGTATATTGCAGCTGTTGGAGGAGACTCCAGGTACCATCTGTCCATCGGTACCACCTCTACCTCCAATGGTGCCCATCTGGCAGTTCAGAGGTCAACAGGTATAGGAGATGCCTACTCTGGGGTCATGCTGGAAAAAGAAGGCTGGGGTAAGAAGGAATCAGGCTGACTTGGCATCCGTCCATGGCAAAACACTCTCCAGGTAAAAAATAAGTAGATCTCCCTGGGGAGAACATATTAGCAACCAGTATCTGGCATTGTTTGTCTCTTCTCTGATGGATGAGCCTTTTTTTCCTCTGTTTCAGAGTAATACTTTCCTTTTAATGAGATTTTGGACCAAAGCCCAAAATGGATCAAAGCCATTGGAGGGAGGGCCATGACCCAAACATTTGCCTTTTTTCTCCTTTTCTATGCAAACAGAAGTTACACCTTTCATTATTGAGGTTAATGTTGACAAAGGGGCTGAGTGCTTTGGTTTTGGAACAGCAGGAGACCTATCTGCTAGTGTACCACTGCTGGGTGTCAGGCAGGAGGCTGCTGCCAGCTCCCTGCTGCAAGAGCAAGCCCTCCAGAGGCAGGTACAAAAAGGGTGGCTGCTGCCGACCTGAAGTGCTCACCCTCCTAAGCTGTGCTAGTTTGAAGCAAGCTGGAATGTTTTGGTAACAGAACTAGATAATGGGCAGTGAAATGAAAACAATTGATGTCAACTTCTCTCACAGTTACGCTGAGAACTCTGGGAAGAAGAAGAAAACATTCTCTATTTTGTTTCTCACTCTTGCTTTTGCCTTAGACCTGGTCACATCTCATTAACCCTGCTCCTACTAACCTTGCTCCCTAACCTCTTGGCTGCACCTCTCTTCTTCCTGAGAACTGGGGTAAGGTTGAGAGGGCCGGGGGGAGGTGTTGGGGTGGTTTGAGAGCCCCTCCTGGGGACTCAGGTTTCTGGGAGGGGAGTTGTGCTTTCATATCGTTTATCCTTTGTATATTTCTGTATATAATTGTATATAACTGTATATATTGTAAATAGCTGCTTGTAAATTCTGCTAGCTGTAAATAAATTGCTTCATCTATATTCCCAGGGTCCGTCTGAGTTAGCTGGGGCAAATTCAAAAGTGTGGGGGGGCGGGGTAACCCCCAAACCATCACATAAGCAAATGCATCCTCACCTGAACAAACAGAGCACTCCTGGGGGAAAAAGAGGAAGAAGAGTAATGGATGATTTTCTGCTTGTGTGACACAAGGGCCCTAGTCTCAAGGTGGTGAGAAATTGCAGCTGTCAGGAGAGACAGGAACAAGGCAGGCGTGTTGGTTCGAGTACAAGCCCTACGAGGAGAGGCTGAGGGAGCTGGGATTGGTTAGCCTGGAGAAGAGGAGGCTCAGGGGAGACCTTATTGCTATCTACAACTACCTGAGGGGAGGTTGTGGCCAGGAGGAGGTTGCTCTCTTCTCTCAGGTGGCCAGCACCAGAACAAGAGGACGCAGCCTCAAGCTGTGCCAGGGGAGATTTAGGCTTGAGGTGAGGAGAAAGTTCTTCACTGAGAGAGTCATTGGACACTGGAATGGGCTGCCCGGGGAGGTGGTGGAGTCGCCGTCCCTGGAGCTGTTCAAGGCAGGATTGGACGTGGCCCTTGGTGCCATGGTCTGGCCTTGAGCTCTGTGGTAAAGGGTTGGACTTGATGATCTGTGAGGTCTCTTTCAACCCTGGTGATACATAGCTAACAGAACCTTGCCCTCTCCCCTCCACTTTTGGAAAGAAAGGAATTAGATGTAGAGAGGAAGAGGGTAAAACACCACACCCAAATAAACAGCCTTGGTTTGATTTGGCAGTTGAAAGAAAAAACTTTACCAGTAAATAAAAGGTATTTGAGGTAGGGGTGTTACAAAGAGGTCTAGGGAAGGGAAACAAGATACAAAAAGTCTCTGTTCAATCAGATTGGTGGCAATGGAGGGAGGGAAAAATCAGGATCTGCTCAGCACGTGAAAGGATGGCCATGTGGTAAAAACGGGAGCAGCAGGAACTGCTAGCAGTCAGGGAGGCAAAAAAGGAAACAGGAACATGTTCTGTTTCTACAGGGGGTTAGACAGGCAGTGGCTAACTGCTACACCTGCGGTCAGATTCAGAGCCACCCTCGGGGAGGAGTCAGGAGGACCTGGGGTTAGGTTCAAGACCACTCCCCAGGAGTGGTAACCCTTTACAGTAGGGCAGGCAGGAGACCATGTCTCCAGGAGATCATGACACCAAGCTAGGAGCAGGTGTGGAGCTGCTGGAAGGTAGGAGAGCCCTGCAGAGGGACCTGGACAGGCTGGATGGGTGGGCAGAGGCCAATGGGATGAGACTGAACAAGGCCAAGTGCAGAACCCCCAAGCAGCACTACAGGTTGGGGACTGAGTGGCTGGAAAGCAGCCAGGAGGAAAGGGACCTGGGGGTACTGATAGGGCTGGGTGATAGGTTGGGCTGGATGATCTTGGAGGTCTCCTCCAACCTGGTTGATTCTATGATTCTATGTCCCGTCTCTGTTCCTCCCTTCCATGTCCCTGCAGTGTGATTAGTGACACCTGATCACTCTCAGAAGACATCTTTGCAATTACTGCACGGAAAGCACCTCTACTGCCAAAAGGTGCTGCTGCTCTGACAGCTTTGTGCTAAAGCACAGACCTAAAACTGGGAGATAAATTGTCCTGCACAGTTGCACCATCAGGGCTTGGTTGATGTTTTTGAGCCATTTCCCCCCTCCCCCCCGCCCTTTTCCAATAGAAAGCTCTGCCAGCAGTCTGGAATCTTGCCTTGCCTACACGTGCCTGACGTAAAGGGAGGTAAGCACGATTATGATGCTGATAAATCTGAGAAAGGACAGACAGAAACCGTATCACCAATCAGAAGCAGAAACAGCAACAGCTGTAAAGAGCCCACAAAGGCCTTCTATCGTCCCATCAAGAGAAATGATGCTTCTGATAAGTGGGAGGCAGTGTGGGGCCCCTGGTGCCAGGCCAGAGGAGAGGAACAGCCTCCAGCTCAGCAGAGGTAGGGAGAGCCCAGGGGCTCTACAGCTGAGCTGCAAGGTCTCTGCCTGCTGCCTTGTACTAGCATGTAGGGTGATTGGACTGCCAGGATGCTGTTAGCTGGGATGAGAAGTCAAGAGAGACTCTGTGTGATGAGGTGCAACGAGCACCATGGAAGGCTGTGGGGCAGGTAACTGGGAGATCACCAGCACAGCCTTCACCTGGCGTTCAGACCAGAGAAAAGCCTTTCCTAGAACAGCAGGAGCCAAACATCCTCTCAGTGGACTTCAGCAGTTTTTGCTCACTCTTGATATTTCTCCTGCTCTCTGAAAGCCTCACTGTCAGTGTGCCAGTGGCTCTTCCAGCAATGTGCTGAGGGACATCCTACTCCCAAACTGTGGGAGGGAAATACTGCTGACACAACTGCAGACTTTTATTTCCAAGAGTCCTCTCACAAGAGGCAGTTGCCCTTCACCGAGTACATTTTGTGTATTAGGCTCCAAGTGTGGCTGAGCAAGAACAGCCTGTGGCTGCTGGCAGGCCCTCAATACGCTGCCTGGCTTGTCACAGGCTCACAACACCTCTGCTGCACAGACCTGCTCATGGCATACTCCAGATGGCAACTCAGGACGAAGGGATTAGCTGTATGGAGCACACTCCTACAGCAAATGAAGACACTGCCAGGCTTATCTGTTGGTGATTGTGTGCAGAGCTCTGGATCGTGCATGCTTTGTTCTCTGTTTCCTACCTTTGAAATGTCTCTCCCTGGTAGAAGACAGCCACCATGCCTGATTTCAGCACTCATGTTAGAGTTGCATAGACTCACGGACATAATCCTCCTCCTCTTCATTTAATTATTCTTTTCTTAGGGTAAAATAAGAGTCATTTCAGCTGGAAACAGAGCTGCTTCATATTTGCAAATCTCCCTCTACACTAAAATACAGCAATATAAGGGATAAAAAAAAAAAAAATCAAAACCCTATCCTCCTCCATTATTAGCTATGACAAGCATTTAAATACAGGAGAAGAATAATGAGGTTCTCATAAGATTCAGAGGGTGGAACACACCCAGGAGAAACCCAGTGCACACTAATGGGCATTCCCCAGAGTTTCAGACTCATGGATGTGTTTGGTATTGTTTCTGCAGGGCAAACAACAAGCAGAGGGAGACAACCACTAGCAGAGGTGTCTGCAAGCTGACTGCAGAAGTCAGTAGTGCCAGAAGACTGGAGAGTGGCTAATGAAGCATCTCATTTCAGAAATGACAAGAGGAGACTCTAGGGAAGTGCAGGAGTGACCTACATAGAGCAGAAGGATACAACAGAAAGGCCTGAAGAGGTGAGGACAGCCAGGAGGAGGCAGAGGAATTGTCAGGGCAACACAAGAAGATTCTATCTTTATGAACCAGGATGCAGTGAAGCAAAGGAAGGCATCTTTTCTACTGTGAGATAAGCAGGCATGATGCACTGTGAGTTGTGCTAGAAGCTGAAGGTTTGGATCTTTCACATTAAAAACAATATCAGCACAATGGGATCTATGTTGGGAAATCAGGGCAGCCACGATGAAAAAAAACATAGATGTTTTGTGCCAACCAAAATATGGGGCAAATTATTTCTTTATCAATTCAAAGACACATAAAAATGACCCAGATGGTTTTGTTTGAGCCTTCAAACAGTAAGGAAAACATCTAAATAAAGCCTTGCTTCAAATGAAAAGAATATTTAAAAGCATCTCAACAAAATATTTTCATGTTTTAAAAGGCTTTTCCAAAATTTCCTTCTCACTGAAAGAACAACAAATAGTAAAATTGATGCTTCATCTTACTCAACAAAGGGGGAAAAAAGAAATTCAGCTGCAGACAGCAGCTGTTTCTAGAATGGACATCATCTATTCTAGCTCTCAAAGCAAAAGTATCTGTCCTCCCTTAAATTAATTATTGTGAGAAAGCCAACAAACAAACAACAACACCACCCCCCCAAAAAAAAATCATTTGCCTATTTCTCAGCAAAGACTACATGCAAATGGGTGATAGTGCCCCCTGACCAACACAGATCTCCTGGCAGATTAAACACTCATCCTGTGGCAATGGCAGTGGAAGTGGCCCTTTGTCACTATGAACGCTGAAAGAGTGGAGCTGGTTGAAAACAACTGACAGGGCTCTAGGCAGGCAGACTGATCTGAAAACCCAAAGCATAGGAGAGACTGAGAGCTATTGCAGTGGATTACAAATTAGCTTGGAAACACCGGTGCGAGGTACAAGGAGGAATGAGGCTGGAGCTGGAGGAGATGAATATCCTGATGAGCTTTCCAAACCTCTTTGGCCTTGCCAATCTCTGTTCCATTAATAATTTGCTCTGCTAGTTGATACCATTTTGCAAACACCAGTAACTCTGTGCTCCCAACAATGAGCTATTCCTGCAGCTCTCATGGCATGTACACATGCATACCTTTGAAGTAAGATTGTACACGAAGCTTGATTTTGATTGTGAGAGCCATGCCATGCTGGAGCAGTACACCTCCATTGGGAACACATGCAGGAGCCCAATGCCAGCTGTTGCAAGCCCTGTGACTTACCTGGATTTATTTCTCATCCCAGTAGTGTACTGCCTATCAGATGACTCCAAATTTCTGACATTGCTGACAGCCAGCATCCACAGATTACCACCTTCAGCTTACTGACAGCAGAGCAGGGTTACAAGTCCATTTGAGTGCTCAGAAGTCCTAAGCAAGAGGGCAAAATCCAACCTCTCTAATCTGTGCTACTGCTGGATCACAGACTGGTCACTGTCTCACCATCACAAACCAGGGCTTCTTAAGTTAACACCTTCTTGGAGGTGAGCTTGGTTTAGAAACAGAGGCTCTGAGAGGAAGGAAAGTCTCCCCATGAAGAGCAGGCTGAACCCTGCCAGTACCAACCAGTACTGGTAGCCAAATCTCTTGGATGCAGCTGCTCCTTTTAGTCTTCCAGCTCCTGCTGAGCTGAGTAAACCTGCTCTTCTACAAGCACCAGGTGAAATGCATTGAGACACGTTCATGAGGTGGAAGTCTAGGGTACAGCTGTAGTTCATAAAGAGAGGCCCTCAGCTGTGATCCTACCAGTCTCCTTTTAATTATGTTTCTCTCGTTGTTGCAGGCTCTGTGGATTCTCTCTTGCTTCTCTCCTTGCAAATGGACAGGGAATTTATCTTTGGTAGGACCCCCAGAAGAGCTCCATCTGCCCTTTGCCTAGCTCTTTTCCCTTTCATTGCCCATCTAGCCTTTGCCAAGCATGTCTCTCCTTTCTGAAAGCCATATTTGTTTGGCATGAGCAGAGCTGGGGAAGCTAGGGATTTGTGAGAGATGCTGAATTGGAGGTCCCAACAATTAGAAAAAGCAGTGAATTAAAGCATGATTTTAGGAACACAGAGACTGGTAAAAATCACAACTGGTGGCCAAACCAGCAGCAATAAGGAATCCAGGAAAATTATTTTTTCACTGATTAGAGATCCATGAAGTATGATTACAAAACATATTAGTGTAGAGATAAACCAACACTGAAAACACAAACCACGTGGTTCGGCTGTGGCACAGTGCAGAACACCACAGCAAGATCCTTGTTACAATAGCAAAATGCAAATCATAGGCATGGTTCACTGAAGGCTTTGTGCTGTTATTGCCATGAGTTTCTACCCAGTCTATCAGGACGACAACATCTATTGACATGTTTAATGCCATGGGTGGCAAATCAGATACACAAGTACAAACAGGATGTGACCGTAGGTCTGCCTAGCACCTATGACTTACTGCCTCCAGTAGCTGTCAGAAGAGGATACTCTGGAAAGAGCAAAAGGAAGTGTGGGCAGAGCAATTTTCTGGTGGCAACAGCCTCCCAGCCCCACGGTGAGCAGTTTGGGGACTTTCTGAGCTGCAGGATGCCACCAGGCTTTGCTATCCTACCCTTCCCGAAGTTGCCTAATCACTTTCTGAACTTTTGCCATCCACAACGTGTGAATCTCACATTTTCATACCAGGACCATCGTGTGGGGAAAACAGATTTAACTTTCTTGGGTTTATACCTGCCAATGGATAACATCATTGGCTAACTTGTGTTTCTAGGTCTAATGAATAATCATTTTCCACTCACCTTCTCCACAACACGTGTGACAGTCTCAAATCCATCAATTCCACCTCAGCCATCCCTCTTTTAAAACAAGAGCCGAAGGCTGTTTGATTTCCCGTGTAGAGAGCTGTTCCCCTCTTACCCCTGCTAGTGTGCCTCCAAGTTCCACGAATCTTCTTGCCAGGCTGCATGACCACAGATGCAAGCAGATACTACTCCAGATGCCAGTAACCTATGGGTTTATGCAATGGTGTATTAGTGGTTGGTTCCTAGGTCCTTCAATACCAACATCAACATGTATCTTTGACAGATTTTGAGATGCAATTTTATCCACTGTGACTCAAAGATCTTTATCATGAGGTACACTCATTAATTGAAAGGTCATCACTGCCCATGTAAGGCTAAGACTATTGATACAGAATACAGTTCTCATAGATGATCTGATATTAATCTCACTTACCGTGCAAGGTAAATGCTCCAATTGGCAAGCTGATGTGAGAGATTGATTCCTAAATGTAATAGCTAGAAAATTTGATATGAAATCTCTCTTTGGCATGAGAAAGACATTCTTAAGCAGAAGATGGTAAATCTTGGAAGCAAACTCTTTCCTTAACCTCTTTTATGGTCATTTCTAATACATCTAAGTCCTTTCTCTTCTATCAGCTCTATATAAACATGCAGCTTAGGCTGATGGCTGAAAGTCATCACTGATGGTAGCAAAACAAGTTGCTATTTTTAGTCCATTTTCTAACTCCAATTAGTCCAACTAAGGCACAGGCTGAAATCCTAAAAAAAAAAAAAACAAAAAAACCCCAAAACCCTAATACTGAATTGACAAAGAGAAGAAATTGTTCCTGCTACTTTAAGATTAAATCTCTGAATGAAGCAATGTCAAGGATGGGAGACCATACATGCGCCTCACCTGCTATCTTTATCCTCTGGATAAAAGGAGAACACCCTCGGGAGGGAGGAAGGGGTAAGGCTGAAGTTCCTAAGAGCCTTACAGATGCTCCTAGATCTCAGTAACCCATTTTTCATCAAAGCTATGAGTTAGTTCAGCAATTATGTATTTTTCTTTGAAAAAAAAAAAAAATCAAGCTATCATCTTCCTAAGTATTAACATTAAACTCACATTTTCCTTTCAGCTTCCATCCCAGCGGGAATAACATAATCTTCACTGGTTTGCAAATTGCAGACAGCTTCCCTACACCTACTCTAGTTTCTTCACACTGAAACTCTTCTGGAGAAGAAGGGAGGAGGGGCACAGACAGGGACACCACTTGGGGGTAGGGGGACTTGTTTCCCTCAGGGAAATTTAAGAAAATGTTTGCATGATAAAACTGATGCCTGTTGCATGGTAGTTTAAACAAAAGAATCCTGCTGTGGACATTTTCTTCTGTAGTGCAGAGCAGTTTGAAAAGCTGTATAATGTGTCTTGACAGCAGTACAAATCACTAAAGGTCAAGGGCTTGGGGATTAACCACATCCCCATAAAATAAGCTGATAAAGAAAGGGCAGGACCATGAGGGTTCGGTTTTAGAATAGAAGGTTTTAGGTAGAGCTCATGAAAACAGATTTGTGGAAATGGGGGGACTAGCAGCTCACACCCTCCCAGCACTCAGGCAGGCTAACAAGATCACAGTGCAAAGGCAAATACGGTGCTGTCCCCATTCTTTTTTTCACGCAATCAACATCTGTTCATGGAGACCTCACTCACTCCTGGGATATCTTTTGCTTTTGTCCTCAATTTTACTTTATGTGCAGATGATCCATTCAGCTACAGACTTCAAGAAATCACAGTATCACAGTATCACAGTATCACCAAGGTTGGAAGAGACCTCACAGATCATCAAGTCCAACACTTTACCACAGAGCTCAAGGCCAGACCATGGCACCAAGGGCCACGTCCAATCCTGCCTTGATCAGCTCCAGGGACGGCGACTCCACCACCTCCCCGGGCAGCCCATTCCGGTGTCCAATGACTCTCTCAGTGAAGAACTTTCTCCTCACCTCAAGCCTAAATTTCCCCTGGCACAGCTTGAGGCTGTGTCCTCTTGTTCTGGTGCTGGCCACCTGAGAGAAGAGAGCAACCTCCTCCTGGCCACAACCTCCCCTCAGGTAGTTGTAGACAGCAATAAGGTCTGCCCTGAGCCTCCTCTTCTCCAGGCTAACCAATCCCAGCTCCCTCAGCCTCTCCTCGTAGGGCTGTGCTCAAGGCCTCTCCCCAGCCTCGTCGCCCTTCTCTGGACACGCTCAAGCATCTCAATGTCCCTCCTAAACTGAGGGGCCCAGAACTATACACAGGACTCAAGGTGTGGTCTAACCAGTGCAGAGTACAGGGGCAGAATGACCTCCCTGCTCCTGCTGGCCACACCATTCCTGATGCAGGCCAGAATGCCACTGGCTCTCTTGGCCACCTGGGCACACTGCTGGCTCATGTTCAGGCAGGTATCAATCAGTACCCCCAGATCCCTCTCTGTCTGGCTGCTCTCCAGCCACTCTGACCCCAGCCTGTATCTCTGCATGGGGTTGTTGTGGCCAAAGTGCAGCACCCTGCACTTCGAGCTATTGAATGCCATCCCATTTCTGTCCGTATAGTAACTGGCAATAAGGAATGATTCCCCTCTCTCAGAAATGCTGCTAGGTTTAGTTCTTGAACACTTTCTTATAACTGTGCTGTCGTTATGTAGAAAGCATTATAAACCAAACGCCTTGGGCTGACATTTAAGGTCTGTTTCTGGCACACTGTTGAAAATTACTGCTGAAGGGATAGTCTTGCCAGTGGAAATTCCCAAGCTTTGGCTTGGGATGACATGTGAAATGTTATTAATTTAAATCCTAATCGCTGCTGGACGTTTTCAAACCAATTCCATTAGGTCTGCTCTCTAAACAAAAAGCTGCACCACATCCTGGGAAGGTGAGGAGTTAAAAAATGGTTGAAGTTGGAAAGTGCTTTTTGAGATCAAGTCCAACTGCACTGCTCAAGCTGGGTCAGCTACTGTCGTTTATACTGTAGCTTGTCCACGACCTGTTGGGTTTTGAATATCTCCACAGATGGAGGATCCACAATCTCTCTGGGTAACCTCTGCCAGTGTGTCACCACCCTCATACTTAAAAAAATGGCTTCTTGTGTTTAGAACAACTCAGACATTTCTCTTTGTGCCATTGTCTCTTGTCCTGCCAGCTGGCACTACCACAAAAGAGTCTGGCTTGTCTTATTTCCATCCATCAGGTAACTACACACACTGACATTCTCCACGAGCCTTCTCCAGGCTAACCATGAGTTTAGAGAAGTATTTGTATTTTAAAATCTGACTTAAAAGCACAAAGTCACTCCTCTAAGATAAGCTGTGGGACAGAAAAATTCACAGCTTTCAGATATTCAATGCCTTGCAAAGAGAGGAGTACAAATTGTTGCTTACATAGGTACATTAACACTTTTGAGGGATTTGAAAGAAAGGGTTTTTTTGAGGTATTTTTTACTTCAGCTTTGTGATTGTAGCAGTTTCCTGGGGTGCACATGCAGAGCAGACACAAAGCACCACTGTTCAAACCTTTCCTCCTCTACACAAAAAGAAAACATCAGGGCTCGTTTCCTGTATTAGAGATCAGCTTAGAAGAGCCTACGCCAGAAAAGCCTATTTACGTTATTTTCTCCCCCTCTCATCAGTGGAAGTGTTTTCGCCTGGAATCAGCAGCAATAACATTATTGAGCATCAGTGGAGCATGGAAAGGACAATGAAGCTTTCGGAGGACACTCTTCTTTCAGCTGTACTCGTCGGGTAATGTGCAAGTTAGCATTCTTTGCCAAAGGGCAGAGCATTTTTGCAGCTCTCATTTCACTAATGTTGCTTGTGCTCATTCTTTAAGAATTAATATAAGTCAAGACAAGCAGAAAATACTATAGGCTACAGAACCCTGATGAGTGCATTGACAGGAAAGATGTTACTGAATGCCACTATTTCTAACTAACACAGCTCCATCAAAGAATGATATTGTGGGATTTTTGTTCACTAATTATGTGCTAAATTGCATTAAATTATCACAGTAGAGCCTCGCAATTACAGTGATTATGACATACACCAAACAAATGAGTAAAGGAGTGACCTCTTTCATTTGAAAACAGGCAAGTCTACAACTGCCTGAAGGGACATTGCAGCCAGGTGGGGGGTGGCCTCTTCTCCCAGGCAACCAGCAACAGAACAAGGGGGGACAGTCTCAAGTTGTGCCAGGGGAGGTCTAGGCTGGATGTTAGGAGGAAGTTCTTCCCAGAGAGAGTGATTGGCATTGGAATGGGCTGCCCAGGGAGGTGGTGGAGGCACCGTGCCTGGAGGTCTTCAAGAAAAGACTGGATGAGGCACTTAGTGCCATGGTCTAGTTGACTGGCTAGGGCTGGGTGCTAGATTAGACTGGATGATCTTGGAGGTCTCTTCCAACCTGGTTGATTCTATGATGATTCTAAGATGTCTCTCACCAAAGCCAGCCTTCTGAATGTGCAGCATCAGTGTCAATTTTCATTTGTGATCTGCAATTGGAAGGACTTCTTCAATTAGCTTTAAAAAACCCCTCTGCTCAGTGAAGTTCTTCCCTGTTTAGTGTAAGCAAAAACACATAAAACTGCTCCCACTGGCTGTCAGTTGTTTCTCCCTCCACCTTTCAGGTGGCCTCCTCTTGTCTACAAAGTCCATGATGTAGCATTCTACAAGCCTCCTGGAGATACCTCTGAGAATTAAACATATTAAATATCTTGATACTCGATGTTAATTATAAACCTCATCTAAAACCAGCTCCCAAATGTAAAGCTAGGACCATTCTGGGTTTTGTATTAAATTCATGGCTTGCCTTTGATAACAATAACTAACCACTACAAATCCAGATTAGAATTAAATTCCTGTTTACCTACTCATACTTCTCACACCTTCACACTCATTCAAGATGCTTGATACACAAAAGTTTGTCAAAAATAGGATGCTAGCTTAGATGGATTGAAAATATAACTTATTGTGGCAATTTTTATGCTCCTCTGTTCCTTCAAACCTGTCAACAAGGTTCTCCCACTCCATACTTCATCCACAGAAGAGTTAACAAGTCACACTTCTTGAAACAAATCTAGGAGGAACCAGTCACCATTTCTGTGTGGCTTCTAACACCCACAAAGCCCATTGCATTCTCATTCTGTTCAATGGCCATTAGTAATGTGATGCACAGTTCACTGGTAGATTTGTTTCAGGGCATTATGAAATTCTAGTGAACATGTACTGTTCCTGCTCTTAAGATAAAGGGAGGTCACATGGTAGTTACTAGCATTAATAAAAAGAATGAACATATATACTCAGGACACAAGGATATTCAAGTACTCGTTATTTCAACCAAGCAAACACATACAATGAATTGTCAGTTCTTATATATTCATTTAATGCAGGCACAGAAATGCTCTTGTTTGATTTATCAGTCAACATTAACAAATTATTTGAACTATCCAGACAGCAATTACTGGTTGACTACAAATCTAACCTGGAAGAAACTGATTCAGCACAGGTGAAAAAGATCACAGTATCACCAAGGTTGGAAGAGACCTCACAGATGATCAAGTCCAACCCTTTACCACAGAGCTCAAGGCCTGCCTTGAACAGCTCCAGGGACGGCGACTCCACCACCTCCCCGGGCAGCCCATTCCAGTGTCCAATGACTCTCTCAGGGAAGAACTTTCTCCTCACCTCCAGCCTAAATTTCCCCTGGCATAGCTTGAGGCTGTGTCCTCTTGTTCTGGTGCTGGCCACCTGAGAGAAGAGAGCAACCTCCTCCTTGTACAAGCACTCTTCAGGCAGTTGTAGACAGCAATAAGGTCTCCCCTGAGCCTCCACTTCTCCAGGCTAACCAATCCCAGCTCCCTCAGCCTCTCCTCGTAGGGCTGTGCTCAAGGCCTCTCCCCAGCCTCGTCGCCCTTCTCTGGACACGCTCAAGCATCTCAATGTCCCTCCTAAACTGGGGGGCCCAGAACTGAACACAGGACTCAAGGCGTGGTCTAACCAATGCAGAGTACAGGGGCAGAATGACCTCCCTGCTCCTGCTGGCCACACCATTCCTGATGCAGGCCAGGATGCCACTGGCTCTCTTGGCCACCTGGGCACACTGCTGGCTCATGTTCAGAAGGATATTGTAGAGAGAATCTCCTAGACAAAAAAAATCTAGCCAGACTGAATGGTACACACAGAAATGATGATTTATCATATATGGCACACATAATGTCAGCTGGTGGGGTTTTGAGAATCAAAAGTGGAATGTCATGTCATGGCTACTTTGGGATTTTGAAATCTATTAACCAAATGCCTTCATCAAATATTCTGTAACCCATACTCACTTAATTCCAGATAACATAAATATGTTTGCTCTTCAACAAAATTTTAATGCAATAGTAACTTCCAGTTCCAGGGCAGCTTTATAACTGATACAGAATCACAGAATCAAACAGGTTGGAAGAGACCTCCAGCTTCATCCAGTCCAACCTAGCACCCAGCCCTGGCCAATCAACCAGACCATGGCACTAAGTGCCTCATCCAGGCTTTGCTTCAACACCTCCAGAGATGGTACCTCCACCACCTCCCTGATCAGCCCATTCCAATGCCAATCACTCTCTCTGGGAAGAACTTCCTCCTAACATCCAGCCTGGACTTCCCCCAGCACAACTTGAGATCCTGTCCCCTTGTTCTGTTGCTGGTTGCCTGGCAGAAGAGACCAACCCCTACCTGGCTTGGTCATGCCCTGTGGCTCTGGCAAGGCCACACCTCAAATCACAGAATGACAGAATGGTAGGGGTTGGAAGGGACCTTGAACAATCATCCAGTTCAACCTGCTTGCTAGAGCAGGATCATCTGTACCAGATCACACAGGAGTGCATCCAGGCACATAGCTGTGATTTACTATATTCTTAAAACACCTCTCCCTTCAAGCTATGTTGGCTACTCAGCATAAACTCTGAGGCTGTGAAGCATTTTACAGTTATACACTGGTACTCAATGACGATTTGGAGGCTAGAGGTACAGCATAGAGAGCTTTCACAGAAAGCCAGCTATCTATACTCTCAGAGAGGAGTGGCTGTCCTTGCATTTTATTCTTTTTTACTTGCATTTCATTCTTTTTAATCTTCATTATTTGTTTAAAAAAGACAGCAACCCTTGAATGGCACTGCCCATCAAAAGCATGGTGAACTGAATCAAATGAAAGAGGAGCCAACTCTATTTCCCTCAGTGCTCAATTTACCCATTCATGACTCATTTAGCGACAGATCTGACAAAGTTTTCTCAATCCATCAAGATCAGAGTCCTAATCCAATGGCTCCAATTCATTTTGATCTATTATTAACAGAAAGGAGAAATCACCTTCTTCCCTGTCCCTTCCCACTATACGTTATTAAAGGTATCTTGTGGTCACATCTTCAGGTCATCAGTATCTGTAATATTCTGCCTGTTTGCAGAAAGATCTCTCTGAAGCAGAATGAATACAGAGTGACCTAGAGCTGAGCAAAAGATTCTAGATGGGGAACAGCTAGGGTAGGTGGCACATTTCCTAGGAGAATCTAACACATAAGGTTTAGAATCTACTGTTTATCAGTCTGTCCTAGCTATTTATTTAAACTGTACACTTTATCATCCTCACACAATCCCTGTTGGTACATATTAAAAGTACATCTCTGTGGCATTAAGATATTTTGTCTTTTTATAGGACTGAAAGGGAATCAGATTTGTGAATAACAGCTCAATCAAGCAAAACACTGTTATACTGTAAGGTAGCATGCCATACTTCTTCACAGTATCACAGTATTATCAGGATTGGAAGAGACCTCACAGATCATCAAGTCCAACCCTTTACCACAGAGCTCAAGGCCAGACCATGGCACCAAGTGCCACGTCCAGTCCTGCCTTGAACAGCTCCAGGGACAGCGACTCCACCACCTCCCCAGGCAGCCCATTCCAGTGTCCAATGACTCTCTCAGTGAAGAACTTTCTCCTCACCTCGAACCTAAATTTCCCCTGGTGTAGCTTGAGGCTGTGTCCTCTCGTTCTGGTGCTGGCCACCTGAGAGAAGAGAGCAACCTCCTCCTGGCCACAACCTCCCCTCAGGTAGTTGTAGACAGCAATAAGGTCACCCCTGAGCCTCCTCTTCTCCAGGCTAAACAATCCCAGCTCCTTCAGCCTCTCCTCGTAGGGCTGTGCTCAAGACCTCTCCCCAGCGTCGTCGCCCTTCTCTGGACACGCTCAAGCATCTCAATGTCCCTCCTCAATTGGGGGGCCCAGAACTGAACACAGGACTCAAGGTGTGGTCTAACCAGTGCAGAGTACAGGGGCAGAATGACCTCCCTGCTCCTGCTGGCCACACCATTCCTGATGCAGGCCAGAATGCCACTGGCTCTCTTGGCCACCTGGGCACACTGCTGGCTCATGTTCAGGTGGGTATCAATCAGTACCCCCAGATCCCTCTCTGTCTGGCTGCTCTCCAGCCACTCTGACCCCAGCCTGTATCTCTGCATGGGGTTGTTGTGGCCAAAGTGCAGCACCCTGCACTTGGAGCTATTGAATGCCATCCCACTGGACTCTGCCCATCTGTCCAGGCGGTCAAGGTCCCGCTGCAGAGCCCTTCTGCCCTCCAACCCAGCCACATCTGCCCCCAGCTTGGTGTCATCTGCACACTTGCTGCTGACTGACTCCATGCCCTCATCCAGATCATCTATGAAGATGTTAAAGAGGATGGGGCCCAGCACTGAAAAAATCTTTTTTTTTCACTCTGGTAATGGCTGTCTTCAGGCGCCTCCGTGGTGCGGGACAGGATCGCTGACAACATGTATGTGCATGCCCACAGTTTTCATGCTTGCTTATCTTATGAGTAGTGCCATGGCACACTGAACTTGACACACCAGACCAAGAATTAATTCTGGACACAGTCACTGCACTTCCCCACTCAGAGGAGTAATACATTGAAAGAGATTCTATTCTTGTAATAAAAGATGCTACTGGAAACATACCTGGTATTTCATTATCATAATGACGATGAGATGACCCAGTCATAACCCCTCTAAACTCTGGGTGACTCATCCCTTTCTTAATTGGGCTCATCTACTCCAGTGCTATTATCAACAACTTTATATAAAGCATGGGCTGGAGTTACCATGTCACTCAACACTGTATTGCTACATTATCCTGATCTAAACACAAATGGGTTCATCCTTTATAGCCCCACAGCTCTAACAAGCTGTATTGTGTAACTTCTTCCAGACTGGAGTCCCAGGGAACTAGTTTTTTTCTAACAGCCACCTGGAACAGGTACATCAAGCCCATTTTCAAGTATTTCTAATTTTCACTGCCTGGTTGCTACAATGTTGTGAGTTAGAAAAATTCATCCAAACCTGTCTTGCTGCTGTCTACATTAAAGATGTTCCCAAACCTTTTAGAGCAGCTCCTTTTCTGCTTCCTCTGGGTGTTCTACTGTTAGGCAATATTAATCCTTTCTGCTTACTATCAAATTCTTGTTCCAAATTCTTCCTCTCCACACCCATACCTTGGTCACAGGTAAGGATAGCATGCATTGCATTTGTCCACAGACAGCAAGTTATTGTCAAATCATTATTTGCTAAGAATGACTCACCACTGATCTCTTAAAGAAGGTGTTTCAGTGCTCAAAACATGGCCAGGAATGTATTTTAAACAATCCATTCTACAAAGCCCCCAAAAGACACTACAGAAGCCAAGAGGCAATTCTGTCAGTACTCAGGTAGCTGCAGAGATTTAACAAGAGGAAAACAGCTCTCCTGTGCAGCAGTAGCAGCCCTATTAAGTGGCTCAAAAGGGCATGCAACAGCCTCTAAAGGGGTAACCTGCAAGGCAGGTTTGCTAACGATGTCAAGGTCTGACTGTGCTGTGATGCTGAAGCGTACAGGTTACTGCTCTAGCCCAGAGGTTCACTGCAGGGCAGAGATGATGTGTGCTATGGAGAGGAACAGGAGAAATTCACAGGTATCTCTTTGCTCTATACAGCTGATAAAGGTCACAGGTCCTTTCTGTCATATGCTACCTTTCAGAAGAGCTGTCTGCTTGTGTCTCCTAGCTGCTAGCCCAAATCAGCAGATATTTCAGGATAACAGAACTAATTTAATCTTACTGAAGAAAGATGCACTTCTATATGCCAAGAATCTTCAAAGCAGAACAGTGACAGTCCATTTCCAGTGATTTTGAGAAACTCATAAATCAGGACTGTGCACTCAAGGCATGCTGGAACCTTAGGAAGCAAAAAGTAAGGACATTGTCTGTAAGCAGTGAACTGACAGCTTGTCAGCTGAAGCATACTAATGTATCTGTGCTTGTGGAGTGACTGATGTACAGAGCTGACATTGTCCATAGCTTCAGGCCTCACTTCTGCAGCATCAGTTTCAATAACTTTAACTGCTGTTGAAACTGCTTTCTGTGTTCATTGAGGGAGACATTGATCTGCATTTAGGTAACAGGTTTTATGCTAATCATCTTCTTCATTCAGGCTTTTTTTAATCAGTAGTTAAAAATTTGCTGGCTTGGAAATTTCCTTGTTATTTCATAAATAGTATCAACACACGAACCAAGAGAACATCAATGAAAAAAAAAAAAAAGAGAAGAAAAATAAACCCCTCAGAACAAGACTCTTGAATAGGTTTTAATTCCCAGTTCCCTGGTAAAGGTCCAAAGCAGGTTGAAGGGAACTTCCTTAACACCAGATAAATGGTAGGTTAATTACACAGAAATTGATGTATGCAAGGTTTGAAGACCATCTGTTCTGGAACATCCCTGTCTACAGCAAAATACATAGAGAATTAAAGAATATATATATAACACCAAAAAAAGTCTTTCTTCTAATTAAAACTGATAAGGAGGGTAGTCAGGAAAACTAAAACTAAAACATTGTTCAAATTGGCTGGGACAGGAAGCCATTGATTTTATACCTGTGAAAGTGCAAAGCCAGAAGCCCAGCAGGCACAAGGAGTCAGCACTTCGTGTGTGCCTATGTGTGCGTGCACAGCATTTCAAATACCACATCCCAAGCTGAGCAGACTCCTACAGCACCAGGCCCTACAAACCCATACGTGGCAGTCATACAGGGACTCAAAGAATGGCTGCTAAGGATTTAAACATTGCCCTTCTTTCTTCCAGCACTGTCCTCACATCCTTCTCTGCCTTTCCCCTTGGCTTTCCATTTATAATTGTTCAAAATGGAAGATAAATGCTTCCACACACTGTGGGAGACCTCTATATTCCTTCAAGTAGAAAGGGGCAGCAGGGTTGCTGAGCAAGGGAACTGCAGCTCCAGCAGCTATGAACAGGACAGCTGGTGAATCTGAAGTAGGCTGGCTTGCTGAGGGCTAGGGAGAAGGATGTTTGTTTCAACAGGAGGAGGTTTGGACTCGTGCAGCCCCCTATCTCTTTAATTTTTCCTTACACAGGTTCACTCACTTTTGATCTTGCATTAAATGCCATGGCACACATAGAGAAGTGTCATCGGACAAAGGACAACCAGCCCTAGCAAATCCTGGCTGAATTGTGGAGGAAGCATAAGCTTTGGCACCAGGGAGAGAGGGCTAGTCTATGTGAATAAGTATTTAGGACTTCTCACAAGTTCTTCTCTCTTCATTCTTCAGGTCTTTTCCCTCCTGTGTCCTTGTAGCTTACAGTCTCTCTGTTGGAATGATTCTCAAAGACTGGGCTTTATGCAGGTGCAGTGTTGTAACAGCTTTGAAATGTTAGTCACCACCTTATCAGTGTCAAAATGTTCTCATGGCAATCCTTTTAAGAAAACTGTCACTCAACATACTCTCTAGTAACTCTCTTTGTTGCAGCAAGTCATAAGATTAAATAAAATCTTCCATTCATATTACTCATCTCACCTTGTACTGCACCCAGGTCCGGAGTGAGTCTGAGGAGATGTGTCCCAGTTGCAAGGTGTCTGTGTTTACATTGCAACAGTTCAGTAAATCCATTCAACTTCAAGTAAGAAATGCCTTTCTTTGTGACTCTCTTACAACATTCTGAATAATGATCAAAGCACACTGCAGAGAATTCCTTCAAGATTGAGTTCTGATTCAACTGATGCCACTGTAAACCAGCAATAGCTCCATTAAGTTGATTTTGTGTAAGATTGGTTTGCATGTAGTGGTGATAGGAGCCTTATGAGTACTTAGGTAGATAAGACACACAACAAGCCCTATAGAAATGATATAATTCACTTATCTGAGGTGTTGATGGCCATGCCATCTTGACTAAACTGAATAGGTAATATTAGATTTCAGTCTCCTTAAAATCTCTACAGATACTGCCATGAACAGAACTGAGTGAGGATTCTCCAGAATACATATTTACTAGGGGCTGCTTGCTAAGAGAATTCACATGTGTTTGAAATCATTCTGCACTAGTGAATAATTAATACCCAGAAGAGGTTCAGTATTTCTTTCTACAAGGAAGCCAAGTCAGCAGCTTACAGGATTGGAAGATGCTGCTTAAACATGAACAGTCTCTTGCAACATTCCCTGTGCCGGCAGCAGAGGAGCCCATACACCCTCTCCTTTTCTTGCCCCTGTGGTTGCTTTACTGCAGCAAAGACTTTGCATTTAATAATAACAGGAGTTACAGATACCTTATCTGTCTATACCAGAGGCAGCAGCTGGCAAGAGTGGAAGAGAAACAGAAAGGAGGTGACTCCATCCCACACTACCCTGCACAATATGGATGCCAAGAGGGAATTTCTATCTGAGACAGTTCTTCAAAGAAAGAGGCATGGGAAATGAGAAAGGCAATGAATAGAAGCACTTGAGACAGACAAGACTAAACCAATTCAAGCCAAATCTCCAGCAAATACTTTGCATTTGTAACTGCTGTTTATGCATATCTGCGTTCTCTGCCACAGAGATAACGTCTGAAAGCTAACCTGTATGACTGCACAGTGCCAGTTCTGGTGAGCATCTTCCAAAAATGAGCAGGGAACCACTCCTTCAGTGATGACTCTTTCACCATTAGCCTCTCATTTAGGGCACTGACAGCTAGCTTGAGTTCTTCAGGTTCAGAATATAAGTCTGAGACTTCACATTGCTTTATACAGTAAAACACACACTGAGAGTAAAATTCCAGTAAGAGTAAAAATCATTGACTGGAAGGTGCAGTTGTAGAGAATCCCTGTATGGTCTGATCAAGACTGCCTTGTAACTGAGGAATTCTTCACTAGGGTCTTACCCTGTCTTGAGGCAGGCAACCAGCAATAGAACAAGGGGACACAGTCTCAAGTTGTGCTGGGGGAAGTCTAGACTGGATGTTAGGAGGAAGTTCTTCACAGAGAGAGTGACTGGCATTGGAATGGGCTGCCCAGGGAGGTGGTGGAGTCACCATCCCTGGAGGTGTTCAAGGAAAGACTGGATAAGGCACTTAGTGCCATGGTCTAGTTGACTGGCTAGGGCTGGGTGCTAGGTTGGACTGGATGAGCTTGGGGGTCTCTTCCAACCTCGTTGATTCTATACATAACAATGTGATAGTCTCTTTGGAACAGTCCACTGTTCTGAAGTATGTTTGCAAGATATCCAGTCATTTTGCTTCCACTTGTGACTCAGATGAAATACTAACATGAATTTAGCTAAAACCCAAACATTATATCTTGTGTTTAATGAGAGGCTAATTACACTGAGAAAACAGCAATTACAGCTTGTCAAGGACATCTCTTTACTGTTATCAAAGCCACCAGAACAACACAAAAATATTAGTCAATCCTCAGCATTACAGTTCAACAGTGATAAATAGCGCTGAATGTGCCAGAGCTGGCTCATCCTGACAAACTAGACTGTTCAGGCACTGAATTAGACGACTGACTGAGGTGTGTGCATGTGGGAGAGGGATTTTCCAACTGCAGCAAGAATATAAACCAGTTTAAATAGTGAGTGAGGTTGCCTTTTAGTTTTACAGGAGATGGTGAGTATAAAATTATGCAGATATTTTTGCATCTCAAACCACAAGATATGAGAGTATTAAATTGGAGGGGGTTTTTTTCCTACCTAGAGGTGTCATGGAAGTTATTGTTCCTTAAATGCCCCAGATCATAATCACTGGATTGAAGCATCCAATTTACTAGCAGTGCTTTTAGGTTACAAATTCCACAGGACACAGATTTAGGTATGTTTTATAGCCATCTTAACAAGCTTAGATACATGTAAAAGAATCATAGACTCAACCAGGTTGGAAGAGACCTCCAAGATCATCCAGCCCAACCTAGCACCCAGCCCTATCCAGTCATCTAGACCATGGCACTGAATGCCTCATCCAGTCCTCTCTTCAACACCTCCAGGGACAGTGCCTCCATCACCTCCCTGGGCATTCCAATGCCAGTCACTCCCTCTGGGAAGAACTTCCTCCTAACATCCAGCCTAGACTTCCCCCAGCACAACTTGAGACTGTGTCCCCTTGTTCTATTGCTGGTTGCCTGGGAGAAGAGAACAACCCCCACCTGGCTACAACCTCCCTTCAGGTAGTTGTAGACAGCAATAAGGTCACCCCTGAGCCTCCTCTTCTCCAGGCTAAACAACCCCAGCTCCCTCAGCCTCTCCTCATAGGCTTTGTGTTCCAGACCTTTCACCAGCCTTGTTGCCCTTCTCTGGACACAAATACTTACTTGCTTGCTTGTTGTGCTTTTCTCTTACATCTAAAACCCAAAACTAGGCAACCCACTTCCACTTCTTTATTCCCACTTGTTACCATAGAGCTGTTGTGCAAGCTGACAATACTTTAGACACTAAAAAGACACAAAACTATAATTTGTGATTGCTGGGGACAACCTTCAGTATTTGATACTGCCCAGGCTCTTCTTGCTTTCTACTATCTTTGGAGGTCCTGAACCAGGGAAGTTGGCTGAGACAATAAGGCTTTGGGATATAGTGAGCTGCCTCCATAGTGCTGCAAACAGTCTAGGTGGCAATGAATATCTTACCAATCAAGGAAGGGGACACTGCTGCAACTGAAAGATTCTCAACAAAAAATATTAAAAGATTTCCACCTTCCCTATGGTCAATATTTTACAGTTCAAAGCAAAATTGGAAACCCAAAGAGACAAAGTTACTCTATGAAAGAATTTAACTTATGTGCTCCACAACATTGAACTGAAGTTAAAATTCTGCAGGGAACAATAAGTGACATAGCTGTATTTAACAGACTGACTACATGAACATCAAGAGTACTCAGCTTGCCCTGGCTGGAGTTCACTGCTACTTAACTTGCAGATTCAGTGACAAACAGGAGGGGTTTCTTTCTGAAGCAGGTGATAAAGCTTCAATAAATTTAGATCATTCTATACATAAGATGAGAGAAACTCCAGAGGAGGAAAAAAAACAACCAACCAACCAACACAAAGCAAACCCCGAACCACAAAAGGAGCAAAGCAGAACACTAAATTTGGCTGAATTCTGCAATGGATGTCAGCATAATGAAAAATAAGTCTATTTTACTCCAGGTACATAATAGTATAAAAATAAATTTCAAGTTATGATCCAGATTTAAAGTAATAATTGTCTCCAAAATCACCACCAACTATGCTGGTCTTCATGCAGATATATTTTGGGCAGCATCTGGCTTTTGAATGCTAGTGTCTATTAGTCCAGTAATTTATCAGCTAGCAACTTCCAGCCCTGCTGATCCTTCACATCCTAGTTCAGCCTCATCTAGACTTCAGCTCTTAGCTCTGTCCCCATTTCTGTCTCCCCACAATTAAGCCCTGAGGGCTTACTCACTGTGTCACCCCATCAAGTAAAGGTTCTTTCTGCTCATACACCCATAGCATCCAACCCTACGTGGCACAATGAACCTGGAATCACAGAAGCACCTCTCAAACAGTTCATGCACTTTGGGTGATGCATTGCTAAAAAGGCAGTGCTATGTTTTAAGTCTGAAGTTCACTGTTGAAGTTCATCAGCCAAGCACCATGGGGAAGCGGCAGGGAGAGGATGAAAAAGGACACAGAACCTCCACACTGGACTTCTGAAGGGCAGACTTCAGGCTATTTAAGCAACTAACTCAGAAAGTTCCTTGGGAAACAGCCCTGAAAAACAAAGGGGTCCAGGAAGGTTGGACCTGCTTCAAGAAAGAACTCCTGAAGGCACAGGAGCAGCTGTGCCATTGTAGTGGAAGATGAGACGACGAGGGGGCAGCCAGACTGGATGGGCAGGGAGCTGCTAAAGGAATTAAAGATAAAAAAAGAGGGTGTATCACCTTTGGAAAAGAGGAGAGGTATCCAAAGAAGAGTTCAAAGATGTTGCTAAGTCTTGTAGGAAACAGAGAGGCAAAAGCCCATTTAGAGCTTAGGCTGCCACTGCTGCTAAGGAGAATAAAAAATGTTTCTTTAAATATATGAATGGCAAGAGAAGGGCCAAGGACAACCTCCAGTCCTTACTAGATAGGGAGGGGAATATAGTGACAAAGGATGAGGAAAAGCCAGAGGTGCTTAACACCTTCTTTGCCTCAATCTTCAATAGTGGGACAGGTTGTCTCCAGGACAGCTGGACTCCTGAACTGGCAGATGGAGCCAGGGACCAGTATAGTCCCCCTGTAATCCACGAGGAAGCAGTAAGGGACCTGCTGAGACACGTGGATCCTTACAAGTCCATGGGACCAGCTGGGATCCATCCTAGGGTGCCAAGAGAGCTGGCAGATGAACTGGCCAAGCCACTCTCCATCATTTATCAACAGTCCTGGCTCACTGGAGAGGTTCCCAAAGGCTGGAAGCTGGCCAATGTGATACCCACCCACAAGAAGGCCTGGAAGGAGCCAGAGAACTACAGACCTGTCACACTGACCTCAGTGCCAGGCAAGGTCATGGAACAGGTCAGCTTGAATGCCATCACAAAGCATGTACAGGGATCAGGCCCAGCCAGCATGGGTTTAGGAAGGGCAGGTCCTGTCTGATCTCCTTTTATGATCAGGTTTCCCACCTGGTGAATGTGTGGAAGACTCTGGATGTAGGCTACCTGGACTTCAGCAAAGCCTTAGACACCATCTGCCACAACAAGCTCCTGGCAGAGCTGGTAGCTCATGGCTTGGACAGGTTGATGCTGATATGGGTCAAGAACTGGCTGGAGGGTCGGGCCCAGAGAGTGGTGGTGAATGGTGCCACATCCAGTTGGCAGCTGTTACTAGTGGTGTGCCCCAGGGATCAGTGCTGGGCACAGTCCTGTTTAGTATCTTTATTGATGATCTGGATGAGGGCATTGAGTCCAGCATCAGTAAGTTTGCAGATGACACCAAGCTAGGAGCAGGTGTGGAGCTGTTGGAAGGTAGGAGAGCCCTGCAGAGGGACCTGGACAGGCTGGATAGTTGGGCAGAGGCCAATGGGATGAGATTTAACAAGGCCAAGTGCAGGGTTCTGCACTTTGGCCACAACAGCCCTAAACAGAGATACAGGCTGGGGACAGAGCAGCTGGAGAGCAGCCAGGAGGAAAGGGACCTGGGGGTACTGATAGATAGTAGGCTGAAGATGAGGCAGCAGTGTGCCCAGGTGGCCAGGAGAGCCAACGGCATCCTGGCCTGTATCAGGAACAGTGTGGCCAGTAGGACAAGGGAGGTTATTCTGCCCCTGTACTCAGCACTGCTCAGGCCACACCTTGAGTGCTGTGTCCAGTTCTGGGCTCCTCCATTCAAGAGAAATGTTGAGGTGCTGGAAGGTGTCCAGAGAAGGGCAACAAAGCTGGTGAGGGGCCTGGAACACAAACCCTATGAGGAGAGGCTGAGGGAGCTGGGGGTGTGCAGCCTGCAGAAGAGGAGGCTCAGGGGGGACCTCATTGCTGTCTACAACTACCTGAAGGGAGGTTGTAGCCAGGTGGGAGTTGGTCTCTTCTCCCAGGCAACCAGGAACAGAATAAAGGGACACAGTCTCAAGTTGTGCCAGGGGAGGTCTAGGAGGAAATTCTTCCCAGAGAGAGTGATTGGCATTGGAATGGGCTGCCCAGGGAGGTGGTGGAGTCACAGTCCCTGGAGGTGCCAAAGCAAAGCCTGGATGAGGCACTTGGTGCCATGGTCTGGTTGACTGGCTAGGGCTGGGTGCTAGGTTGGACTGGACAAGCTTGAAGGTCTCTTCCAACCTGGCTGACTCTATGAAATTTCATCCTTTGTCTTAATTTGAGATTTTTTTTTTCTCTTATCCTGCCAACTGACTTTGCTGCAGCTCTGGCCACATTCCAGTGAGTAATTCCCTCCTGAATTTCTGAATCCTTCCTTTAGAAACAGCAGCAGAGTTCTACCAGGCAGAAACCTACACTTCTGAGAATGTATCTCAAGGATATGTTGTAAGAAAATGACATTGGTAAAGAAGACAAACATAAGGGGAAAAAAAAATTAACTTCACAACGTACCAATACTTTTTCTTCAGTTTAAATGCAACTTGTTTATGTGATATTGATTACTGCTATCATAAGACCAACAATGTTCTTTCCTGTTCTATTTTAGTGAGTTTCAAGTCAACGAGTAGTCCATAATAATATAATAAGTTACTTCTTCTACTAAGCCATATTAAGCAATGAACAACTGGGGATCTCCCTCAAAAGCCTTGGCTACAGTGAATGTTATCCAAGAGAAATTGCAAGCTTTGGTACTGATATGGGGACCAAAAAGTCTGTAGAGTTTTACATTGGTATAATTCTGGTAGCTTCAACTGGATACTCTTGATCTATGCTGGAATAAACAACAACAACAACAACAACAAAAAAAAAACCACAACCACCAAAACAAACCAAACAAACCCCCCCAAAAAAACCCCACATCTCCAATTTATGACCAGAACAAAGGAGAAATAAACTATCTCAGAATTCACAATTCACTGTATTCTGAATCAGGGAAGTCCTTGGAGTAATCCAATCTAAAGCAAGGCTGAACCTTAGCACAGCATTGCAAAAGAGAAAATATCCCTGCGCTGCAGACCAGATGTTATTCCAGAGTCTCCTCCCTGCTGAAGCACAATTTGCTTTGTTCTTGCAGGGTCCCTTCTGTATGTGGCTGCAGTATACAGAGATCTTTTTCAGGAAAAGAACTAGCAAGAAAAGCTACAAAATCTCACCCTATTAATTCTGCAAAAGCAAGTAAAAAGGATGCACAGGCCACAAATGCAAGCAGTCTATTTGCAGTTGTCTGCAGCCAATGCATTGGAGCAGGTCACTGTTAAGTGCTCTCTCCTCACTGTGGTGAGATGTGTCTCCTTTTGACAGATGAAAGTTCTATGAACACTGCAAGGTTAACCACCAGGGATGCAAGATCACTGGCCTCTCAAGATGTCCTACATTTCACCTAAAGAGCCCCTCTCTGCAGAAGCTGCTTTCCTGCACATGACTAAGGAGCTTCTGAGAGCTCCACAGGAAAGCCTTCAGCTTGGAGCTCTCTCCCCACCCAGCTTTCAGCTTTTCCCATGCCTGTTGCACAGCTGGCAGCAGTGGAAAGAACCAAATGCTGCTTCAGACTGAGCGATGAACATTGCACTAGTGTTTTTTCCCCACATTAGAATTTCCCTTTCCTAAGTTGCCTTCTTCATTCTCTGGTTCATTATCAATCATCTGAAACAGGTTCTGCAAGAGCTTTCTAGCAAAAAATCTGTGTATATATGTATTTTAATATATATGTGTGTGTGTGTATACATGATTACAGTGATAAGTGTGTGGAGCAGGGCTGACTTCAGCACCCACGCATTGGCTGCTCCTTTCAGACACTGCTGCCAAGAAAAGAGCCTGAAACTGGGCCTGGTTCCCTGTCACCATGACAGCATTGGGTGGGAAGCAGCATTTCCTACATGGCTTTGGACTGAGCTTCTATGAGATGCTGCCAGGTCATGAGTGACCAGGGACAGGAGTAGTGTCCCTCATGTCACTGCTGTCACTCCTAGGCTGCCCTGCTGTGCCAGCCACTGCCATTACTTCTCTGGAATGCCCATGGGCACTGGCACTCACAGATGCCCCAAGCTTGCCTAGGCACAGGGCTGGAGAAAAGCATGGCAGCTGCCTGTGAAGGTTGGAGAGGATGGAGGAGAATGGAGGAAAGGGTCTAGGTGTCTGCCATGCTGCCTCCTACCTGCAGTGCCCTCACCCTGTCCCCTCTCAGGAGGCTTTATGGCATGGGGAGAACTTTGTCTAAAATAAAAACCCAAACAACTAAACCCAAAAACCTAGGGATGTCAAGCTTTTGGCCCCATGCCCTGCCTGGAGGCTGAGCCAGACAAGACCTTCTCAAATAGTTGTTTTCCACACTGCAACTCTGGCAGATAACACTAGTGCACTTTAAGCAGTATGTAGGTTCACTCAAGTTATTTTTCACTTCCCAGCCTTCTGAGTAACATCTGACCACACAGACAGACATTTAAACTTTGTATTTGCTTTGAGGCATGTACACAAATCTAAAATCTGGGTGAATAATGAATAGAACTTCATACACTTTCTATTATACCACCTCACTTCTGTATCATAGAATCAACCAGGTTGGAAGAGACCTCCAAGATCATCCAGTCCAACCTAGCACCCAGCCCTAGCCAGTCAACCAGACCATGGCACTAAATGTCTCATCCAGTCTTTTCTTGAAGACCTCCAGGGATGGTGCCTCCACCACCTCCCTGGGCAGCCCATTCCAATGCCAATCACTCTCTCTGGGAAGAACTTCCTCCTAACATCCAGCCTATGCTTTCCCCGGCACAACTTAAGAGTCTGATGATTACTGTAACAGCATAAGACTGAAACTCAGTGTGACCAGGTATAAATGTTTTAGGTGGCTTTAATAATTTAAATCTGGGTATTTCTTCCTTGTGTTAATGTGTCTGGCTGTGGATAGCTGGTATCAGTGGACAAAATGAGTGTTGAAGTGAGTAAAGGCATCTTAGGCACCAAGGCAGAGAAAGCCTCCATAATGTGAAGAATGGTCTACAGAAAAATGTCCCAGCCATCTGGTTACTAAAGGTAAATAACCTGCTCAAAGCAAACCAGCACTAATTCTCTCTTAAAACTTTTAAAGTCTCCCACCAAGGAGAACTGAAATCAACGCTCAACCCTTGGTCAGAAACAAGGAATCCACCCAGAATAGTAGATTCAAAACTGCTGGGGAAAAAATGCTAAGAGATTGCACTGGCAAAATTGATACCAGGGTATTCAACAGCAGAACACAGATCTAAAGGATTCCATTGAGTCTGTCACTGTAGATTTTTTTGTCTCTTTTCTCAGGCATCTTTGTTTATCTCTTATTTAATGAAAGTCATTACCTCCTTTTCCTGCCTCGCCTTCTCTGTGCTCTCTCATCTCTTTTTTGGCAAGGTCTTTCTGCACGCTCCAAATCCCTCTGCAGTCCAGGCTTTCACCTCCTTTGGGCTTCTTGCCTATATCCTCCTCTATTTACACCAGCAACTACTCTCTCCTCAAACAAAACTTTGCAAACATCATTGGAAACAACCCCACGGTTAGAGGAGGAGAACACAACTGCAATCTTTGCTTTACTGATCAAAACTAACAAACAAAAAAGTACAAATCCTAGGGATCTGTGCCTTCAGGATTACTTATAATTTTTTTTTTTAAACCTGGTAAAATGTTGAAATGCTAGATTACAGCTCCTGGCATTCATCAACACAGAAAGCTGTACTGAACACCTTCATGGCAGCCACGCCACTAAATAGTGCCTTTCTCCTGATTTCTGCCCTACTGTATCGACTTTCAGCTATTTTCATAATAGGATAAAATATTATAAATCATGTATTTAAAGGCAGGGTATTGTCTGGCTGCTCCTCAGCTGAGGAATTACTCCAATGTACATTTAGGCACTCATTTACTTCTACAGCTACACGAGGCTCACCACAGGATCACAGGATCACAGTATCACAGTATCACCAAGGTTGGAAGAGACCTCACAGATCATCAAGTCCAACCCTTTACCACAGAGATCAAGGCCAGACCATGGCACCAAATGCCACGTCCAGTCCTGCCTTGAACAGCTCCAGGGACGGCGACTCCACCACCTCCCCGGGCAGCCCATTCCAGTGTCCAATGACTCTCTCAGTGAAGAACTTTCTCCTCACCTCCAGCCTAAATCTCCCCTGGCATAGCTTGAGGCTGTGTCCTCTTGTTCTGGTGCTGGCCACCTGAGAGAAGAGAGCAACCTCCTCCTGGCCACAACCTCCCCTCAGGTAGTTGTAGACAGCAATAAGGTCACCCCTGAGCCTCCTCTTCTCCAGGCTAACCAATCCCAGCTCCCTCAGCCTCTCCTCGTAGGGCTGTGCTCAAGGCCTCTCCCCAGCCTCGTCGCCCTTCTCTGGACACGCTCAAGCATCTCAATGTCCTTCCTAAACTGGGGGGCCCAGAACTGAACACAGGATCCACACTGAACACAGGATCCACTCTGAACACAGGATTGATAAAACTTGCAAAATGAATGTGATCATTAGAACTATTTAATCTTGTCTCCTAACTTACAAACTAACACAGCTGAAGCAATTCCATCCAGAACATATGCAGGCCATGGTTGCATCATGTTAAAACCACCTCCAATTTATCAATGGGAATCTCTTCATCAAGTACATTTACCACATCTACTCCTTACCTGATTCATCTCCACAATCACAGATCCCATAATGAGCCCTTTCTTGGTACCATACTCAGCACAAATTACATTAATGTTCAGATCCCTCTCTTTACACACCCAGGCTAAACTATTTGTTTCATCCTCTTTGTTGGAAATCACATTTAGGTGCCTCTCAGTCATGACTCCTGAGGGCCTTTTAACAATCAGAGCTCAGGCATCAATCCTTCTTTTCCTAATCATGGTCTCGCATTTAAAATCACAACCACTGGATACTAGAACAGTTGGAGATTATATTCCATCTACTCACAACTTCTTTGGATGCTTGGGGATTAAGAGTAATCCTTTGCATCCCAATAAAAGTTCACATTTGACTAAGATATAAAAATAATCAGTTAAACATGCTAAATGTCTTCTCTTGTATTGCTCAGTGCAATATTGAGAGGTATTGATAATACACAGTGGTTAGAATCATACAAACCAACTCAATGTTGAAAAGGCTGTCAGAAGTCTACTTAGCTTTATTGCTTGAGTGAAAGAGCACAGATCCTTCAACAGCTTTCACTGTGAGGTATCAAGCTGCCACCCCACTTTACAGTAACTGCCACAGCGGAAAGAATCTTTACCATGTTTGAAGAGAGCAATTCTTACAACAGAGATTTGCTGCAAAGGGAACTGTGCAGGCAGGTCAGTCCAGCAGGTCTCACAAAGGAAACACCATGCTCAGGTTTGTTATCAAATGAGTCCCTATTCTAGAATTGAAGATATCTTAAAGACACCACTTGTGGCAGCTGGAGTGGTGCAGTGCACCACTGCATGCTGCAGTCTTCGCCCTGTGCTGGACACTAGCAAGCAAGGCTGCTAAACCTGACATTTTTCACCTCTTCCTTCTTTCCTCTCCTCTGCTACAGAGCCCAGATAACCAGGGTTCAGGCCAAGGGAAAGACATCTGTGTTCAGCATCAAGGACAAACCTTTTCTCCTTTTGCTGACACAGAAGATGACCAAGTACAGCAGTAAGCTTAAGAAAAATCCCCATGAAAATCAAATAGATGCAAAGACAAAAACGAAGAGCCCTTCCTATCTAGCATGCATTCAGCTCCTCAAGAAGCATAGCACCACACTGATGTGCTGTCAGGAGTGTAGCAACTCTTCTGTGAAGTTACTTGGATGAGCTGAATCAGTAAGTTTTATTTAACTGTCAGTCCTTCCCACAGCACTGTATGTAAGTCAAGAAAGGAGGCTTCACCCTCATTTGACTCTTGACAAATATCTGCTGTTGTGGTACATCAGACACAGAGAACTTGACCCAGGGTCTGGAGGAGCACTAACAAATTAGCATATTAACAACAGCTGAGTTTCAGAAAGGGCTGAGCTCATTCTAAGAGCACGAAGCCCCTTCACTGAGCTGGGCAAAAGCTATCATTGGCAGTATCTTTTAGTGTTTTCCTGTCTGCATGTTTGCATCTGAATTTTCAATGTTTCCATTTGGTCTTTGAGGTAGAAATATGAATTCATTTCAATTTACTCAGTCTAACCTTGTTTTCTGAGCAATCCACTGAGACTCTTTGTCTCAAAACAAAATACAGGGCAGTGATAGTGCTCCATATAGGCAGGTTATCTCACTCAGGGTCAGAAAAAAACACCGTTGTCTCACCAACACTTGAATCTCTTTCTAGCAGTTTAATTATAGATGAAAAGGCAGGGAGATTGTCCCCCTAGCTCCATTCAAAAACACCAGTTGGATGTAAATGTTCTTAGCTTTCCATTTAGGTATTTTTTTCCCTCCACTAACTGCTCTGCAGTTACTGCTATCTTGTACTGTCTCTCTCTCTCTAGATGTACCACTTGCAAGGGTGAGTTGTCAACAGTGAAGAAAGCAAACGCTCTGACAAGCTGTTTTCCACTCCTTTCCTCCATTAGGGGAAAAATCCTGGTTATAGATAGGTTAATTATTGCATTCAGTCTTATTCTTCTGGGGTGCAATGACAGGTTATTCTCAAGACTGTTAACTCAGATAAACCCTCAGGCCTCTTCCACTTACTTTACAGCTAGAAGCCCTTGAGAAGCTCCTTCCTGAGCAGCCTTTCTCAAACATAGCTTCCTTTGCTTTGGTGAAATGCTTTTCTTGCTGGTCAGGAAAGTTTTGAGTCTGGCTCACTTTATTGTCTGTGTTTAGTTATTTTATCTGAACTGACAGCCTTCTACAGCCAATGCTGATTTTGAGACTAGACTCACACAACACTTTGCAAAACACAAGTTCTCTTCTTCTGGAAGCTGTTCTTGCTCACATGGTATTTCACAGTATCACCAAGGTTGGAAGAGACCTCACAGATCATCAAGTCCAACCCTTTACCACACAGCTCAAGGCCAGACCATGGCACCAAGTGCCACCTCCAATCCTGCCTTGAACAGCTCCAGGGACGGCGACTCCACCACCTCCCCGGGCAGCCCATTCCAGTGTCCAATGACTCTCTCAGTGAAGAACTTTTTCCTCACCTCAAGCCTAAATTTCCCCTGGCGTAGCTTGAGGCTGTGTCCTCTTGTTCTGGCGCTGGCCACCTGAGAGAAGAGAGCAACCTCCCCCTGGCCACAACCTCCCTTCAGGTAGTTGTAGACAGCAATAAGGTCACCCCTGAGCCTCCTCTTCTCCAGGCTAACCAATCCCAGCTCCCTCAGCCTCTCCTCGTAGGGCTGTGCTCAAGGCCTCTCCCCAGCCTCGTCGCCCTTCTCTGGACATGCTCAAGCATCTCAATGTCCCTCCTAAACTGGGGGGCCCAGAACTGAACACAGTACTCAAGGTGAGGTCTAACCAGTGCAGAGTACAGGGGCAGAATGACCTCCCTGTTCCTGCACTTCTCTTCAGGCAAAGAAAATGAAGGAGTTCTTCTTATGGATCTGCAACTCGTTACATACCTGAGACACAACATTAATCTTGCAGTGTTTCAGCATCTCAATATGCATTACTTGCTTAACCTCAGAGGATTTCTGAGGCAGAGTGTAATCACAGACATTACCAACACTAAAATCCATTTTAACTTAAAAGCATCCCCGGGCACTTCGAGCAGGCCTGTATTAAAACTAAACCATGTGGATAGAGCCATCCCTTGCCTTCTGCCTCAGCTTCCTAAGTTATCTCTAGCAGGTGAGGTTGGGAGAAGGAGAAAACCTAACGTCTAAGCCAATTTTAAGCGGCTATTCACTGATCTGGTATTATTAATAACGAAATGCTACTCTTACCTTTACCTTAACCGCCTACTGACCACACTTCATTTTACCTTGCAAGGTGCAGAACAGCAGAAAAAGAGGCTTTGTGCCTTTACTTACTTTCCGGTGACACTGCACCCCCGGGGGTTACGAACGGCGTAGGCTCTGCTGCCCGAGACGCTGCAGCGCTGCGCTTCGGCTCAGCCCCGGGCTCCAGGAGAGGCGAGGAAGCCACCGGCTGCGGCAGCTCCCTGGGCCTTGCACTGCGCCCTCAGCTCTGGGACGGGCCGTGTCCTAAACAGTACTGCAGTGACCCCATCACAAAGCTTGCCCCAGGGGAGGAAGCCGTCGCTGCACCCCACGTTCGCCACCCCTTTCCCAGTACACCGCAGCGTGCCCCTGCGGGGTTGCTCCGCAGCCTGGGGGAGAAGAGGGCTGAGGTGGGGCAGGGCGCAGGGACCCACCGCAAGCTCCTCTGCCTGCCACGAGGCCGGCAGGTGGAGGCGATTAGGGCAGTGGCGGGGACTGGAGACCTGATCGCCTCCACCTGCGCGGCCAGGTGGAGGTGATTAGGGCAGCGGCGGGGATTGAGACCACAGCAGGTCCCCTCCGCAGCTGCTGCTGCTGCTGCTGCTGCCTGCACTGAGTCACTGCTCCCACCACTGCACCAACACATTTCTTAAATAGATGCATGTGAGTATGTGACTTCCATACCGATGAGTCTCCTAACGCAGCCTGCCCTGGCTCCCCTTTCCCCTCATGTTAGCAGGAAACTCACATGAAATTAATTACTGAAACCTGTGTCAACAGCACAAGAAAGGCTGCCTTCTCTGCTTTAAGCAAACACAAGGCACTGAGGCACAGCTGTGGCTGTCTGCTCTGTGACCTTCCCACATGGCTGGCAGAAGCTTTCCAGGTTTTTTGAGGTAGGCTGGAAAGGCTTTTCTTCCTTCCTCCGTTTGGTTTTTTATCTTACCTCTTCTGATGATAGCACAGCCCATGGGAGAGCCAGTCCCTCCAGCGTGAGCCCAGAGCCAAGGCCACTGACCTTGCACCCCAGATCTTGCAACTCCTCTGCTCTTGGCTAAATGCCCCAGTCATCTTCCTCCCCTCTGCCCCCATCATCTTCCTCCCCTCTGCCCCCGTCATCTTCTTCCCCTCCGCCCCCGTCATCTTCCCCTCCGCCCCCGTCATCTTCTTCCCCTCCGCCCCCGTCATCTTCTTCCCCTCCGCCCCCATCATCTTCTTCTCCTCTGCCCCCGTCATCTTCTTCCCCTCTGCCCCCGTCATCTTCTTCCCCTCTGCCCCCATCATCTTCTTCCCCTCTGCCCCTGTCATCTTCTTCGCCTTGCCCCCTTTTTTTCCTTCTTCTTTTCTTTTTTGAGCTGTACCAGCTAAACATCATCTTTCTACCAGTGATGTGTGGTTTTTGGCAGGACAAGAACTCACACCTTTTGGCTGTTTCTTGTGCATGGAAATGGGTTTTACAGGTCCCTGTTTGGTTACAAAGGATGTCCACAAAATCCACAATGACAGTAATGTGAGAAATACATGTTTGATCCTATCAATTCGTGGCAAGAGGCCACAGGACAGGGAGGAAGGGGGGTTTTGAGGGGAGCTGCACTCCTCCTTGCACAGCCATCACAAGAGTATACACTTGGCTTAAGGTAACAGCAATAAATAATTAGAAACTAGAAAGGTTGGTGGAGGAGGAAGACAGGTGGAAGAGACAGCCTTTGCACATGAGCAAACAGAGGAAGAGTCATACAAAGGACACTACTAGTTTGGAGTTCATACAAAAGACACTTCAGGAAGACCCCTTACTTCATCACTGAAAGACCACCAGAGGGACCACTGGATAAAAAGAGACATGCGTGGAAGAGACACCTCCCATTCTTGGAACTGATAAGGCAAACCCAACCTTTTCTTAGAGTTAGTAATGAATATGTAATAGGATAGGATATAAAAAGAGAAAACTGAAAACAAAAGATGTGCATTAGGGTAGAGCAGAGCCTCCCCACGCACCCAGGACTGTACATTGCTTGATTCCTGCAACTCTATTAAAGCCTTAGTTTGCATGAACGCAGGTTTATGCCTGTTATTTATGACAGTAAGATTTAATTAAAAGGAAGTTTTCATAGTCTTCATGAACAAAAAGCTCCTATGTGCTCCTGGATTTCTGCCATAGGTAGCCATTAATTTGAATTTTCCCAGTGTTTACAGTACATATTCTTGTCCACAGAAAGTGAATCTTCACTCATGTTTTCCCCTTTGCCACTGCTTTGAGCAGCTGCTTCAGCTGCTTAAATCGTCTTGCTCAGCAAAGGGACTTTGATGCCAAATGTCAGATAAATATGAAGGCAGTAAACAATATTTTTAAAGTACCTAGGTTTCTTGTGGGTGTGAAGTAGCACCAAACAGAATTTCAAGAGGAAATCATTACAGAAGGTCCTTATTTCTGGTTGCAGAACATGCCAGCGCTTTGGTGGGGGACAGAGGTTGGATGGAAGCTCTTCATGTTCTGCTAGAGTGAGCAAAAGTATTAAAGCAAGATTTCTGGTGTGGTTTTAACAGTGATGAATAGCAAATGCAATTCCATGAATATTCTCTATTGCTTAATTAAAGTGAGCTATTTCTGTGAGTGCTTTATCTTGAATATTCATTGATGATGGCAGGAAAGCAGAACTTATGGAAGTTCATTTAAAGTCTGAATGACTATGCTTGAGGATTTTTTCTCATATTAATTACCTGCTTATTATTTCTAGTGTTGGTTTGATTACCTAAAGATAGAAAGAGATGCACAGCCACTCACACTGCATTAACAGTTGTTCGGTTATGACCGTAAGTAATCATTTGTGTTACATGAGATCACTCTAGATATTTTCTTTAGTGAGATTGTATCAGTCACAATTTGAAATTGGAAAACCAGCTGAGTGGTGGCAGATTCTGCCCTAAGACTGGTCTCAGTGTACATTTCTAAAGGTACATGTGGACCAGAGCTGAGTAACTAAGAGATAAGAACAGCCCCTGCTGTGCCTCCAAGAACAATGCTTTATGAGGCCCAGCGAAGATGGAAGGGATGAAAGGATGCTTTGTAGCATATGCTGCTTTGGAGGCTCTGAGTTGATCTGGGCTGTGGAAACTACTCTGATGTATGCCCATAGCTCTTCTGGTTCCTGATGTAGCTTAAAATCCTCAGGCACAATGATGCCTTAAACATCTTCCAAATCCCTAGGCAAGGAAATTATTACCCTAAAGCTTCTTTGTCTCTGGAGATGAAGCATGGTCCCAGCTCAAGAGTCTTCTCTTACAGCAATGGAATAATGCTTAGATCTTTTATGTGGAAGTCCCAGGGCATTTGAGCAGATCCTAGAGGACTCAGACATCAAGTTAGGACAAAGACAAAGCTTTCTGATCTTCTCATTCTATTAAACTGCACTCTTTCAAGCCTGAAATAGCAGAGCTATGCCTAAGGGTACGGTGGTGAGGCCTCTGCTGGGGTTACAATGCATCAGTTATTGCATTATTTCTAAAAAGATTTAAAAGAAGTCCAATCTCAACACACCTTGGGTCAGTGCAATCGCGAACACAGGCACAGGCTGGGTGGCAAATGGCTGGAGAGCAGCCCTGAGAAAAAGGACCTGGGGCAGCAACCATGTCCTGGGCTGAAGCAGGAGAAACGTGGCCAGCAGGGCAAGGGAGGTGATTCTCCCCCTTTACTCTACTCTTGCCAGACCCCACCTGGAGTACTGTGTGCAGTTCTGGAGCCCCCAACACAAGAAGGACATCAAACTGCTGGAGCAAGTCCAGAGGAGGGCCACAAAGATGCTCAGAGGGCTGGAGCACCTCTGCTATGAGGACAGACTATGAGAGTTGGGGCTCTTCAGCCTGGAGAAGAGAAGGCTTTGAGGAGACCTTGGATTTGCCTTCCAGTATCTGAAGGGGGCTACAGGAAGGCTGGGGAGGGACTATTGACAAGGTCTTGTAATGGCAGGATGAGGAGTAATGGGTTTGAACTGGAAGAGGTGGGATTTAGACTAGATGTTAAGAGGAATTTTGTTACAGTGAGAGTGGTGAAACACTAGAACAGGTTGCTCAGGGAGCAGATGATCCCTCCCTGGAGTTCAAGGCCAGGTTGGATGATACCTTGAGCAACCTGTTCTAGTGGGAGGTGTCCCTGCCTATGGTGGGGGATTGGAACTGTATGGTCTTTGAGGTCACTTCCAGCCTAAACCATTCTATGATTTTATTCTATGATTCTAAAAGAGAGGGAAAGGAATAAAAAGGAGGCAGTCTCATATTTCTGCTTTTATCTTACATTTATATATTAAATGTACTGTGTATAATTCTCTTAACTAATTATCCATAGAGTATCAATCTCTTTAGGTGCCAATATAGCACACTGAACATTGCAAGACTACTTAGGCTTGGGTACATGGGCATCAGACCCAGGCTTGTAGGAAGCATAGTCGAAGGATGCTGCTGTGAGGAGGGCTACAATGTACTAGTATTAATAGCAGTAGCCAAAGAGAGTCCTTCTCAGCAGAAAAAGAATTTTCCTACAGAACAAGAATTCAGTGCAAAATTAATAGATCATAGTAAAATACAGCACCAGAAGGAAGTCTTCAACTGGGAATTATTGATTCATTTGACTTCAGTCTTCTGGTTGCTTTACCTTGTAAGAAGATAGTAATATTTTCTTCCCCTAATGCTTGATAAGGTGATCAAAGCCATTACAGATGGTCATATGTCTGAGACAGGTGCCCTAGCAGGGCAAGTTGTGCTGCAGACCATTCCTGCCCTGGTAACTCATGGCGTGGAAACAGATCAGGGTGCTGGGCCTATGGTTTTAGTGCTGCTTCAATTTCCTTCTAGATTTTGGGCACTCCTGGCCCCATTGCCAGGTCACAAAGAGTTGTCTTCCTCTGCAGCATGCAGTTGTGCAGGTAGGTTCTGTGCTTTAGTTTCTCTGCATGGAAAGAAAAGCACACAGGATGACAAGAAAGAGAGGTTGAACTCAGTGCAATGCCCCACATTTTCTGGAGGGCAGGTTGTGACATTAACTATAATGCCAGAGACAGACTTTTCATCCTGAAAGGACAGAGAAGATTAATTATATTCTGATATGAATGACAAAAATACCCATTATTGTATTAAACAGGATTAAAGATGTCTTAAAGGACAATTCATTTCCATATTTTCTAGTCTAGGCTAAATGCTGAATAGGAGCAGTGTAAGTCTCCCCTGTTGGCAGATTATTCCATAGTCATTCAATGCATTTTCCTATGGTTTCTCCTGAGGGAATTATTGAATGGAGACAGCCCCAGAAGCAGGGTACAGGCTAATACTGGCTCTGTTGGATGGTGAAAATCCTTATTCCTAAAACCAAAGGGAGTCTCATTATTTATCTGCTATTTCTGCCTGTGTTGTACTGTTCAAAAGACAAACCACACAGTTCATCAGGCTAGTGACCACGCATTCACATGGGCAAGTTAGTTACTACTTAAAGCACTTCAATACTCAGGGATGAACTGATCACATTTACCAGGGTTAAATATATCTGACTGCTATTGTTCTGTCTGTCTCTAACATGTTATAGGATGGCAAAAAACCACAGAATGCAATTTTTAATGTATTCTGGCATCCCATATATATGCATTCCTATGCTCAATAGGACTTCTCACAGATGGATTCATACAAGGAGAATCACACAGACAACTGGAATGGCTTGAACTCAGTTCAGGCTCTGCACATCTGCATTTCTGCAGGAAGAAAATAGACTGACCTCTGAGCTTAATTCAGGGTCTGCATCTCCTGCCCTCCTGTTCCTGCATCCTGTGCAGATGCGTGACAGATGCGTCTGGACACTGAAGGGGCACCCCAGAGCTCTGTAGAAATTAAAGCATCCAAGATGTGTATTCACTTTTGAAAATCCTGCCACGGGAGGAAGCAGGGATACAGCAAGGCACAAATTAATAAAAGGAATAGAAACCAGGATGATCTTGGAACCAGGGATACAGCAAGGCACAAATTAATAAAAGGAATAGAAATCAGGATGATCTTGGAACCAGGGATACAGCAAGGCACAAATTAATAAAAGGAATAGAAATCAGGATGATCTTGGAACCAGGAATACAGCAAGGCACAAATTAATAAAAGGAATAGAAACCAGGATGATCTTGGAGGTCTCTTCCAACCTGGTTGATTCTATGATTCTATCATCTGGCTGCCAGCCATACAGAGAACTTCTGGTTTTGGACTGGAAGGTCCTTTTCTGTCAAGATATTCTCCAAAGCAAGTACAGTTAGGACAACTTGCTACATTTTCTCTGAGGTTATACAGAACACTTTTGATCAGCTCCCTATTATTTCAGTGTTTGTCTGATTAAGTGCACCAAATAACATCATCTAAGATCTATGCTTTGTCAATGCCAAAATATCTGTCTGAAATGCATATTGTCCACTGTAACACATTTAGTAGTTTACAGTCTTTTATATTCTTCTAACAAAAACTTTACAAGGGGAAGATGTCTTTTACTAAAGTGCAGTGGTTAAGTAACTTCCCCAAGGTCATCCAACTCTGTAGCTAGCCAGGAGTGTTCTGAGCATCCAAGTTTGTGCTCTAATCAATGAGCAGCTTTCCCAGAAAAGCACATGCCATGCTGATATGTACAAACCCAAGAATTAAAAAATGTAACAATCTGCAAATGCCTCCAGTCACCAGCAAGCAAAGCAGGGAAAAGAAATGTCCATTCCTTGCAGCCAACTCTTCACAAAAGCTGTTTTAGGAAAAAGAAGGCCTATCCAAAGCAAAATACGTTCTATGAATCATAGAATCAACCAGCTTGGAAGAGACCTCCAAGATCATCCAGTCCAACCTAGCACCCAGCCCCATCCAGTCAACCAGACCATGGCACTAAGTGCCTCATCCAGGCTTTTCTTGAACACCTCCAGGGACGGTGCCTCCACCACCTCCCTGGGCAGCCCATTCCAATGCCAATCACTCTCTCTGGGAAGAACTTCCTCCTAACATCCAGCCTATACCTACCCTGGCACAACTTGAGACTGTGTCCCCTTGTTCTATTGCTGGTTGCCTGGCAGAAGAGGCCACCTCCCACCTGGCTCCAATGTCTATGTCACCTGGCTGCAATGCAACATCAAGGAGCTCCCGGAAGCTATGGCTATATGTTTGCATTATATGTTGCTATAGTAATGCCCCTTTCCCATTCAGAATTCACCCTGTGCTTAGATCCACAGCATAATAATGAGCTTTGTGAATGCTAACCCGTTGTCTTTTAATTTTAGAAATAGTTGGGTAGCCCAGTGCCAGAAGTACTGTACCTGCTATCCTGCTAAGAGCATACTGAAGAAAAAAAAACAATTGATTTTCTTCACTAACATGGTATTTGGTACTGAGATTTTTGGGAAGAGGAGGCAACTTCCAGAGATCAGTGGCCACTTACTATCTTGTTCTAAGCAGCCAGTACTTTGGGATGGTTTGCATTTCTGGACAATGCAACCTACATCCTATGACAGAGATGCCACGATGGACATTCCAATTCTCTATAGCTGCCTGGCACTACCATCATGTTCTTATTCATCTTGCCTGCATAAAGCATTGCTGTAGTGTTGTCAGTGAGCATGATGATAAATGGCAGAAATACTCTGCTGAGTTGCTCTGAGCTGACAAAAAAGAAGGTGTCTTCCCCACACAGTGTGGAGTCATATGTAGCTGTAGCCTCTGACTGCAGGATCTCCTCTGTGACTTTGGTCCTGTTGCAGGTATTTCTGCAATCTCGTTTTTGTTGTTCAGGCTGTATCTGGGGACTGTGGTTGGCTCTAAGGCTTTTTAACTGAATGAGGATCCTTGCTGAGGGCTGCTGTGCAGGCACAGTAAGCTTCCAGTTCTGGTGTGTACTTCACATTCTGGTGAGATATGATGCTGGGATTGGTGCTGATGTGTGCTGTCCTCACAGCGCAGATGCAGGGATATGGCACAGAAGGATCCTGCTAGGTTTTATGTCATTCTTGTGAGGGTGAACCTCACAATCCCCAGAATAAACTGTGTTTGGTGGGCAAAAGTACAGAGCTTAGCTCATAACAGAAAATTGTACTCAAAGAAGTACTGGATAATTAGTAACTGGGAGCTTGCAGACCTTGCATACTTTCCATCTGAAAAATCCTAACCTTTTGTGCTCCTTCTGTCTGTGGATAGTTTTAGCTTGGATCTCTTGTGAACAGCTTGTATCAACAGGGAGTTGCTAAGAGGAGTATTTATATCACTTAGTGGCATTGTGCATATGTTGTCCATGCACTCTGAAGTTGCCATGCTAGCTGCAGGATGTGTCATGTCCCTTCTACTGCTTCTGAAGGGCTCCAGCCAATGCTTAAATTCATAAGGATTACGTTAGTAATGATATTCTTAGGTTTTTCACAGTGGGATACCCAGTGTTCCCACAAATCATAGCACTGGCAAAAAGCTGCAAACATAGGGCTAATCTTCTCATGGAGACTCCGGGAAGAAATGCCTACTGTTGAAGGAAGCCATGCACAGACTTGTCAGTCCTCGATGCTAAAGGATTTCAAACCTTCCAGCTCATGAGTGCTCGTGGGTAGGGTCAAGCCCCTGCAGACCCCACTTTCTTCAAGGAAAAACTTGCATTTACATGTTCCTCTTCTTTACAGATATTTTATCACAGTATCACCAAGGTTGGAAGAGACCTCACAGATCATCAAGTCCAACCCTTTACCACAGAGATCAAGGCCAGACCATGGCACCAAGTGCCACCTCCAATCCTGCCTTCAACAGCCCCAGGGACGGCGACTCCACCACCTCCCCGGGCAGCCCATTCCAGTGTCCAATGACTCTCTCAGTGAAGAACTTTCTCCTCACCTCCAGCCTAAATTTCCCCTGGCACAGCCTGAGGCTGTGTCCTCTTGTTCTGGTGCTGGCCACCTGAGAGAAGACAGCAACCTCCTCCTGGCCACAACCACCCCTCAGGTAGTTGTAGACAGCAATATGGTCACCCCTGAGCCTCCTCTTCTCCAGGCTAAACAATCTCAGCTCCCTCAGCCTCTCCTCGTAGGGCTGTGCTCAAGGCCTCTCCTCAGCCTCGTCGCCCTTCTCTGGACATGCTCGAGCATCTCAATGTCCCTCCTAAACTGGGTGGCCCAGAACTGAACACAGGACTCAAGGTGTGGTCTAACCAGTGCAGAGTACAGGGGCAGAATTACTTCCCTGCTCCTGCTGACCACACCATTCCTGATTCAGGCCAGGATGCCACTGTCTCTCTTGGCCACCTGGGCACACTGCTGGCTCATGTTCAGGCTCATTTTCATGTCACCTTGACTGCTGCCACTGTCCAAAAGATTGCCACTTCTCTGCTGAGAAGCAGGAGCATTTTAACCAGTGAAGAGAATGCTATGCTGTGGCATGGGACAGCGTGAAACTGGAGGTATACAGAACTGCCATAGGCAAATTATTACCACTTTGATACGTGACCTACACACCAAAACCAACTGCTATTGGATATTTGACCACCTTGGGTGCTCAACACCTCGATTGTGCACTTTGTAAGTTATAAGGCTTTACCGCTGCCCAAATGTTCCTTATAGCTTCAGGTGTTTGATGTTAATTGTAAGCTAAAATTCTGCCAATTACTTACAACTTAGTCTTTCAAAGCACTCTTCTCTCTGAATCCCAAGCAGCAAAGCACATTTTCAACATCAAGCAGATGAATAAGAATTAAAGGACCTGGTGTTAGTGTTTTACTTAGCATCAAGGAACTGCTCATGTACAGAATGGAAGAACTAGTCTACTGGCATTTTACTTCATCATGGATCCCTTATTAGTTTTGCCTCTTTCTTGTACATTCCTCCTACAAGCCATTTGCTTGTAATTCTGCATGTTTTCAAGAATAAACTCCAGATATCACAATCTAGTATTTAAGAATTGTAGTTTATGTCAAGGGCACTTGACTGTATCTTAAAAAAAAAGGGGGAAGAATGCTGTCAAAACCCTTTAAAAAGGGACATACTCAGTTATAAGATATTTCTTTCAACTTGTCAGCTGGAAAGGATAAAATACAGCAGGGGGTTTTTATTTGACACACAATAGGCTCTGAATGACTTGTTATGTAAATTATAAGTTCCCCTTCAGAGGAGAGAAAGATTAAGTAACGATTTAAACAGAGAAGGAAGTTTACAGGATTGTTGGTAGTACTATCCAGTGAATAAGACCCTCTAGCAGAGACAGTGTAGTATGGTGCAAGGAATATCAAGAATAAGACCAGGTTTCTAATCTAACAGTCTTCTGTGCCAGTCACTAGTGGTGTCCCTCAGGGATCTGTGCTGGGCCCCATCCTCTTTAACATCTTCATAGATGATCTGGATGAGGGCATGGAGTCAGTCATCAGCAAGTTTGCAGATGACACCAAGCTGGGGGCAGATGTGGCAGGGTTGGAGGGCAGAAGGGCTCTGCAGCAGGACCTTGGCTGCCTGGACAGATGGGCAGAGTCCAAGGGGATGGCTTCAATAGCTCCAAGTGCCAGGTGCTGCACTTTGGCCACAGCAACCCCATGCAGAGATACAGGCTGGGGTCGGAGTGGCTGGAGAGCAGCCAGACAGAGAGGGATCTGGGGGTGCTGATTGATACCCACCTGAACATGAGCCAGCAGTGTGCCCAGGTGGCCAGGAGAGCCAGTGGCATCCTGGCCTGCATCAGGAATGGTGTGGTCAGCAGGAGCAGGGAGGTCATTCTGCCCCTGTACTCTGCACTGGTTAGACCTCATCTTGAGTACTGTGTTCAGTTCTGGGCCCCCCAGTTGAGGAGGGACATTGAGATGCTTGAGCGTGTCCAGAGAAGGGCGACGAGGCTGGGGAGAGGCCTTGAGCACAGCCCTACGAGGAGAGGCTGAGGGAGCTGGGATTGGTTAGCCTGGAGAAGAGGAGGCTCAGGGGTGACCTTATTGCTGTCTACAACTACCTGAGGGGTGGTTGTGGCCAGGAGGAGGTTGCTGTCTTCTCTCAGGTGGCCAGCACCAGAACAAGAGGACACAGCCTCAGGCTGTGCCAGGGGAAATTTAGGCTGGAGGTGAGGAGAAAGTTCTTCACTGAGAGAGTCATTGGACACTGGAATGGGCTGCCCGGGGAGGTGGTGGAGTCGCCGTCCCTGGGGCTGTTCAAGGCAGGATTGGACGTGGCACTTGAGCTTGAGCTCTGTGGTAAAGGGTTGGACTTGATGATCTGTGAGGTCTCTTCCAACCCTGATGATACTGTGATACTGTGATACTGTATTTTTAATTGAAAACCAGCAAATTTGTAGTGTAACAGGAAAAAAAGTTTCCTCTGAACCAAAAAAAATACAAAAAACAAACCACACCCAAACCACATCACCCAGTCCAACCCCAGTAAATTAAGCTAGCAGTTTTAGAACTATCTCAGAGTCTGCCATAAGGCTGTGTTACTAATAGGTTGTTGAGACAGGCTTTCTTGTGAAAAGTCTTTCATTAACCTGCTGCACAAGCCCTTTTCAAAATAAGAAAGTCTGCTTCCCTGAGGACGTAGGCATTAGACAGCACTGCAAAACTGCACATTGAGCTCAGTGTTATCTGCAGTCCACTGACACATTACCCCCTCTCCATGTTTGCTTCCTTGTGCATACTTAATGCTCTCCCCAGGATGTCTGTGCTGGTAGTGGGGGATGAGAGGGGGCAGAAGGAGGCAGTGTTTAGTGCATGTCCCAGATTTGCTATTGTTTCCACCATTGTTCATATGATATTTACTGCCAGAGTAGCATTGTATGTGTCATGCTTGACCATGTAGAGTAGACAAGGCTCCTGGTAAGAACAGTGGCAGGGATTTAGTTTCATTAGTCATAACCCACTGGTATCAGTGGTAAGACTCTTTCTGACCTTAGTGGGGCCAAGATTTCAATCCAGACAGTCTAAACTTGATCAAAGCATGATCTGTGGTCAAGAAAGACTGGTGTCAGTTTAGGAAAAAAAACCACTATGCCCTCATAAGGTTGAACTTGATGATCTCAAAGGTCTCTTCCAACCTCAACAGTTTTATAATTCTGCATGAGACAATGTTTAAATCATCATCAGGAATCAGCTGGCTATGAATCCTAACTGAGCAGGTAAAAGAAAGAGTGAAAATCTGGGGGTCCAGGATCCAAGCAAGGATTCAGTCTTGTGCTCTGTGAGACCAGGAAGTCATGGATTTCTGCTCAGTTCTACAAAATGAATCATCATGTGGCATTAGATCGATTAACCTACCCATCATCTAGCACAACTTTTCCACCCATAAAGTGGGAATAGTCAAACCTGAGCACATCATTCGCTGCTGAGAATTAGTAACATGACAAGCCCTATGAGGAGAGGCTGAGGGAGCTGGGATTGGTTAGCCTGGAGAAGAAGAGGCTCAGGGGTGACCTTATTGCTGTCTACAACTACCTGAGGGGTGGTTGTGGCCAGGAGGAGGTTGCTCTCTTCTCTCAGGTGGCTAGCACCAGAACAAGAGGACACAGCCTCAGGCTGCGCCAGGGGAGATTTAGGCTGGAGGTGAGGAGAAAGTTCTTCACTGAGAGAGTCATTGGACACTGGAATGGGCTGCCCAGGGAGGTGGTGGAGTCGCCATCCCTGGGGCAGTTCAAGGCAAGGTTGGACGTGGCACTTGGTGCCATGGTCTGGCCTTGAGCTCTGTGGTAAAGGGTTGGACTTGATGATCTGTGAGGTCTCTTCCAACCCTGATGATACTGTGATACTGTGATGTCTGGAGTAGGTGAAGGGCTCTGCAGGATTTCTTCAAGCCGTGTCTTTAGTCAATACACTGCTGTTGAGATGAAAGTTCTGCAGAAGATACAGCTATAAGCTGCATACAGATTTAAATCTGAAGAGAAAGTAGCTTTGCACATAGCCAGCATTGGAATAGTATTCAGGAAAAAAAACATGCTAGGATTGTTAGCTAATCTGGTCTTTTAAAACTAGTTCAAACAAAAAAAAAACTCACACTGGAAAGCTACACTTTCACTATCACTGACTTCCAGATTCTGTTCTTTCAGGTTTGTTGGAGAAATTCTTGTTAGCACAGCACACAAGAATTATAAACATGAGCAACCCGTGCTGGGAACATCTTTGGTTCTCAGATAGTTCAGGTAAATCGAGCTGTAAACAACTAAGCAACCCACACACAGCTGCAGTGGGCAGAGACTAGATAACCAAAGGGGCTGGAGTGGGTGGTGATGGAGGCTGACCCTTAGAATGTTGTGATAAGTTAACCTATGCACACCTTACATGTAACTCTGGACCCTCTAACTGTAACCAATCTTGGTGGAGCACGCCTATTGCTAGAAGTGTAGATAAGTCACTGCATCATGGAAATAAAGTGGATTTGACCATCTAACCATATTGGTGAACAAAGAGTCATCTTCCCATAGCACTCCACCGAACGTGTTTTCCAACACAGGTTCATGTTGGCAGCATAGACTAAATGTTTGAGACTGCACATGCAGAAAGGAACTGCAGCTGAGCAAAATATTAAAACCAACTTGACAAGTCCTGACTCATTACTGATTTTTTTTTGTTTGTTTTGGGTACAGAATTGTAAAAAAATAAAAGACTAGAAGCTAAAGTTGTGGATTTAAATCTCTATCTCATTCTTTGCTAATACACTAGGTACAGGGTTTTGCACTACAATGGTTTATGGTCCACTGAAGTGAAAGATTCAGTGGGATTAAATGACATATTTGCCTCTCTTTACGATGGACATATACTGCCCAAAAGAAGCAACATCCTTGTCCTTGCTTGTTTTTGTTTATCAGTAAAGCACTCTCTTTGATAGTTTAAGAATGACTGTGAATTCCGTGGTCATTTTCCTTGTAATTTTTGGTCTGACAGAGGTATTCAGTCTGGCATAAAACAGACAGGCTTGGTTGTTCTTAGTTACACAGCAGTATAAATTCTCCATATGTCACTGAAGCCCAGGGCTTGTTTTTTTCCTGCATTTACAACAGTGCAGTTTCACTGATATTAGTGGAGATATCTTCTGAATTGCAGCAGGGTCACCAAGAGCCCTGCAGGCTCAGATACCACGTGTGAACAAGAGCTTCTCTCTGATCTAAATCAAACATGTACTAAGATTAGCATCACTGACAGCAGCTAGTTTATACATGCACGACGACACCCCAGTCAGCCACTCCAATTTACGCTATACACGCAGCAACACAGGTCTGTGAATTATGTTTCAGTAATGTATCATTAAAATACTTTCTGTAGCATACAGAGCAGGAAAGAAAACAGTGTGATGTGCATGGGAATAAAACTGTTACAGATTTGCATAGCCCAAATATTGGAATGAATCATTTTGATCCTAGAAAATGGTAGAAAGATCTTTTTTCCCTCAGAGCTTTAAACCTTCCATCTTACTTCTCCATTGTCAACAGCACTAAAAAATGTGAGTGAATACCCAGAAGTAGGTCACGATTGCTAATATCCAAGGATACCGTGTTTCTGTGGTTACCTTAGCTTTCCCTGCCTTTCTCCTGCTCTCTCTCTCACCACAGCACAGCCCACCGCTCCACACCAATGCTGCATCACCCACTTCAAAATCACTGTTCCCAATTTACATCCACATTACCATACAGGGTCTGCACCACAGCTCAGGGCTTGGATCTGAATCTGTGGTGCTCATGCAAAGAGAGCTGGGAGCTGCAGGGTGCCGGGGCCGGCTGCCACACTCTGTCTGTTAGGCTGTCTGTCCCCTACCATGCTGCATCAGCACCTTGCACAGATGATAAACAGGATGCAGCAGCAAAGCTGCCAAAGACTCACGGCTGTGCCGCAGCCGATGGGGTACTGGGTGGGAATAGGTGGACAATAGGGAATAGGTACAAGGACACTCCTTTACCCCTACAGCACCTAGAGACAATGAGAGACATTAAATTCAGTTCTGTGGTGTTACTGCAGCTCTGATGCCCTCACGTGTGGCTGAAGGGGATGTTTCTCTTGCACGCGTTCCATCTAGGGTGGCATAAAATAGACTGAGGCTGTGGACATGGGAACAGAGAGGCAAAGCTTGAGGCATAAACACAAAGCAAATCACACCGTGGCAGCTGTGTACAAAATGGGCCGGCTGTGCATTTGAAAGCGTGAGAAAGGAGCAGGCTGTGCAGGGAAAGGCAGGCTTCTGAGATGTGACAATTTTAGCACTGATTCATCGTGGGGTAAATTTGCCACAAGTGGGACTGAGCCACAGGGTTTAAAGGGCTCTGCACTGATACTTATTTGGGCAGGCTTTGTAGCAGGCTTTTGCTCAAATGGGATGTTCTCTCTCTTCTGTTTTTTTTTTTTTTTTGACAGGCCCCATGGGGTGGTAAAAGTTGCTGAGACAAACAGCCTGGCAGCCGCAGTACATTTTCAGCAATCCTATAAAGTACTAAACTCACTGGCTCTGAATTTGGAACATATTTGCCCTTATTCGTTCTTGACAGCGAGGTTCATGCCAGCCAACTTCCATGTTAGACTGCTCAGGGAGTGCCCACAAAGATGGGAGACACACTGGTCCAAACAAACATGGGGTTTAGTGTTTGGATTAGTGCTCCTGCTGCTGCATACCAACACAGCCTGCTGGCAGATGTTTTAGGGCCACATGACTCAAAGTGACTGTATTACTCAATCCATCATTAATTGCAGACTTCATGTAATACTTGTTTGATCCAGAAGAGTCCAGTCAGCATCTACTTTACACCAACCAGCTCCCAGCACCCTATCAGCCACCTTATGGCAGTGTTTGCAAAGAGCTGTCGTGTCAGTTCTAACCAGCTTTGGTACCTGTCCAGTGGCAAACTGAAGCAATTTTACACTAAATGAACTTAACCCTTCTGTCCAGTTTTCACTCAACATATATAACCTTCATATCTGCCTTCCTGCTGCTGTCAGGAAAAAAAAACCCAACAAAAATCAAACCCTTGAAAGTCAGTCTTGATTGAAACTGAGGCTGTAAATGCTGTAACTTTTAATTACAGATATTTAGCATGAGAGTTGGAGGATCTCCAGGATCTGGGCTAAGTACTATGCAATTATGTGCAGATCCATCAGCTTCCTAGCAATAAGCTGACAAAGCAGGAAGTGATCAGATAAAGTGGCTAGAGTAAAGATTTCTTGTGGATGCATAGGTTGGTCATGGAGTTCTAAGGAAAATAAAAAAGGACTACCAAGTGCTATCACAAATCATTCAACACTTTGGACTTGATGATCTGTGAGGTCTCTTCCAACCCTGATGATGCTGTGATACTGTAACACAATATAATTTGTAATGGATCACAAAAAAAAAAAAAAAAAAAAAAAAACATGTATTTAGCTGAGTCTTTCAGAAAGAAGTTTAGCCCTCATCTGACACATCCAGAGGTGAAACATTTGGCACTTAACATTTGTTCAGTCAGAAATAATTCCTACTGTTACAAAACAAATTACGCCTGGTTTCTCATCTATATTTCACTGATTGGTTTAAGCCTGCAACTATTGTTTCTATACTAAACAAAGAGTTCTTTATACCTGGTATTTTCTCACCATGCAGGTTACTGATGCTGTAATCAAGCAACTTCTCAGTCTTCTTTTTCATAAACATAGCCAGTTAAGCAGCCTGAGCCTTTTACTAGAAAGCATTATCTCAAATTAAAATTCCACTTGCCTGAAATATTTTTTTCTCTACAGCTTCATCAATTTTCTCAAGATCCTCCTGAGAATGTCAGCACTTGAACATCACAGTATCACAGTATCACCAAGGTTGGAAGAGACCTCATAGATCATCAAGTCCAACCCTTTACCACACAGCTCAAGGCTAGACCATGGCACCAAGTGCCACGTCCAACCTTGCCTTGAACAGCTCCAGGGACGGCGACTCCACCACCTCCCCAGGCAGCCCATTCCAGTGTCCAATGACTCTCTCAGTGAAGAACTTTCTCCTCACCTCCAGCCTAAATTTCCCCTGGCGTAGCTTGAGGCTGTGTCCTCTCGTTCTGGTGCTGGCCACCTGAGAGAAGAGAGCAACCTCCCCCTGGCTACAGCCTCCCCTCAGGTAGTTGTAGACAGCAATAAGATCTCCCCTGAGCCTCCTCTTCTCCAGGCTATAGTCCATCAGAAGTGTCACCAATGCCATTTGCAAAGGAACAATCCCATTACTGCATGTTACTATCACTCTATTCATCTAAGAATCACATTCAGTCCTCTTTTTAATATTAACATCTGTCAGCTAAGGAGTTACCTGCAAATTACCCATAAATACTGATCGAAAAATGTTAACTGCATCACACAATCTGTTTGACATCTCCAGCTCCTGGAAGTCAAGTAATCATGTCAAGGGTTCATGTTTCTCTCTATGTGGTTGTTACCTACAGGAATGCAGTTGTACATGGCCGTCCATCTGTCCTGTCTCAGGTCACAGGGTTTGCTTTCCCCACCATGCCCCAGAACATTCTGCATCCACATTTTCTAAGCCTGAACACACAATCTTCAGTGCTAATGCAGCTTTTCAGTTTGTGTGGTTCTGGCATTGCAATCAGCCTCTGCAGCTCGACCAAGATTTCCAGAGAGCAGGTTACTGGCTGCCTTTTCACAAAGCACGGGGGTAATCCTTTGAGGCCAGAAGGACAAGGTAAGCAGGGAAGGAGGCATCTTTCAGACAAACACTGCAAGGGATTGAGATAGACCACTAAAGTATGCAGCAGCAGCAGACAAAACAGGCAGGAGGCATGAAGACAGGGAGGATCTGCTGTTCTGGCTGCCTATTTGAGCAAATGCTTTTTCCCCTCACCAACAACTTTCATTCTTCAGCTTGTCACTTACTGTTTTACTTTTCCCTCCATGCTGCTTTCCCCTACAGTGTCCTTTCTCCTGCTGCTTTTCATTCCCAGTCATCTCATTCCCACTTAAACTCACTCTCCCCTGCGAAACCTCTTCATAGAAACAGCATTTCTCCTGCTGCTTTCACATCCCTCTTTTGGCTCTTGGGTGTCACTCCCTTGTCCCTTCTCCTCCTCCTCCAGGAGATTTGAATGTCTCTGGGGCAGGGACCACCTGGAGCTGTGTTCACCCAATCTCTTGTGTAAGAGGGCCCCTATGCTTGCTGATTTTATTTTAGCCACTCTCCTAATAAATGTGACTAATCGCAATAGCACTGTGATGTCTAGTAGGAGAGACTGATGAAATAATTGTGTGATACAGCCAGGCTGATGGCAAAGCAGAGCAGGCATTAGCTGTGCCAGCCTTACATAACATTGCAGGCTGAGTGAGAAGCACCCAGAAGGAGCTCACTTCTTATCTCACCCCTTCCTCCCCCTTTATTATGAAAAAAAAAAAAAAAAAAAAAGAAAGAAAGGATTAATTTCCTCTGCTGCTGCCGCATGCCTGGGTGCAGGTCTCTTGGCTCATGGTGGGGTGGGAGGGACAGCTGCAGCTCTATGCCAGCTCAGGACTTGCTCCAGCTCTGACCCCACGTGGTTTGCTGGGCACAGAGTTAGGTGTCACCGTTAAAAAATGTTCCTCTGCCTTCTGATTCATGATGGGTTTTTTTTCCCATGTTGCAGTGGATGTGAAATATATTAGAGTTTCACTACATAGACTACATGGCTGGGGGTGCCTTTTTTCTCTCATTAATTATAACCCTTGCCTGGTACTGACACTTCTGTCTCTCTCTAGGGCTGATATCTGCTAACCACCTTTCTAAAAGATTACAAGGTGAGAACAGGGCGATGGGTGCGGGTGGGGGATGCCTCTATTACAAGGAGTGAGCACAGAAAGCTTGGATTAGAGTGAACAGCTGGTACAGATTCAATAATCAACTGCTCTGAAAGAAAAGCCTATTTTTTTCTCATCCCATGGCATTAGCGAAGAGGATACCAGAGCTGCCAACCTTACAATTGAAATCTGCCCACACAGAACAGCAAATTCCCTCTGGCTTGCATTTAAATGCTCCTGGCTCATTATAACTCCATACAGCCTTTAATACATACATGTGGTCTGCATATTATCCTGAAAACAGAGCACTGCACTGCTTTTCTCAGCATGTCTCTGCCTTCATTTCAACCCCAAAGGGAGGGATGGGGAGGAGGGAAAGGAGGACAAGGAGCTTATCGAGTTTACAGCTGCTGCTGAAAATATCAGTTTGAATCTCGCTGCTGGTCAGGATTCATTTCTGCAACAGGCAGCAGGTAGGGATGGCAGTGTTGGCTTAATAGGCTTAGGAGGTTGTTCTTCAGCACCTTGCCAAGGAGTCAGCTCACAGCTGGGAGCCATCCCAGTAATCCATGGTTGGAGGAAGGACTGCAGCACCTTCAGCTGTCAGTACCCCTAAGGGAATAGCAGAGCTGGTACTTAATTCTCCATATGAAAAACAGTGAAGCTTGATGCTTGTTGATTTTCCCAGGTATTTTGGCAGTGTTAGCATCACATCAGGGTTAACAAGACCTTCTCTGACCCTACTGGTGGCAGCAGGAGCAGCAGCTGTAATTCACTGTTCTTCATCTTTCTGACAGCATGTCTGCATCTGAGCCCAAGGAGCCAGCCCTGGGAGGCCTCTCTGTTCAAGCAGCATGTGAGTCCTCTTCTAGGGCTGCAGACCTAACCGGGTGCCTGAGCACAGGCTGGGATCTAGAGAGAAGTCCACATGAAGGTGACAAATGGAACAGCTGCCAAATGGGGGCACTTTCCAAGTTGTTATGCCAGATGTGAGTAAGATGTTAAAGTCTTGATACATTGTACTTGGTCCCATCAGCCAGCCTGTTTCTTGGCTTCTCAGTAAAGGTAGAGGAAATGTTTTGCTTTTAATGCCCTCTTCATTCTGGAAGATCAGGATAACAACAGTGACCAGAACTCCTGACATCAAGCAGTTCTGATTCTTAACACAGTACTGAATATTCAAAGAAAGAGACCCCAAAAGCTGGGGCTGTGTGTTTGCAGCCAAATACCCTATTAATAGTCACATCATATTCCTGCTCATTTAGTGGTTTGGCTTTTAGGGGAAAATGTGGCTTGTCCTTGCTGCCTCAAATGCAAGAAGAATGGAAGGGGCTGCATGAAAATGTGTCATCTTGGGTCCCTCCTGTGCTTCTTACAGAAAGGAAAGGAAGATATTAATGCAGATGATTTTGTTACATAAATACATGTTGTATCAGGGCCATTTATAGCATTTGTGGGGGTGTGAAGAACTTCTCCAAGCTGCATATCTCTTTCATAGGATTCAGCTGAACTGAGTAAAAGGACAGAGAGTTCTAAGGTAAACTATCAAGACACATTTAAGCCCAAACAATTCAGTGCAGGACTCACCATGACAGAAAAAAAACTATTTTGCTGACACTTCTGTGGCCTTAGTAATGCTTTTTAACAGAAAGACCTCTTCATGTAATTGGATGAAATTAAGGGGGGGGGAAATCATCTTCAGATTTCAAATAATATGTCTTCCTTTTGTCTTCAGAGAGTTGCAATTTCTTTAAATTCCAAAGGCCTGCAACATTCAATTAAAATGGAAACTTGAAATTCAGAAATCTAATTTTCAGTTTGATCTCAAAGTCATTTAGACTTCAACTAGATGCTTTTCTAGTCAGGAAGGAGCCCAGTTTTGAGTAGAAAATAAAGTCTAGTGGTAATTTAACAAATAAGGTTCAGAACATGCAGAACTTCTCTTGGTCTCTGAGCAGTTTTCTATCATCCTTTCCACTTTAGCCTCATGCCTTATCCATCCCTGGGAGGTGTGCATGGCTCTCTTTACCCACTCTGGCATGCCAATCCATACAGAAGCCAGAGAGCAGATTGTAGTCCTCAGCACACCTATGCCAGCTGGGGACACTGACCCCAAAAACAGACTCAGGTTCTGCTGCAGGCATAGGCTGAGCGTAGTTGGGACTGGCATGGGCAAAGATGGATTTTGCCTTCCTTCTACACTGGAAGTGTCCAGTAACTGGAGCAACAAGAAGATCCTCTGAAGGTTTATTTTCTGCAAAAAATATTGGTTTATATTATTTTCATGGCTAGCTAAGAACATTTTCCTCATGGAAATTAGTTTTGGGGGGGCTATGTTTTACCTACAGTCAGGCATTGGCAAGAGGAAGTTTTCACGGGATTACCCAATCAGTTTTTATTTCTCATGCTCCAAGATCCAATTGTTTTGGAAGTTTGTTTGTTTGTTTTAAGTACATAAAAAACTAACTTCTTATAAATCATCTGCGCCTGGCGATTTGGCTAATTTCCAAACAGCATCTGCAATCAGTGTTTCCCAGAGTTTGCTGTGCAATCCATATAGCAAATCCTGAGTGCTTGCTGGCAGCTACAAGGTGCCCAAAACTAGAGGGAGGAGAGGAAGCTTAAGGAGGAGAAGGGTTACCTAAATAAATCTAACTTAATACTTGGCACATCCATGACAGCCTTGATCCAGAATGTACTGCAAACATGGTAAACAATGCTAGCCTCTTTTCACACAACCAGTCAGAGATATGAGTTCATATTTTGTACACTTCATAGTTTAGGAACGTAACTTTTCTGCCACAGGGGTCAAGTTTCCCAAACCCATGTTTCAAGTTCACCCCGAATCTGCTGCCACCTGTGAATTGCTGCTATAAGAGATTTAAAGCTGTCTTCTGAACTGGTGGTTTAAGCAGAAAAGAAGTCAAGAATTAATTCCATTGTTTACACTGTTTACCACCAGTGTGTGCCATACTTGCTCCTCAATACTACATTCCCTCATTGTGTGGATTATCTTGGATTTATTCTGGAGAGATTCAACTCCAGATGAAAACTTATCCTGCTGTTAAGGGAAGAAAAGTTTAAAATTATTGCTTAGTGTTTATCAAAGGACACAAGAGAAATGCAACATATCATAATGATAAGGATTCCTGGGTGACCCTTTAGACTCCAGAGGCTAACTTTGGTCCAAGTGTTAATAGGAGGAGGAGATTCAAGAGTTCAGAGAAACTTCAGAGAATTAGCTCAGATTATACTTTGTACAGGCTGACTTCTCAAAGCCATAGCTTCTGTTTTCAGACCAGGAAATGAAGTAAAGATCTTTGAGATATACATCCTGAGACAATGAATAAAATTAATTTGCAGTATTGATGCATTTAACACAAAATGAAATAAAATAAGAGAAATATCATAGAATCATAGAATCAACCAGGTTGGAAGAGCCCTCCAAGATCATCCAGTCCAACCTAGCACCCAGCCCTAACCAATCAACTAGACCATGGCACTAAGTGACTCATCCAGTCTTTTCTTGAAGACCCCCATTAGGAACCCTTGAGCTTGGCTCAGATATACACTGGAAAGAGGCATTCAGTACCAATTGTGAGGACAGCTGAATGGGGAGAATAATAAAGACAAAGAATAAAAAGCCCAAGGTTTTTCTACCTTATGTTTCCATTAGAAACAAAATGTTTCCCTGAGACGTTTACTTAACTGCTTACCTCATGCTAAGACCACAAAAGCATTTTTTATTGTATCACAGATGAGATTTAAGACAAGTTAGCAAAACTCAGACCTCACCAAGCAAGTCAGTGTGGCAAGCAGACTAACAATTAATGGGACCTGTAAACAATAAAATGAATGAAAGCATCACCTTAGACTGCCACTCTGCATTACAACAGAGAAAGTAAGGAAAATACAGGAAGTAAGAAGACAGTTCAGTGTTTTCAGCATGTGGCTGGGAAACACCTCATCCTCTCCCCACCCACATCATTCCAGGCAGGTAGTTGACAGCAGAGCAATGTGACAAGCTTTGTTAAAAGAAATCCTGGCAATTAAAACAACACAAAACAAAAAAACCCCAAACTCCAACACCAAACCACCACCAACTAACAACCACAAATACTAGATAAACCTAATCAGTTCAGTGGAGGAAACCAAGAGTGCCCTGATATTGGCAATGGTTGTTCTTCAGAGACATAACTGCTCCTCATGGGTTTACATTAAGAATACATAGATACACAACAGGTACTGAATCCATTTTCCAGAGCCTTTACTTAGGGACCATGAAAGATTCAAACATTTGCATGAATAGGCAAAAGAATAACGACAAAAAAAAGTCACAAATTCATATAAATCTGTGAGAAGTGAAATGACCTTCACTCTTCTTCCCTGATCTCTCATCCTTACAACAGAGAGAATAAAGGTAATTTTACTAGTTACCTTTGGTTCTTTTTCAACAGGCGCAATGAACTGTGTTTTGTCAGGGTAAACCTACTGCCAACGAAGGATGTATTTGTTCCAGTGTGCTGCTTTGTGCACAGTGCTGTACAATAATTACATTATAAGGATACAGACACAGTGTCTATTTAATCACTGTAATACATTACTTTCCTACTCAGTAATTCAACATAAAGTTGCCTTAGATAAATATAATCCTTGTTATTTCATGTATCAATATGAAACCAATCATAGACTCAACCAGGTTGGAAGAGACCTCCAAGATCATCCAGTCCAACCTAGCACCCAGCCCTAGCCAGTCAACCAGACCATGGCACTAAGTGCCTCATCCAGTCTTTTCTTGAACACCTCCCCACCTCCCTGGGCAGCATATACATGTATAAACATACATATGTTGGTTTGTGTTGTACATGGTTGTACACAGACATCTTTGCCTGCTCAAACAGGACCTGCAGCCCAGCTGAATTTGATAAATCTTGCCTCTCTCTATTTGATAAATGCTCCCTTTAAAATCTTTCCTCTATAACATGAAAAGTCAATACCCTAATTTTAAGCTGCCCTTTGAATGCAAGCCAGTATTCAGATGGATATCAACTGCAGGCCTGCTGGTTGTTCTACAGCAGGGTTTGGAAGGCTGCTGTTCTAATGAGCGTGCTAACATTTGATACACACAAACAAAATCAATAGCATTACTTTTTAAAAAGCATGTGGCTTTATCAGGCACATTGTCACTACCCTGTCCTGCAGAAGTTGACTAGAAACCTGCCTATGTGGCTAAACTGATGCATTTGGCTTATTTCTCGACTGTTTACCAGAATGCATAATGCTGGACTTCAAGGACATTCAAAGTCAGCTTCTGCAACACGAAAAATCCTCTGTGCTTATTTTGGTTTGAAGTGTATGCGGTAGCCAGTACCTGAAACTTCCATGTAAGTCTCAATTTTTCTGCACTGCTGTTGGCATAAAAGAGACCTAGGGGACCTAACATAGCCTTTCACATCAGAAATTCCTGCTTCTGTGGTTTCTGAATGAATTGCATAACTGGGCAGAGAATAAAAAGTGTTTTTAGTCACTGATGAATAAATTAACCCTCTATGTCTTCAGAAGATAAACATGCTGAGAGGTTCTTGAATCTAAAGCTTAGATCTGCTTCATCCGATCTAATTCACCATGCTTCCCAAGCAGCTACTGAAAATATTCCGCCCCTGTGACTGAACCTGTAAAGGAAAGGAATTAAATCCAAATGTATCACAGTATCACCAAGGTTGGAAGAGACCTCACAGATCATCAAGTCCAACCCTTTACCACAGCGCTCAAGGCTAGACCATGGCACCAAGTGCCACGTCCAATCCTGCCTTGAACAGCTCCAGGCACGGCGACTCCACCACCTCCCCGGGCAGCTGTGTATATTCAACTCAGATGAAATCATAGGAAGTTCCACCAGAACATGAGGAAGAATCTTCTTTACTTTGAGGGTGATGACACACCAGAAAAGGCTGCCCATAGAGATTGTAGTCTCCTCCTCTGAAGACTTTCAAAACCTGTCTGGGCATGATCCTGTGCAACCTGATCAAGGTGGACATGCATTAGCAGGGCTTTGGACTTGATCCCCAGAGGTCCCTTTCAAACCTGTAATATTCTGGGAATCCTTGTGAAGTCCTGTATGTGACAAATATATGTTTGATCCCATCAATTCATGGCAAGAGGCCACAGACAGGGAGGAAGGGGGGTTTTGAGTGGAGCTGCACTCCTTGCACAGCCATCACAAGAGTATACACTTGGCTTAAAGTAACAGCAATAAATAATTAGAAACTAGAAAGGTTGGTGGAGGAGGAAGGCAGGTGGAAGAGACAGCCTTTGCACATGAGCAAACAGAGGAAGAGTCATACAAAGGACACTACTAGTTTGGAGTTCATACAAAGGACACTTGAGGAAGTGTATGGACACTTGAGGAAGACCCCTTACTTCATCACTGAAAGACCACCAGAGGGACCACTGGATAAAAAGAGACATTCGTGGAAGAGACACCTCCCATTCTTAGAACTGATAAGGCAAACCCAACCTTTTCTTAGAGTTAGTAATGAATATGTAATAGGATAGGATATAAAAAGAGAAAACTGAAAACAAAAGGTGTGCATTAGGGTAGAGCAGAGCCTCCCCACGCACCCAGGCCTGTACATTGCTTGATTCCTGCAACTCTATTAAAGCCTTAGTTTGCATGAACCCAAGTTTATGCCTGTTATTTATGACATGTAGAACTGATACAGAAAAGGACAGACTATCCTTATCAGAGATTCAGAGGATATTCACTGAATGGGAAGCCTGGTAATTCAAATCCTTTCGAAGAATGTTGTGGGTTTGTTTTTGTTTTTTTCACACAATGAGTAATTAGGCAGGGAGGCTCATTGTCACAGGCTCTTATTCAAGTGGAGAATAGAACCAAAGGGAAACAAGGCACTTCAATGAGTTAAAATTACATCAGAAGCACTCAGTCTAAGAATTTGGAAGGAAATATAAATCATGTTCCATGTAATATCGCCCCATAGGGGATTAGGAATGGATTTTTCTCGGTGGCAGATTATCATCACTGGCCTTCTGTGCTGCCTCTTGCTTTGTTCTCCTAGATGCCTGGTGGGTGTCCCTGATAGACAAAATACTAGGCTGGCAGGGTCACAATTGCAGCAACTCCTGCCTCTTCAAAACATTCCTCTCTCTTTTGAGAAAGGGATAACTAAGAGAATGCAAATAGTTTTAGCAAGTGCTTCTTGCTTCTCTTAGAAAGAGCTCTGGGTTGTGTCCTTCTCCAGGCTGCCCACAGCATCACAGAAACAGCAAAGCACACATGTAAGCCTACGCCATTGCTACACCACTGCCTGTGGCACACACAGCCACATGCACACAACTGGTCAGAAGGGAGCATTTAGCAGACACAGGCTTCAGGACACATTATATCAGTCTTGTCACCGTCTTGAATGATATTTATGTGAAAACATGAGCTGAAATGTCTTACTTGAGTACCAGTGGTAGTAAGCAATGCCTGCTGCTGCAACAGTCAGCTCCAGCCTGCTGTGATACCACATATTTACAGTATCACAGTATCACAGTATCACCAAGGTTGGAAGAGACCTCATAGATCATCAAATCCAACTCTTTACCACAGAGATCAAGGCCAGACCATGGCACCAAGTGCCACGTCCAGTCCTGCCTTGAACAGCTCCAGGGACGGTGACTCCACCACCTCCCTGGGCAGCCCATTCCAGTGTCCAATGACTCTCTCAGTGAAGAACTTTCTCCTCACCTCAAGCCTAAATTTCCCCTGGCGCAGCCTGAGGCTGTGTCCTCTTGTTCTGGTGCTGGCCACCTGAGAGAAGAGAGCAACCTCCCCCTGGCCACAACCTCCCCTCAGGTAGTTGTAGACAGCAATAAGGTCTCCCCTGAGCCTCCTCCTCTCCAGGCTAACCAATCCCAGCTCCCTCAGCCTCTCCTCGTAGGGCTGTGCTCAAGGCCTCTCCCCAGCCTCGTCGCCCTTCTCTGGACACGCTCAAGCATCTCAATGTCCCTCCTAAACTGGGGGGCCCAGAACTGAACACAGCACTCAAGGTGTGGTCTAACCAGTGCGGAGTACAGGGGCAGAATGACCTCCCTGCTCCTGCTGGCCACACCATTCCTGATGCAGGCCAGGATGCCACTGGCTCTCTTGGCCACCTGGGCACACTGCTGGCTCATGTTCAGGTAGGTATCAATCAGCACCCCCAGATCCCTCTCTGTTTGGCAATTTAGCTGCCATTGTCCTCATTATAAAGAGACGCTTAGGATAAAAAAATGATTGAGCTGAATTATCCAATTTATCTGTATATCAAGTGAGGAACTAATGTTCTTGAACCCTAATGAACTGCTTTGACCCTACCTCCCTTCTACAGCAACACTGTAAAATTAAAACAAAGTGGCCTCTGTGCATCTATAAACTTCTGATTCAGAGGATGCAGAGAAGAAAAAGACTAGTCTGCCCAGCACACCTGAGCACTATGATGTAAACAGGAAAGAATGGGAAGCCAATCTCTGCTACAGGCCTCTCTAATTAAACTATACTTGTGAAATTACAACCCGATAAAGAGCAGGCAGGAGAGCACAGGAACCCATCTATAGATCCACAGCTGATTCTGATTCCATGTTACTCAAACTGAAATTGTAACCTCATACATGAAGTCCAGAAGCTGGTGGCTGAGCAGACACTACATGCTGATGCCATGCAAAAGATGACCAACTGAGTGGCTGAGCTGTCAGGTTTTGTGGTAGCATTGTCTATGTCTTGAGAAGAGGCAAGGAGAAGCCTTTGGAGGTAGAATATCCATGAAGGTGATGGCAGAATGAAGTGGAAATGAGGTCTGCAGAAAAATACATGTATAGCTTCACTCAACACACCAAGCTACCACCAACATTTGCTGAATTCTTACCAAAGTCTTGTATTATTTCATCTGCCTCAGTAAACAGAGCCCTTCATCAAAAAGTTAAACTATTACTGACTGTTCTGTAGCCTGAGCATCACGTCAGGGTGTCTAGCACACAGATATTAGGTTAGCTTCTGGGCAAGTATTCGTCAAGTCTAACCTCATAGAGTACCTGCTACTTTTTGTCTTCAGCTGGCATGCCTTTCCACATATAAGTAATATAAATGTGCATATTTCTGCACAGATCAGTAGATAATATCACTTTGCACCCAGAACATGGGCTCTGCTAACTTTTCAAGCTCCTTCCACTCCTCAGGCAGTTTGTTCAATAATGATTCATTTTAGGGAGGCAATTTCTACCATGCTGAACAATTTCTTCCTTTTTTATTACATGATCCCTCCAACTAGAAAGGATATTTTCACAGTATCACAGTATCACCAAGGTTGGAAGAGACCTCATAGATCATCAAGTCCAACCCTTTACCACAGAGCTCAAGGCTAGACCATGGCACCAAGTGGCACCATGTAAGATTTTATTCTGTGCATGGATACATCCTGCGGATTATAATGATACCTCTGGATTATGATAATCAAGGATGTTCCAGAAAGGGAAGATCATTATTTATAGGCTTAGATTTTTATGAGAAGTACATCACAGCTACTAAGCATTTCTCTAAGATCTGATACATCACATCACAGCTACTAAGCATTTCTCTAAGATCTGATACATCACATCACAGCTACTAAGCATTTCTCTAAGATCTGATACATCACATCACAGCTACTAAGCATTTCTCTAAGACCTGATACTTTACCCATTTCTGCAAGAGAACTAATAATACCAGAAAGCATTAATATGTGTTTCCCAAATTCATAGGTCTGATTAAAACACTGAGAATGTTTTCTTCAGACTTAGTGAAGGTTCTCTGTAGAGTGAAACACCTCATCAAAATAACAGCCATACAACTCAATGGGCCAACTACTGGGCCTGAAGAGTTGAGAAGAGTAATTCTCTGGCTAAAAGCAGTGCAGGTTCTATGTGTGTGTGAGAAAGAAGGTAAAACCAGCAAAACCTGGCCAAGCAGTAACAGAGGATGCTGCAAGAATAGCCTGAGGAACCTCTATGGGAACAGAACACAGGAAAATATGGGGCATGAAAATGACCTATATGTTTTTCATTTGTATTGCAAGAATGCAAACAAAATTTGGTGTTCTTTAGCTGTAAAGAAAACGTTTAGGATTAAACCCCACCAGAAACTTCCAAAGGGAAAAGCAAACAAACAAAAAAGCCCCAACTGTAAAGGCTCTGAGTATTCACCTGCAACTTGGAGACAGCATGATGCCCAAAGGATGCCTAATCATATCCTCCTGTCTGTCAGAGGCACATGCAGCTAGCAGCCCTTTCCCTTGCCATACCTAATGGTGAAACAGGTACTGTTGTAGGATACCAGCCTGTTGTTATATTCTGTGGGACTGATGGGCAGTGTGGGCTGCATTAGAGTGGGTAGGACAACAGTGTGCATCTTATGCCGCAGTGTTGTTTGTGAAGTCTAAAATCTGCAAGAAAAAAGAGGTTTTCATTTGCATGAATGCCAGTGACAGACACTTTGGAAGTTTCCACTTCGTGTTCTGCTTTCATCTAATGAGTATTAATTTTTCCAGTGAGGGAGAATTCACAGAACACTGATTAAGAGAGGGAATCTTCAGTAGTTCCAATATTCCTCTTCACTCGTCTGTTAATACTGTGTTTGGATGGGTATGTACACAGGTGCACATCATCTCTAATGGCCAGGTTTCATCAAAAGGAACTAAATCCATCCCTCTGGTAATTAAGGAAAGCTCTAGCAGCATCACAACCAACCCGAATTAAGCCACAGGACTCCTTAAATCTGTTCCTCACAAACTGTGTGCAGCACATGAATGCCATTGCTGCACATCAGCCTGGACCCATCTAACTGCGGGTTCCTCAGGATTGGCTGCCCTCTTGCTAGCTCCTGTAACGTTGGAAGTGGCCCAATTGGTCTGGTAAAAAAAAAGAGGCAGGGGGGAGGGGGGGAAAGATTAATAGCTTTCTGCCTCTTTATCATGCTGAAATGCCTGGGCACAGGGGCTGGTTAGTACTGGAGCTGTTTGAGAGGGAAGGCAGGGTCCCATGGAAAGAGTGGGAGAAAGAGCATGACCATGGCAACTAGCTGCTATACAGCTGGGGGTCTTCTGGAATTAGAATCTGAATTGTGAAAGCCATAGTTTTCTTTCTGTGGAGTCACTAATACCAACTACTAAATCAGTGGCAGCTTTTCAGGTGACTGCTAAACATGTGCTTCAACAGAGCCACAGGAAAAAAAAACAGTAACTTTGCATCACAGTATCACCAAGGTTGGAAGAGACCTCATAGATCATCAAGTCCAACCCTTTACCACACAGCTCAAGGCTAGACCATGGCACCAAGTGCCACCTCCAATCCTGCCTTGAACAGCTCCAGGGACAGCGACTCCACCACCTCCCTGGGCAGCCCATTCCAGTGTCCAATGACTCTCTCAGTGAAGAACTTTCTCCTCACCTCCAGCCTAAATTTCCCCTGGCGTAGCTTGAGGCTGTGTCCTCTTGTTCTGGTGCTGGCCACCAGAGAGGAGAGAGCAACCTCCTCCTGGCCACAACCTCCCCTCAAGTCTATCTAGTACCAGAATTGCTTGGGTTTATATTAACCAGTCAACTTCTTGCAAGACCTGCTTACATTTTACAGAGCAGCATACCATGAAAAGCAAGCAATTCTGCTGCAAACTGTAAAATACAGCCACTGCAAGTGGGCACCAGTGCAAATGAAGCAGCCAGTGCCAAGAAACATCATAACACTTGCCAGAGAGTTGCTCCATATTTATTATATATTAAAATGAACTGCTCTCTGCAAGAAAGTTCTCCACTGAGAGAGTCATTGGACACTGGAATGGGCTGCCTGGGGAGGTGGTGGAGTCGCCATCCCTGGAGCTGTTCAAGACAGGATTGGACATGGCACTTGGTGCCATGGTCTGGCCTTGAGCTCTGTGGTAAAGAGTTGGACTTGATGATCTATGAGGTCTCTCCCAACCTTGGTGATACTGTGATACTGTGTGTGATACTGTGATGCTTTTCTCAGCAACGCCCAATGACAGGGCAAGGGACAATGGGTGGAAGTTCACAGGGTCACAGTATGTCAGGGGTTGGAAGGGACTGATCATCAAGTCCAACCCCCCAGGTTGAGGCATATGAAGTTCCATGTAAACATGAGGAATTTTTTCACTGTGAGGATGACAGAACACTGGAACAGGCTGCCCAGGGGAGCTGTGGACTCTCCCTCAGGAGATATTCAAAACCCTCCTGGATGTGTTCCTGTGTGATATACTCTAGGTGATTCTGCTCTGGCAAAGGGGTTGCATTAGATAATCCTTCAAGGTCCCTTCCAACCCCTAACATTCAATGATTCTGTGTGATTCTGTGAAATCCCACACTCTGATGCTGCCACTGGCACAGCAGAGGCAGTGTGACACTCTGCTGCTTCACCTCAGGCCAGCTCTGATGAGTGGGGAAGGACTGGACTCCAGAAGCAATGGGTACTCACAGCCAGTGCCATTGGCAGGGCAAGGCACAGCTGCTCCATGCATGGCTCCTAGCACTGCACTCTGAGAGCATCTCCTGCTTCCCCTCAACAAGTGCCACTTGATCAGCCTTTCCTTTTCCAATTAAACAGAACATCATAATTACAGTGATGTTCATTACAGTCATGCATATATTTTGGACTATTCTGCCCCACAGAAACATAGTTGTTTGTGCAAATGTTAGGACATCTCAAGGCATCTCATCCTCTAAATGCATCTAACCTCTGAATAACCTTGTATAAATACTGTGTCATTGGCTTCCCCAAGCAGAAATGAAGTATTTTGCAGCTGCATGGCCTGCTAAGACATGAGCATATCTGTGGCACAGCAGGAAGGGGAAATACCCATGCAGAGAGAGGGCAAGGGCTGCTGTGTCATCAGGGCACCATGGCCTCCCACAGCCTCTGCTCCTGTGTCCCAGGGGTCAGCCCCACACTGGCTCTGTCAGTAGACTTCAATAGGCCTATTGAAATGTATCAGAATAGGATTTGTTCTTATCTTGTTCTGCTGAATGGAGGTAAAAGTAACAGAGAAAATGCACAGAGAGAATTTTCTAGCCTTTCATCCAAACAGAGAAAAGGAACAGGAAAAAAAAGAGGAGGAGAAAGGAGAGCAACAAAAAGTCAAAATGAAATCAGGCAGGGGAGATGGGTTACAAATATACCGTCTGCATCTTTTGCCCAGGTTCCTCACTATCACAGCAACTGTGTCACACAAATCTCCTTGAGTTCAATCTCACACTTTGGTGACTTCTTCTGAACCCTTCTACTCCCATTGGAAAGCTATTTTGGAACCACACTCCTCTCATGGCTAGAAGCCTTTTAATTTCCATCCTAATTTTATTCATAGCCATATGTCCACATGTTCTTGTGCCAGCCTTGTACCATAGCTTAAATAGCTCTCCCTGGATGATGTTAACCTCTCAGTTCTGGTTTCATGCTTAGCTTAACCTGGCTCTTTGTGTGACTTGCTGCCAAACAGGCATTCCCTCAGCTCCCTCCAGCCAGTGGAATGGACATATCCCACATCTTTGCTTTTGACAATGCGGTCAAATCTCTTCCTTCACACCACATCAGTGCTGGTTCTATTGCTGACCTCATGATCAGTTAGTCTTTGAAAACCCATCTATCTGAAAATTAACTCAGATAAGATCCCTGATCCCACAGTTATCCAAGCATAAGCACTGGGCTAAGGAATATGTCAGGACTACGCAGCATAGGTAGAGGGATGTCAAAACCCCCTGTCCTAACAGCCTGGACATCACTTGATTTAAACTACTTGTGAATCCACATCCAAAAAGAGAAAGGCTCTACTCTTACCCTTTCACATTGCCAGGTAAGCAGTCATGCTTCTAATTTCTTCTTGGCACGTTGGTTGTCCATCTTCCAGATAGCCTCTGCATTTACTTCTGCTGGAGCTAATACCTCTGGAGCACAGGATGACCAGACCTGGACACACTATTCTGGAGGAGATCTCATCAGTCCTCTCTTTTAGTGGCATTCATACTTCTCTTTCTGGGTTACAAAAACTTTACCAAACATGTTCTGAGACTGCAAGGTATTGCCACTGAGAAAGCAAATTAAAAGAACTGAAAGATCAGTGAGGTGGGCAGAGGAAGAGGACTCAACTCTTAGATGAGACAAAAGCAGAGCCTAGAAGTCTCTATCAGTCCTAGGGCTTCATGTGATGAGCCCTGCCCTAACACATTTGCCTTCCCCAGAGAAGTTCCTACAGAGTCAATAACGTTTCTCTGGGTAGTGGTGTGAGCATCCCAATGCCAGGGAGGCAAAAGGAGGCAATGCTGACAAACCAGGCAATGCCAGTGCCTTAGCTGGCTGTTTCCTCACACCAGACAGATGCTTCTGTCATTAAGCACAGGAGCCATCTAACTACATACACTTAGGTGTGTGTTTATGTATGTCTCTGACACAGATCTAACCTGTCCCTTCAGATGATATTTCATAAAATGCAAGAGGCAAACAAATTAAACATATCCCAGTTGAGTAACAGCAAGAAATGGAGTCAAATATTTTCTCTCCAGATAAAAAAGAGATTTTTTTTTTAACTAGTCCAACTACTCTTTACATTGTTTTGCATTTTAAACTCTGACAGACTGTCTGGTCTTTGATGCTTGGTTCATATGGCATCACCCTCTCCCAAGACCACAGTGGTGCAGCTTGAGTGACAGCTCTCCCTCAGTTCTTTGTTTTCAGGAAGAATATAAAGCTGCCAGAGTACCTTTGAGAGTTCAACACTGAATCACTTCATACTCAATAACAAATAGGGATGCAGACAGGATATTTCCTGGTCAGAAAGGCATCCCTCCACTTACCAGCTGAATCATACACACTCTGTTGCAGCTTTAGCACAGAACCCTGACTGGAGGAGCTAGAAGACAGGGCCTGCTTAAGCACAATGGATCTGCAGCCCCCATCTGCAGAAGCATCCCATGGATCCCATAAATCATACCTTAACACCACAACCATTTTCTTCCTTCCTTCTCATAAGCCTCCCTGATGCACAACAGTGAGCTGAGGGTCTCTGTCAGAAAGGGGTATGCAAGAGCTCAGGACTGTTGCAAAGACACAAAATCTCTGGTGTGTGCTGTGATGGCTGAGCTGGGTAGATCTGTACAGCAAGTTCACTGCTCATCCACAGACCACCTGGGTTTCCTGTGTGAAGTGAGTTTTCATTTGAGGGGCACCACAACCATTTGCACACGTGCAGTGAAGCTGTGTCTGTCTGAACATACAATTTAGGGTTTCTGGACATCTTACTCTGGCTGGAAAAAGAGGGCTTGTCCCATGGAGGTTTTGCCCTGTGGAATATCAGAAATCTTCCACTTGGCTACAGGAATAAGTATGTCATGAAGAAAAATCAGGAAACAAGTAGGAAATAAATAAGAGTTACTTTTACTGCTTTAGAAAACTCTGCAGATATGAAAATTACCTAATCCTTGGATTAAAGCCATATTAGGGAACTGGAGGGATATATATTTGCTTTTCTGTCTGGATTATCCAATGCAGTAACGCTCAGAAGTACTGTTTGCCAACTGCAAACATAAACCTGGTTTATCACGTCCTCAACAAAGTAGATTATGTTTTTGTGGTGCCCTTATCCACGTGTTCAATCAACAGGACTGCATTACCTTCCTCAGTGACCTTCATAATGCACTTCCAAATTAAAAAGCCAGGCATTAGTCCCCAGCTCCAGCTAAAGTAATTGGCTGCAACACAAGTGGTTTGACCTGGTGCAGAGCTTCATGGTGGCACCAAGGTCAATTATCTCAGAAGAGGGAAGAAAAGCCCAAGCAGAGGAGACCTTTACTTTGAACCTGCTATGTGTCACCAGGAAGGCTCAGCCAATCTGAGCACTTCATACTAAACTATGGTCCTGTCACTAGTGGTATCAGGCACCAGAGAGAAAAGGAAACCAAAAAGCAAAGTTTCCTTGGTGCTGCTCTAATGAAGCAGCTAATTAGTTGTGAGTTGAGACGGATGTGCTGCTATAAACTGTGGGTTTGAGGTCCTGATCCTAGTCAAAACAAAGTCAAAGGTTCAAATTTAGACTCATCTGGAATGAAATTGGAAACTTATGATTTGATCTAGCAAGATTCTCTCCAGTGCTGGAAGACTACCAGTCTTACAGGTCATATCATAGAATCATAGAATGTCAGGGGCTGGAAGGGACCTCAAAAGATCATCTGGTCCAGCTCCCCTGGCAGAGCAGGATCCCCTAGAGCAGATCACACTGGAATGCATCCAGATTGTTCTTGAATATCTCCAGAGAGAGAGACTCCACAACCTCCCTGGCCAGCTGGTTCCAGTGCTCTGTCACCCTTACAGTGAAAAAAACCCTTAGGTTCACATGAGACCTCTTATGCCTCAACTTCCACCCATTGCCCCTTGTCTTGTCACTGGGCATCACTGAGAAGAGGCTGACTCCATCCTCCTCACTACTCCATCACCCAGACCACATCTGCTCAGTTTAGCTAAGAGGATGCTGTGAGAAACAGTGTCAGATGCTGTACTGAAATCAAGGTAAAACACATCCACTGCTCTTCCATCATCTGTCCACTTGATTATGTCCTCATAGAAGGTTATCAGGTTGGTGAAACATGACTTCCCCTTTGTAAAACCATGCTGACTGCTCCAAATGACCTTCTTGTCCTTGATATGGCAAAGCACAGAGCTGAGGATTAAGTTGCTCCATTATCTTTCCGGGGATGGAGGTGAGGCTGACTGGTCTACAGTCACCTGGGTACTCCTTCTTACCCTTTTTGAAGATTGGAGTGATGGTTGCCCTCCTCCAATCCCCAGGTGCCTCTCCTGTCTGCCATGACTTACCAAAGATGATGAAGAGTGGTCTGGCAATGACCTCCACCAACTCCTTCAGCACTCATGGGTACTTGCCATCAGGACCCATGGATTTATGGATGTTCAGTTTACTTAACTGCTCCCTAACCTAGTCCTCACTAATCCAGTCCCCATCAACCAAGGAAGCCTCCTCCTTAACTTTGTCTTCCTCCATGGCCTCAAGGGTGTGGGACTCCTGGGTATAGACAGAGACAAAGAAGGCATTCAGCAGCTCTGACTTATCTGCATCCTCCATCACCAAGGCACCCATCCCATTCAGCAGTGCTCCTAGTGTTTGTTCTGCCTACACTATATATCTGAAGAAGCCCCTTCTGTTGTCTTTGGCCTGCCTTGCAAGATTGAATTCCAAGGAGGCTTTAGCCCTCCTAGTAGCCCCCCTACATCCTGGCAACTCTCTTATACTCCTCCCAGGCAGCTAGTCCCTCCTTCCAGGAGCTGTGGACTTTCTCCTTCCACCTGATTTTGTTCAGCAGCTCTCTACTTAACCATGCAGGTCTCCTGACTCCCCCTCCTGATTTCCTACTCACTGGAATGCTCTCATCCTGAGCTTGGAAGAAGTCTTTCTTGAATATTAACCAACTATCATGGGCCTCTCTGCCTTGTAGTACTTTGTCCCATGCTATTTCCCTTAGTAATTGCTTGAAGAGGCCAACATTGGCCCTGCTGAAATCCAGAGTTGTGATCCTGCTAAATATTCTGTTCCTACCACTCAAGATCCTGAACTCCACCATCTCATAATCACTGCAGTCAAGGCTGCCCTCAACCTTCAACCAGACCACCCTTGTTGGTGAGTAATAGGAACTTGTGTTACAGAAACCTATCTCCTCGATGTCCTTTGCCATTTCAAACACTGCCAAACTTGAGGAACTTCAGCCTTTTCTGTTTAAATTCACCTGCCTTGGGCAGCCTGTGGCATCCCTAGAGCAGACTTTGATTCCAGTAAACACTCTGTTGGAGACCCTTTTTGCTTATGTGAGTTGTGAGGAAATGACAAAGGGAAAATGTTCTGTATTTTACATTTTTCTATCCTGCATTAAAGAGGCATATATTTCAATGTAGCTAAACATGCTTAAAGTTTGCAATTATTGATAACTGTCTTAAGACAGAAGTCTCCAGGCATTTTGAAACTCTAACCACGTTATCCCAGGTGTGCTATCCAGAGAGAATATAGCGCAGCTGTGAAAAGCTGCTGTGATTGCTGAGTTTATTTATTCAATCCTCTCTTCTAGTTTTGTGCATTCCTCCTATACCCCCCATTCATCTCAACTGTTCACTAAATATTTTAAGCTTGTTAAGTGAGTCACTAGTGGTGTGCCCCAAGGATCAGTGCTGGGCCCAGTCCTGTTCAATATCTTTATTGATGATCTGGACCAGGGGATTGAGTCCAGCATCAGTAAGTTTGCAGAAGACACCAAGCTAGGAGCAGCTGTGGAGCTGTTGGAAGGTAGGAGAGCCCTGCAGAGGGACCTGGACAGGCTGGATGGGTGGGCAGAGGCCAATGGGATGAGACTGAACAAGGCCAAGTGCAGGGTTCTGCACTTTGGCCACAACAACCCCAAGCAGCACTATAGGCTGGGGACTGAGTGGCTGGAAAGCAGCCAGGAGGAAAGGGACCTGGGGGTACTGATAGATAGTAGCTGAAGATGAGGCAGCAGTGTGCCCAGGTGGCCAAGAGAGCCAAAGGCATCCTGGCCTGCATCAGGAACAGTGTGGCCAGTAGGACAAGGGAGGTTATTCTGCCCCTGTATAGGCTGGATGTTAGGAGGAAGTTGTTGGCAGAGAGAGTGATTGGCATTGGAATGGGTTGCCCAGGGAGGTGGTGGAGGCACCGTCCCTGGAGGTGTTCAAGAAAAGACTGGATGAGGCACAGTCTCTTCCAACCTGGTTGATTCTATGATTCTATGGTCTAGTTGACTGGCTAGGGCTGGGTGCTAGGTAGGACTGGATGATCTTGGAGGTCTCTTCCAACCTGGTTGATTCTATGATTCTATGATTCTATGATCACGAGTGCATTACAAATAAATATTTTGGGTATTCATGTGAAGATTTTATCCACCTTAATGTATGGGCATGAACTAATGCGCAGAACTGTGAGAGACTGTCCCTGTTCCCATTATCCTCCCCATTCAGCAAGAAAACCTCCAAAGTTTGGAAAATGGGTCATTTCTCTAAGAAACACAGTGCACTTTCCCCACATGTAGTGGGCTCCCATTGTCTTCACACACATAAATAGAGGCTCTGCCAGTGGGGAGGCTAAATGTGGAACAAACTAATGCACAGCGAAGATGATGCTGGCAGAAAGTGCAGGAACCGCCTGCTTCTTCTTCTTCTGTCTCTTTCAAAGGCTTGTGCATAGTAATTCTTCTGCATTGTCCTATACCTAGTGGATATATTCATGATATGCTTGCTAAAGAAATGCTGGCTGTGGCCACTAGAGAGGCCTATTTAGGTGCCTTTATTCCACCAGCCCTTTCGAGTTCAAACGATATGGGATCCAGGAGTAGGGAGCAAAACATCATGTCTTATGTTAATGAAGATTACAGTGAAGAATGGAGAGGATGAAAGCCTGGCTGCTCAGCCATTGACAGCAATTCAGGGGATTTTCTCATACAACACCAAGGTACTCAGCTCTAGCTAAGTTTATCAGACCTTTCTTTGCAAACCATTTCAGGGGTTTCACAACCAGCCTGGAAAATTTTACACGGAAACAAACCCTTCATGTCAGGCCTCAAACAAATGCAAAAACCCAAAAGGGCTGCCAGTTTTGTGTGAAAGGCTCAGAAATGTAATCACTAAAGCATCGAAAATGCACATCAAAATCTGTGCAGCTGAAGACTGAGCTGGTACCCATTCAGAAAGTTGCACAGAAGTCAGATTAAGTTAATTTACCCCTTTTCGATTGTGAAAATTAACATCTTTTTGGGCTTTTGTTGTCGTTGGCTTGTTTTTGTTTTTTTCCCCTAGGACTTTTAAGCCACATCATAGCAATGTGAAGCAAAGAACTAACTTCTATTAAATTCTGGGGGATGACTCAAGAACTCTGCAGAGAGGTGATCAGTTTCTATTCAGTTCCAGAGGACTACTCCCCATGGATTTGAAGTGGTAATCAGCAGCAATGGTAGTTCTTCCACCCCTTATTCCATCAGTCTCCTCCACAAATTGCAAGATGTGAAATTTTAAACACTCTTGTTGCTACAAATCATAGAATCATAGAATCAACCAGGTTGGAAGAGACCTCCAAGATCATCCAGTCCAACCTATCATAGTATCACCAAGGTTGGAAGAGACCTCATAGATCATCAAGTCCAACCCTTTACCATAGAGCTCAAGGCTAGACCATGGCACCAAGTGCCACGTCCAATCCTGCCTTGAACAGCTCCAGGGACGGCGACTCCACCACCTCCCCGGGCAGCCCATTCCAGTGTCCAATGACTCTCTCAGTGAAGAACTTTCTCCTCACCTCCAGCCTAAATTTCCCCTGGTGCAGCCTGAGGCTGTGTCCTCTTGTTCTGGTGCTGGCCACCTGAGAGAAGAGAGCAACCTCCTCCTGGCTACAACCACCCAAAAAAAAAGCTTGTGTCGAGGGCACCCAGCTCTATCCAGTCAACCAGACCATGGCACTAAGTGCCTCATCCAGGCTTTTCTTGAACATCTCCAGGGACACTGCCTCCACTACCTCCCTGGGCAGCCCATTCCAATGCCAATCACTCTCTCTGCAAAGAACTTCCTCCTAACATCCAGCCTTTATTTTCCACAGCATAACTTGAGACTGTGTCCCCTTGTTCTGTTGCTGGTTGCCTGGGAGAAGAGACCAACCCCACCTGGCTACAATGTCCCTTCAGGTAGTTGTAGACAGCAATGAGGTCACCTCTGAGCCTCCTCATCTCCAGGCTAAAAAACCCCAGCTCCCTCAGCCTCTCCTCATAGGGTTTGTGTTCCAGGCCCCTCACCAGCTTTGTTGCCCTTCTCTGGACACCTTCCAGCACCTCAACATCTCTCTTGAATTGAGGGGCCCAGAACTGGACACAGCACTCAAAGTGTAGCCTGAGCAGTGCTGAGTACAGGGACAGAATAACCTCCCTTGTCCTGCTGGCCACACTGCTCCTGATGCAGGCCAGGATGCCACTGGCTCTCCTGGCCACCTGGGCACACTGCTGGCTCATCTTCAGCTACTCTCTATCAGTACCCCCAGGTCCCTTTCCTCCTGGCTGCTCTCCAGCCACTCAGTCCCCAGCCTGTAGCGCTGCTTGGGGCTGTTGTGGCCAAAGTGCAGAACCCTGCACTTGGCCTTGTTAAATGAAGTATCACTTTTCAGACCATTCAGCAGTCCTCACCATACTTTTGGTCTTGTGAAAAAAAAAAAAAAATCTCTATCAATTCTTTTTACCTCATGATCTTTTGTTTTCATCATGCTTAGTAACAAGATCCATTCCAAGATCCACACCCAGAATTTCTTCAAACCTATAAAAGGCATCTTCTGGTGATAAAGTTGGGCACCAGTAGCAAGACCAAGAGTTTTAAACCTGTGTCTTCAGCAGTTCCACCCCGGGCTAAAGCGATGGAACATCTTCACTGCCAAAGGTTGCAGTAGTGACCCTGTGTAGAGCGGGGTCACATCCTTTGCCTTGGAAGGCATGGATCTGAAGACCTGGGAGATCTCTTTCCTCATGCCAGCTAGCCCCTTAGAGGAAGAAACCCTGGGGAAGACGACAACACTGCCAACTTGCTACCTACTGTGAGCATTAAACCTGCAATAAACAGAGGAAATTAAGTACCTAATTTAAATGGAATCTCATGTGGGACAAAAGCCAGGAAATATAAATGTTAGCTTGCTCTGCTCATCACTCACATGACTGTGCCTTTTGTTTTTCAGCATGATGAACAGCAAGGATAGAAAATCAGTCCCAGCTCTGAATTTCCTGGCTTTTGTCAGTTGATGTCACACCCATAACATTATTCTAACGGAGGTTTTTGTGTGTAACAGATAAAAGGTGACAAAGCCCTGTCTAATGCCTTTTAGGTTGCTAGGAAACCTGGCTCTGTAGCCACCACAGAGGTATCTCTGGCTAGGGGCTTAGATAAGCTCTGACTTGTTTTGATTAGGCAAGCTTTATTGCAGTATGCTTGACATTGCAAAAATATGACCTGCTACAAAAACAATGGCACAAAGATCTTTTATTGCTCAAGGTGGCTTCCACTGCAGAGCACTAAGAATGCTTTTCTACCCCACCAAATCATTTCACCCCAGAAAAATCTAAAACTCCTAATTAAGATCCCCGATGGTGCCTTTGGCTTGGAGCTGCTGCTTCTAACATCTCTGTCTTAAACTGTACTGTGGTCAAAAGGCACTATTAATCCTGGCTTATTTTCATGTTTCAGGAGAACAGTGCTATTTGTGGTCTAATGGGCAGAACAGATAACTAAGAACTAGATTATCTGCATTCTTCTCAGGTCTACACTTTAATGATTGTGTTTAGAAAATAAGTCTGAACGAGTTATACCTTGGCAGATATTTATGCAAATGCATTAATAGAGGAAGTAAAGGAACGTGAGCCTTTCCACAGTTGCTCATAGGGACCTGGGGTCTGCTCAGAGTTTCTTCCTTCAAATCCAGTCTCTCTCTGCCTGCTTATGCTTTGCTGATGCTTTCCTCCTGGCTGTGGAATGCCCAACAAGCATAGAATCATAGAATCATAGAATCAGCCAGGTTGGAAGAGACCTCCAAGATCATCCAGTCCAACCTATCCCCCAGCCCTATCCAGTCAACTAGGCCATGGCACTAAGTGCCTCATCCAGTCATGTGGTGAAATGGTAGAAACACCATGCCCAGGTAAAGGATATAAACCAGTTATCATGGGGCCAGGATAAACTAGTTTATGTCCTTTACCTCCTTAGCAGTAGGAATGTTTTGTCTTGATCTACCCTACTGCAATTCAAGCACTTACTTCTTGTCTTGCCCACAGCACATATAATGACCAGGTCAACCCTTCCTCTTTGCAGCAAACTTTTTCTATATTTGAAAACAGTTATCCTTCCTTCCTCAGTTAACTTTTCTCTAAACAATACAATCAAAACTTTCCTCATAAAATATATGAGTCTCTTAATTCCATGGTGTATTGCCCGTGAAGGAAGGGCAGATACTATGCATACTATAGGCAAAACCAACATACAGGTCCAACCATTGGCTTAGTCATGCTGTACCTGTAAGTTACATTGCTTCTATCCAGGTTGCTGGCAATAGTTAGCCTAGGATCACATAATCTTATTCGTCAGAAAGGGATGAGGCAGACACGTTGTGTATAGGCTTACCAGGGGGTAGTCATATCCAGCTGGATCAGTTGAAACTACATGACAGAGGCCCTGGGTTAATGCTGGGGTGTAAGCAGGCTCAGGACTTTCATCTTGCTTTAAGTTTAGATTTATATATTTAATAAAGAGCACAGCTCAATGAAATACCCACCTGTGACACCTGCAAGTTGTACCAGTCAAAAAAGACAACACAGCTGATTGCTAACTGATTTTTAAAAGCCTCTCCCTAAATTAATGATCTATTACATGAGAAGTATCATTCATACAGAAAGTGTTATCAGCCCATAATCATAGCTCTGTTAAATTTCTGCTTTTCAATCTGTCTCAGGTAATGTTATTATAGGAGTTAAAATGTGATCCAAAGGGTGAAAACAATCAGGCTTATTCCATATAACTGGGAATATAAGTTTTGGAATAACTAGTTCTGCCCCAAGAAACCTGCAGCTGAAGCGTTTCAGTTGGAAGAGCTCAGTACAAAGAGGTACTTTCAAAACCATTCAGTATATAGGTTAATATTAACATTAGGCATTGCACATTTAACAGCCAAGGAAGAAATGATCTGGTATGCTTCCCTGCACCTGTGATTAAGCCTTGAGTTTGAGTACTGTGTTCAAACACACTGCTACGTACTGAGGCTCTGTTACGGGTAAGACAAAACCTCTGTTTACAGTGTCTTTGCACCTCACACTTGGAGCAAGCTCTTGTCCCTTGGCTACCTTGTATGATATGGCCTACATCCACCAGAACATAACCCATGACAACACTGGCATCCCACTGGTCTCCACTGCTGTCCACAATTGAGAGTGAGAACCCTCATGCCTCCTCAACATCAGGTTCAGAATGCACTTGGCAGAGGACCACAGCAGGATCCTCCTCATAAGTGACCAAGCCCAAGAAAAGAATGTAGAGGCTGTTGAAAAATCACACTGTGTGTGTGTTCCCCCTGTGATCATGTCTGCTGCCATTGCTTGCTCAGCACATGGTGACAGAGTCCCACCACAGATAACATCATGCACTGGGGTGTACGCAAGGCCAGCTCAAACTGGGGCTATGGGTGGCTACACATAGATGCCTATTAGAGCTGATTTTGGTCAGATGGTGTTGATGCACTACTGTTTCCCCAATTATATGTCTGGCTTTTAGCTGACAGCTAAGCTGTCACATAGGAATTTGTTAAATGGAAGTTGCATGTGTGTATATGGTACCCAAGGCACAGGATGAGATGAATCTCTTTTGTTCCAGCCCCTAAGCCACCCATTGCTGCTGAAGAATGCTCAAATCACACAGCACATCTTTCCTAGACATGGTTGTACCTATGCATGTTCTTTTCATTCTCATTTCACCAGAATCTATAAGTTAGGCAAGACACCTATGAGAGCTGGGAGCAACACCAGAGGCATGCCCTCCTGCTTGGGACCCCTCTATTTGTCCTGAGCATAGCAGTAAAGCTGGAAGGGATTCCAAGAGGAACAAGTCAATTTTTCCAACTGCACTCTGCACAGTAGCAGTAGCTGCACCCATGCTGTTTCTTCTCTACAAACAGGCACTTGGAAACACTCCACCTTCACCTGGCTACCTCATAAAAGAGGAGAGGAACCAATCAAGTATATGACAACCAGTTTATTTGATTGTCTAATGACATTTTGTCTGGCTTTAAACTCCACTGGTCTGTATATCTTATTACTGGAAAACTGGGACTCTGTACTGACTGGAGGCAGTGGAAATGAGGCATCTCAACTTAATTCCTCATAGAGTCTAGTACCACAAGCAGGTGGGATACTTCAGCTATACATTGTTGTAAAGCAGTTGTTTTGCAACCCAGGCATCTCCTCGTGTTTCTTTTTCTTTCACATTCCCCTCCACCTTTCATGTGAGCTTGGACACTCATTGGTCTAACATATGAGCTCATGCAACTTGTTAAGCCAAGACAAAACTGTAATTTTTATTTTTGCTGGGTTATGTTCCCTCTGGATTGGCAAAGGGATGTAAATCATGGGTGGTTCTGACAGGCAACACACTTGATGCAAGATATGCATCAGGCATGCATGGCTGGAAATGCAAGAAGTCAGGGGACAACAGGACCTTCCCCTCCAGAGGTGAATGGCCATTAAATCGGCTTACCTCATCTTGAAGGATTGCATCTCCCTGTTCTGGCAATTTCCCTCGAAAAAGCCTGGTGTCTAACAAAAAGAGCAACACACAACCCATCATTTTTATACAAATGCCTGTGATGAAGCCCACAAAACCTTTAGATCAGTGATATGATAGGCTCTGCCGTAGTTAAAAGGACCACCATGAACAACTGACTTTCTCTACTGTTTGTCATCTATCATCTTCCAGAACAATGTAAAATCCCTGGCTTCATGGAAACACAGAAAATCAGAGTTGTCTCTGGACTTTCACATGTGCTTCCCAGCACATTTACCAATCACCTCACTTAAAGAGCTCAGACAGCAGAGAGGTCTGTTGTCAAAACGATCACAGCATTAAGAGGGGATGTACGACACCCATCGGTTCAGATATTACTTCTGTGATGAGTATTATAAACAGGCTCAATAACAGACCAGATACCTTCTGGACAGTTTCCATAGGCCTTAAAAAAAGAGTATCTGATACAGAGTAAGTGGCTGAAGTTCAACTAGAGTTAGTGAAGAATTTACCCAATTTGGAAATGGAGCTCTCCTCAAAGACATCACCCAGATCCATTGAAATCTGTGAAAGCATATCTAAGTTACCCAGTTTTGGTGTGACTGCTATTACTTCTGCCATCAGGCTGACCTTTTTAATGAGATGAATCATCTGTGGGTCACTGTCATCAGTGATTGATGAGGTTTGCAGCAAAATCAACTGACTGTTTCTTTCTACCAAGGGTTGCTGCCACTCTACCACATCCTGAATCAGGTCACAATTAAGACAATGTAGTTTCAACTGGTATTTCCTGATCAGACACTTCAATTCAGTGCCTGCTGCATACTGAATGTAGTTTTCCAGTGACCTTAAGGGACCCTAAAGGTATCAGTGCCTTAACCCACTGATGCTAATTTGCAGGACTGAGAATCAGGAACTGTAGGCAACTTAAGTTAGATCTTGTTCTCAAAGGCTATCATAAGCTGTCCCTTAAGCTTTGTGTGCTTTTGGACATGATTTGCTACGTTGATAATTAATTTCTCACAGGTGTGGTTCACTGTCCTCTGAAGTAAAGAGCTTACAGTGTGACACAGATCTTACACCTCCCCCCTCCCCCTGCTAATAAGAAGTACAAGATCCAGTTGCTCTCTCCTCTTACTTCCCCCACTGGTTTCCTCCCACTGTGTTTTAAAAATCTGACAGTAATATGACAAATAGACATTGTGGGGCTCCATTTTCACTCAGTGACTCCTGGATCATTTTTACTGCCTTGATGTGCCAGTGGTGCTTGGAACTGAACAGCCAAACTGGTTTTACTGATCTTTTTCACCCTTGTATTCCCCTGGGACAACTGCTTTACCCCATCCCAAACATAAGAACAATCAAAAGAAGATTTCTGTCCTTGGACCTGCACACGACCCCATTTCCTGCTGGGACAAGATTTGGGGTTATTAGTCAGAACAGTGTGAGTATTTGCCCTGTGCAGACCCTCAGGACAATCCCTAGATTTCAGCTCACCATGCTGTTTGATTCATGGAGTTCCAAGTGACCTGGGACATAGCCACTGCCAATATTTAAGATCACAGATTTTAAAGGTCAGTAGGGGCCACTAGCCTTTATTAGAACAGAAGCCAAATAATTTAATCCAGTAAATCCTGCCTCAAATTCATATCTTGGGGTTGAGCTGAAACATATATTTTCAGAATCTGCTCCAAAATCAATTTAGAAGTTTCACTGTAACGAGGCATCCCACTGATACTCTGTGTGCCTGTAACCCTCCTTGTGTACAGCATCCTGTATGATGTGCTCAGATCTCCATTCTTACAGTATAGTTTTGCTTAAAATATTGCTGATTTTGTTTGGAGCAACGTTATTCACCAAGGGCTGCTAATGCTTAAGTCACAGTTTCATGATGTAAATTAGACAGATAATACTGCCCATAAACCATGTTGCATGATCAGATGGCAGACTAAGCTTAGTGAGATAGAGATTTCCTTTTTAATTAAAACTGCAACACTTCCGTGTGATGGATTAACACTGAAAGGGTCACTGGAGGAAGTGAATTAAAGTAGGATTTAAATTATGAGAAAGTAGCCATTTTTTGAGCAGTTCACCAGAATAACAACTGGATGAGGCACTTAGTGTGTGGTCTAGTTGACTGGCTAGGGCTGGGGGACAGGTTGGACTGGATGATCTTGGAGGTCTCTTCCAACCTGGTTGATTCTATGATGAGACACTTAGTGCCATGGTCTAGTTGACTGACTAGGGCTGGGGGACAGGTTGGACTGGATGATCTTGGCGGTCTCTTCCAACCTGGTTGATTCTATGATTCTATGAACTGTGGCACTTCCCAATGTCTTTCCTGCACGGACTCCTATTATATTTTGTGGAATGATAGAATGTGTTATCTCTTAACTACCCTTAGAACTCCTTAAAGATAGTCAAATATCATCCTCATTTTTCTGAGGTTGAAAACTAGGATGTGGAAGATTAAAATAACAATGAAAGCTCATTTAGCTTTTCTTTTACCATCTGCATCTTGACAAAGAGAAGCTTCATTCTGGAAGCACCTAGTATCCAGGGCTCCCACCAATGTCTAGGAGAGTCAAGGGATCTTCAGCGGTTTCCCAAATCAGCCTCAGTAGTTGTTTAAAAGCAAATTGTGCCTTCTCTTCAGAATGCATGCACTCAGCAGATAAACTGCCATGCAAACATGGAGCTTTAATATGCACAACACCCAGTCTTGCTGGACAGTTTTTCTCAGAAGTCTGCCAGTAACCAGTGCTGCCACAGATGCCACACTTGCACTGAAACATCCTGGATTTTCAATAACAAGCAGCCTAAAATATTTCCTTTCCCCTAAACTTCTCCAAGCTGCAAATTCTAGATTGGGATCAATGCAAGCTCACTTCTACAGAGGCCTCAAGGTTAATTTCTCCCTATTTCTTCCAGTAAGACTGTATCTGCTCTTCAGCTGACATCTGTTAACAAAACTGAGTATAATGGATGGGTAACTTCAAATCTAAAACTTGCACATGAACTATTTTGCTAAATACTCTGCAATTAGACATCAGCTGAGTAAGGCAGACATTTCAGTACTGCATCACTAGGAATCACGTAGGGAGAAGAAATCTGAGCCATCCTTATTTCAGCAAAAAAAAAAGGGGGATAAGAGATTTTCCCCTGTATTCCTCAGGTGCATAAAAAAATCCTGAGTCACACACTCACAAAGAACATTATAATTAAATTTTCATATACACATTTACAGCAGTTGATTAGAAACACCTAAAAATTCTTAACAAAATATCCACTTTAGTACACATACACACAAAAAAAACCAACCACCAAAAAACAACCAACCAACCAAAAAAGCCCCCACCAAACAAAAAGAAACACTGTTGAAAACAACAAATCTAGTGTAGTTGTACACATTACCAGCTATTTGGTATTAAACCTCAATAAATGATTTGAATAATTAAATGTTTCTGTGCTGGCACAAAAGAAGGAGGGAGGGGGATAACCCAAGACCAAAACATAACCCTGCAGATGAGATTATTAAGGAGGAAAAAAAATTAACACCTACAATTTCCTACAGAAGTGACTTTATCTAGCACAAGCTTTTTTATGAGACAACCTGTATGAAAACCAGAAAGCCTCTAAAGCTCAGGTTGAAAGTGCCTTGAAAGGGGGCTGAATTTACTTTGAATGTTTCAACAGCACATCCTTAACCTTACAGAGGGCCTCTGGGCAGAGGCAAGTTTAATTTATAACGATAATAAATAAAATTATGCTTACTCACATCAAGTACCTCAAAGGAAATGAACTCTTAGTTTTATAGAATAACTGTCCATAAAAACCACATTAAGCAGCTTAGACCACACTTGAGACTAATACAAACAATATTGCCTATCCAGACATTTAGGAGCTGGAAAGAGAGCCTTGAAGGTGCATCTATTGCCCCAGCCCTCCTCACAGCCATGCACAAGATTGCAGATGCAGGCAGACTGAAGGAGTACCCCAGCCTCCACCTGCAATTACCTACCCCCATCATTTCATGCCAGTAAACTCTGCAATGCAGCAGTGAGTACTCTGCACTTGGGTAAGTATTTGCTTGTCTCTCGATGTCTGTGCCAGTGAAAGTGTGCAGGCAGCAGGGAGCTTTAATAAAGCAAACTCTGCAGTAGACTGCAGAGCAGGCTGATTAACAGTTTCGGTGGTACTGGGGAGCATGGCAAAGTGCTGTCTCCCTTCCTCCACCCAGGCTTAAACCTGATAGATCAAAGCTGTGACCAGCATCATGTGGTTAAAAACACAGTTCATTAACTCATGGTGCTTTCTGTCTGCTCGCTGTAGCAAGGCTGCAGGAGCTGCTTATGATGATCACGTACTGGGGTTCAAAACAGCCTGTGTCTCTCATGCTAAGACTGCCCTTTAGAATGATATTAATTAAGCTAGCAGCTTTAATGGAGCAGGCAAGTGGTGTACGATCGGTTATTATAGCATCAGGCAAAGACGTGATTTCCCAGAGATGCAGGTCAGAAGGGGACAAAAGCAAGACCTTTTCTTCACTGCATGGCTTCAGCCGGAGCCCCTCCCTGTTCTCCCCAGTCCACCCTGCACCAAGGTCTCCAGCCGGGAGGAGAAACCCGGGTTTCCCTTCTCTTCTGTAACGAACTAGCTTGAGAGGGAGACATGCTTCCTCAGCTTGCTTTTCAGACCAAGGGAAGGCAGGGTGATACAAGAACAGCAGAGCGCAAAGTCACAGTCCGTTCCCCCAGCTGCCCTCGGGGATTAAAGCAGGCAGCACCCAGCTGTGCTCAGCTCCTCGAGGTGGAAGCGAGCAGAGCAAGCACCACGGGGGAGGTTATGCTGGCAGGCAGGGCAGGGAGGGGCAGCCTCCAGTGTGTAACAGGGGCTGAGGAGACACTGAACAGGCAGAAAGTGATCAAAAAGCAGATTTACCCCTGTAAATTGTTTACTAGAATGAGATGGAAACCAGATTAATAAATTGGCCTCACTCCTGTACCCACACTCCCACTCAGTGTATTTGCTTTCTTTCCCTTCTTTCTTTGCTCCTGCCCTCCCACATAAAAAAAAACAACCACCAGTTATTTGTTTATATTCCTCATAGTCCTTTCTAAAGCCTTATAAAACGGTTACTCAGGCTTCTGGGCCAGAACTCTACTTTACAGCTGTAGAAAATGCAGCTTGGAGAGGCAGAGTGACACAGGGTTTTACAGACAGCCCATATCAGAACCAGCTTTTAGCATGCATTTTCTTCAGCTCCTGAAACAAACCTCCTTCCACCAGCACTAGAACTTTCCACCAGAGGCAGAGTTACCCACAGCACTGAACTTGCTGTCTTTAGCCACTTTATTCTTTGTTCTCCAGAGCCCTGGATGTTGCTGGTTGTAAAGCTAAGTATATACTATTGTTCACTCCAGCTTTGTGCTCGTGAAAAGCAAGCACAAAAGAGAGAGAGGAGAGGAGGGGAGAGAAGGGGGCACATTCTTATATAAAGGACTCTGAAATCCCATATGGAAAAACTCTATGAAAGTGAATAAATGTCATTCTAAAAGCCCATTGAATTTAAGAGAGAATTATCTCCTTCCCACATGGTTTTCAAACATCATATAGATTGATGTAGCATCCAAGCACCTAGAGAAAAGAGATCAGTCTCTTTTCAGTACTATGGATTTATCTATCTAAAACTATTGCTTTCATTTCCACTAAGTTCCTCATGGAAAAGGCCGAGGGAAAAGGATGAAAAGATAACTGGGAAAACAATTTTTGTTAGTTTGTTTGGGATTTTAAAGTGGTTTCAGAATTTGCTTTTATAGCAGTTACTGTTGCTTCCTTCTCCTGATTCTCAGTGGCATGATATTTGTTTATTTTGTTTATGGGCTCTTCCGTGGTAATTGCCACCACAGCACTGGGAAGGGAGTTTTAAAAATAAGGTGAATACTTGTCCAGATGATATTTTTGGGATGAGTAGCTTGTCTGAGTGTTTATCTTTACTACACATGGAGGAGGCTGTGCTCAGAGGAAGGCAAAGTGAGTCTTCATGACCATTTATCTTGCTGGATGAGAAAGCAGAGGCAAGTGAAACAGTGATATGTATTATATTATCTAAAGCCTCTTGGGGGAGGGGAAGAGCTGTAAAGGGCAGCATTCCAAAGAGAAGGCTTTTCCATGTAGCTGCTGCAGAAGACATAGACTGCTGGTCTGCCAGGAAGGGTCACAGCTGCGAGAGATGTGTAGTGATAGGAGCACAACGTGACATTCAGCTAGACTAATTTCTCCACACAGAATTCAGTGAAACTGCCCCCACATCCTCCAGCACACATGTGCCCATGCAACTTTTACCCTGGAAGCACAGAGGAAACATTGTGTGCATTTCTGACAATGGACACTGGAGTGCCCAAAGGCAGCTTTTCTATGATAAATTCATGTCATCTTTTATATGTTATGACATCTGGGCCCAAAATTTGAGATACCAATCTAATAAGACAGCCTAGTTACGGAAAGTCACTCCAATGTCTTGATCCTGATCATCTCCCCTCTTTTGTTTTGTTTTGTTTTCTGCACACGCTTAGGGACTGTTTGTTTTGGCTAACCCAAAGTCATCTTGCTGGCTGGGAAGAAGTTGGTGCTGGGAGTACTGGGTACCAGTCCTCAGCCACAAAAAATTCCCTGCTGGTGTCAAGCAAAATGTCTGTCAGTCAATGCATGCTGTTTTCTCTGCCCTGGTTAGTGGCCCTTTGCTGCTGGCATGTGTGTGATGGGATGTGCAGTCTAATCTCTCCAAGGAAGCCCTCCTGTCACAGTGACAGGCAGATACCTCAGAGCTGCCAGGCTCTTTCCCTGAGGGACAGCTCATTTGGGAAATGCCATGCAAGAGAAAAGGGAACATTGTCTGCCCCTGCCTCTCCCCTTGCCCACTCAGACAAGGCTGAGAGAAATCAGCCTTTCAGCTCCCCAGGCTTTTGCTTATCCAGCCGTAAAACATGGATAGCAATCACTCTTACATCCCAGTGGGGTTGGGAAGCCTTGTCTGGTTATATAAACGCCATGGCTGAAAGCAGTGTAGAAGGGCAATATTTTAATTAAGTGTTATTGGTCCCCTAAATGTGTTGAGGGAAAGGGCTATTGTGGGGATCACAGTGGCCCCTTAGTAGGTTGCAAGGCTGTTCTGTGACTCTTCACTCCTGTGTACACCAGGAAGGCTGCTACCATATACCATTGTCATTGTGTGGCAGCTTGAACTCAATAGGAAGCCAGAGAGTAAAATAACATACTGAATTGTTTGCAGCTGCTCACATTTTGGATGGCCTTTTTCCACATGCTTGTGTGTTATTTCCATCTTTTACTAAGCCTTGAGGCTGACAAAGGCCTTGAGGCTGAGTCAAGCTCTGAGCTGTGGGGCCAGACTGGCATCATAGGTACATACAGCACCTAAAGTAATGAGTCCTGTCTTGGGTTACCTCACCAGACATGGACACAATGAAGAGAAGTGATGGCAATAGCACTGTAACACATAAATTAGAACATCTTTTGCTTTACCTGGGCTTTTCCCACAAATTTCATTGGATTTCAAGGCAGCTCCTGTTTTCAGGCTGTCGCAGCTCTCCCAGTGGCTTTCAACTCTCTAACAGGTGACAGTAATGAGCACATCATCACAGTATCACCAAGGTTGGAAGAGACCTCATAGATCATCAAGTCCAACCCTTTACCACAGAGCTCAAGGCCACACCATGGCACCAAGTGCCACATCCAGTCCTGCCTTGAACAGCTCCAGGGACGGCGACTCCACCACCTCCCCGGGCAGCCCATGCCAGTGTCCAATGACTCTCTCAGTGAAGAACTTTCTCCTCACCTCCAGCCTAAATTTCCCCTGGCACAGCTTGAGGCTGTGTCCTCTTGTTCTGGTGCTGGTCACCTGAGAGAAGAGAGCAACCTCCCCCTGGCCACAACCACCCTTCAGGTAGTTGTAGACAGCAATAAGGTCATTTGGAGTCCTTCCCAATCCCAGGTCTGTTTCAGTGCTGCTGTACTGTTCAATTACATGAGATTAGAACTCAAGCATCAGTATCCACACCGTGAGCACCCAATATGCCTGGACTTCAATGAGACAGTGCTGGCTTTTAATTAATGGTGGATTTTCAAGGTTATTAATTAATTGTGTTAACTTTGCTGTTCAATTTCTTTAAGAGAAATTCTGTGTGAAAGTTTCTGGATTCTTTCCTGTATCAGCTTTCCTATCCACAGCAACAAGCATCTTTGCCATCCTTGTAGGGTGGATTCATAGGTTTGAGTTTTGGCTCTGACCCAGGAAGACACACTGCTATCTGTTGCTTTGGTATTCATTTCTTTTCTTACCTTGACAGGTTTCATGAAGGGCATCGATGAAGCTCTTTCCAACTGCTTTCATGTGCTCTGGCAGAGTTGCTATGTGTCACAGTGTGAGATTCTCTTCCTGCTTCTTTGTCCCTCTAATGTTCTGGTCTCTGCTTGCAAAGACAGGGGTTTTACTTGAAGTGTGCATATTACTGTCTTACTCTTGATAAACTCTAAAGAATACCTGCATATCTCATCACACAGCCTGACACTATCCTTCCCAGATGGTCCAGATACAGTTCTGCTTCGTTAATGTTTTTCTCACTACTACTAGAGCCAGACAGAGTTGCAGGAACAACAGATAGAGAGTACAAAATGCAATAATGAAAATTTTTATGTATGTGTCTTTATGGTATTGAAGAGCTTTATGTATCATCTCTCCATGCATCATTTCTGCTCAGACTGCTGCTGGTTAACATGTTCTCTCTGGTTCCTGCATCACCCACAATGAGTCCTGATTTCCACTTAAACCAGTCTCCGACTATTTTAACCCTGGCAGCCTTTGAAATCAGGAGGCCACTGGAACAATAGGCAGAATTTCATACTGTGGTTTTCATCTTCACAGCAATTTTCAAACAAGATTGAGTCAATCTTTAATGCTCTCTTATGCAGGACATGACAAAATACTTTAAGGCTGATTTTAGAGTGTGGTCTGAGTAAAGCTGAGGGTCTTGCTGAAAGCTTCAAGAAGAAATATGGCCCAAACTGCAAAAAGAACAGATGAGTTTACAGTGCCCTGTACTACTGAATTTTTACATCCACATGATGTTCCCAGACCATACCTTTAAACTACTATGCAGTTTATTTTCTGTGCATGTCCTGCTTTGCATCACTAACTAGCAGAACTAGGACATTCACTGCCAACTCACTGTCAACAATATTCATTGATGTTACATATTCTTTCAGTTGAAAGGGAAATTAATTATTGGATGTTATAGGGCACATGATGACCCAATGTCTGGCAATGCTTTTATGCCTTGGTTCAGGGTGTACTCAAGGCTGTACTTGGGGAAAGGTCTTTGTGTAGAAAATTATTCTTCAGCCATCAGAAACACATTCCCTCTCTCCTCCATCATTACAAAGTGGTTTCCCTATGCTACTGAACCTGCTGCTCCTCACTCCTGTGTCTCTCATCTTCTGTTAATATAGCAAAGCAATTTGCAATTCATCATGATGCATCATGATCTCAGTCTAATATTACTAGGTAACTTTCTCATTTTGCAGACCAGGGCACCTCTGCACCTTAGAAGTTACTCTGGAGTATGGATTGTCCTTTCTAAACCCTACCAACAGAATGCTTCATTGTGGGATAATCATCTACATTGTTCTTTAGGAATAAAGATAGATTGAGAACAAGTGATTTACATTGCATATTACTGAGCAGAACCTGCTGTCCTATGATAATGGGCCTGAAAGTTTGGTTAAACTACTAATGTGGTATTATGTGAAACCAGACTGATAAAAAGTGGTTAACAAATGTGAAGGACTGATAGAAGCTTTGGAAAGTAAATATCACAGTATCACAGTATCACCAAGGTTGGAAGAGATCTCATAGATCATCAAGTCCAACCCTTTACCACAGAGCTCAAGGCTAGACCATGGCACCAAGTGCCATATCCAATCCTGCCTTGAACAGCTCCAGGGACGGCGACTCCACCACCTCCCTGGGCAGCCCATTCCAGTGTCCAATGACTCTCTCAGTGAAGAGCTTTCTCCTCACCTCCAGCCTAAATTTCTCCTGGTATAGCTTGAGGCTGTGTCCTCTTGTTCTGGTGCTGGCCACCTGAGAGAAGAGAGCAACCTCCTCCTGGCCACAACCACCCTTCAGATAGTTGTAGACAGCAATAAGGTCTCCCCTGAGCCTCCTCTTCTCCAGGCTAACCAATCCCAGCTCCCTCAGCCTCTCCTCGTAGGGCTGTGCTCAAGGCCTCTCCCCAGCCTCGTCGCCCTTCTCTGGACACGCTCAAGCATCTCAATGTCCCTCCTAAACTGGGGGGCCCAGAACTGAACACAGCACTCAAGGTGTGGTCTAACCAGTGCAGAGTACAGGGGCAGAATGACCTCCCTGCTCCTGCTGGCCACACCATTCCTGATGCAGGCCAGGATGCCACTGGCTCTCTTGGCCACCTGGTCACACTGCTGGCTTGAAGTTTAGGAATGTGGAATCAGACTACTGACCACTATCCCATCTCTGACACCATTATGATCCTTCGGCTTGGACAGAGCCATTGTGCTTTGCTGTGATAGTTTTCTACAAAATGTGTTAATTTGTCTATGGTTCAAAGGTGTGTGATCATAGAATCATAGAATCAACCAGGTTGGAAGAGACCTTCAAGATCATCCAGTCCAACCTAGCACCCAGCCCTATCCAATCAACTAGACCATGGCACTAAGTGCCTCATCCAGTCTTTTCTTGAACACCTCCAGGGACGGTGCCTCCACCACCTCCCTGGGCAGCCCATTCCAATGGGAAATCACTCTCTCTGTGAAGAACTTCTTCCTAATATCCAGCCTATACCTACCCTGGCACAACTTGAGACTGATGAGATGGAATTATTAACCACATAGAGTGTTCTTACCATGTTAAATGCAGAGCAGATGACATGAAAAAGAACGGGGGAAAAAAAGTGAAAAGGTTTGTGTGAGGTCATTGAGGATCCCTGTGAAACCTAGAACATCCCCCAAAAAGGAACCAGTGCTTGCAGAGGTTTGTAACACAACTACTGCCTTTAGCTTGCATTTGGAGGTGAAAAGGACCCATATAGAATAGCCCTAGAATCATGCAATCATTAAGGTTGGAAAAGAGCTCCAAGATCGTTGAACTCAAACATTAATGTAAGACAGTCAAGTCCATCACTAAACCATGTCCCTAAGGGCCAAATCTACACAGTTTTTCAACATTTTCAGTGGTGGTGATTCCACAGCTTCCCTGGGCTGCCTGTTGCAAGGCTTAACAACTCTTTCAGTGAAGAAATTTTCCCCAATATCTGATCTAAACTTCCCCTGATGCAGCTTAAGGCCATTTCCTCTTATCCTGTCAATTTGTAACATAAGAGAAGGGACCAACCACCACCCAAAGCATCAGCATATCCCCAGTTCCCTGAGTATTTCCTGAATATTCCCAAATCATGGGGAGTCAGGAAGAGCTGACAACGCCCAGAAACTGCAGGTATGGTGTTCTGGCACAAATGGAAATAGTCTGTACAAGGCTCTGTTAACATGCTTTGTCCTCAACAGATGTGATACTGTATTTTTATTTGGTCAAAGGGAATTAATCTAGGGAAAAAAAAAAAAACCAAAACCTGAGAGTTTAACAAATGCTCCAGGACAAAGCTACATAATTTGCTAGAAACTAATGAATCACATACAGTCATGCTTCCCTTTCATTCTTTTTCAGTGCCCATACCCATGGTCCACCTCTGCTATTTATTAAAGATCAGAGACCTCATTTTAACTTCCAAGTCAGGGATATTAAAGAGACCCAAAGCCATCAGCAAACCCTAAAAGAATGGTGCTGCTTTTCTCCGTTTAAATTTTCACTTGCTTTTATTATTTTTCCTCTTTCCTAGCAAACCTGTGGGCAGCAGTGATGCCTTTGGACTATTGCCCTATATTTTTTCATTCTGCCTTTTTCTTTCCTTTCTAGCCCATCCTTGAACAGGGAAACAATGTGGGTGGCACAAGGGCAGCTTCCAATACTTCATTAAAACAGGCTTGATTTTTTTAATTGAAATGTCTTGCAGAAGCTCTCATTAAACCTATTAATATAGGACATCACATCATTCTTAACAGTATTGTTATTTTATATTCAAATCCATGTACTTTTGATTTAATACATTAAACCCATATAAATCCCTACATAGGCACTGTTGCTAGCCACTTGGTAGTTGAGTAATATGTATCTAGCTTGATGATGTTTTAATGATGCATTGCTCTAATATATCACCAAAACATAGTGCTCTCATGATAGATTATGGTCATACATCACTGTAGCAAGGCATTTTTTATGATGTATCCCCCAAATAATGTCAATGAAAAGGAAGAAGAGACACATAAAAAGTGGTAGGCTTTAATTTACTAACTGCTTCTAATATTCTTAACACAATAATAGATGACCTAGTCTGGAGTGAAAGAGACATGGTATTAAAAGAGAAATCTGAAGCAGATATCTGAAGTGCATTCCAGTAGGTCAGAAGGTATCACACAGACTTTTAAGATATGGCCTGAATCCATTTACACCAGCAGAGAGAAACAAAAGGGACAAATCATAGAATCATAGAATCAACCAGTTTGGAAGAGACCTCCAAGATCATCCAGTCCAACCTATCTCCCAGCCCTATCCAGTCAACTAGACCATGGCACTAAGTCCCTCATCCAGTCTTCTCTTGAACGCCTCCAGGCACGGTGCCTCCACCACCTCCCTGGGCAGCCCATTCCAATGCCAATCACTCTCTCTGGGAAGAACTTCCTCCTAACATCCAGCCTATACCTACCCCGGCACAGCTTGAGACTGTGTCCCCTTGTTGTATTGGTGGTTGCCTGGGAGAAGAGGCCACTCCCCACCTGGCTACAAATGGAGAACCTAAAATTTTCTTTTCAAACTGTATGGATATCTGATTAGGGAGATGAGGCCTATTTGAGTCAACAAGCTCCAGCTGATTCCAGCTACACTGATCCATGAAATACTCCCTTGCTGAGACTGGGAGTAGAAGTTATACTGATCCACTGCAAAAGAAAAAAGCTCAACAGGAACTTGTTGATGAGGCATAATTTCAGACTAAATGTTGCTAAATAAGAAAGGAGATTGTACATCAGCCAACTCGATGTAACTCTGCTGCTGTCTGGCTTGGGGTAACCAGCTATGCGTTGATAGACATGCTTGTTTTGTAGGAAGAAAGAGATATGGAGCTCCCAGCTATTCATGCTCTTTAACTCACAAACAGTTGTGATGCAAGACTCAAATCTATGTTGCTGCAGTCATGAACTATTAATTTCGACCTTTGCTGGAGCAGAGGGATGTTTGGTTGTAGAGCTACACCCTATATATGCTCCTGCAGACATTTAACAGATATAGGGTATGCAGTGCCTTTGTCGGACCAGCACCTTAGTACCTAGAAGGAGCAAGATTTCAGTGTGTGCTTGTGGCTTCTGCAAAGAGAGCATTTCAGGGTGACTGCTGAAGGCTCTGATAACTAGGCATATACAGCAAGTGTGCACTTTGGGACAGCAACAAAATAAAGGAGAGAAAGGAGACAAAAGCAAGTGAGCTGAGCATCAAGCTGGTGGAGGAAGCAGCATAATGAGCCACCTCTAATCATATGCCAAGAAGGACTCTGGAAACTGCCATGACCAAAGCATTACTTTTATACATGATTGCATATACCCTAGTGCTCCAACTGAAGATGTTGCAAGACAAGAAATCACATAAGCCACATAAAACTATAGCTAGTGTGCAAAAAGCATTCGTTTCTCTAAGAAAAATTCTGCTGCATATCAAACAAAAAGTGAACTGAGTTGTCTGATGAGGCCTTTCCCTATATGTGTCCTTCCACTGACATTAGCTGGAACAGAGAGTGAATTAGAAGAAAAAAATAGAATTACTGGTATTAAAACCCAAAATCCATGTTCACTGCTAATATCCAGTTATATAATCAACAAATAGAATCATAGAATCATAGAATCAACCAGGTTGGAAGAGACCTCCAAGATCATCCAGTCCAACCTAGCACCCAGCCCTAGCCAGTCAACCAGACCATGGCACTAAGTGCCTCATCCAGGCTTTGCTTGAACACCTCCAGGGACGGTGCCTCCACCACCTCCCTGGGCAGCTCATTCCAATGCCAATCACTCTCTCTGGGAAGAACTTCGTCCTAATATCCAGCCTATACTTTCCACAGCACAACTTTAGATTGTGTCCCCTTGTTCTGTTGCTGGTTGCCTGGGAGAAGAGGCCACCCCCTACCTGGCTACAGCCTCTCTTCAGGTAGTTGTAGACAGCAATGAGGTCAGGTCCCCCCTGAGCATCCTCTTCTCCAGGCTAAACAACCCCAGCTCCCTCAGCCTCTCCTCATAGGGTTTGTGTTCCAGGCCCCTCACCAGCTTTGTTGCCCTTCTCTGGACACCTTCCAGCACCTCAACATTTCCTCTTAAATTGAGGAGCCCAGAACTGGACACAGCACTCAAGGTGTAGCCTGAGCAGTGCTGAGTACAGGGGATAGCTAATGTAGCAAAAACCTAAACTAAATAGATACTGTGCTCCAGGCAGAAAATATTAGACTTAAACTGCATGAAGCAGACATTTCGTTAGATGTCTATTTCTTTCAGACATTAATGAACATCATTGCTGAAGGGGCAAAGGAAATAAGACAACAAATATGGTAAAATGCATTCCTTAACAACTTTGAGTAGTAAATATTTCCTGTGAGCTAACAAGGTATAATAAAGAAACCCTACTATATAAAAAGACCTTTAAGGATGTAAGAAAACTGATCTCTGATCAACTCACATAGAAATTAGACCATATAGAATCACAGAATCAAACAGATTGGAAGAGACCTCCAAGATATTTCCACTTGTCTTTTGTTTGGTTGTTGGGTTGGTTGGCTTTTTAAACTTTTCCTGTGATTATAATGCACTACTGGAGGAGATAACAGTTTATTTTAGGATATTTCACACTGGGAGAGCAGAAGCTCTCAACTGCAACGAAAGCTTGAAAAAGATACAGAGAAATCTGAGCAATAAAGACCTCAGATTTAGAAGTTTTCTTTAGCTTCTCCATACTCTTTTCAGGCAGAGTAGCCTACTTTTTATCTTACCTCTTCCTGCAGGTTGCATGGTGAGATTTGTGCTCGTTGTGTTCCTCTTTACCTGTGGAATTCAGGGCACACTGAGCCTGTTTGGCACAGTGCTGGGCCTTGCAAGGTGCTGTTTTCCCATCCATCGTGGGATAAGGCTTATGCCTCTGTGCTAGTTTGAAGCAGGCAAGAATGTTTTGGTGAGAAGAACTAGATCATAGGCTGTGAAAGGAAAACAATGGTGATGTCTACTCCTCTCAGAGTCTTGCTGATGAGGAAAGGAAAGCATTAGATAACACTCTGGCAATTTTGTCTGCACTCTCTGGCTGGGCTCTGGCTGAGCTGCATCTCCCTAACCTCACCTTCCACTCACCTTTGCTTCTTAACCTCTTGGCTGAACCTCTATTCTTCTTTAGGACTGGGGTAAGGTTGAGAGGGGCAGGGGGAAGGTGCAGGGGTGGTTGAGAGCCCCTCCTGGGGACTCAGGCTTCTGGGAGGGGAGTTGTGTTTCTGTATCACCTTTTATCTTGTCTATTTCTGTATACAACTGTATAGACTGTAAATATCTGCTTGTATATTGTGCTAGCTGTAAATACAAGCTTCATTCATATTCCCAGAGCTGATTGAGACTAGTCTGGGTGATTTCTAAAGTGAGGGGGGACGGGGAATACCCAAACCATCACAGCCTCCAACCTAACTTTGAGAAGGTGGGGGTTGGCCTCTTCTCCCAGGCAACCAGCAACAAAACAAGGGGACACAGTCTCAAGTTGTGCCAGGGGAGGTCTAGGCTGGATGTTAGGAGGAAGTTCTTCCCAGAGAGAGTGATTGGCATTGGAATGGGCTGCCCAGGGAGGTGGTGGAGGCACTGTCCCTGGAGGTGTTCAAGCAAAGCCTGGATGAGGCACTTAGTGCCATGGTCTGGTTGACTGGCTAGGGCTGGGTGCTAGGTTGGACTGGATGATCTTGGAGGTCTCTTCCAACCTGGTTGATTCCATGATTCTACTCCCCACTGTGGTAGTTTGGGCTGGATGCCCCTTAAGAAGGCCACAGAGACAAAGTCCTCCAGAAAGAGACTGAGTCCCAGGGCCCTGGCCATCCCAGGATGTTGCAGTGTGGTTGTTCTGCTCAGCTTTCTGCTATCACTGTTTCTAAAGTGGTGCCAAGCTGCCCTTGCTCTCTTCTCCCCTCTCTGTGAAGAGCACACATCCCTGCTTACCTCACGGCCTGCATGGGAGAGGCAGCCTCTGGCCGGCAGGCAGTTCTGAGCTGCGTCAGGAGGCCTGAGGTGGGGAGGGCAGTTCTGGCCCACCCGCAGGCCTGCTGGGGCTGGATGGGGGGGAGGGCGCTAGAAGGCTGGGGTCGGAGTGGCTGAGAGCAGCCAAACAGAGAGGGAACTGGGGCCACTGATTGATACCCGCCTGAACATGAGCCAGCAGTGTGCCCAGGTGGCCAAGAGAGCCAGTGGCATCCTGGCCTGCATCAGGAATGGTGTGGTCAGCAGGAGCAGGGAGGTCATTCTGCCCCTGTGCTCCGCACTGGTTAGACCACACCTTGAGTCCTGTGTTCAGTTCTGGGCCCCCCAGTTTAGGAGGGACATTGAGATGCTTGAGCGTGTCCAGAGAAGGGCGACGAGGCTGGAGAGAGGCCTTGAGCACAGCCCTACGAGGAGAGGCTGAGGGAGCTGGGATTGGTTAGCCTGGAGAAGAGGAGGCTCAGGGGAGACCTTATTGCTGTCTGCAACTACCTGAGGGGTGGTTGTGGCCAGGGGGAGGTTGCTCTCTTCTCTCAGGTGGCCAGCACCAGAACAAGAGGACACAGCCTCAAGCTATACCAGGGGAAATTTAGGCTTGAGGTGAGGAGAAAGTTCTTCACTGAGAGAGTCATTGGACACTGGAGTGGGCTGCCCGGGGAGGTGGTGGAGTCACCATCCCTGGAGCTGTTCAAGGCAGGATTGGACGTGGCACTTGGTGCCATGGTCTAGCCTTGAGCTCTGTGGTAAAGGGTTGGACTTGATGATCTGTGAGGTCTCTTCCAACCTTGGTGATACTGTGATACTGTGAAGGCCTTGTAAGCGTGGCCTGGTTTGTGAGTGTACTCATGCTACCTGAGTGCCTTCTGTACATGTGTGCTTGTAAACAGAGCCTCCTTTTACGCTTCCAGCCAGCGTGCAGCATTTCTGGTTTCACTCCCCAGGAGGAGCACATACGATTTCTGACCTCTGGTATTGGGTATCCTGTGGCCCTTAAACCAGCACACCCACCCGGGCTCTCTCCTGTCTCTTCCTCCATTCTTGGATCCCTTTCCCGCTCTTCCTGCTGACTTCATGACACGCCGCAAAACAGGGGAGCTGCTGGAATCTTCCAGGTGCAAAGTGCATGTCTAGACCAAGATAAGGCTCTTTCATTGCTACTGTGGCTGTCATAGAATCACAGAATCATAGAATCAACCAGGTTGGAAGAGACCTCCAAGATCATCCAGTCCAACCTAGCACCCAGCCCTAGCCAGTCAACCAGACCATGGCACTAAGTGCCTCATCCAGGCTTTGCTTGAACACCTCCAGGGACGGTGCCTCCACCACCTCCCTGGGCAGCCCATTCCAATGCCAATCACTCTCTCTGGGAAGAACTTCCTCCTAACATCCAGCCTAGACCTACCCTGGCACAACTTGAGACTGTGTCCCCTTGTTCTATTGCTGGTTGCCTGGGAGAAGAGGTCACCCCCCACCTGGCTACAATGCCCCTTCAGGTAGTTGTAGACAGTAATAAGATCACCCCTGAGCCTCCCCTCCTCTCTGTCTGTGATGGTTTGGGTGTTCCCTGCCCCCCCACACTTTAGAAGTTACCCAGACTAGTCTCAGCCGGCTCTGGGAATATGAATGAAGCTATTTATTTACAGCAGCACAATATACAAGCAGATATTTACAGTATATACAGTTATAGACAGAAATAGACAAGGTAAAAAGTAATACAGAAACACAACTCCCCTCCCAGAAACCTGAGTCCCCAGGAGGGGCTCTCAACCACCCCTGCACCTTCCCCCTGCCCCTCTCAACCTTACCCCAGTCCTAAGGAAGAACAGAGGTTCAGCCAAGAGGTTAAGAAGCAAAGGTGAGTGGAAGGTGAGGTTAGGGAGCTGCAACTCAGTCAGCAGCCCAGCCAGAAAGTGAGAGAAAATGGCCAGAGTGTTATCTAATGTTTTCATTTCTCCTTCAGCAAGACTCTGAGGGGAGCAGACATCACCACTGTTTTCCTTTCACAGCCTATGATCTAGTTCTTCTCACCAAAACATTCTACCCTGCTTCAAACTAGCACATCATCTCTTCTGCCCCAATAGCTTTCTCCTTTTTAGGGAACATCGCAATTTCTCTCTACACATTCTTTCCACATCTGTTCTCTATCCATGATTTTATAATTTCCAAGACATTGGTGAGCTGTCTGCAAGCATGAAGAGACCCAGGAGCTGTGTTTGTCCTGATTCCCTGCAGCAGGCCAGCAGTTCTCTTTATCCTGAAGTGCTGCAGCACCACCAGCTTCAGCAATGGGTTTTAGTCGTTGTACTTCTGTACAGGAGGAGGTATGGCTTTGTGCATGCACCTCACATTACTCATCCACCAGAGCTCACCTGTGTGGTTGGTGGCTATTTAGAAGAGACCCTGTCTTTCTGTCACACCCAATGTTGTTTTTCTTTCTCCTGAAACATTGGATCTAAGGCATTGCTGGAGGCAAGATGCCCAGTGGGTGATCAAGCCCGCTTTGCTTCTGCCCTGGAAATCAAGATCAGTCATGACTTACAGTACTGCAAGCCAGATGGTTAGCAGGGACGTTGAATTAATTTCTTGGTCTTTGTGTGCAATAATCCAACAAAATGCTTTTACCTTCCTACAGCTGACACTGTTTGGGGTTTTTTTTGCATTTTAAATATTTATTCAGTATTTAATTTAAACCCCTGAGACTAATCCTAGTGCTTTAACTTAGCCCTCAACTAGTTTCTCCAAATCATCTCTATCACAGTTCAGTGATCCTCAACAAATTTGCGTTGCATACTTGTAGGACACAATCCTTTTTCTATTTGTATTTTGGGGGGTTATTTTGGAAAGAGCTACTGGTGATTTTTAGAAGCATTACAAGGCATTAAACTGTTGTTTCTGTCTTTTAAATTATAGATGGTCTCCATAGAGACACTGAAGTTCTACATCACTCTCTTGAATTGCCTGAAGAAGTGGCACTTAGAATTTCATTTGGAACAATGCTAATTAGCAAATGCTGAATTTTAAACAAGCTTCACATCAGGTTTTTTGTCTGACAGGAGCAGCAACCAGCAATTGACTGACCAAACTGACAAAGCAGAATTACAGACAACATGCTATTTAATTATTCATTAGATTTTTTACAGGGTTAACTACAATAGACTCCATTTCCTTTCTGAGGAATCACCAAGCCAGGCAGAAGTGCCTTAGAAATCAAACATAATAAATAGTTGGACAGAATCATCAAAAATGAAATCTGCTTCCCAAATTGCAGATTTATTGAGGAGAAGAAAAGGAGAAACAAACCTCTTCAGCTATTTGATGAGAGTGCCCCGGTGCATGTATGGAATAGAAATAACTTGCCAGAAACCCAGCCCTGCCAACAAAGCTGCTGTAGGAGGATTTTGGTGACCAAAACTTTTGCCAAGCTGGGAGAAGGACAAAACACACATCCCCGGTTTAGAATTAAGCCTGGGCAGTGCTAGGCAGAGAAAGATGTTACAGAGCTCCCCATGGAGCCAAAGATTTCCCACTCTTATGCAGAGGCTCAGGGGTGACCTTATTGCTGTCTACAACTACCTGAAGGGTGGTTGTGGCCAGGAGGAGGTTGCTCTCTTCTCTCAGGTGGCCAGCACCAGAACAAGAGGACACAGCCTCAGGCTGCACCAGGGGAAATTTAGGCTCGAGGTGAGGAGAAAGTTCTTCACTGAGAGAGTCATTGGACACTGGAATGGGCTGCCCAGGGAGGTGGTGGAGTCGCCGTCCCTGGAGCTGCTCAAGGCAGGATTGGAGGTGGCACTTGGTGCCATGGTCTGGCCTTGAGCTCTGTGGTAAAGGGTTGGACTTGATGATCTGTGAGGTCTCTCCCAACCTTGGTGATACTGTGATAGTGTGTAACCACCTCTGATGTGTGTGTATATAGAGTGGCACAGGTCCCCCAGATTCCCCCACAATTCCCCTGCTTAGGCAGATGTTTTGACCACAATAGAGGTCAGAAACTGCCTATGTTCTGCTGAACACAGAAGCCAAATGTTGGTGCTAGAATCAACATTAACCTGATAGGTTTTCTCCTCACAAGGAGAAAATAAAAGCTTTGGAGAAAGCTTTTGTATTATCCAGGATCTTACAAGTTGTAGAACAAGCCATGGTCAAAGGAAATGATTGCAGAAAGGAGGATTATTGGTGGATCCATGCACAAAGTGAGGTGAAAGATCTTGGATGGATGCTGACCTAAGCTCGGATATGCTTGGGAAATAGAGACTGGGACTTACATGTCGATTCCGTTGTCTGCTTTTGACCTATGTATTTCTTTCCCTAGCTAAAGCAAAGACTAAGTCTGCTCCAGCAAAGCCAATGAATGAAGGCAGTGTTCTCCTTTTCCCAAGCCAATGGAAACTGAAGAGGAAATGCTGCTCACTTGTAGATACACAAACACAGGAGCTGCATAGAAGTACCTGTGAGCAGCACTGCCAGAAAAGCTCCAGGTGGTACTTGAATAACTACATTATCTGTGGTTAGATACATTGATGACCGTGTAAGTAATTTTGGTCGACATGTTGTGCCAAGATTTATACTTTGAAGGGGACAGGTGAACTGCTGGCATGCTATGTTCCTTCTCTGGAAGGCAGAAGTAACAGTGGTTGCCAGCACTGTCGGCTTTACGTGCTCTTTGGTACAACTGATGTTTGTGGAGAGCACGGATCCTGAGAGGGAAAAGTCTTTTTAAGGAAGACCAAAGTGACTGTTGTGTTTCAGTAGCAATGGAGTGCAATCTCTTACCATCTTATATCAATCTTTGTGGTGACTTTGTTACTCAAGTGGCAGACAACGAGATACTGGTATTGTCTCTTGATTTGCAGCACTAAACCTTCTTCTGTTATTGTGTTCAGTGTTTCTGTATTCTCTCAAATGCTTCCCATGCATTACACACTGCTGTTAATGATGACTTCAGAAATGGAGAAATGCATGAACCAGCAGGCTAGACTTCAGCTCACACACACATCTCTCAGCCCTGCAGGACAGATGTAGGACACATGGACATCATGCAGCATGGCAGCAGGCATTTCCCCATCACATTCGCTGTGTGGGGAGAAAAACAAGTGTAAAATAAGATGTCCTCAAAACAGTGCATACTCCTTTGGTCAGAATGATGCTGATGTATCAGGTATTTGTATAAGGGAATTCTATTTCTTGAAATGAGACAAATGAATGAGTAGGATGAAATCTAATCAAATGTGACTGGTAATACCATGCACTGATCTGGTAACACATTGTGCTAGTTTGAAGCAAGCTGGAATGTTTTGGTAAAAGAACTAGATAACGGGCAGTGAAATGAAAACAATTGTGTCTCCTTCTCTCACAGTTATGCTGAGAACTCTGGGAAGAAGAAGTAAACATTCTCCATTTTGTCTTTCACTTCTGCCTTTGCCTTCAGACCTAGTCACATCTCATTAACCTTGCTCCTACTAACCTTGCTCCCTAACCTCTTGGCCGCACCTCTATTCTTCCTGAGAACTGGGGTAAGGTTGAGAGGGCAAGGGGAGGTGTTGGGGTGGTTTGAAAGCCCCTCCTGGGGACTCAGGTTTCTGGGAGGGGAGTTGTGCTTTAGTATTGTTTATCCTTTGTATATTTCTGTATATAATTGTATATAACTGTATATATTGTAAATAGCTGCTTGTAAATTCTGCTAGCTGTAAATAAATTGCTTCATCTATATTCCCAGGGTCCGTCTGAGTTAGCTGGGTACCTACAAGTGTGTGAGGGCAGGGTAACCCCCAAACCATCACACACATTGCCATTCTTATTACAGTACATACCTACATACAGGTTAAACTCAGTAGAAAAAAAATCTGTCTGAAGTGGTTCACAATCTGTAGTCAGTTATTTTCCTACTACCACTTTTTTTCACATCAGCAGTCACTGTACTTGCACAAACATTTGAATGATGTGTCATAGGAGAGACTTGCCCTGCAAAGTTTCTGTACACTGTGGCTCTGGTAAATAGTATCTGTACTGAACCTGGCTACAAGAATGATCTCATCTCATGTATTGTTATCCATGCAATATCTACCATTATTATGACTGTATGTCCCAAAATACAGAAAAGGGTTCATGTAAGAATGCAATTATATCCCTTTTCCTTTCAGCCTGGATATTTATTCTTGCTCATTTTGTCAGCAGCGTGAAAAATGCAGGTGCTGAAGCCTTCAGACTTCTTGTTCTCCTCATGCTGAATTCCACACATATCTGAGACAAATTGGCCTCCTTTCATGTGTCCATTCATGTGATGGTTTGGGTGTTACCCACCCCCCTTAGGAAAAATCACCCAGACTAGACTCAGCCAGCTGGAAATTAAGGAATGAAACTATATTTACATCTTAGCACAATTTACAAGCATATTTATACACAAATATATACACAGTTATATACAAGTTAAAAGTAATGCAGAAACCAAATACTCCTCCTGGAAATCAGTTCCCGGGAGGCTCCTGACATAAACTCCCTTCCCCCTCCCTCTTTCTCTCCCTTCAGAAATAACCAGATTAACCCATGTGTATCTCATGTGATAAATCTGGAGATCTGAGGTGAGATGTCAAAAACATGACAAAGAGGTTAGATGGAAACAAGGTTGGGTTGGATTAGAGTTAAGGTAGAGGCAACCATAGAGACCAGACTGCCAGAAAAAAAGATCAGAAGAGAAGTTAGAGCTAACTGAGAAGTGTGTGAGATGTGAGCGTCTTATCTATATTTTGACTAGTTGCATTTCTCAGCAGAAGAATGGGTGATATAGGCTACTGTTGTGGGTTTTTTTTCTTCTCACAGCTAGGGATTTAATTTATCTCAGTAAAATATTCCAATTAGCCTCAAACCAGCACAATTCAACACAGCCTTGTAGGAGTATACAAGAGGCAAAGACTGAAACAGGACCTTTTGACAAATGAGAAGTACAAAGAGGCTGAATTGCTGTCCTTGCTGGTTAAAACAGCTAATCTCAGCAACATTCCAGCACATCAACTGAGTCCAACACAATTACATAGGTTTGAGCAAGCATGCAGTTTCTCCTGGTCACCAAAGGGTTCATAAATGATCACAGAGGAGATTAACAAAAGAACCTTGTATGCACCCATACCTTTCTCTCTCCCATTTGTATGGTGCCAGCTACATAAGTATGCACTTCTCCATTATGTGATTTTGTTTTAATCTAGGGTAAGATCCTGCCTCAGGGATGGCATGCACAAGTGGATTTGCCTTGCTTGCATGACAAGATAGTCAGACACTTTGTAATTGCCTCAAATCCCCAGACTCCCAATGCTATTTCATGGTCTGAAATGTTTGTGGAGAAAAGGAAAAAGGCAGGTGAAAGAAGGCATTGGCATGCTGATCTGGGACCATTTGCTGAGCCTGTGCTATGTTCACTTTAAAGCAGCCTTGTCTGGGGTTGTGTAACCTTAGGGTAAGTGTCCACAAAGCAGCCCTGGTTCACAGAAAGCTGAGGATTGGCAGGGTATTTGGAGAGTGCCAGGAAGTTGAGAGAACACAGGTGGGGTGTGCCACAGCTGGGATCAAGGGGTCTCATAAGCTCTGAGGATATTAAGCATGTAAAACCCCACACAGTCTCAGCTCCCTCTTCCAATATTTTCCAGACTAGGAAAAGAGATATGGAGCTGGACCACTTGACTGAATGAAATGAGCAGAAGTGAGAATTAAATGTTTATTGGATGGTTATATTCACTTTAATATGTTTTCATGTTACCTAGGAACAATTAGCAATTAGTTCAGATCTGGTATCCAAAGAATGCACCTCTGGAACAGGTCCAAATGCATGGGTTCTGGCTGCACTTCAGACTGGGTGTGAGCAGTTTCATCTGTGTCCAAACATAATTTTAATCCAAACAGTGCTTGTTATTTTATAAGGTGACTCTAATTGTTGAAGTAAACAGAAAAAAAAAATAAACTGCCATATAGCCTGTTTGACCTATCTGTATTTATTGCCCTAGTGATGCATCACTTGAACACATCATTTCAGTCTACACTGGTCCAAGAACTGTGAAGCAGCAGTACTTTGTACCAAAATCTGTATTACAACACATTAGCAAGAGAACTTGCTCCCTCAGAGCTAAAGATGTCTCCATAGACTACTGTTTGGCTCCTGTATTTCCTGGCTTTTGGCTGATTTGTCCATGAAGCCAGAATATCACTATGCTGCAGGCTTTTATGTTTCATTTACTAGCTTCCTAAAGAAAACAAGACAAATAAAAAGGTGATTTAATGCACTCCGCAATTACTGTTTAAGCATTACATCATCAGAAGGGCTGTCACTAACTCCTAAGTGGTCCCAATGACAAGACATTACCTAACAACTGCAGAGAAGCCTTTAACCCTTTTGTGAGTTCCATATCTATCTACCACTGAAGCTGGAAATATGTTGCAGGAAACAAATGCATATGCCCAAGTACCTGAAAAAAAAAAAATAATCCCAATTTCTTCCATCTTGTGATTATGGTGTGAACATTTTGCTCTGTAATTCTGAAAAGATGCCAAATTCAGTTCTGTGAAAGAACCATATGAGGACCAAGTGGCTGTGAAGGCAGATTCTGAGAAAGAAGGAAAGCGTGATGAATCATACTAGTGCTATCTGTGCAGACACAGGGTGAGATAGTTCTGTTTCTCTAGGCTGAAGAAGGATGACAGATTAAAATATTATTAAGAGTCTCAGGAAGTTTACAGTTAGTATTCATACAGCTCATGGGTCTTTGCAGCCCTTCAGAGCACTGTGCAATAGTATAGGGAGCACTGTGTTCATCCCGTATGCTGCACAGCAGAAAGAGATAGAGTTAGCTATAACTTTTAGGTGTAAGTAAGATTTCAAAATCAAAAGTCTCTACCATGATTTACATGGAAATGGGCAGGTCCTGAGGTACGAAGCAGCTGTGAGGCACCTCCCAGGCTAATGACTTCTCCGGACAAATCACAGTATTACAGTATCATCAGGGTTGGAAGAGACCTCACAGATCATCAAGTTCAACCCTTTACCACAGAGCTCAAGGCTAGACCATGGCACCAAGTGCCACGTCCAACTTTGTGCACCTTCCAGGAACCTTCTAGGACTGTTCTAGCTGCAGGGCTGAAAACTGCAATCCACACTGAGAAACGGAGCAGGGACCTTCACTGCAGCTGCAGTTCACACAGCCGCACACCAGGAAACTGGCAGCAGAAGCGAGCGCTGCAGGCAGGGGAAATCTGAAAGAGGCACCAAGAACCACGTCTGCATGCTAATGACTAGACTGGCTGCCAGCACGGCATCGTCTCCATGGACTTTCATCTTCTTAAAGACCTATCTTCAGTTTCAAGATCATGCCATCTTTCCCTGATGTGGTCTTGCACACAATGCTCATACCCAGAAGGAGATTATCAGACAGGCAAAGCTCAACCTGTAATGTTTTCTGCATGAAAAAAAGAGTGGAGTAAAAAAGATGTGCATCCTCTTGTTCCCCCCCTACACTAAACAGGTTTCCAGGTCCTCGGAAAGACCATGGTGATGTCGGCAGGCTCGGTCTGTCTTCAAACAAAACCTTTTGTTTTGTTTGAATACAGATGTATAGCAACAAACACAACAGCCCAATTTGTAGGTCTTTTCTTACGGTGCGCAGCTTGCAGCAGCCATGAAAGCACCCAAACCAGGAGACTAAGGAAATATGAGGAGATAAAATACAGAAAAGAACAGCAAGAACACAGTATTTTCTTTTCAAGTCCAAAAAAAAAAAAAATGGTCTGCACAAACCATCCCTCTAACTGGAGCAATTCTTCAGTATTTTATTCCAAATAAATAAATTGCCCAACTCCATCGCCGATGATGTTGCATATTTGTTCCAGCAATACTTAACAGGGTGCTGGGGCTGCACTGCATTGTGTGTTTCCATCTGAGATGACTAAAACAAGCTTCATGAAATCCCCCCAGAAAAGGATGATGTTTCACTAATTCACTACTCTGATAGGATTATAAAAAGACTGACCTTGATTACTCTGCTACTTTGTCATAAGCAATAATAAATCAGAGTAATAACTAGACAGCATGAAAGAATGAGCATTTTCAGCAAAAGAGCAGAGAAGCAGACAGGACCTAATTTGTGTTCTGCTGGCACTCTGCCTCTCAGTGACTTCATATGAAATCTCTCAGCATCTCATAGGATAGCTGAGAACTTGGTAACATTAACCCCATCAGTGCAGTTCCAAATACATAGTGTCCACATCAACTGTTAGCGTAAATTATAGTGAAGAGCTGGCAAAGCACTAGTGAACACCTTCATTATTTCACCAGGTTAAGAGGCTGCACCCATACTAACCATCAACAAAGGTATCATCATCAGTGTGTAAGCATCAAACCACGTTGTTATGAATTATGCAAAATTGATAATCTATATTATGACACCAAGCTAGGAGCAGATGTGGAGCTATTGGAAGGTAGGAGAGCCCTGCAGAGGGACCTGGACAGGCTGGATGGGTGGGCAGAGGCCAATGGGATGAGACTGAACAAGGCCAAGTGCAGGGTTCTGCACTTTGGCCACAACAACCCCAAGCAGCACTACAGGCTGGGGACTGAGTGGCTGGAAAGCAGCCAAAAGGAAAGGGACCAGGGGGTACTGATAGATAGTAGGCTGAAGATGAGGCAGCAGTGTGCCCAGGTGGCCAAGAGAGCCAATGGCATCCTGGCCTGCATCAGGAACAGTGTGGCCAGTAGGACAAGGGAGGTTATTCTGCCTCTGTACTCAGCACTGGTCAGGCCACCCCTTGAGTGCTGTGTCCAGTTCTGGGCCCCTCAATTCAAGAGAGATGTTGAGGTGCTGGAAGGTGTCCAGAGAAGGACACAGAGCAGATCTTCCTGGAGGCACTACTGAGACAGGAGAATAGTGAAGAGGTGATTGGGTACAATCAGCATGGCTTCACCAAGGGCAAATCCTGCCTGACAAACCTGGTCGCCTTCTATGAACAGGTCACGACATTAATAGATGAGGGGCAAGCAACTGATGTCATTTACCTGGACCTGAGCAAGGCCTTTGACACTGTCCTGTACCACATCCTGGTCTCCAAGCTGGTGACACATGGGTTTGATGGGTGGACCATGAGATGGATAAAGATCTGGCTTGATGGCTACACCCAAAGAGTGGCTGTCAATAGGTCCATGTCCAAGTGGAGGCCAGGGACAAGCAGAGTCCTTCAGAGATCAGTCCTGGGACCAGTCTTGTTCAACATCTTTGTTGGTGCCATGGACAGAGGCATTGAGTGCAGCCTCAGCAAGTTTGCTGATAACACCAAGCTGTGTGGTGCAGCAGACATGCTGGAGGGCAGGGATGCCATCCAGAGGGACCTGCACAGGCTGGAGAGGTGGGCACAAGCCAACCTCATGAGGTTCAACAAGACCAAGTGCAGTGTCCTGCATCTGGGTCGAGGCAATCCCAAGCACATATACAAGCTGGGCAGTGAGTGGCTGGACAGCAGCCCTGAGAAAAGGGACTTGGGTGTGCTGGTGGATGAGAAGCTCAACATGAGCCAGCAGTGTGCACTTGCAGCCCAGAAGGCCAACCAGATCCTGGGCTGCATTAGGAGAAGTATGGCCAGCAGGTCAAGGGAGGTGATTCTCTCCCTCTACTCCACTCTGGTGAGACTCTACCTGGAGTACTGCATCCAGTTCTGGAGCCACTATTACAAGAGGGATGTGGATGTGCTGGAGCCTGTCCAGAGAAGGACCACTGGGATGATCAGAGGGCTGGAGCACCTCTGCTATGAGGACAGACTGAAAGAGTTGGGGCTGTTCAGTCTGGAGAAGAGGAGGCCCCCAGGTGACCTTCTTATGGCCTTCCAGTATCTGAAGGGGACCTACAGAAAAGCTGGGGAGGGACTTTTTAGCCTCTCAGGGAGTGACAGGACTGGGGGGAATGGAGCAAAGCTGGAGGTGGGGAGATTCAGACTGGATGTGAGGAGGAAGTTGTTGAGCATGAGAGTGGTGAGAGGCTGGAATGGGTTGCTCAGGGAGGTGGTTGAGGCCCTGTCCCTGGAGGTATTTTAGACCAGGCTGGATAAGTCTCTGGCTAGCTTGATCTAGGGTAGGGTGTCCCTGCCCATGGCAGGGGGGCTGGAACTAGATGATCCTTGCGGTCCCTTCCAACCCTGACTTATTCTATGACTCTAAATGAATTTGGTCTGTGATGTTGCATCCTGTAACACCATCTAAGTAGGCATTGTCTGCAGCAACCAGACTCCTAAACCCTTGCATCTCACACAGAGAAAATCACTAGAAAACTGAACTATTAGAAATTAAATTAAAACAAAACACGGAAATTGTTGTTCCAAAGTAAAAAGTGACTCAAAAGATGTTCATTCCATTAGTACATTCAATAACACAAGGCAAAATTGCAATTCTAATGGAGACTTTTCAACAGCAATCATAAATGATCAATGAAGATGTCTTTTCAAGTACCACATGGTTCAGTAGAGAGCTCGCAACCATTTAATAAACAATTTGCTAAAGAAAACAGAAGCAGCAAATTTTGCCCTCAATTAAAGCAAATGAGATTGCATATATAAGTCAACAGTAACTCTGAGTGACATTGTTGTGATATTAAATATTGATTGAAATTGAGCATAAACATATGTATTGTTCTAGTGGCATCCTGGCCTGCATCAGGAATGGTGTGGTCAGCAGGAGCAGGGAGGTCATTCTGCCCCTGTACTCTGCACTGGTTAGACCACACCTTGAGTCCTGTGTTCAGTTCTGGGCCCCCCAGTTTAGGAGGGACATTGAGATGCTTGAGCGTGTCCAGAGAAGGGCAACGAGGCTGGGGAGAGGCCTTGAGCACAGCCCTACGAGGAGAGGCTGAGGGAGCTGGGATTGGTTAGCCTGGAGAAGAGGAGGCTCAGGGGAGACCTTATTGCTGTCTACAACTACCTGAGGGGAGGTTGTGGCCAGGGGGAGGTTGCTCTCTTCTCTCAGGTGGCCAGCACCAGAACAAGAGGGGACAGCCTCAAGCTACACCAGGGGAAATTTAGGCTTGAGGTGAGGAGAAAATTCTTCACTGAGAGAGTCATTGGACACTGGAATGGGCTGCCCGGGGAGGTGGTGGAGTCACCATCCCTGGAGCTGTTCAAGGCAGGATTGGACGTGGCACTTGGTGCCATGGTCTGGCCTTGAGCTCTGTGGTAAAGGGTTGGACTTGATGATCTGTGAGGTCTCTTCCAACCTTGGTGATACAGTGATACTGTGATACTGTGATTTTATTCTGTTAGTGCACAAGTTCTCTTTTCTCTTCTCTTCTCTTCTCTTCTCTTCTCTTCTCTTCTCTTCTCTTCTCTTCTCTTCTCTTCTCTTCTCTTCTCTTCTCTTCTCTTCTCTTCTCTTCTCTTCTCCTCTCTTCTCCTCTCTTCTCCTCTCTTCTCCTCTCTTCTCCTCTCTTCTCCTCTCTTCTCCTCTCTTCTCTTCTCTTTTTGATGTAGTACTGTGTATTTCTTCATTGCACTGAGGGCAAAATGCAAAATGTGCCCTGGTGAACACTCCACATGCACAACCAGTACCTTCTCAGAAACGTTTTTTTCAGAGAAGCGAACTGATGTGAGAGTGAAACCACCTCTACTCATCAGGGGAAGACAGATTTTTTTGGTAAGTATTTGCTATTCTGCAGTTCCTGTTTTCTTTTCATTTGAGCTGTTGATGAATCTGACTGCCTGGCCTTCTGGACAGTTTATGAGGTAGAATCATAGAATTATAGAATCAACCAGGTTGGAAGAGACCTCCAAGATCATCCAGTCCAACCTAGCACCCAGCCCTAGCCAGTCAACCAGACCATGGCACTAAGTGCCTCATCCAGGCTTTCTTGAACACCTCCAGGCACGGTGCCTCCACCACCTCCCTGGGCAGCCCATTCCAATGCCAATCACTCTGGGAAGAACTTCCTCCTAACACCCAGCCTATACTTCCCCTGGCACAACTTGAGACTGTATCCCCTTTTTCTATTGCTGCTTGCCTGGCAGAAGAGGCCACCCCCTACCTGGCTACAATGTCCCTACAGATATTGTATTTTATTTCATATCAAATCTAAGAAACTGAAATACAAAAGTCAGTGTCAGATAATAAGGTGATCAGAAAACTCTCTTTTGCACATCCTAGCATTTGTTGACTTGAACACTTTGCATTTAAATTCTTTCTTTGCTTTCTTTTTAAAAGGAAAAAAGAAAAGCCAAAACACTTTTGGGTGAAGTAAAAAAAGTGATAGTCAAACTTCCTCTGAATATTAACAGTAAATATTAATATTAGACAAAACTAAATATATTTCCTTCAAAGTTACTGTTTCTATTTTTCTTTTCCATGTTAGAAATATGTGAGAGAAAGAGACTGTAATGGAAGCTGGGTTTCATTCTTGACCAAAGGAGATACTGGCAAGATCTCACTATGATTTATGTGCATACATCTTATATTTCATTCCCTTATCTTTTTTAATGAGTAGTGAATAATTCAGAGAACAACTGGGTGGGTAACAGAGTTTGTGCACCCCTGCAGATCGAATCTTCTAATTACCCAGTAACAGATATAGCTTGGAATTGGTAACACCAGGTTTCCTTACTCCACATATTCATGGCTCAGGGCTCTTCCCTATTCATGAGCCCTTTGCTCTCCAGCTCCCAGTTAGTTCTCAGCTTGTCCTTCAAGACATCCAACAAGGCTGACAGTGAAGATAATGTTCATAAGAGGCCACTTGCCCTTGGGGAAGTCAGCTGTCACTATTCAACTTGCTCCAGCAAAACATTAAGTATCTGGTCTATGGTAATAACATGCCTATCACTGTTGCCTCAGACCAGGCTTCAGCCTGGTCAGAAAGAGGCTCACAAATCCTTACCAAGGCCTTTTTATTCCCCAATAACTCCTTCTCTTTGAGCATTATCTCTGGAGTTCATGGACCTGAGCACACACTTAGAAAATTTTATTAGTTATCTACAAAAAGATAAAATGAAGATGGACAGAAGCTGAGTTACTCATCTGGACATCAGGAAATAATATGGTAAGGTTGTTTATATGCAGGCAGGCAGCTCACTAATGGCATCACTGCAAAGCACAGAGATTTCCAACTGGAAAAAAATAAACAACTAAGGGAGCTACACAAAATACTCAGAACTCAAAGGACTTGATTGAGAGCTCCTCAGGAGTTTGCTGTGGGCATAATGAACAGGATATTTTAAAACTACAGCCAACTCAAACAAAAAGCTGAGGGCATTCTGCAGTTCGGGGAAGAGAGACACAACTGACAGGGGAAAACCACCAGTTTTGTCATCAACCTGTCTCTGAAATATACTACAGTAAAGAGGCCTGCCTATTTAGCTCCACTGAAAGTGCAGTTACGACAGGGAGACAGGCTGGCTTTCAGGAGTGTGATGGTTTGGGTCTTATCCACCCCCCCACACTTTAGAACTCACCCAGACTAGTCTCAGCCAGCTCTGGGAATATGAATGAAGCTATTTATTTACAGCTAGCAGAATATACAAGCAGATATTTACAGTCTATACAGTTATAGACAGAAATAGACAAGGTAAAAGTAATACAGAAACACAACTCCCCTCCCAGAAACCTGAGTCCCCAGGAGGGGCTCTCAACCACCCCTGCACCTTCCCCCTGCCCCTCTCAACCTTACCCCAGTCCTAAAGAAGAATAGAGGTTCAGCCAAGAGGTTATGAAGCAAAGGTGGGTTAGTTCAAGTGGAAGGTGAGGTTAGGGAGATGCAGCTCCGTCAGTGCCCAGCCAGAAAGTGAGAGAAAATGGCCAGAGTGTTATCTAATGTTTTTCTTTCTTCTTCAACAAGACTCTGAGGGGAGTAGACATCACCACTGTTTTCCTTTCACAGCCTGTGATCTAGTTCTTATCACCAAAACATTCTACCCTGCTTCAAACTAGCACAAGGAGGTTCATGTAATCGCAGAACAGAATCATAGAAAGGTTTGTGTTGGAAAGGACCTTAAAGATCATCTAGCTCTGACACCCTGCCATAAGCAGAGACACCTCCTACTAGATCAGGTTGCTCAAAGCCCTGTCCAAACTGGCTTTGGACGCTTCCAGGGCTGGACCCTACACAACACTGGGCAACCTATTCCAGAGCCTCATCACTCTCATGGTGGAGAATTTCTTTCTAATGTCTAATCTCAGCCTAGCTTCTTCTGGTTGGAAGTCATGGCACCACTACATACCTTTGTGAAAATCCATCTCCAGCTGTTCTGTAGGACCCCTTTAAATACTGGAAGGCTGCTATAAGATATTTGAGGATGTAATTCCCGGAAGCCAAATCATTGTGTGGAGCTTTCCGAGCTTGTTTAAGATAGGTTCGTCAACCACCAGTGCTGGCAGGAGCAGCAGAGTGCTCAGAACAGGCTGCAAAACCTGTTTGGGAAGTAGGGGACAGCCAGTGGGTACATAAATGTGAGTCTCAGGAGGGCCCCAGCCGTCTCTGAAGGGCAACAATGAAGACACCTAGCAGCTGCCAGCTCTTTCTGGTCAAGCCACCCCAGCCACCACTGTAGCACACTGAGCCCTGGCCTATCCTTTCAGGGTGGCCTGCAAAGGCATGTAATTACACTTGGGAACTGTGTGTGCTCATCCCACTGAAAATGAGGACATCTATTTAGCAGCTGCAGTACCACCAGATTGAGAGATTATCACAGAATCACAGAATTAACCAGGGTGGAAAAGACCTCTAGGATCATTGAATCCAACCTATCACCTAACTCTTCTAATTAACTAAATCATGGCACTACATGCTTCATCCAGCCTCCTCTTAAACACCTCCAGGGATGGTGACTCCACCACCTCCTCAGGCAGCACATTCCAATGGCAAATCACTCTTTCTGTGAAGAACTTCTTAACATCCAGCCTAAAGCTGTCCTGGTGCACTTTCAAACTGTGTCTGCTTGTTCTGTCACTGGGCGCTTGGGAGAAGAGACCAACCCCTGCCTGGCTACAATCTCCTTTCAGATAGTTGTAGACAGCAATGAGGTCCCCCCTGAGCCTACTCTTCTCCAGTGTTCAGCCTCAACTGCTTCTCGTAGGGCTGTGCTCCAAGCCCCTCACCAGCCTTGGTGCCCTTCTCTGGACATGTTCAAGCACCTCAGCATCTTTCTTAAATTGAGGGGCCCAGAACTGAACACAGTACTCAAGGTGTGGCCTAACCAGTGCAGAGTGCAGGGGCAGAATGACCTCCCTGCTCCTGCTGGCCACACTGCTCCTGATACAGGCCAGGATGCCATTGGCCTTCTTGACCACCTGGGCACACTGCTGGCTCATGTTTAGTCAGCAGTACCCCCAGGTTCCTCTCTGCCTGGCTGCTCTCCAGCTACTCTGTCCCCAGCCTGTAGCACTACATGGGGTTGTTGTGGCCAAAGTGCAGAACCTGGCACTTGGCCTTATTACAACTCATGGCATTGGATTGTGCCCACCCATCCAGCCTGTCCAGGTCCCTCTGCAGAGCCCTCCTGCCTTCCAACAGATCAACACCTGCTCCCAGCTTGGTGTCCTCTGCAAACTTACTGATGCTGGACTCAATCCTCTTATCCAGATCATCAGTGGAGATATTAAACAGGACTGGGCCCAGCACTGATCCCTGTGGGACACCACTAGTGACAGCTGCCAACTGGATGTGGCACCATTCACCACCACTCTCTGTGCCTGTCCATCCAGCCAGTTCTTAACCCAGCACTGAGTGCCCCTGTCCAAGCTGAGGGCTGCCAGCTCTGTCAGGAGTTTGCTATGGCAGACTGTGTCAAAAGCCTTGCTGAAGTCCAGGTAGACTACATCCACAGCCTTTCCCGCATCTACCAGGTGGCTCACCTGGTCATAAACAGAGATCAAGTTGGTCAGGCAGGACCTGCCTTTTCTAAACCCATGCTGTCTGGGTCTGATCCCCTGGCCATCCTGTAGGTGCTCTGTGATTGCACTCAGAGTGGTCTGCTCCATTATCTTGCATGGCACTGAGGACAGGTAGACAGACCTGTAATTTCCTGAGTCCTCCTTCTGACCCTGATTATGCATAGGCATCACATTGGCCAGCTTCCAGTTTTCAGGGACCTGTCCAGTGAGCCTTGACTGTTGATGAATGATGGAGAGTGGCTTGGCCAGCTCATCTGCCAGCTCTCTCATCACCCTTGAGTGGATGCCATCTCTGGTCCCATTATTGTTCCCTGGCATAGCAGTACCTGTGGAGGAGTATAAAGTTGTAAGCATCACTCCTCTGCAGACTGATGAATAGGCATTTGCTGCAATAAACTGCTGTTAACTTCTTGCAAGTCACATCCAAACTGATGCTGGATGGCTCTGCACCACATTCCTTTTGCCATTTGCTAAACTGTTCAAAATGGGAAAAGTGTTCACATTTGATTTCGCCACAAAGACTCAATCTGGGACCTGCACCACCTTCTCTGTAGTCTCTATTTCACTATTTTTAAGACTGGTGTGATGAAATAAAAAAGATACATTAGGGCTAGAGGCTAAGGAAAGGAGCTAGGAAACACTGTGCTGTAGTTTTTGAAATCCACAGTGCTTCCAGGCATGCTTTAAAGCTCTTCTCTGGACTTCAGCAAGGCCTTTGACACTGTCCCCCACAGCATACTGCTGGCTAAGCTGTCAGCCCATGGCTTGGATGACAACACTCTGTGCTGGGTTAGGAACTGGCTGGAGGGACAAGCCCAGAGAGTGGTGGTGAATGGTGCCACATCCAGCTGGCAGCTGGCACTAGTGGTGTCCCTCAGGGATCAGTGCTGGGCCCCATCCTCTTTAACATCTTCATAGATGATCTGGATGAGGGCATGGAGTCAGTCATCAGCAAGTTTGCAGATGACACCAAGCTGGGGGAAGATGTGACTGAGTTGGAAGGCAGAAGGGCTCTGCAGCGGGACCTTGACCACCTGGACAGATGGGCAGAGTCCAAGGGGATGGCTTCAATAGCTCCAAGTGCAGGGTGCTGCACTTTGGCCACAACAACCCCATGCAGAGATACAGGCTGGGGTCGGAGTGGCTGGAGAGCAGCCAGACAGAGAGGGATCTGGGGGTGCTGATTGATACCCACCTGAACATGAGCCAGCAGTGTGCCCAGGTGGCCAAGAGAGCCAGTGGCATCCTGGCCTGCATCAGGAATGGTGTGGTCAGCAGGAGCAGGGAGGTCATTCTGCCCCTGTACTCCGCACTGGTTAGACCACACCTTGAGTGCTGTGTTCAGTTCTGGGCCCCCCAGTTTAGGAGGGACATTGAGATGCTTGAGCGTGTCCAGAGAAGGGCAACGAGGCTGGAGAGAGGCCTTGAGCACAGCCCTACGAGGAGAGGCTGAGGGAGCTGGGATTGGTTAGCCTGGAGAAGAGGAGGCTCAGGGGAGACCTTATTGCTGTCTGCAACTACCTGAGGGGTGGTTGTGGCCGGGAGGAGGTTGCTCTCTTCTCTCAGGTGGCCAGCACCAGAACAAGAGGACACAGTCTCAGGTTGCGCCAGAGGAAATTTAGGCTGGAGGTGAGGAGAAAGTTCTTCACTGAGAGAGTCATTGGACACTGGAATGGGCTGCCCGGGGAGGTGGTGGAGTTGCCGTCCCTGGAGCTGTTCAAGGCAGGACTGGACGTGGCACTTGGTGCCATGGTCTAGCCTTGAGCTCTGTGGTAAAGGGTTGGACTTGATGATCTGTGAGGTCTCTTCCAACCCTGATGATACTCTGATACTGTGATACTGTGACACTGTTTTCAGATAGTCCATATTCAACCCATGTAAGACTTCAGTCCTACAATCTGCTAATATTTCAGAACTTGAAGAGAACTATGTGTGGGCAATAACTGAATAGAGAAAACACCCTAAAAAACCAGTACCCATCTTGGTGACATGAACTGCTGCACGAGACAAGGTCAGCCTTAAAGACTATGTGGGAAGCCATGACACCACTGGAGTCATTGATGGAACTGGAAATATAAAATGATTGTGCCTGCCACTCCTTCCAGTCACAGTCCCCCAGAACCCTCCTCAGCTGCTACCTAAAGGCTATAGGGTTGAAAATTGTTTGCTGAATTCTCAGACAAGGCCATAAGCTCCTTGGCTTTAAAACTTGCATTCATTATAGCCCCTGCCTCATGAAAATCCATACAGTAGGGGTCCGTGTGCGTTTCCTGCTTGCTAGGGTGCATGGGCCTGAGCACCAGCCATAGTTCCCCTGACAATTTCACTATCTCAAACTCAGCATTGCTGGCACAAAGATTTGGTATGGAGCTTCCTCCTTTCCATGAAAAGGAGTGAGACATGAGAGATGCACACTTGCTCATGCATGCTGTTTTCCTCTGCATCAAGTGGTTGTCAGTCATTTTGTTCAAGGTGGGAAGATGTGCAGGGATGAGGAGAAGCTGACCCCTGTTCCCTGTATCACAAAGGACAGTTTGACCTTCTTGGATGATCTTGCTGATGCAGACCATGCTGCAGGCAGGCCGAGAGCACTGACTTCCCTCAAAATAGAGATGTCTTTCAGAGTCCCGAAATGAAGTAGTTAAAGCCTAGAGACTGGGAAAGCAAAAGGCATGATCCATGGGCTGACTACAGTGGTGTCTGGTGACAGCATCTGCACGGTCCACAGGTGCTTGCCTTCCAGACAAGTGCAAATGTGCATGGCCCCCAACAAAGCTTTTACAGGGGAACAGCTTTCCCAGTAGCAAGTCTGGTCATCACCTCTTCATGCTTTTTCTCCAGTGTCCGCATTAAACACACCTCTGCTGAGCACGCCTTGAATATTCTCCTTTGCATTGGTTCTTCCTCTCTAACCCATGCAGGGAGCTGAATGCAGGCTGTGGTGGCTTAGTTTCTGCACCAGAACTGCTATAATTTGTGTCAGGTTGCATTCCCAAGGCCATTTGCATGCTTCACCTTTTTTCATCTGTTTTAGATCTTTCTTCAAACACTTCTGCCCCCACTCACCTCTCTTCTCTGCAAGGATTGTCCCAGAGCTGGCTCCACAGAAATCTCTCATCATTTCTAGAAGGACTCTGCTGTGTGAGTGCTTTACTAAACACATTCATCTTCTATTCCTCCCTAAGGTCATTGGTCCAACTTTCCTGCTTTTATTTATACCAGTAACAACTTTTTCTTTTTAAATCTTTTCTTCTTTTTTAATAGAGGGTATTAAAAAAACAAACCCAAAGCCACAAATCTTCATCTTGTAAAATTTGGTCTGACCTATCTCTTCAGATTCAAAGAGATTCTGAACTTATGATGAATCTGCCTTGTTCAGCTAATCCCACCTAATCACCAAAGTTCATGGGCACTGAGTTGGTAGTGCAGGAACAGAACAACATGACTGTAGAGTGATGCTCTCGCTGTTTTTTGTTGAAAAGAATGGTGGAGTTTTTGTATTTGGAAACACAAAGTTAGGATAAAATTCTCTACAAGATGATGAATTAGCAATTTATTGCAGATTGAACTATGAAACAGCAACCAATTCACTCAGAGGGAAGTACACTCCATTCATTAGAAAACCTGCATGTAAAAAGACTTTGCCAATATGCTACAGTAAGACTGAGGAGATTAAATCAGTTCCAAAATTAGCATTCAACAGTGTGCAGCCAGCAATAGCCCTAAGAAATGGTTCAGTTTTCTCACCAGTTCAGCCATGTGACCTTAATGCCTTCTACAATTGTTACTGCATTAACTGCACAAATTAATTTAATCTGGAATTTAGTCAAGACAATGCCTGACAAGCTATAAATTGCTACCTTGCTATACAAGTTGATTCTATAACCACTGGGCAAAAGCTTAGGAACTAAAGCTTTAGCAATTAACAGGCTGCAAACAGATTAGTTTCATATTTCATCCTTGAAGTAATGTCATAATTTGGCAATGTGGAGTCATTTGCATGTGATGGACATTAATCATGAAAAAGTATCTGAATTCTTCCCTATTCTGTTAAAATGAGAAGCACTAAACTGTGTTCCATTATTTCACAGTAAGCAATGCACTGCAAAAAGTCTGAAAAAGTCCCCAGCTTTACCTATGTGAACAGATTTGACTTTTTCATTTATGCATTTTCACTAATGGCAATAGCTTTGATACAAAGAAGCTTCTTGCCTCATCAGAGAAGGAAGGTTATTTTCCCTCAGATAGTAACTACCTACTACTTGGGAGCATAGAATCATAGAATCGACCAGGTTGGAAGAGACCTCCAAGATCATCCAGTCCAACCTAGCACCCAGCCCTAGCCAGTCAACCAGACCATGGCACCAAGTGCCTCATTCAGGCTTTTCTTGAACACCTCCAGGGATGGTGCCTCCACCACCTCCCTGGGCAGCCCATTCCAATGCCAATCACTCTCTCTGGGAAGAACTTCGTCCTAACATCCAGCCTGTACTTCCCCTGGCACAACTTGAGACTGTGTCCCCTTGTTCTGTTGCTGGTTGCCTGGGAGAAGAGACCAACTCCACCTGGCTACAACCTCCCTTCAGGGAGTTGTAGACAGCAATGAGGTCTGCCCTGAGCCTCCTCATCTCCAGGTTGCACACCCCCAGCTTCCTCAGCCTCTCCTCATAGGGTTTGTGTTCCAGGCCCCTCACCAGCTTTGTTGCCCTTCTCTGGACACCTTCCAGCACCTCAACATCTCTCTTGAATTGAGGAGCCCAGAACTGGACACAGCACTCAAGGTGTGGCCTGACCAGTGTTGAGTACAGGGGCAGAATAACCTCCCTTGTCCTACTGGCCACACTGTTCCTGATGCAGGCCAGGATGCCACTGGCTCTCTTGGCCACCTGGGCACACTGCTGCCTCATCTTCAGCTACTATCTATCAGTACCCCCTGGTCCCTTTCCTCCTGACTGCTCTCCAGCCACTCAGTCCCCAGCCTGTAGTGCTGCTTGGGGTTGTTGTGGCCAAAGTGCAGAATCCTGCACTTAGCCTTGTTAAATCTCATCTCATTGGCCTCTGTCCACCCATCCAGCCTGGCCAGGTCCCTCTGCAGGGCTCTCCTACCTTCCAACAGCTCCACAGCTGCTCCTAGCTTGGTGTCATCTGCAAACTTACTGATGCTGGACTCAATGCCCTCGTCCAGATCATCAATAAAGATATTGAACAGGACTGGGCCCAGCACTGATCCCTGGGGAACACCACTTGTGACTGGCTGCCAACTGGATGTGGCACCATTCACCACCACTCTCTGGGCTCTGCCATCCAGCCAGTTCTTGACCCATATCACAGTGAATCTGTCCAAGCCATGAGCTGCCTGCTTGGCTAGGAGCTTCTTGTGGCAGACAGTGTCAAAGGCTTTGCTGAAGTCCCAATGTGTCTAAGTACAGAGCACTAAAATGGTATTATTATAACTATTGCTTCATAGAACTTCAAACTACCACAATAATTTAATATCAGTGCAATCAAATTTTATGTGACTTTGTCTTCAGGCATACTTCTACAATCAAGAGCTTTCTAATAGCACTTTTTGTTAGATGGCTTCTCCTGCAGTAGTTTGGTGAATAGTAACTGATCTCCTAATCTAAAGCTGCCTAATAACAGAAATCAATTCAGTGAGGTGCTCTTTGTAGAATATGTAAATTGTGGCTCATAAAGCCTAAGAAGAGATGGAGATTAGGTTTGAAGTGAAGAGACAGGGAGAAGAGAGTTGGTGGGAGAAGAGAGTTGGTGGGAGAAGAGGGCTAGGAGGGATCCCAGTGCCTCTAGAGATTTTGGCCCTGTTCCTGCTTCCCTCACTGTCTCAGACTTAACAGACCCTTTGCACCACATTATGGACCTAAACTCATGTGCTAGTTTGAAGCAGGCTAAAATGTTTTGGTGAGAGAAAGTAGATAATTGGCTATGAAAGGAAAACATGGTTGTGTCTCTTCTCTCACAGTCCCGCTGAGAAGTATGGGAACAAGAAGTAAACATTAGATAACATTCTCCATTTTCTCTTCACTTTGCTTTTGGCTTCAGACTGAGCAACATCTCATTAACCTCGCTGCCACTAACCTTCCTTCTTAACCTCTTGGCTGCACCTCTATTCTCAGGATTGGGGTAAGGTTGAGAGGGGCAGGGGGAAGGTGCAGGGGTGGTTGAGAGCCCCTCCTGGGGACTCAGGTTTCTGGGAGGGGAGTTGTGCTTCTGTATTACTTTTCCTTTGTATATTTTTGTATATAACTGTATATACTGTAAATATCTGCTTGTATATTGTGCTAGCTGTAAATAAATAGCTTCATTCATATTCCCAGAGCCCATCTGAGTTAGCTGGGGCAATTTCCACAGCGTGGGGGGGTGGGTTACAGCCAAACCACCATAACTCAAAATCCAGTGCATTGATCTCCACTGGAAACAACCTCTGTGCAGAGGCAATGCCTTAAAGATCACTGTCAGTGATTGCTTGAACTTACATCTAATATGATTCTGCTCATGAGAAGTGGCCAGTAGAGCTCTCCTCGGATACAAGAAGACATGTGTGTACATAGATGGGAGGCTATGTGGCACTTCACGTTTTCAGAAGCAGCCACTCTGCTGAGACAAAGGCAGCATTTTAGGAAAGCAGTGAAGCAATGCAGCACCCAGCACACCCTCACAGCTGCAGCACCCAGCACACCCTCACAGCTGCACTGACAGCTAAGGTAGACTTCCAGCGGCTTTTAGCTCGGGACAACCTGTTCTGTATGCTTTTTTTCTCCTTGTTTTTTTTTGTAACAAACACAGCTCTCTGCTTCTGCAAGCCAAGCAAGACTCAGAGGTGAGGAGAAAGTTCTTCACTGAGAGAGTCATTGGACACTGGAATGGGCTGCCCGGGGAGGTGGTGGAGTCGCCGTCCCTGGAGCTGTTCAAGGCAGGACTGGACGTGGCACTTGGTGCCATGGTCTAGCCTTGAGCTCTGTGGTAAAGGGTTGGACTTGATGATCTGTGAGGTCTCTTCCATCCCTGATGATTCTGTGATACTGTGATACCAGCAGGGCTGTAAGCAGTGCGCAGAAAGATTCTCTTCTGCACCCTCCCTTGAGTGATCGTCCTGTCTTAGGCAACACAGAGGGAAAAAATGCTCGGTGAGAAATCAGCAGGGTAAGACAAAATGTTGGTGTGTGTTTGTGGAAATGGAGATTTGGAAAAAGATGTGTCATTGGCAGCCCTGATCAGAGAGAAATAGATGGTCCCATGTACTGGTTCAGGCTGGGGTAGAGGTCATTTTCTTCATAGTAGCTCCTATGGTGCTGGGTTTTGGATTTGTGATCCAAGCAGTGCTGATAACACTGGGATGTTTTAGCTATTGCTGAGCAGTGCTTACGCTGCATCAGGGCCTTTCCTGCCCCTCATGCTGCCTCATCAGGAAGTGTGCTAGAGGTGTGCAAGAACTTGGGAGGGAACACAACCAGGACAGCTGAACTAAGCTCACCAAAGGGATATTGCAGATCATATGATGCCATGATCAGTATATAAAGCTGGGAAGAAGAAGGAAAGGGAGAGATTTGAAGTGATGAAAAAGAATCATTGTGTGATGGAGCCCTTGCTTTCCTAGGGGTAGCTGAACACCTGCCTGCTGATAGAAAGCAATGAACAAATTCCTTGGCTTGCTTTGCTTGCACATGTGTGGATTTTGTTTTCCTGATTAAAATGTCTTTATCTCAACTCACAAATTTTTGCACTTTAACCCTTATGATTCTCTCCTCATCCTACCAGTGAGCAAAGTGCTCTGTCTCCACTTCAGGCTGGCTGAGCAAGCAGGAGGACTTCATTTGCTGTCTCTCTATTACCTGGAGAGGTCAGAGTCTGTGCCAAACACAAAGGCAGCATCTTGGATGATGACTCAAGCGGTGTCACTGTGATGCCACGCAAGTTTCCTGTGCTGAGAGTGCAGTTCTGCTTTCACACTTGCAGTAGCAAATTACAGGACTAAAAGAGCAGTGAAAGCACAAAGTTATTCCTCAAAGTCAGAAAGTGCCAGAATTGAGTTTCTCTGCCACTTTCACTCCCCTACCTCCCTTCCAGCCCTTAATTTTGTTGTCCTACAATGAAATCGCCCTGCTTGTTTCACTTCTTTCCCTGACACTAGTAGGAGCTGAATCAGCATGGTGCAGTGAGAGAAATACTGCATAGTTCATCTCTTTTCGTGTGATGCAGAAGTTAGGCAATGGGAGGGGGATGTGATATAGGAGCTGGAAGAAGAGAAAAGCCAACCTGTGAGACAAAGCAGTCTTTTGCTACCCTGGTAAACAACTGCTCATGGTCTTGCACAACTTGCTCATGGACTCCTTGCATGAAGTAGGTTGACCACTCAGACTCAGGACTGTGTACAGGTAGTTGCTTCCTCTAAGCAATAGCTGCCTGACACAAAGGCTTAGATTGATTTTCAGACACAAAGGACACTGTTACTGACGAGGTCTCTGTACCACACGAGGTATGATTGTGATTCTAACAGATGCAAATTGCTCAGATTGAGCTTTCAGAAATACTGCTTTTCACTGCACCTCAGCTTCTTCCATTTCATAAGGACCAGCCACGTTCTTCCTTTACTCTGTGTGCAAGAAAGCAAGCAGTATTTTAAAATCACTCAGCTAAGTAAGTATCACAGGAAAAAAATGAAGAAACTAGTAATCCTGCCTTTGGAACAAGAGATGACTATTGGGTAGTGATTAGGATATGGAATAATGCATTCAAAACGTTTGCAATGAAATATTTAGTACACTGGTGCAAAGTTGCTACAGGCAGCATAGAAGGAGACAATTCAGAATCACAATGTTTTGCAATTATAGTTGCAGTAGGTCAAACTGGAGTTTCATGGGTAACCTTAGTTGGGCAGGTTTTAAGTCTTGAGTGTTTAGTTTTGTAGCCCTAAGGCCATTCTGTGCAAGTGTTCACTATAGAAAACTGAGCTAGGGAAGAAGCTGCTTACCTTCATCCACAAATTAATTTGATGGAAAATAAATCAGCAAGGAAATTTTCACACTTTTAGCTGTGCTTTTGTCACTGTTTAGCAGAGCAAGGCATCTTCTTTGGTAGTGAAAAAAGGTTTGATATGAATCATAGAATCAACCAGGTTGGAAGAGACCTCCAAGATCATCCAGTCCAACCTAGCACCCAGCCCTAGCCAGTCAACCAGACCATGGCACTAAGTGCCTCATCCAGGCTTTGCTTGAACACCTCCAGGGACGGTGCCTCCACCACCTCCCTGGGCAGCCCATTCCAATGCCAATCACTCTCTCTGGGAAGAACTTCCTCCTAATATCCAGCCTATACTTTCCACAGCACAACTTGAGATTGTGTCCCCTTGTTCTGTTGCTGGTTGCCTGGGAGAAGAGGCCACCCCCTACCTGGCTACAGCCTCCCTTCAGGTAGTTGTAGACAGCAATGAGGTCCCCCCTGAGCATCCTCTTCTCCAGGCTAAACAACCCCAGCTCCCTCAGCCTCTCCTCATAGGGTTTGTGTTCCAGGCCCCTCACCAGCTTTGTTGCCCTTCTCTGGACACCTTCCAGCACCTCAACATCTCTCTTGAACTGAGGGGCCCAGATATATTGACTTGATTTACTGATTTAATCTACTTGACTTTAATTCATCTATGCAGGGCAGATAAACTCATGCAAACCAATTGTTAGGGCATGTGTGGTACACGCATAGGAATTTTCCTGCAGGAAATATCTAAAGAAGCAAATAGGTTATTAGAAAACATCTGTCAAATTTTATGTCAAAATCCATGACAAACCAGTTTTGATAATGTGGCAGATTCCTAGGGAGCTAAATACTCTGGGTTAACATATTTTACTTAACAAAGAGATTCAGTCCAAACCTGAATCATGGTTTTGTCTCCTGCCAGAATGTCTGAAGGAAATCTTTAGTTTTAATGCCTTTGTACAGAAAGCTCAGAATAAGGAGAGAATATCTGGCAAGTTCTGAACTGTAGCAGGCTTACAACTAGCTTTTCTAAGTTGAATACTTTCATGTATACATAGAGTTAGCAGGAGCAGGGGAAGCTTTGGCAAGTGGTTTAGGAGAAGTAGACAAAGTGAGTGTCATTAGTGCTGCTGGAAAAACTGCAGTGTTCAGGCAGCTCACAATCAAATATATAGCTTTATGGGCAACAAACACTCCATGAAACAACTACAACACAGTCCCAAGGTTGGGTATTCTTTTTGCTCTCATCCTATCCATTTCTTTCACCATACCCTTTCTTGGAATACTCACTATACTACCAACATGGTCATTGCCAACCCCACTACAAACTAGTAAAATAGGAAATGCTATTTAATGCCTTTTTATGGCTTTCTCAGATAATCTAGTGGTCTCCTACTCAAGTACTGTGTTCATTTAAAATGTTTCAGCTGGTAGGGAAAGCAGGATTTTCTTTCAAGAACCTGCTTTTCAAATACATTACATTTAGAGACCTAGAAATATTTTGTTTTAAAGATTCAGAAAACACTGATTCATTTTCAGGTGATCAGCCCAGTTTTTTGTACTGAACTTCCACCAATAATTATCTTAGGAGATGTTTTTTTGCCATGAAAAGGCTGCACTATGAATAAGTCTTTCAATCTTTCTGCAGATGCTGACTTGTGAAGCAGCTGAAAGCATCTCTGTGGAGGAGATCTGTACATTTCCCAGCTGACAAAACTTCTCTGAAACATCAAAAGAGGTCACCACATAGGAGGCTGTGGTGCTACTCACTGCCAGCCAGAGCCAGCTTTGTCCAACACCTCTATGGATGCTGTAAACGACACTTGCAACCTCATTGGTCTCTGATGGCAATATTGGGAGAGTTGTACACAGTGCTGGTGTCACTCACTGTATCAGGCTCCAGAGGCATTTGGGAGAAGTTTAACCCCCTGATGCAATCCACTTTTTCTGTATCACACGTGGGTTTTTTAATCCTGGTGTAGAGTAGCTTGGTGGCTGAAAGGGCTGTGCTGCACTGCACAGTGCTTTTGCCTCTGCAGAGCAAAGCACTGCGCAGGGAAGAAGAGGATTCTTATCAGCTGTGGAGAGCAGTGCACGAGACCTTGGTCTGCTCTATTCTGCTTCTGGTTACTGTCACCAGAAGGATGGAAAGCAACAAGCAACACAAGCATTCATTTCTTGCTAGATATCAGCTGTGCTTAATCATCCATGAGACTGTAAGAGATTCTTTTAGTGTCTACCTGATCAGCAGCTGACATGTATTGGAATACTTGGCCAGTTCAGTCTGAAACTGGATTTACTAGTATCAAGCTTAAATTATCAACTACTACAAATATACTCTGAATGCTTCCCTAGGGTACTAGCTGACCAAGAATTTTCTATTTTCCAAGAACCTCTAAGTACTTAGAGCTTCATACAAATTTTCCATGGCAAACAGCAGATCCACACAGAATTCATCATCTGATTTCTTCAAAATATTATATTTGGATTTAAAAAAAAGCCCCACACCTTTAATTGTGGGATTGCAATGCTGTTATATAAAAATACACACACACACACACACACACACTTGGTGTGTTTTGTATTACTGACCTTAAATGTCCAGCTGCTTTATCTGCAAGTATACCATTTACTTCCCTAAATGTCAGTCAGGAGAAAGATGGCTTCAGCCTTCATCACCCATCCTCATGTGACAGATGTTTGCAGTCAGGAGACATGCTGTGGTCCTGCCACAGTCTTTTGTCAGGTTCTACTTAATCATTTAATTTTAAAATCAAACCAAGACCCCCCCAAACCAAGCAAAATAACCCCAAACACGCTTATGGGCTTTGTAATAAAGCAAGTGTTCCAGTTAGTTTCATGGTAAGGGAGAAGTAAGCTCTAGTAACCATTTCTAAACCCTAGCACTGTGCCTTTAGTTTAGGGTGATGTCACCTGGGAACAAGGATCTGCATTAACATCACATGCATACTGCAATATAGGGACCAAGATACAGCTTCACCCCTCCTCACCTGGGCAGGGCAGAGGGGCTGACAGGTGCAGCACTGCACCCTGCCCAGGGGACAGACCCACTCCCACACGTGCATTTAATCCATTACCAAGATGCAAGGTAAATTCTTGATTGGTTTTGGTAGCATCTGTATTTATGAAGCTGCACAAGTGTGACCAATGGTTGGGGGCTAAGAGTCTTCTACCACATCAGTACCACCCCCCACCCCCCTTCACCCCAGAAAATAAAACAAATGCCCCATACCTAGAGACATTTCAGTGCCTGAATTAATAAAATAAGCATGATAATGAGTAATCTATGTTAAGCATTTTCTTACCCTTTATTTGTTCATTATGATCAGAAGAGGAATATGATTGACAGCAGTTTAAACTTTAGCAGTACAATTTCAGTATTAAATATAAAACTACACTGCAAATTGATGTATTTTAAAAATGGTTATGTATACTCTAGTCTTAAATTTATGTATCAAATACAAGTAACTCAGTTGTTTCTTGCCTTGACAATTAACATATCTAACAGATTTCAACAAGCCAGACATCCATCTTTTCCATTAAAAAAAAAATAAGCAAGCACACCAACTCTTATTCATAGCAAGGGGGTGTAAAGATTCAACACTTTCCTAAGTGTTGTGCAAAGAGTAGCAGGTTTGAGAAAGCCAGTTAAGTAAGTGTTATGATAAACCTAAAGCTAAGCTGGAGGACCTTTAGATTAACTTCATATTTCATATATAACTTGCATCAGTTGAGAGCAACAGGAGTTACAGAACTTGCATGAAAACAAGCCACTTACAAGCAGGTGGTTAAGCTTGATCAGTTTATTAAAAGGATTATATGACATGGTTGCCTGCAATAGCAGGGGACTGGATCTGATGACCCAGGAAGTTCTTTCCAGTCCCATGTTTCTAAGCCATGCACCAAGTGTATCCAGCCCACACTTCCACATTTGGAAAAAGCCAAAGCCACACACACACACTCACAGAAAAATAAAGTAAAATAAAAAAGTCCTTGATGACACCATTTAATTTCTCTAGATATTCACTATGCAGAAGGGAACAGAGCTAAAGTCCTGTACAGAGGATACATTTACTCGAGGTTGATGTGGTACTGAAGTCAGTTAATAATTAGATACCTCCAGGCAGATTCAGTTACAGGGCATACCAACACTGCACACTGCCAGACAATTTCTAATCAAGCCAAGAACCTCTTGCAGGAATGAGGTCTCTTTACTAGCAAGCACAGAGCACACTGAATAAGCTAAAAGCAGCTGTTCTTAAATGAACTACCCTACCAACCGTGAGTGAATGACAGATAGATGGTAAGAAGCATTTACCTACTCAACGAGATCTCTCTGCACACTCAGGCAGAAGTAATTGGTTCAGAGCAGCAACCATTGCTCCTATCTTGCATGTCTCGAGTACACTCTCTTTAAAAGCTGGTCTACAGATTCTGTGCAGCCATTCTCAAACACTACTTAAGTAGCATTTTAATTCTTGCATGGCAGCTGCACTTCCCAACAGTAGTCAGACATTCCCATTATCATGGACAGTATGCTCTGACAGCATAGGCAGCCACAGCAAAAAGCCTTTTCAAGAACTAGATCTCTAAACAATTGCCTACATTCAGCCCATCTAACTTTTAGGCACTTGGTTAAGGTGTCTGGGTCTGTAATCACCCAGAACTCCTCCCCCCACCCCCACCCCAAAACAAAAAAAATAAACACCAACGGAGGGGGGGGGGATAAATAAAAAAAATCATTGAAGGCAGATAGTCTCGATTGCCTTCGGGAGGTGTCTTTTGACCCCCACTGCGCAAAGCTGCATTTCAAGCAACCAAGTTCTTAACACAGGCACCTCAGTTAGACAGGATGAATGGAGACTCGCATCTCGTTCAAGAGATAGTATCAAAACTCTCCAAAACCAAAGGCAATTAAGCAATTAAGGTTTGCAACTCCTTACATTTGGAAACAAACTTACAGTCAAGTAATTAAGCTGCAGTCCCTCCCTCCCACGTGTAAGTGCCTTCCACATGGAGGCTTTGCTATTGAAAAAAAAAAGCGCGTTTTCTTCCAAAGGAGAGTGGACATGGCTGCTTTGCCACTCATTCATGAGGAAGCCGAAGGATCAGAGAACACTTACTGAGAGACCTGGAATGACTAAGCACTGCTAGTGCATGCAAAGCAGAAGTAACAAGATGTTTCTTTAAATTAACCCCAGTCCTCTTCTCCACCCCACAAAATTCATGCAAGTGTTTGAGAAGATAATCAAGACATAATAGCCCCACTTTACAAAAAGGCTTAGGGTTGTTTGCTGTCTGTTTTTTTCCAGTATTTTAACAGAAACGTCCTTTTATTTTCTTTCTGTGGGTAGAGAAATGCATTTTTGGCATGTTTGAGAATTTTATCATGAAGTCCATGCTTTTTAAATCCTCCAACTAGTTTCTATAACCTGTCAAAAATAAAAAAACATAAGTAACCTAGACACGTTTCCCCAGTATTGACAAGCATGCTCAGAGCTCTCCACTTTAGTGAAATGAGGTGTTACTTCTGTGCTGATAGTTGACGAGTCAGCATTACACGACTTTGAGACCAACTAAATTAACATTGTCGTAATATGAAAGGCAAGCACAAGTTCATTTATTTATAGCAAAGGTCTTGGGTTACAGGAGGTCAGTTCTTGCCATCTTGAAAAGATAGGGGATAACTTATTGCATACATGTGCATTATAATTTAGCAGCAAGTCATTCATAGAAACACGTCCCTCCTACTGCTTTTTTGGTTTAGTATCTCAATTATATATATATTTCAGCTTTACAAAGCATTTAACACCACCTTTAAGTTAATGGTCTTTTATTGGAAAAAAAAAAAAAAAAAGACTAGCATTTACAACTTGGAATGGACATAAATTGTAGTATCTTGAACAGCGATGTTGATAGTTGTGCTGAAGTCCACAGGCTACTCCGCCAGCTCCAAGTCATGGTACAGAAGGTTTTAAAAATACGAGAGTCCAAAGATGCTCCCTTGGTGAAGGTTTCTTTTAAAAATTTTGTGAACGGTAACAGCTCGACACCCGTTTCACTATAGTGCAATGCAGACAATGTTAAAACCATATTTTAACAGACATGCCACCCATAGTTAAGATCATCGTATTTTTGGAGCACACTGCTACGTACAGGAGAACCATTCAACCTTTAGGGCATTTTCTCTAAGTTTTGCATCCTTCAACCATTTTGCTGCATACCATCCTGAGGTATAAACCAATTTTAAAGTAAACCAGCTATGACAATTTATACTACAAATTGAACTAGAATCCACTTATGAACAGAAGAGTGGATCCTTTAGGTTGGTTGTTTTCATTTTGTTTTTCCTTAATACAAATGTCTGACTGTGCTCAATTGTCAAGCTGCATGCATGAAAAACTGGCCAGCCCAAACAGTGTAATAGTCATTAGCAAATGGAACTTTTGAGTTCACTAAGTGCTTCCTTTTTTTTTTATTTTCAAGGTAGTACAATTATTTATATTGTAAAACTGATGTTTATCTTTTGGGGACAGGACCACCAACCATTACATGCAGTTTGTGGACAGAAGGTATTTTGACATTCAGTTTTGCTATACAGAAACAGAATGAATAAATGAACATTTTTTTTGCAAGAGGTAAGTAAAAGATTCAATTTGATTCTTCTAGAGGAAAAAAGGTGTAAAGGAGGTCTCTTCACTTTGCAGTCATCATCTGTACGAATTCTGAAAAGATAAAAAAGTCAGTGTGATTTACTGACTATAGAACAATTCAAACGTTAAGTCTCTTAATCAGGTCTGGCACTAAAACCTCCTTTCCACTGCTTCTAAGTTAGTTTGCAGAAATGGGTAACTGAATAAATTGGTATCTCAAGTACTACAATTAATGCCCTATGTAACAGACTTTTACTCAAGAGTAGTGGTTTTCAGTCACGTTAAGCAACTTTTACCTTCATAGTTGACTTGCCCATCCCCATCAATGTCTGCTTCTCTGATCATTTCATCTACTTCTTCATCTGTTAGCTTTTCTCCTAAGTTTGTCATAACATGACGTAGTTCTGCTGCACTGATATAGCCATTACCATCCTGTGAGGAAAAGAGTTGCACAAGATCATGATTGACAAGCCTGACAAGATCCCTAAAATTGTATCTAGGTTCCCTGTAACTGTTGAACTTGCCTTGCAGTGCTTGGGGTGGACAAACAGACCTAGTACACCATATAACCTCCCTCAGTATGTGCTAGTGCCTTTGCCTTAGGAAGCATGCATGCCACTATATCCTCACACAACATTATTGTACTGTAATAACTGCATGCCTGGATTTAAAATACTTAAAAATCTTAATAGCTACAAAGCCATTAAAACAAAACACCAAACACCACCACAAAAACGAACAATATTTTGTTTAGTCTTTTCTGCCTAAGCAAGGTTAAAAAACCCCATCCAAAACAGACAATAGGTTTTCTCTTCTGTATAACACTGCCTCTAATAATCCAACTGCAGGTGGCTAGGGCAAGCTTCTGGATAAGATTATATAGAACAAATCTTTAACAAAAACATTTAAATTCTACTTGTAAGGAATTACAAAAAAAAAGAACAATATTGCTAGTCAGTGTTTCATTAGTAATACTCAAACCTAGATCTCATCCCATACTCTTTCAGAATTTAGCCTCCTCCATATAACAGGAAAAACATACTAGCTTAGAGCAGGATCTTATATTGTGATCACAAGTTGATAAGCTCAGTGGCTTTAAATATAAACCTAGCCTTGCAGAAATTAAACCACAGGATTTAATTTCCTCTTGCACATATTCATCTAAGTATTAATCTTTTCCCCCACAAAAATTAAGATATTCTTGCACATAGCAGCCACACCAGCTATTACTCAACACAAGTGTCTTATGACATTTGTCACATCCGAGCAATTAGAAGAGGTTAAATCCTGTCCTAGAAATGATTGACTTCCATCATGTATGACCAGGTATCCTTAAAGAAGATGTGTGAATTGAGCTCAAGTTTTCCTCAAAACAATCTCGAAGTCCATCTCAGAAACAGAACATGTGTGATTTCAGTTCCCTCCAGAATACTGATGACAGCTTCAAAAACTTCCACAAAACCTTTGCATCCAAACAAACATCTCATCTCTCCCAAAGTCAGAAGGTTCCCCTACCTCTCACTTCCCAGAAGCCCACAACCCCACAAGCATCAAGTTCTGCTCATCTCTGCTCCTAACAAAGACCAGAAAGTTTTCCCCTCCGGATAAACCCAAATCTTAGACCTGCTGTGTAAAGCAAGTATAATCAGCCTGCAGCAATGCCGATTCTGGTTCCAAAACAGACCCTGCTCTGTTTTCAATTCTTCTGCTTCTACTAGAGAACTTCTTTTTCCCCTCCTGGACCAGAAGAGGAAAAGATGGATATCATTACTGCTTCTAGAAGTATTTGTGCTTTTAATAATACCTTGTCAAAGACTCGGAATGCCTCACGGATTTCCTCCTCGCTGTCTGTGTCCTTCATTTTTCTGGCCATCATGGTTAAAAATTCAGGGAAGTCAATAGTGCCATTGCCTTAATGAAAAGAAACTTCCAAAAATTAAACTTCCATGCTTTCATTCATACACAAAATAAGTATTATCTGGCATTTAATTTAGCCAGGGGCTAAGAAGACAGATTTTCCACATATGATTCTAGTCAGTTCTCTCCAAAATTACTACCACTACCTTTCTGCTACTACAATGTGCAGTAAGCACTGTCACTGCAGTATTTCAGCACAAGGAAATCATCTGTTGTCTTCTCTCCAAGTCAAGCCACACAATTTAGCACCCAAGTAGCAAATAAGATGTTAGTCTGATGCTCCAAGGTTAACCAATATTAAGAAACTTATCTTTACCTCAAATTGCTCCCCAAATTAACTGTTTTGTTTCTTTAGAACATCTCAATTGCTATGCAAGATTACAGAAGGGAATACATCACAAAGCTGGCGCTACAAGCCCAGGATATCTAAAATCTGAGAAAATTACACTTCACAAAGCTGCACAAGTACTTGATAAAAAAATCAACCTCTTTATCAACGTATGCTGTACACCACAAAAGTAATGCATCGTTTTAAGGGGTAACAAGGATCTCTAAATTCCAGCCACATGATAAAAGATGCCATTTGGCACTTCTGGCAAGCTTAGCAGTCATCATTCTTTTAAGTATTTCACTGCCAAAACTAAATCTCCTGGTAACAGGCAGGTCTTTGACCTAAGACTTTTGTTCATTCAAAAGAAGAATCCAAACTTCAGACTGCTCATAGCTATAAGTAAGGCAAAACTGTGAAGAAAAAGAATAGAATTGTGTAGTCACAATTCAGTCCTGTATGGCAGAACCCCCATGCTAAATATTCTGCTGTACAATTAATATCTACCCATTGCTTTAGGACAGCGCAAACTCACTAGTTAACTATAGCAAAGAAGCTAAATAAATGCAGTTTTAAGAAAAATCTTTACAGTTTGAGGATTACAGAGTGAGGTTTATCATCATGGTCCAATTTAATCACCTAAATTTGAACAGAGGTCTTGTACTTAAAAAAAAATTAAAAAGTGAATATGTAGAATAAGGGCCAAGCATTCTGCCATAAACCAGATGCAAACAAATGGGCAGGCATACTACTCTGAAATTCTGTTCATCATAGTTATCAGTGGCCTTATTTTTCATCTGCCAGAGCAGCATCATGTACTGCAGCCTAGAGAAGTCACTATACACAAACTCTACAGAACACTGCAAGTCCTAAAGTTTTTCAGCTTCTGCATCCAAAAGTTAGCTAGACTGTTAGGAAAGTAGCTGTAATTAAATGTAGCCTGAAAACATAGTCAGATAACCTATACTCTTGCCAATAATTTCACTCTTTGAGATTAGAGAAAAATCACTATCACAACCAACATAAAAGATCAAAGCCCTGACATCACTGAGCAGAGGAAAGTATCAGTCCTTTTTTATTACTGCTGGCCTGTCTGGAATCTCAGAAAAAAAAATGCAATTACCCTTTCTGGCACCCATTAAAAATAATTCTGATAGACTTGATACAGCAAGGCTTTCCTGCTTTTGTCTCAAATCCCTCCCATCTAATAGCGAACCAATACAATCACATTAATCTATACGGTATCTCCACAATGCATTTTCAGTTCTTGGATTCTTCACACTACGCCACTCCTACATTTTTGGCCTTTGACAAAAACCACAGACATTAATACAGCTATTAATACCAACATGGGCTGACAAACCCTGGGTGGAAATAGAGGTTAACGGCAGGTCAGGGCAAGTCAGGTAGCAATAGGAAGCTGTGACCCATAAAATATTAAAGGCAAACAGCGTAACTTTGCATCTGCCCACCTCCTTTTTACTCTTGCTCATACAATTAGCATCTTAAGTCCTATACAGAAAGCAATCAAACAATTGACACCTCTGAGTTTAGAGTCTATCAAGTATTTTGAAACCGTTTCAAGAGATCAATGTCACCGAATCTTCTCTGTGCAGTCCAAGCCCAGGTGTGGAGGTCATATATACTTAGGATGATCACAGTGCTAATAACTATCCTTTTCAACACTTACCATCAGCATCTACTTCGTTGATCATATCCTGCAACTCTGCTTCTGTTGGATTTTGACCCAATGACCTCATGACAGTTCCCAATTCTTTTGTTGTGATAGTACCATCACCATCTTTGTCAAATAGGGAAAAGGCTTCCTTGAATTCTAGGGGCAGAAACAGTCCCAGTGTTTAGTAACGTCATCAACATGAGAAAATTCCACACTAAAAAAGCACTTCACTAGCAATGTCTGGTACAATTTTAACAAACATTTAAGCTAACTGTCCACATACTGAGATAACTGACACTCAAACAGCAATAAAAATTTACTTCGAGTATCAAGGCAATTTGCATAGCATATTCAAATTTATTTCATGTGGCTATTATCTGCATTAAAGTTCTAGAATGCGTTTCAACATCATCTTGCTTGAGGCACAGCTGCAACAAACAGCAGCTACCAGGGACAGAAGCAAAGGGACCCACTGGGTTCTCTTCACCCACCAGCAGTTATTTTTCCTGTATGTCTGCAGTCATTTACAGGTTAAGGTAGCAGATAACAGGAATCAGCATCAGCCACAAGGAGGTTACTCGTCTCCACAAGTCAAGTAATGTTCCTTTTCCTAATGAGCTTGAATTACAGGCACTGTTAGAAGTTACTTAAAAGACACTGGCTTATAGTAACGTGTAATAAATCTATTTTAGGTTTACTTGTTGTCATTTCAAGTTTATCTTCACTTTATTAAAAAGAAAAGAGTACCTAGGTCTGCTTTGACTCCAAGAAGTTCACTTGAGTCTAGCAATTATTTCTGTTTGCAAGAAATCTAGAAGGACTTGGCTCAAGTCTGAAAGTCTAAAAAAAAATCATTATCTGTAGTCCAAGGAACAAGCAGCCTAAATTAAGAGGCAATGAACCAGTAATCTTCTGAATTTTTAAGTGAATGCTTTTTAGAACTGTGTTAGTATAGGCTTGAAATTGTCAAAGAGTTTTTCCATTATGTGCGAGGTATTTTCTTTTAGTCAGTCACAACAGTCACAAGGGGTTAGCAAGAAAATAAAAATCACTTCTCAAGACACTTACCGGCAATCTGTTCTTCAGTCAGCTGATCAGCCTACACGAAGAATAGAACATTTTAGAACATTGTTTACCTCTAGCCATGTCAAGCCACTAGACAGCTCTTTTAGATTTCAGTAGTGATTTATCATAATGTATCATTACTTTTACAAAGCTACTTTCAATCCCTAGAATTCTGCCCCTGCAAGGAGATTCCACTCACCTACACCATGCAACTGTTTCCAAAAGCACATTTACAGCTATTTCGTTTTGAAATTGCAGATGAAGAACCAGACGTGCCATCCTTCAACTTGTGAGGACTCTGTTTTGTCAAGTCAAGCACAGAGGGCAATTTCCTTGCAATTTATCAGAAAGGCATGAAATCCTTAATGGGTTTGCTTTTCTCCTCACATTAGATGTCACTTCCAGCAGTACAGTGACCCTAACTACTGCGGGGGAGTACTTGTATGTAGTGGACTAATGTAAAGTGTGCCACCTAGTGATCTAACACTAAAGTCTACCCTCCCCCACGACACTGCATCAAGTATTAGCCTACTGTTTAAGCTTAACAGAAAGGACTGTGCTCCGACATTAGGAGGAATTACTAGTCAGTATTATGGAGGTTTTTTGCTATCTCAAACAATGGCAACGACTACTTTTCAAGCGATTGCACTATTTGTCCATTCGGCCAAGCAATTTAAGGTGCCTCACACTGGAAAGTAGATTGCTTTATATGTTATTTAAAATGTCTACCTAAGATCTTTGGTACATCAAAAAGCCACTGCTGTATCCAAAATGGGAAATTAAATGGGCTTTCCCAGAGCTCAGCTGTGCTAACCACACATCTTTCCAGAAGCCTCCCGGCTTTGCATGGATAGAGCATCAAAAAATGCTCTGCTGTTTAGACTCAGAGGAGTTAACCAATTTATGGACAAATAAGCATTTTCCTAGTAATTAAAAAGGAAACAAATATGTGACTTTTACACAGATAACAGGTAATAAAGAGGTACTAGCTCCTCTTAAACTCATTTTATTGGACAGTTTTCACTAACAGATCAGAGAATTTTACAGGTCAGACAGAGCAAAGATCCTGGAACCCTTTTGGCCTAAAACACGGTTAATCCAAGTATAAAAAACACTTTATTGTTGTAAAGAAGAACAAATACAGTGGAGAATTAACAGGCTATACTATCTTGCATACAAAAATAGGGTAGAGTTGGAAGCTTGCTGTACATGTTAAATGATGCACACATTTCACCTGTAAATAGTGTTCTGTGAGGGCTTTTTATACGTTTTAATGTCTGTATGTAATGATTAAACCATTCCCCATATGCACAGTGGGGTGGGAACAGGGCAAAAGGGCAGAAATGCAAACAGACAAAGAGAGTCAAATTCAATAAATCTTCAATAACAGCGGAAAAAATAATGTTCAGAAGCCAGCTCCTCCTTTCACAGCTGGCGATTTTCCAGAAAATGCGAGGTTTTACTTAAAGATTATCTAAGGAATTTACATAACAGACTCAGTGCCCTGCAGAACAGGAAACAGAGCCACACCTCGGCAAAAACCTCCAACCCACAGCCACAGCACCAGCTCACTGCCCTACTAGTCGGTGCTCACTCGATGTTTCTAAAAACTGGATTTCAGGTTAAAAAAAAGAAAAAAAGAAACAAACCCAAACAAACAACTTCACCCACCGTGATGCCAGAAGCACACAATCTGACCCTTAAGCGTCACAGGGTTCACTTTACCACACAACAGGCACAACTACTGCCCACTTGCCCTAGCTACGGGACAAAGGTACCAAGGCTGGAGCCATCACCCCACCCAGCCAAGTCATCAAATCCTGTCGTGGTGATGTCAGCCCTCCCCGACAGGAAGGGGAGATGGAGAGACAGCGCCGAGGAACACCCAGATTGCCAAAAAACGATTAGATGTCTGCCTGCAACTGTTTCACCACTCTGGTAAGGAAGCAAAAAGCAGGCGGTAAAATCCCAGCTTTCCCTCTTGCCCGGCTGCGCCAGCGCCCGACGGCCAGGGGATGATGCGAGCCGCTCCCAAAGCCCACCATCGATGCGTTTCGGAGAGCATGGCAGAGGCTGGAATCGCCCGGGCCGGGAAGCAGCCGGCTCGCAGCCCAGCGGACGCAACGGGCACCCTTCCCGGTCAGCAGCTACCCACTGCTGCAGTGCGGCCCCGCTTCCCCTCCCTCTACAGCCGACGGCCACACAGCGTCCCCATCCTTCACCAGGACCCGCCTGGGCATCGCAACCATCCCTCCCCATCCCCTTCCCTCGGTGGCGGGGGTGGTGGCTCTTCCCCCACAGCCCCTCAGGAAGAGGGGAGGCTGCGCTCCCCACGCCAAGACTCTCGTGCGGGCGTTGGGCCGCTTCCAACCGAACAACACGCAATGCGCCCCGATCTCCCCTAGCTAGGGGGTGCGCGGGGGCCGCGGTAAAAGAGGAGGAGATATGATGTAATGCAGACAACGATGGGCTTCGCCGCTGCTGCGTTTTACTGGAGATGGAGGGGGGATGGGGAAGTGAGGGCGCAGTAACTGCAACGCGGTGTCCTCCCCCGGGCCGCCGCCGCCCCCCCCCACTCCAGTCCCTGCGCAGTGCAGCTGGTGCCGGAGCCGAACGGGATCCTCGACCGCAACCCAGCGCCCCGCCCGGCACGGCCCCCATCCCGCAACGCGCCCTGCCCGGCGGAGGGGCCGTAGCCGCAGGGAGAGGTGCCCGTCCCTTTCCGGAGGGAAGAGAGCGCCGCGTGCAGGAAAAGGCGAGGCGGAGCCGCGGCGGGAAGACGCGGGGCGCCCACACGACAGGCTCCGAGGAAAGGGGAAGTAAGCGGCGGAAGAGGAACTCTGCGGCGATCCCGCGCAGGGCGGAGGCATTAACATTCACCATCCCGTTCACCCCACAGGGCCCGCGGCGGGAAAGGCTGCGGCCTCAAACCCCTCCCCCCCCTCCAGCACCCCCCTCCCTTCCCGAGAAGAACCCAACTCCGCTGACCCCGGCTTCGCAATGAGACTCCAGCGAGCTCCCGGTGCGCCAAATCCGCGGCAGCGCAGAAGCCCCAAGCCTAGTCGGCCAATCGAGCTACGTACCATGGTGTGATGGCGCTGGGCCTGACGGCGGCTGCACGAATTGCGCGACCACGAGCGGTGGCGGCGGCTGCTGCTGCTGCTGCTGCTGCTCCCTCTCCGCTGCGCCTCAGAGAAGTGCTGAGGCTGTGAGCCTGCGCCGCCCCGCTATATATGTAGGGCGGTATCCCTCCGCCGGAGCGGGGCCTTTTTCTCTCCTCCCCGGCGCGGTATGTGTGAGGGTGACTGCAGCGAGCAGCCCTGCCCCCTCCGCGGTCCGGCCCCTCCCCCCGGCGGGCCCAGCTGCGCCCCCCTCCCGCCGTAGCTCCCCCCTGCAGCCCCCACCGTAGCCCCGCGGGCGCTCTGTCGCCCGCCTGTCCGTCAGCCTGGGGAGGCGCGGACGGCTGCCCGCTGCGGGAGTCAGGGTAGTGGCGGCCTTCGGCCAAGCGGTGCCCTACCCACCCTATTCCCGCCGTGCTCCTCTCCCTTTTCCCTATTTCCTCGCCCCCTGAGGTAAGAGCCACACAGGGACAGGCGGGTGAGCAGCCCCCTCCCCCCTCCGCCAGCTTCCGGGGCGACGCAGCGACAACTCCGCGCAAGGTGCGCGCTTTCCTCCTCGGCCCCGAAGCCGGGTGGTGAGGGTTGAGGGCAGCTTGGCCCCGGTTGTGGCCATTTTCCACCAAGCGTTGCTGCCGTCGGAGACCGTAGGGGCCAGTCAGGCCGGCGGGGAGAGAGCTGCCCGCCGCGGCGTTGCGTCACCGCAAGGGCCTCGCCAAATCCCCGCTGGCACTGCATCGAGGCTTTTCCCCTTCTCCCCGTCGCTCTCTAGGCCGGGACCCCCGGGGGTGAGGGGAGTCTCTGGCGAGTTAGTGGGGTTTTTTTGTTTGGTTGGTTTGGCATTGTGTTTGTGTTTTGTTTGGGTTTTTTTGGGTGGAGGGATGGTGTATGGTTCGCTGGTACTGCTGTAGCTACGCCCCGCCGGGGAGCCTGGAGTGGCCCCTGGGAGAGGATGACGGCACGGGGTGGTGTTGCTTTAATAAAGCATAGTCTTGTCTTAAGGGAAATCTGAAAGGCAAGAGGGGTGTCACGGAGGCTGTGAAGCTGGTATGTTGAAGAGAGTATAGCTGCGGTTTTTTTTTAATCGTAGGGCTTTTGTCAAGCACAAAAAATACAGATGACCATAAAATTAAATCTAGAATCAGATGGTCTACAACACAAGTGTCATTTAAGCCACTTCTAAGGAGAATGGCTGTGGCCTACACGTAAGTGAGCTGCAGCAAAAGCATTTCCTGATGTTAAACGTTTCGTTATTTCTCCTCTTAACCTGCTCTGGGTTTGTAAATTTTGTCCACCAACTGATAATAACCCAACTAACTGCCCACCAACTGATGGTAACCCAGCATTCACACTGTGCCGTCTTGGAATCAAGAACTAGTTCTGTTCATGACAGGTACCCATAGATTCTGAGCATCCTTGCAGTTCAGGATGTTTTTACTTAAGGCTTTAATATGGACCCTCAGGATTGGGAGACTAGCAGCATATCCTGGGTCATAATTGTCATGGTCTGCTTGTTCTATAGGACTGACTCTTTTTAAAATCTCTTTTTCTGTTACTGAAAAACCATGCATACTTTTAAGAGTTTGAGATAAAAGACAAAATGAGCTGGATTCTGTTTGTTTTAACAATTTCAACAGTTCTACCACTCAAGTTACAATTCATTTGGTTGCTTTTCTGGAATACAGTTACAGGCTGGCAAACACAAGTTACCTGTTTACAATCTAAAATAACCAAACAATACTGTACTTACTGTTTCAAAGTTTGGTTCCCAAACCATCCCAATAATTATCTAGAAACTAGTATATAAAATGGTTTCAGGAAACTGATTTGCAGCTGGCTAGTCTGCAAATGGCTGGGTTTATAGACAGCACAATGTCTGGCCTCCTATTTTGAATATACTTTTTTAAAACCACTAAGGAGTGGCATTGAAGATATTTTCTAAACTTTTTTTCCCTATGGAAGAACTGGCTAATTGTTCTCCTGTTTTCAAACCAACAATTTCAAGCATATTTCTCAGTTTTATTTCTGTGAAACATGGAACAACGTTTCAATGATACGGGCTACAAGAGCGTTTGCTTGGCTAAGTGATTTGTGCAACTCCCCAAGCCTGCCATGGATCTGTGAGGAACAGTGTTCCTGTACTGGCCTTACACAGATTAGTATCTCATTAAAATGCTTCATTCTGTATAAAATATTGGGCAAAGAAATTTGTACAGTTGTCTTGCAAAGATAGATACCTAATGCAGTCTCATAGTCTTGGGCCAAAAAGTTTCTAATATGGAAGGCTGAAGGTGGTATTATCAAGAGGAATAATCTTCCAGCATTCCAATGTGACAGTTCAGAGCATGGGTGCCTTATTTCAGTTTCTTTAAGCGCATGTTATGTGTTCTTCCATTGATCCAAACCTCATTTGTTCAAAGCTGAAGGGATTAGATTTATCTATTGAGAAGAGTCTATGAGACAATTAAAAAGTAGATTTCTTTTACTAACTATCAGCATTTGGACATACATCAAGAAGCTAGGAAATGTGAAGAAAACAGCCGCTCAGTGAATGTTGCCAAAGAGTAACAGGGCCTTTGACATGAATGCTGTGCATTTATTATTTTTTTTTAATAACCTTTTTTGTATTTACTTTTGCTAACTCTTAATGGCTCATGCTAATTAATTTATATTTTAAAAAAATAATTTTAAAGTTACTTTCAAAGCAACTTGGAATATAGTTACCTTGCTTTATTTAAGAAATAAATCAGGATGGTACATTAGAGTGCCACAGTTATGTTCTGCAGTAGTTTCTGCTAAATTGCATCATTCTGTATTTGAAAATATTTCACAGCTAATGCTCAAAAATAACATTCTGACTAAGGGGATTTTTTTTCCTAATCTGACATATGGCAGTGGTAAATGTAAACAAAACAGAATACTAATATTTTGCTGCTTATTTAATGTAGAAAAAAAATCTCATCTAAATTGGCCTCCGCCTGCTCCTTGAAATTTTGTTTTCGCTCAGTTGTACAGCCTTTGATGATTATTCTTTGTTCTCTTCAAATTTACATTCAGTTGTGGGCAGGCAAGAAATGCCCCTGTCATACCAATGACATACAATGTCAAATGATTTGCCAGAATCTTCCACAGTCTCATTCAAAGTATCCTGGATCTCAGTGGGAGTTGGACTGGGCCATGGAATCAGTCAGCATTTGTGCCTAAAACCATAGATCTTGGCCATCTCATTGCTACAGAGCTTTTCTTATGAACAGAGGGCTGTATAATAGCTGTTAAGATGAATTTCTGCCTGGATAGATTTAGCGCTATAAATTATTTTACTTTGTATCACTAAGCACACTTTTGTTAACTTGTGTTTAAAATACAATGTCACAGTGAAAGACTCACAACCATTCTACCAGGTATTACATTCCTCACTCTTGCCTTAATGTGGTAGTAAGGTTACAGTGCTGATCAGTGGTTCTGCAAAGAATTAACATGTCCATTCTTTGGGAGAAACTCTATTAAGAACTTGAAAAAATAATAAACTTTACTACTTGCATGCAAGGTGTGCTTTTCCACCTTGGCTTCATTAATATAAACATAGACGAACATGGCTTCACACGTAGCAATTGTTTTCTCATCTATACATAAGTTTTTAAAAAGTATCAGAATGAAAAAAAATCACAGGCATCTGCCCCATGAGAATGGATGTAAGAACAGATGAACATGTTTGTCATATAATTAAATGCACAACTGGGAGATATGTCTTATGGCAATAAGCATAGTGCACCAATATATAAGAAGTTGCACGAAAGCAAAATCAAATATGTGCATATGTGCAATATCTGTGCAACTGGTTAAAATAAATAATTAGTTTTCATGGCTATAATATTGCCTGTTGTATGTGTGAGCTACCCAGCCTGGGTTTGAGCTTGTTGTACTGCTTTTCATCGTCTATAAAATTCTGTTCATATAGGATAGATAATGTTTACTGGGGAGCCCATTTTCCACCAAAATTAAATTAACATTTCTAAATGCCATTGGCAGCTGTGAAAATCTTAGCCAGCCTCCTTATAAAAGTACTCCGAGCTTCACCAAGGTTGCGAATAAGTGGGTGAAACTGCATTGAAATAGAACAGAATAGAATTCTACCACATTTATGCAGGATGTGAAAACAAAAATTGCTATAATCTTAACATTTAAATTTCAAGACCTGGTAACTACTTTAATTTGAAACATACATGTTCCTATAGAGCACTATTCCTTTATTTGAAAGAGACAGAGAGAGAGGACACAGGCAGAACTCCTCAAATTTTTACATGCTCATGATTTCTTTGTATCTGCCTTATTCTCTCTGGTATGTATCAAAATCACATACTTTTGTGGATTTTCACTGAGCATTGTTAGAAGGCCATCTGTATAATTGAATAATGGTAGTTGCTACCCACATTGAGTGTCTTCTGTCTTGTAAACTTTTAGGTGGTGATATAAAATTGATTGAGCTGTTAGTTAGAACTAAATTATTTACATATTGTAATTAAATTAGCGAATCCCTTTCTACATAGCTATGTAAACTGGCATCCCTGAGGCCATATAATTTGACAAGTTTTGCACTTTAAACATAGCACAGTTTCAGTTTGGAACCTTAAAGATCCTATCTTGAAAGGACTTGCACAGATAGGAATTACAGACCTGCTCCCATACATCAACTCAGTCATACAACTGCATATTAAACAACTATTTTAAACCGAAGTACTTCTACTTTTTTACACTTGCAATGTAAAATAAATGGGAAAAGAACAAAACTCTTTCACAACCTTAAAAACCTAACCTTTCTTCATAGTTCTGTGAGAAGTTCTCTAGAAACATTGGAGTACATGAAAACAGGGTTTTCCATCTCTTTTTGTAATTGCCAGTTTCATAGAAAGATAAATATGCAATGATTCATGATATAAACAGAGGTTACTCATTTCACTTTCCTATTGTTTGTATTTTGTAGTTAGTGCTTTTATAAAAGCCAAATTGCAGCCACTATTTTTCAAGAATTAAGTGCAGAATAGGACAGAATATTTAAATGTGTTTGTTAAGTATTTCACACTGTAACATAACATTGTAAAGCATACCTAGGTCATGCCTCTCACTGTTTCTGATTTGACTACCTGAAAATTTTACATGATACAATCTAACAAAAAATAAAACAATTTTTAGCTGTATTCACCTTATTAGGAATGGCTTGAGTTTGCACTTAATTTCTTAATATGCTAGAAAACTGAGTGGGCCAAAAATTCATTTACTTTATAGGTTCAGATTTCTGTCTTAGAACTAATAAAAGCTGAACAGCTGTTGCTGATAGTACACATTTTGACCCATTGGATATCTTATAATGATATAATTAACAATGGTAAACAAATATGCTTAAGACTTTTAAGTCCTGGGAGAAGGTGGAAATCAGTTCATTCAGCTGCAGTATGGCTGTTTCTCATTTTGGCTTGTCCTATTTAACATAAGGGGGGAAATCTTTGAAGATAGTCAAGATTGCTTTTTTTACACAACACAAATTATTAACTGAGCCTTTTGCATTGTTTTTTACACCTCTCCTTTGTCCGTGTGTAACTCATTTTCAAAACAATATTCCTGAGGGGCAAGCTAGGACACCAGTTTTGCAGTAAAACTCCCAACTAAATTTAACAAATATGCATATGAAAATATATATATGACAACAGGTATGTAAAAATCACAGATACATTGTCTAATGACTGAGCCTTCCTTACATAAAGCCAAATTATAATTTTGTAAAATGTAAATATTATTTGTTAAAAACTTTCTTTGGGTCAGGTAGCACTGTCATAAGTCTTCATGCTACAGCTAGAGGTAAAATATCAAGGTTGATCATCATTTTAAATCATAGTTTCTGGGTGAGATTTTCAGCAATGGTAGATATGCCCTGAAGTCAATAAATCCATGCTATTTCGCATCAGTTGTGGATTTATACTTCCCTTCCTTTCGCTCACACACAGAACATGGAATTTCTATCAGTTTGTCAGATTCCTTGAAATAAGAAGCTACAAGATGAAATCCACCTGAGTTAATGGATGTCAAATACCGCCATCCAAGAGACATTTAGTATTTTAATTCACCATACTATGGGGCTGACCTGAAATGAGAAGCATTATACATACATCCCAAATTACTGATGCCAGCATCATTGCTAGACAGTACCCTTCTTCATTTGTATAAAGTACATGAAGAAAGTTTATGGAATTCTTGCACTTCTTTGGGCAGTTGTTTTGTGTTGTTTGTGCCTGCATCAATAGTAAAGCAAAAGTAAATAATTAAAAAACTTCTCCAACTGCTTGATTACCATTTTTTAGGGGGAAAAAGATCCCTAAGTCTTTCAACAGCCTTGAGGATAACATTTCTAGTATCACTTCCCAGAAACTGTAAAAGTAAATTCAATCTCCACAGCCTATTGCCAGAGAGCCAACAGACTGCCTCTCTCCTGAGAACTTGGTGTGGCAGCACCTAAGAAATCCTCTATTGAGGGCTCATCCTTTAAAGTCTTTCAGTAAAAGGAATTTTTAAAACAGCAGGAACATCTGATGCCTACAGAATATAGGTTCTGCTGTCCCTCTTAAGGTTTCTCTTTGATCGAGTTTTTTGTCTAGAACTTTAGGGTTTTGCCTTTGGGGACGTGAGCATGCATGAAGTCCAGCCTCTTAAAATGTCTGACCCTCAAAAGTATGCATATGTGTCCACCTTAATGCACCTCACGCCACTGCTGATATCCCAGAAATGGTACCAAGAAAACCTGTCTTTCTTTGTAAAACTGAAAAGTAAAGAGGTGTCTCATGGGGCCTGCTGTTCTTCCCAATATTTCTGTGAAGGTATAGTTCACATCAGTCACCTAATTAAATCTCTATTCTGCCTGCTTTACTCTGAAGCTGTCTGCTTCTGTGAAATAAGAACATACTTAAAATCTGATCTATCCCAAGCACCTAGCACTTTTTGCACATCTTTCCTGGCAAGTGGCATTGACCTTCCTTCCTCACAGTATGGCTATTGTTTTGTTTTGTTTTGTTTTTGTTGTTGTTTTTTGGGTTTTTTTTTGGCTTTGGCTTGTTTTTCTTTGTGGTAGCAGAAGTATGCTAGATGCTAATGAAGGATGCATATTTAGTAAGTGCACTGTTATGTGCTGGCTGTAAAGCTGTCAGCAGTGCTGTTAAACAGTACAAGGCTAATACAAAGGTGCACTGCACTGAGAATGAAATTTTTGTGCTATATAGAAGGGAAGTACATTTAATGAATTTATTTTGGTTAGCCTTCAGTTTAGTTTCGGGTCTGCCAATACTGACATCATTTTTCCAAGCAGGGAGCACCATCTAAGACTTCTCTGCATCACTGTCCTTGGGGTGGGCCTGTGTGTGGGTTGATGCAGCGCTCAGCACTCCAGATCATTTCACTTTGGCATCCATTCTGCTTCTGCTGTCTCTATCTCCATATTCTATTTTAGGTGCTTACAGAGCACCAATCTCCTCAACTAGAATATAACTGAAACAAGATAATTCAGCATCAAATAAGCAAAATGCAAAAGACTCAAACTAGACTATTTTGTTATTATTATGGGGTTAAATTACTTAAATATAGATACCTTCCTTCTCCTACTCCCACTTCTCTCTTTAGTCTTATCTTGTTCCGTCCTCAGGGATGTACTGCTGGCCTGCAAGCTTCTGAAAAAAAAAAAAAGAGTATGTTCCATGACGGGTCCCTGAGTGCCAAGCAGCCATCTAGCCTAATTCTTGGGGGGGGGGGAAGGCATTGTCATTAGAATTTTGGCTATCCCAAGATCCTCGTATCAATCCCTCAGCCTCCAGTGGGACCAGGGAGCATACCTTTGTGAGTGAACCTCTTTAGATACCATTGCTAGTTCCTTGTACAGTTTGCTCCAGCTGGAAGCTCGATAAGGTTAAGGGATCTCGCTGTCCAGGCCAGCATTGCATTGACAGAAAGACAGCAGCAGGACCTGCACTTCAGAGTGAAGTGTATTTGTTACTTGGTCTGTGGGTATGGGGAAGGGGGTGGATTTTTAATCAGACACCCCAAAGGAAAGGAAGGATATAAAGGAGTAATCGTCAGTACACTGAGGACTCAAATTTGCTGCAGATGCTAATTTTCTAAGACACCAAGCTTCGCTTCCCACCTGCCCCACGTTAGGGGCTTGCCTTTCTCCTTGGCGCCGTACATTCGGCAATCAGCTCTGTTGTCACTCTCAAAGGGTGTGTTAATACTCGATACTAACCGATAGCCGTTGCCGGGCTCGCAGTCCTCTGGAGTGACTTTAAATTTTGCCTGAAACGAGCACTTGGCCTGACTGGGCTCTGGTGAGGCCTCGGGCTCTCCGGTCTCCACGTACGGCTGCTGATGGCGATTAACGTTGTAACTAACAGCAGGGGCCGGGACAGCAAAGCACAACACGCTCTGCTTCGCCAGAAGTCTCCTGTAGTCTCCCAAGTAGAACTTTATTTCCCCCCTCCCTTTCCCGCGGCCAGAGAGGCCGGGGCTGGAGGGATGCCGAAGCTGGAGGTGTCTGTGCGGGGCTCGGTCCCGGCAGTAGCCGGTAGCTTCACGGGAAAACGCGCCCGCGGTGTAGGCGGCCCGCCAACAGCACCCCACGCCCTGCCGGGCCTCGCAGCGCCAGTGCCGGCAGAGCTAGCGGTTGAAGCTGCCTGCTTCCACCAGCGGGCGGCCGGCCGGCGATACAAAGCTGCACGCCGGCGCCTTCCCTGCCAGCAGGGCCTACGTCCTTTCGCGGAAGATTACTGCCCTGTGGAGGCGAAACCGACGGCGGCGGCGCCGAGGAATGTGAGGCGGCACTTTGTCAAGGAGCACCGGATTGGCTAACGGGACTCTGCAATGGTTCGCTGGGAAGCGTCAAGCCCTCGGATTGGTTGCGCTGTACCTGCAATGCGTCAAGAGAAGATGCTAGAGTGCGTGTACTGGAGGGCTGCTGTGGGGATGGCTGCTGTGGGGATGGCTGCTGTGGGGATGGCTGCTGTGGGGATGGCTGCTGTGAGGAGGGCTGCGGCCGGCCGTGGGAGTGGTGGCGACAGTGGTGGCGGCTGCCCAGAGTCAGACCCCGGCCGCGCCCGCAGAGGCTGGCGAGGCCTAGGGCTGTCGGACTTTGCTAGCAGTAACAGCAGCCGTAGTGCTCCGCTTCCCGCCTCTCTGCCGCTGCAGCCTGCAGCAACAGCAATTGTTTGGCTCTCGAGCCAGAGCTGGCAGGAAGGAGCTTTTCTTCAGTTCGTTATCTGTTTAGAGGCAGGTTTCAGCATCAAAAAGCAGCAGAAAGATCGTATTTTTTTCGCATTCCTTCCCCATAGCACAAAGTGCCGAGTTAACAAAATGTGACAGTGCAAATTTGTGTATTCTGCCCCTTCACTATCTGCGAGAAGCACTTCTTGGACTGCAACTGGGAGTGACAGTTTGAGTGACAGCTGGAGGAGGAGATGCGCGATGAAGCGATGAGTGATCTCTTAAATATCTTGCTGAAACCCTGCAAAATCTTTCAACACAAAGAGATGCTTCTGCAAAATTAAACTCAAGCCGCAATGCTGTGTAGAGGCATGGTGAGGTTGGCTCACCTCCATCTGGGACTTCTGGACATTGCTGGGTGTCTCAGGCCTTGGACCTGGCCAGAACCCACTGCAGCCTTGTTGCATAAGGAGCTGCAGGCATGCCATAACCACTCATGCAGGGTCTTTCATCTGTTGCTAATTGAAATAAGCATAGATAAACCAGAAGCAAACAAATAACAAAGCCTTCTCTGCACCCTTAAGAGGCTTACAGGACCGCTTTTAGAGTTCCAAACCAGCAAAAACTTCCCGACATAATGTATCTGCAAAGCTAGATACAGTAACTGTATGGACGTAGTAGTAGGTTACAGGCTCTTAACAATGCTACCTGAATTCTTCAGTATTTCTGGTATTGGAGTGTTTCCATTGCTGGTTTTCAAATCCCCATTCTGAAAGAGTGAGTCAGCAAGAAGTCTGTGGATGTGCCAAGGAGCAGTGTTTTAAATAAGGTGTCACCGCTAAAGAATTCTCAAAGACAATGTTTACATATGAAAACATCACAAATCTGAGTATGACACAGCAGCCCAATTTCATAGAATCATAGAATCATAGAATCAACCAGGTTGGAAGATACCTCCAAGATCATCCAGTCCAACCTATCACCCAGCCCTATCCTAGTGAAAGTTTTCTTATTAATTATGCTTTTCAGGATAAAATTCTCAATGTGCTATTGAAGAATTTTGTGTTCAGTTCCATGATAGTTTGTTTTCTTTATTCTGTTTGCTTATTAGGCAGTAGAACCCTTTATCACAGTATCATCAGGGTTGGAAGAGACCTCATAGATCATCAAGTCCAACCATTTACCACAGAGCTCAAGGCTAGACCATGGCACCAAGTGCCACGTCCAATCTTGCCTTTATTTTAATGGAGATCTTCTTTTCACAACCTTTCTGAGTATAAGCTGCTTGCTTTCTGGCATGCTGTCTACAACTACCTGAAGGGACACTGTAGCCAGGTGGGGGGTGGCCTCTTCTCCCAGGCAACCAGCAATAGAACAAGGGGACACAGTCTCAAGTTGTGCCAGGGAAAGTATAGGTTGGATGTCAGGAGGAAGTTCTTCCCAGAGAGAGTGATTGGCATTGGAATGGGCTGCCCAGGGAGGTGGTGGAGGCACCGTCCCTGGAGGTGTTCAGGAAAAGACTGGATGAGGCACTTAGTGCCATGGTCTAGTTGACTGGCTAGGGCTGGGTGCTAGGTTGGACTGGATGATCTTGGAGGTCTCTTCCAACCTGGTTGATTCTATGATTCAACACTTTTTACTGTCTTTTTTCCAAAGAATTCTTTCAAAATATTGAAAACCAGCTTGCCACATTTCCTTGTAGCCCTAGTCAAGTGAAACAAGTGCAATGAAACCTTTATGGGAAAATGATATATGCCTATGAAATTAAAACGTTTACGAGTGAGTGTCTGCAAAAGTGAAAGGTAACAGTGAGATTGCAAGCTTGCTTCATTTCTTACTTGGTCATTTGAGGTATGATGCATTTCCTAAAAGTTTGTGTTGGAAAAATCTTAAGTTTAAAAAAACTTGAAATCTTAACAAAGGGAAAGGAAATGGCTAGAAAGCACTGGTAAAGGCATCACACAGCCTTCTCCAGAACAACCATAAACACTGTATATTAGTCGTAAGGCCAGTTTGTTTTATTAATTTACTATAATGACTGTACAAATAATACAACTACATTAATGTCAGAGAACCTAAAAAAAAAAAAAAAGCTTTTAGATGTGATATGATCATTCAATGGGAATTTAATATACCAGTCTCAGAGTTAACAAGTAATTCCTTGTTGCCTCAGATAGCATCTTGTAAAGCAGACTCTAAACTCAAGAGCGTTCATGCATTCAGGACATCAGTTATATTCTAAGACATAGCTTACTTTAAGCACAAGTTGCTAGAATGAATCTGTTGGAATAAATACCATTTGTATGCTTATTCATTGGTCAAGTTCAAGCAATTTCAAATCATTTATGTCTAAGTGATAATTCTAGTTTTGTTGTGTTTTGTCTTGTTTTTTACCTTTGTTTGTTTGTTTGTTTAATGGGTGCTGTATCTAGGTCATGTCCAAAGCTATCACTGAGTATGGGAAAGGTAATACAGACTAATTAGCAAAGTTAATTACACTTCTAAATATATAATTCAAAACATTCTGACTTAAAAACCATCCATTTAAAGCAACCATCTTAAAGCAACCTATTTACAGCAATGTCATTACACTAACATCTGTTAAATGTATGCAGGTCTGCCATCTTATGGAGCCTGAATGGTACTGCCAAAAGAGGATGGAGCTACATGTTCAAATTTGGAGAATAGTTTGAATTTTTCTTTGTCAGATAATATGTTCTTTCTTATAAAACTTGAGTCGTTTTGACTTATTGTATCTATTTGTTATGTATATTTGTTGCATTTATGTGTGCATGCAAGTGTACAGATGTAAATTACACAGTCAAATAAAGACATTGCAGTTGCAAATTCAAGCATGGAAAAGCTGTTGAATGTGGTTGTTTACATTATATGCTAGCCTTGAGCATCATCATCATCTCCCATTGTCTTCTTCAGGACCACTGTCTGATTCTGTGTTCTGGTTAGATGGTGCTATTTAGTGAAAAGCTGTTCAGAATTTCACTTTAGCCTCTTTGTGTAGATTGTGGCTATGCTTCAAGCTAGTCAATCCCTGTTCTAAACCCCAAAAATATTAATTTCTGCATGGGCTTTTCTGTAGCTGTTATTGTTAGAGTATTATTATGAAGAATTTTGAATGAAGTTGGTAACAGCCAAGGCAGACAATCATCGTGGAAATGTTCATCCCAAGTGACTGAAGTTTGGCAATGCTATTAAAGTTGCTAAAATGATGCTCTTTTGTTTGGTTGGTTTGGTTTATATTCTATTTTTTTGTAAAAGCCAATATCAGATAAACCTGGTAAGTGGCTTTTGGGTCAGCCAAGAACAAATGTACAGGAACACAAGAGCATTATAATTAGTACTTCATGTATTAGTATACATTATTGTCTCTTTAACTGTTGCAGATTTATTTTTAGGTGAAAATGATTCCTCAGGAAGACCTTATTACTTTGCTTTTGAGAAGTTTGAATTAAATGAATTAGGAAAGTGGTTGATCTAAGTGCCTGTGATACTGTCAGATGGAACAGTAGCGCACTCAAACATATTGTCCAGCATTCAGTGAAGTTTTGCAGCACCTTACCAGTTGCTGGAAAATCTTGTAGTGCCTGGAATCTAAACACTCATGAGGATGTCTGATTTCACTGAGTTGTAACTGTATTACAAAGTACTTTTACATTATATTTTCTCCATCTAGTGTCATTTGCAAATATTCACATTGCAAGTATCACTCATTGCTCTTCCTGGGAAAAAAGACACTGAGCACACACTGCAATTTACTGTCAACTGAATTTGATGATGTGAAATACTATTTACAGTCACAATAAAAATATTAGCATAATTAATTTGTGTGAGTGCTCGAACCTGGGTAGAGTCTTCATCTTGTCAGTTACTTCCCACATATAGAAAAGGTTTTCTCCCCCATTTGATCTTGGTAATATCATATTTTTTTATGTGTATCAAAGTCCAGTACTGTGTCCAGGTTCTTTTAAATAGCTCCACATGAAGCTTTCACTAATTGAATAAGTTCAGTATTATTATGTATAATTTTTACTTGTTTTTCATCTAAATATTTTCCAATTTTGGACAGATTGTAGACTCATTCAATCAACCAGATTGGAAAACACCTCCAAGATCACCCAGGCCTATCCAGTCAACTAGACCATGGCACTAAGTGCCTCATCCAGGCTTTTCTTGAACATGTTGCCTAACCTTGGCATTTTTTGTTTCTGAGAAAGTCATCTTGTGAATCAAAGGTCACATCCCATGTTAATCTGTCTTACACAATGCAAAATAAAACATTTTTTGTTCAGTCAACAAGAATTTAACCTGTAAATCTAATGGATTATTTGGTTAAAAACATACATTATATTGCAGCAGTAAATGTTGCCAGGTCCAGCATTTGCATAATCTTCAAAGTGCATAATATTGAAAGTAGATACAGACACACAAACGAAACTATTGCCATATACTCATATCTCATTACTGTAGATATGCTGCCAGATGAAGCTAACAGAAAAGTGTTTTGTGCTGCATAATTTTTGAGCTGTAGGCATGGTTGAGCACGTCCATCCTCATCTTGATAGTCTGTAGATGTAGTGTTCACTTGTTTTATAAATGTCATGTGTATTACCATGCAAACAATGGCCTGCATTGTAGAAACCACACTTTGTTGTTAAAATCTTTAGGTAGGAATGACAGCAGATTGGCATAATGATATGATTTTAGTGTGAGTAGCACTTACCTGGAATATTAACTGCTCTCTAGCTGCATTATAGTAAGGGTCCTCAATAGTTTAAAGCCATCCTCTATGAATTTGTCTTTCACAAAGTTGTGGAACATTATTCCTAAGGTTTGTCTTTTGTTACTTTCAGTGACTACCCAAATCTGATTCACCTGATATATACTAGTTAACTGAATGGGAATACAAGATAAACCAGAGCTCTTTTCTTATGGTGTAGTTTTGGTGGCTAGTAATGAGGCCTGCAGTGATAGATCTGTGTGTTGCTAAAGTTGCCAAGTACCTTGCCAGTCTCATAGGGAAGTTTGTAATTCTGTTGATAGCCAGATTGCAGTCATTCTGGTTACACTGCCTTTCATTCCTTTCAGTACAGACATTGCAGTATTGATATGAACTTACTGGAGTTTCAGTATCAAATTAATTCAGTAATCCTGATCCTGTACCAATTCCACCCAGCAAGTTTGCATGATAGAAGGTCACTCCCTTTTTGTTTAGTTCTATGTCCCATTGGTGTCTGATTTTGTAGTCACGAATCATACTAATCACTGTATTCACTGGAAGTCTTGTTCCATGCATGAGTGTCTCTGTTGGTTGAGTTCAAATGTGTGTTCATTGTCATGAATTTTGGAGCCATAACTGTGGTCTGTCATCCATTATGCAACATATGCTCCTGTGAGGTTGTATTTCCAATCTTCAAGTGTTCACTTTGAAGGACCAATATAATGTAGTGGACCCATATAATGTAGTTTATCGTTCCTGAAATCAGCCAACTGTTGTTCCTTTGGCAGGTACTGAACCATGTTTGAAAAACAAGGGACGTGTGTACAATAAATATTGCCAGAGCTTTTGTCACTGGCCATCCTCTCCCTGCAGTCAGTTGAAATAAATAGCAATTTTCAGTGTGCCTTAGCCCTTTCTGCCTCAAGTTTTGCAATACATTAATTTTAGCCAAATGATCAGCCATCTGATTGCACTTTGCCTCAGTTATTAGTTGGCACATACATGTCACATGGATATGCACTTAGATTGGCCTGTATCGTAAAGCTTTTTCCAGTATGCTTTTCCTAATATGTCTCTACCATTTACTTCCTGATTGTTTTTCACCCATTTCTCTCACCACCGTGAAACAAAGTTTTCTGTCTCATCTTCCCAGGGCAGTACATATTAGAGCACAATTACTGGAGGGGAGGGCAGGTAGGAGTATTCAGTAGACATCCCAATTCACCCTGCACTCTCTGATCATTTGTCTTCTTTTTTTGTCTCACTGCTTGTCACCTGGTGAAATATATACAGAGCCCATCAGTGCACAGCAGTTTCCTGGGCTACTATTAAGGCTTACCACTTCAAAATTGTTTTAAAATAGGAATGGGTGCACATAACCCATTTAGCCTGGAGAAGAGGAGGCTCAGGGGTGATCTTATTACTGTCTACAACTACCTGAAGGGGCATTGTAGCCAGGTGGGGGGTGGCCTCTTCTCCCAGGCAACCAGCAATAGAACAAGGGGACACAGTCTCAAGTTGTGCCAGGGTAGGTCTAGGCTGGATATTAGGAAGAAGTTCTTCACAGAGAGAGTGATTTCCCATTGGAATGGGCTGCCCAGGGAGGTGGTGGAGGCACCGTCCCTGGGGGTCTTCAAGAAAAGACTGGATGAGGCACTTAGTGCCATGGTCTGGTTGATTGGATAGGGCTGGGTGCTAGGTTGGACTGGATGATCTTGGAGGTCTCTTCCAACCTGGTTGATTCTATGATTCTATGATTCTAACTTGGATTTCCCTTTCTTGAATTAATGGGAGCCCTTCATATGCAGCTAACAGCACTTTCTCAAAGGGACTGTAGTTGGAAGCCTTGCCATGAGTTAGAGCAAAACGTAATAGGCAAGTTTTCTTACCTTACACCATTGCCATAATCCCCATTGATATCCTGTGTAACATGCCTATGTGATGTGTAATTCAGTGTGCAGGATTAAGGACTCCCATTGATTAGTTAGTAAAATGCCATCATTTAAAGCATTTCATGTCTCATGATGGTGCTGTACCAAATTCCATTTTGTATTTTTCTTCAGCAAATGGAAGATTCCCCTAAAATACTGGATCCAGGAACGTCTGGCCTCAAAAGCCCCAAAGTTCCTAATAAACTTTGTAAATATTTTTTATCAGAAGGTGACTAAATGCTTTATATTTCTGCTAATACTGGTCCTGGAACAATTTTCTGTCCTTCTATCTGTCATGGGCCTAAAAATGTAACTTCTTGACTTGGTCCTTGCCGTTTCAAGTCAGGAACACTGGTATTTAATTCTTGTAAATGCTGGATAATAGCACTCATGGTTTAGAAAGCCTTTTTGTTATCATGTCTTCCAATTGTTACTTCAGATGGAAGAATGATAGATTCTATCTCTTTAGCTAACATGGCTTGAGCAAAGGTGGGGCCATGTTTAAAACCTTGCGGTGAGTAATAAAAGGTATGCTGCCTTCTACTCCAAGTAAATGCAAACTGTGGTTTCTCTTGCTGTTGTATTGGGATCATAAAGACTGTATATTTTGTAGCTAACATTCCTGCCTACAGAAGAGCATGTTCATTATCTACTATGCTGGGAACAGGGGCTGATAAAAGGGCTTGGTGGTGCTTCATTGAAAGCCTTACAAGCAATAGTCATGAGCCATATCCTGTCTGGTTTCTTAAAAGGCCATACTGGGCTGTTAGGTTGCAGATGAGTTTTTTCTATAGTATCCCATTGCTCTAATTGTTTGACTAATTCTGTCACAGGTTTTATGGCAGGAATTTATGGCTCTAAGCCTTCTTCCATTATGGGAGAGTGTTGGTCAGTCACAGCATGTGATCAGCTTCCTGGGTATAAACTTTGTTATCCATCCCAGCATAGATTCCCTGACAAAGATACCAGGCTGATAACAGAGCAAGGCTCCCTGGCTTAATCCATTGGACAGCTTTGGTGTAGCTGGTAGCATCGAACTTCTTGATTGATCTACATGGATGTGCAGGAAGATACATGCTTCCACACCTTCCCTGTTAACACCACTTCTCTACCTGTGTCCATGCATCATGTACTGAAGCCTCTGGTTTTAACTTGTCTTCGTCATCTCCACTAAAATAAACCAGCTACATTCCCTCATCCACCTCCACTCCATCCATGTCACCCTTCCGACCTTATCTTGCTCCCAGAGTCTTGGCTCTGACTAGGCTTCCACAAGTTGGGGCATTGATGGTGGAGAGGCAAGAGCTGCTATCCTGGAGAGCAGGAAGTCAGTGTCAGTGCCCATCTGGCTGGTGTTGGCTGCTGAACACGCACAACTCCAGGTGTAGATTTGCTAACTCCTGGGTTACACATGCTGTTTCAGAGTAACTGCTCTATGCCAGAGTATACTGGAGACACAGAGAGACTTTGCAAGTATGAATGGTTAGTGTCCACTTGAAACTACTTTTGTGGTGCTGATTGCTCCACAGCTCAGGTGAGTATGTATCTAGCACTTGTGTCATTCCTTGCAATATAAAGGTGTTCAAAAAGCAAAAATAATGTTGCTAATTAGCAGCATTATTGATCTTGTGTGAATCTGAGAGCACTTCAGTAGTTAAACCCTGAGTCCCTTTGTTTAAACTGATTGTAAGCTTGTCTCATCTTGAAGTGAAAGCAGAACGTGGATGAAGTTTTTGAGCAAAGCTGCATTATAAAAAAGAACTCTGACTGCACAGTTTAAAACATTGTTGAGTTGGTAGATTGAGAAAAAAATTACAAACTGATGTTGTTATTTAGGTGCCACATCCTTGAAATGGTTGTTACTGGTAAAGCAAAGTGACAAAAAAGTAACTGAAATCGACATCCATCCTGCTTTCTTCAGCTGACAAATGGCAGGGAACTCAAGGGGTTGATACATAGAAAATACCATTTTGGATCAGACTTGAGATCAGACTGGGTCAGTGTCTTGGCAAGAACTGATCCTTCAAGAAAGTTCTCACAGCTGGTAATAGAAGACAACTTATCCCCACAAGAGATTGTATTCTGAACTGTAAAAGTAAGAGATTTTCTCAGATTTGAAGCATGACGTGCAATAAGGGTTCCAGAATTATTGTGAACAACTGCACCTCTGGGGAGTTTGTTATTCGTGTGCATTTTTAGCATTTACTCAGTTCTTAACCTCAGTGGGTTACTGTAGCAGGATGTTTCACCGTGTAATTACTTGTTGATTTAGCAAGCAGTAACCAAGAACATTATTTCTTTTGCAGAAATGATACAAGATCTGATGCACCGGTACAAAGAAGACAACATTTCAGCTCTTGTGGTTTATCTGAGAAATCAACAGTAAACTGCCTTCAGCTGAATCTATCATTTTAGCTTGAGAAATAATACTGGGATTCTGATGTTAATTTGCAGTGCCAATATGTCTTAGGCCAGATGCTTAGTGTTCTATTCAGACAATATTTTCTGGGCTTTCTAATAATTCAAAGCATCTTTTTTTCTAGTTATTTTCAGCTTTCCTAATTTTGTGTGTTTATTTATTTTACCTAGACATATCACAGATATGTATAAATGAATATCACTTAGTCCAGAATTTGTTTTACTCCTGTTTAACAATAAAAGCTTGCACAGATGGCTGCAAAACAGAACCTTCAAACACAGCCAGACTTGTACATTTGTGCCGATTTCTTGCTTGAAGGAACTCAGGTTCAAAATGCTGTGCTGCCAAATCCATCCCTGTAGTAATTGTTTTGACTTCAGTGGATTGCCACATGGGATTGTCTGTGATATCTGGCTAAGCTAAGAGGTTCTGACTCATTTGACAATAGTAAAAATGAAGTCTGAAAAGCATGCTACTGTGTTAGGTGTCGGACAGTTTAAGCCTTTTTGCTGTGGTCTTGAGAGCCACTTTCCATTCAGAAACCACAAGAAACAATTAAAATCTACTTTGACTTAGATAACAAGCAGTAGAAAATACTGTGCTCACACTGAGTCACATACAGGTGCAGACAACAGGAGGTTCAAACAGTCCAGCTGGTTTCCTGAGGATTTAGAAGTCATTTCGGCACCGAAGAAGTGGTGTGCAAGCTGCTGTATTTCTGTCTCTGTGGCATCAGAAATGCCAGAAGGAGGATTTTTAGAACACAGCTGCCTAGAGAGACTCTGAGAACTACAGGTAAATAAATTGTTCCTTCTCATCTGATTTTCTTTCTACTCCATAAATGAGGGTGATGCAACCATTCTTTCTAAATCAAGTGGATGATAACAAATGTCATCAGTTTAATTTCCAAATGTAAACAACTTTAAAGATGTGGAAAGCTGGTCAACTCCTTGTGCCAAAATGAATTGGCATTACTACAGAATATAATACCACACAAAATAGAATCATAGAATCATAGAATCATAGAATCAACCAGGTTGGAAGAGACCTCCAAGCTCATCCAGTCCAACCTGTCCCCCCACCCTAGCCAGTCAACCAGACCATGGCACTAAGTGCCTCATCCAGTCTTTTCTTGAAGACCCCCAGGGACGGTGCCTCCACCACCTCCCTGGGCAGCCCATTCCAATGGGAAATCACTCTCTCTGTGAAGAACTTCTTCCTAATATCCAGCCTAGACCTACCCTGGCACAACTTGAGACTGTGTCCCCTTGTTCTATTGCTGGTTGTCTGGGAGAAGAGGCCACCCCCCACCTGGCTACAGTGTCCCTTCAGGTAGTTGTAGACAGCAATGAGGTCACCCCTGAGCCTCTTCTGCAGGCTAAACAACCCCAGCTCCCTCAGCCTCTCCTCATAGGGTTTGTGTTCCAGGCCCCTCACCAGCTTTGTTGCCCTTCTCTGGACACCTTCCAGCACCTCAACATCTCTCCTGAATTGAGGGGCCCAGAACTGGACACAGTACTCGAGCTGTGGCCTGAGCAGTGCTGAGTACAGGGGCAGAATAACCTCCCTTGTCCTACTGGCCACACTGCTCCTGATACAGGCCAGGATGCCATTGGCTCTCTTGGCCACCTGGGCATACTGCTGGCTCATCTTCAGCCTACTATCTATCAGTACCCCCAGGTCCCTTTCCGCCTGGCTGCTTTCCAGCCACTCAGTCCCCAGCAACAAAATAGCAACATAGCAACATAGGAACAGACTAGAAGCCTGTTTGGCTTTATGCATATTGCTTCTGTAGGGCAGACAAAACATATGTAAGAGAAAGTCCCAAATCTAACTGAGAGAATGAAAATAATTAGTTTTGACTTGTTAATGATCCATTGAAGGGAAAGTGATAGTTACTAGAGTAAAAATATTTGTGTTAACTTGGAAGTTGAGTTGCTTTTCTGTGGCAAACCATATCATTTTAAAATAATGCAAACCCATTTACGGTGCAATATAAATAATACAGAATAATCAGCTGCAAGACTCCTATCTAGCACTAAAATGTACTTCCACACTGAGAGGTGATTGTTTTAATTGTAGTTTGGGGAAAACTACTGTGTTTGTAAGCTTCGAGTTAGCACTATAAGAGACAATAGTCACCTTATAACTCCAACTTGATCCTCTGTGTCATCCAGCTCAGTCAGGCTGGAGCTGAGCCAAAGACTGAATGCTTTTCAACATCCTACTCCTAACTGTAATATTTCCTGTTTTCTTTTGCAAGTAGTACTTTATAGTGTAAAATTTTCACTGATGGTGTCACATAAGAACTTTTAGTTTCTTTATTGTGGTCCCATACTTTCCTCAAGAAACTGGCTAGGATTCTCATTGCTGTGTGTCAATGCTATCTCCTTAGCTCCCTGCAGGAGAGTTTGTTGGGTCAGATATCTAAACTGGATCCATATCATATTCACTTGACCTAAAAGGCCTCCCATAATCCCATGTGCTGGGGATCATTTCAGCTATCTCCACATGAAGCTGGCTGCAGTTGGCCTAAAGCCCAGCTACGTTTGAGCTGTTTCTGAGGGGAAGCAGTGAGGTGTGACTGCAGCATGCCGTCTGTCACTCCTGGTTCTGGGAACATGGTGAGGAGAAGCCTCAGCTGTTTCTTCACAAAGGCAACTTTGGTTCAACAGAATTTATGATCTCTGGCTCTGCAGGAAGGTACATGTATTGTTTTCATGCCAGGCACAGTCTTTCAAGAGACATTTATACCGTGGTGGGACTCAGATAATACCTATGCTGGGTGCAGGATGGTTGGTTTGACATTTGTGGCACAAATGATCTGAAATGTAGATAATCTAATCATAGATAATTGAACACTGGCTCAATGGGTGTTACATGTCTGATGTCACTTTTGATCTTGCATAGGCTGTTATTTTACTGCTATCCATGCAGCAGTATCAGCCTGAGGTATTGCTGCTTCCCTCTTTTTGTTCCCTCTTCTGCCCATAGCATGTTACCCATTCAGTTGTGGTAGCACAGCTTTTCAAGTTTGTTTTCTTTTATTTTTTTTAAAAGAATCACTTCCCTGACTTAGTGCTGACAATTTTTTAATGATTGATATTTAAGAAGCCCTATAAGCTATTGTGTTGGCACAGCTGAGGGGCAGGGGGGATATTAAGAAAGCTTTAAGCTCTTACTGCCATTTTTGATTGCGAAACAGTAGTCACAGGGCAGCTATAGTCCTGTAATTCCACTAATTTTAATAGCTGTACCACTGTAAATTAGGAGTAATCTCAAATAAAATAATGCTTCCAGGATCACCAAAGGTATTTGCTCTGAAAAAGTGAAATATTAAAACCCAGGAAAACTGGTGGTAGGTAGCTGGAAATTTGAGGGAAAGCTTTTCTCCCCTGAAAATGAAATAATTTAGGAATGGCAGTAACAAATAGAATTATTTCATTTTAGCACAGGGAGGTGGTGTTTTCTTTGTTTTTGTACTGAACCATTACTTAGAAAACTGCGGGGTTGCAGAATTACAAACCACACACAGTACTCTCTGAAAAACTACATGACTTCACTGAGCTGTATACCACTGTGCTCTTCATGGCTTGTTGGGAATGAAAACCAAGAAAGCCTCGGATTTCCTAGTTGTCTCTGTCAGCAACTTCAGTGAAGAAAAGGCAACAAATAAAGTCACTGCAAGGGGCTGCCTGTCCCACAGGCATGGTCTCACAGGGCCAGAAATTGCAGATAAATCTGTTTGTCCTTGCTGCTGCCTCCTCTTGCTCCACCCTACTTGTGAGGAAGGAAAATGTACAGGATGAGGGGAGACAGATGATCATCAGCCTTCAGAAGTCACTTCTTGGAGTGGCATATGGTAGGTCTAACCTTGAGAGGGTGAGAATTGTTTTGTGCAGAAAACATCATTGAGAAGGAAAAGAAATCCAAACAAAGGGAATAAATACAGAGCAGGAACTTTGCCAAGGAGCAAAAAATTTCCCTTGACAAGCAAAGGAACTGATGGCTTCAAGCTGTTTCCTTGATAGGAAAGAAAGATGTCAGAATCTGCAGCAGGAGAAATCTCTCACCCAACGCAGTTATCAAAATACAGCTGGCAACATGAGGGAAATAGATCCCTGAACAACAGAGATCACCTGAAAATACTGTACTCCTCTTGACTTCAGAAGAACTAATTCTGTTACCAGGAAATTCTCCACAGCTATTATAATTTACATTATTGGCATTCAGCAGCTTTCATTTTCTAAGTCAAACCTTTTTTACTGCTTTCGTTCCTCTCTTTCCTCTAGTCCTTCTTCACACCGCTCCCCAACTCACCTATGTTCCTCTGACAACTCACTTAACATACTGTGCTGATTATCTGAATGTGCTTATCTTCTGGCTTGCCTGCAACTCCTAGTGCTACTACTTTATCTTTCTCAAATAGTTGTTTACTGAATAGCAATAAAAAGGTAATTACTTGTAGCAGCCAAGGGAAAGCCCTGATCTTAGCATTTTTAGATAGGATGCTTTCTAGGCTAAGTCTTAAATTCTTTAGGCTTCATATTTCAGTAGTGGTACTCTAGTACAGGAACTCCATTAATGATTATGTCTGCTCAAGCTCTTCTGTGTCATCGTTTTTTTTCCTTTCCAGCATATCATTACTGCTTTGTTTGCTCGCAGATTTGGGATACCAATTCACAAATGCAAGGTACAGTGTTCTGTAAGTGAACTTGGATGAACCTAGAAGAGCCTGCTTTATGCAGCTCTTCCTAAATGAAGGCTGCCTTGACAGTGTTTAGAGAGTCCATAGTTCATATGAGGCTACTGTGTGCTTCTGCCAATGGCCATAACACAGTTTAGGGTGGAGCACAGCTTCCCCTTTCAGTGTGTAGATGCCAGAAGTTTTTGCTTTAAGCATATGGTGTACTTTATTAATTTAAACAACAATATGCTTACCCCAGATGAAGTATTTCAGCTTTAAACTCACTGGCACTCTTTTGGTAGCAAAGGTGGTAGAATGGCATTTCAGCATTCTTTGGATTTTAGGACTTTGAACAGTCCCAAATATCAGAAACCAATGGTCACAATTCCTGAGAAATGCAGCTGCAGGTTTTTATCACTTCCCATACAAGACTGTCTGCCAGATTTATACAAGGAATTTTTTACAAATAACAGTAAATTGTACAAATTCAGTAGAGTTTTATACTTTTCTGACTCTTTCATCTTTTTCTGTCTTGTAATTATTTTTCACATGCTCTCTGCTATAGAGAAGGATGTAATACCTATTTTTATGTGCTTCTCACAGGTTTGTTTTTTTTTCTGGTGGCTTTTGATCAAGAGGAGTAATACACTTAGGGCACTTTATTGGGTAATTTTCCCAATATTTTTCCCTCAATAAAATAAAAACTTCTCACTAATTTGAAGAGGTAAGGAGACAATATTAAATAGAACTTTCTATTATTTTTGTCAGTCTTGTATTTTAAACTGTGAGCAGCCTTGGTCCTGTAAAGTTTTGAGATCAAGCCTCATAGATTCCAGAGGAGTTTAACCTTTAGTAGGATATGGATTAATATTGCCTTCCTTTTGTATTTTAACCTAGCCACTCACAAAATCTCAAATAGCAAAATGAACTGTTTATCTTCAAGTCAGAAGCAAGGTAACCTATAAACCAAACATCTATCAGGTGCATGTGAGGAATTAATCTGTTTGAATGGAGGTGCAGAGAAGCCCACATTCATTTAGATGGAAGGGGAGCTGTGGCCTCATTTGTTACAAATACATCCAGAAACTACACCTCATCAAGAACTGATCTGATAACTATGCAGATGTTAAGATATGTTTAGCTAAGTAGTCATGCCATTGCTCTCTTTTGACTCTAATGGAAAGACCCTCTGTATTCAGAAGTTCAGCAGCAAAACATGTTGAGAGATACATCTACAGTGGACCTATACAGACCTATCTGTGGATTTTGTCCATTGAGGTGACCAATGCTACCTCTCACCTTGCTGTTTTAGAGAGATGTGTACAGTATTTGGTAAGCAGAGCATAATCCTAGGCAGGCTGATAGATATGAATGAAAAATTATAATATTTCACACTTGATACATTTATCCATTCCCTCACTCTTCTGAACCACATATAATGCTTCTTTTACAAGCTTTTGAGGTTTAGGCTCTACTGATGTGCTGGTTGTTGTTCCTTTGTCTTAGTAATGCTTTGGTTCCATTCCAGTGTTATGTTCAAGCTTGTACTTTTGAGGATGGATTTCAAGTGCTGCCAAAGTACAGTAACAAAAATGGGTAAGAAGTACTCTGACTAAAAAAGGATTTATTTATAGCCAGATAGGTAGAAAGTATTTCAGATAATTGCTGCAGCTGTGAAATGAACTCAGGGTTCATGAAAGACCAACAGCTTTGAACAAAATTGATGATCTGAGAGAGGTGAAGAATCTGAGGAGAGTTTTTTAAAAGTAGCATTTATTAAGGGAGGAAAGAGTATTTGAGATGACACTGAGATGAACAATTGTCATGTGATGCTGACTGATTGGAAAACCAAAAGGAATAATACATGGTCATTTGTGAGCAAATGGGCATGTATGGTGATGATAGCATCCTGAGTTTGGCTACCTAAAAGGAAATGCAATTATATGGGAAACAGATTTCTGATGTGAGCTATTTGACAAAGGTTTGTTATCTGGTTTTGTGTATATCTGGATGTGGAATAGTGGTTGTGAAAGAATTTTCAAGGAAGGGAGAATTCATGCAGGATCATAGCATGGGTCAGCTTCAAAGTGCTCTAGCCCAGCCCCCTGTTCACATGGTGATGAAGATTGCTGCATCATTAGTTGTGCATATTCATGTTTGTGATGCAGAATGAGTAAAAGATTTTTGAAGTACTCAATTTTCTTGGAAATGCATAAATTTGAATCTGCTCCGCTCTGGTACGCCTATGCATGCTCCTCAAGGTTGTGTGGCATACTGCTTCTTACGAGGTCAAAAGCAGCAGCACTTCAGCAGAATAACTGCAGTTTGTATAAAAGAATTTTCACTGCTAATAAGATAAAGGATTTAATTTTAACAAATGCATAGCTGGTCAGTCCTAGTTAGCTAAATCCATCATTTAACTATGTTAGATTGCTGTTTTTACAGGCATATTTGGCACTCGGTGCCATGGTCTAGTTGACTGGATAGGGCTGGGTGCTAGGTTGGACTGGATGATCTTGGAGGTCTCTTCCAACCTGGTTGAGTCTATGATTCTATGATTCTATAATCATCTTCAGTGTATAATGGTGTAGCAGTTCAGGACAGCAGGATTTATGTTCATTATATTGTAAATTTAAGTTTATTCATTTTACTGTGTATTTATCAACTAATTTCAGTGTCTGACATATTGGTTGTCTAGTGACAGCAGCCAGCATTCTGTCTGAGAGGTAACATTGCATAAAGGTGAAGCATTATACAAAATTTCCAGTAACAAAACTTTTCAATACTAATAATGGATACCTATGTTATTTCCTAGAAAATGGGAGGAAAATTCAGGATCTTGATGGCAGATGAATAATGGAATTTCTCAGCACAAATAGAAACTGGAAGGAGGAAAATCTCCTGCAAACATCACAGGTCAGTTGTTAGTGAAACATGGGAACGAGGGAGACTTCTGATGAGGCTGATGTTCAAAAATGCAGATGTACAGTGGAAAACATGAGTTACTAATACCAGTACCGCCCATATATTGTGCAAGTGACAACCAAACACTTTTCTTTTTAATGGGCACAAACTGATGTTATTTTAGTCTAATTTTAGGTAGGTAGTAATGACAGGGAGAGAGCTCATTGTGTCTGAAGTAAAACAGAGCAGTCCCCTCTCCATCCCCACCTGTCTGAAAGATGAAAATTAAATGGAAGAATGAACAAAGCTGTTTCAATAATTAAAACATTTGGAGGCCTTTTTTAATACTATAAGAATAAATGTTGATAGGTGAGATATAGTAATTGATGTGTTTGAACGGACTGAATAAATTAGAGGCTTAAACATGACAGAGATCTGGAATTTGTCTAAGTCAGGGATGCAAAACCCATCTGGAATTTACATTCCAAGTATGGAAGCAGGATGAGTAACCGCCTCACAGCAGTGAGAGTGAAAACAAGGAAAATGTCTGTATGAACTGGAGAAGGAAAATGCACGATTGAAGAAAGCTATGACTTCGAAACTTGGAGGCACAGGACTCAAGGAAGATTTGCCAAACTTAATCCAGAGCTAGATTTTGCTAAAGAGTAAAATGCAAAATCAAAGACTATTTAGCAATGTAGGTAGCACACTGGAACTAGCACAAAAAGAAGCACCGAGGTTATAGCTACATTCCCCAGCCCAATGAGTAATTTTTGCACCTTTCAGAGCTAACAGATACATAGAAAGGATCATCAAAGTGAAGTTTACAGTTAGAAGAGAATCTACTCAGAGTTGAAAGAACCATGGCATGGAAGCTGAACTAGGAGAGCTCAACTTGCTCATATGGGTAAGCATTACTAGCCAATGAAATAACTAGAGCATGAAATTATTATGGCTTGTGGTAGAGATTTTAATCCATATGTTACATTGTGGTGGTGCTATACAGCAAGCTTCACTTTCCTTCTTACAAACATATATTTGCAATTATTGTGTTAGTCTACAATAACAGACAAAGCTCTAAAATTGTTTTTGAAAATAAGCAACACTACAGATAGAAATGGTTGGTGGGATAAAATGCAGACCAAATGAACTGCAGCTAGAATCTCAGACAATGCAGAATTGATAACTGCAGTAGCAAATTGAAAATCATCTCTGTTAGTGTAGCCTACTTATTTTTCAAATGCTGACTATTTAAGCATGCTAACTGTTTCATAGGCTGCATTTTGAAAGGTTCATCAGGGATATTATCCCTCCCCCACACTGAAGCATATGATCCTGTGATCCTGGAATACCAAGTAGACACCCCATTACAATAACTGGAAGCTTCACCTATGGCTGCCCAACAAAGCTGCAAAGCCTCCTCAAAATTTTGCAGTAAGTTGAATGTTTCATATTGGATTTGTGTGCAACACTTACTCGTTATGATCTGACAATAAAACAAGTATGTAAAATGCATTTTTCTTATGGGAAAATTTATTCCTTGTGCTCTTCAAAAAGGACTGTGGGAAATAGATACATACTGATCTGCAAAATAGACCTTTGAGGGTAAAATATGATACAGCAAATTTAATGGCAGTATTACACAATATCTTCACTTAAAATACTTACTGTATGTATAATACAATATATAATTAAAAACTGAAGAGAAAGTCAGCAGTGGAATTTGCTGCTAAGTAAAGGTCAGCTATTTCCTTTTAAAAATGCAATAGGAGTATTGTCAGAAGACAGATGTAAAATGATTGTAACTTTATATCAAACTATGTTCAGTTTTGATCTGTCATTTTTGAGGATTGGAAGAATACTATCTGGGCATTTAAGAATTTTTTTTTCTTAGAAGACATCTTGAGCTTCCTCTTTCAAATAACAGCAAAGCATGGAATGATGAAGTGCTGCCCACAATTTCTTCTGTGAAACGTCCCAGCCACGTCTCGTCTGATGCACACAGGATGAGCCTGTCTACCTGGCAGGCAGAGAGGACAGCCAGCAGCACAGCAGCTGCCCCAGCCCAACTCAGGGCAGGCCAGCCCTCTCCCTCTTCAAGTGAACAGCAGAGGTGGGAAGGATGAAGAAGTGGAAGTTTAACAGCAGCTTTGAAGGGAAATTGAGTGCAGCGGAGCTGTGGTGTCATGACTGTGAGGACAATGACAGGCCTCAGTGCCCCTACCTGGCTTTCCCTAGGGCCTACTCAACTCTGCCTATGGCCCAGGACCCTGTACCAACCTGCCAAAGATGTCAGCCCCTGTCCCAGCAATGTCATAGTAGGGCTGGCCTCCAGTTCTCCACAGCCCTGCCTTGGCGAGCCATGGGCCCCACTGAGCCCCCAGGTATGCCTGGGGGCTCATGCCCATGCCCCAGCCCGCCCTTGGTCCATCCTTGTCCCCAGGGTGGTGGCCAATTCCAGGGCTGGAGCTGCTCCCAGTGTCCATTGTGCCCTGTTCCTGGCTGGGGAACTCTCGCCTTGGTCCCTGTAGCTCCTGTCTCGCCCACCCAACCTCCTCAGGAGCTGCCAGCCCACAAAGCACCCTGGCAGCAGGGTAGAAAGAGGAAATAAAATAACTATGGGCACCTTGTCAGGCATCAGTGAAGTCTCAAACACTGATGATGTCCTGCAGCAGATGATCATTGCAGCAATGTTTGGTGAGGCTGGCGATGAGACCATGCTGAGGTTACAGCTCGGCAGCAGTGCACCACACTTTGGCAGAGCCGAAAACAGAGTTCTCACGTTTCTGCCTGCCGAGTGGGTCTCCATAAAAAAAACGAGCCCCTGGTAAAATTACTTGGTAGATCTCAATACATATGAGTAGTGTTGGCACAGACAAAAGGATTTCTTCATGAAAGAAACCTGAGAAAGGATTGGGAAAACGTAGAGGAAGGCTGGAAACTTGGCACGCCATCAGAACAGGAAGCTGTGTTATTAGAAACCCCATTGTGTGCCACAGGTCTCACTGCAGGGAGATACAGCTACAGCACCCTTCTTTCAAATTTGTCTGGTTCCTCTCACTACTGGAATGTGCTAAATATGTCATGTTTTATTATTAGAGCAAGCTGCATGAGCGTTCTTATCATGATACAAATGCATAAATATCTGATGCTGGCAGCATTTGGTACATCAAGGTTTGAAAATGCTGGTGGAGCAGTTAGAAGCCTGCTAATCTACCCCATTCAGGTCGTTCAAGGGAGAAAAGCAGGTGCATGTAAATACTCCAGTTGTCTCTCCAGCTCTGTGGCCAGAATTCCTTTTGTGTCCTTCCTAATGCAGACTCTGCTGATACACTCTTATGAATTTTAACAATATTTTAAAGATGCTTATTTCTTTAAATGAGTGCAATGTAGCCCTTACTCCAAATGGCTGCTATTTTTTCTGATGCTTTTATTCATTGTACCTGCTGTGTATGCTTTAAATTACACCATTTATAGTGCTGTACTGTGAGGCTTGTTCTGTAAGTTTTTGCACATGAGAATTAACCCTCCTTTGAAAAGATGATGGTCTCTTAATACCTTACAGAGAGAAGAATATACTTCTAGCAGGATCTCCATCATCAGAGCTCCAGGAAGAACTATAGTGGAAGTAGAAGGCGTAGAGGAACAACAGAAAATACAAAACATAGAAGAACATGGTATCATAGCCCAGAACCAAACCAGCTTGCTCTGTCCTTTCAGGCCCTGTCAAGGGACCCCAGAGTACTGCTTTTTACAAAAGCCAGATTCACAAGTATCTGCTACTATTTTGCTTGAATAAAGAAAATGTTATAGACCTGATGAGTGGGGAGGTTTTGTCCTCAAATAGAATGTGATTTTTGTCAAAATATACAAGAGAATTCGAGTCCCAAATATACTGAAAACTATTACTCATATCTGCATAGGTAGTTCAGTACACTGCTCACTATAATACTTTCCAAAATAGAAAAGTTCTTAAAATGAAGTTAATAAAAAATATTAACTATGCAAGACTTAATGTGAAGTAGCCAAATACAATGTAAAAAGCAGAACAGAGTATCCTTCAGTAAGGAACTTCTTAGTTCCTCTAGTTAGTTTGTTCCTTCTTCCTAGAAACTCTTGCTGTATATAGCTGCTGTGGTTTCATCTGTATTGTAAAAGGCTTGATGGTTTGCTCTTATTAGAAATGAAGAAGCAACACTGAGTGTTTCAGGTAACACACTTGTGACAATAGGAATTATGACCAGCATTTATGTGGCAGTGTTAAGTCTGGTGTTTTCATGTCACAGTGATATTAACAATAGTAACACTCTTTGCTAATTTATCCATAATTTGGGGTAATTCCCAGGGATACAAGACATAAATCTGTATTTAGGACTTTGGTAGTTTGCTTTACTCTCATAAAGCACATTTTCTGCATTCTCTTTGTTGAGAAGCTCATAGCTATGATCACTATAAGCCACTGAGAGGCAATGTAAATAATGACATTCAGCAAATAAACTAAATGCTTTTGTTATGAAATACATTTGATTGACCCTGCATCCAGTGCATCAGTTTTGAAAGGGAAAGAAATAAATTTTCTGTAGATAAGTGGTAGCTTTCCCAGTGTTGACAAAACATTTTAAAAGTGTTTTTTTATTTTTTAAGCAATTTAGAAATTTCAGTAACTATCCAAATAAGTTTAGAACAAATATTTCCATAAGCAGAAGAGTTCTGACTCAGCTTTCCCAGTAGGATATACTCCCAATATTAACTACATGCACACTGGAATTTTCCTCCCACTGAAAACCTTGTTCTGCATTGCCACCTGCTTCCATGTAATTTGCAGTAATTTAGTAACCTGTAGCCTCCTGTTAAATTTGGTTGAAATTGGTCATGAGTTCCAAAACTATCTGGAGAAATTATGCCAGGCAGACAGACAAACAGATGCTTGTTCACATAGCATAATTGCATAGGTTTTCTCTTCTTAGGAAAAAGTGCCTGTCACACAGTTTTCTAATTGTTTCTTCAGAATTTGGTCACAAATTGGAAATGTGCTTCTTTCATGTTTGAGGTTTTTTTTCCCCTTTATCTTCTGTACCAGTTCTAGGCATATGTATGTTTCAATGTATTAGATACTGCATTTTCCACATTCTAATGGTTTACTGCAAAACTTGATAGATTCTAAGACTTGAACAAAAACATTTCTCCAAATCAGTATGTGATGTTTAAAGTCCATTCTTTCCAAGCTGGCAATCAGGTCCCATTCATTTGATGACTTCCAGACTATCAGGGCCATTGACCACTATTTTGTTTTGAATAATTTCCTCTCTCCGTGGGGTGATTGTGGCCAGGAGGAGGTTGCTCTCTTCTCTCAGGTGGCCAGCGCCAGAACGAGAGGACACAGCCTCAGGCTGCGCCAGGGGAGATTTAGGCTCGAGGTGAGGAGAAAGTTCTTCACTGAGAGAGTCATTGGACACTGGAATGGGCTGCCCGGGGAGGTGGTGGAGTTGCCGTCCCTGGGGCTGTTCAAGGCAGGATTGGAGGTGGCACTTGGTGCCATGGTCTAGCCTTGAGCTCTGTGGTAAAGGGTTGGACTTGATGATCTGTGAGGTCTCTTCCAACCCTGATAATACTGTGATACTGTGATACAGTCTTCTCTCCTGTAGATAAAAATGAATAGCATTTTATAGAGTAATAATGTATTAGAGGTAGGAAACATGGATCAATAAATAGATCTATAATTTTCTAAAGGAAGAAATCAACAGCAGGATTCCTTGGGATCTGACTTGATCATCTTCAACATTTACAAAAAGACTGCCAACAGCAGTTAACATAAGAGTTGACAGTCTGCAGAGGGTGCAGTGTTCAGGATAATCAACTGGAAAGCTGACTGAGAAAGATCACAGAAGTAAATATTTAAATTACAAAAAAAAAAAAAATTAAAAAGCTTGGTGTGAAGCAGGACCTATAAAGAAGCTAGGAGAGGCTGAGGGAGCTGGGGTTGTTTAGCCTGGAAAAGAGGAGGCTCAGGGGTGACCTCATTGCTGTCTACACCTACCTGAAAGGAGGTTGTAGCCAGGTGGGGGGTGGCCTCTTTTCCCAGGCAACCAGCAACAGAACAAGGGGACACAGTCTCAAGTTGTGTCAGGGGATGTCTAGGCTGGATGTTAGGAGGAAGTTCTTCCCAGAGAGAGTGATTGGCATTGGAATGGGCTGCCCAGGGAGGTGGTGGAGGCCTAGAGGTGTTCAAGAAAAGACTGGATGAGGCACTCGGTGCCATGGTCTAATTGACTGGCTAGGGCTGGGTGCTAGGTTGGACTGGATGATCTTGGAGGTCTCTTCCAACCTGGTTCATTCTATGATTCTATGATCTATACACAGTAGGCACCTATTTTGACACACAGGAATGGGGTCTTCAGACACATTGTAGTTCAGAAGAGACCAAAGTTGTCACAGAATAATCTAAAGGCATTAAGAAAGGAGCAGAAAACAAACTGGCTATATAATTGCATATAATTCTTAAATTTATTTTACACCTACAGCTTAATCACTACATGAATTTTGGTCATGCAACAGTATCACTGTGGAAGCTCACAGAATCACAGCATTTCTTAGATTGGAAAAGACCTTCAAGAACATCGAGTCCAATCATTAGTTTCACACTGACAAGTCCTTGACTTAACCAAATCCCTCAGCACAACACCTAATCGCTATGAATCACTACGGTTGGGAAGGACCACCAGGATCATCCAGTCCAACCTTCATTCCAGCATCCTTCATCACTAGACCACAGCCTCAAGTGCCACATCCACTCTTTTTTAAACACACCCAGGAATGGTGACTCCACCACCTCTCTGGGCAGCCTGTTCCAGTGCCTGACCACCTGCTCAGTAAAGGACTTCCTCCAAACATCCAACCTAAACCTCCCTTGATGCAACTTGAGGCCATTTCCTCTTGTCCTATCATTAGAAATTTGGGAGAAGAGACCAGCTCCAGCCTCACTACAACCTCCTTTTAGGTAATTGTCTACCTAAAAGGCAGTAAGGTCCCCTCTCAGCCAAGTTTAAATGGCTTTATTACATTAAGAAAAAAAGGGGGGGCAGATTTTTCCATCCAGAAAGCAGATTAATTAAGTACCTTAACTGGGTAAAGAATTGAGGTATTTTTTGTTACTTGTAAATAGTTTCAGACAATTCTTAATAAAAAGTGCAACATCCTTTGCAAGTAGCTGCAAAGCATTAAAAGAAATATTATCAGAGTATCACCAAGGTTGGAAGAGACCTCACAGATCATCAAGTCCAACCCTTTACCACAGAGCTCAAGGCCAGACCATGGCACCAAGTGCCACGTCCAATCCTGCCTTCAACAGCTCCAGGGACGGCGACTCCACCACCTCCCCGGGCAGCCCATTCCAGTGTCCAATGACTCTCTCAGTGAAGAACTTTCTCCTCACCTCCAGCCTAAATTTCCCCTGGCGCAGCCTGAGGCTGTGTCCTCTTGTTCTGGTGCTGGCCACCTGAGAGAAGAGAGCAACCTCCCCTCAGGTAGTTGCAGACAGCAATAAGATCTCCCCTGAGCCTCCTCTTCTCCAGGCTAACCAATCCCAGCTCCCTCAGCCTCTCCTCGTAGGGCTGTGCTCAAGGCCTCTCCCCAGCCTCGTCGCCCTTCTCTGGACACGCTCAAGCATCTCAATGTCCCTCCTAAACTGGGGGGCCCAGAACTGAACACAGTTCAGTTCCCACTCCAGTTTGTTTATGGAGGGGAGACCTGGGGATGCTATAAAACATGATGGGTGACTCTCTAATCGGACCTATACAACTAAGTGCTGTTTCTTCCCTAAGCCCTTGCTATCGGTGTTTGTGAAACTACCTGGCTAGGTAGGTGTTCAAACACACAACAGATGCTAAATGAAACGGAGCACTGGCTCTTGTAGCGTTTTCCTTTACAGCCCAGTGTCAGGAAATACGCTGGGGTTGTTTCCTCACAGTGAACCTTAGGAGGGTGAACAGGGCGCTGGGGAAGGAAAGGCTGGCTCTGGAAACTCCATCTCGCCTTCTTCCCCCACAAGTTCCCTTCTCCAGTCCCCCCAGCGACGGCCGCGAAATGCACTAACTAGGCGAAGGCCTGTAGCAGACAGGACGCCCACAGCAGCCGCAGCGCTGAGCGACCCTGCCGGCAGACCCTCCCTCAGCAGTCACTGAGCCCTGCCACCATTTCGGGAGGTCGGACAGGCGAACTACACCTCCCAGGATGCTCAGCGCCATGGCGCCATCTTGCCCTGCCGTTCCGTCGGCCACTTCAGGCAGGCAGTGGCGGTAAGCTGAGACATGGCTCTGTTCCCGGCTTTTGCCGATGCCGCCGAGCCCGGAGAGCCTCCAACAGGCAGCAGCGAGGGCTCCAGGAAAGGTAAAGTCCTGGGAGAATTCTCTTTTCCCCATCCTCCTCTGGGGCCCAACCCTCGGGAAGCTTTTCTACTTCCACTCGCCTCCACACGGAACCTTCCACCCCGTGCCAGGCCTGCTCAGGCCACCGGCCCGCCGGGATAACGCCGTCCGCCCATGCGTGCCCGCGTTGGGGAGCGGATGTGCCGCGCCCCGCCCCCGAATTGCGGCGTGGGCGGTGCTGCCGCTGGCGCTCGGACCCCCGGTGCCCGGCGGCTGAAGCGCTCGCTGCCGGGCCCGTGTCGCCGCGGGGGTACTGCGTAAGCGCTGCTCCCGGCGGCGTCGAGCGCTTGACCCGGGCTCCTCCCTCCGGTGCAGGGCACGGGTGTACGTATAGCGCGTATGGTCATCGCCCGCGCCAGGCGTGTCGCTGCCGGGTTGAATAAAGTTACCATGCTTACCAGTGAAGTTACTCTCCTTGGTGCAGCTTCGGGGACAGCCCGAAACAGGGACGTTACATAAAAATGGTGCTGGCTTCTTACATCTGTACTCAGCACTGGTCAGGCCACACCTTGAGTACTGTGTCCAGTTCTGGGCCCCTCAATTCAAGAAAGATGTTGAGGTGCTGGAACATGTCCAGAGAAGGGCAACAAAGCTGGTGAGGGGCTTGGAGCACAAATCCTATGAGGAGAGGTTGAGGGAGCTGGGCCTGTTTAGCCTGGAGAAGAGGAGGCTCAGGGGTGATCTTATTACTGTCTACAACTACCTGAAGGGGCATTTTAGCCAGGTGGGGGGTGGCCTCTTCTCCCAGGTAACCAGCAATAGAACAAGGGGACACAGTCTCAAGTTGTGCCAGGGTAGGTCTAGGCTGGATATTAGGAAGAAGTTCTTCACAGAGAGAGTGATTTCCCATTGGAATGGGCTGCCCAGGGAGGTGGTGGAGGCACCGTCCCTGGGGATCTTCAAGAAAAGACTGGATGAGGCACTTAGTGCCATGGTCTAGTTGAGTGGGTAGGGCTGGGTGCTAGGTTGGACTGGATGATCTTGGAGGTCTCTTCCAACCTGGTTGATTCTATGATTCTATGATCTCCAAATGTGCTTCCAGTTATCTGCTGAAGGCATGGCGGTAGAAGTACTTGCCTTTGATAAATACCTGTGGGTTAATGTTGTTTGCTTTATGTAGAAAACGACATCTTTGTTTTCCCTAACTACTCGACTTAAAAAAAAAATATTTTCTCATTAAGTTTCTTATTCAGCCAAATTGGTGTTTTTTTGGGGAAGGCTATGAGTGCAGGAGATTATGACTCAGTTTATCATTTTGATTGTCGTGGTTGCTGTCTATACTTTTATTAAACGAGTAAAGAACACTATGTGGTATATTGCCAAACTCTGAAGTATGCACAGCATGTATTAATTCTGCTAGGAAATGTGGAAATGTCTTGAACTAAGCTTTTTGCCTGCCAGCTTCCACCATCCTTGAGTCTGCCCATCTTCTACCAGGGGGAAACACTAAGAGAATTGTTTGCCTAGGTTAAATTTCTTGTATAATTGATCCAGTCAGTATGGTGAGTTTTGGAAGCTTTTAGCAACACAGGCTTGAAGTTATCTTCTTGTTCTAACTACTGATGGCGTTGCGGCCGTTAATGCTTGGTCTGCCTGTACAGAGATGTGGTCTGGCCACATTTAGGACCCTTTCTGGTAATGACACTTGGTGCGGGAAGTAGTGGATGTAATAAGATCCCAGGTTACATGTTTTAGGAAGAGAAGAGCTGCTCTGCCAGGCAGAAGTACAGTAAAATTTTCTGGTAGACCTTGCTTATATTGTAACACTCTGGGAAATGAAGCCTTTAGGTTTGTTATACAGGCAGTCTGTGTCACTGCAGACCACCTGCCTGGAAGGTCAAAGTACACAGGCTGACTTTTGAAAGTAATTTTGCTTAATAGCTCTGCTTATGAGTTATATTTTGGGTTACTGCAAGTTCTTTGTGTAGGAACTTTTGACAGAACTTCAAGGAACATAACTTGATTTATGTTTTAGCCAGTCTTGTACTTTGTTTTTAACAACCACAGTTCAGTTATTAAAATGAAATATTTATGAAGTATTAACTCAGAACAACATTTAGGCAAAATTTCACCTTTAGCTTGTGTGAACTTGATGGACAACTTTGATATCTCTCTGAGAGATGACTCTATAGCTGAAGTCAAAGTCCATCATAATAACAGAGATCAGATAATATGTTGTGTTTAACATTACGTGCAAAACCGAGGTGCCTTTTGCAGTCATTTAGGATGCTTCAGTTTTAAAAAAGTTGATGTAATAATGTAAATATGCTGGCTGTGTTTCATTCCTCCAGTCACCTCTGTCTTACATTCTTACAAACCTTCTAAAGCTATTTATAGTTGCTGCCTGAAATGGAAGTATTGCTGTACACTCTTCCTACCTGCGCTGCTGGTTTGCTGAGTTGTTGCAACCTCTAGGTTGCAAAATCATTTTGTATATAGTTTCTTACAATTACCTTGTCAAGCTTAATTAGGTTTTGGTAGAAGGTAAATTACAGATTTGTCAGAAGCCGTGAACAGAGCCGTGGTAATAATTAAACCTACTGACAATAAGCATTATGTACAGAGTTATTTACCATTTGAACTATTTCGTAAGTAAGACACAGTGAGTTTTGCTGAAATGGGATTTTCAGGATTCTGAGAGACAACAAAAGGTTTTGCATAACTCTCAAAAATTGCCTCTGCAGACATGCACTGTAAATGTTTGATTGTTTTATTTTTGCTTGGGAAGGTATAAAAAGGATGCCATTGGATTGTTTCTACTATTGTGCTCATAAATGTAGATGGTAGTATAGAATAAGAAGTACGTGTGTATTATCACAAAGTATCTTCTGTCTTTTATTCTTTATGTTCTTCAAGAACATTGGTCTGTGAAAATGACATCTGACAAGGAAAAAAAAACATGAAAAGGTAGAGTTTTAAACTTCGGAATGCATTTTGATGTTTGAAATGCCTGTATCCAGCTACATTCACTGGAGATTATTTACAAGGAGGTTTGGACATGCATGCTGTGTAATGGAAACTATTGTTCAGTTCTTTCCAGAGTGTTAGGTCAGTTTGATTAAATTGTTCTGAAAATACCATAGTTGGAGAATTCTAAACGTTTCCCTGCTATATCCACAGAGGCATATTGATTGTGCTACAGGGGTTGATTCTTGCAGTGTGGTTCTTCAATGTTTTAAAAATGCAATTTGATCTCATCTTTTCATGTAGAACCAAGCTTCAGGTGCAGTCAGGGGATTGATGTTTATGACACCATTACTCAGAGTGAGTGTTCCTTGGAAGCCCTAAACCAATAATTTAAAATAATACACTGCCAACTCCACCTCCCCTTACTCTCTTTGTGTTCACTGTAATAATGTTATCACACCAAGTTAGTGACCTCACATCTGTAGGAGACTAACAGATAATTTGAGGTAAACTCAAAACAACTTCTTGGAAGTTGATTCCCTATAGTTAATGCTGATATTACTTTGCTATATTTAAGGCAAATTTCCTGTGGAAATGCATCTCATGCATGGTTGCTATGCATCTATCTGCCAACTTATTTCTTCAGTATCTCTTTCTTCTCAGGACTTTTAACTCTTTCAGTCAAATTTGTTGTCATGAGAGAAAGAAGCATCACAAAAGAAGGAGGTCTGTAAAAATCTACATCTGCTTAGAAAAGATAATTCTAGATAAAGTGGCAGTGCTGTGAGAGAGGGTGTAACGTGAATTGAACTGTTACCAGCATAGATGGTCTTGGCAATGAGCATCTGTACATTAGCCAAGCAATAAACTTAAGCAGAGATCACAGTCTGACACAGCAGAGGGTGCCTCTTGCCCAGACAATAATTAAAGGATATGACAAGATACTGTAGAAGTGTCTAGAGAACCTAGATAGTTTCTGAAGCCATGACAGTAATGAGGAGTGTAAGAGATAGAGGACACAACTCAGAAATTGAGGATTCATCCTTATGTGAGCTGCAAGATTAATTTGGTGGGAGGAGGAGTGGAATGGAAAAATTCCCAACTCTATTTGTTTAAGAATGTGTTTCTGGTCTTAAAACAACATTTATAAATATAATATAAAGATTACTGTTTTCCACTCTTCTGCCAGTTCAGGTGTAGCTTCTTTTCTTTAAAGTGTGTTTTGCGCCTCAGGGAAATTTATGTGGTTGGCCAGTCCACTTGTCTTCTGAATAGCAGGAGCTTTACTGCTTTCCTTAATGACTTTTCTTCTCTGTTCATTTTGTCAATGTGATCAGTAATTTTAAAGAGAAATGTATTGGCTTCTCTGTTTTCAGGTTTGAAGAGAGAAGGTCTTACTGCTACTAAGTATCTGTATTTTCATTTGGAAATTATTTAGCCCTGTAGTGCCATAAGGCTCAAGATTATAAAATGTAGCATACTCTTATGCAAACGGCATTTCCTGATTTGGATCAGTCTATATCTAAAATGTTTACACTTAGACACTATCTAAAATGATGAATAATAGTAAAAAATGTGTTGTCTCTATTAATCTTTGGAGGTCTCGATATGATGCTCTTGAAATCAATGGAAAGTGTGTTTTGATGTGTACAAGTTTGAAAAATCTTAAAAGTTAAACATCTCAAAGTTTTTTTCTTAATGGTCTGAATTTCATTATCAACAACTGTGTATGACTGAAGGCAAATTATTGAACTTCACCCTGCATTCAGGCTTACTTCTTAAAAAAAGTAACTATTAAGTAGTCATTCATTTTAAGAGTCATAGAATGAACTAGGTTGGAAGAGACCTCCAAGATCATCCAGGCCAACCTATCACCCAGCCCTCTCCAAATAACTAGACCATGGCACTAAGCACCTCATCCAGGCTTTTCTTCAACACCTCCAGGGACGGTGACTCCACCACCTCCCTGGGCAGCCCATTCCAATGCCAGTCGCTCTCTCTAGCAAGAGCTTCCTCCTAACATCCAGCCTAGAGTTTAGATGATTTTTTAAACATAATTCTTCATTCAAATCAGTACATAAATACCTCACAATACATTTATTTTTACAAAAAAATAATACTAGTAAATGTTTTATCACATGTTACAAGGGGAAACAATAATTATGAAAACGAAGATAAGCTCAAAAGCCACAGAGAGTATTATTGTGCCTGAATTATGTTATTGGAGATCTGGAGAAATACAAGTTATGTAACTTTTGCATAGCTTTGGAACAGAAATGATAATTTTAAGGAGGTTTGTCTGGCTGATAAGTTACAGTTTTGTGTTGTCAATGTGGCACACCTTTACAACGGAGACTCTGCCAACCAGTACGTTTGTATTGTTAAGCAAGTATGGGTAGTACAGCACAAATGAAAACAGAAATGGATTTTTTAAAAGGATATTTAATGTCTCTTTTATTTCTGTAAATAAATAAAAGGCTTTATGCACAGAGTAGTTGCATTTACTGCAGTCTGGAGTGCTCTGGACCATTGTACTGTCTTTGAATTTGTCTGTGTTTAAGGAAGACCAGAGTGTGACCAATGAGAAAACACCCTACCTTTATCACCATAATGAGCAGAAATAATTTGATAAGGAAGCTAATAATTTAAAAAATCAATATGACATTTAATAGATATGCCTCAGAAATCTCCAGTGTAAAGCAGTGCTCAGCATACTGCATGGCATACATTGAATTATTAAGTCCAGTTTGATTATGTAGTTATCAGGTGTATTAACTTATTTAATTTCTGTGCAATTTAAGTGTATAATGAAGAATCATCCATGAGAAATATTTTGGTATGTCATGGAAAATATTAAATAAATTTCTTCTAAGAGGTAATTCTGATTTTAGGGTGGTTCTTAATACCTTTTTTACGGAATGAAAGAAAGAAATTAACCTGATGTTGCATAATACTTTGTTCTCCAGCTAGAGGAATAATTATATTGGTGAATGAGCGAAACATTGCTTGGATATTATCCAGCATAAATCTTTAAGCTCACCAAAGGTTTTGGAAGAATGTTTTGTGGTAGACTTACAATTTAGAGTGACAGACAGATACTTAAAGGCATTTGTGCCAGAGTGCATTGTTTTAAATTAAATAGTAGATTCTTAGAATATTTTAGGGTTGTGTTCAAATTTTATGTTAATGTATCTTAAGTATTTTCCTGGAAAGTGATGGGGTGGGAGGAGAGGGGGGGGTGGTGTCAGGAAGAATCTCAAGCTGATTTGCAACAAAGTAGGCTAGTGTAGTTGCCTTAGATTTGGTGATTCTCATTGCCAGGCAGAGGTTACAGTGACATACAGCTGAATTTTTATTTTACTTCATGGTCCCCATCCTATGCTTTGGTGAGCTGGGAAATGGTATTTTGCAGTATGTTGTTTGGGGCGCTTGTGGGAAGAGTGCTTTGGACCTTGCAGTGACATGAATTGTGTGGGTTCTCCTCTGCACTGAGGTGAAGTGTCAAAGTAAGCCAGAGAAGGTGGCCATCCTGCATGGGGCCTTTGGTCATTGGTAGCAGGGGAAGTCTGTCGAAGCTCTGCTTGATTATGTATACTTCTTGATGAGTTTCACTTAGGTTAGCAAACTCTTTTGCAGTCTGCTCCTTTTGTAGAGAGCAGTTCAGGGACATGAGACAGAAGAATTTTGATATGAAGAACTATTTCTGAAAGAAATGCTTTACAAGGAGAGATATATGACTTGGCAGACAATGAGATCGTGCTGTTTAAGGATTAGAGGTCAGTGTAGTCAAAAGCACAAAGACAGGACTGTGACATGAAGAACACTGAGACAAAAATGATTGCATAGAGAACAGGCAGGGAGACCAAATTTATTCCTTTTGTGATTATCTCCTGTGGTCTGCTTTGGAGACACTGCTGTTAAATTCTGGAATTATGTGAAATAACACTTGTTTGATGTGCTAGAAAAAAATCACGTCCTTGAAAGAATTCTAGAAATTAAATGTCTGTGAAGATCATTACAGAAGTTTTAATATCAGTAAAATTATGGCAAAAGATTTCCTCTCCATGTCCTGTCAGTATTTAATCTTACCCAGTGACTAGGATGGTAGAGTGGTTAATGATGACTATTACGTGAAAATTAGCATTAGTTAGACTTTTAGCACATTGTTTAAACATCTAAAGGAATTTTGGTGGTTAGAGAACTGAGAATCTAGTGCCATTTTGTGATCTTGTATAAAACACTTTGGCATTCTTATCAGTAATAAATGTCCCCATCAATAGAATTGCATTAAAAATATTGCTCATGCAGTAAGTAAAGTGAATTTTTATGAATTTCTGTAAGTTGTCTTGCATTTAGTAACTACACCTTTAATTATGCCCCTTTGTATTTTTATTTTACTCTTTAATAATTATAATTAATATATAAAATATCACAGAATTAACCAGGTTGGAAAAGACCGTCGAGGTCATCGAGTCCAACCTTAAACCGTGGCACTAAGTGCCTCATCCAGTCTCCTTTTAAACACCTCCAGGGACAGTGACTCCACCACCTCCCCAGGCAACACGTTCCAATTGCCAGTCACTCTTTCAGCGAAAAACTTTTTGCTGCCCTGGTGCAGTTTCAGACTGTGTCCTCTTGTTCTGTCACTGGTTGCCTGGGAGCAGAGACCAACCCCCATCTGGCTACAACCTCCTTTTAGGTAATTGTAGAGAGCAATTCAGTCTCCCCTGAGCCTTCTCTTCTCCAGGCTGAACAACCACAGCTCCCTCAGCCACTCCCTCTAGGGCTTCTGCTCCAGCCCCCTTATCAGCCTTGTTGCCCTTCTCTAGACAAGTTCAAGCATCTCAACATCTTTCTTAAAATAAGGGGCCCAGGGCTGGACACAGTACTCAGGGTGTGGCCTAACGCCGAGTACAGGGGTAGAATGACCTCCTGGTCATAGAATTGTAGAATCAGCCAGGTTGGAAGAGGCTGCCAAGATCATCCAGTCCAACCTATCACCCAGCCCTATGTGATCAACTAGACTATGGCACTAAGTGCCTCATCCAGTCTTTTTTTGAACACTTCAAGGGGCAGTGACTTGACTCCACCACCTCCCTGGGCAGCCCATTCCAATGGCAAATCACTCTCTCTGTGAAGAACTTCCTCCTAACATCCAGCCTATACGTCCTCCCCTGGCACAACTTGAGACTGTGTCCCAGGCCAGGATGTTGTTTGCCTTCTTACCCACCTAGGCAAACTGCTGGCTCATGTTCAGTCAGCTGTCAACCAGTACCCCCAGGTTCCTCTCTGCCCATCTGCTCTCCAGCCACTCTGTCCCCAGCCTGTAGCGCTGCATGGTGGTGTTGTGGTCGGAGTGCAGAACCCAACACTTGAACTTGTTAAAACTCATGGCATTAGATTGTGCCCATCTATCCAGCCTGTCCAGGTCCCTGTTCAGGGCTTTCCTACCCTCCAACAGATCAACACACGCTCCCATGCATTGTCTGCAAACTTACTGATGTTGCACTCAAGCCCCTCATGCACATCATCAGTGAAGATACTAAACAGGACTGGGCCCAGCACTGGTCCCTGGGGGACACCACTAGTGACTGGCTGCGAACTGGATGTGGCACCATTCACCACCACTCTCTGTGCCTGTCCATCCAGCCAGTTCTTAACCCAGCACTGAGTGCCCCTGTCCAAGCTGAGGGCTGCCAGCTCTGTCAGGAGTTTGCTATGGCAGACTGTGTCAAAAGCCTTGCTGAAGTCCAGGTAGACTACATCCACAGCCTTTCCCGCATCTACCAGGCAGCTCACCTGGTCATAAACAGAGATCAAGTTGGTCAGGCAGGATCTGCCCCTTCCTAAACCCATGCTGTCTGGGTCTGATCCCCTGGCCATCCTGTAGGTGCTCTGTGATTGCACTCAGAGTGGTCTGCTCCATTATCTTGCATGGCACTGAGGTCAATGAAGATATGAAGATATATTAGAAAGTCTTACATAATTATGCATATATAGCATATTTTTATACCATACATACATATATAAACTTTTTTTTTACATGGTAAAACTTCATACTGGATTGATGTGGCTTTTTGCAAGTATACAGCAGTGTATAAAATGTATTGTTTTCAGTACGGACTTTTAACTATTATTATGTAGTGCAGTTTTTAAAGCTCAGATTGATGTCAAAGATTCCAGCTCCTAAATATTTTACCTCGTTACTGCTCTTCTAAATGGAGATTTCATGGACTGTCTTCTGATATGCTCACATGACTCAATGACATTTGCTGTGAATATAGTTATCTGCTGACTAACTTCACTCCCAGCTTTGAAAAGCACAGTGAGGTGATTTGTATTGATCTCACCCTTTTCTTTATCTGCAGAACTGGACTGGCTTAGTAATCCAAGCTTCTCTACAGAAGATGCACTATTACTGCACCAGCGCACTACAGAAGTTGCAAATCTCGTCCCTGAAAAGTCTCCACTAATAAGGTAGAATATATTTCAATATCTTTTAAAATAACCTCTCTCTTTTGTCCTGCCTGTCTTTTGTTATGTGAGACCAAGATCAGGAGCTTTTAGGGCTGCTTTTCATTCTACTATTCAGTATTTATAAAGGCCTGATCTGAGTCATATATAAAAATGTGCATAATGCTTCTATGTCCTTTAACTTAAAATAATGAGAAATTATACTTATGCAATTACATTCCCATTTTCTTTTTCTCACAGCTGCATTTAAATAGTTGTTATTCCAAAATGGAAAGGGAACTGAGTGATCATGATTCTTCATTATCTTTTGGATGTCCTAAGTGACCCTTGAAATAATGTAAAGATTAAGCATCATCTTTGTGGTTTCTCTTTGAAAACCGGTTCAATCGGCCGTTTCGTAGTTGAATTTTTACTTCTTAAAAACTAGTTGAAGATGTGAATTAATGAATATTAGATGTATCAAGTTGTGTGGTGGTGTAGAGCATGCTGATCACCGAAGTGGGTGATTATATCACTTCATAAAAATGATCTTTGTGTAGCCGTATTTGCTAAAGAATTAGTTTCAATACCTTCACTGGTATAGCTGCTATGTGTGGTATATCAGTACTATACCTAGCACTTAATTAATGGAAATGGTTAATGGAATTAATTAAAGTTGCAGATGTCAAGTTTAAAACCAGTTGCTTTTAATTTGATAGAAGCTCTGGTGTTTACTATGACTCTAGGTGGTCATTGTAGAAAATGTCTTCATCGTAACAGTCACAGCTGAATACATCTTTTTGTGTACTTATTCTTACATTTACATCTCTTTCGTGACTGACTGAAATGCAATCACAGGTCTATTTATCATTTGTAAATTCTGCTTGTAGGTTATTTCTGGATTATATGTCATAAAACTAAGCAATTTGCAAATTCCCATTCAGATATTTACAGAGGGTTTATTATGTCCTTATAATTAATCTTCGAAAGAGAAATTGTCAGACAGTGGTGTACAGATAAGTGTTTGCTCTTTTTGACTGTTGGTAGGGTACATTCTCAGTTCATTGAAAACTAATTACTCCCATTCTATGTTTGAATACAGCGTTTTGGTTATTTGTTTTGTTTTGGGAGTGTGTGCATTTTAGAGCCCTGTGAGTGGTTCTCCCATGGCTTCTTAATTCTTAGTGTCCTTAAATAAATTGTACAAGGGTTTGGGTTTTTCTAAGGTGCCTTGTTTCTGACATACTGCATTTCCTTTTATTGGTATATTATCATAGAATCAACTAGGCTGGAAGAGACCTCCAAGATCATCCAGTCCAACCTAGCACCCAGCCCTATCCAATCAACTAGACCATGGCACCAAGTGCCTCATCCAGTCCTTTCTTGAACACCTCCAGGGATGGCAACTCCAGCACCTCCTTGGGCAGCCCATTCCAATGGCAAATCACTCTATCAAAATTTGAAAAAAAAAAAAGAAATACTGAGATATGTCACTCCTTTATTGAAAGAGTCCAGAAAAACTGTTTAAAAATAACTTCTGTTTTAAAAAGGGCTAGAGAAGACCTACATTATTGCAGTATGATAACAGATGGATATTTATACAGATCACACATCAAAATGTCCTTAACAATTAAAACGTTTAAAACTGGTTGTCAGTAATTCCAACAACTGAAAAATAAAGGTAATTATTATTTAATGCAGATTTATATCACTTTCATTGTGTGTGTTGCTGCTAACTGTCTTCTCAAAAAAGCACCAGAATGAAGATAAGGATTAAAATGTTTCTGAACTTTCATGTGTTGGTATTTCTTTACAGTTTTGCTACTTATATATCTTGTTTCCAAGCAGGACTACTTCAAGATCAGATTTGTCAGGGGAAAGTGATACAGATGAGAGTCTGAAACAGTCAAGTAAAAAAAGGAAAAAGAAAAAGAAAAAGCATCACCATTATAAGAAGACAAAAAAGAAAACCAAAGGGGACTCCAGCAGTAGTAGTGAATCTGACCTGGACACTAAACACAACCAGGACAAAGCCACAGGAAGTGGCAGAAGTCATGAAAAGGAAGCAGCAGCAAAGTATGTATTTGTTAAAGCTTTGAAAGATGTGAATCCATTGTCATTTTGTACTTGTCTCTGGCTTTATGAATGAAAATCTTACCACTGGTGGCTAGGTTTTATTTGGTTTTTGTTACTTTCTTTCTGAGATGCATATGACTAAACCTGCATTCAGAGTGATGGAAATAAAATTAGAACCACTTACTTCATCATATCTGAAACCTGTGACTAAAATATGTTGTGAAGCAGTATTCTGCAGAATGGATGTGGCACTTGGTGCCATGGTCTAGCCTTGAGCTCTGTCGTAAAGGGTTGGACTTGATGATCTATGAGGTCTCTTCCAACCTTGGTGATACTGTGAAAGCATGGTAGCAGTCATGAAATATATTTTTAAGGACATATAGAGGCTCATGTTGAGTTTTTGTAAAATCTGGTTTCTTTTCATGGGTCTTCTGCTGGGAGAGTTTGGAGAAAGATTAAACATGTTTAATTAATGCAAAAGTCTTAATATACATCTCCATGTGCCTTGTAATACAACTTCCTCCTCACAGAATTAACTTTAATTAATATTTTCCATATTAAGGCAAAGTTTGTTGTATGATTTAACATTTTTTTATGTCTGGCAATTTGTTGCTCCATGCTATATGCTTCATACTTCTTGCTTATGGATATTTAAGCAATTGAAACTGTTTAATAGATCTTTTTTATTAATCTCATGATTATTTATTTCAGTATTGTGTAATTACTGGGGGTGTCTTTTTTTTTAGTGGAACAAGAAAATAGCTTTGTAGTGACTAGCACTATCTTTAACAGTAATGCATATTCTGTAAATGTGGTGAATATTCAAGGTTGGCATGCTGAGCTGTGCTTTTCTCAGGCCGTTTTCATCGTTTCATTCAAAGTGCACCAGTCTAATTGGTGCTGTAAGTCATCTTGCCCTGTTTCTCAACATATTTTATCATTTGAGCAGCCATTTTGCCTCTCAGATGCCCTGGTTTCTGTTTTTAATTCAGCATCAGCAGCTCTGGCTCTAATTCACAACATTGCAGCTACTCCTGGAAAGAGAGTGAGGATTTGGTGACATCGAGTTACTGTTGTTACTCAACTGTTACTGTTGTGTGTTCTCCAGGCAGTCCTTGACTTTCCCTCAGTTTACTACTTTTGCTGAGGCAGATTAACCAGGAGCTGAGAGCGCAGGCTTGTGTGCACATCTATACCAAGAGATCTTTTTTCTTGCCCTGTAGAAGAAGGGTACTGGTACTGGAGTTACTGTGTGCATCTAATCATGCTCACCACCTCTCTTATGAAGACTTTGTTCTTCGCTCATGGTAGCTAAAGCTTACTTGACTGAGGGAGGCACAGGAAAAAAATACTTGGATGCTAAGACCATTCTCCTCTGCCCAGTCACTCTTGTCTGTGCTGGAAGGGTATCTGGGCTGGATGGAGTGGACTTAAATGCTGAGCCTGGTTTGTCAGCTGTTTACTAGACTAGGCAAGGCACGCAGTGCTTTGCTGTCTGTTTTTACTTCTTTACATACATTGGTACTGGGAAAATACCGAGTTTCCAGGAAACTCTTTGGCAAACCTGAACCATGAAATTGGCCTAAATGAAATATGTTTTGTGAAATTTTAGGAAGCTTCTCAAGAGTAGTAAAACTCATTTACTAAGTTACTTATTTATAACATAAATGCAGGTTGGAAGTTCATAGTTGCCTACAGTTTGGAGGCAAGTGGCAATTTCCACTTAAGTTCATATGTATAACGTGTAATATGTAATTCACAAACCACTTTGAAAGTTTTATATCAAATGCATAGGTACAATTACAACTAATCAACATTATCTATTACAACTAATCAACATTATCTACTTTTTCTTAATTAGAGCATCTTACTAAGACAAAAGTAAAGTTTAGAAATACCCCTGCCTGTGGCAGGGGTTTGAAACTGAATGATCCTTGAGGTCCTTTCCAACCTAAACCATTCTGTGATTCTATAAATAATAATATATGGCTTTTAACTTATAGGTTGCTAATCAGTTGATTGGTTATATCTGATTATTAGCTTTCATAATTTCAAATCAAATTTTTGGAAGAGCAAGGAGCATTTGTGTTTTGTTTCGATGTATTTCTAGATGCTTTTTTCCCAATGATGCAGTAGTGGCTTATGCACCATGACTTTGAGTAAATTAAATTATTGTGAACTGCAGAAATACAATGTTTTCTGGGTGTTGTAAATGCTGAGTATATGCACACAATGCTTAGAATATACTTCTGTTCCACAGTCTAGATAAGAAAACATCAAATCTTACCAGCGAACGCTTTGTTTGGCTTGATGATATTCAGACTTCAACAGCAGAAACCTTCAGAATAGACAAGAAACCAGACCCTGCAAACTGGGCCTACAAATCCCTCTATCGAGGGGATATAGCAAGGTATGATGTTTTGCTTTCTATTGATACTCAGACTATTACAGAGTTACTTTAATCAGGCTCAAATGAATGAATCTTGTCTGTGAAATTTCTATGTAGAAGATGATAAAATAAAAGATGCTTTAAAATAATGGGAATAAAATACTCATTTTTTTTCTAAAATCATTCTGTGTGTTAGATTGCAGTCATGTGAGCTTATAGGACTGCCATCTGGAGGTGACAGCATGGGGCAGATTCAAAAGCACAACTTTTCATGTGGTATTCAGTACCATCAGACAAGAGGAAATGGCCTTAAGTTGCATCAGGGGAGGTTTAGAATGGATGTTTGGAGGAAGTTCTTTACTAAGCAGGTGGTCAGGCACTGGAACAGGCTGCCCAGGGAGGTGGTGGAGTCACCATTCCTGGAGGCGTTTAAAAAAGAGTGGATGTGGTACTTGAGGCTATGGTCTAGTGATGAAGGATGCTGGAATGAAGGTTGGACTGGATGATCCTGGTGGTCCTTTCCAACCATAGTGATTCATAGTGACTAGATGTGGTCCTGAGGGATTTGGTTTAGTCAAGGACTTGTCCATGTGAAACTAATGGTTAGGCTTGATGATCTTGAAGGTCTTTTCCAATCTAAGAAATTCTGCGACTCTGTGATCATCATCAGTGGTATCGACAGCAAGATTGAGTGCACCCTCAGCAAATTTCCAGATGATTCCAAGCTGAGTGGTGTGGTGACAAGATTGAAGAATTGGATACCATTCACATGGACCTGGAGAGGTGGGCTTAGGAGAACCTCATGAGGTTCAGTAAGCTGAAGTACAAGGCCCTGCACCTAGGTTGAGGCAATCTTTGATGTCAGGAGAGGCTGGGAGATGATGAAATTGAGAGCAGCCCTGTAGAAAAGGACTAGGGGGTATTGGTGGGTGAGAAGCTGGGCATGATGTAACAATGTGCATTTGCAGCCCAGAAAGCCAATTGCATCCTGGGCTGCATCAAAAGAAGTGTGACCACAGATTGAGAGAGGTGTCTAGCTAGGAAACCCCTAACAAAAGAGAGACAGATGTGCTGGAGTAGGTCTGGAGGAGGGCCACAAAGATGATCAGAGGGCTGGAGCACCTCTCATGAAAACAGGCTGAAAGAATTTGGGCTGTTCAGCCTGGAGAAGACTTTGGGAAGACCTTGTACCTGCATTTCAGTTGCTAGAGTGGACCTAGGGGAAGGCTGGGGAAGGACTGTTAATAAGGGCTTGTAGCAATAGGACAAGGGACAGTGGTTTGAAACTGGAGCAGGTTGGATATAAAGAGGAAGTTGTTTATAATGAGAGTGGTTAAAATACTGGAACAGGTTGTCCTAGGATGTGGTTGAGGCCCCGTCCATGGAGACATTCAGGATCAAACTTGATGTGGCCCTGGGCAACCTAATCTAGTTGGAGATGGGGAGTTGGACCTTTGAGCTTCCCTTCCAACCCAGTGCAATCTGTGAATCGGTGAATTTTGAAGTCGGAAGTCCCAGTTTCTGTTATAGATAACCTTTGGGCAAGTGCCTGTTTGGATCTCTGTTGTTCTGTTTCTGTATCTAAAAGAGAAATGAAGGTACTAATTATTTCATTCTAGATATGTCAAGAGGTTTACTTACTTGAGTAATTTGATATCCTTGCAAAGAAACGATACAGACACTGCAAAGAAACGATACAGACACTTCCTCCTGTGTTAGATCACTCAGACCTTGTGCCAAAGGGTATCTATGTTATGTGTTGCGACATACGTATTGACCTGCCCTTTTATGAGATGATACTTCAGAAGGGATATTGGACTCTATGGTCTCCAGAGATCCCTTCCAACCTCTAGCATTCTGTCATACAATTCAAACGAGTGTAGATGAAATTCTTCTGCTGACTATTAGAATTGTTGTTGAACCCAGGAAAGCTTAGTATGATAACAAAATTGTAATGACACAGAGTAAATATATAAAGTAAAATCTTCAGGAGGAAGTTACCAAGTTTTTACACTTGTGGACATCTGTGAATACATTATTTGGATCAGTTTGAATTAAAGTACTGCGTCTGTGCTTTCTTTCAAAAACTCTATTTAGCCTTGTATTTTAGAAGATGTTTAAATTGTATTTTTCCTTCTAAGATACAAAAGAAGAGGAGAATCCTGTCTTGGCATAGATGCAAGGAAACAGTGTATAATCTGGGACAGTTCTTCATCAAAAAAGAAGCAACTACAGAGGCATCCTGAGCGTTACTTCACAAAGACCAACGTGAAGATGCTGAACACAGATGGGATTCCTGTTTGCAGTAAAAATTCTCCATCTGACGCAACTGCTTTTATACCAGTTTTCCACATAGAAACTGATGATCGTTCTGACACAACAGAGGTAAATCCTCTAGGGATTTATGATCCATCAACTACTGTGTGGCTGCAAGGAAAAGGGTGCAAGAGTGCAGATCTTGAACCTGTAAATACTCAGCAAGCAATTCAAGAGCCTGGGATAAATGTTAACTCTATTCTAATGACAAAAGTGGAGGAACATAACAGAAAAGTGAGAGAAAACCCAAGAGATATTGATGCTTGGATGGAATTTGTTTCTTTTCAGGTATGTGTTCTTTCAAAACCAGCTGCTTATAAGTAATGAATACATGAATATTTCATTGTAGTTTCATTTGTTTAGGGATGTATATCTTCTGTTGAGGAATGAACTGTTAATTCCTCTTCACAAATGTCAGCATTCTTGTCCTGATTCTATTGATGATTATTCCTATGTAGTAATGACTTTTCTTTTTGTTTTAAGGATGAACTAATGAGAGGACCTAGCCCTTATGCCAGTAAGGGAGAGCATGAAGTAAGAAGAAAATCACTGAAGTTAATCTTAGAAAAGAAGCTGGCTATTTTAGAGAGAGCAATTGAAAGCAATCCAAGTAATGTTGATCTAAAGCTTGCCAGGCTGAAGCTTTGTGCAGAGTTCTGGGAACCACCAGCTTTGCTCAAAGAGTGGCAGAAGCTAATTTTCTTACATCCCAATAATCCAGAACTATGGAAGAAGTATCTCCTCTTCTGTCAAAGTCAGTTCACTACCTTTTCCGTTTCAAAAATCAATAGTCTCTATGGAAAATGTTTGACTACGTTGGCAGCTGTACAGGATGGCAGCATGGTATCACATCCTCTACTGCCTGGCACAGAAGAAGCGATGCTAGGTAAGATTCTGTTTCATGTTATGGTCAGAATGGTCTTCATGGAGTCAGTGGAGTTGACTACATTCTCTGTAAGAATAGACTTTCATACGTATCAGAGGGAGTTTTTATTCTATTGAAAATGTTTAGCATCTTGATTTCCTAGGTGAGAATTAAAGCTGTTTGAACAATACTGCTGTCTTTTACACAATATCCAGTATGGACTTGTAGGCTGAGATGCTGGGTTACAAATTAATTTAAGGTGTTCAGATGGTTTTTGGTTGATTCATCTTGGATCAAGCACTGGAAAAAATGCTCTAAAGGAAAAATCCTGTGCTATAGCAGGTGGATATTGTAGTGCCTGATAGCTTCTAATTGTTTTGCTGTCTCTGATTTCCAACACTTCAGTCACTTTATACACTAGCCACAATGCACGATGCTCAAGACAAATGTGTTACTCAGCATCTGTTTTTTTCAAACAGAAAGGTTTCTTTCATTTTGTTTCCCTGAATATATTTAACTCGTTAAACACTGTTTGTCAACTGCTAGAAGTTTGGTTTTTAATGGAGTTCCTTTAACTAGTTAACTACAATAGATTGACATTCTTCAAAATGCTTATTTGTTGACAATGTCTGTAGATAGGTTAAAATTAAAATGAAGTCAGCTCTACTTGTTTTTCTGTTCCACTCTTAAGGTCTTATTGTCCTGTCTGTAATTATAGTGATTTGTTCATGGATAGTGTGAAGGGATTTGATTTAGAGTTTGATCTGGGTTGGGTTCTTTTCCCTGTGGAATTAAATTGATGGGAGTGGAGACATCTCTAGTGGGAAGACTCCTTGATCTGAGATATTTTTTTATGGGTGACTTAACTGTGTAATTCTTGGACTGAATTTGAATTGTCAACATAGTTATTAGGAAGATTACCACATGTTCGTTAAGATAAATACACAGAGAGTTTCACAAGTTAATTATGAGATGAGTAGCAGTGTAGCAAGTTTGCATCTTCAACCTTTGACCTTTGCTACTGACAAAGTGAAGAGCTGATTTTAATAGCGGTGGAATGTGCCATCTAGTGTTCAGATCGATACACGGTGCTATCTGCTTGGAAATAGATGATTCTGAAACTTGATGTTTATGAAAGCAGGTAAAAATGAATGTAAAATTCTAAATGAATTTTCACTTAAATTTTGATATAATAATTAATAATATTTTACTAGGAACTATTAATAGAAAGCAGATGAGGGTAAGCATTCTCAAATTTTGCTGCAGAAAGGGAGTCTGATATTTCAAATTTTATTTGCTAGTATGGGAGAAAAATCCTTATCTTTCAGGTCACTTCAGCTGCATAAATCTCATAGCATCATGGACTGAATTAAGTTGTAATCATGCTGTTTTCAGCTCTTACCACAAAGAAACTGCTGATCTTTGCATTTCTTAAAATATTATTTTCCTTTTTATCATGCAGAAAATCTTATGCTGTAATTTATTTTTGGCTCCAGTTTGGCAGCAAGTCCTGATGAGATATTCTCTACACTCAAACTATTTTAGTCAAAATTCATCTGTTTGAAGCTGTGAAACCAAGAAAAGGCAACTTTTTCAGTGTTACTTGGGCACAGTGCCTATATCTGTTAAAACACTTTGAAACATTCTATATATAGTTGAACACAGGTTTTGCTGTTTAAATATCCAGAAATCTCAGTGTCTTCATTATCAGAAACAAGAATTGATTTTGCAAGGAAATTGAATGAAATGCCCAGATTCTGTGTTATAGCAGAATTCAAGTTTTTGTGTGCACACATCTGGTGTAAATCTGAATATGAATGGAAAGAGTAAATAATTTGCTGCTCCTTAGTGTTAAGAAATAAGGTGATGATTGGAATTAACTGATGCTAACATAAGTTGCTACATGTGTGTATATGGACAAGTATCCTGATTTCAGACCCTCCAAAGCATTTAGTGAAGAAACAGTAGATTTTCAATAACTGTTTCCAAAAGTCTTAGTGAATTATTTCAGTCTTCATTTATGGGGTTTGTTTTTTTTCCACGAGCCATTTAAGAATATGACTTAAAGCCATTTGAATTTTGAACAGTCAGTGTTTTGTCAAAACTGGAGTATAGTTTGGATTGATGGGTTATCTCTGAAATGTCCTTGAACTGTCTAGTAAGAGAGGTTTTTTAATAATACCTGTTATTTTTCCATCTGTTTCATTTAAGATTCTCACTACAAATATATGAATTAAAAAAAAACTGGGGCTGAAACTTGAGGCTCAATGGGATATGGCAGTGATTCACTGTCCCTGGGGCTGTTCAAGGCAAGATTGGATGTGGCACTTGGTGCCATGGTCTAGCCTTGAGAATTGTGGTAAAGGGTTGGACTTGATGATCTATGAGGTCTCTTCCAACCTTTTTGATACTGTGTGATACTGTGATTACATAAATAATTTGTTGAAGAGCAAGGAATCGGTCTCTTCTCTACTTTAGCCTAAAGACCTAATTTCTTTTAACTGTGTTCTTATACAAAGCAAAAGAAAATGGGAATGACAGTGGGAATGAAAATGATACATTAATAACATATTACCAATGTGACTTTCTCATGTACAAATGAGGTAAAAAGGACTTCTATTGTAATTGCTTAGTATGTGAATTATAATTGTGCCCAGCATTTTCAAAGAGGGCTGTGACCCACTTTAACAGATACTGGATAAACTGAAGTTGGGACCATTGCATATAACTTTTATTCATCAACAAGGACAGTGGATGTGTGGCATGAATAAAATGTCATCTCTATGGCACATTTAAAGCAGGAGATCTTAAAGTCAGTAAATGACAGCAGTTTTGGCATGCATTTATCCTATCTCTATGTTTTGGATTTTGACACTTTGATGCTTTATAGCAGTTCATGTATATGTTTTGTGGTTTGTTTGAATTTTTTTGGGTGGGCTTTAATAAAATACTTTGCAGCAGAATTTATTTGAAATATTAATATTTTGTCTTCTTTTCTTCACAGCTATATTTATTCAACAGTGTCACTTTCTGAGACAAGCTGGCCACTCTGAGAAAGCAGTGTCTTTGTTTCAGGCTCTGATTGACTTCACCTTCTTTAAACCTGACAGTGTAAAAGATCTGCCAACAAGAGGACAGGTAGCAATTTCCATTTAAATGGCTGTATGTCCTTGTGCATTACAGAGAATGCAGTAACAGAAAAGCATTGATTAATTTTTAAGGGCATAAGGAAGTATTTTGAATCACAGTGTACTTTGTGGTTCTCCAAGGTGATGTTTGCATTGGAAAAGTGCTTGTGGGTTCTCTGGAACTGAATGCTAAATGTCTATAATAGAATACAATAACCAGCCTTTTTTACTAATTAAAGGTGGATGCTGGCTGACCAGTGTCTGTAGCTGGTTAGCATTTTCCCAGCTTCTTTTCCCCAAAGCTGCTGTTGTGTTCTTACTGTTGATAGAGAAAGCTAATGTGACCTGTAATCTCCTTCTGTTCTAGACAGTTCTTGTAAACCTTCCTTAGGTTCCCCATTACCTGTTGTTTTGAGTAATTCTTTGGTGACTACTTTAGGAACACCTTCTGTTTTTTTCACCCATGAGATTCCATTTAGCTTGCCACTTTTTCTCTTCATTTTCTCAGCAGAATGTTGGGCATGCACCCCACTAATAATCAGTAAGTTAGTATTTGTAAAGAGCTATTGGTAGCACAGCATCAACCCACTAGACTGTAGGGAGCTGCTTCCTTTTCAGTGAGTGGTTTCAACCAGGTAGGCAACTGGGCTATTATAGGTGCTGGAAATGGAATTTCTTTTCTTCACTGTCTTCCCCAGCAACCACTTCTGAGACTGCATTGGTTTTTTCCCTAGATGAATCCTGTTACCCACCAATAGAACATTCTTATAGTTTAAAAGATAGTGGTGTCCTCCTGAAGAGCCAAAATTTTAGAGTTAAATCAAAGTTACCATACAGTAAGGGAGATTTGATGTGTTTACACTGATAAAGTAATTTGAAAACCAGCAAGATTATCTGTAGTGTTTAAAAATCCTTAAAGTGGGGTGGAAAGCAATCTCGTTTTAAAAGAATAGTGTTTAGGTTGGAAAGTGCAGTTCTTGAAAAAGGAATATGCCAGATTTACAGCTGATTGCACATTCTGCCCTCTTACAGAAGTGCTATGACTCAGTCTTGAATTACTTGTTTCTGTACTGTTTTCACAGTTCATTTTCTCACTTAGAGCAAAGCATAAATCCATAAGGAGCAGAATTAGATTTTGCAGTTGCTGTAAGCCCTGCATTTTCTGACATGTTGATGTTTGATTTTCTTGGAGTGAATTTTGTTGTTGGTATTTGTCTTAACAGTCACATCTTAATGTCCAATCCAAGCTTTAGTACATGGTGTAAGCTTAAAATAGGAGAAATGGTCATTAGAGCTAAGTACATACAAAGCGGGGTGAGGAGTTGATGAATCTAAATATCACAGATTGCATACAGACAGTGACAAGGTTAGGACTAGAACCCTGGGCTTATAATTTGCTGGAAGTGCTCCAAAGTTGTTGTCTGCCCTGAAACCTGGGACATGGAAGGTCTTTCTGACCTTTTCCTTTTATCCTTAGTCCATTCGTATTTATGTGCAACTAACATTTTTGTCTGAGTGTAGGTGAGTGATTGTCTGAATTATCATTCTGTTAGCCATAGTTTTCATGGTCTCATGGAAGATCAGGGAGAAGAGGAGATTGGTTTCTGAAAGCCACATCTTGGGGTACTTTGGACCTTGCCTTTGAAGGAGCTGCGTAGGACATTTTGCACAAAATTCTTTTGCTTTCTCTAAAGCCTAATACCTTTGAATAATCTCTGTGTTCATGAGAAGAGCTGACGATAGTCCTACTGTGCCACAGGCATAATTGAAGTACTCAATTTTTTCTGCTGATTCCTAAGCAGCATCTAATAAGTTTTCAGATACAGAAATTGCACCCAGATAAGTGACTATAGGAGCTGGAAAACCTAAGTTGATCCAGGTATTGTCTATACTTCAACAAAAATTGTTTGTCTATATTTCGTTTGACCAAAACAATAGGTGGAATTCTTTGAGCCCTTTTGGGATAGTGGAGAACCACGAATTGGAGAAAAAGGAGCAAGAGGCTGGAAAGCATGGATGCACCAACAAGAAAAGGGTGGCTGGGTCACTCTTAAGTCTGGTATGTCTGTGTCAATTGGTGTAATTGTATGTCCAGTTATTCTCCTAAGCATTTGAATGAGAATGATACAAGCTGTTTCTCCTCATGTTTTTGCTGCTGTAGCAACTCTAATGAAGTAAGTTTGGCTATGATTTTGGTAAACAAAGGAACTGGAAATGATCCTGTACTTCTCTTGACCCTACATTAGGATGGAGTTTCCTTAACAGAGGTCAGCAGTTCCACTGCTGATGGCTATAGATTTTTTTTCCCAGAAACTAAAAAGACTAGGTGGAGGAAGACCACTGCCAGTCTTGGGCAGTTCCAGCATAAACCAGTGCTTTTCCCCATGCATGTCAAATCCAGAAGTTCAGGTGCAATCTCTAATTGAGTGTAATCTCCAAAACTGTTGATTTTTTTTCAAACTTTAGTTAGATCCTTGAAATGCTGCCATTTTTCATACAGTTGCTGACTAAAGAGGAGACTAGAGATGACAAAAAAAAAAAAGAGAGAGTATAAATCTTGCCATTGCTTTTTGGTTTTACCTGAAATTTGAGAATTGGGACTGGGAGTGTTTCACCTAGTTAATGGCAAATGTGAGGATCAAGAATTCAGAGGTGGCATAAAAAATGTCTTCATTTTTATACAAAAAAAACCCCCAACGACTGACCAAACAAACCAAGACCAACCAACCACCCAAAAAAAAGTGCAGATAACCATAAATTCTGAAAACTTTTTTTTTCCCTCAGCAATGAAAAAGAAAAGAAGCATTTAAAATTTTTCTGCTTTCTTTCCCTCAGCCTACAAGTGCTCATCAGTTTCAGCACAGAATCTCAATATATTGCTGTCACGGGAAAAAAAATATGCAAATTGTATGTAATAGTCCAGAAAGATCATCATGCAAGTGCGAGGTGGTTAAGCTCTTCCTTTGTGTGTGTTTATCACTGTATCACCAAGGTTAGAAGAGACCTCACAGATCATCAGGTCCAACCTTTTACCACAGAGCTCAAGGCTAGACCATGGCACCAATTGCCACGTCCAGTCCTGCCTTGAACAGCTCCAGAGACGGCAACTCCACCACCTCCCTGGGCAGCCCATTCCAGTGTCCAATGACTCTCTCAGTGAAGAACTTTCTCCTCACCTCAAGCCTAAATCTCCCCTGGTGTAGCTTGAGGCTGTGTCCTCTTGTTCTGGTGCTGGCCACCTGAGAGAAGAGAGCAACCTCCTTCTGGCCACAACCACCCCTCAGGTAGTTGTAGACAGCAATAAGGTCACCCCTGAGCCTCCTCTTCTCCAGGCTAACCAATCCCAGCTCCCTCAGCCTCTCCTCTCAGGGCTGTGCTCAAGGCCTCACACCAGCCTCGTCGCCCTTCTCTGGACACGCTCAAGCATCTCAATGTCCCTCCTAAACTGGGGGGCCCAGAACTGAACACAGGACTCAAGGTGTGGTCTAACCAGTGCAGAGTACAGGGGCAGAATGACCTCCCTGCTCCTGCTGACCACACCATTCCTGATGCAGGCCAGGATGCCACTGGCTCTCTTGGCCACCTGGGCACACTGCTGGCTCATGTTCAGGTGGGTATCAATCAGCACCCCCAGATCCCTTTCTGTTTGGCTGTTCTCCAGCCACTCTGACCCCTGCCTGTATCTCTGCATGGGGTTGCTGTGGCCAAAGTGCAGCACCCTGCACTTGGAGCTATTGAAGCCATCCCCTTGGACTCTGCCCATCTGTCCAGGCGGTCAAGGTCCTGCTGCAGAGCCCTTCTGCCCTCCAACCCAGCCACATCTTCCCCCAGCTTGGTGTCATCTGCGAACTTGCTGATGACTGACTCGATGCCCTCATCCAGATCATCTATGAAGATGTTAAAGAGGATGGGGCCCAGCACTGGTCCCTGAGGGACATTACTTGTTTCAGTTGCACATCAGTTAAAATGTTGAAGACACTAGGGATTTCAGAGCCCCTTTGCTGAGCTCAGTTGCTGCTGTTTAACATTGCAGCACTGCGTTTGTTTTGCAGTGGTTTCCTCAAGACCTTGTATGCACAGGAATATTCAGAGAGCATGTATGTGATTGTATATCCAGGTACGAAGTGGAGAACCTAAGCTGCACAAAAAGATGACTGATTCTGAGCTGTTACTTGCAAACTGCAAGTAAAGTGGTTCACAGCCTGTCAGTGTTTCTTTTTCTGCTCTAGGAGAAAGTTTGAGTGCTGACACAGAGTCACTGGTTCAAACAGTTTGGAAACCTCCTACTCTGACAGAGCTGGTGCCAAAACCCAGAACTGTGATGTGGAAATTTGCATTTCTGTCTTGTGCCTTATTAACACTTTATTTGTGTCTTATTAATACTTTATTTGTTTGCTTTTTTAAGCAGTCAGATTGCATGGCAAGGCTCTCCTTTTGATTTTGTGGATTCATTTTTTTTCTTTAATAATTTTCAATGTGGGGGATGTTTCTTGATTCGGTTTTAGATGATGATGATGATGAAGAAGATCTAGATGAGGATGAAGAAATAAAGGATAAAACTCTCCCCAAGTGGCATATTTGGTTGGATATTGAATACTCTCGTGAAGCAAGGCATTGGTTACCTTGGAGGCCAGACAAAACAAAAAAGGAAACTGAAGAAGATTGTGAAGATCCAGAAAGACAGGTCACTGTGATACAAAAAACCAAGGGGAAAGAACATTTCCCTTCATTTGAATTCACTGCCAATGGGTATTTTAAAGAACTAGTCTTTTCCTTCATTTGCAAAAAAAATATTTTCTTTGTTTGGAATTCAAACTTTACCTGAAGTTTCGTGCTGAGACTTCTGAAATCTGTGGGAAACTCATGGAAGACTTTGGAAAGGGCTGTAGACAAATTGTCTTTGCTTTCTGTGGTTTCCTTCACCTGTATGTGGAAATGCCGCAGAAATTTGTGTTTAAGAAAATATGTGTAGTAAGTAACAGTGGTGGTGTTGTCTTTGAGGCAGGTAGCTGGAGTTTTAACCTTTTTTTATTCTTGTGAGGCAGCTTGATTCAGATTTTCAGATAAAAACGTGTTAAATGGTGTAAGCAATGTTTTCCAGACCATTGTGTTTGGGTGGAAGTCTTTTATTACTCAAGGGCAAACAAATCTCTTTGATAGCAAATTTACCATCCAACTGGAAGAACATATTGTTTAACTTGCCTGATTTTAATTTGAATGATATTCTCTTACCATTTTACAGTAATTGTAAGTCTTTATTGACTTGAAAAGCTTCTGTAATTGCATAAACTACACGTTTTCTAGTTTTATCTGATTCCATAAATTGAGTTTGTTTAAATTTGGATTTTTTTAGGTATTATTTGATGATCTTGGACCATCTCTAATCCGACTTTCTAATCCAAATCTTCAACATCAACTGCTGTACTCATTTTTGCAATTCCTTGGAGTTCCATGTACCAGTAAACTCTTTCCTTCCAACCTCTATATAGCCATGGATGAAAATAGCATCTTTGATAGTGTTCTTTCTGATGAGAAACCACTGACTTCTGTTGGTTTACCACTTTCTGGATTCAACAGTATTGGTCATATGGACACAATGAGACGACGGAGACATCACATAGGCCACTATAAAGAAGGAGAGGAGTTCATACAGAATGTTTTTCACGCTCTGTACCTGCTGTTTCCAGGAAAGGAAAAATCTAACCTGTCCTTTTTTTGGCTACAGTATGAAATATCTAAGGTAATGAGCAATCTACAAATAATCACTTTTGTGATGTGTGACTTACTTGTGTGTTAATGTTTATATTGAATAAATATTCATGAAAATGAGGTCTTGTAGGACTAAGTACACAATCAAAAATGAGGATTAAGATTGCACTGAAAGTCAAAGAAAAAAACGGCCCCAAAGTGTTTTTGTCAGTGCTTGTGTGCTAGTTTGAGGAAGAGACCTCATAGATCATCAAGTCCAACCCTTTACCACAGAGCTCAAGGCCAGACCATGGCACCACGTGCCATGTCCAATCCTGCCTTGAACAGCTCCAGGAACGGCAACTCCACCACCTCCCCGGGCAGCCCATTCCAGTATCCAATGACTCTCTCAGTGAAGAACTTTCTCCTCACCTCAACCATTACAATGTAGCAGCTCTTTATTTGAGCAGTTGGGCTATTAATAAAAGAGTGAAATTTGGTATTACTTAATGGCAGGGGCAGGAGTTAAAATCATAGGCCTGTGTAATCTGGCTAAGTTGGAGGGAGCTCGTAACGGTCAGTTGTGACAATTTGCAGCACTTGATAGCAGCAGATCTGGCTGGTGGTGAAATATGGAACAATATGAAAATGAAGACAATATTGAAATAAAAAATTCTGTGAGTCATCTTTTTACTTCACCCACTGCTCTCAAAATCTGATTTGTCTATTCTTCCCTGCAGGTAGTTCAGTGCCTTCAAGTTAAAAAAAAGAAGAAGCTGAAAGCACAAGGAAAGAAGAGTAAAAGGCTGGCTAAGAATCTCCTTAAAGCACCTGACAACCGAAATCACCTTTCTCTTTGGAAACTGTATGCCTACCTAGAGTGGCTGCTTGGTAACATTAATGATGCCAGGAAGGTGTTCGACACAGCTCTCAGCACAGCAGGGACAGGAGGATTGAAGAGTCCCCAGCTCTGCAGCCTCACTCTGCTTTATGCTCAGTTGGAAGTGGAACTGCTAGAAAGTACAGAAGGAGCTGTTATGTCACGGGCTGTTCATATATTGACCAAACTGGCTGAAAGTGGACCCTATGTGCCTTATAGTGGACAAGTGTTATCTGTGAATGTCTTGAAAGCTCGTAAAACATACGAGCATGCACTGCAAGATTATTTAAGTAAGGTACCAATTCCTGATCAGAATCAGATCAGTGATGCTGATCAGCTGGTTAACTTGGTTGGTTGTTATGCACTGTTCCAGTATTTGACTGTTGGGATTGATGCTGCAGTATCAGTATATGCACAGGCTTCAGAAAAACTCAAAGCTTCTGGTCCACAGAAATGCAAAAATGATGGAGAGAATTTTGACATTCAAAATTTTCCTACCGCTCTTGAAGCTGTCACGCTACTGCACACAAATTTACTCAGATTCCACATGAAAATTAGTGTTTATCCTTTGAATCCTCTGCGAGAGGCACTAACAGAGGCTCTGAAACGGTATCCTAGCAACCAGTCTCTTTGGAGGTCATATATCCACATCCAAAGGAAGTCTCACAGTGCTAGCAAAGCACGAAGATTTTTTGATGGTGTCACAAGGTCTACTAACTCTTTAGAGCCATGGCTCTTTGCAATCCAAGCAGAGCAGATGAGAAAAAAACTCATTGAGAATGTCCAGAGGTAATATCTTGCAGCTCCTTACAGTTATGCTCTTTAAAAAATCTGCCTAATTACTTAACAGAGGAGGCAAAATGCTGTCATAGCTCTTACTGTGCAGACAAAAAGGCTGTAGGTGAGAAAGGTTGCTTGTTCAAGGCTGAACAGGGATTCAATGCCAGAATCCTGCATACATGTCTTTTCTACTGGATCAGGTTGTGTGTTGCTTTGTGTTTTGATTCATTGCTACTGCTAGCAAGATGCTGTGCATTTCTTCTAAGTAATTTTAAAATGACTAAGAGTCTGCTTAGATGGCCACTGTGATCTCATAAAGTGCTGCATTTTAATGCTATAGCTATAAGGAGTGTCATACAGAGCTACACAGCAGTTTCTGACTCAGCTTGCTGACCTACTTTACTTGTGTATCACAGAATGCAATTGTAGCAGACCCGTTTCCATAGTGAGTACCTGAGAGTTTGGTTTTTGTACGGGGCTGTTGCTAGGTAAAAGAAGCTGGGAATTTCTTGAGTTTGCAGTGTGGTCACACCTTTTTGGTCCTCAGAAAGGGAGAAAGTGCAGAACATGTTGCTGGGGACAGAATATATGTTCATCTCTAACTGTTGTCTCCGTGTTGCTTGTATCTACCTATGCACTGCCACCTACATACCTCTAATAACGTTGGCAGCTTTGTTCTTTGTGCCTGCACATAGCAACAGAGATTTCTAGGAAAATGTTATATGGCAGCTTTGCAAAGCTATTAGCTCACAATATTCACACTTGATGAAATTGCAGAATTATCAGTGTACTTCACAGTGTTGGTACGCCCACTGCTTTGATTGCCACAGTCTGGCAGCAGCGACGTTCCTGAGCTGTCAGTGTGTGCCATCTGAAATTGCAGTAAGAATTCTGCAGCCACCAAGTGCAAAGGAGGATTGTAATCTAATTTACTGTTAATGACAGACTGACATTATGATAGGTTTTCAATATTGTCACTAGAAACTGATCTTACAACTCTATAATGGTGATTTTCCCTGTGACATTTAGCTCCTTTCCAGATTGTTCTCTGCTAGCACGGACTTTCCTATGACTCCTGTTTGTACAGGGTACAGGGACAAGTTGCATGTTGGAAGAGCAGATCTGAAGTACTACCATAGGAAGATAAATGTCCTGTCAGTCATGCATAAAGCTAGTGTTTGATGGTGTTGTGACAAATGAAGAAAATAAGAAAATGTCTGTACTATGTGTGACCACATCCTGCTCTGTTTTGTTTTTCTGCTTGTCCAAGGGCATGGAATTCATGTAAAGAAATTAACGTGAAGGGTAAAGCAGTCACATATTTAAGTCAGTGTGAGGTCCAATGCTTCAAATATCTGTCTCCATGCAGAGAAGATTACATCATTTTCCTTCATGGCAAGATTAAGATGAGAGGAAACACGACCTCAAAAACTCTTTAAGAAAGAGGAAAGTTAGGAGCAAGAGTGAGTGGAAGAAGCTGGCAGGCTGAGAGAGTGCACACAGACAGAAGTGATGTTGCTGTGAGTGTTCCAGGTTAATTCTTCAACCTCAAGCATCAAAAATAATCCAGTCAGTATCAGCTGTAGGTAGAAATCAGTGCTTTAGTGAAAAATGTAGACCTGCTGTTGTGTTGTGCCTGGAACTTAAGGGATTTGAATCTCTGGATGAAAAAGAAAATTATTACTGTAATTATGGTTGAGATCCAGAGCTGTAATCTAGGCCTTGATCCAAGACCAACATGTGATCTTATCATAGAATCATAGAATCAACCGAGTTGGAAGAGGTCTCCAAGATCATCCAGTCCAACCTGTCACCCAGCTCTGTTCAGTCAACTAGACCATGGCACTAAGATCCTCATCCAGTCTTTTTTTGAACACCTCCAGGCATGGTGACTCCACCACCTCCCTGGGCAGCCCATTCCAATGACAAATCACTCTCTCTGTGAAGAACTTCCTCAGGTGTAAATTTGACTAGACTTACCTGGGCACCAGAAGGAAGGCTTGCTGGCCTTGACTTAAATAGGGTTGGGGCTGCTATGCCAAGCTTGGGATGATAAATGATCATGAAGGAAGACTAAAGATAAGTGTTTTTAGATCATATGGTTATTGTACTGAAAAAGGCAAAAATACCTCACTTTAAAAAAAACCCAAACAACTGATTTTGCTATTCAGAAATATGTTGATTAGGTTAGCAAGTGCTAAAAATCTGGTTTATAACATTCAGAGTTTGTAACATCCTGGCTATGCACAGCGTGGTGTGAACAGAGACAGTACATTGTTCTTTACCCTCTCTTACCTGACTCTGGTCCTTTAGCTTGGGTTTAAGGAACTGCACTTTCTTTTTTCCTCTGTGTTTCAGGGCAGATGTTGGTGAAATACATTCTACTCTTCCGGAAACTGGCTTAACAAATCGGATTATAGCTCTCTTTGAACATGCAGTTCAGACTGAGAATGGTACCCATTGTCCACTGCTGTGGAGGATGTATCTGAACTTTCTGGTAAGCAGGTTTGGGGAGTCTTTTTTACCATATTTGGAATTTCTCATGAGCCCAGATACAATACTGTATATATATATATATATATATATATATATATGAGGAATACTAAATGCTGCCATTCCTCTCTGATTTGCAAGGTGAAATACCTGAGAAGCTGTAGTGGTATTTGTGGCTGGGAATGAAGGAAAACCTAATTCACGTGGACTAGGAGGAGTAATAGATTCTGACTGTGAATAGAAATCCAGGCAAGCTATTGTGGCTACCATCTTGCACAGATAAAAAGTACATTATCAGATGTCAGGAGATGGATTCCACTTACTCTTACAATAGAAAGTGGGCAGGTGAGCAAAATTTAAGCAAGTAGGAAGCAAACTAGAGACTTAGGATGTTATTGTTTTTACAAAAGTGAAACCAGCAAAGATTGCTTTGTGATTTAGATCTACTTTAGGGTTCTGTAAGGAAATTATGAGGACACAGAATCACAGAATGTTTAATGTTGGAAGGGATCCCCTGGAATTCATGTCGTCCAACTCCACTCTGCAAGCCAGCTGTCCTTGACAATGTGTAGATTGCTTTCAAATATCTCCAACACTCTAGGCAACCCATGCCAGTGTACAGTCACCTTCACAGTAAAGAAAGGATTTCACAATGTTCAGACAGAGCCTCCTGTGTTTCAGTTTGTGTCTGTTGCCTCTGTTCCTGTCACTGGGCACCAATGAAAAGAGCCTGGCACCCTCTTCTTTGTATTCTCACTTCAGGTATTTTTGAGTCATTGATGCAGTCCTCCTCTGAGCCCTCTCTCTCAGCCTCCACTCCCAGGAGGTGTGCCTATGTCTTAGTCATCTTACTGGCCCTATGTTGGACTTTCTCCAGTATGTGCATGTCTGTCTTTTACTGAGAAGTCAATAATGAGACACAAGATAGCAGGTGTGGCCTCACCAGCACTGAGGGGAAGAATCACCAACCTTGATCTGCTGGCAGTGCTTTGACTAATGCAGCCCAGGGTACTGTTAGCCATTCTTTGCTGCAAGGGCACATGGCTGGCTTCTGTTCAACGTGGTGCCCATCAGGACTCCCAGATCCTTTTCTGCCAAACTTTTTCATCTGAGTGGCCCTCAGTCTAATTCCACCACTGGTGTGTAGAGTTGTTCTTTCCCAGGTGCTGAACTCTACACTTCTTGTTGAACTTGATGAGGTTCCTGTCAGCTCATTTCTCCAGCCTGTTGTGTCCCCTCTGGATGGCAGCATGACCCTCAGGTGTATCAGCCACTCCTTTCAGTTTTGTGTCATCTGAAGCTTGCTGGGAGTACATTCTGCCCCATCATCCAGATTACCAAGATGTTAAGTGGGACTGAACTCCATATTGGCCCCAGGGATACACTGCTAGTTACTGGCCTCCAAATAGACTTTGTTCTACTGATCTGCTACCCTTCTCTTTTTGAACTTCATGACAGCTGTGTGCTCTGTGCTTGTATCTTGCAGTTGAATGGGTACTTTGAGGAAGAAGGTCTAACTCCTTCTAGATAGGATACTGATTTGGCACATCCATTCTTGTGTATTAGCAAATTCAGCCTTAACAAGCACCTGCTGAGTAAGCAAATGTATGTGCATGATCGCCTCAGTGCACAAAAAGAAGATATTCTCACCTTCACTGCCCCACAAATGTTCTTGTGTAGTAGATGTGTAGCATATCAGGTGTCAGTTTTGGTTAATGATTCGCACTCTTGCCCATTGCAAAAGCACTGACTTGAACTGAACTGTTCCTCAGAGGCTCTTTCTGATAGTCTTTGTCCTAGTACTTACAAAACAAGTAAAGCCCTGAAACTCCTTAAAGACATCTCTTCAATTACATTGCAGAATGTGAAACCTGCCAAATTGCATAGCTACCACAACATATAAGTAATAAGGATTCCTCAGCAGAACGCTGATCTTGTGAGCAGTAATTTCTTTGTCCCAGAGATAATTTTTATTGTTTCTGCTATTACCACATTGAAATATGAATATTATTTTCTCACACAGGCTTCACTGGGAAAAAAAGAACAGAGTAAAGGATTGTTTTATAAAGCACTTCAAAACTGCCCTTGGGCAAAGGTAAGCATAGAAGAAATATAAACCTGTCATGATATTTGTAATTTTTGGAGTTCTGTATTTAGAGGGGAAAAAAAATAGACTTTGGAGCAGTTGTAATGAGTTTGGTAGCAATGAAAGGAGAGATTTCTGAAGATGTGCTGTAAGATCTTCTGACAATAGGAGCTGCATCTGAAATAGGAACAAACACAGTGCTCAGTGCTGTTTGTATTTCAGAACGGTGTTGTGTGCGTTGCATGAGGCAAGGAGGCACTGAAGACCTCTGTGATCTAAAAGGGATCACATCTTTTAGACTGTGTTTTGTGTTCCATCACGAGCCTGATAGTAGCAGAAATATAGGCAGATAAAAATGCATTTGGTTAGTAGTATAGGAAATTATTCATGAGCACCTGCAGCTCCTCAGGTAATGTCTGTACATGCTGCAGATGCTGCAGCACCTCTTGACCTGTGTTCTGTCTTTTTGAAGAAAATAATTTACAAACAGATGGGAAAAAATTGATCAAGTATCTGTATTGCTGCTGCTGCTGCTGCAGAAGGACTAGTTCTGTTTATATTATTTTAAAGAAGTATGAAGTGCTTCTTATGTGCTTGGAGTGTTGGTTGCATAGCTATCTACTTCTTTATACTGTGTTTCTTGCTGTGGCAGAAAATGTTCTCACTGTCTATCTAGGTGCTCTATATGGATGCTGTGGAGTACTTCCCTGATCATCTGCAAGAGACACTTGATCTAATGACAGAAAAAGAATTGAGAGTGCGGATACCTATGGAAGAGTTGGATCTGCTATTAGAGGTTTAAAAGAAGACTGTAGATGAGTGGAGAAAGTACAGTAACTAGTTCTAAACAGTTAGACCTACCACTTTTCAAACAAGAACTCTGTTGGGATGAGAGGACTTGGGTATTATGCACTATTTTTTGCTTGGCTGGTTGTATTTTAAAGCTTTTATATAAATTGCAGTTGAAATGGAGTTCTGCTAGCTGCAAGTATTCTGGAATCTCATAATGCATTTTGCCCACAAAAAATGCATTTGTTTCTCTGAAGTGTTGCTGGCTCATGCAGAAGGAGACCCTCTTATAAATAGCCTCCTGTTGAATGTTGCCCAAATTTCTTATTCTATTGTTTGAAGTTACATTCCCCAGAGCTCAGCAGAGATTCAGTACATGCCAACTATGGTTTGGTGTGCAGCACAGGAAATAAACATCTGCCAAATGGATCCTCTACTGTCCTCCAGCTGGCAGACTTCAGTAATTTCCTTCAGCTTGGCAAGCACGTGTGTGTGTATATATAACTAGCAAGTCAATTGGCCATTACATCTGTACATATACTGTTAGTAAAAGCTCAATCTTGGCTTGGACAGGCACCTATTTTGGACTTGTATTTGTATGTTTTGACAGGTGACCATTTTAATATGGATGTTTATGACAAATCTACCATAATATCTGAAAACTCCAAAGGAACTTGAATATTTTTTTATTTCTTAATCCAGTAGAACTGTGACTGTATTAAAAATGAAAATGTGTCCTTAATGCATCTTGAAGCAGCCCACTTCTATACAAAGTTTTGGTAATTACTCACTTTTGACCCCAATACAGGCAACCATCATTAAGAGTAGAGATCTGATCTGATTTGTATTCTCACCAAAGCAAGCAGAGTAGTCAAAACATGATAGTTTAATTAGTAGCTTCTATTCCAAGAGCCTTTGGGTAAGCTCCTAGGTAAGTGATGGGAAATACAACAGTTTAAAGGTATACTTATGTTATAAATATATAAGAATATCCAGAATGATTTAAAGGACTGTTTGCAGCCCTACTCTTGAGACCCAAGTACTCAGAAACTGGATCTTCATCTGAAGAGAGGGTACCTGCAGCCACTGAATACCCACAGCTTTTCAGAGGTGTTCCAAGAGAAAACCAGTGGCTCCCAACAGCACTGAAATAGTCAGGACCATCCAGCCACTGGGATACAATTACATGGAAAACTCCGGCTGGAGAAAGCCATACAACGCATAGCTCAACTTCGGCTGTAGCACCACCATACCAGGTAGGGCTTAGTTTTAGGCTGCACTTAACTTATTCCTTTCTAATAATGTTTTATATGTTATGCAGAATTTTAAGTGGCATTACAGCACTTCTTAAGACCTGTGTAAGATTGCTGTGGTCGCAAGTGAGTGTTTTGCCATAAAAGCAATTGATCAGTCTTTGCCAAAAATGCACATTTGGTTTTTAAGGAATATATTCACTGTTCACTTTCTCCTGATCTTAACTTTGTCTTGATCTTTGTAAGTCAAGTTTAGGAATGTTGGAGAAAGTGGCTTAATTTCTGCTGCAAAGGTAAGAATTTAATTTTCAGGTGTGTTTCTTTTTCAGTTACTGTTGTGGCAGTGTACCAGAACACTGTTCTTGGTTGAGCTCAATACGGTGCAGCTTTCCTTCAGGCTGTAGAACCGACCTCTCTGCAGTTGTTGCTTCTAGCCAGTAGTTAACAGCCATGTCCCACATAAAAAAAGCCTTACTTGCCACACATCATAAAAGCTCTTCAGACCCTCAAGCAATGATGAGATCAACTGCCACGATTAGAAAATGCTAAGAAATCACTGGGGTTTTGTGACCTTTCCAAGGAGACAGATCTCATAAGGTTTGTAAGAATGGGTTATAAAACTTAGCTGCTTGTTTTTCTCCAGCTGAACAACAACTCTATTTCAGGGTTCCTGTCACCCACATTAAATAAAAGACTCCATTCATTTGAAGGGTTTGTTTTTAACAACAAACCACATTACATAGCAAAAAAGACTCTCTTGGCCTTGCTGCAGCCATTGTTCTTAGAGCACTGGCAGTTATCAAAGGGATTGCTCTGTGTGCAGCTCCCCAGTCTGTTACTGGCCAGTGCTTCCACAGAAAGTTTCCAGAACAAAGACTGCGCATTGCTTAACTGTCTACAGAACTTTATATAACTGTAACAATCACACGTACAGATTGGGAAATTATGTAGAATTAAACAAGCACTTCACAGAAGTGCATTACACAGAATATTTACCAAGCAGTATGTGATGAACCAGAAATTAACTCATAAAGGGACTGAGTGGCAGACACTATATTAGAGGGGAAGCATTAATGGTGAGGTTGTGCTGCAGAACACCAAGTATGTGGCTTGCAGTTTGAAGTTCTCGGCATGTCTACAGCACGGCCAAGCCAGCACCTGTGCTAGCCAGTCCGTTTGCCTTAACAGCATCTATGTCTTGCCCTGGGCAGCACAGGGCTGTAGAGCCACATAGTGTGCTGGTTCCTTTGAAAAGCATCTCTGAGAAGCATGGTGTTATAATAAACTGTAACCCTAGTGGGAGAAAGAGATCTAGTAACTCTGCAAGGGTTACAAGTACCTTAGCCTAAGGTGTGCAGATCATTGAAGTCAGTGTCCATATTGCTTTGTGTAAGGGCAACTGCTAGAGATGGGTACTTGTAAAGCATCTCATAACATTACTGAAGGTTGCATAGCCTTAATAATTTTTATGGAATTTATATATTACATGACTTAAGGTTACTCAGGAGTTACTTTTGGCCTAGTTACTTGGCCCCTAAAAAGAGCTATAGAAAAGTAATTAAAGAACAGCAGCAATTACACAGTAGTTGTAAAAGACTGACAGGTAGGGAGGTTGTTTCTGCTCTCCCTGCACAGTGGTGTGTCAGCAGTGGGGTTTGGATGGCTGGGCAAGCACAGTTATGGCACTTGCACTTTTTCTTCACCATGCCTAGAGCAGCAGATAGTTCCATGTGAACACTGAAACAGTTCAATTCAAATACATGTTTTATTGCGAAATGAAGTGTTACACTGACTCAATAACCACAACTGATCAAGATTTAACCTCTGCAAGAACAAGAATTATCTCAACTATGCGATGTTACATTAACCTGTCAGTCATGACATAGTTCCTGATAGTCCTCAAGGAGACAGAGAACTTAAAGATATAGTCCCTCAGGGGTTCCCTCCTGCTTCTTATAGAGAACGTTCTCTTTAGACTTCTTGAAGTCTTCATTTGTTACTTTCATTCGCCGTTCCCTCAAAGCCATCAGCCCAGCTTCTGTACAAATTGCCTGCAACAGAGAAAGAAAGAGTAAGTTTCTATCTCTGTGCAACCCCTTCAAGCCACACCTCAGAAGAAAGCAGCAGCTTCACACTCCTGCAGCTGACTAGCAGAAGTGAAGTGTCATCATTTACATTCTTTAGTTGAGTTCTGTTCAGTAGTGCCGAAGCATATAAAGCAATCTGGCTAAAGCTAGGTATGTCCTTCTGTAGGCAGTGATGCTTTCCTTCCTGAAAGGAACAGATGCATCCAGCTCTGTTAACGGTAGGCTGTGTTATCCTCCTGCAAGGACGTGACAGAGTAAAGTGATGTATGTTTGGTTAAGCTCATCAGTCTGAGTGTGGAGACTAGCATGGGCTCTGTCTGCTTCAGAAAAGCAGACTATGTATGTCTGAAGCTTCCTCATCTACAGTTCCATTTTTATCTGCTTGCAACATAGTCTTGGAAAATGCTTCTTAGCACTATATTGTCATGTTTAAGATACTTTGCACCTCTGCTTCTTAGCACTATATTGTCATGTTTAAGATATTCTGCACCTCTGTGCAAGATTCCACATTCCCCTTCTCCTTTCCACTTTGCTACTTCCAAAGTTTCACAGAGAACACAAGCACCTACTCCATCAATATTTCCCATTTGTAAGCCTGAGTACATGGCACTCAAAGGGATTGAAAGCCACCCAACTATCCCTCAGTGCTGTAACCACCAGTAACTAAAGAACAACTGTTTCAACAGGTAGTGTTTCTGGATGCAGTACAAATGAAACTTGTTTTGAAATACAAACAATAGTGATGTACACAAGACCTTAATGTCTGCACCACTGAGATCATCTTTTGCCATAATCAGCTCATCCAAAGTCACATCATCTGCCAGCGTCATTCTGCTTGTGTGTATCTGAAAGATGCGTTTCTTAGTCTTCTCATCAGGCAGTGGGAACTCAATTTTCCTATCGATACGTCCTGTGCAAAAGAGAAGTTCAGTCTTAGCTTTTTGCACGCAGCTGTTGGAAACAGAGCAGGAAGAACAGTTCAAGGTTAGACTAGCAGTAACTGTTTCTTCACAGCACAATCAGTCATGTCTTAGAGTAGGTGAGAGTAGACTATTTGCCATGAACAGGAAGCAGCTGGAGCCGAAGGACACCATCCTGCTGAGAAAGTCTGTATCACAGCAGGTAAGAGACACCTCATCTTGAAAACATGAAAAACCTTCCCTGAGTCAGGTATAAATAGAAAACCTCCCATGTGTCACAGAAATACCTGTTCTCGTAGTAAAACTTTGGTCTGAGATTACCTGCTCCCTGAAGTTTTTCTGTTGCATGTGCACACACACAGAATAAATCACTGCGGCAATTTGAAGAACTCTTTCTCTATGTATTACCAACCTACAGAACCCCCAGAAAACACCCAAAAAAGTGGAGAGGAGTTTTGCATAAACATTTCTATTGTGAGTCCCTATCACAGGCTCCCTTGATGTCAGTAGGGACTTGGGATGTGCTGTGTTCTGGTACTCATTGCTCCAAACTTCAGTGGACAGGCTTTTTAAAGATAATGTCTATGAGATCACTCCTGGTTTTCCTGGTTTACAGTATCTTCCCTCAGAAGGGTTGGTATCACCACATAGGACTCTCCAGACTACATCCTGCGATGGTCAATCAGTCTGCTGAGTGCCTGGCAGCATCCTGGCTTGCTCATGCAATGCTCATCATTTAAATACTCGTGGTGTACTAAGTTCCCTACCAACACATTTTACATTGTCTCAGCTTGTCTTTTAATACTGCTTTAGTGTTCTCTCTGTACTCTTAACAGCACTGGTTTTGATTTGGAGAGGGTAGGGCTAAGATGATGACAAAATCAGATTTTTTTTTCAAAGCACCCCTCAACAACCTCATCCTGTGGGCTTGGTTTTGTCTAAATATGTTGTGTCCAGGCAGTCTACTGATTCTTCAGAGTAGTTTTATGGACAATTTCATCCTAAATTATCTTTGCCCTCTGTCTTACCTCTAGTGCTTTAGGGCTACCTTTACAACATCAATACTTGGTATTTACTTGAGGACACTAATAGGAGGCTTAGCTTACTCCTTTGATCTCTGTATTGCTCCCCACAGATCTATGTTCCAGGACACTTTTAGTGGCCATTTAAAAATACTGCTCGTGCCTGTTCAAGCTCTTGACTCAAACTGTAACATGTCACATCTCCCCCAGCTGACAGCAGTATGCCTGGAAGCAAACTGGTTTCCTTCCATCACAATCCAGGCTCCGATTCTTTAGTCTCAAGTTGTCTTCCACAAAGCACAAGTGGAACTGCCCTTGTGGACCTCCCCCACCTGCCGAAGATGCTAAAGAAATGCTGCTGCACTACAGCTTGCCTTAACAATTACTCAAAACAGCTGTGTCACCTTCATACAAAGGAAGAATACTCAAATTGTGTCTGTATATGCTAGAGGAACCAACACATTTCTTCACTTTTGTAGGTTTTCCTCCCATTTGGAAACCTGTGAATGGGCTCTGATTTTAACAGATACACCAACACCGATGACATGGTGAATAAAGACAAAGTGGTAACTTGTGCTCGTTTTACCAGCCTATGTTTGACAAATTGTGACCAGTCCTTTCACAAAAAAAGTGAATTCTCTTACCTGGCCTAATTAAAGCTGGGTCCAGTGTTTCTATTCTGTTTGTAGCCATGATAACTTTAACGTCTCCTCGCGAGTCAAACCCATCCAGCTGGTTAAGCAACTCCAGCATTGTGCGCTGAATCTCTCTCTCACCACCTGAATTTGAGTCATACCTTTAAGAAAACAATAAACTCAGAAAAAAGCACTGCAAATTTAAGAACCATGTTTCACATAACTGCCACAGATGTATAAACAAGGGCACGTGGTAGTGGTTTTTAATACCTGTAACAGATTCTTTTCTTCTAATGTTCAACTACAGAAAACAAAAAGCAGGCTTTCAGAATGATACTGTGAGATTCAAGTAAGTGTGAAAAGACACTAAACTGTTCTTGCAGCCGGGAGAAACAACAGCAGCCACAAGAAGGAAATCAGCAGTTTTGCTGTGTTTGGATGTATTTGGAAATCTCTCCTGCACAATACAATTAACAAAAATTAACCTAAGGAAAACCCCCTGGTTTTTAAAAGATGTGCATCCCCTTCAGAGCAAACGAGCTTGTCGGTCATGTTTCCATTTCAGACATCTTCTTGTGCATGGCAGTTGTAACTGTATACTCTTTAGCCTTACTAATGTAGATCCTGGTCTGACTGATCTTTCTGTATTTCTGTGTCATTTCATTTTGCCTATAGTGGACTAGATAATCACAGCCGAACATGTACGAAGTCTGACACAGCGTAACATTGATGAAGAGCTCTGGAAGCTGCCTTACACTGAAGCTTCAGGCCAGTAGCTGTGCAGTGATTTGTCTGAGCACCTTTTCTGTTTATTTAAAATACATCTGACATTTGCACTGGACAGCTCCAGCCAGCACAGGGAATTGTCAAAGTAACTTGGATGCAGGCTGAATAACAGGCAAATGCAGCAGAAGCAATGCTTCACCCTAACATCACACTCTGACTTCTTATCTACTGTTCTAAGAACCTAAGTATTTAGTTACCTGTCTGGAGAGGCAAATGATAAATGGATGTATTCTGCACTAAGTACACTGCTTTACTCACAGAAATCAATTGCTGTACATTTGGATTTGCACTTAGAGCATACCACATGAATTTAAGCATGGTGTCTTTTTCTGCCTAAGACACTCTCAGGGAAATGCTACCTGGCATCACGAGATCAGTCTCCAATTGTAGCTGTTCAATATGAACAGGCCAGGATACATTTTAGTTTCAAAGGTATTTCATAAATGCTTACATCAAGAAGAGTAGTATGAAAACAGGAGAAGAGCTAAGAAACGGAGTTACCAGTATGGTTGTAAAAGAAATGTTTCTAGTAAACCTCTTCTTGTCCTTGCCAATACTCATGTGTGAGGTGGAAGCTGGAATACTGTACCTCTTGGTACCAATGGCATCGATTTCATCAATGAAGACAATGGATGGAGCATGCTCTTCAGCCACACGGAACAGCTCGCGCACAAGTTTTGGACCATCACCCAAGTACTTCTGTATGAGTTCTGAGCCAACCACTCTCAGGAAGGTTGCTGAAGTTTGGTTTGCCACTGCTTTGGCTAGTAAAGTTTTACCTATTTTTAATTGGAATGAAATACTGTAATTAGTTTGGGGCAAAGAGCAGAAGGAACAACAAACTGCTTCAACAAAACAGTCACACGTGTGACAGACTTGGCAGTGCTTCCATACTAAGCATCATTTTTTTTGTGTTAGCTCGGCTAACACAAGGTACCTGTGCCAGGTGGGCCATAGAGAATGACTCCTTTGGGTGGCTTTATACCCATCTCTTCATAATACTCAGGATGGGTGAGAGGAAGTTCCACAGACTCCTGAAGCACAAGAAAAACAAACCTGCTTTTACAAAGAGTGAGCACACTCCACAGAACTTCTGAGGATCTTGAGAACAGCACTGATAGAAGTAATGAGGGCAGGAACCTAAAGGATTTCAAGACAGACCTCAAAAAATATGTCTGTTGTCCCCAACTCTAATACAGACAACTACTCTAACTGAAGAGGTCTTCCACGTGGCATGTAATAGGATAAACTAATGTCTCTTCTCCCAGGCAACCAGCAACAGAACAAGGAGACAGAATCTCAAGTTGTGCCAGGAGAGGTCTAGGCTGGATGTTAGGAGGAAGTTCTTCACAGAGGGAGTGATTTGCCATTGGAATGGGCTGCCCAGGGAGGTGGTGAAGTTGCCTCCCCTGAAGGTGTTCAAGAAAAGACTGAATGAGGCACTTAGTGCCATGGTCTGGTTGACTGGACAGGGCTGGGTGATAGATTGGACTGGATGAGCTTGGAGGTCTCTTCCAATCTGGCTGATTATATGAGAGTGTTTCCTCTTCCTCCAATCTAAATGCATTACGCTGAGTTCAGAAGCCTGGAGTTTCTGACTCCTGAACACTCATGGAGGGCGTTGGAAGGATGCCTTCCACCATGATACCAGATCAACATTTTAAGATGATTTGTGATTTCAAATATACACCCAAAGTGAAAGAACTGAGTTTTACTAGGGCTCAGATACAGCTCTGCTGGTAGGGAAAGCACCACCTCCAAACCACCTAAACAAAACCACCCTCCATCAAAAAACCAAACAAATGCAAACTCAAAACAAGGTGAAAATCCCTTACACACTAGATCCTTCGTTTGCACGCATCAGACACTCTAAACAACCTCTGCACTTTTACAATTAACTCTCACTCAGTTTTTATATGTTGCAAAATGCATTACTGCAGATTTTATAAGCTCAGAGCTCTACAGGTTCCACAGTAATTGCAATGGTTTCTGTGTACAGTTCTGAATGGGTGTGCTGCTGACTTAACAGATTTAGGTCTGTGAGTCTGCCCAGCAAAATCAAATGAAGAAATGTGCAAGACACTACATGACCGGCAGTTGGTCCTGCTGTTGCACTTCTGAGCTCCCAGTTTAACAGGGTAAATTGGTACAACTGGATACCTTGATTTCTTGAATCTGGTTGTCAAGTCCACCAATGTCAGCGTATGTTTCTTGAGGAGCTTTCTCCACTTTCATCACTGTAACTAAAGGGTCTGTGTCATCCATCAGAACTCCTATCACAGCATGAACCTAATTCAAGAATTGTCAAAGAAAGCAAACATTACAATACAAATTCAAACCTAGGTGTGAGAAATAAACAAGATTAGCTCTCAGACCATCTGATCCAGTTAAAAACAGATCAAGAACTTGTGCTTCATTTTACAGAAACAACTCACCTTGTGATTTAGTAGAACAGAGCAGCCTGGCTCTAGCAGATCCTTGTCCACAAAAGACAGGATACTGACATAGTGTTCTGATCCTACTGATGTGGATACAATGGCATGGTTGTCATCAATGATCTCCTCCAAAGTACCCACAGACATTGGTGTTCCCCTCAGGTCATCCACCTTTGACCTTTCTTCCTGTTGTCAAGAAGAATACAAGAAACAACTCAAGAACACAGGTGAAAACATTCTTGTACAACACTGGCTCTACAGTTCACACAACAGAATCAGTCTTTGCTATTGCTACTTCACTGTGCCACAAGGCATAAAAGCAGAGGCCAGGATCTAAATCCACTATTATTTCACTCCAGTCGTACAGAAACTTCTATATGGATATGCATAGCTGGAATGTTCTTTTTTTTTCTCTACTGATGGGTATCTGGGAGCTGAACTTTGACAGAACCCTTAAGAAACAAACCATTGTGGCCACATCTGTAGCAACATACACTTTGACTAAAGATCATTAAATCACTACCCCAAAACCCCCTTGTTTTCTAGGCAGTAATTCTTAATGAATCTCACCTCTTGTTTTTCTTCCAAAGGTTTCATCTGTTCTTGATTTCTGATAAACTCTTCTTCCATTAGAAGGTAATCCTTAATCCTCTCCAATTTCAACAATTTGAGTCTGCATTGTGTATGAGGAGTCACTATAGTCAAGGGAAAAGTTGCAGTATTTCAGACCAAGTTTGACATGGCACCAACTACTCCAGTAACTCACTAACAGAAAATACAACAGAATTTCTAGTAATAACTTCTATGCACACTGCTCCCACAACAATTCTAGGTAAAACACAGTTACAGTATCACTAAGGTTAGAAGAGACCTCATAGATCATCAAGTCCAACCCTTTACCACAGAGCTCAAGGCTAGACCATGGCACCAAGTGCCACGTCCAATCTTGCCTTGAACAGCTCCAGGGACGGCGACTCCACCACCTCCCTGGGCAGCCCATTCCAGTAGCCAATCACTCTCTCAGTGAAAAACTTTCTCCTCACCTCGAGCCTATACCTTCCCCTGGTGTAGCTGGAGGCTGTGTCCTCTTGTTCTGGTGCTGGCCACCTGAGAGAAGAGAGCAACCTCCTCCTGGCTGCAACCTTCCCTCAGGTAGTTGTAGACAGCAATAAGATCTCCCCTGAGCCTCCTCTTCTCCAGGCTAACCAATCCCAGCTCCCTCAGCCTCTCCTCTCAGGGCTGTGCTCAAGGCCTCACACCAGCCTCGTCGCCCTTCTCTGGACACGCTCAAGCATCTCAATGTCCCTCCTAAACTGGGGGGCCCAGAACTGAACACAGCACTCAAGGTGTGGTCTAACCAGTGCAGAGTACAGGCAGAATGACCTCCCTGCTCCTGCTGGTCACACCATTCCTGATGCAGGCCAGGATGCCACTGGCTCTCTTGGCCACCTGGGCACACTGTTGTCAAGATAATGCTTCTCCTGCATTTCTCCTCTCTCTCTTTTTCTCTTTTTTTCTCTCTCTCATAACTCAGGAATTTCTCTCTTACTGAGGCTACTTCTTGCAAAATAATAATCTTATTTTCTGGGTTTATGTTAATTCAAATTCTATTTGGCTTTCTGTTTAATCATCTGTGACCTACACAGAGACAGATCTATGAGAGAGGACAGCTCTGCTCTTCTCAAAGAGTGGTAGTCCACAGGACTGCTGGGCAGGCAGAAGACTCACCCAGGGGGAGTTTGCTGGCAGCATCTGGTCCCTTTGTCTTCTTCTTCTTTTTCCCCACTCTCGTTGGAACTGGAGGTTCATATTTCTTCTTCTTATCCTTATTTGTACAAAGAATTCCACAGAAAAAATCATAAGAAGAAAGACATATAGACGTGATGCACATAGGGTGAAAGTTCAAGAGCTACGCAACAAAACTGCCTCCTTTGCAATAAGTAGCAAGAAGCCCAAAGGAAACAGTTTTCTTATTTGTAAAGAAAGTTCAGAATTTTGTTCTCCTGCTTACTTCAGTCTTCTTTTTAAATTTAGATTTTTGCCATTTTTCAGCAAATACAGAACATGTAAGGCCTGAAGTCAATCACAAACAAGACTCACACAGGGAAGGCTGAGGGAAAAATACTGGATTGAACATTTCAATCCAGAGGTAATGCGCACTCAGTCTGACAGCTCAGACATCACTTGCAACATGCATTGAACTTCCATCTCCAAAAGAAACCAGAAAAGACTTCCAATGGTCCATGACATGAAATACAGGCCTCAAGCCAATGACAGTGTGATGTCATGTTCCAAATCAAAACCAGTTACTTAAGTGACAGCTCAAAGGCAGCTACTGTTGCCTGACCCAGGCAGATTTACAGTTTCATTCTTTAAAACAATTAAATTACTACCAGTATTTCAGCTTTGCTTTACAGTTAGATCTCTTCTTCTGCTTTTGAACAGTACTCTCTTTTCTCCCACATGCATCCAGAAGAGGTAAGACATTTCATCAAAGCCAGCAAGAGCCTGATTTTATGCAGTTCCAAGTACAACAATGAAACAAAACTGTAAAGTAAAGCTTCTTGCTGCCAGCCTGCGTAGTAGCACACCTGTAGTTCCATCCTACAAGTAAAAACATCTGTTCCGGTTTTCGTTACCTTGTCATCCTTCTTCCCACCACCAGGACCATGTCCACCGCTCTGACTTTGACCCTAAGAAAAAAGGGAAACAGCTAAATAAAAGTCCAATACTGTGAATCTTGAAACTTATGGACAACTCTATGCTAGAGTCTAAACAAAGTGTTAACATATTCCAATTAATTGTCAGTGAATAAAGGGAAGCGTGGATTAAAGAGGCCGGGAAGGAAGTGGTCCTTGGATTGGGTTTTGGCCTGTATGGCATTGTACTCTGTTGCTACATCGTAGTTTCAACTCAGTCCTTACTAATGTAAACTAATGAGTATCACTAAGTAAGGTGCATCACAAAACGACGTCCTGTCAGCAGTTACCTGCGCGCACTCCCACAAGCAGAACAAACCAGTACCGTCCGCACAGACCTACTGCCGCTCCCCGCCAAAGGCCTGACCTCTCCGGGGAGATGCCCGGACCCAGGCGGGGATGCTCCCACCCCAGTCGGCCGGCCGGCCCCTGCAGACCGACCACAAAACCACTTCGTTCTCACAGCAGCGAGCAGAGGCGAGCCCTCCGCGACAGTAAGCCCCGGCTCAGAACCCCAGGCGGCCTCCGTCTAACCGGCCGCGCTCCTCCCCGCACCACCCGCCGGAAGCGGCCTAAAGCCTCCGTGCCGGCGGTGACTCTGCAGAAGCCCGGGCGATGACCGATCCCGGCGGCATGTGTAACGCAGCCCCCAGCACCGCGCCGTGGGCACGGCCCCCTGCCCCCCGAGGCGGCGCTCTGGCCGCGCAGGCCGGGCCCGCGGCGCGGGTCGCTCTCTCACCATCCTGCCTCGGCGCCGCACCGGAACCGCTGCCTCACGGCTCCCGGCGGCGGACGCGGCGCCTACGTCACTACGGGACACAGCGAGGGCCAAACGCGGGGCGGGGCGGGGCAGCGGCCGGCTGGGCTGTTCCGCGGCCCTTGTTCTTGCTCTCGGGCCGCTGTCCCGCCCCGGCCCGCGGGCAGCCCCTGCAGCCCGGCCGCTGCTCCTCAGCCTGCTGACACGCCGAGCTCAGGCCTTGCCCAGCCTCCCCCCGCAGCTGAGTAGCACGGGGGCTGTTGAGGCGGCGCTCGGGTTGTGCCGCGGCCGCTCGGGTTGTACCGCCGGCAGCGAGCAGCAGAGGGCTGCGTGCCACTGCGGTGGCCGCTGGCACGGAGCGGGGCGGGAGATGCGGCAGTCTTGGGTCGCCCGGGTTTCGAGTGCTACCAATCTGTAACACCTGGGGAAATGCTGTAGAAATTTTCTGTGCCCGCTTTTGGCATCCCCAAAGGTCGCTGGACTGAACGCAAACAAGTTCTGAATGCAGAACCAAATGCCTGGTTTGGGTTGAGTGCATAGAATCATACAATCAAGCAGGTTGGAAGAGACCTCCAAGATCATCCAGTCCAACCTAGCACCCAGCCCTAGCCAATCAACCAGACCATGGCACCAAGTGCCTCAGCCAGGCTTCTCTTGAACACCTCCAGGGACGGTGCCTCCACCACCTCCCTGGGCAGCCCATTCCAATGCCAATCACTCTCTCTGGGAAGAATTTCCTCCTAACATCCAGCCTAGACCTACCCTGGCACAACTTGAGACTGTGTCCCCTTGTTCTGTTGCTGGTTGCCTGGCAGAAGAGGCCACCCCCCACCTGGCTACAGCCTCCCTTCAGGTAGTTGTAGACAGCAATGAGGTCACCTCTGAGCCTCCTCTTCTGCAGGCTGCACACCCCCAGCTCCCTCAACCTCTCCTCACAGGGTTTGTGTTCCAGGCCCCTCACCAGCTTTGTTGCCCTTCTCTGGACACCTTCCAGCACCTCAACATCTCTCTTGAATTGAGGGGCCCAGAACTGGACACAGCACTCAAGGTGTGGTCTGACCAGTGCTGAGTACAGGGGCAGAATAACCTCCCTTGTCCTACTGGCCACACTGTTCCTGATGCAGGCCAGGATGCCATTGGCTCTCTTGGCCACCTGGGCACACTGCTGGCTTATCTTCAGCTACTATCTATCAGTACCCCCTGGTCCCTTTCCTCCTGGCTGCTTTCCAGCCACTCAGTCCCCAGCCTGTAGTGCTGCTTGGGGTTGTTGTGGCCAAAGTGCAGAACCCTGCCCTTGGCCTCGTTAAATCTCATCCCATTGGCCTCTGCCCACCCATCCAGCCTGTCCAGGTCCCTCTGCAGGGCTCTCCTACCTTCCAACAGCTCCACACCTGCTCCTAGCTTGGTATCATATGCAAACTTACTGATACTGGACTCAATCCCCTGGTCCAGATCATCAGTTTTACACTGTGTCCTTGCACCAGAGGCCACATACTTGTTTGAGGCCTGCAGTAGCTGCTCCATGTCTGCCTGACATAGTACCAAAACGTCTGCCTCCTGTACATGAAAATGGCCTCAGTTTTAGAGAAGTCAGCAGGATGTGGAGTGTCTTCTGCTTTCTGCTTTCATGTTGTTTTTTCTTTCACGTGGTCTCTAGAATTTGAGTCCAAGTAGGGAACTTTGCTTATTAAATATTAAAATAATAGATGATAGAATAGTTTTGGTTGCAAGAAACCTCTAAGATCATCAAGTCCAACCATTAACCTAACACTGCCAAGTCCATTACTAAACCATGTCCCTCAGCACCACATCTACACATCTTTGGGTGTGATTCAACCACCTCCCTGGGGAACCTATTCCAGGGCTTGACAACCCTTTCTGTGAAGAAATCTTCCCTAATATCCGATCTAAATCTCCTCTGGTGCAATTTGAGGCCATTTTCTGATTCCTCTTGTCTTGGTGCTTGGGACCTCACTTCAAGCTCATTTCAGATAGTTGTAGAGAGTGATAAGGTCTCTCCTTTTCTCCAGAGGAAACAACCTCAGTTCCCTCAGCCATTCTTCCAAAGACCTGCTCTCCAGGGCTGGCCTCAGCACTGCAGGGAGGGGGCTCAGCAGAGAATGGCAGAGGGGCTGTCAGAGACTGAGATAAACATGACAATCACTACAACTGCTACTTCTTCCCTCAGCCTGCTCCCCACCAATTGTTTATGCCTCCCTGCATCAAGATCTCTGCCCTTTCAGAGTACACATACTGTTGGGAAAGCCAATCCTGCAATGACTTTCTTCCTGTGACTGGTAGCTCTTTTTAGAGCCCTTGGAAATAAGTCACTCCCGTAATGGCTGTTCTCACCATGGTGAAAGGGATGTTTGTTCAGAAGAATGGGTTAGCCTTGGTGCTCCAGACAAATTCCAAGGCACTGGCTTTATGCAGGTTTCAGGAAAGGGTGTTGCATTTGCTGCAGTGTGGCTGTTTCTCAGCATCGTGAGTTCCATGCAACGGTGCCTGTATTTCACAGTATCACAGTATCATCAGGGTTGGAAGAGACCTCACAGATCATCAAGTCCAACCCTTTACCACAGAGCTCAAGGCTAGACCATGGCACCAAGTGCCACGTCCAATCCTGCCTTGAACAGCTCCAGGGACGGCGACTCCACCACCTCCCTGGGCAGCCCATTCCAGTGTCCAATGACTCTCTCAGTGAAGAACTTTCTCCTCACCTCCAGCCTAAATTTCTCCTGGTATAGCTTGAGGCTGTGTCCTCTTGTTCTGGTGCTGGCCACCTGAGAGAAGAGAGCAACCTCCCCCGGCCACAACCACCCCTCAGGTAGTTGTAGACAGCAATAAGGTCACCCCTGAGCCTCCTCTTCTCCAGGCTAACCAATCCCAGCTCCCTCAGCCTCTCCTCGTAGGGCTGTGCTCAAGGCCTCTCCCCAGCCTCGTCGCCCTTCTCTGGACATGCTCAAGCATCTCAATGTCCCTCCTAAACTGGGGGGCCCAGAACTGGACACAGTACTCAAGGTGTGGTCTAACCAGTGCAGAGTACAGGGGCAGAATGACCTCCCTGCTCCTGCTGGCCACACCATTCCTGATGCAGGCCAGGATGCCACTGGCTCTCCTGGCCACCTGGGCACACTGCTGGCTCATGTTCAGGCGGGTATCAATCAGCACCCCCAGATCCCTCTCTGTCTGGCTGCTCTCCAGCAGTTTGGTCAGCCGCTGATGCTTTCAAAGTCCTGCTTTTTTTTAGGGTTTGGTTGGATTTTTGTGTGTGTGGTTTTTTTTGTTTTTTTTTTTTTGTTTGCTTGTTTGGGTTTTTGTTTGGGTTTTGTTCTTGTTGTTTATGGGGTTTTGTTGTGTTGTTTTGGTTGGTTGGTTTTGTTTCTCCCACCTTTGGAGTGGAGTCTGTATTTTGAAAGGCATTTACTCATCTTTCCAGTTTCCCTTTTCATTGAGGAAGAGTGCTGGAAATGTCATTAGCCAGACAGTTATCAATTTAACCATTGGAAGAGAGGAGGCTGCAGGAGCCAGGGACATCAGCTCCCCAGACACCTGACTCTACAACAACTTTAAAGCAAGCTGAGCAAAGCTGGTGTTGGTCCTATAGTCATAAAGGCCAAATTTAATACATTAAAGATTTATTTGAAGGGCAAATGATGTCAGGGTGAATGGAGTGGAGGAAACAATTTCTATCTGCAAAAGGCACAGTTCATTCTAAATATCATTACAGATGGAGAAAGATATTCCACTTAAATATGTATGTTTGGCAGAGGGAGGTCAGGAAATAAGGGGGGGAAAATTGACTGCTGAATAGCAAGAATCAAGAAAATAGTAATGTATGTTTATTTTTTAGCTTAATAATTATTAAGGGGACAGATGGATTAATTACACCACACCTAACTACAGTGCAAATGGGATGCCATCATTTGTACTTCCCCTTTCCGCTCTAGGCATTATGTGCTGGCATGTTGTAAAATATCTGTCCCATTCCATTTCACTGTTGGCTGTGTTCAGGGATGATCTGTGTCACAACTGGTAATTTAAACCTATTTTTCTGTACTGTTCATCTAGATAGGTCACCTGAGTTTGCAACTACTGACTTATCTGCGTCACTTTGTCTTCAAGTACTTTTTCCTCTACACAACAGCTTGCACTGATATGTGCTTGTGTTGAGATGTCTGAGTACCACTGAAAAGCAGGAGGAGGAATTATTTGGAATTGGGCAAGTGGAATTCAAAACATCCAAAGTGAATGGATGGTTTTTATAATAAAGTTGTTGTGAATTTCTCAGTGCTGTAGTAAAGTCTGACACTTGAAGACTGACTCATGCACATTTTCGGAATGCTACAGAAGAAGTATTATATTGAAAGTTGTACTTGTAATCATAGAATCATAGAATCAACCAGGTTGGAAGAGACCTCCAAGATCATCCAGTCCAACCTATCACCCAGCCCTATCCAGTCAACTAGACCATGGCACTAAGTGCCTCATCCAGTCTTTTCTTGAAGACCTCCAGGGACGGTGCCTCCACCACCTCCCTGGGCAGCCCATTCCAATGGGAAATCACTCTCACTGTGAAGAACTTCTTCCTAACATCCAGCCTATACCTACCCTGGCACAACTTGAGACTGTGTTCCCTTGTTCTACTGCTAGTTGCCTGGGAGAAGAGGCCACCCCCCACCTGGCTAAAATGCCCCTTCAGGTAGTTGTAGACAGTAATAAGATCACCCCTGAGCCTCCTCTTCTCCAGGCTAAACAGGCCCAGCTCCCTCAACCTCTCCTCATAGGATTTGTGCTCCAGGCCCCTCACCAGCTTTGTTGCCCTTCTCTGGACATGCTCCAGCACCTCAACATCCTTCTTGAATTGAGGGGCCCAGAACTGGACACAGCACTCAAGGTGTGGTCTGACCAGTGCTGAGTACAGGGGCAGAATAACCTCCCTTGTCCTACTGGCCACACTGTTCCTGATGCAAGCCAGGATGCCATTGTGCCTTCACATGGTCTCCTTTTTGAGGTCCCAAAGCAACACAACATTTCCCTAAGTTTAACCTCCATGCTGGTTTGAGGCTAATTGCAATACTTTAATGAGATAAATTAGATCATTGGTTGTAAAAGAATAATAATGATAAATTCTATATCGTGCATTGGTTTGCTAAAAAGGATAAAAAGCCAAAATGTAAACAGTTTGTACCTCTTTGCTCTGGGGTGCATCTCCCTTTCACTTCACCTTTGCTTGGCTCTAGTATCTTCCACTAACCTTAGCTAACCAGATAACAAGTAAGCTTTGCTGGTTGTTTTGGTTTCTGTCTGGGAAGGAAGAGAGAGGGCTTTGAGCCCCTTTTGGGTAGTTTCTTTTTCTGGGAGGGAGTTTGGATTTCTGTATTACTTCTAATTAGTATATAATTGTAAATACTTGTAAATAATATTGTGTATATATGTTGTAAATGTTGCTTTGCTGTAAATATAGCTTCATCTTCCAAACCATCTGAGGTGGTCTAGTACATTTCAGTGGGGCAGGGTGGGGAAGTTCCTAAGCCACCACAACCTCATAGTCTTGTAGTCAGGCAAGTAGGTGCTGCAGACTGTCTCAGTCTCGTCATTTGACAGCTGAAATGAAATCACTTCTCCCTTAGTGTAAGCACTGGTGGCAAATACATTCCTGTAAGCAGTGGCAAAAGTTTGGCCCAAAGGGCTCCAATGAATGAAAGCCGAGCAAGAGCTAAGTGGTTATCCTAAACCCAACTGAAAGTGAGTATAAGAAGAAAATGCCTCTCTCCATAGTTTTGAAACAGGTTGGCAAAAGGTAGTGTGTCTTACTAGTTCTTGTATTTCTGTAAGAAAAGATCCTGTCGTGCTTCAGCAATGAGTGAAGAACAGTGTTGCTAGGGTGGCCTTTCACTGTGTGTCAGACAAATACAGTAATCAGCTGATTTGTTCGTAAGGTCTAACATGTTAGCCAGTTTATATTTTGTATGGCCTCTGCAGCTTTCTGAAAGCTGATACAGAAGACTTTCTGATGGGGAAGTGATTGAATTTGGGAAAAAAGGTAAGTGAAGAGATACAGAGATGTGATCTAAATGGAATATGAGTTCTTCACCTGACTGATCTTGAAAAGTTGCTGATGTTGAAAGGATGCCATCATTGAAGCGCTCCTCAGAGTCAACTAATTGATGTGCTATGGTTGCAATAACCTGAGTACTTTACTGTTGATTACACTAACATTTGACTAAATTAAGTTTGTTCCAGAGCCACTTTGCAGGACTCAGTCACTTGATGAAGAGACACTGAAATAATTTTCCTGTAAGCAGGAAAACATTAAATAGGCTTTCTCCTTTTACAAAAAAGTAGTCTTTCTAAAGCCACATAGGATTACTTTCTAAATATGGGCTGCCCGGGGATGTGGTGGAGTCGCCGTCCCTGGGGCACTTCAAGGCAAGGTTGGACGTGGCACTTGGTGCCATGGTCTGGCCTTGAGCTCTGTGGTAAAGGGTTGGACTTGATGATCTGTGAGGTCTCTTCCAACCCTGATGATACTGTGATACTGTGAAATACATTCTGACTACTACTTGGGCTCTGAAGTCCTTAGGCAGTAATAGATGCTTATGAACTCTCTGCAGTCCATTGAATTATTAACTGCTAATGATTTGTAGGTTTTAACTTGTGAAAGCATGGCGTTGTTGCATTTACTTAACTAATCCTACAAGTGCTCATGCTTTGTAAAACCCAAGAAAGGCATTTTGCATGCTCTGTGGGATTTCTCACAGTGCAGTGTAGGAAGGAAGGAGGTCAGAGTGCAGATACAACAGTGCAGATACAACAGTGAAGAACTCATTAAAGACTGTAGTTTGGAGGAGATGCATGGAGTTGGAAAGCATTTAGGGACAGACCCAAAACCCACTGAAGCAGATGGAAAGAAAAGCTGAATCTAACAATGGATAGCCTAAGTACACTGAATGCACCAGAGTATTAAATGGAAGCAGAGAGACAAGGGAGAGAGCTGCCATCAGCGTAGGAGAATCAGAAGCTATTGTCTGAGACATAAGAAAAACAAGCTGAAAAATCTGAATTTCCCTAGTAACCTAGGAGTCACTAGTTTCACCATCTTGCCACCAGAATTGGGGTGAAGATATGCTGGGTTTAATTGCTTCTCACTGAAGTACTGGTTCTGCATTAATCTGTTTTCTATAATGTAATCATTCCTCTCTGTCATTTCCTGCAGCACTGTAATCTAATACTGCACAAGCTTCTCACCATGTTCACATTCCCTACTGAATAATTGTGGCTTCAGTTCTGTGATGCATAGTATGTTCAATCAGCCTGTAATTGCAGCACTATCTGGAGGTATGGTTGATACACCTATGTAATTATGTTTATTGTTAATAATGCAAATCGAATCTGTTGAGTTAGTCAAATCAGTCATCCTCATTTGCAAGCGGCAATTTCTTCCACTGCTGAGGAACTGGGTTTTTTTCTGGTTCTATGCTCATTCACACAAAAGATATCCTTGTTGGAAGATAACTTTGAAAATAAGTATCAAAGCCCCATTGTGGAAGTATCAGCACTTACTATAGAGACTGTGCAGAAATACTGTCTATCCAGTATAGCCAGAAAAGGCCCTTAATTCACTTGGATGAATGTGGCACTCTCATGTGGAGTGAGCAATGAGAAACGTGTGAATTCCTGTTTGCTTTGGGTATTGCTCTATATGTGATTTTCTATAATGGACAAGGTGATGAATTCAGGAGTATTTGGAGATAACATTCTCCTCTAGAAAAGCACAGGAGCCCTGTAGGTGCCTGTAGTTCTCAAGCTGTATTTTATTTTCTACAAAGATGCCAGTTGAAAACAGTTTGTCCCACCCTGACACAGGTTCATTCTCCCTGAATCCCATATAAAGTCAGCCTTAGCAAAGGTTTTCAGATATAGGTTTATAGTTGGTGAAATTGTCCATATGCCCTGCTGTAAAAATAGCTCTCTAATTAAGTTTCCTTCTTTTTTCATTCACAGCAGTTTCTTTCATACAGCATTACTCAAATATTACATTTATCAAGACAGAAATCTTCATATTCTACTGTGAAATGTTTGGACTATATAAGTTTGGTTTTGTCCTGGTTTCAGATAGCACAGAACTAACTCTGTTCAGTGATTTTACTTTTCAGCTCAGTCTCTACTAAGTAATTGCACTTTCTGAATTCAGTAGCATATTTTGGCAGCCAGTGTCTGCTTCTAGAAGTGATAATGCTTGAGGTTTATAGTTAGCACCAGGGAATGGTATGTAGAAAGGTTTTTTGCTTATACTTGCTCCTATGGAGACCAGTTTCTCTGCTAAATCATGTGTATCACATTGGGGGTGCAGTATAGTAAAACGTTGCACCTGTGGAGAGGAGCAGATGGGGCAGATGATCCTAATCTGACCAACAAAATATTTCATATACATCATATTCAGCATTAAACTGACTGACCATAAAGGTCATGCTCTCTTCTTCAGTGACTGGCATCCAAAGAGGAATGTCTGTCCTTCTTCCTAAAATCCCAATCCATGCATTCTTGAACCCAGTTCCTGAATCCAGCTCCTGAATCTGGTTCTCATCTACCGCTGAGTCCAGGCTGTGACTTGCCATGTGCCTGCTCCACAGCATCAGTAGTGATAGCAATATAATTGCCAGTGGGGGAGGAGAGTGGGGGTGTTGGGTCTAATACTGGTTTTGCATACATTTGTATATATTTCATGTTATCATTCTTGTTTAATTAAGGCTGGTTTAGTTTTCCATTTCATAAGTTTCTCTCCCTTATTCCCTTTATCCTCTCCTTTGGGAAGAGAAAGTCATTACTAGAGTCTGTTATTTATCCACTGGCTGGCCCAGCCTTAACCCTTGACAGATTTCATAGAATCATAGAATCAACCAGGTTGGAAGAGACCTCCAAGATCATCCAGTCCAACCTATCACCCAGCCCTATCCAGTCAACTAGACCATGGCACTAAGTGCCTCATCCAGTCTTTTCTTGAAGACCCCCAGGGACGGTGCCTCCACCACCTCCCTGGGCAGCCCATTCCAATGGGAAATCACTCTCTCTGTGAAGAACTTCTTCCTAATATACTGTTTTTCAATAACATCAAACTACCCTGGGGTCATACTATGACATTTTGGATGTCACCTCACCTTGCATAATCTTCTGGTTTAGAAGCTGTGCTCCTTACTCTTAACTGCATTTGAAACATGTACAATCATATTAGTGGTTTCCTAAATGGCAACATAAAGAGGTTGAAATGCTTTGGTGACAGTGCATGGTTCTTCCTGTCAAAAATATTACACTGCATCAGTGAAGGACTGCAGCTGTCTGTGCTGTGATTATTATTGGAGAGTATTTTTTTCACTGTGAGGGTGACAAAACACTGGAAAAGGCTGCCAAGAGGGGTTGTGGAGTCTCTCTTTCTGCAAATATTCAAAACCCTCCTGGATGCATTCCTGTGTGATCCAGTGTAGGTGATCCTGCTCTGGCAGGGGGATTGGATGATCTTTTGAGGTTCCTTCCAGCCCCTGACATTCAGTGATTCTGTGATTATTTAGTAGAATTTCTTTGTATCCCCTTCCACACAAGAGAAAGGCTTTGACCAAATATATATGCAATTATACAAGTTAGAAGTAAAAGAGACACTTTTTTGCAGAACATGTTTCTCAATATGAAAAAAAATAGTCAACTTTGAGAGTACCCCTAAGCTGAGTCTAAAGTGTCCTATCTGACACACACTACCTGTGTCTCAACAGCAAGATGCAAAATTCTTTAGTCCATGATCCTGATTTCATCACTCTTAACACCTAAAGGCAACTTCTGCAACAGCAGTATATTGCTGGCAGATCTCATTTCAAATTATGATCCAGCCAGCTCATATTTATACATGAAATGTGACTATGTCATGGCTTCAGGAACCTCATGGAAGTGTTTCAGTTAAACAGGTACAGTGGTTACAACAATGAAAACATATTCTGCTGTCAGCTCTTAGTTCCTGGTAAGCAAAGCCTCTCCAGCCTAGGAACATGAAAGGCTCACTTAGAAAGCAATGCTCCATTGCAAAGCTAAATGAATTCCAGCTAAAATGGTATGGTGAACACAGTGCACCCTTGGCAATAATTATACAGAACTACATCTGTCATTGGATATCAGAGCATAATTTAATTTAGAAAAATTAATGGTTTGCTACAACTGATTGTACTTCTGTTATCAGTGACTGGCTTGTGAGTGTATGTGCTCCACCCTCTCGTGCCTCCCCGTGACCAGTGTAGAGATAATATGGCCATTACCATGTTTCACCAGGACTCAGAGTAGAAAAGCAATTGCCATTTCAAAAACTGTACAGTGTTGTGTCAGATTTAAGTTGTTTCTAATCAATTTCCTGAATGCCTGGCTCCAAATTCAGTTTAGGGCTAAAAGTAAAGCATGTTTCTGTCCTCTTCCAAACCCAGACTGTCAATATAAGCCTCAGATGATCCAGTGTACATTTTATGTTTAAGCTGTAGGGAAAAAAATATGTATCTGAAAATATCAAAGACAAGGTCTGCCTGTGAGATTATTTTTATGCTTCCACCAGATAAAGCCAAAAGACAGGAATATTTTTGAACTTATATTTGGGTTACTAAAGGTGCTTCTGACCAAAGAAACAAAGTGCTTGGTTTGAAGGAAGATTAATAACTCAGTTAATTTATGTGTGCTAAGAGCATGCATCCATGTGCAAAAGACAAGGTAATGTGCAACTGTCAAGAGGTGGAGTTTGAGAAGGAGCTTATGGCAGGACAAGTCAGGGAGAAAAGGCAGCACTGCCCAGGCTATATAGTGCAAGAGAAAGAGTGGAAAAACACCTGCCTGGCCTTTTCTAGCCAGGCATATATAGTCATATATTTGGTAGAAAATCCACATGCAGCACAAATTGTTCATTATAAGAAAGAGTGACAGTATTTCTCCATAAATACACAAGGGATGTTTTATGGTTAGATGTAAAATTCATTACACAGTTAAACATATTTAGACTCATTTTGGTGACCCTCAGAACTTGCCTTCAGAGACCTTTTTGTATCTGTATGCTTCTGTCTTCATGAAGAGATGCACTTTTTGCTCTAGGTTATAATGTTTTTTTTCTCCATTGTTACTCATTTATTGTTTGTTCTTGCTCTTATTGAGAGTGCACATCTATGCAGAGTTTATACAGTCTAAATAAACTGTCTCCCCACACAGAAAGGTCACAGCTGCAGAGAAAATTAAGAGAGATCCTAGATATAATATAAAGTGAGAGACTAAACAATAACAGAACAGGATGTGATAATACAAATCACCAAGGGGGGAATGCATAGCATTGCAAACCCAATAATAAATATAAAAAGAAAAAAGACTGAGCAGTATCTAAATGTATGTCAGGGTATATACATGGCAAGGACTGGGGAGAACAGAATAATTAAAGAATAATATTACAAAGTAGTATGTAAATAGGAGTGGCAGGATGCCAGGAAGAAGCAGAATATGTTACTGCACAGAAAAAGCTGCCCAGAGATAAGTCTACAAAGTATTCTTCTAAACAGAGTATTGGAATTAAGACATTTAAATGGACAATGAGCCAAATGTTTGGGCACACACTACTGGCAATGTCCTGCCATGGCTGTTAGTGGTTCTGGGTATGGGCAGGGACTTTCTGCTTCCCAGCAGTATGTGGCACATAATTTCCTTCTGCTGAAGCCTGCTTTCTTGGGATTTCCCTGTCAACATGAATTACTCATTGTGGTCCTTTTAGCTCAGGATGCTCCTTTTCTGAGCAAAGGATTTGTCATACAATGTGCATAAGACTTGAAAATGGATCTCTTGAGCATATTTAACTGGACTGAAAATAGCACTGTTGCAATAAAATCAATTCAGTTCAGCCTCCAGCAGCTGAGACCACTGAGCAGTTTGTGTTACACAGTTCCAGCTCTCCCTGATTTCTGCAATTAGATGATTGGTACTACCATTATTCTGGGTATAAGTATTGCCTATGGCTCTGTAAACTTCCTGAAAACAATCATTAGTGACTCCAAATATGGATCCTGCTGAGTTTTCTCAGGAAGTGCCTTCTGAACATGGAAATCTCTTCTCGTGTTACCTGTGTGGTCCCTCAGCTCTGACTGACTCCAAACATCACTTTGGGTTCTCATGCGATGCAAAAGTGCACAAAGGAAGAACTGTCAAAAATGGAGCTTTCAAGGGGTGGTGTTATTTTATTTACACAAAACTTTGTGAGTACCCCTCAAGGCACTCTCCTTTCATCTTCCCATCTCACAGCCAGCCTGCTGGGCACACAGGTATGTGGCTGTGGCCAGACTGAATATCCCTGCCCTGCTGCTTAAGAGTTGATCCTGGCCATGCAGCAGCTCTGCAGGAGGAAGCTCTACTGGCTTCTGTAGGGCAGGGTTACAGAAAAGAGTGGAGGGGAACCTATTCTCTGCCAAATTTGCTATTTGTTCCTTAGCAGCATTGCCAACCTGTTTCATACTTAATTCTTCTGTCAAATTCAAGCTTCGAAGTTTCAGAGTATTAGGAAGGACTTCAGGTCATTTTCCTAGTGAATTCAGGCTTTTGGCTTTTCAGACTTTAGAGTAGTTACTACTTCATAAATTAGAAGCACTTTCAAGTTGGTGTTATAGCAATTAAATGGGAACAGTTTCCTTAGAACCTAGACAAGAGCCCTTTCCCATCATTTTTGATTCCACTGTTACTCCATCTCTGCTCTGCTCTGAACTTGGCACTTCTTATGGAGATGAAATAATTTTCTTCTCTACAGTATGGGTGAAAAATTACATTGATTTGTCTCTTTGTTATATCATCTTGAAAAGGAGACAGTAATTGCCATTTTTCCTAGCCATCATTCCTCTGGAGCAACACCTGAATCCTTGGAAGTGAGCATCCCAGTAAGGGTGAAATCACTATGCCAGAGCTTGAGTAAATGTGAAACATATTATCTAACAGTGATTGACAAATGGACTCGGCTGGTTTAACCCCAACAATTATCTACACACTGATTTCCCATCAGTGAAGCAGGATGCTTCTCTAAAACCAAGAGAGCAGTGGTGTGTTCCCAGAAAGACAGGAATAAGCTGTCGTCACAGAGTATGAAAGCTTACCCAGCTTTTATCCTGGTCTATTCTTTAATGATGCCACACTTTCTCTACAGCAGATAATACATAAAATGTCATAAACACAGCACAAGACCTGTGAACTTTGTTCTGGAGGGCCTCACCCTTTCTATGTGGTTCCCAGGGGACTCCACATGCCCAAGTTAAGGAAATTATTTCCAAGAGGTGAAGAGAAAGCAAGCATTTTCATGTAATTCCAGAGGATTTCAGCAGGTGCCTGAAACCCATCTTGGCATTTATCCATTTGAGGATCCAGATTTTTTTCCTGTTTTGTAACTACAAATTTATATGAATCATGCCCAAGCAGAGGAGAAGCAGGCATGTTACTCTAAGTAATGATGATTCCTAGAGAAAACTCTTAATAAAAACATATCTGTCTTTTAGCTAGAAAGCACTGTAGCCTGTGTAGCCATGGTCTTGCTCACTTGTGCTAGGTCTCAAACTATTAATATGCCATCTTTAAAATATAAGAAAATTTAAAAGGACTCTCATATGACTCATTGCCTTGTAAGGAGACTGTCTCCCTTTTTATTGACTAACTGCAATCTGTATGTCCACAAGGTAATTGGAGCAGCTTTCACTTCATATCTGAGCTATTGGTTATATCACGGCAGGACAAATGGTGTCAAAATAAGTGGTACACAAATAATGCATTTGTACAGTGAATGGCAGCACTACCAATTACAGCTTGTGTGTGCTTCATTGAAAGCCTGCACTGCATTGAAAGCCTGCAAATTGCTCAGTTTCAGAAGCAACACAAACTAGAAGCAGGACTCTCTAGAGCAAGTGGTTTTACTACCCTAACCAGATGTGTTTTTCAGAGATGCTACTGCCAGTTAAAAACTGACTGGCTGTGTAATTACGGATATGATTATGAATATTAGATCAACAGGCTGACACTGATTATGCTGGCCAGATTTTAGTCTCTGGCAGAAATGAGATTAACAATTGAGAAGTCCTGTCATGGAAGCTAACCAGATTTCCTGCACAATGTAAGCACTCGTTATTTAGCTAGTTGAACAAAAAGGCCACGAGACATCCTGAAATAGCAGTTTCAAGAAAACTATCATTTGATCTATTTTTCTACCTCAGAGTGGGTTGGTGTCTGATGTTCCCATTAGTTTGTTCTATAGACTACTCACACAGTGACGCAGTGTGGAGCCAGGTTTGATGAGTGATCCAGACATGGCAGGGAAGGTAGCAAAGCTGGATCACTGCTGGATGCAATGTCTCATCTTAATCTGGAGTAGGATAGCTCACATGAGTACTGGACAAGCAGTGGGAGGCTGGTGCATGAGCTGTTCAGGGCAGGAGCCAGATTTGAACTGAACTATCAGAATTCACCAGTGTCCATGTCAAGCAAGCAAAGGTTTTGGCTGAAGATAATGCAGCCCCTCAGGAGGCAGTCAGCACCATTTCCTTGAGAGTCTGCTTATTCATAGCACTGGGGACCTTTTGCTCCTGCCAGTTAGTGGACTATGAATACTCTCCCCTTCAAAGAGGCTAAATTGAGCTTGCTCTGCTGTCTCCTGATGATTTTTCTGTGGAGGCTGCTGACAATCCAACCCCATTCCAGCAACTGCTGGCTGAAGTGCTTATGTATGACATTCACAGCACTGGCTGCACCAAATCCCAAAGCCACACTGTAAATGCCAAAATAAGAACCACAATCTTTTCCATGGTTTTTAGAAACACATTTTAATGATCCCTCTGTCTTCAGTTTATGATCTTACAGGGAGCATTAGAGCCTTGTGTTCAAGCTTTTCTTTGTGAACATGGGAGAGTACTTTCTTTTATAAAACAAAGCTGAGAAGCTCCTGGATTGCGGTAATGCAGGGACAGGGAGTTCTAAGGAAAGTGTTCAATATCCTCAATACACCAATAAATCACCAATACATCAATAAAATCATTGGTGCTGACAAGACCCATTATTATTGATGGCAGCTCCAGGAGTGGAGACTTCACGAGGCCACGATACAGCGGTATGAACTGATGAGATAGACACAGGGCAACAATATTTGATGTTATTAAAGGTGAGACAGGTGAGGAGACCTTTATAGAGGTGTGCTGCTTGACTGCTCACTGAAGAACAAAGTGATTTCAGCTGATTCCTGACTCCTATCACCAAAGAAGATATTTCCAGAAAGGAAAAGTGAGAACCTAGAAGAGTGAGATCATTGTTTCTTTTCATCATTAGCTTGTGGCAAGAACCCTGGAACATCACCATTTACATACACTCCAAAGAGAAAAATGAATATTGGGCAGACAAAGGTCTGACATGTCCTCAATTGAAACAAATGCAGCAGGAATAGGAAGTCTCTGATTGTGCTGTCAGACTCCTTGGAGGAGGAAAAAGTTGTTGGGACAACCTTCAACTTTTACTTGCGCTAATGTCCCGAGTTTTCAAACAGTTCTATTGCTCCCATGGTAAAAGGGAGGAAAACAATCCTGAGAGTTTTGGTTCCAGGGCAATATATCCTGGCAACACTACCTGTCCTCTGGAGCCACTCTAGCTAGGCTTCCAGAGACTTGAGGGTACTGGAGAACTCCTGTACTACACTCAGTGTTGGTAGCTGAAAAACAATGTCACGCCAAAATATGAGTGGCCAACCAAGTGGTCAGAAGGACCTAGAGAGCTTATTTCTTCCTTCTCCTTTCCATTCTCCATGCATCATGGCTGACATACTGACAAATTGGTGATGAGAATTTCTATAGGTGCCAAAGGCAGCCTGGATTATATCCCTACTTGTATAACATGGCAAGGGGAAGGATACACTTACAATGAGGCAAAGGAGTTCAGTTTTCATGACAGTATCACAGTATCATCAGGGCTGGAAGAGACCTCACAGATCATCAAGTCCAACCCTTTACCACAGAGCTCAAGGCTAGACCATGGCACCAAGTGCCACGTCCAATCCTGCCTTGAACAGCCCCAGGGACGGCGACTCCACCACCTCCCCGGGCAGCCTATCTTCCTCACTCCTATTGCCTCAGCTCATGTGGTGGCCAGGAGTCCCAGGTGCAAAATACCCTGTGGTAGAAGCATCAGATCCAGAGGAACGGGGCCTAGATAAGTCACTTCCCAAAAGGGCTGCTGAGAAATAGCCAGCCACTAAAAGCATCCAGACCCAGCATCCACCTGGAAGCCTGCACTGACTGCCCCCAGATGGAAAATCACTGAATGCCAGAACAGTTAAGGAATATGAAGGAATGGGAACATACACAGTATTATCAACACTGTGTCAGGGAACTCCCTATGCATGCTGCTCAATGATAGACAGACCTGCAGCTGAGCCATTTGCCACACCAAGGCAGTATCTTGTTGATTTGCTTGTCAATGGGTACACAGTTGACAAAAAAAAAAAAGAAGAAAATATTAAATTTTCCTCCCTTATGACTTGTTGCAGCTGCTTAACATAGCAACTTACTATGAGATCATGGAAAGTGGCAAATGAACATCTTTGTTGTATTTTAACACAAGTACCTGTTTGGAACATGTGAGCTGTTTGTTGCCTTTTTGGCCATCTCCATGCTATCTCTGGCACTGCACAGAAACTCTCAAGTGTTTTTTGTACACAGCTGATTGAAAATGAACCACCTCTGTCTGATAACGATTGAAACACTCAGAATCAGAACTTGGTTTTGTCATTAGGCTAATCTGGCTTGCTGAAAGTAAGTTTACAACAAGGCTGAATTTAAGTCTGCTTGCAATGAGCAGTGTACAGAGTTAAGAGCTCAAATCAGACTCCAGATCAAATATTAGAAGCTTTCTCTCTGAAAAAGTGGAAGTCTGTTACAAGTCTGTGAATTCTTTCAGTTATAGTTTAGGTGTAGGGGACCATAAACATTTCATGCTGTTAATGAACAGCTCTTGTTGTAATTAGCCATCATAGAAAAATCCTCCTGAAAGCATATTTAATTTCATTGTCTGAAGTCTGCTTTTAGCTATTTATTTCCTAACAAACTACTAAGTCTTACTTCCTCTTCAGGCTCAGGGGTGACCTCATTGCTGTCTACAACTACCTAAAGGGACATTGTAGCCAGGTGGGAGGTGGCCTCTTCTCCCAGGCAACCAGCAATAGAACAAGGGGACACAGTCTCAAGTTGTGCCAGGGGAAGCATAGGCTGGATGTTAGGAGGAAGTTCTTCCCAGAGAGAGTGATTGGCATTGGAATGGGCTGCCCAGGGAGGTGGTGGAGGCACTGTCCCTGGAGGTGTTCAAGAAAAGACTGGATGAGGCACTTGGTGCCATGGTCTGGTTGACTGGCTAGGGCTGGGTGCTAGGTTGGACTGGATGATCTTGGAGGTCTCTTCCAACCTGGTTGATTCTATGATTCATTACAAATCTCATGCTGTTTTATCCCTTATAAAGAGCTAGTCTGAATTTTCACATCCTTATTGCTATATACCTAACATATAAATTGCTTCAGGAATTCACTAGGGTCAGTCTGTTAAGCAAAGCTCATTAATTTACTTGCCTGGATTGCCTACACACTTCTGTGCAGCTGGGAGTGCAGGTGCATGCAAACACTGGTGACTCGTCTAACAAGTGGCACACTGCCCTGCTTTTGCTGCAACCAACCTGATGCTGCCTGGCAAGCACCAGCAGAGTGAGTACCTTCATTAGCAGCCTGTTCAGAGAAGAAAAGTATCAATTTAGTTTAAACTGGACTCATTTAGCATCAATATAGGTGTTTCTCCTGACTGCAGGATAGCAATGTTTGGGAGCTATGAAAGGATCTGCAGGACTGATGTCAGTCCACAAGCTGGCAGATATCATTTGACACTGTTTCCCACTGCTCATTCTCCCTCTAAGTGATACTGCTGGGCTGCTTTTTAATTTTTAAAAAGATCTTTCTGTCCTCCTTTTGCAAATTATAAGGACACAAGGTGTCTGTGGATTCTATTCCCTCATAATCTGTGTGGGAAGTCCTAAAGCAGAAAGATCCCTGGAGACTGAAAGGCTGCATGGAGATATTGTTACATGAAGTTCCCTGAATTTCTGCGTCTGACTGCTCCTAGAATCAAGACTAAACCTTTTACCTGACCTGATCTAACATCTTCCATGAGTGTTTTTTTTCTTAGCTTCTAATGCATTGTAATATAGAGGCTGGTTTGTATACAGGAAAATGTAGAAACAAGCACACACTGCTACCACAAAGACACTTGTGTCTATTCTCTGCTCTGTGAGGAATGAAAAGCTCACTCCTAACCGCAGAAAGCATAGGACCATGCAAAGAAGAAGTCTGTTTGTTCCATTAATGATTTTGGTTTAGGAAGTCTATAAAGGATCTGTGTTCAGGTAGCACCTCTTTAGTGAAGGGATGCCGAGGAATGACCAAACCCTACCTCCAGATTGCATGCTGGTTCAGAGGGTGCAGAAGCAAACTTGTGGGACACGAGACAAAGCAGCGTGTTACCAGAATGCATTTAATGGCTTAGTTTCTATCAAAAGCTTATGTTAACACAGGAGAAATGGGGAAAACGCCACCTCCCCATGCTGTGCATTGTTGTGAAGGAGCAGAGAACGAGCTAAAGTAATCTCATCCTTTCTCCAGCTGACCCTGGCAAGTGAAGCATGTGCTTCCCTTAACTCACCAGAGTCTGCTCAGAGCAGAGCTACATTCCTGTCTCCTTGACTGGTAGGCAGAGCACCCATCTGTCTTGAATCAGGCACGGCCTGGGCTCAGCTGCCTTCATTCTCAGGAATTTTAATTCTAGAGTCGAGGAAAAGGTTACCTTGTACATTACAACTAAAGCTACCAAGTGCATAACATTCCAAGAAGTTCATGAAACCCAGTCCCTATGATCCCAGACAGCCACACAACAGAGACTTAAGCCACTGTGTTCTCCAGAGTATCCCCTCTGTGCTATAGCTCTGGCTTGGAAATGTTTCCTCATATTCTATTTGTGCAGATTACTAAAAGTCCCAAAGACTGTAGCATGCCTTGTCAAAAAGACACGGGAGATATGGAGAGAGTTGCCACAGTCTTAAGTTCCTACAGCAGCAGTGCTTTATCAGTTTAGCTGGCCAATGTGATCTAGAAATTGCTGGCAGCCCACATACCCTTCAGTTTGGGTTCTAATTTGCAGATTCTTCCTTTTGCCAATGGGGACAAATAATTTCAGTGAATGTTTTCTCCTTGTAAATAGCATGGATTGCTTTTACTCTATTGCTATCTGTGTGCCTCTAGATAAAAGCTGTCAAACAGCATCTTAGACAAGCACTTCTGGTTGCAAATTCCAGATTGTTTATTTGTGTTTGATTTGGCTTCTCACACAGAGCTGCAGCCAGAAACCATTTCAAGAATTGAGAGAAGAGGTCTGTGGTGCTAATTAGAACCCTGCCAATTTATAATATTTTAGTTATCCTAAGTTATCCTAATCCTAAGTTATCCTATTGTGTGTCCTGGCACAAGTGGCCCCCTGTTATGCTCTGCTCTACATTTGCCCAAGAGCTCAAATGGAAACAACAGTAGTTATTTTGGGGGAACATAAAAAAAAGTATGACAATGTAAAATGTTCCTCATCTCTTTCTCGCACTTAACTATACATTATTCCTGTTGATTCACATGGAGTGCATGAAGCATGTCTAAGCCATGATAGAGTGAATCTGAAGTCTGTCAGGAAGGAACTGGCCTGTGGAATGACAAAATGATGGGCAGATCATCCCCACATTCCCCAGCACTGCACACAAACCACAGGGGCACCCATTACCTGGGCAGCTAGTGCTGTGCTAGAAGGCATGTGTGCAGAGGGCAGAGAGCCTGTCACAAGCAGAATTGTCTGTACCAGTGCCCACTCAGATGAAACTATAAGACAAGAGCAACAAGGACAGTACCGACACTTCCAATCTTTCAGTTGCTGCTTTGTTTTATACATTAGTCCCACAGAGAACCAGACAAGCTACCCAGGGAACATGTTTTTCCCACAGCTGAGGTCAGGGTGTCCAACTCCTCCTCTGCAGAGGCTGCTTTTATTTTTCTCATTAGGAAAGCACAACTGTAGTAATACAAGGTAATACATATTATGTTGATCCCTGACTTTACAGTAGCTGCTACTACTTTCTCAGCACTAGGTGCAAACTTGGAGCTAGAGATGCAGGTGGAAGGACATGGTCTAGCCTTGAGCTCTGTGGTAAAGGGTTGGACTTGATGATCTATGAGGTCTCTTCCAACCTTGGTGATACTGTGATACTGTGTGATACTGTGATTACTTCATTCCCATAGCAGCAAATACAAAATACATCCAAGCAAGTGTATGTGTCATTACTGCTCGTGATGCCAGCTGAGGAGACCATTTGGATTTGGAAGATCCTAGGAAGTACTGAACTGCCTCACAAAACTGGGACAGACATGCTTTGATCTTCCTGCACTCCAGTTGCCTAGCTGCTCTGCAACATCTGTAAATTCTCACAGCATGCTATGCTGTCAATTTGTATTGCTTTATTTTTACAGGAAGAAACAGCCTGAAGAATAGACCACTGATGCTCAAAAGACAATTCTGTGGTATAATTTGACCAGGTTTGTAGATCTTCTCAAACATCAGAGGAAATGTTCCACACTGTTGTGGAGCTCTGTAGCTGGGGTGCAGACAAGAATACCAAAAAGGTATCATCAGTTTGCAGCCTCCCCTCCATAGCACAAGTACACTGCAACTGGTAGCTAATGGTATCATCCATTGGCACAATGTGGGGAATGGAAGCTTTTAGAGAGAGGATTGCCCTGCTCAAAGGTAAAAGCACTCACTTAGGTAACTAAAAAGAGCATTCATGTCAATCTGATGCCATTATGTTTAATGGAGCCGAATGTGTGACTTCTGCTGAAATAAAATAGTCTTACAGCAGTGGGAGAAGTGACACACATTGTACTTCGTAGCTGCCTCATGGGGAGGAGAACAAGGCTAGAGATGCTGTGAGCCTAATCACAGAACTGTGGTTATTTGCACACTGCAGAAGTGAACATGGGACTGATACATACATAAATCCCCTGGGAGAGCTGAGCCAAGGCAGAGTGTCTGGCTCTCTGCTGGCATGGCCAAAGAGACACATGCATCTATGCTTTCTATTCTCTCATTTGTGGTTTCTCTTTGCTTCCAATGTCACACTGCTACTGAACCCCTATTCTAAAATTAACCTTCCCAGCAATACAGTTTCTCTCCTAAAATGTCTGTATTTAAAAAAAAAAAAAAAGGTGAATAAATTGTTGTCTGGACTTTCTGGCTGGAAAGGTAAGTATGAATTTTCCTTTTCCAGTCTGATATACAATCTAATTGAACTAATGCACAGTGGAAACCTGGAAGCAGAAACATTCCTCCTCCTTAACACATAATGAAGGTCTCACTCTCTAGCAATACACAAAGTCTGAGAGGCTAAACTCTAAATACAGTTGCTGTCCTATCTTGGATGGGACTGAAGTAATTAGTATTGTTATGTTCTCAAAGTGAGTTCATAAGCAGCTGCATCTTGGCTGAACACCTGGCTCACACTGTGGGTCATTTACATACTGCTCCAGCTGTTTGCTGCTGGTTTAGGGGCATACCTGATTGAGTTTGGGACAGAGCGGACCTGAGAACAACAGGACTGTCCACAGATCTTACTTTCACATGTGGCAGTATCTACAGCACTTTAAACACATGCTGCTAATGCTGGTTTGCCTTGGATGTCAAACTGGCATACTCCTTTTCTGCTAACGCCCAAAGCATAAATCATTCTGTGCTCATACAAGAAATGGCAAGGAAAGAGCAACTAAAAATAGCCTGTTATAAAGGTTACCCCAAATCCTAATGTTTATGTTCTGCAGATTGTGTATATGCTGCTACCCTCCTAGGCCAGTGTCAGATTTTTGGCCTTGCTTTTAGTGCCATGTACATGGGCAGCTCATGCAAAAAAAAAAAAAAACCAATAGCCTGGAATCATCTTCCAGAGCTGGGCACCTGGAATCAAACCACATGATTCAGACCATTTTTTGAGGAAAAAAATGAAGCTACCACCTGTCTTTCTACCATGGCTCACTGGAATCACTCTTTCCTTGGTGAACTTTTTCACTGCACCATTCAAGTACATTTGGGAACAATAGATATAATGTGGCTGCCAGTCAGCTTTCCCCCTTCTCTTCTGCTGTAATTATGGGTCTCCATTCAGTTCCTTATTACTCAAGGAATCTTTGGGTTCACATGACTATTTAATTAATCCCATTCTTTTCTGAATTACAAATCACATTTTCAATTTCACCATTTATCAAGGTGACAAACCACTTAATTACTTTTACTGTTTAGAATTCCCCTAAGGTCTGATTATTATAGGCCAGCTCTGCATCACTGTACTGCATTTATCATTTGATGCCTAAACATTTCAATAACCATCAAAAAAAAAAAAAAAAAAAAAAAAGCAAGCATTTTGTATTTAAATGACATTATTTTGGCTCCTGGTTCAGCAGAGCAGTTCACAGAATCACAGAAGGTTAGGGGCTGGAAAGAACCTCAGAAGACCATCCAATCCAGCCCCCCTGCCAGAGGAGGATCAAAGCCCCCATTTATTGTCTAGGAGGTCTCCTGCATTCAGCATGTCTTTTGGCAAATGAATCACAGGATCACAGGATCTTAGGGGTTGGAAGGGACCAAAAGAGATCATCAAATCCAACCCCCCTGCCACAGCAGGACAATACAATCTAACTCAGGTCACACAGGAACATATTCAGACAGGCCTTGAAAGTCTCCAGAGAAGGAGAATCCACGACCTCTCTGGGGAGCCTGTTCCAGTGCTCTGTGACCCTTACAGTAAAGAAGTTCTCCCTTGTGTTGAGGCAGAACCTCTTTTGCTGCAACTTACACCCATTACTCCTTGTCCTATCTCAGGGAGCAAGTGAGAATAGCCTTTGCCCCCCCATCCTGGCCAGCCTTCAGATATTTATAAACATTTATCAAATCTCCTCTAAGTCTTCTTTTCTCCAGACTAAAAAGGCCCAGGTCCCTCAGTCTCTCCTCATCAGCCATGCCCTCCAGTCCCCTAATCATCCTCGTAGCCCTTTGCTGGAATGACCTGAGGCTGCTCAGCTGTATGAAAACAACTTATCTGCCCCTTAGAGCACATGCCACACAGGACAGCTACGATGCACCTTCAGCAAAGTGGCTTTTCTTACAAGGATTACACAGATGCTCTTTGCAGGAGGTAAGGGACACTGGTAGAGTCAACAGCAGTATTTTTCTCTAATTAATGTTTCTGAGAGTCTTGGCTCCTGATCAGTATAGCAAGAACACATGCTTTAATCCTGCTGTGTATAATTGGACTGAAAGCCATGTGGAGCTGAAGGTATCCACCAGCTGGTACTAATGCCTCCCACTGCAACATCGCAGTGCTGAGTGATTGCTCTCTCTGTGCACTTCGGTGGGAGCTGCTGGAGAGCTGTAGTGCCTCACTTCTACTCTAAGGCTGACAGCATTAACACATTTTTTCCCCAGAAAAATATTTGTTTATTTCTTAGCTTCTGTTCAAAGGAAGAAGAGAGAGCCATTAAAAGCTGTTATCTTTATACCCTCCACAGCACCATTCCATCCAAGTGAGGTGTGCCATGGCAACTGATGATGATCTCAGGGTACAGGAGATCTGCTGAGGATACAGGAGATCTGCTGAGGACTGGTAAAGTCTGTGAAAACTCACCTGGGCCCAAAGGTACCAAATAACATTCAAAACCTACATGTGACTAGCAACTTGTCAAAGAGTCAAAGGATGCCACCAAATTAACTCACTGGGCAATAATTGGAACTTATTCAGTACCTCATAGTTAGCAGACTAAAATGCTTAAAATTGACAAATTCCTTATCTTCAGCAAGGCCATGTTACTGCAAAGCAAGATACCATGGGAGTTTACAACATGGAAGCACTGGAGAACTGATTCCTCCCCTATCCCCAGTGTAGGCTGGACAGCTTGGGTGGAAAGCCATGCAGCTGAATGGCTGCGTTCTAGCATACCGTGGTAATCTGCTTGCTCTGCACTGGCTAAGCTGTGAAGGAGTAATTGTGATGCTCATGTCATAGAAGCAAACCTGGGAACAGATTACTAGATTTCCTACCAACTCCTCAACTCCCTCCTCTGGATCAAAGAGGACAAACATAAAAAAAGTTTTCTTCTGAGAAGATAAGAAAAATGGATTTTGCTTTGCATGTGATTGGGTGGTGGTTTTTGTTCGTGTGGTTTGGTTTTGGATTTTTCATTTGTTTGTTTGGGGTATTTTTGGGTTTGTTTATTTGTTTTTCTGTCAGTAATCTAACTTCTGTTTCCCTAAGGAACCCCTCACTCAAACTTGCCAAGAAGTATTATGTCAGGTTATGAAACTATGAAATCAGCTTGTATTTGATAAGACGCCTCCAGTTTTTCAGACCACAGGTAAATGTTCTACAGAAAGAAATAACACTTTTACTTCCCTGGGAAAAAAAAAAAATCATATGATAGCTGCAAATTTAGGGGGAAAAAAAAGCCTTGTCATTTGGACTTTGCTGTGAGATCTTTGCAGGAGTCACAGCTTCATTGGTCAGACTTAGCTCCCTTCATTTGATGAATAAAAATATCCCCTTCATAAAGAGCTGAGCCCTGGCACAGCATCTCTGCCAAAGTGGTGAGATGTATTTGGGAATAACTAGTTGAGAGCAAGTTGCTCCGACTTCTGTTTGGTTTCAGTCAACAGGTTAGTGTGCTGCTCCTGCAGTTCACCATAGCCCCTTCTGGAGGGCTTGGAGTTTTGTCCAGGGAGTTTCAAACCTAACAACATTAAAGTAACAGCTGCTATGAAAAGAGTTTGTGCCTCTCGTGCTGCAATGATTAAGGACATTGATTCCTGAGTGAAATGCACTCTGCTGTTGAATCAAGTAGTCTGTATTACAAGAGTTTCTCCCAGAAGAGACAGCATTTGCTACTCTCTTCAGCTTCTGCATTTATTAGTCTTAATCTCAGTGTCTTCAAATTGTCAAGCAGGAGTCAAGCACAAGGATGGAGTGCAAGTTAATGTTCTGTCTCAACAATTATACTCATTGGTGAAGACAATCTGTAATTCTTTTCAGGTCTGCAGGGGTAAATCAAAAGCACTTAGTGCACAACTGCAGTGCATAAATGCTGCTTATGACCAGTGCTTTTCTACTGAAGGTCTCAATGCATCCTACAGAAAGAACCCAATGCAATCCATTCTTCAACTGGGGAAACCAAATTGCAGAGAGATTAAGTTACCTTTGCAAATTCCTGCTCTGAACCAACATCACCCAAGTAAGCTTCAGGCTTCATAATTCTGTATATGATGCATCATAGTGAATGAAGTAATAATCACATATAGAGAAGCAGCAGACCTGTGCTTTAAGCCACAGATTTCACATCTCACTTTGGAAGCCAGCCTACCCATTTTCCAGGCCTTGGGGGCATTCATATGCTTGTGTGAGCAGACATACTGGAAGTTCCCAACTAAAGGCCACTAAATACAAAATACAGTGCAGCTTGAGTGCCGCTGTCCAATTTTTCCAAGATTCAAGGCAACATGAGAGTGGAACAGGTGGTCTGAGCCCTAATTGGAGTCTCCACACCTGAAAATTACTATATAAAGCACCTATGTGACTTGCAATTCATCTGGATTGAAAGTGAGCTAGGAGCAGGGTGTGATTTTGCACCCTCCCTGCTGCACCCTCCTTCACCAAGGTTTTGGCTCCCACAGGACCTTCTGGTGAGGGCCAGCTGAGATTTCTATTTCTCTCCTGAACAGACCTTTCTTTTCCTCAGTGCTTGGAGTGTGGGCGAATGCCCTCCTTTTTTCCAGCCACATGCTGTTCCTGTCTGAGTGGTCTTGTCAAGCTGAGTCAGTTTCCACTTCAACAAACTATGGCTTGAGGGTCTTTAGAGCTGGATCTATTGTCTCATAATGCAGAATTAAGCATGAAGCACATTACTGATCTGGTAAGAATTCATTTGCGTAGCTGTAGTTCCTTTAAAATACTTGTATTGTCAAGCTTGCCAACCTTGTATTTTCATCTCCACAAAGTCATGAAGCTGCCATAAACTCCTTATTCTATGATCTGGCTAATTTAATAAAAAATGCAGTTGCACATATTTGTAGCCACTCCAAAGCTGAAGTATTTTTGTGTGATACATGTATCTGCTGTTAAGAATCACAAAGCACCACAATTCACAAGAATACTCTCTGAAGTCTCATGCAGCTGCTCAGTAAAGAAGGCTGTTCAACAGCTAACCTGTTAAGCTAGGAGAGTTTACCTTCTGTTTTCTGAACTCATAACCACAAAAAATGTAACACACTGTTGCACCCTCTACTGAGGACAAGCTCAAGTAACCTGCAAGATAGACCCACAAAAAAACCCACATAGCCAAAACATGCACACTGATTTATTCATTGTAGGGTGGAAAGATAAAAACTCATTTGCTTTTATACCTCAAGCACAACGAGCCTCATTAGAAGTCTATTCACAGCTCACAGCAAGCTATAGACAGAAAAAGAGCCAGTGTACTTCAAGGGAGGTGTAAAGGCCATTGTCAGTCAGCAAAGCTATAATTAATCATGATTATAATTTCTGGTGACTAATTTGGAATCAAAATATTATATTATTCTTGATTTTCAAACAAACTGTTTAAATTTCTAAAGGGAAATACTAACTGTGATCTTCAGATAATTGAAATGCTGTGATATATTTGGGAGTTATCATTTCTGTGTTTGTTTGAATTAATTTACTGCATATGGCTCACTCTTGAACAGATGGCAGGAATTTTTGCTTCTAAATGTTACTCTGATGGTGGAAGGTCAAGCATCCCTCAGTTGCAGCAAACCATTGCAAAGAGTAACAGTGACTGGAAAGTGAGTATGATTGTTTTCCTTTCTTAAGCAAGTAAGAAGTTATCATGGTCTGGTGTGCGTGCAGCCACCTGCTGCCACTGGCCGTGCACTTCTCTGCCTCTCCCCATAGTACATGTGGAAAATGGAGGTACAGAGAGAGTTAATGGGGTAAATAAGTTTTGGCTACCCAAGTAAGACATCAAATCCAAAATTATTGACTTGATTAGAAATATGTTGTTGGGCAACACTTGTTTCTGCAATTGGAGATTAGCTCTGTCAGTCTTAGTTGTGAATACACCCAAATACAGACCCTGAGAAGAGGATTCTAAGGTTCATAAAATGGGACCCAACAGGAGACTGATTTGTGTATTTGTTAGGAAGAAATGGAACATTTCCATGTAGATAACATCCTGTATTATTAGTATTGTAGGGAGCAACTGCCCAGACAGGCCTAGTGGTTTAGATCAATGCAACAGCCATTATATCACTGGGTACATTCTGCAATTATACTAGATTTAAACAGTGGCTGGAGTCTTATTCTTACCTCTCCCCCTTTCCCCTCATTATCTTGATCAAAGCTACCTTTGTTAATGAGCTCTCTCAAAGTCTGCCTTCTCCCACCTTACATGCTGCCAGCCAGCCTTGTTGCATTTCTCACAAGCCCATGTACACTTGCTTTTTGCATCAAGTTTTCTGCTCGAACAGAACACATCTGCTGCATCTTGGTCTCTTGTCTAAACCCACATGAGTAACTGCTGCTCTCACACCATTCACTACTGCTGTACCTTCCAACACACACAATTCAGCTCCTGCTTATATCTCAACATAAAGACAACAGCAGAAGAGGCCACTGTTGCTGCTGATGCTGTCACTCTTTCAGCCCATATGGCAGTGAGGAAACATAGTAAGAGGCAATGCAAACCCAGCTTTTGCTATGTCCCACCAAAGAAGCTGTGCCTTACAGAGTGTTGCCAGAGCAGCTGAAGGGCTGCTGCAGGTGAGTGCCTAAGCAGGAAGCAGAGGTGCATGTATGGCCTTCTAGGGACCTGCAGCTGTTAAAGGTACTGGTCAGAACATTCCAGTGAAGAGAATGAGGTCACTGCTGTTACCAGTGTAGGGCAATTTGGTGTATTTGAGAACAAGACTTCCCCTTGTTAAAATTTTTATTAGAACAAATTGCCTGCACAAAACAAGGGGGTTTGGAGGCTTACTCAGAAGGCAAAGACTTACTTTTTGCCAAGCACATGCATTGCCCAACTAGTTTCCCACAATCCAGTCTGTGTTATTTCAGAATGTGATATATCCCATATCCAACAAAGTCATTCCTGTTTCTGTGTCATACTTCAATTGCCCCAGTTTGCAGGATGTTAAATTTGATTAGAGCCATTATGTTTCACTTTTATTGAGAATCTTACTTAGCTGCCTTAGTTGCTTGTATGGCAGGGTGCCCATTGCCAAGGCATCTGAGCACCTCATCACCATTTTAAAAATCAGCAGATTGACAAGCCCCAATCCTGAGAGTCTGCTAGATTTTATAGGCAGTGATTCATCTCTCAGTTGACAACTTCCAGCTGCTGAAACATAGGGGATTGGTCCTCTGTATTGACAGCACAAATAGCTCAGTCAGTATGAGCCATTTCATGCATTCTGATGATATAATAATGCCTGAACTAGCTGATCCCTGGTGCAACAGAGCCTACCTGTGCCTACTAGTAGCATCAGGAAGGCTGTGTACTTTCTCTAGTGCTGCCGGTTGCTCTTGATGTCAGTGAGAACCGAGCAGAGGCAGACATATCTGTGTCATTTTCTTCACCCATGGTATCAACATTGTGAATTCAGGGACGTATCTTGTAATAAAGCTGTATAGCTGGGAGCTGCAAGGAGGGTGCATCTTGCAGCCTCAGAGACCTTGAAGCCACAAGTAGGTTGTGGAAGATCCTGGGGTTGATTTCTTATTATTCTGATGACAGTCAGTGCTGTTGAGAGGCAGAATCATTTCACTAGGCTGTAAAGTGCATGAACAGCAGGCAAGATTTATGACACATTGTCTGTCAGCAATGTCAATTTGGTAGTTACAAACATTGTCAGATACAATGAGTAACTGAGATTTTCCAAAACTCAGGGTGTTTTTTTACAGTTATCCTTAGAAAGCCTCAGAAGCATTAAAAGCAACAGAAAAGTTAAATTAGGAGCTTCAGAGTGGATTCTAAAAGCATAGTTGATGGCTAGTTTTAGACAACTATATGAACAATTTAGACTCTCCAAATTAATGTACTGCTGCTACCCAGCCCCTCAGGACATCTAAACTAGATGCATTAAACACAGAGCCTATGGGCCTGTGGACAACAACTAAGGTAGTGGCATCTGGCCTCTTCAAGTCTATGAATTGGTGATACAGTGAGTCACTCTCCTAACCAAACCACATGCAGAACCTTTGCCCAACAGGCTAAGCATTATGATGTCAAAACATAATATATTTGGAAAAAGGTAGTTTCATCCTATTTAAGCAATGCTTAGGGCAGTGTCCATGAGGTTTTTTCTGTATCCTCTGAGAGTTCATTTAACACCAGCTGTAAAGCATACAGGAACACTGGCACCAAAACTGCCAAATACTGAGGCACTGCCTGGTATTTCTGCTGATTACTGCTCTCCTCACCAGCTGCTACAGAGGCTATGCCTAAGTGTCATAGAATCATAGAATCAACCAGGTTGGAAGAGACCTCCAAGATCATCCAGTCCAACCTAGCACCCAGCCCTAGCCAGTCAACCAGACCATGGCACTAAGTGCCTCATCCAGTCTTTTCTTGAACACCTCCAGGGACGGTGCCTCCACCACCTCCCTGGGCAGCCCATTCCAATGCCAATCACTCTCTCTGGGAAGAACTTCCTCCTAACATCCAGCCTATCCTTTCCCCGGCACAACTTGAGACTGTGTCCCCTTGTTCTATTGCTGGTTGCCTGGGAGAAGAGGCCACCCCCCACCTGGCTACAATGTCCCTTCAGGTAGTTGTAGACACCTCCATATGGGGCTGCTTCTGTGCAGCTTTTTGACCCCACCAAATCTAATATCTAAGGCAAGGCTGACAAACGTATGCAAGTTATGTGTGTGCTGAGAGGAGCTGCAAAGAGCTATTTGCATCTGTGCCTACCAAATAACTTTGAGAATCTAGGCATGAGGCTGTCCTCTGCTCACAGAGCAACACACACACCATTACATCCTCTAAAGTTAGTGTCACAGAGGACAAAAAAAAAAAAATACTCAACAGGATGAATGAATAGCACAATCTGTGTCCTAAGAGTCACATAAATTTTACAGCACAAGTGACTACCGACAGACGCAATAAATACTTGCATAAATAATTGACAGGATTTGTCTCCCAGATGCATGCTTAGTACCAAAAGACTTGCTTAGCACCAACTCTGACTTCTTCCCCCTGCACCTTGTTTTAAAAAAAAATCATTATTATATTTAAAATATGTAGGAAGAAAAGGCGTGAAAACTTTTTACATTACTATTTAAAACATAACTAGTGCTACATTTGTGCAGGATGATGAAATAGAGCAGAAAGCAACCCTGAAGTTGGGAGGTCATTCTGCCTCTGCACTGGTTAGACCACACCTTGAGTACTGTGTTCAGTTCTGGGCCCCCCAGTTTAGGAAAGACATTGAGATGCTTGAGCGTGTCCAGAGAAGGGCAACAAGGCTGGGGAGAGGCCTTGAGCACAGCCCTACGAGGAGAGGCTGAGGGAGCTGGGATTGGTTAGCCTGGAGAAGAGGAGGCTCAGGGGAGACCTTATTGCTGTCTACAACTACCTGAGGGGAGGTTGTGGCCAGGAGGAGGTTGCTCTCTTCTCTCAGGTGGCCAGCACCAGAACAAGAGGACACAGCCTCAAGCTACACCAGGGGAAATTTAGGCTTGAGGTGAAGAGAAAGTTCTTCACTGAGAGAGTCATTGGACACTGGCATGGGCTGCCCGGGGAGGTGGTGGAGTCGCCGTCCCTGGAGCTGTTCACAGCAGGATTGGACATGGCACTTGGTGCCATGGTCTGGCCTTGAGCTCTGTGGTAAAGGGTTGGACTTGATGATCCATGAGGTCTCTTCCAACCTTGGTGATACTGTGTGATAAATTAATTTCTTAACACCTTCAGTTAGGGAGGGAGTTGTTTTTTTCTATACTGCAAACTTTTGTGGTGTTTTATTCAAAGTCCAATTAAATCACAGCTATATCCAGGAACACAGCCACCATAAAAGCCTGAGTATTGCTAGCAAATGGTGAAAATGCAATTTCTGTCCCCTCCCCAGGAAAGGCTGATAGAATTGGGCTACAAGAGGAGAGTGTGCTCCTTCTTAAATTTTGCTCTTTCACTAGGTATCACTGGGGTAACAGTAAAAATGGCGTGGGGTTTGTTTGCTCAGTTGGTCGTGGGTTTTGTTAAAGTCCTAGGTCAAGGATGTTGCACTTACCCAAGGGGGAAAAATTCTAAGATAACTATCCAACAAACAACTAAAGTGACTTTCTACAATTCTTGTAGACAAATTGGCTACTCATGGCTTGGATGATTACGGCCCAGAGAGTGGTGGTCAGTGGGGTTAAATCCAGCCAGCAGCCAGTCACTAATGGTGTTCCTCAGGGATCTGTGTTGGAACAACTTTTTAACATCTTTATTGATGACCTTGATTCAGGCATAGAGAGTGTCACCAGTAAGTTTGCAGATGACACCAAGTTAGGTGGCAGCATTGATTTGAATGAGGGTAGAGAGGCTCTTCAGAGGGACTTGGATAGGCCAGAACAATGGGCCAACATTAATGGGATGAGTTTCAACAAGGCCAAATGCCAGGTCTTGCACTTGGGTCACAACAACTCCAGGCAATGCTACAGGCATGGGACAGTGTGGCTGGAGAGCTGCCTGGCAGAAAGGGATCTGGGGGTTGTAATAGCCAGGCAGCTGAATATGAGCCAGCCGTGTACCCAGGTACCAAGAAGGCCAATGGCATCCTAGCTTGTATTAAAAATGCTGTGGCCAGCAGGAGCAGGGAGGTGATTGCCCCCTTGTACTCACTTTTGGTGAGGCCACACCTCAAGTGCTTTGTTCAGTTTTGGGCACCACAATGCAAGAGAGATGTGGAGGTGCTGGGGCGGGTCCAGAGCAGGGCAACAAAGCTGGGGAAGGGCCTGGAGAATAAATCTTATGAAGAGCAACTGAGTGAGCTGGGACTGTTTAGTTTGAAAAAGAGAAGGCTGAGGGGAGACCTCATTGCTATCTGAAGGGACACTGTGGAGAGGCTGGTGCTGGTTTCTTCTCACAAGTAGCTGGAGACAGAACAAGGAGGAATGGCCTCAAGTCGAGACTGGGTAGGTTTAGATTAGATAATAGGAAAAAAGTTTTTCAATGAGAAAGTGGTCAGACACTGGAATGAGCTGCCCAGGGAGGTGGTTGAGTCACCAACCCTGGATGTTTAGATGTGGTGCTTGGGGATATGGTTTAATGTGAATCTTGTAGAGTAGGATTATAGGTTGGACTTGGTGATCCTGAAAGGCATTTCCAACCTGGACATTGCTGTGATTCTGTGATCTTTAAATTAGATGAGCTTATCTAACAGTACTCCAGAACAGTTCTGGTGTCAGTCTATACTGCACAAAGAGCTATGCACGTATCATTAAGTGTGCAGAACACTTCACAGTGGTACACAGCTTGCCCTACATTGGAGAGCTGGTGTAAAAGTAAGGACTAGAAGTTCAGAGTAACAGCCTGTAACACTAAAGATGCTCATTACTTCTCACTCATCGTTTTGCCTAAACTATGACATACTGCAAACATGGGATTAAATTTTAATCAACAAGTGCCAAAATATCCCCCTTCTTGCATGTTAAAACTGGAAAACTGAAATGGTGAGCAATGACTACAGAATTGCTGAGGATAGGGGGAACAATATGATGGCATGTCTTTCCCAGAGTCAGTCACACAAACTTTAATTCTCCTTGTTTGACTTAACATTAATCATCTACCCATTTCATTACCCATAGAACTATGTGTACAGTGAGAGCAGTAATACAAGGAGGCCTTATAGCACAGGACAAATATTTCATTATTGAACTACAGATAGTTTTTTACCACAACCTTTTTAGAACAAGAGCCAAATTTTGCATGAAACCAAATACTGATGGCAAAATGACTGAAGCAGACCAACATCTCTTCCCTGATTCGGGAAGAGAGCAGCTTCTCCGCTGAGCCCAGCCCCCAGCACAACGGAGAAAGAATTACAGAAACCAGACCAAACCACCAACCAAACAAAAAACTCACACCCAGCCAACTCCTGTCAGTTCCTTGAAGGAAGTGAGGCATGGTGAAAACTCAGTCAAAGGTGACTTGTAAAACTCTGGGCACCCAAACAGAGCCCACCCGTAGGCATGCAGGCGTCCAGGCAACTGGCTACGATGAGCGTTGGAGCCTGGCACTCGAAGTTGAAGGTGGCAGAGACAATGCCTGCATTAGGTGTGAGCAGATCAGTGGTCTGCTTAACTTAGTGGCTGAACTGAAGGACGAAGTGGAAAGGCTACAGGCTACAAGGGAATGTGAAAGGGAGTTGGATTTATGGCACCAGACTCTGCAGACTCCCTTAGCAGAGGGAGGTGACCCAAGAAACAAGGCAGAATGGACACAGGTACCAGTCAGAAGAGGCAAGGGAAAACCCCTCCAGCTCCCCTTACCTCCTCAGTTGCCCTTCCACAACAGATACAGGACACTAGAGGTTGAGGTGGTTTTGGAGACAGAAGAATCACCATCTGGGGGGTTGACTAAATCAGTTGCTCCTCACATCAGAACTTGTACCCAAAAGAAAAAGAGGAAGGTAATTGTTATTGGTGATTCCCTTCTGAAAGGAACAGAGGGCCTCATATACCAGCCAGACCCATCCCATAGGGAAGTCTGCAGCCTTCCTGGGGCCTGGGTCAGGGATGTTACCAGAAGGCTGCTTACTGTAGTGCAGCCCTCTGATTACTACCCCTTGTTGGTTATACAGGCAGGAAATGATGAGGCGAGGGAGAAGGGGTGCAGGAGTGGCCATATATTAGGGATGCTCTGGATGTTATGGAAGTAGAGATTAAGGATGATCAGGCTGAGTCCTTGTGGGTAGGAATTAGGGGGAAGGGCAACAAGGCTGACATCCTGGTTGGAGTCTGTTATAGACCACCCAACCAGGAAGAAGAGGTTGATTTGTCATTCTGTTCACAGCCATAGAAGAGGATGCTTCATTCCCTTCACAGATGCTGTGGTGGCAGCTACCACCAAGGAATCAAAATGAGAATGTGTATAAATATCAAGATCAAGTTCCAGCTTTCCTTAGCCACTTAAAAAATTACAGAAATGGATATATTGCTGCTTCCCCTTACACTTGTGTCTAATGGTTTCATGCCTACCATAATATTAATGTTATGCACACTAGCACCTCTAAATGAGCTGGGATGGGCCAGAATATGCAGGAATGCTTTTTTTTCAAATGCAATAAAACTGTCCTCTGGATGAAGTGTGTGCATCTCTTATACTATGAGAAATTAGAAAGCAATAACTAAAATCCAGAGAACAGTCAGACACCTTAAAATGAAGTGATTAATAATTGAGTCAGAGTTCATAAAACTTAGCTAGTTTTTCATATGAAGAATGCTTTATCAGAAGGGAACCAAATGTCTTTATTCTTTTTACTACTGCTGCTATCTCTTTATTGAAGTAGCATGATATGTTATCTTACCTTATGAGAAAAATGATTGTTTTGCAACCAGCTTTGCAAAATACATAGCCAAAAGGGACACAGGTGTGTTTACAGGTGTAACAGAAAATAATGTATAGGAAATGAAAAATGTGTTTTCCTTGTAAATTTGGAGAGATGGGGAAACAGGCAAATCAGTAAGAGTTTTCTGGGCCAGTTAGCACATCTCTTTACCTTGATTTCAGTAAAGCATTTGACACCATGTCTCATAGCATCCTCGTAGCTAAACTGTGGTCTGGGTGATGGAGTAGTGAGGTGGATTGGGCACTGGTTAAAGGAAAGAAGTCAGAGTGTTGTGGTCAATGGGACAGAATCTAGCTAGAGGTCTGTAACTAGTGGATTTCCCCAAAGGTCAGTACTAGGACCAGTATTATTCAATGTATTCATGGGTGAGGGCATGGAGTGCACTGTTGACAAGTTTGCTGACAGCACTAAGCTGGGTGGAGTGGCTGACACATGGGAGAGTTGTGCTGCCTTCAGAGAGACTTATACAGGCTAGAGAGTTGGTCAGGGAGATGTTTAAAGAAGTTCAATAGCGGCAAGTGTAGAGTTGTGCACCTGGGAAAGAACAATCCCATGTATCAGTATAGGCTGGGGACTGACCTGCTGGAGAGCAGTGAAGGGAAGAGGACTTGGGAGTCCTGGGGGATGGAAGGATGGCCATGAGCCAGCAGTGTGCTCTTGTGGCAAGAAAGGCCAATGCCACTCTGGGGTGTATTAGAAGGGGTGTAGTTAGTAGTTTGAAGGAGGTTCTCCTTCCCTTCTACTCTGTCCTGGTGAGGCCGCATCTGGAGTACTGGGTCCAGTTCTGAGCCCCCCACCCAGCTCAAGAAGGACAGGAAGCTGCTTGAAAGAGTCCAGCACAGAGCCACAAAAATGACTAAGGAAGTTGAAGGACTTCCTTAGGAGGAGAGACTGAGGCTTTGTAGCTTAGAGAGGAGAAGACTAAGGGCTGACCTTGTTCATGTTTGTAATTATGTAAGGGGTGAATGCCAGGAGGATGGAGCCAGCCTCTTCTTGGTGATGTCCAGTGACAGGACAAGGGGCAATGAATGGGTGGAAGTTCAGGCATGGGAGGTCTCACGTGAACCTGAGGAAGATTTTTTTCACTGTGAGGGTGACAAAGCACTGGAACCAGCTGCCCAGGGAGGTTGTGGAGTCTCCCTCTCTGGAAATAGTTAAGAACCACCTGGATGCCTTCCAGTGTGATCTCTAAGTAATTCTGTTCTGGCAGGGGGACTGGACCAGATGATCTTTCAAGATTCCTTTCCAGCCCCTGACATTCTATGATTCTATGAAACAGACCCGAATACAGCACTCATCTGATCCAGTATGATATTCTCATATCCCCAGAAAGACAAATGAAATTTTCTAGTGGTGTATTCTGGCATTTTTGGGTGGAGGGGCATGGGAATAAGACAAGGAGTTGGAGGATTTATGAAATTTTTGCCTCAGGATCCTCCCTACTGCCTCTTAACTTCAAATACATTACATTTATAATGAAAATAGTTTAACAGGACTTCAAGGGGGTTAAAAAAAAAAAAAGAAGAAGAAAATTATCACCAAACCCAAAGTATTTATATCTTTAAAATCATTGGAATATAGGTAGAGCAAAAGAAAAGAAAAATATAGCATTGTGATAACATTTCCCCTATGATCCTTGCAGACATGACTTTTAATGTTTTAGAAGGGTTTTCCTCTTCCCTCTCCACAATTAAACACCCAGAATCTTGTCTAGCATCCCTTCCCATGTGCAGTATGTCTGCTAGAACTGCTCAGGCCTATTTTGGCCTGTTTAAGCCTACCATGACAACATTTAGGTGGGTTTTGAAGGTCTCTAGAGAATGAGACTTCACAACCTCTCTGGGCAGCATGTTCCAATATGGTTAAATTTAATTCTCCTCCCTGAGAGTAAAGTGGACTGGAAGCCAATGATTTCAGAAGAGATTCATCAGGATAATCACTACTGTCAACAAAAGACAAATGTCTTAAATATACTAGGGAATGACCTGCACTGCAATGCTTCATTAAAGCAAGTGCTACTAAGGTGTCTTAACCAACTTGCCCAGAAACAGATTATCTACAAATTACTTTGCAGCTTTGTGACATGCTCAGAATAGTAGAGCTGTTAGAGATCAAAGCTATTTCACAAAACACGTGCTTTAGAAATAACTGTGCAACTACAATAAGTATCTGAAGTAGGATAAGCAGATTTTTGTCCATTTTCAATGAGAAATTTCATGTGACCTTGACATACTGCATGGTGATAACCACAAAGTGATAGGTGGATATGAATTTGATAAAAGACTTTCAGTCAAATGAAATTGTTGACCCTTTTTCTACTGTTTCTTCTGTCTCTAGGAGAACAAATGGTAGAGTAAGTGATCTTAATATTTTTAAAGTACTTTTTATCATGAAACTTGTCTGCTACAATGCAATTAAGAGACAAACAGTTCTGAAAGTTGGGAGGAGAGAGCTCTACAGCAGTAAAAACAGTGAATACATGAAGGATTACGCAAGGTAAACATATTAAGATTTGTTTAGAGCTAATATAAGGCACATGCATGTAAGAGATAAATCATGCCATTTTCAAGGGGATTTTAGCTGAGTATATCTCTGTGATGTATCTCAGTCATTCCTCTTGCACAGTCTGAGCTTTAAGTTTGTACTGGGAATTTCAGCTCAGACCCACTTTCTAGACTGCTAGAGAAACAATTTAAAAACATATTACTTGCTGCCATTTGATATATTTAGTATTATTATCTTCTTCACATTTGGCTGCCATCCCGGGAAAGGCACATACATAAGGGAAACATTTGCAGATTAAAGGAGAAGCCTCGAGAGATTTAATTCAAATAAGCTAAGCTGCATTCTCTCTGCAAGAGTCTTAGAAAAGCAACTTGTATAAACACAAGCAACTCTAACATCTAGGAACAAGTTTTTACTGTAGGAATGATAGTAGCATGTGCAAATAAATCCACTAGTAGCGTTAAGATTATCTATCTGGACAACAATGGCAATGAGAACACAACCTTTAAACACATTAGCATATAGCCTGTACATACGGCAACTGCATGGCCAGAGACCTTAGGCATTCTGATTCTCAGCGCAGAACAAAATCCTTACTAACAGACCCTTATTCTGCTGTTTGCCCTACTGCAGTTGTGCCTGAAACTCCTCATCTAAGCATGCAGAGATACAGGCTGGGGTCGGAGTGGCTGGAGAGCAGCCAGACAGAGAGGGATCTGGGAGTGCTGATTGATACCCACCTGAACATGAGCCAGCAGTGTGCCCAGGTGGCCAAGAGAGCCAGTGGCATCCTGGCCTGCATCAGGAATGGTGTGGTCAGCAGGAGCAGGGAGGTCATTCTGCCCCTGTACTCTGCACTGGTTAGACCACACCTTGAGTCCTGTGTTCAGTTCTGGGCCCCTCAGTTTAGGAGGGACATTGAGATGCTTGAGCATGTCCAGAGAAGGGCGACGAGGCTGGAGAGAGGCCTTGAGCACAGCCCTACGAGGAGAGGCTGAGGGAGCTGGGATTGGTTAGCCTGGAGAAGAGGAGGCTCAGGAGTGACCTTATTGCTGTCTACAACTACCTGAGGGGAGGTTGTGGCCAGAAGGAGGTTGCTCTCTTCTCTCAGGTGGCCAGCACCAGAACGAGAGGACACAGCCTCAGGCTGCGCCAGAGGAAATTTAGGCTTGAGGTGAAGAGAAAGTTCTTCACTGAGAGAGTCATTGGCTACTGGAATGGGCTGCCCGGGGAGGTGGAGTCACCATCCCTGGGGCACTTCAAGGGAGGATTGGACGTGGCACTTGGTGCCATGGTCTAGCCTTGAGCTCTGTGGTAAAGGGTTGGACTTGATGATCTGTGAGGTCTCTTCCAACCCTGATGATACTGTGATACTCCAGATCTCCTTCGTGTTGTTACTTTTACAGTTACTTACTCTTGGAGGGCAAGAAAAAAAAAAAATCACTGTGGTTTTGAACTGTGTGCTTATGGACTTGCAAAGATGTGTGCTGCAAAACTGCACTGTCACCTGTAAAACTGGTGACTCTGAAGAAAAATTGTAAACTTTTGTTTAAGGCAAATGACTTAATGTAAAATAACATGACTTGATACATTTTTTTTTCCCCTGAATCTGTTCATGGAAAAGACATAACTAAGTATTCTGTATTTTCTGCAAATAAAGAGTGGGAAGGAGAAACATGGTTTCTTGTTCTTTTGAGGTCGTCTGTCCCATCACAGATCCCATTTAAATGAGCTACAATGTGTGGCGTAGCTTGATGTAATCATCAGGAAGAAATGGAACCCTCAATCATCTCTTTTTCAATCAAACATTTTAATTTAGAAGCAGAAGCCTGCACTAACGGGAGCTATGAAAACTCATTTTGCTCCTATATATCAGATAATTAATGCATAAGGGTGCTACATCTGCTGTATGCAGGAGGAAGAGTGACCACCATAAATGGAGAGGAAACCGCCGGCGTATTAAGTAGCAAATTTCCATGAGTGTACACAGATTTCTATCAATCTGTAGATGCAGACTTCCTCTGAGCACAGCTTCTGACATTCAGACCAAAAATAACAGTCACGAGAGGCTTACATTTATTTTCATCAGCAACAAGTGGTTTTAAATGACCACAGTGCACTGACATGCTATGAAAACCTGAATCAATCAGGAAGTAACAGGACATAATCAGTAAATTGTGGGAGTCTTAAGAGTGAAAAAGAGGACAAGTTTAGCAAGAAGGTCTATGAAACTTGACACAAAGGACAATTCTCTCCTCAGCTACTCTCATTACTGGTTACAAAACACCAAAACAAACATCACTAAAAGTTAATCTACTTGGCTGCCCTTTAGAGTAAGAACAAGGCTTTTTAACAGGATGAAAGTAACCAGAGGAAGTAGAAAATGTACAAACCAAAAATGAAACCATGTAAAATCTACATCACTACTTAGAATCATACAATCATAGAATCAGTATGGGTTGATAGAGACCTTAAACACCTCCAGGAATGGAGTCTCAACCATCTCCCCGGGCAACCCATTCCAGGCTCTCACCACTCTCATACTGAACAACTTTCTCTTCACATGCAGTCTGAATCTCCCCACCTCCAGCTTTGCTCCATTCCCCCTAGTCCTGTCACTACCTCATAGCCCAAAAAGTCCCTCCCCAGCTTTTTTGTAGGCCCCCTTCAGATCCTGGAAGGCCACAAGAAGGTCACTTCAGAGCCTCCTCTTATCCAGACTGAACTCTTTCAGTCTGTCCTCATAGCAGAGATGCTCCAGCCCTCTGATCATCCCAGTGGTCCTTCTCTGGACAGGCTCCAGCACGTCCACATCCCTCTTGTAATAGTGGCTCCAGAACTGGATGCAGTAATCCAGGTGGAGTCTCACTAGAGCAGAGTCGAGGGGCAGAATCACCCTCCTTGACCTGCTGGCCACACTTCTCCTGATGCAGCCCAGGATCTGGTTGGCCTTCTGGGCTGCAAGTGCACACTGCTGGCTCATGGTGAGCTTTCATCCACCAACACCCCCAAGTCCCCCTCCTCAGGGCTGCTCTTCAGCCAGTCACTGCCCAGCCTGTATTTGTGCTTGGGATTGCCTCGACCCAGATGCAGGACACTGCACTTGGTCTTGTTGAACCTCGTGAGGTTGGCTTGTGCCCACCTCTCCAGCCTGTGCAGGTCCCTCTGGATGGATCCCTGCCCTCCAGCATGTCTGCTGCACCACACAGCTTGGTGTTATCAGCAAACTTGCTGAGGCTGCACTCAATGCCTCTGTCCATGGCACCAACAAAGATGTTGAACAAGATTGGTCCCAGGACTGATCCCTGAGTGACTCTGCTTGTCACTGGCCTCCACTTGGACATGAACCTATTGACAGCCACTCTTTGGATGCAGCCATCAAGCCAGTTCTTTATCCATCTCATGCTCCACCCATCAAACCCATATTTCACCAGCTTGGAGACCAGGATGTGGCGTGGAACAGTATCAAAGGCCTTGCTCAGGTCTCAAGTTGTGCCAGGGAAAGGATAGGCTGGATGTTAGGAGGAAGTTCTTCCCAGAGAGAGTGATTGGCATTGGAATGGGCTGCCCAGGGAGGTGGTGGAGGCACCGTCCCTGGAGGTGTTCAAGCAAAGCCTGGATGAGGCACTTAGTGCCATGGTCTGGTTGATTGGCTAGGGCTGGGTGCTAGGTTGGACTGGATGATCTTGGAGGTCTCTTCCAATCTGGTTGATTCTATGATTCTATTCTATTCAAACAACATCATCATTTACTTCCCATGTGGGAACTGAGTTCTCCCCACAGCACCGATACTGAATCTGTCAGGAGCCAACATGAAAATCTTTCAAAGAAACAGAACCGAAGGCATAAACCTTGTGTCCAATGTAGCAGCTGAGCTTCAATAAACAGAACTGCCTTCCAACAAACAGCTGGCTGGATGTGATACATCTCATTAGAAGGGACATTCAGCTCTTTGCTGAGACCACGAGAGCATTTTGACAGGCTAATCTAAGATAGCAGAAGACTATGTTAGAGACATTCTTGTACAAAATGACCCATGACAATCAAACTAAATCGCACTTAACTGTCAGAGTCTGGTTTCAGCAGCGAGCACCTCCTCTCTCTCCTGTCAGGGGGCATGGTGAGAGCTTGTGGCACTGCGAGGAGTCGGCCACACTGTGCCGCCCATGCTGAGCAAACAGTTGCTAGGCGTTTGAGGGGACTGCTGGTAGGCTGTCTCCGGGGAACTGAAACTGAGCTGAAGCAAGCCACAAACCTCACCATGCTCTTGCTGCCCCTTGAGAACTTCTGGCCTAAAATGGCTGTTTCTGAGCTCCACCAGCTGAGAAGGGCGCCTAGGGGCAGCCCTGGCTGTCTGAGCTGGAGCTCTCACCCTCACTAGGGCAAATTCCACCTGAGTCAGGACACGGAGGACCTCAGTGGACCTGCCCAGCCTCTCTCATGCCGCCCATAGCACAGCAGCTTGCAGCAGGGCTAGTCTCTGGCTCCCCACAGCCACGGCCAGCCCAAGCGTGGTAGCCCACATCCTGGCCTGCTCTGGGCCTGCCCCCGGCCCTGCGGGCCTGCCCCCGGCCCTGCAGCCCTGCCCAGCCACACTGAGGCTGCGTTTGACTCTGGCTACCCTTAGCGTTGTCTGGTGCAGACCCATCTCACCTTTGGCAGGTCTTGGGGAGGGTTCTGTCGTGGTCTCACATGAGCCCTCCTCACCGAGTGCAGCCCTGAGGGGACAGGCCAAGGCGCGCTGCTGCCAGGAGCGATCAGCTCATTGCTGGCTTTGTCCTGAGTGCCACCGGCTTGCCTGGTGCCTCCCCAAAACAGCTGGCAGCTGCGAGGCGGCGGAGCAGGGCCTGCTTGTAGGGCTGAGAGCAGCCCTCTGCTCTGGGAGCTGCTATGGGCGCCAGGCTGCGTCCCCAGCACACCACAGGAGCACCAAAGGCCCTGTGGTGAATAGTCCTAAAGGACATAAAAACGGGCTTAAGCATGTCCTGTCTCATTTACCTGCCTGTCTGCCTTGCAGCCAGAGGTGGGCAAACAGGACAAAAGAAACCCAGGCAGCTTCGTCTCTTTGCCTGCGAGGGGTTCCATGAGGACCAAGCCCCTGTCCCGGGGCAGGCGAATGCGCCCCCATTCAGTGGAAGACAACAGCCTGTGGGTGCTTCCCTTTCTGTGTCTGCTTGGGTGATTGTGTGGTCAGCGAGACCATTAGCCTCGGCCATTACCCTATAAATGGGGGTGAACAGGGGAAAGGCGCTGGTGTGTTCACTCACTCCTCCCTGATCTGCCCCTCAGCCGCCTCAAGCCCCCCTCAGCCAGCAGCGGATTTCACTGCGCAGCCCACAGAGTTTGCCATAGGACTTCTGTTGAATATTTTCCTGCCTATGTTTTTGCCCACGGACATTAGGGCTAGTGAGTATTCTCCATTCTTTGTTCAAGTCTACAGCTACCTGAAGGGAGGCTGTAGGCAGGTGGGGGTTGGCCTCTTCTCCCAGGCAACCAGCAATAGAACAAGGGGACACAGTCTCAAGTTGTGCCGGGGAAAGTCTAGGCTGGATGTCAGGAGGAAGTTCTTCCCAGAGAGTGTGATTGGCATTGGAATGGGCTGCCCAGGGAGGTGGTGGAGGCACCGTCCCTGGAGGTGTTCAAGAAAAGCCTGGATGAGGCACTTAGTGCCATGGTCTGGTTGACTGGATAGGGCTGGGTGCTAGGTTGGACTGGATGATCTTGGAGGTCTCTTCCAACCTGGTTGATTCTAAGTTGCTAAAGGATTTTAATCTGCCTAACAAGCGGCGAATTAAGCCGCGGGACTCTCTATCAAATCATCTTCTGAAGTCAGTCAAAGTTCCACTGTGCATAGACATTCTGTGAAGCAGTTCTGCTAACCGCAGCCAAGCACTTGTGTGGAGAGTTGTAAATAGGTTTGGGGGGAATTATTTTGGGTATATTAATAAATAGTTCATAACTTTTAAATCTGCCACATTGCATTTTACCCCAAACTCAGATTTCAACTAGTCCCGTTTACAACAGGTCCTCTTGATTGAATGGCCTGAAATCTTGAAAGCTGTAAGTTTCTATGTCTTTCATGTAGCAGTGTTACTCATCCTGCCCTTACACGCTCTGAAAAGGTATCACAGTATCACCAAGGTTGGAAGAGACCTCATAGATCATCGAGTCCAACCCTTTACCATAGAGATCAAGGCCAGACCATGGCACCAAGTGCCACGTCCAGTCCTGCCTTGAACAGCTCCAGGGATGGCAACTCCATCACCTCCCCGGGCAGCCCATTCCAGTGTCCAATGACTCTCTCAGCGAAGAACTTTCTCTTCACCTCAAGCCTAAATTTCCCCTGGCATAGATTAAGGCTGTGTCCTCTTGTTCTGGTGCTGTCCACCTGAAAGAAGACAGCAACCTCCTCCTGGCTACAACCTCCCCTCAGGTAGTTGTAGACAGCAATAAGGTCACCCCTGAGCCTCCTCTTCTCCAGGCTAACCAATCCCAGCTCCCTCAGCCTCTCCTCGTAGGGCTGTGCTCAAGGCCTCTCCCCAGCCTCGTTGCCCTTCTCTGGACACGCTCAAGCATCTCAATGTCCCTCCTAAACTGGGGGTGTTTGGGGAAAAAAAAACCCAACAACCAACCAAGTTTCCTAATGTCTGCTGGTTTGTAGTGTTAAGCAAGTAGTCATTGTGGCCAGTGTTAACCTGAAAAAACCCCAAATAAACCCAAACTAAAACAAAAAAGAATCCATGCATGTGTGCTAACATTGCTATCTTTTATTAAATAGAAAAAAAAGCAGTATATTATTTTTTAAATAGCTTACAAAGGATTTCTGGGCATGAAAATAACTGGATGACATGATATTAATACTCCTATAGCTTCTGGTTTATGGCAGCCAAACTCAGTGACCACAGTGCTGTTATAAGGCCAGATCTTATTCTTCCTTATTGCTTTCATCAGCCTGCACCAATCTTTCTGTCAGCTGGTTGATAACTGAGTATCTCTCAATGAGAAAATGCTATCAGATGAATAGATAATTCAAGAAATAGTGGGAAAATTACTTTGAAAGACTCAAATCTCTTCAAATGTGCATTTTGAATGATACATTATCGCAGTTTCCTATCTTTGTGGAACATTAGGCTTATCCTTCATACGAAGCTTACATACCAATGCCCAACTGCTGCAAAAAGCAAATGGCAGTTAAAGTAAAATAAGGTGATGGAATACAATACTTTCAATGCAGCCTAGAAGATTCATACAGCCACATATCTTAGCCACACTACTGTTAATTTCCTTACTGTCTTTTAATGCAAATGTATCACAGTATCATCAAGGGTGAAAGAGACCTCATAGATCGTCAAGTCCAACCCTTTACCACAGAGCTCAAGGCTAGACCATGGCACCAAGTGCCACGTACAATCCTGCCTTGAACAGCTCCAGGGATGGCGACTCCACCACCTCCCCGGGCAGCCCATTCCAGTGTCCAATGACTCTCTCAGTGAAGAACTTTCTCCTCACCTCGAGACTATATCTCCCCTGGCGTAGCTTCAGGCTGTGTCCTCTTGTTCCGGTGCTGGTCACCTGAGAGAAGAGAGCAACCTCCTCCTGGCCACAACCTCCCCTCAGGTAGTCCTTCTACACTGTACCTCTACTGCTATTCTAGTGTCTAACTACTGCAGGAATCAGAAATATGGGCACTCTGTAAGGCTTTAGAGAGAACAGTACATTATTTTAATGGTTTGTCTGGTTACAAGTCCTTAATGCTAACTGCTAAAGAGAAAACCTTCACATGCACTTTTAATAACAATCTACATTTTGCAAGAGATAGCAGGTTTTTTTTACTATTATTATCTGCTTGGAAGGATGAATTCAGAAGTATTATTTTGTATTATTTATGTGGACATCCATTTAAAAAAATTACCATGGCTATTGTTTTGCCATAACTAACTATAATCTTTAAAATGCACTTTCCCCCTTTTTATTTGGCTTTCTTGACATTTTATTCCAATTCAGTTATTTTTGATGCTTTCAATGGAGATAACTGAATGGATCCCAATATTTGCCTGTTTTGTTCCTTTTATTCTGCAGTTGATCATTCTGCCAGGCACTCTGGAACTTGAGTGAGACACAAGAACCTGGCTTCTGTTGTTCCTGGACAGGAGGGAATAGATGCTATCTTGAGAATCTGGTGGAGCTTGTGCTAAAGAACTGGGTTTTCTCAGTTATGTCCTGTGCCTCTTGTTTTTCTTCTTCTTTCCAGTCACAGCATAAGCAAGACTCATACTTATTTCATGATTCAAATTTGCATAGTCCTGACTTCCTGTTTTCCTATGTATGTACTTTGATAGTAAGGATTTAGGGACCTCTGATTTTCATTCTGGGCTTTTTCTTGGGCTTTATTTTTTTACTTTTGTAGTCATCCTTTTGCCAAGATACAATAATAACTAGGATGAGGATATATATATATATATATATGATCATGTAGCACAATAGCACACCTTAATACAGTTTAAAATTTGCTTTGTGCCTTGAGCAGATGTCATCATTCAGCTGCCTCTAGTGATGCAGCCAATAGGTTTCCTTCTTGCTTCTATAAATATAATTCAGAACTCATCTCATGCACTTTAATGTTTTTCCTTTCAAATAGAATATACTCATCTGCTAATAGCAGTGTTTCTGAAGTGCCTCACAGATATCTCTAGTTCTGTCAATGTGAAATAGAATTCTTTGTTCAGGTTCTCCACTGACTTGAAGTATTCTAACATTCTTTCCTGGAAAATCCTGATTCTTATTAATTATGGGAGCATTCATGCTGGCAGCTGGACTGAGTCAGATGCACACTCTTTCCCCCCCCATCACAATACCTATTTAATATTGCAGGTGTCATGGTTACAGCTTCCTCACACTTCATATTGGTATTGAGCTGGGAACACAGACGTTTAGAGTTTGAAAATGTTTGAACCTCCCAGTTATTTTCAACTACATTTGATGCAGGGATAAAAATTGTCCCAAGGTAACCCAAATTCCTTCTTCCTCAATGCCCCCTCCTACCCCCACCCCCTGGGTTTGAATGGGAGAAGGTAAATGAACACTTTGTCTAGAAAAGGATAAATAGAGCAAGGGAGAACGGGAAAAGGTTCCCACCGTAAGAGCTCCCATCTTGAGAGTTCCCCACATTGAAAGAGCTCCTAACACAGTGCCCAACAGGACAGCCTCCTGCCATGACTGGACCGTCCCTGCTTTTGGATGACTCCTACCTTTTGTATGGCTTTCAGTTTTACCCTGTCCCTGCTTTGGATGGTTCTCACCACTTTTGCACCCTTTCTGTGCAAACTTGCAGTCTTGGCAAGCCCTGAGGTCCTTTGAGAGAGCCTCTGGTGGCATCTGGATCAGTTCCCTTTGGACCGTATCAGCAGCTGATTTCCTGGCTGCTTCCCAAACTGGGAAGACACCAGCAGTTTTGGCTCTCCCCTGCCATTGCAAAGGCAGAACTGTTCCATGATTATCCCATTTGTGAAAGAAGTGCTCGAGGCATGTCCAAGTTTGGTGGCTCTGCCACTGGCCTTGGGCTTCTGCTGCATGGATCTCTATTATTGGATATTGCCTGCAGCATCAGAAGGCTGCGACTGCAGAGGAATCCACCAAGGGATCACTGTTGAATACCTATCTCACCTCTGTGAGTAAGACTCACTATTCCTTTAATTCTCTGCTTCAGCCTGATTGATAGTGGGGTAAAGCTGTGTTTATAGCTTAGCCTTTTCCATTTTCTGACTTCCTAAATACCTACATTTATCTATAATATCCTTTATGAATAAATTCCCAATCAAACTGAATCTGTAAATAAACCTAAACTAATTTTTGTGTATAGTTTGGAGGAGGAAGTTCCAGGAAAATAAAATAATTCTATCTTTATAATTCCTGACTCAAACACATTAATTCCCTGCCTCCATGACAAAAATATGAAAGATATTAAATTTCTACAAATGTTGTGCATCTAGGTGCCTAGGAGAGAAGCATCCCTGAGGGAATGGCAAGGAAAGCTGTTATCTGGCCTGTTAGCAGCCTGCTCATCCACAGCTGGCTTAGGATGTGCTGGCCAAGAAGCAGGGATATTAAACATGTGCTAAACATGGTATCATAATGGGCTTGCTGTGGCTACAGGAGGGAGCTGAGACTATCTCAATATTGGACATTGGTTCTCCAGTGGGGTATAGGATTAGTGTATCATTTGGAATAGAAGGAAAGAGGCTGGATTGCTTTTCTAGCCATATAAATATGTAGGTCTTACAGTTGTTGCAGGGAACAAGTCTAGGAGACATCAGACTAAAATTTTAATACAAACAGGCATTATTAGTTCCACTGCTCACAGGAAAATGTGGTTAAGTTGAGCTTTGCTAGTTATGTTAGTAAAGAGTCTTTTTAAGTTAAGGAACATCTGAGTAGAATCATACAATTTCATCCTAAAGATCTTCCAAACCCACCCATCCCTTTGACCATCTGCACCAAGAATATGCAGGGGGTCTGGGCACACAAGCTGCCAACTGGGTGGCAAAACTTCCATCAGAAGCTGAGCAGAGAGCTCAAGGCACAACCTGTTCTGCTACCACAGCTCATGAACCTACTATTTTCCCTTTGGATCTGTGCTGCAAGTCTGAGGAGATGTAAACTCTATTTAACAGCTTCTTGGCTGATGGAACATTGTTCTCTTTATGTGTCTCACTTTCTTTTTCCCCTGACCTCCTTTGTGCGTGTTTTCTTGTATCTAAGTTGCAAGCCTGCCTCTCAGACTTTTTCTCAAGTAAGTTGCTAACATTTAACAAAAGGTGTGGGAAAGATTCTGTGTGAGACCTCACAGTCCTGCACCTGGGGAGGAATAATAAACTGCACCAGTACAGGCTGGGAGGTGATCTGCTGGAGAGCAGCCCTGTGGAGAGAGACCAGGGGGTCCTGGTAGATAACAAGTTATCCATGGGATAGCAACGTGCCCTTGTGGCCAAGAAGGCCAATAGGATCCTGGGGTGTATTAAGAATCCAGCAGACCAAGGGAGGTTCTCCTCCCCCTCTACTCTGCCCTGGTGAGTCCTCATCTTGTGTTCAGTTTTGGGCTTCCCAGTTTAAGAGGGACAGGTATCAGCTGGAGAGGGTCCAGCTGAGGGCTACAAGGATGATGAGGGGACTGGAGCACTGCCTTATGAGGAGAGGCTGAGAGACCTGGGGCTTCTCACTTGCTCCCTGTGCTAGGACAAGTAGCAAGTTGCAGCACAGGAGGTTCCACCTCAACACAAGGGAGAACTTCTTTACTGTAAGGGTCACAGAACACTGGAACAGGCTGCCCAGAGACACTGAGGAGTCTCCTTCTCTGGAGACTTTCAAGGTCTGTCTGCACGTGTTCCTGTGTGACCTGAGCTAGACTGTATGGTCCTGCTTTGGCAGGGGGTTGGACTTGATGATCTCTTTTGGTCCCTTCCAACACCTGACATCCTGTGATCCTGCGATCCCCTCTTTCTTTGGCGATTTTTTCCCAAACCGGCCAACATTTAAAACAGAGCAGAGGCACACAGATACACATACACAGTCTGCTCCCCTGCACTTTGTTTCCACAAGACATCAGACAAAAATGCTCTAAGAAAATCTTATTACTGCCTCTGGTGCTGGTGAGAGAAATTCCACATAATGTCATTGAAATCATGGCTGAAAAGCTGATGAGATAAAAGTCTTTAACATTTACACTGTCTTTGTTTTATATCAGCCATGAAGAAAGTTAAAGTCAAGACTACTGTTTCCCTAATATGTGGGGAAGTCTGGAATGTTACTGATTGTTACTGTGCTCAATGAGCAATGCAGACTCATTAATTTAGTACAGAATCATAGAATCAACCAGGTTGGAAGAGACCTCCAAGCTCATCCAGTCCAACCTGCCTCCCAGCCCTATCCAGTCAACTAGACCATGGCACCAAGAGCCTCATCCAGGCTTTGCTTGAACACCTCCAGGGACGGTGCCTCCACCACCTCCCTGGGCAGCCCATTCCAATGCCAATCACTCTCTCTGGGAAGAACTTCCTCCTAACATCCAGCCTAGACTTTCCCTGGCACAACTTGAGACTGTGCCCCCTTGTTCTATTGCTGGTTGCCTGGGAGAATTAAAAATGCAGTAGGCCAAAAGCAACAAATATTGACTCTATGAGGCTGAATCAGCACAGCAGCCTCTATTGAAGACATCACTCAATACCATAACAGTCCATGTAAATTGCAGGGCAATTGGATGTACAGAAAGAGTCAGAATCATCCTTATAGCTGCCGAGGTGTCAGTCACTTCTGCTGTTTTCTGTCCAGATGTCTGCATGTGATACTTGTATTCCAGCTTCCTAAAAACAGTCTTGCTACTTTTAGTGGAAGCAGGAGTTAAAAATAACAAAATCATACCTTTATAATTATATTTAATGGCTGAGGTGTGGCTCTGAATACATACTGAATAAAGGCAATGCTTGTTTTACAAGAACATTTTTGATAGTGAGTCCACTTCCAAGTGTGATGTTAAGCAGGAGCAAACTCCATGGTGTATCTGGCTAGGAGAAGGATTTGACTAACTGATGAACAGAAATGAAACAAACAAACAAACGACAAGAAGACAGCAAAAAAAGAAGAGGAGGGAAGAGGATCTTACTGTTGTGGACTGAAAGAAGAAAGTTGAGGGAAAGAAGCAGCTGACACAGGCACTCAGCACAGAGCTAAACCTGCTCTTGCAGCACTGCAGGAAGTTTCAGGGAAAGCATGGTATTTGTCATAGTTTTCCAGCTGAGGAAATGAGTCACTGCCAAACAGTTCTTAGAGATAATAATCTGGATACTTTCATTTTTAAATATCTTTCTTATAAGTAGATTATTATTTTGTAGAGCAAATAATGGCTCCTGTGTAATAAGCTGGTGCAGACCACAGCACTGTGCAAGCAGAATTAGCGTTTACACAGCTGGTGATAAAAGGGAAGCAAAAGGCTTTGGATTTCTTTGAATTACTTCGTGAAGGGAAATTAATTCTTCTGGAAAATACCAGATAAACAGCCCAGTAGCAAACTCTCCATTAATTCCAGTGCAGCAGAATCAGTGCCTGAGCTGAGAATGGAGCCAAATCCAACACGCAGAGCCAAGCCAAGATGTGAGGGGTTGCTCCCCTGCCTAGAAGCCTTTTCAGCCCTTGCCATCTCTAATAAGACTACCAACAATAACAATACCTAGGGATCAAAACACCCATCTGTTACAGATTAGGCTGAGAAAATCAGCTACCTAGACACTATTTACTGTTTAACTTAGAGCTATTTGCCCAAACCCAATAGCTCCAGAGGAAGGGCTGTGATTTCCTCTTGGTACAAGGTGGCAGTGAATATTTCATGAGTATCAGCACACTGCAAACAGTGTGCTACATGCAAAGCAGCACTCAGAGAATTTGCACTGAGATGGGCAGAACTACCTCGACTTCCTTTGGAAAAGGATTTGGAGACTAGCTAGAATCCAGAGGCTTCTTCCAGAGTAAATTGCTCTGTGAATTTCTGAGCTGGTGGTTCTGGACAGCATCATCTCTGTTTACTTCTAGCCCTATACATGATACAGAGGTAAACAGCCAACAATTACTCCTACTGCGGCCACATGAATTCTGTTGGTCACCGAGTGTGTCTCTGACCATTGCAGAGATGAAAGCAATGGTGATTCCAGTCATTTAACCTATAATAGATGTAGCACAACACCCACTATTCAGTAGATCAGCTCGTTCCCAGCACTCAAACAAGATCATAGAATCAACCAGGTTGGAAGAGACCTCCAAGATCATCCAGTCCAACCTAGTACCCAGCCCTAACCAATCAACTAGACCATGGCACCGAGTGCCTCATCCAGGCTTTTCTGGGCAGCCCATTCCAATGGGAAATCACTCTCTCTGGGAAGAACTTCTTCCTAATATCCAGCCTATACCTCCCCTGGCACAACTTGAGACTGTGTCCCCTTGTTCTATTGCTGGTTGCCTGGGAGAAGAGGCCACCCCCCACCTGGCTACAATGTCCCTTCAGGTAGTTGTAGACAGTAATAAGATCACCCCTGAGCCTCCTCTTCTCCAGGCTAAACAGGCCCAGCTCCCTCAACCTCTCCTCATAAGATTTGTGTGTGTAAAAGCTATGTAAAGTTATTTGGGGTTTTCTTTGTGTGCATCTTTTTCTTCTAGAGATATGAAAAAGCAAGGTTATGTTTTCTCAGATAAGGCCACAAACAAAAAAAAAATCTAACATCAATCTGTTGTTTTGCAAGAGAGTGCAGATTTGAAAGACAAAAAGATCAGAAGATAACATCTGAAAATTAGGGCTATCCTGCCTCTTTCTGGGATCTTCTGCATGGACACCTATTAGGAAATTTGGATTCCAGAAACTGGCACACTTGATTTGAAAGAGAGCTTGTTGATTCTGCTTTTAATAAAACTTTTCCCTTATAAAAAGCTGGGCATCCTGAGGAAAAGGGTATTTAATTTTAAACAAGTCTCACTGCCATGGCCTCCCAAAACCTTTGCAAATGTATGTTCTTTATTATCTCAAAATATTTCAAATGATGAAAGCTGAAGACAAATGTTAAAGTGAAATTGGAGGAAAACAAAATATAAAATAGTATATCCATTCCACAAGTTTGATTTTGCTTTTATATTTAAAAGTCTGCAGTGATGAGGTTTTTTCTAGCTCTACAACACAGGCAAAGAGAAGCTTCTGATCACTTGGATCTGATTTGTCATTGTGTTTACACCGTGTTTCTCTTAAATCTAATAGAGACTGTGTTGGTGCCCCTTGATGAGCAATGGCTTTAATTTTCCTAGTGAAATGTGTCCTTTTAAACAGTAAGCACAGAGTATTGCAGAGGCATTGTTGCCATGAGAGCTTTGGAAAACAGGAAAGAGGGAAGGGATCATATTGTTATCTGCTGGATTAAGTAAAAAGTTACTGTGAAAATTCTCAAATGGACAGACTGTACTCATGTATTTGGCAGTGTTGCCTGTGCAGGAGAAAGACAACACTTGGTGATTCTCCACAGCTTGACATGGACAAAATAACTTTACTACTTGAACAGTTTGAGAAGTTACAATATTCACCATATGTGAGTAACCTGAACCACAACAGGTGCAAACTGTATAGATTGAAATGCTGACCCTCCTCTCAGCTGAGGTGTGGCTCTGACAAACATAAGCACCTGACAGACACCTGACAAATTGCTGAGGCTTGCTACAGCTGGTCTAATCTAACTCTTTGACTAATTAGAACTGACCACAGTGCACTCTCCACTTATGGTACAGGGTCCCACCACAAAGCCATTTTGAGTTGGTCTCCACACAGGAAGCAGTCTGGCAGTTGCATCTCTCTCTTAGAACAGAATGCCATCTAAGGATACTTGAATGGATTGAGCAATTCCTCACTGCCCCTTTGGTGAGTGTATATTTTGGGTACCCTCGAGTGAGAGATTTCCCACCTCACTCCAGCCTCCTTTCAGGGAGTTGTAGAGGGCAATAAGGTATCCTCTCAGCCTCCTCTGAACTAAACAACCCCAGTTCCTTCTGCCACTCCTCACCAGATCAACCTTCCAACCTCTATGTTCTGTGATTCTGTGATCATAAGTGAGCAGGAAGAAGCAACTAAACATAGAGGAGGCCCAGCCAGCACCCACAAGTGATGTTAGAATGACCATCAATTCTCTAGTAATGTTAGAATGAGCATCAATTCTCTAGCCTACCAAACAGGGGGGCCACCAGGCCCCCTGATCCCCTCCACCATTCACCCAGTGCACACCATGGGCACTCACCGGTGATGCCAGGAGGAGGATCCCTCTGCCCAGTTGGGCAAGCTTGGGGCTTCTGCCTTTCCTGGGGCTGATTATAAAGGGGAGTGGGCAGGCAGGGCAAAGTGGACACACCTGGGGTGGGAGGAGACTAGCAGAGCCCAGGTGCTCTGGGTTTGGGGGGAAACAAGGGGAAAATGCAGTGTGGGCAAATAGAGTGGAAACAGGGAGGTGGTGCTGAAAGAAGGGAAATAGAGAGGAAAAGGATGGAGAGGAAATGAGGAAGAAGGGGGTAAGAGGAGATGGAGAGGAAAGGAGGAAGATGGGGGAGAAGTGGGATTAAAAAAGCCCTAAAACTGAACTGGGGGGGGGGGGGGGGGGGGAAAGCTGATCTTGCTCTGGCAGGGGGCTTAGACTAGATGATCTTTCAAGGTCCCTTCCAGCCCCTAACATTCTGTGATTCTGTGATCTCCCCTTTATCAGTGAGTGCATGCACAATGCTCCTAAAAGCTTAGGGTTAAAGCTTAAGTGGTTATGCAGTAGTATATTCCTCCTGATAGAGGTCTGAATTTGTATTTTAATTGTGTCAAAAGGAGGGCTGAGTAACTTTGTTTACAACAAATTCACAATATTGGGTGGCTGTTGCTGTTTTGTGAGTGCCTCTGCAACATAAGGCTCACTGAGCTGCTGTTCCCAGAGAAAGGACATGTGTAAGGAATTACAAATGGCTCTGCTTCCACAGTAGTTGGAGAGGAGTCATCCAAAGAACTTAATATGCACCACCTTCAGAGTAACTTAATTCAAATACAATATTAATCAGAAAGCTCTTTCCTCTACTTGATCTCTTCCTCTCGATTAATTCAGTAGGAGAAATGGAGCTGGTTCGCTTTTCATGCCCAGTCTAACCTTCTCTTTGTTATTAAATGTATAAATGTGTCAAATGTAATTACAGCTGGCAGAGGCCAAGATTAAATCAAACAAACTGTAAACATTGCTTGTGCTATTTGGTTGATGCAAAACTTTCACCATAAAAGCCTTTTAAATAAATGAGCTCAGCTACTACTGCGCCACAGCACTGAAACCTTGCTCCAAGTGTTTGACCTTTCCAGGGACACTGACAGGCCAGCTTAGATTCAAAACCTAATGCATGGCTGGGATTCTGCAATTGCCTAAGGGAATTAGGTGCATGACTTCTGCTCAAAGTCACTGTGTGGTTGGAAGTGAATTGACTTTCACCAGGAATTAGGTGTCTTTGAAAAACCTGTCCATGTCCTTGTAAACAGAGGACTGTGTCCTCCACGATGATAAAAGCATGCAATTCCTTTGACATCTACATACCCAAAGAAGCATCTGATACACAAATTTTGCAAAACCTGAGACTAGCCAGAAAACCCTCAGAGTTACCCTTATTTGATTTGAGTTAGCACTAAATAGTTCCCTCCAATGTGCAATAACAATATTGTACAGTAAGTACATGAGACATGGCATAATTCTAAGCCAAACTTCCAAGATTAATTCTGGAATGGCTTTCAGTTTCGGTCTGCTATGATGCGACTTGCAGTTTAACCCACTGATTTTAGTGGCACTCGTGACCTGTTAAGTGCAGGTTCAGAGCCTCAGTACCTCCAAGGTTTCCCCCCAAACAGGTCTGCATTCAACCCTCTCTGCACCTTTATCTCACCAGCCATCATGCAAATTCACAGCAGGCAATAGGGAAAATTCAGTAATTTTGGAAGCAGGTTTCTGTCCTGTTGACTGAGATTTTAGTGCTAAGCAATAAGGGCAACAAAGCTGGTGAAAGGCCTGGAACACAAACCCTATGAGGAGAGGCTGAGGGAGCTGGAGTTGTTTATCCTAGAGAAGAGGAGGCTCAGGGGTGACCTCATTGCTGTCTACAACTACTTGAAAGGACATTGTAGCCAGGTGGGGGGTGGCCTCTTCTCACAGGCAACCAGCAATAGAACAAGGGGACACAGTCTCAAGTTGTGCCAGGGTAGGTATAGGCTGGATGTTAGGAGGAAGTTCTTCCCAGAGCGATTTCCCATTGGAATGGGCTGCCCAGGGAGGTGGTGGAGGCACCATCCCTGGAGGTGTTCAAGAAAAGCCTGGATGAGGCACTCGGTGCCATGGTCTGGTTGACTGGCTAGGGCTGGGTGCTAGGTTGGACTGGATGATCTTGGAGGTCTCTTCCAGCCTGGTTGATTCTATGATTAAAATTTAGAGCCTATGTCAGGCAGTTTTGAAAGCAGATCCCTGGCTATTTGACATTATTTCCCTTGATACCTCACCCCTACTTTAAAAAGTAATGCAAGGAATGTGATGTCTGCATTGTTATTAAAACTTATTTTTTACACAAGATGGACACTGGTCACTCTCATGCTAAATTCTGCCTTTTTGGGGGTACATCTATGGTTTTATCTCCATATGTTTTATGACTTTAATAACCTGATGCTACTTTTGGGGATTCCTCTGTTCAATGTATTTAGGAAAAACCAACTTCAATAGAACCATTGCACTGAGAGTCAGAATCACAGAATCTTAGGGGTTGGAAGAGATCTCTAGAGATCATTAAGTTCAACTCTGCTAAAGCAGGATCACCTAGGGCTGGTCATACAGGATGGCATCCAGGCAGGTTTTGAAAGTCTCCAGAGAAGGAGATTTCCCTTTCTGATCTCAAAAGTCTTATTTATCTCAAATACTGTCTTCAACTGGTCTCTTGGGTAGAGCTACCTCATTCAACACTAAGTATTACTGCTACCAGGGGATCTCAGTGATAAAGTCAGAGCTCTACAGGACGACATCATGATACGAAATGGCACAGTCACAGAAAGTCTTTCATCTCTGAAACAATTTACACCTGAATGGAGATAATTAGACAAAATTAGTGCACTTTTTTCCACCTTCATTGGACATGAAATCAGACTACAAAACCACTGCAGAAAACCTTGCAACTAGCAGGCTTGGGTGATGAGTGAGCCAGTGCCTGAGAGACAAGGAGGTCAGGATTAATCAGTGAAGGCAGTGTCTATCAGAGACCTCCTTCAGTCCTACCCACTCTATTTGATCAAGATTACAAATTAGGCTCTTGCTTTCATAACCATGCATGTTTTCAGATCTATTGACAAGGTAAAGACTCCTCTGTGGTGATGGGTAACTGAGGCTCAGTATTGCAAGAATGGAAAGGAACACCATAACAGTCTCATGTCATGGAAGCAGCTGAAATCATCTGAAGACAATTTTAATGATCTGCTAATCAGATGTGTAGCATTCTGAAAGCTAAATGATCTTTGATAAATTGACTATACAGATTGTAATATTTTATTTGTTTCCATGGGTGAATGTATGGTTTCCTCTCTTTAACTTGCTTTCTCACCCATTTCCTATGAATATTGTTCTCTGTTTAGACTCCCAGAACCAGATTTTGAAAGCTAGTTAGATGTGTAAATATTTGAGAGGAAATTCCACATGAAAACTATCTCTTTGATGCAGAACTAAGTAATAAGGGGACTAAAGAAATTTACATGTTTTGGTTATCTTGTAAAAGATGATAATGCCTCAATCATATGGAAAAGAAAGTAGTGCTGAGTAACTTCTGTCTTCAGTGCTCAAACTGCCATTTGCAACTTATAATTAATAACTGATATAAACTGAAAAGTCAGTTTCATTTTTCAAGACTGTGGCTGTTCTGCCCAGGCTGAAAGCCCTGCTTACCAGCAGGTCAAATTCTAAATGATTTCTGTGAGCTTTCAACAATACTCCTGTAACAATGAGATCTTAGGGTTAGAGGAAGTCAACAGAGGCATTGCTGGATGAATTTAGAAAGAAGGCTTCAAGGCAGCACTTTTCTTTTTTTATGTCAAAGTATTTTTATTCAATGAGATTGAAACAAAGAAGGTTTTGGCAGAAAAAAAAACACAAAAAAACAACAACAAAACAAGAAGTGCAACAACATAATGGATTTCAGGTACTATAATATCATCTAAAATAACTCAGTGGCAAGTTTTGCTGGTACATACCCAAACGAGTCAGTCTTCTTTTCTCACCAAAGTTAGAGTTTAGGAGCCAATTCAGATTTTACATGGATGCTAACAGGAAGGGATATTATTAGAGGTATTCCACTATTGCAGAGATGAGATGACAGCAAAACTTGGACTAGTGGCTTCCAAATTTAAGCTCTCCTTATATCCATGGGCAGCATGACTTGATTTTAGCTATAATACATCAAAAGTGCTTGCAATTATTTTCATGACTTAAGTTTTCATGACTTAAGTACATCTGCTTATTTTTTTTTTACTTATTATATGAAAAGATTCCAAGAGGTATATTTTTGTTTCCCAATTCAAATATTGCTTAAAATGAGTATCAAAATGCTATTCTACAGTACCAGGAACCTAAATAAAATAACTTGAGGCCAGAATGAAGATTATATTAGTTCTTAATGTAATGTAAATTACACTAACGAGGCTATCTACATTGTTCTGTATTAAGAAGTGCATAATTGCTTTAAAATTCCCTCAAAGTGTAGTATTCTGCAAGGTTTTCTAGCTGTGAGAAAACATTTAGTCCTGATGCATGTAGTATTCTTCTCATGGAGAACTGGATCAGGTCTTTTGTGACCAGTTCTGCTTATTTACACTCTCACATGCTGTTTGGCTTTAATGTATTGCATGGCTCAAGGTGAATCAGAAATTCAGACCAGTCTTCCTTAAATTCTTGCAAGAATTTATGTTAATTTAATCCCTCATTTTTCCAGTTGCCAAATACAAAGAATGATTTCACTGTCATTAATCTCTTTTCCTGTTTTCACATTCTCCTCACTGTTATTCTTCTCATTGAGGTCTCCTTTCTAGTCATAATAAACACTCGGAGCATTTCATTGAGAAAAATGAGGAGTTAAAGATTTTCTATTTCCCTAATCAAGACCCTGCCATTACCATCACTGAAAGACAGAAAAACAGGTGAAGAATGACAGAATTACATGAAGGTAAAAAGGACACTGCCAAAACGATTTTGTGATCACAGTCACTTATAATGATAACACTGAATGTTGGCATAGCAACCTAATTGTATACTAAAGCTCCTTGTGTAAACTATTATTACCTACATTACATAATGCTGATGCTCAATTGCTTCATTCACAGTGGAGCAAAATGTGAACAGAAATTTGGAAAGGTCCTGATTGTTACTGTGCAATACTTCATACAACTCAGTATGGCAGTTTTCAATTTAATTTGATGTCTCTGAAACAGAAAGCCACAGTGATTCAATTACAGAAGAAAAGGCAGCCTAGGAATAAAAAAGTCCATGCAAATGGAGAGAACAAAAGTAAGATAAATATTTATTCTATATTTTTTTATAGGATTCTTTTAAGGGGAAGACTAAATTAAATTTAAAGGCCAAATTCTCTTCATATCACAATAGCTCCAGAATAGTCCCTACCAACTTTCATAGAATTACTCCAGATTTGCACAGATATTGATGCCAGCAAAAGTTGGCTTTTCAAGCCTTGTCAATTCACAATAGGAATACATTTAAGTAGTGATATATAAAACAAAATAAAGTACTTTGGTTTTTTTAGTCCATTGAATTAGATCTGCAACATCACAGAGAAAGGCTGAGTCCTCTTTTGGTCTCAGAGAAGCTGTATTTGAGAAAACAGGTATGACGACAATAAGAGAGTAAGAATTAAGAATGTGTTCAGTAGACACATTTGTTTTTTTTCCCACACCACAGATTTCCTATCCTGAAATCTGTTTTTCACATTGGCAGAGAAAAGGACATGGAAAATTGATCTGAAGGATACATTAGATTTCTCCTACAGTGACCTGCTTGAGGAACAGAAGGAAGGAGAGGAAGAAAGGCTGAGACTGGTGCAATTCAAAGAGCAAAGACATTAAGTGGCAGCTCCAAAAGAGTCTTCCAAAAGGAGGTATGCCATTCACATCCATCCCACCTCCTGGCAACATTCTGTGCCAGGCTATTGCCACGTGATTCACGTTGTTACTGTACTTGCTGAAATGGTACAGACTCTTCCACTGTTACTACTGTGATTATTTTACCTATCCACACTTGTCTCTATCAGTCTGTTATTCATAATTGCTAGGGCTCCAATTCCACCAGAGAATCCATTTTGCTTTGAATTAGAGCTCATTTGCCTCGGGTAGCCATTAGCAGTTTCTGACAGCTGTTTCTGCATGATGGCCAGCGACACTTTATTGGAGGCCAGGAAGTCTTTCATGGAGATCATCTCCCCTGACAGGTGGCGTCCATCCGTGTCGCTCTCGTTGACAACGTCGGTCTCGATGGAGATGTTTCTCCGGCTGCGCACATTTCCTGGCATTACTACATTCCTCCGTGAACGAAGCAGTTTTCTTTGGCATCTGTGGCAGCACCTACAGTCCAGCTTCTTCAATATCCAGTTTATGGATTGTTTGATGATAATAGAGATCACATTAAATAAGGAATAGATGCAGCACACTCCCATGAGTATGAAGATAAAATTGCCAAAGCGGTAAAGGCCTTGGCTCTCATACTTGATGTTCTGGCTACTCACCAGATCACCAAACCCGATGGTGCTGAAGGCCACGAAGCAAAAGTAAAGTGAGTCAAAGTAACTCCACCCTTCAATTGGTGTGTACATTGCAGAGGCACAGCAGGAAATAATGAGTGATGCTACACATAGAATCAGCATGACATAGTACACAGAGGGCTTCCAGCCTCCCAAGCTGTCCACCTCAGAGGTCCCTGAGCCCCGACGGCCATTGTGAGGGAGGACCCCTTTCCTTCTCAGCTGTCTTTCATGACAGGACTTCATAACAAAGGCTATGACAGTGATCAAGCGCTCCAGAAACAGGTTAAAGAACAAAATGGTCCCTGCACATCCTATAAGGCCGTAAAAGATCAGAAAAATTTTGCCTCCAACGGTGGCTGGGGTGGTCATGCCAAACCCTGGAAGACAAAACAGAACAGTTGAAAAACATAAACCTGCAGTTGTCATGTCAGGAGTTTTGTCACATGCAAGACTGACAAAGCGGCATCAAATCCCTGTGGTACAGTGCAGCTCTGGCAAAATGCAAGGACACTCTCCCGCTGTTACTTCTGTTCCAGCAGTAAGGGGAAGGAAACTCTTGTCAGCATTTCCTCTAGAATCAGAATGAAACCAAAAACAGAAGAAAGTACATTGGAAGGAAAAGAGAGTTTAGTGGAGATCTGAATTTTGGTCTTGCTGCCAGGCTTCCTCCATCCCTCTTTGTGCTTTGAAATGCTTCCAACATCAGTTGCTTGCCCCTCATCTATGAATGTCGTGAGCTGTTCATAGAAGGCCATCAGGTTTGCCAGGCAGGATTTGCCCTTGGTGAAGCCATGCTGATTGTACCCAATCACCTCTTCACTATTCTCCTGTCTCAGTAGTGCCTCCAGGAGGATCTGCTTCATTATCTAACCGGGCACAAAGGTGAGACTGACTGGCCTGTAGTTCCCTAGTTCCTCCTTCCTACCCTTTTTGAAAATGGGAGTTGTGTTTCCCTTTTCCAGTCAGTGGAGACTTCACCAGGCTGCCATGACTTTTGGAATAGAATAGAGAGGGGTTTAGCAACCTCATCTGTCAGTTCTCTCAGTATCCCATCAGGTCTCATGGACTTGAACATTTTCAGGTTCTTCAGGTGATCACAAACCTGATCTTCACTTATGATGGGCAGTTTCTTTCTCTCTGATGCTCTTCTGCACCATGGTCACTCATAGGTGACTTGAGGGGGGTCTGTCCTACTAGATCTAATACAAGGTGAGATATTTCTGAGACTCGCTTAGGTCCTGCTGTAAGTGAAACTAGCAAGTCAGCTAGCACTCAGTACCCATTGCAGCCTGGTCAAGGAAGCCCAGGTTAGGAATGCATGCTGAAGAACACAGCATCCCTCAGGGTCAGCAACTTGGCAGGGATGCCCAGAAGGCATAACAGCTGCCTTTTATCTGTCTGTCACCCATTATCAGCTCTTCTTAAAAATCAGAATTGCTTAAGCCTTCCCATTTTTCTGTTTCCCACTCCTCACATCAAGTTTGTATTTGAGTCTTAACAAGATGCCAGCAGTGTGCCCAGGTGGCCAGGAGAGCCAGTGGCATCCTGGCTTGTATCAGGAGTGGTGTGGTCAGCAGGAGCAGGGAGGTCATTCTGCCCCTGTACTCTGCACTGGTCAGACCACACCTCGAGTACTGCGTTCAGTTCTGGGCCCCCCAGTTTAGGAGGGACATTGAGATGCTTGAGCGTGTCCAGAGAAGGGCGACGAGGCTGGTGAGAGGCCTTGAGCACAAGCCCTACGAGGAGAGGCTTAGGGAGCTGGGGTTGTTTAGCCTGGAGAAGAGGAGGCTCAGGGGTGACCTTATTGCTGTCTACAACTACCTGAGGGGTGGTTGTGGCCAGGAGGAGGTTGCTCTCTTCTCTCAGGTGGCCAGCTCCAGAACAAGAGGACACAGCCTCAGGCTGCGCCAGGGGAAATTTCGGCTCGAGGTGAGGAGAAAGTTCTTCACTGAGAGAGTCATTAGGCACTGGAATGGGCTGCCTGGGGAGGTGGTGGAGTCGTCGTCCCTGGGGCAGTTCAAGGCAAGGTTGGATGTGGCACTTGGTGCCATGGTCTAGCCTTGGGCACTGTGGTAAAGGGTTGGACTTGATGATCTGTGAGGTCTCTTCCAACCTTGGTGATACTGTGATACTGTGATACTGTGAAGATTCCCTTCTGGTCTCATTCCCTGTTGTGGGATTTATCAGGTCAGAGGTGGTTCAATGTTCTCTCATATCCCTCACAAAAGCTGTGAATAATCATTTTATTTTGTTTAAAATTACTAATAAGGCAGTCTTGCTTTAATAAGACATGACTAAAGAACAAAATCATGTCCAGAACATCACTGAGCAAACTGCAGTAATGGTCATGATAAATAACACTGCTGCTATTTCATTAGGATTAATAAAGGAATACATAACTGATCAATTAAACCAAAATGAGAAGACAGAAAAGCCATGTTGGACGAGAGACAGTTATTTTTCTCCCTTTCTTTGTAATTGTGAGATGCTACTTATAAAATAAAGATGCTAGGCTCTGGGAAATAAAGGAACTCACATTCAGTGTGATATGCTTCTAAGTACACCGTGAGAAAGCAATCCTTCCAACAGCGCAGAACTGCACTCATCTTGCCTTCACTGGAAACTTGCTACCAGCACAGATTCTCTCTAGCACTGGTTCTGCCTCACACGGGTAAGAGACAGATGTTGCCTGCAGCCCTCTGGCACAACCTGCTCTGAACAGCAGTTTAAGTGTGGGCTCTCGAGGGTTGCTGTGTCCACAGCCAAACCACAGCATCCAGAGGCACTACAGGAGGCTCAAGCTTCCTCATCACATTTCTGTGCTAGAGAGAGACAGACTGGAACAGCACCAGAGGAGAAGACCCACATAATCAAAATGTTCATGACAAGAACTTTTAGCCGTTGTTCCCCTTGGCACACAGATATTTCCACTTGCTTTCTACCTCGCCTTCTGCTCCATGACCTGATCCTCCTCTAATCCTAGTTCCGACGCTTGTTTTCTGTGCAGGCTGACTTACGTGCAAGTCATGACCTCCACCCTGTGGACAGACATATAGAGACCGATGGACAGGAGGGATCTCTGCAACTGAAAGGGTATTCCCAAAGAAGCCTGTGAGGAAGGTGGTGGGAGCTTCCCTGGCTCACCCTGGTCGTTTAAGAGAAGCAGCTTCAGACGGGGCAGAGACGGAAAGATTGGGGAGCCTGCGGCACAGCGCGAACAGGCTCAGGGATTGTTATGCGTTCTCACAGCACAAAGCAAGTGCCCTGGCAAGAGAAACACAACTAAAGCTCACACTTCCAGAGGGGCACTGTGCCTCACAGGCCCCTACGGATTTTGCCACTGGCATCACAGCCAGAGCCTGAGCAACTCAAGTTCATCTTTTTAGATGGCTGGAATTTGTCTCTGAGCTCGGTTCTGTGTGGGTGAAATCTCACTAGCAGAGGCTTTGCAAAGGCACCCAAGTAGGCATGACAGGAAATGTACAGTGAGCTAGAAGTACCAAAAGATGCAGAACTTTGGTCCAGATAGGCAACGTGCCTCTGAGTGCCCTTTTCAGGAGAGGCACTCTTCTTCCCCCCTGGAGTAAATGTAATTCTTTGTTTCCAAAGAAGCACTGACATGGAAGACCTGAAAGTAGCACAAATATATTCACTTTTAAAGAATTCCCCTTGGAAGATCACTTCTCAAAAACGAGCTTTAGGCTTTTAGTCCCAGAAATCATTTCAGCTCTTGAAATGCCTCCTATGTATTGGGTCACATAATGCTTGATTAACTGTGACCATCACCACATTACACCTAGGATTAATTTGGAGTGCTGTATTACAGATTAGCACTTGTTTGACAGTAAGTCAAACACCCTGGGGTGTCTGATATATTCGTAAACCCAAGTAAATTTGGTGAATCATTTCAGTCAAGAGATGCAGGAGGGCAAAATGGTAAAAGGCTGAAACAGTTGAATTAAGTTGGCATTTTTGTGAAAAGAAAACCTGATTGCAAAATATCAAACACCTTCTAGTTAAAATAAATACTTGATGTAACCAAAAATGAAAACAATCTTGGAAACCAACCTTTTAGAGTTTTAAAGGCTTAATAATCTTAAAATGGAAGGCAATCTTTCACTCATGGTGAAATCAAACTTAGTGAAAATTTAATTAGCTTTTGTGCTTCCAAAAGGTCTAAAAAAAAAAATCTACTCCAGCACAAATTCAGGTTAAGTTTTTGTCTTCATTTTTCCTGCCAGATAAGAAACACGGTGCTCATTAATTTCTGCTAAACATTAATTCCTCCAAAAACCCTTTTCATACAACAGCTCAGCAAACACTAGCTAGAAGCAAATGGTTACTTAGGTGGGATCTGCCTCTTCCCTAAATTTGTGTAAGGAAAAACGTGGCTCATTCATGGGCAAAAAGTCATGTCAGTAGAATCATAGAATCAACCAGGTTGGAAGAGACCTCCAAGATCATCCAGTCCAAGCTATCCCCCAGCCCTTGCCAGTCAACTAGACCACAGCACCAAGTGCCTCATCCAGTCATTCCTGTTGTATTAATATTACTGATGACCTCTGTGCTAGTTTGAGACTAATTGGAATATTTTACTGAGAGAAATTAAATCCTTAGCTGTGAGAAGAAAGAAAAAAATCCCCAGCAGTACCCTGTATCACTCATTCTTCTGCTGAGAAATGCAACTCATCAGAATGTTGATAAGACACTCACTTCTCACACATTTCTTAGCTCTCAGGTTTTCTCCTTCTCTCTGGCAGTTTGGGTGGTTGCATCTGCCTTAACTTTAATCTGACCTCTTTATTTCTCCAGACTTTCTTGTTGTCTTTTTTTGACATCTCACCTCAGATATCTCCAGATTTACCACGAGATACATGGGGATTGGTCTGGTTATTTCTGAAGGGAGGGAAAGAGGCGGAGGTGGGGAGGAGGTTTGGGTTGGGAGCCTCCTGGCAATCTGATTGTTTTGTGAGGGATTTTGTGTTTCTGTATTACTTTTAACTTGTATATAACTGTAAATATTTTTGCATATATATGCTTGCAAATTGTGCTAAGCTGTAAATATGGCTTCATTCCTTAACTTCCAGATAGCTGAGGGTGATTTCATTGTGTGTGGGGGTGGGTAACTCCCAAACATCACAACCTCATGCTGCACAAACACAGATCTACAGATAAATCAATTTCTTCATGAGGTCAATGAAAGCTCTCTCACAAAAACTCTAACCTAGGGACACCAAAATAAGACTGTTGTGCTGGGTTCATGTACATTACTTAGGCATCAGAGAAGTCATGAGTTGTTCTCTCTGAAAGCCAAGACAATGCTTAGCACAGCAATGTCTGTGTGCTAGTTTGAAGCAAGCTGGAATGTTTTGGTAACAGAACTAGATAACGGGCAGTGAAATGAAAAACAATTGTGTCTACTTCTCTCACAGTCACGCTGAGAGCTCTGGGAAGAAGAAAGACTTTTTCTCCATTTTGTTACTCACTCTTGCTTTTGCCTTAGACCTGGTCACATCTCATTAACCCTGCTCCTACTAACCTTGCTCCCTAACCTCTTGGCTGCACCTCTCTTCTTCTTGAGAACTGGGGTAAGGTTGAGAGGGCCGGGGGGAGGTGTTGGGGTGGTTTGAGAGCCCCTCCTGGGGACTCAGGTTTCTGGGAGGGAAGTTGTGCTTTTGTATTGTTTATCCTTTGTATATTTCTGTATATAATTGTATATAACTGTATATATTGTAAATAGCTGCTTGTAAATTCTGCTAGCTGTAAATAAATTGCTTCATCTATATTCCCAGGGTCCGTCTGAGTTAGCTGGGGCAAATTCAAAAGTGTGGGGGGGCGGGTAAGAGCCCAAATCATCACATTTTTTTATTGGCTTTCCCAACGTGGGGCTAGAGATTTCAGTGAGTGGAAATTAGCTCTGGGAATTAAGATTAAGCTAATCAAGCAGCTATTGTACTTGGTGGGGATTGCTGTGTGGCCTGTTTTCTGGTTTTTTGTGTACAATTGGATCAAAGATCAAATTGGTTATTTCTTGCTTCATGTAGTTTTTAAGAAGGCTAAAGTTAAGCTTTCAAACATGTTCTGGAGCTGGGGTGATTTTATTCTTGGTTATGCTGGTTTTAGTGTCACTGAGAATATTACTAGTGATATTACAAGAGTTTTCGTCAATAATGTTACAATCAATCGAGAGTCTGCTTTATCTACTGCTCTCATGAGGGTCATCCAGCCCCAAACTGAAATGCCAAATCCCTGCAAGGATTGCTACTCGAAACAGAGCATGGCAGGGTTGCTGGGCATTATACTGGCTCTTGTAGTTTTAAATTTCATATTAATTTTGGCATTATGTGTGAAAAATTCAAAACCAGCTTCTGTAAGAGCTAGGAAAAATTCTGTGTCTCAGAAGCAGTCTCTTTCACAGCAAAACAAGGGAACACAGTTATCGGCTTCCCCCTTGCCAGCCTCTGCCCCTCCTTCTCCAAGTGCTGGGAGCACAGCCAATGTTCCCGCCACTAACGTAAACAATGATAGCAAAACCAAAAACAACGGACAGAGTTTAGCAGGAGCCTCAGGAGCACAGGCAAATACCCAAAATCAGAATGTTCCTAGCAAAAATGAAAACAAGTCAGGGTTGGCAGGCATCCCAGGAGGACAGGCAAATAATAATACTACTAATGCTGGTAACGCTAGCCCAGTCAGTCCAAATCCTAATGACACCAGCTCAGCTAATTTGAAACCCCAGCCAACAGACCAGAACCAAAATCCTCCTGTTAAAAGTAAGGCAGATTTGAACTCACAAGCTCCAAGTCAGACCTCCAATAATTCAAATGCTCCAGGTCAGACCCCTAAGGATACAAACCCTCCAAGTCAGACTCCTAAAGATTCAAATCCTCCAGCAGACACATCCAAGTCTGTTGCTGCTCAGGCCCTTCTGGCACCTGCTAAGGCAAAAGCTAAGACAAAGAGTGGTTCGCAGGAGGATGTAAGACAGGGGACCTCTGGTGATCAGCAGCAAGAGGAGGAAGAGGAGGCAGTTAGTCTGCGAGACCTTGTAGATGTGCTGAGACAACAATACTCAAGTGAGAGGAGCGCTGTGAGGTTAGCTGCCAGGAGAGAGGATGGTTCCAATGAGTTTAGGAATGCTATGAGGAAGATTGTGTTAGGCCAGGCACCACCAGAACAACAGGAAGAGGAGGATGAAGATGACATCCAAGGCTCCAAGGATCCACTCAGAGAAGTCAGGGAAGTTAGGAAGGAATACACAAGGGAATCAGGTGAGCCAATCCTAAGCTGGCTAGTGAGATGCCGTGGCATTGGTGCTAATGCTCTGCAGGTAGGAGACAAGTCTGCCAAGCAGCTGGGACCACTCACTAAGGAGAGTGGAGTGGACAAACACCTAGCAAGTCCTCTTGGTAGGGTTAGCTTGTGGACACGCCTTTTGTTGGCTGTGGCTATGAGATATCCTTCCCGAGATGATTTGCCATGGGCTGCCAAGAAGTGGAACACCGTTGAGCAGGGAATTAAGCTTCTGAAGGAGTTTGCTGTGAAGGAAGTGCTTTATGGAGATCATGGTACTCATGAGCCTGACGATATTCCTTTGGGAACAGGTCTCATGAAGAAGCTTATTAAGCTTGCTCCTTCATCCTATGCTAACATCTTGGCCAGTAAGTTTCTAGCAAGGAGTGATAATGGAAGATCTTTCACTGTTGGTGAATTCATTGATCAGCTCAGGCAGATTGAGGACAGTCTGTCTTGGAGGTCTTCATACATCTTGTCTGCATCCTGGACCCGGTCGGGACACACAGCAGCTCTTTTGTAAGGAAGAACAGGAGCAAGACTGGTGTAGAGCCAGGTGTCTTTTCCACATGAACATATGAAAGCAAAGTGTATCTATGCTCCCCACCCAGAGACAGTATTAGTCTCACCATATGCTCTCCAGAAGATTGATGACACACTAGCAAAGCAGTATTTATCCCCTTCCTTTTGCTTCACACACTCTACAGGACAAGAGATTAAAAAAAGTGGATTCCCTGCTTCACTTGTACAATGCCTTTTCCCCCTTCCATTACAGAAAAGGAGAATGGAGTCTGAAGTGCATTTAAAAGATGAAATATTACAGATTTTTTTAAAATGATGAATAAATGCCAAGCAGATCTCTGCATAGCAACTGAGGCTTTCTCTAACATGCCATATAAGATGCTGCCTGCTTCAAAAACTGAACCACAGACAAACAGGTTACAGAGTACATGAATTCATGAATTACTGCTGACACACTTGATTAAGGCAGCATTTTTAGTTAAAAAACCCCAAAATGTTAGGACACCTATTACTCTGCCTGGTGTCCTTCTCCAGTTCCAGCACTGTCCCAGGAGAATTGTGCTTCTGCTGTTTTCTTACTGCCTTTGAATAGTTGACTCTCCATAACAAAATACAGCCTTACAAACAGCAGACTTTCCATTTCCAAGTCCTTAAAACATGGCAAAGTCCTTCTAACTTCAATGGTTCCTGAAGATGATACAGAAAAGGCTCTATATATAGAGTTCATATATCAGTTCATTTTCTGCTTTCTCCTTCTGATATCTAAGTGTGTTGCATGCAAGTATTTCTCCACTGGAATTATAGGATCAGGTTTATTCACAAACTAGCCTTACATACTTGCCATAGCTGCAAGCCATGCTTATTAGAAAACACAGTTCTCAGCATTGCTCTGAAATTGACCATCCCAATACATATTTCAGCTCTACAACTAAGCCTTCCTGGTCATTTGGCTTTTCTTAGAGCAGAAATTATAGGTTTAGAAGCAATTGCTGCATTTTTTCTTTCCATCTACTGCTGGAGGTTGCCATCCACAATTTATGTGCCAGTTGAGGAGTGTGAGCTGCCCTGAGACTGGAGATTTCAGGTGAGCAGGACCAAGCTGCTAGGACACAGATCACTGTACTGGATCAGACTGCTGTCTTTAACAATGTCACAAAGACACATAAGACAGAGCGAATAGGGAAGAAAATACAAAGAGAGCAATCCTTCTCCAGGATATCCTCCCAGCTTGCAGAAATCAGCATTTTAGAGGCTTTGAAGACATCACACTTAATAATTCAATCATCAGTCTTGTCAAATCATTTTTCAAGTAATGTATATTATTGATCTCCATTAAACTAGCTCCACACATTACAAGGCCATTACATTAATTCCACAATGTAATTATGCTTTGTGGAAAAGAAGTCTTTGTCTAACCTGCCACCTGACAATTCATTTCAAGCTTCCCACTTTTTGCAATTAGCTGCAGCAGTCATCATTCTCCACACATATTCTTCCTTCACCTTCACCTCTCTGATTTTACAGATCTCTATTATTTCTTTCAATTTCATTTCTTCCCCAGTCTGAGGAGGTCTGTAACACAGTTCTAGTTATCAGTCTGCAAAGACATACATTCTAACCAGCCCTATTACCTTTCTTTTCTACCTTAACACAGTTGTTCAAAGATAAAGGAGCAGGGCCAGAAAGATGTATAGAATTTGCAATGAAAAGTACTTTGGATTTATGCAGGGCATACTGATGTGTTATGCTTCACTCTCTTTTTCATAAGAATTCCTGTTTGTCCTTTTAATTGCTGTTGGCTACTGAACCTTCAGCAACCTATCCACATCAAGTCTTAGCTCCCTTGCTCTGCATGTGATGGCTGCCTTGCAGCTCTTCAGTGCCTGACTGTAGCTACATCTATCTTCTTCCATGTGCATAACTTTGCATTTGTTACCAGTGAATATAATCTACTTTATAAAATGAGTTTTTTAGTAATATAAGATTCTTCTACAGTTCTTGAGAGTCAGATTTACAGTTGACTATTCTGAAAATTTCTCTCTTCTATCTCTTTTTTTTTAAACATTATTTGCAACTGTTGAAATGTGCAGGTGGCAGCAAAGAGTCTCAGAGACCCTGTTGTTAATCTAATTCCATTTTGAAAACCAAATATTGACACCTAGATTTTTCTTCTGCTCTTTTGAAACAGTTGCATATGCCAGGGGAAATTTAGGCTTGAGGTGAGGAGAAAGTTCTTCATTGAGAGAGTCATTGGCTACTGGAATGGGCTGCCCGGGGAGGTGGTGGAGTCGCCGTCCCTGGAGCTGTTCAAGGCAGGACTGGATGTGGCACTTGGTGCCATGGTCTGGCCTTGAGCTCTGTGGTAAAGGGTTGGACTTGATGATCTGTGAGGTCTCTTCCAACCTTGGTGATACTGTGATACGATTCCACTTTTCATTCCATTGGAGTTTTATTTCTTTAGAGGCTTTGATGAAGACATTTGACAAAGAGCTTTTTGAATGTCCAGGTACACTATAATTTTGTGAGACACAATTTTCCTTTGCAAGATTTTATCACCTTTTTGAACATCCTGACTAATTATATTCTTGTTTACACTTTGTCAAGGTGTCTCTATGGAAGACAGACTCAGTGGCCTATGGTTTCCAGAAGCATTTAGTTACATTTGTTGATCTTTTCTTCTTGCACTGAACCTGACTTTAGATTCTAAAGAACATTTAGTTAAGCAGTAGTTACATGTTTTAGTTCTTTTCTAAGTCTTGCATGAAGAACTTCAATCCTGGCAGTTTGAAAAAGATTGCTCAAATATGGGAAACAGAGGAGAAATCAAAAGTCAAATATATGGAAGAAAGATAACTGAGAAAGCAATTAGAGCAGCAGTCCGATCCAGCATAACAGTGGAAGAGTAAGAAATAAAACTGCAGGTTGGGAAGCAAGTACAAAATGAAGTGATGAAATCATATAAAAGAGGAAACAAATCAGTGGCTGACACTTAGAGGTTATTTCAAAATGCAACATTGCTTCTAGCGATGGAGAAATAAAAACAGGAAACAACTAAGTAACTGCAGGGAAAAAATTGCTGGTGACTTTTTTACTGTTTGAGAGAATGGTGATGAAATTCACTGAAGTTTATTTTGCAAGTTAGGAAACATTTCTTAGGAAAGCTGAATGTTTTTACCATACTAAAAAGCATTGCAATTGATTTGTTAGATATGTCTGCAGGTGTGGCACTGTGTTATCCCCCTTGACAGATACGCATGGCAAACCATCACTTTACCAGCTCAGACATGAACAAGGTCTTAGTAAAACTTTCAGGTTTCTGTTCTGAAATCAGCACAACACTGATTTGCCTGTCTCCCATGGTGTACTGACTACTAAAAATGGTGTTAGCTATCCTAATACTCATCTGAACTGAGCAACTATGTTCCCTGTAGCTTCAATTTTCCTTCAACTGCTGTGATTTGTTTTTTTTCAGACTTTGCATCCATGAAAATAACTCAGTTTGGTTTTTTTGCTGAATTTTCAGGCTAATTCTGAATTTCTCTGTAGCAGAGCTACATTTTCAGAAGGAATTTAAACTCTAAGTAGAGTTAATAAGTTTTGTAAAGCACTGCATACTGCCTCTGCAAAACAATTTTGCAGATTTTCCCTTGGCAGCAAAGCTTTCATTCTGAAGACTCTTACTGGAAAGTGCTTTTAAATTTGCCTGTGTGTTCAGGTAATGTTGTGTGCATATTCCAAGAGGATACTTATACAAAAGAATAATTAAACAGTGTAAACACATCAATAGTGTAATATAATCATGCTACACAATTTCCTGAAGCAAGTAGAGGGTATAACCAAGGAAAAGAAATATAACTTGATAAGAAGAACTGAGATCCAACAGGCCCAAGTTCTTCAAACTGGAATTCTGAACAGAATGTAAATGTTGAATAACATGAATCAAATATTGATCTCAGTCTAACAGAAACATGACTATATTTAAATTTAACAAGAGGAAACAAGCATCAAATTTCTATAATTAATGAAGTCTACAAAACCCCCCTAGTTTCTGTATAAATAACTTATTGGCCCCATAAAATCTAGAAAGTTGAATTAAATTAAGCACCAGCCTCCAAAAGTCAGACCCCAGGATGAGGCTGTGCAGCCTTCCCACTCAGCCATTCTCATTCTGCACAGGTCCTGTTCCCCAGACATAGCCTGGGCAACTTGTGCCACTCAAGACCTAGCAAGTCACACACACAGCACACAGCCTCAGGGTACCCAGTTGCCTGCACCGGGCCAGTATTAGGTCATTCATCTGTTCTGTTGTAAACTACCCCAGTGCTACCAAGTGCTCTAAGTGTTTCTCCTGGATAATCACTCACACTCTTTCTGGTGATAGATGGCTGGGCACGTGTTTTAGTTCTGGGTGTCTTGACATTCACAGGCTACATTAATTAAACTTTCAGGTTTCATTTCCTGGTAAGCTTGATGCTGTGAAAGAGTATGAGAAATGGTTCATCAACTGTAATCCCCCCTGAATGAAGCCTGGAGCACTAAATGTAATATGTGTGTAGGAAGACTAGGACAGACATATAGATTGTATCATTAATTTTGGATCACCTGATTGGTTCTTTCTGTTTGTTGTTTCTGTTGTCTGCCAGCAACTAAGCACCACACAGTCACTCACCCCTCCCTCTCCTGGAGGGATGAGGAGAAGAACCAAAATGAAGAAGTAAAACTCAGCAGTCGAGATAAGCACAATTTAATAACTAAAATAATAAAACAACCCAAAAGGTAATGAATAAAAAGGCAACAAAAAAAGGGAGAAACAAATCCCAAGAAATGACAAGTTATGCACAATGCAAATTGTTCAGCAATCTCTGGCCAATGCTTGAGCAGTGATTAGCCCCCTCCTGGACATCACTTTCAGTTTATATACTGAGTATGATGCCCTATGGTATGGAATATCACTTTGGCTGTTTCAACTCAGTTGTTCTGGCCATGCTCTGTTCAGCTTCTTGGGCACCTTTCTCATTGGCAGATCATGGGAAAGCGCAAAGTTCTGGCCTCATGGTAAGTGCTACTTAGAAACAACTAAACCATCAGTGTGCAATCAACATTATTCTCTGACTAGACCCAAAATACACCACTGTGCCAGCTACTAGGAAGAAAATTTACTCTGCCCCAGCTGAAACCAGGACACTGTTGTTCTGCAAAATATCTCTCTTTTCTGAGAGATTTCATTTCCTTTTTGAATGTGTGCAGTTCACTGCTCCTGCCTCTCCCACTAAGAGGAAGTGGGTAGTAAGAGGGGGTAACACTATAGCAACAATAATGAATCATTTTGATGCTAGAGATATAAATATCACTACAAAACAGCTTTCCAGTTTAACCCATGATTTGAGCTCTTTGTGATGTTGTGATGTGTTCCTAATGCATTTTCTCTTTATTTGAATAATTCTTTTCCTTGTTTTTCTCTACTATCTCTACTTTGGTCACAATTCAGTGGAGAAATTATGACTTTCAACAGTGGACAGTAACTGGAAAACTATTGAGAATTGTAACAGCTGTGAACAAAGCTAAATAGGACCCAGAATCATAGAATCAACCAGGTTGGAAGAGACCTCCAAGATCATCCAGTCCAACCTAGCACCCAGCCCTAGCCAGTCAACCAGACCATGGCACTAAGTGCCTCATCCAGGCTTTTATTGAACACCTCCAGGGACGGTGCCTCCACCACCTCCCTGGGCAGCCCATTCCAATGCCAATCACTCTCTCTGGGAAGAACTTCCTCCTGACATCCAGCCTAGACCTACCCTGGCACAACTTGAGACTGTGTCTCCTTGTTCTACTGCTGCTTGCCTGGAAGAAGAGGCCACCCCCACCTGGCTACAATGTCCCTTCAGGTAGTTGTAGACAGCAATGAGGTCACCCCTGAGCCTCCTCTTCTCCAGGCTGCACACCCCCAGCTCCCTCAGCCTCTCCTCATAGGGTTTGTGTTCCAGGCCCCTCACCATCTTTGTTGCTCTTCTCTGGACACCTTCCAGCACCTCAACATCTCTCTTGAATTGAGGGGCCCAGAACTGGACAGAGCACTCAAGGTGTGGCCTGAGCAGTGCTGAGTACAGGGGCAGAATAACCTCCCTTGTCCTACTGGCCAGACTGTTCCTGATGCAGGCCAGGATGCCATTGGCTCTCTTGGCCACCTGGGCACACTGCTGGCTCATCTTCAGCCTACTAGACTTTCAACTCAGGTAAAAGATCACCAAGAGAAAAGTGATTAGCAAAAAGAAATATTGAAAGTCTTAGGTACTTAGATATCCATACAGAAGGATAGTGACTCATCTTCCCTCAGATACATTCTGCACTGAAGTAAGGGCAATGGTGGACAAGGGAAGGGCAACTGACATCATCTACCTAGACCTGAGTAAGGCATTTGACTCTGTCCCACATGCCATCCTGGTCTCCAAACTGGAAAAACATAGACTTGTTGGGTGGAGCACTGCTGGATAAGAATTTGTCTGGATGACTGCATGCAGAGAGTGGTGATCAAAGGCACAGTGTCCACCTGGAGACCAGTGACAAGTGGCATCCCTCAGGGCTCAGTGCTGGGACCACTGCTGTTTAACATCTTTGTCAATGACATGGACAGAGGAATTGAGTGCACTCTCAGCAAGTTTGCAGATGACACCAAGCTGTGTGGCACAGTCAATTTGCTAGAGGGCAGGGATCCATCCAGAGGGACATGGAGGCTGCAGAGTTAGGCCCAGGCCAACTTCATGACATTCAACAAGGCCAAGTCTAAGGTCCTGCACTTGGATTGGTGCAATCTCAAGCACAAATACAGGCTGGGTGGGGAATGGGAGAGGAGCCCTGAGGAAAAGGACCTGGGGGTCTGGGTTGATGAAAAGCTCAACATGAGCCAGCAGTGTGAGTGCAGCCCAAATAGCAACTGTGTCCTGGGCTGCAGCAAGACAAGCGTGGCCAGCAGAGCAAAGGAGGGGATTCTGCCCCTTTACTCTGCTCTTGTCAGAACCTCCTTGGAGTTCTGTGTGCAGTTCTGCAGCCCCCAACACAAGAAGGACGTGGAACTGTTGGAGTGAGTCCAGAGGAGGGCCACAAAGATGATCAGAGGGCTGGAGCACCTCTGCCATGAGGACAGGTTACAAGAGTTGGGGCTCTGCAGCCTGAAGAAGAGAAGGCTTTGAGGAGACCTTGGAATGGCCTTCCAGTATCTGAAGGGGGGCTACAGGAAGACTGGGGAGGGACTATTTACAAGGTCTTGTAATGATAGGATGAGGAGTAATGGGTTTTAAACTTAAAGAGGGGGGATTTAAACTAGATGTTAGGAAAGGGTTCTTTACAGTGAGGGTGGTGAGACACTGGAACAGGTTGCCCAGGGAGGTTGTGGCTGCTCCCTCCCTGAAGGTATTCAAGGCCAGGTTGAATGAGGCCTTGAGCAACCTGTTTTAGTGGGAGGTGTCTCTGCCTATGGCAGAAGGTTGGAATTGGATGATCCTTGAGGTCCCTTCCAACCTAAACTGTTCTATTATTCTACCATGCAAAAGGGAGATGGTGGAGAAGGGCTCAGCCTTTCCATGAAGTCCGTAACAGCACTGTTTCCAGATCTGCCTGCCTGAGTGAGCTTTGCACCTCCCTCTTGGGCATCCCAAGCTCTCTGGAGCTGTAAAAGCTGAAAATGTCTCCAGAGCTAATAGAGCCGAGTCATATCTACACTGCTATGCTGTGCTGGTGACCTGGGACCCTGCCTGGAGCACTGTTGCTGCTGCTTTCTTCTGTGCTGGTCTGCACCTGCAATGTTTTGCTCAGGCTGAGATGTAACCTTTTTCAGAGCTCCTAGCAAGGTTGAGTCCATTCTTAAAGGGCAATATTGATGTTGAAACTAATGCTGTAAGATGTTTGGATGAAGCAATATAGTTACTCAAGTACATTCAACACTTTCTCATATATAGAGATTCCTGCCTCCTCCCCCTCTCCCCCCCCCCCATCTTCTTTGGAGAGTTGTCAAACCTAGCAGACAGCATCCCCCATACTGTTTCAATGAGGCTGAAAGATGGTAGGGAAATGCTGTTTTGAGGACTGCACGATTTTTGGGCTAAGTTTGTGCTACTGCAGGGATACAAGACCTGTGTGAAAGACTGTGCATGCCATTCCTTTCCCTCTGAGAAAAGCCTCTTGAGAATCGAGTCTTCTATCATACATGCAGGTTAGTGTTGAGTCAAGCGTGTAAGTGGGACTTTAAAAGGAGATAGTGCAAAATCTTAGAGGGTGTTTGTTTGTTTGTGGGTGTTCTCTTTAGGGGCTTGGATTTCTTTTTGAGAGCACAAATAAAGCTGGTTTTGTGTTAGTGTATGTCAGGCAATGCCTGCACTTTAACAAAGCAAAGTTTGTCTCACAGTATGCCACTGTTAAAACCTAGAGAGCAAGATACCTTCTCTCATTTCACATATACAAACTGTGTGCTCTGCCTTGAACAGAAACATAGCTTAAGAAAAGCTTACATCGTTAACAAATACACAAGCAGATGACACCAAGCTGAGGGCAGATGTGACTGAGTTGGAAGGCAGAAGGGCTCTGCAGCAGGACCTTGACCACCTGGACAGATGGACAGAGTCCAGTGGGATGGCTTCAATAGCTCCAAGTGCAGGGTGCTGCACTTTGGCTACAACAACCCCATGGAGAGATACAGGCTAGGGTCGGAGTGGCTGGAGAGCAGCCAGACAGAGAGGGATCTGGGGGTGCTGATTGATACCCGCCTGAACATGAGCCAGCAGTGTGCCCAGGTGGCCAAGAGAGCCAGTGGCATCCTGGCCTGCATCAGGAATGGTGTGGCCAGCAGGAGCAGGGAGGTCATTCTGCCCCTGTACTCTGCACTGGTTAGACCACACCTTGAGTCCTGTGTTCAGTTCTGGGCCGCCCAGTTTAGGAGGGACATTGAGATGCTTGAGCGTGTCCAGAGAAGGGCAAAGAGGCTGGGGAGAGGCCTTGAGCACAGCCCTACGAGGAGAGGCTGAGGGAGCTGGGATTGGTTAGCCTGGAGAAGAGGAGGCTCAGGGGAGACCTTATTGCTGTCTACAACTACCTGAGGGGTGGTTGTGGCCAGGAGGAGGTTGCTCTCTTCTCTCAGGTGGCCAGCACCAGAACAAGAGGACACAGCCTCAGGCTGTGCCAGGGGAGATTTAGGCTTGAGGTGAGGAGAAAGTTCTTCCCTGAGAGAGTCATTGGACACTGGAATGGGCTGCCCGGGGAGGTGGTGGAGTCGCCATCCCTGGGGCAGTTCAAGGCAAGGTTGGATGTGGCACTTGGTGCCATGGTCTAGCCTTGAGCTCTGTGGTAAAGGGTTGGACTTGATGATCTATGAGGTCTCTTCCAACCCTGATGATACTGTGATCCTGTGATATTGTGAAGACCTAAGTAAATGAAGCACTAAATGGACAACACAGGGAGGAAAAATGCAATAAATTCAGTTTTAATAGACAGCGTCTTCATGGGTCTATTGATACCTCCGTTATAATGTCTGTGTAGCCCTTAAATAATATATAACTCTTTGGGAGAGACAGCTTCTGTAATTTTCATTATGATAAGCTTTTTGTTTAAGGTAATTTATGGAAACTGTTATTCTGCTTTATGTAATTAAGGTTATATTTTATTTAAGGTTCTTTCAAGGTTTTGTGTAAGAGACAAAGCCTTGTTACAGCTCTGGTGCTAAATTCAATGTGTAAATATTTAATGCTTAACTTCTGTTCTTTCTTTATAATTTTTATATAGTTTTTGATGCCTGAGGTTCTATGTCCAGTGCCTATCTATTGTCCATAGATAGATTTTAAAGTGTACACAACTTCTGTGTACTGTAAGGATAGAACAGGGATCAGTTTTGAAAGCACCCTATGGTTATTTTTAGACAGTCTTGTGACTTTTTGAACAGCCATTTAAAGGTTTGTGTAGTTTCTATTTAGTCTTAAAAATATAAAAACAAATTATCTAATTAAATCATCTAAATTTTATAACAACACATTTGTAGTTAATATTTAATTAAAACTAATTTTAGGATGTCACATGAAAAGATATTGAACTCTGAGTCTTAGCTCTGTGGACAAGTAGCATCAATTACCATTCAGTGCTGGTAGTACTCCTGTCCCTGTCACAGACCTCTGGCAGAGGCTGCTGCCCCAGTGTTGCTGTCTACTGTTAATAATCTTTTTGCTCTTTCTTTTTCAAGGAATCAAAGTCCTACATTTTACCAAAAAAAACCCAAAACACCTCAGTTTGATGCCTTGTTAAACAAAGGATGGTAAGGCAGTAGTGCTCCTCTTGTTTAACATAAAGAAAGATAATTAGTTGCTGTCTGCTGGAGGGATGCCCAGACTATGCTCAAAGGGGAGGTTACACCTGTTCATCTAGCCTGACTGGACCAAAACCAGAGGATTCATCTGACCCTGCCCCTAACCCAGTGCATCACAGAAGTCCTCTCCCAGGGTGGACACCTAGATGCCTCACAGAGGTTGGCAAAACTGGTAAATACATGCGACCTGAGTTTGAACAGCAGCAAATCAAAGTTTTAATCACAACAGAAATACTTTCAGTTTGATATCCAAAGGCATACACTTTTGGATTTAAGCACAGTGAGAGCTGCAGTAAGGCTCACTTGTGATGTATGTTCAGTTAACATTTAGCAGTTAACATTTAGCTCAATAAAGATAAATTCTTAGGAAAAAATGCTTTAAAATATTTGCCTTTTCTTACTGCTCCTATAAAAGTATGCTGAGAAGACAAGCATATATTGTATACAGTGTATACAGGTAGTGCTTGTAATGTGTTGAAGAATCAAAACCAGACCTAAAGACCCTGAAGTGTGACTGAAACAGGGATTAAAAAATATTTGTCTGAGATTCTTACAGCACAAGGAACTTTAAAGAGCACAACTGGATTCATATATATGCAAAACCAACACATATATATCATAGAATCAACCAGGTTGGAAGAGACCTCCAAGATCATCCAGTCCAACCTAGCACCCAGCCCTAGCCAGTCAACCAGACCATGGCACTAAGTGCCTCATCCAGGCTTTCCTTGAACACCTCCAGGGACGGTGCCTCCACCACCTCCCTGGGCAGCCCATTCCAATGCCAATCACTCTCTCTGTCAAGAACTTCTTCCTAACATCCAGCCTAGACCTACCCCAGCACAACTTGAGACTGTGGCCCCTTGTTCTATTGCTGGTTGCCTGGGAGAAGAGGCCACCCCCCACCTGGCTACAATGTCCTTTCAGGTAGTTGTAGACAGCAATGAGGTCACCCCTGAGCCTCCTCTTCTCCAGGCTAAACAACCCCAGCTCCCTCAGCCTCTCCTCATAGGGTTTGTGTTCCAGGCCCTTCACCAGCTTTGTTGCCCTTCTCTGGACACCTTCCAGCACCTCAACATCTCTCTTGAATTGAGGGCCCCAGAATCAGATAAGTATGTATATATATGATCATTACATATACATGTATGTAAATCCTTTTTTTTCTGCTGAGGACTCTAACTTAACCAACAATAAGCAGTAACTTCAAGCCATAATTTGACTTGACAGGATAATACTTTCCCTGAATCATGAATGTAATTAACACTGCTTCAAGAGTTTGTTTTCAGTCAGTCTGTGTAAACAGTAGCTTCAGCTATTAAGGAACAAGAAAGTAATGTGTGCTAATTAAGGCGTAGGATCATCTACACTATTTTTTCCCCTTTAAATAGCACAGCTCTGCCTATATTTTCAGAGCTTTCAAAGGTTAGTTTAAATTTGCCTACAGTGGATTTTGTTTATGGCATTTACAGCTTTCCTCAGGCGTGAAGCTTTAGCATTTCTTTTCATTTAGAAGTAAATGTAAGAAAGTAAGGTGCATTTTTCAGTTTCCCCCAAGTAAGAAAACGTGGTGTCTGTTTCTGTCCTCTTGGTAACATGAGCCTGGGGAAATGCTGTTAGTGGCACTTTAGTGAAGGGGATTTTCTAAAATTAAATCTCTTCCATAGCTTTAAATATCAACACAATCAGAGCAATTTTATTCAGCTAAAGCAGAAAGACCTTGGCTGTGAGCATTCATCCCCCAAAAAAACATAGAGATCTCCAGCATTACAAGTTGGAGACAGGTGAGTAAACCTGATTTTTGGTAACGTGAAGAAACACTGTATGTGCATCTGTATTTGTGTGCGATTACCTCTTCTTAACTAATATCAAGCCTTATTCTGATGGCAGAAAGGAAAGTTGGGAACCACTTGTGCTAGTTTGAAGCTAGCTAGAATGTTTTGGTGAGAAGAACTAGATTACAGGCTGTGAAAAAGAAAACAATGGCCATGTCTACTTTCCTCAGAGTCTCACAAAGGAGTTCGGGAAGGAGAAAGGAAAACATTAGATAACACTCTGGCCATTTTCACTCACTCTGGCTGGGCTGCTGACTGAGCTACATCTCTCTAACAAACCCTCCACTCACCTTTGCTTCTTAATCTCTTGGCTGAACCTCTATTCTTCTTTAGGACTGGGGTAAGGTTGAGAGGGGCAGGGGGAAGGTGCAGGGGTGGTTGAGAGCCCCTCCTGGGGACTCAGATTTCTGGGAGGGGAGTTGTGCTTCTGTATTACCTTTTACCTTGTTCATTTCTGTCTATAATTGTATATACTGTAAATATCTGATTGTATATTGTGCTGCTGTAAATAAATAGCTTCATTCATATTCCCAGAGCCAGATGAGTCTAGTCTGGGTATTTCTAAAGTGTAGGGGGGCGGGGAACACCCAAACCATCACACCACTGCTACCAGAAACACTGTGCACCAAGAGCTTCAGCATTGCTACATCCAAGGAACAGAAAACCTCACCAAGAAAAGCAGGTTAGCCTGATGCTTGGGTGCATCAAACTGAAGGACAGATGAAGGGAGCGTATCATAAAAGACAGCACAAACACCACTGTAGCTCCTTGGAGACTGACAGACAACCCCCTAAAAGCTAAGAATAAATACAAAAACTCACAGTAGCCAAACAGGTGCTGCTGGGGACTGCAAATGTAATGCAAGGACCATGAGGTCACACCATATAGAAGAGGCTGTTGGTGTGGTATGTAGTAAAAGCCTTTTAAATACTCTGCAAAAAGGTGGAATCAGATGGTAGTATGGTGATTAAAATTACAGAGAACTGGTAGACAATGATCTTAGCAAACACTGTCAGAGATTTCAGCCAGGAGTTACCAAGGGGGTAAAGGGTATTTCTCATCCTTTTTGACATTTTTAAAACAAAGACTTATGCTTGAGGTGTGATAGACAAACTTTGGAATAAAATCTGAGTTTGTGAAATAATCACAGAATGGTTTAGGTTGAAAGAGACCTTAAAGATTCATCTACTTCCAATGCCAAGACCACAGTGAACTGTGGCTTGGAGAAAAGAGTAAGTCATTGCCAAAACAGTATGCTGGCTTCTACCCCCACAATGACAAGGTATAGTTGTGCTGAAAATGTCAGACTTGTCCAAAAGGCAAGTACTGACTAAGTCTCTGACTCATGGATGTCCTAAATGTAATACATGTGCCCCTTCCTTTGAAGCCAGAGATGCTCTTTCGGTGACAGTTCTAGAGGCATATGTCTGTAAGACAAACCTAACTTCAGTGTCTCAGCATACTCATATGATTTTACAGGTCCAAATATTTATGTAAAAACAAATCTATATGTAAAATAGGACAGGGAAGCTTGCACTGCACTGCTCCAAATCCTTCAGAGCAACTTTGGTTTGTATTGTGCAATTGCAAATGTGAAAGGAAGCACAATACACTATCTGCCTATCTAAATGATGACCAGTCCTGCTCTCTGTGCATCAGCTGCCTTGCTCACACAAACAATTAAACAAGAACAAAGCAAATATGCAGAGGAAGGTAGAACTGAAAAGATGTTAGAGAACAGTTTAAAGGTACAAAGCCAGGTGTTTCCTGATGTAACTAGGTAAGTGATGTATTAACTACATCCCAAAAGTAAGAGAGCATGGCTGAGGTTGGAGGAAGCCTCTGGAGGCTGGCCAGTCCAGCCTCCCAGCTCAGTGCAGGGCCTGCCACAGACAGCAGATGTCCAGTCGGATGGGAATTAATCTAGAGGATAAAGGGGATGCCAGGTTTCACAGACAAATACTTATAGGTTTGTGGAAATAAAATCTCACTTTACATATGTGTCTGGAAACACACACGTTCATATATGGATGTATGTTTTTCTGGGTAAAAACTGTCTGGCTGAGCCCAAAGAGTCATGGTGACTGAACGTAAATCCAGTTGGCAGCTTGTCATAGGTGGCGTTCCCCAGGGCTCAGTTCTGCTTAGTATTCAAGAAAAGACTGGATGAGGCACTCAGTGCCATGGTCTAGTTGACTGGCTAGGGCTGGGTGCTAGGTTGGACTGGATGATCTTGGAGGTCTCTTCCAACCTGGTTGACTCTATGATTCAGTTATGTCATATGGAGGAGAGGACTGAATGTACACTCAGTAAGTTTGGGGATGACACTAAGCTGGGAGGGAGTGTTGATCTCCTTGAAGGTAGGGAGGCTCTACAGTGGGACCTGGACCAAGTGCTGGGTCCTGCACTTGCGTCACAACAACCCCATGCATGCTTGAGGAAGTGTGACTGAATGTCCGTCTGAATTTGAAGGAGATCACATGGACTTGGGGGTGCAGTATATGAACCGACTTTCCTAAAGCCTGGAAGTGCTACCTGAACTCTATGTTCTGGCTCTTTTGCTAAGAAATAGTCACTTATATAAGATCCATCATTTCCACCATTGGAGTTAAACGAAAGAAAGGCATTTTCAAAAGCACGAAGAGAAATTCATCACAAGAATCATCCTAGAGATTTCAGATTATTTTGGAAGATGGCTTTTCCTGCTCTTTCTGAAGCTGTTAAGCCTAGAAGCAGAGGGTCTGCTGTTGGCAGCCAACGTACAACACCCTCCTTTGCAAATGCCTTTTTCACAGATATGTTGTGGTTTATTTGATACTTTCACTACATATGACTATCGTGGGAATTGAAGCATTATCTGTTTAGTTCATAATGTATTCTGCCAGGGTAAGAAGAAATGCATGATTGATTCTAAATACAAATGTATTAGCTTTAAAATCCTTGGGGAAAAAAAAAGTCATGAAATGCCAAAGCAAAGTCCTAGCACTTCTAGAAGTTCTGCAGATGTCACCTGCGCCGGTACACGGGTTTAAATGCTTGTACCCTCATCACAGTATCACAGTATCATCAGGGTTGGAAGAGACCTCACAGATCATCAAGTCCAACCCTTTACCACAGAGCTCAAGGCTAGACCATGGCACCAAGTGCCACGTCCAGTCCTGCCTTGAACAGCTCCAGGGACGGCGACTCCACCACCTCCCCGGGCAGCCCATTCCAGTGTCCAATGACTCTCTCAGGGAAGAACTTTCTCCTCACCTCAAGCCTAAATTTCCCCTGGCGCAGCCTGAGGCTGTGTCCTCTTGTTCTGATGCTGGCCACCTGAGAGAAGAGAGCAACCTCCTCCCAGCCACAACCACCCCTCAGGTAGTTGTAGACAGCAATAAGGTCTCCCCTGAGCCTCATCTTCTCCAGGCTAACCAATCCCAGCTCCCTCAGCCTCTCCTCGTAGGGCTGTGCTCAAGGCCTCTCTCCAGCCTTGTCGCCCTTCTCTGGACACACTCAAGCATCTCAATGTCCCTCCTAAACTGGGGGGCCCAGAACTGAACACAGTACTCAAGGTGTGGTCTAACCAGTGCAGAGTACAGGGGCAGAATGACCTCCCTGCTCCTGCTGGCCACACCATTCCTGATGCAGGCCAGGATGCCACTGGCTGTCTTGGCCACCTGGGCACACTGCTGGCTCATGTTCAGGCGGGTATCAATCAGCACCCCCAGATCCCTCTCTGTCTGGCTGCTCTCCAGCCACTCTGACCCCAGCCTGTATCTCTGCATGGGGTTGTTGTGGCCAAAGTGCAACACCCTGCACTTGGAGCTATTGAACCCCATCCCCTTGGACTCTGCCCATCTGTCCAGGTGGTCAAGGTCCCGCTGCAGAGCCCTTCTGCCCTCCAACTCAGTCACATCTACCTCCAGTGCTTATTCCCCAGTAGAACAGAAGATTTTACTTTGGAAAAGAAGCACATAATTAAACAATAGGATTTCTTATGACTGTACTGACCAGTGTCTGAATGACCAGTGGCTGTCTGGAAACATATCTTAAAGTTTTGAGGCCATTTATCAAATCCTTTCTGCATTAAAAGAACTCTGTGCAGCCTTTTGTTTCTCTGTAATGGCTTCCTGGAAGCTATGCCCAAACTAGTTTGCCATACATGAAAAGGAAACAGTTCTTTGATACAGCATATAGTGTGCACTCTGAAAAGCAGGTGCAAAACCTCGTGTCACAAAGGAGTCTCTTTTGAATATAAAAAGGCTGTCAGTAAAGTAGTCCAATAGAGAATTTATCAGACTTCCATTACAGAGGCTTGTTTCCTTCTGCAAACAAGGCTTGTGAACCATACAGAAGAATTAAAAAAATATTATCTTTCTTACCCAGACAAGAGCTGAAGAAATGAATGATTTCCAAGTCACAGCAACTTTCTTAAGAGGAGAGAAAAAAAAGTTATACTCTCCAGAGGACAGTGAGCAGGAAAAAAGAGAAAGCTTTTATGTTGTGTTTGAAAAAAAACCCTCAATGTCTAACTTGATGGGTGATAGAAAAAAATTAACCCCATCTCAACAGATGGGAGTCCATAACTGCCAGAATCCCCTAAGTGCAAACCAAGGAAAAGAAACCCAAACTCACACCAGGCTGTTAGTGGTATGATTTCAATATGTAGTAACATTAATATGCTGAACAACCAAGATAGATGGTCCAAAATGAAAGTATTTTGTGAAGTAACAAAAGGAAGCTGTCACCCAGAAGTTGGTTAGTAATTATTCCAATGCACTCAGCTTCATTAAGGCTACCAGAGCTCCTAGGGTGCTGATACGCTCTCTCCCTCTCTCTCTCTCTCTCTGTGCATATATCAATCTAACTATCAGTAAGTTTGCAGATGACACCAAGCTAGGAGCAGCTGTGGAGCTGCTGGAAGGTAGGAGAGCCCTGCAGAATGACCTGGACAGGCTGGATGGGTGGGCAGAGGCCAATGGGATGAGACTGAACAAGGCCAAGGGCAGGATTCTGCACTTTGGCCACAACAACCCCAAGCAGCACTACAGACTGGGGACAGAGTGGCTGGAAAGCAGTCAGGAGGAAAGGGACCTGGGGGTACTGGTAGATAGTAGGCTGAAGATGAGCCAGCAGTGTGCCCAGGTGGCCAAGAGAGCCAATGGCATCCTGGCCTGCATCAGGAGCAGTGTGGCCAGTAGGACAAGGGAGGTTATTCTGCCCCTGTGCTCAGCACTGGTCAGGCCACACCTTGAGTGCTGTGTCCAGTTCTGGGCCCCTCAATTCAAGAGAGATGTTGAGGTGCTGGAAGGTGTCCAGAGAAGAGCAACAAAGATGGTGAGGGGCCTGGAACACAAACCCTATGAGGAGAGGCTGAGGGAGCTGGGGGTGTGCAGCCTGGAGAAGAGTAGGCTCAGGGGTGACCTCATTGCTGTCTACAACTACCTGAAGGGACATTGTAGCCAGGTGGGGGGTGGCCTCTTCTCCCAGGCAACCAGCAACAGAACAAGGGGCCACAGTCTCAAGTTGTGCTGGGGGAAGTATAGGCTGGATGTTAGGAGGAAGTTCTTGCCAGAGAGAGTGATTGGCATTGGAATGGGCTGCCCAGGGAGGTGGTGGAGGCACCATCCCTGGAGGTGTTCAAGAAAAGCCTGGATGAGGCACTTGGTGCCATGGTCTAGTTGACTGGATAGGGCTGGGTGCTAGGTTGGACTGGATGAGCTTGGAGGTCTCTTCCAACCTGGTTGATTCTATGATCTATATATATAGATATATATACATATAGAGAGAGATAATTTAAAGATGTGATTTTTAAAGTCTGCCTTTGGGTACAATTTTCCTTTAATAATGGCTACAATGATTGTTTTCTTACAAGCAGTTACATCTTATGAAAGCTGTCATGCAGTCCCAAGAGTGATGTTTTATTTAGAAACAAGGCAATGACATTCTTTATTGGATGCATGTATGGGCTTGCTAAAACCTGATTTTAGTTAATCTTGGTATGTCTATGGCTTTTTGATTTGTCTTTTACAAAATGTACTGGAAGTCCTCTTTAACAGAAGTTTTATGTTCAAACGATTAATTCTTCTGGCTGAGGTAAGAAAAAAGTATCCAATGCTGTCCACATAGAATCATAGAATCAACCAGGTTGGAAGAGACCTCCAAGATCATCCAGTCCAACCTAGCACCCAGCCCTAACCAATCAACTAGACCATGGCACTAAGTGCCTCATCCAGGCTTTTCTTGAAGACCCCCAGGGACGGTGCCTCCACCACCTCCCTGGGCAGCCCATTCCAATGCCAATCACTCTCTCTGGGAAGAACTTCTTCCTAACATCCAGCCTATACCTACCCTGGCACAACTTGAGACTGTGTCCCCTTGTTCTCTTGCTGGTTGCCTGGGAGAAGAGGCCACTCCCAACCTGGCTACAATGCCCCTTCATGTAAGAGATTTTTAAGTATGCAGTGCAAAATGCAATATATAATCCACTCTTAATTCATCATTTGATGACTTAGCTGAAATATTAATTCAAGCTTAAAAAAAAAACCCTTTTTATCTTGCTTCATTACTTAATAAGGCACATACCTTACAAAAGATCTACTACCAAAACATCTTTAAAATATCTCATTAATCAGCTTCTAGCACTTCAGAGAGAAAAAACATGATATACTTCCTGACATAATGAAAAACAACACTGAGAAGAAGGAAGCAGGCTGACTGACAGACACATGATTTTGGGTAGCCCCTCCCAAACAAGTTTGATTGGAGACCTAATCTATTTTCATTGAATCATAGAATTGTCAGGGCTGGAAGGGACCCCAAGGATCATCTATCTCCAACTCCCCTGCTACAGGCAGGGGACCTCACACTAGACCAGGTTGCTCAGAGCCACATCCATCCTGGCCTTAAAAACTTCCAGAGCTGGGGCGTCTACCACCTCCCTGGACAACCTGTTCCAGAGTCTCACCTCTCTCATGGTGAAGAAGTTCTTCCAAACATCCAATATGAATTCTAGTTTTGCTCCAGATATTAGCAAACCAAAAATTACTGCACATCAATTTCAATTTGAGTACAAGATTCTACGGCTAAAAAGATGTAATTTGAATTGAAAAATCAGTGTACTGCAAGTTATATAACTTCCCCCTCAATGCAGACTAATCATGGCTATACACATTTCAGGGTTTGTTCACAATTCAATTATGAACAGTACTACGTAGATGACTTCCTAAGGCCTTGGAGCTTGTGAGGAAGACAATGTTCCACTCTTGCACAGAGCAGTCCACATCTTTCCACAGTACATTCATAATTTCAGTTGAAGACTTTGCTATTTTTACCTTGGAACAACTGAATCTGAGAAAATTTCTGATGATTCAGGCAGAGATACCATTTGCCTTGCAGCCCCTTCAGCTTGAAGAACAGCAACTGATTTACTCAGGGACTTTGCTCACAGTAGATTTATTGAAAACATCCATGTCTGTGGTATTCTCTGATTTTGGAACATGACAAAATGCAAATTAACAAAAAAAAAAAAAAAAAAAAAAAAAAAAAGCTGCCACCTTCTATATGCCTCCATAAAAAAAAATATCAAAGCACACATTCATCCTTTTAAGAAGATGACTGTTTAGTTATGCTTCTTACACTACAAAGCAGTATTACTTTACTTGGTCTGCTCAGAGTATTAAATTCTGAATCTTTATTATGGTACCCTCCAATTAATTTTATTTTAAACAGGTAGTTTTTAAACTCATCAGTGTGAGGACAGTAATTCAATGTAACCACAACTTACTGATGTGAGCAGATAGAATAGAATCATGGAATCATAGAATCAACCAGGTTAGAAGAGACCTCCAAGATCATCCAGTCCAACCTAGCACCCAGCTCTACCCAGTCATCTAGACCATGGCACTCAGTGCCTCATCCAGGCTTTTCTTGAACACCTCCAGGGACAGTGCCTCCACCACCTCCCTGGGCAGCCCATTCCAAGGCCAATCACTCTCTCTGGGAAGAACTTCCTCCTAACATCCAGCCTATACTTCCCCCAGCACAACTTGAGACTGTGTCCCCTTGTTCTTTTGCTGGTTGCCTGGGAGAAGAGGCCAACCCCCACAGGCACATGCTGAAGCAGCCTTCTCAACGATCAGGTCTTCCACAATGTAATGATGCTGACTGGTATAGATGTCTTTAAAATGAAGCATCTTTTACTGCTTTGTATTGCAGAATGCTAGTACATAACTTAAACACTTCTGAATTCCTCATTTTACACAACCTTTTGTTGAAGTCCTCACTCCAAAGTAATACAAAACATACAGAGCTGCTTGTACTGATCCCTGTGACCTGGATCAGGCAGACAAACAATTTTGCAGGTTGAACTAATTAAAACATTTAACATATGGGTTGACTGCTTCGAGTAGGAAGGTATCTTTTTGTATTTGAGCTTTGCTACCTGCTGTACTCCATAAGGAAAATGTAGGTTCCCACTACCATTTCTACAAGCTTCTCCTCCAGGATTTACAAACCTACTATGTATTTTCCAAAAACATGCTTTGCACAACAAACAGAATCATAGAATCATAGAATCAGCCAGGTTGGAAGAGACCTCCAAGATCATCCAGTCCAACCTAGCACCCAGCCCTAACCAATCAACTAGACCACGGCACTAAGTGCCTCATCCAGGCTTTTCTTGAAGACCCCCAGGGACGGTGCCTCCACCACCTCCCTGGGCAGCCCATTCCAATGCCAATCACTCTCTCTGGGAAGAACTTCCTCCTAACATCCAGCCTATACCTACCCTGGCACAACTTGAGACCATGTCCCCTTGTTCTCTTGCTGGTTACCTGGGAGAAGAGGCCACCCCCCACCTGGCTACAATGTCCCTTCAGGTAGTTGTAGACAGTAATAAGATCACCCCTGAGCCTCCTCTTCTCCAGGCTAAACAGGCCCAGCTAAATGCTGTTTCAGTTTTGCTATTTGGCCAGATGGAGTCTACTACAGATCCATGGAAAAGCTACAGATCTGTGGTTCCACATAACTGGCAAGTGGTGGCATAAGTTGGGGAATCAGGAAAGAAAAAGGATGCAGAAAGGAACTTGGCATAAGGATAAATAATCTAAGGTAGAGAGTTTAGATCTAAATCACAGTATCACAGAATTTTCAGGGTTAGAAAGGACTTCAAAAATTCATCTAGTTCTAAGCACCCTGCCATGGGCAGGGACACTTTCCACTAGCTCAGGTTTCCCAGAGCCACATCCAGCCTGACCTTAAAAACATCCAAGGATGAGGCTTCCACCATCTCCCTGGACAACCTGTTCCAGTGTCTCACCATCCTTACAGTAAAAAACTTCTTTCTAATGTCTAATCTAAATCTCCCCTCCTCTAGCTTGTGTCTTTTCCACCTAGTCTTGTCACTACCTGACATCCTAAAATGTCCCTCACCAGCTTTCTTGTAGGCCTCCTTCAAATATTGGAAGGCCACAACAAGGTCTCTTTGGAGCCTTCTTCAATCTGAACAACCCTAACTCAAACATGAAGACTAAAAACAGCCTAGGACTTGGATCTCCAGGAACACAGACTTGAGAGATGCTGGCTCCTTATCAGCATTGGATGTCTTTTGTCAAATCCTTTACACTTTCAAGTGTTGGCAAATCAGAGTGCAGGCCTCCAGGGCAAGTGGGTGCCCCACCTATCAACTTCTTTTTGAGCCCTGTCACTGCAGTTACTCCAGCATTGCCAGAAAAAACATGGAAGCTGTCAGGTGTACTGACCAAAAAATTATAGCTTTCTCAATTTACGATGACATTTGATAAGCATTTCTCAATGGCAGTGGCAGCAGAAGTAGCTCTTGCCCACACCATCTTTTTTGTCATGCCAGAGCAATTGTCTGCAGCAGTACATAGATCCAGAGAAGAGGTTCAAAATAATCACAGTATCACAGTATCACAGTATCACCAAGGTTGGAAGAGACCTCACAGATCATCAAGTCCAACCCTTTACCACAGTGCCCAAGGCTAGACCATGGCACCAAGTGCCACATCCAACCTTGCCTTGAACTGCCCCAGGGATGACGACTCCACCACCTCCCCAGGCAGCCCATTCCAGTGCCCAATGACTCTCTCAGTGAAGAACTTCCTCCTCACCTCGAGCCGAAATTTCCCCTGGTGCAGCCTGAGGCTGTGTCCTCTTGTTCTGGAGCTGGCCACCTGAGAGAAGAGAGCAACCTCCTCCTGGCCACAACCACCCCTCAGGTAGTTGTAGACAGTAATAAGGTCTGCCCTGAGCCTCCTCTTCTCCAGGCTAAACAACCCCAGCTCCCTCAGCCTCACCTCGTAGGGCTTGTGCTCGAGGCCTCTCACCAGCCTCGTCGCCCTTCTCTGGACACGCTCAAGCATCTCAGTGTCCTTCCTAAACTGGGGGGCCCAGAACTGAATGCAGTACTCGAGGTGTGGTCTGACCAGTGCAGAGTACAGGGGCAGAATGACCTCCCTGCTCCTGCTGGCCACACCATTCCTGATGCAGGCCAGGATGCCACTGGCTCTCTTGGCCACCTGGGCACACTGCTGGCTCATGTTCAGGCGGGTATCAATCAGCACCCCCAGATCCCTCTCTGTCTGGCTGCTCTCCAGCCACTCCGACCCCAGCCTGTATCTCTGCATGGGGTTGTTGTGGCCAAAGTGCAGCACCCTGCACTTGGAGCTATTGAACCCCATCCCATTGGCCTCTGCCCATCTGTCCAGGCGGTCAAGGTCCCGCTGCAGAGCCCTTCTGCCCTCCAACTCAGTCACATCTGCCCCCAGCTTAGTGTCATCTGCAAACTTGCTGATGACTGACTCGATGCCCTCATCCAGATCATCTATGAAGATGTTAAAGAGGATGGGGCCCAACACTGATCCCTGAGGGACACCACTAGTGACTGGCTGCCAGCTGGATGTGGCACCATTCACCACCACTCTCTGGGTCCGGCCCTCCAGCCAGTTCCTAACCCAGCACAGAGTGTTGCCATCCAAGCCATGGGCTGACAGCTTAGCCAGCAGTTTGCTGTGGGGGACAGTGTCAAAGGCCTTGCTGAAGTCCAGATAGACCACATCCACAGGCCTCCCCACATCCACCAAGCGGGTCACCTGATCATAGAAGGAGATCAGGTTAGAAAGGCAGGATCTGCCCTTCCTAAACCCATGCTGGCTGGACCTGAGATCTTTGCCATCCCTCAGGTGCGCAGTTATTGGCCCCAAGAGAACCTGCTCCATCAGTTTCCCTGGCACTGAGGTCAGGCTGACGGGTCTGTAGTTCCCAGGTTCCTCCATCCGACCCTTTTTGTGGATGGGGACCACGTTGGCCATTTTCCAGTCTCCTGGGACCTCTCCGGTGAGCCAGGACTGCTGGAAAATGATGGAGAGTGGCTTGGCCAGCTCAGCTGCCAGCTCTCTCAGCACCCTGGGATGGATCCCATCTGGTCCCATGGACTTGTGGGTGTCCAGGTGGCTCAGCAGGTCCTGAACTAATTCCTCATGAATTTCCAGGGGAACACACTGCTCCCCGACCCCATCTCCCAGGTCAAGAGGCCACTTGCCTCCTCCTCCTCTCTCCTTACTGTTGAAAACTGAGGCGAAGAAGGCATTCAGGACCTCTGCCTTTGCTTCATCATCAGTTATAGTGTTCCCCTCCTGGTCCAGTAAGGAGTGGAGGCTCTTCTTGCCCTTCCTTTTAGCGTTTATAAACGCTAAAAATTTATAAAAGTGTTTTTTGTTAACTTTCACGGAAGTGGCCAGCCTAAGTTCTAGCTGAGCCTTAGCCTCTCTAATTTTCCTCCTACATAGTCTGGCTACCTCCTTAAACACATCAGGAGAAGCCTTCCCCTCCTTCCAGAGGCGATACACCCTCTTTTTCTCCCCCACTTCCTTCAGGAGCTCTTTGCTCATCCAGGCTGGTCGCCTCCCCCTGCGGCTCATCTTTCGGCACGTGGGAACTGCCAGTTCCTGTGCCTTCAAGAGCTCCTGTTTAAAGTAGGTCCAACCATCCTGGACCCCTTTGTTCTCAAGAACTGCTGCCCAGGGGACATTGGAAATAAGTTCCTTGAGCAAATTGAAGTTTGCCCTCCTAAAGTCCAAGGTGTAGGTTTTGTTGAAGTGCCTCCCTACCTCCCTGTATATTGAAAACTCCACTAACTCGTGATCGCTACACCCCAGGCAGCCTCCCACTATCACATCTCCTACCAGCCCTTCTCTGTTGGAGAGCAGCAGGTCAAGCTGAGCTTGACCCCTAGTAGGCTCGTTTAACAGTTGGGTCATGAAGCTGTCCTCCATGCACTCCAGAAATCTCCTGGACTGCCTCCTCTCTGCTGAATTAAGTTCCCAGCAGATATCTGGCAGTTTAAAGTCGCCCACAAGGACAAGATCTGAAGATCTTGAGACAGCCTCCAACTGTTTGTAAAATATCTCATCTGTTCCCTCATCCTGGTTGGGTGGTCTGTAACAGACTCCAACCAGGATGTCAGATTTATTAGTCCTACCTCTGATTTTAATCCACAAGGTCTCTACCCCTTCATCCCTCACTTCAAGCTCAATGGCATGGAGTGACTCTCTAATATACAGGGCCACCCCTCCTCCTCTTCTCCCTTGCCTATCTCTCCTGAATGGTTGTGTCAGAGTGTTTTTAACCAGATGAGTTTCTTGATCCAGCTAACTGCACAGCCCCACAGGAAGTATGTAAGTGGGAGACAGGAGGTCGTGCTGGGTGTTGGCTGTGGAAGGGATTTGGGGCTCTGGGGTGCATTGCTGTCTCTGAATAAAGATGTGCAATGTTAAGGATGTGGCGTTTTCACTAGACTAGCTCCCAGTGAGCTCCTGTTGATTCATCAAATGATTGTGGATCTGCTGTCCTCTCATTTGTGGAATCTTCCAGTGCTGCTGCTGACACTGGCAGAGCTCCCCTCCAGAGGATAGGTGAGGTAGCAGCAGGGCCCTTTTCAAACGGGCGTTGCTATGGGCAACTGTATATAGGAGAATGGAAGCAGACGCAGAGAAAGCTAGGGAGGTGAAGTAGAAACAAGAGCCCAGCAGGAACAGCTCTCAGAGTGAGCATAAATGCTGATAAAACAGCGACTCAAGCAGTCTGCCAGCAAAAAAGATATCACAGCCAACGCAACAGTAGGCTAAAGTTATCACTCCTGGCAGCAGATGGGAGTTTTCATGCTTCCTAAAAGGAAGGCACAGAGGTGTCTGTTCCTCTGAGGACAGGGAGAGGATGAGGAGCAGAGGGAGAGCTGCAGAGACTCAGCAAAGCAGTCAGCTCTGCGTCTTCCTCTGCTGTCTTCTCTGCCCTCATGAAAGGTGATGAGCTGACATCTGCAGAGGAAGAGCTGTCCCTGGTGATCAACTTAGTACCTTCCTCACATCTAACCAGGCACTTAAAAAGAAAAGAAAGCACTTTTGCAACCATCAAGGAAATTCATGCTTAGTTTCTCTAAAGGCACTACTTTCAGAGTGTCTGACAAGCACTTATATAAGCCAGCTTAATCTGAGCAGTTCAACTGTCCAGGAAAAGAGCAGATAACCTTTTGTGCAACCTTCCACTTAAGTATAATCTTAGTTCTTTTCACTACCACAGAACATAGCTGAAACTGCTACTATACACCTGAATTTAAAGCTGACTTTCACCTATGGTTGCTTTGCCATTGCATTTAGGACTCTGTGACAGACAACTCCCATGCATGCCACTATGCCTCAGCTTGGGAAAACTTCCCATGACTGCACAGCACTGAGCCAGAAAACAATGTGAAAGCAACATGTCAGGAACATCAATGCTGCTGCTGGAAACCCATGACAGAACATTTTTTCTTCTCCATCCTTCAACTGGCTCCCTGATCTCACCCTCATATACCGGTGCAGGGGAGCTCAGGAGAGCAGTACCACCACTTCCACTGTTTTTTCTTCATTTAATATCCCATCCTGCTGTGGTTGTCTTTCTCTTCTCAGATCCAAGATAAAGTGTTCCCTTGGTTGCCTGTTTTACTTTTCCTTAGACACTTCAATGGCAGAGGTCTAGCTGGCTCAGAAGAAGCAGGTTGAACATTATAGACCTAGGCTCCTTTGGGACACACATGTCCAGATTAGACTTTATCCACCTCTGTTTTATATGAAGGTGATTTGGCTAAACCAACTGTTTTTGGGTTTTTTTTTCCAATTATGGCAAATTTCTCATTTTTTAACCCAAACCCAAAAGTCTCCTGGGATCTCATTCAACCAAATGTTTTTCATCTGCAGCTTTGAGTCACATTATGACATTTCTTTCTAAGGCAAAAAAATCAATTGTAAAGATAGACAAGAATTTATCCTGTAATTTGCAAGCAGCTTTTTCATTTCATATAATTTCTTTCAGTCTTCTATTTCCCAGAGGATAGAAGCAAGCTTTATGCCTGGCAGAGTTTTGGTAATGGGGGAAGGGCTACAGTGATGGCTGGTAAAAGAAGTTTCTTTGGGCTCCAAGTTGAACCTGCCTCTGACTAAGACCAAGCCAATCAGTGTCTCTGTGATAATATCCTTAAGAGGAGAAAAACTAACCAGGCAAGTTTTTTTTCAGATGGGTGTGATGTAAGAGGATCAACTCTGTGGACACTGAGGTCAGTGGGGAAGGAGTTGGGGTGATGCACTAGAGTGGCGATTCCCCTGCAGCCCAGGTGAGATGGCAAGCTGAGTCCCTGAAGCCCATGGATGTTAATTGTGGAGCAGATATATATCCAGGGAGGATCCCACACTGTAGCAGGTGACTGAGCCTGAAGAAAGCCATGACTCTGAGGGAAGTCTAGGCTGTAACAGTCTGTTTCTGGAGGGACTGCACCCTGTGGAAGTGACCCATGCTGGAAGAGTTTGTGAGGAGCTGCAGCCCTGTGGGAAGGACTCAAGTTGGAGAAGTTCCTGGAGAATTGTCTCCAATGAGAAGAGCCCCATGCTGGAGTGGGGGGAGTTTGTCAGAAGTCCTTCTCCTCAGGAAGAAGGATTGAGAGAATGTGAAAACAACTGGTTCCAACCCCCATTCCCCATTGTATCACTGGAAGGGAGTAGGTAGAGAACTTGGCAGTAAAGTTAAGCCTGAGAAGAAGGGAAGGGTGAGAGAAGGTGTTTCTAACATTTGGTTGTATTTCTTATTTGATAATAAATTGGTGGTGGTGGTGAAATTAAATTGATCTTTTTTTCCCCTCAGGTTGAGTCTGTTTTTCTGCTCACGACCATAACTGGTGAGTGAGCCCCCTCTGCCCTTTTTCTCAGCTCTCGAGCATTCTGTTTTCTCCTCCTCATCCTATCACAGTATCATCAGGGTTCGAAGAGAACTCACAGATCATCAAGTCCAACCCTTTACCACAGAGCTCAAGGCCAGACCATGGCACCAAGTGCCACGTCCAACCTTGCCCTGAACAGCCCCAGGGACGACGACTCCACCACCTCCCCGAGCAGCCCATTCCAGTATCCAATGACTCTCTCAGTGAAGAACTTTCTCCTCACCTCAAGCCTAAATTTCCCCTGGCGCAGCCTGAGGCTGTGTCCTCTTGTTCTGGTGCTGGCCACCTGAGAGAAGAGAGCAACCTCCCCCTGGCCACAACCTCCCCTCAGGTAGTTGTAGACAGCAATAAGGTCACCCCTGAGCCTCCTCTTCTCCAGGCTAAACACTCCCAGCTCCCTCAGCCTCTCCTCCTAGGGCTGTGCTCAAGGCCTCTTCCCAGCCTCGTTGCCCTTCTCTGGACACGCTCAAGCATCTCAATGTCCCTCCTAAACTGGGGGGCCCAGAACTGAACACAGGACTCAAGGTGTGGTCTAACCAGCGCAGAGTACAGGGGCAGAATGACCTCCCTGCTCCTGCTGACCACACCATTCCTGATGCAGGCCAGGATGCCATTGGCTCTCTTGGCCACCTGGGCACACTGCTGGCTCATGTTCAGGCGGGTATCAATCAGCACCCCCAGATCCCTTTCTGTCTGGCTGCTCTCCAGCCACTCCGACCCCAGCCTGTATCTCTGCATGGGGTTGTTGTGGCCAAAGTGCAGCACCCTGCACTTGGAGCTATTGAACCCCATCCCATTGGACTCTGCCCATCTGTCCAGGTGGTCAAGGTCCCGCTGCAGAGCCCTTCTGCCCTCCAACCCAGCCACATCTGCCCCCAGCTTGGTGTCATCTGCAAACTTGCTGATGACTGACTCGATGCCCTCATCCAGATCATCTACGAAGATGTTAAAGAGGATGGGGCCCAGCACAGATCCCTGAGGGACACCACTAGTGACAGCTGCCAGCTGGATGTGGCACCATTCACCACCACTCTCTGGGTCCAGCCCTCCAGCCAGTTCCTAACCCAGCACAGAGTGTTGCCATCCAAGCCATGGGCTGACCGCTTAGCCAGCAGTTTGCTGTGGGGGACAGTGTCAAAGGCCTTGCTGAAGTCCAGACAGACCACATCCACAGGCCTCCCCACATCCACCAAGCAGGTCACCTGATCATAGAAGGAGATCAGGTTAGAAAGGCAGGATCTGCCCTTCCTAAACCCATGCTGGCTGGACCTGAGCCCTTTGCCATCCCCCAGGTGCGCTCTTATCACCCCCAAGATAACCTGCTCCATCAGTTTCCCTGGCACTGAGGTCAGGCTGACGGGTCTGCAGTTCCCAGGTTCCTCCATCTGACCCTTCTTGTGGATCGAGGCAGCAGGATTGAGTGAGCAGCCACGTGGTGTTTAGTTGCTTGTTGGATGGGCCTAAACCATGATGCTCTACAAAGAAGTCACAGTGAAACAGTCATTGCCAATTTATATTTCATTGTCATTTTTTTTTCCAACAAAAGATGCTTTTTTCCAAGCCCAACTTTGATACTACATAAAACTATATCATATCAATCAAGAGAATCAACCAGGTTGGAAGATCATCCAGTCCAACCTATCACCCCACCCTATCCAAACAACTAGACCATGGCACTAAGTGCCTCATCCAGTCTTTTCTTGAACACCTCCAGGGACGGTGCCTCCATGTCCAATTATTTTCTAGTATTGTTAAATAGGTAGAGTAAGAAGGCTGCTGGCTCTTCATGGAAAAACCTAAGACATCCTCTAACGAGTTGTGATTCTGCCTGAAGACAAGATCCAGCTTTCCTGCTTCTGTTTTGTTCTCTTCTCGCATTTGATACAGTCATAGTCAGTCTCTTAGATTTGAAGCTTCTCCTCCCTGCTACTTACATGCACATAAACTGGCACACTGCTAGAGAGAATTATAGCTTTATGTAGGATATAGAGAACAGGATACGATTTCACATTAAAGCAGATGTACAGCACATGCACATCCACTATGAAGAGCTATGTCCTAGCACACTGGATAAGATGTAATTGTTGACACTGACAACTAAGAAGTGATTTCTAAAACTTTCCACTGTTGAACAAGTGAACAATTCCAGTAACACAAACTTGCCAGTTTCAAGTTACAAGATGCAGGAAACTGCCATCTTTGCTCTAATGGATACTTTTGAGTCTTACTTTCACACCCTAAAACTTCTCTTTTTCTGACAATTATTTTTACTGCCTTCTGGGATGAATCCTACTGAATGGTAACAAGAGATATTAACTGCTATGAAAAGCTGTTTCTTCTTACCCTGACAAACACAAATCTGAGCCTTGCAATAAAATGTGCACAGACTGTGTTGGGCTTATGCCCAAAGTGGTGACAGGAAGCAGGAACTTCAGCTCTTTAAAAACAGTTGTTAATAGCACATGCATGCAAAATAAGAATGTGCAATGCCTCCAGGGAGGCTGAGTCTCAAATAGATAGAATTATACTTGAGTTTCTCAACAAAAGGTGAATGACTGAAAACGATGTCACTGCCTTCAAAAACTTATGTATTTGCTTAGTTTTTCACAGAATGTTAGGGGCTGGAAGGGGCCTCCACTGAGTTCAACCCCCCCCGCACAGGAATGCATCCAGGCGGATTTTCAAAGTCTCCAGAGAAAAAAAGACTCCATAACCTCTCTGGGCAGCTTGCTCCAGTGCTCCATCACCCTCACTGTAAATAAGCATCTCCTTGTGTTGAGGCAGAACCTCCTGTGTTCTAGCTTATAGCCATTGCTCCTTGTCCCATCACTGGACACCACCGAAAAGAGAGTGGCACCTTCATCCTGACATCCACCTCTCAGATATTTATAAGTGTTGACAAGATCTCTTCTCAGCCTTCTCTTATCAGGACTAAACAGCCCCAGGTCTCTCAGTTTCTCTTCATAGGAGAGATGTTCAAATCCCACAGTCATCCCCATAGCTCTCCATTGGACTCTTTCCAGCAGATCTCTGTCTCTCTTGGGTGGAGGAGTCCAAAACTGACACTGTATTTCAGGCATGGTCTCAGCAAGCCAGAGTAGAGGGCTAGGATTACTTCCCCAGACCTGCCGGACACTTTTCTGAGTGCACCTCAATATGCTGTTGGTCCTTTTGGCCACAAGGGCACACTGCTGTCTCCATGGAGCTGTTTTGCAGCAGGACACCCCTCGCTCCGTCCCAGTGCCTGGTTTCACTCCTCCTCAGATGCAGGACTCTGCACTTCTCCTGACTGAACTTCATGAGGTTTGCCTTCGCCCAGCTCTCCAGCCCGTCCAGATCTCACTGGATGGCAGCATAGCCATCCAGTGTGTCAGCCACCCTAGCCACCCTCCATCCCAGCTTAGTATCACCAGTGAACTTGCTGAGGGAACACTCAATCCCCTCATCCAGGTCACTGATGAAGATACTGAACAAAACTGGACCCCATACTGATCTCTGGGGAACCCATTTGCCACAGGCTTCTAACTGGACTCTGCCCTGCTGATCATAACTCTCTGGGTGAGCCAGTTGCAAATCCACTGCATGGTCCAATAATCTAACTCACTTTTCTTGAGTTTATCTATGAGGATGTTATGGAAGACAGTATCAAAAGCCTTGCCAAAGTCAAGACACAGGATGTTCACTGCTCTCCATCTATCCATTTGGGCGTGCCTTCATAGACAGTAATCACAGTATCACAGTATCATCAGGGTTGGAAGAGACCTCACAGATCATCAAGTCCAACCCTTTACCACAGAGCTCAAGGCTAGACCATGGCACCAAGTGCCACGTCCAATCCTGCCTTGAACAGCTCCAGGGATGGCGACTCCACCACCTCCCCGGGCAGCCCATTCCAGTGTCCAATGACTCTCTCAGGGAAGAACTTTCTCCTCACCTCAAGCCTAAATCTCCCCTGGCGCAGCCTGAGGCTGTGTCCTCTTGTTCTGGTGCTGGCCACCTGAGAGAAGAGAGCAACCTCCTCCTGGCCACAACCTCCTCTCAGGTAGTTGTAGACAGCAATAAGGTCTGCCCCTGAGCCTCCTCTTCTCCAGGCTAAACAATCCCAGCTCCCTCAGCCTCTCCTCCTAGGGCTGTGCTCAAGGCCTCTCCCTAGCCTTGTTGCCCTTCTCTGGACACGCTCAAGCATCTCAATGTCCCTCCTAAACTGGGGGGCCCAGAACTGAACACAGCACTCAAGGTGTGGTCTAACCAGTGCAGAGTACAGGGGCAGAATGACCTCCCTGCTCCTGCTGGCCACACCATTCCTGATGCAGGCCAGGATGCCATTGGCTCTCTTGGCCACCTGGGCACACTGCTGGCTCATGTTCAGGTGGGTATCAATCAGTACCCCCAGATCCCTTTCTGTCTGGCTGCTCTCCAGCCACTCCGACCCCAGCCTGTATCTCTGCATGGGGTTGTTGTGGCCAAAGTGCAGCACCCTGCACTTGGAGCTATTGAATGCCATCCCATTGGACTCTGCCCATCTGTCCAGGTGGTCAAGGTCCCGCTGCAGAGCCCTTCTGCCCTCCAACCCAGCCACATCTGCCCCCAGCTTGGTGTCATCTGCAAACTTGCTGATGACTGACTCGATGCCCTCATCCAGATCATCTACGAAGATGTTAAAGAGGATGGGGCCCAGCACAGATCCCTGAGGGACACCACTAGTGACTGGCTGCCAGCTGGATGTGGCACCATTCACCACCACTCTCTGGGTCCGGCCCTCCAGCCAGTTCCTAACCCAGCACAGATTAGTCAAGCAAGATTTCCCCTTAGTGAATCCATCCTGGCTACTCTTTATGACCTTCTTTTCTTTCAAGTGGTAATAGGTGGCCTCCTGCACTAGCTGCTCCACCACCTTTCCAGGGATGGAGGTGAGGCTGACTGGTCTGCAGTTGCTCTGGTCTTCCTTCTTGCCCTTTCTGAAGACTAGGGTGACACTGGCCCTCTTCCAGTCCTCAGGCACATCCCCAAGGAATTGCAAGGCTTGAAGGCATGGGAAATTGCTGATTTCTTGACCCACTGATGATTTTTTAGCATACTTTCAGTTACCATAGATGGTGATACAGTGATACAAAAATCTGATGCTCTGTGCTTTTCTTTTTAAATGCCTTGAGTCTGATAAAATCACTATTGATTCTCTCCGAGATAAATTTTACCTCTACAATTCAAATCAAAGCCAACTCAAAAGTCAAGCTTTTCTTCTTCAACATTAATAACTGCAAATAAGAAAACCAAACAACAACAACAACCCCTCTGCATTTCAGTAACTGTGGTTCTTCTGAGGGAGCCACAGTTATTTTTCAGTAAGAGCAAAGAGGTGTTAAGTTCTGCTTTTACAGCTGGCCAGATTCTCAGGTGGCAATATACAATGCCATAACACTTCGGCTGCAGAAAAAAACCCATGATTTAAAAATATTTCCATACAAAAATAAACAAACAGCATGCCCACCACGATAATGTATTCATCAGCATATGGAATGGCAATTAAAAGATAGAAGAAAATGTTATGTTAGTTTTCTTTCTGTGATTTAGACTGTCCCTGGAAACAAATACCTTCCAGAGAGCACAAGACCTACGAGGAGAGGCTGAGGGAGCTGGGATTGGTTAGCCTGGAGAAGAGGAGGCTCAGGGCAGACCTTATTGCTGTCTACAACTACCTGAAGGGTGGTTGTGGCCAGGAGGAGGTTGCTCTCTTCTCTCAGGTGGCCAGCACCAGAATGAGAGGACACAGCCTCAAGCTACACCAGGGGAAATTTAGGCTTGAGGTGAGGAGAAAGTTCTTCACTGAGAGAGTCATTGGACACTGGAATGGGCTGCCCGGGGAGGTGGTGGAGTCGCCGTCCCTGGAGCTGTTCAAGGCAGGATTGGACGTGGCACTTGGTGCCATGGTCTGGCCTTGAGCTCTGTGGTAAAGGGTTGGACTTGATGATCTATGAGGTCTCTTCCAACCCTGATGATGCTGTGATACTGTGATCTCCTCATGTATATTGGTGTCAAGAAGGCAGAGAAATATGGGTGGGAAGGCAGAGAAATATGGGTGGAGTCACTTTTTTTCCTCATGTATCACTTGGCATTTCAGAAACATGGCAACTAAAAAAGGGAAAAAATGTTTGTGTCTGAAGGGGAATGTATTATATAAGATAAAAGATTATATTTAAAGCAAGAAAATTATTTAGATTAAGAAAAATACTGCATTTTTTTTTAACTTTTTGTTTTATCAATATTCTTGCTTGCAATTCTTGTCTTGGGAAGGCAATGAAATCTTTAGCAGGTAAAAAAAAAGTCCTTCAAGAATTCTGAATTAAGGAGTCCCTCCCTAACTGTAAATGCTGATGGACAAATTCAGCTAAAATGAAACACTGAAAGCCTGATCTGGCCAAACTACACAAACCAATATGCCAGACTGGCTATCTCTAAAACTAGTTTCATGTTTCTCATGCAGTCACAAAAGCACCACACACTCTACTGTTTCATAATTAGAATGAGCTCAAGGGAAAATAAATCTCATGATATGCTACTATCCCCATGACACTTTCCCAACACTTCCTCTATGACCTGAACTAGATGACGGCCCTTCTCTGGCAGGGACTTGGATTCGATGATCTCTTTGGGTCCCTTCCAACCTCTAACATCCTGTGATCCTATTCTTTGTATGTAATCTGAAGCAAGAAAGACAAAGCATAGACTTGAACAAGGGGCAGAAACACAGAGAAGCATTTACTAATGTATCTCAGGTGTCCTATTAAAAAAATTAAAGTGAAAAAAATCTAAGCAATGAAGTCAGACATTAAAGTCAATCTGCCCAAACAAATGACTATCAGTGCCCTGACAGTACTTAGTCTCAAAACAAGTGAGGCAACAGACACAGAAATGTACAAAATGTTTTGCTGCCATTGTAAACCTGTTTGGGGTAAGCTAAAGAAATTGTTCCATTGGTTTATATATTCAAAAATCCCCTTCACTTGGAGTAAGATCTCAGCTTGGCTGAAATCAGTGGCAAAGAATCACCTTGAAAACTGAAGAAGCTAATCATAGAATCATAGAATCAACCATGCTGGAAGAGACCTCCAAGATCATCCAGGCCAACCTAGCACCCTGCCCTATCCAATCAACTATACCATGGCACTAAGTGCCTCATCCAGGCTTTTCTTGAAGACCCCCAGGGACGGTGCCTCCACCACCTCCCTGGGCAGCCCATTCCAATGCCAATCACTCTCTCTGGGAAGAACTTCTTCCTAACATCCAGCCTATACCTACCCTGGCACAACTTGAGACTGTGTCCCCTTGTTCTATTGCTGGTTGCCTGGGAGAAGAGGCAACGATTAACAAGGCTTTAAAACTGATACCTATTTGTACTTTTCAGAACTCATAAACATTACATTCCATGTCATGCACAATTAAGCTAAATCTTGTTGCAATTTTGCCTAACTTGACAGATGTCTAAACTGAGGCACAGGAGAGGCAGAGTCTGTCTATCAGTTGGCACCAAAACCTCAAATGGATGCTAAAAGTTCTTGTCTCTCACTTCTTTAAACAACTCACAGCAATAATTCATTAACTAGTTAGCTGTCCCATGGGCATAAAATGAATGCTTATCAGGAAAACATATTCAAGTACTAAGCGCAACAAACTGAATCTGCAACTCATCATTTAAGAGATAAATCATGTTTGCCTAAGCCATCTCATGGTAGCACAAAGCTGACCTCTACATTTGACTCCACATACACTTGAAGGGACATTGTAGCCAGGTGGGGGGTGGCCTCTTCTCCCAGGCAACCAGCAATAGAACAAGGGGACACAGTCTCAGGTTGTGCCGGGGTAGGTATAGGCTGGATGTTAGGAGGAAGTTCTTCCCAGAGAGAGTGATTGGCATTGGAATGGGCTGCCCAGGGAGGTGGTGGAGGCACCATCCCTGGAGGTGTTCAAGAAAAGCCTGGATGAGGCACTTAGTGCCATGGTCTGGTTGACTGGATAGGGCTGGGTGCTAGGTTGGACTGGATGATCTTGGAGGTCTCTTCCAACCTGGTTGATTCTATGATTCCACTGGCTACATGTTCGGTACATTGTTTCTGAGGAAGAAAGGATGAACTGCAGAAGATCATGAACAGCAATAGCCTCACATCTTTCTGGCCCATGCAATGTGATATTCCCACATTTCCAGCCTCCCTGACATGGCAGCACATTAACTCTGCAACACAGATTTCTGCCCATCCAGGTTTGGAGGCCAGTTTCAGCGGCTGCCCTCACCCTTGCGTGCCATTCCTCATGTTAGCATCACCTAATTACATCTGTCATTTTAAAATTACCCAGGCACTGATGTTCAGCTATTCTGCCTGTTACACAGATGGAAAAGATTTTAAATGGCATTAAATAAAGGTGAGAGTGCCTGTTTTAAATTGCATTCACTTCACTGTTCTTGTGCTAATATTTGGTTTCCTGAGGAATTATTACATATGGCATTATGATGTCTGCATGCTCAACAGTTTATTCCATCACTGAAAAGAACCAGATATCTAGTCTTTAGAAAGGAAGGGCTGTTGCTCACAGACTCCAACACAAATTGGTCAGTTATAGACACAGTATCACAGTATCATCAGGGTTGGAAGAGACCTCACAGATCATCAAGTCCAACCCTTTACCACAGAGCTCCTGAGCCTGAGGCTGTGTCCTCTCGTTCTGGCGCTGGCCACCTGAGAGAAGAGAGCAACCTCCTCCTGGCCACAACCTCCCCTCAGGTAGTTGTAGACAGCAATAAGGTCACCCCTGAGCCTCCTCTTCTCCAGGCTAAACAATCCCAGCTCCCTCAGCCTCTCCTCCTAGGGCTGTGCTCAAGGCCTCTCCCCAGCCTCGTTGCCCTTCTCTGGACATGCTCAAGCATCTCACTGTCCCTTCTAAACTGGGGGGCCCAGAACTGAACACAGTACTCAAAGTGTGGTCTAACCAGTGCAGAGTACAGGGGCAGAATGACCTCCCTGCTCCTGCTGACCACACCATTCCTGATGCAGGCCAGGATGCCACTGGCTCTCTTGGCCACCTGGGCACACTGCTGGCTCATGTTCAGGTGGGTATCAATCAGTACCCCCAGATCCCTTTCTGTTTGGCTGCTCTCCAGCCTGTATCTCTGCATGGGGTTGTTGTGGCCAAAGTGCAGCACCCTGCACTTGGAGCTATTGAACACCATCCCATTGGACTCTGCCCATCTGTCCAGGTGGTCAAGGTCCCAGTTTAGTTCCCAAAGTAAAACTATTTACACACCTTACAAAAAACCAACATCCTCTGAAAAACTGTCTCTATTGGTGTGTATTCTCATTAGCCATGCACAGATATTCACACAGAAAACCCGTACACTAGCCAAAGAGTTTGGTCTAGTGCTACATTACTCCTTTCTAATGCCTTTGTAATTCCACTACAAAAAGTCTGTTTGCACAGGGGAAACACAATGATGAGTCAGACACCAAGGCAGCAAATTCAGTGACATATTAATGTGCTGTAAACAACAGATGTCAAACTTTGCACAAATGACTCAGTATCTACCAAACAAAATAAATATTATCTGATAAGGCTGACAAAAAAAAAAAAAAAAAAAAAGGGAGAAAACCAACATAAAAAAAAAAAACAACAACAAAACAATTTCAATATCCTAGTTGAGTAATAAGCTATATATCATACATTACTTTTATGTTATACAGAAAAGAAACCTGAGAATCTTTAGCATTCTGAAAGCTACACATTGTGCATAGTTTCTTCCATTAAAATAAAGTTGATGACATTACAAAACTTTTTATTAAATCAAGACTTTCAATCCACTGAGTCACAGAATTGGATTGGAAGGGACCTTGAAAGGTTGTCTAGTCCAATCCCCTGCAGTAAGCAGGGACATCCCCAATGAGATCAGGCTGCTGAGAGCCCCATCAAACCTGACTATGAATGTCTCCAGGGCTGGGGCTTCTACCATCTCCTTGTGTCAACCTGTTTCAGTGTTCCACCACTCCCATAGTAAAGAACTTCTTCCTGATGCCCAATATAAATCTACCCTGCTCCAGTTTAAAGCCATTGCCCCTTGTCCTATTGCTACATGCCCTTGTAAATAGTCCCTCCCCAGTTTTCTTGTAGGCTTCCTTCAGGTACTGGAAGACCTTCCCAGAGTCTACCCATAGCCTCTCTTCCCTGGGCTGAACAACCCCAACTCTCTCAGACTGTCTGCAAGGAAAGGTGCTCCAATATTCTGATACTTTTTGTGGTCCTCCACTGGACTCTCCCCATTAGGTTCATATTCTTCTATCATTGAGGGTACCAGAACTGGACACAATATACCAGGTGAGGTCACATCAGAGTACAGCAGAGTGGCACAATCACGTCTCTATCTGCTGTCCACCCTTCTTTTGATTGGCTAAAATACATCATGTAGTAGGATCCACATAACTTATAACAACATTGCTTGAACACCTCCAGGGATAGTGACTCCACTACCTTCCTGGGCAATCTGTTCCAACGCCTGACCACTCTTGCAGCACTGTTACTCATGTCCATCAGAAACACATACATATGCACACGCTTCTGTAGAAAGAAAAGATCATTTTTCACACTGAGAACTGAAAAAGAGAGTGATAATGTTAAGAAAAAAATGTTCAGGCTTCTGAGTATAGATCTGCTGTAAAATTTCTTTGCAAATACTTCTGAAGGCTTTGGAAAGTAAATAAGGAAGTTAAAGACTTTTCTATGAAGCAAGTTACCGTGGCATTAAAAGCCACGACTACAGAAACGTGTGCATATGTATGTGTTTCTGATGGACATGAGTAACAGTGCTGCAAGAGCAGTCAGGCATGGGAACAGATTGCCCAGGGAGGTGGTGGAGTCACCATCCCGGGAGGTGTTCAAGCAATGTGTGATCATGGCACTTTGGGATGTGGTTTAATAGCCATGGCAGGCTTGGGCTGAAGGTTGGGTTTGATGATCTTTGAGAGCTTTTCCAAGTGAAACAATTGTATGACAACACAATACCTACCTACCCACAAGCTTCCAGTTCAGGCAAGTACTTCAGCTCATCATGAGTGAGCAGAAAAAAACAACTAAACATTGAGGAGCTCAGCCTAAGTAAGGAGGCCAAACCAGCACCCATGTGTGATGCTAATGATCATCAAGTGTCTATCCTACCTAACCAGGGGGCCAGTAGGCCCCCTGGCCTTTGTCATCCCACTCCCATACACGCAGTACGCAACATGGGGCACTCAACAATGATGATAGGAGGAAAATCCCTCTGCCCATTTGGGCAAGCTTGGGGCTTCTGCCTTTCCTGGGGCTCATTAAATAGGGGAGTGTTCAGGGAGGGCAAAGTGGTCACACCTGGGGTGGGAGGAGACTCCAACCAAACCCAGTTGCTCTGGGTTTGGAGAGAAAAGGGGGAAAATGTAGTGTGGGGTGGGAAGGGGAGGTAGTGCTGGAAGAGAGGAAAAGGATAGAAATGAAAAGGGGAAAAGGAAGGAGATGGAGAGGAAATAAGAAAGATGGGGAGGGGGAAAGAAGAGATGGAGAGGAAAGAAGGGAGGTGGGGGAGAAGTGGAATAAAAAAAAACTAATAGAAATGAAAACTGGGCTAAAAAAAAAAGAGCTGATCATGCTCTGGCAGAGGGGTTGGACTAGATGATCTTTCGAGGTCCCTTTCAGCTCCTAACATTCTGTGAGCCTGTGAACATAGTCCTCAATGATTCATAACATATTGGAAAATGTTTTCCTGTGTAAGAACCACATCTTACAAGAACAGATGTCTCATAGGTGTCTCTTCTACTTGAGACTGAGCATGTCAGTTCCCTCAGCATTTGCAGTGACAGTCCATCCCCAGGCTCAGCTTGGCACAACTGCAAACTTGGAAGGAAATAATAAGAAAAGGTTTACATGAATTTTAATTGATAAAGTGGCTAAAACACTTAACAGCAAGCATCTTCTAGAGCACTGCTAATTTGAATCCAGAGTTTGTCAGCTGATATTAACTTTAAACTTTTTCTCACTTAGGAAATCCACTCCTCTCATATGCTTGCATTTTCAAATACCTACAGGTTGTCACCAGGTGATCCTGTCCTATCAAATATTTCAATCTCTTATCTAATTGACTCTTACCAAGCCATTAATATTTGCCTTCTTCAAACCTCCTGTCACTGATCTGCACCTTGACCTGCTGAAAATTTGTGTGGCTCTACCCTACATTCATAGAATCATAGAATCAACCAGGTTGGAAGAGACCTCCAAGATCATCCAGTCCAACCTAACACCCAGCCCTATCCAGTCAACCAGACCATGGCACTAAGTGCCTCATCCAGGCTTTTCCTGAACACCTCCAGGGACGGTGCCTCCACCACCTCCCTGGGCAGCCCATTCCAATGCCAATCACTCTCTCTGGGAAGAACTTCCTCTTAACATCCAGCCTATACTTTCCCCGGCACAACTTGAGACTGTGTCCCCTTGTTCTATTGCTGGTTACCTGGGAGAAGAGGCCACCCCCCACCTGGCTACAATGTCCCTTCTTGTGGATGGGTATCACATTGGCCAGCTTCCAGTCTTCACAAACCTCTCCAAGTGAGCCAGGACTGCTGTTAAATGACGGAGAGTGGCTTGGCCAGCTCAGCTGCCAGCTCTCTCAGAACCCTAGGATGGGTTCCCTTCATTCTGTAAAAGTTTTGCTCAAAATAGAAAAAAAAAGTCTAAAATATCCCAAAAGTTACGTATCTATACCCAGATGAAGCTGTGAGTAACAATTTCAATGTTCTAAAAGCTTCCTCCACTGTGCCCCTGCAGGTGTCTGGAGGTTGAACTGATTCAGCCGAGGAGCTGCCCCAGTTTGGCACCTGCCCTCTCCAGCATCATTTGCCTCTCTGCCTGTCTGCGCACAAGGATGGTGGCAGGTGACCTGTTTGCTCTGCTGTTAAATCCTGTGTAGCCCACCAATACACAAAGAGTTTTTTAGGGGTCTTCATGAGGCATTGTCAGATTGAGGATTTTCTAGAGAGGCTCAGGTCTAGACAGGCAGTACAAGAGCTGGTGCTACCCTGCCACTGAAATAATGGAGTATAAGAGGTGCTCTGTGGTAAACTCCTGACATTGCTCTTCTACTTCCTCAACACCTCCACAAAACTCAATGAAAATGACTAAGCAACAACTGAGTTTTCTGATTTCTATGAGTTTAATGGGAATGCATGCTATTATTGAGAGTCAGAAAGGGAGTAGAACTGTTGGGTTGTTTATTGAAGAAAAAACTTGCTGGAATACTTTCTTAGAAAAGGGAGGGCTTGTTTTAAAAAAAATAACCTGTAAAAGTCACATAGATTTATCATAGGGTTTTTTTTTTCCAAATTACTCCAGTGTGTGATATATTCATACTTGTAACAATTGCATAAATACATTTATTAGGAAACTCATGCTGTCTGCAGCCTAATGCAGCCATTTGCTCAAAAACTCAATTTCCACTAACGTTCATGTTCTGAAGAATGATTTATTAGCAGAGTATCTCAGAGCACTTAGGAGAAAAGTCTGCATGTATGGCCCTGTTAAAGCTTGTGGTGTCTCTCTAAATCCAAGCACAGCCTCAAGTGATACAATGTACAGCCAGCAGTAAATCCCACATGGTGTCCTGTGCCTAAAATTAAATAGTATTGTTTCAGTTTTAGTCTGATGCAGACAGGCTTTGAATTAACATTTTATTTGCAAGCATTGGTTTTAATCCTCCATTCACATGTAGGTGCTACAAACCGCTGCCATGGGCTCCTTTAACAGAGTGTAATCTTTCTGATTTCATTATATATCATGGCCACAGGCAAAGCATACCAAGAGCTAAAATGGCTGTAATACAAATATACAGAAGCTAAGTTAATGTTACTACTAGCAATTTTGCTGTTACTATGGTAAGTGTGAAAGCATTCCCATTATTTAAGGCAGGATTTTGCAGTGCCACAGGTTCTCATGCTGTTATCCCCTTCCAATTCTGTAACAACAAACCATGTCAGAGACACTTGAACCCACTTTTCATATACGAATCACTTCCACACCCTCCCCTAGCTTTCATTTTGTGGCAAAACATTGCCAACCCACCCCTGCATGTTGCTCACAGCTCTGAGGCTTTCATAACAGCTTTGCAACAGCATCTGAATCTGATCCTGTCTAAAACTGGGGGCATGCACTGGCTCTCCTGATTTCATTCTCGGATAGGGAGATCAATATTTGGCCTTGAATTTTGCTAAGTAAAGAATCCCCTCAACAAAACAGAAAACCTCATCAGACTGCAGAAAAAAAACAGGAAAATACAGAAGAAGAGGCATAAAGTAAAATAAGAATGATAAATGAACTAAATTAGTCTAATACAAACCTATCTACATTAATCAAAGGCATGCCTCTGGAAGGAATGACAAGAAAGGACACAGTCTTCCACAATTAAAAGCAGCTGATTTGCTGCACCAAACTTGTTTTATCATTGAAAAGACAGAGCTAACACTTGAAATAGCTAACAAATCAGAGAACACAGAACAGGAGGTAAGACTCAGTTAAAGTGTGGTACGGGCTAAGGTACTATATATAGATAACTGAAGTTAAGCACTTATGTCGATTGCTGTATTTGATGGTCAGAGTGTGCAGCACTGCAAAGCCCTAGTCCACATCACTGGGATGACTTCATTGCCAGCATTATCTTTAGCTGTGGGCTTTTCTCACTGTAGGAGACAGAGGATTCAGGGTTACAATGATAAATAGCGGGGGATAACTGATGAATGAAGAGAACGCTCTGGCTGTTAAAGGGAAGATAGAAAAAAGATATTTGATAGGGAAGCAGTCTTGCTTATGTTTTATAGCCCAAGCACAAGTGGGTGTGTATTTAAATACAGCTACTGATGAAGAAAACATTTAAACATTATAGAAATCACCAGAGACATGGGTTGCAAGTCATCATGCACTTGCACAATGCAAACCAGAAGTGGGTATAAGAACTCCTACACTACTGCAATTTAAATATGAATAAATGCAAAAAGTCACTTCTTACTAAATTGTCTAGTTGCTAGGTAAGACCCAAAACACAACAAAATACATTTCTGCTAATATCTAGCCTGAATCTTTCTCAGGCCTCCTAGCACATCTCTCCCTGCTCACTCGACAGGGAGCACAGCGTTCCCTCTGCATGTAGTGCAACATTCTTACCTCATTTCCCTTTCATTCGCTTTCTTCAGCACAAACTTTATTCTTTAGATATGGCTAACAAACCATCTTTTAAGCCTCTGGTAATACTCAGCCATTTCCTGGGAATACTTCTCCAGCTTTGCTCCACTTCTTTCTCAGGGGTACAGTGGCCAGAACTGAGAAGTACTCAAGTAAATGCAAACAGACAGTAGTGCTTGCTTTGCATGCCTTTCAAGCAATGTCCTTGCTTATATGCCACAGAGGGAGGCCTTCCATTTTCTCTTTCTAGTAAGGTGTCTTCCCACCACTCAGGAAGACTATAAAGATGTTATGAGGCTACAGAGAGAAAATTAGGAGGGCCAAATCCCAACTAGAAATTAATCTGGCTTCAGCTATTAAGAGACGTTCCTATAAATACACTAGCAACCAAAGGAAGACTAAGGACTATGATTCCCTTAGCGGCTTTATTGGATGCAGGAGGAAACAGAGTGATTAAGGATGAGGGAAAGGCTGAGATGTTTAATGCCTTTTTTCTCTTCAGTCTTCAGTACTAGAATTAGGTGTTTTCCAGGTACTCAGCTCCCTGATTTGGAATACAGGGTTAGGGAATGAAATGAAATCACCATAATCCAAGAGGAAATGGGTAGCAGACCTGCTACATCAATTGCAACCTCTCAAGTATCACACACAGTATCACAGTATCATCAGGGTTGGAAGAGACCTCACAGATCATCAAGTCCAACCCTTTACCACAGAGCTCAAGGCTAGACCATGGCACCAAGTGCCACGTCCAACCTTGCCTTGAACTGCTCCAAGGACGGCGACTCCACCACCTCCCCGGGCAGCCCATTCCAGTGTCCAATGACTCTCTCAGTGAATAACTTTATCCTATGGGGAGAAAGTCTATGGGGCAGTCTGGGATCCGCCCAAGGGCATTAAGAAAGGTGTCACAGGTGCTCATCAAGCCACCTCCCATCATTTACCAGCAGCCCTCGCTAACTAGGGAGGTCCCAAGTTGATTGGAGGTTAGCAAAGGTGATGTCAACCTAAAGGGCAGAAAGGAGGATTCAGGGAATTACAGACCTGTCATTCTGACCTCACCAGCACAGCATCAGATTTGATAAAGGTAGATAATAGTTACACTCAAATGACCTTAAAGGTCTTTTCCAACTAAAACGATTCTATGATTCCATGATTTCCTGTGGACAACTTCTTGTACTTCTATTTCTACTGTCTTTAGGTTCCAAGAGAACAAGTGACTATGTCATACAAAGAAGGCAGAAAAGCTGCCACAAGAGGGATAAACATCTTTAAGCCGCAACCTTCCAAATGTTCCATTTTGTTTCCCTATTTGTCTTTTAATGGTGTATCATGAAGGAAAATGCTTCTTGCATGGCAAGGTGTGTGATGACAACCTCATGAAGGTGGGGAATTTTCTCCTGATTGCTTTCTATCCTGTCAGACTATCCCAAATTACTTGTTGTTTTGTTAGAATGCTTCTTAGGGAAGCAGAGAAAGATAACTCCAGTGGATCATTATTCCTATTGCAGTAAAAACCTATATATTATATCTTAAATGCATGTAAGCATTTTCTTCCTTTGTATTTGCATTATGTATTTGGCTGATTCAGAAAATATATGCTCTGATAAACTCTGACCATTTGGAGCAACATCTCAAGTGCATGCAGGTCTTGGCCCTCTACGGAACTGGACCAGGACCAGTAAGTGGGAATCGCTGTCCCAAGCACAGTTTGGCCACAGCTGTCCTGTCTCCTCCAGGAGACTAACACAACTCTCAAAGTTCAGATGACCACTACAGTACTATGGTGACGATGTGCTATATCAAAACTGTAAAGATAACTACTGTTCTTATTTTTAGCAGAGATATGCACAAAAAAAAAACCCCACACATAATCTGAGAATGGTTCCTGCTTTTCACTTCTAGTGAAACACCTTTTATATCTTCTTGATTTTCTGTTACCTTCTTTTGCATACTCATTTTTCCTCCCACTGACAGTGTACTTTGTACTTTCTTCTATCTAGTTTGTTTAACCCTTTGGGATCCCACACTAGCCAGATTTTGCTCTGAAAATTTTGTTTCAGTAGTATTAACAGGATATAATTAGTAAACATTCTAACTGTGTCATATTTTGTAATCAAAGGATTACTTTACTAATAAACTCAGATTTATTCAGCTGCATGTCAGCCCACAAAACATGAACTAAACTTAGCCCTTTTCAACAATATTGTTGCACAGACCAAATTCAATTTGCTTTCCTTTTTCTGATCACATAGATAGGGACAGATTGTATAGTGCAGCATGAAAGATCTCTACAGCACGGCTACCTGACATTATATAGTAGCAATTTCTGAGCTGATGCCAAATGACAGGGTCACCTTTTTATGCAGTACACTTAACAACACCTGCTGATCGAAATACCACCAAATAAATATACTCTCATTAACAAGGGTATAATCTGGCAAGCTTTAAATGAGGCCGTGATGCAAAAGACAGTGTAGTGTGATATCTGACAAGGAGTACAAGCATCTCTTGCAGGATGTAACTGCGCTATTCAGCTGACACACCAGAAGAAAAAGGTGCCAGAAAGGCTTGGCTTTGAGGTGGCACTAGCACAACTTTCCTATGTGATGCAGGTGAACAGCAGTGTCAGTTCTTTGCAAAGAAATCTTTAGGTAAACGAGACAGTCTTCTGGTAAACTCAGTCTGTCTTTTTCTGTTTCAAATTATTGCTGCAAGGAATGGTGAGAACTGCTTATGTAAGGCCAAATGGCAACAAATGCTTCTCCTCATGCTGAGATATTAAGCTAGTGTTTCCTCTATTCATGCATGGTTGCTGTGGAGGTAGGACTGTGAATATTCCAAAGCATCTAAAAAGTGTGAGGAAGTCCTGCAGTCCTGATCACATTCCTATCTTCCTAGCTTCTCATATGTTGTAGCATGCATGCCTTTCATTCTGAGAAGAGGAAGCTCAAATATCATCATAACATGAGGACAAATTTGGAAAGGCAGAAAGATCTGCAGGAAAACATCCCCTCAGAGCCAATCAAACATCACCTTTCAGTACCTTGCAAATCATCCCAGACTTTATACAAATGGGAAATTTGATCTCTCTGAAACTCAGACCATAGCATAGTCCAGTCCAATTTTAGTGTTCAAGACCATCTGTAACAAATTGACAGCAACATCTTGGCTGCCACATCTGCCCAAGTGTGAAAACTAATTTCAGGGTCTAGTCTCTTGCACTGAGATAATCAAATCCATACAATCTTATTCTAAATTTACACTTAAAAAACCTTGCTAAGGGAGGCACTTTAGCAAGATGACAGTTTGTGGTACTGTAAAGGTCTCAGAAAAGTCACACTTTTGAGCACTGCCTGGCAATCATACCTTGCTGATTTTACTTTTGCACATTTACCATTCCAATCTTACAATTCCAGCATTAAACACAAATCACCACAACTAACAAAAGTGAATGCATCAACATGGAAACACAAAGATTATCCATTTCTGAAAGACATTTCTCTCTTTCTGGATCACACATTCATCTTTAAGAGCAAAGCACCCCTTATCAAGAAATATATCCTGTAATATAAAGTTCAGAAAAAAAACACATAATGCAAACTTGTACAGGTACGAAACTGACAGCATTTCCTTTTCCTTTTTTTAAATTCACTATCATGAATTGACTACCAAGAAATAAGTGTTGCTGAGCTTCCAAAGTCAGGACTTTCTGAACTTAGATAATAACCATCAGACCCTAATCTAAGACAGCAAACCTGTGGCTTAAAGTACATTCAGTTCCCATCAATAATCAGTGGCACAGCCACTATCAATGAGGACCTAAAATCACCATTAACAGCGAGTTTCATATCTCAATGTGGTAAGCAAGAACATTAGCACTGCAAAATATGCAATCACTTTTTTTTTTCTCCTAGTGGCAGTGCCACAAACTTCTTTGCTATATGGCTCCTGAAGTGAGGACAGAAGTCTTGGAATGGTTAGCATTTCAATATGGAATCCAGAAGAACCTGACAGCTGCAAATTCATCTTCGTAAACTGGTATTACCATGGGTACAAGACTGCATTAGCAGTGATATTTTCCTAGCAACTAACAAATGCTGTAAGGACAGTAGATTTTTATCCCTGTGCCTGCAATGCCTTCTTTCTAGCTGGCATTATATATTGGTTCTAAATGATGATTCCATATTTTCAAAGCTGTAAATAGCTGGGTGAATCAATGAATGGTTTGCATTCTTTACATTGCAAGGCTGATTATTTGTCCTGAATTTTTCCTACCAGGTACTGAGAGCTCTGATAATTTATGAGCCCTGCAGAATTTTTCTCAACTGACTCAATAGATGCTTTCTCCAGCAACTCGTGAAGAAGATCCATCCATTATGCTCTCGATTTTCATTAAATATGATCATGAACACTGTGTAAGAGTCAAAGATGATTCAAGAAAATTTTAGTGAGGAAAACCACAGCTGCTCTGTTTTTACCCATCAAGTCTTTTCATAGTCCCATAGCAATAAGTAGAAATGGAATTTTTCAGTAGAAAATATCATTGAAGGCACCAAGTTGGAAGAGACCTTTAAAGGTCATCTAGTCCAACACTGTGCAGTAAGTGGGGACATCTACAACTAGATCAGATTGCTCACAGCCCTATCAAGCCTGGTGGAGATAACAACAGTGACGTCAAGATGAGAGATCACCCAGACCTGAATGATGGAAGTAAAGTTTCATCTTAGTCACTTTCATAGAAGATTACAGTTTTGTCTTACTCATTTTCATTTGCTGCTCAGAAGTTGCTCAAGTTTTAATCCCAGTGTGTATAAACATCTGCATTCTATAACATTTCTACTCATCCTTTACACTGTAGTTTAGAGATTATTTGCAAAAATATTTTTAGGCAATGATCTATTCACAGAGATCTTTACTTTATAAGTATCTAGTACTCATGGGTTCCTTGCCTAACTGTTCTATGAAAACCCCTGTGTGTTCCTGTTAAATCTATGTATGTAACACATAAAACATGTAAATGCAAAAACAGTCTTCCCATGCCTACCCAGGAATTAACAACAAAGCAATTACACCCACAGACACATTGTGTAGCTCGAAGCTTTCAGAAATCTGAAGCAAAACTTAGTTCGGGAAGGTCCAGTAGCAACAGCAACCGAAAAAATAAGCTTATATATGGTTTTAGTTGGACCCTGCAATACAACGGAGCCTATGCGCCCACTTGCTCTGATTATGTGTCAATCATATTCTGTTTGAGTAATTTCTGGAGCTCTTCATTAGACTCTGTCAAACCTGACACAGGGCTGGAAGTCTCCAAGATAATTACAATCCTACAGATTTTCTGACAATAACAGTTTGGTTCACAGACAGAGACAGCAATTTATGCTATTCTAAACCAAAAGCAATCTGAAAAAACTTCCATATATTTTGTCTGGCAATGATCACACATACACACTTGCTCAGCATTTAGTAATGTAGCTCTGTATAAGACATAGCACATCCATGGTGAAATTGAGGGAATTAGGAGACACTTTAGAGTTACTGTAGAGTACCACAGTATCACAGTATCACCAAGGTTGGAAGAGACCTCATAGATCATCGAGTCCAACCCTTTACCACAGAGCTCAAGGCTAGACCATGGCACCAAGTGCCACCTCCAATCCTGCCTTGAACAGCCCCAGGGACAGCGACTCCACCACCTCCCCGGGCAGCCCATTCCAGTAGCCAATGACTCTCTCAGTGAAGAACTTTCTCCTCACCTCAAGCCTAAATCTCCCCTGAGGCTGTGTCCTCTTGTTCTGGTGCTGGCCACCTGAGAGAAGAGAGCAACCTCCTCCTGGCCACAACCACCCCTCAGGTAGTTGTAGACAGCAATAAGGTCACCCCTGAGCCTCCTCTTCTCCAGGCTAACCAATCCCAGCTCCCTCAGCCTCTCCTCGTAGGGCTTGTGCTCAAGGCCTCTCACCAGCCTCGTCGCCCTTCTCTGGACATGCTCAAGCATCTCAATGTCCTTCCTAAACTGGGGGGCCCAGAACTGAACACAGTACTCAAGGTGTGGTCTAACCAGTGCAGAGTACAGGGGCAGAATGACCTCCCTGCTCCTGCTGGCCACACCATTCCTGATGCAGGCCAGGATGCCACTGGCTCTCTTGGCCACCTGGGCACACTGCTGGCTCATGTTCAGAGTAGCTGAGAGAGCTCAGAGAATAAAATTAACAAACTAAAGGCAAGGCAGTTCTAGTGAATTGATGCAATCTTAACTGACTTTCAATATATCCTCACAAACATCTAGGTGTGTTGGGATATTACACACTCACAGTTCTGCTGAAACCTAAGTTATAACCTTAGCTCCCTAGCTTTGTTTCCTGAGGTTATTACCAAACGTAGGAGTACACACACCAAGTGCAGATAGAACCGTCTCCAAAACCACCCCTAAACCCATTTCCTCTGTGCTGACTTCACAGTCATCACTGGTTTCCCTATGACTCCAATCTGATACATTTTGGTATTCAGTACAGAATTGCATGAACATTTCAACCATCTAATGGTTAGCCATGGTTTCTACACGAAAACAGGAAAATCTGCTATCAAACACTGACACACTTGAGGAAAGCTTTGTGGGTTTGCTTAATTCCTGTTTATTGCTTCACTTACATGTGTGTAGGTGCGTAAACGAACGCAGATCTTCTGCGGCATGGCACGTGTCAAATAAGGATTCGCACTCAGGTGTCCCAGTGGCCTGAGCAGCCCTTCTCTGCAACTTCCACAAGGCAGCATTTCATAAGATTACAAGTGTTCATTTTAAGTGTTGATGTGCCAGAAGAAGAGCGAGTAGTTTCTAATTATATCTAAGCTAGTATCACAGCCCTGCACTTTCAGATGAGCAGAGTTTGTAGGCTTGATAGGTCTGGCAGTCTGGCTTTTGGCATCACGTCAAGGCAGTCCTCAGCACCTTTGTGCTAAGACCTTGTGATTTAAGGCCAGAAAGCCATGCAGTTTAGGCTTTGCACTTCATGCATACAGTTAACTAATGACCATGAAACTGTTTCTCCACGGTTCCCTAGGTCAAAGGGGACAACAATCACATTTCCAACATAATGCTCTTATTTGAATGTAACTAAACTGGTATCAATTACAATCAGAAAATTCAAAGGGTTGTTGTTTTTTAATGCTAATTTGTGCATGATTTAGCAGTAATCACTGAACTTTTTGCTGTTTCCAGAGGCTCCCATGGTGCTGCTGTAAGTTTTGGCAGGTTCTGCAGTCCTCATGTCAACAGCAGGAGGATTTATTCAACTGCAAGTATTTGGTTTATGCTTTTACTTCACACATCATAGTTTTAAGTGTACATATTTTTTTCATAATACTTTGAAAAGAAAACTTTAATTGGGGGGTTGGAGCACCTCTGCTATGCGGACCAGCTGAGGGAGCTGGGGTCATTCAGCCCGGAGGAGGCTCCAGGGTGTCCTAGTAGCAGCCTTCCAGTACCTATAGGGAGCCCAAGAAGCATGGAGAGAGACTGTCCACAAAGGCCTCTACTGATAGGACAAGGGGCAAAAAAGAAGAGCAGATTTAGATTGGATGTTAGGAACAAGTTATTTACGATGAGGGTAGTGGAACACTGGAACAGGTTGCCCAGGGAGATGTTTGACATCCCATCCCTGGAGATATTCAAGGTGAGGCTCAACGGGGCTCTGGGCAACCTGGACTAGTTCAGGATGGCCATGCTGATTGCAAGGTGGGGGCTGGACTAGATGACTTCTAGATGTCTCTTCCAACCCAGTCTGTTCTACGATTCGATGATTCTATGAAACATTTGGATCTGGATTGTATTTCAGATCCTGTCTACAGCACCATCTATGTGAGGCACATTTACAGCACAGAAATCCATGAGTGCTCTTCAGAGTGACTAACCTTACAGATACCTGACTTACAACATGCTGAGAACCTCACTTCTCCACAAACTACCTGAAGCACCGAAATATGAGCTGCCATAAATATGCTATAACAACTCAGCCTAACTATACAAACCTTGCATTCCAGGAGTCTAAACTCTCTTTGAACCTTTCTGGTTACATTTGTTGACCTTGCTAGGCACTGGCAGTTATGAATACTGTTCAAAATCACTAGTAGTGGTGCCTAATTTTATTGCATATGGTGGGCAATGACTGAAGTAGCCAATCATCTTAGGAAGTCAGAAGATTCAAATCTTAAGTTTCAAGCATTACTCTCATTCTCCAGAGCAGTACCTAAGCCACCAACTTGAACAGAAAGCTGGGACAGAGCTTTTTCCATCCCTTCTTAGTGATCCTGGGCCACAGCTACAACTATAATAGGAGAAGAAATGGAGAATGGACATAGAGCTGCCAGGGAAGGTAATGAATGTGTCACCTCTACATTTTTGTTTTACTAGTACAGCATACTCCTTACACTGATTGTCACCACTTATGAATGCTGTTAAGGGATCATCTTTCATACTTGCCCTAAGAAAATTAGATTCTTTGGGGGAATCTTCTCCTGGAAAAAGCATTCCTGTCAGCCACTTAGCTTATCATACCAGAGAGACAGCTTCAGTGAATACCCTCAGGGGACTTCTCCAGAGCTCTGTTCTAGAAAAGCACTCTTCAGAAAAGACAAGATTCAGTTCAAAAAGACAAGATTCAATTCAACATGTCCTGAAAGCCTCAGTCACGACTGTGTTGTCATGAGGGACAAGGTAATGGTCAGGAACAAATTAAAGAATGGACAATAAGGAAATACAGCGTAGGGGAAGGAGAGATTAGGTACTAAGCCTGTGATTGTTGAAAACAATTTTATATAAAGTAGAAAAAGCTTTGGAATTAAACCATTCACAGTACTGTCTGTGGGACTCCTGCTGTCAACAGACCCCACAGCTTTGCCAAGTCCTGAAAGAAAAATCAATACCCAGAGAGGCTCTGAATGGATTCATTTGAACACTGAGATCTCCATTTAAAAAGTAAATGTTAAAAAAACCCTACTGTTACTGCCTCTATCTGACCAAAACTGAATTAATGGTTTGAGAAAATAAAACCTAACCAGTTCGTATTTTAGAGTCCAACCCATCTTACAGAATTAATTGTGCAGTGCTTACTTATGCATCTTCTCTGATGAGCATCTTTTTGTTTTATGCTGCTTAGCTGTATGATATCTTCCATGGATTGAATTTTCATATGTCCTCTGAATGGGCAGGTGTACATTGCTAGAAAATTAGTTTTCATATGCTTCAAAAGTTTTTGCCCATTCTTTTGAAATGACCATTATTCTATGTATTTAGAAGTTACATTTGATGCACTTGAGGCTTTTGCTTCTCTCTATCTGCAGGTCTTTTGTTCATCTCCTAGTTAATGAAGTCACAACAACCAAATATATTTACATCTAATACAAAGTATATCATTAAAATTTGTCATGCCCTCTCAACTCTCCTTTCTTGCAAGCTAACACAACATTGTGGCCTTTATATTTTCTGCCTTTTTGCTTTACTGATGCTAGGAGCACTAACAGTAGAGTTATTTTATTTTAACGTTTTAATTCAGTGGCAATTAAATATGAAGAGCTGAAATCTTTGCATAACTCATGTCTCTCAGGATGATTCTTCCAAGCAAAGTCTACAAGAGACTTAAAATGCATCAGAATTCTATTGTTTTGCTATGGCAAAGTCTCATTAAATCAATGATAGCGAGCTACACACCTCTCTGCAGGGCTAAATCCATATTTTATCATAGAATGATAGAATCATAGAATCAACCAGGTTGGAAGAGACCTCCAAGATCATCCAGTCCAACCTAGCACCCAGCCCTATCCAGTCAATTAGACCATGACACCAAGTGCCTCATCCAGGCTTTCCTTGAACCTCCAGGGATGGTGCCCCCACCACCTCCCTGGGCAGCCTATTCCAATGCCAATCACTCTCTCTGGGAAGAACTTCCTCCTAACATCCAGCCTAGACCTACCCTGGCACAACTTGAGACTGTGTCCCCTTGTTCTATTGCTGGTTGCCTGGGAGAAGAGGCCAACCCCCACCTGGCTACAACCTCCCTTCAGGTCGTTGTAGACAGCAGTGAGGTCACCCCTGAGCCTCCTCTTCTCCAGGCTAAACAACCCCAGCTCCCTCAGCCTCTCCTCATAGGCTTTGTGTTCCAGGCCCCTCACCAGCTTTGTTGCCCTTCTCTGGACACCTTCCAGCACTTCAACATCTCTCTTGAATTGAGGAGCCCAAAATTGGACACAGTACTCAAGGTGTGGCCTGAGCAGTGCTGAGTACAGGGGCAGAATAACCTCCCTTGTCCTACTGGCCACACTGCTCCTGATGCAGGCCAGGATGCCATTGGCTCTCTTGGCCACCTGGGCACACTGCTGGCTCATCTTCAGCTTACTATCTATCAGTACTCCCAGGTCCCTTTTTGAGTTACCTGTTCTCTGAGTCAGAGCCCCACAACAGTACAAGCATGAGAAATGTAGGAGAAGGCCAACTTCACTTTCTTATGCTCACGTTCATCAACACTGCTGGGTTTTTTGCTAAAGAGAATTTTAATTTGGCTCTGTGATTAAGGCAGAGGTTTCTGACATCCTCTGTAGAACAAAACCAGTCTGTTCTCTTTGGATTCAAGTAAAATTCTGTTGGCCCATCATAGATGAACTTCACTGGCCAGAACAAACTGATTTCTTACCAAGTCCCATAACAGTTACTTGACATGAAGAAATGCCCATGTTGCCAGTTGCTCAATTCATTTCTAATTCTAAAAATAGAGTTACTTTTTAGAAAATGAAAAACAACAAGGGAACAAAGAAAGACAATTACTTACATTCTAATTTCTGCACAGTAGAATTAACTAGGAATTTTCTAACAAAAGATTTTTTTCATAGGAAAATAACAAAGCACCAAACCAAGTAGTTCACAGAAACATCTTGGCTTTGACAGTATTTTTCCCAAAACATAAACAGGATTCTGACAATCAAGAAGAAATCCTCCTTTGTGGTCTGCTCAAGTACCCCAGTTTCCTTGCATGTGGCTGAGAGACAGACTCACTCTATGGGTTGTCCAGTGACAAGTAACTTGTAATCCCACAACAATCTGTCATAGAGACGGAGGTTCAAGACAACTCAGCTGTGCTGGTGGCTGTGGAACATGTCCAGAGAAGGGTGACAAAGCTGGTGAGGAGCCTGGAACACAAACCCTATGAGGAGAGGATGAGGGAGCTGGGGGTGTGCAGCCTGGAGAAGAGGAGGCTCAGGGGTGACCTCATTGCTGTCTACAACTACCTGAAGGGACATTGTAGCCAGGTGGGGGTTGGCCTCTTCTCCCAGGCAACCAGCAATAGAACAAGGGGACATAGCCTCAAGTTGTGCTGGGGTAGGTCTAGGCTGGATGTTAGGAGGAAGTTCTTCCCAGAGAGAGTGATTGGCATTGGAATGGGCTGCCCAGGGAGGTGGTGGAGGCACCGTCCCTGGAGGTGCTCAAGAAAAGCCTGGATGAGGCACACGGTGCCATGGTCTGGTTGACTGGATAGGACTGGGTGCTAGGTTGGCCTGGATGATCTTGAAGGTCTCTTCCAACCTGGTTGATTCTATGATTCTATCACTCTGTGGACGCATGGCACTTCTTAGGCTCCCTTCAGCATGGGGAGGAACTACCCTTATGCTGTGAAAATGTCTCCCCACTATCCAGAAACTTTACAGAAGCCACTCTTCTTTTTAGATTCAGCAAGTGGGAGTCCTTGGTGCACTTGGCAGCATGCAGAATCTCTGACATTACATAGGTGGCAGCTCCATCTTGCTTTGGAAAACAATTAAAAAAATATTCCTGTAAACAACTTTATGTGTATGATCTGTAGAAACTTTTGGAGTCTGTGTACCTCAAACCTGAACTAGCTACACCAGGTTACCTGCCTCCTTTAAATTCTTTGACCAAGCTGCTACTGTAAACTGTCCTCTACCACTGTAATGGAGCACTAACACTGTCCTGGAACAGTTCAGGGGTTTAGTGGGCCAATTACCTAGTGCTAGCTGCTTTCTCAAAAAAGTTGAGTGTCTGTTCTGTAAACAGTTCTGCTAAGAAACACTTTTTCAACTTGGCCTGTAATCCCAAATTATGCAGTAGTGCTGAAGTAATGAAGTCACAGATATCCTGCAGCCTAACTTATTGCCATTAAGTGGTACATAAAATGATGACCAAATGTTCTGGTTTACAGGAGCTTAGATAAAGAGGAATATTCATTATTCCAGGTCAGGAATTCATCTGGAGTCAGAAGAAGATTGTCCTTTTAATACCCACCTCTTTGTAGATGGTTATGTGCACTCCATGACTTCAGCACTGCAACAGAATCCAAGGCAAGGTCCACTAAGCACTATATGTAAAATAAAACTTGCAGATCAGAACAGAAGAATGAGCAAGAAAATATTTTTGCCCAAACCAAGTCCTTCCTAAACTATACAAGGCAAATCCTCTGGCAGCAGTGGAACAGTGGACAGGATATTGTGGGCCAGTAAGACAGATCCTGCAACCCTAGTCACACAAGACTCCTGCAGCACCCAGTATTGGATAAATGCTTCTACATACTGCTTTGCTGAAAGCATCATCCTTCCCTTAGATTGCAAGCATCCATCAAGGCAGAAGGGTTCAGTTTTCCCAGTTACATAATTTGGGCACAGCTCCAGTAACAGGATAACAGGCAAAACAGCATGGGGGGGAAAAGGGGGCTGCATTTGTAATCAAGATGCTATTTGAGATGAAAAGTAAATAAACAACGTGATTTTGTTTCAGTGCAACCAGACCAGCCTCCTCCTTTCTTCCACAGCTATTTTAATTTACAGCTTAGTCACTAGGCCTTTCTAATGTGGAGTGGCTGAGAGCAGCCAGACAGAGAGGGATCTGGGGGTGCTGATTGATACCCGCCTGAACATGAGCCAGCAATGTGCCCAGGTGGCCAAGAGAGCCAGTGGCATCCTGGCCTGCATCAGGAATGGTGTGGTCAGCAGGAGCAGGGAGGTCATTCTGCCCCTGTACTCTGCACTGGTTAGACCACACCTTGAGTGCTGTGTTCAGTTCTGGGCCCCCCAGTTTAGGAAGGACATTGAGATGCTTGAGCATGTCCAGAGAAGGGCGACGAGGCTGGGGAGAGGCCTTGAGCACAGCCCTAGGAGGAGAGGCTGAGGGAGCTGGGATTGGTTAGCCTGGAGAAGAGGAGGCTCAGGGCAGACCTTATTGCTGTCTACAACTACCTGAGGGGTGGTTGTGGCCAGGAGGAGGTTGCTCTCTTCTCTCAGGTGGCCAGCACCAGAACAAGAGGACACAGTCTCAAGCTGCGCCAGGGGAGATTTAGGCTGGAGGTGAGGAGAAAGTTCTTCACTGAGAGAGTCATTGGACACTGGAATGGGCTGCCCGGGGAGGTGGTGGAGTCGCCGTCCCTGGAGCTGTTCAAGGCAGGACTGGACGTGGCACTTGGTGCCATGGTCTAGCCTTGAGCTCTGTGGTAAAGGGTTGGACTTGATGATCTGTGAGGTCTCTTCCAACCTTGGTGATACTGTGATACTGTGATGTCACAGCAAGGCAAAAGCTGGTTCTTACCCCTGCAGCCTCCTCACTGCAGACAGCTGTAGCTCAGACTACTAGCCTGCACAAGGAGCAAGTGCTGGGAAGTGCTTACAGAAGTCAGGGCAGCACTTGTCACTCATACCATTACTTTGATTTTCCTCAGGTGCTGATTCTCTGTCAGCTCTTACACTACTACTTCAATGTTTCACACAGTCATTGGGTTGGGGTTTATTATTATTCATTATGTCAAGATTTGACATGATTCTGTCAGGATTGCAAACACTTGCCCAGTGTTCCCTTTAGTGTGCTGGGAAGGTAATTCTGGGTCTGACACTGCTCTACCTCACAGCTCTAGGAGCAAACAAACACATCAGAATTTTAGTTGGTACTTTTGTATGCTCCTGAGCTGCTCATTTTCATGCTTGATTTGGGCTACTCCCTGTTACTTCCTTCTTGTGCAACATGTTCTCTCATGGAAACAATCTGTTTGCAACCAGAAGTGATGCTGATATAATGCATTGGTCTAAGGGGAAAAAAAAAGAATGCAAACAAACAAACAAAAGAGAACCAACAAAAAACAGAGGAAGAAACACTAGTTTAAGTAATTTAGTGTAGCCAGCATTTATCCTAGCATGGTTAAACCCCAGATAGTCAGAGAGATTGCTCTGCTGCAAGGGAATTTTCTCATGAGCAACTAGGGTGTGGGTGTATGTAGGGTGTGTGAATGGCAGTAGGATCACTCCAGGGACCTTGCCAAATCAGAATGCTTTTGATTTACACCTCTGATTTCTGAAGAAACTCTGAGAAAGGATGCCTCAAAAGTATGCAGAATCAGTGACAAGGCACTTAAGCCATTCCCTCCTCAGCTTTGGTGACTGCTTACATACCAATCTGACTGCATAAGTGTAGAAGTTTCTAACACCAGTATAGGTGCTGTAAGCAGGACTCATGGCACATCCATAGTGGTGTGACCTAGGCTACGGATGTCTCTTTTCTGGCGGTGCTCAGGGCCAGCTTGGATGAGGCCTTGAGCAATCTGGTCTGGTGGAGGGTGTCCCTGTAGAACTAGACAATCTTTAAGGTCCTTTGCAACCCAAACCATTCTATGATTCCACGAATCTCTGCAGTAAGGATTGTGAAGAAATCTGCTTAATTTTTGTAAATCCTTAGGAAGGTTCACAGCATGGGAGAAGGTTCTGAGCACGACTGCTAGGCTGAAGCTGAGAGAGAGAGGGATGTCATGTATAGAAAGAGATGAGTTTTACTATAATTAGGGTCCTGGTTCACATCAGTTCCTTGTTCAGGGAATTCTTACAACAGTCACAGGATGTGTCCCATCCTTATCCACACACACAGATAACATTTTAAGTTCTGTGTTCTTGATGAAGATGAGACTACAAAGATTTTAAGCCTTTGCCACAGGTGAAAGAAAACACCAACCATACTGACTTCAAGTGACTCTATTTTCTACAAATGCTCTAATGGATTAAAATTGCCTCCCACTGAAGTGGTGAGAAGAAAAACAGGTATTCCCTCTGCGAAATAAATGGACGGACATCATCAATGAATGGATCTGTTCATTGTGTTAAAGGTCTTTCCTCTAACAGGAATTACCGATATGTCAGCAGCAAAGCTGCAAGCTCTAAGTTCTTAATGAAGAAATGAAATGTAGGAACAAGCACCTGTGTCATAATTGTCATTTGTAAGGGATGGAATCTCCTACGACTCATTAAACCAAGCAGTCCAAGAACATGCAAGTCAACAGTCATCACTGTTGAAAGGTAAGTGTCTTCAACAGGTTCTTTAGCCAGATTTATGTCTTCAAAACATCTGCAATACCTGCAAATAAGGGACAAAAGCATTTAGCCTGCATAATATTCAGTGGCATTTCAGCTTGGGCAAGGAAGGGCAAATACATAAACTAGTACTAATAGATGATACTTGATTTTTTTTTATTCAATGGGAGCAAAATTTGATTTTTAAAGTGCATTGAAACATGACTACAAAATCAGCTAGTAAACAAAGAACTGTTCTGTGTGTGTTTTGAGTCACAACAATGTTTTCTTTAGGGTGAAAAGGCTCTGCAGACAATTTCTGTTAAACACAGAATTTAGCCCCTTGAATTCTGCTAAGATAAAAATTACTCTTAAAATTATCTGCCCTTCTGTGCAGCAGCCTCTCCAAGACATGGCAAAGACTTGTACACTAAATAAAATGCTATTTAAAATAAACAGTACTTCGTCCTTTGTTTGCATAGCAAAACACTTCACAATCTACACTCTAAAAGATGGCTTTTAAATGGATTGGGAACTCACCCACTTTATTTACATGCTCAGCTTCAAACACAACAGGAAAACAGGTCGAAAGTTTCTGCAATAAACCCTCACCGAGCTAATTTCTACTTTCAGTACCCTCCAGAATCAGCTCTTGAAGCAATAGAGAATTCATTCCGCAGGAACAACCGAGTGAAAACACTCCTAACAGGAGCACTTCTCCTTACAAAAGGGCCATTTGCAAAGCAGTAACCAGCTCTTGCTGCAAAAATTACAACATTTAGTGCCTATTTATGACAGACCTGTTACATGCTACCTCCTGTCCCTCTGCTCTCACAGACTTCAGACAAAGAAACTGCAACAAAGAAATGTGGAGAATCTTTAGAATTGTCACTAATGGTCCTCAAGAGTAAATTAAGGTACTCAAGTGTAAATGTTTTCTTTCTTTGCTATACTTCAATACTAATAACTTCTGAGACACATCTCCTTACAAAACTATTTTTTAAAGATTATGTAGAGATATCTTGTCACCAGTATTGAACTACAGGAGCCTTGCCACGAAAACAAAGCTGTAATGCAACAGCAAACAAAAACCCACAAGGGATCAGAAAACAGCCAGAATACAGCGTCCAGATGAAAACCTCTTTAGTACATGTACCAGGAGTGAGCATCCAAATGAAAATACAGGTGAGCTTAACATGTTACAGAAGGTGCTAGGACAGTTAAAATTGACAAGGGGCTTTGTGTTACAGATCCTCTGGAACACAGTGTCTCTTTCAGCACAAGATGTTAAAATTTGTTCTACCTTCTTACTCCCTAAACTAGGAATACTGCTGCCTGAGATGGATGAGGCAGACTATAGCTCTTTGGGCAGATGAAAATGCCTATTTAATGCATTATATATAAAAGATGAAAGGAAGAAGGTCAGTCTGTATAACAAAATTAACTCCTACTTAGAAAAAGAGAAACTGGCCATTACAGCAGACAGTTTTTCTTACAGCAAACAGCACCACAGTACCACAGAACAGTATTCAGGGAACGGAAAAGAAGTGATGTAGGGAAAATACAAAAGGCAGGAATAAGAACAAAACAAAACAAAATCCCAAACAAAAACAAACCAACCAAACAAAGACTAATCAAAAAATAGTTAGTCTGCAATATTAAAGAAAAGTTGCCTTTAAAGAGAAAGTTCTAGTCTAACAGCAATGTTCTATTTATATTTTTATAGTAATAATTCCAGGAAAAAAAACTAACTGAACTGTAACACTTCCTTATTTTCAAAGCAATTCATACAGAACATGATGGATTGAATCTGACTAGCTTTAAGATATTTGAGCTTGACTATATATGTAACTTTATATGTTTGTAAGAACACGAAATTCCGTATCCTGCCTGTTTTGTAAGTGTTAGCAGCAAAGCTCAGCTGTCTGTACAGGTGACATCCACCTTGATGGCATGAATGAGAGAATCACAAATGCAGATGTTGACAAGGAACAGTCTACTTTACAGTATCATCACAGTATCATCAAGGTTGAAAGAGACCTCATAGATCATCAAGTCCAACCCTTTACCACAGAGCTCAAGGCTAGAACATGGCACCAAGTGCCACCTCCAATCCTGCCTTGAAGTGCCCCAGGGATGGCGACTCCACCACCTCCCCGGGCAGCCCATTCCAGTGTCCAATGACTCTCTCAGGGAAGAACTTTCTCCTCACCTCCAGCCTAAATTTCCCCTGGCGTAGCTTGAGGCTGTGTCCTCTCGTTCTGGTGCTGGCCACCTGAGAGAAGAGAGCAAACTCCTCCTGGCCACAACCTCCCCTCAGGTAGTTGCAGACAGCAATAAGGTCACCCCTGAGCCTCCTCTTCTCCAAGCTAAACAATCCCAGCTCCCTCAGCCTCTCCTCGTAGGGCTGTGCTCAAGGCCTCTCCCCAGCCTCGTCGCCCTTCTCTGGACATGCTCAAGCATCTCAATGTCCCTCCTAAACTGGGGGGCCCAGAACTGAACACAGTACTCAAGGTGTGGTCTAACTAGTGCAGAGTACAGGGGCAGAATGACCTCCCTGCTCCTGCTTTTGAAATGAAGGGAGCAGTGCAGGGCACAGCAGTGAACATCCACTGATTGGTTTAAGCAGAGTTTCACTGCCTTCATTCTTCATCTGTCAATAGGGATAACAGTACTCTCCTCATACTCTTTGTCTCCAAGTTGTACCAGTGTATGTAACAGTAGGAGAAGGAGGTACAGTTAATTACAAACTGTCAATACAGAGACTTCCAGCAAAGTACTTAGTTCTTTGCAGGACTAAGTCCTTCAAAGCAAAGATCTGTTTATTTTTAGTTGGGCTTTGATGAGTCTTTTTCCATTCAATTATTATTTTTTCCCCCATTCCAGCAGCAGTACACATATTGTTACGTCTGATTTCACTGCTTTAATTGAACGAGAGCTTCTCAGTCCAGGGTCAGTTCAATTTTAGGCTGTTTTAGAGTTTATTTAATTGGAGTTGTATAGTAAGCAGGAAAACAGAACTGCACATGTCAAAACCTGCTTAATCCTAAACTTAAAATGTTGCTGGTTTTCTGAAGGTTAAAAGAAATAAATCTATGCAGTTCTGTGTAGATTTGTCATAAAATTATTTTTGTCCATGTTCTAAAAATACAAGTGAAAATTTGGCAAAGAACAGGATTATATGCTTTTTGGGGTAGGTTAGGTTTGTTTGGTTTTTTAGGAAAATATGGATAATTAACACATACTACCACAGAACCTGGTGACAAAAAGCTCTGGTAGAGACATTAAAAGGTCATCTCATCTGTTCACTGCCCAACAACAGAATTAACGATTCCATTCTTGCTGAGTGTCTGTTCAACCTGTGTGTAAAAGACTCTGGTGATGAAGTCCTCATAGCATTCCCAGTGAGAGACAACTGCCTCATTTAGTGCTTTATTTCATGTTGCAATTTAAGCCTGTTAGCCTGTGTCCTATCAATCCTTCCTGCATCATATTTTCATATATTATGTTCTTCCTCATTAATTCCCTTCTTTCAGCTGTGCAAGTTCCTCAATTTCTTCCAGTTTTTGTGTAAGATCTGTTGTTGAGATGTCTGATCATACCAATCATTTAATTCTAGATCCTGCTTCTAGAAGTAAAGCAGCCGAAATCTGAAAATTATATTCTAGACAATACTTCCTGGCACAGCATATAGTGGAAATACTACTCTACAATCTTCCTCATACATTTCACTGTGACTTAATTATGATTTTTTTTTTTTTACAAATGCATAGCAACTGTGACAGGCAGCAGTCCCCTGCAGAACCCCCTTTTATTATGACAGTTAAAACCAGTCATAGAATCATAGAATCAACCAGGTTGGAAGAGACCTCCAAGATCATCCAGTCTTTTCTTGAACACCTCCAGGGGCAGCGACTCTACCACCTCCCTGGGCAGCCCATTCTAATGGCAAATACAATTTCCTACCAGTCCCATTAGTATAGCCATATTTCCTCAGATTACTTATTAAACATGAGGCATTGTTAAAAGTCATGCTAAAGTCAAGATCATAGAATCATAGAATCACAAAATGCCTTAGGGAGGAAGGCACCTTAGAGATCATCTACTCCAGTCTCCTCACCATGGATATCTGATATTAGTTGCTTATTTCTTATCCACAGAACTAATTGTCTTGTCACGTAACAAAATAGACTAAACTTGACAAGATCTACTTTTGGTAATTTTATGTTGAGCATTACTGACTCCTTGCTCCCATTTTGATGTTTACAAATAGTTGATATGATTACCCATCCAAACAATTTACATTAAATTAAGGTTAAGTTGTTTGCTCTGCAATTTTCTTTTTAATTCCTTCCTGTCATCATCCCATTTTTAAAGACTGGCAAAATGTTTGCCATTATAGGCTGCCTAGAGTCATCCCCTTCCACAGGACTCTTTATTTCTCTAGTAATTTCTGTGAATATTCTAGAATGCTTAATGACTTAAATGGTTTAAAAAGATCTGGCAGAGTTAGGGATCGTATCACATTCTTTTACTTCCCCCTTTATCACCACTGTAAATTGTATCACATATCAGGTTAGAGCTGAGCTTTTCAGGAGACTGATGCAGAAAAAGGTATTAAATATTTCAGCCTTCTTGGGGTGATTTGCTGAGAACTCTTTCTCTTTTCTATACAGCAGATCAACTTTTTTTCAGTCTTTCTCATCAGAATCATGCTGATGAATAAGTTCATGTCACCTGTGATACCCCTTGTTAACAGTATCACATTTTGAGAGGCTGCACTTTTAATTTTGCTCCTGCATTTCCATATTATTCCTTTTATTTGTCTTCACCTCTATCCACTTTCTGTGTTTCGTTCTAGCCCATGAAATCGTTAACTAAAAATTCAGATATGTTAATCTAAATTGTTGGTTTATTACAGTTCCTCTCCTCCTTCTACATTTAGACCACTTGAGCCAGCATCGTTCCTATCCTTTGCCAAGAAACTGCTGGCCTTAACTAATTTTTATTTTAGCATTGGTTCCTCTGAGTCTGCACACTGCACATCCCTGAGCTAATTACAACTCTTGCTCTTTAAGTTCCCTCGTTTTCTGTTCTTCCTCCTTCTCCTCTAACAACTAATGAACTCTGCCACTCTGTGGTCACAGAAGTTGCCTTCTATGCTCACACTGCAACTAAGCTAAAGTAAGGTTTCCTCTTAAGCTGCTAGTATGTTTCAAACACTTGATAGGGCACTTGTGCTCATCTCTCAGCACATGCACCTACCTCTAAGTATATGCATCACCTATTATGATCGAGTCATGCCCTAGACGATCTTACCAGGTCCTCCCAAACTCCTAATCGAAATCTTAAGAAAGTGAGAGAGTGTAATTGACAGTTACTTATTCTACTGACTTCAGAGTGCTTTTAACTACACACTGATCTTGTTTAAGAGAAGGAACATGTAATAGCGAGGTTCTAGTCAGAGCTGTCAACTAGGGTGTGCTGATGGGGTTCTGCTGCTGCCTGGGTGTCCATCTTTGGTCTGATAGAGTGAGATTTATTTCACCTGAATTTCAATCCCAGTAGTACAAGTATGCATCTTTGCACTTGGAACCTCAGCCTTTTTTTCCCAGTCGGGGAAGGGGAACAGATGTATCAGGATATATCAATTCATCTGATATTTAAAATATCTTCTATAAAACTGGTGACTTGAAGATCCCTAGCACTAACAGAAGCAAAAAAAAATTTACACAGGTGAACTGACCTAGCCCTTCCCCTAACTTTGTGTTTTAACCAGTGCCCAAGACAAAACATGCTAGGCTATCGTGCCTATACTTTTTAAAGATCTTGCTTGTAAAAGGGTTTCCAGGTTGATTCCATTTCATAGTCCCTTTCTATCACATGAATGTTTTGACCATGAGCCAGCAACAATGATTAAGAGAATCGAACAACTCTCTTATGAGGAGAGACTGAGGGACTCTTTAGCTTGGAGGAGACTGAGGGGTGACCTCATCAATGTTTATAAATATGTAGCGTGAGTGCCAGGAGATGGAGCCAGACTCTCCTTGGTAATGCCTGATGACAGGACAAGGGGCAGTGGGTGGAAGCTGAGGCATAGGAAGTTTCATGTAAACATGAGGAGGAATTTTTTCACTGTGAGGGCAACAGGACCCTGGAACAGGCTGCTTGTGGAGTCTCCCTCTCTGCAGATATTCAAAATCTGCCTGGACGTGTTCCTGTGTGATCTGGTATAGGGGATCCTGCTCTGGCAGGAGGTTTGTACTGGAGGATCTTTCAAGGTCCCTTCCAGCCCCTGACATTTTGTGGTTCTGTGGTTCTACATGGTTTGCTTTGTTAGAGGATTTCTACTGCCCGGGGAGGTGGTGGAGTCGCTGTCCCTGGGGCTGTTGAAGGCAGGATTGGAGGTGGCACTTGGTGCCATGGTCTAGCCTTGAGCTCTGTGGTAAAGGGTTGGACTTGATGATCTGTGAGGTCTCTTCCAACCTTGGTGATACTGTGATATTGTGATACTTTGTTCTGTCTATAGCAGAGACTGGTGGCTATCCTGTCATTATGACCACTGTTCTCCTTTTCCCATTTTAACTTACATATTACAGAAAGCTTTCAGTTAAAGTTATAGTAGATCACCCACTTGAGCATCTAAGTCTTTCAAAGGTGAGGAATACTCTCATTTATTAACAGATGCAGTCCTAAGCTGGTAGCAATTGCAAATTAAGTGAGCAGACAACTACTTAGTAGTCTCTGTAATGAAAGTAAATGGCCTCTGTTTACCTGCAGCTTCCCTAAAGCATCAGTTTAAACCTCCGTTATTGGCAAACACAGAAAAAAGTGGAGGGGTGGGGGCATGGGGAGGTGGAGGGAAATGATGGATGAGAATGAAAAGTGAAGAGCATTTTGCTCTGGAGATGCTTCTCCTGAAGCACCTTCCCAAGCTGAATGGGTGGGAATTAGTCCAACCCTCATTCTCAAACCATAGAGTCTTTTAGGCTCTCAGGGCTATCAGTGCAGGAGTACTACAATGCATCTTTAAAGATAACTATAATTAATGCAATTATTTTTATATATATACTGCAAACAAAACTTTCTTCTCCAAGTATCAAAATGAGAGAGGAAGTGTTCTTTTTTAAAATTTTCCCCTCCACTCTGCCAGCTCCCTGCATGTTAAATAAGCTTCCTTCTTCGCTGCCTCTGATTTGATTGGTTTTGGCTGGTGTCTGTTTCCTTTCATTGGCATGGAGCAAGCCTTGTTGTTCCTCTTTCTTTTTGTAGCTCCACTTTTAAGACATCTATTGAGTGAGCTATTTTTTTAATCTTTAATTAAAATCCTCTTTGCAGTCCTCATAATGTAAATGCTACTTATCTGGAAAAAAAGAAAGTCTGTTCTGTTCTATTTACATGACGAAGGCCAGCAGGACTGTTTCAATACTTTCTGAAAAAAAACCAAACCAAAACCAGCTTCTAAAACAATCAGTGTTATTTTTTTTTTTCATTTTGTTTCTTGTAGATCTGTGAAATATTTCAAAACAAAATCTTCCCTCCTCAATTTGGTCCCCTTGTTCAACACTACTCAGACAGGTAGACTTTTAAACTACCACCACACAGTCATCATTACTGTAATGACATTTTAATGAAGCGTTTTCTTGTATGTCACAGCATCACAGTATCACCAAGGTTGGAAGAGACCTCACAGATCATCAAGTCCAACCCTATACCACAGAGCTCAAGGCCAGACCATGGCACCAAGTGCCACCTCCGATTCTGCCTTCAACAGTCCCAGGGACAGCGACTCCACCACCTCCCCGGGCAGCCCATTCCAGTGTCCAATGACTCTCTCAGGGAAGAACTTTCTCCTCACCTCAAGCCTAAGTTTCCCCTGGTGTAGCTTGAGGCTGTGTCCTCTCGTTCTGGTGCTGGCCACCTGAGAGAAGAGAGCAACCTCCCCATGGCCACAACCACACCAAAGGTAGTTGTAGACAGCAATAAGGTCACCCCTGAGCCTCCTCTTCTCCAGGCTAAACAATCCCAGCTCCCTCAGCCTCTCCTCCTAGGGCTGTGCTCAAGGCCTCTCCCCAGCCTCGTCGCCCTTCTCTGGACACGCTCAAGCATCTCAATGTCCCTCCTAAACTGGGGGGCCCAGAACTGAACACAGTACTCAAGGTGTGGTCTAACCAGTGCAGAGTACAGGGGCAGAATGACCTCCCTGCTCCTGCTGACCACACCATTCCTGATGCAGGCCAGGATGCCACTGGCTCTCTTGGCCACCTGGGCACACTGCTGGCTCATGTTCAGGCGGGTATCGATCAGCACCCCCAGATCCCTTTCTGTTTGGCTGCTCTCCAGCCACTCCGACCCCAGCCTGTATCTCTGCATGGGGTTGTTGTTGAGCATGTGTTGAGCTTGTATACTATTTCTGCTCATCAGAATTCCTAGTTTTCTGCCCTGGAACTATGAGATCTTTGAATATTTTGTTAGTGGAAATTAATTATCATCTTTAAAATAAGCCAAAAGGGAAAAGACAGCAGACATGATATTCAGTAACCTGTATTCCAACTTTTCAGGGTACAGGTGGAATATCCTTGTCAAATCAGAGACTGCAGGATGTGGCAGATTCAAAGGGAAAGAGAATAGATGTCAAACTAGCCCAAGTCATCATGACCTGCATTGATACTTGGGGTATACCTATCCTTCTGGTCACTCTACAATAGAAAAAATTAGGGAAATCATCAATACATTACTTTCAATCTAGCTTGTTGAAACTGTTTTATTTCTAATTATTTGTCTGAATGAGAATCTGAAGAGCCTGGTGCAACCTTTGTGCTTCTCCCGATAAGTATGGCAAGAGGACAAAAAGTACCTTATGTCCAAGGAAACGAGTCAGAGAGTTAGTGGCTCTAAGAATATAATCTCTTCCTTGCATGCTCTGGTTTTGTATATCATACCAGAATGAAGGTAAGCACCTCAAAAGGGTACCTGAAACAGCACTCATGCCAAACAAGGAGTTTCTCACAGGAATGTCTCCATCACTGAGAGCAGCCTTGGTGAAAAGCATCTCAGAATCAGTAAGGGACTCATAACACTGAAAATTACGTACACACTGCTCTCCACTAAATATAGCTTTCATAAAGAACAGCCAAAGTGTGAGAGCTGTGGTCAAAGCAGGGAACTAAAACCCCAGTTCCCCTTCTTGTGGCAGAACTTTAATCACTGTGCTTTTATTTAACAGCTGTAGGCCGCTGGTTTTAGGAGAAAGACAGACACTGTTAAAATAAAACATACAGGTGGTTGCATTTGGGGCAGGATTCAAGGTCTGATGGTGTCTTCTAAAGTGCACAATAAGGCAATCGAGATTAAGTGACAAGAATGACAATATGCTTTACGGGCATAAAAATAACCTAGCCTCTCTGAGTCAAAGAACAGTTCTATTGTCACTGTTAGGCTGGATAAAGTGAAGCAGAGAGATGACCCTTTCACTTTGTTAGCAAATGAGTGGCACAGCTAGGGAGCATAACTAAAAGCACAGACTTGTACTGCTTTCCTCTATATGGTAGGACACAGTTGCCACATACGCCAAACTTTCATGAAGATGTGGCTCACTCAAAAGGAAAGAGAATGCCAGCATCTATCATTAGAAAAATCCAGAAACTAACTGAATCTTAGAAAATGAAAACGCTAGCTTCTGTGAGCTTATCTCAACGTCCCATGTGGGATTATGAAGCCCTGGTTATGGATCATTGCCTAAAGCAGGTTGTTTTGAAGTACTATGGCTGCTTGCAGCATAAGCAATACTTAAGAAGAAAACCGTTAGCTGGAGAGCAACACACCTTGTGTTGTACAAGTTAATATACTTCAGACATAGTATGGTTAGGCAACAGAACATCCTTTGGGCTCTGTGACACCAGGAGTAAGCTTAGCCCTTGGCCTCCGGTAAAGCATTTCCTGCAGCTGCCACCCTTTTTCACTCTACAGACAAGGTGATCTCAAGGCTACAAACAGTAGCCCAGCATTGTGGTTCTAATGAACTTGGTGGCTTGATGGGTATTATCCCTCTCACACACTTTTTTTCTGGCACAGCTGTAACCCTGCTGTATAGGAGGTACTGCACTTACAGAGGTGCAAACGAGTAAGCAGACGCTGATCAGCACTCCCTCCTTCTCTCCACTACGGACGGCTCTAACATGGACAGTGTGGCTGTTTCACTCCCTTAGTAAATGAAATAAAGATTTCCCCCTTAGTAAATGAAGCTCCTATCAGCAACCCTCTCCAGGATGATTAAAAAAGATGCTGTGACTCCTTCTACCTGTCCTGTACAACGTGCTCTGTAGTTGCTCAGCACTCTCTACAGTAAATGTCTCATCCTTTGCTCCACTGAGTGAAATGCATTGGTGGACAAATCTCTTTTCTCACCTTTCACCAAGACTTTACACCTCTAACCCAGCATGCCACAGCATCTTGCAGAGAGAAAAGATGCAAATTTTGACAATTTCTCCAGAAAATGTACCTCATTTTGTGAAGATTTCATCATTCCCTCTTTTGCCTTGGTGGTAATAAACGGTTCACAAAGAAAGACATGGGGCAACAGGCACAAACTGAAATACAGGAAATTCCATTGGAACAGGAGGAAAAAACCCAACTATTTTCTGTGAGAGTGGTCAAGAACATGTTTTCCTGAGAGCTTACAGAGTCTCCATCCATGAAGACATCCAAAGCCCAAAAGGACGTAGTCCTGAGTGGCTGGTTGTAGCTGAGCCTGCTTGGAGTGCAAGAGTTGGACTAGACGATCTCCAGAGACCTCCTTCGACCTCCACCAGCCTGTGTGAAGTGCAGTCATATCACACACTGGTTTGTGGACTTGCTCTGATGATAAGATGCATTTTATTCCATTTACAGTTAAAATAAGCAGGTTTCAATATGGACTGAGGTGGACAAGTGTTGTTTTTTTTTTTTAAAGGAAAGAAAGTCCTTTCAATTTTCTGCAGTTATCCAGAGGTCATGGATGCCCCCTGCCTGCAGATGTCTGGTGGGAGGTGTCTTTGCTAATGCCAGGGAGGCTGGAACTAAATGATCTTTATGGCTCCCACCAACCCAAACCATTCTATGAATCCATGAGACAAAAACACATGCACGTGAGAAGTGGCTGTTTTGATGTCCTAATAAATTATTTATTTGATGCAACTGAAGTAATTAATCTGTTTCCATTGGTCCCTAGATGTCCAAGTGCTTGCTGATGATTGCAACCCTACAGCCTAACACTGCTGAACACTCCAAAAAATGATTAGTCTATGAAAAATGGAAGTATTTCAACAGAAATCATTGAGTCCCATCTTAAAATTACTCCCCAGACTGGCATTCAGGGGACCCTGCTGAGACATGGGGGTGTTACTTCAAGTCCTTGCTAAGAAATAAGTTGCTCTGATCTCTCACATCTTGAGGCAGCACTACCACCTGGTTTCTAGGCAAGGAAGACAAATAGCTGATAGGAAACCAAAGCAAGCTTACAGAGGAGCCCACTGCAAGTGTGTGGACTCCTTCATGGGCGTTAGACTCGGGCACCTGTCTCATGGGATGATGAGCCTTCAATCCCATCTTCTTCGTGATGAGAACCTCCTGGCCAGTCTAGGCAGTCTCCCAGTTGGCCACATATTTGAGATTACCTCCTCACTTTTCTAATGTTTCCACTTAGTGTATAGATAACCGTACTGCTGGAAGCAAAAAACCACAACAAAATGCAGGAGACTATTTTCACAACAAAATTAACTCCAGACCTCAGAAACTCAGCATTAGATAGAGAAAGCATCAGGTATTCTACAACCTGCAGGACAGCACAACCTCTTCCACGACCACATAAAGCAAGGAATCTCAAAACTCCTCTTCAGGGAACAAGTGCTAATGGAGATTTCCTGAAGAACTGCTGTTGGTTATTAAACAATCATTCCTCAGCGTGTGTTTCACACTCGGAAAAAGACTGATGGGAACTGGAGATATCATTGCTAAGATTTAGAGACCGCATTTGTCACAGCTGTAAATGCACACAAGATTGCCTGTCTTTAAGGCAAGTTCTTTTTCTCCACGGCTTTCAGTTGTCCACAGCTGCCTAAAGGAAGGCTTTCTGTTGACACCCATAGTCTCCCTGAGGTGCTCATGTCAATTCTTGCTGCTGTCCCTTTAACATCATCTTTGGACTACTGACAGCCCCCTCAGAATTTCAAATTCAGTATCACATTCCCCAGGGCCCCTTCAAACTGAATAAACTTTGGTTTATTCACAAATGAAATAAGCAGCACTCGCTGGATTGTTGCTCCTGCCTCTGAAAGCTAGATGAGGCAAAAGCTGAGCGATGTGCAACCCAGCCTTTCCCAGATGTATATTTCGCAGCTGGACAGTACAAAAGCTGTTTTATGCCTTTCACTGAGCCCACACCACATCCGCAAGAAGGTCCTTTCTGAGTTTACAGCCTATGAAGCCATCTACTTCCAGATCTAAGATCAGCTATAATAAGATTTCCTAGAATTTAAAGTCGTACAGCGTTTAGTTAAAGCTTTCGGCTTTGGGAGCGACTGCTGTCCCACACACTGTGCCACCGCACGCCGAGGCCAAGTTGCTCGGCGCAGGCTAGCGACACTGCCGCGGAAAAGCAGGACAGTCGCTGTCCGCCCGCCCGCCCACCCCGAGCACAGTGCCGGGGACGAGTGGCCAGCGAACTTACAGCCCTGAGGCTGTCAAACGCTCCCGGGGTGCTAGACAAAAGAGAAGCAAGCGAGATGCTTCCCTCGACAGCACCTCTTTGACAGAATGAGGAGTGGGGGAAAAGAGTAGTGAGGAGACAGGATCATGCCCAGCACCGTCACGATGCCTGCTGTAAGCCCACAGAACTAGGGAGGTGAGGGTGCTGCGCATCCCCGCCGGCAGCCCTCGCCCTGTCGCCGCCCCGGCCCCAGCCCGTCCCTCCGCTCACCTATAGTGGAAACGACGGTGCCCACGAAGTAGAAAGCGCCGGTGAAATCCCATCGGGGTCGGATGTCATCGACGCGGATGCCGGCCACGCTAGCCTCCTCATACTCCCGGAGGAAGAGCCGGAGCTCGGTTCGGCTGAGGTTGTGGCGCCGGGTGAAGTTCTCCAGCCGCTCTTCCCAGCGCTCCTTGGCCTCGCGCTCCGTGGGCAGCTCGATGGCCGAGAAGACGGCGGCGCCGCACAGCATGTACAGCACGATCAGCACCGCCAGCAGGAGGAACCGCGCGTTGTCCGCGTTCAGGCGACCCGCGCTGGAGCAGCAGCCGCCGTGACACGCCATCCTCCGCCCCGCGGGACCGGGCAACCGCGCCGCCACGCTACGTCGGGGCCCTCCCGCCGCCGCTGCCGGGCATCACGGTGCCGCCCGCCAGGAGTCAGAGGGACCGCGGCCGCAGAGCTCAGGGCACCGCGGAGCCCGGCGGCGGTGAGCGGCGCAACTGGGAGCCGGCCGACACCTCCACCCCGGGGGCAGGGCGCTGCCCCGGCGCCCACGGCACCGCACCGCGGCGGACGGTCTCCGGCCTGCGGTGCATCCTGCGGGAGACGGAAACGCCCGTCCCGTCTCGCTCCGTCCCAGAGAAGAGCTCAGCCCCGCCGCGTCCCAGCCCCGGGCCAGACTCCTGTCTCCGCCACTTTCATATCCCCTTCTTCCCCCCGCCCCGAGCACGTCGGAGCGGGTCGCAGGGACAAGCACCGCCAGGCGCCTCCTGCCTGCTGGAGGGGGGGGGGGGGAGGGAAGGGCGGGAAGGCGAGGCGGGACTGGCAACAGCTCACCCCGCCGCCCTTCTCCGCCGAAGCGGGGCAGCTCCGTCAGGGTCAGCGGGGCGCGGTGCCCCCGACCCTGGGCCCTCCGCTCCATGGCCACCGGGGAACCTCAGCCAAATCACGACTGGCGCGCGAGGCGATACCACTGCGCCCGAGGGTCCCCTCAGTGCTATGGGCGGGACGGGGCGAGGCGGGGCGGCACCTGCCCTGGCCCGGCACCTGCCCTGGCCCGGCACCTGCCCTGGCCCGGCCGCCGAGGGTGAGCGCCTCGCGGCCCCTGCTCCTCCGAGGGCTGTGGCGCTGCCTCCCCTGTGGCGCTGCCTCCCCCTGTGGTGCCGGTGGGGTTGCCGCCCTCCCTCATGCTTATTCTTGGCCGGGCCCTGGGCCAAGGGGCTGAGTGGCGTCGGGCAGCCCAGGATAACAGGGGCCTGACAGAGACTCGGAGTAAAACTCTAGCAGATCATACGACCCTGCTGCCAAAGCCAGACAAATACTCCCTTCTGCCAAGAGAGGGCAGCTCTTTCTGTGCGGCTCAGGTTGCTGATTATCTTAAGTTCCTTCGAGCACAAGAGGCAGTTTTCCACCTGCGGTTGTGGTTTAAAAATGCCTTATTTTCAGGGTCAAAGAGCTCTCGATCCAGACTTTTTTGGGGGGTAAACTATTTTTACTATAAAAGGAGAAAACTAAACACGGGAATATCTAGCAATTACTACAGTGAATTAATTCTATCTTAACTGAGGGCCAGAACTCAACACTGCAAAAGCAGGAGAAGCACACAGCTCTCAGACTGAAGAACCACGTTAATCAAAGATTAATCCAGCTCCCTAAACTCAGACATTCTGCTGTGGGTTTCACTCATTTGTTTTCTCCTTCTCTTCGTTCATAGTTTCACTTTCCAAATATTCAGACGTTGATGTAGTAAAAAAAAGATCATGGTCCAGCATGTCAGTCCCCATCCTGCTTGGGGTTGTTCTTCTCCAGGTGCATGACTCTACACTTGCCCCTGATGAACTTCATTAGACTTCCCCCTGCCCAACTCCTTCTCCAACCTGTCTAAATCTCTCTGAATGGCAACACAACTCCCTGGTGTGTCAGCCACTCCACCCAGCTTGGTGTCTTCAGCAAATTTACTGACAGTGCACTCTATGCCCTCATCCAGGTCATAAATGAATACATTGAACAATACTGCTCACAGTACAGACCCTGGAAGAACTCCACTAGTTACAGGCCTCCAGATAGACTCTGTCCCATTGACCACAACTCTCTGACTTCTTTCCTTTAACCAGTTCCCAATCCATCTCACTACTCCATCACCCAGACCACACCTGCTCAGTTGAGTTATGAGGATGCTGAGGGAGACACTGTCAGATGCTTTACTGAAATCAAGGTACAGCACATCCACTGCTCTCCCATCATCTATCCACCTGGTTACATGCTCGTAGAAGGTTATTAGGTTGTTCAAACATGACTTCCCCTTTGTAAAACCATGCTGATTTTCTTACTGTCTGGAGAGCATTGTTTTAACAGACCATACATATCTGTTTCAACCAAACTCAACTTTTGTTTGAATCATTAGTTTGCCTTATGCTTCATAACTGTCCAGCAAAACAAATCCTAAGCTCTTTCCTCCACTTCTGCTGCTCAGCAGTGTCTCACTTCCATGCTTACACCACAGTTCAAGCTGCTTAGGGTCACAAAAATTTCCTGAGTTTTCCTAGCAGAACAGTTTATTTGTTCCTACTGATGAACTTTGTAAGGTGCTTCTGACGCTGCATTTATCTGAGCCCTGGAGAGCTGAATCATGTTAAGTTCTTGGGAAAATAAAACATTCCACTGGAATTCAACTATAAATTCCTGAGAGATGGTCAAACTACACTATGACCAAACCAGAAAAAATCATGTATGCAACATTAATGTATTACATTCTTCACAACGTAAGAATAAATGTCCATTAATTGCTAGCCAACTTTATAGACATCTTCAAGCTTTTATCACAGGAAGGTATTTTCCTACTTCAAACTTCTTATCACAGAAGGAAAATAATTGTAATTATAATACTCTGTTTAAAAGGAAGTATAACAATGGCACCACTGCACTTTGTTACATTCCCTGATCTTGTCTTTTTGGGCTCAGCAGGGGCAGAATCTAAACAGTTTCTGCATATAGCATTAAAAAGACTCTTCATACAGAATTGAGATGAGAGCAGGCGGCTTATTCTGGGAACATTCCAGCAGCACTCTGAGCTGTACTTGGCTGAATTTAGTTGCAAAGTTCTCAAAACCAAATAAAGCAGCAATAATGACTATTGGACATTTAAATTTCTCATTTCTTAGCTTGTATTGGCAACCTAAACACCTGCATTCCTCTAATTTGCTGTAAAAGGCGAGTGTAAAATTCCTCTAAGCAAGGCTGTTCTACTATCTAGCTCCATTTAACCTTTTATTTAGAGGCCATACAATAATTTCCTCAACAGTCATAACCTTTTAGATTACAAAGACCATCTGATAACTGTAACAGACAAATTAAATGTAAATAGGAGGGGCAGAACAAGGAAAGGATAGGGAAGATGGAAAAGGAACAGTACCTCACCAAGTTTCTTTGTGGCTTGGTATAACAAAGAAAACTTCTTCTTCCATGACCATTTCCAAAACACACATAATTTCTATGTTAATTTTTGAATGAAACAGGGATTGACATTAGATAAATGTTAGTAAGTAGTACACTCTCAATGTACTCCAAACCATTTTGGGGAAGGACTGCAGAATGAATAAGGAAGCACTTGTAGCAGCTAGCCAGGCAGATTATCTGGGATTCAGAGAGTTCTGAATGAAGTGCCACACTATACTACAAGATTTCCAAGCTGTAGGACCAGTTGCTCATACATCCCACAGCACTACACAAGAGTAGTTGTCAGCACCCATGCCCATCCACTTCAGTTTAGAGTTTTGGACAGAATTTGAGTGTCTGCAAAGGAGTGGGAAGGGGAAAGAGGATTAGGAAGTAACAGAAAAGCCAAACCAGCAAATGTTGGAGTTTGTATTAGAAGTGATAATTGTGAAGGAGTTTCAACCCAATTTGAAATGCACACAGTTGAAAAGAGATGGAGCAAAGGATATATAAACAAGATTGACTTTAATTTAAATTTTACATACAGTAACTTTCTCTCCAAAGACTGAAGCCAAAGAACAGAAAAATTAAGGCTCATTACAATTAAATATGCAGAGAGAATCTCTGAGAATAGTCTACACTTGTTTTAATCCTGAAAAGCATATTAGGAACTATAGTAAGGAAAAAGCATTTTAAAATGTATTTTTAAATGCAGGTTTATTTATAATAGTGTGGTTAGAGATTCTCCAAAAATCTCCCTAACGTCAATTTCTTGATGTTTCTTTCACCTACAAATTAGTCATTAGAGCAGACATCATAGCTTAAAAAAAGAAATAAGCAGTCTTGCAAGTAGTGTGGCAGGCTCAGTGTCAGTCAAACGTCACAGAACACTGAAAACATTCACGATGGAACCCACATATTTCCATGTGTATCAGGGGCATCTGTGTAAGGAATATTCCAAATCCATGGCTGATCTGTAAACCAAGACACAAACATGCTGATGAGAAATGCAGTTATTAAATGTAAGACTTCGATTCTCTTCCTTTGTCCTTTTGGAGGAAGGTCAAAATTCCCACTGATTTATAGATAACTCCATGTGCAATTTCACTTAAGTGTAATTTTTTTTCAGCTACTTTTTAAAATGGTAAGATTCAGAATTTTCAAAAGGCTTCACTTTCACCCCAGATATTAAATAGAATTATCATAGCCCAACATATTCCCTGTGAGCTTCAAAATTATTTTCAGACTGCCACATAGTAAACATCAATAGCTTTAAGAATGGGCAAATGTTGGAAAAAGCACTGAGAATTTTAAGCATATATCCAGATCTGATCACTGACCTCTATCTATGACATCAGAATAAATTCTTTCCCACTCAGGCACTGGAATTTGTCACTTGGATTACGTTACGCAGCTTGGACCCATCTGCCTTCACTACCACCTGCAACTGCAGGTCTTAATTTAATTTAGAGGTACAGAAATAACTTCAGTAACCACTTAAAGAACTCCAACAGGCTTCAACAGTTAATGTGGTTTTTACTATGTGGCTGTCTTAAGATAGCTATTAGCATTCTTGGAACTTTGTTCTATTAAAGAGATGCTGTTGGTTTTACAGAACACTTGATACTGTTTTAATAAACTATGTGTAAAACTATTGCTGAAACAAGTCATAATTATTCATAAATACATTAATAATGCTGCTTTGGACTAGATGATCTTTCAAGGTCCATTCCAGCCTCTAACATTAAGTATCAGATTCAATTTTAAATTATTTATTAGTTTTAATAGAAGCTATAGCAGCAAGACCAAGACAGTGGCTGTGTACAAATACTGTATGACTGTAGCTGCTTATTGCTACATACTAAAACTGCCAAGCTTTTGAAAGTTAAAACCTTTGATCTTCTAGGGGGAGGAAAAACATACCTGTTCCAAATTTATAAGCTCACTATAAGGGTATTTTTTTAAGTGTGCTTAATGTATCTACCTTCACACCTTTCAAGTTCACATCTTCATTTCTGACAGTCTAATTTTGTTTCAACTACACTTTAACTAGAATTAGTATTATCAATGACCACTACTAACTTCTTGCCTCACTTCTAAGCAGCAGAACTGTAGCACTTGACTTCGCAGACAGTAAAATGAACTGGGCCCTTCCTACTCCACAGCTGCTTTGTCTGAAATCTCAAAGCACTATTGCAGTTGTACTCAGGCAGACTTTGGAAGGTTCTCTCCCAAGTGAATAGACTTACATTTAATGGAGAGCCTCTGAAGAACAAGACAAGATTTTTCAGGAACATCTGATTAATCACTCAGAATTGCCCACATTTTGAGGATTGTTACAGAATATGAAATCATGAGCTGAGAATGGCACAAAGTTGTTTAGCAAATTTTAACAACAGTATCTTACAAATAGAAAACCATTGTGTAGGTCAATAACATTGAGGCCAGCCATCTCAAAACTTCATGTTCTCATGGATGTATAACAAAACCCAGGAAAGGCTGCCAGTTACAGGAATATGCAGTTGAATAGTTAAAAAAAATCCAAACAACAAAACACGGTTAAAGCATCTTTATGATCCTCTTCCTACAGTTTAATGTACAAGTGACTTATGCATTGTGAGTGACGATCTGAATAAGGTATTCTTGGTTGATTTTTCTAATGCAGAGATTGGCTTCTTGTAATTATCTTTCACAGTACAACTTCCAACAGAAAAGTTTAGCTTTGAAGTAGTTAAGTGTTCACAAATATAGAAAGGTTAGTCACAAATAACCAGAATTCTTCAAGCTATTCTACATATGAATTGTAATGTGGCAAACACACTCACTGCTGCACAAGGCTGGAAATTTCTCCCTTTCAGCATCTGCAGAAGGTACAGGCTGTACTTGATCTATTTTCTCCCCTGCCTTTGGGTGAACGTGGCATTTAAAAATTAACTCATTTTGTTCCTCTCAATGCAAAAATCACACCCGAAAGATCTCAAGGAGAAGGAAAGGCAGAGAAGGGATCTATATGCACAAATGAAGTAATAAATCCTGAAGGTCAGGACAATGACCAGACTTCGAGGGATAAAAGAAAAAGACTGACAAATACCAGTACTACAGCTTAAAAGCAGGATTTACTTTATCTATCAAAGTGTCGATGTGATGAAAAAGAAATAAGCAAAGCAGCTCTTTGCACTTTTCTGAGGCCTTTCCCAAGTAGCTCTGAATAAGCCCCCGTGATGTATCAAGTAAAAATTTCCTGCCATAGAGCACATGGTTTCCTCAGTCAGCACACTGTGTAATAACTAAATCACAGATATTATATCCCTCAACTATAGCAAGCATCTCGTACCTTTTCCCATGCAAAAGAAATCAAAAATCCTGTGGCTGAATCCCTTAGTGTAATATAAGTCTTCTGTAATAAACTTCATGATGGGGTGGATCAAAAATCATAGGGGACCCAATCTCAAGCTCTAAATGAAATGCTGTGTTTTCTCGAGAGGATCAGGTCAATTTGTCTTGGTCAGAGTGATAACAGCAATACTGCAACTGAGATTTGACAGTGGAGCTCAAGGACAAAACAGAAGTACTCTTATGAAAGATTATAGAGGGAAATAATCACCAAAGACACAAAGAGATTTTATTTATACAGATATTCTGCTGCATAAGATGGGCTGTTGTGTTCATGCTTATCAAATACCAGACTAGATCATCATCTGTATTCCTTCTAAGGAACTCTCAACACATATTGCTGTTCTATAGGTTTCTTTTATCTTAGTATGATCAAATACATTCAACTTTGTCATAATCTTTCTTGTTATGACCATCTGCATCTGTTCGTTAACGACAGATAATTTACTGTGTCCAGTTCTGGGCCCCTCAATTCAAGAGAGATGTTGAGGTGCTGGAACGTGTCCAGAGAAGGGCAACAAAGCTGGTGAGGGGCCTGGAACACAAACCCTATGAGGAGAGGCTGAGGGAGCTGGGGGTGTGCAGCCTGGAGAAGAGAAGCCTCAGGGCAGACCTCACTGCTGTCTAAAACTACCTGAAGGGACATTGTAGCCAGGTTGGTGGTGGCCTCTTCTCCCAGGCAACCAGCAATAGAACAAAGGGACACAGTCTCAAGTTGTGCCAGGGTAGGTATAGGCTGGATGTTAGGAGGAAGTTCTTCACAGAGAGAGTGAATCTGCTAATTAAAACTAAATTAATTTCTGTATATAGTTCTGGGGGCAGGTTTTCAGGAAAATAAAATAAGTCTATTTTTATAGAGTTCCTGACTCGGCCACATTAATTCCCTGCCTCCACAACACAAATCAGATCAGACAATCCAGCAACTCCTCCTGGTCTTCAAGTCTGCAATCCTAGCAAAACAATGCATAGAAGTAGTCAAAGTAAATGTTGAATCTGTATCTCAAGTTTACTCTCACACAAAGTGCTCATTTCTTCACAGTTATTATAAAAAGTTGGAAGAAACCCAGATTTTGCTGTATGCAAATGTTACACTTGGACTCTGGGAGGCCATCTGAGAAAACCTCTGATGTGACACCGTTTTAAGACAGTTTCAATCTCACATTTCAGGCTTAATGGTCAATAGTAATGCTTTTGGTTCCCCTTAGGAAGGACATGGATGCCAACACAGGCTGAGACTCGTTCCAACCCCTGCTTTCCATCACCTGCACCAGTATATGAGCTACAATGACAGCATATAGTTGTGCTGCTTACAAAACCAGAAAGCTTTCAGTTGCCCTCTTCTCAGAGGAAAGGTTTCAGAAGAATTTTCCCAAGATTTTCAACCATGTTAAGCACAATGAGAGGACTTGATTCACATAGGATGCTGCCAGTCAAGTTCTTTTGAATCCTAGAAAGTACACAGGTTCCATGTAGCTATCTGAAACTACCAGAGCTGGAGACAACTATGCAATTTCTTAGTTTTATCCCACACAGCAGTAGCTTATGTGTAATATATGAGAGGAGCCTTAACTAGTTTCCTGAAATAAAATTTCACCATACTTTCAATTCCCTGTCATTAAAAACTAGACAAAGTACCAAGCACCAAATACTTGAATTTACAAGGAAAAGGTCTGTGGCAACTGAGGAAGGGAGTCAGGTAGAGCACATCCCTGTGTACCCTTGACACAGGATTAAGGTTAGAAACATAGTCAACTGGTATGCTCGCCTTGTGTAACATTTGTAGAGAAGCATAGTCAATTTAGAACAAAGAACTGAAAGTAGTCTGTGCCAAGCTAGCCAACACCTCACTGTTATCCAAGAAGAATGTTAAAAACAGTATTTTACCCAATCACTGTATTCCATAACTGGTAGAGTTACCACAATTTGTAGAATGGCATATAAAGACTGCTGCAATAGCAATAAACAGCTTTGGTTTTGACTATTTTGCCCATCACTAACTAATACATACAGCAACAAATGTCAGTTTGCTCTTTCACTTAAGTGTGGCAACTGAAGATCAAACACTGCTTCAACTTGCACTGAAGAAAATTTCCATCTCATCTCTCCACCATTCTTCCAGTCTTTCATAGCATAAGATTTGACTGCTTTAGCCCCCAAATATCAATGGTAAAATAGATTTTTCCCACTCAAAAGTAATTAAGTACATTTTAATACATTTTTACAAATTATTAGAATGGCTCAGGAAAGAAATCTTCAACAAAGAGCAAAACAACCAAAGACTAACATAATTCATATAACTGGCATACAGAGAAGGCTGTATTTAGTCTGACTCTAACTTTACATTAATCTCAATTGAGGTGGAACCTGCTTTACTGTCTTGTGTATACATAGATTTGCTGTATACTATTAGTCAACTGAACAGACAGTTTCTTTCCTTCATTTAAATACATATATAGAAGAGAAAACCGCATGAGAAGTAATCTATTTATCAGAAATTACTTCTTCTCCTACTTATGGGGTTCTCTTCCAGAGGATTTAAGCAGCTTCAGAGCATTTTGAATAAAGAGCTTAGAAAAAGCTTATATAAATTCCTGCCTTGTAACCCAGCCACAACTCAAAGAACTGCTGATAAATATATTTTTAGCTCATCCTCCTCTCAGTAACAGTGAAAGAAGGTTCTATAACAAATGCATGACATTAATAAATCCAAAATCTGTCAGAATAATAATGCAGAGAAATGTTTTACCTGCTGGGGTGTCCCTAAAAATAGGCAGAAACCAGAGCAAGTTAAGCAGAAAACTAATCACACTCAAATGTAATAAAGAAAATTAAGGACAACTCAGTAGGGAAAAAAGGCAGCTAACAACAGCCCAAAATACTGAAGGCTACTAAGACAATATGGTTTATAATATATGTAAATCATAGATTCATCGATTTCATTAACCACAAAATCATTACTTTCTGACTATTTTTAGGCCCCCAAAATATTTTTTCAAGCATTAGTGTGCTTTGTTAATGCCTTCTTTGTTGGTGGTGGTTAGTTGTGGGGTTCTATTTTATTTTGTTTGTGGTTTGTTGGTTTTTTTTAAACGCCATAATATATACTTAGAACAAAGTACTTGACATGAAAATGTGTCTTGTGTGATCTCTCTCACAGAAGAAATCTTACACACTCCTCATCTCAACTTGAAGTGACTATGCTGCTACCAGCTACTGTTTAAGATCCAGTTACATTTTATTCTTTGTTCCCTTCACAAAGGTTAAGCGACTCTGTCTGGCATGAGCAGATGGTAGTTTGCCTGTCCATGTATTGTAAAATGTGGATCCATGCAAGTTGAAATACAAATGAAAATTTAATGAAAGCAATGGGAACATTTTAAGTATGTGTCACAGGTGTGATATGTCATAATTACCCTACCTGGGGCATCCTAAAAGCACTTTGATACATCCTTCAGTGACTATAGTTTTGCCTGTGATCACCTTTCAGTGAAGGCTAATCCACCTCTTTGGGAGAGAAAAACAATGCAAAACCAAGCACTTGTCTATTAGAAAATCCTTTAGAAATATTTGGAAGAAAGAGATAAAGACAATCTTAATGATTGTTTCTCCAAGACAATCTATTTTTCTGATCTGGATAAGCTTCAGTTTCAGAATAAAAACTCACTGGCAATTGAGGCAAACCAGGCAAGTTGGACAAGGCTTTTATCTTCCTCCCTGTGGTATGACGCACTTAGTGCCATGGTCTAGTTGACTGGATGGGGCTGGGGGATAGGTTGGACTGGATGATCTTCGAGGTCTCTTCCAACCTGGTTGATTCTATGGTTCTATGGTATGAGGTGAGAGAAAAGTAGCACAGGGACCAAACCATTTCATTAGTATTAAACTTAATGGATTTAACTAGACTATCAAACTCATGAATTCTCATGGTTCAAAGTAGACAGATCATTTACAGGTGAGTTTATCATTGTGTGTCCTGAGATGCATTTCACCCCTTTTCAAGATGCATTTACTTCTCCGCAACAGTTTTCATGCTGGAAGCCTAGTCCCATCTGATAAACACCAATTAATATGATAGAATGACAAGATTTCTGCAATTACATTATTTCTTGCACTTGGTTACGTTATATAATAATATAGTTCTGTAACATTCAGTACATCTGACCCAAGATTTAAGTTTGCACAAGTACAGGAAAAATTATGTATTTTGAGACACCTATTTTCTACTTAGAACTTAACCTAGCAAATGTATGGCTTTGCTCCTGACCATCTGTTCATTATTCTTCCTGCTTCTACTCTCTCTGGCTTCTGACAGGATTTTTCTGACTATATGAAAGCGATGTGTACTTTATTTTCCCATGGTCTGAGAATCTGAGTTTGTGGGAAACTCCCCAGAGCCTTTTCTCCTTCAATTATAAGGATCAGTCAACATGATTTCTTAGGGAAAGTACAATTAGTTTCATTTAGACTTCTAAAGTCTTTATTAAAATAAATCTATTTATATAGTCTCCAGAGACTCTGGTAACTTCATTGTTAAGCTCAGATTATTTTGCAACTCTATCCCATAGCATGGGAATTCTTTAAACCAGGAGGCTGAGGACCGAAACAGAACATTCAAGAGAGAGACGTGAAAAGGCACAAGCAGTTGATATTGCTTCCACTGCCAAAACCTATAATATGTGAATTCTGACATCTGTTCGTATCATGTGAGAAAGTTGAACTACAGACAAATGACTTTACTATGGAAAGAAGCTTTCTGTAAAAAAAACAAAAAACAGTATTCACCTTTACTTGAAATATGCATAAATCTCACTGACAGTAGGCTCAACAAGAACAATATTAACTATACAACTACCTTTTGCACGAAGGAGACAGTATGATCTTTCAGAAAAACCTCCCTAAACCCATCAGTTTGAACATCAGGTAGCAGGCAGACAGAGCATATACGTCCCACAGCACAACAGCTGTAATATATTCTTCCCCTTTAGTTAGCTGTTAACTCAGGCATAACCTCAGCCACCACTTCCCAAAACAAACATTAACAACGCTTAAATGGACAACAGGCTTTATACTAAATAAAATAGTATAATATATTGCACTGTCATTTCTTCACTGAGCCAGTACTTTTTCTCTGGGAAATCTGAAATACCACCTAAGCATTTGGTTTAGATATGTAGCAAGCTTTTAGATAGGTAGTAAGTAGAAAAATCATCTTTGCAAGTTAAAGGTAACATGCATCATATTGAATAGGTCGATGCCTGGCTGTGTAGCTGGTGCCATACTCAAGGTTTTGGCTTCCATGATTGTGGATCTACCTGTGAGAAATCATATTTATTGAGAGATGATGAGATTCACCTGACCAAGTAGGGCAAGAGTCTCTTTGCCAACAAGCTTGCCCAAATTCTAAGTGGGACTTTAATCTAGATTTTGTGGTGGAGAGGAATGAAGTTTTGAGCAACACAGAAGAGCCAGGGGCTGCTGATGCATTGGGACCAAACAGCTGCAAAGAAATCAGGACTTGTTCTATAAACATCAGAACTGAAGTGCCTCCACACCAATACACAAAGCATGCGAAACAAACAGGATTTGGAAGCTACTGAGCATATAGAAAGCTGTGATCTAACTGCTATCACTGAAACTTGGTGGGATCAATCACACAATGGAGCACTGCAATCAATGCCTGTAAACTATTCTGGAAGGACAGATAAGAAAGAAAGGGGGAGTGCTTGTAGTCTGTGTGAAAAAAAGTTTGACTGCACAGAGCAGTGTTTGAAAAATAGGCTAAGAGCTTCTTGGGTGAAAAATGAGAAGTCAAACCAACAAGGGAAACCTCATGGTTGGTGCTTATGACAGCCCGCCCAGTCAAGAGAATGCTGCTGACAAAGCATTCGTAACATTAAGTACCAGAAGCATCATGGTAGCAGGCTCTGATCCTGCTGGGGGACTTCAATCACTACAAAATGATGTGTCTTTACTTTTATGGAGTCCTATATAGGAAGAGAATCTATTAACTTCTTAGCTGTTAAACAGCATTTCTCCCCTCATCATTTGTTAGTTCAACAATCCACAGAAAGATCCGAGTTGCTACAGATGATGCATTTCCTGAACTGCTTATTACTTATTAATTCAAGCAGCTAATGTCCTTTCCAGATCACAGCTTGTTAAAAAAAGTGGTTACAAAAGGGTCATGTTGGTTTTAAGAAGGGAAATACAAAAATTTCCTCTTTCCACATATTGCAGGTTGCACATCAACATCGTTATCCTCAAGGTATTTTTAGGTTGTTTGAACCATCGTCACCCCATAGCAGCACTTACTTATCACTGTCCTGATTTGCATGTTGTAGAGAGAGTCTCAGAAGTAGGCAAGGTTGAGATTTTGTAAATCTCTTCAAGTATTATGAAATACACCCCTTTCACCCCTCCAAGGAGGATTCCAACACAAATCTTCAAGAACGTGAAGTCTAAAACTATGAAATATAGAATGGACTAAAAAAAAAAACAACTTTTCTTCTGATTTGCAGCAATTCTTTCACATTTGGTCTATGGCATTTCTTCCACATCTCAATTCCAGAAGATTGTTTTCCTCTCTTACAGACCTTCCTCTTTTAATTGCTTCCTCCAATAGTTCTTCAGAAAGGCATTTTGATTCTGTAAAAAATATCTATTTTCCTCTTACATAGAAGAATCCCACAAGAGTAACGAAAGAAACCCTAAAATATTATTTAGGCTGTTGATCCAACCTTGGTTAAAAAAAATAAGACTGTAATTGCTTGCTTTCAAGTTGCACCCAGAATCTGGGACTGATATTGTCTCAAATCAGCCATCCCACAAAAAAGTTAGAATAAAAAACTTTTGAACAAAATAGTGTTCAAATGACACAAAGGTTACTCAGATCAGTTTGCTCCATATATGATACACCTACTTTTCTTCTGAAGGCACATCTTACCTTTGTTTCCATACTGTATTGGTGGCAGGTCATAAGGTACAGGAAAATGAGTTGCTGAGTCACTACTTTCTCGAAGCATTTTCCCTCCCACATGAAAGTAAGCTTTGTCCAGTCCCTGTGAAGGAAAAGAAACACACAGAAGACAGCCTTATTAGGTTTTGGGGAAAAAAGACAAACCTAACCCACAGTAGATTCTCATTAAGATTTATTAATAAACAAATACTTAAGTAATGTGTCCAGTTCTGGGCCCCTCAATTCAAGAAGGATGTTGAGGTGCTGGAACATGCCCAGAGAAGGGCAACAAAGCTGGTGAGGGGCCTGGAGCACAAATCCTATGAGGAGAGGTTGAGGAAGCTGGGCCTGTTTAGCCTGGAGAAGAGGAGGCTCAGGGGTGATCTTATTACTGTCTACAACTACCTGAAGGGGCATTGTAGCCAGGTGGGGGGTGGCCTCTTCTCCCAGGCAACCAGCAATAGAACAAGGGGACACAGTCTCAAGTTGTGCCAGGGTAGGTATAGGCTGGATATTAAGAGGAAGTTCTTCACAGAGAGAGTGATTGGCATTGGAATGGGCTGCCCAGGGAGGTGGAGGAGGCACCGTCCCTGGGGGTCTTCAAGAAAAGACTGGATGAGGCACTTAGTGCCGTGGTCTAGTTGATTGGATAGGGCTGGGTGCTAGGTTGGACTGGATGATCTTTGAGGTCTCTCCCAACCTGGTTGATTCTATGATTGTATGAAAATATTTTGTCACCATTATTGAGATTAGGTACTTCCTAAAATACATTCTAGTCTTAAAAACTCAGCTTCTCTTATTGCTACTATTTCAGGCTCTTCTATTTTACATTAAATTGACTTGGCCTTGCAGCTGAGCCCACATTGAATGTACTCTACCTTCTCAATCCCTTACAGATACACTCATCTAATTCCACATTCAATAGGTAAAGATGCTCATAGTCTTGCTTGTGTGAGCAATTCAATCCAAACCACATAAAGTCTTTGCTAGTACAATATGACAGCACAATAAAATGATGATATCGCAGTATCACCAAGGTTGGAAGAGACCTCATAGACCATCAAGTCCAACCCTTTACCACAGAGCTCAAGGCTAGAACATGGCACCAAGTGCCACCTCCAATCCTGCCTTCAACAGCTCCAGGGACGGCGACTCCACCACCTCCCCGGGCAGCCCATTCCAGTGTCCAATGACTCTCTCAGGGAAGAACTTTCTCCTCACCTCAAGCCTAAATTTCCCCTGGCGCAGCTTGAGGCTGTGTCCTCTCGTTCTGGTGCTGGCCATCTGAGAGAAGAGAGCAACCTCCCCCTGGCTACAACCTCCCCTCAGGTAGTTGCAGACAGCAATAAGGTCTCCCCTGAGCCTCCTCTTCTCCAGGCTAACCAATCCCAGCTCCCTCAGCCTCTCCTCATAGGGCTATGCTCAAGGCCTCTCGCCAGCCTCGTCGCCCTTCTCTGGACACACTCAAGCATCTCAATGTCCCTCCTAAACTGGGGGGCCCAGAACTGAACACAGCACTCAAGGTGTGGTCTAACCAGACCTCCCTGCTCCTGCTGACCACACCATGCCTGATTTTGCCTCAGAAGCTCCTGAGTAAGACTCTGGGCTATGGAACACGTTACTCAACCAGGCTCTCTGAGGAGATGCACATGCTTTTAAAAATAACTCATGTCTATCTTCACGCAGAAATTAAAATAAGTCACACATTTTGTCTGTTTGGAGCATTTCCTGGATCTTGACAGCTCTCACTACCGTTTCCAAAAAAACAGATCAGCAGGACCTTGCCTAAAAAAGCTCTGCCTGCCTTATAACTTTTCCCTCAATCATAATCTATTCAGAGATGTTTTTTTTCCCCTCTGCAGCTGCATTTTGTTCTTTGACTACTGCTCATAATAATACATTTTGAAAGGTTGAAAGCTACATTTCTCAGTTGGGAAAGCTGCCTTTTTTTTAAACTTATGAAACTTTAGCTGTTGTTGTGGGTTCAACTAGTGCTTTACCCTTATACATTGTAAAAGCATGGATTGCTTTCCTTTACCTGAGTGAGGACTGACACCCATATCACTATGGTATTTTGGTAATATTGAAGTAGTTTCTACAGGAGAGAGACGATTGTGCCACTGGATGATTATGGGACTCTCCCCCGCCAGTGAACAGAAATTCCCACTCTTAGAAAAAGTGTTTAAAAACTGACTAGTTTGGGTAGTAAAGAATTAAGGATGCACACAAACTTTGCAGTGTCCATGCTGCTCTGGCCAGGAAAATATACAATAAAATCCTTCCCCAAACATTGATGTGTACTTAATCAAAATAGAGCTTTACTCAACTTTATCAGAACGCTTCTGTTGTAAGAAGCTCATAGTGACAAATTCAGGTATCTAAACCCAGAGTTCCTTGTCCTGGAAAACATGTTTTTAGGTGCGTCTATCTGTGAATTTTGGAAACCTTTTCATGAGGTTTAACAACTTCAAGCCCACATCTAAAATCGCAGGTCACCGTTGTACTTATTTTCCCACCCCTGCCCTGTGTTTTCTCACAGAGGACACAAGATTTCACCACAGAAACCAGAAAAATCAAAGAAGAACAAGGAACTGTTCAAGGCAAGATTGGACGTGGCACTTGGTGCCATGGTCTAGCCTTGAGCTCTGTGGTAAAGGGTTGGACTTGATGATCTGTGAGGTCTCTTCCAACCTTGGTGATACTGTGATCTACATGACTCTGGAAGTTAGTGCTACACAGTCAAATAACACAGCCTACTTTATCTTGGTTCTGATCCAAGCTGAGCTATGACTGAAGGTGCTTGGTTGACTTGTTTGGACTGAGCAAAAATGTAAGACATTCGGTTCTGATGATCAGACATGTAACTGCTGGCTGCTCTCTAATCCAGACTCAGCTCATACACCCATCCTTACAGACAACTACGAGTATTTTACTTCTAAATACTACTGGTAATTTTCTGTGACTGATTATCTAGATAAAATTGTGGCATTCAATAACACTAAGTAAGCTATCATTGGTTAGTTCTCAGTTCAACAACAACCACTATATTTCTGAGCTTATATTTCCAAAACCTGACTGGCCAGTACCTTATTGCTGTCTACAACTACCTGAAGGGTGGTTGTGGCCAGAAGGAGGTTGCTCTCTGCTCTCAGGTGGCCAGCACCAGAACAAGAGGACACAGCCTCAAGCTACACCAGGAGAAATTTAGGCTGGAGGTGAGGAGAAAGTTCTTCACTGAGAGAGTCATTAGACACTGGAATGGGCTGCCCAGGGAGGTGGTGGAGTCGCTGTCCCTGGAGCTGCTCAAGGCAGGATTGTACATGGCACTTGGTGCCATGGTCTAGCCTTGAGCTCTGTGGTAAAGGGTTGGACTTGATGATCTGTGAGGTCTCTTCCAACCTTGGTGATACTGTGATATTCTTCATCAGGCCTTTTGAAAGTATTTCATAAACTCTTACACTGTTTTACACAGTTTGTCTTAAAACCTTATTATATGTGGAAGCTCTGAGGAGAAACTATTTATTTAGAAAGCTTTCCATTAGACACCACCAAGTTGTTTTTTTATTTGCTTTTGTTTCAAACAAAATAATCACTGCAACACATTTCCCAGAAATCCATACTAGTTGTTAGTGGTGTTTCCTCAACATGTTTTACACATTAAAGATGCAGTTTATTTCAGCCTCTGGAAAGGAATCCCCAGCAGCTGAAAGAGCAAGCTGAACACGAACAAGAGTGAAGATGTAGGAGGTGAGAAAGAAATGGAGATTGAAAGGGAAATGCAGTTCAAACACAGGACACGATCTTCTTTTTAATCTTCATTACTTTTTAATCAAAAAGAAGCTTGTGATCTAAGACTGTACTAAAACTGTAAATGATGACAGCTGCTGCTATGTTGAAAACAACCATTCAGCATTTCTGAGAGTGCACATTAGCATACCAGGCCAAGACCCAACCTCAAAGCATAAAATCTGGAAGCATTGTAAGAAACAGACAAAACCTGGCAGTCAACAGATGGCAAGCGAAGCACAATCTACTTCCAAGTTCATATCCAGCAAAGAACAGACAACACAAACCACAGAGCTATTGTGGGTTTTCAGCTTGGGAATTTAAGTGAATACTATTTAAAGCCACAAGGGTAGCGTGGCCGAGCGGTCTAAGGCGCTGGATTAAGGCTCCAGTCTCTTCGGGGGCGTGGGTTCGAATCCCACCGCTGCCACAATTCTTTAGCTGTCAGCCTGCATGACCTCAATTAAAAGTGTTCTCCAATGTGTAGCACTCCAAGTCTTAGCCTCCACTAGAATCACCTCATTAGCTCTGTGATCAAACCGTATGAGACAACAGAGAAGCAGACCTGGCGCTATTAAACTGCCATTCCAAGAGTTAGAGCGGGGACTGAGTCTCTCAGGGCCAAGGAAGTTATGTGGCAAAACACTTCATCTTCTTTGTATTCTGCACACTTTTACTTACAAAATGAAGAAAAATTCAGTTTCTAAAAGCATTGGTCTGTGCTTAATTCTCCATTATTCTACTCACCTGAGACTACTCGACTACACAGTATGTTAAAATCACACTGAGCCAGGGACAGCCTTGACAACCAGACTAAGTTATCAAAGAAACATTTTTTGTGCGGTGCTAACTACAAGGCACACGCATAAGGCTGCTTCATAGTCTAAGCACTGCAACTTGAATGTCTGATGACTATGTGTCTATAAGGGAAATTCTAATATTTGTCTCTGACTACCTCCTTGTGTCTCTGCAGGCACTTCCCCATAAACACAGCAGTAACAGCTACAATCTCCATCCCTACTTTGCACCTACACACAGTATCTATCATGTGACCAACTTAAAGGTGACTTCCTTTTTGCCACTCTTCTCAATTAGGCATTTATATTTAGGAAAGAGAGAAAGATAACTAAGTATTCTCCTCTAAAATCACAGTATCACAGTAGTATTAGGATTGGAAGAGACTTCACAGACCATCAAGTCCAACCCCTTACCACAGAGCTCAAGGCCAGACCATGGCACCAAGTGCCACGTCCAATCCTGCCTTCAACAGCTCCAGGGACGGCGACTCCACCACCTCCCCGGGCAGCCCATTCCAGTGTCCAATGACTCTCTCAGTGAAGAACTTTCTCCTCACCTCAAGCCTAAATTTCCCCTGGTGTAGCTTGAGGCTGTGTCCTCTCGTTCTGGTGCTGGCCACCTGAGAGAAGAGAGTAACCTCCTCCTGGCCACAACCACCTCTCAGGTAGTTGTAGACAGCAATAAGTCACCCCTGAGCCTCCTCTTCTCCAAGCTAACCAATCCCAGCTCCCTCAGCCTCTCCTCGTAGGGCTGTGCTCAAGGCCTCTCCCCAGCCTCGTCGCCCTTCTCTGGACACGCTCAAGCATCTCAATGTCCCTCCTAAACTGGGAGGCCCAGAACTGAACACAGCACTCAAGGTGTGGTCTAACCAGTGCAGAGTACAGGGGCAGAATGACCTCCCTGCTCCTGCTGGCCACACCATTCCTGATGCAGGCCAGGATGCCATTGGATCTCTTGGCCACCTGGGCACACTGCTGGCTCATGTTCAGGCAGGTATCAATCAGTACCCCCAGATCCCTCTCTGTCTGGCTGCCCTCCAGCCACTCCGACCCCAGCCTGTATCTCTGCATGGGGTTGTTGTGGCCAAAGTGCAGCACCCTGCACTTGGAGCTATTGAACCCCATCCCATTGGACTCTGTCCATCTGTCCAGGTGGTCAAGGTCCCGCTGCAGAGCCCTTCTGCCTTCCAACTCAGTCACATCTGCCCCCAGCTTAGTGTCATCTGCAAACTTGCTGATGACTGACTCCATGCCCTCATCCAGATCATCTATGGAGATGTTAAAGAGGATGGGGCCCAGCACTGATCCCTGAGGGACACCACTAGTGACTGGCCGCCAGCTGCATGTGGCACCATTCACCACCACTCTCTGGGTCCGGCCCTCCAGCCAGTTCCTAACCCAGCACAGAGTGTTGCCATTCAAGCCATGGGCTGACAGCTTAGCCAGCAGTTTGCTGTGGGGGACAGTGTCAAAGGCCTTGCTGAAGTCCAGATAGACCACATCCACAGGCCTCCCCACAGCCACCAAGCGGGTCACCTGATCATAGAAGGAGATCAGGTTAGAAAGGCAGGATCTGCCCTTCCTAAACCCATGCTGGCTGGGCCTGAGCTCTTTGCCATCCCTCAGGTGTGCTCTTATCATCCCTATGTATAAGATGTTTGCAGTCTTGGAAGTTTTATATGAGTTTGAATTAAATTGTGTTCTGAGAGTTCTGGAACTCAAACATAAGCGTGAAGCATACTGGCAGATTTTAGTACCACCATCTGTACAGCAGCACAAAAAAGATCTGTGAGGGCTGCAGAGAAAGCATTGTACTTACAGATCTTTCAATTATGCTAGTTGACAAAAATCAAACTGAACTTTATCATGAAGTTTGATATATTAGAGTGACATTTCTCATGTCACAGATTTAAATCTGGAGAAACAGGCTCAGATATATACTTGCATCTCATGTACCCTTTGTGTCTCCACTCACTCTTCTCCCAACCCAAATGACACTGCTTTTCTCTATTTTTTTTTCCTGTAGGGACTCTTCAGCCTAGAAACAGACTGAAAAGGCAGTCTGAAAAATGTGAAAAATGTCTTCTCACCCAACACCAGCTGCTACTTCAAATTAACCAGTGTGACAAAAGGGGAGCGATCTGGGGGATGGACAATGCCATTTGTAGTGCACAATGTTTTTCTTAGCCAGGTGGTAGCCATTTACACCTAAACTGATCAGTCTTTTCCATAATCTCCAGCTACAAAAATCAAGCCAAAAGAAGGTTCTCTCAATATGATGTTACACTCACCTTCATCCCTGCCTCCCTGAACTCACCTGATTGTGCTGAGCTGGTTTATGGAACAACACTTTGAAAAACAGTGCAATTTGGTTTTTGCCAGTTTGAGCAGATATAAAGCACGAGGTATCAGCTGAACACCAGTGCCAGTATAACAGTCACAGACAGTTTACTGTCATGGTAGTGCCAACTGATACAGTTTCACATGTTATGCTATTCTAATGCTTTTACATGTTTGAGATTCCAACGCACATTATTAGGTGGCTAATTCTCAAATAGGCAGATCTGCTGAGTCAAACAGGTACAGCAACGTACTTGTCACTAGAACATGATCATAAGTTGCAGCAAAGCTTCACTATGTATTATTGTTTCTAGGCTAAGAGATTGAGCTTGCAACAGGCTTAAGGGAGATGGGTCTTGAAGAAACAAAAATGACTCCACCAGCATTCTTTCTGCAAAACTGAACATCACCTAGAAGTACAGTGTGAGACAGATCAAGATCTTGGGCAGATTTCAGTAGCTTCTGTTGTGATCCACTGCAGGTATAGAAATCAGATTAAATTTACTCCAAGTAACTACCTACTTCAGTTCCTGCTGAAGACTCCTCCTCTACTGAATAGCATTGAAAGCTTTCCAGACTTTAATACCAAAGAATGGCTCACAAGACAAAATTCTCATCTCTACATGCTAATGACACTTTTGAAATAAATTATTTTTGACAGACAGATCCCAAGGGTCAGATCCTATCATTAGAAAGCAGAGTGCCAATTTACTGAAATGTACCCTTCAAGCACGTTTTCAATACTAAATAAATCTCTTCAAGGTATTTGGAGCTATCTTCTTGAAATACTGGCTCCTAAAGCTGTATAAAAGTTAAAACTTTGCCAAAAGCATTGGTGTCTACTAGAACACTACAAGTGTATTGAATTAATGAAAGGTGAGTTGCTGTAATGACAGCAGCTTGTACAACTGTGCCTGAGGAAGCCATGAACTAATGTGGACACTGCTAGCACAGTCATAACATGAAACCTACCATAGCTCTGCATCTGGTAATTCTCAAGAAAGAAACATCTTGTGTTCATAAAACAGTACTTGGTTTTCACATAAGATTGCATCATCATAGAATGGTTTAGTTTGGAAGGGACATCAAGGATCATCCAGCTCCAACCTCCTGCTATAGGCAGAGACACCTCCCACTAGAACAGGTTGCCCAAGGCCTCACCTAGCCTGGCCTTGAACATCTCCAGGGAGATGTTCAACCTCCCTGGGCAACCTGTTCCAGTGTCTCACTACTCTCACTGTAAAGAACCCTTTCCTAACATCTAGTTTGAACCTCCCCTCTTCCAGTTTAAACCCATTACCCCTCACCCTGTCATTACAAAACCTTGTAAACAGTCCCTCCCCAGTCTTCCTGTAGGTCCCCTACTATAAGGTATCCTCAAAACCTTCTCTTCTCCAAGCTGAAGAGCCCCAGGTCTTGTAGCCTGTCCTCATAGCAGAGGTGCTCCAGCCCTCTGAGCATCTTTGTGGCCCTCCTCTGGACTCACTCCAACAGTTCCATGTCCTTCTTGTGTTGGGGGCTCCAGAACTGCACAGAGTACTCTGGGGGGGTCTGATGAGAGCAGAGTAAAGGGGGAGAATCCCCTCCCCTGCCCTGCTGGCCACACTTCTCTTGATGCAGCCCAGACACAGTTGCTGTCTGGGATGCCTGTGCACACTGCCAGTTCATGCTGAGCTTTTCATCAACCCAGACCCCCAGGTCCTTTTCCTCAGGGCTGCTTTCTAGCTATTCACCACCCAGCCTGTATTTGTGCTTGAGATTGCACCAACCCAAGCGCAGGACCTTACACTTAGCCTTGTCAAATGACATGAGGTTGGCCTGGGCCCACCTCTGCAGCCTGTCCTTATCCATATTCTTTGTCACCAGCTCTCCATTTCCCTTCTGGAAGGGTCCCACATTCTCCCTAGTCCTCCTTTTCTCACTAATATACCTGAAGAAGTTCTTCTTGTTCCCCTTAATGTCTTTAGTCAGATTTAATTCTAGCTGTGCTTTAGCTTTCCTAACCTGAGCTCTGGTTGCACAATTTCTTTGTATTTGTCCCAGGTTCTCTGTCCTTGTTCCACTCTCTGTAGGCTTCCTTCTTGCATCTAAGTGTGTCCAGGAGCTCTTTATTCATCCATGCACACCTCCTGGCCTTCTTACCTGCCCTCCTCTTTTTTGGAAGGCATTGCTCCTGGGCCTGGAGGAGGTGATCCTTCAACACTGACCAGCTTTCCTGGGCCCCCCTTCCTTCCAGAGTTTTTTCCCATGGCATCCTGACAAGGAGGTCCCTGAAGAGGTTGAAGTCTGCTCTTCTGAAGTCCAGAGCAGCAAGTTTGCTGTGCACCCTCCTTGGTGCCTTGAGGATCTTAAACTCTACAGTTTCATGGTCACTGCAGCCAAGGCTACTCTTCAGCTTCACTCACCAGCCCCTCCTTGGTGAGAACAGGGTCCAGCATAGCAGCTTTTCTTGTGGGTTCCTCTACCACTTGGAGGAAGAAGTTATCATCAGTGTGTTCCAGGAACCTCTTAGATTGCTGGTGCTCTGCTGTGCTGTCCTTCCAACAGATATCAGGGTGGTTGAAGTCCCTCATGAGGACCAAGGCCTGTGATCGTGGAGGTTCTCCTATTCGTTTGTAAAGGGCCTCCTCTGCTTCACCTTCCTGATCAGGAGGTCTGTAGCAGACTCCTACTATGATGCCACTTCCCCTGCCTTCCCTTTAACCTCTACTCACGAGCTCTCTTTCACATTGCACATCCCCAGGTGGAGGTCCATGGACTCGAGTTCATCTCTGAATCTAGTTTAGCACTGATGTATGTTTGTGAATTCTCCAAAAAGCCATTTAGTTCCCTAACAACCACACTTTACTCTCTCCAATGCAGCTTAAACTTCTATAAACCTATTATAGGTACAAGTAAAAACACTGGCCATAGCTTTTTCATTTTACACTGACTATTAAATTATGTTTATATTAAACTTTAAGAAGAAATAAAGCAGCACAGAAACTGTATTTTTCATTACTTTTTCCTTTTAAAGAGAGAAGGTGGACACATGCAAGATGAAAACTAGAACTTCACTGTTGCTGTAAGGTTGAGTTACACTGGTGTTAGATAAGATAGCACAGTGACACTATCACAGTCTTAAAGCCTGAAATATTTTTGTGACTCATCCTTAAAAAAAATCAGATACTAGGGAGCAGTGGAATAGATTTGCTATGGACAGACCTTGCTTTAATTAATCTGATATTAACTTTCAACTATACTATACAAGACTGCAGTTTGGGCTCTAAGCTTAAGAAGCATAATAGCTCCCAATTCCTTTTGCTATGTTAGGAACAAAGTAAACATTTGGCCATCAGTGACTCTTCTGCACTACATGAAGTTTTTACAATGCTTGTTGTTTCAACTGATGTCAAAAAACAACATAGAACTAGACAACAATAAGTGAATTTGACCTTTTACTGAACATAGTGGGGATTGGAGCAGGAACACCCTGCTTTTTCTAGAAGGCAAATTAAAAGGAAAAATAAGAATGCTAGAAGTCAACACGTTGAGATCATGCATATGAATGCAGAAAGCAGCAAAAAATGCTGAAAATCCTTTAAGACTGAAAAGCAATGTAGCCACCCTCTCATACCAAGCAGAATTATCCCTAGGCCCAAGAGGTTTGGCAAAAAATGGGAGCAAACAGGTCAAGTTTTTCAGTGTTTGTCTCAAACAAGCAGACCCAACCAATGTCTTTTTTGCCTCTCCCTGATGACTACAAGGCTAAAGCTTCATTAGGAACTGTTTACCAAACACTATTTACCAAAAAAGTTCTTTATGTTGTCATTACTAGTAGAGTACTCATATTAAAGGGGAATTCATCTCTAACCTTCTGCTTACACAAGTGTTGTTTTGTTGTTTTTCAGAGTGTAATGTTATCACAGTATCACCAAGGTTGGAAGAGACCTCACAGATCATCAAGTCCAACCCTTTATCACAATTCTCAAGGCCAGACCATGGCACCAAGTGCCACGTCCAATCCTGCCTTGAACAGCTCCAGGGACGGCGACTCCACCACATCCCCGGGCAGCCCATTCCAGTATCCAATGACTCTCTCAGTGAAGAACTTTCTCCTCACCTCAACACCAATACTTCCTACTATAGGGAAGTGTAGGATTTTTCTTGTTTCAGTCTCTCATTAATTAATTCATTTTCTCCAAGTTTTCTTTCATGTACACCATGCTGGAGAATGTCTGAGACTGTCTGTAAGGTTCACAGCATCAGAGGCCACACAACTGTGTAAACTCCTTAATAAATGTCAAAAGGCAAATACAAGATTTCTTTAGTTACAGTCAGAGGAACATATACTAAAGAGGCATCACATACATATTGTTGATTGTGCTTATCCCTATGGCATCTGCTACAACTGATACAAGGTAGACAGACCTTAGTTACCATAAAAATATTTTATGTCTCCCAAACCCCTGCTCCAAACAGCAGAATAAGTTCTTTGGGGTCAGACTTACCTTCTCCATAGCAAGACTGCTGTCAGATAGGTTTGGAAGATAGAATCCTTTAGTTTTTAAACTGTTTTTTATGAAGATGTTCTTAAATCAGTATTGGGTATTTTAGAAGACACATTTAACACCTTGTTCTCAAAACAGAATGTTTGAGAAGTGACAGTCACATGGCTTTGTAAATGTATTTCAGTGAAATAACAAGAGCAGCAAATCAGCACAACATTTGCAATCGTCTTCCAGGTTACAACCCATGTGCATCATTTCAACATGAATATGCACTTACAGCCTAGTGCTAAGCACAAAAGAAGAGACTTCATCATCCTTTTCAGCAAGATTTAGCATAAAATAGCGTTAAAAAAATATTACTGCCTTTCAGTAACACAAAAGTCGCATCAATACCAAATGCACACTTGCTGTGTACTTTCGATTTAAGAGTATCTTGTATACAAAACTCTACTTGCTATCAGCTTTCCAGCCTGCAAACACAGAAGCTAGTAAACAGATTATTCACACCTGTATTCATCAATACTTGCAATTTCTCATCATATCCCAGGATAGGTACCTAAACTACGTACTTACAAATGCTGAAGGCAAGAAAAGAACTCCAAGTTCATATGAACGGATCATCAGTTGGGTGCCGTTTTTCTCCAGAGCTCCCCAGGCTGCTTTAGATAGATTTGCACTGCAAAGAGCAATAAAGCATTTCAGTGAGGCAAAATCATCACAGCAGAAAATGCTGAAGTTTAACAGCTGTAGCAACACACTTCTAACAAGAGAATAGTCTTTTCATAAGAACTGATCTGGGTGTTATTCCTCCCTGCTATTTTGGCAGCACAGTGGGAGCAGTAGAGACAATATATAGATGGGTATTCATACAACACATGGATAATTACACAAGCCTACTTGTGTCATTCACATTTACAAGACATTCAGACTTTTGAACCTTCTCTGCACATCTCAGAAAAGAACTTGGTAAATAGCTTCAGTTTGAGGATTTAGGAATATTAAAAGGCTAGCACAATTATGATTACTGACATTATAATAAACCTAGTGCAGGGCACGTTTGCAGGACTTACATGGTATCTTTTGTCCATGGCATTTTGTTTACAAAAATATAGCAAAGAACTAATTATTACAGTATCACAGTATCACCAAGGTTGGAAGAGACCTCATAGATCATCAAGTCCAACCCTTTACCACAGAGCTCAAGGCTAGACCATGGCACCAAGTGCCACCTCCAATCCTGCCTTCAACAGCTCCAGGGATGGCAACTCCACCACCTCCCTGGGCAGCCCATTCCAGTGTCCAATGACTCTCTCAGTGAAGAACTTTCTCCTCACCTCAAGCCTAAATTTCCCCAGCTTGAGGCTGTGTCCTCTCGTTCTGGTGCTGGCCACCTGAGAGAAGAGAGCAACCTCCTCCTGGCTACAACCTCCCCTCAGGTAGTTGTAGACAGCAATAAGGTCTCCCCTGAGCCTCCTCTTCTCCAGGCTAACCAATCCCAGCTCCCTCAGCCTCTCCTCGTAGGGCTGTGCTCAAGGCCTCTCTCCAGCCTCATCGCCCTTCTCTGGACACACTCAAGCATCTCAATGTCCCTCCTAAACTGGGAGGTATTTCTGGTTTAATGTGCTATTCAGCACTGTATTATAGCTAATCCTTCATCAGTAGCAGCTATAAGTAGATAAAGTTAGAGGCAAAATACAAACCTGTTTCTGTGGTCAATATCTACTTCTACATCAAAATACAAAGCTGAAACTATGTTTTAACTAACAGACATATTGGATGCTTTTAGATAGTAGCAAGCAGTGGAACGGAAGAAACATGAGAAAAAAAGGAACTATGAATTTCTATATTTAGTGGACTAAGTATCATATCTGAATGACTTAAATACTTTAAAACCCCCAATGCCTTAATCACTAATCCTATTGCAAGCCAACAGTATGAATAATGAAATTTAAAGAGCCAGAATATAAAGAAGACAAAAGGTAACTGAGCATTTAAGAATAAGGATAAAAAGATAATAACCTATATCATATACAGGTGCACACACACAAAAAAATCATTTTTGGCAAAACTGAATCATATCTGTGTTTTTCATTCACAATGAGACATTTTCTCCTCATGACAGGAAATTTCCTGCTTTCTTTCTGTCTTTAAAAATCAAACAACAGAAATTCAAAGCTACGCTTCAAGCTGGACTGCTTAACGACTTAATCTGACAAAAGATCAGATTCAAAACATTAGATACCTGGATGTTTCACAACAAAGTAGCACAAGAATCTTTGCTTTAACCTGTATTTATCTGTGTATAAGCCCAGAACACATGAACAGCACGCACTAAAGAAACATAACTCAGATTTTACAAGTGCTTATCATTTCAGTTGATGCTGAACCCTGAAATTGGCAGTTACAGCCCAAACAAGATTTTGGAGCAACTGCCAACAGGTTTTGACATAATCACTTCAACCTACTGCCCCAAGAGGCAATGCAATGAAGAAAGAGTAAGTATGGACAAAAATTTCACAGTATCATCAGGGTTGGAAGAGACCTCACAGATCATCAAGTCCAACCCTTTACCACAGAGCTCAAGGCTAGACCATGGCACCAAGTGCCACGTCCAGTCCTGCCTTCAACAGCTCCAGGGATGGCGACTGCATACAGTATCATGAGGATTATGGCAGTAACTCACCTAGGCCTGCAACTGACAAGAACTTTATATGTTACTTTTTTTTTAAGTGATAGGTGTCCAGTTAGCTGTTTACCTGGTAACCAAGAACCATGCAATCTTCTGGAAGTCAGGAGAGGATCTCATGTATGTCTTAATGTGAGGTATAGCACGGCTTCGACCTGAGACTTCTGCTGACCATTTGCTAGAAAAAGAAATGGAGTTTTTTTCACATGCACATTTATTTTAAGGTCTAAAAAACAGTCACTATTCTACAGTGCCAGGCTTTCAACAATACTTCCATATACTGGTCACATTTAATATTTGTTTTCCTTTGAAGACTAACAGTGGTTATGTCTTCAAGCAAAGGAGCTTGGCACCAAATTAAACCTCACAAAATTCCCTAAGTTTAACAAATTGTAATAAACAAGAAGTAGAGGCAAGGAACAACTGATAGATTGTTGACACCACCCTTCCTCTTCTGTATTCTGTGCTCCACTGAGTAATTTGAGGTGTCAGTAGAAGTTATATCTGTGTGTACATATGAAAAAATAGTTTAAAACAATAAATCACTGCTGGTGCAATTCAGCATCAATACTACAGAACTAAGCCATAAGCAAGAAGTAAATATGTATACACACATAACTGATGTAATTATAGTATTTAGAAGCATTTTGCACTCACAGTTGCTAGTCCTCACTCAAAATCAGGAATAAGGCTTCAAAATATATTTTCCTCCACCAAGAGGCTTTTTCCTCACTTTGGAATATAATAGGCTCTGGTTTTGGTTGTCACAATCTTGTTTCCCTAATTTAGCATTCTCTTCTAAAAGGCAACTCAAAAAGAGCCAATCAGCTCTGAAAAACCTCTTAAGTGTACCATAATCATTTGAAAGCCTAGGAGGACTAAAGTGAAAGGGATGAAATTAAGTACTTTAGTTAATGTTCAGGATTAATTTTCATGAGAATTAAGACAAGAGGATTTGCAGGTCAGCAAGACCCACTTACATTAACAACCCTATCCTCTGATGAAGAAAACTGTTTCTGAGAACTGGCCATGTATTCCTAAAGGGCAGGAGCTAAAAACCACTGTATGCATGTTTGGACCAAACAAGATTCAATCCACACTGAAGTCTCTTTCTGAAGGACAGACTAAGCATAGTAAAAGTGGAAATTGAACACAGATTTTTTTTTTAGATCTATCTCACTGTCTTACTTGAGAACAAAGTTCACTTTCCACTATAAACCACAATAATCTCGAGATACTACCTCAGTCTCCTGCCTTTTTGCCTCCTTATCTTTGGCAGACACAATTAAGCACTGTGTTTTAGCAAGAGTGCTACCACTTCCATTTACTAATTATAGTAATGTAATTGAAATTAAAAGCAATTAGAAATGAGGAAATTGATATTCCAGAAACTTAAAACTGGGAAGAGGAACATGCATTTTAGCCATATGTTCTTCAGTAGGACAAGACAAATATCTATGAATAAAATGGGAATGAAATAAATGGATGATGTTCTGATGAGGTGTGGTTGTTTGGGGTCTTTGTTTGTGGTCAGCTTTTTTGTTTTGCTTTGTTGGTGTTTGTTTTGTTTGGATTTTTTGTGGGTTTTGCTGTTTGGGTTTTTGTTGCTGATGATGTTTGGTTTGCCTTTTTTATTTTGAGAGTGGTTGGGTTTTCTAAGTAATTACCTCATTGGAAAAAACACTGATGCTTTTAATGAAAACATTATTAGCAAAACAGGGATTAAGAACTGTTTCTCCTCTGCCTAGAAGTCATCTTATCCCCATACCGCATAAGGGAACAATAAATGGAATTTCAGACAGGTACTGACCCATTTAATCTGTCCTTTATAAAGCTAAATTTTATTTCCTGGATTAAGGGAAAAAAAGGCCAACAGATTACAAAATGTCTAAAAGTAAAGCACAAGATCAGTTGCTCAGTACAGCAAGGAGGAGAGCATATTTCAATGTAACACCATTCACACAGTAGCTAAGAAACCCTTCCAATAATCATTTCCTATCATCAGAAAAGTAAAATCCTTCTCTTTTTCTCTAAGTATGTCTTTTCATTCAGCTCTGGTGGGATTCCTGCCTTCTTGCTGGTTTTGTATTACTTTCCAATAAGTTAAAGGCTCTGATCTGTCTACTGCCCAAAGTTATACATTATAGAAAGTCTCATCTTATGGTAACCTTGAACTAAGGATATTTAGTATAAGATCTTAAGTGTATCTCATATTTAATTCTACTGAAATAGGATTTTTTCCTCTGTCTCAGGTAACCAGAGAAAAGAAGCAGCTATACATTAACCTGCTCTATGGCAACACTTTACATGAAGGCTCTCTGCAAGGATCACTGTCTTATATTACTGCAGAGTAAGAATCTGCATATGAGTAGTCACTATAGGGTAATTCTGCAGGGTCACTTGCCATCTGCAGTCAGTTCAACAGGTGAATTTAAAACAGCCCTTCTGTTGCCAGAGCAGGACCCTACTATGTCCAATGAGGCAAGAGCAATAAACAATGAGGGATCTCATTAACAAGTAGCATTCTGTGCACTAAATAAAACACTAACCAACTGAAAAAGTTACATTTTAATTCCAGTAAGATTTTCATTAAGTAAATGCTTATAGAAACTGAATTAAGGCTGCACAAACACAGAATCACAGAATTTCTTAGACTGGAAAAGACCTTCAAGATCATTGAGTCCAATCATTAGTTTCACACTGACAAGTCCTTGACTAAAGCAAATCCCTCAGCTCAACACCTAATCGCTATGAATCACTATGGTTGGAAAGGACCACCAGGATCATCCAGTCCAACCTTCATTCCAGCATCCTTAATCACTAGATCATATCCTCAGGTGCCACATCCACTCTTTTTTTAATCACCTCTAGTTTCACCACCTCCACACTTTTTGAATCATGATTGCACAATCCTGAAGTGTCGAAGATGTCTGTAGCATTCTTTGCCAAATATGCTTATAGGGCATATTTCAAAGGCCAGAGAGACAAAGCCTCACATGCTTTCTATTCTACTTCCATTCCTTGGAGATTGACCAGCAAGGCTCACAGCAGCAACCGTGTTCACACACATAACTTCATGCACTCTTACTTAAATCTGGGTAAAGCATCTTCCCAGAGCAACTTCCATATGGAAGAGCTATAAATCTCTGGTGAAAGGAACAGAGAGAGGTGGTCTTCTAACAAGTTACCAGACTTAACTTTTATTTAGTTGCTTTTGTGTTTTCTTGTGGGAACAAAACAACTTTTGCCCTTGTTTTCAAAACACATGTGAAGTTTTAAAGATTAAGCCCGAGGGAGATACCTGGCACGGAACGTGTCAGACACTTAGAAGTTGGTAAAATTAGTAGCATGTGAAGATAAAGGTTCTTAACAGAAAAAGTCAGGCACCTTTAACAAAAAATATTCCTTAAAAAACTGGGAATTTTTGCAGCCTGACTACTGCATGCAAAAAAGCCAAAAAGCTCTCCTAATCCTGTTGTGGCTCAACTGAAATCCTGTTCATACTGTGGCAGAAGTGGAAAAGTGAAATAGAATTACTATAAATTAAAAAGAGAGGAATAGGGGGAAAAAAGGGAGAAATGTTATTCCAGCTCAGAAAAGAAAAGCTTAAATAGAAATGTACAGAATCCAAGATCTGGTACTATCCTCCATTACCAACAGTATCCTGATCATTCCCACAAGTAAACTTTGATCATGTTTTGGAAATAAGACCAGCAGATAAGGAGCCAAAGACTTTACTTCTAAATAGATTATCATGCTGATCACTTCCCTCCTCTTAATTTGCTGTTAACACTCAAACATCACAGCCTTAAGTGGAAACAGTCTGAAGAAAATATGAAGGGGAAAAAAAAAAGAGAAAACCCCAAATGACTCCAATGAATTGAGTTTTACTTACTGAAAATAGGAATGCAACCACAGCTGTTTCTGTGCCGTCTGTATACTGTATGGAAGCGAGCCACCAGCTTAAGGGGGGGAAAAACAGAACATGCACATTTGTTCTCTAAATTATACTTAAAAGGAAGCAAACATCTTGGGGTGTAAGCTATCTATACTATCCTCATGACTTATGTTCAGAAAATTGTTACATGTTCCAGTAGTATAAAATAGAGATGGGTTGGTTTTCTTTTCATTCTTAGAATTCAGCTAATTCCAAAACAGTTTATATTTGCATGTGGGACCTTGCACTTGGTTTTACAGAACTTGAGGCAAGCCAATGCCAACCTCATGAAGCTTGTCAAAGTCCCTCTGGTTCTCATTCCTTCCCTCCAGCACATCAACTGCACCACGGTTTGGTGTCATTGGCAAACTTTTTGAGGGCACACTCAAGCCCACTGTCCACATCACCAAGAAAGATGTTAAATAGCATCGGTCCCAGTACCAGTCTCTCAGGAAGACCCACCCATAATTTGTCTCATTGACCACTACTCTTACTTTGCCTCCTTCTATCAAGTATTTATATCCATTGACAAGATCTCTCAAGAAAATTCACTTCTCCAGGCTGAAGAATCCACCAGCATAGAATCATAGAATCAACCAGGTTGGAAGAGACCTCAAAGATCATCCAGTCCAACCTAGCACCCAGCCCTAGCCAGTCAACCAGACCATGGCACTAAGTGCCTCAGCCAGTCTTTTCTTGAAGACCTCCAGGGACGGTGCCTCCACCACCTCCCTGGGCAGCCCATTCCAATGGGAAATCACTCTCTCTGTGAAGAACTTCTTCCTAACATCCAGCCTATACCTACCCTGGCACAACTTGAGACTGTGTCCCCTTGTTCTATTGCTGGTTACCTGGGAGAAGAGGCCAACCCCCACCTGGCTACAATGACCCTTCAGGTAGTTGTAGACAGTAATAAGATCACCCCTGAGCCTCCTCTTCTCCAAGCTAAACAGGCCCAGCTCCCTCAACCTCTCCTCATAGGATTTGTGCTCCAGGCCCCTCACCAGCTTTGTTGCCCTTCTCTGGACATGTTCCAGCACCTCAACATCCTTCTTGAATTGAGGGGCCCAGAACTGGACGCAGTACTCAAGGTGTGGTCTGACCAGTGACCATGTTCAGCCTTTTCTTGTATGGCAAATACTCCAATCCTTTACTCATCTTCACAGTCTTTTGCTGAACTTGGTTCAGTATGTCTACACCTGCCTTATACTGTAAAGCAACAATTGGACACAGCTCTTCAGATATGGCCTCACCAGTTCTAAAGAGGAGGGAATGGGTCACCTCCTGACATGCTTCCTAATGCAACTCAGGACAGTTTGCCTTCCTGCCACAAGGGTAGCTAGCTCATCTTCAGCTTAGTGACCACCAGCAATACATCCAGGTCTTTCCCTGCAAATCTGCGTTCTCTTGGTCAACCTTCAATATGTACTTGTACCTGGGGTTATTCTTACCCCAGCACAGTATTTTGCATTGCCATCTGTTGAGCTTTGCAAGGTTCCTGTCAATCCATTTCTCCAGCCTGTACAGTCCCACTGACTAGCAGCACAATCATTTAACACATAGGAACCACTCTTCTTTTTATCATTTGTAAACTTTTTGAGAGCAAACTCTGCTTCGCCACCCAGGTTGCTAATAAAGATATTAGATGCATGGCCCCCATTATCAACACTCAGCACACCACCATCAGTAGGCTGATCTACAGCCTTCATGTCATTGATCGCAACCATTGATGCCTCAATTCAGCCAGTTTCCAACCTATCTCACTGTCCCCTCGTCCAGCCTGTACTTCAGCAAGTTTTCTGTAATGATGTTATAGGAGACAGTGTCTAAAGCCTTATTAGAGTTAAGACAAACAATATCTAGTGCACTCCTACAATGAGATGACTGGCTTGATGAATGAGAGAAGGGCATCAATTTCTCCTTTACAAATCTATGCTAATTATCCCAAATTACCTTCTGGTTCATCATATCTTTGGAAACAGTTTCCAGGATTATTTGCTCCATCACCTTCCCAGAGATCAAGGTGAGGCTAACAGGCCTATAATTCCCCAGATCCTCCTTATTACCCTTCCTGTCCTCATTAATCTCTTTCAGTTGCCTTGATGTTTTGAAGACTAATCCAAGACAACCTCACTGACAGGCAGCTCCCTTAGCATGCATGGCTGTAAACCACATAAATGCCCACTTTTGAGAAACAGTAGCTTCAGGCTGTCAGTATACTACAGTACCTCTTCCTCCTCCAGGGTGGCTGGGGCTGAGCTTTTTATACAAATATACAGACTTCATGAAGACAACTGTGGGAAAGCTGAACATTACACAAAGCAGTATTCTGAAAGTGATGAGTAAGTAATGAAATATCTTACTCTCCATTGTATCTAATGCACAGGATGACACTCCAAAGAATACACAAGGGCAACTCTAAAGGCACACTGAAACTTTATTTTTCTGTCAAAATGAAAGCATGACTTGAGTTTGAACAGTGGGCAAGAGCTGTTTTTATCCTGTGCAGTGATGGATGAACATACACTGAAACATGATATACCAATGCCCACAACACTTGTTCTTTTTAATTACAACAGGAGAGGTGGAGTTATAGAATCAACCAGGTTGGAAGAGACCTCAAAGATCATCCAGTCCAACCTAGCACCCAGCCCTAGCCACTCAACTAGACCATGGCACCAAGTGCCTCATCCAGGCTTTCCTTGAACACCTCCAGGGACGGTGCCTCCACCACCTCCCTGGGCAGCCCATTCCAATGCCAATCACTCTCTCTGGGAAGAACTTCTTCCTAACATCCAGCCTATACTTCCCCTGGCACAACTTGAGACTGTGTCCCCTTGCTCTGTTGCTGGTTGCCTGGGAGAAGAGGCCACCCCTCACCTGCCTACAACCTCCCTTCAGGTAGTTGTAGACAGCAATGAGGTCACCCCTGAGCCTCCTCTTCTCCAGGCTAAACAACCCCAGCTTCCTCAGCCTCTTCTCATAGGGTTTGTTTTCCAGGCCCCTCACCAAAAGCTCCCATAAAAGGATTCTGCTTCCACCTATTCTACTAAGTTCTCAGCAAGATGACAACTTCAGGTTCAGTCAGTACCAACCATGGAAGTGATTCTGCAGGACACTGGCCACAAAAAGCCAATAAATGAGGGTTCATCTACTTACCAGGATAGCCTTCCAGACTTTGCCTCACATTGTTCACTGTAGGATAAACCTTCATGAAAGGGGGATAAAAAAAGAAGCTTTAATAATGCAGCTCTAAATAAACTAACTGTCAATTTTAAACAAAAGTCACCTTAAAGAAAACTTACTTTAGATAAAAAAAAGTCTTCATTTTTCAGAATCAGTTACACTGCTGCTTAAAAACAGTTGTGTGCAAGTAAGAGTCTTTCATATTTTTACCACTCTTGCAGACCTTACTCAAATAATTCTGCTTCAAGCACTTCCACAATGATTAGAGTAAGCTCTGAGCATTTTATGAGATTGTAGACTGATCTCAGTTATGACTAGGTAGGGGCAATTAGAACACAGCAAGGGCACAGCTTGACAAGATTTTCGCTCTGACTTAACAAGCTTGCTTCTGCTCCTCCCCTTAATTATGCCAACGATCAAATAACAAGGGTAGAAGGCAATTTGGTTTAGGTATTAAATCACTCAGAGTTCAGTTACACCTCAGTAGCAAAAACAGCTGTATCTTCAAAACTCAGTGGAAAACAAGCAATAGTATGAGAGTATATTTTTGGTAGTATGCCACACACAAGTGTCACTAAGTGGCACCTATATGTTTTCAGGATGAAAACCACATTAATGTCTTCCAAAAGGTAAAAATCAAACCAGTGATGAAGATTTAAACAACAAATAAACAGATGTTAAAGGTCACTAGCATCTAAACGACTTACCAAATGCATTGGAACATCATACTTAAGGGGAGTTGCCACGCTGCTGCCAGCAGTCACCAGGCTTTCTTGGAACTCTGAGCACAGCCATTTAGACCCATCAGCTCCCATTGAACCAATGCTTGAGAACTGTCCAACAACAGGCCAGGATTCCTGTGCTGGTATTGATGAAGCATACTTTTTCAAAAGCTGTTGATGGAAATTAAAATACTTTTAAACTTCAAAGAAAGTATATCTTGATTAGTGATTTGACCATAGAATCAACCAGGTTGGAAGAGACCTCAAAGATCATCCAGTCCAACCTAGCACCCAGCCCTATCCAGTCAACTAGACCATGGCACTAAGTGCCTCAGCCAGGCTTTCCCTGAACACCTCCAGGGACGGTGCCTCCACCACCTCCCTGGGCAGCCCATTCCAATGCCAATCACTCTCTCTGGGAAGAACTTCCTCCTAACATCCAGCCTATACTTTCCCCGGCACAGCTTGAGACTGTGTCCCCTTGTTCTATTGCTGGTTGCCTGGGAGAAGAGACCAACCCCACCTGGCTACAATGTGCCTTCAGGTAGTTGTAGACAGCAATGAGGTCACCCCTGAGCCTACTCTTCTCTAGGCTAAACAACCCCAGCTCCTTCAACCTCTCCTCATAGGGTTTGTGTTCCAGGCCCCTCACCAGCGTTGTTGCCCTTCTCTGGACACCTTCCAGCACCTCAACATCTCTCTTGAATTGAGGGGCCCAGAACTGGACACAGCACTCAAGCTGTGGCCTGACCAGTGCTGAGCACAGGGGCAGAATAACCTCCCTTGTCCTACTGGCCACACTGCTCCTGATGCAGGCCAGGATGCCATTGGATCTCTTGGCCACCTGGGCACACTGCTGGCTCATCTTCAGCCTACTCTCTAGCAGTACCCCCCAGGTCCCTTTCCTCCTGGCTGCTCTCCAGCCACTCTGTCCTCAGCCTGTAGTGCTGCTTGGGGTTGCTGTGGCCAAAGTGCAGAATCCTGCACTCGGCCTTGTTAAATGTCACCCCGTTTGCCTCTGCCCACCCATCCAGCCTGTCCAGGTCCCTCTGCAGGGCTCTCCTACCTTCCAACAGCTCCACACCTGCTCCTAGCTTGGTGTCATCTGCAAACTTACTGATACTGGACTCAATCCCCTGGTCCAGATCATCAGTAAAGATATTGAACAGGACTGGGCCCAGCACTGATCCTTGGGGAACACCACTAGTGACTGGCTGCCAACTGGATGTGATATCATTTCTGATACAATAAATCCTCTAGAATTAACTTCTGACAATGAATCAGATTAACTTTCATACTATCTATTTAACTTTTCAATAAAAAGTAGTCAGACTCTCCAAATAAACCCACTGTTCCTTCAAAGAGAAGGCCAGGCATCAGAAATTCTATTCAAAAGCACTGAAGCCAACATTAAATAACGAGTAAAAAGAATGCTAGGAGCTCTTCCTAAAAATAAAGGAACATTTGCTTCAGAGGTCACAATAAATTAACTACATCTTTTTGTAGTTTGTGGTTATTTGCCGTAAAATTCCTCTCATATCTTAATGCCCCAGCTACAATAGAAGCTTACAATAAGAAGGGGGAAAAGAACAATTGAAGAGAAAATTGAAATAATCCTTTTAAGAGTTGTTTAGCTGTGAATGGAATTTAAAGCCACATTAAAAACAGATGGACATGGGCACAAAAGCTGTATGCAGCTGCTACTTTGTTTCCTTCCTCTAGAGAGGGGGCTAAATGCCTTCTGCCCTCAATGCAGTGTCCCTAGGTCTATCTGCCTTGTTACTGAAAAATAATCAATCTTTTTAATCACAGAAATATTTGCCACAAGACCATCTTGATCCTTAACAGTATTTTTCTGGTTTATTTTGCTTTTATGCAGTGTCTTACTAGGCAAAAAACCAAGCAGACAACATATCGGAACAGGCAAACTCTTTACAAACAAGAGGAGGTCTAACAAAGTTAACCTTAAGCTGAAATGCAACATGACAAACAGATATTTTGTGTGTCACTGAATTCTGGCACAGACTGCATTTGAATCAACAATGCAATTTGTAATAATACCACTTCAGACTGAGATGCAGGTTGAAAATTCCCCAATTATGGGAAAATTGAACAGATTACATGAAATATCTCACCCAAATCTAAATAAGTACTGAAAAAGAGGTGTCACAAACCCTAAGATATGCAATCTTATATGAAGACTTAACATTATGGTCTATCAAAATAATGTGTGTGGATTGAGTGTAATGAAAAAAAAAAGAAATCTATGTCCTTAGTTATTCAGTTGACTAAAAGAAAAAAATTAAGTTCAAAACTAAAAACCTGACTGACCTGAAGGCATCAGCTATGTGCAAATTGGTTTAATTTCCTAAGATTTGTCAGGTTATTAGGGAAAGAAACTGGAATAGCCCTTAACATTTAAGTGAATAAAATGAGCCTCTGCCCTATATGCAGGCAAGTTTGTGTCACAGTATCACAGTATCAACAAGGTTGGAAGAGACCTCATAGATCATCAAGTCCAACCCTTTACCACAGAGCTCAAGGCTAGACCATGGCACCTTATTGCTGTCTACAACTACCTGAGGGGCGGTTGTGGCCAGGAGGAGGTTGCTCTCTTCTCTCAGGTGGCCAGCTCCAGAACAAGAGGACACAGCCTCAGGCTGCGCCAGGGGAAATTTCGGCTCGAGGTGAGGAGAAAGTTCTTCACTGAGAGAGTCATTAGGCACTGGAATGGGCTGCCTGGGGAGGTGGTGGAGTCGTCGTCCCTGGGGCAGTTCAAGGCAAGGTTGGATGTGGCACTTGGTGCCATGGTCTAGCCTTGGGCACTGTGGTAAAGGGTTGGACTTGATGATCTGTGAGGTCTCTTCCAACCTTGGTGATACTGTGATACTGTGATACCAAGTGCCACCTCCAATCCTGCCTTCAACAGCTCCAGGGACGGCGACTCCACCACCTCCCCGGGCAGCCCATTCCAGTGTCCAATCACTCTCTCAGGGAAGAACTTTCTCCTCACCTCAAGCCTAAATTTCCCCTGGTGTAGCTTGAGGCTGTGTCCTCTCATTCTGGTGCTGGCCACCTGAGAGAAGAGAGCAACCTCCTCCTGGCCACAACCTCCCCTCAGGTAGTTGTAGACAGCAATAAGGTCTCCCCTGAGCCTCCTCTTCTCCAGGCTAACCAATCCCAGCTCCCTCAGCCTCTCCTCGTAGGGCTGTGCTCAAGGCCTCTCACCAGCCTCGTTGCCCTTCTCTGGACACGCTCAAGCATCAAAATGTCCTTCCTAAACTGGGGGGCCCAGAACTGAACACAGTACTTTAAGTACTCATTAAGTGTCCTTAATGAGTGCCTGTGCAAAACGTTGTATTTGGTTCCTACTAAGAGAAGACTGGATTTTGACAGTGTCATGCTTGTTAGAAACACCAGCAGCAAACAGGAAACAGAGTGATGGTTACTCCTCAGAGATCTGTAAGCACACAATGACTCAGACCATAAGCTGATCATGGTAACAAGCTATACATGTCATAATTTGCAAGGTTATGCTATTGCTAACTTAAACTGTAATTAAGTATTGAATGATTGCTGATTATAACTGGAAAATTTGAAAGAAACTAAAGAATGGTCTCAAAAATTATATTTATAGTTAAAATGATATTAACCAAAAAAGTTAGAGGTTTTAGTACCTTTCTGAGTCTCAGATGACCCCACTTTTCTTTATCAGTACCTTGATATCGTCCAGGGGTAGAACCAAGGAGATACACTCTACAAAAAGTTAAAAACAACACCAAGTTATTTACAGCTCCGCAGTGTTCTGGTTTGAGGAGTATTTAAAACCTATCAGCAAGGTTGCACTTCTATATTCAACCTGAAATATTTAACCTTCCATGCTTCAGATTTACAATGTAAAGAAACAAATTTTCAGCCCTGTCATTTATTATTAGCATCCTATATATGGCTGTCAGGCACCACTAGGTATAGATGAGAGCACAGGCAAAAGCTGCAACTTCACACAAAAATGCAGCAGCAACAAATACAAATAATCCCTGTTTGGCACAGAACTGAGCATTTGGGTACAGCAAATCTATTGTTACACCCAAGTGATCAGATTCAGGTATGAGATTTCAGTTGGGCGCCTGATCACTCAGATATCAAGCACAGCTTTTTCAACTGTCTTCCTAATAATAGTTTAGTAACCTGTTTGACTCTGCCCTTAAATAGAGAAATGGCCTGCCCAGAGTCACAACAGAAAGATGCAGTAACCAACTGCTTCATAAAGCATCTCATGCCTAACTTTATCCATCAATTAGTGTCCCTTGCATATTTTATATGGCGTGACTCTTCCCTAACCCATCATATGCTCACATCAACTAGGGCTCAGGCAACCTAGCGAACAAGAACAGCAGCTCAGGCTGTTGCCTCACCTGACTTTAGGGCACTTTTTTCTTTACCCTCCAACCTTGCAAGACTCCACATAAAAGAAAACAAATTTTGAGTATTAAACTAAACAAAGTTTCATTTTTTCTACCATGGTTTATGTCCTTTCCAGTTTCCATTTGAAAGCTGCTATTTAGCAGCCAGAGAGATTTATACTCTCTGAAGTAAATAGTACATTTCAGTGGAAGAGCAGAATGTTTCTATTAAATTAAGCATCTTGATTTTAAGTAATATCAGTGATGCAATATTAGATTGTTTCAAGACAAAGCCCATTACTACTAAGCATAACACCACCATCAGATAAAACCTATGCACATCATGTGGCAAAATGCTGCACACAGATTGAACTTTGCCTTTTAGGCACAGAATCCTGTTCTTAACATAATCCTGATTGCAATGAATTTTGCTTGTATGATCTCTCTGACATGACAATCCCAATCCCATGCAGTTTTTTCCATAGGTAACTGTATTTGAGCAAGACTGACTTAAGTGAAACTCTTGAGTGCCTATTACTTACAGTTACCTACTGTCAAGTTACTTGATGATGCACCTTTTTGCAGTCTTAAAATGTTTGTAAAACTAGTGAAGCCAGTCAATTCAACATGGTCTGTAAATAACAGATTTTAGAAGCTGCCTGAAGTTGGACTCATGTTTGAACACTTGAGTCTGAAACAAAGTAAGCTTACAAAACAAGCTAATGGTCCAATAGATCCAAATAGAGGTTTTGAAAACAAAAACCAAAGAAAAAAATATACCAACCAAAAGCACACAAAAAAACCCTAAATAAAAACTACACAAAACCCATGCAAGTTACTATAAACGTTAAGTTAACAAATACCTTGTCTCTGACAAATCATGTTCTTGAATCAGATCTATCCATTCCTTGAGTAGAGGAGAATTATAAGCCATTAAGTAATTTATTAAGTCAGACTTAAAATTGGTTTCAGATTCACCATCAGAACCAGCTGATCCTTGAGGTAGCCTTGGATATAAAGGGCTTAGCCATATTCTAAAAACAAATCCACAGAAACAAAGACACCATACATTAAAACACTATTTTAGTAAGTGATTAATGCTCATCTAAAGGTCTTAAAAGAATACTAGAAAGACTTATGAAGATACTAAATATAAATTAACATGCCTTTACCTTACAGAATCATCAAATCTTGTACCTAATACCATAAAACTAATACTTGCAAATGCAAACATCAGCCTCAACATGCATCCATGCATGTGTTTACAGCTTTCATTACTACTAAACAGGCTCAGACTTACCAACCAGCAGTCCTTTTATCAAGATTTTATGTATGAACAGAACACTGCAGTACATTTTGTTAAGCTACTGATACAGAAAAAATATATAGATAAGCAATTAGTGTGTGAATATTCTGCATTGTTTGAGGAAAGCCCACAATAACTTTTCCTCTAGAACTTCTATGAAAACAAAACAGAGTGGACACTACACATGGAAAACATGTATTATTTCTTCCTAGTCACATATTGTAGCTGTGGAAACAAAAGGTTCTGCATTATCAACTTTACAACACATTAACACTATCTTTTAGAATTCAGAAGCTTACAAAACAGAGGATACAGTGAATCATTCTATTGGTGATACTGCGTATTACTGCAGTGTGCAAAAGCTAGAAAGAAACATATTTCCCATGTTTGACAATTAGGGCAAATATGCCTTAATGGCTTTCTGAGAAGCTAACTACCAAAAGATAAAGCCATCCCCAAGTGAAAGATTCAAAGACAAAAAATACAGTAGTTACGCTTTTGCCATTCAAAACTTTCAAGAGCTTGCCTCAGATAACTGAAAAGCCTCAAAACCTTGCCACATTTAAGGGTAGCAAAATGGATGTCAAGGTGATAGCAACTTCTGAAAAGCCATTTTCAATTAAGTTTCAAAGCAATCTTACACCCTGAGTTACTGTGGGGATCTAACTAAAAAACGCTCCCATAAAAATAGCGAAGAAAATTAAGAGGTTGAAGTACCTTATATTAACATGTCACCTAGTCCTGTTTTCTGTGCTCTCAACAAAACTATGTCACAAGCTGGGAGTTAACCTTAAAAGTGTCTACCGAACAAAACAAACAGGAAGAAAAATTTCCTTCATGGAAAGGACACCGAGTGAATAATGCTTATCTACTCTGTCAAGGAACCAATAGCGCCCAGCATTTACCAGGTTACATTCTTGATACAGTCACAGCAGAAGCAGAACATTTTTACACTCATATTATGCTTGCACTATTAAAATAAGTTTAAAATAGTTGCTACAGATTTGCATAAAACATTTTATAGCTAGGTAGTATTTTTTGGGCTGCCCAGGGAGGTGGTGGAGGCACCGTCCCTGGAAGTGTTCAAGAAAAGCCTGGCTGAGGCACTTAGTGCCATGGTCTAGTTGACTGGCTAGGGCTGGGGGATAGGTTGGACTGGATGACCTTGGAGGTCTCTTCCAACCTGGTTGATTCTATGATTCACAAAGAGACAGTATGGCATAATAAAAGACATAATTCATCTCAGCACATAATTTAGAGCAGAAAGCAAGTAAAGACTTAAACAGCTACCACTGTTCCTGGTTTGCATATATTTTTTTATCTTGTTTTTGCAGGATAGCTCCATCTTAAGAGTGTAAGACTTGTAGCATTGCATCACCTGACCTAGTATATTGTCTACAGCAGTACCAGATCCTTGTATAAAACATTAAAGCAAATATAGTCCTGCTAGAGGGTGTTACTTACCCCTGAGTTTTCTGGTGCCAATCTTCAGCAATAAGATTGGATGTATGTATCACTACTCGAAGACCTTCTTCATAGAGCAATAACATCATTTTCCTTGAAAAAGACATAGTACTTCGTCTATTTCAAGTACACAGTGTAGGAAATAAATAATTCATTAAAATGTTCCAAGATAATTATTTTTAGAATATTTGTTCTGCTTTAGACTTCAATCCATGTGTGTGACATACACAGCAGTTACTAGACTAGCCCCATATATTTCATCGTAGCCATTGTACAATGTATTTGAGTACAGCTTAGCATCTCATGCAAATCATTTCCCAAAGCAAAAAGGAGTACTTGCAGAACACTTCCTATACTTGCCATGTTCTTCAGTTAAAGGGCCTTTACTTAGTCCTGAATTTATTAAAACACAATTCTTTTCTCTTGAACTGACAACTTCTACAATAAAAGAAGGTATGTCAGTAACTAACTACTGGAATGGCAAAAAGAGCACTATTTTTCTACCATTAATCCAAACTCAAGTTTTAAAACCAGCAACTGAGTTAAAAACAGACATCAGTATTTTCTTGTAGCACAGGTGCTTACATTTTCATATACAAGTTTTCAGTAGTTGTGTAAAGGCAGCATAGCCATGTGACCCTGAAGGATGAGATAGTTTCCATAGAAACCAATGCTCAGAAGTGAAAAGCAAGGAAAAACATGCTTATTTTCATTGCTGTCCCATGGAGATACTGCTACACAAAAAAAATCATATCAGACTCAAATTTAGACAGTGATTTATTCAGTAATTTCTGCAGCAACTAATATTCAAGTACTTTCACCAAGTTTCCCTGTGCTTATACAATGTGCAAGGCCCTCGAACACAAAACAGTTCCCCATTATTGCTTTATGCCATGAGACAAGCACAGGTAGAATATTACAGTAGAATAAATATTTTACAGCAAAATAAAGTGCTATATAAATGTGGTAACTGACCAAAAAAACCAACTACAAACTCCTCACTAACATGTAACTTAGGTTTGATATTATGCAACAGGAATGACATGAATTTAAGTCTTTGTATTTGATGGGATGAAACTTGTTGCGTTTCTCTTGGGACAAAATTGTTTCATTACCCATCGAGATCCCATTTACGATCTGCTACAGTCTCATCTTTAATCTGCAGCAGAATATCCAGAAATACACTACTACATACAGAGAATGACATCTGCCAGTTTAATTGAAAGTAAGCTAAAGCTTTAAAAAAATATCAGTTAGAAACACAGCCTTAATTTTTACCATTTCTCTCCCTGAGAAAGAATAATTTTTAACATGCTGATTTCTTTCCTTTATTTGCATTTGACTGTATACTTTCTACCTTAAATAAGCATTTCAGAACAATGTTTTAATGTGATGGCACATTTTACAAAATGAGTTAAAGAACTGATTAAAAAAAACATCAGTGCCCTGAGTTTTGCTCTAAAACATGAGATTAAACCTGTTCTTATCGGTAGTTTGCAACTCACAAAGTTCCTTTTGTGACACTTCTATAGCATCAAATAACTTTTCTCTTTGAAAAGATCCCAAAAATTAGTAATTATTTCCAGATCTTCACAGTAACTACAACTGAGCAGTAAATCAGTGTTGTGTCCAAAGTGCCAATGACTGATCAAGCCTGCATTATAGCTTCAACATCAAAACATTGCAGCCAGTGTCTGCAATTTGCTGACTTGAAAATCTCACATGTACCTAATAGATGACTTGTTGCCTTGAACTAAAACAATCCTATCACTTATAAAAGTAAAATAATTAGGATTTTCCTTTAAGGCTCAGCAATTTCTATGAAACCCAATTTTGCAGCTTTAAAATAGCTTGCAGGTAAACAAAACCAATACACGTAGTACCCAAAAGACACAACTTTAACTTCATTAGTGAACATTAGGCTTTCAGAATTATGCTTTCATAAACAGTAATAATTTATCTTCCTATCCCATAAATACTTTAAAATACTAAGCACTAGTTGGTAGTCCAATCACGCTAACTGCATGTATCAACTCTTTGGACATCTTTAGAATGGGAGTTTTCTGCTTAATAGCTGTTACTTACGTGTGGTGAGTTCCAAATGCAATATCCAATTTAGCCTATAAAATTGAGAAGTCGATCATTAAAAATTCCCATTGTGCATTCCTACATGCAAGAATGTTAGAGAGGTGCTTCCTCATTTTGTTTCATATCACTGCTCTCTAGTGGACAGTTTACAAAATACATTACTTTTCTGCTCAACAACTTCAAATATACTGATTTCTAGAAGTTAAAGTTTAAGTGTTACAGTGACTCTTTGCTGGATCTGCTCCAGTAGGACTTCTGGTCTCTTAAAAGCAGTATTTTCAGAAAAGGACCTGAGGTTCCTGTTGAACCTCAGGTTGAAGAGAAGCCAGCAATGTGTCCTTGCAGCAAAGGCTGACTAATTACCCTGGGCTGCACAAGGAGCATTGCCAGCAGGTCAAGGGAGGTGATCCTTCCTCTCTGTTCTGTACTGGTGAGGCCACAAGTGCAGTACATTTTTGTAGGAGACATGGACGTACTGCAGAATCCAGTGAAGATGATTTGGAATAGCTCTCCTTTGAGGAAAGGCTGAGAGAGCTGGGACTATTCAGCCTGGAGAACAGAAAGCTCAGAGGGGACCTGATCAGGGTGTATAAATACCTGAAGATACAAGGAAGAGGGAGGCAGGTTCTTTTTCAGTGGTGCCCAGTGACAGGACCAGAGGCACAAACAATGGAAATTCAGGAAATAGAGGAGAGCTAGACTAGACAACAACAACCTCCAGAGGTCCTAAGCTTAATTCCTCTCTGATTCTGATGCAGACAGTAACTGTTACAACTAGCTTAATGTTGCAAAGAAAACAACAAAAGCCAGAAAGAAAAATGCTTTCCTCTTATTAAAAACAGATCAAAAGCATATTTACAACAGTTTCTAAGGAAAAAATGAAACATGAGTTACAGGTGTTAAGAAAATATCTTAAGCCAGTGATGGCTCCAAAATGGTGCCTAGTTGTTATGGGCATGCAGTAGAAGATAAAAATGTTACATTTCATTTCAGCATACAAACGTAATGGAAGGCATGCAGTCTACCAGAAGAATCTGAAGCAGTATACTCAAATAGGAAAACTATCACAACTGCCATTTCCCCCAGCTATAAGTATTAATGACACTGACGAGTTTATGTGGGAGATATTACACTCAAATTCATTTTGTGGATGAAAAGGAAACTCTACATGCAAAACCATGAACTTATTGTTACCAAACATGATACCCTAATCTAAAATTATTGCTACTCCACAACTTAGTGAAAACACCTGATGAGTACAGCACACCTCAGCCCAGAAGTCCTGGCCTTGAGAATTCATTATATTTGGCAACAACACAGTGATCTCTAGGAAGAGTTGGCAGACTTCCTGAGTAGAAAGAAAATTCCAAGGTCATCATCCTCTCAAGTAAGACATTCACATCATCACCCAGCAAGATCCTAAAACACCAGTATGTTGCCATAATTGCATCTCTCTGAGGCTAAAGCCAATGACTTCACAACTCATGGACAGCAAAAGAGTGGGTGTAACATCAGAGATAAAGTGGCATATGCCAGGCACTGCTAGCAGTTTTAACCATATTATGGAGACTACCTTAACAGCAGTGTCTTGTGAAACATGTTTGAATTAATAATGATTTGATGAAATTTAAGATTATAGTAACACTAGAACCAAGTTCTGCACTTTACAGAAATAATGCTTCCTTTTCAGCCGCAACAAGATTGTGTATATAACGTAAGTGGAGGTATGAAGTTCTTCCACAAGCCCTATACTTTAGTGAACAGCAGCTCTGTATACGTTTTGTGGGTGAAAATCTATCATAATCACAGAAAACGAGGAATCATAGAATCAACCAGGTTGGAAGAGACCTCCAAGATCATCCAGCCCAACCTAGCACCCAGCCCTAGCCAACCAACTAGACCATGGCACTAAGTGCCTCATCCAGTCTTTTCTTGAACACCTCCAGGAACAACAACTCCAGCTCCCTGGGCAGCCCATTCCAATGGGAAATCACTCTCTCTGTGAAGAACTCCTCCTAATATCAAGCCTATACCTCCCTTAGCACAACTTAAGACTGTGTCCCCTTGTTCTGTTGCTGGTTGCCTGGGAAAAGAGACTGACCCCCACCTGGCTACAACCTCGCTTCCTGGCAAGCATGCTCCTTAAAGCATAACAATGTTATTAATTTGTCATAAAATGTGTGTCTTTTTACATCCATAACAAGATTTTGAGTACAGATAGCTTAATAATACAAATGTTAATTACCTGACAAAAGCTGATGTTCTCATAAGGACGTGCTTGTGCAAGTAGTTCAGCTTTGGATTCTCTCTTTTCACCATGAATTATTAACAGTGGCTTCTTCCTTAAAACAAAAAAAAGAGACTAACATTAAAATCTAAAATGAGTTAGCAATCAGTTTAAAACACGCCTTCAGAGAGCTAAGACTTCTGGAATTTAAAATTTGATAGTGCAGCAGTAAGACAGCAATAAAATCTATATGCCTTAACTAGCTCAAAAAAGCACTAATGACAATAGAACCTCTAAGAGAAAGACACAAAAAAACTGCATTGAAAAAAAGTGAAACAAAAAAACTAATAATACATGATCTTGAAAGGAACTCATCTGTATAGCTGACAATGGACAAAAAAGCTCTTGGAAGTGCCAATATACACAGTGTGTATCCAAGGCAATTCAAACATTACTACCTTGCAGAGAAGATGGGAAGAATGAGAGGGAAAAGGATAGGACTAGGTCTATTCTAGCAGCACTTTTATGTTCACTTCCTAATACTCTGTTCTACTGCTCTAGTAAAATGCAAAAAAGAGAGAAAAGGAGAAAACTGTATGCCATTTTCTCACTTTGCATGCAGGAGGTTGCAATTATCAGCAAAGGATTTAAGAAAAAAATTGCTTTAATGACAATCTCTTTCTGATAATTTTTACTTAGTTTTCCTGTGCCCTTCCTACAGTCCCTCCTTTCTCTTGCATTACCTTGCTCTTGGCTCACTAAGCTGTACAGCAAAAAGCTTCTTATCACAGTATCAACAAGGTTGGAAGAGACCTCATAGATCATCAAGTCCAACCCTTTACCACAGAGCTCAAGGCTAGACCATGGCACCAAGTGCCACCTCCAATCCTGCCTTCAACAGCTCCAGGGACAGCGACTCCACCACCTCCCCGGGCAGCCCATTCCAGTGTCCAATGACTCTCTCAGTGAAGAACTTTCTCCTCACCTCCAGCCTAAATTTCCCCTGACGTAGCTTGAGGCTGTGCTCCATCTCTACCAGTTAAAGGCTACATTGCATCATTGCCCACAGCGGGACCTCCTAATGCGTTAATATATATTAAGTATGGATTAACACTTAATATTAAGCATTAATTAATAAAAATCTGAAATCAAGCACACTGAACTCTGGCCATTTAACTGTTTTGTATTGTTGATTTCTTGTGCCTTTTCAACTGTGGAATAAGCATACAAAGAAAAGCAGCTGTCTACAACTACAGCAACAGCCTGCAACTGCAAACAAGCGCGATTCACTTGTAGCAGAAACTTGCATGAACAGAATAAACGTGGAAACTGTATCATATAACCTTTGTAAACCAAGAATACCTGAATTCCAGTGGATACTGTCTTACAAGCCATCCCACGTCTATACAGTAGTTAAACTGGTACATAAGAAAACAGACTCGTTAAAAAGAAAAAGGAGTTTGTCGGAACAAAGAACTACACACAGCAAAAAAGGCATCCCACAGAAAGCCATCATTCATCACTTACATTATAAACACAATGTTTTAAAAACAGGAGTATTTTGAATTTCATAAGCTTTCTTTCATGCCTGTTAACAAGTCAGAGATGAACTATTCAAAAGCATGCATTAGTGCTCATAAAATTGAACTTGCAGGGAAAAGCATCACATACACAGAAGAAAAAAGCTTTTTGTTCATGATCTCATTGCCATGTGCTTATACCACACACGGCAGCAAAAGCTACTACACAAAAAAATGTTACTAAATTGCATTTTTTTTCTTTAAAAAATAATTTACATGGACATAAACAGGCATTTTCAGTTGCATATTCCCCAAAACAGGAAAGCTCCTATTATCTGTCTGAATTCTAAACAGAACATGGAATGATGTTTATATTTCAATACATTGCTGTATAGCTAACAACACCTAAGAGGTCTCTGCATTTTAACAAATTCCCTGCTACTATCAGCTGCACTGCACAAACACAGTCTAAGGTTCATACAGTGAAACAAGCAAGCGAAATCAGCGCAGCAAACAGGAAACTCACCTGGGCAGAAGATACAAGAGTCCCAAAGAGAGGAGACAAAATATCTATTAAAAACATTAAAGCATATATAAGTAAAAAGTTCAAGTAAGCATTTCACACCTTGAACAGTTTGATAGCTACCACAACATGGGCACCAGACTGTTCACAGACAGCGTAACAGAGATTTGCTACTAAGTTTACTAGTTTTAGTATTAAAGTAACCAATTCTTCTGTGAAACCCTTACTCGCTTTTTACGAGAAGGATTAATTCTCTCAAAGTCAAAACCAAATATTAGAAATTCAGCAAGAGAAACACTAAAATCACACACACATAGGAACATCACACTGCTCCCTCCCTCAGAGAAACTGTGGCATGGTAGGAGCTGTAATGGCATAGTCGATGCTTGAAGACGTATCGTTGCAGACTGACTGTAAAATATGTATATCCCTAGTTCATTCATGGCACCACACAAAATTAATTCAACTGATTTATACCCCCAGGAGTTGAAACACAGCAAAAACTTGAAAACACATTCTACAATATTTCATGGACTATCTCTACAGAACTCAGCTTGCAGGTTAACCAAACTGAAAACTCAGACCCTTCACCAGCTCAACTTATCACTCAGCAGGACAGCTACTCCTAAGAGAGTGGACAAAAGCCACAAAGAATTCACAAAGCAGATAAAGACATACAGCAACCAAGAAATTGAGGTCTCTGACACCAGACTGATATCAATCATCAGTGCTCCTAAGTAGCACAGCTTAACAGCGTAAGGAAAAGTTACAGCCTAACTGCAGAGGTCTAGTGATTTGCTTGCCTTCAATGGACTACCGATCTCTTCCATCTCACTTTTCTGTATTTCTGTGCAAAAATCTCTTACTAACGTTTGTTTCTGATTGTGTCTTATCACGAGATTCCATTTCTGAATGACAGCATGTTTACAGGTGCACAGAGGTGTTCCCCCTTCCATCAAGCTACAACTACATAGCATTCCTGAAGCATCAGTATCATACAAAGAAGAAAGCATTCCACCTTGACTTACACTCATTCTAGTGGAAGTGGAGTGGGCCTATGAATCCCAGCCCCAGAACTTCAGAACAGCTATCTTGCTCTGCATCTAGTAATAGTGGATTACCAAGTCTAAACTCGGCAACATGAAGACAAATGCAAGTAAACTACTCAGGAAGGGTGGTTGGGCACAGAGGAAGTGCACCTCATTTGAGTCACAAAGGTAAGCAGTTTTCCCGGATTAAATGGGAGAAAAAGCAGCAATAAGAAGCACCACCACCTTTGCTAAATGCACACTAGATTTGCACAGCCTAATTAGAAGTTGCAATAGAAGCAGTATCACTGAACTAATTCCTTATACTCTGTACTTCTAAAAGAGAAAAGCAAAGATAATGGATGCAATTCCTACAACTTGCACATTCAGGCTATGAAGTGTCAGGTACACCAATGAGTATATGTATTATCAATACCCATGGACTAAAAATGAGCATTCTTTTGCAAACAAGTCTCCCAAAAGCCTACTTCTACAGAAGCCACTTGTTCACCTTTTATGTGCAGAGCTCCAGAATTATAGCGTTGTTCAATTCCTCTGACTTTAGTGAGAAAAAATCTGAAAGGGTTCTCCCCATTCAACAAATCCCAGGCATCTTGGGCTTCACTAGGTGTTTCATTATACTTGTCCAATTTCCGAGTCTCTGACAGTTTCTCATCTTTGCAAAGACTCAGAGGATCTTCTTTGACAACATCACATTTTTCTTCTTTCAGTGTTTCCTTGCGAGCGTGCTTTTCATCAGGCTCTTCATCACTACTAGAAAGACACCAGCCTAAGCCCTCTTGGCTAGTTTTCTGTTTTACTGCTGGAGGTACGTCTGCAGAAAAACTTTTATCATTGAGCTTCAGGGGAGAACCTTTCCTCTTGTAAGCAGCTTTCCTGGCTTCAGAGCACGGATATTGCGGACCACTTGCTCTGTCAAGTGCAGCATCCAATGGTGACGATGTAGATGGCTTCTCACTGTCAGAATTTTCCTCAGCACTTTCATCGCTGCTAGATACTGTCCATTTTCCGTGTGCAGCTTCCTGAAGCATGGTCCTACGAGATTAAAACACACGACACCAAACAAAAGTCACGCTGTTCTGCTTCTCTTTCACTTCCCAGTCTCAACGTGCTTATTACTAAAGAACTTTGCTTTTCGCATTTGGCACAATACCTATACAGCATCTGATTCGAGAACATTTCGTAGGGAAACAAAGAAACACGTGCAACGGGAAGAACCATCAACTGGGAAACAGCTAATGTGGAAATCTGCACATGTAAAACGGGCTCGGGTAGCGGCAGGTACAAGAAAGCGTTCCGAAGTCAAAAGAATAAGTTGCATGGTGTAGATATTTCTCCTACCAGCCGCGCTCTACCGAGACTGGAGCAAGGACTCGAGTGAGGACGGCTCTGCCTAGGCAGGACCACAGCCTGAAGCACCACGCCTGCAGCAAGCCCCCTCCCCAGCCACGCCGCTAAACCGAGGACGGCAAGAAGCCCGAGCGCCAGGAAAGGGAGCCTGCGGCCGGAGGGCAGGCACCGGGGCGGGGCCGGCGGCAGGCCACCCGCCTGCCAGCACCCAGCGGCGCCCCAGCGGGCCACGGTAAGAAGGGCCCCAACGGCCGCTAGCGCCCGGTAGCCAAGAGGCTGTAGACGCTCACGCCAAAACGTGGCGAGCTCCGCCGCCAGCGGCGACCACCTCCTACCCGAGCAATAGAGCAGCTTACCCCTAGGCCTGGTCCCACGGCAGAGCGTCTGAAGCGGAGCTGAAGCCCGCCTTAGCCTCGCCCCGCCCCCCTCCTCCGAGCCAATGGCGCCCGTCGGAGCTTAGCCAATGGGTGCCGTGCGCTGCCCGCGCGGGTGTGGGGAACCTGCGCGGCCCGGCCGAGTTTGTCTGTTCGCGGCTGTGCGGCCAGGCTGCGGCCCGGCGGCGTTTGGGTCTCCGCGGCTGTGCGGCCGGGCCGCGGCCCGGCGGCGTTTGGGTCTCCGCGGCTGTGCGGTCGGGCTGCGGCCCGGCGGCTGCCTGTTCGTGTCGTCTGAAGGGCTTTACTGCCTGCTTTTGACAGAGGAGCGCAAGCAGTTCAGGCATGTTTCTCAAAGCTGCTACACTGTAGATACAGTCGCGTCTTAGTGACCAGAATTAACCACGTGAATCTTCACCTGACATTAACGGTGCAGGTGTGATATTGGCATAAGGTTTGTTCAGCTCGTTGTTAATTACTGCGTCTGAAGTGCCCCGCTAATGAGGTAACTGCGTGATGACTTAAGGTGGAAGTAGGGTGAGAACACTGGTGTAGAATTGACCAAAAGGAGAGCACGGACTCACTCAAAGCTTGCTTTAAAGGCTTACCTACCTGTATTGTACTACCGTTTGGTTCTTACTACTCTATTACAGGCCTGTGGTTGCAGTTAACAAACAATATCTCTTTATACTGGCACACAATAAAATCAGCAAGCTATACCTAGAAAAAAAAAAAAAAGACATTTCAACCTGTGCATGTGTTTCTAAAGTATTTTTCTGCAGAGTTGTAGGTGCCTGAAGCAGCCTGTGGATATAGTGTCAGTACAACTACCTGAAGGGACATTGTAGCCAGGTGGGGGGTGGCCTCTTCTCCCAGGCAACCAGCAATAGAACAAGGAGACACAGTCTCAAGTTGTGCCAGGGTAGGTATAGGCTGGATATTAGGAAGAAGTTCTTCACAGAGAGAGTGATTTCCCATTGGAATGGGCTGCCCAGGGAGGTGGTGGAGGCACTGTCCCTGGGGGTCTTCAAGAAAAGACTGGATGAGGCACTTAGTGCCATGGTCTGGTTGACTGGCTAGGGCTGGGTGCTAGGTTGAACTGGATGATCTTGGAGGTCTCTTCCAACCTGGTTGATTCTATGATTCTATGAGATTAACTCCTACTGTCAACCTTCACTGGAGCTCTCCTGTGAGAAGTGCTGTTGGGAAGGTTGCATGAGTTTGTGTGCGTGATCTCCTGCTCAAGTATAAACTCTGGAAACAGTATTTGGTTCCTAAAATTACTTCAGAAAATTCAGTGACTTCTGGTGCTGCCTGCATTCCAGTTTCTCCTCAAGGCTGTGGTCTATATAGTGACTTCAAGAAAAGACTGGATGAGGCACTTAGTGCCATGGTCTAGTTGACTGGACAGGGCTGGGGATTAGGTTGGACTCGATGATCTTGGAGGTCTCTTCCAACCTGCTTGATTCTATGATTCTATGACTTAGAATTAGATGCCTGGCATTTTTCAAGAAAATTTCAAGGTCTTGCAGAAACAAATTCAACATAATTTGGTTTCTAGAAGTCTGTTCCATGTGTTCTAAGTCCATAGAAATCCTTTTCATCATAAGAACACAAAATGTAGAAGTAGGAAAATTATTTTAACTTAAGAAAATAAAATTAGATTGTCCTTTTTCAGCTGCTGTAACAGAATAGTTCAACAGAATTCTTAGAGATGCAACTTATATGCAGTAGCATGGGTTTTTTTAATAGCATAGTTTATTCAGCAAGTGCCTATTTTGTTCTTCCCATAACAGTTATTCAAAGTAAAAATTAGTTTAGGTTTATTGGGGTTTAATGCAAATAACTTCCCATAGGTTTTTGAAGTGTGTGATGAAGATAACAAGAGCTATTTAAGCAGAAGGGTCTGTTTAAAGGTTCTATAATAATGCTGTTTGGTTCTAAACCTTTATATATATATATATATATATTCATGTATGTTCTGAAGATGCAGTTTATATAGAGGTCTCACTACTGAGAACTCTTATGTACTGAAATCAAGGGTTAGAGGTGCCCCAGCCATTATACTAGTGAAGCTCTCTACTAACATCTCTGATTTCCCAAAAAGAAGAGAAAGATTAAGGGAGAGAGAGATTCAGAGATTCAGGGATTAGAAAACTTAAACTACTTCAATGAAAACAATAGCAATAAAATTAAATATATACAAACCCAATATTGAACCCAACTTCCCCAATGGCAATTACATTATTGTCACCACTGGTGCTGTGTCAGAAGTTCCATACTGGACTCCGTGGCAAATGGAGTAAAAGATGGAGTAAAATCTGAACAGAATTAGTTCTGTTCTTAATCAGATCAGGACAACTGTCTGGTCGACAATGACTGAAGTAGATTCCTGTAGCCCTGGTGAACAGAAATGCCTTCAGATTCTCAAAGTTGTTTTTTTTTAATCCAGAATTCTTTATTACAAAATAAAATAATCAACCCCCTACCTTTTCTGCCACAGACTCTGAGCAGAAAGATGCATTGTGTTTTACATGTATACAAGATGTATGAAATAACTGACTTGCTGGGTTTTGTGGTACACTCCATTTTTTCAGTTGATGTTTTCAGAAGCTGTGAAACCACCACGTGTCATAGTATTATAGTCTGAAAAATACAGCTGGTTTTGGTTTCCACTAACAGCAGGGCAGTTTTAGTCTTGATGCCTCTACCACGAATCTCTACAAAAAACAGGAGAAAAGTTTATCAAGAGAAATCATGTGTTGCCTACTCACAGGAAGGTAGAAGGTAAATTGCATGGCTTAATGCAGTTCTGGAAGCTATGTTTCTACTCTAGTACTAAACATAATTTCAAACAAGAGTATGGCTGGGGTCGGAGTGGCTGGAGAGCAGCCAAACAGAAAGGGATCTGGGGGTGCTGATCAATACCCGCCTGAACATGAGCCAGCAGCGTACCCAGGTGGCCAAGAGAGCCAGTGGCATCCTGGCCTGCATCAGGAATGGTGTGGTCAGCAGGAGCAGGGAGGTCATTCTGCCCCTGTACTCTGCACTGGTTAGACCACACCTTGAGTACTGTGCTCAGTTCTGGGCCCCCCAGTTTAGGAGGGACATTGAGATACTTGAGTGTGTCCAGAGAAGGGCAACGAGGCTGGAGAGAGGCCTTGAGCACAGCCCTACGAGGAGAGGCTGAGGGAGCTGGGATTGTTTAGCCTGGAGAAGAGGAGGCTCAGGGGTGACCTTATTGCTGTCTACAACTACCTGAGGGGAGGTTGTAGCCAGGAGGAGGTTGCTCTCTTCTCTCAGGTGGCCAGCACCAGAATGAGAGGACACAGCCTCAAGCTACACCAGGGGAAATTTAGGCTTGAGGTGAGGAGAAAGTTCTTCACTGAGAGAGTCATTGGACACTGGAATGGGCTGCTCGGGGAGGTGGTGGAGTTGCTGTCCCTGGAGCTGTTGAAGGCAGGATTGGAGGTGGCACTTGGTGCCATGGTCTAGCCTTGAGCTCTGTGGTAAAGGGTTGGACTTGATGATCTATGAGGTCTCTTCCAACCTTGGTGATACTGTGTGATACTGTGATACCGTGTGTGATACTGTGATGAAATAGCACATGCGAGATTTTACATGTGTGTCAGTGTGAGTTTGTCTTTCTTATCACATGTCAATACAAGTTTGACCAATATATCTTAGAACATATTTAGCACAGGAATCATGATTCATCTTTCTTCTCCAGTTTGAGCAACTGGCTCCCCCAAAAAACACACAAATATTTCACTGAACTCTGAAAGTGGTCATTTCTGATACATTTCAGCTGTGGGCAAGCACTTTCTTAATAAATATCATAATAATTTACATTTCTCATAATAATTTACATACTCTCATAACAATTTACATTTCTGGAGTCTGAACTGCTTAATTATGAGTGCTTGTCTTCTCCTTATCTGTCTTCTCATACGTGTTTCTACCTCCAGGTAAAAATCAGGTGTTTTGTTAAATTCCCTGGTAGGAATAAATACCTGAAATATGCTTAAGGCATTCAAACAAAAGCAGGTTCTGTGCATAAGTCACTGACGGCTCCTTCTTGTAAAGAGAATAAAAGTGGAAGACTCCAGGGAAGAAAGGAGGTGAAACTTCAGTTATTTCTTCCTGAAAAGGTGCCAAGTCACATCTGCCATGTCTCTTGGCAGTGCCATGACCACCTGGCTGTAGACCATTTTGTCTGTGCGGCTGCACAAAAAATAATTAAGGAGGTTTGTTCCAGGACTGATTATCAGTGGTTTTGCCAGCTCCTGAAGTGAGCCGAATTCTAGCAACTCTTGCTCTTTACCTGATGACTAAGAGATCCCTGGGTTGGCTAATACTTGTTTTTGTAATGCTAACATGCATTAACTATGGTTTGTAGCACAGCCACACACCTTTTGCTTTTGCCAATGGCTAGGCTTTCTGAGTGTTCCTTTCAGCGTTTAGATGTTTTTGATCTAGCTACAAGAAACAGCTTTCTCTGTGCACCACGTAGGAACCAAATACAGAAGTTACAATCCTTAAAGTTGATTGTGAGGATCCATTTCTTTAGCATTATTATGCATTTTACTTTGTTGTTGAAACAGCTAAAGTCAGAGATTATAGTAGCAGCCCTTATATTTCTTTGAAGTCACTAGAAATAGCCCTGGCAAGGAGAGTGCTTCCATGAAATGAGAATTTGTGTACAGGTTACTTCTTAAGGTGAACCTGGTTTCTCAACTAACATGATTTTGTTCCATTGAAGCAGCAATTACTTAGCATCACCAACTGCAATAAAGTAACTGCATTTTTTAGTAAATTTGGGTTGCATCTGTTTGTTTGTTTGTTTGTTTTTTTGGTCAGGTTTTCATTTATTCTATAAAATTCAAAGTAATACTAACTTTATCCACTAGATGTCATTAACAAATTTGTGATTGGAGAGAATGAGACCTAAGAATTTGAATCACACTCCTGCATTTACTTTTTCAAAAGGAATTGCTGTAAGAACTATATATTTTTTAAAAAAAATTGTTATTCATATAGATTCTGAACTTATCACTGTTTAAAATTAAGCCTTTGGAGATAACTTGAAAATAGAGTTTCATTGTTGGACTGATTATCACAGTATTACCAAGGTTGGAAGAGACCTCATAGATCATCAAGTCCAACCCTTTACCACAGAGCTCAAGGCTAGACCATGGCACCAAGTGCCACCTCCAATCCTGCCTTGAACAGCTCCAGGGACGGCGACTCCACCACCTCCCTGGGCAGCCCATTCCAGTGTCCAATGACTCTCTCAGTGAAGAACTTTCTCCTCACCTCAAGCCTAAATTTCCCCTGGCGTGGCTTGAGGCTGTGTCCTCCTGTTCTGGTGCTGGCCACCTGAGAGAAGAGAGCAACCTCCTCCTGGCTACAACCTCCCCTCAGGTAGTTGTAGACAGCAATAAGGTCACCCCTGAGCCTCCTCTTCTCCAGGCTAAACAATCCCAGCTCCCTCAGCCTCTCCTCGTAGGGCTGTGCTCAAGGCCTCTCTCCAGCCTCATTGCCCTTCTCTGGGCATGCTCAAGCATCTCAATGTCCCTCCTAAACTGGGGGGCCCAGAACTGAACACAGGACTCAAGGTGTAGTCTAACCAGTGCAGAGTACAGGGGCAGAATGACCTCCCTGCTCCTGCTGACCACACCATTCCTGATGCAGGCCAGGATGCCACTGGCTCTCTTGGCCACCTGGGCACGCTGCTGGCTCATGTTCAGGCGGGTATTGATCAGCACCCCCAGATCCCTTTCTGTTTGGCTGCTCTCCAGCCACTCCGACACCAAGCTATTATGTTTAGTTGATATGTTTATTAGCATATAAAAAATACCATTTCTGGGAACTAGCAGCATTGTGATAATGGTGTTTGTGAGTCTTACACTATTTCTCTGAAAGTTTGATTCGGTGATAACTCTTCCCAAAATGATCCACACTCAATGACCATTCAGATAGCTAACTGCACATTCTGGTGAAAAAGTTACTGCAGGAATAATGGCTATGGAAGTGTGTGGCTTCCCCGGGTGAAATTTTATTTAGCTCTAACTAAAATCACTCTCTACACTGTGCCTGGGAGGCCCGGACCACAAAAATGTCCAATATTTTCCCTGATCCAACTCTGTTCCTTTACATGGGGACATCACTAAATTGGTCTGCTACTGGAGATGCCGACAGGACACCCTGACATTCAGAGTACAGAAAGGCACTCTGATCTCAGGGTTGCTTACAACTTCCATCTGCTCTCCTGGCACATCTTATCAAAGCTTCCTGAAAAGGACTCCCTAGTCTATTTGTGTGCCTGACAGTCTATGAGGAAAGTGTTGCAGGCCAAAAGGAACATACAGTCTTAGTTTAACTGCTCATGACATGTTTGGCCTCTCTGTCAGCCAGTATGGAGTATACTTGGTTTGCATTAGATGCTCCTGATACATTAACTCCTTTCTTAAGAGTTGTCTTAATGCTGCAGCTATGTACAGTCTTGTGTTCTAATAACACAGATGCAAGAGTTTGGACTCATAAGTGCTCAGTCGTGCTAAAACCCAGTAGAAATAGAGTCTAAAGTGAACCTCTCTGCTTCCTTGCATTTTGAGTCCCTTTCTGTTCTGTGCATTCTTCAGTGATCTTTTCCAGTGATCTCTTGTGCACTTCCTACTTCAGTCCTGTTTAGCTTTTTGCTTTTGTACCATTAATTAATCTAATGTTAGTAAGTATAAGTGAATCTTGATAACACAGTAATCAACATATGTCATTCCTGTGTTCCTATCAGATAAAATTGTGAGATAAGATCCTGTTGAAAGAATGAAAGGTGATACAAAGTGCATAAAAAGAGGCAGTAGTGGATTGCTTTCAGGGTAGTTGTAGAAGCTGGAGGAAGCAACAGATTTTTCTTCACTTCTGATCTTTTGTTCTCTGCCTTTTTATGAAATTTTGTGTGTTAGAGCTACAAAATGATTTTTGATCAAACTAGCTTTCAGGAAATGTCTCCAGTCTGAATATTGAATCAGAAAATTATTCTTTAAAGGAAATAACAAATTTGCAGGCTTATTCACCAAATGTCAATTTTAAATATTGAAGTTCTTTGTGTGTATTTGAACTCAAATCTGTATGAAGTGAAGCATGTTTGTTTAAGCATACCCAGTTTAAGATTCAGGCATTGATTTGGATTTTTTTAAGACTACATATTTACTTAGTTTGAGGAATTAAATATTTTCTTACTTTCATGCCATAGTGTTCCAGTGAGTTCTTTGGGACCAGGGAAGGATCTCACACATGGGTATCCCCCTCTGGGTACAGTTTTAATTCTTCATTAGTTTAAACATTAAAACCATAACAAGAAAGGTGTGCTGGAAGCCACACTATCTATGGCTCACATGCTACAGCCATAGGGAGAAACTACAGTGCTGAATAAGACATGAGGAACAATCCTGAGTAGCTCTATTGAACAAAGGGCAGGCTATACTCACCCTATCCCACTGGCCAGCAGAGCTCCTGAGATGCATAGATAGCAAAGCTGGCCAGCTGCCATCTCAGAAGGTAGGCATCCCTACCAGGAACCGCACCATCATGGTGGTTAAGACTGATGCTGCTCCAGCTCACCTACCTATGCTCTCGGTTTATATGTGTTCAGAATTCTGTGGCCTATGTCCATTATGTCCCAGAAGGCTGAACCAAGGAGAACCAAGCTCCTCGTTTCACAGCTTGTTACACAAAGGCTTTCCCTACTGCCCATGCACATTGTTGATTTCAGTGGTCGCGCACCCCCCTAGCGAGGGGAGCCTGCATCATTCTTCAGCTCCCTTTGCGGCTGGCTGCCCTCTGCAGAGCCTTTCAAGGTCATTGCTGGCTCCACATACTGTTTTTAGCCAACACTGCATCCCAGCCTCTGATTACAGGGATGATACTGCAAGCTCTGGTTATCATTTGTGAGTTCCAAGACCTGGTAGTTCCCAGATCTTGTCTTCTGAAAACCTGGCAGCTATTTGTCCTGTTTTCTGCTTCTGATCAGAACATATAACAACTCTTTGCTCTTACACATAGATATCACTATAGTATAATATAAACTATGAGAGATAAATATTTAGTAAAATCATGTACTATTGATATCAAATGGAAATCATAAAGGAGTTCATATTTAGCACTTCTGTAGAAAACTGCCTTGGCATATCTTTTGTGTTCTAAGTGGAGGTGAATTTAGTAATGTCTTCTCTGAGACCAGAAAGTTCAGGCAATGTGCAAGCACATGGGCATCAATGATTTTTATTCCTTTTTCATTTATAAATGTATCTGTATCTCTGCATGGGGTTGCTGTGGCCAAAGTGCAGCACCCTGCACTTGGAGCTATTGAAGCCATCCCCCTGGACTCTGCCCGTCTGTCCAGGCGGTCAAGGTCCCGCTGCAGAGCCCTTCTGCCCTCCAACCCAGTCACATCTGCCCCCAGCTTAGTGTCATCTGCAAGCTTGCTGATGACTGACTCCATGCCCTCATCCAGATCATCTACGAAGATGTTAAAGAGGATGGGGCCCAGCACTGATCCCTGAGGGACACCACTAGTGACAGCTGCCAGCTGGATGTGGCACCATTCACCACCACTCTCTGGGCTCGGCCCTCCAGCCATTTCCTAACCCAGCACAGAATGCTGCCATCCAAGCCATGAGCTGACAGCTTAGCCAGCATCTTTAACATAGGCAGCAAATGCAAAATAAAGATTTTATTCTTTTTTTTTTCCCAAGAGAAAAAAACACATATCCATGCCTGAACCAAAAACAGTGAACTAAAATACAAAGATTGATTATGGATTTATTAATACCTAATTGGCTTGAATTATTTTTTTTTGAGATGACCTTTCTGTATGTTGAGATAACTCTACAGCCTCCTCTAACAGCACATAAATTGCCAGCTCTCAAGATCAATGAATAGGCAGCACTCTATTATAGGAGTCATTCTATAAAAGGAAAATTGTATACTATAATTTTCTGGGCTCATGTTACTCTGAAGAGGAAGCATAAATGGATAGAAAACCCATATTGTGTTTTATGGTTTCACTTCCATAGTTATCCAATTGAATGGAAAGCTGTTCATGCAGGCAAGTTCAGTATGTTTAGGCAACCTCTGTTATTAAAGAAATTGTGCATGTACAGAACCTAGCAGTTGAAAGCAGCAAGACTTTGTAATTCTGGAAGCTGAGACTTTAACAGTTTTTAAGGTATGTTTTTTTCAAGGAGAAATAAGGAAAGAAACTCCACAAATCTTTATGTTTGTAGTTTAAGATTTAAGATTTAAGACAGCAGGTGGAGCTGAATGAGTTGTGTTTTTGAAGCACTGCAGAAAGAGGATGATATGAATGAATCAGAAGAAAGACAAGTGCAGAGCTTTTGCTATGTTCTTTGATAAAGAACAATTCCTACAGAATACAATCATGTTGCCTTCTAAAGAAAACTAAATTGCTTAAAATTAGGTTAAAGCATATATTACAAAGTTAGGAAAAAATACTGTGTATCTGTCTTTACATATGAAGCTGAAGCAGAATTGGTTTTGCCAAAAAAAATCTGTCTGCAGAGTTTTTACATCAAGATATTTGCATGCTTCATGGGGAGACCTCAAGTTTTGGGAAGTAGATATTGGTTGGTTGTTTTTTATGGTTTGCTTTGCTTTTAGAAGAAACAGTCAATTAAGAATTTTTAAATCAGATTTGCATTTCAATTTCTTTCATTTTCAGATCATTAAGAGATGAGACAAATGTACAAGTAAAGTCTTTGTGGTAGTATACAGGAGAAATCACCAATCCAGTTTTACATTCAGTTTTATTACAACTTTCAAAGAACTCTCTGTCTGTGGTTAGGGATTATTTCAGAGTTCTCTCACTTCTGGGAATGATGCCAGATAGATTGTTTATGCAATATGGATCTTTATCCACGGCAGGCAAGTGCTACTGAGTTAGTATCGTCCATGTTTCTCTCCAGTGCAAAGAAACATGAAAGGGCAAGTAACAAGAAGAAAATATAAACAGAAGCACTATACTTAAGTATAGAAAATATCTGAGAAAATTTCAACAGTATTGAAATATTTGCATGATTATGGACTAACTTTGAAGGCTACTGTTTCAGGTTTATTTTTGTGGAGTTGATATAGAATTGCAATGATTCATGATTTGTAGACCATAGTCATATGATTTTTTAAGGAGAAAGATAAACCTGCCTCTCTTGCAGGGAGATTTGCTTATAGTTTTCATTTTTCTAGGTGTAGTCTTTGAAAAGTTTTAAATCTTACTGGTTCAAAGAGGGTTGCACAGTTGTACAGTAATGAAACCTGGGAAATACTTACAGCTTTTATTGTGCAATGTAAGTTGTTGTTTTTTTTTCCTTCTAAATAGCTGGAGTATTAATTTAATTCTAACCCAATTAAGCAAAACAGAACACCTGAAGGAGATACAATGGAGTTGAGATGTCCTGGGTGCTACAAAGATAAATAAAACAATACCAGACTAATAAAGGTCATAATGATAGTATCATTAATAAAGTTAGGGTTGGTAGACTGTGGTGTCCTAGGTTCTGGATTATCTGGATTGTTCTGGATTGCCTGTTGTACTGTGAGCTCCTCCATCTGTTTGACTCTCACTATTTCTCTGTTACTTGTATATCTCCACTCATTCATGCCACATATTTTAACAGCTTTCTGTCCTGTCATGGCTTTAGGTCTTTTCTACCTGTCATGGTAAACCAAGGAAAGGAAATGAAAGTAACAAGAATTTTTGTCTTGTTCTTGTTGAAAAGTAGATTAGGTGATTCTTTTTCATTCCTGCTATATAGCAGAGCATCTCCCATCACTGAAGAAATCTTCATCACGAGCCTTTGAGCTGAGGGACATTCAGATAGTCTGAAATAAGACTATGGTCTTTGAAAAGATCAGATGTTGGGATGATAAGAAAAGCATGCACTTAGCTTTTTGCCATGAACTAAAAGTATATTTTGAAGTATTAGTGAATTATTTCAAAGGACTTAACTGTTGCAACCACTGTGCTGTTGTTTGTCTTGCTATCTGCTCTACACAGCCCGCAGTAGTCCTATTTGAGATGCTTTATTTTGCAGTTGGATCTGGAAATGAGTTCATAACCTAGGCGATTGGTCTGTTGATTTTACTCTGATATAATGTAGTCAGGATCTGTAGTCTGCATCAGGATTAACCTAAATGAGATTTTTTTTTTTTTTGTGGAGGAAATTTTTTCAAACACAATGCTCAGAGTACCCAAGCTGTTAAAGAAAACTAGAGAGTTGAAATTTAGTTTTGCATATTTCAGAGTCCATATTTTCAAGGTTTTAAAAATCTGAACATTTCAACTCTATAAATTTAAAATTAAAACTGAAGAGAATTGTAGATGTTTTAAGCACAGTACCTTTGAGCAGGATTCACAGTGGTGAAAAGGACGTGGCAGTATAGAGTCTCTGACTGTTTGTCTATATAATGTTGCCATCCTAAAGTATATTATAAATACAGTAACTCAGAAAGTGTCTAAGAGCAAATTGATTACCTTACATACAAACATAATTGTATGAAGTAATTTTTAAAAGCCTGTCACTTATCTTGTTTTTCTCTTGCCTAATTTTAATTCAGAGGACAGAACATTTTGACCTTTGAAGACTTGAGGAGAACCTTCAATTTTGTTTCTTCTAAGTTATTTGGAAAAATGCCAGTTGAAGCCCCAGGTAAGATTAAAACAGTCCTCATTCCTAGATAGCAGGTCTTTTGCTATATATATTTCAGTTAATTGAAATTATTAGATTCTGTCATGCAGCTGAAGATAAAAGCTTCAGCATATTACTGGTTTGATGCCTTTAATAATAAATATTATAAACATAAATACTATGTTTAAACAATATAATAGGTAAGTGGTATAAATGTCAATAATAAAATTATAACTATAATTAAAATAATATTACCATATTCAGAAAGTAATTGGTTGCTTGTACTGCTTATTAAGAAGCTTAAAATTATTTACTTTTACAATTTCCTCCTGTAATCTTCTAATCTGCATTCAAGAGCTGTCTCTTGAAAAATTCAGTTAAATTGTAGTGCATATTGCAAGGTAGTAGTGGGTAGAGATTTCTTGCAAGGTGAGATTGCTTCAGAAGTGAAAGGATAAAATTTTGAGAGTAATTTTCAGATGATAAAAAATTGATCTTGCCTTTGCTTTTGACAGGAAACATTATTTTAAAAATGCTTTGGAAAAAATTGCATTGCAAAGTATAAAACTTTGTGATGTGATTGATTTGTCTGAAAGTAACTTAGTCATTGATAGAAGTCTTTCACTTGGCATCAGATAGTTTGCTGAGCACCATTTTTTAAAGGTGGGGTTGGATTGTGGGTTGTTATTCTTCTTTGCAGTTATCTGGAGTCACAGTACAAAGCATTATAGCAGAACAGGAATTGATCTGTACATCTTTTAAGCCACTGGTATGCAATAGCAGAATCAAAATGTAGAGTGATGAATGCCCTCATTGATAATCTTGTGGTTCTTCAATGGATATACAATAACAAAATCAAATTGTAGAGTGACTAGTGTCCTCAATGATCATCTTACAGTTCTTCAGTGATGAAAATCCTTTGCTCTAAAGATGTAATATATTTTGAGGAGAGTAATTATCTTAAGGAGATTTGAAAAGTTGTGTGGAGGATATTTGTTGATGTCCTGGTGGGTTTGTTTACTAGCACTTTTTTTTTTTGGTATTGTCAAGAAATGAATAGGAAAATGTAGATAGAATGGCTTGAAGTTATCATTTTAAAATACTTAAGGGCTACTATTGAGGGCTTAATGTCCAGTTTTTCTGTCCAGCAACTAAAATGTAGAGTTTTTTAGTATTAATGCATTTAAGGTCAGAAAAGGATATATAGTTGTTGTTCGTATTGTTTTATTCTAGCCTTGAGCTCTGTGGTAAAGGGTTGGACTTGATGATCTGTGAGGTCTCTTCCAACCCTGATGATACTGTGATACTGTGATTTTGCATTTCAGTGTCTATTTTTTATTGTCTTTCTCATTTGAAAAATTGTCAAATAAATGCAGACTTATCTTTGTATTTTAAAACAGATCTGAAAACTTTTGGCCCATCTTTCAGTTAATGAAACTCCTCAATTTAAAATTTAAATTATAATGAATTTAATAAATGAAGAAAAGTTCAGTTAGATGTTATGGTGTGCTATATGTCTAGTAAGGAAAACATGCTGCAATCAACAGTAACTCTAACACTAGCATTAATGTCACAGTCCAGCAAACAAAACTTCTGGAGGTGTGTTTATGAACAAGGTTGTTTCTTCCTTGGTCTGCAAGTCCACACTGAATCTAGATTTTCTAGATATGGTATGTTGCTTGATTTTGATATGTGTTCTTAGCTCTCTGACATCTGTATTTACCCAGCTCATGGGTCTGCACTTCTTTAATTGACCTTGGGTGAGTTTTTTAGTCTTTGTCCTCCAATGTTAGCACATGCCCTGCATTTTAGCATCCTGTGCCTATACTCCTCTACTCTATGTGCTGTCATTATCTTCATCATTATCTTAAACACAAAAATACTTCATTTTATATAGAATAAACTTTTATAGAATCATAGAAGTATTTCTGTTGGAAAAGACCTCCAAGATCATCCAGTCCAACCACTGATCTAACACCACCATGATAATTAAACCACATCCCAAAGTGCCATGTCCACACATTTCTTGAGCACCTCCAGTGACAGTGACTCCATCACCTTCCTAGGCAACCTATTCCATAAAGAATTTTCCATACTAAATTTTTCTTTGCATAAGGAAATTTCCATAAAGAAATTTCTTTCCATAAAGAAATTTTCCATAAAGAATCATAAAATCATAGACTCAACCAGGTTGGAAGAGACCTCCAAGATCATCCAGCCCAACCTAGCACCCAGCCCTAGCCAGTCAACTAGACCATGGCACTAAATGCCTCATCCAGTCTTTTCTTGAGCACCTCCAGAGATGGTGCCTCCACCACCTCCCTGGGCAGCCCATTCCAATGCCAATCACTCTCTCTAGGAAGAACTTCCTCCTAACATCCAGCCTATACTTCCCCCAGCACAATTTGAGACTGTGTCCCCTGTTCTATTGCTGGTTGCCTGGGAGAAGAGGCCACTGCCCTCCTGGCTACAATGTCCCTTCAGGTAGTTGTAGACATCAATGAGGTCACCCCTGAGCCTCCTCTTCTCCAGAAGTTTTTCTTTGTGCCAGGGAGGTTTAGATTGGGCATTATTTCAGGTCATTTCCTCTTGCCCTATCACCTGACGCTGGAGATAGGAGACCAACTCCTACCTCAGTACAATCTACTTTCAGATTCCTCTTTTCTGAACTAAATTCCAGTTACCTTAGCTGCTCTTCATAAGTCTTGTTCTTTAGGCCCTTCAGCAGCTTTGTTGCCCATTTCTGGAGACGCCTCAGCAATTCAATGTCCTTCTTGTAGGTAGAGGCTGAAAACTGAACACAGTGTTCTAGGTGTAGCCTCACCAGTGCTGAGTACACTTCTCTACTCTTGCTCACCACACTATTCCTGATATGGACCATACAGTTAATATCTCAACTTTTCTTTGACATTATATATTCTTTTATTAGTGTGCAAAGATGTACTGAATTAGTGTCAATTACTGTTTTACAAAAGAAAATAGGATACCTCATCCAGTATTGTTTCTAAGTATAGGAAGTGAGTGATTTGTTGCTTTGGGGATTGTTTTTAATTAATTCCATTTGAAAAAGAACCAAACATAAATAGATTTCAAGTCATAGTGATAACATGATATTTAAAACAGACATTCTTCCTCCTGAAAGACTGATTTCCTTAAAAAATGTCAGTAATATACTGCACTTGGCTGTTGATATGTTTGCAAAATGTGGGTGGATTTTGAGTTTCTATTTGATTGTGTTAACTGACTGTAATCTTGCCTGAACAGCAGCGTAACGTGTTGTTTCTGAGCTAATATTGCAATTGTATTGAACAAAATGCTCAAGTGCTTATCATACATCTGGTGTGCACCTGATTAAAATACCACTCTACCATAAAAAATCAAGAGCAAAAATACCTGCTATGGTAAATGGTGTGATGATACGTTCTTTCATGATGAGCTTTCTTGTAATGGGTAGTACACACAAGAATTTCTTAATCATAGTGCTGCTGTTCTGTGTATAGGTACATGGATATGAAATGTGACAAGGCTTTTATAATAATGATTTGTGATAAATAGGTATCTGTAAGTGAACATGTTGATTTTTAAAGTGAGATTCAAATTCTTTCATCTATATTCCAAGTACTGTTTTCCTTTGTTGTTGTGAATGTGAATGTCATATTCAAATTCTACAATATTATTAATTACTGCTACTGAGAAAATATTTGTCTTAGCTGTACCATTTGTTTAGAAAAAGTAGGTTATTTGTATGCTAAATCCTTAGACCATGATAATGAAAATAGTGACAGAAGTAAGCTGAAAACCAATCACATGTGAATGTGAGTGAACCTATAAATGATGAAAAATGTCTTGCAGACCAAAAATGGACAGAAAAGTCTCATATAGTTTTTAGAGCTAGCAAGCATAAATTAGATCTTAAAGAAGAAAAGAAGGTATTTATGATCTGCATTTGATGCTGCTGTGTCTTTAGATTGATAGGATCATGCACTAAAGGTATATTTGCACTTTTGTGTCTATCAGTACTTTCAATACAAAAAAATGAGCTAATTGTCTTGTGTTCCTTTCGTGTAATTATCTGGCAATGAGAAAATAACCTGGTTTTCGGAGCCACCCCATGGAAGAAATCTTATGCTCTTTCATGCAAGTTTGATTTATAGACATGTACTGCAGAGCACAGTGAATATGAGACATTCATCTTCTTATGGCTAGTTACCATGGAAACGTAGTACACACTACAATGTCGTTCCAGCTCTGGTTGATGCCTGCAGTAGTTTATTCCTTTGTTGTTCTTGTTTCTTAAGCAACTGTCTTGCAGCTTTTCATGTTATCACATTTCATCCCCTATACAAGTCTTTTTCCTTATCTCTTGAGAACCATCTCTAACAAAAAAACATCTTTTTTTTCCCTTTTTTTTCCCTACCTGCTCATAATAGTATATGTGCTTTTCTTTTAAAATTGTGAGTTAAAAGCTTGTCCCATGCCCACAAATAATATGCTGTTGCCCTAAAACTGGTAAAAGAAGATGGTAAAGCAGACTGAACATCAAAGCATGAAGGACCTGGCCCAGCATCTTTATTTATTATCTTCTGTCAGGGAATGGATTTAAGAATGTAACCAGTATGTCACTCCACAAAGAAAGGGAAAATAATCCAACAGATTCTCCTACCTGTCCTTAGATGGACGTTTAAGGTGGACAAAAATTCAACAGCTATCTTCTAATATCCACTCTGTCTCATCCTTGTAAGATAAGAAATAAGAGGAACTTGTTGGGGGATGGAAAATCTTTATAATTAAACTAAAAGAGTAGTAATAGTATTCAGGAGGGCAAGAATCAAACTTAGGGTTTTTTACATTGAGAAGCTGTACCCTGATGCAAGTTCTTCTTTTTCAAGGCAGCACCTATCTCATGATTCATTGCACAGGGAACCAATACACAATTAAGGCTGTATGTGTCCTAGGTTCTGATTAAGTGGGCTGATCCTTTGTGAGAAAACATGTGCAGTTGACAACATTTTGTGGAGAATCCTGAGTTAACACCCAAATATAGATGTATGTTATGGGGAGCAATAATGAATTTTAGTTTGGGTTCCTATCGGTGTCATTATTACCAATTTTGTATTCCTATTACTTACCAGCATACTTTGCTTCTTTTGGTGGGTTGGCCCCAGCCAGCAATTAAGCACTCACTCAGCCACTGTCCTGATAGGGCATAAATCCTGCCAGGCCGGTTTAACCCTTGCTCTCCTCCTCCTGTTGTGGGTCTGGGAGAGGAGTTAGATGTGCAAACAATAAGGGTTTGGCCCCAGCAAAGCCTTGAGTGCTAGGGGCTTAGCGCCACGTGTCAGATGTCTTGTGCTGCCCCTACATGGTCACACAAGGCATGAAGCTTTGAATTCATTGACCACAACAATGATGTTAGTGCCTATTGGCCAGTTGCATTTTCAAACTGATGTATTTAATGGGGGGTGATTTAGAAAGTGTGCCTTTCTGCACTGGCCCCTTACTGGGAGCAGCACCTCATTCACGGCTTGTTAACTGGGAAGCACAGCATCCATGTGTTTGCAGCAACTCAGTTCTCTCCTTCCTTCTGCCTGGAATATTTTGTATTTTACTTCGGGATCATTTTCATGAGTTTTGAAAACATCTTTGTGCAGGAGACTTATTCAGGGACCAAAGCGCTGTGAGTCAGCAGGAGCAGAGAGGTCATTCTGCTCCTGTACTCTGCATTGGTTAGACCACACCTTGAGTGCTGTGTTCAGTTCTGGGCCCCCCAGTTTAGGAGGGACATTGAGATGCTTGAGCGTGTCCAGAGAAGGGCAACGAGGCTGGGGAGAGGCCTTGAGCACAGCCCTACGAGGAGAGGCTGAGGGAGCTGGGATTGTTTAGCCTGGAGAAGAGGAGGCTCAGGGGAGACCTTATTGCTGTCTACAACTACCTGAGGGGTGGTTGTGGCCAGGAGGAGGTTGCTCTCTTCTCTCAGGTGGCCAGCACCAGAACAAGAGGACACAGCCTCAGGCTGCGCCAGGGGAAATTTAGGCTTGAGGTGAGGAGAAAGTTCTTCACTGAGAGAGTCATTGGACACTGGCATGGGCTGCCTGGGGAGGTGGTGGAGTCGCCGTCCCTGGAGCTGTTCAAGGCAGGATTGGATGTGGCACTTGGTGCCATGGTCTAGCCTTGAGCTCTGTGGTAAAGGGTTGGACTTGATGATCTATGAGGTCTCTTCCAACCCTGATGATACTGTGATACTGTGATACTTATGCTGGACTTAATGCTAAGACTCCATCAGTGTAGTTAAAACTTTTCCTGCTTTGCATTCCTATTTTCCAGGTTCTGATTGATTAAATTGTTTAATTCTGTGCAACTACTTCCTGTTGACTGAAAATCCAAAGAATCTCAAGGAATTTTTCTGGGTTTTAAAATATTACTAATTAAATTCATGTTCATAGAGAAGTTAATATTAATAATTCATAACCTATTATTAATTTCCACAACATCCACTCACTAACTACCCCCACAGTGGAATAGGGCAGAGCATTAGAAGGGTAAGAGCAGAAAAAATCATGGACTAAGGACAGTTCAATGAGTGAAGTAAAGCAGAATATGGAATTTGTTGACTGTTTTTCATCAGCAGGCAGGTGTTCAGCTGCTTCATGGGAAGCAGCATGCCTTATGGTTACTTGGGAAGATAAACACCATAACCACAAACATCCCTTCCTTGTCTTTTCCATAGGCTTTTGTTGCTGAGTATGATATCGTAAAATCATAGAATGGATTGGGTTGGAGAGGGACTTTAAAGGTCATCTTGTCATCCCCCCCGCCATGACCAGGGACATCTTTAAATGGATCAGATTGTTCAAAGCCCTATCCAACCTGACCTTGAACACTTCCAATGATGGGACATCCACAACTTCTTTGGATAACCTGTTCCAGTGCCTCACTATCCACATTGTAAAATACTTCTTCCTTACAGCCAATCTCAATCTACCCTCTTTTATTTTAAAACTATTGCCCTTCCCTGTGTCTGCTGACCTTGGTGAAATATCTCTCTCCATTTTTCTAATAAACCCCCTTAATATATCACATGTTGTGATGGTTTGGGTGTACCCTGCCCCCCCACACTTTAGAAATCACCCAGACTAGTCTCAGACGGCTCTGAGAATATAAATGAAGCTATTTATTTACAGCTAGCACAATATACAAGCAGATATTTACAATATATACAGTTATTTGCAGAAATATACAAGGTAAAAGGTAATACAGAAACACAACTCCCCTCCCAAAACCTGAGTCCCCAGGAGGGGCTCTCAACCTTACCCCAGTCCTAAGGAAGAATAGAGGTTCAGCCAAGAGGTTAAGAAGCAAAGGTGAGTGGAAGGTGAGGTTAGGGAGATGCAGCTCAGTCAGCAGCCCAGCCAGAAAGTGCCACAAAAAATGGCGAGCGTTATCTAATGTTTACCTTTCTTCTCCAGCAAGACTCTGAGGGGAGCAGACATCACCACTGTTTTCCTTTCACAGCCTATGATTTAGTTCTTCTCACCAAAACATTCTGCCCTGCTTCAAACTAGCACACACGTCCACAAAAAGTTCTCCCTGGAGCTGTCCCTTCTCAGGGCTAAATGGCTTCAACTTTCTCAAACTTTATTTTACCGTAACAGTAGGGGATGTCATAAAGTACCTTTACAGCATGACCAACTAATTTCATGTGGTATGGAACATCTCTTTGGTTGTTCTGGATAATATGTCCCAGCTGTGTCCCTTTCTAAATTCTTGTTCACTTCCAACCTCCTCGCTGTCTGAATAGAATGGGAAAAGGAGAGCTTGGAGACTGTGCGAGCATGGCTCAAGAGCAGCCAAAACACTAATGTGTTATCAACACTGTTCTCATCACAGACACGAAACACAGCACCTTTCCCACTACTGTGAAGGAAATTAATTCCATCCCAGCCAGACATTTACAGTACTGTAAATTCAAATTATTCATTTGTTCTAACACTTATCTAATAAAAACCATCACTAACTAAATCTTGCAGGAGCTGGACATACTGTTCCCGTGGAGCAGTAAACCATTATGTGTCTATTTCACATCTAAATAAGTCTGACACCAAATCATCCTAACAAAAGTTTCAAATAGAAATTCTAGCAGATATGACCCAGATCTACCAATTTTCCCAGTCCTATAGAAATTAATTTAAAATGTTAAACTTTTTTGAGTATTACTTGAGTGCTGTGTCCAGTTCTGGGCCCCTCAATTCAAGAGAGATGTTGAGGTGCTGGAACATGTCCAGAGAAGGGCAACAAAGCTGGTGAAAGGCCTAGAACACAAACCCTATGAGGAGAGGCTGAGGGAGCTGAGGTTGTTTAGCCTGGAGAAGAGAAGGCTCAGGGGTGACCTCATTGCTGTCTACAACTAACTGAAGGGACATTGTAGCCAGGTGAGAGTGGCCTCTTCTCCCAGGCAACGATCAACAGAACAAGGGGACACAGTCTCAAGTTTTGCTGGGGGAAGTATAGGCTGGATGTTAGGAGGAAGTTCTTCCCAGAGAGAGTGATTGGCATTGGAATGGGCTGCCCAGGGAGGTGGTGGAGGCACCGTCCCTGGAGGTCTTCAAGAAAAGACTGGATGAGGCACTTAGTGCCATGGTCTAGTTGACTGGCTAGGGCTGGGTGCTAGGTTGGGCTGGATGGTCTTGGAGGTCTCTTCCAACCCAGTTGATTCTATGATTCTATGATACTTTATCTGAAGGGAAAGGAACTGCTGAACAATTTACACAAAGACATGTATCAACATTTGAGGATTTGAGAGGAAAAACCTAGTCTGTGAATGTAACACAATATGCTGCACATCGTCACGTTCATTCCTTATAAATAGTTCAGCATGCTTTTTTTCCATTCAAATGCTATGTGAAATAAATCTTAAAATATCTTTTTAAGTTAGCAATTTAAATTAACTTCAATTTTAAATTAAAAATGTGTGCATTCTCTGGTTTTCAAGGTATGGTAGCAACTGTGTCAGCAAATTAAATACGTCACTTATTTGTGCCTCCTGTGTATCACTCCTACCTTTCAAACTGGCCTTCTTTCATTGGCCCTTAAATTGCACAGTAAAATGTTTTTACATAAAGCATTCTTAGTTTACATCAATCAATTTTATATTGCTTTGCCGTAGAGCAAGGGCATGCATGTGGGCAGTTACCATAATACATCCATGGTAATACAACTTACTCAAATGTCTTAGTGTCACAGTAAACACTTTACTGATCATGTCCTCAGGGCTCCCTTTTAAAGACAGTTTCTTTTAGATGGAGTAGAACTGTGTAATTGTAAGTGTTAGGATGCATCAGTTGTAAAATAGACCAAATTCACAGCATCAAATATAAATTCTTCTTTTGTTATGAATCACATCTGGGATAATAGCAGCACAGATAATGTTTTTTCTCATCTGCCAACACACCCCAAACATGAGTCATCTCTTTTAGCAGTAACTTACTGAATTTGGCGATCTCTTCACAAGAACTGCCCACACAGGTGCTAAGTTTTAGTTGCATTAGTTGATAGAAACTGGAAGAAGACTGTCCCCACCAAACTAATTTCAAGTAAACTATTAAACAGCCTTTAGATGACAACACTTGCTCATTTTCATCAAAAGCAGAACCTGTACCTTGAAGGAGAAAATGCTTCTTAAGCTCTTTCAGAGCATACTTTTTATTAAGGGCAACTTTTTCTCCAGTGTTATTAAGATTTTCTGCAAAATAAACATCTTTTATTTGCAGCATTATGTGTGATGTTATCTGATAGACTGAAAACCAGATACATTTGATTATTTTTTTTTACTTGAATAGAATAGGATTAGATTAGAATACAATATTTCAGTTAGAAGGGCCCCACAGTGGTCATGTGGTCCCCCTGCCTGACCAGTTCAGAGGTGACCAAAATTTAAAGCATACAGCATGTCTTTGAACATTGTCCAAATGCAACTGAAACATTGGCAGGGTTGGGCCATTGACCACCTTTCTAGAAAGCTTGTCCCAGTGTTGGATCACCCTCTTGGTAAAGAAACATTTCCTAGCATGCAGTCTAAACCTCTCCAGGTGCAGCTTTGACCCATTCCTGTGCACCAGAGAAAATAGATCTGCATCTCCCTCTCCACTACTCAAGAAGACACAGAGAGCAATGAGGTTGCACCCTCTGACTCATTTTCTCCAAATTAGACAAGCTCAAAGTTCTTAGCTGCTGCTCATAGGACATTCCTTCCAGCCCTTTCACTAGATTTGTTGCTCTGTTCTGGATATACTGAGGGACCTTCACACCCTTCTTAAATTGTAGGGCCCAGAACTGCACACTGCACTCAAAGTGAGGTCACACCAGTGCTGAACCTGGTAACCTCTTTTGACCAGCTGATAATGCTGTGTTTGATGCAGTGCGCCCTCTTGGCTGCCAGAGTACACTGCTGACTCAGACTGAGCTGGTGCTGACCAGGACCCCCAGATCCCTTTCTACTCTTCAGCCAGTGTTCTCTTAATATGTGCCTGGCATTATTCTGTCCCAGGTACTGAATCTGGTATTTTGACTAAATACATTTCATTCCATTAATCATAGCTCAGTTCTTCAATCTATCTAGATCCTTCTGCAAGGCCTCTTGTCCCTCAAGAGTCAACAGCACATCCTAGTTTGGTATCATCAGCAAACCTGCTAATGGTCCATTCAACTCCTGCATTTGAACAGAACTGGCCTTAGAATTGAACCCTGAAGAATAGCACTCGTGACCAGGTACCAGGCAGATGTAGCCTTATTCACTACGACCATTTAAGTGCTGCCCTTCAGGCAGTTCTTCACCTATCACACCACAAAACTCTTTGTCACACAGTTGGACAGATTGTCCAGAAGGATGTTGTGAGGGAGGGTATCAAAAGCCTTACAAAAATGCAGAAAAAATACATCCATTGCCTTCCTTTCATCCACTAGGTGGGTGACCTTATCAAAGAACAGTATCAAATTAATTAAATAGGACTTCCCATCTTGACTGTGCCTGTAGTTCCCTGGGTCTTCCTTCATACCTCTTTTGTAGATTGGAATAACCTTGGCTAGCTTGCAGTCAGCAGGAACCTCCACAGACTCTGAAGACCTTTGGTAGATAATGGAGAAGGGTCTCACCATGATATATATTAGCTCCTTCAGAACTCTGGGATTAATCTCATTAGGCCCCATGGACTTGCAAGCACTTAGCTTATGCAGTTAGTCTCTTACAATTTCAACATCCACAAAAGGAAAGTCACTGTGCCTACACTCATGGTCCTCCAGCTCAAGGAACTAGGCAGCCCAAAGTCCATGAGAATTGATAAAGCTAAGTCAAAAAATCCATATTGAATACAGTAGAATAATATAGTATGAAGAGTAGATAATATGAATAGCAATAACTTCACAGTAGCAAAAAAGTATTTGAAAAGTCTAGGGTCCCTTTATAGTAGACAAAAAAACTGTGACAAAACTAAAAATGAGCCAGTCTGTGGCATAATGAAAGAGCAGCCTGCTGTCAAATTGTTGGCCACTGCTCTTTGGGTTTAGATTTAGTTCTTTTTGCTTACAATCTCTGCTGCATTTCGAGAAATCACTTTGAGATTCTAATCAGCATCAGAACTGCAACACAATTGAAAAGATTTTGTAATGTAGGATGTAATAGGAGATAATGTCTTGTAATTAGGGTGTAATATTACAGCGTACCAAAACTTAAATTAATAGCTAGTGTAAAGAAACACCTGATAGAAATGCTTGCTTTTAATGTGCCAGATGAAGTTATTACTTGATTTTAAAAAGTGCTCTCAAATTCATTGGCAGCCTGTGCTGTTTATGATATAGCTGCAGAGTCCTTTTAATTCATCTGAAGTATCACAGTATCACCAAGGTTGGAAGAGACCTCATAGATCATCGAGTCCAGCCCTTTACCACAGAGCTCAAGGCTAGACCATGGCACCAAGTGCTACGTCCAATCCTGCCTTGAACAGCCCCAGGGACAGCGACTCCACCACCTCCCCGGGCAGCCCATTCCAGTGTCCAATGACTCTCTCAGTGAAGAACTTTCTCCTCACCTCCAGCCTAAATTTCCCCTGGTGTAGTTTGAGTCTGTGTCCTCTTGTTCTGGTGCTGGCCACCTGAGAGAAGAGAGCAACCTCCTCCTGGCCACAACCTCCCCTCAGGTAGTTGTAGACAGCAATACGGTCTCCCCTCCTGCCTGAACATGAGCCAACAGTGTGCCCCAGTGGCATCCTGGCCTGCATCAGGAATGGTGTGGTCAGCAGGAGCAGGGAGGTCATTCTGCCCCTGTACTCTGCACTGGTTAGACCACACCTTGAGTACTGTGTTCAGTTCTGGGCCCCCCAGTTTAGGAGGGACATTGAGATGCTTGAGCATGTCCAGAGAAGGGCAACGAGGCTGGAGAGAGGCCTTGAGCACAGCCCTACGAGGAGAGGCTGAGGGAGCTGGGATTGGTTAGCCTGGAGAAGAGGAGGCTCAGGGGAGACCTTATTGCTGTCTGCAACTACCTGAAGGGTGATTGTGGCCAGGAGGAGGTTGCTCTCTTCTCTCAGGTGGCCAGCACCAGAACAAGAGGACACAGCCTCCAGCTACACCAGGGGAAATTTAGGCTGGAGGTGAGGAGAAAGTTCTTCACTGAGAGAGTCATTGGACACTGGAATGGGCTGCCCGGGGAGGTGGTGGAGTTGCCGTCCCTGGAGCTGTTGAAGGCAGGATTGGACGTGGCTCTTGGTGCCATGGTCTAGCCTTGAGCTCTGTGGTAAAGGGTTGGACTTGATGATCTGTGAGGTCTCTTCCAACCTTGGTGACACTGTGATACTGTGATTCCATTTTACAGACTCATTCCTCTTTCTTTCACATTTTTTTTGAATACTGACTTGGTTGGAACTGGAAGCTTTTCACTACTTTCTGGTAGCAAAGGTTCTGTTGCATTTGCTGGTGTCCTCAGAAGAAAGCAAACAATGGCAATACCTCACATATATGCCTGAAGAGAACTGAGGAAGGTATTAAATTTAGCAGCAATAGCTGCTGAAGTCAAGTGACTAATATCATTGGTGTTCAGAGATCACTGATTTCCCCAGGGCAGTGTCGGTAGTTAGAATATCATGGTTTTGGAAAAAATCCTGTTAACCATTCTCCATAGAAATAACTTGTAGTATTTTGGGCATATTGGTATCACATTATTTTATACTTTCAGTTTTAGGGATGAAAATCCTATACAGAAGTTGGAAATATCATCTTTCTGTTCTTCAATTAGTAGAGGGTTTTATAGCAACAAATGCAATTTCAAGTCCAGAGCTCAATTAATAATGGCAGGAAATTTGGTGACAATCACATAATAATGAATTTTAAAAAATAATCCTTTTATGAAATGTGATTGGGATTTTTTCACTGGAGTGAATTGAAATTATGTTATCATGCTGAACAGGATTCTGCACTTTGGCCACAACAACCCCAAGCAGCGCTACAGGATGGGGACTGAGTGGCTGGAAAGCAGCCAAGAGGAAAGGGACCTAGGGGTACTGCTAGATATTAGGCTGAAGATGAGCCAGCAGTGTGCCCAGGTGGCCAAGAGAGCCAATGGCATCCTGGCCTGCATCAGGAGCAGTGTGGCCAGTAGGACAAGGGAGGTTATTCTGCCCCTGTACTCAGCACTGGTCAGGCCACACCTTGAGTACTGTGTCCAGTTCTGGGCCCCTCAATTCAAGAGAGATGTTGAGGTGCTGGAAGGTGTCCAGAGAAGGGCAACAAAGCTGGTGAGAGGCCTGGAACACAAACCCTATGAGGAGAGGCTGAGGGAGCTGGGGGTGTTTAGCCCGGAGAAGAGAAGGCTCAGGGGTGACCTCATTGCTGTCTACAACTACCTGAAGGAACATTGTAGCCGGGTGGGGGTTGGCCTGTTTTCCCAGGCAACCAGCAACAGAACAAGGGGACACAGTCTCAAGTTGTGCCAGGGGAAGTCTGGGCTGGATGTTAGGAGGAAGTTGTTGGCAGAGAGAATGATTGGCATTGGAATGGGCTGCCCAGGGAGGTGGTGGAGTCACCATCCCTGGAGGTGTTCAAGAGAAGCCTGGCTGAGGCACTTGGTGCCATGGTCTGGTTGACTGGATAGGGCTGGGTGCTAGGTTGGACTGGATGATCTTTGAGGTCTCTTCCAACCTGGTTGATTCTATGATTCTATGCATTCACACTTTCTGTCTATCTTGCTTTAATTACTTTTAATACATTAACCATTTTCACCCAAACTGGAGACAGAAATCTAGAACTTAATGTCTTAGTACTGTGTGTTGTTTTCCAGCCATGACAGAAAACATGCTTTTTATTTACTCTGAGAAATACAAGCAGGTTGTTTGTTAATCCTGTATTTGCTCATTTCTTACTTATAATGTAGTTTTTGAACATATGTGAAAAGCTCTGGTCAATTGTGCCATACACTGCCTCTTATTCCAAACAACAAGGAAAAATGTGTGAAGCATTAAGAGAATCTGAAATCTTGTGAAGTGAGAAGTCACTAAGGAATAAGATTATCATGGTAGGTAGATGAAGCCAATCTAAAGAAGGCCAGGTTCATTATTTTTCTACTCTTTAAACATCTTGTTTCTGCTCCTCTAAGTAATTTTTTTTTTTGACAGCATCTGTTATTTGACAAGGCTAATTCCTTAGGATATTATTCACCCCTTTCCACTATGTCATAACCCTGTATGACTTTTTGAAGAGAAGTAATGAAAGTATTCTATGACTGAAAGAATATAAGAGAACAAAAAAGAATAGTTAGGGGAGGCTGAAGGATGGCAGGAGGTTCAATTTGAAATGGTGTAGTAGTTTAAAACCAAGCTTTTTCAATTTTTAATGTTAATATGAACTCTTAAAAGTAAATAGTTGCAACATCACAGAATCACAGAATTGGATGGGTTGGAAAGAACCTCTGGAAATCATCTAGCCCAACAGTATCACTGTATCACAGTATCATCAGGGTTGGAAGAGACCTCATAGATCATCAAGTCCAACCCTTTACCACAGAGCTCAAGGCCAGACCATGGCACCAAGTGCCACGTCCAATCCTGCCTTGAACAGCCCCAGGGACGGCGACTCCACCACCTCCCCGGGCAGCCCATTCCAGTGTCCAATGACTCTCTCAGTGAAGAACTTTCTCCTCACCTCAAGCCTAAATTTCCCCTGGCGTAGCTTGAGGCTGTGTCCTCTCGTTCTGGTGCTGGCCACCTGAGAGAAGAGAGCAACCTCCTCCTGGCCACAACCTCCCCTCAGGTAGTTGCAGACAGCAATAAGGTCTCCCCTGAGCCTCCTCTTCTCCAGGCTAAACAATCCCAGCTCCCTCAGCCTCTCCTCGTAGGACTTGTAAAACCTTGCTAGTAAAAGAGGTTGGCTGGATCAAGTTGCACAGGAATGCATCCATATGTCTATAGAGTAAGTCTTTGAAGTCTTCCAGAGAATGCTTACTAAAGTTACCCTGTTTACTCTTCTGTGTAGTCTTCAAGAAGCACACAGAACCAAAGCCTTCCATTTCCGAATCGCTGAAGTAACTGGTTTATCCAAGTTCTACATTTGCTGTACATCAAATTAACTATATCAAATTTACACTTTTCTCTACCTCCAAAACCCTGTATTTATGAAACAAGGTCCTTAGATGCTTAAGTCTTACTTACTGCATAGTCCATATTTTGGTAGTCTTTCTCTCTCTCCTGTTACTGATTTCGTACCTCTGCCCAAGTTAACAGGTGTGTTTCTTCATGCAGGATATTTTCTGTATCATCTTTTGTTGTTTTGATTTTGTTTGTAATTGAATAGAGACCAAAAATTAGGAGGAAAAGAGCATCAACATTGAGTATTAAAACTATATTGTCTGTTTAGGAATTATTTTTAGAATTAGATGTTTTTAGGCAAGTTCCTCTGAACAAGGTGAGAAAAAATGTGGAAATCAGTGGCATAAAGTATTGGAAAATGACACAAATAGAAAGTAGAACATGTTCAAAGATAAATGAATGTATGTCCTAATGTTATGCATGTTGCTTAGCAACAGGCAGTAAAAGTGTGGATGAACAAGTACAAAAAGTAATTAAAGGAAAGAGGTATGTGCATGGCATGGTATGGCATAATAACCAGGATACCAAAAACATGCAAAAAGCAAAGATGGAGAAAAAATATTCAGAAATGTTAAGAGAAATGCTGAAACTCTTTTATTCTTTGTAGACTGATCTGTTCCCTGTAATATTAGCTAGAAAAAAATAGACAGCTTCCTCTGTAACAATACCCTAATAATAATAATATAGCTTTCCCTAAGGAAACATAGATCCTAAAATGTGAATTGACCATAAAGAAAAATGTGGGGAAAAAAACACAAAACATTAAATTTAACATATAATGAAAGTTTATTTTGCAACATAGAATTAACACAGGTATTTAATTCTTTCCATTACTTAGAAAACAATTCTTTGAAATAATACCATTCCCTTTCAGAACCATTTTGCCCACAGTTTCTGCTTCTGAATCACTTCTCAAAAGAATGTGTTCATGTGACTCCTTTTAAAACATAATTTTATAATAGAATCATAGAATCAACCAGGTTGGAAGAGACCTCCAAGATCATCCAGGCCAACCTAGCACCCAGCCCTATCCAGTCAACTAGACCATGGCACTAAGTGCCTCATCCAGTCTAGACAAAATTCCTTCTAGTACATTTTTTTACCTAACTGTCTTCAAATATGAGTTGAAATTTATGTAGGGTTTGGCAGCTAGAGAAATTAGCAATCAGAAAACTGTTCTCTCAGTAGTGAATATCTAGGTTGGGTTTGGCCTTTCACCTTGATTCTTGAGTCTTACTTTAAGTCTTCTCCAAATATATATTCCAGTTACAGGCCACTATCTAGATAAATCAGTGATGCACTTAGACCCAACTGAGATCTTTTGACTTTAATCATAGAGTCATAGAATCAACCAGGTTGGAAGAAACCTCCAAGATCATCCAATCCAACCTAGCACCCAGCCCTAGCCAGTCAGCTAGACCATGGCACTAAGTGCCTCATCCAGTCTTTTCTTGAACACCTCCAGGGACGGTGCCTCCACCACCTCCCTGGGCAGCCCATTCCAATGCCAATCACTCTCTCTGGGAAGAACTTCCTTCTAACATCCAGCCTATACTTCCCCCGGCACAACTTGAGACTGTGTCCCCTTGTTCTCTTGCTGGTTGCCTGGGAGAAGAGGCCACCCCCCACCTGGCTACAACCTCCCTTCAGGTATAGGCACAGGAATCAATTAGTTAACAAATATTGAGCTAGGAGATAAGAAACATACACAAGACTCCATTTTCACAGTTGCAGAATAAAACATCCAAAAATTTGTCTTAGATTTAAAGTAAATTCTGTAAAATATTACTGCTGTAAAGTAGATAGGAAAAAATTAGTCTTAAAGCACTTTGCAAATCCACACATGCTCTTTTATTTTACTTCTGTGGAAATAATTTTTCTTTTTTTTCTCTAGTAAAAAACTTTCCTAAAGCAGCAAGCTACCTCCTACTGAAATAGATCTATCCCAAGAAGGAAAAGATTGGCCAAAATTATGTTAAAGCAGAGGCAGCCATGTGCCTTACTTGGAGGAAGTAAATCAGTCTTATTACAGTAGCAGGTAAAAGTCCTGCACAAAGACAGAGTAGGTAGAACTCTGATCCTTCAGGACTGTGTGTCTGCTGCTGTAATTATGCCTGAACCCATGTGATGACCGATTCCTCTGCTGCTGGGTAGGAAACAAGCCAGAGAAGTGTTGTGTTTTCAGTGGGATTCCAACTTTTATTACTTCCTGAAAGTAATTTCAGTTTAATGAGTAGAATCACAATGAGCTCTACTGTGTGCATAGAATCACAGAACACCAGGTTGAAAGGGATCTGAAGGATCATCTGGTCCAACCTTTCTTGGCAGAAGTCTGGTCTAGAAAAGATAGCTGCAGCCTGTCTGGCTGAATCATAGAAGTCTCTCATGTTGGGAAATCCACCACTTCCAATGACTGGTTTTCTTATTGTGAAAAAATTTCAAATCACAATCTCCCTGAAAGTAACTTGTACCCAGGGGGATATGGGCCCTGTCTTTTCCATGTGACTTCTTGTTAAAAGGAAAATGTATCTTCTTTGTAGCCACCTCTTAAATACTGGAACAGATTGATAAGGTTTCCCCTAAGCCTTGTTTTCTCAAGGATGAAGCCAAATTCTTTCAGCCTTTCCTCATATGTTAGGCTTTCATAGACTCATAGAATCAACCAGGTTGGAAGAGACCTCCAAGATCATCTAGTCCAACCTATCCCCCAGCCCTATCCGGTCACCTAAACCATGGCACTAAGTGCCTCATCCAGTCTTCTCTTGAACACCCCCAGGTCCTTTGGTCATCTTTGTGGCCCTTCTCTGTGTATTTTTCAGCATGTTCACATCTTGGTATAGTGGGGACCAAAACTGAACACAGTATTCCAGGTGTGGCCTGACAAGTACTGGCCAGAGTGGAGTACTGACTTCTTTATCTGTCCTGGTGATGCCCTTGTTGATGCAGGCCAACATCCTGTTGGCTTTCTTTGATGCTACAGCACACTGTTCACTAATATTGTGCTTGTTGTCCACCAGCTTCCTTTCCACAGATCTGTTTCCCAGTGTGTGCTACACTCCTGGATTATGCTTCCTCAAGTGCAAGAACTTAAAGTAGTTATTTTTGAACTTCGTAAGGTTCTTGTTAGCCCACTCTGCCAGCCTGTCCAGGTCTTCATGCAGGGTGGCTTTCCCTGCCAAAGTATCCACTTTATTTATTCTAATTTTCCAGATTATTTCCAGTTTTAACTGATCTCCTTTGTTACCCCCAAATCAGTGGTATACTTTACACTTACAGTGCTCTTTTTGCTCATTTTACTGTTTATAGCATTCTCTCTTGCTTAGTGTTGTTGCTCTTTTCACAACCGTATTATTGTCATTAGTATTAAAAAGATCTATTTTTATGCCTCCATTAGACACAGAACGGATTCTGGAAAGGAATTAAAGATTTTTTGCTTTTTTTACTTGTGCTAGTTTGAAGCAGGCTAGAATGTTTTGGTGAGAAGAATTAGATTACAGGCTGTAAAAAGAAAGCAATGGTGATGTCTGCTTTGCTCACAGTCTTGCTGAGAAGTATAGGAACAAGAAATAAAAACATTTGATAACACTCTCGCCATCACTATTGCTTGGGCTGTTGGCTGAGCTGCATCTCTCTAACACACCCTCCATTTTGGGCTAACCCACTTTGCTTCTTAACCTCTGGCTGAACCTTTATTCTTTCTTGGGACTGGGGTAAGGTTGAGAGGGGGAAGGGGAAGGTGAAGGGGTGGTTGAGAGCCCCTCCTGGGGACTCAGGTTTGTGGGAGGGGAGTTGTGTTTCTGTATTACCTTCTACCTTTTATATTTCTGTCTATAACTGTATATACTGTAAATATCTGCTTGTATATTGTGCTAGCTGTAAATAATAAGCTTCATTCATATTTCCAGAGCCAGCTGAGTCTAGTCTGGGTGTGTGTGTGTTGGGGGGAGCACCCAAACCATCACATTGCTATATCAAACATGGTCTTTTCCTTTTGCAGTTTCTAAAATTGTGCTTTGAAAGTATTGTTTAGAAGTGAAAGGCTGGCAGTTGCACATGTACAGTAGAAATGGTAAAATGAGTTTGGAAGCATAATGTTCAGTGATCTCCCATAAATAGAATAGAAAGCTGGTCTGATAGTTTTCATTCCTAATAAAACAGGTCACTGACAAAGAGTTTAAAATTATGTAAGGTTCCAGGCTGTTGCTAGATCTACTTAATTATCTTTTTGAAAACACTACTGTGTTGCAAGTCATGCTGTCATATTTGAATCTACCATTTTTGAGTATTTCAAATCAAATAGTCTTTTATTCTAGTGTCTCTGAGGAGCACTGGTTTTAGGGGAGAATTAAAGTGTGCCTTTCGCTGTAATATGCATGCAGCTCATGCGCACAAGCTAACTTTTATTGGCGTTGATTTTCTAAGCTGTGTGCATTTGCTATGCCTTGCAGAGCCCCATTTAACAGGACAAATGAGTAGGTGTGACATGCTCTTAATTAATTTTCCATTACTGTCCCCAGCAAGACAGAACTGGGGAAATGTTCTCTGCAACTACCTGAAAGGAGATTGTAGCAAGGTGGGTGTTGGTGTCTTCTCGCAGTAAACAAATAATAGTACAGGAGGAAACAGCCTCAAGTTGCACCAGAGGAGGTTTAGATTGGATATTAGGAAAAAAATCTTCACTGAAAGGGTTGTGAAGCACTTGAACAGGCTGCTCAGGGAAATGATTGAGTCACCACCCCTTGAGGGTACTTAAAAGATGTGTGGATGAGTCATTTAGGGACCCAGTTTAGCAGTGTCCATGGCAGTGTTAGGCCAACAGTTGAACTCCTTACTCTTAAAGATACTTTCTGACTTAAATGATTCTATGCTTATGCATGTGCTATATGGACCTGTTATGGTAGGCCTGATGGGCCAGAAGTAGGCTTATACATGTACTGGCTTGCCTAGGCATGTTTTTCTCCTGTGGTAAACAAGATACACACACTGAGTCTGTGCCTGCCTTGTGCTTTTGTCAAATTTGGGTAAAGCAAGCCTATGGCTTCACCTAATATGGTCAGGCTTGGCTAACTGCCATTCTGATTGGCTATTCTGTGTCCAAAGGGCAGTTAATCTCGGCCCACATTGATAAAAGAAATATACAGGTAAACACAGTGTGCTCTGCCATTCTATTCATGCCTGCAGTTGCCTGCTGTTATTGCACATTGCTTTATTGTTTGCCTGGAAACTCCACAGTCATCAGTTCACCAGGAACAGACTCTAAATGTCTCTACACAATTGGCTTGCATAGCCAACATGACATTGTGCTAAGACTGCACATTACAGGACATCCTGCCTACATCTGAAAGTCTTCTGCCAAAGTGGAAAGTTCTGAAGATACACAGATCGTCCCAAGGAACCAGGAGACAAGGTCATAGATTGTCTGCCTTCTTTCCCTAGAAGCCTGGGAAGAATCAAATCTCAGCAGCTGACAAGACAGAGTTCTCTGAAAGTGTTTGGGTGCTGCCTGGGACTGTGGCTAGCCCCATGAGTCAGGTAATAATAATTTTGTGAGTAAATACTTAAAGCTTCATTGTAATTCTCCATTGCCTTCTGCAATAAGCCAAAAAGAACTCCTAGAGTCCATCTAGTGGGCAAGCAGTATATTGACTGCAGGAATCTTCTCTTCCAGTTCAATTAATGTTTATATATTTTGCTAGTTATTAGTAGATCTAGTTAGTATCTGAAAAATGTTTCCATGACCGTGCAAAGAATCAATTATTATTTCTAAAATCAGTGATCAGGGTGATGAGAGTTCTGAATATCCAAATTAATAAACAATATTAATTTTGTAAAAATATCATCTCACATTAATTAATTTCCCCTTCATAACAGGACCAAGAACTGACTGAACAGATTTCAGAAAGTCATTTGAAAATTATCATTGAATTGAGGTGTTTAACTTCTGGATTTTGCAGTTATTAAGACTTCGTTTTGTTTAATATTTTTGTGATTTGTCAGTGCTGGTAGAATAGGTCAATGACACCAAGATGGGCAACTTAGTAAAGAATGATGGTGAAAAGACAGTTAGAGAATGATGTTGCGGAGGGCAGAAATACGTGGCCGAGTCGAGAATTTATCAAAAATAGATATTTTTTATTTTTCCAAAACCCCGCCCCCACAACTATATATACAAAGATTAATTTCGTTTAATAAACAGGTTCAGTTACATGAGAATTAATCTACGAGGATACCATTAATAATCTGACTATATTTGGAAGTCAGGGGTTGGAAAAGGACTCAGCTATTAATTAATAGCGGTTTCTTACTAAATTAAGCTAAGCCAAATAACTCACTCAGGCTGGCTCGTGCGGTCTATGTTCCTCTTCCTTTCCAGCGGCTGCAGGAGTCGTTAAGGGTTGTTAAGGGTCGTTAGGCACACAAAGGTGTGCCTAACAAGAAAGCGAATCCTTGGTCTCTCTGCAGTCCAGGCACAGGGGAGTGAGCGAGCTCAGGCAGACACATACGTCCAGGCACAGACAAACTCCAAAGCGGGAACCCCAAAGGCGGGAAGACCCCCAATATTTATAACCTTCGCTAGACAAAGGGCAGAGTTACCACACCTTAGGCGCGAAAGCGCACGGCCAATCCCAGCCTGGCTCCAGCGCGGGAACTCACGGGGCAGTCGCCCCCTTTACGGGGCAGTCCTCCCCCCCTTCACAGCTGCAGGGCAGGCGAGGGGGGGGGGGAAACCAGGCGGCTTTTCCCCTTTCCCCCCGAAGTCCGGGCAGGAGAGGAATTTAGGGGTACAGGACTCCAGGACAAATGACCACTGGACCAAAATCTCACAGACTGGAACACCTTTCCTGGGGAAAAAAGGCTAAGAAAGTTGAGGTTGTCCAGCCTGCAGAAGAGAAGGCTCCAGGGAGACCTTATTGCAGCTTTTCAATTCTTAAAGGGAGTCTATAGGAAAGATAGAGACAATTTTTTTAGCAGGACCTATTGCAACAGGACAAGGATTAATGGTAAAAGAGTATAGATTCAGAGGGTAGATTCAGACAAGATATGAAGATGACATTTTTTACAGTAAGGTTGATGAAACACTGGCACTCCTTCCCTGAAAACATTTGATGTCAGGTTGGATTGGGCACTGAGCAACCTGGTCTACTTGAAGATCCCCCTGCTTACTGCAGAGAGGTTGGACTAGATGACTTGTAAAGGTCCTTTCCAACCCAAAATGTTCTATAATTCTATGAGAAAATATTTTGAGGCTCTTCACATTGCCATATTCTCAGTTGGAATTATGCCAGCGCTGAGGGAAAGCGGAAGTAAAATAAATGTGGGGTTTAATTCTTCTTTAACAGATGGGAAAACAGAGATAAAGATATGAGACATACAGAAGATAACACAAAAAAATGTCTAGGTGAAACAAAAACAGAACACCTACAGATTTTAGGAATGTAGGCACATGTAGTGATCCCAAAGTCATTCTCCTTTTCCTGGACAGGTCTTTTTTGCCCCCAGTCATTCCTATTGCAGCCACTTCATCATCTGTTTTCTAATATTGTGAAGAAGACATTCAATATCATCATTCTGTTGCTGAAGTTCATGGGTCTGTGTGCCTTTGTAAAAGAAAACAAGTTCAGAGATGGCTAAGTAAGCAAAGTACAAACTGAAATCAATGCATTGTAGCAGCTAAAATTAGGCAGATTTTGTAGTTTTCTCATTGGAAACCTTGTGCTATCTTGCAGTTAAACTTGCTACCTAGTTACGTATATCACAGTATCACAGTGTCACCAAGGTTGGAAGAGACCTCATAGATCATCCAAGTCCAACTCTTTACCACAGAGCTCAAGGCTAGACCATGGCACCAAGTGCCACGTCCAATCCTGCCTTCAACAGCTCCAGGGACGGCGACTCCACCACCTCCCTGGGCAGCCCATTCCAGTGTCCAATGACTCTCTCAGTGAAGAACTTTCTCCTCACCTCCAGCCTAAATTTCCCCTGGCACAGCCTGAGGCTGTGTCCTCTCGTTCTGGTGCTGGCCACCTGAGAGAAGAGAGCAACCTCCCCCTGGCCACAACCTCCCCTCAGGTAGCTGTAGACAGCAATAAGGTCACCCCTGAGCCTCCTCTTCTCCAGGCTAAACAATCCCAGCTCCCTCAGCCTCTCCTCATAGGGCTGTGCTCAAGGCCTCTCTCCAGCCTCGTTGCCCTTCTCTGGACATGCTCAAGCATCTCAATGTCCCTCCTAAACTGGGGGCCCCAGAACTGAACACAGTACTCAAGGTGTGGTCTAACCAGTGCAGAGTACAGGGGCAGAATGACCTCCCTGCTCCTGCTGACCACACCATTCCTGATGCAGGTATAGGTGAGCACTAAACAAACACAGAAACACCAAAGAGTGAAATAAAAAACAGTAATTACCTGCCTGTTATGCTTAGATTGAAGAAGAAGTAGAGTTCAAGCTAGCCTCCTTCCATCTTCTCAACACAATTAGAAATAAAACACCATTCTCTCCAGGGAGTCCTGAGTCTTAAACATGCTTTGTCTGGGTTATGGGTGATAAGGTAATTACTTAAAGATGAATCAATTATGGACACTGAGGCTGTAGGCAACACATCACTTTGACTCACGCTACAGTATTTGCCCAATTTTCATTAAAACAATTGATCATATAGTGCCCATGATATGAATAGATTCCAGAGATTTTTAATGAGAACTAAAACTGTGATAACTTGATCTTTGAGCTCCAAAGGTCAAAAATGTAACCTTTTTGTAGAGCTCATTAAAATGAACATGATAGATATCTGCAACTATGTAAGAAGTTTGGAAAATTCTGTCAGTAAAGAGACTTTCTTTAAATAGAAGCACCTACCTGCTCTATATGTGTAGGTGTTTTTTATGGTTGCCAGCCAATACTCCTATTGTAGTTCTGCAGGGTACCTAAGAAAAATGTAGAGCCTGAAGCAGTTTATGTGTGCTGGATGTGACTGAAAGTCTTAAATTTAATATGTGAAATGTCTAGTCTTTTTTAGTTTTAAGATTAATACTTTTTTCATGTAACCTGTTATATCAACATGAAATGTTGATTTCTAGTTAAATAATAAATATCTTTACTGGCCAAAGCTAGCAGCAGCCTAAGACTAATAACTTTTATTTTCATAAGATCAAAGGTTTTTTAATGTGTCTATTAGGATCTCTCTTCCTGGCTAACCTTAACTGACAGTAAAAAAAATAGTAGAAACTGTTCAGCATCGCTCCTCTTGGTGCACCAAAAATGTCAGCTTCAAGCATAAATGTACCAGTGTGATACCCACCTGAAGCCTTTCTATATGGCAGAACTGAATCATCACCATCTACATACACTCTCAGTTGAATTATTCATTCTATTGCAATTAGGAATTTCAGCTGGCTTTGTGGGAAAGATTTCATTAAAAGTCATTAAATGGAGTTCTATTTTGGTCAGTTATGTTCTCAGTAACATCTCTTTAACTTGGAAAGATCTCTTTTTGTTTTGATTTTTGTGGCAATTTCTAGCACCTTATGGGTCAGCTGATAAGAGGGTCTTTATCATGCAGGAAGTGCATTCTTGCTGCGATGAAGGGATGGGGATACAGCTTGGTGCAAGCTAAGTTCCAACTTTATTAGGCAACATACAGGACTTATATACTTTGTCAGAAGGTATCAGAAGGCTTAACATTTTTACATATTGATTAGTCATTTTATCACATGCAAAACTGTCTCTTCTTCCAATCTAAATTCTTGTCTGCCACATCTGCTTCCCCGTGGAGCAACAGTTAGCATATTCATCAGATAAGAAGGACAGGCATATTCATCAGATGGCAGGACAGTCTCCTTGCTTCTTCTAATCAGATCATTCTGACTCCGATAGTTTGGCCAAGGGCTTGTGTTGCAGCTGGTCCACTGATTGACCACTGTTACATTAATCCCACACATTCTCTTGTTGTTAACTCATGGTTAATGGAGGGAGAAGTTAGTGTGTTGTCCAGGCTATCTCTCAGATTGCTTTTTGGTCTAGTTGACTGGATAGGGCTGAGTGATAGGTTGGACTGGATGATCTTGGAGGTCTCTTCCAACCTGGTTGATTCTATGATTCTATGATTCTTTTACCAGAAACAAAAATGACAATACATAAGGTACATCCTTTTAGAGCAAGTTCCAGTTAGACATTTCATTATCTAAGTTCAGATTAATAATTCTATATATTTCTACTATATAGTTCCAATCAGCTGGTCTAGTTTCTGCCACCTTTTACTTCATTTCTGTTCTATCATTTGCTTTTGTTTACTTACTCCGATAGACCACTTGATATTTAACAGGTTTCTTCCATGATAGTTAATCCTGTTATTGTATCTTTTTTTTACTGAATGGCCTTCTATTGATGTACCTAGCTCCAAAGAGCTAAGAATATATGCCTACAAAAATTGATTTGCCTGTCCCTCCTGTTCAAAGGCAAGAGACTCCTCAACATGCTTACCACAATTTAAAAAATGATAACCAGCTATTCCTGAATTCTGTTTCTTCCCTGATTTGGCATTTCACAGTATCACAGTATTATTAGGATTGGAAGAGACCTCACAGATCATCAAGTCCAAACCTTTACCACAGAGCTCAAGGCCAGACCATGGCACCAAGTGCCACATCCAACCTTACCTTGAACAGCCCCAGGGACGGCGACTCCACCACCTCCCCGGGCAGCCCATGCCAGTGTCCAATGACTCTCTCAGTGAAGAACTTTCTCCTCACCTCCAGCCTAAATTTCCCCTGGCACAGCCTGAGGCTGTGTCCTCTCATTCTGGTGCTGGCCACCTGAGAGAAGAGAGCAACCTCCTCCTGGCCACAACCTCCCCTCAGGTAGTTGTAGACAGCAATAAGGTCTCCCCTGAGCCTCCTCTTCTCCAGGCTAACCAATCCCAGCTCCCTCAGCCTCTCCTCGTAGGGCTGTGCTCAAGGCCTCTCTCCAGCCTCGTCACCCTTCTCTGGACATGCTCAAGCATCTCAATGTCCCTCCTAAACTGGGGGCCCAGAACTGAACACAGGACTCAAGGTGTGGTCTGACCAGTGCAGAGTACAGGGGCAGAATGACCTCCCTGCTCCTGCTGACCACACCATTCCTGATGCAGGCCAGGATGCCACTGGCTCTCTTGGCCACCTGGGCACACTGCTGGCTCATGTTTAGGCGGGTATCAATCAGCACCCCCAGATCCCTCTCTGTTTGGCTGCTCTCCAGCCACTCCGACCCCAGCCTGTATCTCTGCATGGGGTTGTTGTAGCCAAAGTGCAGCACCCTGCACTTGGAGCTATTGAACACCATCCCCTTGGACTCTGCCCATCTGTCCAGGCGGTCAAGGTCCCGCCGCAGAGCCCTTCTGCCCTCCAACTCAGCCACATCTGCCCCCAGCTTGGTGTCACCTGCAAACTTGCTGATGACTGACTCCATGCCCTCATCCAGATCATCTATGAAGATGTTAAAGTGGATGGGGCCCAGCACTGATCCCTGAGGGACACCACTAGTGACTGGCCGCCAGCTGGATGTGGCACCATTCACCACCACTATGCCCCTGTATTTGTAAAAGGCAAGCAGTGGATTTATATATCATAATGACTGTTTAAATGCTTTTCCTAAAGACTTGTTTCATCAGTGGTTAAAGCTGGGAACCTCAATGCACATGCAGTTCCAGTGTGCAGCATTTCTAAAATCCTTCTTGAAAATGCTGTTTTGCTAAAATTGTTGTTTACTATAAAACCAGTGAGCTCATGTTTCTGGTGAAGCACAGCTATCTAAATGTAGATAGACCAGTGTGTGTTCTACATAGGCATACTACAATTTGATTCTGTTCCTAAAGAAACTGTCAGCGTTGGTATCCTCACAATTTACATAAACAGATACAAGAGTTCTAGCTCATGTGCAATCTTAATCATCTTTCCTGTTACTTCAGCTGTGTCTAGGAAAGTAATATTGAAGTGTTTGCTTTATTTGTACAGATCTTGTGCTAGTTTGAAACAGGGTAGAATGTTTTGGTGAGAAAAAGTATGACATAGGCTGTGAAAAGGAAAACAATGGTGATGTCTACTCCCCTCACAGTCTCACTGAGATGTATGGGAACAAGAAAGAAAAACATTTGATAACACTCTGGCCATTTTGCTGCACTCTCTGGCTGGGCTCTGGCTGAGCTGCATCTCCCTAACCTCACCTTCCACTCACCTTTGCTGCTTAACCTCTTGGCTGAACCTCTATTCTTCTTTAGGACTGGGGTAAGGTTGAGAGGGGCAGGGGGAAGGAGCAGGGGTGGTTGAGAGCCCTTCCTGGGGACTCAGGTTTCTGGGAGGGGAGTTGTGTTTCTGTATTACTTTTACCTTGTATATTTCTGTCTATAACTGTATAGACTGTAAATATCTGCTTGTATATTGTGCAGCTGTAAATAAATAGCTTCATTCATATTCCCAGAGCCCGACTGAGTCTAGCTGGGTATTTCCAAAAGTGGGAGCGGGGAACACCCAAACCATCACAGATCTAAATATCACAAACTAAGGTGCAATTCACTTTTTGAAATGTTAGTAACTTGAAATGTTTAATGTTCAAACTCTTACAAAGATCCAAACATGTAATTCGTTACCAGTACCCCACCTCTTTCCTTCTTCTTGAAACTGTTTATTTACATATTCTGTTAGACACAGGAATGTATTTTTCAGATGTGTGCTTATTGCAGCGTGCTACTTTCATCATATTTACATCAAGTTTCTCCTCACTTGGGGGTACCATCAGTTTATGACTAGGTTTTGGGGGTTTAAACTTAGTTGAAAATGAAAGCAACGTGTTTCTCCTAGAAAACATATTTAGTGAAATTACAGTCTTGTTTGCCATGTGGTGCTTCATACAGATGGATGATTATCATGCAAATCTTTTTATTAGTGAGTTTCTGCTATTCTAGGACCCGTTTGCTTTGTATGTGTTGGCTTTGCACACATTTAGTTCCGTTCTTAGGATGATCTGGGACTGTGCCAAATCTTTTTTAATCTTGATGGTGCCATTTTCTTGCAACTTTAAACTTCTTGTATTTATGGTTTATTACATTTTCTTTGTTCATCAGGCAAAAAGAACAAACTTTTACTTCCATTTACCATATGAGAAATATGCAAGAAGCATCTCTCACTGCTGAATGGAATCAATAGTAAAACTTTCATCCTTCAATCACAGATCATATATTTAATTTCATATTTAATTTCATATGCCATGTTTTGTATGTGACCAGAATCTATTTTGATGATTTCCAACAGCTTTTATCCAAAGAGCAAGCTTTGTGTTGCACACTGAATAGGTTGGTATATAATGTGAGTGGTTCTATAAATTTCTGTGTGGTTCATGAAGATTTTTGGGTAAGAATCTTGTCTTTGGTTCTTTATGAATATGGAATGTTAAAATTGTATGTGAAAAGAAAGTAATTACTTTTTGTAGCTAGCCCTTCTGATAACTTTAGATTCCTTAGATAGAAGGGGCTAATGTCTTTGAATGAGCAAAGGCATTCAGTATATGTTTAAATAAGTACCTTACTAAGATAATATACTCTGTACTATGATTTATTCAGGCTGATATGAAAATCAGAGGTTTGTCCACTGCCTCAAGCAAGCACAATATTCATAAAAATAAAACATCCTTGAATTATATAGTTGAGGTACATGGGCAGGAGCATCAGATTTCTTACTTCTTCAGAGAGATTAAAATTAGGCTTTAGAACAGCTGAGATGTAAGGAGATTTAGAGATGTCACATAGACTCTCCCACAGAATGGTAATTCTGCACATCACAGTATGCATTCCAGGAGTGGATTTCTGTAAATTAAGCTAATCTTTCATCTTTGTCACAAAACATTCTAATAAATGAGCCCACTAAATTGAAGTTTAGGTTTTTAAATGTTTTATTTCATGTAATGTTTTGATGTTGTGCAGATCTATCAGACATAAACAGTATTAAATGATACTGTTACAGCTTAAGAGTATAAAATGCTATGAAATTATATTTCTCCACTATATAATTCAAAGTTATCATGATGATGATGGTTTCCAAGAGTAAAATAGTATTTGATCAAAGCAGTTCCCTTTCATCCATTTATCTAAATCAGATCATTAAAACATTTAATATATAGATATCTATCCCATAGAAGGCAGCTCTATTTCTTCAAAGGTTGCTGAAAATAAAGCAGTTTTATCTATATCTGAGGTAAAAACCTGAATTGAGTAACTATTAAGCCAAACTGAATAATTACTTCATCAGAGGAATTATTGGATGGAAGTTTTGGGGCTATTATGGACTAGATGGTCAGAGCAAGCCATTTTAGTTTTAATCCTGTTAATCATCAGAATTATAGACTTAAGTCACTACAGGGTGAAAGAACAACTTCACTGTTGTCAGATGGAGTATCATTTCACAGTATCACAGTATCACCAAGGTTGGAAGAGACCTCATAGATCATCAAGTCCAACCCTTTACCACAGAGCTCAAGGCTAGACCATGGCACCAAGTGCCACGTCCAATCCTGCCTTCAACAGCTCCAGGGACGGCGACTCCACCACCTCCCCGGGCACAGTCCTTCTGTATTTTGAAAAAATGCTCTTTTTTTCTTTAGTTAAAAATTTGGTGTAGTAGGAAAATATTTTTTTGCTACCTGTCATGGAAGCAGAGAATTAATGTGGCCAAAAGTGAGGAATTATAAAAATAGAATTATTTTATTTTCCTGGAACTTCCTGCTCCCAAACTATACACAAAAATTAGTTTAGGTTTATTTACAGATTCAGTTTGATTGGGAATTTATTCATAAAGGATATCACAGATAAATTTAGATATTTAGGAAGTCAGAAAATGGAAAAGTCTAAGCTATAAACACAGCTTTACCCCACTATCAATCAGGCTGAGCAGAGAATTAAGGAAATAGCAAGTCTTACTCACAGAGGTGAGATAGGTATTCGACAGAGATCCCTTGGTGGATTCCTCTGCAGGAGCAGCCTTCTGATGCTGCAGGCAATATCCAATAAGAGAGATCCATGCAGCAGAAGCCCAAGGCCAGTGGCATTTCCACTTGGAAATGTCTCAAGCACTTCTTCCACAAATGGGATAATCGTGGAACAGTTCTGCCTTTGCAATGGCAGGGGAGAGCCAGAACTGCTGGTGTCTTCCCAGTTTGGGAGGCAGCCAGGAAGTCAGCTGCTGATATGGTTCGAGAGGAGCTGGTCCAGATGCTGATGGTGGCTCTCTCAAAGGACCCCAGGGCTTGCCAAGCCTGCAGGTTTGCACAGAAGGGTGCAAAAAATGGGGAGAACCATCCAAAGGCAGGGACAATGTAAAACCAAGAGCCATACAAAAAGGTAGGAGCCATCCAAAAGCAGAGATGGTCCAGTCACGGCAGGAGCCTGTCCTGTTGGGCACTCTGTCAGGAGCTCTTTGAAGATGGGAAACTCTCAAGGTGGGACCTCTCAAGGCAGGGACCCTCAAGGTGGGAACCTTTTCCCATTCTCCCTTGCTCTATTCATCCTTTTCTAGACAAAGTGTCCATTTACCATTTTATACTGGGCATGAAAACCCATCCAACCACCATCCCAATTCCAGCATGGGGTTCGATACAGTCAGGCCATGTGTGGAAAGGCACCTTTTGCTGTTCTCCCTTCAAGCCTGCAGGGTGGGGAGAGGGGGGGAAGCAGTTTTTCCACCTTCTCCTATTCAAACCAGGGGGCTGGAGAAGAAGGAATTTGGGGTGTTCCAGGACACTACCTGTGAACTGTTACACTTCTAGAAAATAATGCTCTTACCTTTTCAAAATGTAGACTAAATAGTGGAAATGTTTTTAGAGATGAGTCCTACTTTGAGAGATAATAGCACCATCTTTGGATTGTTGTTTTCAGTCTGATTTTATATGTCACCAAAATGTACTGTTTAATACTAAATATTTATCACTTTCTCTCTCTTCAATTTTTTCACTGAATCAAAATGAGGTGTTTGTTTTAGTAAGGGTCTTCTAAATGGCCTGCTCACAACAGTAAAGCAGACAGGGCAACAGCTAAAGAAATCAAATCATTTGCTGAACTGCTCAGTATCAAATCAGGTAGAATGCATAGATATTCTTTGTTAAGGAAGTACAGAGAGTGGATGACTTAGTTTCTCAGTTTCCTATCTGAAGCTTTTAAAATACATGATTCCTTATCCCTCCTGGTTACAAGTCTTAGTTCTGCTGTCATTTTCTCTTTAATCTGCTTGACAGGCCTATCTGACCTGCAGTTCTGGCATAGTACGTGTCCTGTGCTGAAATAGATAGCATTACTCTGAAGTTCTTGCCAAGGCTTACATATAATATTGTGTGGTGAGTGTTTGGTGTGTATTAATTGCTACAAATTGCATCAGTACCTGCTACATTTCTCTGTATTAAAATCACATACAAATATCCCACATCAGAATCCTCTGATACAGAAATGCACAGTTTGTATTGCTCCTGTAGTGTTTTACTTGGAATAATATTCACAGAATCACAGAAAACATCCAATTGGAAGAGACCTCAAAGATCATCCAATCCAACCCTCAACCCAGCACTGAAGGGTCAACACTTGACTTGATGATCTGTGAGGTCTCTTCCAACCCTGATGATGCTATGATACTATGATACTAACCATGTCCCTGAGCATCAGATCCACAATGCTTGAAAACCCTCTCTGAAGAAATATTTCCTAATATCCATCTCTTACCTCCCTTGGTGCATCTTGAAGCCATTTCTACTGGTCTTGTCACTTGACACCAAGAAGAAGAGGCTGGCTCCTCCTCACTCCAGCCTCCCTTCAGGTAGTTGTAGAGAGCAATGAGGTCTCCTCTCAGCCTCCACTTCTCCAGACTGAACAATCTCAGGTGCCTCAGATGCTCCTCGTAGGTCGTGTGCTCCAGGCCTCATTGCCCTTTTCTCAACATGAACCAGCACCTCAATATCCCTCTTGTAGTGAGTGGCCCAAAACTGAACACAGTACATGAGGTGTGGCCTCACCAGTGCTGAGTACATGGGGATGATCACCTCCCTGTTGCTGCTGGCCATTGTGTTTCTAATACAAGGCAGGATGCCAGTGGCTTTCTTGGCCACCTGAGCATGTTGCTGACTCATTTAGTTGACTGTCAACCAATACCACCAGGTTTCTTATCAATCCATCCAATTTCTCACCCCCTCTGAAGACAGAGACAAAGAAACTGTTGCTGTATGTATGAAATGCTTGTAATTTGACTTAAATTGTTTAGTTACAATTATTTCCAACCCTGTCACTCCTAATTTGACCACATCATTACTTTTAAATATATTTTCAATGGGAGTAACAATGAAAAGTGCATACAGGTGCTGCTGAATACAAGTCTTATATTGTATGAAGAACTTAGGAAGGTGCTGGTAAGAAAGGAAGAGAGTAATAAAAAATAATATATTTTCTTTAAAAGCATTGAAGATTTAAAAAATGCAAGGAAAAGATGAATATGAATATGAATTTGCTGTGTCCCCCACAGCAAACTGCTGGCTAAGCTGTCAGCCCATGGCTTGGATGACAACACTCTGTGCTGGGTTAGGAACTGGCTGGAGGGATGAGCCCTGAGAGTGGTGGTGAATGGTGCCACATCCAGCTGGCAGCTGTCACTAGTGGTGTCCCTCAGGGATCAGTGCTGGGCCCCATCCTCTTTAACATCTTCATAGATGATCTGGATGAGGGCATGGAGTCAGTCATCAGCAAGTGTGCAGATGACACCAAGCTGGGGGTAGATGTGGCTGGGTTAGAGGGCAGAAGTGATCTGCAGCGGGACCTTGACCGCCTGGACAGATGGGCAGAGTCCAATGGGATGGCATTCAATAGCTCCAAGTGCAGGGTGCTGCACTTTGGCCACAACAACCCCATGCAGAGATACAGGCTGGGGTCGGAGTGGCTGGAGAGCAGCCAAACAGAGAGGGATCTGGGGGTGCTGATTGATACCTGCCTGAACATGAGCCAGCAGTGTGCCCAGGTGGCCAAGAGATCCAATGGCATCCTGGCCTGCATCAGGAATGGTGTGGTCAGCAGGAGCAGGGAGGTCATTCTGCCCCTGTACTCTGCACTGGTTAGACCACACCTTGAGTCCTGTGTTCAGTTCTGGGCCCCCCAGTTTAGGAGGGACATTGAGATGCTTGAGCGTGTCCAGAGAAGGGCAACGAGGCTGGAGAGAGGCCTTGAGCACAGCCCTACGAGGAGAGGCTGAGGGAGCTGGGATTGTTTAGCCTGGAGAAGAGGAGGCTCAGGGGTGACCTTATTGCTGTCTACAACTACCTGAGGGGAGGTTGTGGCCAGGAGGAGGTTGCTCTCTTCTCTCAGGTGGCCAGCACCAGAACGAGAGGACACAGCCTCAGGCTGCGCCAGGGGAGATTTAGGCTGGAGGTGAGGAGAAAGTTCTTCACTGAGAGAGTCATTGGACACTGGAATGGGCTGCCCGGGGAGGTGGTGGAGTCGCCATCCCTGGAGCTGTTCAAGGCAGGATTGGAGGTGGCACTTGGTGCCATGGTCTGGCCTTGAGCTCTGTGGTAAAGGGTTGGACTTGATGATCTGTGAGGTCTCTTCCAACCTCGGTGATACTGTGATACTGTGAATTTAGAGATAGGAATTCAGAGAAAGGGAAAAAAATCAAGACTGATAGCAGAGGAACTAGGCTGTGTCACTGTCTTAATAGAGGAGAAGGTAGTATATAGTTTCAAACTATGATGAGACATTAAAAAGATTTCTTCTCTTTTATCAGTTTTCATATCAGTTTTCTGACTGATTTGTACATGTGAAAAGCTGGGTTCTTTCTCTAGAACACTTCATACCAAAAGAAATATTATTAAAACACTGTTATCTGCACAGAAGCATTTAATAAATAATCTATTGGAAAATATGGTGAACTTATGACCTGTGAACAGTCTACTAATAGGTAAAGTCATAGTAAAGCATTAATTGTATTTTGTACCTTTCAGGACGATATTTTCTTCCTGGATACGTTAGAGTATATATTAATTTGGTTTTATTGTTTGCTTCCATAGTTATGAGGTTGAATCTGTATAGTGATGCCACTATCATTAAAATTTCAGTAGGCAGAAATATTCCTTCATTACAAACAAATTTATTGCTTCATTGGTTTGCATTGTAAAAATGTGAAGCACTACAAATTAAAAGCATGATTCTCCTCTATAACAGAAAAAAAAAGAGTTGGCTGGAAGGAAGGTAAATACCATTTACTGCAAATGTATAATGTTTGTCTTGCATAATTACCCACCAGAATTCATAGACAGCTATACACTTTTCAGCATTTAACTTTAATACTTTATTCTGTGGAACTGATGACGATTGAAGGTGTAATTTCTAAAGCACTAAATGCACTATGTTCTGCACAAATGGATAAAGCTGGTCAGATGCAATGAAGAAAATTACCTTTGGAGAATGATGGCCAGCAAACATTTCTCCTTCCAAAAATCCCACTGCTATTGTCAAGATAGTGCAAAATAGAAAAAGCAAATGTAATTTCTTCATAGAACATGTGAATAAGTATTTTCACTACTCTAGCAAGAGTTGAATAACTCAGATGTAGTTGGTCTCTTAATATTTAAACAATTATTTTTCAACACTTTTTACTGTAGCTATGAGCTTCATGTGCCTTAGCTGTTTAGGTATCACACATGAAAGAACTTTTAGAGTCAGCCTCCAATTGTGCTAAACAGGAATTCCACATCAGGAATGGTGTGGTCAGCAGGAGCAGGGAGGTCATTCTGCCCCTGTACTCTGCACTGGTTAGACCATACCTTGAGTACTGTGTTCAGTTCTGAGCCCCCCAGTTTAGGAGGGACATTGAGATGCTTGAGCGTGTCCAGAGAAGGGCGACGAGGCTGGAGAGAGGCCTTGAGCACAGCCCTACGAGGAGAGGCTGAGGGAGCTGGGATTGTTTAGCCTGGAGAAGAGGAGGCTCAGGGGAGACCTTATTGCTGTCTACAACTACCTGAGGGGAGGTTGTGGCCAGGAGGAGGTTGCTCTCTTCTCTCAGGTGGCCAGCACCAGAACAAGAGGACACAGCCTCAAACTACACCAGGGGAAATTTAGGCTGGAGGTGAGGAGAAAGTTCTTCACTGAGAGAGTCATTGGACACTGGAATGGGCTGCCCGGGGAGGTGGTGGAGTTGCCGTCCCTGGGGCTGTTCAAGGCAGGATTGGACGTGGCACTTGGTGCCATGGTCTGGCCTTGAGCTCTGTGGTGAAGGGTTGGACTTGATGACCTATGAGGTCTCTTCCAACCTTGGTGATACTGTGATACTGTGCTATACTCTAGGATATGTGATTTTTCTTTTAAAAAAATCTTGGGTTTGTTATAACTCCCTTTACCTTAGTTACTTTTGTATTACAATATTGCATTGAATGTATTGTTTCTATTATTAAAAAAAATAATTTAAAAGATGCAAGGTTCTAATAATTTGTATCCTTATATATGTACTTGTATACCTGTCTGATTTATCCAGCTGTCCAATGAAAGGCATTGCCTCATCTCACTTTTATTTTTCGTCAGTTCTTGGACTCAGTAGTGACATTACATTGATTTTACCATATCTGGTATTGTGAAACTAAAAAGTTCTTTGCCTTACAGAAATTGGATGATTGAGTTCCAACTTAAAGTAGTACCTATTCCCTTGGAAGTCCATGAGAAACCATTCTTATTCAGAGAAATTAAATTCTCTTCATTACAAGTTTCTTTACAAGAGAAAAAAAAAAGAATTGAGCAGTCTGGCCATGCCACATTCACGTTTTCTACCTTCTTAGCAGCTGAGCAACAGTGAAGAAAAAAAGTACAAGACACAACAGCTGCATTAATTTCTATAAATATCTTTCCTCTTGTCATTGAAAATAATGGCTAGCAGCTTTTTCTGTGATCACAAAAAAAATGCCTATAGAATTCACATAGTTCATTTGCCTTTCTTTTTTAATGCTAGAATTAGGCTAATATAGACTTTTGTGATGTGGCAGTCACAAAGTGATGCCTTCCAGTCCTTTATCAGCCTAGATAAGACTAAACCTGGCCAGGACACCTCTGAAAAGGTTATTCTTCCCCTGTGCTCAGCACTGGTCAGGCCACACCTTGAGTGCTGAGTACAGTTCTGGGCTCCTCAATTCAAGAGAGATGTTGAGGTGCTGGAAGGTGTCCAGAGAAGGGCAACAAAGCTGGTGAGGGGCCTGGAGCACAAACCCTATGAGGAGAGGCTGAGGGAGCTGGAGGTGTTTAGCCTGGAGAAGAGGAGGCTCAGGGGAGACCTCATTGCTGTCTACAACTACCTGAAGGGAGGTTGTTGCCAGGTGGGGTTGGCCTCTTCTCCCAGGCAACCAGCAATAGAACAAGGGGACACAGTCTGAAGCTGTGCCAGGGGAGGTCTAGGCTGGATGTTAGGAGGAAGTTGTTGGCAGAGAGAGTGATTGGCATTGGAATGTGTTGCCCAGGGATGTGGTGGAGTCGCCATCCCTGGAGGTGTTCAAGAAAAGCCTGGATGAGGCACCTGGTGCCATGGTCTTGTTGACTGGATAGGGCTGGGGAGGTAGGTTGGACTGGATGATCTTGGAGGTCTCTTCCAACCTGGTTGATTCTGTGATTCTGTGAAAAGGAGTATACAAATAGTATTAAGAGTAGTTTAACTTAATAATAGTTGTTCCACTTCAAGAGTGGAATAGAGAAACTTTCTTTCCAGGTCACCAAGTCACTTTTCTGTCTGCAACTTGATATTCTCTAAGAATCCATAGAATCACTAGGTGAGACAGAAGTGTGCAAAAACACACACCCTTTCCTTTGTGTCTGTGTGCAAGTAAACAGAAGGCTGCATTCTGTCCTAGCACACCTGGACTGTGCTACAGTGCTGCTTGCCTTCATGAACTAATGGAAAGACTTGCTGAAATTCCAGTCAGCTAGTCTTTGCTATAGCAATCTGTGTGTGCAGGTAAGCTGTTTAAGACCATCAGTCTGATGGGCCCCTCAATTCAAGAAAGATGTTGAGGTGCTGGAACATGTCCAGAGAAGGGCAACAAAGCTGGTGAGGGGCCTGGAGCACAAACCCTATGAGGAGAGGCTGAGGGAGCTGGGCCTGTTTAGCCTGGAGAAGAGGAGGCTCAGGGGTGATCTTATTACTGTCTACAACTACCTGAAGGGGCATTTTAGCCAGGTGGGGGGTGGCCTCTTCTCCCAGGTAACCAGCAATAGAACAAGGGGACACAGTCTCAAGTTGTGCCAAGGTAGGTATAGGCTGGATGTTAGGAAGAAGTTCTTCACAGAGAGAGTGATTGGCATTGGAATGGGCTGCCCAGGGAGGTGGTGGAGGCACCGTCCCTGGGGGTGTTCAAGAAAAGCCTGGATGAGGCACTTAGTGCCAAGGTCTAGTTGATTGGTTAGGGCTGGGTGCTAGGTTGGACTGGATGATCTTGGAGGTCTCTTCCAACCTGGTTGATTCTATGATTCTATGATTCTATGTTTCCTACCCAGCAATATTTTTTTCCTGTTCAATATTTTTTTCCTTGGTTGAATTTAGTGAGTCAGTGTTCCTATTAAAGACTTCTAACTGTATTAGTAAGAGGTGCTTGAGGTAGCACATCCCAAATTCCAGTAGTGACTTTTCTGCTCTTGAATCCATTCTTTACTACAAAACTGAGTTCACGCCATTCAAGGGAAAGAAACTTTGTATATCATACCAGAAGAGAGGAAGCTGAACATTGTCTTGTCTTCAGGACCAAAACACAAACTCCTTCCTTCAACTCTTTTTCAATAGCTGCAATGAAAACGACAACAGCAACAATAAAATAAATATTTCAAACAGAGAAAAAGAAGCACAGGTAGGAATGAAAAGAGGAAAAGAACCCATTAGCTGTAGCTGTGTCATGGTTAAACTACCAAACAGCTGTGATTTTTATCTATATGTTGGACAAAATGGGGGGAAAATATTCCTGTGTTGAATATCATAATAAAATGATGAGTGTTAGTAAACTTCTTGGGAACTTTTACAGCCTTGGGCTAGTGGCTAGTATCCTACAGCCACTTTTCAAATGTATAATTAGAGGTTTAGGGGGGCGAAGATTTTCATTCTCTCCAGGGGAAATTTAGGCTTGAGGTGAGGAGAAAGTTCTTCACTGAGAGAGTTGTTGGACACTGGAAAGGGCTGCCTGGGGATGTGGTGGAGTCGCCGTCCCTGGAGCTGTTCAAGGCAAGATTGGACGTGGCACTTGGTGCCATGGTCTAGCCTTGAGCTCTGTGATGAAGGGTTGGACTTGATGACCCATGAGGTCTCTTCCAACCTTGATGATACTTTGATACTGTGATATTGTAAAGAGAAAAGTTGGAGCACAGAGATGAAATAGCTTGGTTGGTGTCACACATGGAACAAATAGAAGCAGCAGTAAGTGAGCACAGGCCTTCAGTTCTAGATTAGACCATCTGTCTGTCAGCTGTATTTCTTCTTTATGATTCTACCTATGATTGGTTATTAAATTCATATATCAGTTTTATAAGTGAAATGACACATTCTACAGATTATGCAGTGCCTTTCCAATTGCATATGATTTCCTCTGAGAAATAGAAATGTAACTTACTTACAGAGCAACTGTAAACCTTCATGGGAAAGAATATTATATTTATATCTAAGTAGTAAAATAGACATTACTTTGCTTTCATTTGCTTTTCTGTTTTGCTTATAGAGCTGTTGACAGTTTGTTTGCAGTATTTCAATGTAAAGTAACCAGTTACATCTGATCACAGAGATTTTTTGTGATTGAGAAAACTGAATTACAGTAAATAAAGATAATTATCAGTAATTACTGGTCTGCATCAGGAACAGTGTGGCCAGTAGGACAAGGGAGGTTATTCTTCCCCTGTACTCAACACTGGTCAGACCACACCTTGAGTACTGTGTCCAGTTCTGGGCCCCTCAATTCAAGAAAGATGTTGAGGTGCTGGAACATGTCCAGAGAAGGGCAACAAAGCTGGTGAGGGGCCTGGAGCACAAATCCTATGAGGAGAGGTTGAGGGAGCTGGGGTTGTTTAGCCTGCAGAAGAGGAGGCTCAGGAGTGATCTTATTGCTGTCTACAACTACCTGAAGGGGCATTGTAGCCAGGTGGGGGATGGCCTCTTCTCCCAGGCAGCCAGCAATAGAACAAGGGGACACAGTCTCAAGTTGTGCCAGGGTAGGTATAGGCTGGATATTAGGAAGAAGTTCTTCCCAGAGAGAGTGATTTCCCATTGGAATGGGCTGCCCAGGGAGGTGGAGGAGGCACCGTCCCTGGGGGTCTTCAAGAAAAGCCTGGATGAGGCACTTAGTGCCATGGTCTAGTTGATTGGATAGGGCTGGGTGCTAGGTTGGACTGGATGATCTTGGAGGTCTCTTCCAACCTGGTTCATTCTATGATTCTATGATTAATTTTTTTGTGTAAGCAAATAATATGTGGTAGAAGATTTACTAAATTCTCTACAACATTCAGCATTGCAGGTTTGTCTATCTTCTTTTTCATTTGATCTTTTCACATAATCTACACTGATAAATAATGAGATCTCATTACTTTTCTTGAGATTTATGGGTATAGGGTTTCCTAGCTGCTTATGTATATTTAATTTAAATTACTTTTTATCTAGCCTTGGCAGGTGTGGGAGTTGGAGAAAACGCATGTCTAATTTCAGGGAGTTTAGGGTTTCTTTCCACAAAGACACTACATATCTTCTGTGGACATTTGGCTTCTTGTTCCATGCAAGCTTCCATGCTGATGGAAGCTATGGGCACTTTCAGGATTAGGACTATGTGTATGTCTGAAAAATAGAGAAGTACATGCATAAAATGAAGCCTAAACTGCAAACATGAGACTTGAATTGTGGGATCATGTGTTATTTAATCCTTCATTTTTCATTTATTAACTAAAACGAGATGAAATAATGACATTATTAAGAATGTCAGATCATTTATGTTGGCCAAGACTGTGAGTTTATCAAAATACCTAATGGAATCTTCAATGCAAACTAAATTGAGAGCCCAAAAGGAGATGAACACTCACAAAATTAAGGTTATATATAGCCAAATGAAAGGTTTTAATTAGTTAAGTACATTCTCACTTCTACACTAACTCAACAAGTACTTGAGGAAATGATCTGCATGCCATCATAGCCAGGTCAATGAATATCTGTGCTTGTATATTTACTGGGAAGTAGCAGGAACAAGGGGTGGGGGAGGAAGGGGAAGGCGATATTGGGCTATTTGTAACAGACTGGTGTAAAGTGGTGTTATTCCTTTCCTTTAGTTGATCCTTGTGATTCAGTGGTATCTGATAGGCTCATCTCTCATCATCTGTTAGGGATTATTTACAGGGGATGATTCTTCACACCTATTCTAGATGCCTGTGGTAGTATGGATGTCTTTCTCTCAGAAAGTGCACCTCATTCTCTCCAGTGGCCAGACGAAACCAAGTTTCAACTAGACACAACTTTTTGATGACAGATTAGGACAGATCAGTTCTACCTACTGACTCAGAAGGGCTTTGTTTTTAATGGAAAAAAGTCAGAAATGAGTAAAAACAGTTACAGGTAATGGCAAACTTACATGTGAGGAGAAATTGGAAAGATCGAGATCAGTCACCTTGGCTAAGAGATTAGTAAGAACAAAAGTAAAACAGTACATTAAAAAAAGAGAGAGAATTCCAAACTACTGCTTCTATTGTAATAAAAGTAAAAAAAAAATGTGAAAAAAATGCAATGAGGGTTGAAAAACACAAAGCATGTGTACATCAAAATATTCAATAGTATTCAGAAAAGGTTTAAGACTTTTAAGTCCTATGGGGAGTAAAATACAGATAGTTATATTAAGTAGCCTTTTATTTAGGTGAGAAAACACACTTGAGAGTATAAGAACATTCCTTAGTGAATGCTTGTTTCCATACTTGGCAAGTACTTGTCTTCTTTTTTCCTGAAGTATCTCTTATTGATAACTGTCAAAGGCTGTATACAAGCTCAGACCAATTATTTGATCTAGTGTGGCAATTTCTGTGTTTATAATCTTCATTTCTAATGTGGAAACATAAGGTTAAAGGGAAAGATAGTTCATTTCAGATGGCTTAGGTTTTGCATCAAATCCTCTTATGGTGTTAGAGGGTGCAGTTGTACCAGGACATTTATCCATAAAATGTGAAGTAGCTTTCTATAGTTTGCTGTAGAAATGCTGTGCTACAGCCTGGGGACACAGTGGCTGGAGAGCAGCCAGGTAGAAAGGCAACCTGGGGGTGCTGGTCGACAGCCGACTGAGCATGAGCCAGCAGTGTGCCCAGGTGGCCAAGAAGGCCAATGGCATCTTGGCCTGCATCAGGAACAGTGTGACCAGCAGGACCAGGGATCTGCCCTTGTACTCAGCACTGGTTAGGCTACACCTTGAGTACTGTGTCCAGTTCTTTAAGAAAGATGTTGAGGTGCTTGAATGTGTCCAGAGGAGGACAACAAGGCTGGTGAGGGGGCTGGAGGACAAGCCCTCTGAGGAGCAGCTGAGGGACCTGGGGTTGTTCATCCTGGAGGAGGCTCAGGGGAGACCTCATTGCTGTCTACAACTACCTGAAAGGAGGTTGTAGCCAGGCAGGGGTTGGTCTCTGCTCCCAGGCACCCAGTGACAGAACAAGAGGACACAGTCTCAAACTGCACCAGGGCAGGTTTAGGCTGGATGTAAGGAAGAAATTCTTCACGGAAAGAGTGATTGACCATTGGCTGCCTGGGGAGGTGGTGGAATCACCATCCATGGAGGTGTTTACAAGGAGGCTGGATGAAGCATGTACTGCCATGATTTAGTTAATTAGAAGGGTTAGGTGATAGGTTGGACTCAATAATCTGAGAGGTCTTTTCCAACCTGGTTGATTCTGTGATTCTGTATAAATTTTGGGGAGGGGAAAAAAAAAAAAGGTGAAGTGCCAGTAAAAAAGTTCTATTCCCTGACTTTAAGCAGGTTCTTGTTCTGAAAACATCACCTTGTGTTTTTTACTCTTTCCCACTGCATTTCTTATCTATTGCAGTCCTATCTCGGTAGCAGAGAGACAACTGTAGAGCTGATGCCTGAATGAAAAAGGGATTTTACCAGTAGGTGGAAGAGTTTAAGTGTAAATTCTCCAATTCTCTCGCTTCTTTAGGGTGTGGTTTTTGTTTTGTTTTGTTTTGGTATGTTTTTTAAATCAATTCATCTGTGGATTTCCACTATGACAGTGAGGGACGTAGCTTTTAATGAGAGCCATTGTAGGGCATTATATTCATGGTGTGGCATGCACCTGGTTCATACACTTTGCTTTGAACAATGGAAACGTGCACTTCCCTGTAGTGGGGATTTGCAGAACCAGAAAACACTAGCTCCATAGACTGGTAGATATCTTTCTTGTCCTTTGAATATAGATAAGACCATAGCATATGCTGGTATTGTACATCTCGAAATAACTGCAGTATGATATTGGTAAAAACAGGTTTTTCTTCTTTATTACATCTAGAAAGTCTTTTTTTTTTTTTTTTTACCATAAATAAAGACAGTTTAATGAAAGAAAAGATTTGAGCAGTGTAGAGTAATGGGCTCTATAAAGCATATTTATTTTGTAAGCTAAGGAAATAACTAGGATTTCTTCTGAATGTGTTATTTCTGTATATCTGAAAAGAGATTTATTTACCTCTTCTACTGTTTTCTTCCTAAGCCTGCTTTTAGTATATGTTTTTATTTTTGTCCTTTGACACATATCTTTGTTTTGTGTTGAATGCAATATTTTATGTGAGCACAGCTAATAAAGCGTGCGGATTAAATGATAGTTGAGTTCAGTGTTTAAAAATATGTAGTAACATAACTTTTACTGAACTAGTCTAGATAGCTGGCCTGATTTTCTTCAAATAAATACTAAAAGTTCCCTTTTATAAAGTGTAACTTCAGCAACTGCACATTTAAAGATTATGTTTGTGTGAATCCATCTGTTTTTATCAAGGCAGCTTTTGAGGCAGTTTATGTTATCCAGCTCTGTGCTACCCTTATGTGATGCTTCATACTGAAACAGATGGTGAATCCAGTTGCTAAACAGGCAGAAAAATGAGAGGAATTAATCAGAAGTCATAAATATCTGAAAACCTCAAAGTGAAAAACATTTGGCATACAGTTAATGTTATTTTTACCTCTTATACAATGATCATAGAATCATAGAATCATAGAATCATAGAATCAACCAGGTTGGAAGAGACCTCCAAGATCATCCAGTCCAACCTATCCCCCAGCCCTATCCAGTCAACTAGACCATGGCACTAAGTGCCTCATCCAGTCTTTTCTTGAAGACCCCCAGGGATGGTGCCTCCACCACCTCCCTGGGCAGCCCATTCCAATGGGAAATTACTCTCTCTGTGAAGAACTTCTTCCTAACATCCAGCCTATACCTACCTTGGCACATTTCCCCCATAATATTTAGTGAATAGAAAATTGAAGCACAAAAGTTATTTCATATTCATTGTAACTAACATTTTTCTCAGGTTAATTTGTTTTTGAAATACTTTCCTATGATAATTTTCTAAGCCCTCTCACAATATTTAGAATAAATTATTTGCTATGTTCTCAAACTGAGAGGAAGGTGCATTGGGGAAATGGAGGAAAAGACACAACACTATAATATCAAGTCTTTGAAAGGAAGTACTTATTTTAAGGTGTCTGTCTTGTGAAGTAATCATAGAATCAACCAGGTTGGAAGAGACCTCCAAGATCATCCAGCCCAACCTAGCACCCAGCCCTGTCCAGTCAACTAGACCGTGGCACTAAGTGCCTCATCCAGGCTTTTCTTGAACACCTCAAGGGACAGTGACTCCACCACCTCCCTGGGCAGCCCATTCCAATAGCAAATCACTCTCTCTGTGAAGAACTTCCTCCTAACATCTTACAGACTGAAGACAGCATCCATCAAATGCATACTTTCCTGATGCTGTTTTAGTTTAGTATTACCTTCTGACTGATGTTTCTAGAGACTTATGCCTCAAAACAAGTAATATAATCTGGCCCATTGGTGCTGGAAGAAAATTTGTAATTTGCAGTGAAGAATACAAATACTCTTAGAGATTTGCATTTTTTGCCTCACTTCACATTTCACTATCATATCTGTGAAGTCATTAATCCATCATTAATCCATCACTGGAATAAAGGCAGATCTAAGGAGAAATGTGGCAGGAATATATGGTAATGCAAAAATCAAGCTGAAATCAATATGTAAGACCTACTGCATGCAGTTACAAAGAGTTGTTTAGGTAGGCAGAATGCTGTAATCAAAGATATAAGGTTGACTGCATGCTTCAGTAACTCTTACTTATCTGATGAGAGATTTATCTTTCATGTAACAGTAGTCACAAGAAACCACAGTGCCTGTATTTCTTAAAGTACATGAAAGACCCAGAAGTCTAATTATTAGTATCGATAGGGGCTCAGAAGGAAACTTTCTGATGCAGATAAAATTAACTGAGAGACTCATTTTTCAACAATTGTAGAAATAGTCTAGAAAACATTAAAAGCCAAATATACATACAGTACAAAATCCCATGGTTTTAACAGCGGTCTTGTTGGCTTTTTACTTTTCCCTGTAGTTTGTGTAACAAAACAGTCACTTCCTTACTTTTTCTATAAAACACGACAGAAAATTTGTGTATCTGAAGTTGACCTCAAAAACTGATTCTTTAAAATTGAATTAGAGTTCATCCATAGTGAATCTGAAGTTAGAAGATGCAGTGTGCTAGGTCTACCAAGTGAATAGAATAGGAATCTATTATAACTGTGTCTCTAGGTTTCAGTAAGTCAAGAGGTATGTCTTACTTTCAGATTATATTAACACTTGGCAATATTAAGAACCAGACTCTTCTAATCTTGTAGCCCAATATTAGTTTCTATTTCCATTGGTTTTGTTTTATTTTGTTCTTTAAAGAAGTTCATGTCATGCTTTGAAAAGGATGACTTGTGTTGAGAATACTGTCCTCCTTCTGCCACACACAATATTACCAAAACAAATCAGTTATCACAGTATCACAGTATCACACAGTATCACAGTATCACAGTATCACCAAGGTTGGAAGAGACCTCATAGATCATCAAGTCCAACCCTTTACCACAGAGCTCAAGGCCAGACCATGGCACCAAGTGCCACGTCCAATCCTGCCTTCAACAGCTCCAGGGACGGCGACTCCACCACCTCCCTGGGCAGCCCATTCCAGTGTCCAATGACTCTCTCAGTGAAGAACTTTCTCCTCACCTCAAGCCTAAATTTCCCCTGGTGTAGCTTGAGGCTGTGTCCTCTTGTTCTGGTGCTGGCCACCTGAGAGAAGAGAGCAACCTCCTCCTGGCCACAACCACCCTTCAGGTAGTTGTAGACAGCAATAAGGTCTCCCCTGAGCCTCCTCTTCTCCAGGCTAACCAATCCCAGCTCCCTCAGCCTCTCCTCGTAGGGCTGTGCTCAAGGCCTCTCTCCAGCCTCGTTGCCCTTCTCTGGACACGCTCAAGCATCTCAATGTCCCTCCTAAACTGGGGGCCCCAGAACTGAACACAGTACTCAAGGTGAGGTCTAACCAGTGCAGAGTACAGGGGCAGAATGACCTCCCTGCTCCTGCTGGCCACACCATTCCTGATGCAGGCCAGGATGCCACTGGCTCTCTTGGCCACCTGGGCACACTGCTGGCTCATGTTCAGGCAGGTATCAATCAGCACCCCCAGATTCCCAGTTATAATTGTTTGGTAACCTGTATACAAACCAGATCTTATCAATCAAGGATATACAGGCATTGCTGTGCTAATTGCTTTAGCACTTACTGTTACTGGGTTTCTTCAAACTGGTCTTCCAGGCGGCATGCAGCTTCTGTGTTTGCTCAGCCACTCAGGAGCATTTAGTTAAACCGTTTAAACACATCACAGGCACAGACAAGGAGTTTCAGAAGCCAAAGTGGAAATGTGAAAAGTGATCTCAGCAGAAATTACCCAGTAGGAAAATGGTACAGTCCTTCTCATGCTCCTTTAGGTACGTCATAGGAAGGGAACTCTCTGTAGTGAATTATGTCTGAAGCCGTGTTCTGCTGCTCGCCCGAAAGGAAGGCGGCATGGGTGTGTTCCATGGGATAAACGCGAGGAGTTTCTGCAGGACATCCCAGACATGCCTTTCTCCTGGCTCTGGCTGGCTGTTGGCCGCAAAGTTGGCACACAAGTTGCAATTAGTAAAACGCCCTCAAGGGGTCCCTGAAAGTCCCTCCTGAGCAATCATACTGCCTTTTCCTGCGGTCCAGGCCGAGGCTGCTTGGGTAGAATCATAGAATCATAGAATAAACCAGGTTGGAAGAGACCTCCAAGATCATCCAGTCCAACCTAGCACCCTGCCCTAACCAATCAACTAGACCTTGGCACTAAGTGCCTCATCCAGGCTTTTCTTGAAGACCCCCAGGGACGGTGCCTCCACCACCTCCTTGGGCAGCCCATTCCAATGGGAAATCACTCTCTCTGTGAAGAACTTCTTCCTAATATCCAGCCTATACCTACCCTGGCACAACTTGAGACTGTGTCCCCTTGTGCTATTGCTGGTTGCTTGGGAGAAGAGGCCACCCCCCACCTGGCTACAATGTCCCTTCAGGTAGTTGTAGACAGTGATAAGATCATCCCTGAGCCTCCTCTTCTCCAGGCTAAACAGGCCCAGCTCCCTGGGTAGTGCAGAGTTTTTCTGCACCTGCAGTTTGAGAATCACCACATTTAGTTTGAATGCATCAGTGAATGTGCAGTCAGAACCATGCTGGCTCTCATTCCATCCAGTCCCATCTACATCAATCCTCAGCATCCAGGATTGGCCAATATGTATTCATCTCTGCTATGTTAACTCTGAAGTTACAAATCCTCGCCACATCTGACCTTATGAACTTGTCAGTGTGGCACACTCATCTATGACACCATCTGGCAAAGTGGCTGGTTTTCCTGTATTGTTTCTTTTGTAGGACTTCCTGTTACTGTGAAAGTTCTGTTACTGGAAACATATTTCTCTTCATCATTTTACTTCTTTTCTATCTGGATCACAACATACCAGAATACTGTTAAGCATAAAGTGAAAAGCTCTTCAGAATAGCTGTTCTTAAGGGATTAAATGATTAACATCTCTGTCCCATCTCTTTCATCTTATAATCAACTCCAAGATGGTACTGGATAGTTGAAGTGATTATATATTTGAAATAGAAATTATTTGATCTCCTTTGTGGTATCACAGTGTTTAAGACAGATGGACTTCTTTTCATTAATATATTTATGGTTCCTTGTAATGGTCTCTTTACTTGAAGACTTGTGCTGCCCGGGGAGGTGGTGGAGGCACTGTCCCTGGGGGTGTTCAGGAGGAGACTGGATGGGGCACTTGGTGCCATGGTCTGGTTGACTGGGTAGGGCTGGGTGCTAGGTTGGACGGGATGATCTTGGAGGCCTCTTCCAACCTAGTTGAGTCTATTCTATTCTATGATTTGGAGTATAAATCTATCTAACAGGAACCAATATGCTAAAGGTAACATTTCAAGCTCTCTTATTTACACTGATACTGATAAACACAATTAAGAAGTTAAGAAATATTTCCATACCTGAATTAGGTGTAAAGAATGGGAACTAAATGCCTCTGAGCATGCTTAATGGAAGGCAGGACCTGTCACCTGAATAATCATTCGTTTTCAAAGCTTTTTCTGCATGATGATTATATAGTTGTTGGTATTCCTAAGGTGAATTGACTACAGGTGTTTTTATAGAACCAGTGTCTCAGTTAATAATGTATATCATTCACAGAAACATAGAATCAACCAGGTTGGAAGAGACCTCCAAGATCATCCAGTCCAACCTAGCACCCAGCTCTGACCAATAAACTAGACCAGAGCACTAAGTGCCTCATCCAGGCTTTGCTTGAACACCTCCAGGGACGGCAACTCCACCACCTCTCTGGGCAGCTCATTCTAATGCCAATCACTCTCTCTGTGAAGAACTTCCTCCTAACATCCAGCCTAGACCTCCCCTGGCACAACTTGAGACTGTGTCCCCTTGTTCTGTTGCTGGTTGCCTGGGAGAAGTGACTGAGCCCCACCTGGCTACAACCTCCCTTCAGGTTAATATTTTTTACAGACACATTAAGATTATTGTCTTGTCCCTGAAGAAACTTTCTTACTTTCTTGTTTATTTGTCCTTTGCTGAATAGAGTGTTTCTGAATTTTCATTGTATTTAATCTTTACATTTGAGATGTGGTATGAGATTATTTTTTTTTTGTATCACCTTAAATGTGTTAGTGTCTAATAAATTTTAAATGGAATTATTAAAAGTGCTTACCATACTACTTTCTGGGTCTGCAAGCATTTGGAATTCTGTCTCACTGAGAACAAGTAACAGTTTGGTCATTCAAATTTTAAAGTGTTTTGGAAATTTTTATGGAGCTTTTTAATATTTGGGTTTTTTTCCCCTAAAGATTTCTAAAACATGTTACTCTCACACACACATATATATATGTGCACACACACATACATGTATAAGCAGTTAGATTTCTTGCTGTCTATAACTACCTGAAGGGACATTGTAGCCAGGTAGGGGGTGGCCTCTTCTCCCAAGCAACCAGCAACAGAACAAGGGGACACAGTCTCAAGTTGTGCCAGGGGAAAGGATAGGCTGGATGTTAGGAGGAAGTTCTTCCCAGAGAGAGTGATTGGCATTGGAATGGACTGCCCAGGGAGGTGGTGGAGGCACTGTCCCTGGAGGTGTTTAAGAAAAGACTGGATGAGGCACTTGGTGCCATGGTCTAGTTGACTGGATGGGTCTGGGTGCTAGGTTGGCCTGGATGATCTTGGAGGTCTCTTCCAACCTGGTTGGTTCTATGATTCTATGATGAATCACCACTGATGTGGAATATCCTGGCTCATGCAAGACATGCAGTGCCACTGCAGTGGAAGAAACAGCAAATACTCCTCAAGTCAGATTTTCCATATGTACTTCATTATCTTTGTAACTGAGTACTCTTTCCAGAACAAATATGAGTAACACTTAAGTGTGATTCTGTTTTCCTTCATTATGTCCTGTTACAGCAAACAAAAACTTGTTAGATTTTTACAAATTCATTTCATACAGCTGTGTTGTCATTACAAAAGAACTAGTTATCGGGATGAAGATCCAAAAAGTACATCTTGCACTTGATATCAAGTGATAATGCTGTAGATATTACGAGCACTTGTTCAACTGCTTTAGACTGAACATGAGCCAACAGCGTGCCCAGGTGGCCAAGAGAGCCAGTGGCATCCTGGCCTGCATCAGGAATGGTGTGGCCAGCAGGAGCAGGGAGGTCATTCTGCCCCTGTACTCTGCACTGGTTAGACCTCACCTTGAGTACTGTGTTCAGTTCTGGGCCCCCCAGTTGAGGAGGGACATTGAGATGCTTGAGCGTGTCCAGAGAAGGGCAACGAGGCTGGGGAGAGGCCTTGAGCACAGCCCTATGAGGAGAGGCTGAGGGAGCTGGGATTGGTTAGCCTGGAGAAGAGGAGGCTCAGGGGAGACCTTATTGCTGTCTACAACTACCTGAGGGGTGGTTGTGGCCAGGAGGAGGTTGCTCTCTTCTCTCAGGTGGCCAGCACCAGAACGAGAGGACACAGCCTCAGGCTGTGCCAGGGGAAATTTAGGCTTGAGGTGAGGAGAAAGTTCTTCACTGAGAGAGTCATTGGACACTGGAATGGGCTGCCTGGGGAGGTGGTGGAGTCACCGTCCCTGGAGCTGTTCAAGGCAGGATTGGAGGTGGCACTTGGTGCCATGGTCTGGCCTTGAGCTCTGTGGTAAAGGGTTGGACTTGATGATCTATGAGGTCTCTTCCAACCTTGGTGATACTGTGATACTGTGTGACTATTCTTTGTGAAAGCTCTATCTACATCACAAAATAAGCTTTGTCTTTAATGGGACAGAGCTGCAGGTTCTCAGTTGATCCTTTAGGTATTCTGTTCCTAGATGATTAGACACTGTAAAGATAATGACAAAGACATAAAACTTGGCTTGGCATTTTTCAGAAGCTAGTGCAGAAGAAGCAAGCAGATTTGATGTGCTTATCGTACCCTGGGTTGCAGCGGAAATGTGCTGCTGTGTACTGTACTATTTTCAGTTTCTTAAGGGCTAATGGCTTCGTGCCCAGGGTATGGCATTGCAGTAGTTCAGCTGAAAGTTGACAAAATCATGTATTCCAGAGGCCAAATCATCAACAGTAAAGACAGGATGAATTCTTGTACCTGTTTGAGATTTGTTACCAGAAAGTGAAGTCCAAGATCAATTTTAAATTGTAGGCTGACTTGCCTAAATGGGGTTGTGTAACATCAGCCAGTAGGTGCTTCACTGTGCCACAAGTTCTTTAAAGTGTTTCTTCCTGCCATCAAGTGTAACTTAATCTTTTTTTCTCAGTTTCTACTTCCACCTCCTGCTTTTTATCCATAAGCTGAAGTATGGAAGCAGTTTGGTGACATTGTGTTACTGTAAGCAATACAATATGACAAAAGGGAGGAATTTTGTAGTGTTTTCACTGGAGTTCATGACACTTTCCAGTTCTTTCAGTCTATGTGTCTCTATTTAAAATAAGGTTGAAGAAAAAGGGAACAGTGAGGTACCTTTTTTCTACTGCCATTCCCTTGTTATGGCCCTCTTGAAAAAAAACTGTTTCAAGACAGTGAATCATAGAATCAACCAGGTTGGAAGAGACCTCCAAGATCATCCAGTCCAACCTAGCACCCTGCCCTAACCAATCAACCAGACCATGGCACTAAGTGCCTCATCCAGTCTTTTCTTGAAGACCCCCAGGGACGGTGCCTCCACCACCTCCCTGGGCAGCCCATTCCAATGGGAAATCACTCTCTCTGTGAAGAACTTCTTCCTAACATCCAGCCTATACCTACCCTGGCACAACTTGAGACTGTGTCCCCTTGTTCTATTGCTGGTTGCCTGGCAGAAGAGGCCACCCCCTACCTGGCTACAATGCCCCTTCAGGTAGTTGTAGACAGTAATAAGATCACCCCTGAGCCTCCTCTTCTCTAGGCTAAACACCCCCAGCTCCCTCAGCCTCTCCTCATAGGATTTGTGTTCCAGGCCCCTCACCAGCTTTGTTGCCCTTCTCTGGACATGTTCCAGCACCTCAACATCTCTCTTGAATTGAGGGGCCCAGAACTGGACACAGCACTCAAGGTGTGGCCTGAGCAGTGCTGAGTACAGGGGCAGAATAACCTCCCTTGTGCTACTGGCCACACTGTTCCTGATGCAGGCCAGGATGCCATTGGCTCTCTTGGCCACCTGGGCACACTGCTGTCTCATCTTCAGCCTACTATCTATCAGTACCCCAGGTCCTTTTACATACAGTTCATAATTCTTTAGCTATGTCTAATGCTCCACAAAGGTTGGAATAAAGGAACAGGGGTGATTATAGTGCTCAAAGTGTGAATTGTCTGGCAGTAACAGCAATGCTCTATTTTACGTCCTACGATAAATTCAGATTGTGACAGGTGATTTGTAGTGCCCAGTTGAAAGTGTAGGCAGCAAGAACATAATAATAATAACATCTGGCAAGAATATCTTTTTGGATTCAGACATGCACATGTAGTGCTACTGTGTCAAGTGTTGTCTTAACTTGTGAAGCTCCAAGCATAAACTGTGCTGCAACATGGCAGCTGCGCACAGATGAGCAGATGTGCATTTGAAAGCGTGGGAAACAAGCAGGCTGTTCATGAAAGACAGATATTTTAAAGTGTGAGAAAATTGCATCATTTATCAAGGAGGACATTTGATGCTTCTTTCAAAGTTGCATGGGTTTGCAACTTTGAACAAGACAGGGAGCTCAACTCCCTACATCTCAGCCTATTTATTTGCCTGTGAGATGCAATGCTCAACTTCCCATGTTTTTGTAGAAATAGTGTCCTGTGTCACACTTTGTCTATGCTAGAACATTGTTTCAAGAATGAATATTGGAACTTATTCTTCTTTTCCAATGTATGCATTTTATTTTGAACTTTATAGATGTGATTGTACCTAGCTTGCAGAATCTGAGAATGCAGCTTTACATAGGAAGAAAACAATCCAAACCAAAACAAACCCCGGGTATCTTTGTGCTTTTTCCTGCAGTCTGCAATTTGGCTGGAGAACAATAACCCTTCTTTCACTATGAGAATAAAATACTTCAAGGGTACAATCTGCATTTCTTTTTCCTAGGCTTCTAGTTTTGACTCTGCACCTGCAGCCCACCCACCAACACCCCAAAACTGGAAACCAAAAGCAGCAACTGCAACAGGAAGCATCTTATGTTACAATCTGAAGTTCAAGCCCCATAATACTTTGCTCCAGCCAGCAATTTCATTTTGAAGTTGGCATGATGGAAGCATGGTATTGAATAACAGCACCATATTCAACTCACCCCATGATAATTAACTTTATTCCTACAACTCCTCAGGAAATAAATCCACCAGAAGCATACATATTTACAGTATCACAGTATCACAGTATCATCAGGGTTGGAAGAGACCTCACAGATCATCAAGTCCAAACCTTTACCACAGAGATCAAGGCTAGACCATGGCACCAAGTGCCACGTCCAGTCCTGCCTTCAACAGCTCCAGGGACGGCGACTCCACCACCTCCCCGGGCAGCCCATTCCAGTGTCCAATGACTCTCTCAGTGAAGAACTTTCTCCTCACCTCAAGCCTAAATTTCCCCTGGTGTAGCTTGAGGCTGTGTCCTCTTGTTCTGGTGCTGGCCACCTGAGAGAAGAGAGAAAACTCCCCCTGGCTACAACCACCCCTCAGGTAGTTGTAGACAGCAATAAGGTCACCCCTGAGCCTCCTCTTCTCCAGGCTAACCAATCCCAGCTCCCTCAGCCTCTCCTCGTAGGGCTGTGCTCAAGGCCTCTCTCCAGCCTTGTCACCCTTCTCTGGACATGCTCAAGCATCTCAATGTCCCTCCTAAACTGGGGGGCCCAGAACTGAACACAGTACTCAAGGTGTGGTCTAACCAGTGCAGAGTACATTAGCAATTCCAAATGGCAGTTCTTTCCTGAGCCCTGCAAGGCATTTCTTAGTTCACTTATGAGATCCAGAGATCCTCGTAGATTTTCAGGAGATCTATTCTAAAGGACAGGAGCTTAAGAAAAAGAAGTCAAAAAGATTGATATAAGCAAAGGTCATTTATTTTCAAAGGATAAATTCTTTTCCACAGTGAAAAGGAGTGAGAAGGTATGAGAAGCAAGCCACAGTAGGTAGCTGCACACCAAAAAAATTCAAGATGAGCTAGGAAACATAGAGAAGTAGAAGCTCTGAGGCTCTTCTGTGGAGCTCTGATCAGCAGAAAAAGAAGGCAGTTTGCTCCCTAAGAAGTATTCAGAGAAATGAACTGAAGCTACTCTACCTGGGTGCCACCATGAGCCCTGTGGAATCAACCATGGCATCAGTAATATAGACTTCAGAAAACAGAACCAGTTAAGAAAGAAGCATCAAATTTGGCAGGACTAGGGTATCCAAGACTATTTCCATGTTCAGAGTGGCTAAGAAATATTGCAGGTAGAAAATTTGGCATCAAGAAGAAAGTATTTGACAGTTACTGAGAGTAGGAGTCAAACAGCACACTCAGGAAAAAAAAATACAGTATTTATCCCAGGAAAGCAACAACTGCACATAATATATTGTTGGTGCAGTTCTCCTATTTAGTAATTGATTTGTTCTCTACTTCTAAAAATAGTGTAACAAAATAGGAGCAGCACTAAAGGCAGAGTGAAGTGCATTTCTACCTCAATAGCAATGTAATTCTATAATGATTTAAATGTTTCCTTGAGCTCTCTACCTAACTAAAACTTCTGACTAGTAGTGCTCCACTTGCATGCTTTGTTTCAGGAAGCGAGGCCAGGCATATGTTCATAATTCTTCCATGTTTACTGAAGATCAGAATGGCTTTTCTCAACATGTAGGATTTTTGAAGAAGTGAAGTTAATATACACCTTAGCAACAAAACAGCTGTGGAACTCTGCAGGAATCCCATCAAAAAGAAGCAAACAGGATGAGCAGAAAGAACCAGCTGGCTAATCAGAAGTGAAGGCAGCTTGTTGAAGAAGCTGTCATCCTTGAGTCTTCAACTGGTGGGTCATTTTGTCCTCAGCAGGGACTCCTTGCATGAAGTGTAATTTTTATCCTCACTGCTCAATCAATATGACAGCTTTCATTTGAAATGCAGTGAAAGCGTTGGCTCTGATTTAAATTATTCCCTGATGGTTTATTTTAAAATATCAAATAAATGTAATAGCCATAAAATTGTGAGGTAAAAGATATAATCAGTTTTAAACTCTGGATGTGAAAACTTTATTCTTAAACTGTTGAGATTATATATATTGTATAGTTTAATGAACATTCAAGTGATGTTTCTGCTCACTCTATGGAATCACATTGTAATCATAGGCAGTATTTTTATGAGTTTAATGAGCTGGTACTTTGGGAAGTCTAAGAAAATATTCTGTTCTTTGTATTGATTGAAGGTGTTCAAGGCCAAATTGGATGAGGCCTTGAGCAACCTGTTCTAGCGGGAGGTGTCCCTGCTTATGGTGGGGGGGTTGGAACTGGACGAGCTTTGAGGTCCCTTCCAACCTAAATGATTCTGTGATTCTACATATGTGATGTTTTCGCCTCACTGATCTATGAAAACTTCTGCAATCGTAGAACAAATTAAATGAAAAGTTCCTTCCCAGATTTTAACTTCTTTCAAAATTTAAGTGAGGATCATTCATCTTTAGCAGCATAATTAATGATCTCTAAAGATGTCTACACAGTGGAGAAATAAAGCTAGTTTTAAGCCATCTTCTTCATTTGCATATATCTGATGTATGACCATGGCACCAGAGATCTGAGCAGAGTTTAATTTGCCCTGGCTCTTACTCAACTTTTGGGGCTTGTTCTACTGAGCTAACCAGTTGAAAGCCAGCTCAATGACAGTCTTTGCAGGCTCTGCAGTGCACTCAGTATTCTGTTTTTAAGTACCAGCAAAGGGTTGCTTCATTCTCTGGTTTACCACATAGGACAGATACTGGCCTGCATCAGGAGCAGTGTGGCCAGTAGGACAAGGGAGGTTATTCTGCCCCTGTACTCAGCACTGGTCAGGCCACACCTTGAGTGCTGTGTCCACTTCTGGGCTCCTCAATTCAAGAGAGATGTTGAGGTGCTGGAACATGTCCAGAGAAGGGCAACAAAGCTGGTGAGGGGCCTGGATCACAAACCCTATGAGGAGAGGCTGAGGGAGCTGGGGGTGTTTAGCCTAGAGAAGAGGAGGCTCAGGGGTGACCTCATTGCTGTCTACAACTACCTGAAGGAACACTGTAGCCAGGTGGGCTTGGCCTCTTCTGCCAGGCAACCAGCAATAGAACAAGGGGACACAGTCTCAAGTTGTGCCAGGGGAAGTATAGGCTGGATGTTAGGAGGAAGTTCTTCCCAGAGAGAGTGATTGGCATTGGAATGGGCTGCCCAGGGAGGTGGTGGAGTTGCTGTCCTTGGAGGTGTTGAAGAAAAGCCTGCATGAGGCACTCAGTGCCATGGTCTAGTTGAGTGGGTAGGGCTGGGTGCTAGGTTGGACTGGATGATCTTGGAGGTCTCTTCCAACCTGGTTGAGTCTATGAAAAAAAAATACTGAATTATATAGAGTAGTACAGAGTAGAATTAATGTATTTATCTATATTTTGGTATATTTTGGACAGATATGATGAATTAATTTTTAAAACTATGTAAATCAAATAGATACTTTATGTTGCAAGCCTACAGAAGGAGGATATGCTTATGTGAGTCTTGCATACAAAAAGAACAATCATAGCTAAATTCTGTATTTCTGTTGTTATCTCAAGAACTACAAGATCTGACCACATGTAAATTGTTGTGGGGCTAGTTGGAAGAAAACTTCATTCACTGATTAACATTATGCAGTATTAATAAAATAAAAGGGTAGGCTGCATTTGAATGTAGATACTTTCTGGTAAATACTCATTTTTGTCACTTAATAAATATTAATAAATATAACAAACTTCCATAGCCAACTTATGTGAAATATTAGTCTCTCAGGTTGTTCATTTACTTTATTCAGATTTACAGTTAAAGTATTCCTGTCAGGAGGAAAGTACCATTTACCTAATCTGGTTTCCTATGAAAATACACTTAGTTGTTTTTGGGAGTCTTCAATTACCTAATTATGTAAGAGAATAATTTATATCTCACAGGCAGTAACTTATGATGCTGATTCTGGCTTGATTTTCAGTGAAAGATCAGACAGTCTACCCGAGGCACTACAGACCTTGCAGTGTATCTATGTATTTTACTAACAGTGTTAAATGAGTAGTGACCTGTGAAATAAAGATCAATATGCTGTGACATAAGATTTTCATCATAACAAACCTGGGTGTATCTTTTGCTTCAGCTAGATGAAAACGAAATTTTAACACTCCAAAAGCCATTCTTGCTTTCAGATTGCTTTTGCAAGATTCTGAAAACTCATAACATTTAAATAAATGTAGTGTTTCACCAGATTACAACAGCTAAATACTTACCAGCTTATTCATCATTCATTCAGCACCCAACATACTTTGGTAATCGCTGCTGGAAGTGTGTTCAGGAAATGATTCTTAAGTCAGAGTCATTCAGTGGCTATCAGGGTGTTGAACAAATGCCATGTAGAATTTGGAGCCATTTTTCAAAAGCACCTTCCAAACAGGTGCACACAGTGAGTAAAACCATTGAAGATGTGATTTGTGCCTTTAAATCAGATATTTTGGGTGAAATCCTTGCCTTCTAAAAATTAACAGCAAAACTCCCATTAACTTCAGTTTAGCCAGATTGTCAGCACCAACACTCATGAAGTGATCTTCCAGAAGGAAAATACATCACAATATTAAAAAAAAAAAAAGCTATTTGGTTATTAATACATTATCCCAAGTATGTAGTTCTGTACATTTTATTTGAATTAATGAATTCACTGCAGTCAGCACAGGTTATAACAACTACTTCTATCATTTGATAGGCTGTTTTTTGTTAAAATTGCTTTGATGGTTGATCTTTATGAACAGGTGCCTTTTATGAACTCTTTGAGACATACACTCACTAAGAAGGAAACCTAAATTATGAGGAGTGTCAAATGACTTGCTGGCTCAAACCAGCTAGGAGGCAGTACTTCATCACAGAGCAGGTGTTCAAGCCATGGGATTGACACTGATTTTAAAAGCTATTGGACAAATCCATGCAATAAATACCACAAGTAATTACAAGCAGACATACATGTGTTGTTTAGGAAACTCCTGAGCATAAGGAGACTACACCAACAGAGACTAAACAAGGAAGTAACGCTTCCCATAACCCTGGGTAAGTTGATGAGCTCAATAGCTCATCAACCCCCACCCCATTTAAGTTAGAATGTTTTTTCTAGCTTTGGCTACAAAGAAAATGCATGAGTGGTAGATCTCCAGCTATTATGTTGTCTCTAAAGACTTGATTAAGTGTGAACATCATCTCAGATATTTCCTTACCTGGAAAGCAATAGAATGCTTTAGTCTTAAACTAGAGCCAACAATGAGCTGAAAGAATTAATTTCATTTAAATATTTCCAAAATGCCAGGGTGTTTTTCATGTGTTTATGGTCATGTAAGGTTCATCATTGCACTGTGAAGCTTGAACTTTATCTGACAAAGTTGTTTGGAGCAGTGAGCGACTTGCTGTAGTTGCATCGAGTCAGTCGTCATCAAGTTTCAGGGATGAAATTGAAAAGAGGGGGACCAGGGCAATTAAAAAGGAATTTAAGGCCCTGGGGAAATTGATAGATGGGGTGGGTGCGCAGGTGGTGTTCTGCTCAGTTCCCTCTGTGGCAGGGGAGTTCACAGAGAGGAACAGCAGAACCTACAATATCAATAAATGGCTTGAGGGATGGTGCCAGCAGCGGCATTTTGGCTTTTTTGACCATGGGGGAACTTTTACTGCGCCAGACCTACTTGATCGTGATGGGGTGCAATTGTCTAGGAGGGGCAGGAGAGTCCTGGCAATGGAGTTGGCAGGGCTCATTAGGCGGGCTTTAAACTGGGTCTGAAGGGGGTGGGTGAGGCAATTACTCTCTCTGAGAAGGAGAGAGTGGAAAGGAAACTAAAGACAATTGGGGAATCGAGAGCCCAGCTGAAGTGCATCTACACCAATGCACGCAGCTTGGGTAACAAGGAGGAATTGGAAGTCCTGGTCCACCAGGGTGACTATGATATAGTTGCCATTTCAGAAACTTGGTGGGATGACAGGCATGACTGGGCTGCTATACTGGGGGGATATAATCTCTTCAGGAGAGATAGGCAAGGGAGAAGAGGAGGAGGGGTGGCTCTGTATATTAGGGAGTCACTCCATGCCACTGAGCTTGAGGTGAGGGATGAAGGGGTTGAGAGCCTGTGGGTTAAAATCAGAGGGGGGACTAATAAATCTGACATCCTGGTTGGAGTCTGTTACAGACCACCCAACCAGGATGAGGAAACAGACGAGATATTTTACAAACAGCTGGAGGCTGTCTCAAGATCAGATCTTGTCCTGGTGGGCGACTTTAAACTGCCAGATATCTGCTGGGAACTTAATTCAGCAGAGAGAAGGCAGTCCAGGAGATTTCTAGAGTGCATGGAGGACAGCTTCATGTCCCAGCTGTTAAGTGAGCCTACTAGGGGTCAAGCTCAGCTTGACCTGTTGCTGTCCAACAGAGAAGGGCTGGTAGGAGATGTGGCAGTGGGAGGCTGCCTGGGGTGTAGTGATCACGAGTTAGTGGAATTTTCAATATACAGGGAGGTAGGGAGGCACTGCAACAAAACCTACACCTTGGACTTTCGGAGGGCAAACTTCAATTTGCTTAGGAAACTTATTTCCGAAGTCCCCTGGGCAGCAGTCCTCGAGAACAAAGGGGTCCAGGATGGTTGGACATACTTTAAACAGGAGCTCTTGAAGGCACAGGAGCTGGCAGTTCCCATGTGCCCAAAGATGAGCCGCAGGGGAAGGCGACCAGCCTGGATGAGTAAACAGCTCCTGAAGGAATTGGGGAAAAAAAAGAGGGTGTATCACCTCTGGAAGGAGGGGAAGGCTTCTCCTGACGTGTTTAAGGAGGTAGCCAGATTATGCAGGAGAAAAATTAGAGAGGCTAAGGCCCAGCTAGAACTTAGGCTGGCCACTTCCGTGAAAGATAACAAAAAGCACTTTTATAAATTTATCAACGCAAAAAGGAAGGGCAAGAAGAGCCTCCACTGCCTACTGGACCAAGAGGGGAATACTATAACTGATGATGTAGAAAAGGCTGAGGTCCTGAATGCCTTCTTTGCCTCAGTTTTCAACAGTAAGGAGGGAGGAGGAGGTGGCAAGTGGCCTCTTGAACTGGGGGATGGGGTCAGGGAGCAGTGTGTTCCCCTGGAAATTCATGAGGAATTAGTTCAGGACATGCTGAGCCATCTGGACACCCACAAGTCCATGGGACCAGATGGGGTCCATCCCAGGGTGCTGAGAGAGCTGGCAGCTGAGCTGGCCAAGCCACTCTCCATCATTTTCCAGCAGTCCTGGCTCACCGGAGAGGTCCCAGGAGACTGGAAAATGGCCAACGGGGTCCCCATCCACAAGAAGGGTCGGATGGAGGAACCTGGGAACTACAGACCCATCAGCCTGACCTCAGTGCCAGGGAAACTGATGGAGCAGGTTATCTTGGGGGTGATAAGAGCGCACCTAAGGGATGGCAAAGGGCTCAGGTCCAGCCAGCATGGGTTTAGGAAGGGCAGATCCTGCCTTTCTAACCTGATCTCCTTCTATGATCAGGTGACTGCTTGGTGGATGTGGGGAGGCCTGTGGATGTGCTCTATCTGGACTTCAGCAAGGCCTTTGACACTGTCCCCCTCAGCAAACTCCTGGCTAAGCTATCAGCCCATGGCTTGGATGGCAACACTCTGTGCTGGGTTAGGAACTGGCTGGAGGGCCGGACCCAGAGAGTGGTGGTGAATGGTGCCACATCCAGCTGGCGGCCAGTCACTAGTGGTGTCCCTCAGGGATCTGTGCTGGGCCCCATCCTCTTTAACATCTTCATAGATGATCTGGATGAGGGCATGGAGTCAGTCATCAACAAGTTTGCAGATGACACCAAGCTGGGGGCAGATGTGACTGAGTTGGAAGGCAGAAGGGCTCTGCAGCGGGACCTTGACCACCTGGACAGATGGGCAGAGTCCAATGGGATGGGGTTCAATAGCTCCAAGTGCAGGGTGCTGCACTTTGGCTACAACAACCCCATGCAGAGATACAGGCTGGGGTCGGAGTGGCTGGAGAGCAGCCAGACAGAGAGGGATCTGGGGGTACTGATTGATACCTGCCTGAACATGAGCCAGCAGTGTGCCCAGGTGGCCAAGAGAGCCAGTGGCATCCTGGCCTGCATCAGGAATGGTGTGGTCAGCAGGAGCAGGGAGGTCATTCTGCCCCTGTACTCTGCACTGGTTAGACCACACCTTGAGTATTGTGTTCAGTTCTGGGCTCCCCAGTTTAAAAGGGACGTTGAGATGCTTGAGCGTGTCCAGAGAAGGGCGACAAGGCTGGAGAGAGGCCTTGAGCACAGCCCTACGAGGAGAGGCTGAGGGAGCTGGGATTGGTTAGCCTGGAGAAGAGGAGGCTCAGGGGTGACCTTATTGTTTTCTACAACTACCTGAGGGGTGGTTGTGGCCAGGAGGAGGTTGCTCTCTTCTCTCAGGTGACCAGCGCCAGAACAAGAGGACACAGCCTTAGGCTGCACCGGGGGAGATTTAGGCTGGAGGTGAGGAGAAAGTTCTTCACTGAGAGAGTCATTGGACACTGGAATGGGCTGCCAGGGGAGGTGGTGGAGTCGCCGTCCCTGGGGCACTTTAAGGCAAGGTTGGACATGGCACTTGGTGCCATGGTCTAGCCTTGAGCTCTGTGGTAGAGGGTTGGACTTGATGATCTGTGAGATCTCTTCCAACCCTGATGATACTATGATACTATGATGATACTATGATAAGTTTGGAGATGACACCAAGCTGGGGGGCAGATGTGGCTGGGTTGGAAGGCAGAAGGGCTCTGCAGCGGGACCTTGACCGCCTGGACAGATGGGCAGAGTCCAAGGGGATGGTGTTCAATAGCTCCAAGTGCAGGGTGCTGCACTTTGGCCACAACAACCCCATGCAGAGATACAGGCTGGGGTCAGAGTAGCTGGAGAGCAGCCAGACAGAGAGGGATCTGGGGGTGCTGATTGATACCTGCCTGAACATGAGCCAGCAGTGTGCCCAGGTGGCCAAGAGAGCCAGTGGCATCCTGGCCTGCATCAGGAATGGTGTGGCCAGCAGGAGCAGGGAGGTCATTCTGCTCCTGTACTCTGCACTGGTTAGACCACACCTTGAGTACTGTGTTCAGTTCTGGGCCCCCAGTTTAGGAGGGACATTGAGATGCTTGAGCGTGTCCAGAGAAGGGCGACGAGGCTGGGGAGAGGCCTTGAGCACAGCCCTACGAGGAGAGGCTGAGGGAGCTGGGATTGGTTAGCCTGGAGAAGAGGAGGCTCAGGGGAGACCTTATTGCTGTCTACAACTGCCTGAGGGGAGGTTGTGGCCAGGGGGAGGTTGCTCTCTTCTCTCAGGTGGCCAGCACCAGAACAAGAGGACACAGCCTCAGGCTGTGCCAGGGGAAATTTAGGCTGGAGGTGAGGAGAAAGTTCTTCACTGAGAGAGTCATTGGACACTGGAATGGGCTGCCCGGGGAGGTGGTGGAGTCGCCGTCCCTGGGGCTGTTCAAGGCAGGATTGGAGGTGGCACTTGGTGCCATGGTCTGGCCTTGAGCTCTGTGGTAAAGGGTTGGACTTGATGATCTGTGAGGTCTCTTCCAACCTTGGTGATACTGTGACACTGTGAAAATCTGCTTCACAGGAGGTCATTATTGAGTCGATAGCAAAGTACAGACTGTCTGTTGCCGAGAGTTGAGAAGGATCTTACTTTGGCAAAAAGGTAGGAAGTTGGTAGGCATTCTTGAAAAAGATGAAGATTAACACTTTTTATTGAGGGAGGGAGTTGTAACATTGTAGCCTAAATAGTACTTCTTCAGGAAAAGGAGAAGCACATACTGCAAATCGAGACCTTCTGTAAAGACAAACTTAAAGATACAGTATGGTTGTGGTTTTGTTTTTCAGAAGAAGTCTTTCTTTAGTCTCATGATTTGATTGTCATTGATGTTTTGAAAGCTGGATAATCTAGAGAGGCTGCTTACAACTGTATTAAGGAAGGATAGGCAGGTGTAAGCAGTTTTCTGTTTCCTCTTATGAGCCTTTGTAACCTTTGTAACTGTGTTTCTGTATTTGAAGCTGTTGTAAATTTATTGTTTTCCTTTACTAGGCTTTTCTCAAGAGCACATTTAGAATAAGTATCAAACAGGACATTCTATGTCCTTGTGTAAGGCTTTTAAATCTGAATTGCTGGACTACAGGGTATAGAATCTCTTTGAAGTTGTCAGGGCATTCAAAGGATAATTAAATATGGTTCTGTGTAGAAGATGCATCCCGTTTTGCCTGCTGCAGGATGGTAGGAATACTACCATTGAATGCTGTGCTAGTTTGAGGCTAACTGGAGTATTTTAATGAGATAAATTAAATCTTTAGCTGTGAGAAGAAAAAAACACTCGTTCTTCTGCTGAGAGATACAGGCAGTCAAAGTAGTCATAATAAGGCACTCACTTCTCACTTAGTTCTCGCTTCTTCTCTGTTGGTCTGTGGGTCTGGCTGCATCTTGCCTTGGCTCCTTTGCATGAGGTTTATGTAATCTGATCTAACTTTTCCTCTAACCTCCTTATTGTCTTTTAATATCTCACCTCAAGTCTCTGCAGATTTATCACATGAGCTATATAGAGATTGATCTGGTTGTTTTGAGGGGGGAAGAAGGAGAAGGAGGGTGTTATGAAGGAGTAGTTAATGCAAGATAGTGTTTTTTCCAAATTAATATAGTTTATCCATTTTGATGTGCAGAACTCTTGCCACCCCCAACCACTAATTTTAATAGTAATCATTCTTGGCATGGTCATGGAAACATTATACAGATAATAACTAGATTGTGAAATAACCAGCAAAAATATAAACATTAACTGAACTGGAAGAGAAGATTCCTATGGTCAAATACCACTCACAGTCAAATACCACTTGCCCAATAGATGGACTCAAGGAACTCCTTTCTGCTTATGGCACAATATACAAGCAGATAGTTACAGTATATACAGTTATATACAGAAATATACAAGGTAGAAGGTAATACAGAAACACAACTCCCCTCCCAGAAACCTGAGTCCCCAGGAGGGCCTCTCAACCACCCCTTCACCTTCCCCCTACCCCTCTCAACCTTATCCCAGTCCCAAGGAAGAATAGAGGTCTGGCCCGGGGGTTAGGAAGAAAAGTGGATTAGTCCCAAAAATGGAGGGTGAGGTTAGAGAGTAAGATGTAGCTCAGCCAGCAGCCCAGGTGAGAGTGATGCCGAGTGTGTTATCTATGTTTTGACTTACGTTTTTTATACATCTCAGTAAGCCTATGAGGGAATGTGTGTGCTAGTTTGAAGCAGGGTAGAATGTTTTGGTGAGAAAAACTAGATCATAGGCTGTGAAAGGAAAGCAATGGTGATGTCTACTCCCCTCAGAGTCTTGCTGAAGAAGGTAAACATTAGATAACACTCTGGCCATTTTGCTGCACTCTCTGGCTGGGCTCTGGCTGAGCTGCATCTCCCTAACCTCACCTGCCACTCACCTTTGTTTCTTAACCTTTTGTCTGAACCTCTGTTCTTCCTTAGGACTGGGGTAAGGTTGAGAGGGACAGGGGGAAGGTGCAGGGGTGGTTGAGAGCCCCTCCTGGGGACTCAGGTTTCTGAGAGGGGAGTTGTGTTTCTGTATTACTTTTACCTTGTCTATTTCTGTCTATAACTGTATAGACTGTAAATATCTGCTTGTATATTGTACTAGCTGTAAATAAATAGCTTCATTCATATTCCCAGAGCCCGTCTGAGGCTAGTCTGGGTACTTCTAAAGTGTGTGTGTGTGTGGGGGGGGGGGGCGGGGAACACCCAAACCATCACAGGGAAGCAGACATCACCATTGTTTTCCTTCCACAGCCTGTAATCTAATTCTTCTCACCAAAACATCCTAGCTAGCTTCAAACTAGCACAACCTCAAAGAACATCCAGTCCAACCCTCGACCCAGCCATAAGGGTAAACTCTAAAACATGTCCCTAAGCACCAGGTCAAATTATCAACTATTGAATACATGTAATGATCCTTCCTCTTTCTAAAAAGCTTTGAGAACCTCATATGAGATGTACTACACAAAAAACATTTTTTATTCCATTAGTTATTTGTGTAGAATTCAAGTGGTAGGACTCCTGAGCTGCTCAAGGCCAATATTGGTGTTGGATAGCTGCAGCTAAGTATGATGTCTGCTTCACATGTCTTTTGAGCTTTAAATACCTAATCTCTTTTCTCTTGCAGAGAAGTCGATCAGGATTCTGATGGCCACATCAGCTTCAAAGAGTTTGAATCTGCAGTACGGATCAGATGAAGTTTCACCAGTGTGTTTTGCCTAAAGAATATTCTCTGGTGAAAAGACAAAGTAAAATCTTAAGATCTCAAGATAATTAAAAATCAATGAAACTTCATTTGTTTCAGCCAGCGTTTTAGGAACTTTGGCTGTAAGTGTAGCTCTGAAGAACAGCCTTTGAAGCTTTACTGTTGACAAGTTGGGTGTATTAATTTACATGTGTATGTGTGTGCAGAATACTTAAAATATTTGAAATCTCAGTTGATTCCCAAGCATCCTAGTTAGGAACTGCAACTCTACTTTTTCTCTTCGACTTAACAGATGTGACAAGAGCAACTCTGATTTCCAGTTACTGTGAAATTTATTTGTTTACCTTTTCAACAGCCCTTCCTTGACAGACCAAAATACTGCACATATTCAGAAACTGATTCAATTTTGAGCAGACAATGCCTGTTTGTTAAAAATCAGTAGTATATTTGTCTTTCCTTTATCATTACACTTTCATATGTTACAGTATCACAGTGTCACCAAGGTTGGAAGAGACCTCATAGATCATCAAGTCCAACCCTTCACCACAGAGCTCAAGGCTAGACCATGGCACCAAGTGCCACGTCCAATCCTGCCTTGAACAGCTCCAGGGACGGCGACTCCACCACCTCCCTGGGCAGCCCATTCCAGTGTCCAATGACTCTCTCAGTGAAGAACTTTCTCCTCACCTCAAGCCTAAATTTCCCCTGGTGCAGCCTGAGGCTGTGTCCTCTTGTTCTGGTGCTGGCCACCTGAGAGAAGAGAGCAACCTCCTCCTGGCTACAACCTCCCCTCAGGTAGTTGTAGACAGCAATAAGGTCTCCCCTGAGCCTCCTCTTCTCCAGGCTAAACAATCCCAGCTCCCTCAGCCTCTCCTCTTAGGGCTGTGCTCAAGGCCTCTCTCCAGCCTCGTTGCCTTTCTCTGGACACGCTCAAGCATCTCAGTGTCCTTCCTAAACTGGGGGGCCCAGAACTGAACACAGTACTCAAGGTGTGGTCTAACCAGTGCAGAGTACAGTATGTTGTTACATATTACACACTATTTTTAATTTAACATTTGTTGCTTAATTATCTACATGAGTTAATTCTGAACAGTTATCATTACTGTGTATGTAAGAAAGTAAAGCAGAAATATTTAGATTTTATTTTCCTTTTTTTAACAGTTTTTTTAATGGAGAGAAGATTACCTTATAGATCTCAACCTTGCAAGCTGGAAGTTCTATGTATTCAAACCTTCAGCTGGCATTTAGGTAAGAATTTGGATGTATATACTTCAGCAAGGTGAAAGAATTTCCCAAGAATTGAGGGGAAATGTAATGCAGAATCTGTCATTGTCTACAAAGCTATATTCTCTTCTGTCTCTCCCTCTTATCCAGTAAATAAATGTTCTTGCCTGCTGTAAGTTTATATACATCTCTCCAAGCTGTGCTACAGTGAGATAAATCTTTCTTATTAAATTTATTTTATCTATGACCACTTACTTTCTACTCACTTTGTGTGTTCACATTAATAGTAACAGATAATAGAGATTTCATTATGGGCCCTGTCTCTGATCATATGGTCCACTCTGTTACTCATTTTTATATACCCACCAGTTGTGAAATTGCTTGGATGAGAGATTTCTTTTGAAACTGTCCAGAATCAATCCCCTTCTCAAGTGCACATACTTAATACTGCTGTAAAAAAAATCCAATTAACAAATAATAAAGATCCGTAAGAGGAAGAGAGTGTTAATTCTACTCTTAAATCAAGCAAGTCTCTGATTTCCTCCAAATTTTAGTCAAGCATTCCAGAGTACAATTTACAGGTGAAGCATGTCAATGTTTTCTCTTCCATTACATATATGTACCTCATTAAGTACAGGCAAAGTGAAATCTTTCATTATATTTCTTCCAAGGTAGAAGTAGGTAATACTTAATGTTATGAAGTTGGAGACAGTGAATATATCAGCAGATATAACTGATACTACATGTAAGAAACAGATGAAGTGAGCAGTAATTCAAATAGCATGCTTTATGTGTTAATCAGCGGGATCAAGCTGGTGTTTCCTTTGGAAAGTGATGGCAAGACGTTGGTGGTGAATGGTGCCACATCCAGTTGGCAGCTGTCACTAGTGGTGTTCCCCAAGGATCAGTGCTGGGCCCAGTCCTGTTCAATATCTTTATTGATGACCTGGACGAGAGGATTGAGTCCAGCATCAGTAAGTTTGCAGATGACACCAAGCTAGGAGCAGGTGTTGATCTGTTGGAAGGTAGGAGAGCCCTGCAGAGGGACCTTGACAGGCTGGATGGGTGGGCAGAGGCCAATGGGATGATATTTAACAAGGCCAAGTGCAGGGTTCTGCACTTTGGCCACAACAACCTCAAGCAGCGCTACAGGCTGGGGACTGAGTGGTTGGAAAGCAGCCAGGAGGAAAGGGACCTGGGGGTACTGCTAGATAGTAGGCTGAAGATGAGGCAGCAGTGTGCCCAGGTGGCCAAGAGATCCAATGGCATCCTGGCCTGCATCAGGAGCAGTGTGGCCAGTAGGACAAGGGAGGTTATTCTGCCCCTGTACTCAGCACTGGTCAGGCCATACCTTGAGTGCTGTGTCCACTTCTGGGCTCCTCAATTCAAGAGAGATGTTGAGGTGCTGGAAGGTGTCCAGAGAAGGGTAACAACGCTGGTGAGGGGCCTGGAACACAAACCCTATGAGGAGAGGCTGAGGGAGCTGGGGGTGTGCAGCCTGGAGAAGAGGAGGCTCAGGGGTGACCTCATTGCTGTCTACAACTACCTGAAGGAACACTGTAGCCAGGTGGGGAGTGGCCTCTTCTTCCAGGCAACCAGCAATAGAACAAGGGAACACAGTCTCAAGTTGTGCCGGGGTAGGTCTAGGCTGGATGTTAGGAGGAAGTTCTTCCCAGAGAGAGTGATTGCATTGGAATGGGCTGCCCAGGGAGGTGGTGGAGGCACCGTCCCTGGAGGTGTTGAAGAAAAGACTGGATGAGGCACTTAGTGCCATGGTCTAGTTGAGTGGCTAGGGCTGGGTGCTAGGTTGGACTGGATGATCTTGGAGGTCTCTTCCAACCCGGTTGATTCTATGATTCTATGATTCTAGTAGATTGGAGAATTTGCCTTGGAAATGTCAAGGCAGTAGATGAATGTTTTCATAAAAGAGTCACCAACATGGATGTTAATCAGGAGTATCATGACAGCCTCTTCTAAAATGCAGGAGGTTGAATTATTATCCCACATGGATAGTCACTACAGGTCTAGGCACGTTCATGAAGATGTGTATGATGGCTGGATGCAATGATGCTTACATTGCATTTTTTTGGAGTCAGAAGCTTTCAGTTTTTATGGACCCAGATCCTGTAGCCTTCCTAAACAGTGAATCTATGCAGTATTGTTTTATTATGTTTTATTATTATTTATTGTTTTACTTATTTTAAAATAATTGTTTCACTCATAAGGAACAGTTAAAAAGCCTGGTTTATATTTCTGACAATAAATCTGTTGTAGAGTATCACAGAATCACAGATTGTCAGGGGCTGGAAAGGACCTCAAAAGATCGTCCAGTCCAACCCCCCTTGTTCCAGTCTTATGTCACCCTCACAGTGAAAAGATTCCTCCTCATGTTTAAATAAAGCTTCCTATGCTTCAGCTTCCACACATTGCCCCTTGTCCTGCCATCAGGCATCACCAAGAGGAGCCTGGCTCCATCCTCCTGGTACTCACCCTTTACATTTTTATAAACACTGATGAGGTCACTCCTCAGTCTCCTCCTCCTAAAGCTGAAGAGCCCCAGCTCCCTCAGTCTCTCCTCACAAGACAGATATTCCATTCCCTTAATCACCTTTGTGGCTCTGTGCTGGACTAGTTCAAGTATAGTTGTCTGTTAAATATAACAGGCTGAAAAAGATCTTTATGTGCTTTTCATCTCCAGAAATGTCTTGTACATATGGCAAGGAAGTCTAGAGAGGAAAGTGCTTTCTATCTCCTTTATTTCCATATGCTCTCAATCCTCATTTTCTCGAGGACATGAAAAGTTGTTATGAACTTGATTTACTGCGAACATAAACTCCAGGAAAGGTCAATGAAATTATTTTACCATGTTGGAAATTTCTTTATAAAAGAACAGAACTGTGTTAAAGGATCATAAGTGTTCTCATTTTCCCTCCTGTGGGAACTGACAGAAAGAAACTGAAGATGATGACCACAGGTGAGTGGAACTGAATAGGCTCTTCTGACATTCTTCCTACCGAATAGTTGAGTAAAAATTAATTACTAGCTAGTGCTTATCTGGGGTTTGGCTTGCAAACTGCAGAAACACTTTGGCTATCATTGTAAATTGATAAAACTAGGAATGACATTTATTAGGTGAGTTAGGTTGTGGTCTGTTCTCAGTAGTGATTTGGTAAACAACAAAAGCAATAGCTACCTAGAGGCCACCTGCTCTTCATTTTTGTAGGTGTTCTGTTGCTGTTGTAACAGCTCAACGTGAAAGGTCAACATGAAAGGACTGGCAGAGCTAAGCGCTACAATCAGTCTTAGCTTACAAGCTGCAGCTCTGAACTCATGACAACTCTAGAGTAACATAAAATGGTACTGCACACTCATTATCAGGTCACATTCTTACCTGCAACATTTCCAAGTGCTTAAGGAGATCAGTGATATGAATTACATAAGCCCAGATAAGTCTTGTTTTGTTTGATGTCTGCCAGCTTTGTCACAACTCTGAGAACTGAGTTGTAGCTGAACCTCCAGCAGTGAAAAAGTAGGTTGCAGTAGCTAAAGAACCATAGCTCTGTAACAATTAATTATTCACATACTCTGTGGAAAGAGCACAGAGGTGAATCTTCAGGATTTGCTTACCAGAATATTATACTATCTTTTCCAACTTCAGGAGCACATTTGTTATCTTACTATTTAACTTTCTGTTGTTTTCTAACAACTCAGTTACTTAACAAGCAGGGTTTCCTTGTTTAAAATAGAAATATACACTTTTCTCAAGATTTCAAGTGAGGAATCACTTGTTTAAATGATTTGCAAGTGAATCCTTTATACTTATAGCTTATTGCTGTCATTTTATAGCAGATTGTGTAACCATAAATACTATCAAAATATATTTGTTCTGCCCTTGTGTGCCTCTGTAATTGACTATACCTTTTGAAATCTGGTAATCCATGATTTCCTATTAAAGGATTCAGATGATTTGGATGGTTTACCAAGATCTGTGGTACCAGGAAAACAGGCAATGGTTTTAAAGTGAAAGAAGGTACCTATAGATAGGACAAAGTGCTCAGAGATGTTGTGGGTGTCTTGTCATTGGAAGTGTTCAAGACCAGGTTGAATGGGGCTTTAAGCAACTTGATCTAGTGAAAGATGTCTCTGCACATGTCAGAAGAGTTGGGTGGTCTTTAAAGGTCTTTGTCAACCCAAACCATTCTATGGTTCTGTTATTTTACCAATTGAATAAGTCAAAGAGGAAAGGCTGCAGATGTTGTTTATCTGGACTTCAGCAAAGCCATTGACATTTTTCCCACAGCATCCTGCTGGAGAACCTGGCTGCTCATGGCATGAATAGGTGGACAATTCACTTGGGTTAAGAACTGGCTGGATGGCCAGACACAAAGACTGGTGGTGAATAGGATTAAATCCAGTTAGCAACTGGTCACTAGTGGTGTTCCCCCGGGCTCAGCACTGGGGACAATTCTTGTTAATATCTTCACCAGTGATCTTGATGAGGGGATTGAGTGCACCCACAGTAAATTTGCAGATGACACTAAATTGGGTGGAAGTGCTGATCTGCTTGGGAGTAGGAAGGCACTGCAAAGAGATCTGGACAGGATGGATTGATGGTCTGAGGTCAGTGGTATGAAGTTTAACAAGGCCAAGTTCCAAGTCCTGCACTTGGGTCATACCAACTCCATGAAATGCTACAGGCTTGGAGGAGAGTGGCTGGAAAGTTGCCTGGTGGAAAAGAACTCGGGGGTGTTGATTGATAGCTGTCTAAACATGATTCAGCAGTGTGCTCAGGTGGCCAGAAAGGCCAACAGCATCCTGGCCTGTATCAGGAATAGTGTGGCCAGCAGGATCAGGGAGGTGATCGTGCCCAAATACTCTACGCAGGTGAGGCCACAACTCAAATATCATGTTCAGTTTTGGAACACTCACTGGAAGAAGGACATTGAGGTGCTGGAGTGTGTCCAGAAAATAGCAACAAAGCTGGTGAAGGGTCTAGAGAACAAGTCTTAGGAGTGGTGGCTGAGGAAAGCAGAATTGTTTAGTCTGGAGAAGAGGAGGCTGCAGGGAGAGCTCCTTGCTCTTTACACTACCAGAATGGAGGTTGTAGTGAGATAGGTCTTGGTCTCTTCTCTCTATTATCAGGTGATAGGATGAGATGAAACTACTTGAAATTGTGTTAGGGAGGTTTAGGTTTGATATTAGGAAAAGATGTCTTTATAGAAAGAGTGGTCAGGCATTGAAATCGGTTGCCCAGGGAGGTGGTGGAGGCACCATCCCTGCAGGTGTTTGAGAAACATGTAGGATAGCACTTCAGGATATGGTTTAATGGCCTTGCTGGTATTAAGTTGATGCTTTGACTTGATGATCTTGAAGGTCTTTTCCAATCAAAACAATTCTTTGACTCTATGATTGTTACCGTATGGTCTTTGGGCAATATGGCATTCTGGCTAGCCCACACAATGTAGTATACTGAAATCTGGGAGAGCTTTTATTGAAAACTAGTTCAGACAATTAAGCACAATATCAAAATGGTCCTCCTGGAAATGATTTGTTTACTTTTTCCTGGTGTGTCAAATAATGCACAATTCATCCATTTATTCAGTAGTGAAAACAAGAACAGTATAGAACAACCAAACATATTAACGAAAGAAACCCACAAAACACGCAGTACATCATAGAATATGCCTCTATAAGGTTTCTAAAATAAAACTCAGTGTCAAGATCCTACATTAGGTTTGTGGCAGTGTTACTGTGCCTTCTATCTTTAATCATCTAAGTGGGTGGTGGCTGACAAGTCAAAGCCGGTAACTACCTGACACACAAAATGTCACAGTTCAAAGAAAATCTTTGGCACGACTCTCATTACTACAACAGATCAGCTTTGGATTTATCTGGCAGTGAAATGCAATCTTTAAATTAGGATGAATTGCATCTGTGTTCTTGTTTTGATTCCTTAACACTGTTCTTTGGAAAGGCCTCCCAAATATGAAAAAAATCAGTCCTCTTGGTTTAACTTTTTTCTATAGGGATTGCCAAGTGGAGGTACATTGCACATTGTCCATAAGAAACAGCAATAACAAGTGCCTTTCACAGTATCACAATATCAACAAGGTTGGAAGAGACCTCATAGATCATCAAGTCCAACCCTTTACCACAGAGCTCAAGGCTAGACCATGGCACCAAGTGCCACCTCCAATCCTGCCTCGAACAGCTCCAGGGACAGCGACTCCACCACCTCCCCAGGCAGCCCATTCCAGTGTCCAATGACTCTCTCAGTGAAGAACTTTCTCCTCACCTCAAGCCTAAATTTCCCCTGATGTAGCTTGAGGCTGTGTCCTCTCGTTCTGGTGCTGGCCACCTGAGAGAAGAGAGCAACCTCCTCCTGGCCACAACCTCCCCTGTCACTGCCATGTCTTCTTACAGTTTCAAGTTGAAAAGCAGCTTTATTTCTGTTTTTGCTCATCTCTGGCTGACACCATGATGTTAGTTGCCAAACTCTGCCCTCACTCTGAGTTTGATCAACATACAAAAGTCCCACTGAAGAGACTAAGGAAGGTCTGGAATCATGGAAACAATGCTGAGGGGACACTGTGATGGTAGTAACATTGGCTTTTCTTTCAAAGGAAAAACATGGGAAATGGGATGGCTTGCTGCATTGATTGTTTGGCTGATGGTCAGCTGCACTGCTTGAAATATGCTGGAGGACTTGGAGAGCTTCATTGTGGTGCAAACTATTCAGCATTCAGACTCACGTCTCTGTTAGGTATTGAAGCTTTTTCTGTGTATGCCCAAAGTGGTCTTCCAGTTTACTTTCTTCCACAATGAATCTTGATTTGCACACACCATAATGACACTGCAAACTGAACCAATGCACCAAAACTGGGCAAAACCAGGGGATTCACTTCAGAACCACACTATGCTTTGAGCCAACATGTTAATGCATGTGCAATCTCTGGGCTCTTCTAAAATTCATCACTAATTTTTTGTATCTGCAAACAAGAGGCTCAGATATGGATCCCTAAATAACTTATTAAGAAACACGACACTAAGCTGGGGGCAGATGTGGCTGGGTTGGAGGACAGAAGGGCTCTGCAATGGGACCTTGACCACCTGGACAGATGGGCAGAGTCCAATGGGATGGCTTCAATAGCTCCAAGTGCAGGGTGCTGCACTTTGGCCACAACAACCCCATGGAGAGATACAGGCTGGGGTCAGAGTGGCTGGAGAGCAGCCAGACAGAAAGGGATCTGGGGGTGCTGATTGATACCCACCTGAACATGAACCAACAGTGTGCCCAAGTGGCCAAGAGAGCCAGTGGCATCCTGGCCTGCATCAGGAATGGTGTGGCCAGCAGGAGCAGGGAGGTCATTCTGCCCCTGTACTCTGCACTGGTTAGACCACACCTTGAGTCCTGTGTTCAGTTCTGGGCCCCCCAGTTTAGGAGGGACATTTTGATGCTTGAGCATGTCCAGAGAAGGGCGACAAGGCTGGAGAGAGGCCTTGAGCACAGCCCTACGAGGAGAGGCTGAGGGAGCTGGGATTGGTTAGCCTGGAGAAGAGGAGGCTCAGGGGTGACCTTATTGCTGTCTACAACTACCTGAGGGGTGGTTGTGACCAGGAGGAGGTTGCTCTCTTCTCTCAGGTGGCCAGCACCAGAACGAGAGGACACAGCCTCAAGCTATGCCAGGGGTGATTTAGGCTTGAGGTGAGGAGAAAGTTCTTCGCTGAGAGAGTCATTGGACACTGGAATGGGCTGCCCGGGGAGGTGGTGGAGTCGCCGTCCCTGGAGCTGTTGAAGGCAGGACTGGACGTGGCACTTGGTGCCATGGTCTGGCCTTGAGCTCTGTGGTAAAGGGTTGGACTTGATGATCTATGAGGTCTCTTCCAACCTTGGTGATACTGTGATGTAAGTCTACCATGAAATCTCTAGTATCTGCAGAACATTTATGGTAGAAGGGAAGGTATTTTGAAATATTTAATCTTTCTTGGTGATGTGGTTCAGGCATTTCCTCCCCCCCACTTGGAATCACCAGGCTAATTCAGACTGGTGGAAGTTAATATGAAGCTGTATTTACAGCACTGCACATGTTCATAAGCATAGATACACAATATATACAGATATTTACAATTATATACAAGTTAGATGTAATACAGAAATTCCAAACCTTTCCCAATTAGCAAGACTGCCCAGGAGGGCTCCCAACTAACCCCTTCTTCCCACCCCTCCCTTATCTCAGAAAGCTTATATGTTTAATTTTTGCAGAGAAAGCAGGGGTGAGATGCCAAAGAGGTTAGAAGGAGAGTAATTAGATCAGGTTACACAGATTCAGGCAGAGACAGTTAACCAGTGAGCAGCAAGCCACAGAATGAGAGACTTTGTTATTCTTTTGGCTTGCTGTATCTCTCAGCAATCCAATGGGTAATATAGACATCACTATTATTTTCTTTTCACAGACAATTATCTAATTTCTCTCTTTAAAATATTCCAAGTAGCCTCACACCAACACACTTGGACAAGAAATCTGTGATAGAAGTTAAATAATTGTGAAACATTCAGTAATATAGTGAGATATAACAAGTTATGTTCGTTTCATATTTTACTGATTACATAAGTGTCGTATATTTGTGCATCATTCCTTTTCCTGGCTAAAGGCAACCTTGAGAGTTAGTATGATGACATTTTAGTGATAAAAGAGTACAAGTAAGAACTTAGTTGAAGTTCTACTTACCCACTGTGTTGTGGAAGCAGAACACAGACACATTTAACGGTCTCAAAAGACCTCAGAAGATGAATCATAATTCAACTTTTGACAGCACTGATTTTGGTAAAAGGAAGCCTTATTCCAGAACTGATATGCTGTGCCCAAAGAAAGTAGCTCTGAAGAAGGACCCCAAGTCTTCTAAATTTCCCAAGTCCCCATTTGGAAGATAGGTGACATAGAATTATCAATGGTTGAAAAGACCTCTGAAAACATCAAGTCCAACCAGTAACCTAACACTACCAAGTCCACCACTAAACCATGTCCCTAAGCTCCATGTGATGGTTTGGGTGTTACCCGCCCACCCCCCCACTTTGGAAATCACCCAGACTAGACTCAGCCAGCTCTGGAAATTGAATGAAGCTTTATATTTACAACTTAGCACAATATACAAGCAGATATTTACAGTATATACAGTTATAGACAGAAATACACAAGGTAAAAGGTAATACAGAAACACAACTCCCCTCCCAGAAACCTGAGTCCCCAGGAGGGGGATCTCAACTGCCCTTCCACCTTCTCCCACCCCTCCCTACCTTACCCCAGACGTTGCCTTGTGCCCAAGGAAGAATGGAAGGTCAGCTGGGGGGGGGGGGGGGGGTGGTGTTGGGTTAGGAAGCAGGTGGATTAATCAGAGAGACAGCAGTTTAGGTTAGAGAGAGAAATGCAGCCCACAGCCCAGACAGAGAGCGTCTGCCTTATGTATATTTACACTCTAGTTCTTATACATCTCAGCAAGCCTATGAGTGAACTAGACACCACCATTGTTTCCCTTTCACAGCCTGTAATCTAATTCTTCTCACCAAAACATCGTAGCTAGGCTCAAACTAGCACACTCCACATCTCTATGGTTTTTGAACACTCCCATGGAGAGCGATTACGCCACTTCCCTGGTCAGCCTGTTCCAATGCTTATCTTTCATTGGAGATATTTTGGCTAATATCCAATCTGAACCTCCCCTGGCACAATTGAAGGCCATTTCCTCTCATCCTACCACTTGTTACTAGAGACCAAATCCACCTTATTTCAGCTTCACTTCATGACAAACTGGCTGCCCATGGCTTGGACAGGTATGTTTTTCAGTGGGTCAAATAGCGGCTGGATGGCTGAGCCCAGAGTGTAGTGGTGAGCAGAGTTAAATCCAGTTGGCCATTGGCCATGAAGAGTGTTGCTTAGGGCACAGTACTGAGGCCAGTTCTGTTTAATATCCTTGGTGATGATCTGGACAAGGGGATTGAGTGCAACCTCAGTAAGTCTGCAGATGACACTAAGTTGAATGAAAACGTTGCTCTGCTCAAAGGTAGAAAGTCTCTACAAAGAAATCTGGATAGGTGGGATTGATGGGTCAGGGCCTGTTATATGAGGTTCAAAAGAACAAGTACCAGATCCTGCACTTCAGTCACAACAACTCCATGCAATGCTACAGGCTTCAGGGAGAGTGGCTGGAAAGCTGCCTGGCCGAGAATGACTTGGAGGTGGTGTTTAAATATGGATATCCTTCATATGGATAAATAGGAAAAGGAAGACTTTTAAAACTCAGACATGTTATCAACAGCTTTTCTCCTGCAGCTCGCATACAACATGGCCATTTGTATATACTACAGAGCAATATTCTACACAATACTGCCTAGAAGCAAGGTTTAGGTCCTGTGCTCTGCTGTGCTGACACAGATGTGCTGCTCCAAACAGTAGATCAGTCCTCCTCAACATCTGCTAAGAACCTTCTGCAATCCTCTCCTATGCTTGATCTGCCTAATTAGGCAAGGAGCGTTCACATCTGTATGCTGCACCACAACCTGGCCGTATTATGATCAGAGAGACACTACTGCATAGAGAGATTTTCTCTGTTCACAGCAATTCATGAGAACAGCTGCAGATTTCTAAACTTAGCATGTCACCTAAATTTACTGGAGCTTAAGAAAACTGATTTATTGAGAGTTATTAAAAAAATCATTTAATCCTGAAACTTATTCACTGCCTTTGGCAAAGACTGGTCAGAAACTACATTTACATTGCTGCCATAATTATGAAATCTGTCACATTCTACAAGTTGGCATGATGTTTTAAAATTTAGGTCTATTCTTAGACATACAGAGCTGAGGTCTGTAAGCCAAGAGCACGAAATCATGTTGGATCTCAACTTGAGAGCTGATCACGGCGAAAAGAACAGTAGGGTCATACAGAAAATATTTGTAACTCTGTGGTTTGTACCAGTCCTCCATTGCAGTGATTCATTGTTGCAGTTCTCTGTTCTCTATGGCAGTTCTTTCTCCATAGCAAGGAAGGAAAAAATTGTGCATTGGTGTACATGAGCCAAGGAACATAAAGTTCAGGCACCTTTGTCCCAGCCCTATCCAATCAACCAGACCATGGCACTAAGTGCCTCATCCAGTCTTTTCTTGAAGACCCCCAGGGACGGTGCCTCCACCACCTCCCTGGGCAGCCCATTCCAATGGGAAATCACTCTCTCTGTGAAGAACTTCTTCCTAATATCCAGCCTATACCTACCCTGGCACAACTTGAGACTGTGTCCCCTTGTTCTATTGCTGGTTGCCTGGGAGAAGAGGCCACCCCCCACCTGGCTACAATGCCCTTTCAGGTAGTTGTAGACAGTAATAAGATCATCCCTGAGCCTCCTCTTCTCCAGGCTAAACAGGCCCAGCTCCCTCAGCCTCTCCTCATAGGATTTGTGCTCCAGGCCCCTCACCAGCTTTGTTGCCCTTCTCTGGACACCTTCCAGCACCTCAATATCCTTCTTGAATTGAGGGGCCCAGAACTGGACACAGTACTCAAGGTGTGGCCTGAGCAGTGCTGAGTACAGGGGCAGAATAACCTCCCTTGTCCTACTGGCCACACTGCTCCTGATGCAGGCCAGGATGCCATTGGATCTCTTGGCCACCTGGGCACACTGCTGGCTCATCTTCAGCTTACTGTCTATCAGTAGCCCCAGGTCCCTTTCCTCCTGACTGCTCTTCAGCCACTCAGTCCCCAGCCTATAGCCCTGCTTGGGGTTGTTGTGGCCAAAGTGCAGAACCCTGCACTTGGCCTTGTTCAATCTCATCCCATTGGCCTCTGCCCACCCATCCAGCCTGTCCAGGTCCCTCTGCAGGGCTCTCCTTGAAGTGGCTTGAGCCTTTCTAGTCACCATTGAAAAAACAACACCTAGGCTGTCTCATAAGAAAATGTAAACAGTCAAAGGCTTTCAATGTATATTTGCAATCCTTTAAACAGATATGTCATTCACTGTTCTTTTACAGCATGCTCCTATTTTCTAGGAAGGATACAAATGAGATTAGATTTTAGCTGCTAATTAATAGTGTTCCACAGCCTTCTGACAACAGAAGTGTCAGCTTTGCTCTCCCTTAACCCCCCCTTTCTTTTAAATGAATTTTATCATGTTTTCAGCAAAGCTATGGCTCTTAACAAGGACATTGATATTAAAGATGGAAAGATCCAAAGATGGATTTACGTACAAAAGAAGGGGTGGAAAATCCTTCAGTTCTGTTTTACTTCAAAAGCTCTGTCTCTTTGGGCTGAAAATAGTTTTTTTTTTCTCAGTGTCATACCCCTGTATATTACAAAGATGTGCCCCATATCGTTTGTGCATTGCATCAAATGTTTAAATATGGTTAAAAACGAGCTGTCCACTTCATTATTTGCACATCTTCCTTAATTACAGAGGAGATTAAAGAATCACCTATTAATAAAGAAGGGACACAAAATGAGTCTTCTAGAAAATAAGTCAGAAAAAAATTTGCTCATAAATGAGTATATTTTTTGGCATTTGAATCCCTTCAGAATCTGCTGTGTTGATTTGATACAGTAATTTCCAAATCCAGATGTTGTTTAGTACTGAGTCAAATCTGAACAACATTACTACACAAGACTTGTAATCTCATAGGAAAGTCATATCAAGTTTATTTAACAAAAACTGATTTTTGATGTAAGTATAGTACCAGTCTGTGTTTTCTTATTGACTGGATATTGTATTACCTCGTTGTTATTTGCAATTCTTTTTTATATTTATGGCTTTTTATGTCATTCTCACACTGCAGAGGGATGTTAGAATGAGTGTAATGTAGTTTATACTCTTGAGCATACATTTATATTCCTAAAGTGATATCAAATGAACAAATGAAAATCATAGGCATGGCTATTTTTGTGTAACTGGATGTGTTTATTAAAGTTGTGAGCTTCTCTGAGAGCTTATACAGAGTATCTCAAATTCCAGGAAATATTACATCTTTCCAAGCAAACAGCCATAATTGAAGTGCCTATCTTCCATCTCTCACTTTAGAGGTTTTCTTCACTCTTTCTGTTACATAGCGGTTATGAACGTGACATCCTATTATTACAGAAAAAGTGGAGATTTCCAGGAGATAAAATCTCAGTTAATGCAGGAATCCTTTGGGCATATATCTCTGGAAAGTCTACCTTAAAGTTGTTCTGAAGGAGAAGCTGAAGCCAAGACAAATGCTCAACAGATTGTAGAATCATAGAATGATAGAATCAACCAGGTTGGAAGAAGACCTCCAAGATCATCCAGTCCAACCTAGCACCCAGCCCTAACCAATCAACTAGAGGGAGCTGGGGGTGTTTAGCCTAGAGAAGAGAAGGTTCAGGGGTGACCTCATTGCTGTCTACAACTACCTGAAGGGACGTTGTAGCCAGGTGGGGGGTGGCCTCTTCTCCCAGGCAACCAGCAACAGAACAAGGGGACACAGTCTCAAGTTGTGCCGGGGTAGGTATAGGCTGGATGTTAGGAGGAAGTTCTTCCCAGAGAGAGTGATTGGCATTGGAATGGGCTGCCCAGGGAGGTGGTGGAGGCACCGTCCCTGGAGGTGTTCAAGGAAAGCCTGGATGAGGCACTTGGTGCCATGGTCTAGTTGAGTGGGTAGGGCTGGGTGCTAGGTTGGACTGGATGATCTTGGAGGTCTCTTCCAACCTGGTTGATTCTATGATTCTCTGTCAGGCTGACCACAGCACCTAAGCAGAACTGAGAAAAACTAGAAAAATTACTCTAGAAATGCAGTTGAAGTACTGAGAGAGATACATAAACAAATTAAATAGTGGTTTTCTTTGAAAAGCAATTCTATTACCATTAAAGCATAGGCATAATTGTAATAGTAGTATTAATAGTATCTGCTGATTTATAATCCATTTCACCCAACGTCAATCCAACACTGTCTGGAAGGCATCAGTGAAGGTAAAAGTGGGATTTTCATAGGTGTCTGTGAAAATTAGTGGCATGCCTTACTTAGTACCTTGACTTGGGACATAAATATGCTCATGAGCTAATTTGTGCCAGCAAAAAGTAGCTGAAGCTGCTTTCTTTATATGAGCTAGTTCATCTGTTTCTAACAGCAGATGTCTCTATGTTGTGCTCCACAGCAGAGAAATACTCTTGGACTTTTTTCAGTATCCAATCCACAGTCAGTGGAATCAGAGATATCAGTGGAGATTTTAATTAGTTGGCAGGATCTTGCATTCTGATTATAGTGTATGAAAACAGTAATCTAGTTATGCCAACCTCTATTGGAAGTTTAGTTAGAAGATTTGCAACTATGCAAAGCATCCTTTTACTTACAGCTTGTATTTGATTAAAAAATCATTGCTGCCCAATAAACAAGAAACACCACAATATAATTTTATTGTCATTTTCCAGAGCCCAGCAGGCAATTTAACTCTACAGTTATACCATTACTGTATATTACAAATTATATGTGATGTTCACTTGCCACCAGTGTAGGGCTAGGGCTAGCTTAAACTTTGTATATTTATGACTTTCAAAGTCTCCATGCTGCAATCTGCATATAATCCAGTAAAAGTTTTCTTTAACACACTTGACTGATTTTACTTATCTCCAGCTATGCAAATATTGCACTTTTGGCATGTTTTGCAAAGCCCTGTTAATGCTCCTTCCTGAATCCATCAACGGAAAACCTAAATATTTCACCTCTGTGAAATAGGTCTCTGATCTTATCATAAAAATCACATGGGCAACAGTCGGTTGGCAAGCTATGTTTGATGTTTCTCCTCCCTGTGCCAAAGAATATAAGTGCATAATTGCTCAAGTGCCATCTGGTTGCAACTTAAGATGTGTTGCTCATTGATAATGAAAGTTCTGATTTGGTCCCACACATTAAAGAAGTGTGCTTAGTGTAAGCCTGTGTGATTTTGTAGGACCCTGGAGTAAAAAAAGAGCAATGCCTTGTCAAAGAAATGCACATTTAATCATATTTATTTCTAAATTGAATGGAAATATGGCTGAAGGATACTTTGACTGGTTTTGGCTTTAAAAAAAATTAGTTTTTACTATGAGCATGGAGTGGCAGTGTGAAGCCTTCATCTCATGCTATCACATGTTGTTGGGGCTTCCCTGGCACAGGGGAAATGGTAGGGAAGAGCAGGTGGGACTCAGGCCAGTATCTGCTGCAGTTAGTGGCAAAACTCCCTTTGATACAAGTGTGCATGACATTACCCTTTTACTCCCAAAACAGGAGATGGTGTTAGAGCAGTTGGAAAATAACCCAGGAATAGGTGAAAACTGAGCAAGGAAAAGGTAACATTATTTGAATGCACAACAGACTTGAAGATGTGTTGAATAGATAAATACATTTCCACATGTCCGTTTAAAAGACAAAAAGCAATGTGATTAAGCTGCACCAAGTGAGATTTATTTTTAAAGCAGGAAAAACTTATTAATGATCAGGGAGTGATTGGCAGGGATCTGTTGCCTGGAGCAGTTGTCAAATGCCCATTGACAAGGGGAGCTCTAAGAACAAGCTGAATGTATACCTGCCAAGAAAAGCTTAGGTGTAGTCTGTTCTGCAATGGAGCAGGAAGATAAAAAGGTGACCTCTGGCATCCCTCTAGCCCCTGCTGTGGTCCTCTGTATTCCGTGTGAAGACTTCTCATCTTCTATGCCAACATTTATGCATAGCTCTTCATTCAAAGGAGCAATGCCCTTAGCGATTCTTGCCTTTGATCTGTATATGAGATGAGAAAGCTGTAGCACATTATATAGTTGGCTTTCTTTTCAAAATCAGCTTTAACATTGCCTTGTCTACCAGATAATGTCCATTTTAAACAGAGATTATTGTCATTTCAAATGTGCACAAAAGTGATAAGGGAGGGGACCAGAAGCTTATTATTAATTTGCTGCTTTGCTGCTCTTATCTTTGGGAAATTAATATTCTGGCAAGGAATCTAATTGGACTTTTCTGTTAATTCTCACAGTGATGCCTTATTTTGTCCTGTTGGGACTGGAGAGAAAAAAACAGCATCTGGTGTTTGAGGATTCTAGAGATTTGCACTGTATTATGTGCAATATCTCTACTGTAAATAAACAAAAGGAAGAATTAAGTGAATAATGAGGTACTCCTATTGGTTGTTCTCTGCTGGACATCTTGGGCATCATATTGCCCAATATTAACAACAAGTAGAAACCATATATGCAGAGGGGCTTTTGCTCTTCACTACTGGATCTGTCTGTATGAGAGGGTAAAACGTAAGATTAGTAGAATTTGTGTCATGGTCCTGAAGACATTAAGAGGCCTGGCTGTCCCTGTCCATCCTTCTTCGGGGTCTACCACACCCTGGCCAACAGCCCGGGACTTCAGGTCAGCCTCAGTGATGCCATCAGCTCCTGGCCCAGTGACACCACAGCAGGAATCTATTTCAGCTCCCCACATCCCAGCCTGGCCTTTACCCGTCCTTGTCCCCAGGGAAGTGTGTGATGCCCATGCCTAGGAGTGCCTCTGGTACCCCCAGACTGCCCTGCCACCTTGGCATGGGACCTGTCCTGCTGCTCCAGGATGCTGCCATGGCCCTGGTGGAGCCACCAGCCTGTGCTGCCTCCACAGGCTGTGTAATGGTTTCTTTTCAGTTCAGAAGAGAAGTAGGAGAGCTACACTGGAAGTGTTGCACAGTCTGTCCTGACACAAAACCAAGGTCCGAGAGTTGTAGGAGTATTTCTCTTTTCTTGAGCAGAGCCAGAAAAAAAAAAAGATGACAACAGGAATGAATACTTGGTGCCTCTGTAAATGTGCAGCATGACACAAAGTGAAGGCATGCTTTTATTTTCCTTTAAAGGCTTTATGCAAATGCTTGTGTTTAGTGCTGAGCAATCTGAGGCTTAGACTTTTGCCACTGTGCTGAGGCAACAGAAGATACCTCTTTCAGTCAGATTTCAAGTGGACTTGCTGAAGATTACAAGGAAGCAAGAACCACAGCAGTCCACATTTCCATCTCTTGACAGTCCTTCTTTAGGTAGATTATTTGCAGTACCTGACACCAAAGCAGTCTGGAACTAATATTATCACAGTTTTTTGTTTTCCACCTTGAAGACAGCTGCATGTAGGTAGAATGCAAAATTATTTTTACATATATGTGATATTATAATTAAATGTAGCACTTCCTCAGCATTTGCTATGCAGAACTGTAAAGGAGAGACGGATGAATTGCCAAGGAGACACAGTGAGAATTAATGATGGAAATAGGACTCAGAAGGGTTGTTGACAGCTGGGCTCAGTGCTCTGCTGAACACCCTGTCATTGGTTAAAATCTGTTAACAGCACCTTAGGTGAGTGTCCTCAGCTTCTCACTGACAACTCCACTGGTTGCTAACTATGCTTTCATGCTCTCATTCTCCTCCTCCTCAGGGGAAAAGCTCAACTGAAGTGTAGGTGACTGCTGCAACTGTTCCACCTCCTTGTACCATCCCCAGGAGCTGTGCCCACTGCCACTGGTCAAGGTGACAGGTATGCAGTGCCATGAATTCCAACTGGCTGATTGGGAGGATAAACTTTAACATCTGTGCCAGAAAATATTCAAAATTGTAATAAGTAATGGCGCTGTCAGTGATGGAAAACAGCACAAAACTCATTCTGAACCACATCTGTACAAAGACAAGTTAAAATACACTAGTGCTTTGCCACAAAATCACTAACACTTAATGAAATATCAGTTCTTGGGGGAAAAAAAAACTTGTGTCTCCTTAAACTACAATCTTTTAGAACAACTCATATTCCCAGTAACATGGCATGAAAGCATCACAACTACACAAAGTGTGGCTGATGTTAAACCACCAGCAAGGACAAACTATTTTTAGAGCTGTCATATATTATTGCACCTGAGCTTTATTTGTCTTCTTATTAAAAGAGGTTTTCCTTCAGAGAAGTTCACTTGAATTCTATACTCATTTACTGAGTCTTATGTTCCTATTCAATTTATTTTAAAGCAGATTCTTCAGGGGAAATTATAAAGCTAATTTGAACTGATTCTTTGGAGACTCAGGCTTAAATGAAGTGCCATAAAATTGGCAGTCAAAGTGAAAAAGTAGAATTGAATTTTATAGTTGTATTACTCAATGGACACAAGCACCTTGCTCTTCACTGCTGCTGAGGGTTTTGATGTAGTATATTTAAACACACCTAAGAATTAAACTTCTCTGAAGCTTTCATTACTAAGGAACCACAGAGTTGTCCTGAATAAAATACATTTCATCAGATTACAAATTTATGGCTGGCATGTTCACAAAGTTTGCCATTTTCTTCATTTTTTCAAAACAAACTCTATAAACTCCCAGTGGTATACTTTAAGGAAGTAAAATCACAGAATCATAGAATCAACCAGGTTGGAAGAGACCTCCAAGATCATCCAGTCCAACCTAGCACCCAGCCCTACCCACTCAACTAGACCATGGCACTAAGTGCCTCATCCAGTCTTTCCTTGAACACCTCCAGGGACAGTGACTCCACCACCTCCCTGGGCAGCCCATTCCAATGCCAATCACTCTCTCTGTTAAGAACTTCCTCCTAACATCCAGCCTATACCTACCAGACCTACCCCGGCACAACTTGAGACTGTGTCCCCTTGTTCTGTTGCTGGTTGCCTGGGAGAAGAGCCCCCCCCCGACCTAGCTACAATGTCCCTGTATTTGCAGGACATCTGGAAGATGCATGTAGCTAGCTAGTCAGAATAATGTTTAGCACCAAGAACCTTCTCTTTCTCCATTTCCATGTCCACCAGCTAACATTTGGGTAAAAATACTGAGTTATTGTGGATGTCCATCAGTTGGAACTTCTAATTTTAAATATTTTGTGAAAGGACTGAGATTTGAGTGGCAGATGTGTGGCTTTTTGTCCAAAACCAACATCAGGGGTTTGATTTTAGGATCCCATATCTCCTGGTTTTGCTGGGTCAGAATCACAGGCTGGCCATGGGCTGTAAGCCATTACTAGTTGTGAGTCAGCCAGTGCAGCTGACTTCAGTTGTCTCACAGGTGTATGCCATACAATAAACATAATCTTGAGTATAATGAGGGAAGTTTGCAAAGGTCCCAGTGCTTTTTGCACGGAGCCTGATCTTGTTTGGCTTCCTGATCTTGTTTAGTCACCTTTTCCTTCTCCTGCTCTTGAGGACTGTTTTCCTGTGACTGCTGCACCTCTGCCGGGATAAGTATAACTTTATGTACTTTGTCCTGACATTGATATAAATTTTGTTGTTTCATTAAATCTGTTTTCATTTCAATTCACAGGTCTTCTCTCATTTCCCTGATCCTCCTTCTCTGCTGAGGAGGGGCCATCAGGTGTTTGAGCAGCTGCCATAAATTAGCCAGCTACAGGCTAAACACAGACACTATTATAGAGCATCTAAAATTGTTAACATTTTCAGACAGCTTAGGCCACCATGGTAATTCATTGCCAAATGTGTAAGCATCTGATCATACAGGTTTTCTATCAGCCATTTAATTCCAAGTTTCTTTTCCCATAAAGCCTGTACGCATAACTAGAAAAGTGAGACCTTTTGCTTAAGAGAATTTATGTTTCTCTATTGCTGTTTAATGCGTTTATGGCTTGGGAAATGTACAGAAACAATGGCCAAGAAGCTGTTCAATTTCCTGTCACATAAATTACTCGATAGATGTTCATGACTTCATCCCATCACTGTGCTTTCAACTAACCAGACACAGAAGTGAGAATATGAAACAACATGCTAGAGAAAACTCTGCTTCCCTCTATTGCCCAGGTGGCCAAGAGAGCCAGTGGCATCCTGGCCTGCATCAGGAATGGTGTGGTCAGCAGGAGCAGGGAGGTCATTCTGCCCCTGTACTCTGCACTGGTTAGACCACACTTTGAGTACTGTGTTCAGTTCTGGGGCCCCCAGTTTAGAAGGGACATTGAGATGCTTGAGCGTGTCCAGAGAAGGGCGACAAGGCTGGAGAGAGGCCTTGAGCACAGCCCTACGAGGAGAGGCTGAGGGAGCTGGGATTGGTTAGCCTGGAGAAGAGGAGGCTCAGGGGTGACCTTATTGCTGTCTGCAACTGCCTGAGGGGAGGTTGTGGCCAGGAGGAGGTTGCTCTCTTCTCTCAGGTGGCCAGCACCAGAACAAGAGGACACAGCCTCAAGCTACACCAGGGGAAATTTAGGCTGGAGGTGAGGAGAAAGTTCTTCGCTGAGAGAGTCATTGGACACTGGAATGGGCTGCCCGGGGAGGTGGTGGAGTTGCCATCCCTGGGGCTGTTCAAGGCAGGATTGGACGTGGCACTTGGTGCCATGGTCTGGCCTTGATCTCTGTGGTAAAGGGTTGGACTTGATGATCAGTGAGGTCTCTTCCAACTCTGATGATACTGTGATACTGTGTGATATTTGCTCTGTGTTTGTGGTCCTATATTAGAAGTTACTGTTATTTTCTGTAAACACATTAAGAAATAAGTTGTTTAAACAATATTGCTTTGTTCTGGTGATCTTTATGTGAAAACAATTTTACTGAAAGAAACCTTCCTTCCCAGGGTTATTTTCTGATATTCCCGGCTTTCCAAAAAGCATTAGTCAGGAGCAGACATGCTTATTTGCTTTAGCTCCCATAGTAAGTGCTGGACACCTGAAGTTAGAACCAAAGTTGACATTTAAATGTGGAAGTTAAAATCCCCCATCTTTCGCACATGCTACAGCCCTCAGTGATCTCAGTGGGAGCCGTGGCTGTTCAACATTTTGAAAACCCCACTGTTTGAAGAGAGGTGCTTAGTGAAGAAGTTAGATGTCTGGTTGCCCTGATAGCCTTCAAATGCTCCCTGGAACCAAATGGAAGCGAGGGGGATGTGGGGGTTGTGATGCTGCTCTTGTTTGCTGTGCTGCTGAGCTCATGGAAACCCATGGACTGCTCTCCCCTGTAGCCTCAGCTTTCTGCAAGCAGAGCTTGTCACCTGCTAGTCAGGAACTCTCTTCTACCCCCTTTTTGCTTAAGACATTGAGCAGAATTTGCCAAGATGCTGCCAGTTACCAGCATATTGAGCTCTGGGATATGGCACATGGTACATTATCTCGTTCATAGGGCAGAATTTTGATAGACTGAGCTGATCTTTGGATCACTGGAAGTTCTTTGCCATCTGTCATGATTACAAAAAGAATAATGCTTGCTCAAAGACAGAGACTTGGCTGAGATTTATGTGAATGGCTGAAAAGCTGAAGTTCATCTATTAAGAAAACCCAAACCTCCCTTCTGCCCCCATCTCACAGTATCACACAGTATCACAGCATCACCAAGGTTGGAAGAGACCTCACAGATCATCAAGTCCAACCCTTTACCACAGAGCTCAAGGCTAGACCATGGCACCAAGTGCCACCTCCAATCCTGCCTTCAACAGCTCCAGGAACGGCGACTCCACCACCTCCCCGGGCAGCCCATTCCAGTGCCCAATGACTCTCTCAGTGAAGAACTTTCTCCTCACCTCCAGCCTAAATTTCCCCTGGTGCAGCTTGAGGCTGTGTCCTCTTGTTCTGGTGCTGGCCACCTGAGAGAAGAGAGCAACCTCCTCCTGGCCACAACCTCCCCTCAGGTAGTTGTAGACAGCAATAAGGTCTCCCCTGAGCCTCCTCTTCTCCAGGCTAACCAATCCCAGCTCCCTCAGCCTCTCCTCGTAGGGCTGTGCTCAAGGCCTCTCTCCAGCCTCGTTGCCCTTCTCTGGACACGCTCAAGCATCTCAATGTCCCTCCTAAACTGGGGGGCCCAGAACTGAACACAGTACTCAAGGTCTCCCTGCAAGGTACCTTGTCCCCTCAAGTCTGGCTTCTCCATCCCATTTTAGGTGGCTCTTTAAGGTAGAGGAAGCCCATAAATCTCTCCTGGTTTCCCGAGAAGAGCTGCTGCTCTCTGCTGTCCTTCTTATTGTCCTCCAGGGCCCTTGCCGTGGCCCCACCTGGTGCCCCTGAGCTGCCTCAGCTTCCTAGCAAGCTTTTCTACCCATGTGTATAAAGCTGTGGGTTCCCAGTTTGGGCCACGAGCTTACCCAGTTCTGGAAGGCAGAAATGACTTCTACCCCTTTCCAGGAGTAAGAATGAGGATTCTGCACACTGATTGGAAGTTTCAAGAGAAAATCTGTTTGCAAGAGCATATATATACAAAAGACAATCAGGTAGAATAAGTATAAGATCCACTGGGCCCAAACTGGCCTTCTAGGCTCCTCCAGCCCTTTACCCTGAGCCGGCTTGAGGGCAGGCTGAAACCAACCCCCCCTGCCCCAGCTAGGGCCTGCAAGGCCTCGGTGGCTTGGTTCCCTCCCCCACCAACCATGAGGTAAGAGTGCACACTGCTCTCAGAGAGAAGTGAAAGCAAGGAAGGCAGGGAAGAGAAGGGGGAGAGATCAAGTCAGGCACTATCTTTTAAGTCGTGACACAGTGTGGCCAGTAGGACAAGGGAGATTATTCTGCCCCTGTACTCAGCACTGGTCAGGCCACACCTTGAATGCTGTGTCCAGTTCTGGGCCTCTCAATTCAAGAGAGATGTTGAGGTGCTGGAAGGTGTCCAGAGAAGGGCAACAAAGCTGGTGAGGGGCCTGGAACACAAACCCTATGAGGAGAGGCTGAGGGAGCTGGGGGTGTGCAGCCTGCAGAAGAGGAGGCTCAGGGGTGACCTCATTGCTGTCTACAACTACCTGAAGGGATATTGTAGCCAGGTGGGGGGTGGCCTCTTCTCCCAGGCAACCAGCAACAGAACAAGGGGACACAGTCTCAAGTTGTGCCAGGGGAGGTATAGGCTGGATGTTAGGATGAAGTTCTTCCCAGAGAGAGTGATTGGCATTGGAATGGGCTGCCCAGGGAGGTGCTGGAGTCACCGTCCCTGGAGGTGTTCAAGGAAAGCCTGGCTGAGGCACTTGATGCCATGGTCTAGTTGAGTGGGTAGGGCTGGGTGCTAGGTTGGACTGGATGATCTTGGAGGTCTCTTCCAACCTGGTTGATTCTATGATAACAATACTGCAATGTCCTGGGACAAACATGGTCCATCTCCCTGGGATGGGCCTCTGTCCATATGGTTTTGTTGAAGGGGGACCTAGGATCCTCAGACTACCACAAGGGTAAATCACAGGTTTTCTCCCTTTACCCCTCTGATCTCATTGATTATTTTGGTTATTGTTTTTAATTTCCTCGGAGAAGGAAGATGGTCAGTAGTGTTGGTTGTTACTTGATTGTAAATAACAATGTAAAGTGTTGTTTGCATGGTACTTATTTATCTGCTGAAGATAAAGCTCTTTTAAGTACCCTAGGATGTTTGGGGGAATTACTAAATGACATGGTAAAAGGGTGGATCCATACCTGATTCTAAGGGACAAAGAGGTTCCACTTGAGGTCTACAGAAAGTATACAACTAGAAATAAGCTGCATGAGACCAGAAATTCAATGCAAACAAATAATTTAAGCTTTTACCTAATTCAACTTCTATAATTTCAATTAGTTGTTCATTTTGTGTAACTGTCTGAGTGTCCTTTCTCATCTGAGTGCTGTCCCTCAAACAGTCTCAGGATGAAAACTCTTTGTTTTCACAGTTTTAAATTGTATATATAACCATGTCTGTCTTCTAATCTTTGTTAAATAGACCCAATCTCATTTGGGTATTTATTTGATCTTGTCAGCAGAAATAGTAATATAGTCAAAACAGGTCTGTCTGTTTGCCAGTGGAACAAAGTCTGAGACAACACAAGCTCAAACAACAAGAGAGCTTACGTATCTATTTACCCTCATCCAATCCTATGCTTTGCTACAAACTGAAATCGTTTTCTCTGTGAGTTAAGCAAGAGCAGATGCAATTCACATTCTTTTATTTGTCATGATCATCTTATTTAGAGAACCTGTTGAAAACGTTCTGTAAAAGATAACTCTTTTTGTTCTCATCTCTTTTAGAGGCACTGTGAAAGAAGTAAGAGAAGAAGTTCAAGTACAGGATAAGAAAAAAGAAGAAACTCAAGAGAAACAGAAAAAAAAGGGCAAACCTTTTCATAAGAAGCTGAGGAGGTAAGCACTGTTTATTTCAGAACTACCTATAGAAATAGCATAAATGCAAATACTTGCCAACGTTACAAGCTGCCCATAGGCAGTCTTCCTGTAATTCTGTTGTACCACGGAGGTTAGTGCATTAGAGACACCACTAGATACATAGGTTCTTGATAATAAATCACACAGCATCCAAGGTGAGAAATAGTAGAATAGAAAGAGAATTATCTTTGTGTAAGAACTGAGAGCACACCTCCATAGCAGAGCTGAGGGCAAAGCAGAGTGTGTGTGCAGTGCCGTGTGTCCTCTGTCTGTGAGTAAAGCAGTGAGCTGCCTGGGGTAGTGCTGGCATCCAGCGTGCTACCTGGCAGCTGCAGTGCTCCACACTTTGTCAGTCTGTTGACAACTCATATTCTGTGCAGACAGTGTACTTTTGCTCTCTGATGCTTTCCAGGTATAACTACAACAGTACATCAATATTCAGTTCCAGCAGCCGTCATTCTTTTTTAGTTACCTGGTGACCTTGGTGACTCCATGTACTTTTATTATGTTGTCTAGCTATCCATCAGAAAAGTGAAATCTGAAACATACATCTGAAGAACCAGAAAACGTATAAAATAGGTGTCTTTACAAAAATCACATTTGTGAAATGACTACAAGTAATTGTCTATCGCAGCATGTACAAAGACTTAAAAGCAAGGAAATGAGTACTTAAGAACTGTGCAACCTTCACAGTAAATCTTTTTGTTCTATGTAGATAAACAGAAAAAGCATTGTCATGTCAAGTAACAGATTCCCTTTTCTTCCCCACGTATTAAGACCTCTGACTTGGGCTGCCCCCGTAATTGTCTGACTTATGCTCTGCTTGTTGTTTAAGTTAAATCCAGTGTATCTGTTTTCACTTTTAGAATTAGTTTGATCACAGGGTATTAGGGGTTGAAAGGGACCCAAGGAAATCGAGTCCAACATCCCTGCCAGAGCAGGACAATGCTATCTAACACAGATCACAGAGGAACACATCCAGACAGGCTGATGTTTTATTATTAATGATAATAAGTAGAAAACATTATCGATGGCCTTTAACAGTTACTTATGTTGTCCTATCTGACAATACATTTTTACATACCTAAGTATGTAAATGCAGAACATTGTTAGTTCCAAAACTCCGGTCCCTTTGTCCCTTTCTAGTACAGGTAGCTGAACAAACCAAAGAAGCCCAGTTTTGTTTTTTCTTTCCCTTTCCCTTCTTTCCCTTTCCCTTCTTTCCCTTTCCCTTCTTTCCCTTTCCCTTCTTTCCCTTTCCCTTCTTTCCCTTTCCCTTCTTTCCCTTTCCCTTCTTTCCCTTTCCCTTCTTTCCCTTTCCCTTCTTTCCCTTTCCCTTCTTTCCCTTTCCCTTCTTTCCCTTTCCCTTCTTTCCCTTTCCCTTCTTTCCCTTTCCCTTCTCTTTTCAAGCTTCTTCTCATCTGATACATCCTTTGAAAGGCTGTGGAGATAAAGACATGATTCAGTAGTCTAAGTGCTCCAACGAGTGTGCAATCAAAAAAAATAATGATACATTTCTGTGACAAAATGCTACTTGCTTTGTATTTGCTTAGTTATTAGATTGATTCTATTAGATATAATTATTAGGTGTAAAACTAGAACAATAAGTATCAGTATACTCAGTATGCTTCATTTACAGAACAAAGTGTAAGCTCTACTTAGGCATGTCTGAGAACTCCCCCTGTGTCCTGTAATTATAATGTATAGAGGATCCAATGTGCCATCACTAACGTAGGTGGCATTTCCCTTAGATTGCCTGGTCACCCCACCATGTAATTGAAGGCAGAAATAAACCAAGATCTATCAGCTCATGTATGTCAACAAGGAATTCTCTGTGATGATTCTTTGCCCATTTATCATTTGGTAGAAGATTCTGCAGTACTTTGTTCAGCTCTCCTGTGTGTCGGCTCCGCAATCATGTTTGCACTGTTTCACTGACATGTGTTGAAAACAGTCATTAGCAAGCGCTGAAGACTATCAAACGGGATGTTTGCAGCTGTCACTTTGCAGGATTATCTTTTGCCGTTCCCTCCAGTTTGGGCTAATTATGTCTGTTGTCACCAGGCAGTGGGAGTATCATGTAACAGGGGTTAAATGCAAGGCTCTCCTCATCAGACAGTACTTAGGGGTAGGGAGCTCAGGGGAAATAAATGCAAAGGATGTGAAAAGAGCAAATAAGCACAAAAAAAGGGAGGTCATTCTGCCCCTGTACTCTGCACTGGTTAGACCACACCTTGAGCACTGTGTTCAGTTCTGGGCCCCCCAGTTTAGGAGGGACATTGAGATGCTTGAGCGTGTCCAGAGAAGGGCGACGAGGCTGGGGAGAGGCCTTGAGCACAGCCCTACGAGGAGAGGCTGAGGGAGCTGGGATTGGTTAGCCTGGAGAAGAGGAGGCTCAGGGGTGACCTTATTGCTGTCTACAACTACCTGAAGGGTGGTTGTGGCCAGGAGGAGGTTGCTCTCTTCTCTCAGGTGGCCAGCACCAGAATGAGAGGACACAGCCTCAGGCTGCGCCAAAGGAAAATTAGGCTTGAGGTGAGGAGAAAGTTCTTCACTGAGAGAGTCATTGGGCACTGGAATGGGCTGCCCGGGGAGGTGGTGGAGTCGCTGTCCCTGGAGCTGTTGAAGGCAAGGTTGGACGTGGCACTTGGTGCCATGGTCTAGCCTTGAGCTCTGTGGTAAAGGGTTGGACTTGATGATCTGTGAGGTCTCTTCCAACCCTGATGATACTGTGATACTGTTAATAGCTGAGTGATGCTTGATAACTCCAAGCATCATTTGGCTTTTTGATGAAGATAAGACTTCATTCAATGCAATTTCATATTACAATTATTTACAATTTCAAAATTACTTCTTATTATGTCATCTAGTTTGATTCAGACATAGCAAATATGGCTACATGCAGCTCCAAGTGGCTATGACACTGCAGCCTGCAGCTGGGGAAGCCTGAGGCATTTCCTCCAATTCCCACGGAAATGGCCAGGAGGCTTTCCTGAACAAGGAATTCAAGTGATTGTGATCAGACTGTTGTACTCACAGCATGGGGATGTGCTGGGACAAATTCCCTGCATCTGAAGGCTTGTCACAAATACAGCCTATGGCACATGTAGCATTTCAAAGCTGACAGCCACATGAATGCTGAATACCCTTCGCTCAGTCCCCTTTCTCCATCTCTGCTTCATGTCGGCTGTTTAAGGCAGAGAGAAGTGAGTAAATAACCATAGATAGGCAGAAGTGTGGGATACTACACACAAGGAGTAAAAATGCTCGTAGGAATCTGCCACCTTGCTGCACTGAGAATGACTCACAAGTTGCTGCTCCTGAGGTCCGGTCATATGTGTTAGGAAAGCTAGTTTGAAGTTTTTCTGTGCAAGTAGATAGTTAGGTACATTAATATTTCATGGCGAATTTTATACGTCGATAAATATGCAAGAGGCATTTATTCAGATCCAAATTTGCCTTTGCTCAGGCATTGCATTCAGTAGATGAGAGGTTCAACGTTTGCCGCTTGAGCGCGAGTATCCATATGAATTTGTGCTTTTGGGTTCGATAGTGGATGTTTCTTTAAAAGAACTCCTCAGTCTGGTATAGCTTAAATGAAGTGAGTGGCACACAGGATGTGCCGCAGGTAGGAGAGTGATAAGACAGATATGGCTTTGCATAACACATGCATTTTTTATATTCTGCTCTCCAGCTCTTTAGATTTTGTCTGCAAGAGGAGTTTGATGTAATCAGTCACAGCTCTTATAGGAAAACAGAAATTCATTGACACTAATAATCCTCCTTAAGACAGAGCATTGTACAAGTCTTCCATCATCCCCTTCCTTGCCTGCCAAAATGAGAGGGAGCATCAGTGCAGGTTCCTGTGGGGACCTATTTTGGCTGGAACCTAGCAGGCACAGATGGCCAACAAGCTGTAGCCCTGAGTCCTCCTTGGCTGAACAACCGTGTCAGGTCATCTAACAGATCCTCAGCAGCCAGCAAGAGCACTGGTTTGCTTTGAACCACAGCTTCCTCAGTTTCATTGGACTGACAACAGGCACATTGTGGACCCTCCCAAATAAATTCTCTGCTGCCCATTTCATGCTTGCAGGAAGCCTTATGGCCACCATCTCCTCTTCATCTTCTCACATACAAAGCCGTGAAAAAGCTTCTCAGCTTCCAGATGCTGACTCTCTATACAAACACAGCTTGTTAGACTAATGTCCTGGGACTCCAGCTGTTGTGGAAGGCCAAAATAAGCCGAAAACATGTCATGGCTTGCACAGACATGTTTTCTTCTCTCCTTGCTCCTGCTTTTGGGAGAAGCAAGGGTGGGAGAGTAAAACAAAGGCCTGATGCTGTCAAGTCTCCTTCTCTCCTAAACTTCTGCTGCTGTCCCAGCTGCCACACAACCCCACCAAAGTCTCGGGACCTCGCTCATGACTCAGAGCCAAGTCTGAGGCTTGGCTTTGGTTGGGCCCCTTTTCTGCCGTTCTTTCTGGTATTATGCCCCTGCTTTGGTTTTCCATGCAGACAGTCCTTGCCAGGCCCTTTTCCTCTAATTCATTCCTGAAATCTGACTTTTATGAACTGAGCCTGGTTTCCCCGCTAGTCTCCATGAAATGTGTAATTCTGCATTCATCTCTTTCTCCCTTACAGTCTCTAGATTAAGAACTTGTCTTTTGTTTATCTGTGGGTGTTAGATGAATTTCTGGGAGTACTTTTACCCACTCCTGCTGCCCTGGAAAAAGCTGGTCTGAGGAAAAACCTTTCAGTATGCATTGTGGCTCCTCTAACATTTGTGACAGCACTGTGTACTTAAAAGCAATCACATCTAGAGAGTGGCTAACACTACGGTTGCTTGGACTTTTTAATTACATTTCATTCTTTCCCTAAGGGTTTTTTATCCCCGCCTCTCTGTTTTGTACTTGTGTACCCACCATATCCCGCCCTGCAGTCTCCTTGCCCGTGCTGGAAAAAGGAATCTGTGATAATAATACAAGAGTGCCTTGTGACTATGACACAGTGGTAGATGGCTCTGACAGCACAATTATGTAGAAGACAGTGGAATTGAGCCTTTTTTATCACACAGCTGAGAATCTGACTTTGATTTTCAAAAGAGTAATTCTTTTCAGGTGTACGGAAGTCAGCCAATGTCTACTTTTTTGCTGTTGCTTTTTCTTGTCAAAGCACTTTACATTTCTGTGCTCACAACAACCTTTTTATTTGGAACAGGGAAAGAGTTTTGAAAGAATAATGATCTTGTGTATGATGCTTGATCAATCCAATTTTCAAGTCTCTTCAAAGTTTACCAAGCCCTATAGCTTAAAAATCCACACTTCAGCTTTTCACAGCAAGTGTGAGATGCTGCCTAAATTTCTGGGCAGTTGAAGCATTTGCTCTCCTCAGGCAACATCAATTTGTCCATTACCACAATATGCCCACATTGCTCTCTGTGGTTTGATTCAGTTCCAGGGGCAAATTATAAGATTTAGGCACAACTGAGAAATCTTAAGTGGGAATTTCAAAAGTTCCTCCAGCACATCCTAGCTCAGCTCCCCTGCAAACTCAGTAGCACTTGTGCTCCAAGTCAGTCAGTAACAGCGTCTGCTCACATAACACTTTATTACAGCTCTGCTAAGGTGCATTAGGGAGCCCAGCAGGCATACTTCTTATTTCAGAATTGACTGCAAACTAGTGAAGAGACGTGATTCCCTCTACCCTCCTGCAAAGCTGTGTGTGTAGCTTCACCTGCAGACATGCACATGAAGATCTATTTGGTGCAGGTGAACAACTTACATATGCTACATTATTTATCTTGGGTGTTTTCCTGACATTTTCAAATACAGTTCTTGGCCAAATCACCTTGAACAATAATTCTGTGGATAAACTGACTATGGATAATGAACTCAAGTGAGTGATTTGTGACCACATTGCAGGAATGTGCACTCTCATTAGTCTGGCTGGAGGCATGGTATGTATTGTTCAGAGATTTTTGCATTAAAAAAAAAACCAACCAAACAATATTCTGTTGTCAAACAAATTAAAAGTATCAATGCCTTGAAGTTTATGCAATGGGAAAAAAATATAATGTATTAAATAAAAAAGAAGGTTTTTTTTTAAAGGATGAAAAATGGGGAAAAAATTATGAAAAGAATGAAAAATGAAACCTGTGGAGCACAGGAATTGAGTACTGAATTTCAGCCTAATGAGTTCTAAAATAGAGACTTCTTTTGTATTTCTATGTTGGGAGAAATAATCATACTAGACAACACATTTTAGAGTTTCTACTTTCTTTTTCTCATAACCCTGCAGCATAGAAAACTGAGATCAGGTCTTAATTCCCTTTTATTTTGTTTACTTTTTACATGTTTACATTTATTAACATTGCACTGCTGTTCATCTCTCTTTCCTGTCAATGTTACTTCTAGACTTTGATGTTTCAACACAATAATACATCCTTGTTCAATTAGAAAATTCTGTCAGGACATAGTTATTTGTGTTTAAACACATTTCAGTGGGAAGAATTTGAAATGAAGCCCTGAAAAACCTGCCCATTGATCTCTAATTACATGAAACATTTTACTTGAACTCTGTGCCAGATGTGTCCCTTTAACATTGCTTTTACAAGAGCAGGAGAGAATACTTTTGAAATGCATTAAAAGCATAGGGAAACAGCTGATACATTCTCTTATTATTCAAATGACATCTCAAGCATAAAACAAAAGATGGTGACTGAATAAATATCTTGAAGAGCATAGAAGCACAGAATCTATTTTTTTTTATTGATGTGTCGAGTTGCAATGCAAGTCCCAGATACACCTATGAAAATCATACCAGTTTAACCTAAATACCCAGAAGTGGATTTGGTACTTAGACACCTTTGAAAGCTGGGCAGTAAATTCAGGGAGCAGCACTAATTAAGGCCGTAGTGTCCTGTGCTTTTGCTTTCTCTTGTTCCTGTGCCTATTTTTGCTTTGGGGCTGAGATTTGGTGCATCGAGTGCATTTCATCCCTTGGCCATCAGTACCATGGGTCATGTGCCAGCATCTGTGGGTATTTGCTCTGCAAGGTGAGAGCAAGTGGAGCTGGATGTAACCATGTAGGACTGGGCTGCAGGCCATGCAGCATAGACTGTGAGTCCCACAAAAGCTTCCCACACCTTAGCACCCCAGGAAAGGTCCTTCTCCCTGCCATAGGAACATTTACTGTGGGCTGCTCTTTCTAATCCCACTGAAAGAAAAAGTGTGGGGAAGAGAGGCCCCACGAAACAGCCAAACAGCAATGGCAGTGATGCTAAGCATATGAAACACGAGCTGGATGCCCTGCAGAAGCCCCATTCGTACTGTCTGTGACTGTGAGCGCCTCTGATCCTGGTCATGATGCAGCAAGAATAGGTGCTGGCTTGTGGCAAAGAGGCCAGTAAGTACTGTCACATGTTGTCTCAGTTGAATCAGAGTATTTGAAGTAGCCTTGGTGTTTCCCAGGCTCTTTTAACTGGTGCAAAGCAGTATGTTTTGTGTTTGGGTTTTTTGGTGTTCTTTTTCCTTTGTGCACACATAGCACTAAGCTCCTGTTAACAGGCCACTGCTGTGCGTGTGCTGCTGCTGCTGTAGTCTACAAAGCCGTAATAAGCACTGTGTGTTCAGCAATTGTAAACACTGGGTGAAATGATGTGTCCTAGAATTTCACATGTGTCTTGCAGTTGTGATGGACAGCTTCTCCTTATGCTGGGTTTTGCCAGTTTGAGGGTAGCTCTGTTGTCTAGGGCACTGGCAGATCCTGATGCAGAGGAATGGCTTGTGTGCCAAACCTCGTTCAGAAAAGTTACTCTCAGCTGACGTCTCAGCTGGGCACCTCTGTGAAACAGGGTATCAGCTTGTATGCGAAGAGTCATCTGTACTAAAAGGCTAAAGTGGACAGGACTCTTGTCAGAGGCCGTGCTGGAGGTTCAGGGCATGCCATGTGCCAGCTGCATGTCCTCAAAGAAGACAAGAGATATGGAAAGTGGGAGTCAGCCTACCAAAAGACTGTATGCACCAGCAGCCAGAGTGTAGCTGTGATGGGCCTGGGCCCTGAGCTCTCTTGAACCCCAGTCTCAACTTTGGTGATTTTTATAGCCAAGAGAGATGTAATCTGTGACATTTCTGGTCAGAGCTATTTGCAGATTAGCCTTAGTAATCTTATTCTAATAGCACAGTAACTTTAAGGCTAATCGAGCAAATTTAAGAGGTGAAGATCTTTCAGGTGACACTTGCATAATGATTCCACTTTAAAAATAAAGATTAGAGAGAGCATACTAGTTCAAACATTTTGCAGTTATTTGGGACTTGACATCATAATTGTCTTGAATTAATAAGGGTTGTCTGTAACATTCTGGCAAACCTTTCCTCCCCTGCTCCTTGTTTCTCAGCTCTATTGTACCTCGTCGTTTTTTTAGTCTATGCAAAGAGGCTAATCAAAAGCCAGATAAAATAGACTGAAAGATCTCTGCTGATTTGAGAGGTCTCTGGAGCAGACTGTAATACTATTAATCTCTTAGAATAGAGACTCAATTTTGAAGGCATTTATACTGATGGAATAACTGCATGCTTCAGGAAGTCACTCTGCATTTCCATCATTTAAACTCTTCCCCTTTTATTCACCTGTTCATCATCAGGCAATGCGAAGGTGCATTATAAATAAGAGTGCCTAACAGACAGTGATTGTACTCTCGAACCCTCTTACAAGGACTTTATTTTCTATTATGATCTAAGAGGTTCTGGATGAATAAAAACTTTATGCTTCAGGTTTACTTTTTATTTGTGCCACTTAAATTTTTCATCTATTTAATCTTGTTATTCGTCTCCAGTCCTTCCCAGCTCTCTCCTGCCCCTAGCTGCTCCTCAGAATTTTAGTCAATAGGAAGTTCATTGGTGCAAGCACATTAGGAATTAGCCCAGAGCAACTGTGTTTATAAGAAAGGAAATAAAAGGCAACTAAGAGAGGATAAAAGCAGAGGAAGGAACCACATATACACTGAGCAAAACAAGGACAACAGACAAGCACAGGAGCAAGGAAGGAAGGGCTCTTAAACCTGCATTCACCTTGGTGGAAAGAACAAGACCAAGACATGTAATGTGCCTGCAATTAGCATACAGTGCTTTAGGGCAGCGATTTCCAGTCTGCTATTTCCTATTTTGTTTAATTTTTAATTCAAATTCTGTACTAAAAATAGGGAGCATTTTGGAGCTGAAAATATGTGAATAGCATAGGGATGAAACACAGAAACTTCAAGAGGAATGCTTCTGTAGCTGAAATAGCCCTTCTGGGATTTCGAGCTCTGCATCTCACTCAGTTATGGTTACAAAATGCAGACTTGCCTCATCTAGGCCATTTTGGCTGAGGGCACGTGGTGATCCCCTTGTGAGATAAACAATAAATCAAAGTGGGTGGTCATCTGTCTAACTAATTTTCTGTAGCTGCTATTAGCCCCCTTTTTTTTTTGGTGAGGTTTGTGTGGCTTATTACTAATAGCAGGAATGTTAAATGTTTGGCAGTTTTATAAAATTTTTAATATCATCTCATATCTTCACCTACCTTTCTGTGAACTTCTGTTTGAATGATAAAATGCATTTGCCTGTGTCACATATTAAATCTTACACCCAGAGAGGCTCAGAAAGAATTTGTTACAGGAGCAACCTGGAAAAGAGGAGGCTCAGAGGAGACCTTATTGCTGTCTACAACTACCTGAGGGGAGGTTGTGGCCAGGAGGAGGTTGCTCTCTTCTCTCAGGTGGCCAGCACCAGAACAAGAGGACACAGCCTCAAGCTATGCCAGGGGAAATTTAGGCTGGAGGTGAGAAGAAAGTTCTTCACTGAGAGAGTCATTGGACACTGGAATGGGCTGCCCAGGGAGGTGGTGGAGTCGCCGTCCCTGGGGCTGTTCAAGGCAGGATTGGACGTGGCACTTGGTGCCATGGTCTAGCCTTGAGCTCTGTTGTAAAGGGTTGGACTTGCTGATCTGTGAGGTCTCTTCCAACCTTGGTGATACTGTGAATTCTGCAAAGCTATATCCTCTTTTCCTCAGGGTGGGAGCTGTAGACCTGTTCTAATGTTCTCCAGGCATGTCCAACTGGAAGGACTGCTGTACCTTAACAAAACAGCTTCTTCCTTAGAAAACACTCCTCATTCAACTAAAGCAGAGAGTATTTCAGAAAAAAATGTGCCCTATGATTAATTTTCTGCCATTTTAAAAACTAATCATCACTTTTGGTTCAAACTAACCAAGACAAACTAAGGGAGATTTACGTCAAAGCAGTTTTCTGATTTACAATAACATGGATAGAAATTGAGTACTGAGAGATACCACCAAACACACTATCTGATGTCTGCTTCCAGACTCCACTCAGCTTTGTAAAATCTGCCCCCACCCCAATTCACAGATCACAGATTCACAGGTTTCATCAGGTTGGAAGGGACCCTTAAAGGTCATCTTGTCCAACTGCTCTACAGTGAACAGGGACACCTCCAACTAGATCAGGTTACCCAGGGCCACATCAAGACTGACCTTGAATGTCTTCAGGAACAGGGCCTCAAACACATGCATGGGCAAATTGTTCCAGTGTTTTACTACTCTGACTGAAAAGAACTTCTTCCTTATGTCTAACCTAAATCCACCCTGCTGCAGTTTAAAACCATTGCCTATCATCCTATCGCTACAAGCCTTTCTAAACAGTCCTTCCCAAGCCTTCCTGTAGGTCTCCTTCAGATATTGAAATGCAGCTATAAGGTCTCCCCAGGCCCTTATTTTCTCCCAGCTGAACAGCCCCATTTTTTTTTAGCCTGTCTTCATAAGAGAGGTGCTCCAGCCCTGTAATCATCTTTGTGGCACTCTGGACCGACTCAAGCAGGTCTTTGTCTCTCTTGTGTTGGGAATCCTGTGGCTGGACACAGTACTGCAGGTGATGCCTCACCAGAGCAGAATAGGGTTTTTTCCCCCTCTCTTTTTCTTTCATTAAGCATTGTTTACAGTTTCTAGCATGCTTTGGAGCAGAAGTTGTTTTGGATTTATAACCAATTGTAAGCACTCAAGGTTGAATGAGAATTAACTGACTTCTTAAGAGAAGGATTTCAGCTCAGAGGTGAGCCAGGTGATATTCCAGAAGCAGTGAATTGTGTCCAGCCCCAATGCAATCGACCACTGGTGTCTGAGCTGCAGCTTGTATGTTACAAACATTTAGTGATTATACATGTCTAGGAAAAGGGTACTGCAGATAAGTACCCTCATCATTCTCTGAAATTTTCATCTGTCTTTATGGGTGAATTGGTTTGCAAAGCTGACAGTCTCTCTTCTGTGCTGTCACTGTTGGAGAAGAGATATTAGAAGCAACTGAAAGCAAATTACTGGTGTGTTGTGTATGACTAGAACTGAGAAGTCAGCCACAAACCAAGCTTCAAAGCTATTTTGATTGCAGCCTTATTCCCCAGAAGCTGCTCCATGAAGGTGTATGTTTGGACTAATATGTGTTTTGTTGCTGTGGAAGGGGAAGGTAAGGCTAGGTGTCCTGCATCTGCTCCTCTTGACATTCGAACTCCATGATTTCTTCTGCAGCTAACCTCATTGGAAAGCTTAAACTTTCTAGGAGCATTGCTCATTACACAGTCTTGGGGCAGTGTAGACATGCTCTGTGTAATAGAGGTGAATCTAGGATGAAAAGACTACTCCTGAATCTTTCACTGAAATAATTCCCCAATAAAGTTTGAAGATTAGCATAAGTGGGGAAGAAAATTGGCTAGCTATGTAGGATTGCCTGAAGTAACTGTGGCTTGCAGAATTAGATGCTGGACCCTAGTGACACATCAGGACAGTAATCCTCTAACACAGTGCTTTTTGTCTTCAAAGCTTCATGAACATTAGCTAATTAATCTTCACAAAGGCTGAGGGAGTTGTGTACATACTGTTACAAACCAGGGGCCAACAAAGGACTTCACAGTGGTCACCATGCCTCATGCTGTGGCTACTGCTGGCATCAGCTAGGTCTGAAATTAAGACTTTTTTACTAAAATGCACTCCTTTTTTCCTGTTCCAGCAAGTGGCAGTTCAATGAGAATCTCCACAGTAATGTAGAAATGGGGATTCAAAATGAAGCTGGGCTACTTCTATTTGTCACAATGCGATATAGCCAAGTCACAGCTAATGCCTTTTACCCAGCAAGCTGCAAGCTACAAGCAGGAGAACTGCAATGTAGTGTCCAGCAGTGTTGTACAGTCAAAATCCCAGAGACACACAGAGAAATGGAGCAGCACTATGGTAGCTCTACAGAAACTGCAGCTCTGTCCTGTTTCTGCTGCTGCTGCCTCTATTGCCATGATACTAGGGGTGAAGCAACATCATTAGAACGTCTTGCTGCTTTGATAGAAAGAAAATGTGTTCCTCTTTAGCATAGATAAGGGCCATCTGTGCATGGCTGAAGTGAGATAATGTTTAGGAGCCTCCCAGGATACTAAAGACTGCACTTTCTTTGACTTCTTGTGCTGTTTAAACTCATGGCAGTGCTCTCTTTGAACTCACTAGTTCCCCCCACTTGCATAAATTGAAGTAGAAGGTTCATATAGATAATACAGCTCAGGAAGGGTACATGTAACAGTGCACATGCTGATATGAGCCAGTTGATGCTTGGATTTCACAGGTCTCTGCACAGTGTACCAGGAGGTTTGACATCTATGTTGCTACATCTGTCAGTCAATAGACCCCATGCTGCCCACATCTAGAGGGTGAATTACATGTGGAGAACTGTTTTCTCTAATTGCCAGAACTAAGACAGAGCACTGGGACTGTGGGGACCTCTGTAGAAATCGCTGTGGTACACATGGCATATGGAAGAGAGCTAGATGTAGCTGCAAGGCATCAGTTTTCTGCTTGACTGAAAGTTTGACTATGCACCCTGAAGGATGGTTGGTTTAACCTGTTGTTAAAGAGTAATGATTCCATTGCCTCTTCTTCAGTGGCGATTCCATTGCCACTTCAGTGAATCTCTTCTAGAATATCTCCTGGTTATAATTTCCCTGATGTTTTACCTAAACCTCTTAGGTTGTCACTGTCAGGATTACATTCTCATCATCCTTTACTTTTCTGCAATTACTTCCTGTCCAGCCCATCATAGGCATGGAAATTACTTAATTGCCTTTCTCTGTGCAGTAGCCTGATTGAAGGATGCTGTTTGTCCCATCTTAGACTTTACCTTAGTTCATTCAGATTGCAACAGTTCTCTCAGATTGTGATTTCTAGAGAACTAATCTCTTTTGATCCTCCCATCTGGTATGTCCCTGCTTGTTTTGGAACCTCCTAGGGACGTACTGGAGATATGACCTCACCAGTGCTGAACCAACAACCAAGAATTACTTCATGTGTTTTTAAGGCTACCCAGTGAGAGATCTCTGCCTTTTGGGTGTGTCAGCATTTACAGAAGGCCCAGGATGGACAGAAACTTATGCCAAGAAGGGACAGCAGTTGTTCAGAAAATATTTTAATGACATATTTACTATCTTATTTTCAGCTTTTCCCTTTTTCATTATACCAAATAGAGTAGTAAAGGGCATTTACCTCTACTGAGAAATCTCTTCTCTTGTATCTTCCTAATTCAGTATTGCTAAACCAGCAGCATTAGTGATGATATCATAGCTGTACTAAAAGATTAATTCCAAAATTAACATACTCAAGACTCTACCAAGTGAAGTAAACTTAATGTAATGGTTAAGTCATGACAAACTGTAGAAAAAAAAAGGTGCTCAGGATATTTAACAGAAAGAGAAAAGTAACATGAGAAAGACACAAGGGTCAGTATGAGAGTAATTATGTTGTAACACCTGAACTTTTGCTCCTTCAGAAAGTAAATAATGTATTTCTAATTTAAAGTAAAATACAAGTATCCCTTTGGAGAAAGACAAAACAAACTATACAGCAGCACACAAATACACAGAAGTGTGTTGTCAGCAATATCCTGAACCTCGCCAAAGGGCGTTACACTGGTAAGCGGCTGCAAATTGACCAATATTGTTACATGCCAAATCAAAGGCATATTTTGACCAGTTAAAGTAAAAAAGGAGGAAAATAAACAACACTGCAAGAGACAGGGGATAGTGTTTCATAAAAATAGAAGTGGTGCTGGGTGACCAGAAAATTTGGTACTTTGGACAAGTAAAAGAAATCTAGGCAATAATGAAATGACTTCCAAGTTTCAGGTACTTCTTCCACTACTCTAAGGCTTACCAAAGAAGGTGATGAACACACTTGTCACTGTGTGTTGCAGGAAATGGACATAATAAAGCTCAGTGTAAGATCTTTTGAAAAGGAAGATTGATTTGATTTTGAACAAATCTATCTCCAGTTCCTCATCTTGATTTTCTCAGGTTGCTCACATATGCATACACACACATTTCTCATATACATTCACACCCTCTCAAGAGCTTTCTTCTGCCTGTGTCTGGGGAGGCATGAACAGGGATGCTGAGCCTTGAGCCCTTACCATGTCTCTTGGCTTCCTCTTTTCTGGGTAATCTTTTATAATCTTTAAGAGTTGAGAAATTACTGTGATGTTATATATTGACCTCAAACCTTGCCTTATGCCAAGCATGTAAAGCAAGGTTATGCCCCTTTGTTTCCTGATTTTAAGCCTATAATCCTCTTTTCTGTTGAGACAAAAGGAGGGCAATGGCAAAAGAGTTGTCCTATATCCTTGCTCTTTTCTTGCTGTTACCAAAGTACAGGACTTCTGCTGGTGAACCATCTCTGATGGGATCTTATTGTAGAGAAGTTGACTGGTCTTTGTGAGAACACACTGCCCAGGATTTATAGCTCAATTTCTGCCAGCTGCATTCTTGCTAACCAACATGGGATACATTTTACATGAGATTACATCTTTTAAATATTGCTCTTGTTTCTTCTGGTGCTTTGACACACAGGCATCTCTATTCATATGTTGCTAGATGAATCTTAATATATACATCACAAACATCTGCATAACTGATAGTTTGCAGCCTTGCAACTTGAGAAATTTTCCCCAAACTCTCAGTTTCCTAACCTAGCAGAGGTTTCCAGATGGAGAGAGCAGCCCGATACAGCCAAAATATACTTCTCATCCCAGTGAAAAAGGAGACCACAGCACAGTATTAGTCTCATAACTGGATAAGAGAGGTGTATGCTTATTTTATTCAGGTAAAACAAGGGCCAAAAATGTAGGATGGCAACAGTGAAAGTTGTTGAGGGGGAGAATGCAGTTCTGTGTTCTCATGTAAGATCTTTCCAAGTTATTTCACCATTTCCTATCCCAGAAGATTTGCCCGCTAACCATCCCACCCAACCTCAGGCTTGCTTAGGGCTAGTTTCCTCTGTGCACTGCTGAGGACACTTCACCTCACCTGCCCAGTTAGACAGGTGAAGAACCATCCTTCTATTCTTATTCTGCAGGCCAGGCTACTTTGTGTGTTTCCTCCTGGCTGCCAGGATTCTTGTGTTAAGGATATGGTGGTAAAACTTTATAAATTGCAGCCCTTGGAAAAAGAAGATGTTTTACAATCACTTTTTTAGAGTTCCCTATCCATCCTACACTGAGCTTTTCATAAAGATGGGAAAATGTGTGGCAGTTAGGTATACAGAGATGGGATTTAATTTTAAGATGACACTCTTAGCCAGGTATATCAAGAGAAAAAGGATAATATAGTATTAAAGTTGCAATTGCTGTATTAGGTCCAAAATATAAATCCAAATATAAATCCATATATCAGCTGTTGTAACCTAGCTAAAGAAGAGTTGGGAATCAGGCAAAATATTTTCATGGAGTTTTATAAAGCTACTCACAACAGTGAAATTAAATGAATTCATGTATATGGGTGTACAGGTAGATTTATAGGCTGTCCTTAAAAGTATTTGAGGTCCTGCTGAAATAGCACAGAAATAGAAGCCAGGGTTGTTTCACTTGCCTAGCTGGCTGCAGCAATTGTGTATACAGTTGCACTTGGCAATACTGAGAGATTCACCTATGCTTCCCACGGCTATTTCTTGGGGCAGCTGTGAAAATTTGTGGATTTCAGCCTTGGAGCACCATGAAGCAGGAAGGAAGCTAACACTGCAAAACGTGTTACTCCCTTTCCTGTGTCAGGACCTCTCAGTGAACCAGAGCCTTCGGGCCACCAGTGATAGCTACAACACAAAACCCTGCTAAATATCTGTGGGTTTTTAACCTATTTTCTCTCTGGCCAGAGAAGGCTGAAATAGCTTTTCTGGTTTGGGCTATGTGATGGTTTGGGGGTTACCCCACCCCCCCACACTTTTGTATTTGCCCCAGCTAACTCAGACGGACCCTGGGAATATAGATGAAGCAATTTATTTACAGCTAGCAGAATTTACAAGCAGCTATTTACAATATATACAGTTATATACAATTATATACAGAAATATACAAAGGATAAACAATACAAAAGCACGACTCCCCTCCCAGAAACCTAAGTCCCCAGGAGGGGCTCTCAAACCACCCCAACACCTCCCCCCGGCCCTCTCAACCTTACCCCAGTTCTCAGGAAGAAGAGAGGTGCAGCCAAGAGGTTAGGGAGCAAGGTTAGTAGGAGCAGGGTTAATGAGATGTGACCAGGTCTAAGGCAAAAGCAAGAGTGAGAAAACAAAATGGAGAATGTTTTCTTCTTCTTCCCAGAGTTCTCAGCGTGACTGTGAGAGAAGTAGACACAATTGTTTTTCATTTCACTGCCTGTTATCTAGTTCTTGTACCAAAACATTCCAGCTTGCTTCAAACTAGCACAGGCTACCTGAGGATGTAACTTTCAGTCACCAGAAATGAAGTGCCTTTTTCAGTTGCATGAATGTTAGCCAGGCTGAGGGACAGTTTATACCTGGAAGTATTATAAATACGTGCAATGTCATTGTCTTGGGTGATGGAGAGGGAAGAAGAGATTTTAGCCAGCGTCCAGAGTGGTCAGGGTCTACAGGGGGCAGGAGCTGTAGAGACATTTCTGTCTCTGCAGGAATCCAGTGTAGGTTCTGTGGAGCTTGTGAGCCCTGGTTTGGGCATTGCCACCTATATGCCACATGCTACCTCCCAGCATCACTGCATCTGCACCAAAACACTCTCAGAGGGAGACATTACTCTGAGGTGGCCCTGTGTACCCACCCTGTAGAACCCACCCTGAACCCTTGGTCTCAGTGAGACCAGTTGCAGAAAGCCTCATTCTGAAGGACTTTTCCTTGCTCCTAGCCACACTGCCCTGCTGAGTCTGGGCGGCTTCATTTTCAGGGTTGTCCTGTGCGTGACTCATTTACTTTACTATGACAAACTCTTCTCCTTCATGTTGCACCTCTGTACTGTGTTCACTCCTTCCAGCCTTGTCTGTCTCTGAGCAGAGCAGCCGCAGCTTCTCCAGACTCTGTATGCAGGACCAGCAGACCTTCAGGCCTGGCAAAAGTCCTTCCCCATCTGTTCAAGTCTGAATTCCTTTTCAAGTGTTATCCACTACCTGAACAGTATGGAGATCCACAGGGGACCCTACCCAGTGGCTGCAATGACACAAACACTTCTCCAAGGATGAGAAATAACATTTCTGAGTTCACTTACTAGAGTCTAGGAGTGCGTATGATAACCTTTTAGAAGTACTCAGCCTGAGTATCCTGTGATTTTATCTTCTTTAATTAATTTTCAGCTTTCCATCTTGCTGCAACAGCTTTGTTACCAGCCTTTGCTTTTTCAGATAAATTCAGCTATTTCTGTTCTTTTTTTTTAAAAGTCATCTAGATCTTTGTGCATGATATTCCAACCCTTTGCTGCACTGGCAATGCTTCCAAAATTTGCCAGATCAGAATATTATATTAATAGATATATATGTATTTGCATACTAATTGATATTAATTAATATAATTTCTATTTTCTATGAATGCCTCAAAGTAATTCTACAAGAGTAGTCTATGGGCATTACATTCAGTGCTGTCCAGAAGCCTCCTTCAGCACAGTCACACAGTATCAGAGTATCATCAGGGTTGGAAGAGACCTCACAGATCAGCAAGTCCAACCCTTTACAACAGAGCTCAAGGCTAGACCATGGCACCAAGTGCCACATCCAACCTTGCCTTCAACAGCCCCAGGGATGGCGACTCCACCACCTCCCCAGGCAGCCCATTCCAGTGTCCAGTGACTCTCTCAGGGAAGAACTTTCTCCTCACCTCCAGCCTAAATCTCCCCTGGCGCAGCCTGAGGCTGTGTCCTCTTGTTCTGGTGCTGGCCACCTGAGAGAAGAGAGCAACCTCCTCCTGGCCACAACCACCCCTCAGGTAGTTGTAGACAGCAATAAGGTCTCCCCTGAGCCTCCTCTTCTCCAGGCTAACCAATCCCAGCTCCCTCAGCCTCTCCTCGTAGGGCTGTGCTCAAGGCCTCTCCCCAGCCTCGTCGCCCTTCTCTGGACACGCTCAAGCATCTCAACGTCCCTTTTAAACTGGGGGGCCCAGAACTGAACACAATACTCAAGGTGAGGTCTAACCAGTGCAGAGTACAGGGGCAGAATGACCTCCCTGCTCCTGCTGACCACACCATTCCCGATGCAGGCCAGGATGCCACTGGCTCTCTTGGCCACCTGGGCACACTGCTGGCTCATGTTCAGGCGGGTATCAATCAGTACCCCCAGATCCCTCTCTGTCTGGCTGCTCTCCAGTCCTTCCTTCACTAAAGCCTGTGGTCTTGTTGCGTTGGCCAGATCACTACCTGCTGCATGAATGTCCTGTGCATTGCGTGTGCTGATTTCAATAGTCATCTCCCACATAACACTATTGCAAATGCGTTGCCAAAGGCAAGGAAGTTTGAATTTTTTCCTTCTCTTTCTCCTCCCACAATGTATTATTGAGTAAGCTCAGGTTACATTTTATCACATTTACTTTCATGTCCTCAACTTTTATTCAGAGATGTCCTAACAAACTTCATGGAACTGATCTCAAGCAAAAGGACATGTAATTGTCCAGATTACTTTTCATATTCTTTTTGTAGGTACTATGACTGCTGTTACCCAGGGAGCCAGAGTTTCTTGACAGTGTAATTTGGTGTCCTGCGTCGTTCATAATTGGGGATAGACATCTCCCCTTCTTGTTCCCTCCTTCCCCACTTGAACATACTACCCTACTCTTCCAGGCAAGGACCTTCTTTCCTATTATCCATCCTCCTTTCTGCCATTAAATTTGGTATTAATTAATAACTGTCATTATGGAAAACCAAAGTAAATTAGTCATTTAAATTTGGAACCATACTTGAATTACCTTTAATCTTCACATCATTCCTGTTTCAGAACAGTTCCGTTTTCCCCTCATTCTCCTTCTATTTATATAGTTGAGGAGCCATTTGTTACTTTAATTTCCTTTGTAATGCTTCACTTCCAACAACTTCTACTGTATTTCTACACTCTCTGACCTCCAAGGCAGATAGATTGCTAATCTATCTCTTTTTCAATTTCTTGTAAGTGCTTTGATTACTTAGACTTCAACTGATTAACTTTACTTTATTATAAAAGGCACATGGGGGGTCTTGTGGCAACAGGCATATCCCTCCCATTGGGGTGCCTGTCCTGGTGAGAGGGTGAGGTCCCCACCTTTCTGTCCCAGTGGCATTGGGAATGAGTTCGTTCTTACTGACTGGAGATGGCAAAGGGAAAATCCAGACCTTGATAGTCTCAGAGATTTTTGTCAGGACAAATTATATAGGACAATCTCTGTGTTTCAGGATCTCTCTGGCAGTCTGAGATGTCTGATCTCCCTCTGAGTAACAGCCATTTTGAAGTGATTATTCATCCTGTTAGATCTGAAGCATTTCATCAGAGGTTGTTAGGTTTTTTCCCCCTAACTTACTTGAAGGTTTCTTTGATCTAAATGTCAAGCCCTTCCTAAATTGAAGTCCCTGAATTATTTGGTCACTTCTTTTCACTAGTTGTTTCTGGTGGTTAGTTCAATAAATAGTAACAGGTCTATTTTTGTTTATTCTTTGATTTGATTTTAACTAAGTCAGCTATGCCCACTCACTGCAAAATTCTTGTCTATGATTAGGTCTTGCGTGATGCATTCCCTGCTCACCAAAAACAGGTCTAACTGCTACTCTGCATTCAGTGGATCTTTGATGAAGAAATTAGACTGTCTTAATCCACAACTATTTAGGCCATAATACTGATGGCAGTGTTTGCTCTGCAAATTGAGGCATGGGACATGATATTTCTGTGTGAGCATTATTGGGAATAACTTTCTTTTCCTGATGCTGTTCCTGGAGGCTGAGATGGAGCAGAAACAACCTTCACTGTCCTTCCCCAGACTTGTTTTAGCCAGAGCCCATTGTCCATGCTGTGTTTTCTCTTTCCTTTCTGAATTACTGCATCATGGCATTACAATGTTAATCTGCCATGATAATCATAGAATGGTTTAATTTCTATTTCCATCTTCCCTGAACAGCATGTACTTTTCAAGGATTTGTGGAACAGAACCAAATTGAGTCATGTTGTGGAAGGCCTGAACAGGCCAAAATAGGCCTAACCACTTTCTGGTTTGTCCATACATGTTTTTCTGCTCTCCCCTCCTTCTGTTGTTGGGAGAAGCAACTGTGGAAAAGGAAGACAAAAGGGTCTGGTCCCACCATGTCTGTCCAAACTTGTTTACAGGGCACCCACACATGTATAAACATGAACACTTGTTTGTGTTCTGCCCTAAAAGGTAAAAGTAAGCCCTGACTTCATCTAATATGGTTAAGCTTGGCAAAATTCTTGCTGGCTAATCTGTGTCCAGAGGCCCATTAGGCTCAAGCTACATTGATAAAAGAGATGAGCAGGTAACACAATGTGCTTGGTGCTTGCTGCTGCTGCTGTTGCTCCTCCCTTATTCTGCTCTCTGCTTCTGGCAGTGATTCTGCCTCACTGCCTCATTGCATCCTGCAATGCTCTGCAGCATTATGTCTGCTAAACTGTAAGCTAACCCTACCACAAAGTAACTAAACCCTGATACTTTGAGCTTGTCTGCCTGGAAACTGCTTCGAGCTTACTAGGAATAGGTACCAAATGCCTCCACGCAATAGGCTTGCTTAACCAGTGTGATGTCGTACCAATACTGCACATCTGCAAGACATCCTGCCTGCCCCTTTGCAAGCCTCCCTGCTGAGTCTAGAGCCAAGAAGAACCAGGAGCAGGTCAGAGAGAGTCTGCTTTCTCCCAGCACCCCTGCTAAGAGCCTAGGAAGGTCAGATGCCTCGACAGCTAAGACGACACCAACAGATTTCCCTGCAAGTGGAAGCTGTAGTTAGCTCTTCAAGTCAGGAAATAGTATTTTGTGAGTAAATACTCAAAGCTTCTTTAGCAAATCTTTGGAAAAGTCTGTAATTGAATCTAGTCGAGTCTTAGCCTGCTGTCTTAAACAGAAAGGAACCTCTTGAGTCCACTTAGTGTACAAGCAGTATATTGACCACAAGAATTCTCTTCCAGTTCAATTGAATTTTATATTGTATTATTGCTAGTTATATGTTCTAGATCCAGTTATTCCTTTGTGTAATGTTTTCATGACTGTTGCAAAAAACCTAATGATTATTAAAATCTACTGGGCAGGTAGTGAGAGAATCCTGACTATCAAAATTAATAAACAATATCGATTTTGGAAAAATATAATCTCACATTAATTAGTTACCCTCCATTACAAGTCATTTTTAGGGCAGCATTTTCCTTAAGCCTTTCAAGTCCTTTAATCTGTGCTAGTAAAGACTAAGTAGCTCTCTCTAACTTAACTTTATCTTCTGTCTGAAGCCAGCAGGGAATGGAGGCACATCCTGTTATGTATGTGCTGAATCATGCAGAGTTTCTGTTACAACCTTTCTTGCACTGAAGTTTACTGTTGAAATCCCAAGAAAAATAGCAATGCTAACCATTTCTCTCTCTGCTTACAGGTTTAAAACAAACAAACAAACAAACAAAAACAAACAAAAAACCCTCTTGCCTTGGAAACCTGTTTGCCTTGTATGTGGAACAGGTATTTCAAGGTCTTTATTGGGAATATCTGAGCTGTACAAATACTATGCTAATGTTCACCACCCCTCCAGAGGAAAGGAGTGCTCTTAGCACATTTACCACATATCATTTCTGCCTGAGGCATGCCAGAGACACCAGCCTCCTTGGTTTTTCTTCATTCTTTATTGTGTACTCTACTGCCCATCTGTTATGACTTACTCATAAACCTAAGCTAATCATGACAAACAGGTGAGGACCTAATTTTCAGTTCATAAAATGAAATGGATTGAATAATGAAAGCACAAACCCCACTAACTTGTTTTGATTTGTATGTGTTTAGACACATTTTGAATTCGACAGAGATATACATACACAACTTGCTGAACACAAACATTTCCTGGTTATTTTCCCATTTCTAGTAATGAAATTAATTTGCCAGTAACCACAACCAAACAACCCAACAACAAAATACTTCTTCTATGTTGGTCATTTGCTTTCCAATGCTTGTCTGTTGCCAGGTGGATCCTCAACAGTGTTTCTCATCTTCAGATCTACCTGTTTATGCGATCTTTATGCTTTACTATGTCACAGGGAAGAATTCATTACAGTTTCTGCAAATAAGCTAGATGCTACATTAGATAACCAAGCTTCCTAGGGCTATTAGCCATACGTATTCCAGACAAACTGCTTTCCTTATGTTATGCAGTCAAAGCAAACCTACTAAAACAACAGCACTACATATCAATGTCCTAAATTCCCTATTAATTTGCCTGCATCTTCTCCAAATGGGGGGAGACCATGTTGAACTGCTCAAGGGAGTAACATTTCTAACATCCTAATGCAAAGCAGTGCACGGCCATACTGTAAAAGCAAAGCTTGTTTCATGTGGAAAATAATGTTTTATTGAATCAAGAACTTGATGTCGGTCGTGCTTTTCAGTTGCAGAAGCCTGTTGTTTATTGCAGCAGCACATTTTGTGCAAGTTCCTTCCTGATTTATGATGATTCACATTGATAGACTTCTAGTCTATGACACTGCCATCATAAACAATAATTTATAACAGCTTCAGCTCTGCTCTTTTAGTGCTGGTTTTCAAGGACTAGAGCCAAGATCTATTCACCATAAGTAAATCTGGGAGGAAGTTCACGTACTATGAATATTAATTAATGTTTATATACTGTGGTTTATTTTGTTAAGCAGTGATTTAATTCAGAACATTCCAAATGGTGCTGCATGGGTGAAAAGAATCAGCAGCCATGTGCTCAATTCATTTCAGAGATAAACATGGTTCCATTCATTTTCTTTTATGGTGAAACCTGAAAACAAGCTTTAGTAAATGTGGCAGAATGGAGAGTGCATAAGCCAGTGACAAGTGGTGCTTCTCTGTTCTCTGTAATTATGCAATAAAGAGAAGATGTTCAGCTTCACCTCGAAGTCCTCCTGCATTGCTCTTCTTATGCAATGGAGGGAACCTCTTCACTTTGCTACTTTCTTTTCATTCACACTAATCATCTCCTTGTGGAGGTACTAGTGGAAGTCATTGAGACTAAGGGGTACAGCATCATCTTGATGCTGAAGAGCAGTCATGAAAGCTGAGTGCATGACTCCTCAACAGAATGAGAATAATACACAGTAGAACTATGCTTTTCTTTGTAAGAAAAACCAGGAACGGCCAAGTCATTACAGATCACTGGCATGCTTGTATTTCCATGTTAGAGCATATAAAAGTATTCTTCTGGTTTATATTTTGTTAATACAAAGCCTGCAGTCTTGTTTGTGATCCCTGGGAAGCTTCTCATTTATGAGGTTATGTTCTCAAAATCATTCATATCAACTCATGGTATGAGTAACAACCCTGCTCATGGAGTAGTACCCGAACTGTTTTCTGGACCACCTCTTCTCTACCTGAAAGTATAACCCTAAAGGCCAGTATTTTTTATTGAAGTGGGCTGGGTGTGAGTGGGTGATGCTGCTAACCCCAGCATCAGCTGACTGCACCATTTTTGCATCCAGATTATGCTCCACGAACAACACAGCTGGCGCTTTCCTAGCATTAAATGTGGAGTGATGCAGACATGCTGCTGTATATCCTTCCTCTCAGCTCCTGGTCTCTCATGTACCTCCAAGTGTGCCTCCTTCTCCTTTTCCTCAGGCTGCTCCACAGAATCACCTCCTTAGTGGATCAGCACAACACTTCTGCATTTAAACAACACAGTCTTTCAGTCTACCCACTCTCCTCCTTCTTCAGCCAAGCCCAAGTACAAGGCACAGGTTCCCAATGCATTCCAGTCAGCGGAGTCTGTCTGGTCCAGATCTTCCTCATTATAGGGTGAAGCAGCTGCAGTCCCTGATAGCTGGTGACTGCTGTGCTGGGATGCCTCACTTTCTACCAGCCTGCATGCAGAGCACAGCCTCTCCTCATATACTCCTTTACGGATGGCTTTTCAAAGGACCTCTAGCTCACTGCTGCTCTGTGAAGCTGGTGTTGCTGGCTGCCCTCACCCAGCAGGCACACCAGCCTAGTGAGACCTTTCCTTTCAATTGCCATGCATGGTATATGTTAGATAAGCCTTAAATTGATTGCACTGACTTCAGTCAGTAGCTTGGGAGTGTAGAATACCTCAGCAATGAAGAGACCCCCTTATTCCAATAAATTATATGTTAGGCATTATATGAGCTGCATTCCTTCTCCATCTATACTCAGATTTCCTCACTGAAGTCAATTGGAGCTGCACCATTAGGATTAAGAAAATAATTTGACCCAGTTAGATGTCCCTGAACAGACTTCAGTAGATTGCACAGACTGAAGGGAGAGCAGAATGTTGCCCATTGTATTTACTATCATGTTTGTTTTGGGAGCTAAATTATTCCTCCTAATTCTGCTAGCAGTGTAATATGCTGTCTCAGTAATGGAAAGCATATGAAAGCAAGCAGATGGTGAAAGCAAGAAAAAAAACCCCAGCATGTCCTGATAATGTAGTAAGCAAGTTCATTTTTTTGGCATTAGGCTTTCATAACCAAGGCATGGTGATAACAAGTGCAGACATATTTTTAGAGTGTAGTTCATCAAAAAATACAGCCAGTTTCATTGCAGGGCAATGGAAGATTACTTTTTGAGACTTCTATATAGATAAAAGTGAATGTTGCTGAATTAGACCCATCATATATTATTGCTAGAAGACGAGTGACAGAACAGATCCTGGTCAGAGTGATTCCATCACAGTTCCTGCTGATCTTCCATATCATTACAGATGTTTAACTCATTGATTTGCAAATATGCAGCCGTCCTGCATTGCAGAAATGCAACAGGCACTTTGATATACATTGTTATCAAGTGGAGGGTACTGGAAATTTAGAAAGCAAAATATGTATTTATTTTTTTAAGTATGCAGCCTCCAGTTTGAAATTCTGAAGCTCAAGGTTGTTGGTTCTTGGTTATTTGTGTGTGTATCTGCAGTACGCGAAGCTCCCAGCCTAACTCCAGTGGCCCTTTGCTTCTCCTACCCACATGCTCCATCCAAACAAGGCCAGATTCAGCATTTATCATTTTAAGATTTGTTTCAAAGAAGGAATTGAATAAAATAGAATACATTATTTGTTGTTACCATTTTCATTTGACACAATGAACTCTCATCTTTGGGTTGCAGAAAAATCATCCTTCCTTTAGCTTCCAGGATTTTAAGTTTCAGACAGACCAAAGGAGGAGCCATAAAAGACACTGCTGCAATTGTGACAGCAAATGCTAGTCTACAATTGAGGGGATAAATCCTGATTTGAGCACGATAATCTCTTATACAGGGAAAAGGGGTGAGGAGAGACAGCCCCATGTCTCATTAGGGCAAGTAATTGGTTACAATGCTCTTTTTCGCTGTGCAGAAATGCAGCATACTAGGTAATAAAGGGCTTGAGGTTTTCAAAAGATATTTCATATGCATCTGATTCATTCCTGACCATAAGAAACAAAGGTAAAAGTGTATTTTTGATTGCTTGACCCCTCAGAGGACCCTGTGCTTGCTTCTTCCTGAGAAAAAAATGTCTTTCTTTATTCTTTTTAGTAATGGCTTGCTGATTTAACCTCCCAGGAGATAATATTTTTTAAATCCGGGATTGTCTTTAATGTGTCTGGGAAGTGGCAGGTGGCATCATCCAAATTTCTCAGCTGTCCTCATGCCCTGCTCCTTTCATTGCCTGCACAAGACTTGGAGCAGGGAGGAAATGGGATCAGTGGTTCTGCGATCTCACCCTTTTCAGGTCTTGAGGACATGGTACAGCAGTCAGGTGAACTGGGGATACCTTTATTGCTGAGGCCACAGTTTTCTCCCAGCAGAAAGCCTTTCTTCCTGCAAAGCCTCAGCTCAGACTCACAAACCAGTCTGGGAGCAGAGTGGTGATGGGCTTGGCTGAGTTGCTGGCTGAAATGGCTGGTGGATCACTGGTGGTGGGTCATGTCAGTGTATCACTTTGCTGGCTGCCTTCCTGTAATCTCTTTCAGGGCAAAAGCCTGAGGTCCCTCCTGCCGTGAGATAAGTCCTTGATCCCAAATTGTTTAACTGAGATCAGCAAGTCTGCTTCCAAAGCAAAGCCCTGCTCTCCATGAGTAAATCTCACTTTTCTTTTTTGCTTGACAATCCCACAGCAAATGGCTTTAAAAGCAGTATCTGAATGTAACTACTCTTTATGGTGCATTTCCCACAGTGAGCTATACCATATGTGTTGTGTCTTTAGACACCTCAGAACAATACTATGCAAGCATTAGGAGGTTTTCCTAACAACTAGTGAATGTGCTGCTTTTCACAGCTCACCCAAGCATTCCTGGCTGATAAGCCTGGCTGCCGAGGGATGTTATCTGTATTTCCAGGGTAGGAGGAAATGTGAAAAAAAAGGTGGGAGTTGTATCTAAATATTTCATACAGCTAATTCTGATGGAAACAATTTGTGCAGAGGACACTTCTCTGATGGAGTAGCCTAAGGAGGTGTTTGTAGAGTGGCAACATTGTCCAGAGATGAAAGTTCAGTGAGAAGTACAGACTCAAACTCTTTGCTCCTTCCCAACTCTGTGTATCCCTAAGTGATTTGTTCAGTTTCTCCCTCTGGCAAGTGCAATGCCAATATATCCATAGCAACACTCAGACATCTTAATTCACAATAAGGGTATTAAACCCACAGCAGTGCCATGTGTACCTTGCACACGTGTACAACAGTGCAGGAGCAGTATTTACCCCAGTGGTATCTTCATTAGGAGAGTAAAGTGCAGTATGTACATGATGAAGAGCTGTTATTCACCATGACACAGCAACATCTCCAGAGATGGGCAACTGGGATGCTCTCCCTGAGTCTGACTGACCAGATGTTTTTGAGCCAGCCCAGCTAGAAATGACCTAGCCCTGGGGCTCAGAAAACATCTCTCTGAAGAAATCTTGCTGCATTTTTGATTTCTGTCTGAAGCAAACCAGCCTGCATTAGCTAACAAGCTTTTTCAGAAGGATTTTTAGGCCAAGTCACTCATATTTTAGAAGCAGAGCTGCACTGATGTTCAATGCATCACATTTCCCAGAAATAGACATTTCCAGGAAAACAGTGCTGGATGCTTTTTTTCCCTAGTGGTGCTTCTTCCATCTCTGGCTGCAGTTACAGATGAAAGATCTTGCTGTAGCCCATTCTCCCAGGAAGAATGAACTCTTGAGATACATACAGTGTTCCCACAGGATGAGCAAGAGGTGAAGCAGTGTGCAGTGATGGAGGACTGCATGGCTGCAAAGCATGCTTGCTGAGCAAACCAGAATGTGTGTCTTTGTTGAAAGATCATCTAAGTCCAATTCCAATTTGGCAGGCTAACAGCAGTAGCCCTGATTTACACCCCAGCTAAACTGTGTATGATGTTAGCACCAGCTCCAGAGCCCTGCCGGGCCATGTTACATTGTGCAGAGACTTTTGTCTACACTAACATTAGGAAATTCTCAGTTATAGTTCCCACAACAACCATAACCCCAAGTATTCTGAATAAATACTGTAAACTAAAATTCTGAAGCTCCATGTTTCTCAGCAGCTCCCTGAGAAACTGCATTGTACAGTAAGTTGGGAGGTGCCTGGGAACTCCACACCTCTCCCTGCAATGTCCATGTCTGTCCCTGGAAAACCCAAACACAGATGAGAGATCAGCTTGGAGATAAAACTTTTCAGTGGCTGATGCAAGGCATCAGATGTTCTGGGGTAGATGTGGAATTTCTGGTGACCTGAAGCTATGATCCTAGTGTTAGAGAAGGTGACAACCCATTCTGTACATCAGGGTCAGTGTTCAGTGGGTGTCTGCTGAACTTGGGAGTGACACAGGCTAACCAACATCCTCACACAAAGTTGTATCTTCTACTCTATTTAGTGCACTTGTGGCCTTCATCACTTTGGTAAGTGAAGGCTTCACACTTGTTAATGTGTTTATCTGCACACTAGCTCTGGGAGGAACTGAACCAGCAAGAGGCTTAAAATCCACCCCAAGGACTCGGAGAGTCTGTGGCAAACTCTCTGTCTGAGGTACTCCCAAATCTGAAGGTCAGAACCTCTTTTTTCGTCAGTGATAGAGCAGGATATAGAACCAAAATTTCACAAGTGCATGCATGCCAGCACCTGCTGTCCTCTAATCCACAGGTTGTGTGACCTGCCATCTCCACCAGCGTTCCTGTGTGCCTCTTGTTATTTCAAATGGTTTATCATAGCATCATCCTATCTGACTTTTACTCTGAAGGGGAAAATATTGACAAATTTTGTTACTCCCATTGTTTGGGCCCAGACACAGAGAGACAAATGCATAAAGTCAGGAAATCCCCTCCCCTCAGCCAGCCCCAGCTTGCACTCTGCATGCAGCTTCACAGCACAAGAGCCACCACCAGCCATGCAATCCCTTCCTACTCATGCTAGGGTGTGCTGTGTTGCCCAGCACAGGGACACAGCTGTCTTTGTCGTGTGAAGGAGCTGTGTGGCCTTGGTGGCAACAATCCAGATAGATGCTAATCCAAGACAGGAGACAAAAAAATGATCCCCATGTTCTAAGCTGACCCACTAAAGAGAGAGATCCAAATGGTGATGCTTCGTCCTCTGGATATGCTATCTCTTAAAGCAGGAGGTGGCTCAAATCTCCATCTTCTACTCAGTCCTGCCCTATTATAAAACCCCAGGTGCTACTGAAAGAACTACCCATATCTGTTTGGCACATGAAGAATGTGTCACTTGCCCCATTGCCTTAAAAGCAATAAATCTCTCTCTATCTTGATGGGCACTTCGTAATGAAAACCAGTGGCCACATCAGTTATCTGAAAGAGGCTAAATGACAATTTGCTCCATGGTTTGTACAAATCAGTCAGATAGCTTCAAAACTCTTATCAGTTCCATGTGGCTGAATATATCCAAAGTGGCCAAAACAGGCCAGCATACCACACCTGACACCTCTTCCCAAACAAGGACTCAAAGGGATTTCTGAGTTTCCACTATGATTAGCCACAGCATTCTGTAGCAATTTATGAAGAAACAGGAACTGTATTTAATCATTCCTTAAAATTTGGTAAATGTCACACCCAGATATCTCAAAGCATTCCACAAGCCTGCTCTTTCTCCGTTCAAGTGTTCATTGCAATGGGCAAGACCCTTGCATAGGGATTTTCTTGTGCTTTCTATTTTTCACCTGCAAACTGGGAAGAAGACTATTCATTCACCTTTACAAAGGGCTTTGAGAGCTCTGCAAGGAGAGTGATATTTAGGTATCAGAATTCTGTAGCAGCATACCATGTCAAATTCATCTGGGGAACTCATTGAAGACTTTAGAAGGAAGTTCTTCACAGAGAGAGTGATTGGCATTGGAATGGGCTGCCCAGGGAGGTGGTGGAGGCACCGTCCCTGGGGGTCTTCAAGAAAAGACTGGATGAGGCACTTAGTGCCATGGTCTAGTTGACTGGCTAGGGCTGGGTGCTAGGTTGGACTGGATGATCTTGGAGGTCTCTTCCAACCTGGTTGATTCTATGATTCTATGATTCAACTAGATGTAGTAAAATTGCATATATGACTTAGTCTTTTTGCACCTTCATGCCTCATCCATAAAATGGAGACAGTAATATCTCTTTGATTGCATGAACAATGGGAAGCACTACATGAATGGTACTGAGACCATCACCATGAAATGGATAATTCTGCAGTACCTGCAGATACATTCATTTGCATTTGTATTCAACGATCTATTGATGGAACCAGACTATTAACACTTCAGTTCTAGGGGGGAAGTGTCTGGAGAGATGGACATTCAGATGTCACTGGACTTCACAAGATGCAGCATCCAAACGTGTTTGAATGTAGATTGCACAGTTAATTCCTACTTTATTTATAGTAGTCCAAACCTGAATGTGAACTCCAGCCTTACTAGAAATCTAATCTGGATTCAGATGCCCATTTTGTATCTTGGGTCTATGTCTCAAAATTATCATGTTATCTGCTTCAATCTCCACAGCCCTGGACACTGGTAGAGCTAAAATTGCCACCAAGTGACCAAGCTAAGTCTTGGTAAGCTGCCAGGCACAGCCATTACACCAGATGCAATTCCAGGTTTTGACAAATCCCAAAGTAACAGAGATTAAGAGGATAATGATCTGATTTTCTCTCTTCTGGCTAAAGGCAGATGCCCCTATACCCAGGTGTGAGGCCTTGTGGCCATCTAAACCCTCTGTGGCAGATTTGGGGATGGGGCAGTTGGATTTGCTGACTTGGCAAAGAATTTTGAGAGATCTGTCGGGGCAGCTGCAGAAGCCATTTGCAGCAGCTTCATTGCACTTTCTGACTGCTTCTCAAACACAGACAACAGAGGTTCTCAACCATTTTAATCAATTTCTATGCTAAATAAGATAGATTTGCTCAAAGTGCCTGAAAAACTGACCTGGACCTTTTGTTATGCTATCACGCTCGGTGTGATGGTGGCTCAGCAGTGTCACTTCAGAGGGGTAGCAGAGCTATGCCAGGGAGCAAAATTCTTACCCACCTCAAGTGAGATGCATGAAAGCACACCTACCTTGTCCACCTTGCTGCCAAACATAGGCAGAAGGGTAGTATGGGGGGGCAGCCTAGTGAATCATAGAATCATAGAATCAACCAGGTTGGAAGAGTCCTCCAAGATCATCCAGTCCAACCTAGCACCCTGCCCTATCCAATCAACCAGACCATGGCACTAAGTGCCTCATCTAGTCTTTTCTTGAAGACCCCCAGGGACGGTGCCTCCACCACCTCCCTGGGCAGCCCATTCCAATGCCAATCACTCTCTCTGTGAAGAACTTCTTCCTAATATCCAGCCTATAGAGGGAGAAGGGGAAAATTCCTGTGGAGCAGGTACTGATGCAAATGAGGAGGCAGTGAGCATTCCTTTACCCCAGGTTAGGCCTAGAAGAACCAGAAAAACTGAGTGAATCTTATTGGCGTGGCTGCAACCAAAGCAACACCTACAACTACTGCGTAAACTCTGGGATATTTAATCAAAGACTTGAAAAGGAATGGAAACCTAGTGTTACAAAACTTCACAGACTACCATACTTACCAGGGATCCCCTCAAACAGATAGGTAGGACTAACTTCAGCAGTACCAGCACAGTTTCATACATGTTTTCTGGTAGTTTTTCATTGTTCTGAACTCTGGCTCTGAGTAGTCATCAGTCTTTTTTCCACTGGCAAAAAAGCATATACTGTCTTGGATCCTGGCTGCATGAAGTTAGCACATAACTACCTTCTTTTTTGCTTTCAGTCTTTCAAGCATTTCTGCCACTGAAGATCCCCTTCTAGGGCTTCAGGATGAAAAATCTTTGTGGCAGATTTGGCATTGCCTGCAATAATTTATGAATGTGATGTGTTGACATGTTTACTGTGTGCATACATTGAGCAACTTCAATAGCTGGATTGTCAAGACATGTACCCATGAGACTAAAGATGGATCTAGACGCTTATTTTTGAGAAAGCACTTAGGAAACAAAGCAAGTGTCCTTTACTGAGATGTTTTGGCTGGGCCTCTTCTAGGGTACCTGGAAAGATGTTTCTGGGAGGACTGTGTACACTTGCAAAGCAAGGCATGAAAGACCCCAGTGAATTTGCAGTGGACCATTTAAAAGGAGATTTTTTTTAGAACGAGACTCCAAAAGGGGTTGAAAATGCTCACATCTGTGGATGTTTAACTTAGTAGATGCTGGCAAAACTACAAGATAAAGTGGGTGTGAATTTTTTTTTTACTGGCATGGTCTATTTCAATGGTTAACTGCCTATTCTGTTTTAAAAATGTTGTTTGGGTCATGCAGGAAGGCTGCAGGTCTCTGTTCTTGTATACATGCGAGAGCTTAAAGAATGTACTGAGTATGTAGCCTAGAACTTGTTCTAAGCATGCAAGAATCAGATTAAGCATGCAAGAATCAGATTACCCCATTCATGGAAATGCAAAACCTTCAGGCCTGGCCTAAGCAGAAACTAAGTCAGGAAGACCACATATAGCCAGATACGCTGGTAGCCAGAACATCTCCATCATCTTTTTTGTAAGTCCTCACACATAATTCTGCTTACAACTTTTATTCAAACTTTAAGCCTTAGTATTCAATTGATTCATGTTTGTTACAAACTCCTGTTCCATTAACACAAAGTGTAAGCTGAAAGAAAGTTAATGAGCCCTAATACTTGTGGAATAATTCAAAGTTTAAAGGTGATGTTAACAAAAATAAAATCAGGAACAGTGGAAAAGTACAGTTTCATTGTCCACCAGAGAACATGAGTTTGGGGTTCATAAAATGCAATCTATCAAAACAGTACAAGAACACATATACATGCACTCCTTTGTGACCATAAACTATCTGTCCAGCTGTCCATGGGGATTGCAAGTGAGAGTTGATTTATAAAGCATGAAAGAGGGAATGTTGTTAGGTTACCCCTCCTGTATGTCACTACTTTTTCTGAGGCTCAGCTTTATGTACTGGAGTGGTTGGGTGCACAGAACTTGAAACATGAGTGTTTTGGTGCAGAGTTTGGGATATATGCCCTGCACACCTGAGAAGCAATAATAAATTGATCTGCAACTGCATATTAAGTATAACTCAATTCAGGCACACAAAAAAATGAGGGATTAGAGACATTAGGTATATCTGAAAACTTACACTATTTTTTAATTTGCCTTCAGGTTTTGCTCTGTCAGATATGAACGACAAATAGGTAAGTAGAAAACAGTCATTGACAGGCTGGGGTAGGAGTGGCTGGAGAGCAGCCAGACAGAGAGGGATCTGGGGGTGCTGATTGATACCTGCCTGAACATGAGCCAGCAGTGTGCCCAGGTGGCCAAGAGAGCCAGTGGCATCCTGGCCTGCATCAGGAATGGTGTGGTCAGCAGGAGCAGGGAGGTCATTCTGCCCCTGTGCTCTGCACTGGTTAGACCACACTTTGAGTACTGTGTTCAGTTCTGGGCTCCCCAGTTTAGGAGGGACATTGAGATGCTTGAGCGTGTCCAGAGAAGGGCGACGAGGCTGGGGAGAGGCCTTGAGCACAGCCCTACGAGGAGAGGCTGAGGGAGCTGGGATTGGTTAGCCTGGAGAAGAGGAGGCTCAGGGGAGACCTTATTGCTGTCTACAACTACCTGAAGGGTGGTTGTAGCCAGGAGGAGGTTGTTCTCTTCTCTCAGGTGGCCAGCACCAGAACAAGAGGACACAGCCTCAAGCTACGCCAGGGGAAATTTAGGCTCGAGGTGAGGAGAAAGTTCTTCACTGAGAGAGTCATTGGACACTGGAATGGGCTGCCCGGGGAGGTGGTGGAGTCGCCGTCCCTGGAGCTGTTGAAGGCAGGATTGGACGTGGCACTTGGTGCCATGGTCTGGCCTTGAGCTCTGTGGTAAAGGGTTGGACTTGATGATCTATGAGGTCTCTTCCAACCTTGGTGATACTGGGATACTGTGACATTGTCCTGCCCATAAGAACATGAGATCTGGCTTAAAGAGCTGGCATTTGTATCTTTTATGTTCAAATTAAGAGACTAAATATGCTCATTAAACAAAAAAGACGAGCACAACTGTAAAATGCCATTTTGGAAGTGAAAGAGCAGTTGTATGGTTAACAATTTCCCAGCATTGTTATGTTCATTTTCATGTGGTGCCCATTGGCCACAGTAGCTGGCCTGGGAGCTCCTTAGACATCCTAGTCTCGATAAACAATTTTGGGAGTGGAAGAAAAAGGGAATCATGGATAATGACTTGATGATCTGTGAGATCTCTTCCAACCCTGATGATACTGTGATACTGCGAAAATAGTAGAGCAGAGTGTGCACAGGAGCACTGTGCACACCTCATACCACACCTCATAACTGTGCTTCTTGGTAAATAATCACAATGTGCTATCCAAGTCCTTGAAGAGATGTGAGGGGTTTTACAGCAGGACCTACAGCTACTTCACAGATGCAGTCAAGCTCCACTTGAGCTGCCACTGCCTTGGGACTGAAGCCATTCCCAAGGGCAATCCTTGTGGCAAAGTGCCTTTCATCTGTCTGTCCATGGAGCAAGCACTACATTTGTGCTGGCAGCAGAGAGGAAGTGGCAGGGACACTTTTTCTTGAGGTAGAAGAGTCACCTGTGTCCTGGGGTTGCTCTTGGGGCTGTAAACTCAGGCCAAGAGGCCAGAAATAACCCAGGAGCTGACAGCTCAAGAGGCAGGATTGGATGTGGCACTTGGTGCCATGATCTAGCCTTGAGCTCTGTGGTAAAGGGTTGGACTTGATTTTCTATGAGGTCTCTTCCAACCTTGGTGATACTGTGATTTACAGACTGTCCAAGAAAACAAGGCTCATGAAAAACTTGATAGGAAATTAGACAAAATGAACTGATATGGACATGGGAATAAACCATAAATTCTCCTCAGTTTGAAGAGAGGTAAGAATTTAATCTCCATTAATTTTATCCAGCAGATGCAGATAACAAAGCAGCCCTCTACATGAGAGAGTTAACATTGCAAAGATAGAGAGAGACAAGATGCTCTTGGAAACATAAGAAAAATGCATCTTTGAGAAAGCTTCCACTTATTAATGTTTTCCTCTTGCAAATGTGGGTCTTCTAAAACACTCTTTTCTTTAGGAAGGATCTAAATGTGGAGGAGGTGGGAAGCAGAGCTACAAAGCATGTAAGAATGCCTCAAATACATGAGTGGGAGGAAGGAGGAAAAAAATGAAATAATAATGAACCTTGCATCACTAAGAGCAAACAGAAAAAGGGAAATGCACACACTTGTGGATAAATTTTGCAGGATTTAGGCTGAGGTCTAAAACCACTGTGGTTAGCACAGAGGCACAGAGTAATTCAGATGACCTAATCAAAGGACAAAGCAACATTATTACTGATTTCATTAGGAAAATTATCTGGTTTAGAGTTAATGGGTAAGCACGGGAAAAAAAACTTCTTGATGATGTTGGTATGGAGTAACCCTTCAAAGGGTAATCAGCATCTGCAGTGCCTACAGTAGTGAGGTGATTTAGGGTATCCTTCAATGGGATTAGGCCTTTGCCTTGTGTGGAGACATCGTTAGCACCCCTTGGATCTCTTTATGTGGTGATATTACAAGCAGATATTTATATAAAAACAAAAGTAATAAATGCCTTGTTACTAAAGTGGTACCTCAAGTACCCAGTTCTAGGTGCATGAATAGCTGAGCTCAAATGCTCAGCTACTCTTGGACTGTTTCCATTAAAAACAGGTATTTTGACTTTGAGAGCATCTTCAGTGGCCCCCACACTAATAGTTTACTCATCCAAACTACAGAAGAAGCCTGGAAAAGGACCGTGGTGTTGGGTTTATCCCATGCCTTTGGATTTTTTTGTCAGTGCTTTGATCTAAAGGTGCTATTAGTCATTTATTGAGCAGGGCTGATCTCTCCTGCCACAGTTTTAGGCATGTTGCCAAGCAGTCAGTAGAAAACTTTCAACCAAACAGAATGAGCGACCTGTGTCTTATGCAGGAATCCTGTGGGATGGGAATGCCTTCGTCTCTATGTCACCAGAACCAGATATAAAAGGAAAACTGTAACTTTTCTCAGGAAACCCCAGGGTTTTATATTCACTTTGGAATAAACTGAGCCCATCCATCCATTGAAGATGGAGCATCAGGGAATCAACAGGAGGTTGTGGCCATCTGCACAGACAGGCAGTGCCCAGGGATAGAGCTAGGACCAAGGTGGCGGCAGGGAGAAGTTTTGTGCCAGCAATTTTTACAAATGAAAGGGCCAAGCTGCTACTTCAACCTATGTTGCCTTTTCAAAATCCATCCTGAGAACAGCAGGGAAAAAAGGACAGAGGAATGATGCTTCCATTCGCTTTCATATGTATTTGATATAGAGAAAACAACTATTATTATTATTATTATTATTATTATTATTATTATTATTATTATTAAAATTCAGGGTTGCTACTTCAGCAGTCGTTTAGTTCTCAGTTTCCTCTATGTAGAAATCTGGGCCGTGAAGCACGAAGATCGCTCATAGTTGCAATGTGATGGCCAAGGCAGGTAGTCAGGATGGGCAGGCATGCACGGGAGGTTGTGTCCCTTCTGGGTGGTGGGGTGACCGTGCCGGGCACCCCGGTAGAATAGCAGGGCTAGTCGTAAAGCGTGGGAGATGCCAGCCGCTGCCTGCCCCGGCCCCAGGGCAGCTGCGTCCTCAGAACCCGCAGGAAAACACACCTCGGCCTCGGGCAGCAGCAACACCTCCGACCCGCCCGTGCCCGCGCTTCCGAAGTTTCGTTCACGGACGCCCGACCCGGGAGAGAGGGGCGGGGGTGAGCGGCTGGCCGGGGCGAGGCGGGGCGGACGCGCGGGTGGGCGGTGCTAGGGCCCGGCGGGGCGCGGCGCCGCCGCCGGGGCTGGGGTGGGGGGCAGGCGGTGGCGCGGGCTGCGGCTGCCTCCGGCTGCCTCCCGCTGCCGGGCGCGGAGCGGGGCTGGCCGCAGCGAGCAGCGAGCCCCGCGGCGGCGACGGAATCTAAAGGCTGCGGCGAGAAGGTAACAGCCACGTCGATGGCGTTTCGTGGTGTCATTGGGAACGTGTGAGGGAGGGTGGGTGGCAGTCCCCGCGGCAACTCCCGCACTCCGTCCCTCCCGAGACAGGGAACCTCGGTCAAACTTTTGGGGTCGCTGGGCCGCTGACCGCCGCAGGCCAGCAGCGGCGCCGCCCCGCGGGCTCGTTCGGGGCATGGCGCGCTGCCACCCCCGTCCCGCTGCCGAAGCCCGCCGAGCGCGCAGTCTCGCCTCGCCAGGGACGCGGAGTGCTGCGGTGGAGGTGGCAGCCTGGTGGCAGGCAGCGGGAAAGGGCGCCCCGGGCCGGGCCGCGCTGCTGGCGAGCTGTGCCCCATCACTGGCGGGCCGGGCCGCTCGCTGGCGGCTGTGCCCAGTCGCTGACAGGCTGTGCCCTATTGCTGGCGGGCTGTGCCCCCACAGCGCCGCCCCGCCGACCTCGGTTCCGCGGGGACGCCGGGAGGTGGCCGCGGCGGCCGGGCTGGGCGGGAGGGACGCGGTGTCTACACCGGGGCCCGGCGGCGGGCAGCCACCCTGCCGTCTCCCTTTTGTTCCTGCGTGCCGCCGACTGTTACATCTGTGCCCGGGAAGAAGGCTCTCCGTACTTCAGGGGCTCCGTCTACATCTGCACACACGCCTGAAGGGCATCCTATGGTAGGGTTGGTCTGTCAGAGACGCCGGGAAAGGTATTTGCTTATTTTCACGACAGCTGCCTTTCGCTTGGTGGTCTTTGCCGTTGACTCTTAACTTAGCCGGAGTTGCAGTTAATTGATTCCTTCACGATGCATGCCTGTGTCCCTGCACCCTGGAGAAGGATTTCCTGATAACCTGCCAGCTATGGCGGGTGCTTGTTATTTATGTTATTAAATATGCATCTGTGAAAATTTGTTTGCGCCGTCATGGCACCACTGCTCTTACAGCCCAGTTCGCTGAAACTTTAATTGCAGCAGGGGATGTTCCGCTGTGGAGCCATTTACGTCAGAGCAGTGCTACTCCGGTGGGATAACAGCGTCTCTCAGGCTGTGGCTTTTCATGCAGGGAGGGTTCGTGCTGTTTCATGGCACGAATCAGAAAGAAAAATGAGCAGACAACGGCTATGAGTTTGTGTGGTGTGCTAACGTCTATTATGGACACGGCAAATTAGGCAGCAAACCCCCAGTTTGCTTCAGTGCAGCCCATGTATCTGCCGGTAAACAACGTAAACTGGGATCACTTTGCAGCCGAGCACGTAAGGGCCTTGCAGCTCCGGCTGCCTGAGCGTTACGTGTCAGTAAAGTGGCTCTTGGAGGAGAGGAACTGTCCCAGGAGCTGTAGAATCTATAAACACTTTTCTGATTGGTTTAAAAATTTAGACACAGGAAGCGGATGGTATCTAGTAACAGACAAGTGGAGACACTGTTGTCATGGAAACTGAGAAGACTCCCCCCTCCATGTATTAAAAGAAAAAGAAGAAGGAAAAAGTCTGCCTGGCGTCAGGAATGCCGGCGCACCGCCTTAGCTGCCCCTTGCCTTTCCCACAGCATCTGTTGAAACCTGAGAACGTGCCTGTCAAATCAAGGTCATTTTACAGTGAAGCCCCGTGCTGCTTTCTCCCCTTTTTCCTCTCTGGACGTTGTCCCACGCTTTCCACTCAAGGAAGAGTTTAGGAGGCACAGCTTGCCTTCCCCTTGCCCACTGGCTGGCCTCTGTATGATGGGTGTGCTGCCCCAGCCAGGGCTGTGGCTGCGGCTGGGTTCAGAGCAGTGCCACTGCGGGAGTTAAAAACAGAAGCAGTGAGAGATGACTATTTTTTAATGGAATGACTAGGCCACATTTCATGGCAATCTGTGGACCTGGGAGAGAAAGCTGGGATTGATTAGATCTCCCTCCTCATTTTGAAGTTATATTAAAATGAAATGATTTGGTCTTGAATGTTAAGGCTATTTTCACAACCCTGCCTTGCCTGCACACACTGAACAAAAAAAAAGGAAAAAGGCAGTGGGAAGCCCTGTGCAATTACTTTTCATAAATGAAATCACCATTTGGTTATAGCATGCTATTTGAGGACAAGAGTAGAAATACAAGAATAAAATATGCTTCATTATGATGAGTGCAGCATGAGAAAATCAGACTCTTATTGTGGTAAATTTAAGTTTTACTTTGCCGGACTATTGAGAGTTTCTTGCATGTGAAAGCAGAGAGCTGTTTTGCTTTTGGAGCAGGAGGGAAGCATTTCACAGCAAACTCACAAGAAAGGTTTTAATGTTCTTGCTTATTTTCTTGGGCAGCAGGTGTTGATTTCAGATGTTTGTGATGCAGAGATGTTTTTGCCTGTTCACTGTGTTTTCTCAAAAACATTTCATTTTGTTGCTCTGTTTAATCTTCATTTTGCAGTGACCAAGCTAAGAAAAAGCAGTTGAGTGTTTCACCCGCCGTATAAATCACCACTATGAGAACTTGAATGACCAGTGTGACCTCTGTTGCTTCTTCAGTTTCACGTTTCAACTTTTGCATTATTATTTTTTAAGGAAAGCAGAGGCTGGAGAGCAGGTTTTGTGAATAGGGAGGTAAATCCCGCAGAGTACCGAGTTGAAGGTGCTCAGCATTCTCTCCACACACACCTTTGGGTCTTGCCATCTGTAAACCCCCAAGGTGTGGCTTTAAAATCTGACCGTGGGCAGAGCAGCCTAAAGGAGTGTTAAAATTGCACCTGCTTTTCCTCGAGGAATCCCCAGCTGCTGGAGTGGCATGGCAGCGGGGTGCGGGAGCTGGGACCCTGCTCCTGGCTTCAGGGAAAGACTCAGGGAGTCAGGCAATTGTATGTTTAATTCAGCTCACATCTGATTATTGAGAGGCTGCTTTTGATTGCTGTGGAGTTGAAATGGAGAAAGTTTGGCTTGGTAGCAAAAGTGTGCTCACTTGCAGAAGCGAATTTCCTGTTGTCGGGAGCTCCCTTATCTGCAGGAAGGTTTGCCGGCAGGAAGTGTGTCAGTTACTTGTTTTTACGCAGCGAAGGAAGTGAGCTGGATTGGGTACTTTCTAGATTTACCCTTCACCATCCTCCCTGTCTGTGTACTCTGTTTATCCTAATAGTTTTAGTTTGTGAAGTTTTGTGCTGTTGGCCGTTCCCAAGGGAAGCACAAGAAGTTAGATGCGTGTGTTGTCTTGCCGGTTTGCAGTTGTAAAACCCCTCCCCACTAACCTCTCTGGGCTACAGTTTCAAAAGTATCCTATTTGCAATTTATACCTTCTGAGCCTCATTAATGGTACTCAGATAGGCTTCCCTGCCCCCCCTTTGGTACATTTTTTGATCTTTTATCCTGTTAATTTACTAATAGGGGCAGTCCTTACACTTCTGAACTGCCTTTCATCATGGATCTTAAATCACTTTACAGAAATTACTATTTTAATATCCACAGAAATTGTACCAACGTAGGAAGTCAAAATGTAGCATTTCCCATGGACTGCCCAAAGTTGCAGGGCGAATTAAGAGCAGAGCTCATAGCTGAATTAATTACCCCTTAATTAGCAATTGCTAATGGATTAAAACTTTGAAAATGTGTCTGCCCTTTTTGAGTGCACTTCTGCTAATGCACCAAGGCAGTGTGCATGTATTTGTGTTATAGGGTTGAGGGTGAGAATCTCTGCAGTGGTTCCAGAAAATACCTTTTCTTTTCCTGATTTCTATCTGGCCTGGCATGACTAGGATGTCAGGTTGGAGGCTTATAAGTTTTGACATGGCTTTGGACAAAGGTCCAGACTAAAGATGAGAGCTGTGGATTTAGGTCTTCCTGTTATAGTAAGCAGGGAAATAAACATTATCGCTCCAGTGTTGGCTTGTGACTGGGTATTTACGGAGTTAAGATGAGCTTTTGCAGAGAGACGAGGGATAAATGAAAGTTACATAAACTTGTAAGAAACTGCCTGGCATGCTTCAAGCAGTGTTTTTTGGTGTAGAAGTTGTCTTGGAGTTAGGAGCTGTTCTGGGCAGAAGAGACTTGTAAGGGCTGTCTAGAAGCCTGAGCTGGGCTGGAATGGGACCGTCCTGGCTGATGCTGGAATTTGCCAGTTCATGACTTCAGACGTAACATAGTGCAGCATGACTTTGGCTGCAGCTTTGAAATATTTCTGGTGAAACTGCAGTTGGCTCCTTACTTGCTTTCCAACCCAAAGTAAAACTGTAACAAAATAATGAAGGAAAAAAAAAAGTACTCTTACAAAATAGTCAATTTGAATGTAAAACTCAGAGCCCTGTTTTTTCAGAAGCTGTCAGCTGATATTGGAAAACCAGCCTGAAGCTCTGGAAGGCAAGGCACTTTTGGGAAATGCTTTGGAAATTCTGCTCTCCATTTAAGATGCCCAAAATTGAGCTGCCAAGTATCAGGACAACTCAAACCCTCCTTAACTTCTCTCTAACATTTTAGGTGCCTTTAGCAGTCTTAGGGCATTTAATTGATCTGGACTGAAGCCTAAAGTTTGCACCTTGACTGCTTTATAGGTTATGAAGAAGTGAGGCTTCCTCTCTCTTGGTTGTCCATCTTGAGGATGGGCATGAAGCCTCAGTCTGGTGAGAGGGGTCTGAGGAGTGGCTAAAACTCACCATGACTGGACACACAACTTCAAGGTGGTCCAAGTCCCTTGTGTCAGTGCAGGAGCTGATGGCTGGTTGCTTGTCCCCCTTTCTTGGGAAGGAACATGTTATGGTCTCTCAGAACTCTCTCTAAAGTTCATCTATTCTGTAATGACTTCAAAAATTGGACAAGCTAAGTCTGCTGGAGGGGAAACTTGTGCTGCTTATGCTGGACAGTATTTTGTTGCTCTTTTATTATGTCTAGCAGTTTCTTTGCTAGAGGTAGTGTTTTTTTGTGTTGGCACTGACTGCAAGGCTGTGACTTGTCATGGTTGGTAGGTGCCACTGAAGGAGAAGGTCTGCCTAGCTGTGTGATGCTTTTCCCAACATTAGCACAAATTTACATCAGTGCTAGCTGATACAATGAAATTGCCAACACTCTGTGGTTTTCCCTTTTACTGAAAATAGGTTAAAACCTGTTTCAGCCTTTGGGTTTGGCCCACACCAGCTTCTTCCTTTGCTCACCTCCACATGCTGGGTTGTGGTGGGACCCTGTACGCGAGCTCTGTTTACTCAGGCTGAGTGTGAGGTTCCGCGTTGTGATCCTAACTGCAAACTGCTTACCTGCCACCTGTTTGCTGATACAGCCCACTCAGTGTCTGGGCACACTTATTTTTGTTGTAAAGAAAAATACACCAGACTTCCTAACAGACGGGACTTTGCATATGAGGCAGTCCAAGCTGGATTCTGGAGAGCATTTCACAGAACGGCAGCTTTATTGGAAACTACTTCTTAATATTGCTGGCAAAGCTGCTGCTCTTTTTAGCATAGTTCTTTGCAAGACCTGCACCCATCCCCCTGAACTGGCCTTGTGTTTCCTCTGACCCTGCCTCCTCAGACTCACCACACTCCCCTCCAACCCCTGGCAGCTCTATGTCTCCATGCAGAGCTGCTTTTTGTTTTTTCTCTTGGGCTTTGTAGAGAGGCCAACTCTTTCCCTGGGTAAAGTCAGCTTCCGGCAAGCAGATGTGAACTCCCCAGTCTGACCTATCCTTGGAGAGCTATGCTCAATGTTACTCCCTTCAGTAAGGTCTTCTCATTTCCAGTTTAATTGCTGTCTTGGCTTGCTTTGGAAAGTCGAAGAGAGGCACGAGAGGGGTTACAAGAGGTTACTAAAGAGGGAGGAAAGCTGCAGGTCTGACCCATCCAGATTTATCTGGATTAAATTTCATTTTACCCCCAACTCCAACTTGTTTTGATCTAGGTTTTACAGTAGATCATTTGTAGAAGCTACCCAATTAATATGCTAATTTTAACACCAGATTTTTAAAAGCTTTTTTATTGAAGGTGGAGAAGGGATCCAAAAGTTTTGATCCTATTTTTATCGTTATTTTCACCGAGGTTTCCTCACTCTGTGCTTTTCAGAGAGGAGCAAAATTTTAGTAATTCACTAATGTACATTTACTTCATTACCATTTTATCATTCTGGCATTATGTGTATGGTGAACTTCTTAGTAGTCTCATTAAGGGCATGATCTCACCTCCATATTCTCACACCCCTCCAGGTGTGGAATACTCTGAACAGAGGTGCTCTTCTGTTTGTTTGTTTTTTCAAAAGAGCTTTTCTCATTTGTCAGTAGATGGTAAACTAAACAAACCATGCAGTGCTTTTTCTGGTGGTGTTTTTGTGGAGGTTTTGTTTGTTGGTTCGTTTTTGGGGAGGAGCTGGTTGTTGTTTGCTTGTTGGTTTTGTTTTTTTTTACTCAGGGGTGACCTCATTGCTGTCTACAACTACCTGAAGGGGCATTGTAGCCAGGTGGGGGGTGGCCTCTTCTCCCAGGCAACCAGCAATAGAACAAGGGGACACAGTCTCAAGTTGTGCTGGGGTAGGTCTAGGCTGGGTGTTAGGAGGAAGTTCTTCCCAGAGAGAGTGATTGGCATTGGAATGGGCTGCCCAGGGAGGTGGTGGAGGCACCGTCCCTGGAGATGTTGAAGAAAAGCCTGGATGAGGCACTCGGTGCCATGGTCTAGTTGAGTGGGTAGGGCTGGGTGCTAGGTTGGACTGGATGATCTTGGAGGTCTCTTCCAACCTGGTTGATTTTATGATTTATGCAAACATAACAGTGCTGGTTCGGTTGGAGCCACTAAGTGTCAAGCCTCCAACCGTTACAAAACTTAACGGTGTGATCTAAGCAGATATTGGGATATTGTTTGCACCATTTTACATATAATAAACCTCTGAATTAATTCACGATTTGTTATTTCTAATTAAATACTCTTAGCGTGCCAAATTACTTCTGTTATATTTGGAAGGCATAAAAAACCAAGCACAGTTGAGGAGTGGACTGTGGGTAGGTTTAGTAGGTTTGAGAGTGGAAAGAAAACTTCTGAGTTGTGACCAGTCAAGATTAAGAGCCAGTTAAGAATTGTATGAGGTTACATGTATTGAGAATAGTGGCTGTTGTGAGACCAGAGGACAAAAGATACCTTAACAAATATGAGAGATGCTGTGTGGTCTGCCTGAAGATTTTTATTCTTGTCAAATAGAATATACATATGCTTTTAGAGGCACCAGGACAGAAACTCACCTCTTGTAAATTGCTGTAATGCCATTGGGGTTGGTGGAATTACACTGACTAACACCAGCTGATGGTCTGTCTGGTAATATTACAGGGGTGAAGAATAGGAGAATTGGAAGAGGTTACAGGTTCCTGAGCAACAGGAAGCCTGGAAGTTTGTCCGAAAGTGATAGGCTGGACAATTGAAGAAAGATCAAAAGGTACATGGCAGCTGTACTGGGTTTGATCTGATGATGCGACACCCCCCCAAGAGATGTCAGCAAGGCAGACTGAGAGGTGAGCTTGTCTGGAGAGAGGAGAGTTGGTGATGGAAAATACATCTATATTGACACTATTGTGTCTGGCGCGGGTGTGAACAAGATAACACACAGGGTCGGGAGGGAGGGGTAAAGAGAAGGCCAAGGCAGGATCTGGAAGAGAGGATCTGAGGGTACAGAGCAGTCACTGGACGGGAGGGCCAGAAGTTTTTCATTCTGGAAGGAGGAATAGAAAAAGCTTCACTAGTATTATTTAGGGTTGAGAAGAGAAAGGGAATGACAAAGAGAAAGGGGATGACAGTGGCTTCTTTAGAGACATGAACCGTGAATAATCTCCACTACAATTAGTAATCTTTGAAAAGCTGAGCTATAAATAAATAACATCTTAACTGGTATGTCTAATTTTTTCCCCCTGTCTTCTGTTGTTACAAAGTAATCTTGTGTAATGGTGCAGCAGACCTTAATGTCCTGGGGGTGGTTACAGCAGCATCTCAAATTGATGCTGTGCTGCAGTGGCTGCTCCGTGCAGAGCTCTGCACCTCACTGTTTGAGGGGTTGAGGTGGCCCCATCAGCCCTTGTTAACTTTGGAGACCTGCAGCTGGCTGGTGTGCCTGCTGCAGGTAGAGGCCTGTGGGAGGTATTGCAGTCAAGTTTTTGCTCAGGACATTCAAAGAGGTGCTGGGAAATCACAGAATTTTGACTAAATATACCAGCACTCTAGCTGTAATTGCCCTGTGCCCCTTGTTGAGGAGTGGGATGGTGTTGAACCACATGTGAGCAGGGGAGGCGGCAGGTAGATTCCCCTGCCGTGGGAGCAGGGCTGGGGTGTGATGAAGAAAAGTTAGGAAAAATATCTCAGCTTCAGCTTGTGCTGTGACCAAGTAGGTAACGTTGGACTTAATGATCTTGAAGGACTTTTCCACCCTGATCGATTGATTCTGTGTCACTCTGGACATATTTCACTATGGAGTAACTTTGTGTAAGGAAGAAGGGAACACAGACTGGAAAAAATGAAGTAAAGTGTAGGAAACATGTAGAGGTTAGTCTTATGTGTCAGAATAGTCACCTGAGTTCACAAGCAGGTCTCTTTACTTAGAGAATCATAGAATGTCAGGGGCTGGAAAGGATCTCAAAAGATCATCTGGTCCAGCCCCCCTGCCAGAGCAGGATCACCAGGAACAGATCACACTGGAATGCATCCAGACAGTTCTTGAATATCTCCAGAGAGGGTGAATCCACAACCTCCCTGGGGAGCTGGTTTTCCAGTGCTCTGTCACCCTTACAGTGAAAAAGTTATTTCTCAGATTCACATGGAACCTCCTATGCCTCAACTTCTACCCAGTGCCCCTTGTCCTGTCACTGGGCATCACTGAGAAGAGACTGGCTCCATCCTCCTGGCACTCACCCTTTACATATTTATAAGCACAAATGAGATCACTCCTTAGTCTTCTCTCTGAGCTAAAAAGCCCCAGTTCCATCAGTCTCTCCTCATAAGGAGGATGTTCAGCTTCCTTAATCCCAGTTTATAGTCCTGGGCCCCACTGAAACAGCCTGACTGGAAATGAGACTGGCTTAATTGTACCAAGGCAAGAAATACAGCTGTTACAGGCTAAGCCCTCCTGAGGCGGGTGGTCTGGAATGCCGACCCCAGGTGCTCCTGGCCCCTCCTGGTAGGCATGGTCTGGAACCTGACCCCAGGTGCACCTGGCCCCTGCTAGTCGGCATGGTCTGGAACCTGACCCCCGGTGCTCCTGGCACCTGCTGGTAGGCATGGTCTGGAACCTGACCCCAGGTGCTCCTGGCCCCTCCTGGTAGGCATGGTCTGGAACCTGACCCCCGGTGCTCCTGGCCCCTGCTGGTGGGCATGGTCTGGAACCTGACCCCCGGTGCTCCTGGCCCCTCCCGGTAGGCATGGTCTGGAACCTGACCCCAGGTCCCCCTGGCCCCCCCTGGTAGGCATGGTCTGGAACCTGACCCCAGGTGCTCCTGGCCCCTGCTAGTCGGCGTGGTCTGGAACCTGACCCCAGGTGCTCCTGGCCCCTGCTAGTCGGCGTGGTCTGGAACCTGACCCCAGGTGCTCCTGGCCCCTGCTAGTCGGCGTGGTCTGGAACCTGACCCCAGGTGCTCCTGGCCCCTGCTAGTCGGCGTGGTCTGGAACCTGGGCCCGCTCCTGGCTCCCCCTAGTGGGAGGTCCCCCCAGGTGCAGAGGTTAGCCCACTCCCTGTCTGCAACCCTATCAAGAGGCAGGCGAACTTCTTGTTGGCTTGCTCTCGCTGCTGTGGCTGAGGAGCGACAGCCTTGCTGCTCCAGCTTAGCCACATGGGCCAGCCAACCCCCGCGCTGACCAGCTGCCTCCATCCAGGGCAAGCCGCTGTCATCCTCTGGTTCTGTATATATTTTTGTATGTTTTCCTTCCCTTATATCTCTGTAAACTCCCTTACCTTAAATACCCTTTATTTATTATTAATATTTTTTTTTAACTTCCAAAATTGGTGCTAGACTGTTTGCTGTGAGTGACTTACCCCTTTTCACTCTTCCTACCTAACTCTCTTCAAAATAAAAAGGGGGAGAGGGGATGCATCCTATATTTAAATTTATTTTGGGTCTCTGGGAAGCTCTAAACTAGAACAGTAATAACAATTTTAAAAAGCAGCATTGTAAAGTGCATTAATTTTGTGTCTTTTCATAAGCCAGGGTGCCACTTTTGATGGTTGAGTGCATTCCCATTCCCTGTTCATGACTCTGGCGGTCTCCCTGCCCAGCACCTCAAAGGCAGGGCCAGCCTGAGTTGGAAAGTTGATGTCTTTAGAAACAGAAAACATTTTGGCTTTCCAAGTGGTATGATTGATTTCTTTCCTGCTTATATCAGCACCATATGTTGCTGCCATTGCAGCAGTTTGAAGAAAAAAGCTGAGATTCTTGAAACTCAGATGGTTGAGAGGTGACTCCTGGGGAAAGCAAGGAAAGATGTAGAAGGCTCAGAGGCAAAATAGTGCATTGCAAAGCCTTTCACCACAGGTTGCTCAGGTGGGCTGTCTCCAGAAAGTAGTAGTTACCACTAGCAACGGCTGTCAGTGGTTTCAGAGCTGAGTGGCTCATGCCCACTTCTGGTCCCATGCAGCTGCTGGGATGTTGAGAGCCAGTGGCCTTTCTCTTGTTCCTCATGAGCAGACCACAAGGCTGTACACCCTTAGAAGTCAATGTTCTGGTTAAAGATGGTGAGTGTATGATCAGACATCCCAGTGAATCGAGCTTGTACCACCAGATTGGAGAGTCATACAGAAATGTTGAAGGGGTGCAACAGATGAAGAAAGGTTTGGGCACAAGTATATAGCCCTCAAGCCCCTTATTGAGGGGATAATTTCACAGTGATAGTAGCAAAGGCTTTTTTGGCCAGAAAAGCTGTCTTTCCTTTTTTCCTAGGGGCTGCATGAAACAGCCTTTGCTACAGTGATGATAAGAATAGTACTGGTCTTGCCTGCCTGCCCTTTCCCTCTGAAAAGTTGTGTTTCGTGCTGGTGGGGCTGCCCACTCTTCAAGTGGGCTGTGCTTGGTTTACTCAAGCCAGGCTTCCTCCTTGGTTATTTTTGTGTGAAGTATTTTCTGCTTCAAAGAGGATGCCTGTTCACTGTGCAACATGGGCAGTTCAGAAATTTGCTTTGAAATCTGGGGCAGGTTCTTTGGGTTTTTTTGGTAGTAATCGTCATTCTGAGTTTGTGTTCATTCTTGCTTACAACTATTAGCTCACTGCTAATTGTGTGGGAATAAGAGTCTGGGAGCACAGGGCAGCAGGGATTGCAAACACCCCACTCTGTCATACTGGGGATACTTTCAGACTCTCAAAAACTCCAGCCTAAAAAGTATTTGGAGAATACATTTGTATTGGAGAAAATACTGCTCCAGGATGGAAGTCTCTGCACCAATATAATTGTTTGTCCTTCTTCATATTTCACATATTTCAAGTTTCTGTTGCCTACTAATAACATACGAACACTGGGTGGTATGAACAGTGTTATTTGCATTTCTTGAGCAGCAGCTACTGACCTGCTTACGTTCAGTGGGTTTTGTACTGTCAGAAACATTTTTAACACATGAATGAATCATCAGGAAGCCATCTAAATATTGATCAATATAGACAGAAACTGCTCTCCCATTTCTCATTCAAAGCAACAATGACAAGTTAGGCTGCAGGATTCAGCTCATGGGCTGTTGGGAAGAGCTTGTTTTGTTTTAAAAGTAGAGCTTTGTTTTGATGGAGACTTTCAAGTACTAGGGCTAGGAATGAAACTCTGTTTCCAAACGTGAGGGACAAGAAGTTCAGCCCAGGTGCAACATCTGTAGGTGAAGAAGTGTCTTGACTTCCACAGGTGTTGAAGTAAGCAATGTAGCACTTTGGAAAATGTAGCTGGTTGTTCCTTCTGGTGCCCTTGTAGGCATGAACACTGACAAAAAATGAAGCTTGTTTCTTTTTTTACCAAAATCTGTTGACTTGGGTTGTCTTAGCTGACTTAAATGAAGATCTTGCCTGAGTGAGTAGCTTGGTATTTGATCGTGTAGACAGCTGATAATTGAAGTCCACCTTCATGTATTCATGGGGAGCTCTCGTGGGAAATTGTGGTAATTGCATCTGATTTGATGGGTGCAGAATTTGATGCTGTGTTGCAGTTATTGATATGGTGATGATGTTCATTAATCTGTATTTCAATGGCAGATGAGCAGTCTCAATATTTGGCTCTTCCACTGACTTTGTTTCTCAAGTGCGCTCTCCATTGATACCAAAGGTATTGATACGTGAGGATTCCCACTCCGGCAGTAAATGATGCACCTACAGCTCTGGAGCCAGCAGATAAGAAGACCTCTGTATAAGCAGATATGCTGCAACATAGCTTTCTATTGCTATAACCATGAAATCTCTTATCTTGTTATGAACAACACGAAATCCATTACTTGTTTGTGCAAAATGTAACATTTTGCCAGACAGCAAAGGGAGGAGCAGAGGGCCAGACTTGGCCCTCTGGGTGCTGAGTATTGGTCTTTACTGGATGGAAGACCCTTAAGCCCACAGACTGATCTTGAAGATGAAGACTGTGGGAGCAAGTGAGCATGAGTTGTCAATGTGACATGTCTGGTGATGATGTCTGATGACCAAATACAGATAGCAGCCTTTTCCCATTTGCCACGTCTCTATCTTGGCCACTGTGCTTTACAGAACTGCAAGGATAGTTGCCTTTAAATTTAATCAGCTAAACCTATTAAGGAGGAGACAGACAGGCATAGACAGCAGGATGACTGAAGTATGTGTTAGTAGCTGGTAAAGCTAACCCTCTTCCCCTAAAATGTGTAAGTAGCAGCCTAAAAATCTACTTCATCTATCAGCTGGCAGAGAAAGAAACACATAATGCACATAATGTTAAAAGTGTTAATTACCACTACCCATAGTTACCCTTCATCATTAAAGCAACTTCATTCAAGATAAAGTAATGAAACATGCATTTTTGTTTGTTTCTGTCAGAAATTCTGTTCTGCTTCTGTCTGGTGATACCAAGTAATGCAGCCCCACTGAAGTCAGAAGTGCATGGCTATGGAGAAAACAGCTTACTTCATTACTAGAGTGCTTTACTACAGCATTGTTTTGTTTTGTGTACATTAAAATTAATAAAACAGCAAAGTGTATTTTGCTAGGATCTCTGTGTTAAGTAACTGCTAGCAAACTTCCTAGTTGCTCTGTAGGCTCTCGTGATGCATCATTTGGAGCTACCTTCTATCTATTATATTTTATCTGCCTGCAAAATCCATTTCTAATTCTAGCCATATCTCCTTTGCGATCACCTGGCAGAAATCTATTCCCAGGATTCTCCCTATTTTAGTGAAATATCTCTGCTTCAGCACCTTTCCCAAGGTGGCTGATCTAATCATGGCACTATCAGTTATCACTTCTCATTTCCTTTGCTGGCTCTGTCAAATGCAATGGACTGCCTAACAAAGTGACATTCAAATACTCTGTGACCAAGGCTATTTCACAGAACAGTAGAGGTTAGAAGGGACCTCAGGGGATCAACTGGTCCAGTGCCCCTGCTAAAGCAGATTTGCCTAGATCAGCTTGCACAGGATCCCATCCAGATGGCTTTTGAAAGTTTCCAGGGAAGGAGAACCTCCCTCAAACTGCTGGCCACACTCTTCTTAATGCCCCTCAGGATACTATTGTCCTTCTTGGCCACAAGAGCACACTGCTGGCTCATGGTTAACTTTGCTGTCCACCAGCGCTCCCAGTTCTTCACTGAGCTGTTTTCCAGTATGTCTGCCCCCTAAACTGTACTCTGATGCATGGGGTTATTCCTGTCCAGGTACAGGACATTTGGCCTTTTAGAACTTTATATTAGAACGTTCCCCTCCAGCCAACTCTGTCATCTGTCTGGGTCTCACTGAATGGCTGCACAGCTTTCTGATAACAGATTGGTCAAGCATGATTTCCTCTTTGTGAATCCATATTGACTCCTCCTTATTCCCCTCTTTTATACACTGCAGAACTGTAGCTGTGTGTGGTTTGTCAAACCTATGCCCTTTGCTCCAGGAGTGTGGCTTGTAAAGTGTACTGTGAGAAGAGTTAATATTAAGCAGATGAAGTAGCTGCCACTCTATAGGCTGCATGTGGAGTGACTATCTGGATATTGAACCCCACATTCACGAGCATTTTTTTTTCAGGTAGAAAAAAGCAATGCTTTATTCCTGCCAACTGGCAAGAGAGGCTTACACTGCTGTTAGAGAAGTAAAATTTGTTGCCTCCTTGTTCCTAACTTACGTTCTTGTCTGTTTATAGATGTGTTTCTCTTTTAAATATGAGTGTGACTGTATGCAAAGGCCAGGGTGCTTTGTATTTCTCAAGTAAGGAGTCATCTGTGTTGTGAGATCCTCTGTTAAGGTTAAATGTAATTCCTATGGACACAGGTCCAGTAATAGCATTGAGGGTTTTTTGTCTCTTAGTTTTTCCTTTGGGTGACAGGCCTCTTAGTGTTATCAAAGATTGCTATCACAGAGTAAGAGTTGTTTTAATAAGTGTGTGGCTGACTACTCTATCCGCTCTGGAAGATAAAGTTTTCCACGTGCATCCTCACAGCCCTTCCCATGTTGCACCATTTAATACACTGTCATGAGCTTTGCTTTGCTGCAGTCCCATTTCTCCATTGTTTATTGTGAGGGCTGAATCCTAAATCATGGTTGTTTTTTTTCAGAGAAAATAGGGAGAAAGGTGTCAGTAAACTGGATAGGAGTGTAGGGAGAGTCCACTCCACATACCTGTCTGGGTTCCAGAGCACCACAGAGTGAAACTCTTGTGTGGTGCTGGCAGTTCACTGTCTGCAGCACAGTCCTGGATTTCTTCTGAAATCACACAATCTGTTTTTTGGGGGAATTTTTTTCCCCACTGTGTGAAACAAACGTGTCTTCCAGTCTGCAGCTCATCAATACACGTATTTTCCCTGTAGCCTGTTACAGATTGCAAAATCGAGTTTATTTCAGGCAGCAAGGGGAAAAATTAGGAAAACAGATTTTGAGCTGACAAAAAGAACCAGTGTGATTTGTTGTTTATGGCCCAAGGTACAACACAAACCAGGTGCTCTGAATTTCAGTTCTTTGGCATGCATTTTGATGAGCTGTGTCACAGCTTGGCAGCTTCCAGGGCAAGGTGTTAGCAGTCCCTCCTGGCTATCCCTCTGTTCAGCTGCAGAGGTGCAAAGTGTAGACTATCTGCCCTATCAGGTGGTGGCAAAGTGAGGTTCTTTGTGTCCTTAAATGGCAGTTTCCAATACAGCTGAACAATGGAGATTGCATCTGCTGTCTTTGAAAGACTCTCGTTGCTGCTTTTTTTTTTTTCCAAGCTATTTCTTCACTGTAGGAAGTTAAAGAAACCTGTGTTAAAATAATAATTAAATGCTGACAGTACTAAATTTCCACCCAGCATGAGTTGGCAGTGGTTTCAAACCAAAGCATTAGAACATTGAAGAAAAAAAAAAAGGCAACATGATTAAATTCTTCTGTATATTTTTCTGATTAGCTATTCTTAAAAAGAGCATGTGGCTGTTATATGAGGGTGTACTTGACAGCAACAATTGCCTTTTTGGAGAGAGGTAAAATAGTCACGTTTTAATGTGTGTGTATGTGTTTTGAAAGGCTTTCTTGCTGATCTTAGCTGTGGGGATTTATATCTTACTAATCACCCATTTTTAAAAGCCACCACAAAATCTCCCTGCCAGGAAATCCCCTCAGTATTATGTTTCTGGAAAGAGCAGTTAACAGTGAAAATTGCACTCAAGAGTTTTGTTTCAGTCTCTTTTTCCTCTTCTCTGGCTAGACAGCTGATTTCACACTTGAGGGTGGAACAGCCCTGGTGGACCTTGCTGTAGTGTTGATGGCATTGAAGCACAGTGAGGCTCGGGAACTGTCTGCAGAGTGCATATTGCAGACATGCAAATAAAAGGGTTTCTGCCCCAATGCTTGTTGTTTTGGGGAGGCACATGAAGTCAAGTGAGGATTTGGAAGGGGCAGAGGGGATGGTGTTTGGAACAGAAACCCTCATTTACCCTATGCTCACTCATTGCCAGAGGCAATTGCCTTCAGAGGCAGGTTGTGACTGGCTCTTCTGACTATATTTTATTAAACCAATGTTGATTGAGGAGATTGCAAAGTGAAAATTGTCAAAAGCCACATTTATAGGCTGCCACTTTTTACCATCTGTTTCTTCCTTTGATGTGCTCTACCATCTATTTGCTCCAGTGTGCTCCATAGCAGTGTTTCAGGGGCTGATACCTATAGCACACTTGTTTTGGAGCTCTTCCCAGGTCCTCTTTAAGGAATTTTGCTGGAGCCAGCAAGGAGAGGAGGATCGTAGAATCATAGAATCAACCAGGTTGGAAGAGACCTCCAAGATCATCCAGTCCAACCTAGCACCCAGCCCTATCCAATCAACCAGACCATGGCACTAAGTGCCTCGTCCAGGCTTTTCTTGAAGACCCCCAGGGATGGTGCCTCCACCACCTCCCTGGGCAGCCCATTCCAATGGGAAATCACTCTCTCTGGGAAGAACTTCTTCCTAATATCCAGCCTATACCTACCCTGGCACAACTTGAGACTGTGTCCCCTTGTTCTATTGCTGGTTGCCTGGGAGAAGAGGCCACCCCCCACCTGGCTACAATGCCCCTTCAGGTAGTTGTAGACAGTAATAAGATCACCCCTGAGCCTCCTCTTCTCCAGGCTAAACAGGCCCAGCTCCCTCAACCTCTTCTCATAGGATTTGTGCTCCAGGCCCCTCACCAGCTTTGTTGTCCTTCTCTGGACATGTTCCAGCACCTGAACATCCTTCTTGAATTGAGGGGCCCAGAACTGGACATAGTACTCAAGGTGTGGTCTGACCAGTGCAGTGGCACAAGGCCCCATCAAGCACCAGATCTGGTGCTTGATGGGGCCTTGTGCCACTGCAAGAGAGCTGTGGCTGCTGCTGGACCCGTGGGAAGCTGTGTTGTTCAGCAGGCGTCAATGGATTGTCAGCTGTCTCCTCTCTGAGTGCTTGGAGCATCTCTGAAGGCACTGTGGCCTCTGTGGCCAAAGCGCACTTCACAAGCATGTGCTGAGTGTAGAAGGATGGCCTGGCTGCTGCGGCTCCTGCTGCTGTCACATCAAAGCAGCTCACCATCTGCGATGTGAGCATCACAGTGCCATCCCTGTGAGGCGCTGCAGTGTTGTCCTTCCCTCTCTTCACTCCTAGGCCTTCCACACAAGAAACTAGGAAGGTTGAGACAGACGTTTTGTAAATCACTTCAAAGTATTTTGTTGTTTGAAGACATAGCATAGGAGAATGCAAGCTTTTGTTTTTTCGGTATTGATAGACTGCTGTCTGCTCCCAGAAGTTGCATATGAACAGTGGTCTCACAGACATAATTTGTGCTACCTGAAAGACATGGGGAGGATATTTACCTGAAGGAGTTCAAAGGAGGCTCAGCATCATGTGTTTACAAATTTACTGAGCACTTTTACTGGACTTTATAGAGGACAACTGGGATAATAATTTTCTCCTGGAAACTCTATAAGTTAACATGTTTGGGTTACTTTTTTCCTTCACTGCTTTCCAGAAGGCAGTTTCTCAGGAAGAGTTGTTCCAGTTTAATCTCTGGATTATCCATTGTTTCTTTTTTCCCCCAATAGTGACTGAATAATCAGCTAACCCTAATTCAGACAGATCTGAGGTCTATATATAGACATAAGTATAGGGATCCAGATGTGAGGAGTACTGCTTTAAGTGGCAGTGTTTCAGCTGTTTATCCTGAGTACATCAGTAGCTCAAGTGCTCCAGGTAGCTTGGTCACTGTTCAGGACTTGATCCCAACCCCTCTGGAAACACCCCAGATTTGAAAAACAGAGTGAAAAGCTGATTTATGCAGATGTTAGAGCAGTGAATTCTTAGCAATTTAATACAGTGATCAAGAAGAAAATAATAGGTGGCCTGTATTTCTTTCCTGTACAAAGATATGGCAACATGTAGTTGTCTAAGTCTCAGGCTGCTTCCATCCTGGCACCAGCTGGAGACAGAAGGGCCTGCTCTCACTCATGTAGCCTTTGCTGCCCTGAAGCTGTGGCCTCAGTCACGCTCCTGCAGGGTAAAATCGCAGCTGAGACATTGCACTGCAGTATGCTGTGGGGGAGCTGAAGTCCCTTTGTGTGGGGACCTTTCCTCATGAGAACTGGCCACCACTAAATGTTGGTGACAGAAAGTGGGTCTGAGAGCCTGGGCTTCATATCTCCAAATTCACTGGATCTTTACAGTATTAGTGCTGGGTCAAGACAACCTGTTTCTCTGCTGATATCTGTGTACTTGGCCCTATAGAGTGCCAGCTAGCCAAACAGTTATATGCTGTTAATCTCCAGTTGCTCTTGTCAGGTGGTGTATTCATTAATCCAGGGCCAAACAGTGGTTTAATTGTCAGCACAGACTATGATAAGATCTTTTTTAGCTCCTGATTAGTGCCAAGTTAGCTCTGGTTGACTGTTTGCAATTCTAGTTAAAACTTTGCAGTGCCCTCAGATTTCAGTCACTGCACCAAAGCTAAGGTTCAGCATTGAACCACAGAATGTTAGAGGTTGGAGGGGATCTTGAAAGATCATCTAGCCCAACCTCCCTGCTTAGAGCAGGACCACCTAGAGCAGGTCACACAGGAGCACATCCAGGCAGTGAAGGAGACTCCACAACCTCTCTGGGCAGCCTATTCCAGTGCTCTATCACCCTCACAGTGAAAAAGTGTTATGTTCATGTGGAACCTCCCAGGCTCCAGCTTGCACCCATTGTCTCTTGTCCTATCATTGGACATTGCTGGGGAGAGCCCATCCTCCTAACACTTGCCCCTCACTCTTCTCTCCAAGGTAAAGAGACCAGCACTGCTAGCCTTTCCTCATAAGGAAGATGTTCCACTCCCTTCATTGTTTTTGTGGCTCTGTGCTGTACTCTTTCAAGCAGTTCCCTGAAATCCTTCTTGAACTGAGGAGTCCAGACCTGGACACAATATTCCAGATGCAGCCTCACCAAGGCAGAGTAAAGGGTGAGGAGAACCTCCCTCGATCTACTAGCCACACCCTTTCTAATACACCCCAGGATGCCATTTGCCTTCTTGGCTGTAAGGACGTGTTGCTGCTTCATGGTCATCCTGTTGTCCACCAGGATCCCTGGGTGCTTCTCCCCAGGGCTGCTTTCCATCGGATCAGCCCCCAACCTATGAGGTTGTTCTTTCCCAGATGCAAAACTCTTTAGTTGTCCTTGTTGTATTTCACTGAATTTCTCCCCGGCCAACTCTCTAACCTGTCCTGGTCTTGCTCAACGGCAGTGCAACCTTCAGGTGTGTCAGCCTCTCCTCTCAGTGTTGTGTCTTCAACAAACTTGCTGACAGTGTGCTCTATGCCCTCATTCAGGATGCAGATAAATATATTGAGTGGCACTGGTCACAGTACTGACCATCAAGGGACTGCACTAGACATATGCCTGCAACTAGACACTTTTCCACTGACTACAGCTTTCTGACTTCTTTCCTTGTTGGTTCATTCACTACATGTGCTTTCAGAACCAGCCCCTTTTCCTGTGCCTGCATGGCTGCTGGTTCAGTGAAAGCCAGCTGCTGCTCACGTACCTGTAACAGGGGCTGCCCACTTTTAGGTCTCCTTCATAGCGCATCATGTAGCCTGAGATACTGAAGGGCATCTCCTGGAGATCTCTTGATTAGCCAGGCTGCTTTCTCACCCTGTGGCCTCTTTGGGCACAATTGAAATGGAGACGAGTTGCATTACTCCAGGACACATTCACATGCTGATTTTATTGCCTCATTTTGCAAAGGAGGAGTGCTCCAGGCATCCCATAGCAGAAATTCCCCTTCTTCTTGGGCACTGCCCAAGGGTTACTCATCAGAACAATAACTGGTAAAAAGTAATGATGCTGAGTGTGAAGACTAATGAAGTGCTTTGATATGACAGGCTGTGATGATTGTACATATAGAGATGCCCTGAATTGCTATAAAAGGCTTCTCGTAGCCTTTCTCTGGCAAACTGATGGTGTCTGTAGTCAAGAGTTTGAACAAGTCTTGCAAGCTCAGGGACACCATACACAGGCTGCTCCTGAAGTGAAAACTGTTTAATGCAGTAAGTTCTGCTTACACTTTTCTGTATGGAGGTCTCATTTTGGAAGTATAAGAAAATCAAGAAGGAAGACACTTGAGATGTTTTAACACAGCCAAAAGCAGTTTCTTCCTACACAGTGCCTTTTCAGAGAGGAAACAGCTTCAGTTCTGTTTTGGTCTAGGTCTCTGTCTTCTGATTTAAACATATGCTTCTATCAGTTCCTCATCTGGTATGTATCTGTTGGCACAGTACATCTACTGACATAATGCACTTTCTGCATTTACACCTGATGTTTCTGCTGTGGGCCTTTAAACTTAGCAGATTCCTGTATCAAAGCTGTAGCGTGCGGGGGTTGAGATTTTGGGTTTGTTTTCATGAGAAGAACATTGGCATAGTGGCCAATAGGAAAAGAAAAAGGTGAAGAAGTTGCTTTTTAACCTGATATCTGTAGGATCTCTTGCATCCCACAAAGCAATTTGCCTTATTCAGCAGATGGGAACTGTGATGTTCCGAGTGGCTGGGTGTCACCTAACAGTGTGTGGCACACCTGGAACAAAGTGCAGGTACTCTGTCTGTGAAGTGGTGTCACTGCAAGACTTGCCCTTCTCTTGGGAAGCTGCTCACAGCTGAAGGCAGTTCCATGCTGGTGAAGCATACAGCATGCTCTGGGGCAAAGCAGGGATTTCCAGAAGTACATAGGCAAAGCTGGAACACAAGTCCTTTGAAAATCTATGTGTGTTCAGGTTAGTGGCTGAGATCACTCACAAAATTGTCAGTCCCCTTAGCAGAAATGGAAAGGAGCACATTTGGGAACTGTTGGAGGTGCTGTGCCTGGACATAGGACACACTGATTCCAGGTTTTATTCGTGGGATTTTGCTCTGGAGGTGAAATAGCAATCGAGGAGATAGAGTGGCAACTTCAACTTCTGTTTAGGACATCTGCAGAATAGATGTCAGTTATCAGAGATTGGGATAAAATCTGGGTCCTAATGAAGGATGTGAGTGACCTTTGAGGATCCCGAGGTCACCTGGGGTAGGTTGACTTCATGACCTCTGCTAAATACTCTGAAAGAGATTCTGGCAGGCCACAGGTACGTAGTTCTTTAATTCTCTTTCTCTTGATTGCTCCTCTTGTCCTGTTTTTTTTTTTTTGGTGGGTTTTCTTTTTGTTTTCCCCTAGATCTAAGCACAGATACTCCTTTTATTAGGGTAAGGCATTCATGGAGCATTGTTATCATAAGGATGCATCATCCTGCTGCTGCAGCTTGAGGACTGCAATCAAAACAGCGATTTCACCTGGCTGGGTCTGTGGGGGAGCACTGACTTCAGTTACAGTACTGTGAGCTGTGTAATGGCAGTTGTGATAATGAGAATAAGAGTTGTAGGTGTTTTGTCAGGTCTGACAGCGAATTGTCTGCTGTGTGCTGTTTGTTTGGCAATTCATTCTAAAACCATAGCTACAAGTTTCACTTTCACAGGGATGGTCTATTTTTTTTCCCCCTGCCTGCCTTCAGCGTGCTAAGCAGAAATTGTTGCTTATCTGTGCCTCAAGTCTCATGCCGCTTTAGAAAGACATCCTCTGCTCGTCCAAAATAGAGAGATTCTAGTTAATTCTCAGGAAATCTGGGAGGGAGTGGGGTTGCTCCCATGCAATGCTACAGGCTTGGGGAACCATGGCTGGAAAGCTGCCCAGCAGAGAAAGACCTGGAAAGGGACCTGGGGGTACTGGTAGATAGTAGGTTGAAGATGAGCCAGCAGTGTGCCCAGGTGGCCAAGAGAGCCAATGGCATCCTGGCCTGCATCAGGAACAGTGTGGCCAGTAGCACAAGGGAGGTTATTCTGCCCCTGTACTCAGCACTGCTCAGGCCACACCTTGAGTGCTGTGTCCAGTTCTGGGCCCCTCAATTCAAGAGAGATGTTGAGGTGCTGGAAGGTGTCCAGAGAAAGGCAACAAAGCTGGTGAGGGGCCTGGAACACAAATCCTATGAGGAGAGGCTGAGGGAGCTGGGGTTGTTTAGCCTGGAGAAGAGTAGGCTCAGGGGTGACCTCATTGCTGTCTACAACTACCTGAAGGAACACTGTAGCCAGGTGGGGGTTGGTCTCTTCTCCCAGGCAACCAGCAATAGAACAAGGGGACACAGTCTCAAGTTGTGCCAGGGTAGGTATAGGCTGGATGTTAGGAGGAAGTTTTTCCCAGAGAGAGTGATTGGCATTGGAATGGGCTGCCCAGGGAGGTGGTGGAGGCACCGTCCCTGGAGGTGTTCAAGCAAAGCCTGGATGAGGCACTTAGTGCCATGGTCTAGTTGAGTGGGTAGGGCTGGGTGCTAGGTTGGACTGGATGATCTTGGAGGTCTCTTCCAACCTGGTTGATTCTATGATTCAAGAAAGACATTGAGGTGCTGGAGCAAGTCCAGAGAAGGGCAACAAAGCTGGTGAAGGGTCTGAAGAGTAAGTCTTTTGAGGAGTGACTGAGGGGAATGTAGTTATTTTGCTTGGAGGAAAGGAGACTGAAGGGAGAGCTTATTGCACTCTACAAGTACCTGAAGGGAGGTTGTAGCCAGGTTGGTGCTGGTCTTCTCTCCTTAGTGACAAGTGATAGCAGAAGAGGAAATGGCTTCAGGTTGCTCCAGGGGAGGTTTAAATTGGATATTAGAAGAAACTTCTTCACTGAAAAGGTTATGAAACACTGGAATAGGCTCCCCAGGGAGGTAGTTGAATCCCCATGCTTGGAGGTGTTTAAAAGACACTTAGATGTGGTGCTACGAGACATGGTTTAGCACCAGGCTTGGTAGAATCATATGTTTGGACTCAATGATCTTTAAAGTCTTTTCAGTCAAAACAATGATATGATTTTTTTCCTACAGTCTTTTTTTATTCTCTCATGTATAGTCACTCATTGTTTCGTGTTAACTGCTCCTACCTATTCTCAGGAGGGACTTGATACTATGAACCTTTAAAGAGAAAAATTAGACAAGGTAGAACTGGCCACTTTGATTACCACTTTGGACTGTTATGCTACTGTTTTTTCACTGCAGCACAGGTGAAAGCACATGCTTACTCCTGAAGTAAATAATCTAATCTTCACCTGTGTTTAGCCATTTATTAGGAGGAAAAGATTTCCTTAGAAATGAGAAGGCTATTCAGAAATCTGTGTTGTGTATTTTAATTGCAGTGTGCGGTGACTCTTTTGAAGTTTTATTACCTATTATATACTTGATTTGAAAGTTGCCTTCTGGTATAGCTTAAGGTTTTTTATTTGTCTGAGAATATTAACACTTCTGTTTCAAGCTTTGAAAGAGCAAACTTTCTGAGCATGATTATGAACATTAGGTTAATGCATAATCCTCACTCAGAGGTTCTCCTAGATTCCGTGTGCTTGTTTAGAGGCTGTTCAAAGGTGCTTAACTTTAATTGCCATTGTGTGAGTACAGAGAAATAAGGACTCGAGAGTCTTATCAATTATTCTATTCACAAATTAATTTTTAGATCATCTCAACTGCTCTAAATTGAATTTGCATTGAAGTTTCTGGGAGGTGTAAAGATTTTAATCTAAACGGGAAGAATGCTCTATTGTCTCCACCTTTAAAAGCTCGGTGGTTATACCTTTTTTGCTCTTAATGAAATGCTGAGGATTTACTTTGTTTTCTGTGTCCTTGTTTTGTGGGTTTTTTTTTGCAGCTGTTTTACCTGTCTTCTGTTTGCATGTGTAAACTTCCAGTTGCCCACACAGAAATAATGTAGGTCTGTTCAGTAGTGATATGAATGACCAAGTTTCTGTATCCCTCAGCTATAAGATCTTAAGTACTTAGAATGGAAAAGGGACCTTGCCTTTTAACAGCCTTTGAAAATGTTACTTGGAGGGCTAGAACTGGGGCAGCCTAACTGAAAGCTGACTTGGTCTGTATTTTCCACTGTCCAAGAGAAGGCTTTCTGTTGTCAGAGCTATGTCTTCAGCGTTTTATCTAAAGATCTGTGAGATCCACAGGGAACTTTAGAGCGAATCATGGTTCAGTAAGAAACTGGAAATGTGTTTCTGTAATTCAGGAGAGGACTGGTGTGTGGGGAAGAGCTCTGCTAAGCAGCCTGCCCAGTACCAAAGGGTCACAATATGACTGAAAGAAAAAGTTAACCGTTTCGTGTGTTGCACTGGAAAACAGAGTAGGGGGGAAAAAAAGTTTACATAGTTATATTGTAGAATGAAGAATTGACTTCTAAAGATCATATGGGAATGCCCTGTCCTTAATGCTATGTATTACCCAAATTATGAATGCCTTTGTGGCACTGAAGATCCTGACACCATTATCAATAGCAATAAAACACAATGGGCATTAGAAGAATTCACATAGTTTCTGACCCCTTTTTTACCCACCCATGTGTATCAGCTGTGCATGGGGTACTCCAGAAGCTGGGCTGTGTGGATTTGTTGTCTCTCAGCTAATGAGAGCCAATACTCCTCTTATATGTGTATTTGAAACAAACATGTGCTGGTGAGGGGTACAGAAACATGACCAGATGTTAAGAGCGTGAGAAACCCGACAGTTGTTTTGGGTTAATTTGTTGAGTGCTGCTGTCAGCTGGGCAGTGGGAGATGCTGTCTGGTGTGGTTATCCTCATCCACTTCCTTTGCCTGCCTTGCAGGCCTGAATTTCTTGTCCTTGAACTAAACAGTTTTTGTCCTGCTCCTTATTTGCACCTGCCCAAAGCCTTGCGTGCTACTGTGGCACAGTGTTCACTCCACTGGCATGGTGCACTGCCTTAATCTCCAGTGCCTCTTCAGCTCTTACTTTGGTTCCCATTTTCCCTTTTAATGAATTTTATTTTTTAAAGAACTTCTGTAAACTCAGGGGCAAATAGAACATCTTGGAGGTTTTTTTACATTAAGTATTTGTACTTCAGTTAAAACTGCCCTTCTTTCTGACAAAACACTCTGTGTGTGTTTGGTAGAAGAAGGTTGGTCAGTTTCTCAGTTAACAGGCTTTATGTTATCTGAACATTTTTATTTGCAAAAAAAAGCCCTGGGATCTTGTTTTTTGGGTTTGCATGTTTCCAGGCTACCATGAAAAACACTCACTCTGTGATTGTCAGAGTCCTCCAAGAAAAAAGCAAGTGCAGTTTGTCACGAATCCTGGTTCATTCCAGGGGAATGAACATTCCATAATGTTACCCCTACCATTCCAAAGGCTGTCATTACACCGCTGTCATTACCCATCTGTTTAGCATGTAAAACTCCTCGGGGCAGGGATCTTGGGTTTGATCTGTACTGTGTAAAGCTGAGCTTGTAGCTGACACTTGAGAAACGATTAGTGATAATGCAGGTCAGTAGGGTACTGGATACCCAGCTAATAAAAGTGGTATAAATGCCTGGCTGGCTGGGATTAGAGGGAACTTCTGTCCTCCGGTGGCACATCTCCAGCAGATGAAGACTAAACAAACAGATAAAACCCCAAAGTTATCAAATGATTAAAGGTGAAGAGATAAGCATGGTGTCATTAAAGACAAAAGATACATGTTTGGAATGGGCTGCCCAGGGAGGTGGTGGAGTCTCCATCCCTGGAGGTGTTCAAGAAAAGCCTAGATGAGGCAATTAGTGCCATTGTCTGGTTGACTGGATAGGGCTGGGGGATAGGTTGGACTGGATGATCTTGGAGGTCTCTTCCAACCTGCTTGATTCTATTCTATGATTCTATTCTATGAAGGGAAATACTCTTGAAACATCATCTGACAAAGAGCAGTGAAAGAAGAGGTGACACTTCTGAAAGATGTGAATCAAGGATGCAAGAGAATCTCAATTTAGGCATGTGTCTGTTTTGATTATTATTATGAGATTTTACCAACTAAATGTTTTCTCTGCAGTTAGAAGGGATCACCTCAGAGTATTAATCTCATTAGTGCCTGCGTTTTCCCGTGAATGGTTCTTCTGGACGCACCATAAGTCAACAGTATGGTATTTTTCTTTGTATCTTAACGATTCCTGTGTGTTGGGGTTGGGGTGGGGAGAAGGAGTAGATTTTCATCTTATGTTAATCCATCAAAATCAAGTTAGTTGCATGTGATGGAGGAGGTCTGCGTGTGCACTCAGACGTCAGCACCCAGGCGAAAGCTTGCCAGTTGCCCAGCAACCTTCCCAGAGGAAGATGGATGTCCTGCCACTCGTTCTGCTTTTAGCTGAGCCGCAGCATATTCCAGTACCGCATCCTCCACGCACCCAGGGGACGGGCACAGGGACTCAGCTGGTGGGGGAGGCCTAGGCTCTCAATAGTTGGTTCTTGTGCCAGGGCTGGGTAGAATGCATTTCACACTGTCCTTGTTAGAATCGATACTCGGATGACTTGCCTCATGGAGGTTTGGGAGCCGGTGCTGTGAGCTCCTTCATACCATTGGCATTGCTCTTCCTCTCTCTTGCACTCTTAAAGCCATATTGCCAGCAGAATTTCTTCCTCCTGTTTGGTAAGACCCTGACATGTAATAAATAAAACCATGGGCTGTATGAGCTCAGCAACTGTTGTGCCTGAGCTCTATTTCTCTGGTAGTTTCTTTAGCTCCTGAGATACCGGCTGGGGTTGGAGTGGCTGGAGAGCAGCCAAACAGAAAGGGATCTAGGGGTGCTGATTGATACCTGCCTGAACATGAACCAGCAGTGTGCCCAGGTGGCCAAGAGAGCCAGTGGCATCCTGGCCTGCATCAGGAATGGTGTGGTCAGCAGGAGCAGGGAGGTCGTTCTGCCCCTGTACTCTGCACTGGTTAGACCACACCTTGAGTCCTGTGTTCAGTTCTGGGCCCCCCAGTTTAGGAGGGACATTGAGATGCTTGAGCGTGTCCAGAGAAGGGCGACGAGGCTGGGGAGAGGCCTTGAGCACAGCCCTACGAGGAGAGGCTGAGGGAGCTGGGATTGGTTAGCCTGGAGAAGAGGAGGCTCAGGGGTGACTTATTGCTGTCTACAACTACCTGAGGGGAGGTTGTGGCCAGGAGGAGGTTGCTCTCTTCTCTCAGGTGGCCAGCACCAGAGCAAGAGGACACAGCCTCAAGCTACGCCAGGGGAAATTTAGACTCAAGGTGAAGAGAAAGTTCTTCACTGAGAGAGTCATTGGCTACTGGAATGGGCTGCCTGGGGAGGTGGTGAAGTCACCGTCCCTGGGAGCTGTTCAAGGCAGGATTGGAGGTGGCACTTGGTGCCATGGTCTGGCCTTGAGCTCTGTGGTAAAGGGTTGGACTTGATGATCTATGAGGTCTCTTCCAACCTTGCTGATACTGTGTAATTAGCCTTAGCTAGGGCAGGGCCTGGTCTGACCTCCACTTTGGCTCTGCTTCCCCATGTCATGATCGTCCAGCTTTGGGACTCCTGACTAGGCATGCAGTGGGACAGGGACTGTCAGACTGCAACCTGTGAAGCCTCTGGAGAACTCAAAGGGCTCTTTCTATTGGAGAGTGTTGTGTAATACCAATGTTTTGAAGTCAAATAAGACCTGATATTGTCCTTTTAATTTTATGGAAGGTTTAACTATTATAGGATGCATTTATGCATTGTTTGTATTTCTTTAGAAGATGTGCCAATCCCACACTCTAGAATGAATTTTAAATTCTTGCGCACCTACAGCAATTGGAGCTAAATCGTGCTGAGAAGCTCACACACAAATCATAGAATCATAGAATCAGCCAGGTTGGAAGAGACCTCCACGATCATCCAGTCCAACCTAGCACCCAGCCCTATCCAATCAACTAGACCATGGCACTAAGTGCCTCATCCAGGCTTTTCTTGAAGACCCCCAGGGACGGTGCCTTCACCACCTCCCTGGGCAGCCCATTCCAATGGGAAATCACTCTCTCTGTGAAGAACTTCTTCCTAATATCCAGCCTATACCTACCCCGGCACGACTTGAGACTGTGTCCCCTTGTTCTATTGCTGGTTGCCTGGGAGAAGAGGCCACCCCCCACCTGGCTACAATGCCCCTTCAGGTAGTTGTAGACAGTAATAAGATCACCCCTGAGCCTCCTACCTGCATGAGTGCATATATGTTTCATGGTCTGGCTATGATGCCTTTATTTATATTCACAAGCTCTTTACTTCAGATTTGATTCAGGAAAGAAGTTATTAATGCACTTCACTTTAAATCTTTTAAGAGTCCCATTGAAGCTAATGAACCCCTTGATAGGTTTCAACTTTAATGTCTGTACCTGTGCGGGTGGTGTTGCTAAAGCAGCAGGATGAGCATGCAGAAGGCAGGAAAGGGCTGCGTTGGCTCAGATGCTGTCAGATCAAGTTCTCTGACCACACCAGGTTAGGATATCCTCCTTACTTTGCCAGGACAGAATCACAGGCCTGCCATGGACTACAGGCCATTAGCAGCTTGAAGTCAGTCAGTGCAGCTGACCTGACCTAGCTACAGGTGTATCTAAGGCTCAGTGTAAAAGGGGAAATTTGCTAAGGAAGTGGTGTGGGTGGTTTCCTGCTTGGACTTTTACCCTTGATTAGGCTTCTTCTGACCCTGCTCCTTCTCTTGCTCTTGAGGACTTTTTCCTGTGCATTTGCTGGATTTAGTAAAACTTTGTATGCTTTATATTGGCATAGCTTTTAGTTTGGCTGTTTCATTAAATCTGTTTTTATCCCATGGGTCTTACCTCCTTTTCCTGATTCTCTCTGTCAGCTGGGGAGGAGTCAACAAGTGACAGTGGCCGCTATGATTTAGCTCCAGATATGGTCTAATTGTAGACAGGTTTAGAAACAACGAAAGGGATTCTGGGGAAAGTACCAGCTGTCCTAAGGGGAAAAATCATAGAATCGTAGAATCAGCCAGGTTGGAAGAGACCTCCAAGATCATCCAGGCCAACCTAGCACCCAGCCCTATCCAGTCAACTAGGCCATGGCACCGAGTGCCTCACCCAGTCTTTTCTTGAACATCTCCAGGGACGGTGCCTCCACCACCTCCCTGGGCAGCCCATTCCAATGCCAATCACTTTCTCTGGGAAGAACTTCTTCCTGACATCCAGCCTATGCTTTCCCCCAGCACAACTTGAGACTGTGTCCTCTTGTTCTATTGCTGGTTGCCTGGGAGAAGAGGCCACCCCCACCTGACTACAATGTCCCTTCAGGTAGTTGTAGACAGCAATGAGGTCACCCCTGAGCCTGCTCTTCTCCAGGCTGCACACCCCCAGCTCCCTCAGCCTCTTCTCTTAGGCTTGGTGTTCCAGGCCCCTCACCAGTTTCGTCGCCCTTCTCTGGACACCTTCCAGCACCTCAACATCTCTCTTGAATTGAGGGGCCCAGAACTGGACACAGCACTCAAGGTGTGGCCTGAGCAGTGCTGAGTACAGGTGCAGAATAACCTCCCTTGTCCTACTGACCACACTGTTCCTGAAAATATTTGTAGCCATGTGATGCAGCTCCCTAAACTGAGATAAATCTGCCCCAACTGAAGAAACACTGTTCCGTTTTAGTCTGTAGTCCTCTCCATTGTCCTACAAAGAATAATTATTTGAGCTGCTCTGAAGTACTTCCTCACACCCCTCTCCTGGGGTGACTCTGTTGATGTGCACATGACATTAGAGTAGCAGGGACTGTCTCTGAGAGATTGTGTTTGTATTAGCAGGCAGGGAAAAGAAGCAGCAGGAGGGAGCTGCATGCAAAATGGTTCAGCATGGTTCTAGCTTACTCTATGCTTACATATGGGGCAGTTACATGCCATTTCAAATGCAGTTTCTGGTGGCAAGCTATTTGCCAACTGACTATTGAGCTTCTTATTTTCAAAAGCATGTGGTGTGTGGCTCCTGATTGAAAAACTTGTTCTGTCTCCTTTTTCCTCCACCTCACATGGATTTTTTCTTATTGGTTTTGTCAAAGTCCTTCAGCCCCAGATTGCTAACTCACATCATTTGCATAGTGGAGCTTTGTTCAGTGACAACCCCTTTGTTTTTGTTTCTGCTGCTTTTGAAATGGCTGTACACAAGGTAGCAGAGAGAAGTACCTGGAAGCAGAGCATCAGATGTCTGAAATTCAAAAGAAGTCATGTTTTCAACACGCTGTTGTGCTTATTTGTTGGGAAATGAATGAAAACTCTGAAAAACTAATACCCTGTTTAACAGATGGGAACCTGGATAACAGCAAAAGGCTACCTATTAAGGTTTTAATTGAATGAATCAGGAGTTGTTGGCAAGAAGCATTTCTTACAATGGAAAGTGCAATCAAGGAATAAGTGGTCTTGTTCCTCTCCCAGTCCAAGCACCATTCTTGCCAAAGTCACTCTTAGTTAAGAGGGATTGGTGTTTGATCCTCACTTTAGCTGAGGGGGGATGAGTCCTGCTCCTTTTCATAGAGATAGCAGTTTGCTGATCATAGGTTCCCATTTCAGTGAAACATCAAAGACTTCCCTTCCCATGGTTAGGTGAACTTTTTGGTTCTCTTCCTTTCGCTGAGAAGTCAGATGGGAATGTGCTCTAAGCCACACAGTGAAAAGAACATTAGTCGAGGTCTGCACAGGCCTGTTAACCCTTACCAGTGCTAATACTAATGACTATGTAATTAATTTGCATTTTAAAGACTCCTGAGGAGCCTGTTTCTGACCAGCGATCAATGCTGTATAAACAAACTCAGCAAGACCTTATCCCAGCCTAAAGGATTTACATTTTCAGAAACTATCCTGTGGTAGGGGCAGGTAAACCGACAGAGTTGAGTCATAACTACAGACAGAAGAAGGGTTTCAACCTTGCTCTTGGTCCTGTAGGGTTGGATTTAGAGGGTCCACACCACACTGGCCAGGTTATGTGCGAAAAGCAGCTGACACCCTTTGTATTCTGCAGAGAGACATAGGTGCTTAGGGTGCAAGCTGACTCACCCAAGGAGTGCTTCTGACCAGGTGATCACCTCCATGCCTCTGGCTGGATGGGTGGGCAGAGGCCAATGGGATGAGATTTAACAAGGCCAAGTGCAGGGTTCTCCACTTTGGCCACAATAACCCCAAGCAGCACTACAGGCTAGGAACTGAGTGGCTTGAAAGCAGCCAGGAGGAAAGGGGCCTGGGGGATACTGATAGATAGTAGCTGAAGCTGAGGCAGCAGTGTGCCCAGGTGGCCAACAGAGCCAGTGGCATCCTGGCCTGGATCAGGAACAGTGTGGCCAGTAGGACAAGGGAGGTTCTTGTGCCCCTGTGCTCAGCGCTGCTCAGGCCACACCTTGAGTGCTGTGTCCAGTTCTGGGCCCCTCAGTTCAAGAGAGATGTTGAGGTGCTGGAAGTGTTCAAGAAAAGCCTGGATGAGACACTTAGTGCCATGGTCTAGTTGACTGGCTAGGGCTGGGTGCTAGGTTGGACTGGATGATCTTGGAGTTCTCTTCCAACCTGGTTGATTCTATGGTTCTCTCATCTGGAGCTGAGATGTCCAATGTAGCTGTAGGTAGAGGTCAGCACTTTGCTGCATCCTTGATTTCATTATATGAATCACAGATGTAATGCCACAACAGGTATGGTTTCGTTTAACTGGAATATGTTCGGGTGCTGGGTGTTTCTGCCTTCCCTTAGAATGAGGAGGATTTGAAGTCACCCAGTGCCATCCAGGAAGCTGTCCAGGAGCATTAATGGGAGAAGAGCAGGGAATCCAGGTGGATGATCACAGTGAACTGCTAAAGCAGCAACAAGAATGTCTTCAGTTATTTGAGACCATTTAATCTTTTTGAATGAGTAATACAATATTTATAATATTATAGTAGCTGTAATAACTTGCTTAAAAATTAAAAATAGTTAATGGGTGAAGTGGGATGAGTGTGTTCAATACTTCTCTCTGAGCTGTTGCTGTACCTCCTGCTAGAAGAATTTTCTTCAAATGCATTAATTTCTCCTATTTTAACAACACTGACTAGAGCAAACACTCTGGCTCTGTATTCCCTTCTGGATGCATATCAGGCTGATGGTCTTTATAAAGGTCCCTGTCTCGTATGTGTCCTAGCTGTCTTCAGATGAATTGTCCCTAGCATGAGGAGGGCTTTTCAGTGAGATGCATTGATCTGGCAGCTCCCTTTCTGGGATGCAATGCTGGGTCTTTGGTGGTAGATGAATTTTGTGCATTATTTTATGTGTTTTTAGATAAGATTCCCTTAATTCCTGGGAGGTTAGGCTCAGACTTGGCCTGGCTCCCATGGAAGTGCATTTCTTGCAGTGCTTTCCCAATGCAGTAGAAAGCTCCATGGTGCTTGGAGAACCCAAACCACTGACTGTAGGGCATTGTTGGAGATATTTATGGACAGGAGACACTGACTGAGATTGGATATTGTTATGTAGTGCAAAGATTAGGGCAGACTATGGTGGGGGGTTGGAACTAGATGATCTTTGAGGTCCCTTCCAACCTAAACCATTCTATGATTGTATTCTAAGAAGTATGCTGAGGCATTTTATACAAGTAGCAGCAGTCTCCATAGCACTGAAGGCTTCATGCTTGGGTAGATCACATTGCTGTTGGTGAGAGGTGATAAAACACAAAAACCAGGGTCATCATCTACTAGAATGGCATGGAGATTTATACCCAAAGTTGATAGAAAGTATTTTGTTGCTCATAAAGATTGCTGTGGGCTTCAGTTTATTTAGTCTTGATGTAAAATGTAAGCCTGGCTACAGGCTGGGTTGACTGATGGGATAGGGAGTAAGGGAGATGATTCCTTAGATTGAAGAGACCTGCTTGGTGTGAGCAAACTTCTAAGAGTGCTGTCCTTTTCCCACTGAACTCATCTTTGCCTTCTCATATTTTTGACTGGTTGATCTTTGTCAGTGGACTGACCCTGCTGTGTAGGGTGAAGGCCAGGTGGAGCTATGTGTCATATTCAGAGCATCAGAGTTCAGTCCATACAATACTGTGATGTGAGGTAGTGTTGAAACATATTGTCTGGGCCAGATAAGTTGTAGGCAGAAAGCTGAAAAGAAGTTGATGCAGATCTTCGGTCTGCTTCTGTTAACTTCTTACACCTCTTGGAAATTCAGAGTGAACCTCTGCAAGAGGAAGAACCTGGGTAACTACAGGCAGCTTAGTCTGACATCAGTCCCTGGCAAATGAATGGATCTGAGAGAGGATTTAGAGAATTAAAGGTTGGAAAAATAATTAATGCCATTCAACATTCTTTTTTGGAGAATATGTCTTGTCAAACAAGCCTGATTTATCTGATGAGATTGCAAGTTTGGGGGCTAAGATAACTGTGTAGATCTAATCTACTTAAACTTCTGTAAGGCGTTTGATTTTATTCCACATGACATTGTGATTAAAATATTAGTACTAGATACTTTCACTGAAGCACATTTTAAATGTATTAAGAATCAGGTAACTGACAGACCTCAAAAAGTAATTGTCAATAGGGAATCATCACTGAATGGGAACTTATTTAAGGTAACTACAAGAATAAGTCAGAGCTTCCATGCTATTCATAGTTTTTGTCAGTAATTTGGGAGTAAATGTACAATTATTTCTGATAAAATCAGTGGCTGACACGAAGATTGCAGTGAGAATGAGGGCAGTAGGATACAGAGCTTTCAGTCACTTGGTTTAATTGTCCATGTTGAAACAAAGTTCAGAATTTCCTTTAAATCTAATTAAATCACAGAATGTCAGGGGCTGGAAGGGACTTTGAAAGATCCTCTAGTCAAACCCCCTGCCAGAGCAGGATCACCTATACCAGCTCACACAGGAACACGTCCAGGCAGGTCTTGAATATCTGCAGAGAGGGAGACTCCACAAATCCCCTGGGCGGCCTTTTCCAGGGTTCTGTTACCCTCACAGTGAAAAAATTCCTTCTGATGTTTACATGAAACTTCCTATGCCTCAGCTTCCACCCATTGCCCCTTGTCCTGTCGTCGGGCATCACCAAGAAGAGCCTGGCTCCATCTCCTGGCACTCACCCTTTACATATTTATAGACATTGATGAGGTCACCTCTCAGTCTCCTTTTCGCCAAGTTAAAGAACCCCAGCTCCCTCAATCTCTCCTCATAAGAGAGTTGTTCCATTCCATTAATCATCTTTGTGGCTCTGCGCTGGACTCTCTCAAGTAGTTCTATGTCCCACTTGAACTGGGAGCCCCAGAACTGGAGGGAGAACCTCTCTCAACCTACTAGCAACACCACTTTTAATACACCCCAGAATGGCTTGCCCCACCTGGCCACAAGTGCATGTTGCTAGCTCATGGTCAACCTCCCATCAAATAGAACCCCCAGATCCTTTTCCCCTTCACTACCTTCCAACAGGTCAGTCCCCAACCTATACTGACACTTGAGGTTGTTCTTTCCTAGTTGTGTCACTCTACACTTGCCCTTGTTGAATTTCATTAAGTTTCTTCTTGCCCAACCCTCCAGCCTGTCCAAGTCTTGCTGAATGGCAGCACAGCCTTCTGGTGTGTCAGCCACTCCACCCTGTTTGGTGTCATCAGCAAACTTGCTGAGAGTGCACTCTGTAGTCTCATCCAGGTCGTTAATGGATATGTGGAACAGAACTGGTCCCAGTTTTCATGCATTGGGAGAGGAGTGCAGCACAGAACTATCACATAGCCTGGGAAGTAAGTTTATGAGAACATTTTCAATCTGCTGGTCTCTCTAAAGAAAGGAGGCTTCTGTGGGGAGGAAGCTGTTTGCCTGCAGGATCCCTCAGCCTCCGTGTGGCAGCTGCACTGGTCCATGGCTCAGCAGCACTACTGTTTGAGAAGCTTCCCTCAGGAGGCTTCTGGTAAGAAACAACTTCTGTCATAGTGCTGCAGATTTGAGACTGGTTAAGTTTCTGTGTTTGGCTGTATATCTGTGAGATCTCAGGTATGTTTTCCCATTAACCTTTGCCTATTTGAGGCATTTGAAGATACCCCTAGAGCTTTATCACAGAAACATGGGAGTAGAGTTTAGCTTGAATGTGGGGCAAGGTGTGTCCTGGTGTTACTGGCTTTTAATTCTCTGTTAGCACCTCCAAACTTAAACTAGGCTATAGCAGTGAAGTGAAAACACAAAGGTACTGCATACCTGTGTCATGGCTATATTGTGTTACTGGCTTAACAAGTAAGAGAGGCTATTTGTAAGTGCAGAAGCCCCTGGAATCCATGATTACTTGCATGCTGCAGATGCATAGGCATGTGTTCTGTGACACACCAAGCTTTTTCTTCCTGATGAGACCAAGAGAGAAGAGTGTTCAGGGTTTTTTTACATTAGAGATTTTGAAAGGGCAGAGGAGGTAACATTTCTACTACTGTTTTTTGTTTGAGATGCATTGGCTTGTGCAGGTAGTGCTGGCACCTTCCTTATTTTCAAAACCTGAACGTAGCATCACAGGATTAGAGAGTTGCAGTTTAGGGTCAAAGGGACTTCTGGCAATCCAACAGTTAGCTCAGGGCCAACAAGAGCCATTTGCTCCAAGATGGAGATCTCACAGCCTGTCTAGGTGGTCTGTTTAAACATTTGACTACCCCCATTGTGGTTTTGTTTCTTTTTAATTTATCATCCATCTGGAACTTTCTATGTTCAGCTTCTGTCTATTATCTTGCCCTGTTCCTGTAGACCTCCAAGGGAAATCCATCTCAGGCTATTGCATCTTCCTGTTAGGTAGCTGTAGACAGTGATAAGATTTCCCCAGAGCCTTGTTTTATCTAGGCTGGAAACACCCTGCTCCCTCAGCATCTCCAGCTCCCTGACCTTCTTAGTGGACATCCACAGGACTTGCTGCAGTGTGTCAACATCTCTTGACCCATTCCAATAAAGTTGTCTCACAGGTGCTGAGCAGAGGCAAATGGTCATTTTCATCAAACTGCTGTTATGCTTTCAGAGGGGAATAATGAAAGAAAAAATATGGCTTTGTAAAGCAAAAGTTCGACTTTGCTGTAAAGCTTAGCTTTGCATAGAATCATAGAATCAGCCAGGTTGGAAGAGATCTCCAAGATCATCCAGTGCAACCTATCCCCCAGCTCTGCCAATCAACTAGACCATGGCACCAAGTGCCTCATTTTGCTGTTTGCCTGGGAGAAGAGGCCAACCCCCACCTGGCTACAATGCCCCTTCAGGTAGTTGTAGACAGCAATAAGATCACCCCTGAGCCTCCTCTTCTGCAGGCTAAACAATCCCAGCTCCCTCAGCTTCTCCTCATAGGGTTTGTGTTCCAGGCCCCTCACCAGCTTTATTGGCCTTCTCTGGATGCATTCCAGCACCTCAACATCTCTCTTGAATTGAGGGGCCCAGAACTGGACACAGCACTCAGGGTGTGGCCTGAGCAGTACTGAGCACAGGGGCACAAGAACCTCCCTTGTCCTACTGGCCACACTGTTCCTGATGCAGGCCAAGATGCCATTTGCTCTCTTGGCCACCTGGGCACACTGCTGCCTCAGCTTCAGCTACTATCTATCAGTACCCCCAGGTCCCTTTCCTCCTGGGTGCTTTCCAGCCACTCAGTCCCCAGCCTGTAGTGCTGCTTGGGGTTGTTGTGGCCAAAGTGCAGAACCCTGCACTTGGCCTTGTTAAATCTCATCCCATTGGCCTCTGCCCACCCATCCAGCCTGGCCAGGTCCCTCTGCAGGGCTCTCCTACCTTCCAACAGATCAACACCTGCTCCTAGCTTGGTGTCATCTGCAAACTTACTGATGCTGGACTCAATCCCCTCATCCAGATTATCAATAAAAATATTGAACAGGGCTGGACTCAGCACTGATTCCTGAGGGACACCACTGCCAACTGGATGTGGCACCATTCACCACCACTCTCTGGGCCCGGCCTTCCAGCCAGTTCTTCACCCATATCAGAGTGAATCTGTCCAAACCATGAGCTGCCAGCTTTGCCAGGAGCTTATTGTGGCAGACAGTGTCAAAGGCTTTGCTGAAGTCCAAGTAGACTACATCCACAGCCTTCCCCACATTCACCAGGTAGGTAACCTGATCATAAAAGGAGATCAGGTTGGTGAGACAGGACCTGCCCTTCCTAAACCCATGCTGGCTGGGCCTGATCCCTTGGTCATCCTGTAGGTGCTTTGTGATGGCACTCAAGATGTCCTGCTCCGTGACCTTGCCTGGCACTGAGGTCAGTCTGACAAGTCTGTAGTTTTCTGGTTCCTCCTTCTGGCCCTTCTTGTGGATGGGTATCACATTGGCCAGCTTCCAGTCTTTGGGGACCTCTCCAGTCAGTCGGGACCATTGATAAATGATGGAGAGCAATTTGGCCAGCTCACCTGCCTGCTCTCTCGGTACCGTAGGATGGATCCCATCAGGTCTCATGGACTTGTGAGGATCCAAGTGGCTCAGCAGGTCCCTTACTGCTTTGTTGTGGATTACAGGGGGACTACACTGGTCTCTGACTCCATCTGACAGCTCCAGTTGTCCTGGAGACAACCTGTCCCACTATTGAAGATTAAGGCAAAGGAGGTCTTAAGTAGCTCTGCCTTTTCCTTATCTTTTGTTATTATATTCCCCTCTCCATCTAATGAGTGGAGGTTGTCCTTATCCCTTTTTTTGCTACTAATATATTTACAGAAACATTTTTTATTCTCCTTAACAGCAGTGGCCAGCCTAAGTTCTGAATGGGCTTTTGCCTCTCTAATTTTTTTCCTACAAGACCTAGCAACATCCTTGAACTCTTCCTGGGACACCTCCTTGTTAAGCTGGCCTGTCTTCTAGGCTGTGTGGAAGCAGGAGAGACACCAGGCTTACACCGCTGTGATGCATCACGGTCAGTCTGTGTATTGAAGCTGAGCCTGATGCCTATACAGTGGAGTTCGGTACAGGGGTGTGTGCTTTTGATAGGCTTACATAGGCAGAGATGGGCTGTCCACACCCATAGAGGCAGACCTGACCAACTTCCCACTTAACCCCCCTTTGCAGCAGCTTAGCCACAACATTGCTTGTTCCCAGGGCTGACCAGCCTGCCCTCCTTGTGCAGCTCAGAACTCCCTCAGCTTCTCTGCTGACCTCCCAAGGCCACCCCTCTGCAGCTGTGCCTCCTCCTCAGTTACTCAATATTGCTTCCTCTCCTTGTTTTCTCTGACTATTCAGTTCTGCTCAATCCTGTTCAAACCCCAGCATCTCCCCATTTTTCCAAAGGTGATACACCCTTTTTTTCCTCTTTTAATTCCTTTAGCAATTCCTTGCCCATCCAGTCTGGCTGTCTCCCTTGCCAGGTCATCTTCTGGCACATAGGGACAGCCTGCTCCTGCACTTTCAAGAGTTCTTTCTTGAAGTAGGTCCAACCTTCCTGGACCCTTTTGTTTTTAAGGGCTGTTTCCCATGGAACTTCCTGAGTTAGTTCCTTAAATAAGCTGAAGTCTGCCCTTTGGAAGTCCAGTCTGGAGGTGTTGTTGATGCCCCTCTTTGTTTCTCCATATATTGAAAACCCTATAATTTCATGGTCACTGGACACCAGGCAGCCTCCAACCACCACATCCTCCACCAGCCCCTCTCTATTTGTGAGCAGCAGGTCAAGCAGTGTTGCACCCCTGGTAGGCTCACGTAACAGCTGGGATAGGAAGTTGTCCTCCACACACTCTAGGAGCCTTCTAGACTGCCTCTTATCTGCAGTATTAAAGTCCCAGCAGATGTCTGGCATATTAAAGTCTCCCACAAGAACAAGGAAAAGTAATCTTGGGACAGCCTCCAGCTGCTTAAAGAACAATAAATCAACCTCTTCTTCCTGGTTGGGTGGTCTATAATAGACTCCAACCAGGATGTCAGCCTTGTTGGCCTTCCCCCTAATTCCTACCCATAGGGACTCAACCTGATCATCCTTAATCTCCACTTCCATGACATCCAGAGCATCCCTAATATATAGGGCCACTCCTGCACCCCTTCTCCCTCATCTTTCTCTCCTGTAGAGGCTGTAGCCATTTATTACAGCACTTCAGTTGTGTGAGTCATCCCACCACGTTTCTGTGATGGTGACAACATCGTAGTTTCCCTCTTGTACCAAGGCTTCAGGCTGCTCTTATTCATTAGCCATGCTGTGTGCATTAGTGTACATACATTTCAGCTGGGCTGCTGGTTTTACCCCTATCTCTGGCCTACCACCCTCAGCCTCCTTCAGTTTGTCTGTAGTACTGTCATGGTTAACCGCCTTCCCCTTCCAGCCTATTCTAAAGCCCTTTCAACAAGCCCTGCCAGTTTGTGTGCCAGGATCTTTCTCCCACTCTGAGACAGATGTAGCCCATCTGTTGCTAGCAGACCCATGGCCATATGAAGTTCCCCAAGATCAAAGAATCCAAAATTTTGTTGGTGGCACCATCCTCTGAGCCACTTGTTAATCAGGCAGGATTTCCTGTTCCTCTCAGCACTCCAACCTGCAACTAAGGGTATTGATGAAAAGATTATCTGTGCCCCCTGTCCCTCAACTACTTTTCCTAGTGTCTTGAAGTCCCTTTTGATTGCTTTTAGACCTCCCGTATCGACCTCAGTAGGATCCCAGCATGTGGCTGTTTTAAAACCAGTAGAAGGAAAGTGAGTTTCAATCAGTCTAGAGCAAGGTGAGCCTCAGGGCAAACAAAGCAGCAGTGAAATGTGCTCTGGAGAGGTCCACCTAGCCTGGCTTGGCTAGGTCTCTGGGATTCTCAGCTATGTAACAGTGATGAGGCTGATGGGAGGTTCAGGTCCATATAACAGGGTGCATCAGGTTGTGCTCCTTTTCCCCCTGTGCTGCCTACTGCTTAATGTCTGGTACAAGCAGTTTCTCTTCTCTATTACCATTTGAAGGACTGGGGTCCATTCATAAACAGACCAACTACTAGCATGGCTTTCTAGCCACAAGTTTCCCTTAGCTAAAAGAAATCAGTCCCATTACTAAATAAATGATTAGACATCAATGATTTTCTGCCTTCTAGAGCAGAATTATTTGGAGGCACGAAGGGAAATTGTTTCAGCAGTATAAAACCACTGCCCTTTGCACTTGCATCTTTCCCACTGAGTAATTCTTCATTCATTGTTTACTTAATGAGAAGAGAAAGAGGTTAATTTATAAAACCCAATTAAAACAAAAAAATCAGTCAGAAGACTTTATTTGTGGAACAAAAACTTGAGTTAAGCGAAGAGTCTATCCATTAGTGCTGCAATTTGTGTCATGCTCCACTGAGGAAAGCACAGGCCTGCTAGTATTCTGCTCTTTCTGGTGAAGACCACAGGCTCTCTTCAGTGAGGGTCCAAGACAGAGATTTGCACCACGAGCTTTCTAAAAACTTTTCAGACTTGGTGAATTAATTTCAGTTCCTGGTCTGTGACAGGCTCAGCCTCTCAGGGGGTTCTTAAATTTAATAGATAGGCATAGGAATAATTGGCAGAGGTGATCTTGCTGCTGTCTGAATAATTTGTAAGTTCTCATGAACATCCACAGAGAGCTTCTGCATAAAAAGAGAAAGAGGGCCTCCTTAATTCATTTTCTCTGCTCTAGAGAACTCTGTCGTACTCATGTTATAATTTAGCAGTTTCTAGTCTATTTCTGTTGGCTAAAGGAAGTTGCAGAGATTGGAATGAAACCAAGGTGGAGAGAGAAGTTTTGCATTTCCCCTGGGTCTCCCATGGTAGCTGTTCTTCATTACTAGTCAGGGCAAGGCTGGAATCTCCACCATCCTGATCAGGTAGAGAAAGTTATGAGGAACTGTGCCATGATCTAAATGGGACCAGGTTATATCTGCATGGGTGATGGCTACTTGATGCTGGAGCTTGCTAGAGGCTAAAGCTCCTGTATCTCCCTCTTTCTTAAATGTCCCCCATTGAGGGGGCAGGGAAGACCTGGGCATGTGCAGAGCTATGCAGGGCTGTAATGGCTTAGAAAGGATGATCAGTTCATGAAGACACCTAGGAATCAAGCTTGATTCCTTTTGGGAAGCTGGAGATGACTGTGAAGTGTAGGCATTTATCTCAAGACTGTGACTGAAATTAAAGGAAATAGATAAACAAGGTTAGTTTCTTTACCAGTTACCCTGTAAATGTGGAGGCTTCACTGTCTCTCTTTACCTGATGCAGCATGAGGACTTCTAAGTCCCACCTGCTGCCCTGCTGACAGGCGCTTGGGAGAGTTTGTTCCTCATTAACTTCCCATCACTTATGTCAGCCAGTCCTAAACCTTGATTTCCAGATTGTGATATCAAGAGTGAAATGCAAATTGTGAAAACAAGTAGTAGAAATTAAACCAAACTGGTGCCATAGGGCATGTGTAGATTTTACTACAAAAGAAAAATGTGGAGCAGAAATGTTTTGCCCATCCTTATGTCAGGCAGGTTCATCACTCTTGAATGTAACCTGCAGTTTGTCTTCTGACATCATAGAATTTTACTTCTTAATTTTAAACATTACTTGTTTCTGTATGTATGTATTTCATGTATATGTAATACATATGCATAAAGTATATATATATATAAGTGTATATATAATGCATTGTGAATTAATATACATATATCACAGTATCACCAAGGTTGGAAGAGACCTCATAGATCATCAAGTCCAACCCTTTACCACAGAGCTCAAGGCCAGATCATGGCACCAAGTGCCACGTCCAATCCTGCCTTCAACAGCTCCAGGGACGGCGACTCCACCACCTCCCCGGGCAGCCCATTCCAGTGTCCAATGACTCTCTCAGTGAAGAACTTTCTCCTCACCTCCAGCCTAAATTTCCCCTGGCATAGCTTGAGGCTGTGTCCTCTCGTTCTGGCGCTGGCCACCTGAGAGAAGAGAGCAACCTCCTCCTGGCTACAACCTCCCCTCAGGTAGTTGTAGACAGCAATAAGGTCTCCCCTGAGCCTCCTCTTCTCCAGGCTAACCAATCCCAGCTCCCTCAGCCTCTCCTCGTAGGGCTGTGCTCAAGGCCTCTCCCCAGCCTTGTCGCCCTTCTCTGGACACGCTCAAACATCTCAATGTCCCTCCTAAACTGGGGGGCCCATATATATATATATATATATATATATGTATATGTATATATATGTATATGTATATATATGTATATATATATCTCTGAAAAGAATGTGTTGTTGTTGCTCTCACGTAGCTTTCTGGCACACAGAATTATATGCAGTATTTGGAAAGTGGGTTTCTTGAAATGCAGCCAGATCTGCTAAATATTTAAAGAACATTGTAATTATTGCTGTGAATATCTTTTAGATGCTCGGTGGAAAAAGTTGCAGATATTTTTGTTAGAACATGTATTTGTGACCTGTTCAATACATCACCTGTTTGTATGCCAGCTGGCTTCCTTTCAGAAATGTAGTATTGAGAAGATAGTTATATATATATACACACACACACACATATAATTTTGTTATCATTGTGATGTATCTGTATCCTGTTGTCATGTTTTAATGGCAGTCTGACCCTTCTGTAATATCTCCTGGAAATATTTGGGAAACATAAGACTGTGCTTTTTTGGATATATTGGCAAAATTATTCTTGGCTTCAGTTTGGGCATTCAAGTGATTTATTCTTTTTTCCCTCGCAATTCAAGCTTAAGTGGTGCTGCTTGCCAAGGGTTACATCAACATGGCAGTGCTCGTTTTGTCTAGAAGGTACATAAGCTGAAATGTCTGAAACTGTGGCTCTGGAGCGTGTTTGGGTTCCTGGAATGAACTGCAGAGCAGGTGGAGTCTGTGGCTGATAATGGCTCATAGAGCGAGCGTTGAGTCAGAGAGACGCCTCCGAACACCGTGTGCTTGCTGGCTTCTCTTTGTCTTCCCATGGAGTGACTTGAGGTTGGGGTTCTTCATCTGCTAATGCTGCAAGCTGCTTGTGCCTCACTTGAGGTTTTAAACGTTTCAGGATGTATGTCAGTTTTGATGGTTGTATTGTAGAACACTTCCCCCTCAACCAGCAGTCCTGTGCTCAAACACAACCAACTTCCGTAATGTGAACATTGTTTTGAAGGAAGTCAGGGGTTGTGTTGTTAAAGCTGAATGCAGTTAGAAGCAGCTTTAGCTCTTGTGTTTTTCTCCTCTGCCTCTGCAGCCCATTTCTGCTGGGGCAGGGACCACTATGTGAAGTGGCTGAGTGAGACCCAATGAAGCTCGAATCAAAGTTAGGATCTGTAAAAAAATCTCATCTGGTTCCCTAGCTTCTAGCCTTGGCAGTTAGCTGCATTGTCCACTTGGGTTTGTGTTTTAGCTTTTCTGGTTCATTTCTGAGAGCAAGGGCAGTGCATATTTTTAGTGGAAGCCAAGATACTCCAAAGTCTCATCCTTCCTGCAGAAATCCTCTAGGGATGAGGAACCCACCTCTGTGGTGGGCTCAGGCAGATCTCTTCCGCTCCTGAATTCTCCCTGGGGGAAGGTCCTGGTAATTTAAAAGTTACTTTTTGGTTTTTTTTGGTAGACTTTTGTGCTTAAATGTAGAAGAGCACAGTAGATTGGAGAGGCTGAAATTGCATGTCCGTAGTTCATGCAGGGGGGACTGTGGGCAGGACATCCTCAGCCCCTGCTGGTAGGGCTGTCATCCTGCCACAGCGAGCAGCCGGAGCGAGAAGAGAAAGCCGAGATACACAACCTGTAAATAGTCCATAAATACTGGGGATTTGGCAAGGAGGCAGCAGCAGTTTCCTCTCTCCCTGAAGATACCACCATATGCCCAGAGATGAATCTAGTTATTTCAGCAGCATTGGCAAAACTAGACTTCAGCTCCCCACTGCTCCTCAGCTGGCATGAGCACTCCCTCTGTCTTCTCAGAGCTGGGGTACTTCAGGATAAGGGAGGAGCAGGGAAAGAAGGGAAGAGCACTGTTGTGGGAGTACCAGGACCTCCAGTGATGACACCTGGAGAGCAAAGCAGGCAAGGTGGTGGTTATAGCAGTGAGCTTGGGTGAAGGGCGGTGCATCCTCATCCTCAGTGCACCACCTCCTGGACTCAGATTCGGGCTTCCCATCAGATTCTGATGGAGTTGTGTCCTAAGGTGGAATAGCTGTCGGCAGATCGCAGTTGCGACAGATGTATTACTGCACTGAGAGTATCAATTTATGGCAGTCAAAAGATCTAGGCATGTTCCCGTAAGCTTTCCTCACTTCCATGTGTTGTCCCAGTTAGGTGACATACAAACTGAACAGGTGCAAGAGACGACACTAGGCTTGCTGTGCACCTGCTTAGCACCTTGGGCCCTGGTGCTGTGCCCCAGACCACAGTGCTGCAAGGGGCTGCTGAAGTACTAAAACACAGTAGGGGCTTTTGTGTAGGTTTTGATAGTGGGAAACAAGCTGCTGCTACAGCACCTTCTCTGGAAGTCATTGTTTATTGGTTTGTGGCAAACCTCAGGTTCACAGTCTTCAGCAGCAGCACTTTTCTAGCCCCATGTTACTGCTACAAATGGAAGGTGCAAGCTGTGTTTTAGAATAATTTATTTTCTCCTTTATGAAGGGAGGAGGTGTTTCAAAGGGTGGAAATGTCAGAGCTGAAAATTCACGTCCAGCTCTTGGCTCCACTCTTCTGTACATAGCCCTTCTCTTTCCATGCCATTTGTCCATTGAAATTAATGCTTTAATAACCTCTGCAGTGTATTTTTTCAATGTTTTAAGTCACTTTTTGACTTTAGAGATTAAGCTGAAGTTCCCAGGTGTCCTTGAGGACTGTGAAAATGCCCAAGCTGGAGCATCACAGGCCCTTGAAAAGGGGGAAATACAGGAGATGGTGGTTTCTCTGGGGTTTGCTCACTTCATTAGCTGCGACTCCCAGGGGAGGGAACCCTAATCATAGAATCAACCAGGTTGGAAGAGACCTCCACGATCATCCAGTCCAACCTAGCACCCAGCCCTATCCAGTCAACTAGACCATGGCACTAAGTGCCTCATCCAGGCTTTTCTTGAAGACCTCCGGGGACGGTGCCTCCACCACCTCTCTGGGCAGCCCATTCCAATGGCAATCACTCTCTCTGTGAAGAACTTCCTCCTAACATCCAGCCTAGACCTCCCCTGGCACAACTTGAGACTGTGTCCCCTTGTTCTATTGCTGGTTACCTGGGAGAAGAGGCCACCCCCCACCTGGCTAAAATGCCCCTTCAGGTAGTTGTAGACAGTAATAAGATCACCCCTGAGCCTCCTCTTCTCCAGGCTGCACACCCCCAGCTCCCTCAGCCTCTCCTCATAGGATTTGTGCTCCAGGCCCCTCACCAGCTTTGTTGCCCTTCTCTGGACATGTTCCAGCACCTCATGTGCAATGCCTTGCTGCTCCTCTGCTTCTGGCAACTCATCCTGGCCTGCTGCTCTCCGAAGTTCAAGCACAGTCTCTTTGGAGTGGCCCTGGAGCTGTGAGTCTTCTGACTTACCTGGTGGGTTATTTTTCCTTCAGACGTAACCAGAACCTGAGACTACCACACACAGTACTTGTTGAACAGAAGAAAAATCAGAAGTATTGTAACCCAAATTGCAGTAGGTCCTGCATTTATTATCTTGCTCTGCCACTGTCAGCATCTCCTTAGCTGGGCTCGGGGTTGTCTAGATCCCGGCTGCACCTGCAGCATGTTCTGGGAAACTCTTCCTTTCTGCTGCCCATAGTTTCTTTGTTGCATTCTTTTTTTGAATAGGAGACAGTTGATTGGGTTTTCTTTAGTTTCAGTTTAGTGTGTGACCTGGCAGTGCTGCATGTTTCTTTTGTTGCTGGCTGCTGCATTTCAGGAACCTTCTAGCACTTTGAGCTGATAACCCACCAAAGCATCCCATTCTAAATCCATGAATCCAGTCTTCCTATGAGCCACTCCCCTCCTCTGCCAAGGTCTTGCTTCGGTCATGCCAGCCTATGGTGGATGTCGTGTTTGTCTGGAAAGCAGCGTTCTTGTTAGGCAGTAATTGTCACACTAATTGCTTCATGATAACTACATGGTATCAAGCAGGGTGCACATAGCAGATTCTCCTGCATATTATCCTGTCAGTTTGTCTGCCCTGACACCATTTGGGTGTCTGTTAACTGCCTGGGGATCTCACCTCTTACCATCAGTTTGTATACCTGCAGATGGATGGTGCTTTCTTTCGTTTGTGTCCAGATATGGTGTATCCCTTTTATTTTGTATCTTGGAGCCTTTAATTACTCTCAGCAAGTCCCTTTCACACTTTGCAAATCCTGTAGCAATTCCAATTTGAATTGCTTTCTCTGAGGCTTCTGTTTAGATGCATGCACCTGCTCTGGGATCCCACTGGTAATTGGGCTGTAATAGTTACGATCCTTTAAATGCACTTAAGGTACCGTGAGCTTTAAGAGCTGATAACAATGCAATCTGGCATCTCAGCACCACTTTTGTCTTGTCTCTGGGAAAAGCATTTTGATTTTAATTGTATTGTTTTGCCTCTTGAAGATTACAAATATTCACGCGTTGTAGAACTTGGATGTATCTAATTAAAATGCTACCCTGTGCTTATGTACTCATCCTGTAGGTCTGGGTCATGGGTTGCTTGCTCCTCAGTTCTCTCTCTGCCACCTCTCTGCTGATTTCAGTGGAAGTTTTGCCAGAACAATACCCTAGAAATGTGGCTCGTTTGAGCAGTCCTGCTCATTTGTGCACCAGCTCAGGCTAATGTCAAAGGGATAATAAACAAAAAACACTAAAAAACTTACTTGTCTTGTCCTTGCACAGAGGAAACTTTTGTCCTGGGTCTGGTCTAGCAGGGTAAATATGGAATTTCCTCTGGTTCATGTGTTACTTTGTATTGTGGGCTCAGTGGTTTAGTGCACATGGCAGTGTGTGGTTGAGGGTTGAGCTTTATGATCTTAGAGATCTTTTCCAGCCTTAATGATCTTATGATTCTATATCATGAACAGATCACAGTTTTTAAAGTTCTCTGCTGCCTTTGTTCCCCTCAAAGGAGAGAGAGAAAACAAAGAAAAGAGAAGGACGTCTCTCTCAGACATATCTCAAGAGGTGTGCAGCCTGTAGCATGCTGCTGCACTTAAAATATAAAAGTTCCAAAATTACATGTTGCAAGTGTGATAATGAACTGAAAGTAAAGATGGTTCAGTTTGCCATGAATTGTTCTTTGGGTCTTTAATTGGACTGAGATGAGCTCTCGTTGCAGTGCAAGAATGGATTTGCTTCAGGATTAGACAAATGTTGCTCAGCAAACCAGAGCTGCAGCACCCAAGTGGCACCAGGGAAACCTTATGCTCAAAGGGGCTTCCCAGGGTGAACTGAGGAAAGTCTCTGTGTGGGAGGGGAGACAGGAGCACCTGCAAGCCACCAAGATTCAGGAATTTATCTGCTGCTGCAGGAGGCCCTCTCCACTTTTTTGAACCACTCTCAGATGAACATCAGGTTAAGGTTGTTGCTGTGAGATGGAAGGCTTTACTTCACTCTAAAAGTCCTCTAAGCAGTTCTGAAAAGGAAAAGGGGATATGAAATGGTACTAATGGGAACTGCTATAATGGGTATTCTTCCTTCCAGCAGGAATTTAAGAACATATGATGTAATCCCAAGCAGTAATTAAACATCATGCAGCCATTTGCTTACTTCTCCCCACTTCCAGGGGGATGGGGAGAAGAATTGAAAAGGAAAAAAAATATAATGTAAAAGTCATGGGTTGAGATAATAGTTTAATAACTTAAATATAACATTAGTAGTAATCATAGAATAGAATCATAGAATCAACCAGGTTGGAAGAGACCTCCAAGACCATCCAGTCCAACCTAGCACCCAGCCCCAGACAGTCAACCAGACCATGGCACCAAATGCCTCATCCAGGCTTTTCTTGAACACCTCCAGGGACGGTGCCTCCACCACCTCCCTGGGCAGCCCATTCCAATGCCAATCACTCTCTCTGGGAAGAACTTCCTAACATCCAGCCTATACTTTCCCCAGCACAGCTTGAGACTGTGTCCCCTTGTTCTATTGCTGGTTGCCTGGGAGAAGAGGCCACCCCCCACCTGGCTACAGGGTTCCTTCAGATAGTTGTAGACAGCAACGAGGTCACCCCTGAGCCTTCTCTTCTCCAGGCTAAACACCCCCAGCTCCTTCAGCCTCTCCTCAAAAATAATAAAGCTGTCTGCTCATGACTTGGATGGATGGATGCTTCTCTGGGTTAAAAACTAGCTGGGTAGCTGAGCCCAGAGAGGGGTGGTGAATGAAGATAAATCCAGTTGGTATCTGGTCACTAGTGGTGTTTCCCAGGGCTCATTAGCAGGGCCAGTTCTCTTTTGTATCATTGTCGATGATCTGGATGCAGGTGACACCAAGTTGGGTGTAAATGTTGATCTGCTTGAGGTCAGGAAGGCTCAGTAGGGAGATCTGGGCAGTCTGGGTTGATGGACTGAGGTCAGTTGTATGAGGTTTAAAACACAAAGCCAAATGGCAGGTCCTGCACTTGGGTCACACCAGGACATTGAGTTGTTGCATTATGTCTGGAGAAGAGTAGCAAAGCTGGTGAAAGGTCTAGAGCACAACTCTTCTGAGGAGTGGTTGAGGGAACTGGGTCTGTTTAGTCTGGAGAAGAGATGGCTGAGGGGAGACCTTACTGCTCTCTACAGTTACCTGAAAGGTGGCATTTGGTCTCTTCTCCCTAAGTATCAGATGACAAAATGAGAGAAGATGGCTTGAGATTGTGCCAGGGGAGATTTAGACTGTGTATTAGGCAAAAGTTCTGTATGGAAAGAATGGTCAGACATGGAATAGGTTGCTTATGGAGATGGTGGAGTCAGCGTCCCTGGAGGCGTTAAAGAAACATGTGGAGGTGGCACTTTGGGGCATGATTTAATGGCCATAGTTGTCTTTGGTCTTGATGATTTTAAAAGCCTTTTCCAAATGAAACAATTTTTGCTTCTATGAAAATGACACAACCCCCCCCAAAAGAGCACATGGTGCACAATGCAGTTGCTCACTACTTGTTGACTGATGCTTGAGCAGCTATTGGCACCTCTTGGCCAACTTTCCTCACTTTATCTACTAAGTGTGATATCCTGTGGTGTGGAATATGCCTTTGGCTGGTTTGGGCCAGCTCCCTTGGCCATGTTCCTTCTTAGCTTCTTGTGCACCTGCTTACTTGCAGAGCATGGGAAGCTGAAAAGTCACTGACTTAGGATAAGCACTACTTTAGTTACAACTAAAACATCCATGTGTTATCAGCGTTATTCTCACACTGAATCCAAACCACAGCACTGCACCAGCTACAACGAAGGAAATGAACTCTGTTGCAGCAGAAACCAGGACAGGTCCCAAAGCAGAACCACCAGTGGCTCGGATAACATGTTGCATCCAGGACAGTACTTTCCTTAGTAAAGTGATTGTGCTTAGGCTCCCTGAGAGATAGAGCTGGAACTTGTTTGACTTAGCATAGCGTGGATATAAAGAGAACTTGAACGTGGGAACTGTCCTTTAGTGGTCTCTTTAAAGCCACAACCATGATCATGTGATGAACTTCTCAACCTGCTGCAAGGAGATATATTGTATCAGTGATTCTCATTAATGCCAGTGGGAATTACTCAGAGCTGTACCAGTGCTTCACTGTAAGAAATGTGCTCTGTCAGTTCACTATTAATGTTTGAAGGAAGTCCAAGCAGAGCCACCTTCTCTGAGTCAAGTTGGCATAAACCAGAGATATTTTTTGGAAGAAAAAGAAATCTGTTATTTCAGTCTTTTGGGAGGTTATAGGAAGGTGAACCATTCGTACTTACAGATCCTCAAAAATAAATTCCTAATCTATGTGGTATGTTAGCTGTTCCCATGATTATCACTGCAGATGCTTAGCTACTATGTGCTGCTTACTGATGGGCAACAGCCTAGCTCTAGTTTTAGGTGCTGCTGACCATCTCTGCTGGCCCACTCAGCCCCAGGACTTCAATTCTGCCTGTTTCTCACCACGGGACAGGAAGAGTTGGTTTCATCCTGCTTGTAGTTACATCCTGTAATAAAATGGGATGAGGAGACTACAGGCAGCAGAAGAAAGGGATAAGTGAAATCAGAACTTGTGATTTTAGTCTAGTGAAATATCTCGAAAGAGCTTGCTGTGTTTGAAGTGGCCATTGAAGTGAGCAAAAAGGACTGTGTATATATGTGAGCTACAGAATGAGGCCAGTATTGACCTCTGCTTGATGTTTCTGGGTTACTCATCATTCCTCTGTTCGGTTTGTATCAGTAACAAGCTTTCATGCTGGTTTCTTCACATTCTGGCTTTATGTTTTTTTGGCTAAAGTTGGCATGAAGTTAAAATCTGAGTTGCAGCAGCAAGTGTTATTTTAGGTATGGGTCCTGTCCTGCATTGTACCTAGTACAGCTGTGCAGCCTTTGCCTCTGGCTCACCTTCTTCCCATGGATTGCAGGGCTCAGGGTGTGTCTGTTAGCTGCATGTTGCTGCATTGCATGCCCCATCCCCACAAGACCTGTGGCTGATTGTTGATAAGCTGTTACAATTCATTTTCTTTATGATTCTTACTATCATTATTACAGATTTTTTACAGAAGCTCTTTCACTTAAATGAGAGAAAGTAAAATGTACTATTCCTGACAGATACTGGCAGCTTCAAAACAACACAGAATGTGGGCATTGCGCCCCAGCAATGCCACTGGCTTGGAAGAAGGTTCACCAAAGCAGATGAGTCTTGCCCCTTGCCCTGCAGATGATTAATGCCAAAGCTAACCTTTATAACAACACGTTGCAGCTGACTGTTCCAGGGTTACCCACTGGGAAGGTCCATGCCCAGGGCTGCACAAGCTGAATTTCATCAGTTTTCATGTCCGCAGCAAGTAAACTGGTGAGGTAAAAGTTTGTGCTAGGGCTGGTTTGTTGCAAAGCTTCTCCAGGGTTTATTTGAAAAGCTGGGGCTCTTGGAGATCATCAGCTGCTAGATTAGTGAGGCAGAGGGTGATGATATATCCTTTCAATGTGCCTCCCTCTAAGGTGTATTCAGAGCCGTAGGTGGAGTGTGGAGCTAGAGAAAGTGCATTTCAGTTTCTCAGCTGAGCAGTGGCCAAGTCCCAGCCCAGTGTGCATACGTCTCACCACTCCTGTATGGGGCAGTTACTCAGATTAGGGGAAGTAGGCATTAAAATGTGCATTTTTAATACCTCAACAGAAATAACAGAATACTGAAATAGAATCCTATAATCAACCAGGTTGGAAGAGACCTCCAAGATCATCCAGTCCAACCTAGCACCCAGCCCCAGCCAGTCAACCAGACCATGGCACCGAGTGCCTCATCCAGTCTTTTCTTGAAGACCTCCATAAAAAAATCCTATTTGATTCTCAAATTCCCCAAGCACCCTACTACTGTTACCATCTCTGCTGCACGACTGTTAGCACCAGGCAGGCCTCACCAGGAGCACTGGGCTCCTAAGGTTGGACCAACTTTTCGACTGCTGTGCTAGTTAAACCTGACTGAAGCTGATCCTGGCTGCAGGATATGTAAGGTCTCGGGAGCCTGGCTGAAGTGTGGTTTCCTCTCAAGTGCAGGTGTGGGTCAGTGGTGGCAGCTGGAGATAGCTCTAAGCACCCACTGGGCAAACCCAGAGGGAGGGCAGGTGGTTTTCAAAAAAGGAGAAAAGATATTTTTATTCCAGCAACTAAAAGTCATTGGTATTTTGATTTTCTTAGCAGCTATTTATCTGAAACAGTTGGGAGAAAAGCTGTCTCTTTATTAAATATTTAACACCCTTGCCTTCAGCTGTGGGCTGAGAAAGCTCCCAATCCACATGTGAGTCACCAAGAACTCCTCCAACAAAACCAGATGAAGTCCAGATTGGAGATCGCTACAGGAAAAAAAAGTTTGCTGATTTGGAAGAAGGCCAGAATGGTTCACATCTCTCATATATCTCAAAGCAAGCACAGCAGTCACTCTGGTGTGTACATGGATGAGGACATGTAGAATCCCAGATTTTAAGTGGAGATCTCAATATGCTAGGCAGCATCACACCCTGTATAGTGCAGAGACGCAGTGCTCCCGGTAACTGGGTTACCACCATTGAGATTTGTATGCAGACACACCAGAAATGGCAAGACATAGATCTGTTTTCCTTAGCAGTAATTTACCAATGGAACAAACTACTATTTTTAATCTTAGTCTGCTTCATTTTCACCTCCAGCCGTCAGCTGACATGTATCTCTCTATAAAGCAAGGAGAAACATGTTTGAAGGTGCCCTGCTCTCCCAAGACAACAGCCTGGGGACTTGTCTTACTATCACAGAATCGTAGAATCTTTAGGTGGAAAGGGAACTCAAAGATCATCCAGTTCCAGCCCCCCCTGCCATAGGCAGGGACACCTCCCACTAGAACAGGTCACTCAAGGCCTCATCCAACCTGGCCTTCAACACCTCCAGGGAGGGAGCATCCACAGCTCTGGCTCATCTCTGCAAGACTTTGACTGCATTATTTTGTCCCCAGCATGCTTCGGGGCAGCAGGTTGAGAGCCCTTATTAGTCCCCCATTGGTCCCACATGGATGTGTCCTCCCACACCTTGCCACGTGGAAGCCTGATGACTTCATCCCACTCCCCCTTCACATCCCGTTTAAAGCCCTGTCAACAAGCCCTGCCATCTCCTCTGCGAAGACCTCTTTCCTCTTTGAGAGAGGGGTCTCCTGTTTGGTGTCAACAACCCTGGTGCTGTATAGATCATACCATTGTCAAAGAACCCAAATTTATGGTGACAACACCATCCTTGGAGCTGTGTATTAAAAGATGTCTCTGCTATTGGTTGAAATAATAGAAGAGAAGATGATTTGTGCCTCTGAATCTTTACCACTTGTCCCAAGGCCCTGAACTCTTTTTATGTTGTTCTGGGACTAATAGTCATTATTTCTTCTCCTCCTGCATGCAAGATCAATAATGGGTAGCAGTCTGTAGAGCACACAGGGCTAGGAATTTTCCTAGCAACATCCCTAACCCAGGCACCAGGTAGGCAGCACACCTCCCTGTGAGAGAAGTCTGCCTGACATATTGGTCCCTCTGTTCCTCTCAGAAGTGAATGCCCTAAAACTATTCCTCTCCTTTTTTGCTTTGTTGCACTAATCCTAATTCTCATTGCTGGCTGACATGTGCTGGGCAAGTGAGCAGGTGGACTTTCCCCTCCATCCTCCTCTGCCTGATCCTCAGTTTCTAGTGCCCCACATCTGTTGTGCAAGAGCAGCTGGTAAGACTGAGAAGATTGGCAGGGGGCTTTTCTGCCCCTAGTAGGGGGGGGACCTGCTTTCACTCCCCCTCATCTCCTGGGTTGCCTGTATTACCCGTTTTGTCTGGGTAGCAAGAGGAAATGGAATCCTCTACTACTTGTGCAGCCCTCAACTGCTGCCCCTCCTTCTGGGATGGTACAGCCTGGCTTCACCAATCAATTTCCCTTTCACAATCCCATATAGACCTTAGTCTCTCAACTTCCTCCTTTAGCCCAGCCACCATACTGAGCAGATCACTCACCTGCTCACACCTCACACAGGTTTCATACCCACCACCTTCCATTCCAAATGCTAGGCTCAGGCATTCTCTGCAGCTGGGGTCTGGACACTCACATATTTGCATGAGGCACCAGTCTGGGTGCCCACAGTTTTCTTAGCCACAGAGAGCATTTCTTAGTCTTTAGAGAGCATGAATGCAAACTCCTGCAAAAAACAGTGCATGGCAGCAAATCATGATAGGGATGATTGTGATAAAACAGATGACAAAATAGGTTATGGCTAAAGTTGAATCTGTCTTAGCACTACTGGTTGTGAGTAGTGTTGTGCACTGTGCTTCTGTGTGTGTGTGGTGCTTGTAACCGACTGCTGTTTATTTCTGTTGAAGTGATAGGAACTGAATGAGTAAAATTAAGATGAAACTTTTTTGGCATGTTTTCTCCCTTTGGCCAAATTGTTTTCAACATCCAAATGAATTATCTGCTGCAGAGACAGATGGCAATCTCTGTCCCATAGCCAATTACAGAGACATCTCCAGCAGTGGTTTTACACATCTTTCCACTGTGGGCCACTTAAAAACTTTTCATGGCAGTGTGGGTTCCTTGTGTAGCAAATGTACATCTGCTGACAAGACGCTTACTCCACCTCATTACTGCTTGCAGATACTTTAAATGTGGTTCTCAATATTTTTGTTGGTACACAGAGGTAGCTTATATGTACTTTGAAACTGCTTCTGCAAGGAAGACATAGATGTAAATCAGTTTTCTTAGACTATATGCTCTGAGTACTTTTAAACAACCTATTGTAGTTCATGGGCCTGATTCTGATTTCAAAGTAGTGATTATATGTCAGCTTGTGTTAAGGCTACTTCTGATTTAATACTGTGTAAATAAAATCTTTGTTTTTCCAGATGCTGAGCTTAGAATTACAGGCTTTATAGGTCTCCTCTGCCTGCCTGAGAATGGTGCTTGTTGAAGGTGAGGAGTATCACCAGCAGTATTTGTTATGGCTTAGCAACAGTTGAGCAGCACTAAGTGGCCACCACGTTCTGGCTCAAGTCACTCGGCCCTTTTGCTCCTTTGACCTCCTCTGCCTTGTGCAGATGCACGCCTGGCTTTTGGGTAGCCAAGGTAAATGGATATGACTCCTTCTGTGTTTGGCCTCTACTTTCTGAGAGATGAAAATGAGATTGCTTAAAGTCAGTTTGAACACTAAAGACTGAAAGCGGTCGGATACCACTTTGACATACATTCTGCAACTACGTGGAGACAAGTTGGTTGTCCTGGTTTAGGCTTAGTAGCTGGAGTAGTGCTGTGCTTTGGAATCAGGATGGGATTTAGTATGAGAAGAATGCTGATAATATGCTAATGTTTTTAGTTGTTGCTAAGAAATCAAAGACTCTTGAATTTCCCATGTCTTGCTAGTCTGCAGGTACCTCAGAAGCTGGGAAGGAGCATAGCCAGAGCAAAGGACCCAAAATGGCTGATGAAGTACACTATATTATACAACATCATGCTCAGTATATAGATGAGAGTTGGCCAGGGAGCTATTTCACTCTTTTCTGGGGTTGTGGTTTCAGGATTTTCCCTGCTCTGGGGTTGCCAGCTGAGAATGGGCTGTGCATTGGTTGGTGGGTGGTGAGCAATTGCATTGTGCATCACTAATTTGTATGTCCTACTGTTACTCTTACTACTACTAATTTTTAATTTCATTTACTAAATTATTTTTATCTCAACCTATGAATCTCCTTACCCTCCCATTCTCTTGTCCTCTCTCTGGGGCAGGGGAGGATGAGTGGCTGCATAGTGTTTGGCTTCTGGCTGGGTTTAAACTATGACAGTGGCCAAGAGATAGTTTGTACCAGCATTATGGAAAAATGCTAAGACTCTCTTAAAAACTCATTGCTTAGATGTGCTGCAACAGGTACCTGGGTCAACATGTGTATAAGGTCTGCTCACAGGGAGGAGGTGATGTGGCCATCCACCTGCACCTGAGCTGGCTGATAAAGCTGGCAACCCATGGCTCAAATTGCCTAATACTGCAATTGCCAGCCTTTGATGAAAGGCAGGTTCATTTATCAGATTGTTGAGCATTAGGGGTAGGGGGTTAGATGAGCAGTGTAATCTTCTACTAACATTCTTTTGATCTGGAGATGGTGCTTTGTTAAAGTGCTCTTCTCTCTCTGGCATTGCAGTGGTCTGTTAAGGGATGACTATCCTCCACCTTCATTTGGAGATAGTAAGGCTGCTGCTGACCTGATGTTTGTGAAGGTCACAGCTGCACCGAGCAAAATTAGTTCTGTGCAAGACAGTTAAGGAGATTGGATTTTCTCAGTTGTAGATGATTTGCTTTCATCTAGTTTCTCTTTACAAAGCCATTTAAAGTCGATTCCCCTCTCCCCGCCACTATTTGGGAAATACCAAAAGGGGGAAGGTTTCTCCCTGGGCTCTGATTGTGCTTTGAGCTCTATCCTCACACCTTTCCAGAAGAGTGTATGGGCAGAAGCTGAGCTGGAATTTGTAGTTGCTCTGGAGTTTCAGGCTGTATTTCATCCTGTCACAAATGCTGCAAGGCCAGTAGGGATGGTCTTCCCCTGTACCAGCTGACTGTAGCTCTATACTGTCTGCTCTGAATCAGGACCCTGCAGTGACACATCTGCATATTCCTGGTAATGTTGCTGCAGATGTGGCTGAGCCTATTTTCAATCCAGATTTTTTTTTTTCTTTTTGGCTGAAAGTCTCAGCAGATTTTGGAGCCTAATGGAGCCAGTTAATTAAGAGTCAAAAGGCAGGCAAAGCCTGTGACTTCTAATCAGGAAGAAAAATGATGTTGAAGTGAAGAGAGCACCAGATTTTGGCAACTTAAGTCTAGTCACTAGGAAACGTGCCAGGTAACATTTCTGTACTGGCAAATCATGGCATATGGTCAAGTGTGAGAAGCCTATTAGCTGTCAGTATGGTGAGGCACCAGAGTGAGAGCAGTTTCCACCCAGACAGTGACTTTGCCAGTGGGATTTAATTATGGCAGCTTTGCCTTTTGCCCTGGAAAAAGCCTCTCCTTTTCCAGACATCCTCCTGGTTTCATTCTCTTTCACTGTAATTGTGGTGAAACCTGAAGTCTACAACTATTGCTGTCTGGTGAGTTTGGGAAGCAATACTGGAGGTTGTGGCAGACAACCAGCACAGGGAGATACTGGTGGTGGATTCTGCCCAGTTCAACTCCACAGGGCAAGTGAGTAAATTTGATACAAGATTTACTTGAAGGTCTGGGCAGAGGCAAGGAGCTTGTGAAGAGGATATTTCCTTCTTTGCAAAGTCACCTTCAGCCTGCTTATAAAATCCATGCCTCCTGGAACTATAGGGAAAAGGAGATATCACAGTATCACAGTATCACCGAGGTTGGAAGAGACCTCATAGATCATCAAGTCCAACCCTTTACCACAGAACTCAAGGCTAGACCATGGCACCAAGAGAGCTGCTGTGTGTTATGTTCCCTTCTCCCCAAAACTGTAGGTGAGACAGAGTTAAAAGCAGATAAGCCTTGACTGCTCCCAGTGCTCCGTGTCTTTCCTATCTGGATAGCAGCACCACTTGGTCCTATGCAGCAGGGTCCAGCATGGCTTGGGGAGCCAGGACAGCTACAAAAAGGTCTGTGTCCAATGTCTCTGGGGCCCTGCTTGTTGCAGTTCCCTTGTGCCAGGCAGGCCTCCTTGATTCCGTCGCACTTGTCAGCTATGTTGACACAGATTCTGACTGACTCCAGGATCATGGCACGCTGCACAGAAACACAGAATTAACCAAACTGGAAAAGGCCTCTAGGATCATCGAGTCCAACCTATCACCTAACCCTTCTAATTAACTAAACCGTGGCACCAAGTGCTTCATCCAGCCTCTTTTTAAACACCTCCAGAGATGGTGACTCCACCACCTCCCTGGGCAGACCATTCCAATGCCAATCACTCTCTCTGTGGTAAAGGGTTGGACTTGATGATCTGTGAGGTCTCTTCCAACCCTGATGATACTGTGATACTGTAATTTCTTCCTAATGTTCAGCCTAAACCTGCCCTGGTGCAGTTTGAGACTATGTCCTCTTTTTCTGTCATTGGGTGCCTGGGAGAAGAGACAAACCCTTGCCTGGCTACAACTTCCTTTCAGGTAGTTGTAGACAGCAATGAGGTCTCCCCTCAGCCTCCTCTTCTCCAGGCTGAACAGCCCCAGCTCGCTCAGCCGCTCCTCATAGGGCTGCGCTCCAGCCTCGTCACCAGCCTTGTTGCTCTTCTCTGGACACATTCAAGCACCTCAGTCATGCAGATTGTCCCATAACTGATGCTCCAGTGTCCTAGGGTAGAAACTGTGGCAGAGCAGAAGCACCAGATCAGCCGACTATAAATTAATCCAAATCAAGATTTTTTGATTCCACTTTCTTTTCTAAAAGCTTTGGTGACTTTCATTTTCCTGCACTGCACTGAAAACATGCAGTGGTCCTGGTTTGTCTTTTTTCTTTCTATTGGCATCTCCCCTTATATTACACCAGTATGTCCTGTACTGCCTTGCATCAGCAGCCTTTGTGCTTCAGAACAGGCATGAGGATTTTAGGTTTTCAGTTCAGGCAATGTTATATTAGGGGTATGAATCATAGAATCAACCAGGTTGGAAGAGACCTCCAAGATCATCCAGTCCAACCTAGCACCCAGCCCTAGCCAGTCAACTAGACCATGGCACTGAGTGCCTCATCCAGTCTTTTCTTGAACGCCTCCAGGGACGGTGCCTCCACCACCTCCCTGGGCAGCCCATTCCAATGGGAAATCTTTTAATGTCAGAATGTGTCTCATCTGGTATTAATTGGTGGGAAATGATGACTCTAATTTGCCAATTTGATTGTCTGGGAAAACCGAAGAGAGTGTAACATAATAAAGGAATGCCTGTTAGTCTTTTGAATTGGCCACCAGCTACTGTCTACTAAAGTGGCTTGTTTCAGGGTGCTGTGAACAGCTTTCTGAAAATACTGGTATTTGTGGAACAGAATTACTACTTGAGAGGGCCATGGCCAAGGCATTTCAGACCCACTGAGGGGAGGATGTGGCCTGAAGAAGTCCTGGGGCCAGTGGTGGCTGAGACCTACCTGAGGTCCTACAGGCCATCCACTCTTCCAGTGGAGAGAGAGGAGGCTGCTATTCAGTAATAACCCTGGAGGAATGACAGTGTATGTGCTGGTCCCATCTTCTGCTGTCCTGGGTGCGGGGACAGAGGAGCAGCCTGCTGAGGAAATGGCCTTTGCTCTCTACCTGGTGTGGTCTTCTGCGTGTAGGTTTCTGTGCTAGTTTGAAGCAGGGTAGAATGTTTTGGTGAGAAGAACTAGGTCATAGGCTGTGAAAGGAAAACAATGGTGATGTCTACTCCCCTCAGAGTCTTGCTGAAGAAGAAATTAAAACATTAGATAACACTCTGGCCATTTTGACTCACTTTCTGGCTGGGTTCTGACTGAGCTGCATCTCCCAAACCTCACCTTCCATTTGGACTAACCCACTTTTGCTTCATAACCTCTTGGCTGAACCTCTATTCTTCTTTAGGACTGGGGTAAGGTTGAGAGGGGCAGGGGGAAGGTGCAGGGGTGGTTAAGAGCCCCTCCTGGGGACTCAAGTTTCTGGGAGGGGAGTTGTGCTTCTGTATTACTTTTACCTTGTCTATTTCTGTCTATAAGTGTATATTCTATAAATATCTGCTTGTATATTGTGCTAGCTGTAAATAAATAGCTTCATTCATATTCCCAGAGCTGGCTGAGACTAGTCTCGGTGACTTCTAAAGTGAGTGGGAGTGGAGAACACCCAAACCATCACAGTTTCTTAGCCACAGCACAGGCTACTGCTTTGTTGATGCCCAGCATATTTGCCCACTTTAATTGTTTTAATTGTTATTACTGAACATCAATTATTTCCAATGCAAGCTGTCCAAAAGCCCCAATCTTTTCAGACTTGCTGATAGGGACACAAGGAAAAGAAGTCAGGTTCTTCCTGGGAGTGCAAAGGAAAAAGTTTGTCTTGCAGGCAGAATGTGGATCAAACCTAAATTGCCGATACCCTTTGGCAGGGCACTGTCTCTCCATCCTGATAACCCTATCTGAGTGTCATAGAATCATAGAACCAACCAGGTTGGAAGAGACCTCCAAGATCATCCAGTTCAACCTAGCACCCAGCCCTACCCACTCAACCACACCATGGCACTAAGTGCCTCATCCAGGCTTTTCTTGAACACCTCCAGGGATGGTGCCTCCACCACCTCCCTGGGCAGCCCATTCCAATGCCAATCACTCTCTCTGTGAAGAACTTCCTCCTAACATCCAGACTAGACCTCTCCCAGCACGACTTGAGACTGTGTCCCCTTGTTCTATTGCTGGTTGCCTGGGAGAAGAGACCAACCCCCACCTGGCTACAGCCTCCCTTCAGGTAGTTGTAGACAGCAATGAGGTCACCCCTGAGCCTTCTCTTTTCCAGGCTGCACACCCCCAGCTCCCTCAGCCTCTCCTCATAGGGTTTGTGTTCCAGGCCCCTCACCAGCTTTGTTGCCCTTCTCTGGACACCTTCCAGCACCTCAACATCTCTCTTGAACTGAGGGGCCCAGAACTGGACACAGTACTCAAGGTGTGGCCTGACCAGTGCTGAGTACAGGGGAAGAATAACCTCCCTTGTCTCTAACAATATGGGTCTCCACTGCCTTTCCAGCTGATGTACAGTCAAAGCAAAAGAAACTGGTGGCAGTGCATGGTTATTTGGGTAGCATATGTAGCTGGTGACAAGCCTCGTAGCTCTTCTATTGGAAGACAACTGTGTATTTGTGAAAATAGACTTTTTGAGGATCAAATGCCAGGTGCTTATTTGAGTTGCAGAAAGCCCTGAAACATGCCAGCTCTGGAAGAAGCTGATTCTGAAAACTGACACGTTCTGTATGACTATTCCAGTATATGCCATCTGTCAGTAGCATATCCAAATATTTATGTATTTTGATTATTGTGACTGCTATGCAGATACTGAGGCTCATAAATAATTTCATTTTCAGCAATCATTTTATTGCTCTTCCATGGCTTGATAATAATATCTTGCATGTGTCTGTTCAGGCTCTGATATAGGGAACAGAGTCACTGTGTGCCTGTGCAAGTGACACTCTTCACACAAAGAGCCTGTGGATAGGGGGTGCCTGAGCCCATGTCCGCTATGGGTCTGCAACAGCTCCCACTCAGTTCATCTCCTTGGGATTCAGTCTGTTCTGCACTTTCATTCAACTCAAACCCTCCTTGTCAAGTGACTGTGCTTAGATTGGCAAGTGATTTAATATGACTAATTATGCTTAATGCAGATAATGTCTTAGAATCAAAATAAAGAGTGGATTGCAAACAGATCCCTAAAGGGCACGAGGCACAGAACTGACACCGTATTTGTTTCCAACAACATCACTGAAGTGCTAACAGCTGCTTAGCCCTGGCAAGAGTGGCCTCCTTGTGGACTTTTCCAGAAGAAGGGTGAAGTGCGTCATAAGCACATTATTGCTGATAATAGTAATTATTATAGTAGAGCTTTAAATGTTTTGTGTAATATTTTTATCCAAATTTTGCACCTCTGCAAGCACTGGCACAGAGAAACAGCCTCATTGGCTTGGAGGAATCATAGAATCATAGAATCAGCCAGGTTGGAAGAGACCTCCAAGATCATCCAGTCCAACCTAGCACCCAGCCCTACCCACTCAACCAGACCATGGCACTAAGTGCCTCATCCAGGCTTTTCTTGAACACCTCCAGGGACGGTGCCTCCACCACCTCCCTGGGCAGCCCATTCCAATGCCAATCACTCTGTGAAGAACTTCTTCCTAACATCCAGCCTAGACCTACCCTGGCACAACTTGAGACTGTGTCCCCTTGTTCTGTTGCTGGGTGCCTGGGAGAAGAGGCCATCCCCCACCTGGCTACAATGCCCCTTCAGGTAGTTGTAGACAGCAATGAGGTCACCCCTGAGCCTCCTCTTCTCCAGGCTGCACACCCCCAGCTCCCTCAGCTTCTCCTCATAGGATTTGTGTTCCAGGCCTTTCACCAGCTTTGTTGCCCTTCTCTGGACACCTTCCAGCACCTCAACATCTCTCTTGAATTGAGGAGCCCAGAACTGGACATAGTACTCAAGGTGTGGCCTGACCAGTGCTGAGTACAGGGGCAGAATAACCTCCCTTGTCCTACTGGCCACACTGTTCCTGATGCAGGCCAGGATGCCATTGGCTCTCTTGGCCACTTGGGTACACTGCTGCCTCATCTTCAGCCTACTATCTATCAGTACCCCCAGGTCCCTTTCCTCCTGGCTACTTTCCAGCCACTCAGTCCCCAGCCTGTACTGCTACTTGGGAGTCACTGCTGGCCTTTGGGATGGCCTTGGCCCTGGGTGCAGGACTGCTGCCCCTCTCTTTGGACCATGTTGCTCTCTCCAGCTACTTCAGAAGTAGAAGATATGTCCCCTCCCTATCCCTGACTTTGTTTTCATAAACATTAGCAAAGAGACTGCATTAGATGGTGAAGGGCACTGATGTGAAAGCTGATTTGACTGTTACTTCTTTGAAAAGCAATTGTTAAACTGAAAAAAGGAAACTACAAGCTGTAAAGGATGCTGAAGCTCCTCTGTAAGGCATTCTTACTTTGCTGTGTGCATGTGTTTTCTCTTGCTTTACTAAAGGCATAAAGTGCAATCCAGGTTTCAGAGAGAGATGGCTGATTAATCTGTTCACCAGGTACATATGGAAATAAATTAGCAAATGGTGCATCTGGGATTAAACTACTGCAGAGATGATAAATTATCGCCATCCTCCATGGCTCTATTACTGAAGCTTCACTGGGTTCTCGGTCCTCACTTACTTGCTATTCACATGCTATCACTGTGGCTGTATGTTTGAAGCAATTTTCTATGGTGTGCTAGTTTGAGAACAGATCTTACCAGACTTATAAGGATATGCAGTATATTTAGATGAAGTATAAAGGGATTTGATTTGGTCTTTCTGTTCTGCATGAAATTCTTCTGGTTTCTTCTGCTTGGGAAGGTGAAAGGCAAGGACTGGCAAGATGTTTTTTTACTATCTGCACGCCTCCCCCTCCTGCCTTTTATCCCAAATGGTAGAGAATTATCAACGCTAGCACAAAATTGTCAGAGCCTTTAAGTGAACATACTCTGGCCTAAACCCCTCCCACATCCTCGACTTGACATCGATGTAGCTCCAGACTGCACAAATTGTGACTGAGATGAAACACCAGTGGGGCAGGTGGTATTTGCATTGAGTTCTGGTACGGGCTTTTCAGCTATGTCTCTGCTTCTGCCACGTTTTTCACTTCCATTTAAAGTATGTACAGCTGATGGACTGGCAGCCAAGATCCACTGGTAATGTCTATGCAACAGGACAAGCAGGGTAGGTGTAACAGCAGACACATGGTATGCCACATTTATGAAGAAAGAGTCATGCAGAAGTTCTCATCAAGGCTTCTACATTATAAAATTTAGCAAGATTGTGACTATGTTCTCAGTGCTTGTTGGGAGCTCTCTGTGGATCAGCTGGACTGGTGTTTTCTTATCTGTGCACCTGGGTTTCATTTCAGAAGAAAGTGATATAGCTTTTGAGATGGTACAAAGAAGTTAGCTGTATGTGCTCAGCCAGGAGAAGTTCCTTACGTACAGAAAAATGAATCTATGATAGCAGTGCCGAGTAACAAGTTTTTCTGGTTTCCTTAATTCCTGAGGCTTTGAGCTCTTGACATTTCTTCTGGGTTGTTCTTCCATAGAAGGTATTTGAGGGAATAAGGCAACTCGCTGAATGGTCATGAAGAAGTTGAGGAGAGGGACAAGTGGGAGCAGTGTTGGACACAGAGATAATAAAAAATCAAGTTTTGCTTAATAGGCGTTCTGTTTGAAAGCTTGTATTTCAGTTTGGGAGCATAGTCAAGGAGCAGCTCAACTTGTCCAGGGGCAGGTCCACAGTGTTTAGGAGCCATGGTGCTAAGGGGCCACATCCTGTAGCACATCATTTTGCTGTGGGAGCCAGGGCATCATTGTGGGAAAAGCTGCAGCCAGAATGTCACAGGAAGTCTGCAGACTGGCGCTGAGATGTGGTGTCTCCACAAAGACCTCCCTATCCCTGCATGGGCCTGCCAAGTCTCTCAGAATTGGTCCCTGTGCAGGGAGCAAGGCTGTGGCCCGGAGGCACTGAGTGGAGATGTGCAGGGACAGGACGCTTGTGAATCTGAGAGCTGCTGAGTGCTGGTTGTCCTGCAATTCCTTTCGGCAGCACTGGCGAGCAGATGTGAGCCTGTCGCAGGATATTGACAGCTGTGGTATGGATTCAGCGTGTCTTCAGGCTTGGCAAGTGGCAAGACCTGTGCTTGAGGGACAGTTCCTGGGTGACTGTGCCCTCTGGTTTTACTGGCCAGGTCAGTTGTTGCAGCCCATGAGTCCAGCACAGTCAGGGTGTATGCGTTCGTAATTGAATGATGCTGACAAGAACAGTGTGCTTTGTTACGAGATGTGTGGATGGATGCCGGGCCCAAAAGCTGAGCTGGCAAGAGCTAGCTCTGTTCAATTAATCCAAACACAGAACTATTTACTAGAAATAGATCTATCTTCCAGTGGCTTTATTTGCAAATTTTGGTTAACAACAACAGTTTGCTCATCACACAATCATGTCAAGCAGCACGTGGGACTTACAGTCGTTCTTGGCCTTTCCCACAGAGTGCTTGTAGCAGAATGTGTAGTGAGTCCTTGGGAGTACTGTCTGATGGATGAACAGATTGTGGCACAGTCCTCTATTCTACTGCACACTTCCAGGGAAACCCCTGCAAATTAAATGTGTGCTTTTTACACATACAGAGAAAACTAAATAAATTACATTATGAATGAAGAATTAGATGGAGATGTCTATTCCTGTCACATAAACAGTTCAGGAATAACTCCCTCTAAAATATTCTGCTTTAAGCACGCATTTAATTTGTGCTCTGGGACCAAAATAAAGTTGTTAGGATAAAACACTCCAGTAATGATTTATGTAAATTATTTGAACAAAGCAATGATGTAGTTGCCTATAGGAAGTTGTTTGGAATGTGAAATGGTATTTACAAGCTGCTTCTCTCTACATGAATACAATAGATGATAGGAGATGCTACATAAAGAAAACAGAATTGTATATTCATAATGGACTCTGATGCCGTGTTTAGTAAGCACAGAAGCCAGTTGAACAGATTGCTGAAGGTGATAAAATGATCTCCAGCTTGATTCTTCCTAGGCTAGTTCCATCATGTGTTTAAAATTTAGATCCATGCCACAGATGACCGTGGCAATCATACCAGGGCCATGGATGACAATACAAATTGTTTGCCTGGCATTGCATGTATGCAAAAATCTCAGGTTGCTTTGCAAGCAGAAGATCTGGCTCCAGATCTTCAAACTGCAGATGAGAAGAGGAAAACAGTCGTAGTCCCCAGCTGCCACGGGCGAGTGAGACTCTATTTATCCCATCTGCTGAAGGTTATGGAGTTCCACCAGGAATGACTTTGATCCTGTATGTCTACCAGTGTAAGACACCCTGCTGCTTCTCATGCTCTCCCCACAAAACAACCTCATTCAAAGTGGTTTGAATTTCCCAAATGCCCGAGTCGCAAACATGATCAAGGGGGGTATTTCAAGTGTTCTGGTTCTTCCTGCATTGATGCTAAGGCAGTGAACAGCAAATTGGCTTTTTCATCAACAAGTGCTTAAGCCTAGGAGTTGCTGATGTAAGCAAGTGTGCATCAGCCCTAGGCAGAGAAGACCAAGAGCCATTTGAAGCGTTTTTACAGAGCACCACAAAACAGTGGACTGTTTCTTCATTCAGGTAACACAAAGCATGTTTCACTTGAAAAGCACTTTTCAAATCAGGAGTGAGGGTGCTGTGTAGAAATAATAGGGTTGTTTACTGTGTTTGCTCTGGCATACTAAGGCATCTCTAGATAGCCTGGTGATGGACTGAGCCAGAAAGTTTGCATTCATTCTCCATCCATTTACAAGTTTAAGAAACATTCGAATCCCTTGCTTTGAACAGGCCTGATTTCCTAGTCCTCAGCAGCTACTCTCTTGTTAACATAGGTCACTTGTAAAGTAAGTTTAGTTGAGCACCATGTGAAGATACCCTCTTCTGGCTATTGTACAAGAGCTGAAAAGTCTGTGTGTGCAAAATTGTGCCTGTGGGATTCATAGAGGGATTCAGGTGAAACAGTACTCTGCATCTGATTAGGGTTCAGGTGACAGTTTTGCAGAGTTAGGTTTCTACCAGGTTCTGGACTAGCACTAAATACCCAGTGTTGGAAAGCTATAGCTGATGCTCAGGATTTCACTGGTGCTGACAGAATGGTCTATCCAGCACCAGACTGATATAGTAAGAAAACAATGAATAGAAAGTAACCCTTTTTGGTCTCTTACTGTCCTTACTGAGCTCTTCACGCATATCCTAGTGAGACTAGGAAGGTGATATAAATGCAGTGAACCTGCTAGTGAGAATCTCTGACCAAGCAGTTGTTCAAATCCAGTGATGCTACATTGGGCTGTATGAAAGGCAGGTCTTGGTAAATGCTGACAAAATGTTACATAAAATGATCTTCGGAAGACAGTTGTAGAGTTGAAAATTTAACTGCAGACATTTTGTGCCCTTTCATTGTCCAGTGCCTTATAAAGGGGACTTCGAATGGCTGGGGCAGAGCTACACCAGCCTCTGTTTATAAAGCATGCAGGCACTGTAACCTTGGAATGAAGAGGTATAAAGGCAGTGACTGGGAGATCATCTATTTTGCTCTATTTATTCCTTTGTGACCACTTTCTTCTGCCTGGGGCTTTCTCATCTGCTCACTGAGTTACTTATGGACTGCCAGGCCAAATCTTTGAAGATGTTTAAGAAAACATGGCAGGTTCACTTTTGAATCTTGATCAATGCTGATTTGCCCTCCAAATCAGAATTAGCTGCACAGACAGTAGGCCCTGGAAGTTGGGGTGAAACCGTATGTGCCTTTTGTGTCGCTTTTGGGAAGCTGTTCCTTTGCCACAGAAGATGAAAACCAGGGAGACTGCAGAGTCATTTACCACAATGGCACATCTTCCTTCAGAAATGTGCAGGACTGGGTTAATCTTAATAGCTTACCTATTTCATGAGCTGGGTTATACCTAGCACCATCTGTTATGTGTAATGAACAGACCTGGGACACCTCTGTCACTTGAGGGTGCTACAGCTGCGAGGAGGATTTCAAAAGAGGCTCTTGATCTGTCAGTAGCGACCACAGCTTGAGCATCTTCATCTGAGAGAAAAGCTTTGATTGCCTAACAGGATTGGATTTTCCTCAAAGAAGTAATTGAAACAATAGGAGAATTACCCAAACCTGTGCTGAGCATTAGCAGATGAGCTGGTTTGAAATCGATCCATTTGGAAAGGAAATAATGTACAGATTGGTCAAGGTAATGATGGTATTGGATGATAAGTAGATAGAGGGGTGGAGAAAGCTTGCGAGGGATATAGTGTCACCTAAAAGCTTTGCAGAAGTGCTTTTATTACCCTGAATCAGCTTGGCTTTGCACTGACACTTAACTGTTTGCAAAAGAATTATACCTGCTTCTGAGACAAATACATCTGGCAGTGAACTCTTAACCCCTCCTTTTCAGGCTGTTGTGCTGTAGTAGCTGTGTAGAACAAGATGCCTTCAATTTTTCTGAATAGAGAATTAGATAAAATGGGGTGCAAAAATATGGTACATAATTTTCTAGTGAGCAGAATGCTTCAGGAAAATTACAGCCATTATTGAATGTAATGAAACCTGACAAATTAGAGTTTCATGGGCCCTTCTTGAGATTAGCGTGATCCATTAAACATGCTCTCTGACTGCTAAATCGCCTTGTCCCATTTTACCACAAGAGCTTGAGAAATCCTGAGGTAACTCTGGCTAGCAGCTGATTGAAAGCACCCAATCAAGAGCTCTTTAAAGTAAGGGAAGAAATTACCCTGATTAACATTATTTCCAAGAAGGTACTTTCTGAGTAGGCTGTAAATTGTGTTAGTAGCATTTGGGTATTGCAGGGAAGACCAAATTTGCCACTGAAGTGGCCACAAAATAATGTACAAAGTGGAGTGATCAAGGAAAGAACATTTTGTTGATCGTGGTTGGAAAATTGAATTATTCTCAGTTGCATAGCTGTTCAGAATGTGTATGCTAAAGGGAATGATATTGAGTTGAAAAGAAGAGCAAGCAAAGATGAAGAGCAGAAAAAGCCCCTTTCTCAAATACTTCTTGCCTCATGATTTGCATCTTAAGAATGTTTTCACAGGGAATAGCGTGGCATGCTGGTCATGAATACATTAACCATTAGGGTAAGACATCCCAGTGATGCAAACTAAATCAATACAATAATATTCCTTTTTGCTTGACTGATTGTGCATTAAAAGCAACCTTTAAATGATAGCTATTGGCACCTGAGACCTGATGACTGGCACTGGCTTAGCTGACGTAAGATAAATTGTGGAGGTTCTGTATGAAAGGGTTGTTACAGTCCTTCTCAGTTGCACAATGTATTCTTCATACTGGGAGTTGGTGGAAGCCTGTGTTAGTTGCCAGTGTGGGATAGGAGGTCATTATCCTAGAAATCTTCATCTCGAGAAAAGCTGGAGGGCAACTATTTAGAAGACCCTCTGGTGATAGGACAAGGGATAATGGTTTTAAACTAGAGCTGGGTAGGTTGGATAAGACATTAGGAAAGGGCATTGAGGGAGGTATCCCTGCCCATGGCAGGAAAGTTGGAACTAAATGGTCTTTAAGGTCCCTTCTGACTTAAGCTATTCTGTGGTTCTCTGGTCTTGTGGAAGAGGTAGTCCTTCAGGGCACTGAGACCCCCTTGGACAGTCTTTATAGGCATAGGCATAAGAAGAGGAGAAAGTACTCTGACACGAATCCCACATGTGAAAATGGTGTATACCCAATGTGCACAGGACTGATGAAACTGCAGTTTAGTTTTGCTTGCTTGTCTCTTGGTCTCACCCATTTCCTGCCTCGTGTCCCAGGTTGGATGGTGCTACACACTGCTAGGCACAATCTGCAGCATCTTTCTGAAGCTTCCAGTGCAATGATGCAATGATGCATGACACTGAGATGCAGCAGGAATTAAACTCTGGAATAATGGCAGGCATTAGTAGAAATTTCTGTAATTCTGAGACAGAGATTTAAATGAAATTCTTAATGTCAAATTAAAATAGCCACATGATTCCAATTTAAAGCTAGAAGCTATCTAGTCTGGTAATGTCATCTCATTTCATGACATCCTCAATGAGTAAAGGTGATCCAGAAGATTGATTTGTAGGTGTTTTTCCAGGATCACACATTAAAAATGGCTTAGTGGTGCTTTGGATGGTGTTTCAGCCAGAGCAATGGGCACTGCTGGAAGAGGTAAGGTGTCACCATGACCTAGAAAGAAGAGTTGAAACAAGAAGCAGGGAAAAGTTGGAAAAAAAAACCCAATCATTTAAAATACATGTAAGGTGGCCAGCACCAGAACGAGAGGACACAGCCTCAAGCTACGCCAGGGGAAATTTAGGCTTGAGGTGAGGAGAAAGTTCTTCACTGAGAGAGTCATTGGACACTGGAATGGGCTGCCTGGGGAGGTGGTGGAGTCACCGTCCCTGGAGCTGTTCAAGGCAAGATTGGATGTGGCACTTGGTGCCATGGTCTGGCCTTGAGCTCTGTGGTAAAGGGTTGGACTTGATGATCTGTGAGGTCTCTTCCAATCTTGGTGATACTGTGATACTCATAATCTTACCTCTGCCTAGAAGAAGGAGTATGTCAGCATGGCTGATTGTCACGGACGGGAAAGTTTGTTTGGGGGGGGAGATTCGAAGGAATGATATGCGAGGCCGATGTTTACAAAAAGGTATAAATGATTTAATATTATAAGCACTAGAAATCCCCTTCCCCAAACTTACTTCTAATTATACCGCGTAGATTCTTGGTTCGTAGTTGTGATTTAATATACAGAATGACTAAAATGAAGAGAGTTTATGATATGAGAGAGTTCATTGAAGTCTTGAGAGGTTATTTTGTGTATAAATGAAAATTCTGCAATAAGGTAAAAGGGCTCTGATCCCTTCCATGACACTGATGTGGTGCAGAGCAGAATGAGCATAGACACAATTCCAGAGAAGTTTTTTCCTCCTGATCTAACTGCTTCGAAGCGTTTCCAGTACCCATCCTTGTAATATCTGAGCTATATTTGATGTTGTTGTTCAGGACTGGCAGCTCCTATCTGCTATCAAGAGCAGATGTTTAAGGAAGATCTCTGTTGGCTGGGATGTAGCTTATACATAAAAATATTTATGGTAGCTGCCTACATCTGTCCGCTTCCGAAAGATAAAGCACTTGAATGCACACTGAATGTCTGCTACCTACTCATCTCCCTGACATTCATTATCAACTAAGAGACCAAGTTTTATAAAAGCTATTTGGATGTTTTGTGCTGTAACTTTCTCTAATAGATATATTCCTATTGATTGCAATGAAACACACAGAAGAGAACAGATCAATTGAAAAGGAAAGTTACGACAACAAGTACACTTTTCCACTTACCTTAATGGAAACAGTTATGGCTGGATCTATCCCAGGTGTAATGCTGCTGAACTCAATGGAGTTGTACCAGCAATGAATTTGGCTCCTAGTGGTTTTTATTTTGACCTTTTCAGGAGGTCTCTCTGCAGGAGCAAAACTATTAAATGCAGCCAGCAATACCTTAAGGTGAAATACAGAAAAGGCAAAGCCAGAGCACACAGCACCTTTTTTGTTATGGAAGAGGCCTGACTGTTGTAGAGTGAGGGTGAAAGAATTGATTCCAGGTAAGGGCTAAATTTAGTTTTGGGTTTCCCTGGTGAATAACAATCTCAGATTGGCCCGAGAGTGGACATCTCTGCATTCATGCATGGCTGTCTGGAAGGGGCTGCATTGCCTTTCTGTACAACTGTGCATCAGTTGTGATGTGAGCTGGATGCCAGTTCCCCCAGATATGCTGTTCATCCGCTCAGAACAGTATGTGTGAACCGACAGAACGTACTATCAGTTCAGATGTCCTGAAATGGCCTGGCAGTGCTCTGTGTGATCTTTACTAGCAGATATTTTTGGATTTCAGTAGACAACACAGATTCTTCACATGCTGCAGTTGTCTCAGGGAGTAGTGCCATAATTTTGGAGTATTTTCAGCCTCAAGACATTCTGTTGTACACCTTTTGGTGTGTTGATCCATGCTAAGAGACAGTGGCATGTTTTATGGCAACTGCCAGGCAGCAGTGCAACTGAGAACAGCCCCTTGGTGTTGGTGTCATCTCCCACCTGCTGCTATACAGGTATTTCACTTCTCCACTGAAGTTTGCAGTGATCTCTGAAACCAGTGACAGTGAGCTTTGCACAGAAGGGGAACAGGTTCCCCTCACAGGATAGGGGGTTTACTAAGAAGGAGGGAGACAGCTAGAAAAGTTCTGTTTCTTCCTGTGATGGTTTGGGTGCTCCCTGCCCCCCCACACACTTTGGAAATCACCCAGACTAGACTCAGTGGCTCTGGAAATTGAATGAAACTTATATTTACAGCTCAGCACAATATACAAGCAGATATTTACAGTATATACAGTTATAGACAGAAATAAACAAGGTAGAAGGTAATACAGAAACACAACTCCCCTCCCAGAAACCTGAGTCCCCAGGAGGGGGAATCTCAACTGCCCTTCCACCATCTCCCACCCCTCACTACCTTATCCCAGACGTTTCCTTGTGCCCAAGGAAGATTGGAGGGTCAGCCATGGGGGTTAGGAAGCAGGTGGATTAATCAGAGATGGCAGGTTAGGTTAGAGAGAGTGAAATGCAGCTCAAAGCCCAGATAAAGAGCAACTCCCTTATCTGTGTTTGTGTCCTTGTTCTTATACATCTCAGCAAGCCTATGAGTGAAGTAGATATCACCATTGTTCTCCTCTCACAGCCTGTAATCTAACCCTTCTCACCAAAACATTCTAGCTAGGCTCAAACTAGCACACTTCCTCAGCTGGATTTGGGAAGATGGCAGAAGTCCCGAGAGGTGCATCAGAGGTCCCCTTACCTGCAGTGAGTTTGGCAGGAGAGGATGGCCAGCAATCCCTTGGCCTGGAGCTGGTGCTGGACAGTCACTCCTGGGCTGGCTCTTTCTGTGCTCCAACTCTTCTCTGTATAGCTTCATTCCCCTTCTCTTTTCCCATGTGCAGACCTTCCCTACCCTTTCCTTTTAAGTTCTCCCCAACAAAGCTCATCCCCAAGTGTGTTTAAGAAATTGTTGATGCCAGCCTGACATTTGCAGACTGTCAGTCTGCTCCTGCAGGGTGCTGCTGTCCTCAGTCCTAATGCAGACTATGAGCCTTATGGTAGAATCATAGAATCAACCAGGTTGGAAGAGACCTCCAAGATCATCCAGGCCAACCTAGCACCAGCCCTAGCCAGTCAACCAGACCATGGCACTAAGTGCCTCATTCAGGCTTTGCTTGAAGACCCCCAGGGACGGTGCCTCCACCACCTCCCTGGGCAGCCCATTCCAATGGGAAATCACTCTCTCTGTGAAGAACTTCTTCCTAATATCCAGCCTATACCTACCCTGGCACAACTTGAGACTGTGTCCCCTTGTTCTATTGCTGGTTACCTGGGAGAAGAGGCCATCCCCCACCTGGCTACAATGCCCCTTCAGGTAGTTGTAGACAGCAATGAGATCACCCCTGAGCCTCCTCTTCTCCAGGCTAAACAACCCCAGCTCCCTCAGCCTCTCCTCATAGGGTTTGTGTTCCAGGCCCCTCACCAGCTTTGTTGCCCTTCTCTGGACACCTTCCAGCACCTCAACATCCTTCTTGAATTGAGGGGCCCAGAACTGGACACAGTACTCAAGGTGTGGCCTGACCAGTGCTGAGTACAGGGGCAGAATAACCTCCCTTGTCCTACTGGCCCCACTGTTCCTGATGCAGGCCAGGATGCCATTGGCTCTCTTGGCCACCTGGGCACACTGCTGGCTCATCTTCAGCTTACTGTCTATCAGTACCCCCAGGTCCCTTTCCTCATGGCTGCTCTCCAGCCACTCAGTCCCCAGCCTATAGCTGTAAATACACTGTTTGCAACAACTCCTCATTTTCCTGGTAGGAGAGGAAGGATGAATAGATCTAAAGATCCCTTGAGTCACTTGCACCCATTCACATGTAGGTGAGATGTGAGGATCTCAACACTGACAACTCAGAATGAGGCTGTGCTGATGGAAAGTTCTATTTATAATGTCATTCACTGTTTTCCATGCCAAAGTTTTTGTTCGTTGTCATTGACTTTTGTTTGTTTGCTTGAAGTCAAATACAACCTTAAATTCCTTATTTGCCCTCATCCTTGCACCTCATAATTCCTTTATTAAGTGAGACTTGAGTCCCTGTCCCAGTAGGAGGTAACAGAGCAGCCTCCCTCAGCAAAGGCTTGCTTTCTTTTGTAGAATCTACTGCACTGTTTTCTAGGTTTTTTTCTGAGGTGCTGTCATAAATAATTAAAGCTAAACTGTGCTTGTTAAATAAATAAGGGATGCACATGTTCAGATGCATTATCTATGCTTTAATTGCACTCATTTGTTGAGGCCCTCCTCCCACAAGGATATTCTGCCTGAACATGAGGCGGCAGGAGCTGTGCTGAAGTCCTGGACCCTCGCTCATTTGCTCAGTTGTTCTGCAGACTGGTGAATGTCATAGAATCATAGAATCAACCAGGTTGGAAGAGACTTCCAAGATCATCCAGTCCAACCTATCACCCAGCCCTAGCCAGTCAACTAGGCCATGACACTAAGTGCCTCATCCAGTCTTTTCTTGAACACCTCCAGGGACGGCGACTCCACCACCTCCCTGGGCAGCCCATTCCAATGCCAATCACTCTCTCTGGGAAGAACTTCCTCCTAACATCCAGCCTATACTCCCCCGGCACAACTTGAGACTGTGTTCCCTTGTTCTGTTGCTGATTGCCTGGGAGAAGAGCCCAAACTCCACCTGGCTACAACCTCTCTTCAGGTACTTGTAGAGAGCAATGAGGTCACCCCTGAGCCTCCTCTTCTCCAGTCTCGACAACCCCAGCTCCCTCAGCCTCTCCTCATAGAGCTTGTGTTCCAGGCCCCTCACCAGCTTCTTTGCCCTTCTCTGGACACGTCATTTGTGTCACGATCATATCTGGAAGGCTGTAAGAGGGAAGAATTGGTGTGTGGCTGATCTGACTTGGGGCAACAGGCCAATAGTTGCCAGGTTACCAGAGATCAGACCAGGGAAGAAAATGGTCTGCGAGCTCTCAAGTGATAAAACTAAGGAAAACAGAGCCTTCAAGTACCGTCCCTGTAATCAGAGGCTGGAATGTGGTGTTGGCTAAACAGCATGTGGAGCCAGCAGTGACCTTGAAAGGCTCCACAGAGGACAACCAGCTGCAGAGGGAGCTGGAGATGATGAAGCCTCCTTTTGCTAGGGGATCATGCAACCACCAAAGCCAACACCGCACATGGGCAGTAGGGAAAGTCATTATGTAACGAATTGCAGCATAAGGGAGGAGCTTGGTTCTCCTTGGGTCAGCCTTCTGGGACGTACTGGCCACACGTCACAGAATTCTGAACACGTCTAAACCAAGAGCATAGGTGGCTGAGCTGTGAGCAGCACCAGCCTCACCAGCATAACAGGTGCTGGCCCACGGTGGGGACACCTACCTTTCAGGTGGGGACACCTACCTTTCAAGACGGCAGCTGGCCAGCTCTGCTATCTATGCATCTCAGGACCTGGGATGGTCAGAGGGCTGGAGCACTTCTCCTATGAGGATGGACTGAAAGAGTTGGGGCTGCTCAGTCTGGAGAAGAGGAGGCTCCAAGGTGACCTTACAGTGGCCTTTCAGTATCTGAAAGGTGTCTACAAAAAAGCTGGGGAGGGACTTTTCAGTATATCAGAGAGTGACAGGACTAGGAGGAATGGGGTGAAGCTGGAGATGGGTAGGTTCAGGCTGGATGTGGGGATAAAGTTGTTCAGCATGAGAGTGGTGAGAGCCAGGAATGGGTTGCTCAGGAGTTGGTTGAGGCCCCATCCCTGGAGGTGTTTAAGGCCAGGCTGGATGGGGCTCTGGCCAGCCTGATCTAGGGTAGGGTGTCCGTGCCCATGGCAGGGGGATTGGAACTAGATGATCCTTGTGATCCCTTCCAACCCTGACTGATTCTGTGATTCTGTAATTCAATAGAGCTACTCGGGATTATTTGTCATATGTCATTTAGCTTTGCAGTTTCTCTCATATACCCTTCCCTCTATGCCAGTATACCTTTCTTGTTACAGTTTTAGTGTTTAAGCTATAATAAAGTATGGAAACTGTACCTGGACGGGGGGTACCCATGTGTGAGTGTGTTCCCTGGTCCCCAGAGAACTCACTGGAACAGAGGCAAGTGCCATCCCATTGCTGTGAGCTTTAAACATTGGAGAAACTATTTGCAGAGGGAGTCTTCTACATCCAGACTGCTACTCAGTGTGTACAGGACAACCAGGTGAAGCCCAGAATCTCTCATGCTTACAGCCACGTCAGGTGGTGCTAAGTACTTCACAGTGCACACTGCCTGTGCGTGTCCTCATTAGCATCCCTGGGCCTGGGCTGCAGGACTCACTGACACATTCCCCATGCTGCTTCTGGGCCCCCCAGTTTAGGAGGGACATTGAGATGCTTGAGCGTGTCCAGAGAAGGGCAATGAGGCTGGTGAGAGGCCTTGAGCACAGCCCTATGAGGAGAGGCTGAGGGAGCTGGGATTGGTTAGCCTGGAGAGGAGGAGGCTCAGGGGAGACCTTATTGCTGTCTACAACTACCTGAGGGGAGGTTGTGGCCAGGGGGAGGTTGCTCTCTTCTCTCAGGTGGCCAGCACCAGAACAAGAGGACACAGCCTTAAGCTATGCCAGGGAGATTTAGGCTGGAGGTGAGGAGAAAGTTCTTCACTGAGAGAGTCATTGGACACTGGCATCGGCTGCCCGGGGAGGTGGTGGAGTCGCTGTCCCTGGAGCTGTTCAAGGCAGGACTGGACGTGGCACTTGGTGCCATGGTCTAGCCTTGAGCTCTGTGGTAAAGGGTTGGACTTGATGATCTGTGAGGTCTCTTCCAACCTTGGTGATACTGTGATACATGGGTCTCTAGTTGGTTTAGTTCATCTTTCAGTCTTCTCCCATGCTTTAAGTCTTTCTGTGCTTCCGTAACACATACGCGCCAATGCTTAGGCAGTGTATGAACAAGTGGGTGCCAGCATGTTGCTGCTGCATGGCTGTAAGCACACAGGGCCTCTCAGGGTTCACTGATCTGTGGGCTAAAGCATCCCTTTCAGAAGGTTATCCAACTCTATCTTAAAACTGGTATTGAAACTAATTGCTGCATGGAGTCTCACAGCCATCCTCATTAGTGATTTAAAACTTCTGAACTCAGTAACTCCATCTTCATTAGGAAGATCTGTTTTTATGATAATTGTCCCTAAAGAGAACCTGGGGGATAATTAAGAGATGATATTCATTACTAGTAAAAATACCACAAAGAAATTTCCTAGATAAATGTTGACATTCTGGATGATGTTGTTTTTCCATGGTCTACCAATGGAACAAGGGGACACAGTCTCAAGTTGTGCCAGGGAAGGTCTAGGCTGGATGTTAGGAGGAAGTTCTTCCCAGAGAGAGTGATTGGCATTGGAATGGGCTGCCCAGGGAGGTGGTGGAGGCACCGTCCTTGGAGGTCTTCAAGAAAAGACTGGATGAGGCACTTAGTGCCATGGTCTAGTTGATTGGATAGGGCTGGGTGATAGGTTGGACTGGATGGTCTTGGAAGTCTCTTCCAACCTGGTTGATTCTATGAAATAAGACTGAATATTATTTTAAGAAGCTGTCCTGGTTTCAGCTAGGACAGAGGTAATTTTTTTTCCTAATAGCTGGTACAGTGCTGTGTTTTGGATTTTATTTGAGAATAATGTTGATAACACACTGATGTTTTAGTTATTGCTAAATAGTTTTTATACTAAGTCAATGACTTTTCAGCTTCTCAGGTGTTGCCAATGATAAGGCTGGAGTGGCTCAAGAAATTGGGAAGGAGACACAGCCAGAATGGCTGACTCAAACAGGCCAAAGGAATACTCCATGCCATATGGCAACATCCCCACTACATAAACTGGGGGGAAAGCTGGCTGGGGCAGCTGCTCCAGAACTGACTGGACATCAGTTGGCCAGTGGTGAGCAGTTATACTGTACATCACTTGCTATGATGGTTGTATCCTGTTAAACTGCTTTTATCTTAACTTAGAATTGTAGAATCATAGAATCATAACGAACTTCTGATTCAAGAAAGTGCATTTTTGAAGAGACTGCAATGCCTGATTTGGTTAGAAGAAGGTTATGAGACACTTTGTTTTCATTTGTGGCCAGCCATGGTACATGAGCCTCCATAGTGATCAAGATCTTCAGCAGTTTGAGGTAGCCAGGTGCTAAAGCCAGGGCAGCTGACCCAAGCTGGCCAACAGAAGTATTCCATGGCATTGCTGGGGATGCTCTCTTCTCCTCCATGGCCACCATCTCTGGAGGGTGTCACCCTTCATTCTGCTCCCAAGGCCCACTCTCCTGTTTGCTGTGACTGTTGAGCCTTTGGTGGAGCTGTGGTGCTTGCAGCACTTGACATCCAGCATTCACTGCTGGGAGCACACAGCTCAGAGCCACTGCATGGGCTGAGTATAACTTTGTGTGCTTGGTATTGGCATTAATATTAGCTTTTTATTATTACTTTACATCTGTTTCCATTTCACCCCAGAGATCTTCTTTCCTTTTCCCAGTTCCCCTTCTTAGGGCAGGAATGGGGTGAGGTCATTGTGCGATAGAATAGCTAAATGGAGACAAGGTTTTGCTTTTTTATCCAATTCTCTCCCTCATCCTACTTAGAAGGAGTGGAATGGAAAAGTGGCTGCATGGTGCTTAGTTGCTGTCTCAGATTAAACCACAACAAAACCATAATAACTTGTTCTCTTGAAAGCTAAACTGGATATTAAGGCTTAGTTTTTGGTTTAAGGCTTGGTGATTTCTGGATGTTTGACACCTGCATGGCTGAGCAGCTCAAAAAGGCTGTGGCTGGTTATTTGGGGGGGGAAGCAAACAAAACCTGGCACAATAAAAGGTTAGGAGGTGTCCCAGGTTGAGAATTATAAGGTTAAAAAGTCTCCTGGGGACTAGAAGATTGTTATTCAATCCCATAATTCTGCTATCTCTTTAAACTCACAACAAGACCAGCTCGCTCTCCTTTCCTCCTCCTCCTGCCCTGTGTCTGGTGAGAGCCACTCCATTGGTAAGAACATGTAAGCAGTAGGCCTGTTTTGGGGCTTCTAGAGGCTTGTTTAGGCCTCTTGGATGGCAGAGACATTGCTGGGGGGAGTATTGGAGCACTGGGGAGTATAGATCTAGTTTTTGGGTTGGGAGAAAATTCAAGGGGGGTTGCCAAAGGATGTGGTAATTGCTTTGTAATGTCTATCTCTGTATCTCCCTCCAAACGTAATTCTGCAATTTTTCTCCAGTTTCATTTGAGAGCTTAATTTAAAAACCACATCAGGAGGAAAAGAAGTAATAGTGTCATTGGTAAAGGCAGACTTTGGTAGGATCTGCCATTTGAAAAGGAGGATAGTGTGGGGAGAAGTGCCTTCAGGCAGCAGAACCCAAACTTGGAGCTTGAGGAGCTGTAAGAACATGGCATATGGACAAAGGAGGTCTGCTAGAAAGCTGTGGTGGCTCAGTCACTAGCAAGGGGCAGTAGTGCTCTATAGCTGCTGGTGGCAGAAGTGAGGCTGATAAATGGAGATAGGATAAAACTGCCCTGTCTTAGGAAGAGATGGGCAGACCAAGATTATAAGCAAAAGAAACTGGTGGCTGCTGAGTTTCCAGAGGTTTTCTAATTCTACAGAGACCAGATTTGCTGGAAATCAAAGCCAGAGCAATACACTGATGTAAGACAGCTGTGAGATCAGTCATGTCTGTCTCTACAGTCACCAAAGGAACATAGGCATTCCTGGATGCTTTTCAGATATTGGAAAACTTTGGGTTTTATAGAGGACATGGTTCTAGAGCAAGAGAGAATGAACAGATTTGCCTTTTTTTCCCCCCATGTACCTCAACTCTGCCTTCTCAATGTTTATTTTGGTTATTGTGGTTTCTGAGGCTTTTAAAATTAGTATTTATTTCTGCAAGAGAATGCCTGTGAATGGTCCAGAATCTCATGTCCAAGGCCACAGAAAATTACATTTAGTGAAAAGGACTGGGAAAGTGAATTTTCTCTAAGGAGATATGGTTTTGAATGACCGTGTCTACATCTAGAGGAAAGGAAATTAATATTTCTTACAGCAGTAGAGAGATGGTCATGAGGAAAAGGAAGTCATTATTGATCATCAATTATTATTTTAATATGTATGCACCAATGTAAACCTGGTGCCCCACAAGGGAAAGAGGATCACCTCTGTGCTTCAGTAGCCTACATTTTAAATCTAACAGTGGCAAGGGCTGCTCATGGCAGGTGATGTGCTTCATCATTCAGTGCTCTGCCTCAGCTTTTTAGCTGAATCCCATTTTAACTCCTCCTCCTGAACAGAGGGAGCCTGCACTAAGCAGGAGTGGCGAGATTGAGTCTAAAAGAGCACAATCAATGCAGCAAACAGAGAGGCAGGATCTCAGAGTTAACATCTTGCAATCTTTAAGCAGTATTGCAATAATGTAAATAAAACCTTTCCGAGAAGGAAGAGTGCAGGACTTGGTGCCAGTTTGGAAAGACCTGCCCTTCTTGGGCCCTCAGAGTGGAATCCAAGAAAAGTTGGTGAGTTTTCTTCCCCATAGTATGGGATGTTCCTCTTACTGTTGTTTTCCCTGACCTTACTTAGTGCTGAAGTCCCATTCCTGTTTCTGTGCTCTGAAGCAGTTGTTTCTAGATCACAGGTTTTATATAATCATAGAATGGCTTGAGTTGGAAGGGACCCTTAAAGATCATCTTGTTCCAACCCCACTGCCCCATGGGCAGGGACATATCCTACTAGACCAGGTTGCTCAAAGCCTCATCTAGCCATGTCTTAAACACTTTCAGGAATGAGGAGTCTACAACTCCCATTGTCTCACCACCTTTATAGTAAAGAACTTCTTCCTAACGTCCAACCTAAGCCTACCCTCCTCTAGTTTCAAACCACTGCTCCTTGTCCTGTAACCACAGGCCCTTATGTAAAATCCCTCTCCAGCTTTCCTTTAAGCCCTTTTCAGGTACTGGAAGGCCACTGTAAGGTCTCCCCAGAGCCTTCTCTTCTCCAGACTGAAAACACACAACTCCCTCATTCTGTCCTCAGGGGATGGGTGCTCCAGCCCTCTGATCATCTTTGTGACTCTCCTCTGTACTCTCATCAACAGATTTGCCTGTTTAGCTATGTAAATGCAGCAACAGCAAAGAATTTACTTGAAGACTGCCTGAATTACAGCCATTACTTGTAACAGGGATATGCAAAAATCATTAAGGCAGAAGTATGAACTTGAAGCTGATGAGATGCCTTAGCCCATTACATCTGAGGAAGTGATGTTACAGGGAATGCACAGATGCTGTGCCTCTACCTGATACTATGCTCAGCTGGCAACAGTCAGCAGGGTAATGAACTCTGATGGACGTCTTCTGATAAAATACATATATTTAGTTCCCAGCTGATACATCACAAGGTTGGTATTGTAAGGTAGTTTTGTGCTGAACTCTTTCACTGAAGGAATACACATATGCAGCAGTGCACTTGAAGAGGAGTGTATTTGAAAGGGCAGGTGAAAATACTGAGAGATACCAATGTTTATGTAAAGTGCCTATCATTGCCAAAGCATCCTGTAGTGGCTAGAACAGAAAATGGAAGTCAAACAATCTAGGGTCTATTTTTGGCTCCAGCATATCTGTACTGAAGGCAAATTAATTGGAGCTAAATACAGAAACCTCTCCTTATATAGGACTTTTGATCCACTTTCAGAACTCTGTAACAGTTTGTTGTGCAGTTTGTTTTTTCTGGAGGATGACCCAAAAACATAGAAGGGAAGTTATTATGTTTTGTATTAATGTATGCAAGACTTTTCCATGGGCATCAAATGGCTTCTGTGCTGTGAGAGATGAATCTGTGGAAATCTATAGCTGCCAGATGCCAGCCTTGATCAGAAATCTGTTTGCTTTACTGCAGTTTTGCAAAGATATTTTTCCCTGTCAGTTGTCTTATTTAAATAGAAGAGATAATGTATAGCAGTCCTATACAAGTTTTTGGGCAGAGAACCCCTTTTCTGCAGGCTGCAAGCCCAAGACAAAAAGAGAAGTTTTCATTTATTAGTGCATTTTTCCTGTGTCTTGGCTTCGGCTGAGGTAAAGTTAATTTTCTTCCCAGTAGCTGTTGCAGTTCTGTAGTTTGGATTTAGTATGAGAATGTTGTTGATAGCATACTGACCTTGTTGCTAAGTACTGCTTACCCTGAGGATTCGTCAGTTTCCCATGCTTTGCAAGTGAGCAGGTGCACAAGAAGCTGGGAGTCACCATAGCCAAGCCATGTGAAATATTTGTACAATGTCCACATCGTGTCCATACAGCTGACCTGAACTAGCCAGAGAGATATCCCATACCACAGAACATCATGCTCAGTGTATAAACTGGGAGGAGTTGCCTGGCAGGTGCTCATCGTTGCTCAAGCATTGGTCAGCAGGTGGTGAGCAATTGCATTGTGAATATTTTGGCTTTTCTTGGGGTTTAATTCTCTCTTTTTTGTTATCTCATGTTTATTATTACTGTATTATTTACTATTGTTGCTACTATTCCATTTTAGTTTAGTTTAGTTATTAAACTGCTCTTATCCTAACCCATGAGGTTTACTTTTTTTTCCCTTCCAGTTCTTATCCCTGTCCCACTGAGGCTGTATGGTCCTTAGTTGGTGGCTGGGGTTAAATCATCACACCTTTATTTTAACAAAGATTACCACTTTGAATACAACTTTTGCTTGTTTAAAAAAAAAGATTGAAAACAAAACAACAACAAAGTAAGTCTGTTGTCTCTGAGTGCATGCCAGTATGGTGCTCTGTAAAGGTACTCTACTGCTGTCTGAGGGTATCCCAGTGAGTGCCAGAGGAGCTCTCTCAAAGAAGTTCAGCTGCCTGCTAGCATGGGGACATTGCTAACAGAACATGTCATAGTTTGGCTGTCCTACACTATACTGCAGGGGGTAGCAGATACACCATTAGAGATTCCCTTTTGTTTCAGCTAGCTTCCAAATCTAGACTATTGCTCATACATGCTCCCAAGAGTGGAGGCTTGCCAACAGTTACAGAGAAGAGACAATTTAAGCACACAGGAAATGGACTCGGCAGAGACATGATTTGGCAGTGGTTTTGTCCTCTGGACTAGCTCAAGCCTCCATTGTACTGAGTGTGCTCTCTCAGTCTGTGTTGAGCTGGACACATCACTTTCGAGGATCAGAGCTTGCCAGGAGTCAGACCTTAAACTAGAACTTGTGATGTGCAGTCCTGACATAATTGACAGAAGAAACTGGATAATGGTGTGTTACCATCTCATTCATCAGAGTTAGAAATCAGAGGAGAGGAAGACACCAATTCATTTATCTGCACAGCCATCTCCTGCTGGCCTTGGAACAGGATGGGTGCAAGACTAACAGCAGCTGGAGATAGTTTGTCCATACTGGCCTGTGTAATGGCTGAGGCCTGGCTGAGGGCAGGATCATGTGCACGTCGTTGCCTCTAGGCAAGAAAAGCATCTTGTAAGATAAACACCCTGCTGTATCTGCCCTCCCCTCTCACAAGCGCCCTGTGCTGGAGGGGAGAGGCAGGCAAACCTTTAGGCAGGGCTTTAAGATGATGCTTCTGCAAATATCCAAAGGCTGTACCAATCCATCCTGAAAGTCAGTTAGAAGTCAGCGAGACTTGGGCTCTTAAATCTTTCCAGTGCTTTTCTTACCAGTTGCCATCATTACTTGAAAATCTAATCTGTTGGCTATGCCTCCATTGCCATCCATTCGAGGATCTCTAATTAAAGCTGTAAATATCTCTAAATCTGTAATACCTTATGAATTCTCTATATTGACTTGAGTTTTGGACAGTCTACTGTATGAGTATATTGATTTAGGTTAATAGGAAAAATAACCCAGTTGGTAATAAAAGCTGATGGTAAATCACTTCTTGAGGAATGTAGTTTGGGTGTGTGACAGGCAGTGAAAGCATGGAAAGATCCTGTAGGCAAAGGCCAGCAATTGGGCATAGTGGTTTATGTGGCCAGTCCTTCCCTCACCACAGCAGGAGAGAATGCAAGGGAGACTTGCTTAGGGGAATGTAGAGTCTCATTTGGAGCTACTGAGTGAGTAAGCGGTAGTTGGGTGACACAAGATACACCTGCCTGCTCTTCTTCTGAGTATTAAGCAACAGCTTGGATTTAAAGTGACTCTTGCTACCGCCATCCCAAGCCCACAATGCAAGTCCAGTGGTCTTTGCTGTTTGTTAGACAGAGTTTGTGCTCAGAGTTCCACTTCTCAGGGCTGCCTCTTCTTTGGAGCATCTGCAGGATTGTGCCCCAGGAGAGCAATGTCTCACACCCAAGGAAGCTGCAGAGGTATCACTAATTGCAGCATGCTTCACCTATATCCCATGCTTATGGAGGAAAACATCTGCAGGTTATCCCATCCAGCAGCTGGTACAGATCTGTACTGGTTTGCCGGAGGCTATTCTGTAGACTGCAGGGAAAAATGTGATGTACAGGAAAAACCAGGCTGCCTGATGTGGGTGTAACATTAGGCTTAGCCACAAGACTTGGAGCGTTAGAATTTGTAACTAGAGTATGTTTTTTCTGGTCAGACTCCTTGGGTTATTAACTCTCATTGTTCTGACTCACTCTCTTGTCCTTGTGGTTTATAAAGCAGAAGAGCTCTTTTGCCACGTTAATTTCCTGAAGCGGAGCATTATTGCTTTCTTGTTTGAAATGAAGCTTCTGCTCTATTTTTTAATAACATAATGAGTGAAAAACTACTTTATCCACCGTGATGTCAGGACAGCAGTTTGTTATGCTACCAGCTGGAGTACCTGGATCAGGAACAAATTTGGCTTCCCAGGCTTTATGCCAGAGGAGCTGAGACTTTTTTTGAGGTGATGTACTTGGACTCTAAGGGGAGATTGTTGGCTGAACTGAGCTGCTTTCAAAAACATTCTGCCAGCTGAGCTGCAAGTCTGCCTTGAAAGGGACAGGTCTCCTGCACCTCGCTGTGCGTGGCAATTAAGGAGTGCTTCCAGGAGCTGGAAGCACAGGTGAAGAATTCAGGATACCTTGAGTGGAAATTAAGTTCCTGCATGTATGTTTATCCTTATTTATCAATTACTACACTGATCCAAGCACAAGGAGGTTGCATATAATAAAGAGTGCAAGTTGTTGGAGGAAGAGTTTCCCATTTTTGATGGGCCAGAGCTTGAGAAGATGATGCAAGGCCATCGCTTCTGTATCACAGTCTGGACTTAACCTGGCCCCATGCCACTCTTTGAAAGTGCTCTCTCTGTGTCCCTTTGCCATGGCCCTTCCCACCTTCTTCACAGATTTTCCTGATGTCTCAGACCGTTTCTGCCTTGGCCATGCTTCTGCTGTCTGAGGCAGGTGCTAGGTGTAAGCCAGGGGCTGTGTCACGCACCGGAAAGCCTCTGAGAAATTTGGTAATTCCGAAGCTGCAGTTTTTTTAAAGAACTGAACCTGCATAGGGCCTGATCTGTTACAACTTGTGTCTGGGGGAAGTAGCATCTTCCAGCTGCTATTCTCTCCACAGATAAAAGTACTGTCAGCTGGAATGATCTGCTTCCACATTTCACATGGACATACCGAGTGCTCCAGGTACTGCAGGTGAGACTATAAAGGGAAAACTAGAGCATGAGACTACAAGGGAAGGCATGATGTTAGGGACCATGTTATTATAAAGGAGCACTGTTTTCTTCTATCTGGATAGACACAACATTGATAATTGTGACTGCATGATTGCATGGTCATTGATGGGTATATTTATTGTTTATGTATACCTGTAGTCACTTCAAGGAATGAAATATAGAATTAAGTGTCGTAGCACGTTCTGAAAAGTAAAAAGGCCCTATAAAATCAAGAGAAGTCTATAGACATGAGTCCTGTGTTCTAGACACACAATAATTATCCTAAATCAATAGAGAAGTTCAGTAAAGCTACCAGGTGGCAGATTTAAAGTAAAGAAAGAACGTTTTATACATAGTCAGTAGTTACAACATGAAACTCCTTGCTACAGGCTGCTGTTGATGCTGAGTCTTACATGAACTGTTTTTAGACAAGTTGCTAGAAGAAAAGTATCTTGGGCCTATAGCATAACAGAAGATCTAATTGTGTTTTTTGCTGAAGTTATTAAGGAGCAGATCTCTAAACATGGACAAATGCTGTAGGGCATCACTGTGTATTTTCCCTGCTCTTCCAACATGGGCGATGAACAGAAGGAGATGGAGGCCATTGTACTACAGCATAACTGTGATATAGCAGCCATCACAGAAACCTGGTGGGATGACTCCCACAGCTGGAGTGCTGCCATCAAAGGGTACCAACTGTTCAGAAGATATAGGCAAGGTGGAAGAGGTGGTGGAGTTGCCCTCTATATTAGGGAAGCATATGACACCACACAAATTAATGAAAGTGATGGTAGGGTTGAGTCATTACGGGTGAGAATCAGGAGTGAGGACAGCAAGGGTGGTATTGTGATGGGAGTGTGCTACAGACTACCCAATCAGGATTAAGAGGTAGATATTTTTCCTATAAGCAGTTGAGAGAGGTCTCACAATTGCTATCCTTTGTTCTTGTGGGAGACTTTGACTTCCTGGATGTCTGCTGGAAATACAATACAGCACTGAGAGAACAATCCTGGAGATTCCTGGAGTGTGTGGAGAATAACTTCCTGACACAATTGGTGAGAGAGCCAACCAGGGAAGGTGCCCTTCTGGATCTGCTTCTTGTGAACAGAGAAGAACTAGTGGGGGGAAGTAAAGGTTGGAGAACATCTGGGGCTCAGCGATCGTGAGATGATTCAGTTCTTTATCTTTTGGGGAAACAAGGAGACAGGTTTGTAAAACGGCCATCTTGGACTCCTGGGGAGCAAACTTTGGCCTGTTTAGGAGTCTGATGGACAGTGTCCCTTGGGAAGCTATCCTGAAAATTTAAGAGTCCAAGAGGGTGGGACTCACTTGAAAAGGGAAGTCTTAAGGCACAGGAGCAGGCTGTGTCTGTGTGTCAAAAGACAAGTCGTTGGGGATGGCATCCAGCCTGGCTAAATAGGGACCTTTGGCTGGACCTCAAGAGCAAAAGGAGAGTCTATGGCCTTTGGAAGAGGGGGCACATCTCTCGTGAGGACTATAAAGATGTAACAAAACTATATAGGGAGAAAATTAGAAGAGCCAAAGCACAGCTAGAGCTTAACCTAGCTACAGCTGTTAAAGATAATAAAAAATGTTTCTATACGTTCACTAACAGCAAAAGGAGGACTAGAGAAAATCTCCATCCCCTATTGAATGCAGTGACTAAGGACGAGGAGAAGGCTGAAGTGCTCAATGCCTGCTTTGCCTTGGTCTTTAGCACTGGATCCAGCACTGCCCTGGGCACCCACCCTCGTGAAATAGGTGTCAGGGAGGGCAGTTGGATTGAGGGCATCACATTAAATGAGGATGTGGTCACTGACCTGCTGTGCTGCTTAGGTATACACAAATCTGTGGGGACAGATAGGCTGCACCCAAGAGTGCTGAGAGAGTTGGCAGATGTACTTGACAAGCCACTTTCCATTATTTGTCAGAAGTCCTGGCTAACTGGAGAAGTGCCAATGGATTGGAGTGTAGCCAATGTGATGCTTGTCTACAAGAAGGGCAGAAAGGAAGATTCAGGAAACTATAGACCTGTCAGTCTGACCTCAGTACCAGGGAAGGTCATGAGGCAGGTCATTTCAAATGCCATCATATGTCACATAGACAACAACCAGGAGATCAGACCAAGTCAGCATGGATTTGTGAGGGGCAGGTCCTGCCTGACCAACCTGATCTCCTTCTATGACAAGATTGCCTTGTCATCAGTTCATCACATGTTGTTTCTGCGACTCCTTTCTCCTCAGGGCAGGACACCTTACACTTTTATTCTGCTCCAGCATAGCAACCCTCCCACAGGAGATGGTTCTCTACAAACAACCCCAACACAAGTCCTTTCCACAGGCTGCAGTTCTTCATGAGCTGCTCCATCCTGAGTCACTTCTGCAGAGTGCAGTCCTTCAGGAAGAGACAGCTCCAGTTGTTGGTCCCCCTGTGGTCACAAGTTCTGCCAGCAAATGTGCTCCAGCATGAGTTCCTTTCTCCATGGGTCCACAGGTCCTGCCAGGAGCTGCAGGCTTCCCACAAGCCTCATTCAAGTGCATCCACCTGCTCCAGTGTGGGCTTGTCTACAGGTTGCAAATGGATATTTGCTCCACCAGTAATTTCCATGACTGCCTCACCATGGTCTTCACCGTGAGCTACAGGGTCACCTTTGCTCTGGTGCCTGGAGCACCTCCTCCTTTGAGTATGCAGAGTCGTTTCTCTCACATACTCTCACTCCTTGGTTTGGCTGGCATTATACAAGTTGTTTCTCCCCTTAACATATATCATCACAGAAGCATTACCACCAGTGCTGGTTGTCTCAGCCTTGGCCAGCAGTTCTGTTCAACATGGTGGAAGCTTCTGGTAGCTTCTCACAACCTGTAAAATCTTGCCACACTAACCCGATACAGCGTTTTGAAGCAGAGACAGTCACTCTTCCTTTGCTTGCTTAGTACCACAGTCTCTTGGACCATAACTAGGTTTCTCTGGTCAGGAATACTTGTCCAGAGAACCTCATGTGCTAGAGATGATGACTCATGATGGATTTCTGGGGAGCCTTCAAACAGCATCTTGAGGCCCAGGTGCAGTCTTACACTTTGTGTGTGAGTGCAGTGTGTCTCTGGCTCCCTAAATCTGATGAGTATGTGTGAGAATCCAGAGTCAGATGTGGCTGTGTATGAAGAGTACATGCAACCAGTGCTATGGCAGAAAAGTAAACAGTGAGTTAAGGATGACAGTGCTTGCCTAAGCCCATTTGTTCTGCCTTCTCCGCTACTGCGGTAGTCCTGACAATAGACAGAAACGAGTAAAAGTGAGGGTTATTCAGATATCATTCTCTGGCCTCATCTGGGCAGTGTTCACAGGCTTTCTCTCTCTGAAGCTGCACTCTCCCACTGACTCCCCTGCACTTACTGGAGTGTAGAAATGTAAACTTTCTTTGGACTGGGACCCACATCTAGTACTAGATGAGTAGGGGAGCCACAGCTTTTCCTTTGAGTTGAATATACAAGTTTTTACTTCATGGACATCTGAATGTGCTGGTAATAAATAGCTATATTTTGTTGCAAGGATATGACCAAAGTACAGAGGAGACTAACCCTCCTGACTGATGGACAGACACTGAGGTCTTGAGAGCTATGAAATTATGTGGTTTGGAGAGGCAAGGGGAGAAGGAGGAGTGGTTTTCTAGTAGAGGTAACAGCTGTGCATGGCTTTGGATTAGGATGAGTTTGCCTTGGTACCCAGCATGATCTATCTACCTTCATCTTAGCAGTATTGTCTGGTCTCAGAGTGGCGGTAAGGATTACCCAGTTGGACGGTGCTGGCTATGCACCCTGCCCATTGCATGCGAGGCCTGCATGAATTTGCTCAGACTGGTGTCTCAGAACCATCTAGGTGATCTTTTAGATCAGAGCCATCCATGGCACTCTCAACGAGAGCAGCAGCATTTGATCAGTCAAGAGATTGACTGGCAGTTGTAGCCAAGCGTTGGCTTTGTTGCACGCAGTTAAAAGCCGTATTGTCAGTTTGCTTATCCTCCCCCAGATTTGGCATTCCTCTGATTTTGCAGCCAACTGTAGATTGTTTTTATTTGGACAAAAGGATGCCTTGGGGCAAAACTGACATCACTGCTGGGACTCATTAGGGAAATGAGGAGCAGGGTGTGGGGAGCTGGCTGCAGGAAGTGCCTCCGTTTCCCACCGCTGAACTGGGAGGTGAACTCTGCTCGCCAGACAGGTTAGTGGGGTCCGGTAGTAATGGGGTTTCAAAGCAGCTCTTTGACAACACCCTTCAGCTATAAGAGGCTCAGGAATCTCATCGGGTGGAGAGCTTTTGATAAGTTAAAACTTGTATGTTATGTGGTGTAGGCTGCTCTGTTGCTGTCTTGGTGTTTGTTGGGGGATTTGTTGTGGAGCTTTTTAATCACGTTTAAAAACCAGTACTACCAGGGCAATAGAAGTTCTGTTTATCTCTGGTAAATTCAGAATTGTGGCTGTAAATAAATGAAGAGTCATCATATGGCTGTTGGTAGATTGTAAAATCCTTCAAGTAGTGAAGAAGTTCATGCTCTGCTTAGTTACAATGTTTCCAGCTTGGAAGAAACTGATTAATGAAAATTACAATGCTTATCTCTTTTGTGAGCTTCTTTTGCTGGCCCTTTTCCTTCTCCTGTTTAGATAGTGCTGTGATGTCTGCTACACTTTACCTTGTTTTATACCTTACACGGTGACTGGACTTTAGCTGTGTAATTCCTGGCTTTCAGTTTTATCTAGTTGTTTCTGACCTTTGGAGTTGAGTTGTGTAACCAGAGGTGCAAGTAACATTTTTCCACTGGAAATCAGATACATGTCATATATATAAAGACAGTGGCTTCAATAGTCACTGTGTAGTTGCTAGTTCAACAAGCTACAAGTTACTAAACTTAATCTGTAAATATTGTGAGCAGTTTATCTTCTGAAGAAAGAAGTTGTTTGAAGAGAGCCCGTCCCTACTCCAGCCGCTCCAGCAGCAAACACTGCGGCTCACGCTGCTAACATTGAACTGTAACCTGGCTCCTATTTCATGCTAAATAGGACAACAAAACTATCCTGGGATGTTTCTAAACATATCAAAAGCTTGTTTGGCCCAGCAGCTAAAAAAAGTGTGGCTTTCAAAGTCCTGTGTTTTCATTTCGGCAGAAATCATAGATGCTCATAGCCGTATCTGTAGGCACAGTCTCTGCAGATGGGCTGCTTCGCATCAAACACGCGTGTGTGCCCTTGTCTGCTGGCTCCTTTAGACTCGGCCTTCGTTTTCAAGCCCGACTTTAATTCCTGAAGAATATAATTTAAAGCTGTTTACAGCAGTTCGTGATTACCTGCGACTACTAACAAAGAGACTTGGCTACAGAGAAATTAATATGTAACAGCTGCAGCTGGTTTAACTCTGCTAGAGTGAAAAAGGGCTTCAACAGCCTAGTGGGTTTCACAAGGAGGCAGAAGCAAGCGGCTGTTTGATTGAAAAAAGTTTTACAGGCAGAAGCAAAAACAACACAGGAGGCTTCCAGTCCCTCTATTTAAAGTTTACTTTGCTGTTTGTCTTGAGTGGGGTCAGTGTTGTAGTGAATAATTTATACGCAGCATGAATGAGCTCATTAGTCACCTTTTCAGAGCTTAAATGAGTTCTGCGGTTGTCATTACATGGGCCTTCTGTTCAACTGCATGGCAAAAGGACAGCTTGGCGGCTGGCTGGCTGGCTTGTGGCAGGGCAGCCTGTCTCCTTCCAGCCTGGACTGGCCTTTGTCTTCCACTGCAATCCCTTGCTCTGCTGCCCAGTGCTGGTCCAGCAACCTGCAGGGATTTCTGCAATGCTAAGTGGGGGGGTTTGATTTTTTTTGGTTATATGTACTTGGTTTGGTATTGTGTTGGGTTTGCGTCCTAGTTATTTTTTCTGTTATAGAAAGAAGTGCTGAAGGTTATGTGACAAGTGATGTGGGATAAGTAAAACCCTCTACCTGTGCACAAGGAATGAAAGTGGCTTTTTCTCTCAGACTTGCTTCAAAAATTTTCTGTAGCCATAGCATTTTCTTTTTTTGTCCTTGAAATGCTTATGGAAGTGCTAAACTGTTCTGGAACTACCTGAACCTTAGAAGGAGGCACAACTATCATTGTTAATGGGACTGCAGTTTTAAATCCCAGTATTACATCTTGGTGCTTTGGCTTCCAAGGCCCACTCCATCCTTGTGAGAAACCTGTGGAATGAGAAATTTACCCGCAAAAAATCAGTGAGGTGTCAGATCACTGCTGGTCTTAACTGGAGTTGCCTGTTGCCAAAAAGACTGGAGCAGTGCCAAAAGACCTGGCCTAAATTAATGCCCCAGTGGGTAAATCGTTACAAACTTTGTTACTGTGTAGCAGCAAAAAGCTTATTTACAGGGAAATGCACCTCATAGGACATGAATGTGCCGGCCAGGGGGTGGTTGTCTGGCCAAAGCTGGCAATGGCAGTTGCTGCTGGGATGTGGCTTTTATTCTGGGTCAACTTTCCTCCCTTCTCAAATCCCAGTTACCTGCTCTGTCTGGTGGCTGCTCTCTGATTTAGACATGGAGCCCAACCTCACCTGTGGCAGTGGAGGGTATCACAGGAGCTTTCTGCTGATCTTACTGATTCTTTTAGTCCTTCCACAGCAGTTTCTCATTGTTTTCCATGCCTTGCTCTGTGATGCATTTAGTAACCTGCTATGTGATACTAAAATGACACCAAGGATAGAAATCTGCTTTATGACACTTTGCTTGCTTTCCAAAGCCTGCATCCTCTCAGCATCTCTTTGCATACACAACTGCAGGATGACCGTGTTTGTGCTTCAGCATTCTTCCTCATACAAGCTCTTGTAACTTGTCTGCGTTGTCACAGTGTGGGAAACTGAACCCACATATCAAAGGATTTCCTCTGGGACCAGTGTTAAAGAAATGTACAGGAAGAGCAGTGCTGGGTCGTGAGCAGATTATCGTGAGCTACGAGCTGGAAATCAAGCTGGGATTCAGTACAATCATGGCTAGGAGATCCACCTGGCACAGGAAACCAGAAGAGAATACTAGCTTACAGCTCTAATGATAGCAAACTCTGCTTAGTGTCAGGTCCTGAGATCCTCAGCTGATGAGATGTGAACAGAAACCTCACTACCTGTGAGATCCTGTTGTAACTCAATTTTGCGTGCATAAATACACCAAAAAAGGACAATCTCCTTAAATCTTAGGTGAAATGAACAACTTGTATTCAGGAAAGTTGAAATGTTGTCAGAAAAAAAAAAATCTCGTCTTAGTTTTAGAAATTAAATTTAGTTAGACCATTTGAGAACTTTTGTAAGAGAATTTGGTTCTCCATTATAGTTCTCCTCCCAAACTTTGGATCTTTAATTTTGTGTGGTGTTGGCTGCTGCTTTTCCTCCATTTCACTTTTAAGAACAGAAATTCAGTTGATTTCTGGTTCTGCTGATTACTTATGAGTTTGACTTCAGCTGCCAAATGGTGAATGCTAATGTGGAGATAACTCCCAGCCACGTTTTGTGGCATTATACATGTGCAACAGATAGCAGACTGGGGGCACCAAACCCCAGAAAACAGTTCTTTCTCTTTTTTTTAGACACTGCAAACACTGTACCAGTACCAGAAATACTGGCTCATAATGGTAACACATTAACAGCTGTGTTAGGTTAGATGTGATTTCAGACCAGTATAGCCATTAGAGCAGAAGACTTGAGTAAAGATGTGTTTATCCAGCAACATTTTGCTTCCCAGTGGCTTGACTACTAAGATAAGCTGCACTGGCAGAAGCTTCCATTGGGCAGTACAAGCTGTCTACAACTACCTGAAGGGACATTGTAGCCAGGTGGGGGGTGGCCTCTTCTCCCAGGCAACCACCAATAGAACAAGGGGACAGTCTCAAGTTGTGCCGGGGGAAGTATAGGCTGGATGTTAGGAGGAAGTTCTTCACAGAGAGAGTGATTTGCCATTGGAATGGGCTGTCCAGGGAGGTGGTGGAGTCACCGTCCCTGGAGGTCTTCAAGAAAAGCCTGGATGAGGCACTTAGTGCCATGGTTTGGTTGACTGGCTAGGGCTGGGTGCTAGGTTGGCCTGGATGATCTTGGAGGTCTCTTCCAACCTGGTTGATTCCATGATTCTAGTATCTTGATATAATTACACTGGGAAAGCGTTTCTTATATGGATCTGTTCTGATAAATGTCTGTGGGACAAGCTAGAATGCATGATATTCTCCTCCCACTGTGCTCATGTACACACTTGATGGTGGTTTGTCAGCTGTATCTAATTTTAGCACTAAGTATGCTCATTTTCTTAGAAGCTGCAAGCGAGTGTTACTACCATAACGTCAGAATTGTGCATATTTTATAAAGGAACTTTTTCATAAAAACTCTGAATTTGGTTGTAAGAAAATCATTACATTTTTAGCCTGCAGGAATTCTGTGGGTACTTCTGTTGGCTCACACTTTTGACAGAGCTTCATATCAGTGATTCTTCTTTTCACCAGTTCAGTTCTGTTCCTGTTGGGCTTCACCAGCTAGGGCAAATGAGAACTTTAAGACTAATTAAGTGAAAATTTGGGAACATGGCTTTGTTAATCCAATTTCATCACCTCAAATGAATATGCAAAAGATGGGCTATCATCACGTGTACAGCTATTATATCTTTAGCTAGTCCTTAGAATGGGAGATGAAGGGAAGTACATGCTTTTGTGGAAGGCACAGTATGATTGCACTAGGAGCAGCTGCCAGGCAAGAGCTGCTTTTGCACAGGAGTCGGGCACTGCATGCCAGCCAGCTAGGTATGTTCCCTCTGTAGGAAGCAGAGTCTAAGTGTTTGTCTGGGAATTCAGATATGGCTGTTTCTCCACTCCAAAGGTGGGATAGCACAAACAACATGGTCTGGCATGGTTAAACATAAAGAAGTGTTGATAGTGCAGGTTCTGTCGGAAGGACTGGAAAAGAGCGCTGGGAACAGGAGTTGTGAAAGACACAATCAACAGGCACATATTGTATTTATGTTTTAGTTTTCAGTAGTGCCCAAAGGTGCTGTGCTTCTGCTCTGTACAAGACTAAATCCACTGCCTCAGAAAAACCTGAAGCTTGTTTAGAACTGATATGGGACACCATTCTTCATGGGGAAAAAATGGGAACAAATTGAGATGGCCAGTTTTTGGTGTTAAGAGCCTGAGATGTGGCCCACTATGAGGGTCTGATCACAATGGGAAGCAGTCCAGGACACTCCAGTCTTTGAAAGGTACTTTACTGTAGCACTTTCATTCTATTTGCAACTAGTCGCTACACAGCTGCTCGCTTACACCTCCTTATGCTCTACCACCCTCCTCTCTCCGGCACCCCTAGTGGGATGGGGAGGAGAATCGAGGAGGGGGAAAAGAAAACTCATGGGTGGAGACAAGAACAGTTCTGCACAGTATTGTGTTTCAGATTTAGTATGAGAATAATGCTGTTAACACACTAGTGAGGTGTCCTGGTTTTGCTGTAATAGAATCATAACCAACTTCTGATTCAAGAAAGTGCATTTTCGAAGAGACTGCAGCACCTGATTTGGCTAGAAGAAAGTTATGAGACACTTTGTTTTCATTTGTGGCCAGCCATGGTATATGAACCTCCATAGTGATCAAGATCTTTAGCAGCTTTGAGGTAGCCAGGTGCTAAAGCCAGGGCAGCTGACCCAAGCTGGCCAACAGAAGTATTCCATGGCATTGCTGGGGATGCTCTCTTCTCCTCCATGGCCACCATCTCTGGAGGGTGTCACCCTTCATTCTGCTCCCAAGGCCCACTCTCCTGTTTGCTGTGACTGTTGAGCCTTTGGTGGAGCTGTGGTGCTTGCAGCACTTGACATCCAGCATTCACTGCTGGGAGCACACAGCTCAGAGCCACTGCATGGGCTGAGTATAACTTTGTGTGCTTGGTATTGGCATTAATATTAGCTTTTTATTATTACTTTACATCTGTTTCCATTTCACCCCAGAGATCTTCTTTCCTTTTCCCAGTTCCCCTTCTTGGGGCAGGAATGGGGTGAGGTCATTGTGCGATAGAACAGCTGACTGAACAGAGAGGGCAGAAGGTAGAAATATTTAGCAAGGTCATGTGGCATGGTCATAATAGCAGCAGAGGAAGGTTCCCAGCAGAGATGGAGGTGGAGGGGGGAAGATAGGCTTTGGAAGGTTGATAAAGAGCCTATGACACTAGCTGTGCTTGTGGGAGGTTATCAGGGATTCCAGTCTAGAGGAGGATAAGAGATAAAGGAGTACAGGGAGATTGTTGGAAATCCATGTTGAATAAGATACTGCAACATCTGCAGTTGGTATTCTGACATCTGAGTGAAAAGAATAGACTGCTGTATATTGCCCTACAAGACTAAAGTGCAGTTCTTGCACCACTGGTGCTTCCATCCTTTGATATGGCAGATACTTTGGTCTTAATGCACAAACAGTTCTCATCTGTCAGTACTGCAGGTTTTTGGCTAAATGAGTTAGTAATTTGCCTGTCTTAGAAATAGTGAGATAAATACCCTGGTACATTTGGTGGTTTGCATAAGATTACTGAGTTACTTGATGGCCGTGCTGGATGTTTTGATCAATGGTGTTGTGTAAGGCTGTATTCTCTTTTCTTAAATTGGTTGTGTTAAGTATTTCAGCAGAGTCAGAAGAAGGTGGGGAATAGTCTTCCAAAGAAGCAAGATACCAATGTTTACCTTGCTGCTGGTGTTTTACTGCTCTGCAAGTCAGCAGCTGGCAGTTGCTGCTGAGCTCAGAGTTGAGTGGGAGCCAGGGAGAAGCTGCCCTGCATCACTGCCCTCGTGGGGAGCCTCAGCAGGGAGCTCTGTGCCAGCCCTCCAATTCATCATGTCGCCTGTCCCCATGCTCTCCTTGGCTTCTGTCACCAGCGACTGGCTCCTACACTTGATCACAGTGGTTTGTCTGTCTAAACGGCAAATCTCTCATGGTGATCCTTCTCTGTAATCCTTAGTTTGCGCTCTGGGGAAATTCCTGCTGGCCATGGAAAAATATAAATCTCTGGAACTGATCTTACTCCAATACTGTTGGGGAATTTCGCTACAAATTTTGGACGGAACTGAGCTGTGTACCTGAACAGGATGTGTATTACCCTGCATCTCATGAGGCTTCCCCCTTCTCACTTCAGAAATACTTCTCATTAACCGAATTCTCCTCGGTAGTCTGTTCTAAGACACTTGACTTTTACAAGTGATGATAAATGCAATAAATTTTGCTTGCTGATAGAGACATGTTGATTTACTCAGGAAAAACGACTAAAGCATTTGGAGTAAATTCAGGTGGGTGGAGTTACAACTTGGTAATTTAGTTTGGGTTTGAAACCAAACGGCCATGAGATAAGAACTGTGTAAACTAATGGTCTGCTGACTGCTGGAGTGTTAGAGCTAATGGAGTTACAGGGCAGGGTTACTGGTGGATAATGATGATACTCTGCTGTCTGATAGGTACTCTTCCCATTCTTTAATCCAGCTGCTGGCTGTCTTCTTGAAAATATGCAAGAATGTGAAATAGCAGTTCACTGGGTAGGGGGAGGGAAGGCTATCGGCAAAAAGAAGGTCTCAGCGAGTTATGACAGGAATTTCTAGTTTGAGAGAACCAAAGAAATGCTTTTCAGCCCTGCACTTCGAGAATGAGGTAGTTGCTACTCTTGTCTAAGGATGTGAATTTTCCGAGTGTCAGAGAGATTAAAAGAGGCAACCCATGTCTTGGGAAATGGCTAAGGAAGGACACAGATGTGCGGGAGTATGGTGGTGATCCTGACTAAAGGGGATAATATTGACTATGTGGGCCAGCACAGAATTTCTGCAAGGGCTTGAGACAGCTGTCCTAAATGTTCTAAATAAAATTACTAAAATGCTTTCTTCTTGGCTTGGGGATAATTTTTGTGTCCAGAGCTGCACTGGAGAAGATCTACCAATATATCTCTATTTCTAAACTGTATCATGTTGTCTTTATACATTTCTGCAGCAGACTTCTTCTATGCTGGAAGAAAAATTAATGTTGAAGTATGCTAAATCTGCATGCCTTGTTTGTCTGGAGTGGAAAAAAGGTTCGATTTTTGTGGATAAGCTACAAAACCAATTTAATGCACTTGCTGTGTGTGTGGGCAGCCATACCTTAATTCTGTGCAATGAATCACTGAAGCTACTTGAGACCAAATACGGTGCATTGCATGGGAGACTGTATGTTTAACTAGTGCTGTGTAGACCGAGCAACTTCTTTTCTAATTTTAAACCAACTTAGTTTCCTGCAATTAATTTATCTGATGATAAGGCTTTTTACTAAAGTTAATACTAATTATGTCAGGATATGATAGCACAGGAGAAAATGCACCATTCTTCCTAATTAGGCCTTTTTAACAACAAAGTTCCCTAGACTAAGATTTTTGGGTTTTTTTAATCCTCAGCAGTTACTGCAGATTTCTGTAACAGGGTTACAGGCTTCCTGTACCATGTGAGGACAGAGCCCCAGCAGAGCCCCTAGTTTCGTGATGGACAGCCAGCAGCAGAGACCCCTCGCACTGTCTCCTGCTTGTTACTGCTCGTTGAGGGGCTCTCCCCCTGCCCACACGCCTCTCCTTAGGGCCTGGCTCCTGCACACATTTGCAAGACAGCTGTGCTTGAAACTGGCTGAGCCAGAGGCTCGAGTCGCGTACAGGTGTCCCCTTCTCGGCAGGAATTAATTGCTTGCTAGATGTGGAGGACGGAGTCGGGTGAAAAGATGTCTCCTCTGCTCCTCTTGGGGCCAAAGAGAGAAGCAAAGCTCCGGCGTGTTGAGCCTCTGGACTCGTGGTACTTGGCGGTGCCTTTAGTGGCAACTCTCTAGTTCAGCGCAGTTTGCACGGGGTGAGTCTGGGCGAGCCTCCTGTCGCGCCGCGGGCAGAGGGAGAAACTCGTACAAGTGGGAGCGCCGCTGCCGCCGGTGAGGACGGGCAGCGCCCTCAGTTCTCTCCACAGAATCACAAATCTAACCAGGGTGGGAAAGGCCTCTAGGACCATCGAGTCCACGCCGTAGAGTTTTTCGAGGTGGCTTCTCGCCGCCCTCCTGCCCTCGAATATCTGCTCTCCCCAAGGCAAACGCTGTCGGCCCGGAGCGACTCCGATGCCGCTGGGCCCGCGGCGCTCGTCTCGGAGGCGACCCTGCGCCACGCTGCTGGGCGGGCGCTGGCGGACCCACGGGACGATACGTCCGAGCAGCTGGCAGCGGCGGCTGCCCCCTGAGGGTGGCCGCAGGCCAGGGTCCCCGCGCCCTGCCGTGAGCAGCGCCGCCCGCGCCGCCGCCCTCCCCCACTGCCGGCGGCCCTCCCTTCCGCGGCTTCTCCCGTCTCGGCTGGCCCAGCCCACGTTTTCCCTCTCTCCCCTCCCTCCCTGGTCATGTGTCGCCTTTTTTGTTTGCAGTGGAAACAATTTCTCGTTCTTCGGCTCGCAGCGAGGCGGACCGCTGCCCGTCGAGAGCGCGGGGCGGGCGGCAGCCAGGCCCCATGCCGGCGACGGTGTCTTCTGAGTTACGACCCCCACAGCACCCTCGGGGCTCGGGTTGAGGTGGGGGGCGCGCGATGCCCGGCTCCGTCAGATGAAAGTTTGTGCCACAGCCATGAAGAGACCGCGGTGAAGCCGCCGCCGCCGCCCCCCCTTCCCCGCCAGGTAAGTTGTTTGCAAGGCGCCAGCGGGTCCGCCTGGGCTGTCGCACCGGCCCGCCCGGCCCGGCTCTGCCTTCGCTTGGCTCGCCCGGCCCGGGCCCCTCGGCCGCTCCGCACTACAACTTGGCCAGGAGTTGGTGCGTGGCAGCGACGCGCGTCGCCGTATCCCTGCCGAGCCCCACCGGCGGTGCCGCGGGACTAAGCCACGGGGGCCGCCTCCTGCCCATCGTGGTCCCGCCAGTGGCGTCAGGGAGCTGCTCGGGCAAGGACTTTGGAATACGCAGACACACTGACATACGCATATTATATATATACACACACACACACCAATATATGTATGTATATATATAAAAACCGAAGCGGAAGGAGGCGCCGCCGGGTGCGCGCGTTGGGCCGAGAGCAGCGGGGCGGGCGCGGGGAGAAGTTGCGTTCCCGGCGCGGCGGGGCCGGCGCGGGCCGGTGACATCTGGCCGGCATTGGAGGTATGCGCGTCGCCGGCCGACCTCGCCAGCCCAGCCAGAGCAGCCCCAGTCTCCTAGCAACGCCATTGATTGGCTGCTGCTGCGGCCAATGGGCGCTCGCTCCCTTCCTTCCCTGACACCCCCGCCCCGCCGCACCACAAGTACGGTGGGAGCGCGAAGTGGGGGGGCCGGCCCGGGGCCGCTGCTCCCCCCGCCCCTGCTGGGCCGCGGGGACTCGGGCGGGCGAGCAAGTGGCTAGCTGTGTAGGTACCTGGTGGAGTAGCAGGAATTGGCAGCGCACTAACAATGTTCGCTCCACTGCGGGCTCTCATGTGATCGGCTCTCCTTTGTCTGACGACGGGGCGCCGTGGCAAGTGCCGCGGGCCTCGGTAGCAACCCCCTTAAACAGCTCGCGGGCTCAGGCACGGCGGGGCCCCGCCGCCACCGGGGGCGGCTCTGGGTGCTTCCCCCGCCCGCGGCGGCCATGCTGGGAACCTCTCTCCGTCCGGGCTTCCCCGGGCCGTCCTGTAGACGCCGGTGACTGGCCCGAGTGGGCTCGGCAGGGCCGTGGCTGCCCGGTTACTCTCGGCACCCGTGGGGACGGCTGCCTAGAGAGGAGGGGGGAGAAAAGAGAAAAGAGATGGTATGATATGGCCCTTTGGGAGGATACTGGCAAATAAGCAAATTAAACAGAAAGAGAGCAGCATGTTGTCATAGCAACAGTGAATTGAATTAAATTACTGTCAGCCATCATATAATTTTCCTGTTTAGAAGCTCATGGGACATAACTTCCATTTGGAGTCAAAGTTGAGCATGTGGCAGTGCCGGTGCCAGTGCCCCTAGACGCAGGCGATACTCGTGTTTACCTTCTGTCTGTGCTGGACGCTGTTTTGAAACCAAGGAAGTGGGATCCACGTTAAGTTTGATCTCTCGGTGTTAATATCTGCCTCAGTACTTTTTCCTCTTCTAGGTACTCGTGTAAAAGCACACGTTTGCTAAGCTTCTTGGGCGATCGTGTATTTTGTTTTAAATGTTGTTATTGACTCACTACTGCTCACATCTGTAGGCCTAAATCTTGGCAGTTTTACTCCATGGAGAAGCTAAGGAGCCCCTTTCCCGTTTCTGCAATAGAATCATTGGGTTCCTATCAGTTTCCCTTGAGTTATGCAGCTGCCCAGCTTCCTTTAGTTTCTGAGAGGTTCAGGTCCCTCCCAAATACTACCCCTTGCAGGTGTCCCCCTCCCTCCACCAGGATGTGTTAGTGCAGTACCTTCAGCATCTCCTCCCAACCTGTCTTGGGCCACTGTTGAGCATCACAGCAGCCTTTCATACAGTTCAGCTTCCATTGTGATTGTCTGTTTATATACATCTTTAAAGTGCTCTATTCTTCTAGCATATGTTTCCTCGTGTCTTGGCCGTGGTCTCAGAATTACCGTGCATTGTTTTCTTTCTTCACTTCTCCCACCTTTGCTGGTTTTGAAGATCTGCTGTCGTTCCCTGAAGTTTGTTACAGCTGTGACTATAGTCAGATTGGATGCTTGTTTGCCTCTCAGCCTTTAACTAGAATGGCTTTAATCACAGTGCTCTTGTATTGCACTTGAAAGTGAACCAGCTGAACTTTATCTAAGGCAAGTGGCCTTAAACCCATTTATTAATTTACTTTCAGTTCACATGCTTATTGAAGTAATACAGTCAGGTGCTGAATGATTTGATAGACGTATTCATTGTTAAAGGGATATGTCTCGAGGATTTCCTCTGTGTGGAGCTTCACGCACATGTGAAACCAAAGTGTATTTGGATTATTGTCTTATTCCATCAACTGGCATTTCTTCTTTTGCCCTGACTATAGATTTCACTAGCTGTAGGTGAGTGTTTGTGTGAATGTGTAATTTTTGATCCAGGTGGCAAAAGACCTAGTGACCAGTTAGGAGAAAGTTGCTGAAATGTTATGCACGGTGGTTTTATGAGCTAACTTTTTTTCTCTTTGTTTCCTTCTCCTCTTTCTTTGGATTTGCTCTCCTAGGAGTTGCTGTCTAAATGGGTCCCGTCATGCCTCCAAGTAAGAAGCCAGAAGGCTCAGGAATTAGCGTTCCCAGTGGATTGAGCCAACATTACCAAGATAGTGATTTATCAAAGGCGCTTCATGATGAAGAGGACCTAGACTTCTCTTTGCCTGCCATCAGATTAGATAAAGGGGCCATGGAAGATGAAGAGCTAACTAATTTGAACTGGTTACATGAGAGCAAGAACTTGCTGAAGAGCTTTGGGGACTCAGTGTTAAGGAGTGTTAGCCCCGTTCAGGACATTGGTGATGACACACCGCCATCTCCTGCCCAGTCTGACATGCCCTATGATGCCAAGCAGAACCCCAACTGCAAACCTCCATATTCGTTTAGCTGCCTCATATTTATGGCCATTGAGGACTCGCCAACCAAAAGACTGCCTGTAAAGGATATATACAACTGGATCCTGGAACACTTTCCGTATTTTGCAAATGCACCCACTGGATGGAAAAATTCTGTGAGACATAATCTGTCCTTGAATAAGTGTTTTAAGAAAGTGGACAAAGACAGGAGCCAGGTAAGTTTGGATCTGTGGAAACCTATCTGACTTTGAAAATACTCCCTTCCTAATCCCAGAGTGTATCCGTGAGAGTGAAATGCAGCGTATGCAGTGCTGTTCCTAGTAACGTAGTTCATTAAAGTCAGAGAGTCAATGTTTCTTTAGCATGGCTCATTCTGATTTTATTAAATTCATTGTCTAGACATCTATAAGAAAGTACTCGGTGTGTGTGTTTTTTCTTCCCCCTCCCCAGCTGGTGTTGTCACGCATAGTGGTTAAATACTGTTTTTAGTTATCATGCTGTGGTAATGGTTTCCAGCTATACTAGGTGAATGTAATCATGTTATAAATAGGCTGCTTGCTGTTCTTGGCTTACACAAATGTATAGTGAAATGGTATGCCTTATGTAAGAGTCCATCACTTTTCCTCAGTCTGTGCTGTAATTTGAAATTAACTTTTTTTCTCTTGAACAGAAGTAGTTCTGAAATTTGGTAATGAAGTTTTGTTGCTTTTCAGGCAGGTTTTACGGAAGCTCCTCAGAGAGAGCAGATAGTCTGGCATGAAAAGTGGAAGTTATCATTCACCAAAATTTTAGTCTTTCTTTCCCTGAAGCTCTTGTAGCCTCTCAGACTGGTACAGTTGACAGAAGCCTGGGGAGCACATTTTTACTCTTGCATCTCTCTTGTCTCCTGGTTTCACTGCTGAACGTTCAGTGGTATTTGCAGAAAGAGTCTCTGTGCAAGGGAATGACAAAGCGAGCCGAGCAGTGGAGGCAGTCCTTCACGTAGTAGTCTTCTACTGCCTCAGCCTGCCTAGGGGCAGGTATCAGTTTCCAAAAGGACCATCTCAAGAAGCAGTGGCCTAGATTAATCTTTGGCAAAGTCCAAGTGTACTGATAAAAATACCAACTTGCAGATTAATTTCACAGGCTTTCTCACAGGTCAGTGAAAGAAATAATGAGTAAAACTGCATCACTGATTGTTTGTCTTAAAAATGACTGAAGATTAGAAAATGGACACTTTCTCCTTGCCGAAGCAGTAAATGCACATAACTTTTTTATTTCAGTGATGTAAATGCTGTGTTTGTCTAATTGATTAGACTGAAACTAGACTTCTGTTGGTGGTGCTGTTCTCCCTATTTTGTGTGATTTAAGTCTAAATGCTCAAGTAACTCTGGAAATACATTGCCCTAAGCTAGCAACTTCTCATTTTTACATTACTTTATTTTCTTACCTTTTTTAAATGATCAACACTTTTATCTTAAAAAAATAAGTGTTATTACCTAGAATCTACTGCCAGTGTGTTGCTGAACATGCATTGTATAATTTTTTTATACATTAGTTGCTGTAAAAGAATGAGAGTTAAAAAAAAAAACCTCAAGTGTTCCTAAACCGGATCTAGTTCTGTGTAGACCAAAGTCTTAAATTCTTGTTTGGCAGTGAGACTGTAATAACAAATGCCACACCAGGTTTTTATGAGGCTGTCCCAGGCCATAAGAAACCTTCATACAATATGTGTAAAAAAAACCCAGAATACTGTATCTGACAAGGCATATGTCTCACATTGCCATTTGTCCCTCTTCCTTAGTTTACAAGTTGGCTATTTAGGTTGCAGCTTCCTTCCTATGAGGAACTTGTCTTTTTGTCTATCTGTCAGATATCCAACAATCTGCTGAGCTCATGTGAACAATACCACAGCATGCTGCAGCTCCACAGGCAAGTGGCAAAGCACAATGCATGACTAGTCACCTACGCCTCGAATTTGTGATTAGAGCCATGGTTACATAGTCAGACAACAAAGTGGGGTGGGAAGGCTTGCCTGTATGAATAGCAAGGTGGGGTTTTATTCGTTCCTGGAAAATCCTAGGTTATGAGAAAGCATCTCCAGGAGATGAGAGAAATTCTGATAACAGTAGGTAAGCAACATTAAGGTGAATGAGGTGAGAATCTCAGAAGTAAAATATGCCAAGGCAAGTTATTTAAATCCTCATGTCCTGGCCAGTGGTTGTGATAGACAGAGTGCACAGAGTTGCTGGATCAGCTGCTTGAAAGCTAATTGTGGACTTGGAAAGCAGTAAACATCAGCTGCTGGCTGTGAAAATAAGCTTGTGTGTTCGCACATGCACACTTGGGTTGATTTGAGTACCTTGTGGCAAGCATCTCTCGTGTGTGGAGGGAAGGTGTGTAAAGGATTCTCTGCTTTGGACTGGGCTTGATACAGGGGAAGACTGGACTCTCTTCTATGAGGAATCATTTCACGCCGCTTCTCCTTTGCAGCCAACTTACGTAAATTACAGGTTTGAAGTCTGCCTGTCTTACTGCTTTTATATGGAAAAAAAAGCATTTAGCAATTGGCACGTTGTAAAATGCTAACACGATAGGCTCTGAAATGTGTACAGTATGGGGAGAAGGAGTTAATCAGTGCTAGGAATTGCAGGCATTTGCCAGTTGATGTGCATTGACACACTATGAAAAGCTAGAAGCTTTTCCTTTGAGTTTGTGCTTTCCAGTGTTTGTGCAGCCTTTCAGTAATTGTTTTTCTAAAAAAGGTTCTGCTGAACACTTTTTTTTTTTACTCCCTTTGCACAGTAGTTTTCTCAATCTTGGATTCCACAAATTTATATTCAGTGGACTAAATCTCTCTTCAAATAGTATGGAGCTTTTTCTGTCTGCATATGGCTGCTTGCATTTCCTGATGTGAGATTCTTGTAACAGAAGTGAGGATGGGGGTGCGAAGAACTTAGAGGCTGCAACACTTCAGTTTTTGACTTGCCCTGTCTCGGTGCTTTTAGGTCTGCTGTGGAGTGCCAGAATACGTTTTTCTCCTTGGATTTGTTTCTGTGTTGATGCTATTCCACTTCAGCTACAATGCCATCAGGCTTACCTGGCAGTCCAACAGAGTGACAATTCACATAACTTTGCCCTGAGACTGATCTCCTGGATGGAGACAGAGAGCCAGGCTGAAGAAGGATAAAATGCTGAGTGCTTGACTGTACAAACCACTTTGCATTGAGCTCAGCACTTTAATAATAGTTGGCCAGAGTATGAAGTATCAGATGATGGGGAATAGAAGAGGAGTTCCTTGGCTTTGTTTATTCTACTGTACCTATGAATTCAGTCTTTCAGATTAATCCTATTGTGAACATACAGATCTAAATGTCCTCTAGTGTGTGTCCCATTTAGTGCAGCCTGTTAGCCCATGACTTCCCTGACTTCTCTACCATCTGGTCCTTGGCTATAGAGAGGAATTTTTCTTGTATATGTGTCTCCATAGCAACGAGTTTGCAGTTGATATGGAAAGTAAGCAGTTGCCCTAGCAACGGAGTTACTGATGTGGCAGCTTCTCTGCTTGCAGGGAAAGGGCTAAGCTAGTTCAGACACATTATGTAGGTTTGCTGTAATTATAGCTGTGCCCACTAGTGCTGCTCTAGCTAAGGGTCCGTTGAGAAATTTTGTTATAAGCCTTATTTTTTCCCCCTCAGAGGTTATTTTATTCCCGTAGGGATTTCTGCTTCAAACAAAGGCTGGTAGGGTTGTATTTTCAGGGGATATGGCATGTCTGTGCTTTTCATGAATGCAAACTTTCTCAATCATTACTATCAAAAGAGGAGAATGTTTAACCTCTTTGCAGTTTTTTGTCTGTGTGAACAACCCACAGTTATAGAAGCTGTAGCTCCTATCCCATGCTTGTTTTCACTATTTTGTCATCTTTGCCCCAGCCTGTGCTTCGTCAGGCATCCGTCCTATCAAGATGGTTCCTCTTTGTGTCTATTCTGCATTGTCTGAGATAGGGAAATGCACACGTGCTCCTGGCTGCCTGCATGCTGAAGAAATGAATGTCTCTTAAAGGGTTGTTTGGCACTCCTACTGAGGGACATCTTAATAAAAAATGTAATGAGGGTAAAGGGTATGTTTATGGGGACAGGAGAAGAAAATTCTCTTTGCTTGATGTGGAAGTTATTCTTAGAAGTACATGGTCCATAACTGGGTCATGGGAGATCCAGCCAGGCTCCTCCTCTGTCTGGAACAGGCTCTGAGATCTGAGGACTTCTGAGTGATCCTTGGGCTCTGCAAGAGCTGACAGCCAACTCGTTCTTATCTAAGGCATTGCCTCTCCTAACTGCTCTGCCAGAGCATCAGACAAGAGCTGTGGGGAACTCCTTGTACACAAGAGAATTTTCAGGAATCCCTCCTGCCAGTGTCTTTCCTCTGATGTGATAATGTCTGGGCTTGTGACAGGTAAAACCCTGCAGAAAGGTAAGCACTAGCTGGAGTGAGAGGAAAAAGAGACTGCCTGTTCTTTGTTAGAAACTGCTAATCCTATCTGCATATACACAAAGGCCAGGGACCAGGTACCTGATCCTCCTTCTTTTAACATTAGTATTCAAGAAGATCTGTGAAAGATTGGTGGCACTCTGAGGACAGAAATTGCCTCCTCCATTTTTAATATTGTTAACACTTAGACTGACCCAAATAACAGAAGCATTGGAATTTCACTGCATTTACAGCATCTGGTGAAGCTAAAGTATTAAAAAAGCAAGCAAACGAACAAGAAACCAACAAACCCACAAAAAACAGCCCTTCAGATTCACGTTGCAGGCTGCAGATGATGTTGGATCCATTAATAAAATACTGTCCTAAATACGCTCGTCCAACTGATAATTTCTCCAATTGTTAAAAGATGATGATGTGGTTTCAAGCTGAAATACTAGTTTGACTTGAAATCCATCTTCTTATACTCCAGTCTGTCATACCAAGAAGCTTGCTAGCATCAGAATTTTTCATCTTGAATTGAGAGAAATTCAAACCATCTCATTCCAGAGCAATCATAAAAGTCTCTAGACCCATGCTGTAATGTGGAGTTTCCAGATATCAGTTTATGGAGAGCTTTTCTTGAACCCTTTTGGATTTGTTTTTGAAGTGCAAACCCAAGACATTACACAGAATAAATAATGGATTTCTTAAAGCTATGCGTGAAAAGAACACACTTCCATTTCACTGGCTTCCAGCTGGCAGAGTTTGCATCAGACCTTACTCTTTGCAGCAGAGTCTGCCTGATTTAACTGGTTTAAAGCTGCACAAAGCATCATCAGTTCTTCTCAAGTCATGATGGCAATATCCAGGAGTCCTCTGAACGTTGAATTTCAGGAATTTATGTTGTCTTTCTCTTGGTTAAGTTAGCCTGTGGGCAGATACCTTGCACATCGACAGGCTGTTGACCTACCAGAGGGGATTGACTGCTTATGTTAAATAACAAACTGGAGTAGCTGATGATGTCTCCGCTCTGCGGTAAAGGTTATACAAAATTTCTTAAGCAGCACTGAAAGAGTCCAGACAGGCTGAAATCATCCACTGTGCAGCCATTGGGGTTGAGTGGTCACTACTGTAAGTAAACGCTAGAATGAAATGAGAAGTTTAAGTAGGATTGGAGACTTTCTTCTGCTCAAAGCCTCATTTTTGATTCTCTTTTAGAAACACAGTTGTTCAAGTGTCCCGTGTTAGCAGCGCTTTGTGGTGTTTTTTATCTGGTTTAAAGCGAACGAGGTTTTGCCTGCCACCATCAGGCATGGTCTTTGCCCAACCTGGCTGCCTGTTCTTTCGATAGGGAATTGAACTAATCTGGGGCTGTGTTGTTAGCCCCTCTTGAGCTCATACTGGCACGTGTGTCACCACATGAACAGGCTAAAAACTGTGTTAATTTGGTTTGTTTTTCAGTGGGTGAATTTACTCAAATTAATTTTCATCTTTCTGCTTAGCTCATGATCACCACAGTCAGCAGAGCACCAGTGTCAGCACAGGTCATGGGCTCAGCTTTGTTTAATTTAGTATGAAACCATACTTACGGCTTTCAACCAGCTCTGAGGTGACCTGACAGCAGCATAAGATGGTGAAGGGAACATGCTTTTGCTTTCAAGACCATGGACTATTCTTAAATCACTGGCACTGCTTTTATGTTCACTCATACATGCTTGGTGCTAGTCTGGGCCCCCATACAGTGTGAGTGAAACGATTCTGAGAAACCCTCAAGGCATGTGTGCACATATTAGTGCATGTTTTCTCAGCTTTGCAAGGCTGGTTTCTTTCTGTTGCCCAAAAGCCTTAATATTGGTAGCAGAGGTGGCTCTGAGTGGAGCTGTGCTGCGGATCCTCTGAAGGGCGATTATGGAAAGGGAAGGACATTCATAAAGTCAGTTGTCCACCTTTTTTTTGCAGCTGTCTTTAGTTCCTTACCACCACCTAGTTTTTTTCCTAATTATTGGAGAGCTAATGAACTGCTGTTTTCAGTGCCAGCAAATGAAGCTTGGATCCCTGAGCCATGCTTTGGTTTGAGGACAGGAGGCCTCACTGATAATGGAGGTGGAGTACATATGTACACAGGAGCACTTTACATGCCTGCTAATGAATGCAGAGGATCGTCATGAAACTCCCATAGCAGTAAGCAAGACATGTCACTGAGCACCATACACACCTTGGTGGCCGTGCTGCCTCTGATTGTGGATGAACAGCAGAGGTGAATTGGGTTTACTGGCCTTGCCAAGCCTACACTCTGCTGTCTTGCACCTCTACTTTTCAAAGCATCAAAGAATCCATTGCAATTACAAAATATTTTTCCCTTAGACTTCTTCCTTTCCTAAAAGGGAAGTGAAATGTTGTACACGGGCTGAAACCAACAGTAAATTGTGCAGTGTGGCTTCCTTTCTTGGGTGAAGATCTTGTGAAAAAAACCCCAAAAAATATAAAAGAACTGATCTTAATTGGGCAGTTGGAAATAACTGAGTAGTTGAAAATACTCTTCAAGCAGCCTCAAGTAGCCTTTTGGTTGCTGGAGGAGCTTCCTTTTCTTGCTCTTGTTTCAGGCAGTTGCTGTGTCCCACTTGCTGACCCAGGCAGCAACCTTGGCTCATTCCTGCAGCAGCTCTGCTTCCTGGTAAAGTAATTTGAATGGCTCAGCGGGGTCTGAGAAGGAGTCTCCAAGCTGCTCAGACCTGCTCCTTCTGTGTTACTTTCATGTAATTGCTGTGTCTTCATCATAAATCTAATTAAATAAATGGTCTAGGGCAACATAAGCTGGAATCCTTGTGAAAAAGGAAGCCAGTGTGACACTCTTTTAGTTCAGTGTGTTGGTATTTGTGTGCTGGTCAGTGATGGCTTAGCCTATGGAAGTAACTGAGTTCTGTTGAAATTTCTAGAGTGGGCATACCATTTCTAGATGAGGTGGTGGTGCAAGCACAGCATGTGGATATAACAAAGCAGTATATTACAGTGCAGTTAGTCTCAGGAGCACAGGTTTGCTTAAGTAAACCTCCTGTTGTGATCTCTGGTTAAGTTTTGCTCTGTAAGCATCTACGAAAAGACTGCTGCATGCTTAGATGTATTTTTCAAAGTAGCAGTGATTTCTCTCTATAGGTATTTGCTTTTACCTTTGGATGTATAACCTGATATTTTGGATAACTATAAGTCAACTCTCCTGTCTTCTAGGGGATAAAGGAAAAAAGTTTGCTTTAATGAGAGGCATATGAATGTTGTTGGTTTTCTGGTACTTCTGGTTTAAGTCAGTTTGTTAAGTAGTTTAAGAACAATGAGATTTTGATTTCTTCAGTAGAAGCAACTGGCATGTTATGATTCAGTATTTAAGTTTGATCTCAAGGACAAAACTGTTCAGTTTTGCTTCCTAACGTAGGTGGGCTTGGGGAGAGAGGAGATGCCAAACGGTTTGTCTGGCAATGCTTAACTGGCAAGCAGCATTAAAACAGAAGCAGTCCATTCAGGTGCAGTTATGAGTCCCTGTCCTTGATGCCTGCACTCAGATTCCAGTCTATCTTTAAAGACATCAGTATGTCTGCTTGAATGCTTGTATCGGTCTTGTGTGTTGGTTTTTCTAACTTAATTCCTGTATGTATTTTCTCTGATTTGGAAGAATTCTAGCACCAAAGTAGTACCATGCATTTCCTTTAATTGTAGAGTTAAAGGTGGTGCTTTTGAAGGGACAGAAACATTGTTGGGTTTGGATACTGGCCTTGTTGGTGTCTACTGGGACACTCACAGGTCAACAGTCTGCCTCACCTGAGACTAATAGTTTTATAGATGAGGACAAGAAGCACCTTCCTCAGCTGTGCTGCTTTCAGCAAAAGCAGTGTCTAGGATTGAAGTTCACAGCCATTCTCACTTTTAATTACTCAAGGGAGTGCAGTGCCTTAGCTCTACCATGCAATTTTATCTGAGATTCCTCTTAGCCTGTCTTCAGATCTTAGTGATGAAGTGGCTGGAGCTGCTGAGATACTGCACCCACACCACGCTCATCATTGCTGGTTGTGTCTGGTCTTACAGTGCAGATTATTGCAGTGGCAATAAAAGTGTGGTTATCTTCTCTGGAGAATAATCACATTTATAGCAGTCTAAATACTGACAAGATTTATCTACTTCCTGGCAACTCAACTGGCTTCCACAAAGTCTTAAATTTCTTACAGCTGTAAGTGATGCCAGACTCATCCATAAGTAAGATACGCAATAATACAGAGGAAGAAGCGAAATGACCTTCGTGCTTTGGTGCTTTTTTCCTTCCTGAATGTTTGATAGGTTACTGTTGGCCCTCCTTAGGCTGGGACGTTACTTGCTTTCTTCTGTTCTCCCACCAGTTTGGCCTCCTGACTTCAGAAGAGCTGCTTTTGATTTACTCTTGAGTAAACAACAGCAGAACTGGGATTGAGAGCTATGGAAATAGCAGTTGTAGCAATAAATAATGTCTCTGGAACTTACTCAGTTATCCATAAGAGTAATTTTGGATGCAGTATATTTTGATTTCTGAGTTGTGTTCTTCAAATTCTGTTCTGGGTGTTAGGGGAAAATTTGTTCTGGGAACTGTTGCAGGAATTTGTGGGAGGACTCATTCCAAGGATCTGAAATGTGAGTGGATTTTCCCTTGCTACGGTAGAAAAGAAACCAAACTGCTGCCCTCATTCAGTGACTTAAGATACCAAGACATTGTGGCATGCTGAATTGCTGTAATTCATTGCAGTAGTGAATGGTAGCAGTTTACCACTATTTGAGTAGTATCAAGATTGTGAAATGCCAGTGTAACTTTCTAAGAGACAGCTGCTAGTAAGCAGAAGAATAAATGGGCTATGAGGAATGGCATGGAAGAGTGTCTGTGACAGCATATGGAGCAGAAACATATCGTTGGGATTTTGCGTAAGAGAATCTAGTTGAATGCTGAATTTGCATTCAAGCTATGAGCAGAAAATCAGGTTCTCCTCCAGACCTGTATTCGTGAGATCTCATGGCTGACTACTGTGGGAGGGTACTTGCTGAGACAAACAACTGTTGTGGGCTGTGGAGGTTACTGTAAGATTAAGGTTAGGTGCTTGGATAGCTTCTCACAAGCTTTCATTTACATCTTTTCTTTTTTTTTCTTCCCCTTTGGGATGGAGAGTGGGAACACCCCTCTCCTTTGGTTATGTGTGTTCCAGTGAAAATAGGGAAAGAGTTTAAATTGGGTGGGTAAACATCACTGTTAAGTGATACAGAATGTAATGAACATAGCAGTTGTGCAATTAGATCTGTTTTCTTTAAGCTGCTGGGGAAAACGAAATAGTTCTTTCATGATTCATCTTTAGCAATAGAGTCCTTGCCATGCAGGAAAAGCTCTATTTGTAAGATTCTCCTTAGTACCACTGACTTGAACTGGCTGTCTGCATGCAGTTTTATTCAGCTTTAGGATAACACAGAAGCACTGTGCTTTCAAAGATCCTCACTGCTCCTGGGAGCACTTTGAAGGCTTTTGGAGAGGAACGTCTGACAGCTTGAAGAACTGCATGCTGCTGGCTCAGATGGAGCTACAATTAAACTTTGAGAGAAAACGATACAAAGCTCCCATGTCAAAAGATAGTCCTGCAGGAGTCCCCTTTGGAGATTATGTATAAATTTAACTGGAAATAATGATATCATTCTTAACGTAATTCTGTCCTTCATGAAGTTCTTTAGGACTTAGGAGCTAGTCATAGAATTGTTTAGGTCAGAGAAGACCTTTAAGACTGTTATGTCCAACCACTAATGTAATAACTGTGAAGTCCAGCCCTAACCCATGTCCTTCAGCACTGCCTCTCTTGTTAAATTCCCATCCCTGGAGATATTTACCACTTCTCTGGGCTGCCTTTTCCAGTGCTTGACAACTGTTTTGGTGAGGAAGCACTTTTCCTAATATCCTCTCTAAATAGTGCCTGCTCAGCTAATGCAGGAAGAAGTGCATGGGAAATACAGGGTTTCAGTCTTTAGCTGGGAAAGGTGGGAAGTGAGGGCATCAGGATGTGGCCAGAATGGCTGGGAATTCAACAAATGCTGGCGCTTTTAGCATTGTGTGGTTTGTTTTGATGCAGTCAGGTGAACTTCTCAAAAAGTTTTTTCCTGTTTTGTCAATTAACATAACTCCTTTATTGTTGCACAGCTACCTCATTTCATGAAGTTACTTGGATTTTCTCTTTTTTACCTCCCTCCTCAGTGCTTAGGGTTAAATATGCAAACCTTGCTGTTGTGAAACAGAGTAGATTTGGTTTTCAGACTTTTATGTCCGTTTCTAATACTTTCTAGATTTTTGGCTGCATGGTAGAGGAAGAGGGAAGAGGCTGTCATGAAGACAAATTACACAGAAGACTCACTATAGTGCTAGCTCCCAGCCATTGAGACAAATGGGATTTTATTGTTCAGGCTGCACCTCATTTTTCTACTTAATTTATTTGTGTATCTCTATACATGTGCTTGCAAGTACACTTTATGTATTAAAAGCATGGCATGGTCATACTGTTTTTTAAATAATCTGCACACTGAAGGTAAAATGGGAGCAAAAAGTAGCATGAGTTTGGGTTGTCACACAAAACTTTCTATTTACTTGCATCTCTGTGCTAGGAAAACAAAACCCTGTCCTAGTGGTACATCTCTGCTATTTTTTCTAAGGACAGATACGTTCTGTTGCCACAGCTGGTCACCAGTTAGTTTAAACAGGTCACTCTACGGCTTTAACCTGATAAATTTCTGGGTTTTTTTTTCTCCAAAACAAACCAGCAATAAAATTTAGGCCAAACACCTTCATGCTGGCTAATTTTTTGTTCTTTCAGGTTTTGCTAAAACACCTGTAAGAAATCACTGGCTTTTGGACAGCACTGCTTTTGTTCAGAGGAATAGAGTTCCATGTTCTTGGCTTAGCAAGCCCACTTGTATGTGTCATTTACTGATGGCTTTTAGAGCTGAGTAATATTGAATTTGGAAAAGCAGAAATGTAATTATGACCCTTTCCATTACGAGACAAGCTTTTCTGTCATTCTTGTTTAAGAAGAAATATAAATTTTTCATTTATAAAGCTCTGATTTTAATCTGTAGTATTGAAATTGTAGCGAAGATGTTGCTTTTTCAGCCTGATTTTCTGCTGACTAGGAAGAAAGTAGGAAAATGTCCTCCCCTCTGTCTATAAAACACTTGGATTGTTTTAGTTTCAAAATAAACATGCTTATGAACTAACCACTTTTGCTAATGGGCATCTAGTTCTTCACCAGCACTCAAATCCCACTCACCCTTCAGTGTCTAGTATGCCAAAAATGCATTTGCCTAAGCTTGAGCTAATGGGATGAGAGCTTCATCAGTAAGTTTATTTTTTTTTATCAGTTTCGGCTATCTATTCCTGTTGTTTGTCATCAGGCTAAACAGTAAATGGTTTTTCAGTCCATGCCATGTGTAGTCTTGGTCTTCTTGCACTGTGTACAGAGACAGGCTTTTGTTTGCAAAGGGAGGGAGCTTTGTAATTGCCCAAATAAATTGCCTGTGTTTGTGTTGTGTGGACCAAGTAATGTTAGCATCTAGGGGTATGGGAGAGCATAAGCATGGGTATGGGAGAGGTTTTAGCTATTTATATAGAGACTTGAGCCTTAGAAGTTATGAAATTGGCTTCAAAATCATGTTGTCTATCAAAATTGCGAGGGACCTGTTGCACGTGTTCTTTTAGAGCCTTTGAGATCTTTTGCAGGCTTTTCTGCAGAAGTGGAGACTGATTGGAAACATTTTGGTTTGGATTCCTCTCTAACTCATGATTTCACGTTATCTCATGGCTTTCTAGTAGTAGCACCTAGAATCTCAGTATGCTAAAAATTCTATGAATTTGCAATAGTAAAGTCAGATTCTGGAGGTAACAAAAGAGCTGCAGTCCCTCAAGTTTCTTTCAAACTCTTTTGGTGTTTAGTGTTGTGCTGCAGACTCTTTTGCAAGAATAGCACAACAATTACAGAAATCCTCTACTGTGCAGTGCAGATGTCAACATTTATTGTCACAGGGTGCAACTATGAAGGAAGAAGGACCCTTTGGAGGATGCCAGCTCTCTTCTGTGGGCTGGCACTTTGTAGCTGGTATATCTAGTTTCCTTTTGTGGGGCAAATGATGGTGGATTTTCACAGCATCAGCATGCACAAGGGCTGGTTACTGTTTTTCAGCAGGATTTGGTACATTATGCAGCTATGAAAGGTCTTTAAGTTTTTCATAAGTTTTGGATAGGGCCTTCAGCAGTTTGGCTATTTATTTTTCTCTGTAAGAGAGTTTGCATAATATTTTTGGCTGGTTTTCACATTCAAGTAGTCATTCTCTATTGCTTTTTTTGCGTGTGTATGTTCTCTCCTCCCTTAGTTCTCTCTTTTCTTACTTGCATCAGCTAGAAATGGAATCATTCATGTCTGTCTGAGGAACATGTGGTAGGGACAGGTGCTTTAAATCATTGTTGCACTGTGCTGAAAGTGCATCTGCATTTTGGAGAAGAAAACAGTTGCAACTTTTTTGAAGCAAGATTTTAATTTGTAAACCATCTGCTATTTTTGGTGTGTCAAATATAAAGGCTTCCTGTGTGAAACTGATAAAGATCACAGGAGACCTGGAACAGTGACTCAGGTCACAGCAGGCCTGTTTGCATGACACCTGTGTCATCAAAATAGCCTTGCTTTGGTATCCTTAAATGAGGTTTTCTTTTCCTTTTAGATGTTAGATCTGTTTAAAGGCGTATTCAACTGTGAATATTTGGGAGGAAAACCATGTTCTGTCCTTCCGAGAATATCGTACATCTGCTCTTCATTGTTACTTCTGAACTCCTCACAACATCAACAACCGATGTTGTCAATTTTCATTACTGGAGTCTGCTCAAAAGTGTTTTCTCCCTGTTTTCTTCCACTTGGAGCATGTTAAGTCAGATAAATTCAAACAGCGATGTTTAATCACTGAGCACTAATCACCCTTTTGCAATATTGATCATGAGCCTTTTTGTGTATGATGATCAGAGTGAGTAATAGTTGACTAGTAAACACCAAGGAGTGGGAGGGTGAAGATGGTGAGTTAGGCCACTGTAGCAGTTCATACTACTTTTCTAATTCCCAGGGGTTTCTAGGCCCCATCAGAAAATGTTTTCTTCTCTTTTTCCCCTCCCACGTGCCAAACTGTTTTCCTTATTGTGCTCATGTTCAAGGCAAGCAGTAACTAATCCGTTCTGTCACAATGTCTACAAGTGCCCCGATCCCTCTTAGAACTACTGGTGCTGCTGAGATGGTGCACCGTCTCATTTTCCCACGGAGCCTGTCACTTCTCCTCCTCCTCCTCCCCAGCACACTGAAAAAAACGCAGAGGCTTCCCCTGCAGCCCTGTTTCGTGGGGGCTGCCTGTGAACATCGCATTAGAGAATAGCTGCTTGTGAGATAGTTCAGTTAAATACAGACTGGGGAAAACCCAAGTAGGCAGGGCTGCTCTGTGTGGGTTGAAGGCTTACCCTTCCCCCCCCTCCCGTTTCCTCCTCCTCTTTCCTTAACGGGTAAAAGATGAAGGCTGTGCCTGAACTTGCTATTCTGAATAACCTCTTCTCTGCGCACAGTGACTGATGCTCACATCCTGTTTGCTACCAGCTTAGCCAAAAGAGCGCCCAAAGAGTGACATTTCTGGTTTTGTTGGGTTTCTTTCAGTGTGTTTGCAGGCTGTCTCTCTGCTGCTGACTCTGATTCTCTTCTGCCAGTCTGAGGACACCTGCTTTTCCTTTGCTTTTTGTATGAAATAGCAGAATTCACTGTGGGGTTTGGAATTGCGTCTGGAAATAATGGAGTTTAAACAGAGAATGAATCTATATTGAGTCGGGATCTTTAAGTATCTAGACTTTAATGCCCTGCTAACGCAGAACTAGTCTGCCTGGGAAGTAACATGAATAAACCTGGGAATCCTACTTTTGCTGAGCTATAGGTTTTGATCAGAGACTTGCAAATCTTCCTTGGAAAAAGATCTAGATTTAAATAATCGTTTTACTTTTAATCCACACACACCAGTGAGTCTACATTTTATTTCTCTAATGTAATCACTTTGCCATGTTTGATAAACTATCTGCACACTTTCAAATCTGTTTTACTGATGCAGGAGCTCAGGGAAGCTGAAAGGCAGTATTAATTATCTGCTCTACAGTATGCTTGATTGAATGGCTCATGCTGCAGAAGTTCCCCATGCTAGCTTTGTTGCATCTACTGCTTTTAGCATTTTACCAGTTACAAGCCATGTAGCCGTGCTTGTAAAAATCCAGGCATCAAAAAAAAACAAGGCAACAACAAAAAATGTTAAGGTGTCAACTACTTTTGAGATGCTGCATGGAAAAAGGGGTTCTTACAGTTTCAGCAAATCTTGCTGTGAAACTTTGAAGGCGAAGCAAGTTTGTCTTCTTGCTGTTTTTACAAACCTATGTCTTTATAGTGGACTTAAGTAAAAGTGGGAGGAAATGTCAGTACATCCAAATTAATTAATCTCACAGTGTGAAGTGCTCATATTATTCCTTTTATCTTCACCTTGAGGATGAATTTATGAGACTCAGCAACATAGCTTTCTTTCTCCCCATGCCACTGTGTCCTTCTGCTGAGGACAACTTCTCATCTGCTTCTCCCTCCCTGACCTTTGTGATAGGGTACTTATTCCATGGGGTTCAGCTCAGGCTCATCTGTCAGATGCCGTACACCTGCAGGGAGGGCAAGAGGACCATGTTTGCTGCCTGTGCTTAAACCCCATGTCATGGTGTCTCCCGTTTGTGCTTGTGGTAATGTCATATCCCTGTCTGTGTCCTGCCGCCGGTGGGCTGGGGCATCTGAGCAGCTGCAGTGAGAAGAGTCATGGTGCATTTTTGCATGGATGGGCTGCCGGCTAGCTACTGGAGGAGGTGACAGTTGGAGCTCGGACTGGGAGAGGGTGCTTTTGTAGTGACATGCCATGTAGTTGGCGGAGGCAGGCAGGCAGGCAGCTTAGCAGCCCACTCTGCAGCCCTGCCTGAGTGTGTAGTTCCCTCACAGTCTGGAGCTCAGGGCGAGCTCAGAGCCTCTCTGTGCTGGAAGGCTCTGAGGCATTTGGGGTGTGTTTCTGCCTTTGAAGGGAAAGCTTTTAAGGCCAGCCTGCCAGAAAACACAGCAAGAAGGTAGTGCTGAAGGTAATGGTACTCTTCCTGCACAGCTAGGCCTGGCAAGGGCTTGCTGCTCCCTGTGTGGCCCTGTGCAGATCCCAGCGTTGTGGCTTTCTGCTGGTATTTCTTGATTGTTTTGTATTACAGTGAAAACAAGGCACCAAATCCCATTGTGTGAAGAAAGCCCTCTCCCACAGGCACCACCATTGCAGTCCCACCACGTTGCTTGGTGCCTTATGATGAAGGGCGGGTTGGTGGAGTGGCTGGAGTTTGACCTGCACAGGACGGTGATGCATTCGTGGAGCTGAACTGGTCCTGGCTTGCTTTGCCTTCATTACAGAGCCCCTGTTCTTACTGACTAATTTAGGAGGCGTTTCTCCAGAGCCTTGTGACATTACCTGGGCGTTTGGGAGGGAGGAGGATTGGCATAGGCTACTTGCAGAGATGCTGAGTTATGGTGAAGTCACAGATTTTTTTAAGTCTTTGAAGTCTTTTTTTGGCTTGTGACATTTGGGTTGTTGAGGCAACATTGTGCCCTGTGAGTGAGGTGAAGGCTTCAAATGCAGTCAAGAATTTACCTCGTTTGGGGGAATGTTTGTGGTGGTGGGAGTTACTATGTTCTGCTTTTAAGTTTTCATTCAACTACGAGAAAGAAGAGAGGGAAAGAGAAATTATAGTTAAAAACAAGTTTCAACTTACTGTAGGAATGGGACACACAAAGAGAGTAGATTATCTCTATGTAAGTGGCAAAAATAGACATTTGTATGTTGGTATATGTGCAGATAGATGTGTATGTGATAGATGGGTTTTCTTCACTGCCTGTCTGCTGCAAGTGACAGGCATCTGTTGAGGTTAAAGAGCTCAAGGACACTTGGAAACTTCACATCCAGGCATCCTCTCAAACCATTTATCCAGCTGCCTTGTTTTCCCCCTCAATTCATCATGCAAACCAACGCAAGGAAGAACTCTACATTAAGTAAACAGTTAAGGGAGAAATGGTGCAAACTCATTACCTTTTGTCAGGCATTCTTTATTTCTGTTTTCATTTGTCACTGCTAATGGATTTAGTGCAATCTGCATCCTCCCACCTGTCTGTACTAGCTATTAACCCTTTTCCCCAGAAATTCACTCACTGGCTAATTTAATTATTAATGTACTGATAGGCAGATAAAGGACCCACAAACCTTTGGCACAGACATTTTTTCTCATACCTGTTGTGGCAAGAGTTGTCTTTTAAAATTGTTGCTAGTTTTTTACAATGTGACATAATCATATGTTTGCAAGAAAAGGCAATTTGTGTCTTTTTTTCAGTTGTATAATCTAGATAACAAGTAGCTGATGATCAGTAGGTAATAATTGAGTGTCCCTCCACTATTCCACGAAATGGAGTGGTCTGGAGTCTCAGGTTTTTTCTTTCCTTTTGCCTTTGAACTTTATAGGTGACCTTAAGCCTTGTTGTAAATTCTGGTTTTTTATTCTTCTGTTTCTGTGTCTCCTAAATTCTCTTTTCAATAGACTAAGAATAATTAGGCTTTCTGTGTATACACAGAAAATTTATAGACTTAAACAGCATTATTAATGCTATTTGCTATCTAATCTCCCTCAAGGATGTTGTGTGACAGCATGTTGTGTTGACAGGCTTGCCTTGTGGTCTCTCCAGCCTTCCCAGCCCAGTCTCCCTGTGTCTGTTTGATCTTAGACTTTGTTCTTCCCTAGCAGTGTCACAGCCTGTCTTCTTCAGCACCTGAACTTCCATCTAGCCCGGGGAGGCTTTGTGGAAGATGTGAGGTTGCTAGGCACTGGCATGAAACAGCATAGTACTGCTTTACATAGGAGCCAGTCATTGTTTAAGGACAGTTAATGACAGCGCTTTCTACATTTGCTTGCAGGATTTCCATATGGCAGCCTAATAGCTTGATGAGGCTAAATAAGGCTCTTGGAGTTGAGTGATGTGATGCAACAATTCCTGAACCTGATGAATGAATCATTTTGTGATGAGGGCAGTGGAAAGCCAGTGTGGTACAGCAGATCTTCTGCCAGCTGTAGGCAATAGTGTTGTGTAAGATAACCTGTATTAATGAACCTACAAATGCTGATGTGCTTGAGGAGCAATGGACCAGCTCTTCTTTTGGTGTTATCTGGCAGCAGGTCACCATGACTGAAATAATGATAGAGAACCATTCAGGCCCAGTATTAATGTGCCCCTTGTGGAATCAGGAGTGTGAGGTCTGGAGGCATACCTTAGGCTGGTCGTCCTTTGCAGCAGCTCAGACTTTCTGAGTGTCTAGGTCTTGCACTAGAAGGCATTTATGGTTTCACTGTACTCATGTGAGGGAGTGCTGAGGTAAAAAAAATATAGTTTAAAAGTCCATGAATGCCTTTGTGTAAAAACCAAACTGTCCACACAGTTATTTCAATGTTGTCTCTCAGCCATTGCCTTGAGATGTTAACCACTATTTCTGTGGTCTGTTTGTGTGAGGTAGACAAGGCCTGTGCCTGTGTCTCTGCTTGTGGGACACTCTGTGGATTTTGAATGACAGCCCACCTCTAAAGACACTGCTAAAGAGAGCAGGGCTCTTCACTCTGATAGCACATAAAAGTTCAAAGCTATAAAGAAAATTTCTAATGTCTTGTGATGGTGAGACTTGAAATCCTTTAACATTGGAAGACCACTGGACAGTGTGCATTTCAGAAGCGCTTTCTTGTGTTGCAGGATCTTGGACTGCATCTTGCCTGTGAAATAGTTGGTGGTTTTTGACTGTGGAGTACCACAGGCCTTCCTTTTCTCCAGGTGTTACTTCACAGCCGTGGTCTGGCCTCTTTATTCTGGCCTAATCGTTGCATATTATTATTTATCATTGCTTATTTGCATCCTTCCCATTTGGTTTGGTTTTTTTTTAATTTACTTCCATTTTGAGACTAAGTAGTCTATTTCCACCATAATCTTGCATGCAGATAATGCAAAGGATTTATCAGGAGTAGTTAACATGGATTGATGAAGGGGAAATCGTTCTTGGCTGACCTTACAGCCTTCTATGGTGGTGTGACCAGCTAGGTACATGAGGGAACATCAATGGATGTTGTCTATCTTGACTTTGGCAAGGCTTTTGATACTGTCTCCCTTAACATCCTCATAGGTAAGCTTAGGAAGTGTGGGTAGATGAGTGCGCAGTGGAGCTGGATAGAGAATTGGCTAAGTGACAGAGAGCAGAGGGTTGAGAACAACAGTGCAGGGTCTGATTGTAGGCCTGTGGCTAGTGATGTTCCCCATGGGTCAGTACTGGGTCTGATCTTGTTCAACACTGTCATCAATGACCTAGATGAAGGAACAGTGTGCTCTCATAAAGTTTGCTGGTGAAAAACTAGGAGAAGTAGCTGACACACCAGAAGGCTGTGCTGCCTTTCATAAAGACCTGGACAGGGTGGATGGAGAGTTGGGCAGAGATGAACTTCAGCAAGAGCAACTACAGCATTCTGCACCTGGGGAGGAATAACCCCATGCATCAGTACAGATTAGGGGTTGACCTGCTGGAAAGCGGATGTGCAGAATGATGTCGAAGTGCTGGTGGACAAATTCAGCATGAGCCAACAATGTGTCCTCTTGGCTAAGAAGGCCAATGGTATTCTGGGATACATTAAGAATAGTGTGGCCAGCAGCTCTAGAGAGGTTCTCCTCCTTCTTCTGTTCTTTCTCTGATGAAGCTGCACCTGGACTATTGTGTACAGCTCTGAGCTCCCTGATTCAGGAGAGACAGGGGACTGCTGGAGAGAGTCCAATAAAGTGCCACAAGGATGATTAGGGGACTGAAGCATCTCTCCTATATAAGGAGAGGCTGAGAGACCTGGGCCTCTTTAGCCTGGAAAAGACTGGGAAGGGATCTTATAAATGCATATGAATATCTAAAGGGTGGAGGCCATGAGGATGGGGCTAGACTCTTCTCAGTGGTGGCTGGTGATAGAAAAAGGGACAGTGAGTACAAACTAGAACACATGAGATTTGAGCTCAAGGAGAAACCTTCTGTGGAGGCTTTCAAAACCTTCCTTTGTGTGTTCCTGTGTGACCTCAGCTCGGCAAACCTGTGTTAGTAGGGGTGTTGGACTAGGTGATCTCCAGAAGTCCCTTCCAACCCCTAACATTTTATGATTCTAGGATTCTCATTCTCAGTGAAGTTACTTACTCAGCCTCTCCATTTGGAAAGGTTATGCCCATTTTGTAATTAAAAGGACACAAATGGTCCATGCCCCTGCACTACTTGGGGCAGAATAAAACCACTTTCCTAAAGGTTTAGAAGATTTAATGGCCGTATTGGTGTCTAGGGTAGCTCATTGAGCAAGTGAACTAAAATATTAAGAGATTAAAGCAGAGACTTGGACTTGAGTGATTTTACCTAATGGATGCTTTTACTTGGAGCAAATTAAGATGTTTAAAGCTCAAACTTTTGGGTTTTTTTTGGGAAAAGCTGGTGATTTCTTGATGCTGGTTTACTTGGATTGAAGACTGTACTGCTGCCAGCCTCGCCATCAATCTTTTAAGTTCATGCATTGACTGAGCATATATTTGTTATCATATAATTGTGTTTTAGATGGTCAGAGTTCTTTTTTGGTTGTGCATGAGCTGAGCTGTGACTGCAAGTTTACTGGAAAAAAAATTGACGACATGCAGGAGATGCGTGTGAGGATTGTGTTGTGCTGCATGCAGATCCCATTTTAGTTTCCTCTTAGTGCCAAGATGTCACATAACATTGCCAAACTTCCTCAGAAGGGCAGGGGAAGTTTCTCTTTTGAGTTCATAGGTAAGGGAGATTTTGTGGTGAGGATTTCTGTAAATTAAATGCTTACTGCATACAGTTGTGACTGTCATTAAAAATACTGTTAATATCTTACTGCAATTCTTTAAAACCAACCATACAGAATTTCACTGGTCAGTGCCAGAAATTTTGGAAGAGAAGAGGGAAGTCTGCTGGAAGAGAAGAAGAAAGTCTACTCTTTCTCCTGAATAGTTGTTTGTTATTTTTATGTAAGATTATGTTGGATATAAGAGTTGTGTTTTATATAATAGTAGTCATTGACAATGGCTTTGTTTTACTTTAAGAATTCATTAGTATTATGTATTAATTTAAATAAACAAGCAAACAACCCCTAGCTGACCACAGAATATTAGAATCATCTGAGTCTTTCTGCAAATTACTTAATTGGTTTTCAAAACTAGGTAACTAGAGAGCCCACCGGTTCCATCTGCAAGGTACATAACTGTTGAAGAGGAACCACTCATAAAAACTATTTTAAACTGAAAAAAACAGTGTAGACCAACAGAGGAAGCAACAAGTCTGTCTTGCTAACTTGAAATACTGATGAGTAAAGATAACCAGCTGAGTTTTCAGTACATCAGCAGACCAACTTTGTCATCTTAATCTTAAATCGTGAGGGCTGGGTAGCTAAACTGAAAAGTAAGTCATGTTCTTCTTGGCATCTCTGTCTGCTAATAATAGCAGAGAGCTGGTCTTTGAGCAGTGTTCCTGGTTGCACCCATTCTCTTTGGATGTTGAAAAGCCTCTGCTCTTGCTGTTGCATTGCTTATTCAACACAGCATCAGTGGTTGCAACAGACTTGCATTTTCTAGCATTAGTTATTTTTGTAATCATGATCTGCTTGTTACCCATATTGCTTGCACAACGTTTGTAAATCTGCAGGAGTAGCAGCAGTTTTCAAGTCGTTTGACAGGTGTCTCTGTGTAGTGCAAACAAGCTTTTTACACAAGTGTAGTGGTTCGAGAGTTCCCACCCTGAGACTCACTAGACTAGATCAAATGGCTGGGAGTTAAGCATGAAGCTATATTTTACAGCGTAGCACAAATTTACAAGCATATATACACAGTACTTACAGATATTTACAACTACATACAATTATATACAAGTTAAAAGTAATACAGGAATTTGAAACTCCTCCCAAACAGCAGAAATGCCCAGGAGAGCTCTGAACGAACTCCTCTCCTCCTCCCTTATCTCAGAAAGCTTATGTGCAGGTGTGAGATGCCAGACAGGGGTTAGAAGAAGAATGATTAGATTGAGTTATGCAGGTCCAGGCAAAGGAATTAACAAAACAAACCACAGTCAGACAGAGACTGAGAATCTTTGTTTATGTTTTGGCTTTTTATATCTCTAAGCAAAACCAATGGGTAATATAGACATCACTATTATTTTCTTTTCACAGCCAATGATCTAGTTTCTCTCCCTAAAATATTCCAGTTAGCCTCAAACCAGCACAGCAAGTCATTCTCTCCTGGGGTAGATTTTGGAGTGATCATTGTGTTCCTCAGTGTGTTTCAGAGCAGAGGACGAGGTGTCATGAGGTGCCACTTGAAAAGTGTTTTGCTTCCCTTCTTCCTGCCTCTCCATCTCTCTACAAAAATTCCTCACTCTTCTGATGAAATAGATCTTTTCATAAGGTGAGAAGAGATATTTAGAAGGAATTAGTGATATTTGCTGTGCCTGGGCACTAACCACAAAAGTGTCTTAGTGAAGGTTCCCAGGATTGCTCTGTTTGGGGTGACTGCAGTGTTGGGTGGTAAATGAAATACAAATACCATGCTCTTCATGGGTAGATACTTCTGTCGTGCTGGGTTTGCTGAGAACCTTTATGGCTCCTTGCTGCCTATCAGACCTGGATATGCTCTCAACACCCCCAGAGGTTTCATGTGCAGCTGTGAGTCATCAGCAGTGGTTTCAGAGATGTGGTGTTTGTGAAGAGGAGGCTGATGACTTTATGCCATCTCAAATGTGATGCAGACACAGAAGCTGAGAAACATTGTTCATGCTTCCACCTTATGCATAGAAATCTGTCCTGGCTATAGTTACTCAAAATGCTTTTCGATTCTGTGGTGACATAGATATTTCTATTATGCAGTTATTTTTAATTCTATAGAAACACTTCTGTGCTTGCATGGATGGCATTCTCATGGAGAAACCTGGTGGCAAATCTATTCGAAGGGCTTGTTTCAAGGCTGCTGTTTCAGGATAACTGGGCACAATCAGCTCAGGAGAAGTATTTCTTCAGAGTAAGAACCTTTGATACCCAGTAATCCCTCCACTATTACTTGCAGAGAGGTCACTTGTCATAACAATAGACATTTTATCCATGAGAGCAAACTTTAGATGAGTAAAGGTGAATACTGACACCAAAAGGTTTCTCGTTACTGCAGCAGTTGTCCTTAGCATTATTCACAGGTCCTGTGTTAAAGACTGCAACAACTCCCACTGAGCTAGGCAGGGACTGAGAAGTCACAGTGGTGTGATTTCCGAATTTGGTATCTTAGGACTGCAGATGATAGTTGGAAATGCCTTTTTTTTTTTAAAGTGATAGGAAAATTCTGCTTTTTCTGTTTGCTTTTATAGTTACTAAAGCATGCCTGTAGACAGTGTGGCGTATTCCTCAAAGATGGTGTACATCTACAGCGCTTCAGTGGAGTAGCTGCTATATTCCAAATTGATTCTCTTGACAGTTTCAGTTTAGGAGAGTGTAGCCATGCCCACTCGTCTCCTGGTTTGGTAGTGGAGAAGAAAAATACCTATGCCTGTATTGGTGCCCAGCACCTTATCATCTCTAATCTTGTCTGCATGACATTCCTGATCTTTTCCTTGGGGCAATGTCTGCCAGTGTTGCTGCTCAGCTGTCTCTCCCTATATCCCTGCTTTCTGCTGCAGCTATTTTCCCTTTCCTCTTCTGAGGAATGTCGTGTCCAGCCAGAGTCCTGGTTCTCTTTTCCTAGTGTGCTTTTTCCAAGAGATTTATAGCAGTGTCACTGTGAATCCTGCTGCAGAAAGAGACAGATTTTGTTCTTCTCCCGGGCTTCAGCCTCCATGCCCTGCTTTTGCATCAGTGTTGGGTGCTCATCCAACCCTTAATGTGAGCCAGCTTAATGATTTTAAGTGACAAAAATATTGCCAGCTAGATAATTTTCTTCAAGGGAAATGACTGAAATGAGCTTTTGGAAGAAGAGCCAGACACATACCAGAAGGCAGGCAGGAGAACAGTGCTGCAAGGACCAGGGAGACAACAGCAGCAGCAGCTCAGACTGCCCTGTCTGTTTTGGGGGTTGTTCCTTTAGGGTTCAGTTCTATTAGATCTTCTTGGTGGTGATGCTACTGTGAGAGATGTTGGTGTCTGGAGCTGCTTCTCCCTAGTTTCTGCTACATAGTCCTGCGTGGATTCAAAGTGAATATGTAATTGGATCTTCAGAAGGTACAACTTGAAATGGCCAGCATCCTTAGGGCCCACGTGTTCTGCAGTTCCTATATCTACTCTCTTCCCAAAGCTTTATTTTGGGTAGGCTGTTTGTATGGCAGTGAAAAGAACAACACTGGAAAAGAGTTGTGTTCCTAACACATTTCAAATCTGTGCTAAAATAACTAGGGAGAAAAATCCTCAAATAAACATTTTCTGGCATTTGTGTATTAGAGTATGTCTTTTTTCCCCAGCCATTGGTCTTGGAAAGAGCTCAGTGCACAACTACTTTTTTTTTATTGCACTTGGAGTTGATGATAGGTGATCTGTAAGGCCAGGCAGATAACTGAGGTGTATGGAAGCAGAAGCTTTATAATGAAGAGCTTTAACAGTGGATAATGCTTGTTAAGTATTAACAACTGAAAGAGCTGGCAAGCAGCGTTTTGATTATTTTACTTTTGTTCCCATTCTACTAAAAGATGACCAAGCACTTTTTGTTTTGGTCCTAATAAGAGAGAATACTAACAGGTTGTGTAAAGCAGGATTTTAAAGTTTTATATGCTGTCTATTAGGAGAAAAAACAGTTGGACACTGAGTGTATCATGTACCTATTCTCATAGCAATGCAGTGGTTTTAATTATTGGGGGTGGAATGAGATTTGCGTATTTGAGATACAAGAGAGCAAATGAATGAATAAGCTGGGATTTAGTACTCAGTGTTCTGATAGAAAAGATAATCAGGATTTTTTTTAAAAGCTAAAGTAGTTATAAACTTTTATGAGGTAATTTCTATGTGTTGCTTTCTCTCTCCATTAGTACCTCTGAAATAGCTATAGCCTCCTCTTGGACAAAGCGAAGGGTACTCATAGTAATAATCTCCCTGTTTTTAATAACCTTAAACACAAATGCAAAAAACAGTAACCTGTGATAGGTAGGAGGGAGGTGATTGTGCCAGGCCTTGGGAGGAGATGGCACATCCAGCACTGAAGCAGATGATCAGGGGACTGTTACCCACTCCTCAGTTACTTGTTGCCTGGATGACAAATGTAATCCAGGGATTTAATTTTTTTTCCCCTTCTTTGCTGTTTTTTTTGATTGGAGCCATTATTGACTTGTGACTTGGAGGAGGTAGTGAAGCAGCATGCCAAGTACCATAAGATGGAAATTAATCACTAACCGATGGATCTGAGTTCCAGTGATTCTCTGTGATTGCTCTGTATATGGAAAGACTAATGACAAATCTAAACAGCCAGTTGACAAAGGTCTTCACACCTCTGACAGTCAAGAAGGAGTCTTAACTGGATGACACTTTAGTTTTCTTTCTATCTTTGTTCTGTTGTGTGATTGTGGAAAAACAAAACAATCTCAGAAAAGGAACTTCTCATAGTTGGAGAGCATTGCATTTGGTTTTGCTGCTAAATTATAAGTCAGCTCAGCTGCAGTGAAAATACAGCTTATCTGTCTTCTCACTGTTTCTTTAAACAAGAACTATAATTCTTAATACTTTTTTTATGAGAGAGTTTCTGGTTTTCAGTGAGATTATTTTTGGCTTTCACAAGAATACAGGCAAGCCAAATAAATTAGCTTAACAGTAATAAAAATTTTGAAGTTACTGTTCAGTGGTGACTTCAGCTTGTAAGGCCCTCGACTTGAACTAACTCTGATGGGTTTTGAGGAGTAATCTCTTCCAGGTAGATGAAAAGTCTCTCTTGAAAATAAATGAAAAGCCAGAGAAGTTTGGAAACAATATGTTGTGTTCCAGTAAGTCAGTAAGTACAAATAAGGTAGATGGTATTTAAGTGCAGCTTTATTCTGGGTTTTGCTTTTTGTTGTCAGTTTTTTGTGGTTTTTTTTTTTTTTTAAGCTTATCCCATGATGTAAGGAAAAAGAAATCCAGCAAAGGTTTTCTCTGGAAAATACTTCTAGTTTTGCTTGTTGCTTGGTTAAAAGAACATTTTATGTTGTTCTTGTTTGGATGGAGCATGAAAGTGGAATTTGAGAAGTTTGGATTCTATTTTTGGCTCTGTCATTTGCCTGAAAAGTCACTTACCAACATATCATGTCAAGTCTCTGGCTTATTGTCCCACATTTGAAGGAGCTAAACATAGACCTCATTTTTGCAAACTGATTTGAGAGGTGTGGCACAGAGTGTCTACCACTGGCACCAGCAGTGTGTCTTTCTGTCATGTGCAGTAGTGCTTTACTGAGATGGAAGCCCAAGAGTCTTGCTCCTTCTTTCTCTCTATCCCATTATATCTTGGGCTTTCTGGCAAGGCAAGGGCCTGGCTTCACCTCAAGAGCTGGAAAATGTCTCTCTGTAGACTGCTCAGTGGCATTGTGATGGGGTGTCCCTGAGAAACAAGAGGAGAGACAGGCTTGAACCCTGCCATCCTAAGGAGGCTTGATTCACATTTCTGCTTCCACCAGAGCAGCATGCAGTTCCTCCTCTGTGCTTCTCATTCCATCCTCTCTGGCAGATGTGCTTGTTTCTGAAAGCAAGCAGTTAGGACTCCTGTGGGTTGTGCCAGCCTTCATCTTTTATTTTCAAACCAAGTCTCACATACTGCTATGAACTTGCTAAATGCTTCCCCGCAGTTATCTGGGGATGATATCTTTATTTTAATTATTCTGCTTTGGGTGGGGGGAGAGAGGGAGAGAATTTGGTGCAGATATACTTTCTGTAAGCTGAGAAGTAGATCTCTAAGCACTTTACATATTGCTCTGTATCCCAAGGCCACTGGTTGTTTATCCTGGAGAAGAGGAGGCTCAGGGGTGACCTCATTGCTGTCTACAACTACCTGAAGGGAGGCTGTAGCCAGGTGGGGGTTGATCTCTTCTCCCAGACAACCAGCAACAGAACAAGGAGACACAGTCTCAAGTTGTGCCAGGGGAGGCATAGGCTGGATGTTAGGAGGAATTTCTTCACAGAGAGAGTGATTGGCATTGGAATGCGGTCCCTGGAGGTGTTCAAGAAGAGAATGGCTGAGGCACTTAGTGCCATGGTCTAGTTGACTGGCTAGGCTTGGGAGGTAGGTTGGACTGGATGATCTTGTAGTTCTCTTCCAACCTGGTTGATTCTGTGAAGCAAAGAAGCACTTGGGAGTTGCTAGGGTTCTGCAAAGATAAGTTTTTGAACGGAAATAAGTGCCTGGTTTTGGTCTTACTTGTGGCTTTAGAAAATAATAGCCCACTTTTGGTGTGATTTTGTGTGTTTTCTTCAACACATGAAACTGAGAGCCTTGCTCTGCTGATAGAAATTTGAGATGAGAGAAAGGATAGTCCTGGGTTGAAAAGTATCTGGATTGGTAGTGCAGCCTCCTCCATCTGTTCCAGAGAATGTCAACATTTACCAAAAATCTTATCATAATGCCTTGGAAGCCTGCCAGTGGAGTTCAGTCAATAATTAGGACTGATGTTTGGTTCTATGTATGCTCAAGCAGACCAAGGCTGCTCCTAACCTATAATTTTGTGTGCTTTGATAGTGGAGCTGAGGGAAAGTTCTTTTTCTATTAGTTAGAGAGCTTACACAAAACAATTAAAAATATTTCCATCCTGACCTTTGCAGGGACTGAGACAAGAACTGAAATTGCACTGCTTGTAACTGCAGAATAAATACTGAATTTCAGTGTAGGCTTAGCATTGCAAATTGACTGCTTGTGTTGCTATGTGTGTCCAGAAAGGGTAATTAGGGTAGTTACTGTTCACACTCTCACAACACCCTTAAATGGTTTAAACTGATTATACCATGGACTTTTTTTAAAGTTTGTTTTGTCGGGTTTGGGTATTTTTTCCCCTTGCCCATGGTGGGAAAAGTGATTGATTTCCTCTTGTGGTATGATGTCGGCACTGATGTTGTGCGAGTTGACGGATTAAGTCCTTTTATTTCTAAAACAGTTCCTAGGGTGTTTAATCCCCTCCTTTAGCCCCATTTCTTGTTATTATAATGTCAAAAGAAAACTTCTTTCACAAATAATATAATTTTATTTCAAGTTTCCATTTAGCAGTAACAGTAGCTTTTTATTTTTCAGTATAAGGTGATGGGGAAATTACCAGATGTTACTAAATCATATTAACTAGTAACAAGGGAGGGTGGAGGTGGGGAGTGGGGAAGCAACCAAATACTCATTCTTAGTTTTTTTTTTACCCCAAGAAGTTCAATTTAAATTGTACAGTGGCAATATGTTATTAATGGAGCAGTAGTCTCTTGCAGGCAAACTATGTTCACTTCTTTCAGAAAAAAATCCCAAACTCAATGCTTTTCCTGACAAGTAATGCTAACTAAACAAGGCTGTGCCATTAGATCAAATATTTGATTTTTTTTATTATTCTTTTTCCTTTGCAGAGTATTGGAAAGGGGTCCTTGTGGTGTATAGACCCAGAATATAGACAAAATCTTATTCAGGCTTTGAAAAAGACACCCTATCACCCATATTCGCATGTGTTCAGTACACCTCCCACATCTCCTCAGGCATATCAAAGGTAAGAACTAGATGCGTTTTACAACTCTCAATGTTTTCATCCAGTGTTACATATGAATCTTGGGTAAGATGTTAAATGTAATCAAGAGATGCAGTTTAGAAACGTGTTAGCAAAAAAGGCCCGGGAGTGCTGGTGGCAGCCTGCCACTGAGCCCTTTGGCAAAAGAGTACCTGAATTTAAAACAGATCTAACCAGATGAAGAGCCCTGAAGTATCTGCTTACTCCTTTGCATAGATGGAAGCACAGTACTCTCACTTGAAAGAAACGGGCTGGGTTTTTTCCACAGGTGAGCTGTGGGTCTTGTGCTGCCTGTGCTGTTCTCAGGTTTCCAGTCGAGCCCTGTGGCCTTTGCTGTGGTTACATCGCCTACGTAAGTGCTGCTCTCTAGGTCGTCCCAGAGGGATGAGAGGGAGAGTAAGAGACAGTTTTTCCCCTGCTTTCATGAAATTAGTTGTAGGGTGAGGGTTCCAATTTGTTTTGCCTTTGATTTTTTTTCTGGCTGTTGCTTGTAGCTGATATTAGAGAAGGAAGAAAGATATCTCCAATTGCCATGCACCACGTGGGGATGCAGAGACAGGGTTTTGACACAAACGCTTTTGTCCGACTGCTGAAGCAGAAGTTGTTTCTTTTGCTTTTCCCAAATGTTAGTAGCGTGCCACAGCTAGGGCAGAAGTGCCGGTCATGGCACCCCACAAAACCAGGAAGGTGTCTTTAACCAGCCGTAGCAGGGATCAACAGTCCACCGGGACTGAGTGACTCTGATGGCTCTGTTCGGATTCTGCGGTGGGGGAGGGTGTGCGTGTGCGGGATTATGATGCTCCGCAGCCGTTTCAGCCCCTGCGCAGAGCCCGATGGGGCGGGCTTGGGGTCGCGGACGGGGATGGGGCCGCGGCCGCGAGGCTGGCGCGGGAGAGGCGCGAGGAGCGTGATGGTCGCCATGGCAACGCAGCTGTCTCCCTGGCAACTGGGAGCCGTTGCGTCACGGGGCCGCGCGGCGCTGCCTGGCGAACGGGCCGGCCGTGGGGGCGCCGTTGCCCTGGTGACGGCTGTGACGGGCGGTCCCGCCGAGCGACCGCAGCGCCGCCGGGCTCTGTCGGAGTGAGGCACCGGCACCGGCGGTTGTGTTCCGCGGCGGGCGGGCGGGCGGGCGGGCGATGGGGGATTCCTGGAGCAGTGCAGCTGCAGCTCTCTCCTTCTCTGAGGTGTGGAGCACTAGAAAATTATTTTCCGTAGCACCATCTTTAGAAGGGACTCTTTCATTTAAATTTCCTCTGGTCCCCAGCGATTGCACCAGTACATTTTTTTCCCGGAAAGACAGATAAATAATTTGAATAGTGGCATTGAAATTGTAATTGGTGTGTTTAAACAAGGCTTGTTTCCAGAGCATCACTTCATTGTTTCTGTTCAAAGAGTGTTTTAATTATGCCCATACAGATTTATTCAAATACTGTCATGTCAAGTAAAAGTGTAATGCACATTTGACACAGAAATGGAGGGATTTTGCTCCTTTCTAATCCCCTCAAGCAAATAATTCCAGCAAAGACACAGGGTTGAGAGCAGGTGGCTTTTTTTTTTTCCTATTTGAGGTGACTGTTGGCTTAACAGGTTGGGTTTGCCAGAACCACTGAGAAATGTGCTGGCAAATATTGCCTGCAGGAGCTCACAGATAACTTTTCCAGGTTAGGCAGAAGGAAGTGATGCAGCAATGCTGGCGCTAGCAGTGCTTGCAAGGATGAGCCATTAGAGATTCCCTGGATGGGGACTGGGTATTAGGGAGTCTGCCCTGCATCCTGCACAGCTGTGGGCCCACTGCTTTCCTTTCCTTGCTATGTGTGGCAAAAAATGCCTATGGAGTTGCAGACTTTGGGCAGAAGTCATGCTGCCCTCCGTGGGGCCAGAACCTGATGACCTGTTTTCGTGTACGGGAGAGCAGAGGCATGCTGACAACTGCCAAACAGCACAGGATTTAAGTAAGCATTTTCTAAACCTGCCTGTGTTCACCAGTACCCAAATGTAGCTGGGCAATGGCAAAGCTGTCTTCTGAGTGAGGAAAAGTGCCACCAAAATACCTGTGAATATGAGGCTCAAAATCAAACTTGTTCTCCTCGGAAACCTGGGGGTGTCCAAGCTGCTGCTGCTGCTGCTTCTGCTGCTAAGCGCTTTCCAGTCTTCCTTTGTAATGGCTGCATTGCAAACCACAGGTTTTGTATGGCTGGAGTAGCAGATGCTTCTTGAATAGGGACCCAAAGGAGGTTGGGGTTTGTATGAAGAAATTGTAGTCTTGTTATTTTTAGCTGGATGTATTTCAGAAGTTCTACTGTCAAGTAAAATATTATTTTCTTATGGTTTTCTAAAATACTTATTTGTTCTCTACCAATTACTGGCAAAATATCAAAACAAGGCTGGTGTAGACCATCAGTGACTGATGAGTTAATTTAATTATGCATTGGCAGTTACATGGCAAAATAATTTTTTCAAATACATTTCCAATATATTGATAAGAAGCTGAACATTCCCTGCATTTGGCAGAACAGTAATCCCATGTGTATGTGATTTCTTTCTCATATGTACAAAGACTTCAATAATGGATAGAAAATGTAGATCCATTCTTGGATCTCCAAAAAAATGTGTTGTTATAGTTACAAATTCTGAGGGGAAAATTTTTCTGATGGTGAAGATAGCATATCTAAAAAAAATCCTTGAGTGGCAGAGGTTTTGCTGTCTATCCATCTTACATAACTGAAACCCACAGCTATGAAATAGTATATAACCTGATACTAATAAAGTATGACTGGAACCAGAGAATTTCCCAATATTACTCTTGCCTCTAGGAAGGAAGGGAATTAATCAGAGGTATTACAAGGTTTATAAGGATCAGTTGGTGCAATTCCACAGAGGCAAATTGACCTATTGCTTTTCTTTATCAGATGTTTTAAAAGAATAAGGATGCACAAATGAATCACATGTTCTGTTTAGTATCTGCATAAGCAGCTTAAGGGTGAATTGAGCACAGAGTGGAGGAATGTATTTTTGTAAAAATATCCCAAGCAAGATGATCACTGAACAGACAAAGTCTTCTTTTCCGAGCGGAGTTAATTAAATCAGATAATCTAACTTTACAATTTCATTAGAGTGTCCTGCATAAACATAACAGGAAGGACCTTTTATGAAGGAGTTTTACACATCTGAATGACTGAGTCAGTGTGACACTAGTATCATTTGAGGTTAGACATATGACTCAAACCAGTTAGTTTGGATTGCTTTGGGTTCCATGTGTAGAAGAGAGTATCTTTGTGGGGGGAGAAGGCAACCTCATGGTGTTCGTACATAAGAAAGGACTTCAGACTAAGATGTCTGAAGTACTTCTGCAGTTCAGGGTGAAGATGATCTCTGAGAAGAACAATACATTAATGTGCATTGTTTCATTTTAATTGAGTGTGTATTCTTAAAAAACTATACTTATGCCAAGTAACCAAAAACCCTTTGGATTTGTATCTAATTCTTTTAAGTGAAGCATGTATCTTGTCATTTAGGATTAATTTCAGAGGTGAACTAGGACTGGTTCACAACACTATAAAAATCAGGCTCTCCTTGCTGTGGAAAAAAATGTGCTTTAGTCTAAGGTGTTTCTTTTTAAATATTTGCAATTATGTTGCCAATATCAACCTTAAAATATATTTCTAGACACAACATCAGTTAGGTAACTATGCAGATGTCTTCTTTACTGTAGGTAGGATTTTTTTCTTTTAGTAGTGCTTCAGGGAGCTCTTAAATGGATTTTCCTTTTTTCTGTATGTGTTACACAGGGCTAATTCTCAATTGTATTTCTCCTCTTGCTGAAAACTGTCAGGAAATGTAAAATAACAGATTACTAGTTTCACGGGTGAATGAAAACCCGATCCCTCTACAGACTTGTGGAGGGTTCACAGTATCAACAACAACAAGGTTGGAAGAGACCTCATAGATCATCAAGTCCAACCCTTTACCACAGAGCTCAAGGCTAGACCATGGCACCAAGTGCCACCTCCAATCCTGCCTTGAACAGCTCCAGGGACGGTGACTCCACCACCTCCCCGGGCAGCCCATTCCAGTGTCCAATGACTCTCTCAGTGAAGAACTTTCTCCTCACCTCCAGCCTAAATTTCCCCTGGCATAGCTTGAGGCTGTGTCCTCTCCTTCTGGTGCTGGCCACCTGAGAGGTTGTTGTGCTGTTTCTCTTATTTACAGTATGTTTTGCTAATTGTAGTTTTCAAAACAGTGGCAAACATTGACACCTCGGTCCTAAGTTGCCCTATGTGATACAATCGCACATATGCCTGAGATGAAGAGTGATTTCTTTCTTGCATTGCCTTAGTCTACCTGTTCATAAAGGCTTCATTAGGCTCCTTGTTGGTTTGTTCCTTCCTATTGAAACAGCTTCTTCTGGATAATGCATAAGTACTCTTTTTATCTGTATGCTTTTAAAATTGAGATCAGAAATGATCTTTTGAGGCCATTTGGTGAAGCTGGTGAATCAACCTTTCACCATTCACTGAACATTTTGAGGCAATGAAAGACACTGCAGGATGTCTTCTTGCAGGAAGTGACATAGAAAATGAACTGATTGGTTGCCCTTTGCAGTTTGAGTGTATGTATTGAATTCTATATTTCATGGATTTTCTTTCAATAGGAAAAGAAACTGACCATGGAGTCTAATGTTAATTTCTGTGCATGTTACAACCCCTTTATAAAAATCAATCTAGACACATCGTGAATAACATCAGAATGAGTTTTGTCTCTTGGTGTGGTGTTGAAGTGGGTCTTCGGGGAACTCTGTTTTGTGACTTTTTGTAGTTCAGAACTACAGATAACACAAGTTTGAATAGCACCTGTACTCCAGGATTGTGTTGCTTTATTTGTGCTTTCTGGAAAGTTAGAGAACATCAGTTCCACTGGTTGTCAGGTAGGAATAACAAAAGAAAACAGAAATTTTGCTGGAGTGGATGACTGTAAAGCTGTAAGTGCATAAGTATTTGAGGACTTCATCAGTCCAGGACTTGTTTTCTGACATAGTCTTACCTGTTATGTAACTAGTAGATTTCTGTGATATGAGAAGTAGATAATTGAGCAGTGTCAGGAAACAAAATAGATCAGCTCTTAACGTTTTTAAAAGGAGTTTAGTATGAAGGAGCCAGAGGGGAGGGAGATAAACTAGGAAAAGTGACAGCAGATCCTGGAGAGAAAAAAGGAGATCAGAAAGTTTGAGTCTGCCCTCTCATGTGACAGTTTCAGGCATCCGTTCTGCAGCACATTTCTGCTTAGCAGGAACAGCTGGTGGAAATAAAAGCAACCCTCTAATCATGTCTGTGGTCCTCTCTAAATTAAATAAATGCTCAAGTGAGATGTTTCTAACTTTTCCTCATCTATACCCTCAAAATGTTACAAATGCCTTGTTTCCTATTAGCCAAATACAAAAAGATTTCGTTGTGTCTTTGCTTTGGCTGTCTGTTTGTAGGCTTTCAGTAAAGAACTATAAAGGAGCATCCCTTCCTTAGATCCAGGAGCATCCCTGTCCTTAGAGCGAACACCAGCCTTTGCTTTACATTGTTATTCATAGTCACATTTGTTGAACAATCTTCCCAGTTATTGGGGAGTGGTGATGGTGGTGGTATTATTTTTTTTTCTTCCTCTTCTTTGTGACTTACATAGATAAATACTACCTTATTCTAAAGATAGCTTGGAATGGTACCATAGATATTTCCACTTCAGTTCATGGGAAAAGAATAGCCTAGGTATGTATTTTGATAGTTTGTTCATAAGTTCCTGTCAAACCCTGGCTGTTGCACTATGAGAGTTGTTAGAGTGGCCACATTGATAGAACTGTGAATTGCTGACTGCAGAAACTTGAAGTTGTGTTTCTGAGACTGTCTTCTGCAACACCCCATCTCTCTTCTTTGCTGTCCCCAGGGCGTGTTCTTGTGCAGTTAGGGCACATGTTTTGCAGTGCATGAGCTGTATGTTACAGCAAAAAGCAGAAAGCATGGGAGATAAATTTCCTTTGGTTGCTTGGCAGGGTTCAGTCCATCTTTCACGCTTTGTCCTGTTAATAGCTGTTGCATCGCTATTAGAACTTGCACCAGTTGCACGTGTGGGGAATCCTTGTAAGGCAATTCAGTAACAGTTCACTGAAATTTTAGTAGTTGAAAATTAAGACTTGGGAGCAAAGGTTTGTGTGATGAACAGTGGATGAAATGAGCCTCATGTTTGTTAGCAGTAATAAGCAGTGGAAATCATCTGACTCCTGCATTTGAAAACAGACTCATGAGGCTTGGGAAGCTGCAAATAGTATCAATGTGTGTCATATCTTATTGCTGTTGGATTCAAGAAAGGTTATTTCCAGAACTCCAGTTAATTTTTAATTTGTTTTCTAATTTCTTTAGTTATTTGCCTTCTTTCATTTGGTGCCTGTAGTAAAAAAAATCTGTACAAGGAAAATCACCTTGTTTGCAGCGCTGTCATAAGATTGAATTTCTTAGAATTCCTAATTTCATGTTAATAGTAATAAATTTCCTGTGAATTAAAAATAAGTTATGATAATTTTAGACTTTTCCAAATAGTGGGGAAGGAGTGGCTTTTCTGGAATGGCTACTCTTATGATTTTAAGGCATTGTGCATTATACCTCTTAATTACAGTATCACAGTATCATCAGGGTTGGAAGAGACCTCACAGATCATCAAGTCCAACCCGTTACCACAGAGCTCAAGGCTAGACCATGGCACCAGGTACATGTTTAAGATGTCTGGCAGAGGTGTGGCAAAAAAAGTGAAACCTTTTATTAAGGCACAGCACTACTGCATGAAAATACATGGAACATGACTACTGTTGAAGCATCAAAATGGTAGCAGTTTAGACTTTCAACCTAATGAGTCCCATATTCAAAACAGTAAAGACCACAAATCCTTCAATCACTGCATCTTGAAAATTTCATTCCTAACAAGGGTGTTAAGAGTTTCAAACCTACAGGGTCAAATCTTTATGCAGTGTTGACAGGCATTGTTCAGGCCTTTTGCATAGTAATTCTGGGATAGGAATTTCGAGTTATCATCATTAAACAAAATGGAAGTCAGAATAAAATTAAGCACCTACTGCTAGAAGTTCAGATAGGTTATTTAGAACGTGCCTTCTACTGTTACTTAATGGCTAATATCACAGTATTATTAGGATTGGAAGAGAGAATAAATAGTCAAAAATTGCAGCTCTGTCTTAAAAACCTACACAGGCATCTCATCTTTTAACCAGACAATTAGAATGTAGACTGGGGAATGGAGAACATTTAAAATATGAGGGAGCTTTTGCTGTTTATGTGACACTCTCAGTATTTGTTAAATTATTTGTTCCATATGTAATATTCTTCTGAATATGTCAGTTCTGCACACAGGTTCCATAGCTTGGCAAAGGAAAGAGGCCAAGCACTTACTTGGCAGCCCCTCATCATCTTGGGGGCAGTCCAGCTGTGTCCAAGAAGTGGAGGAACTGGCTGCATATGACCCAACTTCTCCCCAGGTTGTAACAGAAAGTGACAGATGTACTATAAAAACACTGGTTGTCCATAGAGAAACATCCTGGGAGGTGAGCATGGCCAGTGAGAATCAAATTTCCACTTTTCTTTGCACTTTAGCAAGGAGCAGAACATAAGATGGTCTCATTTCATTGCTGCTCGTGGTGTGACTGTAAAGTCCTCATGAGGTGAGGTCCATGTGATATAGGTGGACCACTGGGTCTTGGGTTAATCATCAAGGGGTAAAATACTAACCCTCAGCCTGGGCTGTGGGCCAGCTGACAGCAGGTAATGAGATCTTGAGCTTCAGGGAAGGATACACTGGCCTTCAGATTTCATAGGCCAGCTTGTCTTTATCCTAAAAAACACCCTCTCTGGTTTCCATGCCACCCTGTCATAGAGGGCGTCTGTGTACTAGGCAACTTCTGTCTCAGTAGTGTTTCCAGTCATTTTATACACGTAGTTATAAATACAGTTGTATTTCATGCCTGTGTTAGGTGCCTGGAATCCCTGCCTGTGTACCTGCCCTCAGATTATTTCTCAAATATCCATCAGTCTTTCTGCAAATGAGTTTTTAAAATCCTAAAGGCCCTGAATCTTAAGCCAAGAGTTAATTCTCCTTGAAACTGTTTCTTTAGTTTTATTCTCAGATTAAAAAGATGAAAACAAGTTTCAACAGATGAGACTTTCTGAATCTTTATTAGCCAGCACACTTTTTCTGGGATACTTACAGTATCCCATCGTATACCTACGTGCATATACAGTATACTGTTTACCAGTAGTGTAGTATCTATATATAGCTTCTTATGTTTTCTGCAGAAGGTGGAGTTTAATTTGTTTGTTTGAAGAAAGCAAATTTGGGGATACTTTTTTTTGTTGATATTTGAACACTTGAATTATGATTATGGCTTCTAATGTCATGAAAGTTCAGCTCAGGGTTAGAGTTGCCTTAAGCAGGTCATGATTGCTGACAGTGTTTGTTCTGCTTTTGTAACTCCCTTGATCACCATCATACCTGGATTTCTGTTTCATGCAGTTTTTAATGTGTGTGAATCTGTCTTCTGTATGATCATACTATGTAAAAGTGACATTCTTACTGTTTTGATAGAACTGGGATTTGAAAGAGTAAAACTATTTTGATAGAGTTGTTTCCTTTTACAGGAATATCCATGCCTCAGAGGAATAAAAATGGAATGGCCTTAAATGGTATTAAAATATCTTATTGTGAGCTTTTGGAATAAAAAGCATAGAGGTTTGGGGTTTTGTTTTTTTTCATTCTGAAACGTTTTTTACACTTGATTTTGAAGTTCAACTTTATGGTTTTCATCTTGTAATAATTTGCTAAGACACCTTGCTTTGCTTCTGGGGCTTTTTTACCCTATGACTGCATGCAGTTTTAGTGATAAATGTGCAAACCTCAGGGGTCTCAGTGCGCAGGTATATGCATATACAGTATACTTTTTTATGTCAAAAGGCAGCCTGGCTGCCAGGGAAGCTGCTGTCTTTTGCACTTAGAAACAAAATGTACTGGTTTACTGCAGGTGACCTATTTTCATTACAAAAGAGTAAGTACTCAGAGCAACAGTGATAGCAGAATTGCTTGAGACAGCTAGCCTGAAGTGGGTTTGTGCAGACAGTTTGACTAGCAAGCACATTAGAGGAGTTCATTTTCTTGATGAATGACTTGTGGAAACCAGAAGAGGAACACTGGTAGGGTAAAGCTGCTGCTTAAGGTGAAGCTGGTTGGGTTGTGTACAACTCTCTGTTTACAAAGGAGCATTGTTTCCACCTCCGTGTGAGGGTAGATCAGAGATTTATGAAAGATCTTTCCTTTCTCTTCATCTCGACTTATTTCTACTTTGTTGGCAATCTCCTTTTAATTGCCACTATTTTGCTCTGAGGGCTCATGTGTATGCTTCAGTTGTGTAGGGTAATTACTCATTGCTCTGCTCTTAAAGCTTCCAAAATTGCATAGCCAATGGGTCTCACTAATAGAAATGTAAATGTATTTCTTTCCTGGCTTACTGCAGGATGAGTGCACTTGTTACGTTTTCTTTTCATTAGCTTATATGATATATTTTAGGTATTGCAGTCCATACTACGTGGGCTTTTATTTGTGGAAGTGGAATAAGTGTAGTTTATGATTCTGCCCTTTTCAAAGATAGCAGTCAGTGTCCAACTTTCTGCAGCTGGTGATTTTTCACATTTTTTGTATATAGTCCCTTATACCTGACTGCTGTTTCCAGTTGTTCTCTATGCCACAGTTTTCAGCCTCACTGATGGGTTCTCTGTGTTTTGTGCCTGGTTAATATAAATATTGCAGACCTCTATGCCTCTCATTGCCTTTATTTTTCCCTGTAACTATTTTTGTCAGGGTTTCATTATATATCCTTCCAAAAGAAGTTCTATTCAAATAGCAGTTACAGGCTTGATGGAGAACTTGCTAAAGTTTATTTGAAAACCTAAGATGCTCAGAACAAACTCTTTTTTGATTCTTTAATGTTTAGAAGCATATATAAGTCTGGATTTTATCTTGTGTTAGTGTGGTGATGATGTAGTTTTTTAAGACACAATGTCACTGCAGAATGCAGGTTCCAGTAAAAGTATATGACAAAGAGATACACATTTAGCAAATTTGGCATCATTACTTTTTATGTTTAACCTGGATCAGAAAGTGGAGAAAAAAATGTAAATAAAAATAAATTGGGTTACTTTCAATTATGTAACTTGCCTTAAAGGACCTTTTTTTTCCCCTTAGGCTGCTGTCTGATCAATGGCAAAATTCTTAGTAACTCCCCAAGTATTTAAGATGTCTATTAATTGGAGTTCCTTCTCTATATGAAGAATAATTCTCTTGTTAGCTGTTTTGCATACGAGAGATGAAGACTCATGAGATTATAAAAGGAAAACCATTAATTATGATGAAATAATTTTCTAAACTTAAGGGAATTAATAACAAACAAAGCTTCTGCAGCAGCCAGCTTTTATTTTGCAACTTGCAAGCATAACGTGATGTACATGGAAAACTTTATACAAATACATTTATTCCATGATGTTTTTTTGCTCCCTGGGTATGTTACCATCAAAATCTTTCTTTGAAAACAGGTTGTACTGATGAGCTCTCTCTTTTGTAATGATAAATGAACAATAGCTTTTGGAGTTTGGTTTGTGTTGATCATGCTGCAGTTAATTTTTTCCTGTTTCTGTGCCCATTTGCCACCCTCAATTTGCTACAAAGGGTATGAGATGCCCTCGAGAAGAGTGGCTATCACTCTGTGGGTGGTACTCTCAGGCACTACAGTTGAAAATCCCATTAACAGTTGCCATCTGATAAGTTAAAACCCCCCAAAACTGGCAGATGAAACTTTTCACAAGCTGTTTGGATTTGCCACTGAGTTTGCCCTTTGGCTAGTCTGAGACAACAAAAGCATATTTGAGCTGTAACCATACACGTGACAGTGGCATGCAGCAGCCTCCAGACTAGGTCTCAAACAGCTGCCTAAGAACCCTGGGATCAGTGTCTTCTGATTGCTCAGCAGAGGGTTGGTTTTGGTATTTGTTTTTATTTTGTGGGATTTTTTTCCTTCTTTTTGTATTTTCTTTGGTTTTGCTTTTTAAAAGTTATTTTAAGATGCAAGTGCTGCCCTTGTACAAAAGCAAACTGTTGTCTCAATTGTGGTGACGGAGGCACTTGTGTCATTGTACTGTAAAGGGGATCCCAGTGATGTGTTTTGCTGTGGTTACTTTTTCCAAAGATTAGGGCTTGTCAGGGAATGATGAGGGCTTCTTAAAGAATTCCTAACAGAGAAAATACATCCTTGAACAATGAAAGAAGGGCAATGAATGTGATCAGAGGGCTAGAACATCTCCTGTGAAGACAGGCTGAGAGGGCTGGGGTTGTTTGAGAAGGCTCTGGGGAGATCCTACATCAGCCTTTCAGTATTTGAAGTGGGCCTATAGGCCAGCTGTAGAACTTTCTGCAAAGGTATCTCATGACAGGCTGGGGGGCTGCCTTCAAACTGGAAGAAACTAGATTTGAATTAGACATTGGGGGAAAAAACCTTCCGCATGAGAGTGGTGAGGCACTGAGATGTTTCAGTTGCCCAGAGATGACTCCAACCCTGGAAATGTTCAAAGCCAGGTTGGGTGGGGTCTTGAACAAGTTGGTCTAGCAGGAAATGTCCCTGCCCACAGCAGTGGGATTGGAACTAGATGATCTTTAAGGTCCCTTCCAACCAAACCATTCTTTGACCCATAACCTTGATGAGGCTAGTTAGCACAGGACTGTGCTAGTTGAATTATGCTGTGTCTGGCTCCCAAATCAGCTTTTCTGCACAAATGAGCATGGACTGAGGGAGCTGGAGCTCTTGAGTTTGAAGAAGAGGACAGAGGGGTGACCTCATCACTGTCTACAGCTACCTGAAAGGACTTTGTGGAGAGACTGCTGGTCTCTTCTCACAGGTAAATGGTGATAGAACAAAAGGGAATGGCCTTAAGCTGTGACTGGGTAGGTTTAGACTGGGCATTAGGAAACATTTTTTCACAGCAAGAGTGGTCAGGCAGTGGAATGGACTGCCCAGGGAGGTGGTTGAGTTTAAAAATCGTTTGCTCAAGTGCTTGAGCATATAATTTCGTAGAGTAGGGATAATGGTTGGACTTGACGATCCTGAGGGTGTTTTCCAACCAGAATGTTTCTGTGCTTCTGAGGCATCGTTGTGCTATGTGTTGACTCAGGTGTGTTCTGGCAGATGAGTGTCTCAGATCTGCTTTGAAGGTTTCTTGATTTGCAAGCCTGTGTTCTTAAGTCACTTACATACTATAGAAATGTTTTCCAGTGCCAGATAAAGCAGCAGAGAGGTAATGCACCTAATCTGAATGATTCCTCAGTCTTCCCAAGCTTAGTAAGAGAGGGTAATTTACATAGCACAGTTCAGCAGTCATTCTAATGCAGCAGCAGTAGAGCAGTCTGCATTGGATGGCACCAAATCAGGCAAACTGTACCCAGGGACTCCAGCCTGGGCAGGACTGGTAACAGGAGCTGATCTTCACTGGTTTTCTTCTAACTTCAGTTGTTGAACTGAACATAGAAAAAGAGAGGTTGTTTTGATGCTATAAACCAATTAACGATAGTCCTCTACTAATGCAGATGCTCTATTTTCACAGGGAAGTCTCTGGCTCTGTTGTATTGCTCTTGTGAACATTGATACTTGAGTGAAAAACTCAAGCAGATAGACTCTGGCTTATCTTTCTTTGGTCGCTGACCAGGCGCAAATAATGAACTTATTAGACTGAATTAATCTTTTAAAGGAAACGGTCTGAGATCCATCTGGTAGAGTGCTGAAAAGCAGACTCAATAAAATCGTAGAAAATTGACTACAAGAAGGAGTTTTCTGTTGGCAGAAAGCTGAATTGGATGACCTGAGGAGAGTCCTCTGCCTGAAATATTTAATGCAAAGGCAAACAGAAATAAGCAATGGATCCTGAGCACAAGGTTTGTGGACAGCATTTTCAAGAGATGGAGAATTAAAATGAACTTGTTCTAGTGGTGAGGGAACCTAACAGTCAGAGAATGGTAATTTGTACAGAGCTAAGCATACTTCTTACCCATCTGAATTCAAAAGCCACCAAAACACAGCCTGATCTCAAGCTATGGTGCAGATGAAAACCATCAATAAAGTCATCTCTGTGTTCGAACATGTGACTGGAGATGAATGACAAGTTCCTACTGCGTGACTGTTGTGTACCCACGCCATTTCTAGAGGATACTTGCATTAATAGATGTGCCTTTTTTCCCAGTGACAGCCAGGTGCTGGCTGCATGTGCCAGAAACATGCCTTCTTACACAGCAACACTGGTGTTGCCTCTTGTCTCTTTAACAGTAGGTTCACTGAATCTAGTGAAACCTTATGCCTTGTACGCTGGCTTCTGTAGAGTCTCAGCACCTGACAAGCCATCTCTTAGGATGCTTCACATGAAGAGTTGATCTCTCAAGACAGTGAGGCAAGTGTTGTCTTTTTCATTTCTTAATGAAATCATAGCTGTTTGCAGATACTTAAAATGAGTGGAATATGTCTCCCTTCTGAGGAAGGACTGGGGGAGCTGGGTCTCTTTAGCTTGGAGAAGAGGAGACTGATTAGTGACCTCACTAATGTTTATAAATACGGGAAGGACAACTGTCAGGAGGATGGAGCAAGGCTCTTCTCGGTGATGTCCAGTGATAGGACAAGGGGCAATGGTTGCAAGCTGTAGCATAGGAAGGTTCCACATGAACACAAGGAAAAACTTTCTCACTGTGAGAGTGACAGAGCACTGAAACAGGCTGCCCAGAGAGGTTGTGGAGTCTCCTTCACTGCAGACATTGAAACCTGCCTGGATGTGTTCCTGTGTGACTTGCTCTAGCAGGAGGGGATTGTACTAGATGATCTTTTGAGGTCCCTTCCAGCCCCTACCATTCTCTGATTCTTCACAGGTGTGCAGTAGTGAGTGAGGGTGTATATGTAGTCACAAATGCACTTAAACTCTGTAGCACTCCTTCAAGGTATGATGGAAGCAATGCAACTCATCAGACTGAGTTTCTTGTGCTAGCCTTCAGCTTCAAAACAATAAAGACACTGTGCAATATCTAAGTGTTAAAACTTTATGTGGACTTTTGATGATGCAATCCTACCAACTTGAAAATCTTTTGAAGCTTTTGCCTGAATCAAAGCTCAGGGTTAGTCTTTGGTTTAGTGGGAACAAATGTCTGTTGGACATAGACTTTTGCAGGTTTGTTTTAATGCATTTGCTAGATTGAAGTTTCCAATTACAGAATTAATTTTGCTTCCAAGTCTGGCTGGGAAATGGTCAACATTAAGAGTCCATTGGTAAGAGAAGTCATTGTTCCTTTTTTGGCACTACCTGCAAATACAGTCATTAGCTTTCGTAAGTCTCCTCTTTGCTTGTTGTCCTCCAGGGAATTGTATTCTGCAATATTTCATGAAAGAAAGGCTGTCTCTTCTCTGTGCTCAGACCCCTCACATTGGTGCATTCCTCAACAGCAGCCTTGCTGCAGTGCTGGAAGTGAGATGTGTTGAGCACTTCCTCGTTTCCCTCCTCCTTCCTGCTGCTAGTGGAGCTCTGGAAAATGCCTGTGCTGAGTTGTGTGCTTGTCTAACAGGGCTTGGGCCAGGCATGGCACCTTCACGCCACCCAGCCCTCCACGTGCTGCAGATTGCCTGCAAAGTTGCGGAGCAATTTGAGCAACAGTTCTTTGGCTCTGTAAAATCTGGCTGCTTATGCTGTTCAGTTTAAAGACAAAATGCTTCCTGCTAATTATTAACAGTTATTCTGCAGGAACAAATTCATTACAGGGGCACTGAGCCCCAGCCCACTGTCCTTTTCAGCACTTGAACAATACAGGAGAGAGGGGGACGAAATGGCAAGAGAAACTGGAGTGCACCAATTAGTCCCAAGATTAGTCCTGAAAGAGGATTGCAATTTCAAGGCCAAAAAGAGTAAGGAGTTGGTAAAAGGATTTGAGATGAGATTATAGGACCTAAAAGTGCCTTTCTTTTGTTAGGGAAATAATTCAGCAGTTTCGCTGGAGTTGGTGTCACAATCCAGTTCTTAAAGTTGATCCCCAGTTGCATTTCTTAGTGCTTCCTGCAAAATCAAAGTTTTTTTAACAAACAAATAAAAACAGAGGGGAAAGCCTCATCAAAAGGTCTGCTGTTTTAGGGAAGCTTATTTGAATTCTTTAGGAAGGGAGCCAAGGAAAGGAGCCACATTGAACTTCCTTTTTTTCCTCTGAGGAAACTTTTTTCCTGGTGGTTACTATGAGACCAGCACAGAAGTCACTCTTTCACTGCTCATCCTACAGATGAGTTACAGTACCAGTTTTTGTTTACCTGCTCAGAGATGCAAATCAGGTAGTTCCCACTTCAACTAAAAGCACCTCCTCTGCGGGTGTTGTAATGGTGTGCGTCCCTTCCTCTGGGAGGGCAGCAGGCACTAAGCCTTTTTGCCCTGTTGAGACCATGATACACATGCACATAACAGTAAGTGTGTCTGGGGCTGAAGACTGGAATTTGCTTGAAGATAACAAAGAGAGGTCTTTCACTGCCTCTGCTTACAGAAGGAGGATTACTGAATAGAATTACAGACATTGTGGGTTTAATAGGAAATGTTGTGGTTTAGTCTATTTGTCAAAGACTGTGTGAAATGGTGACTCTCTCTCTGCCCTTTCCAAGAGGGAAGTTGTTTCTTTTAGAGTGGCTTAGACTCATAAGGTGTGGAGGGATCATGAATGTATCTATTATCAGGGTTTTTTTCCTTTCTTTTTTAGTGGAGTTTCTCACTGTAAAACTTACATAGGCAGGTTTGAAAGCCTGGCTTTCAGTTTGCTGTGCCCACAAGTTTAGAGGAGTTTGTCAGCATGAAGGAATAGTGAGTTCTGCCATGCTCTTGATTTCCCTTGCTACTGCATTTCACAAGAATCTTTGTTAAACCTGCTTTCAAAGGCAAATGCTTAAAGCTGTCCTCCAGTGTGGCATTGAGAGCTTAGCAGGCATCATCTTGCCACTCAAACTATTGTATACTCTGAGAAAAAAACTCTCTTTTAACAGAGGAGACCCTTTTTCCTTAGAGAAAACCATTAAAATAGGACATTCTGCATACTGCTCGTTGAGCTGAGTTGTTCTCTTTGGACTTCTTTTATAAATGAGTATTTTAATTCCCATCTAAAACACTTGTTAAATGCGAATTTTTTTTCCACTTTGTTCTTTATTCTATTACACTGCTCTCATATAATCTAGTGAAACTTACTTGCTGCTTTCTAGCCTTCACAAGCTATTCCAGGGTCCCTGCAAGAAAAGAGGGAGAGAGATCAAGAGATGAACCTTTCAGTAGTTTCCATGGAAATTGATGAAGAAACACAACCTCTCATCCTGTTTAAGGGACTTGTGTAAATGTAAGCTTTAATAAGGCTTTAGTTGTGAAGTTCTTCCATGCTGAGATGCTAAAGGGCTTACAAAATAGCCATAAACTTTCTGAAAAAGAATAAAGACAGTAATAAAATCCAAATGGGGTTCAGCAGAGAAACTAGTGCGGAGGAGGAAACAGTTTAAACAAGTACTGGCAAGTCCTCTTAAGAATAGGGCAGAAAAATAGTTTTGAAAAGGATCCAGAGTGCAGTGAGATGACAACAGTTTCTGCTGATGACATGCAAGTCCCGCTTTACTTCAAGTCATGTTTCTCTATGATCTAAAATTTAAGTGCAGGGACTTGCTAGTTGAGCATGTTCCAGCTGAACTGAGAATTACAGGTGATAGTCACTGCACCTAACAGAGGCAGCTGTCTGAATGGTTCAGTGCTGCCATGGCTGGGCTTGCTGCTTTCCAATATGTGACTGTTTACTCCCAGTCCTGCATGTGTTGGCTGGAAAATATGGTGATGCACGATACATGACACTGGAAAATGAGACTTGTTGGTGGCTTCATTGATAGTCATGAAAATTAACTAGAGTGGTGTGGCAAAGTCATTTGTTCCATTTTTACCCCCCATGATTTGTCAGAAGTTACACTAACACATGAAGAAAATATTTCTGCTTAATTGGCTGTGGTAAACGGGTGAGCTATAAATTAATTGCCTCTTTAAAAGGTTATGTCTCATTCATTTTGCAACTGATTAGTATCATTTCACTAGAAAGAGCATGCTTGAGGTCATTTGATGTTTGAAAAGCATAGTTTCTTACTTTCTGTGATTTGCTGCTTTAGAGAGCTCACATATAATCTGGGTATGTCGGGATGTCAGTGTCTCTTTCTAAACACCACTGAACCATGATTAATTGTTTCCTGTAATCTAACTCATTGATTTTCTATATTTGAGGTGATCCAAGGAACAGCTTTTCTCCAGGGAATAATTACAAAGATAGAGGGAGAGTGCATATACACTCATGAACATATTTTTGCTAGTTAATACTAATGAGGAATTCTTGCAACCCCATGGCAGATACTGATCCAACTGGAAGGAGAATTGCACAGTATTTGACAGATCTGACACCCATCCCTCGCAGCTCTTTTTGCTGCTTGCAGAGATTGTACTCTTTGTTAGTGGTTTGGGGTTGCCCACCAGCAGATGGAACTCCTAGAACTCTCTTGGTTTGTCAAGGAGAGAGCTTGTTGTCTCCTCTGCTACCTGTTAAATTAGATCTATTCAGTGAGAAGCACAGAGAACTGCTGAATTGTCTTTAAATTTCTTGAGCTTTATCAAGAGAGAGTGAACACCCTAGATGCTTTTGTGTTTTGGCATGAAGTTATTGCCAAATTACTGTTTAGATGTTCTCTGTGGAAACAGTGAACATAAATAAGTGAAGTAGAAGGAAACAGACCAGAGACACAGAAACCAGTATCTCATTTCAAAACCATGTGCCTCTGCATCTTCAACTTTTATTATACAGATTTTGTTTCTACACCTCTGCATTCTGTTGCAAATCCCATAGTGTTTAAGCCTTGTTTGACTGAGTTGCATCCAATTTCTGCAGAAACAGCTGAGGAGAAACAGCAAAGTTAGACCACATTATAGATTCCAGCATGGAAGATGACGTTTTTTGCAGTAACAGTACTGGAAGACAGTAGCTGAAAGGTACAGCTACATCAGTCACATGAAGAATTGCTGCCTTAAAAGTAGAAGTATGACCTCTCATTAGCAAGTATGGGAAGATGAGCTTTTCTTTTACTTAGAGGGTTCCTTCATTCAGGTGTTATTGTAACTTGAGTAAATCATCAAATATTACTAAGTACAATGTTAGTATTCTCAACAGGGTGAAGAGTTGTTTGGAGAGGTAAGAATTAGAGAGTACTGAGTTTTATTTTCCATTGTAGGTGGGAGGTTTACTTCTCTGCTAAGATGACAGTAGCTAAAGGTAATTTTACAATGTGTCAGAATGAAGTCCCCTGAGTATTTGTTTACAGTTAGGTTTGCAGAATGTGTGAAGCTCATTATTTCATAGCTCTGCTTTGAAAATCTTAAGTAAACAATACTAAGATTTGGATGTTGTGCTCATTGATACTGTGAAAACAACTAGGAGCAGTCTCATTGTGAAGACCAAAGAACTACAGATCATGTGCAATTCCCAACCGCAGTTAAATGGAGTTTGTTCGTTTTGGCAGAGGCTGTAAAAAGGGAGTAGAGTTCTGCAGTGTAAATAACCTTTGGAGTCTCACCCACTCTGCTTTTTGAATTTGAGGCTTAGTTGAATTGAAGGTTTTCCTGGAATACATGGAAAATTCCTCTCCATGCCTGGATTGGGCTGATGGGATGAATTTAGTCAAATTTGTTCTATTTGCTTTAAATTTACTATATAGTGGAGGACATACTATATGTTTACTTTTAATTGCCTCACCATCTAGCCTGAGATATTTGGGATCCGTTCAGGACAAGCACTGAACTCTTTTAGGTGCAACTGATGTCAGTCAATGATGCAGAGCCCTAAGACAATAGCATTGTGGGTTGTTAAGAGGAGCCTGGAGCTGAGGGACAGGGCATCTGGGGGCCAGTTCATGTCTGCTACAGTTTACTAGGTCTATTGAAGATGCATAATTAACTCTGTGGCTACGTTTTTCTTGCCTTGAATGGAAATGCTATCTCTGTGGCTCTATAGGGGGGAGGATTGATCTAGGTGAATCTTCTGAATGCAAAAGGTTCTGCATTCTCTAACTTCTTGCTGCATCTGTAGACCCAGACTGCAAGTGTGGTGGTAGGTGTATGTATGTGTTGGTCGTTTCCTTCCCCATCTGTAAAATACATTTCTGAGTGTTTCAGACAGAGTAATGACAGGATTGTGAATGAATGCAAACTGACAAACTTTGATGCTAAATTTGTTACTTCATAGCAGTTTGTTTCTAAAAGTGTCTCTCTAAGGATAACTTGATATTTACACGTTAAACTTTTGTGTTGGTGATAGAAGCACCCACAGACTCTCTGCAATTGATCTTTTATGCACCTTGCACACTGCACAGTATGATCAGACACTAATCTTCTGTGGAATAAGTGTGACCATTGAGAGCAGGACTCGTGTAGTTGATATGCTTGAGAAGGTAGAATTGAGATAATCAGAAAATGTAATTGGGGCTTTCCAAGTATGTGAGTACTTGACTTCTGTTTTATTATTATTGTCATCATGTTTTCTGCTTTTATGTAACTTTCAGGCGTATGCTTCAAGCAGTTTGATGTGTGGCCCAATGACTGCAAATCTCTGCATGCTCCTCTGCAGCAGTGCTGCAAAGTCTATAAGCACATTAAGCTTCCCAGGGAAAAATATCCTCAGCATCTGGGAGAGGTTAAATGTTCCAGGGGGGAGGTTAAACATTTGTTTTGTCCTCTGCTGCTGTAATTCCAGAAGCCAGATTAGTTCTGAATTATCTGAACCACATTCATTCAAGATTAATGAGAAGGGCCAAGTATGGAAAATTTCAACTGGTAAGCACCTCAGCTCTGAGAAGTGGTAGAGGGGAGTTCATACTGGCAGCAGCCTATGGGTCATGCTTAGTTGAGAGTTTCCTTAGTACTCAAATTGGTGAAATGGAGAATTGCAGCATACCAAATAAAACAGAATTTCTGCAAGCAACATGAAGCATTTAGGGGGGTGGCTTGAACTTAAAGGCCTCCCCTTTCTTTCTCCCATTTATTTCACTTTCATGAGAGATCAGATTTGCCCTCTTGAATATGCAGGTATTTATAACTTTGTGTGTGGTTAAGGTATGTTGATGTCTGTAAAGTTAACAAGCAGCATGTTCTCACTAATGAGTGACAAGCTGTTCTAGCTGATAGGTGCATGTCCTTAATCACGAGTCAAATTGATGGGCAGGTCATGGTTAAACTGTGGTTAGAAATGTGAATGGGAGCCTCATGTAGAAAATATTTATGAAGTCCAGACAAGAGTGCGAGCAAAACTGTTTGAAGTTCTGCAAAAATAATAAATGGAGAGTATAAGACTAGAATAACAGTAGTCAACTGAATAACCCTGGGCTTTTAAAAAGTTAATTCCACTTCAATTTTGGAGAAATGCTTCTGTTAGTAGAGTTTTACAGTTTGTGCCTGGGTGGCAGCTCTGCAGTTGCACTGTGGTTCGAGTGGTTGGCATGGAATTTCTCCAGAGCTTTGTCTGTGCTGTGACATTAACTATCAGAGCTGACTCTTAACATCAAGGTGAAAGTGAGCCTAGATACAGGCAATTGCTAGGACCCATTTTTTTTCTGGAACCTGAGATGTGTGGGTTTTTTTCTTTCAGTACAATTCTAATCAAGTAAAACCAAAACAGAAACAAATCTCTTCATCCTCATCACTCATTTTTGCAGCAAACAAAGCCTACCATCAGAAATCAGGAGTGTTCCATTGGTGATTTGGAATAGAAGAAAGTCAAACGTTTTCTCCACTGGCCATGCCAGTGTTTGATGATGCTAGGGCCCAAAGCAGATGACAGTCCTCTGTGGTCTCAGGTGCCTGCATGAGCTGGCAGAGACACGATCCGTAGCACATAGGCAGTTTTACGTGCCTTGGAAGTTTTCCCGTCCTGATGACCACCAGTTTTTCATCCAGGGATAGTCAGTTGAGGACTCATCAGCACTTGTAAAATAAGGAGAAATAGAACATGTGGAGTAATCTGCAGTGGCTTTCCTTACTTTAAAATAAAGACTGCAGCAACAAATAACAGCCCATGTTCTAGAAGCAAGCTGTGTAATTCTTTCTTTAACTACATGTGCTTCAAAAGACTATTTCCTCACCTCTTGTGTTGTTACTTAACAAGTCTTTATTCCTCACAAATACATGTAGACTACGTCAGTAAGAACTTCTTTCTGTTCTTAACACAAAGGAAGAAAAATAAAACCAAGAAAGAAAGGAAAGTCATTTGACTTGCCCGAAGTCACTTTGTGATTCAATGGTAGAGGCAGAATTAGACCTGAAGGCTGATAGCTGACATTTCCAAACTCCTAATGGAGACAGTTCTTCTATTAATTAAAAGTAACATGCAGCAGCTGTCTCACCAGGAACTTTCAAATACATCTGAACTTTCTCCTATTTCAGTATTCAGCCTAGGATTATAATGTGTTTGCAACAAATGTGTTAAGATATTTAAACACCTATTAGTAAGAAATGTGCATTTTGCACCGTGGCTGGCATACATCAACTATCCATCTCTCTTAAAAACAAGCCTGTAAAGCACAGTGATGTTTTAATTTATCTAAAGAACAAACTCTCTCTTGTTGTCCATAAATATACGATCAGCTCTCAGCAGAGAACAAAATTCTGGCTGAAAGCTGTGGAATCTCACCAAGGGATCAAGAAGGCCTCATACATCACATCAGTAGTGAAAGGTATCCTTTGATCACCACAGCAGAGTCACTGATAGGCTCCAAAGGACACATGGCCACCTTTTTATTGACATTAAGAATTACATTTTTTTATCACTCTTTCTGGAAATTCAAGAGGGTTTTTTGGTATCCTTTTTTATTAATTTCTTTTTCTTTTTTTTTTTCCCTCTTCTCATTTTGTTTCCTGCTTAATTATTTTACATGGATGGCTTTGGCTATTTGGAGAATGTAATGATTTGGTCAGTTTTCCACTTCTTCCTTCAAAAAAGAGCATTAAATTTAATTTCCAGGCATTTTGTTCATGAATAGCTTTCCCAAGCAACTTCTCTTTTGTCATTAATAAAAATTTAGATGCAATACCTCTGGCAGTACCATCGTATAGAAAACCCATTTGGAGTGCACAGGAGATCAGAATTTTATTGTTCACTCAAAAAATGTGTTGGACACCCTGGGGAAACCAGGAAAGACTCCCATCTAGGAGCTCAAAGTCTTGGTCCCATGTGTAGCAGTAAGTGAGAGATCATAGAATCATAGAATCAACCAGGTTGGAAGAGACCTCCAAGATCATCCAGTCCAACCTAGCACCCAGCCCTACCCAGTCAACTAGACCATGGCACTAAGTGCCTCATCCAGTCTTTTCTTGAAGACCCCCAGGGACGGTGCCTCCACCACCTCCCTGGGCAGCCCATTCCAATGGGAAATCACTCTCTCTGTGAAGAACTTCTTCCTAATAAGAAGAGAGACAACACAAGGGAATTGCAGGGAAGAGAGGCATTACCAGAATATTAGAGCAGTCTTCATAAATTAAAAATTAATATTGCCAATTCATAAATCTCTTGAAGAATACTTGTGTTAGTTGCAGGAAGAACAGGAAAAAAATGGAGGAATGGGTTTATATATTTCAAATCTAAGGTAATCAGTTTTCATGAAAATCAGGAAATACCTTAACACACACTTCCCAGATACTTTTCATGTATTGTTCATTAGCCCAGGTTAGCAGAGGTTTTTTCTCTTTGATTGGAGAGGAAGCTAGCTTGGCTGTTGCTAGGTGATTGCTAATTGTGATATTAACTGCCAGAAAGCTGCTAGCAGGGATGTAATTTTTGTTTCCTTTTTAACAAAATGCATGTGTTAGAAGTGCAGCAGTATTTAAATCCTCCTTTATTGCTTAAAATTTGCAACGTGAGCAATAAATTCCTGAATGTAACTATGTTTATGTACCCATGTGTAGAGCATTAATCTCTCTTGTAGTGCAATAGTCTTGTTGGTCCCCAGGCAGCTGAGTGTAGAAAATGGAGCTGATAGAGCAGTAGAAGAATACAAGCTCTTCAGTGCAAGCAGTGGAGAGTTGACAAGCGTTAGAGGAGTTCCCAACCAGAAGGAGATACCATCTGTCCTGTGCTCACTCTGCTAGTTCATGACGGTACAGTTTGGGCTAAGTGACCTCCTCCCATGTCATCCAACAGCCACTCTGCAGATCACATTTGTGCAACATGCAGTCATGAGGGGTACTCAGTTCTATGGTCGTGATTGTTTCTCATGCCTTGCACAGGGTGGCTGCTGTAAGGCAGTACTGTTCATCTTCCACTATCAAAGGATGCTACATTCCCACCAAGATATACTTCTCAAGCTTTTTTTCCCTCAATTACCACCCTATGCTAAACTTACTTTGAAGGAATGTTAAAACCTACAATCTCCCAGCTTTGTTAGACATCCACTTATATACCTTATGGTAACAGTCTGAGTCCAGCTTGCATCAGGACCTGAATGTACTTGTCAAGAACACCATTCCAGGCTGCCACTAGACACAAGGTTTCATGAACTCCAGCCAGATAAAGATACCTGCCGCAGCCTAAATGTCATAATTGTGCTTTTGTTGCTCTTTGAAACTTTTGGAAGTGGGTTTCTATACCTTCAAGATGCTCCGTTGGTTACTCTATGATAAAATGGTTTGTTGTTTCTCTGATGTGCTGTACATTTCCTTCAGTTCACTATTCATCAGAGATTTTGGTGAGTCTTGCAGTGAAGTATTTTGCACTGTAGATGGTTGACAGTGGAATACTTAGAGCGCGAGTACAGCACTGCCTTTGTTCCTTTCATCTGGTGGCTGAAGCCTCTGCTGGGAATTTTCAGCTATATTGCTGTTGCGATAGCTGCAGTCTGTCCCAGGGCAAAGGGCAGTGACCCAGGTGCTCTTCCAATCCACTTGTTCTGCATTACTGGGAACTTACCGTGCTTGTCATGACAGTAGGAGTTTTATTTCTTCCTTTTTGTAAAATCCACAGGCTGAGCTGGATGTAGAAGGACCTCAATCAGTCATCTTTGCTTGTGGTCATCATTTTTGCCACTGGTAAGGGCTGGCGAGGGATCCTCAGTCACTGGAGCCTGTTTGTGGTCTACAGCCTTTTGTATACCGCAGAGTTTTGAGTTGGGTATGTTGGATGTAGCAGGTTGTTGGCTTCAGCTGACACTGTTCATGTTTCCACACCTTGCTGAGCTGTCCTACTCTGTAGTCAACAGCTTTCCTGAGAGCTGGGATATGTTTTGACACTATGCCCCAGCAGCTGGACCCACCACCTCTTGGCCAGGTGGGCTGAACTCTGTGTGTGTGTGTGGTGTGGTACATACTCCTGGTCTCACCACTGAGTCAGCTTCAGAGGACTTTGGAGTGTGCACTCCAGGGATGGGGACTCCTTGCTTTTTTGGTTTGTTTTCCTCCTTTTCTGTGCCTCCTGCTTTACCATCACCCTCTGAACGCGTTTGGTAACAAGCCATTTGCCTGTATTTACTGCCTTTCTTCTGTCTTTTCATCATCTTTTAATCGTGGTGAATTGAATTTAGTTTGAAGTTTTAGTTGTTTGGATTTTTGAAATCTATTAATCAGGCCTCTCTGACATAGAGACCTGTGAGAGTTTTTGGCATAGCTGTGAAGTACTGCAACTGCAAAGAGAATTCATACCTGCCTTTTTAAGTACTTGATTTTGAGAACTGCAGTCTTCTTCCTCTACTGTGAATTCCAGAACACAAAGAATTTACGTTTCCTTTTTTGATTCTCCTGAAACCTCTGTACTTTTTAAAGGTTTTAACAAGTGTGTGGGGTGTATGTTTTGGTAGAAATAATTAGAGGGTCTCATAGGTATTACTGCTTCTGTATGGTCTGGGAGCCTGGTCAAACTCATCAGCTGTCACAAACCCTTGCTGGCTGGCCAGCCAGGTTTCATATCAGCCTGGCTTCCATCACAAGTGGTGTCCAAATCAACACATGCCCATGCAATATTTTAGATTTCAGCAGAGTAGCATTTTCTTATGGAAAACCTTTCCCTCTGAAAAGTCCCTGATAGCCATTGGTCTGATGTCCAGGGGCTGGCAGTGTGATGGAGTTTCCTACTGACTGTGTCCTTAGAGGAAAAACAATTCATCACCTGCCTTGAAGGGAAATTGAGTCCCACTCATTGTTAAAAATCAATAGTGAATCACTGGGAAAGGTTGGATTTGATTAAGGGTGGCTCCCGTTTCCAGGTATCTCATTTAATACAAGCAAATGCTTATGCTTTAAACATTGTTAGCCACTAGCTCTCTCACATGCTTGCTGGAAACTTCATTTGCTCCCTGTGGTGGTGCATGGATGCTGCAGGGACAATAACCATGCTTAAGACAGGTGGATGCTGCACTGGATGTATATGAACATGCACGTCTGAATCCTGTTTTATGTGTTTGCTAGGAATACTGTTGCAGCCTGCATATCCCTTTGGTTGAAGGTATCCTTGAGCTGATAATGTTTTCTGCAAATCAAACTAAGAATAACAGTTGGTGTTTTGCCTGTCATCTTACCTCTAAACTATATTAATCCATGTTCTTTCAAGATGTTTCATTGAAGTCTCAGCTCTATATGATTGGTCCATCTTCCCCTCACACACACATACCTATGGCCTTGATGCCCTGTGCTTATCTGCTACTGGAAATGAAGTCAGTCCAAACCTGTGCATAACAAAAATCTATCAGGCCACGAGTTCCTTCTCACTGCTATCAGAGTTCACACTAGTTACTGCTTTCTTCTAGTAGCTCTGTGGGAATTTGTTAGAAAGCCATTTAATACTGTGTTTAGTGGGTAAGTTTGGGGAAAACTCTGCCATTAGTAATGCTAATTACATAAATCTTAGTCTTATAGCATGTATTTTATTTTTAAAAAATCTAAAGCCAGAATTTGCATTTTTATTTCGTCTTAATGCAGAATATGTTGTTACCTCTGTGGGAGAACCAGCCAATCTTCTCCATTCACTTACAGGCTACACTGAATATAATTCATTACAAAAAGCACCTGTGATGAGCAGAATGTTTTTTTCTTTTTTTATTTGGATGGTCTTTAGAAGAAGGAATTTCTTAAAGTGTTTTTTTGATGTGAAACAGGGAGGAATCAGCTTTTTGAACACTTCAAAGTGAGAGATAGTTTAGCTTGGTCATTTCTTAACTTGAAGTATGTTTTAATAATTGATAGCATCTGAGACTCACATGCAAAAGTTGAGGAACAGAAAGAAAATTTATCTCGTGCATAGCTAAACTGAAGCAAAGCCCTACAAATTGTAAAGTTTATTGTTTGAAAAGCTTGACAGGTCACTGTGGTACATTATTTACATGCTTGAATTCATAAGCTTCCTTCCCTGGGAAGGCACAGTTAATTTTCTCAGTCCGTGTGGGTTTGTGATGAATCAGATGGGAGTTCTTTTATGAGAGCTTTGGTCCTCTCTTTTCAGCTTGGAAAATAAGATAAATCACTATCACTTTGTTTCTCTAGTGGAGACATTTTGTCTGTTCAAATATACATAATTTTCCCTCTCCTTTCTTTAACCCTCTTCCACCCATGTAACAGGTTTATGGCCACCTGGGAGTAAAATTTTCTGTGGTTCAATTTCAGATGTATTTTTTCCCTTGGGCCTTTTAAAGATATTTACTTATTGTACTGTGATTCCTGATCTCTGACAAATCTGTGCAGTAGGAAGAATATGCTGTGGCATACTGCTTGTACCTTTATGCGTCCTCTGTCAGAGATTATCCTGGACTCTGTTGTGTTATAAAGCTGAGCCTATCCTACAGCAGTATGAATGCCTGCAACAGCTCTTGACCTTCATGTGAGTTAAGCTACACTTGAAGAGCTGGCACTTACAATAAGGAATGCAAACAACTGGTTACATTAAGCCCTGTGAAGTGAGCGTGTGTATTCAGATGAGTGCATGCCCTAGCACTCTCCAGCTATGAATGTAGACTTCTTTTTGGTCATTTTGCTTGCTCTCTCTTTCTCTTATCCTCTTTTTGTTCCTAAGTGTTGAAGGCTTTTTTATTGTTGTTACACATGTAATTACTTCAGACCCTTTTATAGTCTGTGTTTTAACACAGTGAAGTTTTCATACGTTAGCACAAGAATCTCTGAAGAGTAATTGGGAAAGCAGTACATTTTTTTTATATGGCATTTTATCAGATGTTTGCTGATGCTGTCAGTGTAATAGACAACATCTGGTTTGCATTTCATTGCAGTTTGTGCAGTAGCAGTCAAGATGTAATTAACTGAGGAGAAATGGAATGTGAGGGTTGGTTTACAATTTGCATCCAGAGGAAGGTGGATTACCTTAAAAAGGCAGAGTGCCTTACAGAAATCTTACCAAAGGGTACCTACCCTCTTGCTTTTAATTTGTACATGAATTTGGGCATAGAGCAATTACTTACATTTTGATAACATAGTTTCATGATACTAATTTCACTAAAATCATGATTGTCTTCAAGCTTCAGAGGACTTTGAATCCTGTTTCATGACTGCAGGAATGACCTCCTGGATAGTCTGTCTCTTCCACTTGCCTTGACAATACTACAACAAATCTTTTTCATGTTTTCAGTTCTTTACCCTAGATAATGTGCTTTTAAAATTCTGCTGTGCCTGAGCCCCAGGATGTGATCAGTGAAATCCTTCTACAGGTAGCACCTCTCCCATCAAGTACTCCTTTTTCCTGGGGAGGGCAAGCTATGCCCTGCTGGAAGGAGAGGCATGCCTAGGCAGCAGTCATCTGCACTGTTAAAAGGAAGGCTGTCTTTTTTCTCTGGGAAGTTTGGTCCCTCTGCCAGCATACATGGCTGGGGGCATCTGCTGTAGGAAGGAGAGCTGTTCTGATGTAGTGCAGTGTTACTCTGGCACCTTTGTGGGAAAGGAGGAGTGCAGGTGGTCATCAGGTGCTTCCTCTTTTCCAACTTGTTAGCACTGCAGGTTGTTGTCAGTCCTGTTGCCCACAGGATCATGGGCTACTCTGAGGCAGTGAATAGAACAATGTTCGCATCCTGTTCTTCTGTTTACCATATTTCAATCTGTTCCTTGCGTTCAACTGCACTTGTTGCTGAAGAAGCCCCTCAGAGGCAATTACCTTTGGGTAGGAAACAAAAGAGGGACCCAGCAGTGACCCAAGCTCAGAACAGTGCAGTGGGCACAGAGAGGTGCTCACACATGGCCACCATGCTGGCAGGGGTCCCACAGGAGCAGTCATGGTTGCCAAAGGCCAAGCTTTGTTGTTCCTCATGGGACCTTGCATCGAGCTGTGCATTTTCTGATGCAACGAGGTAACCTCTGCATGTGAGGGGGTTTGGTGGGCAGAGAGCTCCAGTGGAAGTGCAGAAACCACGTGGTGCCTGGCCAAGGCTTTTCCAGGTTGATGTGTTAGCTGGGACAGCACAACGTTATGACTGAGTACAGCCAATGTGTACAGTGGAGTAAAAGCCATAAAGCATCCTGGGCTTTGGTAGATGTCTTTGGGAAAAGACATAAATGCTGCTGTACTGAATTGAACAAATATTCTGGCATTGATTTGGTTTCCTTTATTCTAAATTGTTTTTTCTTTCTCTCTCTTCCTCTAGGAGAGTGAGGGCATGTACTTTGTAGAGGAGGTTTCTCCTTGTGATGAGAATGTGACTCTTGAATCAAATTAACCTATTTTTAACATGACATTTTAGACCATTGCTTCAAGGCAAAAATGTTGTGGCATTACATTAGCTTTAAAAGCAAAACACAATTAATGAAAACACTAACTTATAACTGATGTAAAAGATATTCTTACAATTATTTCTTATTATCTTTAGCACATCAGGTCCACCCATTTGGCCAGGAAGCACCTTTTTCAAGAGAAATGGAGCCCTTCTACAAGGTAGGTGATGGATACTCCGCCTTGGAGTAACAGTTCTGCTTAAAAGTAACTCTTACAAATTGCACTCCTATTGTAGCATTCAATAAGGGAGAAGTGACCAAATATCTTTTGTTTCCTTTTACCTATCCCCTTTATTGCACATCTGATTCCTTGAAAATGGTGATTTATTACATACAAGCAGTGTAGTTTGTGAAAGTGGCTGTTTTTTTTCCTTCCTTGGATTATTAATTTGCTTATTTTAGAATGTGGCAAAGAGTGTCTTTTTTTTTTCTCTCCTTACTGTGTCTAAAGAGCACCCAGAAGGAAATATTCTAGGAACATAGTTTTTTAGCTCTGTGATTAAATCAAGGTTGTTCTTTGGGAGAGATCCTTTATTTTTTTCCCTAATTATGCTTATAGCAAAATACACCCAAAGGTAGGTAGCAGCGTTCTGTTGGGGCAAACTGGGTGAGTATTTGTCTCAAGAAACCTACCATGTTTAATTGCACTTGTATTTATAGAGGAATATTAAATATCTTGCTTCCATTGGATGGACTTTATGAACAGAAGCTATGTAACTGTAGCTTTGATAGGTGAAGATTTTCATTCTACCTTACTTCACTGTTTTAAATCACTGTTCACTGCTTAGTGCATTTGTATTTATGCCATTGAGTACATCAGGCTACCACTGCTCATAGTGCAAATGTTTTGGGAACACAGAGGGCTCTTTCCCCAGTCTGCATGCCTTTATTTGTGGTGCAAAAGTAACTTACACCATTTAGGATGATTTATGGTCTTTGCAAGTATTTGCCCATGAAGTGTGTCAGTTTTGTGATTATTCTTACAATGCTAAGAGTTTTTCTGGCCTTTTTCATGGCAGAAAATGCTATAATATCCTGGAACATTTATCCAGGTCACCTAGAATGGAGCTTCACAGCAAGGCTCACAAGCAAATATTTGGCAGAGAGTGTTGCTCACCTTCCACACACCAGAGTAATCCAGCATCTGTAATTTACCCAAGAGTATTTTTCAGCTAGCTCCTGGCACTTATCTAAGAATTTGCATCTAATATTTGTGACAAGTTTCAAACAAATTTTGAATGCATTGAAGAATTCAGATGATTTCTTAACACTAGGAGGTGATATAAACTGTAGAGTTTGTGAGCTTTTGGCTTCAGTCTTATTAGGATGGTTCTGCAACCTTTGCAGTCCTTGCTAATGGGAAAAAGTAGTTTTATGTTATTTATTTTTAAGGAAAACACACCACTATTTTGAATATGCTTGGTTTTTTTTTCCAGTTGTTGAACAATTCTGGTTTTAAATGTGTACCTGCACATACACAGTCTTTGTAGTTTGAGTTCCTAAAAGGTAAACTACTCTGTCAAGTCTGTGCAGCACAAATGTTTTTTACCTCTTATTATTATGCAAGATATCCAGGAATTCAGAATAACTGTTTGATAATTCTTCTTATCTCAGTAGTTGCTTAAAACCTTTTCCCAATAAAGAAGGATATGCTGTTCTCTAGTTTCTTCTCTGCCCTCCTCTGCTTTCCAAATTGGGAAAAGAAAACCCTAAATGCCCAAAACATTTCAGCATATTAAAGCAATAGAGAAAGAGAGAGAGATGACTGCCTTGACTGCCTTTTCAAGCAACTAACAAAGCCTAACAGGCCTTTAATGGAGTTGGCATTCTGCGTTGCCATTTCAAGTGGAAAACCTAGCCAATTTGAACTCTAATATGCATGATGCAGCTGAGGTTGGAAGGATGAGAGTGTGTAAAGAAAAACTTCATTACAGTAGTCTTTTAACACTTCCTGGATTTGACTTTGAAGCAAGAAAATAACCAAGCTTTTTTGTCTTTCTGTCTGTAATTTTTCCCTACAGTGAGTGCTTTTTTATGTAAAGGCTTCAACAGGTTGTGTGAAAATAGCTCATCTACTTCTTTCCTACTTCTCACTGTTTTTCTTCCAGAAGACTTAGGTAGAGGATTAGTCTAAGTGTAAGAGGTGTAGTATGAGGGAGTGGAGAGGTTTTGTTGAGTACTACCATACATGACCATCTAAAGTTTGGGTTTTTTCCCAGTGTTTGTATCCATTTTAATGCAAACAGAAAGATGAAATGTTAACTCAGTTATCAGTTTCAAGTTACAGTACTGGCTTTTGATTGGCGGAAGGAAGCAAAGGGATCTGAAGTTAATTTTACTCAATAAATATTTTGTTACCTTTGAAAAGAATGTTCAGGGTGTGTTACAGACAGCCAATACAGAAGCATTCTGAAATTTTAATAAATGTGATATTCATGTACACTTGTCACACCACATTTCTTCTGAGTCATTAAGGGAAATGCTCTTCTTCTGGACTGCGGAATGAAGAGAAAAAAATCCACAATGTAAGTAGTAACTTTTTTTTAGCCAAGAAAGACTGTTAGATGCTCGTGGTTTCTATTCATAATATACCTGAACTATTTGGCCAAGTATCTCTAACCACTGTAAAGCATTTAATGTATCTTTCCAGAGAAAATGACTGAGAAAACAGTTATCTGTGTGCCTCGAAATAGCAAAGGAAGAGAAAGGGAAGCTAAAATTCATTCTAGCTGTTGTGTCCTTAGTGTCTTCAGCAAGAGCAGGACTAATTCTCTGTTCCTTTCAGTCTGTCTTTGCTTGTACTTTGCTGAAGAATTTTGAAAAAGATATTCTTTTTGCTTATGTTTTTATTAGATAGGAAATGTCTACCTTGGTTTCTTTTTTTGGGATCATGGTACTGGTGTTCCAAGCATTAATTCTGTAATCAAAGAAACAAACAATAAATTAAGGTTTTGTGTTAAGTCACCCGGTCAGGTGCTCTTTGAAATGTTGAGCTACTTATGCTGGATGAGAACTACTCCTTACGTCCTTGTGCTCTTTGGTCTTATCATGAAGTCCATGCAGAGTTTAATATAGGTAGGACTTTTAGCCTTAGCAGACTTTCATACATTCTCTCAGAACTTACTGATACATCTGTGAAAGTTGCTGCATTGTAGTCTTCAGGATTCACAGATAAAACAGGTTTATGCTCTTACAGTTTCGCAAGTCATTACTGTACATGTTGTGATCTTGTTTCACTTGTGGCTTGATTTTTTTTCTAACCTTTTCAGAGAGCTTTTGTCCCTACTGTTTTTTCTATTCTCAGCTGTCATAGCAGATTCATTTTTATTTAGTAAAAAGTATGACAGGAAAAAGTCTTTGTGGTGGAAAAGATTTAGATGTATTCTAAACTCTTCAGGAACTTGTGCTGGATAGATGGGCACACAATCACATTAACTGTAGACCTTGAAAAGTAATGCATTGTGTTCAGATAAGGTCAGTTTTGTTGCCTCTCCTCTTGTCTTGGGTATTAAGCTCATATTAGGGTAGGATGTAGTTGTTCACAGATAAAGGGTAAAAGTAAAACTACTGTGCTCTCAATGTAGCTAATATTTTTGCTGAATAAATTAGAAATGCATATTCAAATTAACTTTTGTAATAGTTGCATAAATTGCAGCTGCTGTGTGCCACATAACTGGACTAGGGGCATGAGGGGGTTGTGCAGTTTGTTTCTTAAAGGTAGAATTTTCCTTTTGAAGTAACACCCTTCCCCAAAACTACCACAGTCTCATAGTAGCCTTATTTACCCTCACACTTTATTAAAGTCAATGCAACATATTGCTGTGCCTTCTTGAATCATATTTATTCTGTTCTGAGTTGCATAGAAGCATGTGTAGAAGGTGATTGTGGTTGTAATTACAGCTGAAATAAAAACAGCTCTGTACAGTGAAGCAGTGATCTGCATCTGCTGCTGTTGCTGCAGTGGGCATTGAAACAAGAGTGCAAGAGCTGCCTTGGAGGATTTGAGAGCCTTGTGACTGGGCAGTGGCTGACATAAAGCAATGCCTTCCCTCTTTATTACAGCAAGTACACATCTGCCAGGCTTGATGCCATTCTTGTGTAAGCTTTCTGAGTTTCTAGTCAAAGTCTGGCAGAAGCAGACCTTCATGGTAGCACAGGCAGTGATTCTTCATCATCCAGGTAAGGAAAGTGAACCTGGGTAATCCAGTCCCTCTTGCTGTTGGGAGCTGAAAATGGAGGAAGCCCTAGTCACTGTGACTAGATGGTCCTGCTTGGAATTGCTGCATCCAGCTATTCCTGACCAACTAGAGATACATCCGTGATCCTTGCCGTGCTTTCTGCTTTCCTGTGTGAACAAGGTCCTCCCCTTCCTCTTCTGACAGTCAGTACAATTAAAATCTGCCTGTAGATGTTAAAGATAGAAGCTCTTGCTCCAGAGGTCCTGCATACCTGGACTCACAAGTGAGAACAGGATTCACCAGTCAGTGAATCGAGTTGGTGACTTTTTGTTGAAGCTGTCATTCTCTTTTAATTAGAATGGAAAAATGGTTGACAGAAATCACATCTCTTTCACAGGACAAAGGAGAGAAGTTGTAAGGCCTCTGGTCCTTCATGGCCGAGCAATCTCGATAAAGGAGGAGAGTGTCTTTCCCAGACCTCACAAGCTGCTGTGTTGTCTATCATCAGCCACAGAGCAAGCAGTAGGATATTTATATGGGAACGACTTGGCCTCTTCTCCTCTGGAGAAGTATTGTATGAGACATTTTCATCTCATACTGATGTTTCCAGCAGGCCATACATGACCTGCTATGGTCCAGCTGCCACTAGCTGCCACCGCCTGTGGTGAGTTCTGTTGGAGAAGATGCAGAAGACACTGTCTTCATAGAGTCAGGTATCACCAAAACCAGCATCAGACAGTGATTCCACAGTTCATCACAGAGTGGAAGTGGAAACTCAGCTCACTGCTGCTACATCACCGTTTGATGTCATCAATCTAAAATGGTGGCTTTAATGTTTAGAATGTTGACATCTGATATCTAACCATAATGTGAGACTTCCAGCAGATTGCCAAAGCACATGGATCAATTTATTCTTTGTTGAGAGTGGTGATTTATTTAAGACAACAAGAAAATTGCATCCCTAATTCAGAAACTTTATTTTGTACGAAATATAAACAGACTAAAAGTGAGAAGTCCTGCATAAAAAGATGGGAAGCCAGCTCATTTATGAATACATGCACACATTTGTACAGAAAGCCTGAGAGTCCTTGAAATGACCAAACAGGCCATTAATCCAGTGTCTCTTTAGCAGTTGTAAGAAGTCCATTGAGCAGGTTTTGGACTTCACATTTTCAGGTGTTAGCTATTAATAGAAGCACTTGCTGAAAGGGAATTAAGCCATTGTGGAGGAGGCAGAAAGGCTTCAGCTGTTGGTTGCTTTGAGAAGGCTAAATAATAAGAATTCTCTCTTAAAAATGAAGATATCTACCCTGCATTTTTATGTAATAGTAGGGGAAAAACAGCAGTAGGGACCAGTTTCTTTGGAGAGCAAATATTTTCTATGCCATCTACTCAGTCTTTTCTCCTGAGAGGTTTGGGAGGAGTTGTTACCTTCAAGTTGGAAGCTGACAAATTTACTAAAAGAGGACTTTTCCTTGCCTGTATGCATACATTTACACATATTTGCTCTCTAATAATATGGAAAAATAGGGAGGTTTGTCATCACCAGCCAACAAATACTGAAGGGCTCCAACAGACGTGGTGAGCTTCTTTCTTCTGGTGGAGATTCAGTTCATCTGCTCTTGCCTCAGCTTGAGAAGGACAGGTGCAGATCCTGGGCCTGTGGGGCAGAGGTGCAGCCCATCCTGGAACACAAGGTGCTCACGAAGATGAGGAGAAAAGGAGCAGGGGAGACTTGAAAGATGAGACAATTCAGTAAGTTTCACATGCATTTAACTTTAAAGATTGCATGTCTTACACCTCAGAAGAAAACTGAACTTGGAGAGAAATGCTGTTTTCTTTTGTTACATAGAGGTGCAAACAAAAACCAGTGTGGCAAGGTAGCTTGTATAATACAGATAATTTAATCTTATATGATACTTAAATGCAATAATGTCTTTAAGAAAAAGGCCAAAAGGAGTGCAAGGCAGTTCACCCTTAGGATTGACAGCCTTAGTGCTGTGATCTGTAACACAGCCTTGGGCAAAACCCTTATGCTCAGACCAACAAAACATTCGTTTCCCAGTGCATATTTTGCTGTCTCACCTTCCTCATGTATCTAAATGCTTTCTTTGCTTTGGGTTATAATGTCTTGGGTTTCTACTTTCTGAAATGAGGATAATAATTGTGCTTCTCATAGCCCACAGCTGTTAGTCTGCAAGTATTATTTGCTCTGGATCATATTCCAGTGCTCCACTAATGGGAGAACTGGGGGAATCTAAAGTGTAAAAAGCCACAGTGCAGCTTGTTAGCTTTTGCAGTAAAGTGTGGTTTAGGTTTTGCTGGGTACTTTTTTCCTCTTGAAGTTTGAGTTAAGCTCCTTACTTTGTGAGGCGTGCTTGGAAATTGTCTCTTTAATTCTGTAAATTACTGTTTTATGTAAAAAAATGAGATTTTGAGTGTCTAGTTTAGTTGCCTTCATCAAAGAGTACAAAACCTTTTGACTTCACTGCGTCTTGCCTTCAAATTTTGCTTTTTACAACTTTGAGTTTTCTGAAACTTGTGGTGACAATCATGTTCTGTGTGTGCTGGTGACTTGGCTTTCGTCAACCTATTGAATTAACTGCAAATCTGATACAGCTGATATAGTTCCAGGGGCCTGGAACACAAACCCTATGAGGAGAGGCTGTGGGAGCTGGGGTTGTTTAGCCTGGAGAAGAGGAGGCTCAGGGGTGACCTCATTGCTGTCTACAACTACCTGAAGGGGCATTGTAGCCAGGTGGGGGGTGGCCTCTTCTCCCAGGCAACCAGCAACAAAACAAGGGGACACAGTCTCAAGTTGTGCCAGGGAAAGTATAGTCTGGATGTTAGGAGGAAGTTCTTCCCAGAGAGAGTGATTGGCATTGGAATGGGCTGCCCAGGGAGGTGGTGGAGGCACCGTCCCTGGAGATGTTCAAGAGAAGACTGGATGAGGCACTTAGTGCTACGGTCTAGTTGAGTGGGTAGGGCTGGGTGCTAGATTGGACTGGATGATGTTTGAGGTCTCTTCCAACCTGGTTGATTCTATGATTCTTAACAATAAATCACTTCTCATTCACATTTCATCATTACTCAGTTATTTTTTTCCTACTCTTTCCTCCTCTCTCCCCTCCATTGAAAGAGCACCTTCCAGTCTCCTGAAGTTTCTTTTCAGGAAGGTGATTCATGTGCTGCTTCCATAAAGACAGAATATTTGACTTATTTATTTATTTACTGTTAGCCTTCAGTGTGTTTGCAGCAGGATTATTGAAGAAGTAAAATTAAGTCAGAAGGTTGTACAGCATGTCCCTAAGGGAGTAATTTGAATAACAGAGCTCTCCTTTGTTTGGCAAAGTGGGTAAAATCCTTGTGGGGCTGCTGGGGTCTTGAGGGTGCTGGTGAGGGCTCTTGTTTGTGAGAGGATTTTTAAATGGCATTAACGCTGTGCATTCAATGAAAAATCCCAGTGAGAAACAGCATTTTGCAGTGATTCATACAGAAATGGTCACTCTGGTGCGACAGTTTTAGCTCTCTTGCTCTGTGTAGGACATTTGTGTATGGGGTGCTATATATGCTGTATCCACAAATAAGCTGTGCAGTATGTTTATAGTCATTTTAGTCCTATTTTCCTAGTTGAGTGTTTTGAGATAATGGCAAAAGCTGTAATATAATAAGTGCCTGAGCCATGGTCCTGTTAACACTGATGTTAGAGCTATTAGTAAGGAAATGTAACTGCTGCCTGTTTATATTCTTCATGACCAAAGCATCTGAGCAACCTTTGGCCTGTGAAGTTGAGAAGGAAGAAAACTGGACTGCAGCAGACACATCTTGTTAATGGTAGATAGATCACATTGCAGAGTGCATGAAGATAAGTTAAAATCCTGCTGTGTTTAAACTCTGTGATTTATGATTTAGATCTGCATAAGTGTCTTTGCTATCTTTACAGATAACTCTGCTTATTTTGTAACAGTCCTATGTAGTGTCACTTGAAATTATTACTTCTTGGTGACTCAAGATTAAGTTTACTGGCTTTGTTTACTTTCCTTGACAACTGGAGAGTGTGGGAGTGCTGCAAGGCAGGTCCTACCACATGTTAACCTTGGGCAGAGGAGAGGATACATCTGTATGTACCAGCCTGTCCTTCCTTCTGTGTCAGCTGTTATATGAGCCCCAACAGTAAACAGCACTTCGCAGTACACTCCAAAGAGAAAATAACTGCTTCTGCAAGTCCCTGCACTGCTGGCTTGACTGCCTCAATAACTATCATAGTGCAGGAAGGAACAGGGAGACAACTCAAAGCACAGAGCAGGTGAGAAGCTGGATGGTCCTTGCCCAGACAGTTCAGTGCTGAAGTGATCTACAAGTACTGTTGCTCCAAGGATGCTGCTAAATGGCTTCAGATGTGTTCTTAAGTACTTTTCAGGCTGGTCTTGCAGGTTATGTGGCTATGCTTTGAGATTTGAATGCTGAAATCTAATTCCTTTAAATTACCAGCAGCTGATCTCAGCGTTTTTTGGAAATGTAGTTTCTGTGAGTGGCCCTTCTGTAGGCATTGGCATAGTTGGTTTTGTCCATAGATACTGTCCCTTCCTGCTCCTTCCCCACCCTGAAACACACATAGGGAACGTAATAAAAACTAACTGTGCTGCCCTTTGGATTTCAGTTGGGTGAAGGAAGACATAGGCTAGATACAGCAAGAGAAATGGCAAGTTCCTGTTCAGTGACTTTCTGTTTTACCTGGAAGGCCATACATCCAGGATTCCATCCACCAATGTTTTTCTTTCCCTGCCAGGAGCTGTAGTCTGCTTAGAGCATGAGGGTTGTTTGCCTATGCTGAGGGTCTCTGGATGCCTGGCAGCATGGTGAGAGCATCTCTTGAGGGAGTTCCGTGTAGCTGGACATTATCACTGCAGATACAGAGACAAGTCTGGCAGTAGTCAGTGTCAAACCTTTTCTGTAGGTGGAATTCAGAGGCAAGCCACCTTTGGCTAGGATAGGATTTAGAGTGGGAAATTTTGGTGGCCTGCAACAGGGACATAGTGTACCGCTACTTAGATCCCATTTTCCAGCAGCAGTTCTCGGAGGAAGTCACGGCTAGAAACTAGCAGTAAAATTTGCATGGTAATGAGAAAAATGGTAGAGCACACAACGATTTATTTGCCCTAACTGTGAAATTATTGTGATTATTGCCTTCAGAATCTCTGGGCTGATGAGCTGGAGCATATGCTTCGTGCTGAGAGCTTGTGAATGTTTGGCATTTCTAAAATGTGAAGGTGGCTGATATTAGAAGTAATCTTGGCTTTCATAATTCTAGAGTCTGTTTGGGCATAAGCCTGTGCTTTACATGGAGATTACTAAAATAAGAACAATATTGCAGTTGTGTTGCTATGAGCAGTTTTGGTGATGTGCAGATTGCTATGAGCAGGGGAAGCCTGTTATGAAGTTGAGCTGTTCTTAACTATCTGTCAGGTTTCCTGAGACAGACCTGTATGGAGAGAATTAAAGCAGAAGCTCTGGGAATTTTGAAGATGCTTTGTTGCTATGACCTGTTTGTGTGATGGACAGTTAGATGGTTTTGATCTCTGGGGAAGCCAAACCTTCATAACTAGTGAAAAACAGTGAAGGTAATCAACTCCAATCATGTCTTGTGGATTTTTTTGGATCTTACTTGTGTTGGATGTTGTTCACAGTTACTATCAGCAAGAATTTTTTCCTCTCTAACATGCTAAGGATTTCTCTCTGCAGGCCAGAGCAGATCTATGTGCTGCTGGTTAAAGATTGCTGTGTTGTTCTTGTTTGTATAAAGTACACTTCTTACAGCATATAGAAAAAGTTGCAAATCAGTGCTAATGGCATATTACCAAGAGGGTTTAATTGTATTTGAACAGTTTGGAAAAGTACATTAAAATGGGAGGATGGGCAGTGTCTTACACATTTTACTGCATTATTTAAGATAAAAGTGAAGAAAATCTGTTGGTATTAGACATTGGAATAAATCTTGCCACTAGAGATTCTTCAGTTGAACACTTGAGAGTATGCAGAACTCCAGCACGGCCGAGTTTGCTTTTTAAACTGCAAATGCAGCACTTGATTTTCCTGCATTTTATATGTGACTCAAAACTGAATTGAGACTTTGGTAGGAAAGGAAGCAGGATTATTTTTCTTTATCAGTAGAAGTACAGTATGTTAAGAAACCCCAAAACCAAGGCTAGGGATCCTTTTGGGGTAAACAGTGCTTTACACTACTGGTTTCATGCTACTTGAGGTGCATCTGCCAAGGCAGTAGACTGTGAACATGAAAATGCTGTATATAGCAGTTATTTCCCACACCCCTCCTGCTTTGTAAAGGAAAGATAAGTTGCTTCCATATCCTGAAGGATGATCTTTTACAAACAGTCCTCTCTAATCAGCAGTGGGATAAACTCTCATTTTCTTAAAGGTGATCTCTGAGAAGAGTGTGAGACTTTTAAGCTGGTAAAAGAATTATTAATACCAACCACAAAATAACAACGAAAACATGACTTTCATTTAAATTATTTTAGAATAACCTCCATCAGTTTAGACATGCCATTACAGAATCCTTTAATTCATCACAAGATTCTCTTAGATTTATTTCTCTTTATATGTTGAAGTCTCCCAGTGCTTGCAATAGCACACAGTAAAGGTAATAAATTCTCTTTCACTCTGACAGTATTTATTTCTGTGTCTAGCTCATCATACTGCTCTGTAGTGCATGAGAAGGATAAGGTGAAATTCAAATCAAAATAGCTCATACAGTAATGGGAAATTCCAGTCCTGATATATATGCACAGTTTGAAAATACTAAGACAATTTTCTGTACATCTTCCATTTTCATGTTTCTGCAGTGCATTCTTGCTTTGCAGCTTTTGCACTTCATTTGTGTGGATACATCTGTTGGTTTTCTTTGTTACAAAACAGAATGTGCTGCTTTGTGAACCACATGTTGGATTTTAGCGCTCCGATTCTGATACTGCCATATTAAGTTGTTTCTGCTCAAAAACTAGAACAATAGGTTGTTTCTCCTGGAGAGGAAAGAATAAAACAGCTAAGTCCAGACCACCTGATCAGCTGTATGTGGCAAGTGTCTGTGCCTGTGTGCATTCAAATATAAATATGTGCAGTTATCTAATAAATTGAACATGTACAAAGAAACACACAGTTATGTAGAGAAATATCCCTTTTTTATACTAGAGATTTGGTGCATTTGTCCTCTTCTCAGAAACTCTGAAACCTGTCTATGGAGGTAAAATTACTTGTAAATATGTTACAGTGTTTTTCTGGGATATCTTAATATTTCCATTCTTGTTCAGAAATGTTTTCTGGGTCTTCCAAATGCGAGGCTTGAGGTATCAATACAGCAAAATGCTAAGTTTTACTGGGAATTTTTTGGTGATGAAGACAGTCCTTTCCACGACCATATGTTTTATTTCTCCCTTTCCCCTTAAGTTTTTCTCAAGAAACATTTTCTTCTCTATAGTACTTTGTGTTTCTGTCAGTCTACGCTTTCTGTTTTTTGGACCAAATCTGAAACTGTTCCTTTGATGACTTCTCCTCTCCCCTTCGAGCAGTTCCAGTTTTGATCACAGCAGTTGACATTGCTATGCTTAAAGCAAATTTGAGTTATAAAACATTAGATGCATTGTAGGTTTTCATCTTGGGTGGGGTGAGAGATGGTGTGTTTAAAATAAATTAGTTTAATCTTAACATGTTGACTTCCCCCTCCCTCTAATTTCCCTGGATGTTATTACGTCAATAACAGCATGCTCTATTACCAAAGATAGCTTTCTCTGTGTGTCTCAGTTAAAAGGTTGCTCTCTGATATCCAGAGAGGTCAAACTATGCTTTTGGATCTGTCTCTTGCAAATTTTGCTGTAGTGGCTGCTGAGAGAGATTGTGGTGTTGTTGCCTTTATTACACTGATAAACCACAAGAATAGGTAGGTCTCCATTTTCAAACTTGTAGAAACGAGTTAGTGACTTAAAAGCTTAACCCAGCAAATGGTGCCTGAGTGCATTATCAGTTAAGAAGTTAAGAGAATTTGTTTGTTTGTTTGGGCTGGCATCAATGTCTGAGGAGTTTGTCTATTTGGTTTTGCTTTTTGGCTCTTCTGGATAGTATTCTTTACTGTATCTGTAACTTAGCTGCCCTTTTAAATGTATTACAGTGTCTTGCACAGATACAGCTGTTCCTTTCCTCTGGAAATCAAGCTGGTGTAGAAAATAAAACTGCAAGCATGTGAACTGGTGTCTGAGTAATGGTTTAGCACAGCAGGTACTGAGTACAGCACTGATGTTTGTTGTTAGTGCTTTGGGTGGCATTAATCGCTGGCAAGGCAACCTGTGTATGACAGGGCTTGGAGCGCAGGTTTATACAGAAAGGCAAGAGAAGCAGCTTGATGCAATCTACTCGAATTGCTACCCAAAATACCCAGAAAACCCTTAATTTTCTTCAGAGCATCTGTTGAACAGCTTAATACTTAGAGGCAGAAATGAGACAAGGCAGAATTGGATGGGAGCAGAGCCTAGCAAGCACATATACTGCAAGGTCACGACTCCCTGTCTTTTCTGTTCAGTCATGATGGGGATAGCAGAGCTCAAATTACTTCTGAAGAACTGCATTCAAATTTACTGGAAGATGTCTGAAGTTAATCCTTCTGAAATTTTGTTTCTAGGATTAGTAGTTACTCTCTTGCCAAACTTGCAGATGCATATAGGTCAGTGGCATTGTGATTTATTCTGTAAACATTTCATGATTTGACTGCTGTCTTTAGAGGTGCCTCCTTTGGCTACATGTAATTGTTCTTCCTGACACATTAAACTCTAAGGTAGCCTGTAGTTTCCACTCCTGGGATGACAACGACCAAAGATTGTAAAACAAACATTCCTGAGTTTTTTAGTGATCTTTTACCTTCTCTGTAATTAACTGCAACAGCAAATCTTAAATATTTATTTCGCAAGAGAAGGAAAATGAAATGCAAAGGTCAAGAATGAGGTTTCCTAGTACACAAGTCTACTTAACAGCTGTTTAGCAATCCATGGATTGAGTGAAGTAGTCTAAGATGGTGATAGTGAACTACCAGTCTAAGTAAAGACATTTATCCTCTTCATTTTTTTTAAACGTTTTTCTGAATAAATAGAGTTGTTGTGGCAGTACTCTGAGCTGGGTAATCTTTTCCAGTGAAGATAAGTGTAAAATAATAAAAAATGTGTCTTAGATCTGTTATGTGAAAACAGATCCTGAAGTATACAGTTCCTGTAGATGTTTTATTCAGCTGGTAAGCCTGTTTTGTAAGATGAAATTCTTAACCAGATAATATCCTAGGGGTATGTGCTTGCTGAGCCTGACAGGGGGAGGGACAGCTTTATAGACCTGAGATAATACGTGAAGAATCTCAAAACTGCTTCTTGGAACAGCCTGTAACCTGCAATTAGAGGCACATCCAAGTGTTGCAGTGGCTGGCCAAGGGTCCTGAGAGAGGAGAGAAACTGTGACCTTCAGTAGTTCCCGATGCCTGTCTGTCACCACGGAAAACTCTGGTTTAAAAGTGACTAGCCATGATTTCATTTTGAACTCTCAGTCACCTGAGCAACCATGTCTGTAAGCATGTAATACCCCACCACACTTCACACATTTCAGATTCCTTAATTGTATTCACAAATAATTTGATGAAATGTAGAATATTCTTATCAGATGACGTGATTTGTGTTACTCAGTGGATGACAACTGTAATTAGTGTCGTGAGCCTCTGGTTTGTATGTCTGCTAGTTACACCAGCCAGCTGCACTGCTGTTTGGGACTGTTGCGTGCAGCACCCAACACACTTGAGGCATTCACTTACTAAAGATATCTTTTTTCTACACCTCAGCTTCCCAAGGTTCTTCATTTTGATTGTTTTTTATTAACCAAAAATTGGGAAGCAAAGTGCTGTTGAGTTTACATAGGAAGCCAACAAGCTGAAGCCTGTAGAAGTTGTTCCCTGCAGGCCTGATGTTTGGTCATTCAGAAGCAAAAAAAAAGCCTGTGTGATGAGCAGCTCCAGGTATGCAAGCTGCATGCAAAGCAATAATCCAGGGCTTCCTGTTGTCCCCACTGATTGGAACGCAGGGGTTGCCTTTGGCCAGGAGGCTGGCTGTTTAGAGCTCCACGTTGGGGAGCTACAGTTAGCCTTTTTTGGGGAGGGTGATGATACTCAGCTGACCTCTGTAAAGGGAAACAATTCCCACAGTTCATGTGACCAGCTACTCTTTTGAAAAGAGGTGATTCAAAAAGCAACATTGGGCCCTGTGAAAGGTGAAACCAGGTGACAAGAGTTAATTGCTGTAAAATATAGTTAGAATTGAAGGCATCTTTAGAAAGACCTCATTGCATCAGACTAATCTGTCTGTGAATCTGTTCGTACATTTTTCTCTGCTTGAATTCCCTAAGCTAGCAAGGAGCAGTTTTACATGTTAACAAAATGCCCAAGTTGGGGAATGTTTTGACATGCTGTTCATGTTACACCACCACAAAGATTGTTCCAGTTTTCACTGCACTGCTTCATGTGGTGGCTTCACAAGTCTTATTTCTTCTACAGTCTCTGAACCCCATCTGGCTGCCTTTTAGCCATAATTCATTCTACTGACAAAGCTGTTTGATAGTTACATTAATGAGCTACTGCTAGTGACTTTGTCTACTGCAAGTAGTGTATAGGCTGGAGGAAAAAATACCAATTTATATTTTTCCATGCAATTTTAATTTTGCTCTTCTGCTATGTTGACTTTAGCATTCAGATCCTCCTGTTACGTAACCCTTTTTAAAAAGTATTATTCTCTGCTTTATTAAGTGCATGAACTGTGGAAAGTGACTTTTGAGAGCCTACCGCAAGTGTTGCAGTTCTTAGCTTCACGTTTTGATGAGTGGAGTTTGGTTTGGGGCTTTTCAGTTCTGCTACCTTCATGATTTTCATTTAGATGAGTTATTTGTATATGTAAGAAATTCTAGACTACCAGTTCTGGCATAGTTTGCATGCTACATGCCAATTCTATGTGAAATTGAATGGATTTATTTATTGTATTATCTGAGATACTCAAAAATTAATGAAAAGGGACTCTCAAACAGCCATTATGAAAGTCAATATCAACTCGGGAAGAGACTGTGGTGTATCCACTTAACAAAAAAGATAATTCTGTTACTTAATCATTTAGTTAGGAATTAATTCCCTCTGCCTTTGTGTGTCATCAATTATTATTTCCTTCACTGTGATAGAAACTCTTGGTTGAAGTCCTCAAAAGTTACAAAATATTTTCAAGAATGTTAATTTGCTTGGATCCTGTTACTAACTGAGTGGTTGCCATATGCAGCATTTCTCGTCTTCAGAGTACTTTAAAGTGTTATCTAATTAAGTCACACATAACCTTTTGGGCAAGCACCAGTACCTCTGGCTTAAATGGAGTGTTTGAGGAAATTCTTCGGGTCAACTCTGTGCCTATCATCACAGTATCAACAAGGTTGGAAGAGACCTCACAGATCATCAAGTCCAACCCTTTACCACAGTGCTCAAGGCTAGATCATGGCACCAAGTGCCACGTCCAGTCCTGCCTTGAACAGCTCCAGGGACGGCAACTCCACCACCACCCCAGGCAGCCCATTCCAGTGCCCAATGACTCTCTCAGTGAAGAACTTTCTCCTCACCTCAAGCCTAAATTTCCCCTGGCACAGCCTGAGGCTGTGTCCTCTTGTTCTGGTGCTGGCCACCTGAGAGAAGAGAGCAACCTCCTCCTGGCCACAACCACCCCTCAGGTAGTTGTACACAGCAATAAGGTCACCCCTGAGCCTCCTCTTCTCCAGGCTAACCAATCCCAGCTCCCTCAGCCTCTCCTTGTAGGGCTGTGCTCAAGGCCTCTCCCCAGCCTCGACGCCCTTCTCTGGACACGCTCAAGCATCTCAATGTCCCTCCTAAACTGGGGGGCCCAGAACTGAACACAGGACTCAAGATGTGGTCTAACCAGTGCAGAGTACAGGGGCAGAATGACCTCCCTGCTCCTGCTGACCACACCATTCCTGATGCAGGCCAGGATGCCATTGGCTCTCTTGGCCACCTGGGCACACTGCTGGCTCATGTTCAGGTGGGTATCAATCAGCACCCCCAGATCCCTCTCTGTCTGTCTGCTCTCCAGCCACTCTGACCCCAGCCTGTATCTCTGCATGGGGTTGTTGTGGCCAAAGTGCAGCACCCTGCACTTGGAGCTATTGAACCCCATCCCCTTGGACTCTGCCCATCTGTCCAGGCGGTCAAGGTCCCGCTGCAGAGCCCTTCTGCCCTCCAACCCAGCCACATCTGCCCCCAGCTTGGTGTCATCTGCAAACTTACTGATGACTGACTCCATGCCCTCATCCAGATCATCAGTGAAGATGTTAAAGAGGATGGGGCCCAGCACAGATCCCTGAGGGACACCACTAGTGACTGGCCGCCAGCTGGATGTGGCACCATTCACCACCACTCTCTGGGCTTGGCCCTCCAGCCAGTTCCTAACTCATGTCAGGAGCAAGAGGATTCCTGATCTCTCCTTGATTCTGGCATGTATTTAAAAATCCACCTTGAGAGAGATTCTCATCATAGTCGAGAAGTGTGTCCCAAAATTGTTAAGTACCTGCCTCTATGCTTTGGACGTGGAGTTTTGGAGGCATGACTGTTTGCACATGTGGTAGCAAATTTGCTGTAGATTTTCTTTGCCAGTGGTGAACATTTTCTGTGAGGTGATTGACAGATGACCAGAATTGCAAGGTGGTGAAGGGGATGAAAAACCTTTTGCACTTGGCCAAGTGAAAAGGTACATACACACCAAGACCAAGGAGAGGAGAAAGGAACCATGGAGTAACGGATTATCTGTGTGAAGTGGTTGTAAATACCATTAGTATTTCCACGACCAGGGAGAGTATCTTTTTATCCCTGATTATCTGTACAACTTCACAGCAGGCATAGCTACTGTGTTAAGCTAGGTTCCGTGTGATTAAACCCCAGTTACTCCTCCTGCTGTGGCATCCTAAACTGTGACATGAACCCTTTGAAATTTCAGCTAGGAGACTAAGGGTTTCTCAGGTGTTGTTTCTGAAGTGTCTGTGCTGGCAGCTGGGGCTGCACATACACATGCAGCTCACTCTGTCCACACAGCTGTTAAAGCAGTCGCATAAGCAAGTATGAGGTCTGTCATTTACTGCAGTATTTTCTCTGTTTAAAGTACTTGAATCACATAGCACTCAAATTAAGGAGTTCATGCACTTTGGAATTGAAGAGACTGCACTCTCCAACTGCAGCTGAATTAATGATAACCAGGGCCTGAGCACTGCTGGAAATAGGAGTGGATGAGGGGCTGAGAAACCTGGCAGAGTTTCAGAATTCAAGGGTGGGGTGGCGGGGGAGCATTATCTTATCTAAATGGTAATGTCTGTTCGGTACATTAATTAAAGCATATAGCAGTACAAACTAGCATTGCGCAGATCTTTCAGAGGATCTTTTCCTAGGGCGGTGCTTGGTGCAGCCTCCAAGATCATACTACAGCAAACAATCCAATTATTTGCCCTCTTCAAGCAATGGAGTTTTATATACACTGATAGTTTTGAGGGAACTGGTTTTATTTTATTCTTAGTAATGCATCTTGGGTATCTTCCTTATTATAGAATCATAGAATCAACCAGGTTGGAAGAGACCTCCAAGATCATGCAGTCCAACCTAGCACCCAGCCCTATCCAGTCAACTAGACCATGGCACTAAGTGCCTCATCCAGTCTTTTCTTGAAGACCCCCAGGGACGGTGCCTCCACCACCTCCCTGGGCAGCCCATTCCGATGGGAAATCACTCTCTCTGTGAAGAACTTCTTCCTAATATCCAGCCTATATTGTTTTGGTTGCAAGAGACCTTTAAAATGGTCAAGCCAAACCATTAACCTAGTATTACCAGGTCACCACTAAACCATGTCCCTAAGCACCACATCTGCATGTCTTCTAAACTGCTTCTAGGGATTCTACCACTTCCCTAGGCAGCCTGTTCTAGTACTTAACAACCATTTCTGGTACAAATACAAAACAATCCCCCTGAAAAAATATTTCTCACTTGAAACACTGTAGAATTTCATAATTTTGTAGTAATTACAACGAGCTCAGGTACAGCAAATGATAATAACAAAAGCCAAATAGCAGTCTGCTTCTAGGTTTAGAGGCAGGGATTTTGTTTGGTTGATTTTTTTTTTTAACTTTTGCAGAGGGACAAATACTTCCTGTTATGGGGAAAAAGAAATTGCAAATGCCTGTGTGGAATTAAAAGGGATTTGGAAATTAAATGCAGCCCTGTGTGCCAAATGTGAAATTGTACGTGGTTTGCCTGGGCATTTCAGGAAAATCCACTGTCCTAGTCTAATCCAAATAATTAGATTTTGGATTAAGGTAGGCTACAGTCATCAAAATCAGAATAGGTAGAGATAAGTTTTGTCCAGTCTGGATCTTCTCTTACTGTGCTTAGCTTATTTTTCATCTTTATAAACCTCTATATCTTTCTCTTCAATGATTAATCTTTTGAAGAGTGCAAAAGTTATTAAGGCTAGAAACAGACAAAAAGATAAATGCTGACCTTTCTAATTGGTTCTTGAAACCTGAAATATGTACCACTCGGAGGATTAATAATATTTCTGGAATGATTTGTCATCCAAACTAAGTATTTCTTGCTTCTTCATAAAGCCATGTTAACCTCAGATAAATAAGTATCTGCTGGTGCCTCCACTTAATAGATTTTTCTGCATCACTGTAGAAAGAAATCTTACTTCCAAGTGATTCTCAGTAAATTTCAGTAGCCAAGCATACCTTACTGGTGGTTTCCTTTCTTGCTTTGCTAAGTGTGATCATGTCTGGAAATGAAGGATTTGCTTCTTTATCTGAAGTCTTTGGCACTAGGAATCAAGACTTAATCATTCTTTGCATTGATGGGTGGCAGAGCATAACACCTCTTTCAAAGCTGACAGGGTGCTATTTTGTTCTTTGCTGGTATTCTCTGGAGTTAGTGGAAAGTGCTGTAAAACCTGTGGCTCTTTGCAATGGACTAGGAGTTTTCAAGCATAACTTGATTCTTTCATCTATGTTAGTACTGAAGCCGAGGTGTCTGGTAGTACCCTGGAAAGCACAACGATGTCACCACTGAGAGCATGCCTGGTTTTACTCTGTTCTGCAGACTAGCTGGGATTAGCTATTTGTATTGGACTGTGTTACAGCAAATTTTATTAGCACTGCAAATCTATAGTCTGTCCTCACAATGAGGACTCAGTAAATGTGATGAAATGTGTTCCATTTGTTGGCGTGTTGGTCTGTTAAAAGTGACCTGGTCTGTGAAAAGAAGAGAATGCCAGAAAGTGCTATACTTTTACAAAGGGGAGGGGAAAAAAAGGTAACGTGAAATTTAAATGAAAAACGAAACAAAACAACCCAAACCCACCTCCCCCACCCACACAAAAAGACCTTTCCTGTGTCTTTGTTGCTGTGATAAATGCAGTGAGTTCCAGAGGCTTGTGAGTCTTTGGAAGTGGCCTGACATGCAAAAGTGCAAACATTGAGCTAATCTTGAAGCATAAGTAAAATCGCCTTGTATTTGACTTTAAAATGAACGGTAAAATGTATCCTGCTGGGCCCTTGATGGATAAATGAACACTGATGTTTCAGAATCAAAGCAGCCCATATAAATTCGTTCTGAAGTGTTGTGTAACAGCCGAGGATTCTAGGAGAATTATGACGTAAAAGCTTGATGCTTATTTAATAAACTGATCATTAATTACAGTTAAACAGTTTACTTCTGGAATGAAATTAAGAATAGCTTTGCAGCTCTTTTCATTTTAATTGCAGCATCTGTTGCAAGCCTAAGTTTCTCTTCCCTGGCACAGTGTTTGCTGCACTGATGCTGTGTGCATCTCATCAGCTGGTAGTGTTTTAGCATAGAGTGGGGCATAATGCATGCCTACTTCAGGAGACACCAGTTTGCTCTGGACAAACAGCAGGAGCAAATTGTTGAACCACTCTGGGTTTGATCATAGTTTCCTAGCTGTGCCTTTCCGTTTTTTTCCCACCTCTCTTCTACCACTTCCAGTTAAATCACGTAATTGTAGAGGAAGGCACATGTCATTGCACCAGCACTACAAAAAGATGATTTAGTAGGAAATGTATGATTAAATTTACTCAGAAGCACTGCTGTGGCTGGTGGAGGGGTCCATCAGTAACAAGCAAGATTTCTAATCAAAAGCCTCAAATGAGGTGCCAGCTACTTAAAGTTTAGGACCATCTATCAGTTGTGTTGTGTGGTGAGTCTGTGGTGTGCTGTAGCTGCCACTTCAAATTAAAGTTCTTGCCCTGAAATGAGAAGACTCACGCTCTCAATATACTTGGAAGTTTTGAATTGTCTTCATTTATGCAGCAGCCACTGCTGAAAAAAGAATGGGCTTATTCATAGTTACACTTTCCAGGGGATGGAAGTCCTGTCCTAGAAGGGAGATTGCAGAAACAAATGGGTCTGCTATAGAGAAGGAAGAGATAGTACCCGAGTTTCAAAGAAAATCAGTAATGACCCAAAGCACTTACATGGCAGATCATTGAAAAGAAAGTATTACCCTGTTGAACTAAACTTAGAGCTTCATACGATTTGCAACTACATTTCTTCCTGAAAATCTTTCTTTTCCAGGAATAATTAACTCCAGAGTTTGCAGAGAAGATGAAAACTTCTTGTTGTCCAGAGGTATGAATGAAAATTTGGATTTCCTAGAGGGTAAACAAATTCAAGATAATGATGCCTTGGGTTCGATGATACTTTCTGCAGTCTTTTTGTCTTGGTGCCGGTAGTGGAATAAAAGCAAGCAAGATCCTCTTGTTGGACCTGTGGTTTAGAGCACTGTTCACAGCAAGCAGTGGTGGGCATAATAGGAATGGTGGGTTTTACCATTTCTTTTGAGGTGGAAAATCTGGTATTTTGCCCCCCCACAGTGTTTTTTTTGCTTAGTTTTGGGGGAATTCCTGATTTCAAACAGACAATGAAGAAAAAAGTGTGCACAAGATTTACTCTCTGAATATTTGCAGCTAATGCAAAGAACAGTGTTGCCTCATCTAAATACAGGTTTTAATTGTTTCCCTTCTTTTATAAGGGACCTTCAAGGAACAATATATCAGATGATACAGCAGAATAAAAGCTTGCATGTATGTGGGTACAAACATTATTACTAAAGCCACTTGTTTGTTGCTCACATGAGGAGTCCTGCTACCAGGCTGCACGTCTGGTACGCACAGTGTACAGTGGGATCACTGGTGGACTAATTTGTAGGTGACGCAAGGAGCAGCAATGATGTTCACCTGTTGTCACCTGAAGAACACTGTTTGGCCCCTGAAATCTGTTGAGTTGGAAGAGTTTTCACCAAAGAGATTTCCAGCCATGCTGCTCTCAGTGAAGGAAATCTAAAGAATATTTTCCCATAAAGACTTAGAGTTTGCTGTGGGAGTTAGTGGTGACAGGTCCCTTTCATGCAGCCATAGTTCCAACAGGTGAAAAAGAGCTCATTCCAAAATACTAGCATACATTGGAGGCTTTAAGCTTAATTAGGGCATGTATGTTGTAAAAGGGGGGAAAAGTTTCTGCCGTATTTTAAATTCCATTTGTGCAAATTTTATACAGTAATTATGTGTTCTACTCTGAACAGCAAGTTACATCGGGAAGTAAATGGTATAGTCTGAGTCTGAATTTTAACTGTGAACAGGGTTTAAAAAGAAGTTAATGCAGAGAGGTGTACAGAGTGATAAATGGGCAGGGAGGCAAGCAAAATGATCTTGCTGTAACAATTTAGTGTTCAAGAGATGTAGCAGGGAAGTGACTCACGCATAGCCTGGATTTCTGCTGGGCTTTTGCACAAGGCAGATTCTGTGGCAGGGCAACTTGTATGCAGGACTTCAGTGGCAGCACTGACTTTCCCAGTGGCTTCACTTTGGCCACAGTATTGATGAGTGCTTAATTACATAAACATCAATTACTGAATACAGCATAACTTACTTATAGAAAGGTAAGATTTTATTGTGACTTTGGTAGATGCAAAAGAACTAAGATTTCCATCCGTGTCACTTTTCCTCCTGGTGACTCATAGACTTTTATACAGCACTGATATATTTGCACATTTTTATACCTGGGGCACATGTTCAGAAATAAATAGACCAAAACTCTGAAGAAGTTGCAACAGTAGTCATGTTATCCAAGGGGTTTTTGACTGCTAATGAACTTTAAATATTTTCTTTGTATGCAGTTCTCTTGTCTGTACTGATGTCTCTGACTGTCAGTCACATTACTGAGGGTAATATGAGTACAGTAGAACAGCTCCCTGTTGCTGTTATTTAGTTGGACCTTCTAAGCAAGTATTTCTCTTCCTTCCAGAAAAAACAAACAGAACCTAAAGAAATTGGATTGGTGAAGTAAATTTAGGGAGATGCAATGGGTTATAAGTAATTACTTTAGTTTCTGTCTTTTAAAAATGTTTATTTTGCCTGTAACCTAAAACTCCTCCCAAATGTTGGGCCCATTTTAATCCATTCTTGTGTTCAGGGAAGAGAGTGATTTACCAGAGTGAGAGACAGTTTAAGTTACGGTGCTGATTTAGTTTGACAAAAAATGGAAAACTAAATTTCTGTACTGTTCTGAAAACTCATTTCTTTAAAGACCTTGCAGATCTGTAGGCTGACTCTTGTACATGCAGTATAAATGATATAATATGCAAAGCAGCAATATTTTGAAATATCTCTTTTTAAAGCGTGGCAGCTCCTATATTTAGAAGTACTTGTTTGGAAATCGTACAGAACACTTTGTCTTACTTGATGGGTAGTGCTGTAGTGCTGGTGCTGTGTTTTGTTCTACGAGAAATGAAGAAATGCACCCCAAACACATACTGGCACATGGTGACTCTCTCTCTGTTAGCTGAGGCAGTGTTCCCCCACCAGGCCTAAGTACCTGCTGAGAACTGGCTATGATCCAGTTCCTTAAGAGTGCAAATTGTTGCACACCAAGATAGTGCCCTAGTACTGCTGCACTTTACCCCTAGTTTTGTCCAAGATGACATGGATGTGTCCATGGCTAGCAGTGAAGTATGATCCTGCTGCACTGGGACAAGCAGGTCACTGCCACCCTGGGAAAGCTCCACTAGCCTACCCAAACTATACCTGAGCAAGAAGTGGGAACTGGCAAGTGTTAGTGCATTAATCAGCCTTATTAGAACTGGAAAATTTCTTAGCATTATTACTACTAAACAGCTTTGTGCTGGTATGAGTAAGACTGCCTTATGGGCAGTCAAATGCTATTAAAGCATCTTTGAGCTCAGTGATAGTATCAGCACTAAGCAAAACTCTGTAGCTGTAGATTAGATCACACCTTGTGATGGAAAGGGAAGGACTGTTTATTCAGTCCCATCTGCCTAAGTTCGATAACTTTACTGATGATCTGGACCAGGGGATTGAGTCCAGTATCAGTAAGTTTGCAGATGATACCAAGCTAGGAGCAGGTGTGGAGCTGTTGGAAGGTAGGAGAGCCCTGCAGAGGGACCTGGCCAAGCTGGATAGGTGGGCAGAGGCCAGTGGGGTGAGATTGAACAAGGCCAAGTGCAGGATTCTGCACTTTGGCCGCAACAACCCCAAGCAGCACTACAGGCTGGGGACAGAGTGGCTGGAGAGCAGCCAGGAGGAAAGGGACCTGGTGGTACTGCTAGATAGTAACTGAAGATGAGCCAGCAGTGTGCCCAGGTGGGCAGCAGAGCCAATGGCATCTTGGCCTGTATTAGGAACAGTGTGGTCAGCAGGACAAGGGAGGTTATTCTTCCCCTGTACTCAGCACTGGTCAGGCCACACCTTGAGTGCTGTGTCCAGTTCTGGGCTCCTCAATTCAAGAGAGATGTTGAGGTTCTGGAAGGTGTCCAGAGAAGAGCGACGAAACTGGTGAGAGGCCTGGAACACAAACCCTATGAGGAGAGGCTGAGGGAGCTGGGGTTGTTTAGCCTGGAGGAGGCTCAGGGGTGACTTCATTGCTGTCTACAACTTAAGGGAGGCTGTAGCCAGGTGGGGGGTGGTCCCTTCTGCCAGGCAAGCAGCAACAGAACAAGGGGACAGAGTCTCCAGTTGTGCCAGGGGAGGTCTAGGCTGGATATTAGGAGGAAGTTGTTGGCAGAGAGAGTGATTGGCATTGGAATGGGCTGCCCAGGGAGGTGGATGAGGCACTTAGTGCCATGGTCTAGTTGAGTGGCTAGGGCTGGGTGCTAGGTTGGACTGGATGATCTTGGAATTCTCTTCCAACCTGGTTGATTCTGTATTTGTGTACTCTTGTCTTTTTGCTGTCTGTCAACAAAAGGTGCTCAGACCACTGTTTCTACTGCTAAAAACAAATTTGAAACCAAAATACTTTCTGGATTTGAAGTTCCAGCAGTCAGCCAAGGAGGACAGAAAATGAGTGCTGCCAGTGGCAAAGCACTGAACAAGCAAGGAAAGTAAATCTGGCTCTAGGGCTCAGGAAAGGATGCTACTGGGATTCCCTATGTTTTTAGTTGCAGTGTTTTTATTTAGAAATAACGACTCCACATTTGTTCCTGCTCACTGCAAGGATGTTGGACAAGATGACTTTCAAGGGTCCCTTCCAACCCAATGCATTCTATGATTCTATGATATGTAACCAGTTGCTTATACTGTAGGCCACTTATATTTGCAGTAATATTCAAATACACTGTAAGTGAGAATATCTTTGTTCTAATTAGTCTTAAGAACAGACATGAAAGAATAGGCTCTGGGATTGTTACTCCCAAGACTTTGTTTCTTTAAAAATGGCTTACATCAAACATGTTTTAAAATGTTTTGATTCATATTGCCAGTTTGAAGTGCAGATCAAATCAACATTACAGCAGCCACCATGTGTAGGTATATGAAGAGCATCCTTTTATAAATATCAGTCAATACATCTCCAAGTGTTTCATGGAATGTAACATAAAAGGCACATTCCTTGCCAAAACTTCCTTTGTGCTGGGCTTCTCTCTAATGTAATTTCCATCAGTTAAAGAATAAAGAGAACATGTTTTTGGGCCCATTTTCCTTGGCAGTGCACAAAGGAAAAGAAAGGTTGGGGGGTTGAGAATATTATTTCTCAGCTACTTCACACAAAGAAATACTGAACTGCTTTCAGAAATCTCTTAGTACAAATGCTTCCTGTCACAAGCAATCAGTGCTACACCATTTTGATGCAGCTGTACAGGGTACTGCAGCATGTTATGAAATTGTTGTGCTGGACTCAGTACAGGAGGCCTGGACCTGAGCATGAGCCATAGGTCTGATTTTGCATTGATCACGCAGGCGCTAATTGTGGAGCGAGAATCATTTCAGCCAGTAGCTCTTGTGAAACAATGCTGTCTAATTCAGCGCCCTTGAAAGACAAGGCACACCTAGAGCAGAGGTGTTTGGAGGGGGGCTGGTCTGTGTCTATCTTTAGGTTTGTGCAGTCATGCTTGCTGTCTTCCAGGAAAGAGTAAGAAACATCCTCCATCACTTGCACAACACTCAAATTGACTTGGACTTCTGATTCTGTCAGCATGTCTCTTGTCACAACACTGATGTTTAAAAATCTACTTGGCTGTTCTTTCTCTGGTTTGAACATAAATACAGCTTAGTTTAATGCTTGATCTTAAAAGGGATCCAGACAATGTTGGGAGGGCTGGATGTTTTGGGGATTTCATATTTCAGGCCTCTCTATCCATAGCGGTAGATGCCCAACCTGAAAAATTGGATTGTAGAGCACTGAATGCGTGGCTGTGTCTTCCGCTAGCGGAACTGTTTTCTGCCAGTTCTCTGTGCTGGGAGCCAAGGTTTGATTGGGAAAAAGAGCTGAACCCTTGATTCAGAGGGATGGAGAGAGAAGAAGCCAAAGAGCTGTAAACCCTGCCTAGAGTGGGCAGTGCTGCTGCCAAAGAGGGAATGGCTCTGGCAGCCAGCAGTTAGCCTGGTTCAGCAGCTGCCGAAAGACACTGGGAGGAGAGAATCTGTGCTGCGTGCTTGGCATGCACCAAAGTTGTTCTGCTGTCACAGACCCGTGCAGGGAAAAGACAGAAGGTAAAGAGCTGAAGTTCCCCATGGTTGTTAGCATAAACATATGCACACGGATGTGCTTCATGCTTGTTAAACTTATATCCCTGCTGCCCTCTTTCAAATGATCTGTGTAATACTGAAAATGAGATTACAGTAAGTAAAGTGTTCAGCCTACTTTGCAACTGTCAATAAACAAATGTCTCCATTTTGAGTTGTGTGCACACATTTGGTTATCAGATGTTTCCTGCAATCCTGCTGCTTGATGCTCTTTGTATGTCTGTCCTTTTGGGACTAGCTTATGAATTTTCTCTCCTAATTACAATCTTACACCACTTAAACTAGTTTAGCAATTATGAGAGTGGTCATTATTTCATTAATTTGTAAGAAGAAAGTAAGATTCAGGTCCCTTGGCTTTTGCTGGTCAACAAGCACTTTGAAGATAGGTGACTTCATTCCCACACTTAAAATTTGAATGTACTGGGGTTTGTGTTCAAAACATCAACATTCCTCCCTAGTGGATATACTATAAGAACATCCTCTAAATCTGGTTCTTTAACTTAAAACCTAAAAATTGTGGTCTAGTTGATTGGAAAGGGCTGAGTAATAGGTTGGCCTGGATGATCTTGGAGGTCTCTTCCAACCTGGTTGATTCTATGACTTACTGGTGTCTTTGTATTCTTCCATTTCTATTACAGTGTTTTGTTTAAAATTTAGTTTTAAGAGATGTTTTCTTCATGTTAGTTCAATTTTGCAGGCTCTTCTCTTTGTGGTGTGTGTCTGACATATGGTCCAATATAGCATGCTGGGAGAGAAAAGGATGTCTAGAGATTAAAAGGAGGCAAAGGCCTGTCTATGCTTTTTTGTGTTTGTTTGGGCTTTTTTGTTTGGTTGTATTTCATTGCTTTATAATAAGCATGAGCCATTCAACTTCTATTACTAGTCTTGGCTTTTCTGTTCTTGAGGTTAAAGAACGCATCCATATTTGTGATTCTAGTGCATTTTGAGACAGACTTTGTGGGGGGGTGTTTTGGCTCATATTGTATTGTGTCTTGCCTTTGGGTGTCCATTTTATTCACAGCGAGATGGGGAATCCTGCTTTGCAAATGAAGGGTACTCTGTATCTGCATAAACTGTTGTCTCTCTTAGTCTCAGTTTGGTGTTTCCCCACTGGTTTATAACAAGCATTTATACGTGATCAGTTTAACAGTTTCTTTAAATAGCTTCTGAGGTTTGCCAAATTCTTTTGGGTGTTACTCTTGTAGTTTCCTTTAAAAGAATCTCATGTGCCTCCACAGATCATTTCTCAGGTTTTCTCAAACTGTGAGGTCTCAGATCTTCTACTTTCAAGCAACCTGTAGCTTTGTGTTTAGCATGTGTAGTTTTAAAGATAGCTTGCCTTTAAACATAGCTTCATGCTTTGCTTTAAGTAAAGGCATTCTTGCAGTTTCAGGACATGGTGTCCTTTACATTTGCTGGTGCCTACTACTAATACTGCAACAGAAGGGTTTTTATCAATATTTATAGAAGGTGTGTGTGGTTTATTTTTCCCCAGTGGATATGTTGTTAAATAATAACCACTGTAGCTCAGTGTTACTTCTAGGTGAGCTTGTAAAGGTATATACATCATTTGAAGGAGCAGGGGGTTTTCCCTAACCTGTAGTGTGGAGAGTGCTGTTCAGTGTAGAATGTGTTAAGACTGTGGCAGTGAAAAATGTATTCTCTAGATGGGAAGAGAACAATGTATGACATTCCAGTGACATATATATATATATATATATATATATATATATATATATAATTAGTTTTGGGGAAGTGAAATTAACCAAATTGAACTAGTCCTGGTAGTGCATTTTTACCTGGCTTTCCTAGAGCAGTCTGCACTGAGGGCAGAAGGGAACAAGTGCAGGTTATCTTACCATGGTCCAAGAAACAGCTTTTTATTTCTGCATATCATCTAGCTTTGGTTTTGATCTGCCTCATATGGGGTGGGGCTTTGGGAGCCTTCTGCTTTCGGGGGCAGACAGCTCCTCCACACAAGCTGGGTCTGGCTTTGCCACCGTCTGGAAGCTCTTTGAGGAGAAACAGGTATTTCTAAGTTGGCTGGTGACTTCTTAAAAGGAGAGGTAAATGCTGAAAAAACAAAGGCTGCCTGCCTCCTGTCTAGCTGACCAAAATGAGGCCAGCTGGGTATCTCAGTCAAACAAAACATCGCCCTTGGAGTGATTTAAAGCACAGTCTGCAGCTGAGCTTGCAAGGCAAGGGAGAGGTTTGTGATGAGCAGATTATTTCATCCAGCATCTGGAAGAGTCAGGGTCTTGCTCTCTTCTGTGCTGTTTTATTTTCTCTTTAAGGACGGTGGCTTTTAAGTATGGCACAGCATTTCCTGTCCTGCCAAGGTGATGTGATGCGGTCCTCTGTGGCGTGTGGACTGCTGCCAGTTGCCATGGCAATAGAAAGCCTCCCCAGCTGAGGACAGAAACATTCCATTGCGATGTCATCGCTTGGAAATGGCTACAGCAGCAGAGACATCTCATCCTGTTGGGAATATCTCATCAGTGATTGAAATGTACTGACCCAACTTGACAAGATTGTGGATCATAGGATGAGAGTGCTTATTTTTAGACTGAAAGGGTATCACAACGTACTGAAATACATCTCTGCTCTCGTATGGAGAAACACATTTCTGCTATACAGTGTTCCTTCTGCCTAGCAGGGATTCTTTCCCATCACCTGCTCCCACACAAGAGCATGAGTACCACATCAGACTTTCTTAGCTATCAGTCAAATCCCGTATTTAGTTGCCTTTCTCTTGCTTGGTAAGTTACCTTTCAGTACACCATGAGCAAGTAGAAATACGATTCTTATATAAGCCGCTTTAATTGAGTTTGTCAACTTTAATATCCCATTCTCATCTCATTTGCTGCTTTTCAACTTCACTGACCTGAGAAGACTAATTTCTGATGTACAGTATGATAACAGAGGTTCACATTTGAAATGCCCAAGCACTGCAGTGGAAGGAGGCAGCGAGGCACACTGCCTTGCATGTTGCTGTTTTCACAGCATGGCCTTTTCCCTCACAGAATAATCCTGGTCCTCATGTGATACAAATATCCACTGCTTACAAGGGAAACTGATAGCTGTTCCTGCCTGCAGACAAAACACATCCTTCATTGCAAAGCTGTTGCATTCCCTCGCTCTCTCTACACACATAGGAATTTCAAATAATTAAGTTTGTAGACTGTATTTTTGTAGCTCTTTTTTTACCTCTTCTGGCCTGCTGTGGGTGCTGCCACTATATAAAAAGCAAGCAATGAAGAGAATGTTCAGTAGAGTGTTTGAAAAGCTTTTGCAATAGTTTATTTTAAATCCTTGCCTCTGTGTGAGTAAAATGTAATTAAAGCAAGAGCTGCATTGCAAATTATGTTAATTCTGAAAATATATTAAGTATATGTCATGAATATTCTGAAAGCTCTAATTTTGTAAAAATACTGGAAAGCAGTGGAAATAGAAGTCCAGTTGCATCGTAAACAGTGCAAAAGTATTTCATAGGAAGTGTAGTACTAAGGAGCAGAACATTATTATCTTCTTCCTTTAATTTTTTTTAACTGGCATTAGTATTCCAAACAGCAAAGTCCCTGGCTGGAGAATTGTAGAAATGATGATTGCTCATTAGCAAATAGAATACAGATGTTCTGTTCATTTCGCCTGAGTGCTTCACATAAACACCTTGGGGAGTGACTGGCACAGAGTACAAAAGTTGATAACATAACAGCGTGCTAAACACTTTGGGGCTGGCAGCAGAAGCAGCCACATGCTGTGTGGTTTTGCAAAATTTTGTGTCATTTTTAATCACTTGTAGTGTTTGTGTAACACAAGAATCTTCGTCTGGGAAGTGCTGGGGGGCGGGTAGGGAGTGTGTCTCCACAGGGCTTGTAATCAGCAGAAACTACACTTGGGTCAACTTTGTGGAGATCTGTTCATGTCTTTCTGCTTTACTTTCCACCTTCAGTTTACTAAGGAGCAAACTTCCATCCTACTTCAAGTCTGTCTGTCTGGTTGTGTGGTTTTGTATTTGCCTGACCAGTTGCCCAGAATTTCTTGGGCTTCTGAAGGCAACATCTTTCTGGTTCTTTTCTTATACATCTTGGTGGTGATACCAGGTAAGAGATTGTTGTTCCTTCTCTCCCCTTCATTCTTTCTTCAATCCTCTCCCTTAACAATAATCTCAATTACTTCCCAAAAAAAAACTCCTAGGGGTGCCATTACTGTAGTAAGGCACCGTTAGATATTTCCTGATGTGTTGAGTGGCTGTGGGGCTTTACATCCCAGGATGATGTTGCTGAATTCACAGTTCTCTGTCAGTGGTGCTTATAGTGTAGCTGAAAGGGGAGATGTCCCTACTCTGCTGGAGAGGAATCAAGTGAGTTAAGCCTCTCTGTCTCTTTTGCTCTTGGACTCTGTTCCTTGCATAATTTTCTAAGAGAGACCGTTTCCTTTCAGTGAAGATGCAGGAATTGTTTGGTTTTTAAAGCCCACATAAGAAATGCTGAATCTCATTCATGAAATTGGGTGGATTTCTAAAGAAAGGGGATCTCTAGCTGTGATACTACTCTGGCATCGTGCCGTGGTGTGTATCGTACTCGTTTAGTTGCCAGGGGCAGACTGGGAATGAGCCAAATGAACTTTGAAAGTTTCAGAGTCATTTATTTTATAAAAGAATATGTTGACTCCAGTGGGTTGTTCCTGTTTTGTTTTGTTTTGTTTACCTTTGGTAAGAAGTCTTCTAATTACTGCTGTAAAGTCATGGAGCAGCAAAGCTGTGCATCAAAGCAGTACCTGTTTCAAACTGCATCTGGACTACCATATGTCAGACCCAATTGCCTGCTGCAGCTACTCTGCAAAATTATTATGCAGCAGTACATCAGGGGCAAGCCATGTTTTTGTGGGGGTTATGTTAGATATTTTAAAGTAGCTTTTTCTTTTCCACCATAGTGGAAAAGTCTTAAAACTGTTAAAAAGTGTCAGCACTGGAAATTGGTCAGATGAAAGTATAGGAAAGTGTAGGCTGGATGTTAGGAGGAAGTTCTTCACAGAGAGAATGATTTGCCATTGGAATGGGCTGCCCAGGGAGGTGGTGGAGGCATCCCTGGAGGTGTTCAAGAGGGGCCTGGCTGAGGCACTCAGTGCCATGGTCTAGTTGACTGGATAGGGCTGGGGGATAGGTTGAACAATCATAGAATCATAGAATCAACCAGGTTGGAAGAGACCTCCAAGATCATCCAGTCCAACCTAGCACCCAGCCCTATCCAATCAACTAGACCATGGCACTAAGTGCCTCATCCAGTCTTTTCTTGAACCCTACCTGCATGCACGTAGAATGTGAATTTGAGGCTGTGCTACTCCCAAGGTTTTGTTGGCACAGGTTTGCTGGACATAGTTATAGGTGAAAAATTACTGTCCCCTTATATCCTACACTAGAGACCATAATATCGGCCCAGGGCTTAACAGAGGGAGTCCAGATAGATGGAGCCTTCAGTCTCCCATCACTGCCTGGAGGGCTGATGTACTTTACTTCAAAATTGATAAATGGAATGGTGTAGAGAATTGTTGCTGTGATATGAATTATTCCCACTGTTACTAAATTATAAACATGACCACAGTGACCTACTCACTCGCTAGACTGGATTCCTTCTGTGGCTTAATCTTAGTAATGGCTTCATGTTTGAACTGCATAATGTCACAGGTGAGCTGCAGGCCGCTGAAGAAAGGGGCAGCAGAAGGAACTTTGTAGATTGATACCATATCACATGTGTCATAAAATAAGGTAGCAAAAAGCCTCAGGAAATTATATTTCTTAAGTAATGCAATCAGCGTTGCACTTAGACCGAGAAGATTGCTTTGTATTCCCTAGCTGTGTTTACTGCTTTTTCTGATGTGCCTAAATAGGAAAACCAGGTATTTGGAAACTTCAGGGAGTGGAAAATGGAGACCTGGACCCAAATCTCTACAGATACTTTTGGGAATAACACAGCAAAATGAATGAGCTTGATTTGCTGCACAGCAGATGCCAGGATTATATGATGTGGAAGGAATTTTTTACTTTTAAACCCTTTCAGTGTGATGAAATGCAGGGGAGAGGAAGGAGGGGTTGACAGAAGTGCCCTCATTTATGTTTTTTTTTAACCTCTTTGTGCTCTGAATCCAGAGATACCAGTTGATTCATGCAAGCACAGCCTGTCTGCATAGGTGGACTATACCAAAACAGTAATTAAATGTATTATATGTTTCTGCAACAGAGTTAAAAGGGAATAGAAAATAATACTATTTATTCTGTGGTTTAAAGCCCTGATGCTATAAACAGAAAATGCAACAGGGAACTGAGTTGATATGAAAATTGATGAAGAGTACAGTGTGTCTTTTTTGGTATTTATGCATTATTTAAAAGAAGTTTAGCAGACTATAAAGCTTTAGATCATCGTTGGCTTGTAAGTGTGTTCTGAAACATTGTACAGCATCTCAAAATAAAATGGACCAGCAGTTGTTTACAAAAGCTAAAGGATTTCAAGACCCACTCATGGGAGGAGCAGATGGTGTTTGGGCATTGTGTTGTGGTCTTGCAGTCTAAACGATGCCATGTTGAGCTGATTGTTGGAGATCCATTTTCAAAGTCATCACAGTAAGCTGCTTCATTGAGAGGAGAAGAAACATTTGAATGCACTTTCTTGCCCCCTCTGCACTGTGTTTAGTAAATTCCATTGGCTACTTTTCTATTTGAAGAAAGAAGAGAATATCAGCCTATTAAAAGAAACTGGTGCCCTTTGTAAGTGTTCAGGAGAGCTTTCCGTCTTGTTGTGAGGTGAAGAAGCCATGTGAGGTTCAGCCCCAGGTTTTTATGGCCGGCGGTCACATACAGTGGGCCTAGCAAGCAGGCAGCCCAGTTCTGTCTCTGCTGCACAGAGCAGCGCACTGCCCTGGCACTGCATTTCACTCCAGCATCTACTTTTTTGCAGCTGATGCAAACTGAGAAGTGTTCTGGCTCCCCTGCAGGCAGGGTGCTGCTCCCCACTTCCCATGGCTGCCTGCACCCAGCTCTGCCATAGGCACGCACAGTATGCTGGGATGCTGAAATGTTTTAGTTGGACAGGAGATAAATGTTTTTCTGGGCTGGTACGAAGAGGGTCAGACTACTTCTTTGCTAAAAAGAAAGAAGAGGAACGGGGGAGCTGCACTAAAGCACTAAAGTGACTACCTCATTATAGCGTTTCCCTTCTAGGTGCTAATGAAGCTTGGGATGACTTAATACTCAAAACCTGCTGAACCTGTTGGTAAGAGCAGATGGTTTGTTTGTTGCTACCAACTGCATTTCAATTGCCTAGTGATAGTGTTTGTTTTCCTGGAATTTGCTTTCGGGTGCAAGGTTTCAGCAGCGTCCTGTAAAGACAGAGCTGCTGTAGGCCAAGGTACAGCAGGGCTACTGGCACCCCACAAGCCCTGCCCTGCTATGGGGAGGATGAGGGCGGGAGAGTGTCATGGGCTGAATGTGGGAAAACAGGGAAAGCTGCAGTAGCTTCCTACTCCACTGGCAGGCACAGTCAGTGTGAAACCCATTGCTCTTACAGGAACAAGCTGACCTACTTATTAACACATTGTATTTCAGTGTGCAGCTATGGCTGTCTGCCCCACAGGTTCGTGTCTCCAGCTCCACTGAACCTGGGGCCCCAGCCCTGTACCAGCCTTGCTGAGAATCTTAGGCAGGTCATGTTGGTGCATCTCTCTGGTGGTGAGGAGCTGTGGTACCACCACAGTGGGCACCATGCACTTGTCCATGTAGAAAAAGGGAGAAAGTCTGGAAAATAGAAACCGAGGAAAAGTGGAGGGAGAGTGATGTTTTAAGTATTATGGAAGGTTTTCAACAGAAATGTGTTTTCAGCTGCGTTCTGTGGTGCAGAGGTGCAAGGCAATAAGCACAGCTGTAGCTATGCTCAGAGTGTTTGAAAGGGAAATTATTTAGCCAGCTTGTGAAATTCAGAGGTAGTGACAGACAGCAGCTCTTCCCTAGCCACACTCCTAAAGCAAGGCTCACCTCACTTAGAGGTTGGTTAGATAGTAGAGGCAACTGAGAGACTTTGGAGAAGACTAAACATCTGTGTGGGGTCAGTGAGGAGCTTCCTCTAGATTTGGTCAGATGGTGACATTGTGGTGATGCAAGATTAGTGCATCTCATCCCACGGAGATGATGGCGCCAGCCAACATGGGAGGCAGTCCTGCAGCTCTTTCCAACCAGGACTTTGGTCTGTTTGAGCAATCCAGATTTCTGTGAGCGAATCATGAAAGTGTGGTGGTGAAGGTGGGACAGAATGCTCTTTCTGTGGTAGACTTGTTACTTCTGCCTCTGCTCTGGAGGCCCTTCAGAGCTATTGGTTGACCATTTTGCTAGGCCAGCAAGAAATATCCCTTCTATCCAGCTGTGGACTTAGGCCCTCTTTGTTGGTCTGGGTAGAGTACGTTACATGACTGTCCAGTAAAAATGAACTTAGTGCTCAACTGATTTGAAGCAAAATCTTCTGCTGTGCTGCATAGAGGCATGAAAAACCAACATCATTGTCCAAATAGTCTAAGCTTTCCAAGAGTATTCCTTGTGTTCTGCCCCCTGAAAAGCTGTGACCTCCTTCAGTAATAATTACATTGCAAAGCCTTAGCTTTGAGGGCTATGGAAGGTGGAGTTCATATAGGATGCATGCTGAGACAGTGCAATCACAGGTTTTGCTGGAAAATTAGTTTTTGTACCTTCTGTGACTTTTCTCTGGTACCTTGTGCTCACATTCATGTCTCTTTTTCTTTGATGTCCACATATACCCTTAGCCAAACTATTTAATCTAAAAGTTTTGAAAGAAGAGAGAGGATTTTTGTGTTTAAATTCTTGAGAGGCACTCTGTTATCATGATGGTAGAGCTGTAGGATTACCCAGAGATACAAAATGACAGACATCATAGTTAATTCTCATCAGCATCCTTTCTAGCAATTTCAAAGCAGTCTCATCAGTAAAAAAGCCTAAGCAAGCTGTGCTGCATTACCATGATTGAGGGCCAGATCAGATTTGATGTTGCTGGGTGACAAGAGAGGAGTGGAAAAGGAAGTTTTCCCACTTGTAAAACTAAACTTTATAAATAAGCTTTTTGAAACACTACAAAATACATCCTCGCTCTTCTGTTAAAATACCCAGTAATGACATGAAAATCAACCTCAGACAGATACTGTGCCTTGAAACGAAAAGGAAGCGAGCTGCATGCATTCATCTCTTTAAAAACAAAAGAGAGAAGAAGATGTAGCTCAGTGCTTTCCCAACATTAAGAGTTTGGGAGTTTATGAATTCCAGGCCCTTCCCAGACAACATCAAGTGCATCAATATTGATTTTTAATGAGGCATAATTACCACTATTAGTCTTCTCCAAAACAAGTGGTGCAACTTATCTCCATCCGTTTTAAGGCTTCTACGCTGTTTTCCATGGCTGCATTATCGCAGCGCAATCTAGCGCTTGGGTTTCTGCCATAGGAGTCCTGTTACGACAGGCTTTCCACCTTCAGTGGAATTTCAGTGACCGTTTTGCATCAAGTTTGAAGTATTTTCTTTGGTGTGATCCAAATGGGTACTATTTGTAGCTCTTGTAACAAAGACTCTACAAAGACTATATAATAGATGGCATTAATGTGTTGCACCAGATTTATGAATGGTTATTATTGGGGTATCGGGTACCTCCACTCAAATCTTTCCACTAGCAAATAACAAGTAAGCTTTGCTGACTGGGGTTTTTTTTTGTTTGTTTCCATCTGGGAAGGAAGATAGAGAGTTTTGAGCCCCTTCTGGGCAGTTTCTTTGTCCAGCAAGGATTTTGATTTCTGTATTACTTCTAATTTGTTTATAGTTGTAAATACTTGTCAATATTTTGCATATGTATGCTTGTAAATTTTGTTTTGCTGTAAATATAGCTTTATCTTACTTCCAAGCCATCCTGAGCTGGCCTGGTCAAATTTAGTAGTGTTGGGGAGGAAAGTTCTAACTCTTCACATGTTGATTCAGCTATTTTGGATAGGAGTTTGGCATGCAACTTGAATTCAAAGTCTTCCCTTAGTTCTTGCTCTCCAGAGGCTCAAGTGAATTATTCTTGCCTTATTTCAGTTCATGACGTTTTATATTTCCTCTGGTTTTGAAATGTTTAAATAAAATTTCCAACAATGCCAGTATTTAGCTTGCATGCTTGCTACTATATACTACAGTCTTTGTATTAGCAAAGCATGTACTGGAAGATCTGAGATGCATATGCAGCAAATATAATTGAGTTTCACAGGTTTTTCTCAGGTTTGCAACATATCTTCTACAAAATCTCTTCCATGAAGTATTGAAGTAAGAAACAGCCACCCTCCCCAGTGACTAGGGTGGAATATTTAATCTAAACAAACTGTGCTGAAGTTGTTTAAAATAACTACTATTATCTATGCTGTTTAAGTTGAAGTCCTAACCTAAGCAGTTCAGGGCACATTGCACTCTGAAAGCTGATAGGCATGGGCCCCGTGCATCTGTGGCACTGCCTGTAAGCTTTTTGAAGGTCAGTTTCATCACAAAGTCTGGTCATGTAGTGTCATACATCTTTCTGGTGCTTCTGTAGGTTTATGTATAAGAGTGTCTAAGCAAATAGGCTTCCACTGGCATAGTTTCTTCATTACTGTGTTTTTGTGCATTTTCTCTCTCTGTCAGAGTTTTACAGATTGTTACCTGCCCTAGAGAAAGCACAGTTTGGAAGGCAGCTTCTGGAGGGTGGTTTTTCCTGAGTCACCTTGTGAGCAACAGAGCTGTGTAACACTCCTGGAAACCCACATTCAGACTTTTTCCTTTGTTCCAGCTAGAAGAGTTACAGGAGTTTTCCCAACATACTTTGGCCACAACAACCCCAAGCAGCGCTATAGGCTGGGGACTGAGTGGCTGGAGAGCAGTCAGGAGGAAAAGGACCTGGGGGTACTGATAGACATTAAGCTGAAGATGAGGCAGCAGTGTGCCCAGGTGGCCAAGAGAGCCAATGGCATCCTGGCCTGCATCAGGAACAGTGTGGCCAGTAGGACAAGGGAGGTTATTCTCCCCCTGTACTCAGCACTGGTCAGGCCACACCTTGAGTACTATGTCCAGTTCTGGGCCCCTCAACTCAAGAAGGATGTTGAGGTGCTGGAACATGTCCAGAGAAGGGCAACAAAGCTGGTGAGGGGCCTGGAGCACAAATCCTATGAGGAGAGGCTGAGGGAGCTGGGCCTGTTTAGCCTGGAGAAGAGGAGGCTCAGGGGTGATCTTATTACTGTCTACAACTACCTGAAGGGGCATCGTAGCCAGGTGGGGGGTGGCCTCTTCTCCCAGGTAACCAGCAATAGAACAAGGGAACAGTCTCAAGTTGTGCCAGGGTAGGTATAGGCTGGATGTTAGGAAGAAGTTCTTCACAGAGAGAGTGATTTCCCATTGGAATGGGCTGCCCAGGGAGGTGGTGGAGGCACCGTCCCTGGGGGTCTTCAAGAAAAGACTGGATGAGGCACTTAGTGCCATGGTCTAGTTGATTGGATAGGGCAGGGTGATAGGTTGGACTGCATGATCTTGGAGGTCTCTTCCAACCTGGTTGATTCTATGATTCTATACCATTGCCCCTCTGTCTAGAATAATGTTCTGGTTACCAGTGTGTCCTCAGCCAGTGTTGATATACCAAAACCATCTTTAAACTTACTGGTTTTACCTTGTTTTTTCCCCATGAACCCCATGGACACCTTGTTGTGTTGATAGTCTTAACTTCTTTTCTGCCTTTGTTTTGCCTGAGGTAGCCAAGCTCTTGGAGGTTGGACTTAGATGACCTTCAGAAGTCCCTTCCAGCCCCTACCATTCTGGTTTTTTTTTCTCATAAAGACAGTTTTCATGTCAGCTCAGTTGTCCATTTGTGGGTTTAGCTTTTTTTTGTTCTTTTTTTCCGTCAGAGAATGAATCTTTACTGCTTTTCTCGTGATACAAGTTGGAGTGACTTGCAGGAACTGCAGCCTCCCCCAGGCTGAGGTCTAGAATTCTTCAACTCAGTTTCTTTGCCAGAGATTTCCAGTGGAACCATTTAGTTCATCAAAACTTGCTCTTTGGAAATCATAGATCTTAAACAAAATTACTCTTGCTGTGATCCTTCCTGCTTAATCTAAATCAGATCACTTTCGTGGAATTGTAGAATGGTCTGGGTTGGAAGTGACCTCTAAGGGTTGCACTCAGCCACCCCTGCAGGCATTGAGAACATCCTCAACTAGATCAGGTTGTCCAGAGCCCTGTTGAGCCTCAATTTGGATATCTCCAGGGATGGTGCCTCAAGCACCTCCCTGGGCAGCCTTTTCACATATTCCACCACCCTCATGGTAAAGAACTTGTCCCTAACATCCAGTCTGAATCTGCTCTTCTCTAATTTGAAACCATTGCTGATTATCCTATCACCACAGGCCTTTGTAAACAGGCTCTCGCCATTCTTGACTATAAACTGGGTGGAGTGACTGCCACACCAGAAGGCTGTGCTGCCATTCAGCGAGACTTGGACAAGCTGGAGGGCTGGGCAAGAAGAAATTCAATGAAATTCAACAAGGGCAAGTGTAGAGTCTTGCACCTTGGAAAGAACAACTTCAGGTATCAGTACAGGTTGGGGACTGACATGTTGGAAGGCAGTGAAGGGAAAAAGGATCTGGGGGTTCTAGTTGATGGGAGGTTGACCATGAGCCAGTAATGTGCTCTTGTGGCCAGGAGGGCCAATGCCAATGCCAGGAAGGCCAATGCCATTCTGGAGTGTATTAGAAGGGCTCATGGGTTGAGAGAGGTTCTCTTACCTCTCTGCTCTTCCCTGTTGAGGCAACACCTGGAGTACTGTGTCCAGTTCTGGGCCCCCCATTTGAGGAGGGACATAGAACTGCTGCTAGAGAGTGCAGCACAGAGCCACAAAGATGATGAAGGCAGTGGAACATCTGTCTTATGAGAAGAGACTGAGGGAGCTGGTGCTCTTTAGCTTGGATAAAAGGAGACTGAAAGGTGACCTCATCAATGTTTACAAATATGTAAAGGGTGAGTGCCAGAAAATAGACCCAGGCTCTTCTTGGTGATGCCCAATGACAGGACAAGGGACAATGGGTGTAAGCTGAGGCACAGAAATCTTCATTTAAACATTAGGAGGATTTTTTTCACTGTGAGAGTGACAGAACACTAGAACAGGCTGCCCAGGGAGGGTTGTGGGGTCTCCCTCTCTAGAGCTGTTCAAAACCCACCTGGTTGTGTTCCTGTGTGATCTGATACAGATGATCCTGCTCTGGCAGAGGGCGTTGGGCTGGATCTTTTGCGGCCACTTCCAGCCCTGAACGTTCTGTGATTCTGTGCTTCTTGTAGGCCCCTTTCAGTTACTGGAAGGTCACTGTTGAGACTCCTCAGAGCCTTCTCTTCTCTAGGCTGAACAATCCTAACTCCCTCAGCCTGTCCTTCTAGGAGAGGTGCTCCAACATCCTGATCATTTTTGCGGCTGTCCTCTGGACCCACTCTATCATGTCCATGCCCTTCCTGTATTGAGGGGTGGACACAGTACTCCAGGTGAAGTCACCAGAGCAAAGAGTTTGCGGTCCCCTTTTCTAAAGTCATTCTCCTTACTTAAGATAAAGAGCAGAAAATCATCTGTTCTTACTCTGCAGTGTGGATAAAGAAATGTGTTGTCAGCTGTTGCATCCAGGATTAAGTGGCCTCACCATGCTTAATTGCATTTGTTCTCCAATCTATACTGTGAAGATAGTCTCTTATGTTGATGTAATTCCCATTTCTTTAATGATGCAGAACTCTATCCAGATCCATATCTGGTACAAGAAGTCAAGAGCAGACCCAGTGTCTCTCTCTTAGAAGTCTTCTTTGACCATCTTTCCAAAGCATTTCCACACGTAGTGTAGTGCTCTATGTCCAAAGGCAGCTGTTTCATTCCTGCATGACAGTACCTTTGCATAGAGACCCATGTTTCTTTTCCTTGAAGAGCACAGACCTTCTGATACCTGTTCCAATGTGAATTGCTGTTTCTCTGCATTTGTGAATTTCCCTGTAACAACACTAATGCCTCAAGTTCTTCTTTCATCAAGTCAGTCTGCCTGCATTATCGGCACACAGCTATTTTAGCTGCAGGGTTTTTCCTTCACGTTTTATGCTCTCATTCTTGGGCTTAGGCTGTACTTGGCTCCCTGCTTGGGCTACACACAGTAGTTTCGCTGGCAATGTTACATGCCTTACCTATTTTCTCATCATTGGTAGCATTTTTTTTTCCCTTTAAATCCCTGGAACACCTTTCTCTCAGTGTAGTTTCTGTTTAGCTGATGTATTCTCTTTTGCTTTTTTTGGAGTCTGAAACTGGTGTGCAGTTTGTTTGCCCTACCTCACCCAGTCACTTTCTGCTGTGTTAATGCTTTGGATTGTGCCATGCTGGTACCTGTAGTTGGAATGTTTGGGTGAAGCTGTCCTGAAGACACATCTGTCAGTGAAAGTACCCAAAAGCCTGCAGTACCAGTGGCTTATGGGGAGGAGACTGTTAGCAGTTCTCCAAGGGCCACCTGGGCTGTGTGAGATGTGTTGGTTCTTTTCCAGTTATCATGCCCTGCACTAGCTGGACCGAAAGACATGCCCAGTTCTCAGGGTCTGGTGGATATGAGTCTGTTTTGAAATAGCATGAGAAGGAAATGAGTGCTTGCAACAAACACATGTATGGAACAATATGGTAATGGTTTATTTGGTCTTAAATTGTGAGAATTTTGTAGAGATCTTCCTTCTGCCAGCCATCCTCTTTGCTGGAAGAAAAATCTACTGTTAACAGCAGGGACATTATGAAAGCTTTAGGAATGATGACCTTGGTGTCCCAGTTAGAGGTAACACAGGTCTGCACAACTGGGGACAAAGAGCATAAATGTTCGTGAGTCTGTTTATCCTTTGGTAAAAAAAAATGTGTGTGCAACCTGGAAAGCCGAAGGGAAAAGCCCTCATAATCCCATCTTCCACTGTAGAAGCTGAGGCTGCAGCAGTCAGTTAAGAAGATGGTTGAAATTCCTGATTACAGATTAGGTAAGTACATGATAGAATAGCAAATTGTTTGGGTTTTGTAACTTCTGTGCTAGGCTTACTGGCTAGCGCTTTCTCTGGCTGATGTTTTCTGTTGAGCACTACTTGGATGGAGTCAAAAAGGAGTTTACTGTTGCCTTTATGGTGGGTAAATTTTATTTTCACATTCTTCAGCGGTGCAAACTAAACTTACCAGTAATGTACTTCAACATTAAAAAACCAAACCCAAACTCAACGCAAAGATCTCCACCCTCTTCTTAAGCAGACAATGTTATAATACGCCGGTTTTATATATGGGATGTGTATCTCATCTCTCTGTAATGAAATGTCTCTTGCGCTGATAAAATACATGAGTCTTTCTTCTAACAGTTAATTGATCTTAATCTGTGTTACTGAGATGAAATGTTAGGATGGTGTGTTCTGGTTTCATACAGCTTTCCAAATGATAGATGAACCTCTTTGGAGTTTGTGCATGTGCAAGACCTTCTGTAACTTTCTCTTTCTGTTCTTTTTATCAAAGCTAATATATTGATGAGAATTTATGTTGTAACTCTTTGTTTATACAGTTCTTCAGCTGATCAAACAGCGTTGTTAGAGAATGGAAATAGTGTCTAGCTTCTTGATGATACAGATTTAACAAAACAGAGGCACATGAAGAAGGTTTGTTACAAATGTCCTGTATTTTTTTAAATTAGACCTCTCTGAGGATTTTCTGCTGTAGCTTACTTGGCAGTGCTGGAAATGAAGCTAAAACTCAGGAAAAATTACTGGATTGTTGAGACTCGTACCTTTCTTCTGTGTCTCATACTAAAGCCTTTCAAAGGAGTGGGAGGACCACTGTGACTGTCAGACCAGTTTTGTATTGCTAGTGAAACTGCTTCCTCCTTGCCTCCTATTATGCATCCTCCAGAATTCTCATCCTTGGTCTTTAATCTGCTGTTGTTGAGGTATAAATATAATTTGTTGTTTCTTCCCAAGATCTCAGTTCTGAATCCCATTGATTTACCAAATGCTTCCACAAGTATTCTGTTTAAGAGCTCTTCTCAGACTTACTCAAATATGTCAGAAGTGGACTAAGTGGCATCCTTCATCAAGGAGTATGACAGAGTTACAGTACTTAAGAGTTCTCTTCAGGTACTTCTTTCTATCTTGCACATTGTGGTTTTATTTTAACAGTTATGGTCTTACTCTGCCATCAAGCAAAATGAATAATAAAAAAAACCCGCTGAGGGAAAAACCCCTTTGCTCTATTAATTATTCTCTGTGTCTTTGACCTAGCCTGCCTCATACCAAGGGCAGCCATCATGATGTGGGAAGGTAAAAGGCACATCTATTAACAGAGAAGTTAAACAGGGGCAAGCTGCTGTTTGCTCTGTCGCAGTTTAATAGGCCTAGAGGTAAAAGGTGGAAGACAGTGTTGCTTTTGCACCATTTTCCCTCTGCTGAAAATTGAAAATATCAAAGAATCAGATCAACAAAAAAGTGTAGGAGTAGGCTATGCTAATAATTGATGCAGGGAGTAAAAAAACTGGTCTCGTAGAAAAGGAATAAACTGCCTTGCCTCTTCTGAGTACAGGGGTAGTAAGTTTTATGCATTCTAGCTGGAGTAGAGCATTTGAGTGGAAGAAAGCAGTGGAGGATGATGAGGCAGTAGTAGAGGGACCTGGCAACTGAATAGTGAAGTGAAATTATTTACAAAAATAGATTTTAGATCTAGTGATTTCACATTAAAAGGTCTTATAAATTCCTTCCCAGTGAGATAACATATCAATGGTTGTAGGGCACAGGTGGTGCAGTTTATTTACTAATTATATTTTTTACATCAATTGGCAGTAACATTTTAGTGGTACCGAAATATGCACTTTAATGATCTCTTTCTGGGCTTCCGTGCTGGAACCATGGCTGCTTTGATCTGCTCCAACTGCCATGCTCTTTAAAACCTCATACTATGGCTGTAGAAATAAATACTCTGTAGCCAGTCAAGAGGGACCATGTTCTCCTAATTTATATTGCATTTTAATTGGAATGGGGTGGTTTTAAAGCATTCAGATTGAATTGATGGACTCACTCAGATGGAAGTTTGAAATAAAAATATCAGAATAATAGGAATGATTATAAACAGTCTCTCTCTCTGAAGTGAACTCAGATCAGAGATCACAGTGTGACTGCCGTCACAGCCATCTTTCTTGCCTGCCAGTTTGGTTTTAATTTTAGTTATTTTTGGTCAGTTCTCTAACAGCCTGTCTGTTACCTCAGGAGTTATCCTCTGTGTTGCCGCATGCATGTTTGTAATCTCATGACAAAATATTTCATGCCTACTATTTCACCACTTCTTGTGTCTGTGCAGAACAGATTCTGATCTATACAGGTAATGTGCAGAGTGAAGTTTGGATCAAAGCACACCTGGTTGCTGTGGACTAGATTATAACTCCACAGCATGATAAGTTATAGGTTAATTCCTCAGTGAAAGAAGTGGATATTGTCAACTGATCTGGCATTCACTTTCAAACTCTTTGCTGAGTAGGGACTTTAAAATGCACCAAACAGCGCTGCTGTGAGGTTTGTTACTTATCCTTTGTTAGTATCTTTGCCATCAAACAAAGCTGTCAAAAATAACTGGAGGATCTCACAGCAAGAGAGGTATTGCAGCTGTGGTAGAGTTCCTGCCCCTTGTTGGCTTTGAATGGCGTTGGGATGTATGCTTTCACTCCTTACAACTTTGTGAAAGTGCCTAAGAGTTCTTCAAGGTCGTTTCTGATACACTCTGAAGGATGCTTGGTGGATGAGGGACCAAGCACTGAAACAACTTTAGATTGCAGCGTGAAGCACTGAGTGTGTAGACATCACTTGTCTGCTGGAGAGAGCTGTGGCTGCGGGCAATTTTTATTGCTATTTTTCTGTCACTCTCTGATATTTCCTGTTTGAGTCTTGGACATAATCCTCCTTTTTTGTACAACATCTGCAATCCTTCCTTCTTTGTTACTCCTTGCTTTCCTCTTCCACTGGGAAAGTTGGGTATCTTATAATTTCCACTAGAAAAAAATGGACATACAGTTTGTGCATGCAGTCAGTTCACCACTTTAATCTGTGCAAGCAGAATGCATTCATTTAAATACTCAATTTTGTAAATCCTGAAACTACCTGTAGTTATTTTTAACCCAGTTTCCTCAGGAAAGATGTTCTGGCAATCAGTTTTCGCTAACCACCCACTGTTAGGATCTTCAGGAGCCTTTATGTTGATCACAGACTTCAGGTAGGGCACAGATCTCAGTTGCAAAATCCACAGTTGCACAAAGGCAGACAGATAGATAAGAAGAATCCAGTTATCAGATCAGCCTGTTGCATGAGGTCAGCCCTTACTGCTGGAAGTGAGGATCCACGTGGAAGAGACTTCACAAAGACACCAGGACCATCAGCGTGGTGACACCAGTGGGTACCAGGTGTCTTATCAGAATATGCCAGTCCAAGCAAAGATACCTTTCATTTACCTTTGATACTGTTCCTCATGACTACTTTCTGGTTCTCCTTACCAGGAGAGCACCTGCAAACTACAAGCATAAACACTGTGCAATAATGGACTGGTCTTTCTGTTTGCCCAGAGACATTGCTTCTACACTTCTTCGTGTGGTCTCTTACTGCTGGCCCTTGTCTTCCTTGAGCACCCAGTCCCTTCTTTTCTCTCAACAGAAAGACAAGCCAAATCACATTGTCCTGGATCCAACTGACACAACTCTGGGTGCATGTCACCAAGCCCTCCTACCTCTACCAGAGCTTTATGGAATAGCTGTCTGGGTTTTTTGGGAATATATAAGTAGAAGCAGAGCTAGACTCCATAGCAGATGTGGAGCATTGTGAAGTCATTTCAGAAATAGGATGGTGCATTTAGTGGTCTGAGAGCTGAAAATACACCTTTCAAGATAAACTGGTTGCATCAGTTTTATCTCAAAGCGTAGAATTTGTTACACAGAGAAAACCTGAAGCCACCAGGATGTTTTTTTTCCAGTTGTGTCCTTCTATTCTTTCAACAATAGAATTAACACTGCTACAATGTTAAGCAAGAGTTTAGGTACAGGCCACGAGAAAACTCTGGAGTTACGATACAGCAAATTCAGTTTCTCGCAGTCTTCTCATTCTGTGGTGTGAAAGAACGGAAGAAGGCTGGTTTGCTTTGGCTCTATTACTCAGGCTTTTTTACTTTTGGTCTTGCTTTTTAATGTTAGATAGGTTAACCCTTGTCAGTTTGATTCAAGGGAAGCTTGCATGTGGTGCGTGGAGCCTGGCCTGCACCATGGCACATGTTCAGGAGTGAAATGGCACTTTCAGCATAGATATTCACAGCAGGAATTCTTCTTTTGATTTATCTTCAGGCCTGATGAACAGAAAAAGCTGCTTTTCTCAGTAGTCTGCTGGTCTTTTGGAAAGGGATGTGTTGACCTGTATAGGCACCTGCTTTCCAATATGTGGGCACTTTTTATACTAACCTGGCATGCTGCTGCTTCAGCTTTAGTTTTACACTTGCTACACTTGTTACTCTGCTTGCTTACTGTTCCAGCAATTAATAATAGGGTGGCCATTAGAGGTCATTTCTAGCTATTCATAGAAATATAGTACATACTTGAACTAGTTTAAGATGCCTTTTTTTTTAACCAGTCAAGTGAATTTCTGTTTTGCTTAAGCAGACACTGAAATCCTCTGTGTGTCATTTATATTGATAATAAATCCCGGGGCTTTATACCACATCATGTTACTGAAAATAGATCTGAAATACGTAAAAGTACAATATACATATATTTTTAGCAGGGAAAAGTAATCTTCTGACATAACAGCCAAAATAAAGTACCATGAAGCTATTAGCAGTAAATTGATTTTTTTTTTGTGTGTGTAATTTAGTATAAATACTGACAAGCTGAAAAAACCCAAAGCCAAACAACAAACATATACTCATTAGTCATTCAGTTTAGCAGTGCAGAGGCAGCAGTCAGGCAGGGTGTGCATTTTTATGTCTGCTTCAATTGCACACTTCATTTATTTGGACATGGCACAGGCAGCTTTCTCTGTCACAGGGCATCACTGCACGATTAGCAAGTTGCGCCCCAGGGCAGCTGGGACGCTTTGCTGGGGCAGATGTTCTTTTCAGCTTATTCAGTGGCCGTTGTGGGGTTGTTTACTGTCGTCATAGCTACCTCCATTTCCATAGCAGCAGAGCTGCTGTGTGTGGAGCAAGTGAATATAGTTATAAAGGGATCATATTTTGTTCTGTCTCTATAACTTACCATCTGTCAACTGACTGTTAGTGATGGATTCAGAAACCAATTTAACAGCAGCCAACCAATGATTTTTGCTCATGTTGAAGTAACAATGAATGAGGATGAAGTAAGTTGATGCTGCAGTGAAGTGTTAGTTCCTTGGTTTTTTTCCCACCCCTTAATTGTAGCCATTTGGCTTCCAACACTTTCTCAAACGTCACTGAAATGCTTGTCAACGAACCAAAATGACTGAGGAACATCTTCTGCATTTTCCTAGCTGTAGGTGTTCTGTACACTTTTCCACTGCCCTGTCAGTCCATCCCTCATGTGTTGCTTCCAAATTGTGATACTGCACCTGCTTTCATGGATCTTTTGTAACGAAACCTAAATACTCTCCACAGAAGTAAGCAGCAAGTTCATGAGGCTAACAGTGAAGATATCATGCACACACAGCCTTGGTTTGGTGACATTCATCACTGTGCTTTACTTAATAGTAGCAATGGGATCACATGCAAGTTTGGGGGCAAATTCAGTGTGTGGTCAACGAGGCCTCTGAATAATGAACTTTTTTGATGAAGAGATTTGATTGAAACCTATAGTTTAGCAGTTGGGGCAAGAAGATTAGCCCAGTTGTAAATAATCTATTTATTGGTTGATTTTTCCAGATCCTGACATTGATGCTGCCACTGCCATGATGCTTTTGAATACTCCCCCTGAGATACAAGCAGGTTGTGAGTAGATATTTCTATAGCATATAGCAACATAGACATGTAAAGTTACTATTCTCTTTTGTAAGTATACAGCATACAAGATAAAAAGAAGAATTTAATGAAGAAATATAACTTCCCTTGTAGACCCTTACACTTCCTTGACCCTTACATGAGTATAATTGCGTGGTTCCTGTTATGTTCTTTGTTACATGAATAATAATAATCCATGATCTGTAATGTAAATGAGAGGTTATTGTTATTCATGGCATACACATCACTGAGTAACATACTCTTATCCATACTGATAGGAAGACCTGGGGCAACAGCCAGGAGAAATGCAGGGAGAGAAAGAGAGCAAGAGAGTGAAGTGTACATGGCATATGGTTTTGTTTTCAGTTTGTTTTGATTTGACTCCCATCATGTGAGTTACCACAGCCATCTGGATACTTTCCATTCACTTGAGCGCTGTGTCAATTCCTTCCCTGCACACATCCTGCCCGTTCTGCTTTTTTGCCTGTCTGATGCAAGGCAGTGGGCGGGCTCCAGGGAGCAAAGAAAGGTCTCATTTCCTGCCAACACTGTCCTCCTTATTCTGTGACAAGACGTGAGGTTTTGATGCTATGTATTTACAGCACAGAAGGGGCCTTGGCCCTCGCTGCACTGGGCTGTGCAAATAATGCAGGAATGATCCTGCCCCACAGAGCTTGCAGTGAAGGTATTAAAGGAATCTGTAAAGACATACAGCTGCACAAAAGCGGGGAGTACAAGAAAACAAACATATCACTGGTCAGTAAGCATGGTAGTAATGACAAGTGACAGGCAACTCTGAAAAATAAAAGCAGAAGTTAAAGTAGAAGCCATTACCGAGCCTGTCTAGCATCACCGCTATTGTTCTAGCTTGGACAACCAAACCTAAATTCCAGGGGAAGCCTCAGTTAGTACTTTGATACTCTGCCTGGGGAAGAGAGTCAGTTGCCATCAAAGCATTTCCTGTACAGCTGAGAAAAGCTATTGTCAGCCTCTTTTGTGACCCTGCCAGAGAATATGCCTCTTGAGAAGGTCCTCCTGGGGGAGAGTGGGATGTACCAAGAAACTGTTCTTTCTGGTAGGAGAGAAGAGTGGTCCTTGTCCTCCTCTCCTGTAAACAGCCTTCAGGGACTGTACTGGGCTAGCAATCCCAGCTGTGTGTAGGTAATAAAAAAACTAGGGGAGGAGGTTATCATTGCTTGTAGCAGGAAGAATGAAAGGAGAAACCTACAAATGATCAGCAAATTAAGTCAGATTGGTGGGGCAGAGAAGTTGGTGTAGGAGAGAGTGGGGTATAAGGGTATACGAGAGGGGGGAGGAGACATAAAGCAATTTTGTTCACAGAAAAGGATGGAGAAAATACAGAACAATCTGAGCTCCTGGAGGAAAGGGAGAGCAGGGGAAGACCACAGTCAGCATAGGGAGGAGATCCTTAGTAAACTACATGTACGAAACACACTGCAGGTTTTTGTAACTTGTACATGTTTTATGGCATTGCAGGTGTTAGCCTGGAAATCATTTGGACATTTGACAGTTGTCGTTTCATAGAGATCATACTGTGCAGGTTGGCAAATGGCTTATTGCTATTTTAAATTGCAGAGGTCATTCTGCAGAAGGAAAACTAGGCTTAGAGTTTGGCATATGTGTCCCACCGTGTCACCTTCAGAGTGGACTGTTGTGTCAGGATGTCAAAAGAGAGAGATGAGAGCAGAAAGGTGGCTCTTCATTCACATTGCTTCCTCCGTGGTGTCTGTAGATAACAAGGTCTTCCTCTGTGCCTTTAACCTGAAATGCAGAGTCTGGTCAGAAATAGATGGGTCCTTCCAGATGCTGAGTGGAATTGGCTGCTGCAGAAGCTTTTACTGTAACCTCAGAGGTCCTATAAATTACAAAGGAGAAATATTATTGTGTGCCTGTGTATGGATACCTGAGGAATTCAATCAGCCTATCCTGTGAACTGCAGTTGAGTCTCACCTACCACATCAGGAAAATCTCAAGCAACTTAAAGTAAATTAGTTACTACTGCACATTAAGAAACAATTGCATGAAAAATCACATTTAAAATCAGTTTTCAGATAAAAAGTTATAAAATCTTTGTCACAATGCTCAGCATCATTTAGAATCTCTGCTCTGTCAGTGACTGTGGTGGCCTGTAAATCAAGCTGTGAATGATCAGGGGTAGTAAACATGCTGCTGCTGTTTGATGCCTTGAAGATTTAGCGTTCTCTTTGTCATAGACTGTGACACCATAGACTATGGTGTCAAGCATCTGCTGAAGCCATCAGGGCTGCAGAACGCCCCATCTTCTAAAGATAAGCTTGCCAAGAAGTGAAGAGAGAAAGACATAGTTAACAGTTTGGCCAAAGGTGTTCATACCTGACTGCAAACACCCTTTTGGTCTGAATGTCTGACTTAGTGTGCCACAACAAAGATGGTCAGACGAAGGCAGAACCTGAGTCATTGCACAGTATAACAACTTGGCGAATCAGAAAGCTTAAAACTCCAGTCTGTTAAGGCCTTTGTCTGTCCTACAGACATTTAACCATCGTCGTGAAACGTAAATACCTCCAAAGCAGATGGTGGCAGAGTCTGTATTCATGTTTGTGTGGGTTGCTTACATGTGTTGGCTTTTGACTTTGAAGGCGTTGCCGTGGATTTAAAGCTACCTTCGGAGCAGGATAAAAATCCCTGCTCATCTAGGTGATGTGGATGATAAAAGCTTTACGATGAAGTTTACTACAGCTGTTCAAATTCTTATTAAAACCTATTCTTTTAATGTAGTGTGCCAGAAAGTCTCTCAGCTGCATTAGAAAATCCAGAGTGTACTACTCCTGCCTCGTAACAGATTGATCAGTTAGCTTTACTGTGTAAAATGGTCATTTGAAATTCCATACCCAATGTGAGGCTGTTAACAACCACATCTGAATTTTAAAATCAGCTTTTGTTTTTTGCATGGAATTTTGAAATGGTGTCTGGTCTGGCACAAATATTTCTTACGTTTGCCTCATTCAGACTATGCATTAGTGTCCATGCACAAAAAAAAAAAAGGCAGAATAAAAGAGTAAAAGGTTGTTTTGTGTTTAGATAGGTTTTACCTTATAGATCCACTGAAGTGATTGTTGACATCGTGGCTAAAGGTTAGGAATAATGTAATTATGGTTGATCTGCTCGGCAAGTTTGCTGATCACACCAAGCTGGGAGGCTTGGCTGATACAGCTGAAGGCTGTGCAGCCATCCAGAGAGACCTGGACAGAGTGGAGAGCTGGGCACAGAGGAACCAGATGAAGTTCAACAGGGACAAGTGCAGAGTCCTGCCTCTGGGGAGGAATAATAAACTGCACCAGGACAGGCTGGGAGGTGATCTGCTGGAAAGCAGCCCTGTGGAGAGGGACCTGGGAGTCCTGGTGGGTAACAAGTTAACCATGGCACAGCAATGTGCCCTTGTGGCCAAGAAGGCCAATGGGATCCTGGGGTGAATTAGGAGGAGTGTGTCTACTCTGCCCTGGTGAGACCTCATCTTGAATACTGTGTTCAGTTTTGGGCTCCCCTGTTGAAGAGGGACAGGGAACTGCTGGAGAGGGTCCAGCGGAGGCCTATGAGGATCATTAGGGGACTGGAGAGCATGGCTTATGAGGAGAGGCTGAGGGACCTGGGGCTGTTTAGTCTGGAGAAGAGAAGACTTACAGGGGATTTGATAAATGTTTATAAGTATCTGAGGGCTGGCCAGGAGTGGGGGGACAGGCTCTGCTCACTGCTCCCTGGGATAGGACAAGAAGCAACGGGTGCAAGTTGCAGCAAAAGAGGTTCTCCCTCAACACAAGGGGGAACTTCTTGACTGTAAGGGTCCCAGAGCACTGGAACGGGCTCCCCAGGGAGGTTGTGGAGTCTCCTTCTCTGGAGACTTTCAAGGCCTGTCTGGATGTGTTCCTCTGTGATCTGTGTTAGATAGTATTGTCCTGCTCCGGCAGGGGATTGGACTTGATGATCTCCTTGGGTTCCTTCCAACCCCTAATATCCTGTGATCCTGCAATGTGTTGACATCAGGAATCACTCTCTAAAATATTAACATACTGCAGCATTTTCACAGAGCAGGTGTTTCCAGATAGAAGTTCAAAAGTAGCTAGCTCTGCGCAAAACTACTGAAATAGACAATCCAGCTGGCATCAAGACTAAAGCACGAAAGATACTGTTGATATCCTAAGGAAGGCCATGTTAAGGAACACAGTCTTATTCTTTTTTGGCTTTATTTTGTGTGAGTCTTTGTATTCCATCCGTTTTGTACGGTTTGATCATGTTTAAAAAGAAACAGCAACTGAAATGCTTTCTTGCATAGTAGCTATCATAAGTTACAAATACTTTGGATGTTATTAGTAGCCAGTATATGAATATTAATTCAAATCTGTGACTTGCACTGAAATCTCTATTTTGACCTGCAGGGAACTGGGTTTGGGCTGGGCCGTCTTGGGCAAGTTGTGTCAGTTTTCTGGGCATGTATTCCTTGATGAGAATCTTAATTCACAGAGGGGACAGAGCAAAAGTAGATGGTGAAGGAATGCTAAACTTGATTTGGAAGTCACACCTACTAGCTCAGTGAAGACTGTGGGTTAGTTTGGTACAGAGCTAGCTAAGGTTTTCAATACTTAGTTTTTTGCAGTGTTGCCAGCTGTTACACCAGTGTAGCCTTCCTGACTCTTGAGAATGCAGTGTACTGGGCATGTCATTTAGACTTATGCAACTGTTGTGTTTTGACATGAATAAAATGGAGATTGGTTTTGCTGGGCTTGTAGTGTTTTTTGACTTCCTGAGATTCAAGTCACTGTAAGCATTTTAAGTAGCAATACCTTCTTAGCAGTGAGATCAGGGTAGGTATAGGCTGGATATTAGGAAGAAGTTCTTCACAGAGAGAGTGATTTCCCATTGGAATGGGCTGCCCAGGGAGGTGGTGGAGGCACCGTCCCTGGGGGTCTTCAAGAAAAGACTGGATGAGGCACTTAGTGCCATGGTCTAGTTGATTGGCTAAGGCTGGGTGCTAGGTTGGACTGGATGATCTTGGAGGTATCTTCCAACCTGGTTGATTCTATGATTCTATGATCATTCTGAACTTGGAACCATTAGCTCTTCAGGAAGGACCAGTAAGGAGGGAGTGGTATAGTGTGCTGCTGCTAGTGAAACAGTGCTGTGGTCAGACTGATAATAGTAGCCATCCTGATTTAATTCAAGAAGCCCCTAACTCAGTCATATCATACATAGCTTCAAATTAATGAGTAGTCCTTTGCTTGTTGTACCCAAATGGAAGCATATCACACAAGCTGAAGTTTAATACAGCAAACAGCTGCAAACAGTGCTTGCAGAAAGGGGTTGGGTAGAAACCAGGAAACTGAGAGTCCTCTCAGCTCTGAGCGCTCATCTTCTGGTCTGCTACTCATCCAGGTTAGCTTTCAGGAGATTTGCAACACTGGTTTTGTGTGTGGTTCCTCACAGAAGACTGAAGTTCTGTGGTAAAAATGTTTGGGAAGGTAGTGAGCATAGAGTTTTGCTGGGTGCTTCTTATAAAAAAAGGCCTTTCCAAGCATGAGATTAACACCTCTCCAGTTGGCAATCTTTATTAATCTTTGTCTCAAAACATATAAACTCCAGAATATATTTTACATTTGATGGGAGAAGTAATTCCCTGAAGAGATCCACTAATACTCTACCTCCATACTTCTAAAATTGTACCCCAGTGAAATTTACTTCTAAGCTAATGTAAGGAGATTGTATATATGGAAGATATATTTACAGGAATGAAGGGCAAAAAGTAATATAAAATTGGCTTAATAACAGACAGAAATACTCCAAACAAGATCAAATAGAACATGCTGTTTTCTTGAACATTTTTATTGTATATGAAGCCTGATAACTGTAATGTTCTCTTTGTACAGCTTGTGGAAGACTCACTTATTATTAGACAGTTTCCAGCCTATCGTTTTGTATCAGGAAATGATAAATCATATACAGTAAAATATTTCATAAAGCTATTTTTGCTGACAGTTCTGTATCAAGTGAAAACTGGGACAAAAAAAAACCATTTTCATAGGGTTGAAACTTTTCCATAGTAGTTACTGGGATTTTGGAGGAAATGGCATCCTCAGCTTCTATTAAAGAGGAAATCTATTTATTTATTTATTTAACTTCAGTGTTTCAGTATTAAGTAATTCAAGTGGCGATTTAGAATCTGAAAGAAAACTTAGGGTTTGAAATAGTTTTTAACAGTTGCGTACAGAGCAATGTTAGGTTGGACCTGATGATCCAAGGTCTTTCCAGACAAGCAATTCTACGATATTTTTTTATTCTTGCTCGCCATGTTTTGATTTAGCAGCATGATTGAATTTGTGATTGAGGAGTTCCAGCATTACCAAATCTGAGGAATTGCTATTCTGTGTTTTTCTGCTTGTCCAAAAAAATAACTCAGGGGATTGAATTATTTTTATCAAATGTCCTTAGACATGATGTGAGTGTCGTAGAATTATCAGGATGTATTTCCCTCCTCCCCACTCAGGTTTTTGTTTAGAGTAAGTGGCTTGTTGGACACATCCTTGATTTGCAGTCTTAGGACTACAGAGTATGGAATATATGAGCTGTGAAACTGTCCTTGAGCAGTAAAACAGAAGTTAGGTAGGTGGCATCAAATTTATGCCTGAGATAAGAGAGTTGAAGAGAATAACGTTACACGTTTGGTAGGTAACATTTGCTTCTGGCATCTATGTCCCATCAATTATACATCGTTAGCAATTCCTTGTTTTCCATTCTTGTAGCCTGAGTGGAAGTATTCTGCTAAACACTGTCCTGGAAGAGAAAGAGGCGGAAAGAAGCCGAAGCTGACAGACAGTAATAGAAACTCAGTTCTCTTGTCCATAATGGTTTCTTCTGTGCTACAAGAGACAGCTCAGGGAAGAGCCCTGAGATAAACGCATGTGCCACTTGGTGACAGAAGAGGCAGGGAACTCGTCTGTCCCTTCAGAATACATTCATGCTCTGACATTCCAGTTATTAAAGTTCATTTTCAGGAAATAAATACTGTTCAATGTTTTTCAATCTACATATTTGCTACCTTGAGCTAGATGATTTAGTGGAGTGTATGCTTGTTTCCCTCATGACATGTTTATTACCCCTTTCTTTTTAATTTCCTTGATTCACAGCAAATCACTCCCAGTGCTGATAGTTTAACTTCCACATGCCGACATTTAACCAGTCAGTTGATTTCATTATTTAGTGAGCTGCTGGGGTGCCAGTGTGTCTGATGACTTTATTCATCACCTGTTTCCTCCTTTTCATGTCAATTTTGCCACATGGCTGTGTTGCATGTTGGACAACTCTCAGGGAAGGACCCAGTCTAACATGGCTTTGATTGGTTATGAAGGTCTGGGATGAGATAGTTAACTCCCCCGGATGGGGGAAGGTCGCTTCACCTGCATGCACAGTTAGATGTAAGAGATTGTGGATGCAGTCTGCTGAGGAATGTGATGAAAGAAGTCCATAATTTGGGTTATTCTACTCAGCTAATGTGCATACAAGACCATGATCTCCAGAGGCTTAGAGCATGGGCTACAAAACAACACTGGATTTTTGAGGGCTTCTGCTGGATCCTGTTAAAAGTGAGTGTGGTGTATTGATGGATTCAGATTATGGTATGTTCTACATGGCATTCACTTTATTGTCTGTTAAATTACAATTTATAAAATGGGTACAAAAGCTTTTTTTTCCCTTCTTGGAGAATGTCAGTGATGCAGTCTTGATTTTTGACACTGGATGCATTGCTTCTCACTACAGTTAGCTGGTGGAGACTTTTGAAGCACCAGCAGATCCTACTCAGGCTAAGAAATTCCACCCAAGTAGTGTGAGATCCAGAATATCATTTTCCTGTTCATGCAGCAAGTTAGAGGCAGATTCACCATACTTGAAGGAACTATTTCCTGTTTTTAAGCTTCCTGAGAGCAGTATGAGATCCAGTGCTTCCTTGAAAGCGGTGATGAAAGCTGGAAGGATAAGGATGGTTTTGTTGTTTCAAACTGCGTGTCACTAGATTGCTTTGTGGAAGAGGACACCTTTATGCCGAGATGCACAGATCCTTTTGCATTGTTTTCTTGAGCTGAGTTACTCAGACATTAACACCTCTCTGGCACTTGCATAGGAAAGGTGTAAATTATCTTTCACGCTTCCATCCAGGAACTTGGATCCATGTAACCTGCCTATACTGTTGGTTAAAGCAGCATTAGAAAACAATAGTCTGGACTGTAAGGTGTTAGTCCACACTGGCACTGATTGATGAGATGGCTTAGAGTAAATTTCCTCACCTCCACAATTTCAATATTCAATCTTCAATCTAAAGTATAAGCACCTCAAAGCATGGTTTTGAAACATAGTTAAAGCTTGTAGGGCATAAATACATCTTTGGAATAAAAGCATCACCTACTTACTGGAAAATAATCCATAGCATACTATACTGCATGCAGATTCAATTGAATTGTTATAATCTAGTGCTGGAGGAAAAAGTGCACAGAGTAGTGATGTATAGATAGAAAAAAAGATTTCTAGGTTATTTTGGTCATTAAAAGCTATCTCTAGTTGTTATAAAGGAGGTGCTGTAATTTCAGTCATTGGCATCTGTACTTAAACACCTAAATGTAAGTGACCTGTTCTTCAAAGGGGCCCAAAAGCAAAGGTGGGTATAACGCAAGGACAGGATTTGATTAGAGGACTGATGTACTTTCACCAGGAGGAAGAAGATTATTTTCTCAAAACTTGTCTGTGTGGTCTGGAGGCAAGCAAGGTGAGCATCAGGATAGCAGGAAGGGAGGTGTGGCTCTGGTTTGGTGTCGATAGGAAGCTGGCACATGCCTTCAGCAGCTCAGGAATAATGTCATTCTGAGCCTCTCTTTCTCTACCTCAGAATATACTAAAATTTCTGGGTGTGAGCATCTGAAGCTGAGCTTGTAAAGCACATGTTGGTTCTTAGGCTGAATAATTGTTCTAGTCTGCCTGTAATTGATTTAAACAGGTGTATATAAAGCAATGTGGTTTACATTTCTCTGAGGGATTTGTAATATCTGTGTGTTTAAAAATAATACACCCAGAGTAGCGATGACCATTCTGGGTTTGGACCTTCCTCGTCGGGGGAAGTATGAGTGATGACATAAAGTGAAGAAAAAGTGAGTGAATTGACTTTAAAGAAGCAAGTTCAGGTCGAGGCTATTGGAAGTTACTGTTCCAATCTGAGAGGATGGAATAGCTGTGCAAATAAGTGGCACTAACGTGCCACTTATCAGTGCTTAGGATAAGAATTGTCTTTGGTAGTCCTGCATCACGGTGGAGGAAAATGCTGAAGATCTGCAAAGGACAAACTCTTCCTTTGGTGGTGTCTTAGTGGTGCTTTCTCTGCTTCTCCTTCAGCTGGCTGCCCTAGGCTGAGCAGTGCATGGGAACATGTCTGGATAGAAAAAAAGCATTTGATTGTAGGTTAAAATCTTGCTGGCCAGAGCTGTAGGGTTTGATACACAGCCCACCTAAAAGGCCTCAGTGATATCTGTCATCTCTAGTGGCCACTACCTGTGCAGTTCCATGTCTGTGGCATCAGCACTCTGCATTGGACAGGGGAGACTTGGCTGTGACTCAGCTGTGTGCTGAAGGCTCGTGACTGCCATCGGGCTGGGTAACGGAGGTCATCGGTGGCAAAAGAGCTGGGCTAATTAGTGGTATGGAGCTAGTGCCTTTTTAGCCTTTTCCCTTTACTAGCAAATCCATATTTGTAGTTAATGTTTTATTTTGCAGGAGACAGAGGTCAAGAGGGTGCTGCTCGGGAAGTACACTGGATGACAGAAGGCTATGACCTATGTTTTACCACACTGTGCTTGTATTCTGTTCACCTGTAAAGAGTAGTCCTTTCTTACTGTAGATGACAGTGTGCTGTAAATGCGTGTAGCTGGCTTTGGCTCTTAGGCACATGCATTCCCAGCAGAATGGTGATTGTAAAAGTGATTACAAAGAATGGTCTGCAGCAACCTGGGTCAGGCAGTGGCTTCCACAAGCCATGTTATCATTGGTTGCTGTTAAATTTTTGCCATGGAAATAGCGTGGCATGGACAAGAGGCGAGGCTGCAGTGTTCACGGTAGGCAGTGTACTACAACAGCCTCTCTCAATTCACTGAGCAGCTTCGCTCCTGGATTTTTCTAACTTGGCAAAAAAGGAAAAACTTTTTTTTTCTTTTTTTTTTTCTTTTTAGTTCCTGCAGGAGTAATACAAAATGGAGCTCGAGTTCTGAGTAGAGGAATATTTCCTGGAGCCAGGCCATTGCCAATCAACCCTATAGGAAGCATGGCTGTTGCCGTAAGGTAAGGGTGGCTCATTGTGGCACCTTTATGAAACAAATCAATATTGTACAGAGAATGTAAAAGTATAGGTAAGCTCTGGTCAGTGATACTTTACTGCTTGCTAATACTTCTGCTGTTCTAAGTGAAATAACATTCTGCCACCTGAAATCCTTGAGTTATCATTATGTGCAGAATAGTCATGGCATGTCTGTCTGTCGCACATTGGTTTGTAAAAAGCAGGTTTATATTCACTAGCAAATTGCAGACAGGTTATTACAGTGAGAACCTACTTCAGTGACCTTTTGTCCTAAGTGCAAATGTTTTTCGGTGTTCCTTCTCTTTTCCAGAAAACCGTTTCATGTATTAAGCACCAGTGACAGTATAAATAATGTTAACACAAATTCTGAAAGATCTCTGAACATAAAACTGTTACTTTGTTATTAATTTAGGTCTTTCTGAGGCAGTTTCTTTCACTACAGTTTCTTATTTCAAGGTTATACGAAAACATCCAAAGGTAAAATGTTGTTTGAAGCTATTCAGCTTTGTCAGAAAGCAGGGCAGTAAGAGACATCTAGTGATGGCACTAAGAACTGTGGTTCGGTGGATTGCTGTATTTAAAGCAGTGGTGGTTTATTGGTGGAAGAACAGTTTGCCTCAAGTGTAGCTCTTTTCCAGCAGTCCAACAGTTTTAGTTAAGTGTGCTGCCAGTACTCTTCTCTTTCAGAACTCCCACTATCTGCGTGAGGTTTCATAGCTGACACTGACCTGACTTTACTGGGCTCTTCCAGTTATGTTCTCTGCTCTCACTAAATGGCTGTAAGGTAGTGAAATAAAGTTACCTGGGCAGCTACTTTTCTGTTATTACTTACTTGGGATTTTATTTTCCCCATTTGCTCTTTTTTTATCCCTTTTCAGAATCAGTGTCTAACCCTTTGAGTGCAGCATTTCAAGGGAAAGCAAGGACCTGTGACATTGGTATACTCTTGATGCTTAAAATGCATTGGAGGGGAAGACACTAATTGCAGTAAAATCTGTGTTTTTTCATGGGCAGCTGTTTCAGCTGGTTCTCATATTTGCCACACTAAAGGGATGCAACCCTGAGGATCATCCTATGAAAGTCTGCAGAGTTCCTCTCCATCTTTCTTTACTACAGTCTGATCTTTCTAGCACTAGAAGTCATCTGTCTTCAGTAGCTTTGCCACTGGCTTTAGCCAAAACTTACGTTCTGCTCCAGCGGGAATTACAGAGCTGTGTGACTATTGGATCATTAATTATACATCATTTTAATGGGGGGTCCAAGCTACACAGAAGAACACAGTGGTCTGAATATTCTTCCATGAGTTTCTCTGTTCTTTTCTTAGACCCTTTTTCATAATCAGGGTTGAGAACTGCTGTTCTTTGAAGGCTACTTGAAAACTTCCTTCTGTGTAGACATCTTCAAATTGCTATGCTGTAAGGCTGTACATAGTTGCATTTTACCTGTTTTCTGAGGACTACTCATTTTTTTTTCCAGCAGGAAGAACAGGATCTTTACCAGCTACCTGCTCTTACAAAACTGGGAAATTAGGGATTTTACCCCTCTCTCCCTTAATGTTCTTTTTGCTGTGTCTCAGAGAAAAGCATTTATAATTAGTTAATGCAGACATTTCTAATTCTTTTTGTTCTGTAATACTGCCGAAGGCAGGAAAGGAAATAGCTTGCTATGAATATATTCCTGGCCTGCATTATGTCTTCTCATATTGAAGAGCTCCTTGTAATTATTGAAAAGGGGGCAGCAAGGAGGCAGAAGTAGCTTTGAAAGCTGCTGAGAAGTTAGGAGACTGCAGTAGAATCAGTTCAGCAGGCAGTTTTGCCTTGTTTCTCTCAGCAAGAGCAGGATTCAGAATTTCTAATTAGGAAGGTTCAGTCTGTATGCATGATCCCTCTTAGAACATCATCTGATCCTCTCAAAACTGGATTCTTCTGTTGTCAGTTACTTACTGTAGAAACGACACCCTGTCTCTTGGTGCTTACTCCTCAGATGCACAGGACTACGTAGGGCCTGTTGTGTTGAGCTTCCATGGCATCTCCTAACTTCTGCTTATTATGTGCAGCAGGAGGAATTTACCACAGCGTCTGTGCAGCCACTTTCTGTTGCTCTCAAAGCAGGAGTACTGCTCACACAGAGCTGTCATTCCTGCACAGAGGCAGACGTTCCAGTCAGGCTGGCAAGGGATGGTTTTAGACCTGTTAAGGTGCAGGAAGGTTTATTTCCCTTTCCAGCTTTCACCAGGAGAGAGGTCTGCTGGGCAGCTACAGGAGATGGTGCAGTCTCCTATTTAAAGTTATCTGCAGAAATTATGTGCCTCTGCCTATATGTTGAGAAGCAAAGCAACTTCTTTACAAGAGCTTTTTACTCAGATGTATATTTTCTTGAAAAGACTTCTTTCAATGCTCTAAATGAAAGGCCTAAACCTACTTTAAAAAGGTGGCTTTCATCATTCACATAAGAGATCGGTAATGTTGTGGTAGTGGATCCTTCCATAATGAATAAAAGCTCTTAACTGGCTTTCTTTAGTTACTATATAGAGGAGTGAGTTGCAGGTTCTTCTGTAAGGTTCTGGTCTTCTTTGATATCTGAGCTGTTTATGTTTTATTTTCTTAATATTTTATTGGATTTTGATGTCATTGTCCTGCAGACTGCACACAAGTAACTTGCAGTGTGTTGTCCTGTTTTGCATACTGCCATTAGTGTCACAAAAGAGTAACAGAAAGCTTGGTCTGGGTTTATATATGCAGCTGTAATTTGGTGGAGTGCTTTGACTAGTCTGTTACTGAGAAAGGAGATCAAAACCATAGCGCTGGACTAAGATGCTGAAATCTGTGACTTCTGATGTGTTAGCTCCCATCAGTTGGAAGGTTTATTGTGCTATTGTTCTTTGAGTGTGACTGAGTGTATTAATGTGTGTTTTGTTGCTGCACAATGCATTCCCACGTTGTTGTTCCCATGTATTTACATGTAATTATTTTTTATATATAAAGTGCAGTTGAATTAAATAGTTTGGATTTAAAAAAAAACCTACTGAGAAGCATTTAACAAACACAACAGATCCACCACTTTCCATGAATAAAGAGCAGCAGTTGAGGAGAGCATCATTATGCTGTAGCACATTTGGCTTAAATTGCACAAACAGGCCTTTCGTTCCAAGCTAATCTACAAATGGCAAAGCCATCCCACACTATTTTTATTTTGAAAATCATCCCCTGGTGTTAAATCTCCACAGCAGAGCATAATTGAACATGTTTTGACAGTAGCTTTTTATTTACTTTATTCATACCACTTTTAGCTTGTTTACCATCTATATTTTCCCTGTTGTGGCTGACAAGTCTAAGGCCCACCCGAAGACAGCAGGGGAAAATAAAGCTTCAAAGCTGCACAGTGTGTAGCATGTCTCTAACATGAGATCCCTCGTATGTATTTTTGGCAGACTGCATCCCCCTACAGTTCTACTGAGAGAATCTAAAAGCAAATGCAGTGATAGTCTGGATGTATATAAAATACTTAGAGGTATTAAATAGAAGCAAGCAAAGCCAGTAGCAAGGAGCTGGTTGTGCTTTGAAGGTGAGCCCTTGGTCTTACTATGTGTTTCTAAGTTTAAGTAGTAAACACCTTTTAAACGTTTAGGAGGACTGATGTGTCCATTTCAGTAGGCATAGTCTGTGTCAAAGCGGCCGCCGCAAGAAGCTCTGTCATGTGTAACCACCTTCCACGAGCATGGTGTTACCGATCACACTGACCTTTGGAAGGAGTGCAATCTTGGGAGCTGCCCTGTTAGAGCTGTTTGAGCTACAACTGCAGCACCTTCAGCAGACAGCTTCCACCGTTTGGAGTTTCTTTGGATGTCTCTATCACGTGGGTGGTTTGTGTCTGTGTCCACGTTCTGATGCAGTGCAGGAGACCTACCTGAGCCTAAGCTTCATCTGCCAGAAGTGGGCAAATCCACTGAGATGAGACTGATGGAATTTCACTCCAGAGTCCCACACGCTGTGTGTGGCCTTTTAAGTTGGCCCAGTTCATCAAAAGATGTTTTGCAGAATGCCCTTCATCATTTTTATGTATTAGGCCTTCTTTTCTTCTTCTTTGCCCCAAAGAGGCCACTGAACAGTGTTCAGACACGCTCCCAGGGAATCCAGGCATTATGAATCTCTGGTCTTGAGTGTGTTTTGTACTGTGTAGACTATGCTTCCTGGTTTCCTTGGCCCAGATTAAGGTGCCTAATGGTCTGTTGTGTGACCTTTTCTGATGAGGCGGCCAGGTGGAAACCCTATCCTATAACACTGGCCAGGAAATGCATGTCAAGTGGAGGTGAAAAAGAGGGACAAGGAGTTTGCAGTACATTGGAAGCCTTAAGGACTGAGTAAAACCTTTAGGATTTGGGAAGAGCTAAAGAAGCCAGTCCCAGTAAAGATGCTCTGGACAGATTTGCCATTTTCTTTGTCAAGATATCAGAAATGTCAGGATGAAAACTAGCATAGACTTTTTTGCTTATCTGCCTTATTTGGCTTCTGTTTGCTCAGAATGAATCTAAGCTATTATTTCAGAATAGCTGAAAACTTAGGCAAAACTTCTTTATGTGCCACTTACGCCTAGACAGCAGCTAAATCACTTTTGGTAGTATTTGTTAGAAATACGAGGTTGTTATTTATTATTATTTTCACTTTAAATATAGAGAATAATTACTAGATTATTCCTCAGGCCTGGCTTTCATTATGGCAACTTCCTATCTCATGCTGGCTTTATTTTTGCTTACTTTTTCCTCCCTTGAAACAGCTGTTCAAGCAGTGATTAAATAAACCAAACATCAGTAACATGTGCAGCATAGATGCCAAAGCACGAGTAAAATTTATGCTTACATCTTCCATGAATTGTTGTTTTTCCTTAGGTACAGGGACTAGGAGATACTTCCTTTAATAAATTCTTAACTGTATAGTCTTCGTTTTCTTGCTTAGCATTGGCACAATCAGCTTAACAAAGCCCAAATCATGTTCATATTGCGTTCCCCTTTCCACCTGTAATAAGCAGAATGAGACATGCTTGAGACCTGACTGAAGGAATCTCTGACTAATGAAGAAACCTCTGGCTGACCTGATCGTTCTTCTTAACAAAGTGCAGAGGGCTGCCCTTGCCTTAGCTTCAGAGCTGCCGTTGATACTGACACTGCTCTTTCTACAGGCAGTTCATGACCCACATTTGTTGTGATCCCTTGCATAAAATTATTACCTTATAAAAACTTCTACCAATAATGTAACCAACTTGTTGTTGATTTTTAATTCAGTAACCCCTAACAGAATCTCATCATAAAGCAAGTGAGCACTTCCTTTTCATATAGCTTGCTCATCCTTGTGTCTGCTGGTACGTAGCGAGTTTAAGTAAAGCGGCTTTATGTTCAACTGCCTGTAGCTAAAATTTCTGACTGTCCTGAATTTCCCTTTGGAATTATGTTATCTATACAGTTAAAATAAGTGTTGCTGGTTTGGAGGTTTTTAGTGGTTTTTTTTTTTTTTTTTTGGTTGTGGTGTGGGGTTTTTTTCTTAGCAAACTTGAAACCTGTCAAAATCCACAAACTCAACTTACCTGTATGGCTTTCTTTGTATCTTTTAACTGGGTGTTTCCAATGATATACCAAAGCTGTCACCTATAGGTACACAATAATTGTCGGCCAGAAGGTGATATTTAAACTCCACATAGGCTTGAGTTTTTTTCATCAAAGGAATATTATGTGTCTTCAGTGTGGAATACAGTAAGTATTTTTCAGCACAACTTTGTTCTGTTTTGCAAACAGAGTGTAATGATGTACCTGGCTTTTTTAAAGCTAGCAGAGAAATTTACAGGAAGATACATCTGTGTTTGGTGAAATGACAGATTTACTTTTGTCTCACCCTGAGGAAGACTCCTTGGAGAGCAGTGGCACTAACAGTGCAAAGGACATGATTCCCTTGCTGACTGGAGGTCTAGCTTCCGAGAGTCCCATCTGGCTCCTGACAACGTTAGTAGCTGAACTCCCATTCATTAGCAATGGGAATGGAGTCAGGCTTCGTTAGATCTGCAAAGCTTGAAGGTTGTGCCATTGTGCTACAGACAAATTGAAATATTTCAAGAAGAATCTGTGCATGGTACTTCCATCTGTGTAACTGCAGATAAGATCCCTCAAGCAAATACATCTTCTCTAGAAGACTGCCTATGGACTTTGCCAAAAGGGCAAGCCACTGCTTTAAAGCATGTGAAAATGTTTTGTAGGCATTTTGAAACAAAGTTCTGAACAAAACCAAATCAAAACACACACAAAAAAAAAAAAAACAAACAAAACACCCAACAAAGGAGAGGGAAGGAACTATGGTTATTACTTGAAATAAATTTCTCCTCACTCTTAAATAAGCACAGAATTCTTAAATAACTTTTCTTCTCCCTGCACTTGAAAAATCATCCAAACACCAGAGCAAACCCTTTTTAAACAAAAAAATCTACTACAGTTTAAGTAACAGAGTTGGAATTACAACCAGAACTGTGAGCAAAAGTAGATTGAGCTGACCAAAATCTGTCCCCTGAAAGCCAGGGGTGCTTTGTCCACTGATGATCTAGATAGTTCTGAACTAAGTAGATCACAGATTCATTTCTGAGTGAGTAAGAACAATATAAAGTTCTAGAATATCCCAGAAGTGCATATGGAATGCAAATGACATAGATATTCGTTTATTCAACTCATTATTTATCTCTTAAAACCAAGTAATTTCTTACGTCTGAGCTTGACTGCATATCAAAATACAAGTCAGATTCATTTACTTTCAGGGTTCATGACTTTTGATCTTGAGAATATCCTGAAATGCTCTGCCTGTATAACTCATTTTCATTTCTGTGGGTGTCCTTTGCTAATTCTCTCCTTGACCTGCTTTCTCTTCCTTTTGTGTCCCCAAGCAGAACTGGTTGGAAATCTTTCAAAATGTAAGTGAAACCCAAGTATTTTTCTGAGATGTAAATGCTATCCCATTTCCTGACCAGTTCCACCACAGATACCTTTCATCTGAAGTCTGTTGGTATTTCCTTACCTCGCTATTTTTTTTTTAAAGTGGTTTCTTTGTTGCACCTTTCTGTGGGCTTCTCTTTTTCTTTATCATTACCCATATTTGCAGGTTCACCCTATGGGGTGCTTACCCTGTGGCAGTACACCTTGTTCCTGGGCATTGCCTTTCATTCTATTTTTATTACTTTTTTGAAAGGATTGTGATCTAGAGTAAGTCCCATGGGCAGAGCTTCTGGATCCAAATGATAGCCCCTTTATGTAAAAGCAAACACTAGAGACTCAAGAGTGGGGCCAGTTGGGGATATCTTTTTGGTATATGGTTGCTCTGCTCCACAGAACTGTTGCTTGGGGAAGTGTGGCTGGAAAGCTGTCTCAGTAGCTGAAAGGGACTTGGGGGGCTGTAATAGACAAGCAACTGAATATGAGCAAGCAGTGTGCCCAGGTGGCCAAGAAAGCCAATAGCATCCTGGCTTGTATTAAAAAGGCTGTGTCCATCAGGAGTAGGGAGATGATTGTTCTCTTGCGCTCTGCTCTGGTGAGGCCACACTTTGAGTACTGTGTTCAGTTTTGGGCACATTCCTTATTGCTAGAAGGATATGGAGGTGCTGGAGCAAGTGCAGAGGAGGGCAACAAAGCTGGGGGCGGGCCTGGAGAATTAAATCTTAGGAGGAGCAGCTGAAGGAGCTGGGGCTGTTTAGTTTGGGGAAGAGGCAGCGGAGGGGAGACCTCATCGCTGGACTGTGTGGAGAGGCTGCTGCTGGTCTCTCCTCACAGAGAATGAGTGACAGAACAAGAGGAAATGGCTTCAACATGCAACTGGGTAGGTTTAGACTGGACAACAGGAAAAACATTTTCACAGCAAGAGTGGCCAGGCATTGGAATGGGCTGCCCAGGGAGGTTGCTGAGTCACCAACCCTGGATATGTTTAAAAGTCATTTGGATGTGGTGCTTGGGGATATATGGCTTAGGGTGAACCTTACAGAGTAATTGGTTGGACTTGGTGATCCTGAGGGTCTTTTCCAACCGGAATGTTTCTGTGATTCTGTATGTGGTTAACTGTCTCAGTAGAAACTAAAAGCTAGGAGTAGATCTAACTAGCATTAAAATGGATGTTTTGATGTAAACCCCATGCATTAGGTTTGTTCACTAATAACCTAGTCAGTAGGAATCTCATTTGAGTTCCCACCAATTTTGTCCTGCCTTTATTTCCTTGGAGCAGGAAATATTCCTATCTCTTAATGGAAAATTAGTAGCACGTGATTTTTCTTGAGCCACAATGCTATGACTATTAGCTGTCTAGTAAAATCAAGTAACTTTAATTTTATGCTAATTTATGATAATTTTTGGCATCTTTAAATGTTAATTTACCCTAAAAATGAAGAATCTGTCACTTAAAATGCATCACATGTCTCCTTGTAATGACTGATCTTAAGGAGCTGGTTATAAATTCACCTTACAACTAGTTTAGTATGGATGATTTCTTCTTTTAAGCATTTGGCATCCTGTAATGGCAACCCCTGCAGTGTCAAACCATCACAAGAGTAAATGCAGCTGGCTTGCTGCACAATCATGAATGACATTGCATTTAGTCATTAATAATTGAAGAAGCTTTGTGTAGTCCTTCTGGGTTCTGTATATAATTTATGGATCATAAAGTATTCAAAAATAGAGGGGAAAATAATTTTGTTGAGAAAAAGAGGTTGGCAAGAGGCTTTATTTGCTAATACCTGGGCCTTGAAAATACTGTATATAAGAGTTTTTGGAATGGCTGATGAATTTGCTGCCTTCTAAACACTGTCCTGTCACTGGCTCACAAAAGCCTGATTCATATTTCAGCAAGAGCATTTAGATGAATAGGAACTGTGTCACTGTTTACCGTTCTTATATTTTCCATCTTGCAGCCTTACCTTTCAGAAACTGATAATGCTCTGCTGTTTCTGTAAAGAAACCATGCATGAGAGACACTCCCTGGAACCTAAAGCATTTTCCATTTTTTAAGTACAAAAGCAGTAATACTCTGGACTTGCCACTGTACCATTCCTCTTAAGAGATATCTATGTTCAGCGCATGCATTTAAGAAAAGCTTTTAATCCAATACTGCTGTGCATGTGCAAAAGCACCCTAGTGGTACCCTGAAGATGGCAAAGCTAGATTTTAAAGCAATTTATCATGTGATAGTTGAAACAGTCTTGCTTGGAAGGGTTTTAACTGCTACAGGCGTTCAAGGCTGGTGGACTGGCAGGTGATTATGATGATGCCTTTACTCAGTGATGAGCAGAGTCTTCTTTTTTTCAGCAGGAGTTAAGCACTCCACAGAGTCAATCCTTTCTTTAACAGATCTGCAAGCTTTGTATTCTGTCTTGTAAAGTCTGTGGCAGTGCTCTAATACTTTGCAGTGCAGGAAGGAACAGTGTTGGTTTGTAAACACTTGCTGCAGTTGTTCCCACAGCACCAAGTGCTGTAAAACCAAAGGGGGAAATGACAAGTTCTAGAGCAAAACCACACCTCTTTTTGGTTTTGAACATGTATTATTTTGTTGGCAGCTGGTGGCTTTAACACTGCAGTGCTTTTAAGGTTATTCAAAAACTGAACACAATCAAACTCCGGACACAGGATTTCATCCTTTGTTGCTTGTTCTATTGGAGGGAGTCCTTAGGAGGAAGATGTGTTACTCTGAAGTGAAGCATTCCTTACGCTTAAAAGACTGAGGCTGGAGAAGAGTCATTGAAAGGGGGCAAAGAACTACTCCAGAAAGCTAGTGTCTCTTTCCCACAGTTTTGAGAGTATCATTTGATATGGAAATAGGGAGAGGAGATTTAGGCAACTTTATCAGAGTGTACTTACCATCCAGTAGAAAAAAGAAATGTGGGTTCTCTTCTTTCTGACTGTTTTTGCAAGTGTAAACTATAACTTGAAATGTAAATCGAGACTTTTCAGACATCATTTATTTGTAACCATCCCCTACTTGCTCTTGCCTCTCGTACTGTTATGTGTCTTTTGGCTTATTTTACCTGTGGAGTCCAATCCACAAACATTTTGAGTCAAACTTTGAAAGCAGCTTGCATGGACATTACTTTGATAGTCATCATTTTAGATTGTCTGTCAGTTGACTTTTGGAGTGAAGCAAGATCACATCTCTATTGCTTCTAAGACCCTTTTGGTTTGTTTTTACAGGAACGGAATAACAAACTGCCGGATGCGGACAGAAAGTGAGCAGTGCTGTGGCTCTCCAGTTGTTAGCGGTGACCCAAAGGAGGATCACAACTACAGCAGTGCCAAATCTTCCAACCACAGGAGCACATCACCTGCTAGTGACTCCATTTCCTCTTCCTCTGCTGACGACCAGTATGAATTTGCAACTAAAGGTAGCCAAGACAGCAGTGAAGGAAGTGATGTTAGCTTCCAGTTAGTTCTGGAAGAGAGCCATAGTGAAACAGAGGAGGAGGACAAAAGGCAAAATCGGAAGGAGACCAAGGATTCCTTAGCTGACAGTGGGTACGCATCCCAGCATAAGAAAAGGCAACATTTAATGAAGGGGAAAAAAGTACCGAGTGACACACTGCCTCTTAAAAAGAGACGTACAGAAAAGCCCCCTGAGAGTGATGATGAGGAGATGAAAGAAGCAGCAGGATCTCTCCTGCATTTAGCAGGAATTCGATCCTGTTTGAATAACATCACCAATCGGACGGCAAAGGGGCAGAAAGAGCAAAAGGAAACCACAAAAAATTAGAACAAATCAATGATTTGTTTGAACTTAAAAGTTTTGTTTCAGCACGTCAGGTGAATTCTAATGATTTGTGGCAATATCAGCAATTTATTCCTTTTTGGTTTTCTTTTGTTTCTTTTCTTTTCTTTCTTTTTTTTTCTTTTTTTTTTGACCCTTAAGATTTTTATTTTTAAAGGAGATTGAAGCCATAGAACTCATACTGACATTCAGCTAATTTACAAAAGCTTTTCATTACCTGAAGACAAAAGCTAACAACAACAACAAAAAAAAAGCCACCAAAATCGCCATTGCTTTCTCCAGCCTGTCAAAAATGCATGGTTGAGTACACAGTGACATCAACATTAATGTGATGGGAGTAAAATTCGGCACTTTGAAATCTCTCTTGTACTAGAAGAGCTGTGCAGAATTTGGTAACTGCTTAGGCCTGACCCTTAAGAAATTGTTTTGATGATTGGGTTAGAAGTGAATGTGAATTAAAGAGGTTTGGGGGAAAGAGGAGGCATGTACTTCTCAACACCAAACCAAGAACCCATCTAGTGGCACCTGGATACTTTGTGCCATAGAAGTCTTTGGAGAGCCACTGGTGGCAGCTGTGCAAAGCGTAATGCACTTTGTGCTTCACATACTCCATGTGGCTCGTAATGTGAAGACTTAGAGGAAATCTGAACTATGTATGCAATGGGTTTCGGTGAAATAACAAGAACTGGGAGGGGAGTCACTGTTAGTAGCATCATTAATCATAGAATTCTGTCTTCTGCATTCAATGAAAACAATGTTCAAAAAGCCATAAGCCCGAAGATTGGCACTGCGTGCAAAAAATAATAGTCATAGGGAAAAACAAGCTATGTCTTCTAAACTGCCTGAGTGAAAAGCAATCAAGTGTAAGAAATTACCGTAGAGCTTAAAGAAGGAAATTCATCAGAATCTTTTTCTGTGGATCAAATTCTTAATCTAACTGGGGAAACAAAGCTACAAAACCTGCCATTAGGAATAAATACAAAAATGAAAGGAAAGCCTATTGGTGAACAGTAAAATTGAGAAGTTCAACAAAAGAGCTCCTGTGCTGCCCTCAGAAATGAGAGTGCAGTTGCCATCAGTCAGGATTCATCTGTGCAGCAATGAGAGCAGATTCTCAGACTGAACCAGTGTAGCCAGCAGAAGAGATTTGATCCGCATGGCATGGATTCCTTTTGGGAGGGGGTGAATACAGGAAAGCAAACAAATTTTTTAATTCAAAGATTACAAAGTTCTTGTAAGGTAAATAATGTATTTAGCATGAAGCATGAATTATTTTCATATAAATATAGAAAATAGAGAAAAAGGCTATGCCTCTAATTTTTAAGCCCTTAGGCTTAGCGTTTTTTTGGGGGGGTTATTTTTGGGTTTTTTGTTTGTTTGTTTTGGGTTTTTTGTTTGTTTGTTTTGGTTCTTTTTTTGTTGTTGAGGTTTGGTTTTTTTTTTGAAGCAAGTGTTTAAGGTTTAACCTTCTTCAGGGACAAACACTGACTGTTGGGGAACTTCCTCTGCAATATTGAAAAAATAAAATCTTCGTGCTCTGGTAGGGCTTGGATGGTTGAATTATACTGCCTTGTCTGCACATTCAGCCCCCCTCTCCCTACTTCTGTTTTAAAAAAGAAGAAAAAAAGTAAAATTGTGTCCTTTCTTCGTCTGTACATGTGTAACATGACGCAATAATTTGAGGGCAAATTTAGTAGTGAGTGTGTATGACAGAATCAGGAGAATAATGGGAGGTTAATTGAGGTAAATGATCTGATTTGATTCAGGAATAAGTAGACAAGAAAATAGCTTTGCTAATTTTCCAGGAGAAAACAAAGTTAGTAAAGAGCCTTACTTGTGGTGTCCAGAGGAACAAACAGTGCTCCAGAGAGACGTTCAGGTACAGTGCTACTCTCCTGGTGATGACCACTATTAGATAGGAGATCCTGGCAGCAGAGGGAAGCTGTGAAATAAATGAGACAGTCTCTCTCACCTTGATTCATGAATTTGGCATGAAAAGTTCTACACTTAGAATATCTGAGAGGCAAAAAGAAAATCCCAGGAACCAAGCAGTTAACAGAACAAAACAGTGTTTCTTAAATAAACTACAAGTCTGTAATTGTCCCTAACAGCTGTTTAAGGCAGTAGTTTCACCAAGACAGATCTAGTTTATGAAGAGTGAGCTAGAAAAGGGTTCAACTTCCCACTCAGTGAGGTGAAATAAAAATTTCAGTTAGAGATGCCTGTGATGGTTTACCTTTGGTTAGGAAGCAGGAGGACTGGAGAGTGGGTCGTTGTGGACCTATTCATGTGCTCCAGAAGCACTTCACTATGTAAAGAATAGGTCCACAGTAAGGGCAGCACAGCAGAACAGTGTCTGCTCTCCCAGTGTGACCTGGGATCCATGAGCTGCCTGACAAATGCCACAGCCCAGCACAACTGCCAGCTATGCAGATAAGGAAGGAGAGCGCCAAGGATGGTGCAGGGAACAGCTCTGCACTTCCCTTCATTTGCTGGGACCGATGCATGCAACATTAGTTAAGAGGGAGTATATGGTTACTAGCCTTTGTTGGCTGCCTGAAGCCCTTAGGGTACAGGTAGTGAAAGCAGGAAGAGCCAGTCCCTTGGCTGTGTAGCACAGGGATGAGCGAGTCATAGCTCTTCCCTTGTGTGTTTGGACTGGGATAATGAGCTTCTTCCCAGACCCACACTCCCTCCAGCCAGAGTTTACAGGCAATGAAGCACACAACCCCTGCACAAAAACACTTGGTCCTCCTTCTTTTTCTGAACTTTGAGAAGAATCATTCAAAATATAAAGTACTATAGTGTTAGCTTGCCACCACCTTTGCATGGTTGTACCAGCTTGAGAGTGGTTTAGTATTTACTCAAAAAGCTGCATTGAAAAGTCAAATTTAGTGACAGAAAATAGGCTCAAACCATGGCTCAGCCATCTCTCACCCAGACAAATTATGTGGTTGTGTGCCAGTGACCCTGTCCACAGATGGGACGCTAATTCTGGACCAGCCTCACTGGAACAATTGCAGTGTGCCACTGCACACAAGATGGATGGCTGCTTAACAAGTACCATTCAGTACTGTGGACTCTTGGTGGCTAAATATATATGTACCACTGGTATATTTACTCACCTTAGAAAACAGCCATTTTGCATAAAGATCTAATTAGGCAAGTTAACTATCTCTATCTATCTATAAATAGTATCTAAGACTTCAACAACTCCTTTACATAATTGCTGGTAAAACCTAAAATGTTGGCAAGCATCTATTTTCATGTAAACTTTGTTGCTCCTGGTCTGGCCTGACAAGGAGGTGTGCAGTGGAATTTGGGAAGTTACACAGAGGAACCAGCAGTTCAATTGAGGGCTAATGCCATGGCCAGATTATTTCTGGAATTTAAAAACAACTTGTCCTTCCTGACCCTTACTCTAACTATAGAGGAGAATTACCTGATGTTGACTTGCATGAAGGATTTAGGAGTCAGGTTTCGAACCCTTTTTTTGCCTGTCTGATGATGGCAGCTTTGTCAGAACTGGTTCTCTTCCATCAGAGAACTTCTCACTTCTCTTTTGTAAGAATTGAGACTGATTTGTTTTCCAGATGACAGCGTCAGCTTTTGAATTCAGTTGTTTCTGCTTCGACTGAATCATGCCAAACCAGAGTGGTAATTGCACTGTATTATGAGCTCTCTCACTTGCCAGATATAAGGTGGCATGGTTTTGCTTGTTTGCTTTCCTTACTAAGCCATTTTGGGGTGAGAAGTTGTCAAATCTTGTCACTTTCTGTTTCCCTCACTTTATCAGTATTGCCAAATTAGCATTTCTTCAGCGGAGGCTAGGGGAATCCCGGCAGGTTAGCAAGTGTTCAGTGTTGAGTCTCACATAGCTGTGAATTGTAAGGACTGCTGGGTTCTATTGGAATATACCTTCTGCAAGAAGCTCTTGCAGGCCAGAGCTAAATGCCACAAGCGGTTGTCACTGGTGTCTGCAGGGAAGGTGAAACCTGCCAGTCACGCTTGCATTTTGATGCAGATTTTGCCTGCATTTGAAAAGTTCAAGCACAGATCTTGAGCAGCTTTAATGCAATGTATCACCCCATGTTTCTGAAAGCAGTCTGTTTCTGATCTTCTAGCAAAACCAGCAGTAGCACTACCAAGATCACAGAGGGTTACAGCTGAAAAGGCTGATGTTGGGACTAAAGAACTGTCCTCCGGCTGTGTTCTCTTCTCTCGCGCAATTCAGCTGAGGTCCTTATTCTAGCTCCTCTCTTACCTTAATGGGAGAAGGGAATCCTAAAGGAGGTGCATTGGATCCCAATGTTTGATTGAATTGCTTTGTACCTTCAGAAAAAAAGACAGAGAAATTCTGAGGGCTGCATTCTTCACTGGAGTGAGGTAGAGTTTCATCAACACAGATTAGCAGAGACTGTAATCCTGAATTGTACACAGTTGGCACCAGGGATAAAAGTGATCAGAACTACTTTTTTTTTCCCCAGCATCTTGGTAGCTGTGGTTGATTTTTGACTGAGATTTTGCCTCCAAAATCTAGATATAAAGATGTAGACAGGCAGTGTCTGAGCTGTTCTAAAAGCTGAGGGCGTCTCATCTCCTTTGCAGTCAGTGGAGGTACAGACTACCAAGTGCTCCTGGAAATGTTTGACATTCGCTATTATTACCAATTTTCCTTGGATTTGACCATAGGCATTTTTGAAGACATTACTCTCCCATGCTGCAGGATCAGAATAAAACTATTGAGAAAGTGAATTTCCAATTTCAGATGCAAACTTACTTCACGTCATGGAGAATGCAAACCCAGGTCCTTCAGGTGTGTCAGTACCACCTGAGTAGCTCATTGGCATACCTTAAATAACTATTTGGAAACATTTTCTTGACTTTGCCAACAAAAGAGCATTGAAACCACACATCCTCCTGGTTGTAACAGAGTATCAGTGTTGACTGTCTGACCAGTTAAGTTTTAGTAGTGTTCTTCACAGCCCTCCAGTAATATATCAAACACTGTTATGCACATAAGGCAGCACTGTGATCTAATTTAAATAATACTTTTTTATTATTTATACTACTCTATGTAATATACATCAACACTTTGCTATATAACCTAAGTGATAACCCTCTTCTTAGTTATCTGCCAAACTCTTGACTTTCTGTTTGGTTTATATTGCAGTTAGCACAGTTACCAAGTTGTAATGATGTCTCTTTTCCTTCGAAATGGGATGTGTAAGTCAAACTATACATTTTGTGTGTTTCTGTTTTGAGCTGGAGTCTGTAAGATTTACACAAAACATTCAGTGTTCTGTATAAATCTGCATACGTTTGTGAATTCATCTGTTAATCCCCTTTTCATTGATGGTGGTTTACTAGGGGTTATTTTTGTTACTTTAATTTTAGTACTGGTTATTCTTGAATTAAGCAGAGACTTGTCAGCTGGGTTGCTTTATCTTTGATCATGTACATGACCTTATAATTCTTCCACAGTTCAGCAAACAAGTACTAGCTTCACTGACCAAAAAAAAAGAGTCTCAACCTAATGTGTCTATGGTGCTGTATTTTGCTGGTGTACATTTAAAACCAGAAATGATTTAAAGGTCACTTTTGAGTTGTACTAACAAATAGCCTTTCCTGGTTTGGGGAGTTTGGTTTTTGTTTTAGTATTGAAACAAGGTCTATTTATCTGAAGCTATATAATGTTTTTTCTACTGTATCACATTTCCTTTGCAAAGAGGAGGAAATCAACCCAGTGTAACATCCTTTCACGATCAGGGTGGGGAGGGGTGTCACTTGTTTGGGTTTTTTTTTGAGTTGATTTCATTGGGCTTTGGGTCAGGCCAGAAGTTAGAAGAGGTCATCAGCAGAGGGTTTAAGGGATACATGACAACTTGTGCTGGTCCTTAGTGCTGGAGGAGATTTTACTGGATTCTAAAATTACATGCTGATAGTCCAGAAATAGGAATGGTTTTCATTTGTTTACTCTGGCCTGAAATCCCCAAACTTCTTTTTTTTGTTCAGATGACATTGAACTCAAGTACATCTTTCAGTTGCTAGAGCATTGTGCGTTTCCTGAGTACGTGTGTGGGACAGCAATTTAAAGTCATACCTGTATTCGATAACCAGTTCCACGCCTGCATCATTCACACTCACTACTTAAAACTGCCATGGTGTAAAATGTCGGGGGGAATGATTTGTGTGTGTATGAAAAGCATTATGGACTTGTACATTTTTTTTTATACTCTGCTCTGTAATTTCTGAAATATTTTGTTTTATGGAAAAGAGAAAAAAAAAAAGTGATAAAGCAATCAAAAGACCAAGAGATTTAGTATGGATGCTTAAGGGTCACAGGACCTTAACTGGCCAATAAGTTAATTCAGTACAGTGATAAGCCAGTTGTTTTGCTGTACTTGGTATCTGAAACTGCCAGTTTCATCAATATTAAAACACAAACTGTGACGAGGAATGAACAGTGATGTTAAGTTGTATTTGTGTTTACCTAAATGAGCAGTCCGAAGGCAAGTGCAATCAACTGATCTTTAGGAAATATAAAAATGTTGATTTAGAGGCATACTTGCATTTTACATTTTCTTGATGTGTAATCATATTGCCAAAGACAAACTATTTCATCAATTATTATTGTAAATAACACTTTCCCAAAACCTACCATAAAGTTTCTGTGATGTATTGTCTTCCAGTTGCAATAAAAATTACTGAGTTGCATCAATTGAACAACTGTAGTTGTGTGAGTATTGGCTTCAGAATATGCCCAGGTACTACAGAGGAACAATAGTCTCTTTTTTTTCCTTCACAGTATCACCAAGGTTGGAAGAGACCTCATAGATCATCAAGTCCAACCCTTTACCACAGAGCTCAAGGCTAGACCATGGCACCAAGTGCCACCTCCAATCCTGCCTTGAACAGCCCCAGGGATGGCGACTCCACCACCTCCCCGGGCAGCCCATTCCTGTGTCCAATGACTCTCTCAGTGAAGAACTTTCTCCTCACCTCCAGCCTAAATTTTCCCTGGCGTAGCTTGAGGCTGTGCCCTCTCGTTCTGGTGCTGGCCACCTGAGAGAAGAGAGCAACCTCCTCCTGGCTACAACCACCCCTCAGGTAGTTGTAGACAGCAGTAAGGTCTCCCCTGAGCCTCAAATTACTTCTTTCATTACTGAACAGTTCTGGTCCTCGTGGGATGTTACCTTGTCTTCACGGCAGCATGTATCTGCACTTGTTAATTTGCTGTTGTGCAAATGCCTAAACATACTCAGCTGCTGTTAAGTTAGGGCCTCTGTATTGTAAAGTAATGATCTATCATGAATGTTAATTTCTAGATTAATAGTTTTATTATTAACATTCAAAATTCAGGGAAATTCCCTAAGATTCTTTGGATTTTTGGTCGACAGGAAGTAACTGCACTGAATTAAACAGTTTAAACAATCAGAACTTGGAAAATAGGAATGTGAGAACAGGAAGAATTGTAGCTACACTCTTGGCATGAACTCCAGCATGTGTACTCAGCAATGCTTTTGGTCTCTGAGTAAGTCTCCTGTACCAAAGATGCTTTTAAATGCACGATAATGATCCTGAGGTAAAATACAAAGTATTCCAGGCAGAGGAAGAAGAGCTGAGTTGCCGCTAAGCTGGCAGGTGTGAGCTGCATACAGGTGGCCGCCTTGATTTCCAGTTAATGAGCCGTGAATGAGGGAAGGCAGAGGGGCTCAGCTTAGAAAGGCTGAATGCAGAAAGGCACAGTTTCTAAATCACCCCTTTAAATACTTCAGTTTGAAAATCAAACTGGCCAATAGGCACTAGCACCACTGTTCTGGTCAATTAATTCAAAGCTTTGTGCCCTGTTTGACCACACAGGCACATTGAGGGGCAGCACAAGACACCTTACAGGTGGTGCTAGGCCCCCAGCCCTCAAAGCTTTGCTCATCTGACTCAACTTCCCAGACTTGCAACAGGAGGAGGAGAGCAAGGGCTAAACGGCCTGGCAGGCTTTATGCCCTACCAGGACAGCCTCGTATTCCTTTCCCGTCAGATTTGCAGCCTGTAAAGAAAGCTGATTTGGGAATTGTATCTTCTGTTTTAATGAGGGCAAATCAGAAGAGATTCAGTATGAAGTTGTCTATAAAGGTACATCTAGTGTCCTGGAAAGTGTTGCTTTCTAATCTCTGCATCAACCCTCCCTAGTTTTTTTTCTGGCTTCTGTAAGCACCAGAAGTCAAAATTGTTTCACCATCTTACTCCTATACCTTGCAGGATGAAGGGACTGTTTGCAGGAGGAAATCCTGTGGAGCCAAGAGTTTCAAAGCTAGGTCACTCAACTTACTCAATGTGTACCCACCTAGGAAGTAGCCTGTTCTTCAGATCCTTCATGCCTTCCATGGTTACCTTGGACTGTTGCAGAAATCAGTAATGGTCTTTGTTCACCAATGCTAAAATCAGCCTGTTCAGACTTCTTTCAATAGATGGAGCAATCCAATCTGCCTGGAATAAAAGAAACAAGGCAAAAATCATCTATTCAGAGAGTGGATAAGAAAGCCTCATAGCTTTCTCCAGTTAAACTAAATAGTACAATCTTGCAAATAAAAACATGATTTGAAAGTGTTTTGTGAACAGCTCTATGCATTTATAGGTTAAACTTTTTAAAAAACTGAGAAGAAAAAGGCTCCCCTGGTGATCAGTCTTACACATCCTTTCCACTCCTGGTTTGAGATGCTGCTGAAGCAGGGGAGTATTTTCTCAGTTGTGTACTGACAATGTACAGCTGCTGAAGCTGGAACTCCAGTTGATCCAGAGCTATCAAAAGTGTTGCCCTCACTTGTTCTGATACCATCTTGAGTGGTTTGTACTGGAGACCACTACAGTAGGCATTTGTGGAAGAAGGTGAATGCCAACAGGTCCTAGGGTGAGTGGAGTAGAAGCAGCAAATCTCCAAAGTACAAAGAAAGGAGCATTAAAATGTCAATATCTGACTAGTAGAAGCAGCAAATCTCCAAGGTACAAAGAAAAGAGCATAAAAATGTATTGTCTGGAAAAGTTTGTTTGTAACCTAACCTCAGCTATGTAGACAAGATGAGAGGAGACTGGTGAGAAGGAAAACAACACTTAGCTGCTCTGGACCAGCTTCCTCTAATGGAGCACCACCCCCCCCAATCCACTGCTAGTTAAGCAAGTATCACACAACAAGGTCTGTGGATGGATCCATAGAGACATGTAGAGGAGGGAGAAACCTGCAGACTCTACAGAAAATGTTCTAGTCTTTACATGCAAACAGCAAGCCTGCCAAGAGACTAGTCTTGGACTTGTCTCAGTGTGGGGCATGATCATAGAACCAACCAGGTTGGAAGAGAACTCAAAAATCATCCAGTCTGTCACCCAGCCCTAGCCAGTCAACTAGACCATGGCACTAAGTGCCTCATCCAGGCTTTTCTTGAACACCTCCAGGGACGGAGACTCCACCACCTCCCTGAGCAGCCCATTCCAATGGCAAATCACTCTCTCTGGGAAGAACATAATCCTAATATCTATCCTATACCTCCCCCAACACAGCTTGAGACTGTGTCCCCTTGTTCTGTTGCTGATTGGGTGGGAGAGGAGACCAACTCCCACCTGGCTTGCAACCTTCTTTCAGGTCACCCCTGAGCCTCCTCTTCTCCAGACTAAATGACCCCAGCTCTCTCAGCCTGTCCTCCTAGGGCTTGTGATGTGAGGGCCTCAAAACCACCTAGTCCAGGCATGCTATTTCAATCCGAGTTCTGCTACAGGCTTTTTGTGCAGCCTTGCCATGGGTTTGTCATATGCAAACCAGCTCAAAGTTGCATGATCTACTTCATTGCAAGTTAACACAGACTGCTGATCACTCAGGTGTTTAGAATGGACTCAGCCAACCACTTGAGAAACACCTCTCCTACCTCCCCTCTCCAGTCTCAGCACCCATATTTCCACTCCAGCAAATACCCCTGGCAAGCTGTTGGGCAGCATGTTGTAATGTTTGTGCTAGCTCTTTCTCCTGCTCATTAGCTCTTCTGGTTGGTCTGCTGCTTTATGCATATTAGATTCCTCTCCTACTCTCTTCAGGGATGTTCCTGCTCTGGCATGGGTGGCCCTCAGGCTGCAGACACTTGAGGACATTCCTGCCTTGGTCCAGGTGGACAATAGGCTACAGTTCCTTAGGGGCACACCGACCCCTTTAGACAGAGTAGGTCTCCAGCAGCCTACAATTTGCTGGTTCCTTACATTAACTACACATGAGGAGGAGAAACCCCCCTACTCCTCTGCCCACAATGGTGGCACCTAATCGGTTCCTCCCTCAGCTGGCTGAAGTCAGCTGTGACTATCTCAAAGTCATGCCCTGTGGGCTCCCATCAGGATGTGCTGCTCCCCTACTTGGCCTGTGCAGCACATCACTGCCTCAGCTGTGGTGGTGATGGTGCTTGGCCCACTCAGGACCTGTCCTGTCCCTGAGAAATCCTAGAGGTACTCACCAGGGCTGTACTCCAGAATGGAACCCTCAGGCATGCTGGGGCAGCTGCCTTTGTGCATCTCCTCCTAAGTACTCTCCAGGTAAAGCATGCTGACAGGGCACCTGACTCCTGACCATGTAGAACCAGATGTGGCTGGGAATGTGTGGTGGGGATATACCAGTGTGCAGCACAGAGCTTGTCTAGGATTGAGCTTTTTGCGTTGCAGATTTTAACTACAGAAGTTCAAGCAGCTCCAGTTGCACAGGCAGGGTGCTTCCCACTAAGACTGCTGAGCTACCACACATCCCCATCTGGAGTCTCCTTGCGGAAGTTCAGCCCTCGCCTAGTCAGGGCACTCAGGGGAAAGCACGGGTCCCCAGGCTCCCCCAGCTTGCATGCAGGAGTAGGTACTTACGGGTGCCGTGCACAAAATGAGTATGCACTAAGTACCTAGAGCTAGCTGGCTTCCTTTCTTCACACAACATCTGTTCTCATGGGCTCCCCTGTGAAGAGGGTGCCTTTGACCCTTCTGCTGGCATTTGCCGAGTCTGGTGAAGTTGCCTAGAAAGAAAGAAGAGAACATAAATAACAACAAAAGGCTTTGTTCTGTGTACTGCAAATCCTCTGTTATGACAGGAAATTATTTCTGTGAGGTCTGTTTCTTAAAGAAACGTTATAAAGCAATTAATCTTCAGCTTTAACACAGTGTGGCGCTTTGAGTGGGCACATTCAACCCACACAAGATAATTAAAGAGTTTTGAAACTTCATCATAAAATACAGATGATTAACAGTGGTAAGAAACTCCATGGAAAACACTCCACAGCAAACATCTGTCAAAATTAATAACATACACACACACTGCTCTTAATCTTATGCTGTTTGACATAATTTTGATTGCCTATAAATCTGCAGGTTTTGTTTGTGTTTCTCTTCACATTTAGGATTGGTTGCCACTTTCTATCTGATCAGCAGTGCTGCCATTCACCGTGGTGGAAGACGTCAGGTGATGATTGTGTACATACAGCAATCTGAGCATGACAGTGCAGGAGACTGTAAACACAGTATTTCAACATGTCTGCTTATCATAAGCAATATTCTCTCCAGGTCTTTAATGACAATCAATTTCTAGAGGCTTTTCCCACATAACTGTTGTTGAAAGCAACAGCACCTTTTTTCTTTGGTAGCTTGGTCCTGCTGTGGGGACACAACTTCTCGCTAACTGCCTGTTTGCCATCAGTTAGACAATCCTCAAAGATCCTGATGACATTCTTCTCCTGCTTTGCTAAATGAATGTTAGTACCTTAACAAACAGGAAGAAACCACTTCTGCCAGAAGCACTTCAGGGGTCAGAAGCTGTCCGTTAGGGACACCCTGTAACTCATCTCTGTGTTGTGGGATGATGCAGCAGATTCCTCCTGAGCCGACATTTCCAGACGTATGCAGCCAGCCTTAAAAATAAATGGCTTACTAGCAAAATATAACAGTATGTTGAGTTAGAATGACAACAAGAGAGGTTGATGACATAGCTGCTTTTCCCTTAATTAGGACAGGCAAACTGAGAGCCTTTTAAAATAACACAGTCTCTTCTCATTCCTTTGCAGCTTTGTTTTCACATTTCTAAAGCTTGGATCAGTCTGTGATGCAGGGACCTGATTTTAATCATCATCTTATATAATCCCTGCAATCATAGTAAAGAGCAGTGCTGCTCAGTGATTCAAAAATAGCTTTATTCTGCTATCAGCATACTAATTAATACACTTGCTCATTCCAACTTAGTTCATTCACCATCTCAGTTACAGAAGCCACGCTACCTGGGGTGTAATCAAACAGAACCGTCTTGGTGTATTCCAGTGTTGTAAGAAGCAGCTCATCAATCAGGAGGAGAGACCTGAACCCTGCTCCTGGCAGCCACCACCTGCTATCTCCTCCTGGCGCAGCAGTGGGGAGGAGCTGTGCCTACAGCGAAATCTAGCTGGTGATTCACCATGCAAAAAAGAAAAAAGGATTTGGGGAATATTGTCTAAAAGCCCTGCAAAGAGCATTCAGCCATTTTGAACTGCCGAGCTCTGCAAGCAAGGTAGGGGGGGAAGGGAATGAAAAGCTCCCACTGCCTGCTAAGGAGGAAAAGGGGATAGCATGGGAGGTTCATAGTGCTGCCTGAGGCATCCAGGAGCCACAGGGAAAGGCCTAGGAGAGAAGCTCTGGTTCTAACAGCTGTTTACAGGGACATGCTATGTTATGTCTGGACTCAATGATCTTAAGGTCTTTTCCAACTGGGCCATTCTATAACAAGCAGGTACTCGGCAGCTGATGTGGCTAAGTGTCTCTGCTAGCCCTTTTGTTTCTGAGGGACTTCTCCCTCATCACTTTTTGCCTACTCCAAAGCACCATGGCTGTGTGGTCCATGCCACCACTGCCACTGAGGCCCAGCTGCCTTCTGTATCTTCCTCACCCAGGTATCAAAGCTAAATATTTTAAAACTACCAACAGGGCTTTCCTGAACCTTAGTTAGATTAAATGCCATTACCTCCAGTGGGCCGGATGGAGATTGATGAATGCTGATGTGAGTGAGACCAAAATCACAGCCTTGAAACTATTCCACTTGTTAAATGATTCGGAAGAGAATCATCAATTGATTTCTGGGTACTGTGTCAGGATACACCTCTGCTGCTGAAAAGTCCTACCTCAAATCTCCTTTCTTCTTCACTATCCTTTTTCACTTCAGGCAACCAAACTATATCCTAGGTGGTGGCAGGGAGCCTCAAACACGAAATCTGGGTACTAAGTACCTTTCACATCTCTGTTTCTACAGCTATTTGCAGAGAGAGCCCTCTGACTTAACCCGGCATCTGACCACTCAGGTCTCACACAGGCACTGTTTGCCAGAGTAAGCTGCAGTGCAAACAAATGTGAAAACAGAAGACTGCTGGAATTTGGTGAACAAGAAGCCTAATTGCCTGGGCATTTAGTGCTCCTATGCAGACGGTAGCTGTTTGCTTGTCCTGCTGCTTGACCACTCCTTGAAATAAAGCTGCAGTAAAATTAACAGTCTGTGACAAAGTATGTAACTGGAAGCAAATCCCTCACCTCGGCCACGCTGCTGACACCTTCTCCATCAACAGTGCTTACAGCAACTGGAGTGATGGTACAGAAACCCTGGTCTGTAGGACAAGTCGTTGCTGAAGAAGTAAGGACATGAAGCCATGAACAGCTGGGCTGAGAAGCCTAGATTGGGTGGTCTGGTTTAGAGTTAAGTAGCAGGAGCAAATTGGAAAAAAAAAAGGAATTTTTAAAGCTCAATTATTTCCAAGAGTTGGGAGGGTTTTTTTTCAACCAATTCATCTCAAAACAGCAAAGTAATAACTTGTGCCTGGCTGTGTTAGCAAGGCAGAATTATAATTACTCCTGGTTCAGGGGCAGAATAAAAGATGATTTGCTCAAAGGCAGGCAAAGCCTGTATCCCTTCAAGTGCCTCCAGTTGTTTATTCACACAGACTGTAAATGCCACTAAAATACATGAGGACAACTGTCTGATGCTTATAGAAATAAAAAGACAAACATATTTCATTTTAGAGAGAAGAGTTGTTAGTAGAGAATACAGATTTTGAGAAACAATGAGACACTTGAAAGTGACTGCCAAGGAACGGGTGAGCTGCCATGAGGATTAGCCCCTCAGAAGTTTTTCACTGGGACATGGCCAGGGTTTGTTGGATGAGATTTAGCTCACTACTAATGTTAGTGTTAGGAGGGAGAAAAAGCCTGGTACAGCTCAGGCTGCAAAAGGAGCTGCCAAAGGGAAGCAGCATGTAGCCAAGACTGACATTTTTATGGGAGCCAGGGCTGGGATTCTAGAACAAAGCCTCAGCCCATACCTAGGCAGGGAGATAGCCAGAGCATGGAGCTGAGGTGTGAATGTGGATTCGATGGGGCTAAATCAGCTGAAAGAGTCCTGCCCTGACAACTTTTTCAACTGGGCCAGGAGGTTTTGATTGCCTCTCCTTACCAGTGAGTCTTAGTAGATCAATGGGTTTCATCTGCTGACAAATGAGCTCATGGAAAAGACCCCAGTCCCAGGCTCTGTGTTATCCAAGACATCTCACCGTCTGTCTGTCTTTGAACTGGAACTTTCAAACCGCATTTTTGGTCTCAGTCTTTGGCTGTTATGGAGGCAAATAGTGTGTAGATTTATTGCCTCTAAATACACAGTACATCCTGGCTGGGGTTTAGCCACCTCTGGAAATAGAGGCTCGTACTTTCTCTTGTATTGTGGCTCACACTTACCCAGAGTCTGAATGTTGAAGTTAGTTACATCTCCAGGGAGGCATGCAGGCGTTTTCCACTGCTAAGTGGTGAAGAAGATCTTCAGCCTGATGGAGCTAAACCCACTCAAGCTACTGGGGTGATAGGGTGTATAGGGTTAACACTCCTGGGGGAGTGACCCTGAACCTGACCCCAGGGGTCTTGGCCCCTCCTCAGGGGTGGGCCACACTCCAGGTGATGGTTAGCCCACTCCCACCACTTCCTGCGGTATAAAAGAGGAGCACTTCCTGCTCCTCGCTCTCTTGCTCGTTTCTCCTTTACCTGCGTTCATGATCACACACACACTGATACTGCATACCAGCCACGAGGCAGAGACACCATCACACTACTCGGGTTGTATCCATCCCTGTTTTGTATTTTGCTGTTTTCCCTTCCTTATCCTTTGTAAACTCCCCTACCTCCAATCCCTTTTTCTAAGTTATTGTTAAACTTTTCCTTTTTAACTTCCAAATCGAGTGAGATTGATTTATTGGGGTGTCCCTACCTTTTATCTCTCTCCCTGTCTTTTGGGGAAAGGAGGGGGAGGAGGGGAGGGCACTCTATAAACTCTATAAATTCTATAAATTGTCATTGGGTCTACCAAATTTATAAGAGTCTCTGGGAACTTGCATTTGAACCCAAGACATAGGGGACTGGTTAGTTGATGGGAACCCTGGGTGCACGTACAGAAGGCAGTTGGTGCCAAGTGAACAGGTCAGCATATCCCAGCTGCGCTGTGCTCTGAGCAGCAGATCTCAGTTAACTTGCAGGATCTGGACTGGCACCTCTATGTGGCATTGCTGTATAGACATCAGCAGGACTGCGTACCTGGAGCATTCATCGTCTTACACTGACAATCAGGGTCTGTGAGACACCTGAGCTAACTTCACACTTCACTCTCCATGGGGGACCTTTTGTGCTGGGTTAGTGGGCCAACAGGCCAGACAGCAGCTGCACTTGTCAAGGGAGACTTCTGCAAAAGGCCAGAAGTGCTTTCTGCAAAGAAGCTTCACATGGCAAAGGAAGGTTGCACTACTTTGTGTTACCTTCTAAGCAAACCATTGCACTTCTCACCTTGTGCTGTGCTTGGTTTTTAGTGTGGGGGTGGATGCTCCAGTACACATTCCTTTTGAGACATGAAAGTATCTTACCATGCTCATTTCACTCTTAGTGTGAGCTTTTCCTATATGTGAATTGTTGGCATACAGGAAGATGTTGTTGACATGAGCACACAATAGCTCCAAACTGAGTCTTGCTGAAACAACTAAAAGCAAATGTTTGTCTTGCACAATCAGATTTAATGTCAGGGCACTAACAGACCTTCAGTTCTGACCAGCCTCAGCCGGGGTCTTCACCTACCCCTGTGCCCATGGACCCAGGAGTTCCATTTCATTTCAGCCCTGGGCTGTCAGTCTTTGCCTGAGCTATGCTGTAGGAGTACCAGTCTCCAGCTCAGCTACAGCTATGCCTGTGTCTGGCCATGCACCGTGTTGGTCTACACCCTGAACAGCAGACTGACTTCCCACTTTGTCACTGTGGACCTGCCCAGCAATTACTGGGCTGCATCCAATCCTGGCTGCCATCACTGAACCTGACTCTGACCGGCTGATCAACTTCCCAGCTTGATTTCAAAGGTGCCACACAGGCATAAAGTTGCCTGATGAGATCTGGATTCTTGGTAGCACCTAGCTACTGTCTTGAGGTCTGCCTCACTCACCTTGCTCAGGTACTGTGCTACTGGGCCATGGTTGGAGAGGTCTCTGTCTCTTAGGGAGCAGTTTGCCTTCAGAACTTGCTGGCACTGAGGTGGAGTCAGGCCTCATGGTGCTCCTTAAAAGGCTGCAGGACTCTCAGGCATTACAGCTGGGACACACCATGACATGAAGCTAGCACATGATTTACTCACCTCATCTATTCAGTAAGCTGGAAAAACATAATTCATGTAAATTACTACTGCAAAAGGAGAAAAAAAATCATCTAAACATCTAAAAAAGTCCAACTGTAAATCTGAATGGATTATGTCTTCCGAACAATAGCATTGTTCCTAATCACCAGTGGCGGTATGGAAGTCACAGGTTTGCATTCCCCACAGCCCTGAAGGTGTTCCTCACGCATGCAAGGTATCTTTCCTAGTAGAGCAGATAATTTCTGAAGGTCACCTCCTGCCCACACAGTGCAGAGCTTCTGTGCAGCTGACAACAGGCAAGCTCCATTATCTGCTGGACCTGCACTCTTGCCAAGGATTCTGCAGAGGGCTGTCCACAATGCTGTCAGTGCACCACTAACTTATCTGTACTGTGCTGCCATAAAACAATTATTCCCTTTGCAAAGCATTCTCATGGGTGTTTTTTCATTTGGTGTGACCTTGCTTTGCCCTACACTTGAAGGAAATTTTAAATACAAATAAAACACACAGGTATAACTAACCCTGGAGGCAAAGCAAGGAAACAAAAGGAGCAAAACTAAACCTGTGGTCTCCCCAGTTACCTGACATACCTGCTGCATATTCTCAGGTGAAGGGAAGAAAAAATCCTGAGATTATTGTACTTTCTGTCATTTTTCAGGGATGATCTAATGGTCAGGCTAAAGTTCTCTTAACTATAGTAAAATTAATTGTCATTTTGTCAATACTGGCCCATGGGTTGTTATGGAGGAGTAACTGATGCAGTCTCAAGTTGTGCCAGGGAAAGTATAGGCTGGATGTTAGGAGGAAGTTCTACACAGAGAGAGTGATTGGCATTGGAATGGGCTGCCCAGGGAGGTGGTGGAGGCACCATCCCTGGAGGTCTTCAAGCAAAGCCTGGATGAGGCACTTGATGCCATGGTCTAGTTGACTGGATAGGGCTGGGGGATAGGTTGGACTGGATGATCTTGGAGGTCTCTTCCAACCTGGTTGATTCTATGATTACATTTTTACAACATTAAAATTTGTTATTAATTTTGATATTCAGAACTCCTGCCACCCCTGTTCACTAATTTTAATACTGTTTGTGCTAGTTTGAAGCAAGCTGGAATGTTTTGGTAACCGAACTAGATAACAGGCAGTGAAATGAAAACAATTGATGTCAACTTCTCTCACAGTCTCGCTGAGAGCTCTGGGAAGAAGAAAGACTTTTTCTCCATTTTGTTTCTCACTCTTGCTTTTGCCTTAGACCTGGTCACATCTCATTAACCCTGCTCCTACTAACCTTGCTCCCTAACCTCTTGGCTGCACCTCTTTCCTTCCTGAGAACTGGGGTAAGGTTGAGAGGGCCGGGGGGAGGTGTTGGGGTGGTTTGAGAGCCCCTCCTGGGGACTCAGGTTTCTGGGAGGGGAGTTGTGCTTTTGTATTGTTTATCCTTTGTATATTTCTGTATATAATTGTATATAACTGTATATATTGTAAATAGCTGCTTGTAAATTCTGCTAGCTGTAAATAAATTGCTTCATCTATATTCCCAGGGTCCGTCTGAGTTAGCTGGGGCAAATACAAAGTGTGGGGGGGCGGGGTAACCCCCAAACCATCACATTTTTTAATTGGCTTTCCCAACGTGGGGCTAGAGATTTTTGAGTGATTGGAAAATTAGCTCTGGGAATTAAGATGAAGCTAATCAAGCAGCTATTGTACTTGGTGGGGATTGCTGTGTGGCCTGTTTTCTGGTTTTTTGTGTACAAATGGATCAAAGATCAAATTGGTTATTTCTTGCTTCATGTAGTTTTTAAGAAGGCTAAAGTTAAGCTTTCAAATATGTTCTGGAGCTGGGGTGATTTTATTCTTGGTTATGCTGGTTTTAATATCTCTGAGAATATTACCAAGGATATTACAGGAGCTCTGGTCAATAATGTGACAATCAATGGAAATTCTGCTTTAAATATGGCTCTAATGAGAGTTATTCAGCCTAAGACAGGAATTCCAACTGTTTGCTTAGGGACATGCTCGTGTAAAACTGTTTTTCTTCTCACAGTTTTTAATATTTGCCTCATGATTTTAATATTCATATTAATTTTGGCATTATTGGTGAAAAATTCAAAACCAGCTTCTGTAAGAGCTAGGAAAAATTCTGTGTCTCAGAAGCAGTCTCTTTCACAGCAAAACAAGGGAACACAGTTATCGGCTTCCCCCTTGCCAGCCTCTGCCCCTCCTTCTCCAAGTGCTGGGAACACGGCCAATGTTCCCACCACTAACATAAACAATGACAGCAAAAACAACAACAATGGGCAGAGCTTAGCAGGAGCCCCAGGAGCACAGGCAGGTACTCAAAATCAGAATGTTCCTAGCAACAATCAAAACACCTCAGGGTTGGCAGGCATCCCAGGAGGACAGGCAAATAATAACACTGCTAATGCTGGTAACGCTAGCCCAGTCAGTCCAAATCCTAATGACACCAGCTCAGCCAATTCAAACCCCCAGCCAGCAGACCAGAACCAAAATCCTCCTGTTAAAAGCAAGGTAGAATTGAACTCACAAGCTCCAAGTCAGACCCCTAATAATTCAAATCCTCCAAGTCAGACGCCTAATGATTCAAACCCTCCAGGTCAGACCCCTAATGATTCAAATCCTTCAGGTCAGACCCCTAATGATTCAAATCCTCCAGCAGACACGTCCAAGTCTGTTGCTGCTCAGGCCCTTCTGGCACCTGCTAAGGCAAAAGCTAAGACAAAGAGTGGTTCGCAGGAGGATGTAAGACAGGGGACCTCTGGTGATCAGCAGCGAGAAGAGGAAGAGGAGGCAGTTAGTCTGCGAGACCTTGTGGATGTGCTGAGACAACAATACTCAAGTGAGAGGAGTGCTGTGAGGTTAGCTGCCAAGAGAGAGGATGGTTCCAATGAGTTTAGGAATGCTATGAGGAAGGTTCTGTTAGGCCCAGTACCACCAGATCAACAGGTGGAAGAGGAGGTGGAAGATGACATCCAGGGCTCCAAGGATCCACTCAGAGAGGTCAGGGAAGTTAGGAAGGAATACACAAGAGAATCAGGTGAGCCAATCCTAAGCTGGCTAGTGAGATGCCGTGGTATTGGTGCTAATGCTCTGCAGGTAGGAGACAAGTCTGCCAAGCAGCTGGGACCACTCACTAAGGAGAGTGGAGTGGACAAACACCTGGCAAGTCCTCTTGGTAGGGTTAGCTTGTGGACACGCCTTCTGTTGGCTGTGGCTATGAGATATCCTTCCCGAGATGATTTGCCATGGGCTGCCAAGAAGTGGAACACCGTTGAGCAGGGAATTAAGCTTCTGAAGGAGTTTGCTGTGAAGGAAGTGCTTTATGGAGATCATGGCACTCATGAGCCTGACAATATTCCTTTGGGAACAGGTCTCATGAAGAAGCTGATTAAGCTTGCTCCTTCATCCTATGCTAACATCTTGGCCAGTAAGTTCCTAGCAAGGAGTGATAATGGAAGGTCTTTCACTGTTGGTGAGTTCACTGATCAGCTCAGGCAGATTGAGGACAGCTTGTCACATTCTGGTTTAGTCTCTGCCATACAAACTATGACCACAGAGATTAAAGATACCATGAAAGAACTGAAGGAGGATCTTAAAACCTCAATTTCCAATCTGGTAAAGGATACTGTTCCTGCATCATCTGAATGGGTGCATGTTTCTGCCATCAGGAACAGACGCCCACCTCCTGCAAGGCAATTCCAGCCCAGGAGGAGACAAATTCCACCTAGACAGCAGCAATCACGCGCGTCACTGTGGATACTTCTGCGTGACACATACGGGGAGAACATGAACAAATGGGATGGTAAACCTACTTCAGCTCTTTCAAAGAGAGTCAGGGAACTGCAGAGTGGCAGAAACAGAGGCAGCAATGCCAGGAAAGTAGCTGTCACTTCTTCAGCTCCCGAGAGCAACTGCAATTGTTCCAACAGTTGCAGTTCCTCTCACAACAACACCAATCATTGTGTACACCCTACATGCCATGTTCAGCATTAGGGGTGCCCTGCCTCCAGCCAGGAGGAGGAAAGGGATTGTGGAGAGAACCGAATCTATTGGAATGTATTCATTAGGTGGCCTGGCAGTTCAAGAGTTCGGAAATACAGGGCTTTAGTTGACACAGGTGCTCAATGTACTTTATTGCCATCTAATTGCAAAGGGACAGAGTCCATTTCTATCTTTGGAATCACTGGTGGATCTCAAGAGTTAACTAAGATACAGGCTGAGATCAGTTTAACTGGTAAAGAGTGGAAGACACATACTATTGTAACTGGTCCTGATGCGCCTTGCATTTTGGGAATTGACTTTTTGAGACAAGGTTGTTTCAAAGATCCTAAGGGTCATAAATGGGCTTTTGGAATAGCATCTGTAGAGATTGAGGACGATAAATTGAAGTTGTCTATTAGACCTGAACTTTCTGATGAATCTGCAGTTGTGGGACATCATGACATAGAGGACCTGGAAGTGCCAATTGCAACTCAAACTGTTCATCATAGGCAGTACAGAACTAACCGTGACTCTTTGTTGCCCATTCATCAGCTGATTCGTCAATTGGAGAGTCAGGCTGTCATCGAGAAAGCTCATTCACCTTTCAACAGTCCCATCTGGCCTGTGCGTAAACCTAAGGGCGACTGGAGACTGACAGTTGACTTTCGTGCCCTCAACGAGGTGACGCCACCCATGAGTGCAGCTGTGCCGGACATGCTGGAACTCCAGCATGAGCTGGAATCGAAGGAGGCTAAGTGGTATGCAACCATAGACATTGCTAATGCTTTCTTCTCTATTCCCATAGCAAAGGAGTGCAGGCCTCAGTTTGCATTCACCTGGAGAGGAATCCAGTACCAGTTCAACCGTTTGCCTCAGGGGTGGAAACACAGCTCAACCATCTGTCACTCAGTCATCCACAATGCACTGGAGAAAGGTAAAGCTCCAGAGCACATCCAGTACATCGACGACATCATTGTGTGGGGCCAAACTGCTGAGGAAGTCTTTGAGAAAGGTAACAAAATCATTGACATTCTGTTGCAAGCAGGTTTTGCCATTAAGAGAGACAAGGTCAAAGGACCTGCCAAAGAAATTCAGTTTCTGGGAGTGCGGTGGCAGGATGGTCGCTGTTACATTCCTCAGGATGTGATTAACAAAGTCTCTACTATGGCAGTTCCCACCAGTAAGAAGGACACACTTTCTTTCCTTGGTGTGGTGGGATTTTGGAGACTACACATTCCTGGTTTCAGTCAGATTGTCAAACCTCTGCATGATGTGACTCGTAAGAGAAACAATTTCGAGTGGGGACCTGAACAACAAGCAGCCTTTGATCAGATCAAACGAGAAGTAGTCCATGCAGTGGGCTTGGGACCTGTGAGATCTGGTCCGGACATTAAAAACATTCTGTACACGGCTGCCAGTGACAATGGTCCAACTTGGAGTCTTTGGCAGAGAGCTCCAAATGAGACACGTGGACGTCCACTTGGTTTCTGGGGACGTTGCTACAGAGGTTCAGAGACAAATTACACTGCAACTGAGAAAGATATTCTAGCAGCCTATGAGGGAGTGAAAGCAGCTTCTGAAGTGACTGGAACTGAGTCACAATTGCTTTTAGCTCCTAGACTGCCAGTTCTTAACTGGATGTTCAAGGGCAAAGGTTCATCACCACATCATGCCACAGATGCAACTTGGTCTAAATGGATGGCTTTGATAACCCAACGAGCACGAATGGGTAATCTTGACCGACCTGGTCTGGTGGAGGTGATCACCAACTGGCCGGAAGGCACAGACTGTCCCAAACCTCCGGAGGAGAAAATAACTCGTGCTGAGGAAGCTCCTCCCTATGGTGATCTCTCTGATCAGGAAAAGAACTATGCTTTGTTCACAGATGGTTCCTGTCGTCTTGTTGGGAACAAGCAAATATGGAAGTCAGCGGTTTGGAGTCCAACCAGGAGAGTTACCGAAACGAAGGATGGCGAAGGAGAATCCAGTCAGTTTGCTGAGGTAAAAGCTGTTCAACTTGCTCTTGATATGGCTGAACATGAGAATTGGCCTATCCTTTACCTCTACACCGACTCGTGGATGGTAGCCAATGCTCTATGGGGTTGGCTAAAGGACTGGAAGAAGAATGGTTGGCAGAGGAAAGGAAAGCCTATTTGGTGTGCTGATCTATGGCAGGACATTGATGCACGGCTGGAGAGAACTCCAGTGAAGGTGCGGCACGTAGACGCGCACATGCCTAAGAGCAGAGCCACTGAGGAACATCAACATAACCAGCAGGCAGACCAAGCTGCTAAGATTGCTCAAGTTGACACTAACTCTGAACTTGACATTGACCTTGATTGGAAACACCAAGGTGAGCTGTTCTTAGCTCGGTGGGCCCATGACTCATCTGGACATCAAGGCAGAGATGGAACATACCGATGGGCTCGCGATAGGTCAATTGACTTGTCCATGGACGCTATCACCCAAGTCATCTATGACTGTGACATTTGTGCTGCTATTAAGCAGGCTAAGCGAATCAAGCCCTTATGGTATGGTGATAGATGGTCAAAGTACAAGTATGGTGTAGCCTGGCAGATTGACTACATCACTTTACCTCGATCACGTTCTGGCAAGCAGTATGTGCTAACGATGGTAGAAGCCAGCACTGGATGGTTGGAAACCTATCCAGTTCCACATGCTACTGCACGTAACACCATTGTTGGTTTGGAGAGACAGATCTTGTGCAGACATGGAACTCCAGAGAGAATCGAGTCAGACAATGGTACTCATTTCAAGAACAATCTTGTGAAAAACTGGGCCAAAGAGCATGGTATTGAATGGATCTACCACATACCCTACTATGCACCAGCTTCAGGGAAGATTGAGCGCTACAATGGTTTGCTGAAAACCACCCTAAAAGCCATGGGGGGTGGAACTCTGAAAAACTGGGACAAACATTTAGCACAAGCTACCTGGTTGGTAAATAGTAGAGGTTCAGTAAACAGAGCAGGACCTGCACAATCAGACTTGGTCCAAACAGTAGACGGTGATAAAGTTCCTGTTGTACGTGAGAAGAATCTGTTAGGGAAAACTGTTTGGGTATTTTCTCCTTCGGGCGAAGGGAAACCTGTCCGAGGGGTGGTTTCTGCTGAAGGTCCTGGTCACACCTACTGGGTAATGCAGGAGAATGGTGAAATTCAGTGTATTCCACAGAGAAATTTAACCTTAGCTGAGAGAGTTTAAATTCAAGCTGTTAGGAGTTTTCTGTTCTAGGTAACATCGGCGCCCAACACTGAGAGAATCTACGATAGAATCTACAGTACGTGAGCACGAACCCAACGTCATCTGGGAGTCCCTGTTCTGAGCTTTTGAATCACCTACATCTGATTGAAGTGTGAACTGAACTTGTATATATTGTTTTAGTGTAAATATTGGTTTAGATTAGATTGGATAATTCTCAGCAATACTCTGAGCGAAGTAGACAGGGGTGGATTGTGCTAGTTTGAAGCAAGCTGGAATGTTTTGGTAACCGAACTAGATAACAGGCAGTGAAATGAAAACAATTGATGTCAACTTCTCTCACAGTCTCGCTGAGAGCTCTGGGAAGAAGAAAGACTTTTTCTCCATTTTGTTTCTCACTCTTGCTTTTGCCTTAGACCTGGTCACATCTCATTAACCCTGCTCCTACTAACCTTGCTCCCTAACCTCTTGGCTGCACCTCTTTTCTTCCTGAGAACTGGGGTAAGGTTGAGAGGGCCGGGGGGAGGTGTTGGGGTGGTTTGAGAGCCCCTCCTGGGGACTCAGGTTTCTGGGAGGGGAGTTGTGCTTTTGTGTTGTTTATCCTTTGTATATTTCTGTATATAATTGTATATAACTGTATATATTGTAAATAGCTGCTTGTAAATTCTGCTAGCTGTAAATAAATTGCTTCATCTATATTCCCAGGGTCCCTCTGAGTTAGCTGGGGCAAATACAAAGTGTGGGAGGGGCGGGGTAACCCCCAAACCATCACACTGTTTTTTTGCACAGTCATGGAAACATTTAGAGGAATAACTGCATCTAGCAATAGCTAGCAAAATTATATAAACATTAATTGAACTGGAAGAGAAGGCTCCTGCAGTCAGTTGATGCTGCTTGCCCACTAGATGGACTCAAGGAGCTCCTTTTTCTTATGGCAGCAGGTTGAATTACAAGAGGCTTTAAGTATTGACTTACAAAACATTCTTTCCCGACTCGCAGGGCTAGCTACAGCTTCAAACAGTACCCAAATGCTTTTAGGGAATACTGTTACTGTCTTGTCAGCCACGGAGACTTCTGATTGTTCCCAGGCTTCACAGAGCGCTGGGAAAGGAGGCAGACAATCTCTGACCTTATCTCTTGGCTCCTCTGGATGATCTGTGTGTCTCCAGGACTTCCCATCTTGGCAGGAGACTTTCAGGTGTAGGAAGGATGTCTTGCAATGTGCAGTCTTAGCACGATGTCATGCTGGCTGTGCAGGCTGATCGTGTGGAGGCATTTAGAACCTGTTCCTGATAAACTCGAGGCAGTGTAGTTTCCAGGCAAACAATTCCTGAATATCAGGGTAATCCTGAGTTACTCTGTGGCAAAGCTAGCTCCTGGCAAGGTGCAATGAGGCAGTAAGGCAGTACCAGGAACAGAGAGCAATAGCAGCAGGCTACAGCAGGCACAAATACAATGGCAGAGCACACCACACTACCTGCTCAACTCTTTCATCAGTGTAACCTGAGACTAATAGGACTTTGGACACAGCCAATCAGAATGGTGGTTAGTCAAGTCTGACCATACTAGGTGAAACCATAGGTTTGCTTTACCCAAATTAGGGCACAAGGCAGGCACAAGCTAAGCATGTGTAGCTTGTTTACCACAAGATGTAAACAAGTCTGGACAAGCCAGAGTCCTTAGACTCAGTGGGTCCAGGTTCTTTGTCCTCTTTCCTGTGGTTATTTCTCTCCAAAACAGAAGGAGGGAGAGCTGAAAAAAACGAGTGGGCAAGCTAAGACATGTGTAAGCCTATTTTTGGCCTATCAGACCTAGCACGATGTTGTAGTAGGCCTGATAGGCCCAAAATAGGTTTATCCATGTCCTGCCTTGCCTAGGCATGTTTTTCTGCTCCACCAGAGAGGCAAGCACGGGAAATGGACACAAAAGAACCTGGAGCCACTGAGTCTGGCCTGCCCAGGGCCCTGTGGTAACCAAGGTACACACACTTAGCTTGTGCCTGCCTAGTGCAAGGCCTGTGCTTTTCCCAAATCAGGGAAAAGCAAGCCTGTGGCTTTGCCTAATATGGTAAGGTTTGGCTAACTGCCATTCTGATTGTCTGTTCTTGTGTCCAAAGGGCAATTAATCTCAGCCCACAATGATAAAAGGAGATAGGCAGGTGAACAATGTGCTTCTGCTTTGCTTCCCTGCTCTGTGCCTGCTCTCTCTGCTGTGCCCAGCCCTGCTGCTGTTGCACACTGCCTTATTGCTTGCCTGGTAAACTCCACTGCTGCCAGTTACCAGGAGCAGACCCTGGATGTCTGCACGCGATTGGCCTGTGTGGCCAGAGTGACGTTGTGCTGAGACTGCACCACATCCTGCTTCTGCACCTGAAGGTCCTGCCTAGAATCCTTGGGCATATGCACAGATGGTTCAGAAGAAGCCAGGAGACAAGGTCAGAGATTGTCTGCATCCTGTCCCCAGGAGCCGGGAAGATTCAAGCCTCAATGTCCAACAAGACAGAGTCCCCTGAAAGCATTTGGGCACTGTCTGGACTGTGGCTAGTCCCTGCAAGGGTAATAATAATAATCTGTGAGTAAATGCTTAAATGCCTCTTTGTAATTCTCTACTGCCTGCTGCCATAGAGCAGAAAGAGCTTGAGCCTAGCTACTGAGCAAACGGCGTACTGGCCGCGAGAGGCATTTGACCGCAGCAATAGTCTCTTCCAGTTCAATGAATGTTTATACATTTTGCTGGTTATATTAGATGTAGATATTATCCATAGAAGGTTTCCATAACCGTGTGAGAATCAAAATGTTATCAAAATTAGTGGTCAGAGTTCTGAATAGCAAAATTAATAAACAATATTAATTTTGGCAAATATAATCTTGCGTCAATTAACTTCCCTTCCCCAACACATGACACAGGTACAATGTTGGTAGTCTTGTCAGAGATGCTGTCATTCAGGGTACCAGACCATCAGTCCTGGTTTCACTGTATCTGGAAGCAAACTCAAATTGGCCAAAGAGCAGGGCTATCCCTTTCATCATGCACAACCATGGGTATATCTATTTACATCTGCCCACTTGCTACAAGTTTAAACTAACAGAAGATTCCATTATTTCTTTTCCAAGCCTACACTGTTCCAGTAATTTCTCTGCTCCCTTTCCCTTTATACAGGCTATTCTGTTCAAGAGCTGCAAGTAAATCTCCTTGGGCACACACAAAATCACAGCAATGATTCTGCCTCTTGCTCCAGCATGTACATTATCTCGTTTTGCTCTAAAGGACCTCTTCTGGGCGGGGTTCTGCAGATCCAATTAAACATGCTTCTGTATCAACACTGCTCCAAAGCAAAATATATTGACTGGTGAAGCTTTGGACCTACTTTAATCAAGTAATCTAAACAGGGCTTAAGCTTCAAAAGCCTAGTGATGCTCCTAGCTTCAAAGCTTTTACTTACACTGAATTAATTTATCCTTGATGTTCTAATGCTCCCAGCAACCCTGTGGATTATAATGTTAGAGGCTGCAATCATGGCTCTGATAATATTCCCTAAGCTTAAGGCTGTATTGATTATAAGGTAAAGACAGAAAGGAGACTGGGGAACATGAAGAGGAAACAAAAGAATTTGATGTGAAGTGGAAGTGGATCTGTTCACCCCTGGAGCAGGCTGCTAGGAAAGAGTATCAGAAGGTGTTAAGTTACTGACTTTCTTGACCAAAGATCTATTCTGATATGGAGACTGAGTGTCAAACACTGATTTCCTTCTTGCATAATACTGTAGATGCATTATGCCAAAAGAAAGCTTGGTTTGAATTCTGCACACAGTAGCTTGCACAAGTACAAGTTACAGTACTAGTTCAGCTCCACTGTGGGAAATAGGAATAACAGTTTTTCCCAGTCCAGGTGACAGCTAAAAAACATTGTGTGTAGTCAGTTGATGCTAAATTGCATGCACTAATCACACAGCTGATATGTGCTCAAGGAACGGACCTAGTAGCATGAGGTTAAGAGTCGGACTTGATGATCTTAAGGGTCTTTCTCAATACAGATGATTCTATAATTCTAAGAACATTCTCATCTTTACAAACCAACAAGTTTATATTTGTAACCAGCAGGGCTCTTCCACAGGCCCTGGCTGATGGCACTGCACACCTGTGCAAACACAGAGAAATGTCTACCTCAATGTGCACTATAGTCTAAAGATACCATTAAATCTGATATGGTTTGACCATATCAGTGAGAAGATAAACACATCAGTGTTTGCTTAAACAAGTATAACTGTACTTACTGCAGTGCTGATGCAGGGTACCTCAGGGCTGCAAGCATGTAAGCCAGTGGCATCCTCTTATTAGAAAGACTCAGAGGTGGCATCTTCTGTCCCTGTTCCCCTTGGCAGAAACCCAGGACAGTCTATATAGGTAGTTCCATCCTAGCAGAGCACTGCTTGGTGAAGGCTGCACATGGACTAGACAGTACAGCAGAGCTCTTGCTCAGCACTGGTGGGTGGCAGAAACCCCTCGCCAGGTAACTCCCAGGATTTCTTCAGTGGCCTTGCCCTAGGCCTCGCCTGTCTTCCAGAGATTATAATGAAAACAGCATATTGATGAATGAATAAAAAGAGCAAAGATAAATTTAACTTTGCTATTAGGCAGTCAGGTAAAGGCTCACACTATTTTCAATACAGACTATCTCCTGCTTTATGAAACTCAAAGCCTGTGAAGTGATTTCACACAGAGAGCTCTGATTACTACAGCAATAATTTCTTCTAACAGCCTTTCAAACACTTATTAATAGAAAAAAATATCAGCTGAAACCATCTTCCCATCACACAAAAAATATCAATGTTCACAGTGTGAACTTTAAAATCCCATCTGATTAGTTAATGCCAACAATTATTAGTGATCTGTCAATTTGCATTTCTATTGTCCTCCATTGATCTCAGTCTTCACATACTGTGCAGTGCACATCATTTAAAAAGTAATTTTCCTATGCTGACTCGCTCAGGATGATTTTCTGTCCTGCTGTCAACCGGCAGTAAGTAAAATAGGAAAGTTCTGCACATTTTCCTGTGACAGGCTCCCACCTTGCTGCTCACCACCAGGAGACAGCATCTTTAAGGACACAGAAAATGGCTTCGAGAAAGAAGCAGGAAAGAAATAGCAAGAAAAGTGCCATGGTTTTGTTTGTTAGTTCTTACATTCTTCTCTTATTTACTAAATTTGGGCACACACAGATGGCAACATTTCTATTTTTATCACAACAGAGATGATCTCCCATGAGGAAAGACACAAAATGGAGCTAAAAGGTCAACCATGTTCCAGGTAAGATACTGCCAGTGCTGCTCCTGGAATTTGGAAGGCATCAGGACTTCTAAACAATTTCTTGCAGTCTCTTAGTGTTGAGAATCATATTCCTCCAAGGGGTAAGGTAAGGCAGCCTCTGGCATTTTTGGCATTCCTTCCCTGAGCCCTAATTAAGTTTGAATACTATTTATAATACTGTTTAAATTCTGATTTACCATATTTTGACCAGAATAAGCTTGCCCCTTTTTTCACTTACATTCCAGAATGGGGTGAATTATTCCATAGCCAGTGATTAACCTTTCTGAAGCAGGGTTAATATGGACTGTAGCTGCCAAAGCTACAGCTAGCTAGTTGTGCAGCTGGCTGCACTAGCCCCTTCTTCCCTTACAGTTCTCCCACACTATACTCAAAAGATCTCTTAAGACACACCAAGACATTTAGACAGCTGCATCCCAGTGGAAGGGAGGGATTGACTTTTAGCTCCGCAAAATTTGCCTCTCAGGTTCACAGGTGCTGCAGAAGACTGAGGAGTCCCAGTCCAGCTGACTAGTTTTGCTTAAGGTCATGTCACACAAACTTAGCCCTGAACAGATGCAGAGTCCTGTAAGCATGTCTAACTTTGTGGCACAGTATGCTTCATTCTATTTTATTTCCAAAGCCCCTGGAAACTGTATATAGAGAACAGACATCTGGACTCCTAATTTCTGTCTCACTATTCCTGCCTGCTTCCCTCCCCCACAAATAGTAATCCCTTTCTGTGCTGCCAGCAGGAGAAAATGAGTCTGCTTGTACCTCCTGTGTGCTGTTGCCAGGCTATTTTATGTAAGCATCCTTTCCTGTTATCCATGGCAGGACAACATGTCCTGTCAAGCCAGTTGTTTTCTTTAATCTCTGAACACAAGCACACAGATTACATCCCATTCTGTCACCAGTGTTCATGAGTAACAGACGTGCTGTCAGATCTCTGCTGCTTTCCCTAGGTCATGCTGGTCTCTTTCCCACTGGATCACCTGATACACAAGCAGGGATAAGCCTTCCATGCCTCCCCTCTGCCCAAGGACTTGATACATCAGGTTGCTCCATTCGTCCCTCTACAGGAAGCTTTAGCACCATCCTTCTACTCAATCAGGGATAGGAGGACATTGCTGTGGGCAGGATGGGCTCTCTGTGGCTGTGGTCATATTTGGGAGTCTCTCCTCTGACCTTAGGAGTTTCCCAGTGTTTGACTTTAAGGGCACCTCCCCCAGAGTTGTCAGAGGTTGGAGAAGAAATCAAATCCAACCAAAGTTCTGTGTGGCCTCATTGCTTCAAACAGCTTAATGTCAACGCATCCAAAATGCCAGACATGTTTGTCTTGGACAATTCCCCAACCTGAGCCTTCTCTCCTTCTACTGGTGGAGCTACTTTTAGGACAGGAGATGGAATTATATAACTTGAGATTAGTCAACAGCTAGATTTTATGCTAGGGGTAGGTGTGAGAGGAATAGGTGTTTATCCACATGGATACAGGTGGAGGGACACATGCTGCTTTTGCTCTGTTGTCGCAGGCTCCACTTTCCTATAGTAATCACCGTTTGGTTGCAAACTCAGTAAGATGGGGTTACAGGCAAAGCCTCACTATGAGGCAAGTCAAGAGAGTGTTAACAGCAAGAGGTGACTGATTAGGGTGCATGATCATATCAGACATGCATTTGACTCCTCACTGACAGACAGGTGTAGGCAATATCATTTCATTAAGTGCAGGTTTCTCCACCCAAAGTGAAGCTTCCAACCCTCACCACATTTAGCTACACTATGGCTGAAGACGACTCCTATCTTGTGCAGGCACTGAACCCTTGGTGATTAGCAGCTACCTACACAGTGCACCAGAGCCCTTCTTACCTGATTCCCATTGTGGTTGCCAGTAAGGGCTTCAGAGCAGTACCAAAGAAGATCAAGTTTCCTTATACTGAAGAGGAAAGGAGAGTTTATTGAGGGTTTGCAAAGTTTTCCAAATGCCTGACTGTTCGTTTTCTATTAAAGTGCCACCTTCAATCAGAGAGTGGCAAGAGCAGGGGAGAAGCATCATGGTTTATTCAGTCATTAATTTAATAAATACAAGGAAAGGGTAGACAAAATTTGCTGTTTCTTTTACTTAATGCTTTATCATTTGACCTTTATCTCTGTCAGGAGATGAAGAACGGTGATATTTTATGTCAGCTGTGCTGGCAGCTCTGAACAAACTGAGTTTTAGGGGGTTCATACTTGGAAATTTAGGCTTCTTCTCAAGCTCAAGTTGAGGCATGAGCAACTGAAATAGTGCTGTGAGGAACAAGCCCACAGATGGGGCTTGATGCCCAGCTCTGCCTCACATCAGCATTGCACAAATCTGGAAAATTCATCAGCTTTCTGTGCTGATGGGATCCAGCAGATTGCTTCACCTAATACAAACACAAATCTCTAATGTAGACCTGCTTGCATTGCTTTAGTACACCTAGCAAAGCTGGGAAGGCTGAAATAAAGGCCAGCTTAAAACCAGTTACCTGTATTTATTATACAGTTTTCTGCTGGATCACCAATCTACCCTGATCACACAGGGATCACATCTTGTATAATCAAATCCTGAGTGACAGAGCGGGTTGCACCCCAGGCTGTACACTGTTCATTTTTTTTCCAAGTCTTTGTCTTTCTCTCATTTTCTCTCTCTCTCTCATCTCTTTTTCCCTTTCTTCGTGCAGAGAAGAGAAATGATTGCTAATGAATTGCAAGCATGGGGTAAGGAAAGATCAGTTAATATGGCCCAAGTATTCAGTAATACAAATACATTAAAGTGATCAAGCAATGAATGAAAATTGACCCGAAGAGCAGGTTCCACTGAGAAAACATGTGAGAATGTAAATTAATGTGACTTGATGAAACTTGAAATGTCGAAACACAGCAGGGCATACAACACATCAGAGGAAATGTGAAAATTACACTTTTTCCTGAAATAATAGTTTTCAGAAATAAGTGGCTTTTAAATTCTTCTAAAAATATAATAAAGGAATTAATGTCAAGAAAAGGTTATTATTGTTTATCAGACTGCAGGCTCAGTCCGTGGTGGCTTTTCACAAATATCTCCTTTCTCCTCTGACTGTGCAGTGGAAAAAGAAAAATTCCAAAGCCTTTCCATTTATCTGGTTCCCTCTTGCTCTTGACTTTGCACAAGTGCATCTTAAGGTGTTTGGAGGGCAAATGGCATGCTCATCTAATTGATTTCTTTTTCCTTTTGTCCATCAACTTTCACCCAAAACTTCTAACACTCAAAACCAAAACAAACAAAAAAACAACCAAGAAAAAAAAAACCACACCAAAGAACAAACCCCACTAAAACCAAAACACTCAAGAGAAAGATCACTTGAATTTAGTCTATCTTCTAACAAAAGTTACTCGAAAAAGGAGGAATAAAGACATCAGGAGAAAGAATTAAACAGCTATGCTGACAAGTTTCCAAAACCAAACAGAAAATGTAACATTTTCTCCCTCATACTCTGTGTCTCCATTTGTTTGGTGGCATGACTGCCCCAGGTGTTGAAAAGTATTTCCTCTTTTTCCTCATGAGATGTGTCAGACTTTTCTGCTGACCTCCATGCTGGAATATGGGCCTCACAGTGGTCTAAGACAATACAGAAGGGAAAGGATTCCTTCTCTGTACTACACCACACAGCCAGCAGATAGGTCTCTTTTCATGCAGTGCAGAGTGAAGAACACTGACAGCAGGAGTCTGCAGACTGAAAGGAGAAATTGCTGCACACCACAAAACTCTGACTGCAGTTACCACCAATAGAAAAGGGACCCTCAGCCTTCTCCTCTCACAGAGTGCTCCACAGGAAGACTGTGTACTGGATTCTGCCTGCAGGTGGGTATCCACTATGGAGTATGTTCTAACTGCCTCTGTGCCAGCCACCACCTCTGTATTCCTCTGGCTCAAATGCTTTCCTCAGACTATTTCTCAAGTTTTTACTTCCATAACCTCTCTAGCCTGCTTTCTCTCAGCTGAGTTAATATTCATTCAGGAGGGATTAATAACAGCCTATGGTCTAGTAGGGAAACACAAAGATTTTGATTCCATTAGAAGAGTGTGTCCAGTTAGCAGAATAGTCTGGAGTGACTAGAAGGTACCTGAGCAGAAGATGCTCTTCATGCAACCCAGTCTTAACTCTTTTCATGCTGATCTGCAGAAAGGTGGGATGGTACTGTCCAAAGAAAAAGTTGGCAGGCTCCCGTACGCTGAAGCCTGTGCATACACAAAAGAAACAGAAAAATGAATGCAAGTACAAAACTTTTAAAACAGACTGGAAAAAAAGAGATATAGCAGGTCAGTAAAACTTAGATGGCTAATTAAATAGCACAGTACATAATTTCTTATGTACTTATTCCTGTCTAATACACAATATTAAGTTCATGAAATGCCATAACAAAAGACCAGAAACCTAATTCCATGCTTGTTTTGTTTGTTAAATGAATGCAGGAATCTGGTTGTAAAAGACAAAGGGAGCAAAAACAGGTTAAAGAATATTTCACCACTCGTGGCGTGCTCAGAAAATTTGTAAATGCAACTTGTTTAGCTTTGGTGCAAATAAGCAGAACATGAAGCTGATGGAATCATCTTCATCAATCAATGAGAGAAGTAGAAATGTTTAGTGAGAACTGGTTGCAAACCTTTTGTGTCTCAGTCTTGGTAATTTTTTTTTTTGGTATTTGAATTTGTATTCTGAAACATGAGACCACTGTAAAGCAAATGACCAACAATACAATGGTTGTGCTATTCTGGACAAAAAAATGTAGCCTTTCAGAAACAAAACAGCACTTCAACTAAAAGATATTCTAGGTTTACAAAATAAATAGGACTAAGCAAATGATAAATGGGAATCAATGGCTTTTTCTGAGCATTTTCCTGGCATGGCTTATGTGTAATTTCTCCAGCTGGGTTGCAGTGTAAATTAAAGTTATTTTTTCTTGGTAATATTTGTTACATATTTATAATTTGTCTACAACTGACACACAAGAAGTGAAGTCTGAGGAATGAGACCCTGAATAGTCACTATGCCTTCTATTAATTATTGGTGTGCTAGTTTGAAGCTAGCTAGAATGTTTTGGTGAGAAGAACTAGATCATAGGCTGTGAAAGGAAAACAATGGTGATGTCCACTTCCCTCAGAAGTCTCGCAAAGGAGTTTGGGAAGGAGAAATGAAAACATTAGATAACACTCTCACTATTTTCACTCACTCTGGCTTGGGCTCCTGACTGAGCTGCATCTCCCTAAGCTCACCCTCCATTTGGCCTAACCCACCTTTGATTCTTAACCATTTGGCTGAACCTCTATTCTTCCTTAGGACTGGGGTAAGGTTGAGAGGGGCAGGGGGAAGGTGCAGGGGTGGTTGAGAGCCCCTCCTGGGGACTCAGGTTTCTGGGAGGGGAGTTGTGCTTCTGTATTACTTTTTACCTTGTGTATTTCTGTCTGTAACTGTATAGACTGTAAATATCTGCTTGTATATTGTGCTAGCTGTAAATAAATAGCTTCATTCATATTCCCAGAGCTGGCTGAGACTAGTCTGGGTACTTCTAAAGTGTGTGGGGGCGGGGTACACCCAAACCATCACAATTGGCTAAAGCATACAGAGAGAAGAGCCTTCCATATTAGAGATACATTCACATATTAATAACAAATCCGTATTTCCTTCATATTAGACCTAAATTTTGATCATCAATGAAAAATATGATTGTTTAGTGTTATCTGGCCAGGATCCAATTATAGATGGTGTGTTTATTTTGAACATGTAAGATGCACACACTGTCTCCAGAAACAAAAATAAGCCAAAACTGGCTGAGCACTCAATAGAAAAAATAATGATCTATGTTACCTACCTTGTCTACATTAAAGCCAAGGCTACTAACACTACACTGCACAGCACAGACTGCTCTGAGCATTGAGTGCTGGCACTCAGCAGACTGACATCTTGCTTTAGGTACATCTGCAACACAAACAGAGGTTGTAAGCTACAACTGTAAAGTAGCAACTACGATACCAAAACAGAATGCCAGCTTGGTCCCTCAAACTGAACTCCTTTGTGTGCCAAAATGCCCACATTTCCTTCTTACCCTGTTGTGCTGTGTGAGAGGAGTCCTGATGCATAGATGGCTCCTCCAAATAGTTGATACTTGCAAGAGCTGGCATCCCACAGCAGGAGATGGAGATCTATAGCAGAGACAGTCCACACTAATACAAACATACAGAGGCCACAATAGTTTTCTTCTGCCAACTTCATGGTAAGACACAGATTTCCAGGGTTACTGGTGTAAGGAAAAACCTGGTAGTCATCTGTGTTCAGGCACTCAAGGTCCTATTTTTCCAACCAGTACTCTGACACAGCAAGTTAACGTGGTGGAGCTTTTGTCCCTGGGCATGAAGAAACTGCGGTAGGGAGGGAGGAGAACTGTTTTTCAAAGGAGATGGTTGTTGAATAAGAGGACTTCAAATTCTGTAAGAATTGGTGTCAGAACATGAAGCAAAACAACAGAAGAGCCTCATCCACTTACTTGGTAGAGACAAGGTAAAGAAGCCAGTTTGCTTTTGTAGTCCTCAGCATGTGTGATCTCTCCAAGATACCTGTTATTTACTTATTTATGTGTATCATTGCTGAGGAATAGGACTAAACTTCCCTGTTACGGCCCGTGTTTGACTCAATACATTATCGTTTTACTTCCGACACTCTTCACGGCCAGTGTTTAGACATGACTTCTGAGATATCTTGCCCATGTTTCCCAAAGGAGGAGTCAGTGGCCTGTGCAAAACCTCTTGTGTCTCAGAAAGCCAGGAGACTGCACACAGTGTTTAGTCTTGCCTTGTAAACAAACCTTACAAATGACCTTTCCCTGCTGGTAGATTTTTGCTGCTGGAAGTTATTTCTAAAGCAGTTTTATGTCTTGTCTATATTTACACTCCAGCCCCATGTGTCTGCTTGCATGTGAACCCTAAAGAGTGCTTTGTTTTTTTCCTGGTGGGATGAGGTACATCTGTGACTGAGGAGCTACTGTTACTGGGCCATTTCCAGAAGGATTTATTCTGGCTGGTTTCTCACAGCCATACCCTTTAAGTTCCTCTCTACTTTTGCCCTGGGTTTGAGTGGCAGCCTTTGCTTCTTGCTTAGAATCATCAATGCCAGAAGACACATTAGCATCCCGCTGTGCAAAACCATTTTTTAGAAATAAACTCCTTTCATTAGTAGCAACTGCAAACCACAAGTGGAAACTAAGCATCTGGGTGAACTATACCTCAGAAGAATTTCAGAGGATGAGCCACTGGGGAAAATCTGAGCCAGGAGTATAGATGCAAGCCTGTATCAATCCAAATTGCAGTAATGCCCATACATTACTCACTGGGATCACTGGTAGGAATCAGCTCTTTGAAAGCTTCTCACCAGGATAAGATCCACTCACAGTAACTATCTGGACATTGTTGGAGTTCTGGGACTGGTTTCAAGTAAGTTTTGGAAATCAGATGAATTACAGACCAAACAAAATATGAAAGGGTTAAAATATTTTACAGTGGCTTAATAGAAAATGGGGCATAATAACATTTTTTTGTTGATGATAAACAACTGTGCTTGTTCTTTGGAACATTCACAGCTATTCCTACAAACAAGTATTTTTTTCCAAGAAATAAATACAGTTATATGATTTATGCAATCACATGAAAAAAAAAATCCAGATGATCCAAAATTTAGAGAGGGAAGAGGTGACCCCTTAAGTCCCCAAGAATACTGGTTTCACTAGGACCAGAATTTCACTCTAATTTCTTAGTCTCTGACTTAGTCTGGTAAATTGTTAATTACTGTATCTGATCACTCTGTGCTAAACTAACTTACAATCTTCTAGCTCATAGGCAGTGGTACAAAGGATTCACTGTTTAAAGGAATAAACAGTCAAAAGATTTTTATGACATTTTGCATATTGCAATAGCTATTAAAGAACTTAGCAATGATACAGCTGGAATTAAGGTACAAGTCTCAGGTAATATTTTGTGGTACTTAATGCTTACTGTTACTAGCATATTTGGTTGCCTTCCTCCTTACTAAGTCTGTAAGCCATCTGCACAAAATCACTGAGGTTTTGTAGCATGGCATTACAGCACCTCCACCAAAATTCCTTAAATACCATTCCTTAAAACCAAAGATGTTAAAGGAGATCTCTGTTTAAAAACTATTGAAGAGGCCATCAGACACCTTCATTTTACCACCACCTGCCTGGAAAGTAGTGAAGAGAACACATACCTGTGATTATGAATTGTAGGAATAAAGACAGGGAGGTCAGGCTGGATTTATCCTCAGGAGCATGGACTCATTTCCAGCAGGCAAGACTGTTGAGTATTGGCTCATATCATCAGAAAACACCATGTTCCCACTGCAACCTGTACAAAATGGGATGGACTTAAACCTCTTATTTCTCATTCTCCAGACAGATTTCATTCCTTGCCAATGATTCATTTCTTTGTACTATGCCACTTACCACATTTTATTTGCTAGCCACTCTATCAGCAGCAGCAACAGCAAGAGGTCTCTCTCCATGTTAGGCCAAATTCCTCTCTGAAGTAGGTTTTGTAGTGGTAGTGTCATACATACCACAAAAGGAACATCTACTCAATGCTATTCCTTCCTACTTGCAGTCTTTGTTCCTTCAATTTCAATATTCCTCTCATATATAATTTCCAGCACTCGTGTTTGAATGTGTTTTGCTCATCTCCTGCTTCTTAGCACTTAGAAACATTTTTCTTCCCTCTGCATCGCAAGTCAGCAGGGAGGTTTGGGTTCCCAGTAGTAGCTATTGATGCTCTTTCAGTCAGATATGCTAAGAGGTATCACCTGTCCTAAAGGATACAGCTCACCTGAGTCAAATTTGCCATCATCTTGTGAAATCCTGATGGATTTTGAAGTGGTGCTAGGCACCCATGTTTCAACACATAAATGGCTCCCCAGATGTGATCAGATACTTTCTTTCCCTAAAATTCCACATTATCATTTGTTATCAGATCTTTGAACTTGAAACACATCGAATATTGCTCACAAACATGCAGTGAGCAGTACCTTAGTGGTAGAAATCCTCATTACTTATGTGCAGTCATGGAAGCTTGTGGAAGCTTCCAAAGCCCAAGAAACTATGCTGTTTATCATGTCAGCTCATGACATGACCTGCTGTTGTCATGTGCACATCTTCTTATGCCTACAGATTGCTGGCACATGTCTTGAGAGCAAACCCTTGAAATAAGGATGGTTTTCTCATCCCAGAAATGTATATCCCCCAAAGGACTGTCCAACTATAATGGTGCCCTGGGTTTGGCTGGAATAGTGTAATTTTTTCCCTCTTAGTAGCTAGAGTAGTGCTGTTGTTTGGATACAACATGGTATGAGAATAATGCTGATAATACACTGATAATTTTAGTTGTTGCTAAGAAGTCAAAGACTTATCAACTTCCCATGTCTTGCTAGTCTGCAGGTGCCCTAGAATCTGTAAGGGAGCATAGCCAGAGCAACGGACCCAAACTGGTCAAGAAAATATTCCATATAAAACAACCTCACGATCAGTAGATTGGTCAGGGTTAGCTAGGAAGGCCTGGAAGAGAGAGAACTCTTCCAGATAGCAGTTTAACTCTGAGATTGCTACCTAGGAATAGGCTAAGCATTGGTTGGTGAGTGGTATGCAACAGGATTGCATATAACTCATCTATTATTGGCACTTCTGTTATCATTATTATTTTATCTTATTTCAGTTCTTAACTCACAGATGTTACTTTTTTTTTCTATTCTCCTCATCCCACTGGGAGTGTGGAGGAGTGAGTGAGCATCTGTGTGAGGCTTAGTTGCTAGACAGAGTTAAATCACAACAACTAATCATCTTCATCTCACGCATCTATCTCTGTCGCTTGATTAACCATTCTGGAACTCTGAAGGTTATAGTACCCATTCTGAACTCAGTGATAGTGTTCACGTTGCCTTGAGTGGAAGGTGGACTGGATTTCAGCTTCATATGCAAATGACATGCAGCAAGAACCTTTTGATAGTCTTTCAAGTTCTTCCATTCTTTCCAGAGTAAGCTATAGTGTACCTTCTTGTGAAGGGTTAACCCTCCTAGAGGGTGGATCTGAACCTGACCCCAGGTCCTCCTGATTCCTCTTGGGGGTGGATCTTGAACCTGACCCCAGGTGTAGTGGTTAGCCCACTACCACTTCCCGTCTAGGGCCTCTATAAAAGCACAGGAATTTCTTGTTTCTTTCCCTTTTTCACCTCCCTGCCTGCTAGCACCATCCCTGTTCCTGCTGTTCCTGGTTTTACCACATGGCCATCCTTCCCCATGGTGGACAAACCCTTCCTGATTCTACCTCCATCCACTGCCATCAATCTGGTTGTATATACATTTTTGTATCTTGTTTCCCTTCCCTATACTTCTTTGTAACGATAAATAAAAGGTATTTAAGGTAGGGGAGTTAAAGGCTTTTTTCTTTTCATTTCCAAATCGAAGCAGGACTATTTAGTTTGTGTGGTTTACCCTTTTCCTCTCTACATCTAATTCCTTTCTTTCCAAAAGTGGAGACAGAGGGAGAGGCATCCTACTATTGCACTGGTTCTGTTAGCTATATTTTGAGTCTCTGGGAAACTTAAACTAGAACCAAGACACTTCTCAAGATGAAAATACCAAATTGCATCAGGTTTTGCCCACCTTCCCTAATAAAGTGTTGAAGTTGAGATCAAGTATATCCTTACATTTACTAGTCAATGACTAGTTACACATCTATCTATTTAGAAATCTTGCATAAATTATCATATCCTAGTAACTACTTACATTGAAAGACTGACTTGTGCTCAAATACCTGTTGCTATGTTGTGGATTCAATCCTGCATTTATATACATGTGCACATATATCATGTATTTACCAGGAGGAACTTGGGGACTAAATTATTGATAAGGGGTAGAGAGGAAAGAGGGAAATAAATTATCCTGAATGACAGTCAGTAAAACCATACTGCTGCACCACAGAAATCTATACTATACCACGGGAAGATTGCTTTTGGCTATTTCAAGATTATTCTGGTGCTCTCCACTGCATCTCTTCTGTGTCTCATTAAGACACACTATTTTCTTTTCTACCTATGGCATAAAAAAAATGTTCTTCTCCCACCCCCTAACCCTCTGACCAATGTACCTGTGGCTACAAGTGTCACGGAAACAAAATGTTTGTCTGTTTGGAGAAAGGAGGAATCTTTGATTATTTGGAATCTGTTGCCTCTAGCTTGAAAAGCCTTTGAGGAATGGCCTGCCACTCATTATATGTGTACTACATTGAGCACCCAGTGGGGTCGCCCCATTGGAGGCCCAGAGGTGGTACTGTGATACAAATGTTAGGTTGTGCAGGTTTGTGGTAAAATGATGAACCATGTAGCCATGTGTCATCACTTATCATACAGCTTTCACTTCAATGAACAAAGCATAGAGTATAATAATTTACAGAGGTGTACATTACTTTTTCTTCCTCCCTTTTTGTCCTTTTTAGAGGGGAAATTTATATAACACCGTGGTAAATTGTGACTAAGAATGTTGGCACCGTTAAAAAACAGGGTTGCAGAAAAACTATTGTTTCAAAATAATAAAATGTCTAAGAAAGCTTCACCAGGGGAAGATGAAAAATACTTGATCATTATCTGCCCTCAGTCTAGGAAGAGTAAGATGATGCTGATAAAGTAATATTTAACAGTTGAGCATTTGTCTGTAGCATTAGGATGTTTTTAATTAATCAGCTTTCCAGCTTCACTACAATTTATACCTGCATTTGGCATTCAGTCATTACAGTCAGTAAACTGTATTAAGTAATCTTGCTTATTCCTCATGCATCTTCTTGATAGATAGACAGGAGGTGTACCTCTGCCTGAAGCCAAAGAGGTCCTCTCACACATGATAAAACCTATCATCAAAAACAGACCAACAAAAATGGTAGCCCATAGTCAATAGTCCTGTGATAGTGATGCACAGGAGAGCAGGAAAGGCCATGAAAGGGAGTGAAAGAGTTTGATGGGAAAGGATCTGAAGGGTGGACCAGGATCCACAAAGGGATCCAGAAGGCCAGTCTGAGACCTCTGGGAAGGCACAGGGATAAACAAGGCTGTTTTTCACAGACGTGAACATGCAGATGGCCTTTGTCTCTCACTACATCTGTCCCCCACAGGGAAAAGTCTGGCTTCCCATCTCCTGGGTCACTGGGAAGGAGGGGGCTTGCCAGTGCATGTGTGACTGAGAGCTACCAGCTTCTCACACCCAGCACTTTGCTGCTAAATGTAGTATGCTTTACCATTACCTAGCTGTAATTTGTTAAATCATTATAATGAACTTTATCATTATAAAGAAAAGCTTCAGCTGCAGAGTTGAAAGGTTTGTTCCAAATGTGAATATTCCACATGAAAGAATTTCTCTTGTTTCAAACCATTTGCATTTCCCTTACATTCTATTGATCTGATTGAACAGTTCCCAGATCAAAGGCACGCTGGTAAATGAGCACCCAAGCTGGCAATATGTGAGTGGACAGCTGTTAAGAGAGCAGCTTAAATAACAGCTCAAGGATTTATTGGATAACATGATTAATGATTATGGAAATATGATGACATGATACCAAAAAGCAGTGTGCTGTGATTGATGGGGAACTTGGATAAGGCCAAGCTTAAATGCCAGAGTATGGGAAACAGTAACATGGCTTGTAATCATGGTATATGTGACACTTAGCTGTTAGGAAATGTTGGTGTTCATTTTTGCCTTCTGATAGGAACTCAAACTGCAAAGCATGTCATGTGTAAGATTTATCTTGTAAGGAGGTAGGTGAAAAACCTCCTGCTAACAGTGCACTGTAATAGCAAAGAGGCTCTCATCTGTTTGGGTTTTATTAAAATCTTCTAAATTCCCATAAAACTTACTGGAAGCTCATTCTGCTGATTAAATTAACACCTGAGAGAACGATATGTAACACATTAAAGGACAAAAAGATCTGTTGCAGCACTGACAGTAGTTTGCATACAGGCAAGTTTTCTGTGGTTGGTTTTTTTTTAACCTCAAATTCCAGCAGCCAGTAGTAGCATAACATAGGAAGTGAGAAAGCAGAGGATCAAATTGCAGGCTAGAGCTACTCCATGACAAAAGTACTGCAAACTCTTGGAGCTGATTCTCTGTTGAAGGTTCCACAAGGTTCCTATTCACTCTGCTGGTGGGTGACACAAACTATCCTCTACTTTCAGAATTTTTTTGTTTCAGAGCTCATGAAACAGAAAGCAATATTTGAAAAATTGGTAACAGTTATCATAAAATGTGAAACACTAGCAGACAATTATAGAAGTGAAAGCAGAATGTTAAATGCTCAGTGCCAAACCCCTGCCCAGGAAAATCAAGTGTGAAATTGTTGCCGGCTTTGCACAAGCAGGATTCTATGTTGGTTGGTTTGGGTTTTTAATCTTTTCCCTATATTGAATATGGTTTAATATACTGTACTACCTTATTCTGTATGCCAGGGGCTTGGTTGCTGTAACAGTGCATCCAGCACATCAAGGGAGGCTCTCCTCCTCCTCCTCTGCCCTGGTGAGACCCCATCTTGAGTAGTGCATTCAGTTTTGGGCTCCTCAGTTTAAGAGGGACAGGGATCTGCTCAAGAGTCCAATGGAGGGCTACAAGGATGATCAGGGGACTGGAGCACTGCCTTATGAGGAGAGGCTGAAGGACCTGTGGCTGTTTAGTCTGGAAGACTTAGAGGAGATTTGATAAATGTTTATAAGTATCTGAAGGCTGGCCAGGATGGGGGGGACAGGCTCTGCTCACTTGCTCCCTGAGATGGGACAAGGAGCAATTGATATAAATGCAGCATGGAAGATTCCACCTCAACACAAGGGAGAACTTCTTTATTGTAAGGGTCACAGAGCACTGGCACAGGCTCCCCAGAGAAGTTGTGGAGTCTCCGTCTCTGGAGATTTTCAAGGCCTGTCTGGATGCGCTCCTCTGTGACCTGAGCTAGATTGTGTGGTCCTGCTCTGGCAGGGAGGTTGGACTCAATCTCTTTGGGTCCCTTCCAACCCCTAACATCCTGTGATCCTGTGAAGTGAGGGGATCTCATTAGGATTTTCAGTTGGGTTGCAGCAGATGACGGCTATGAGGCCCAGAACTCTAGATCCTAACATTAGATGACTGTGGGATGACAACAATTGCCATAGCTTTAAAAACAGTGATGTGGGTGGAACTACTTCAATGAAAACAACATTGATCATGCTAGGCAAAGCAGACAACAGAGATGGTGTAGGACTTGAGAGAGATACCAGAAAGCCTAGCATTTTAAAGCCATAATCTAGTTTGCATGCCTCAGGAATAAGTATTAGTGAGATTAGAGCTTTGGTGAATTTTAACAACAGAAGGCAAAAGGTGGGGAGATGCATTCACTGGAATTTAGGGACAGATTCATTTATAACCTCAGATGACTTCCTTGGCATTATTTAAAGCACACAATTATGTGATCGGTCAAAACCGCAGTGTTTAGTTACAGTCATTCTCAAACACCCTGCAATATTTTCTCTTTATTTAATCCATCACAAATACCATCAACTCCCTCACTCTTCACAACCAAGAAGCCCACATCTAATTTTACAGTGCACACAAGCCTCCAAGTGAGAGAAAACCGGGAGCTCTTTGCAGCTCCTTCACACCAGTGTGCCATGCCAACTCTTCCTGACCCTTTGAGGCAACAGCAAATACAGGTTTGCTCCAGGGCTCACAACCCATTGCAGCATTTTCAGAATGTAGCCTGTAAGCACTATGTATCTGCTCAGTTGTAACTGTATGCTGCAGTCATGCTGTTAGAAATAGTGAGCTACAATTTATAACCTTGTGCATACCTGGAAAAAAAATGCTGGGTGTTTTTATCTTGTTCCAGAGATTTGTTCTTATACAGTTTCTCATTAATACCAGATTCCTGGCACCTGGGGTTTGTTTTGTTGGTTGGTTTGGGTTTTTTTTTCCTAGTTATATTTATAGCCAGCATCAAATCTGAGCTAGCCCCACCTGGCTTCTGCAATCCACCATGACTAAATCTGTGGTACACTGCAATTTCTGTGGCAGCATTCTTTTAAAACAAAACCAACTACAAATGGAAAAGTTTTTTGTTGATTTAAATGTGATCATGACAATCCTGTTTATCTACTTTGTTATAACATTTATTTTTAAATACTTATTCACTGTTCTCCTGATAATTTAATTTCTCATTTTTCTGACTACAGGTTGTGCAAACAGGATCACAGGATGTTGGAGGTCAGAAGGACCTCTGGAGATCACTGAGTCCAACCCACCTTCCAGAGCAGGACCATATAATCTTGCAGGTCACACAGGAATGCATCCAGATGTTTCTCAAAAGTCCAGAGAAGGAGACTCCACAACCTCTCTGGGTAGCCAGCTCCAGTGCTCCAGGACCCTTGCACTGTAAAAGCATCTGGGTCGTGGCAATTCCAAGCACAAATCCAGGCTGGGCAGTGACTGGCTGGAGAGCAGCCCTGAGGAGAGGGACTTGGGGGTGCTGGTGGATGAAAAGCTCAGCATGAGCCAGCAGTGTGCACTTGCAGCCCAGAAGGCCAACCAGACCCTAGGCTGCATCAGGAGAAGTGTGGCCAGCAGGTCAAGGGAGGTGATTCTCCCGCTCTGCTGCGCTCTGGTGAGACCCCACCTGGAGTACTGCAACCAGCTTTGGAGCCCCCATTACAAGAGGGATGTGGACGTACTGGAGTGTGTCCAGAGAAGGGCCACTGGGATGATCACAGGGCTGGAGCAGCTCTGCTATGAGGACAGACTGAAAGAGTTGGGGCTGTTCATTCTGGAGAAGAGGAGGGTCCGAGGTGACCTTCTTGTGGCCTTTTAGTATCTGAAAGGGGCCTACAAAAAAGCTGGGGAAGGACATTTCAGGATATCAGGGAGTGACAGGACTGGGGGGAATGGAGTGAAGCTGGGGATGGGTAGGTTCAGGATGGACATGAAGAGGAAGTTCTTCACCATGAGAGTGGTGAGACTGGAATAGGTTGCCCAGGGAGGTGGTTGAGGCCCCGTCCCTGGAGGTGTTTAAGGCCAGGCTGGTTGGGGCTCTGGCCAGCCTGATCTAGGGTAGAGTGTCCCTGCCCATGGCAGGGGGGTAGGAACTAGATGATCCTTGTGGTCTCTTCCAACCCTGACTGATTCTATGATTCTAAGATTGGAAAGCATATTAATGCCACTGCAACTGTGCATGTGTCAGCTGAGTTCTTGTGCATCAAGCTAGGATGGAAATGCTTATGAAGTTCTTGTTTCACAAAGGTTTGACCAGCAGGTGCTCTGTCCCTTCTCACCCTCTGCCAAGGCCACAGGTCATTCCTGGTCAGCCTGGCTTTCACATCCCCTCCAACTCTACTGGTGTTCCTGGGAACTTCCCACATAGCCCAAAAAAGACAGTTGTGCTTCCAGGTCCCCCTCAGCAACTGAAGAAGTGGAGAGATGGCTCTGCTATTGCTTGACCCCTGGATAGCTTCTTCTAGGACATGACTGCTTGCTTACCATGCAGCCAAAGCCATTTTTCAACTTGCCCATCTTCCCAGCTGTGCTTTTTCTCCTAAGGAGACTTTTCCACTTTTAATGGGAAATTTTGCACTTCCACTTCATTTTATATTTCTACTTGAGAATTAATTTTTTTCACTTAGCTAGCTGAAAGCAGTTATTTAGCTGCAGGATAGGAATTCAGGTAAGAATGAGTGATCAAACCTTTCATCTGTGACTCCAGCTTTAAGCTCAGGTTAAACTGCTCTTACTGTGTCTGGTTATTGCAATCAAATTATCAGGAAAAATATTAACTGGGCTAATTTAAATCAGTGTAAATGACTGATTAGTACCGTAGGCATTATAAGAACCCAGCAGCTCAAGCAAAAAATGCTGTATTTTTTTCCATGAAGTACACTGGAAAGTTGCATGGATGATTAATGAAATAGGGAGCATTTGGCACATTTCGGAAGGCAGTGAGGCTGGTAACGAAGCTCCTTCTACAGAACGTGAGAGTGACCTGCACTGCAAGAATACCTAAATCATTCACAGATTGTGAGTGCTTGTTGGCACAATGAATTTGACAGCTTTGAACCTACTTCTGACCCACTGTTACCCCTTCCACATTTGCTGGAAGTTGCACCAAAGGGCTGAGGACTGAAAAAGAAAAGGAATGTGAATGCAAAGACTCACAGCAAGACAGGAACTAGAAATGCCTGCATGATGGGTTCAGTTCTACATCAGAATTGTGTTAAGTTCTCTCATACAAGACAAATATGGACTTAACATGAAGGTGACTAAGGGACTTAAGTAATTTAAGGAAGGAAGGAAAGGAGGAAGGAAGGAAGGGAAGAAGGAATTAATTTTCAGAAGAAGGAAGGCAGGCAGGCAAACTCCTCTTAGTACTGCCCAGTGATACAAGTTAAACCACATGAACACAAGAAGTCTTTCATTTCATTTTTTTTCCACTCTGAATGGTCAACCACTGCCACAAATTACCCAGAGGTCATGTCTCCCTCTATGGAGATATTCAAAGCCCAGTCAGACACAGTTCTGGTTCCAGGTGACTCTGCTTGAGCAGAGGCTTTGGACTAGGTGATTTCAGGAGGTCTCTTCAAACATCAAACATTCTGTCGTTGCATGGAATCTGTATTCAGCTGCTGCTTAAATTTAACCAGTACATGCCCTGTATTCTGGTGTATTTCTGCATCTGACAACTTGAGAGTCCCTCTGCTTTGTGGTCTCCTTGAAGTGCTGCCAGTAGAGTGCTAGGAACTCAAAGCATCTTACTCCACCCTATGTCATTTCAAAGGTAGTAAATTTCTGCTTTCATCTGTGCACAGAAGTGCTTCATTACCAAGAAGCTGCAGAAGCCAGGTACATAAAACCACAGAGTTACACTCAGGTTTCAGAAACAGAGATTCCTTTGTTAGTCTGTCCTGATTAAACATAGTATGTGATCTGAAAACCAGCAATAGAGATCAACTGTGTGGGTCCAGTAGCAGTTGCTGCTGTTTTCTATAAAGTGTAGCTGGAGAAAGAGCAAGCAGTGTCATGTTATCTCTGTAGTAGCTAGCAGACTTGTTAAGAGAATTCACAAAGATGAAAGATAAATTATTTCCTCAGATTGAGATACTCAAATCCAAACTTTCCTCTGCCCCAAAGTACTACCTGCAAACTTGTCTATTGCAAAGTAGAAGCATTCTTAATTTTTTGGTTGAAATTACTCAATTGTAGTTAAAACAATTCATAGGGTTGGGTTTTTTTTTGGGGGGTGGTGTTTTTTTTTAATCCTCACTTGGATAAGACACCAGAGAAGCTGGCCTAAAATTTGAATTTTTTTGTTTGGGTACACAGCCCTTACCTAAAATCTACCTCAAAGCAGCCTATAACCATGCTATTTACCTCCTTGTTATGAGGAGTCATGTGGAAAAGACAAGGCATAATGGGCACAAGTTACTCCGGGGAAGATTCAGATTGGAATTCAGAAAAAAAAAATTCACAATGAGAACAGTTAGACATTGGAATAATCTCCCAAGTAAAGTGGATTCTTCTACACAGATCAGTTTTAAGATTCAGCTTGACAGGGTGCTGAGCCATCTCATTTGAACTACACTACCATCTAGAAAGGTTGGAACAGACGATGCTTTGGGTCCCTTCCAACCTGGCATTCTGTGATTGTGTGTGATTCTGTGATTCTATTAGGGTATTCATGTGGGAGGGCAGAAGCTATGAGTATCAATTCTAACTTGAAAGACATAATTAAGACCTCACAAAGTCAGAAATTAAACCACACTGGTCTGCTAACCACTCCTGTGCTAGTTTGCAGCAAGCTAGAATGTTTTGGTGAGAACTAGATCATAGGCTGTGAAAGGAAAACAGTGGTGATGTCTACTCCCCTCAGAGTCTTGCTGAAGAAGAAACGAAAACATCAGATAACACTCTCACCATTTTGTCACACTCTGCTTTGGGCTTCTGGCTGAGCTGCAGCTCCCTAACCTCACCTGCCACTCACCTTTGCTGCTTAACCTCTTGGCTGAACCTCTATTCTTCTTTAGGACTGGGGTAAGGTTGAGAGGGGCAGGGGGAAGGTGCAGGGGTGGTTGAGAGCCCCTCCTGGGGACTCAGGTTTCTGGGAGGGGAGTTGTGTTTCTGTATTACTTTTACCTTGTCTATTTTTGTCTATAACTGTATGTACTGTAAATATCTGCTTGTATATTGTGCCAGCTGTAAATAAATAGCTTCATTTATACTCCCAGAGCTGGCTGAGAGTAGTCTGGGTGACTTCTAAAGTGTGGGGGGGCAGGGAACACCCAAACCATCACAATTCCCTATTGTGATGACTGTGCACCCTGCATGCTAGGTGTGAATGCTGCTGCAGATGTTGAATTTTGCTGCTGTGTGAACACCATTTTTGAAGACACACACTTAAAAGAAAGGAGTTGCAACAATAAATGAAAAGTGCCTGAGTGTCCTTCTGATTCTTGTCTTTGGAATTCATCTCCGGTATGTTTCCCCAGTTCAAAGCTTAGATACTTCATGAGGTGTGCCTGATGAAGGTGAAGGGGTACTAGAAGAGGAAGCGGAGAGGAGGTGGCTGTGCAGTACTGCTGCATTTCCTTTTTGAATAGGTTCTAGTCATTAGTGTTGTCACATCCCTAGAAATTCACTCAGAGAAGACGTCTGAAGGAGAATCTTTCTCTCTGCACACATGAACACAAGAAAAGATTTTTGATGGTTTCAGATAAACAGCCACAACAAAGCCTCAGTTTCATTTTATCTCCATAGATAGCTCCAAGAAAAAAAAAAATCACTGCTTCTGCCTGCAGCCTAAACAACTCACTTTACTGCCAAGTGCCTTCTCCAAGAGAGGCACAATATAAACTAATTTCATACCTACCCAGTTCAGTAATAGGTATTGTTCTAACTATACCTCTACTGATAAAAGACAGAGGAGCTTATATGCCATCGCCAAGCAACTGTTAACACACTGCAGAATTCAGCCAATTCTAACGGGCCAACAGGAATCAGTCTGAAGTTCCTGTTTGCATTCTGAAGTCAACAGAGAATCATAGAATCAACCAGGTTGGAAGAGGCCTCCAAGCTCATCCAGTTCAACCTAGCACCCAGCCCTAGACAGTCAACTAGACCATAGCACCAAGTGCCTCATCCAGTCTTTTCTTGAAGACCTCAAGGGACCGTGACTCCACCACCTCCCTGGGCAGCCCATTCCAATGGGTAATCACTCTCTCTGTGAAGAACTTACAGTGATTGTCCTTCTCTATTAGCATTCATTTCAGATAGTTTATGGCTGCACCATATTCAATCAGGACTCTTTCTTAAGAGTGTTTTGAATGGTTTACTCTCCTTAGAAAGAAATACTTAACCATAATGCATTAAACTGTTTTCATGCACTTGTTTTATTTTGATGTGGTGATGAAGTGGCATAGAATCATAGAATCAACAAGGTTGGAAGAGACCTCCAAGATCATCCAGTCCAACCTATCCCCCAGCCCTATCCAGTCATCTAGACCATGGCACTAAGTGCCTCATCCAGTCTTCTCTTGAACACCTCCAGGGACGGCAACCACCTCCCTGAGCAGCCCATTCCAATGCCAATCACTCTCTCTGGAAAGAACTTCCTCCTAACATCCAGCCTATACTTCCCCCAGCACAACTTGAGACTGTGTCCCCTTGTTCTATTGCTGGTTGCCTGGGAGAAGAGAACAACCCCCACCTGGCTACAATGTCCCTTGAGGTAGTTGCAGATAGTAATGAGGTCACCCCTGAGCCTCCTCTTCTCCAGGCTAAACAACCCCAGCTCCCTCAGCCATTCCTCATAGGGTTTGTGTTCCAGGCCTTTCACCAGCTTAAAAAAGGTAATATAAAACACTCTGCATAAATAAAAGTTGATGGCATGAATGGTATCAAGTTGCAGGCAGAGAGCCTGAGGTATGTAGGCAGGGTTCCATAAATCACAAGGCAGTATTTGTGTCTGAGATGCAAAGACATCTAGAAAGCTCCGACAGATTTAGACAAACAGAATCAAAGCAAGATAGATGTAAAAGCCTAAGTGCATTAAACCATGAGATTTTCTTCCAACCTTAATTTATTAGTTCAGATTTTAGTTGCTGGCGTACATGATCTAGGAGAAGGGACTTTCTGATTATGCATTACTAAGATAAGGAATGGTAAAGTTAATAAATGCAACAGAAGAAACGTTGCACAAGAGGATCCTGCATTCAAAAGCATTTCTTTGTAGCTGCAGAATGATTTCTGTGACCTAAAATGAGAATACGTTATCATGAGAGGATGTTATCTCTTCAGATGCTCTCTGCTCCTTATCTGTGAATAAAGACACATAAGTAACGATGCATAAGCAGAGGGACTCAAGGCTTACTGCTGCTGGAGCTGGAATTCTGTGCTTGTATTCAATGTGGCTCTGTTGCTTTTACTGGTACATAAACATCTAATTAATGACTCTGCACGTGAGCAACCCCATCACTTTCAGCAGAACCACTACTGCTCCTTGTTAAGTGTTTAAATGCCCTGTCGGTACAAGCTGAGAAAATCAACAGTCAGGTGGAACTCATGCAGGTGAAATAACATTGCCTTGCTTAGAACAAGATCTTGATGTAGCAACAGAAGGACATGTGCTCTGAAACAAGCACTTCAGCCAGCGCCTGAGTTAGAAGCCTAGCTTGTGACACAAATATATGAAAATGCAGAGGTAAAAAGTTGAGATTGTCCCTTCACAAAGCTTATGGCAATGTCTGAGTCACCACAGGACACAAGAAAGCTGCAGGCAATGGCATGCATAGAAGGCTCAGTCTGACTTCTCTTACATAACTCCTACATTAGCATTTTCTCTGCTCCACAAATAAACCCAGAAAACATCAAAAAGCTGTTACCAAAAGCAGTGCTCTTATTTATTCATTTGTATGAGTCAAACATCACTTAGAAGTTAGTTATTTCCCATGCAAGCTTTAGTACAGGACCAGGCACTTTCCTTGCTGGTGTTGGTAAGACCACTTCTTTCTGGACTCATTACAAGGATGTTTGCACCCTCTAGTGTATAAGAATTTGCAAGAAATCAGGTTCTTATAACAACCTTAGCTGAATGAAGATGTTTAATATTAAACTGTAATAAAATCTCCCTGTTACAATCTTAACAACTTCAGGAGAAAGGATTGTAAATGCTAAGATCACTTTAGGTGTAATCTCTCATGTCCCTGTATGCAGCAAACGTAGGACTTGAAAATGGGTTATACTGAGTTGGATTTTTATCTCAATGAAAGATCAGGGACATAGATAGAGAAAGAGTATTGAAAGCAGATAATTCAGATTAGAATCCTCCTGAAACTCAGGGATGTCAGATCCAGCTTCAGCCCATTGGCGAGATAAAGTCTGCAGCTGTGTTTCACTGATGGACAGGGGTATTTTGATACAATTAAGAGGAACTGTAAAAAGAGAGGTATGTGCTTAACTGTCCTCAAGAACTACTGTCCATATTTTCACAAGCAGACTTCTAACTTCTGACAGTGGTTTGCATCACACTGTTTGGAGCTAGCTCTCAGAACCCCTTTGAAAAATTGCTTCCTCATTCTTCAGATGTGACTCCTCTTCAGCCAAGTTCTGCTCATTGTGTTCAACAAGGCAGAATCAGTCACTGATAGGACCCAACTGAGAATGCCTTGCTGGCACCCACAGTGGCTGTTCAGCTCCCTGTGCTCAGTGCAAGTCTGGAACCCGACCAAAACCCAGGCGTTCCTGGAACCAAACCAAACCCAAGTGCTGGCTCCTGGCTCTCAGCATGGGATGGGAACAGCTTATGGGCACATCTTTGAGTGGGCACTGATTTTTAAGAGTTGGAATAGGTGACATAAACCTTGGGTCTAGACCCAAAGAAAGCATGGCCTACTATATGCTGTTTGGCTTACTGTCACTAAACTTTCTGCATTTTGATTCAGAACTGTGATTCAGATACTGTGATTATCAGAGGATGGCTTCCAGAGAGACTCATGGGGGTGGCTTTTAGGAACTCCCCTTATCAGTGCCATCCATGGGCTGATACTCAAAAGGGTTTGCTGGAAGACATAATGGTAGAGTGGGGGATGGTGGATAGAAAATGATGAATGGTGGAATTTTTCCAGGCCAGATGAGAAATGAGAAGAAGCATTGGTCTTGAGGAAAGGCTTGTGGGTGAGGACAAGGCTTATGAAACAGAAAAGAAGGATGCAATAGAGATGAGCTAAAAACACAGCTCAGAGAGATGGAAAGTTATTTCTTTGCTCCTGGGTGATGAACAGGGTGTTCTCCAGTTCAGAAAGGCTATGAAGCCCTTTACTCAAATGAATGAATCCCCACTTTCAAGCCTGACACAAAGCTGAGAGCCGATCAATGGGACTCCTGCTTTAAATCTCTTAGGAACCTAGTAGAACAATTAAGTTCTCCAGCCCACTGAGCCATGTAGGAAGGATCAGTTCAACCAAACTGGGTCACCTGGAAGTAGTAGATACAGTTGGGTGTCAAACCAAGGAGAGGAGATGAGGATTTACAGGAAGCGGAGATGAATCAGTGCACCATTTCCCAGGACAGGCTGGGCTTTTATTTTCCATCACTTCCAGATCAGTAAAATGCCAAGATTTGCCCACAGCTTCACCAAGTTTTTATTTTCCTTAAATTAATTTTTTTTTTTAACACAACAAAATCTGCAAAAATTACACATCAGCCCAGTCAACGACAAGCAAAACTGAGGTCCCAAAGAAAATGAGGTTCCTGGGGCATATTACAGTCCTGTGTAGCACTGAAGAAACTTGGTTGTTGCAAACATTTTCTCGCAACCCTAGGACAATATTACTTACTGTAGTTACCACTCCCTTTACCCAGCACCCGTGAGCAATGTCAGAGCAATCATGAGGCCTGCCCTACTTAGCTAGGGGGCCCACCAGGCCCCCCGGCCTTTGAATCCCCTCCACCATTCACCCAGTGATGCACCACAGAGGACTCACCGGTGATGATCCAAGGAGGATCCTTCTGCCCAATTGGGCAAGCTTAGGGCTTGCCTTTCCTGGGGCCACTTATAAAGGGGAGTGGGTGGGAGGGGGCTAAGTGGTGACACCTGGGGTGGGAGAAGACTCCAACAAGACCCAGATTGAAAAGGGGAGTGGGTAGGGAGGGCAAAGTGGTGACACCTGGGGTGGGAGGAGACTCCAACAGAACCCAGGTGTTATGAGTTTGGGGGGAAAAAAGGGGGAAATGCATTGTGCAGGAGAGAAAGAGGTGGATATGGTGGAGAAGGGAGGGAAATGGAGAGGAAAAGGATGGAGATGAGAACAGGAAGATAGAATGGTTTATTTGCAGTCATCTTAAATGTGAAAGTGCACAGCAAGAGGTCTGTGAGTCTGGGCAATCCTGTTTTCCTTGTATTTCTTTGCCTTTCCCACATTTGTCAGCTCAGCTTATTTTTTTTACAAACTGGATAAATATTTTTGCTTGGTGTTTTTGGAGATCAAGTTGAAGTATGTAACAAAATTATATACAAATCATTACTGAATAGAAGTCAGCAGTAAGATTTAGTAACATTTCATCATGAACAACAGTTTGCAAGTTATGCAGAGACGTCTACCAGGAAGCCAGAAACATGCTCGGATTTCAGCTTGGAGAAGAGAAGACTCCACAGAGACCTAATAGTAACCTTCCAGTACCTAAAGGTGGCCAACAAGAAGGCTGAAGAGGGACTGTTTACAAAGGCCTGAAGTGGCAGGATGAGGGGCAGTGGTTTTAAACTAGAGAAGAGATTTAGGTTGGATATTAGGAGAAAGATCTTTACCGTGGAGGTAGCGGAGCACTGGAACAGGTTGCCCAAGGAGATAGTTGAGGCCCCATCGTTGGAGATAGCCAAGGTCAGGCTCATCAGGGCTCTGGGCAAACTGAATTAGTGCAGGATGTCCTTGCTGACTGCAGGGGAGTTGGACTAGATGGCCTTTGGAGGTCCCTTCCAACTCAAATTTTTCTATGATTCCAAAGCAGTCATGGGTAGGCTCTGATCTGACAAATTACATACACGTGTTTCCAAGAACTCCACGGTTCATCCCTCTGCTGAAAACAAGACTCAGGATTTAACCATTTTCCCTGAGGTGTCTGAAACCCAATCACTGCAGCCTTGGCAAGTGCCTGACAACCAGAAAGATTCTATTGCCAAGGGAAAAAAGTGGTCTGTTTTTATTTTCCAAGCAGAATTAAATAAGCAAACAAACTGCATAAATGATGAAAATTAAATTAGATTTCCTTTACTTTCATTATCTAAGTATTTTCTTATAATAAATGTATGCTAAAATATGACTTTCACCCCATGGTATTTACTATATTAAAACAGACTGATTTTATTTACTGTACAATGCTTAATAGCTCCTCCAAGACACTTTATTCTGTAATTTTTAATTAATTCTTTGGGCTTTTTTCAAAACAAGAAACCTGGCTTTTTGACAGAACAGTCCTTAATAACTCACTCTGAAGACACTGCCAAGAGTTGTGATGATGACTTCTGTCAGGTTGGTTTTTCGTTGTTGTTTTACTTTACATAAGAATGGAGTCATTGTGATAGTAATGCAGAGTTCTTTTTGCCATTTGTGTAAGTAAATAATAATACTGTAATATATGAAAAGCTCCAGCATATTGCTGCTCAGAGGTGCATTTCAAGGCTCAGTATGTACCACTGTGATATAAACCAGGTGAATGGTATAATCACAGCATGGTTTTTTAAAGTGCATTAACAATAAGAAAATTATACTGGCATGTGCAAGGGCCAGTTTTAAAAGCAACTCTCCACACATATTTGGGAAATTAGAAACTGGACTAATCAATTGCAAATGCCTTTTTTTTTTTTTGTTTAATTAAAATGCCAGATCTTTCCACGTTAATTAATTTCTAGGTTAGAGCCTTTCTTTTTCACTATTATAACTGAATACTTGAAAGTGTGATTTCTGTAAGACAAAATTCCAGCTGGAAAATGAAAGTTTATTTTTTCCCAGAAAGTTCTGAGACCATGTGTCTCACTTCTAAGAACAGATTTCTCACTTCCTTTTGCAGGTTTCACATTGGCCTTAACTCCAGATCACTAAGACTGGGCTGTGATTGCACTGTTTAGCCTTGGCCTCTAAACATCTCAGTGGCTTGTGAATATAAAAATCAGGTTCCTGGTCAGATGATGCAGGAATATGAAAATCAGGCTGAGGTTCAGATGCAGCTCAACTGGGTGATGATGAAGTCCATCACTCCAGCTGGTGGAGTTTCAATTTACAGTAGACACTGCTATTGACAATAAGCAAGCAGGAGCAAAAGACTGCTTGAACTTTCAACAAATGGCCTAAGTGAACACTTGAATTCTTTTCCCAACCAAAATTGAAATGTTTTAGCAGGAGAATCAAATATTGGTACAGAGCCTGGAACACAGAGCTCCTAGGTTTCAACTAGCATAGCCTCAAGACTCTAAATAAGCCACCTAAAAGCAGTGAAATTTTATTACACTATAAAAAGAAGTCTTGAGCAAGCAAGAAAACCTGTCATTTTTGACAGGAGGATGAAAAAAACCGTAGGTAGAGAAGAATGATGTACTGCTTTCTGGGGGATTCAGCTGAAATCAAATGGAGAAGTGAAGGAGGTGATAATCCCCCTCCCAAATAGTGCAAATAACTCAGGAATCTGGAGATATGATACAAGCTTGCAGTGAAATACACTGCCTTTATAGGAATTCTATATAAACTAAAATGGGCCTCTGCTCTCAGTCCTATTTTCCTGGTCTTCGAGTAATGCCCAATGATGTTTCCACAGGAATGGCAGATTGAGTTGCTTCCACTCCTCATAATATTGCACAGTGCAAAACAAACATTATATATGAGACCGGGTCCTGCTCTTGCTTTCACAGCCAGGATTGTCTGAAATAATATTCAAGCCTTTGATGGTTTCTTTCCTTTTTAAAGAAAACCAGTCCTACTTTGTTGCTGGTGAGGTGCTGTATTTCATTTAAGAACCCATTCTTCTCTCTTTTGAAATTGTAATGTGTATTTTATATTAATATTAGGGTGCTTGTTTACAGAAATATTTTTCCCTTGCTTTAAGAAGGCTGAAGGATTTGAGCCTTTGCAAAGATGCTAATACTAGGTCAGATTTCCCAGCAGTCTATTGCAACCATTATTCCAACAGGCATCACCTTAGAGCCTTGGAGAGAAAGCATTACAGTTAATGTAGTTTGGCAAGTCAGTGTAATATTCACTGCATTACCTTGACATGGTTTAATGGCATGAGCAGCATGCACTCTATGTCAGAGAAAATTACTTGTTGACCCTTGCTGTAGCTTGATGCCTGCTCTTAACTGGATAGCTATGAAATGGTGTGGAAAATCTTATATGAACTCCACTCTGTCCCAGCTCTGGCCCACTGGGAACTCATTTCCTATCAGCTTGCCCATTAAAAAAGGAAACTTGCTTTGGTGTCTTCATTTGCTACAGTATTATCTCATACACACAATGGAGCTGCCTGGTGAGCCTTCCTCCTGGCCTGCCCTTCTAATGAAAAGATAAGCCCATAATGGAAGTGAATATAGAAAGAATTAGAGGGAAATGCAAAGGGGCTTTCTTTTTCATTGTGATGGGAAGCAAACAGATTTAGCAGTCCCTCTACAGGAAGTAGTCTTGGTCCACTCTTAGGAAATTCTTCTTCGCTCAGGAAAACAGACTGGCACAGTGCATGCACAGGTGATCTGCATAGCAGCTTAATGTCAGGCAAATAAATTTTACCCCTCTGCATGAATAAATATTAATTAATTGTGAGTGACAGCTGGAAAATAAATTTCATGTTCTTGAAAGACTGGATGATGTCAAAATCCTCTCCTGATTCACAGCACAGGCATGTCCTCTTCCAAAGACCTCACCAGTGACCAAGGGACAAGATCAGTAAGCAGTGTTGTAAATGTGCAGGGCAAATCAATACACTCCTTGTCTGATCTACTCTTACTTCCAGGAAGAATCCCAGCCAGTGCCAGCCCCACTAATGGCTCCTGAAATGCATACAGGTTCTGTGACGTGACCATCGAACTTGGCACGTAAGAGCTAGTTCTTCCCTTAGTTTGGTAGGAACTTAGGCAATTGCCTGAGGTGGACCATTGGAGACCCATGTGCTGACTCTACAAACTCATTCCTATGGACTTTGTCTCCTCCTCACTGCCAAGAGACTTACCAGTCAGATGTTCATCACAACTCTAGCAGGAACTTTCTGCCTTGGAACCTCACTTGCCCAGAGAAGGAGGTTTTGCTGTGGGAAAGAGGCATCCAGCTGGGTGCAATGCAATGGAGGAATACCTTGTCAGGTATTTCTTCCCCTACCTGCAGCCTTGTGTCATGGGTCCTAACCTATGTGTCCTAACCTATGCTGCAACCTGGTGTGCTTAGGCATAGGACAAGTACATGGTCCAGGGCATGAGCATTGTCTACCATATGGCTAGATGTGACTAGACTTAGTCTCAGAGACTCTAGCAGATGAAAGCTCTTAGATGGAGTCTCTGGCACAATAAAGGCCAGCATGCCACTCATGCATAGAGATGTTGTTCTATTTTTGCAGTGTGTTGTACTCATTAGATGTCAGTGCCTGGAAAAGGTGGGAAACAGTAAAGAGGCAGGTCCTCAGTACCTCCCCTTTGATGTCTCAGGTAACATGAAAGGCAGACTATGCCACTGTTCTGGTAGGATGACATTAAAAAGAATCAAAAAAGATAAATCAGTGACTGTAAAGAAGATCCCTGCAATTTGGCAGTGCTCCTGATTCACAAAGCTACTTCTCTGGTTTCTCCCATTAGCCCAACTGTAGTTTGTGCAGAACCAGCTTACTTACCGAGTCAGAATATTAATGTTCACATTACTAACATTTTGAGGCCCTTAAATTGGTGAGCACTAACACAAGAGTATTTTTATTCCTTTCATCTGAAATCACAATGTTCTGAACTGACAAAAATAAATGCAGTGAACTTTCAGTGATATTGCACCATATAAAAAGGTTATTAAAAATGTATTTGAAGGACTAGCTTTGTCAATACTAATGCACTGAAGAAACAGAGGGTTTCCTAGCTCAGACACTGATGTACCAACTGAGATAGAGATTACCACAATAATAGATTTTGGGAGCTTAATATAGACAAGCATTTGTAGACTTCAAATGCAAAGAATTTCCCTCAGTTATAAAAGGATGGGATACTCATATCCCACGAAATAAGAATACATGTTTAAAGGATTACTGCCAAGTAGATCATAGATATTGGTTTGGCTTTGAAAATGTCTTAAAGATGGGGAGGAAAGATAAAATAGAGCAGTGTAGAGGAACAGAAGAGTACTGATAGGAATGCAAATGTTGATTCTTATTTTTGGACTAAATAGCTGCTCAAATAAGATTCAGTATTCCTGGACCAAATGAAAATTAGTCTTGTTATACTATTGTAAATGAGCCTAGAACAGAGAACAAGGACAGAAAAAGCCAAGCTTTGAAACCCTCATTTTCAGTCATTTAAGATGCTGGTAAGAGAGGAAGAATTTATTTCTAATTATCATTGTGGGGTTCTTTTGATAGTGATCCCTTTGAAGAATGAAGAAAACACTTTACTGCTCCCATTGATATGTACTGCCACTATCAGTTTTGTTCTCATCAAGTATCTTTTGGTGTGTGAGAAGCGAACATCTTTCACTCCAGCCGTTAGTCACTGTCGAAGTGAGAAGCTAAGTGTCAATCGCCTCAGCTGTGCTGCCAGCTCTCAGGCAGGTTTTGTACAATCCAGTCTTTGTGAGTCTCAGCTCTTAAAAGTATCAGCTGCATTCTGTACTGCCTTTTTTTTTTCAGCACAGAATTGTCTGCTTTTCTCAGGTTAATTTAATCAGTAAAAGTGCCTATTAGTTGTCGAGGACTGCCTTACTTAAGAGTGTAAGGGTTATAATACTAAAGTGGTACAATTATTCTTGTTCAGAGAGTTCCTTTGTCCTGTAGCTGGAATCTGGGGCAGTCCTTGCCCTCGGGGTGACAGGGCCATCCCCATTAGGGCTTTAAAAACCTCCCTGAGATCTTTTTCGGTTGTTCTGCCTTAGCAGTAGTGGTGCTGTAGCAGAACACAAAGGAGGTTTAATAGAACAATATGGCAACATGTAACAAATTTTCCTAAAGAGGGAATTTTTGGTTGACTTTTTTTTTTGGTGTTTTGAGGGGAGGTGGTGTGTTGTTTTTAATAATGCTTAAATATGTTCTGTGTTTCTTATGCACTGATGCACTTGCCTACTCTCAGTTCTGCCGCGGATGAAGGGGTGGAGGCTTCTAGATGAATTTAGTCTGATAGACTTAGCCTAGCTTGTGGATGTATCCATTCTACCCAGGTGTGGGAAGCTTTCTCCTGCAGCGGAGCATGAAATGTAAACATCAGGCCCTGTGATGGGAAGTGTCCTTGGGTCTTACTGATTCCCAGGGGCCTAAGCTGGCAACCATGAGCAACCCACGCACAGCCGTCAGGGGGTGGAATCTGCCGGCCCCTGGGGCGGACGCAGTCCCAAGGGGGGCTGACCCTGGCCAGCCCCCCTGGGTGGTACTCACAGGTTGTTTACCACAGGTAACCTATCTCTGCCTTACACATAACTTGGGGCCAATCTGTACTGTCCACTTCTGCCAGCCCCAGGCTGGCTGGAAACACCTCCTCTGGAGCACTATATAAGACGCTGCACTACCCTAATAAAGTTGTACTGATGTACTGATGCACAGATGCCTAGAAGCTGCTGTCTCGAGTCATCAGTACCCCGATCTCGCCTCTCGCCAGCCTCCGTACCCCGACACCCAGGTACCTTTTGCAAGCATGCATCAGTAAACAGAATATCTTTAAACTTCCAATCAGTGTGCAGTATTTTCATTCTTACTCTCTAAAAGGAGTAAGAGTCACTTCTGTTGTCCAGTCCTGGGTAGCTCACGGCCTCAAACTGGCACAGTCTTTTAAAAGGTAATAGGATTTTTTCTGTTTTCCAGGGTATCACGCAGTATCACAGTATCACCAAGGTTGGAAGAGACCTCACAGATCATGAAGTCCAACCTTTTACCACAGAGCTCAAGGCTAGACCATGGCACCAAGTGCCACATCCAATCCTGCCTTGAACAGCTCCAGGGACGGCAACTCCACCACCTCCATGGGCAGCCCATTCCAGTATCCAATGACTCAGTGAAGAACTTTCTCCTCACCTCGAGCCTAAATTTCCCCTGGCGTAGCTTGAGGCTGTGTCCTCTTGTTCTGTATCCAACTAATCATGTCAATGCCATCTTGATAATGAATAATCTGCATGCCTTTTGTTGTTAAACTTCCACTGCATTACACAGGTATACACAGATACATGCAAGCACACATCTTACAAAGCCTTCTGCTGAGATCTCTGCTATCTAGAAAAACATGAATGCTGACTTTGGCATTCATCCTAGTTTTAAAGATCAAAAAGCTTGCAACACAGCTTATTATCACATATAGTACCTCAGAGGAGACATATCCCTGTCATGTTAGACCTAAATAGGCTAAAATAGGCTTATACATGTCCTGGCTTGCCCAGACGCGTTCTTTTGCTCTCCCCTCTTCTGCTGTGGGGAGAAGCAACTGCAGGGAAGAGGACAAAGAATCTGGAGCCATTGAGTCTAAGGACTCAGGCTTGCCCAGACATGCTCCCCTGCTCCCCCTCCTTCTGTGCTGGGGGAAGCAACTGCAGGAAAGGAAAATGAAAGCCCTGGCTTCACCTAGTATGGTCAAGCTTAGAAAAGTGACATTCTGATTGGCTAATCTAATCCAAAGGCCCATTAGTCTCAGGCTATATTGATAAAAATGGATGAGCAGGTAGCATGGCATGCTCTGCTGCCTCACTGCATCCTGAACTGCTTGGAAACTCCACTGCCTTGAGTTTACCAGGACCAGGTTCTAAACACCTTTACACAATTGGCCTGCATAGTCAGTGTGACATTGTGCCAAGATGCATTGCATCCTGCCTGCGCCTCTGCAAGGCTTCTGCTGAATCAGGAATCAAGAGGAGCCAGGTCAGAGACTATGCTAAACTCCCAGCTTCCTGAGAAAAGAGGCTGGGCAAACTCCAAAGCCTCTAACGGCTTTGAGTCCACTGACAGCAACCCCTCCATGTGCTTTGAGTACTGTTTAATACTATTTTGTGAGTAAATACTTAAAGGTTCTTGTAATTCACTAATTGCCTTCTGCCATAAGCAGAAAGGTGCTTCCTGCACCCACCTAGTGGATAAGCAGTATAATTAACCACAAGCAGTATACTGACCACAAGAACCTTCTCTTCCAACATCATGTTTGCATTTACTAGTTACTTCTTAAAGTGTTCCAGTTTTGCCTGTTCCCTGTGTGTATAAATTTCCAGACCATGCATTTTGAACTTTGTAAATAAGTTTTCTGGCAAGATTTAATGCTAATGAACAGTTTTCACAGTTATTAACAATCTTCACCTGATTATCAAAATTAATAGATTATTAATTTTGCATAATCCTGTCACAATCCCTAGCAAGAGCACATAATGTCCAATAGATAGTTCCACACTTTTAAACAAGAGTATCTTTGTCCTGATAACTAGAAATACAGCTTACACTTTCTTATTTTCTGAATTAATATAGAGGGAAACTTAGTGGATTTAAACACTTGTTTTCACTGAATATTTTCACAGTAATTTAAATTACTGTGCCTATGTAATTAATATCATTCAGTGGAGTTGACAGACCTGACACATGTTGCTTTGCTGACTTTAAGTCAGCATGGAGCTTGGTTTTCCAAGAGTCAGTAATAATTGTGCAGAGTTTCATTTGAAATTTTACTGCTGTTACTTCTTACAAACTATCAGAGGGTTAATGTGAGAAGATCTCTGGACAGGAAAACTCTCTGGGCAGAAATCACATTTGTGCACAGAGTACTGAAGACCCCAATCCTGCTGTGGACTTTGGGGTTTATTTCCATTTTATGACACTGTTTATAAGACTTAACAAGCCAGGCTGGGTTTTTATCCTATTGCATCCTTTTCCCACCCGCTGATCAAAGTCTGAATTCTGCAAAAATAAGTACTACTACAGAATCAAGACAAGGCCTTGTATATTGCTTTCCATAAGAAATATGACTGGAATAATACCATCTGCACACAGTTTAAATAAGAGCTCAGTGCAGGCATACGCAATGGAAGCACTTCGCAAGGCATCTGTTTATCATCAGCAATGATATCCAGCACCTGCACTGGATCCAGGCACCCTTAAGCGGGTCCTACACCACTGCCACCTTCCACCTTTCAGTTACTACCTGAAGCTTCCAGTTTCTAGCTCCGAAGCTTCCAGTTTCTAGCTCCAAGCCCCCCAGTCTCCACCCTCTGTGGTACCAGGCGAAAGAACAAGCTAGAAACATTCTCAAAGGTTAGCACCCAGTAGTACCCTGGGGGTCAGAGAGCAAAGCGAACTCGGAGCCCGGGACAACGTCTGTGTCCTGCAGAAGCACTGCTCAAACTTCCCAAGGCCATTCAAGACTTGTCAGAAAACAAACAAACAAAAAGCCAAACCCTTGGACCATCTCGCACAGCCTTGTCGCGGCAGTTTTTACTCCTAACCTGTAAAAGCCGGGCTGTATTTCAAACATTCACCTACTTCTGAGTTCTCCTCTTGTAGTTTTGGCTTTTTCCTTGCGCAGGTGCACGTCCGCCACACGTTTCACGCCTCGCTCCCCGAACGCCTCCATCGCACCTCCTGCAGCTTGCGCACGCCCCACGCAGCCGTGGCGTCGATCGGCCGGAAGCGCCGTGAGCGATTTCCCGGTGCCGGCAGGCGGGGCACCGCCACCTTCCCGCCAGGCGAGGCGAGGGAGCCGGCGCCGTGAGCGATCACTCGGCGCTGGCCGCCGGGGCACCGCCGCCTTCCCGCCCGGCGCGGCGAGGCCGCCGGCGGGCCGCGGGCTCCTCCCGGTGGCGGCCCAGGTGCCGCTCTGCAGCGCGAGCCGCCTGCAGCTGCGACCCGCGAGCTGCAGCCGTTGCGCCCAGCCGCGCGAGGTCATGGCGCCTGGCCGGGGGCGGCGGGGAAGGCCTGTGCCGGGTCGTTAGGGACAGCTGTGGAGCTTCTCAAGCGGTGGCTCCATAGCTCAGTGGTTAGAGCACTGGTCTTGTAAACCAGGGGTCGCGAGTTCGATCCTCGCTGGGGCCTCTGACAGTTTTTAGGTGCTCTAGGAACGAGGAAAGTCATTTTGGTAGCGAAGTGCTAGAGTGAACGGGCTGCGGGGGTATGGTAATGACGGGGAGCAGTTTGGAAACAAACGCTTGGTAAAATCTGAGTGTTAACGATAACGTGAGCCGAGGAATCAACCCATATCGTTGTGCTGACTGGGGAGTCCGGGGCAGTACTAAGCTCTTTGGAAAACTGCATGGGGAGGAACGAGTCAATGTGTGTGCGGCTTGCATCGCAATTTCCCTGATGGAAGCTTTGGCAAAATGCTGTTAAGAGGTTTAAAAGGAACAAATTACCCCTGAGTGGAGAATAAACTGGACAGGATTATCTGACTCTTCACAGCTTGTCAGGCAAGCAGAGCTGTTATTTTTATTTCCGTGCTGGAGGCTGAACAGAGGGGGTGTAATAATTCTTTGCCTTTTTTTCTTTTCTTCCTCTTTTAGGTGTCCACACGAATTCTCTTCAGCACCATGCTTTAAAAATATGCCGTTGTTTTATTCAGAAATCTCGTGAGCAATGCATTTATTTCTAGCATGGTAAACACCGTGGCAATTGTTACAGACATCAAGCAGGGAAATTAATGTCTGTGCTTTGGTGAGGGGAAAGGACAACACCTGAACTGCACATGCTGCACAGGGCTCAAACTGTGGCAGAGCTGTTAAGCAGGCAGCGGCTGCTCTAGGCTGTGTCTTGGCATGCCAGATGCTGCAACTTGATGTGTTGAGAAAGATATGTGGGCTGTGGCATAGTATTGCAAGTATTGCAGTCTGTGTTTTACCCTCCCAGCTGCTATCACTTCTCTCCAGCTTCATTTCTCTGCTAAGAGTAGATAAAGCTGAGGTGATCTACACGGGACTATACAACTTGCCATTGTTGCGATGAGAGGACCAAGGGGCTGAGAAGCTATTCCCCCTTATGGCAGGAGCTGTGCTACACCATGAGGCCCAAAGAGTGCTTGAATTTGCTGTGCTTTCGGGTTCTTGCTCGTAAGAGTTTGCTTGGGATGACCCCTTGTTTGCAGCGCTGCCTCCCCATCCCATCTGGGAAAACAGTGCTTGGTTCTAATTGCAGTGTTACTAGTGGATTATCATCCTAGCCAGTTTCTCGGGTTTGGCAGTTCTGCCAGAGTCCTTGGGGCAGGTTCATGGACGTGATGATAAAACCCTAAAACCCACCCCTCAAGAGTATCTGTTCTCTCTGAGTGAAGTCAGGGAGCTGGGTTTCACTGCAGCCAACCAGAGCATCATCACATCCCTGAAATGCCACAGCTGGTCTCAAGAAGCAGTCAGACACACATGGTTATAAAGGCTGCGTGGTTTGTTTGTTCTTACAGGCTCATCCCGAGCAGCTGTTCCAGAAGTGCCTCTGCCGCTGGTCCGGGCAACAGCCCGCTGTAACTGGTATCTGTGTGCAGGGCACGGGGCTATAACGCGGTAGCTGTAGAAGGGCAGGCCACGCACGCAGTTCTCAACTGCTGTGCTCCCCACATCCATTGAATGTCTTAGGAACAGGATTCAGCTGTTCACGTTTGTCGTAGTTATGTGTCTGACCTGCCACGGAGTGGCCGCGTTTGGAAGCGTGAGTGGAGGTAACTCACCCAGTGCTGGCACGTAGATTGCGCTGTCATGTCAGGCCTGGGCACGGTGGTTACACAAGCGGCAGAGCGCGGCCGATGCTGCCGGAGGCCTCCAGAGGGAGAGCCAGCTCCTCGGAGCGAGCGGGCCGGGCCCGCTGCCGCCCGCTGCCTCCCGCAGCGTCTCCCAGGGCAGCCGCAGCTGCAGCCGCGCCGCGGGAGCGAGGAGAACTGGGCTCTACGCGGGCAGCGCCGGTCGTAACCAGCAGAAAGGAGGGGGGGCAGGGATTAGTGAAGGAAGGCGGGAGCACACGCACCCTTTCACCCCACAAGATCTGCGCTTGAGACCCCCTGAGCTGCAGGTGCTGCGGTGTGAGGTGGTTGTGGGTCTGGCCAGCCCCAGCAGGCGCCACGCGGTGCCTGCGATGGGGGCCTGCGGCGAAGCCGGCCTGGGCTGCTGCTGATTGGGCAGCCGCGGGTCTGGGTGCAGGGCCCGCAGTGCCGCACGCATACAGAGGAAGACCCAGAAGAAAGGTGTAGGCTCCTGCTGTGGGGGCCAGGGACCAGTCAGTATGCTGGCCCCTCGGTGAGCGTGGCTGCGCCCGGGGCTACAGGCAACCAGTCGTGGTAAAACAGGATTGCATCTTCTGCTGGACCTGTCTGGTTGCTCTGACTAGTGGCAGAGCCAATCAGTTCTACTTTATCTGCCACTGATGCACATGTGTGAGTAGAAAGCACATGTACCCAGGCTCCCTCTATGCGGATTTTCCCTGCCTTCTCCAGCCAGCATGGAACAATGTACACCATTCCCTGATCCCAGCCAAGGAGTGACCCCAAAATTATACTCTGTCTTCTACAAGTGATCATAGAATCAACCAGGTTGGAAGAGACATCCAAGATCATCCAGTCCAACCTAGCACCCAGCCCTATCCACTCAACTAGACCACAGCACTAAGTGCCTCATCCAGGCTTTGCTTGAAGACCCCCACCACCTCCCTGGGCAGCCCATTCCAATGCCAATCACTCTCTCTGGGAAGAACCTCCTCCTAACATCCAGACTATACTTTCCCTGGCACAACTTGAGACTGTGTCCCCTTGTTATGTTGCTGGTTGCCTGGGAGAAGAGGCCAACCCCCACCTGGCTACAGCCTCCCTTCAGGTAGTTGTAGACAGCAATGAGGTCACCCCTGAGCCTCCTCTTCTCCAGGCTAAACACCCCCAGCTCCCACAGCCTCTCCTCATAGGGTTTGTGTTCCAGGCCCCTCACCAGCTTTGTTGCCCTTCTCTGGACACTTTCCAGCACCTCAACATCTCTCTTGAATTGAGGAGCCCAGAACTGGACACAGCACTCAAGGTGTGGCCTGACCAGTGTTGAGTACAGGGGCAGAATAACCTCCCTTGTCCTGCTGGTCACCTGCGCTCTGTTTCTTACTGTAAGGAAGCTTTTTAGTAGATTTTGTTACTGAAGGTGATAACCATTGTTGTGATAACCATGACAAAACTTCTCTCAAAAAGCTGAGATTACCTTTTCTAGGTCCAGCGATATAGTAATTGTTGGTATCATTAGTAAATGCCTTTATGATTTGTTTCTCCAAGTTGTAGTACGAGGCCTGGACAGCACTAATTGCATTTTCATTTTTAACTGGCAGCAAAGTCTTTCAGAATCCCAGAGCATCTGAAAATACAAATACTTTGCCATCACTTAAAGACATTCTGACCTCAGGTCAGAGATATTCCTTATTACTGTGGTTCTTGAAGAAAACTTACACCCATCTTGCTCAGTTCAACAGCAGGAGTCCATACAGAAGCAGTGGCTGTTTCCTCCACAATTCTACTATTTCACTTTTCAGATATGCCACAAAAATTGACACATCTAACCACAGTTTACTGCAGTGTAATACCATTGTTTTTGACAATGGGAATAGGGAATCAAAGTCAGTGATTGTTTAACTGGTCTAGCCAGCAGAATTAACATTAAATATAAAGCCTTTCAATATACAGCATGCTTCAGTGTTGTAAAAATGCTGACAAAACATCATACATTTCTAAAAAAAACCCCAAACAATCCCTCATACCTAACTCCAAGCACTTTCAAAATCTAAGGATAATAAAGAATGTCTCTTCTTATGTAGTCAGAAGTTCTGACTTATGTTTCTAGACTTTCTGCCAGTAATCAAGTTTGATGGTTCTGGATTTGTGCCAGTGAGGTAAAACCAAAAAGTGAAAGCTGAGACCTTTTTTCTTCACCTGTGTACTGGTCTGGGTTAAAATTCCCAGAGACTCAAAGCCTAACAAAACAACATAAATAGGGTGCCTCTTCTCTTTGGAAAGAATGAGGTATAGAGAGTGAAAAAGGATAAACCACCCAAAGAATAGTCTTGCTCCAATTTGGAAGTTAAAAGGAAAACTTTTACAATAAAGGTATTTGAAGTAAGGGGAGTTACAAAAACATATAGGGAAAGAAACAAGATACAAAACCAGATTGGTGGCAATGGATGGAGGTAGACTCAGGAAGTGGCTGTTCCCCCTCATGGTAGGCTGGCCAGGTGGCAAGGCAGGAGCCGCTGGAACAGGATGCTGCTGGCAGGTGCAGCAGGGCAGAGAGAGAAAAAGGAAGTTCCTCTGTTTTTATAGGGGGTCCAGAGAGGAAGTGGGTGTGGGCTAACCATTGCACCTGGGGTCAGGTTCAGACCACCCCCAGGGAGGAGTCAGAAGGACCTGGGGTCAGGTTGAAACCACTCCCCAGGAGGAGTTAACCCTCAACAACCTGATGCAAATACAGCCATCAAGAAAGTAACCAACAACCATCAATGAACAGTGAAAATGTTTACTGGTAAAAAATTAAGGTGTTAACAGTAACACCAAAAAGAAAAATGTGTTTGTCTTCTAAAAGTACTACTTTTAGTGAGAAATTGTTCTTTTAATTATCTTCTTCTGGTTGCTAAAATAACACAGAATTCCTTGAGCGTAACAAGCTATCATGCTATCGTGTCAAGCTCTTCCAGGATGTTCCACACTTTGATGCCTGACCACATATTTTCACAAGTTTAATGTGTCTGTTAGTTTGTGTAGAGTTCATTTCATAGAGCACTACTAACAAACTTGCAAGAGCTCTTTGAAGGTGAGTCCAAAGAAATCTGAATACCAGCTGCAATATTAAGCCAGTCTGATATGTCCTCACCTCCAGATCAAGTTGTCTCCTTGCCCCTGCTCCTTTGTCATGAAATCTCTCCCTCTTCACAGAATCGCAGAATCTTAGAAGTTGGAAGGGACCTCCAGAGATCATCAAGTCCAACCGCCCTGCCAAAAGCAGAAATTAAAAGTCTGGTGTTCAAAACCAGACACAAGTCAAATGTATCCCCTGATGAAGAGGGAGCTCAGTGCCTTAGGACTTTGATGATGACACAAGGCAATCTTCACAAGGGAGTAACAGTAGACAAATCCATGCTTACTGGTATTCCTGGCAAAAGACCATATTTCTCAGCCACTTAGCTGTGGGTGGAAGGACAACTAATGAATCTGTTTGGCTTCTAGTATGAATGTTATTTGCTGTGATGTTAGCATATGAATAAGGATGCTTAAAAACAAAAGCCTCTGCTAATGAGAAAGTGCAGATGAATTAAATTCTTCAGTGTCTACCAGGAGAGTGACTGTTGTGTTTAAAGAAAAAGATTGGGGTTTATATTTTCAGGGCATTTTTCATAATGCTTGAATCATAGAAGAAAGGCAAACAGAAATGTCATATTGTGAGTCCCCTAGACACTTAACTAACTGTGCAAGATGTAATACTAACTTTGCATATACTTTTATATCAATGTCTGCCTATAGGTTTTGACGGTGCACTAAAGTGGAGATGTTGCCTATATAAGACAGAGCCTTTTTAACATAGAGTTTATAATCTAGGAATGGAAACACTGGGTCCTGGCAATACAGACTGTAGATGCAGTACAATAGATTTGAACATAATGAAATACATAGAGCATTAGAAGGAAGAATCCTTTTAAAATCTTCTTTCTGTGTAATTTATTGTAATGGTGATGAAAAAGAGCAAGGGCATTTGAATTTAGAAAGGATGAAGCATTGCTAATTTAGAATCTGTGTATCTTATATATAGACAATTACTGCCTGCTGACATCACTAAATAAAATGGACTTTCTTCAGGTTATTACAATATTTCTTGCCTTCAGGTAACCAAAAAATAGCATGCAAGTAGAACTAGTCTTAAAGACAAGCTTGAATAAAATTTAGAAACATGACCTTAAAGTATTAAGAAAAATAAAAAGATAGTTCATCTTTCTTGCCTGCCTCTCTGTGACTGTCTCTCTAAATGTAACCAGTTGCATCTTACCTGAATATTACTATAAATTAATCTGGAGACTGTAAATGGAGGTTTTATACTATTAAACAAAGCCAGTACATCAACTGTGTCCACCTCTATTCAAAGCAGAGAGGCTGCTCTGCTGACAACAGAGCAGGCAGAACACTACCTAATGCTGCATGCATCTGACTGCCCATCTGGCTATATCTGATTACCTCTCAGACAGACCCTGTGCACAGGCTTCTTGCAAGTAAAGCACATTCTTTCTTTCCAAAGATAAACAGTGGAGTTGTTCCTTTCGATCACCAAGCTACAGACTATTTTTGGACAAGAATGCTGTTGCTTGCAACCCCCCTGCTGTAACTGTGAGACTCACTAATGACCCTGATGCCCATACATATAAACAGTCTCAAATCATGATATATTCCTTCCTGAAAAGAGGCTATGGATATGTCTCTCTGGTCCCTTTAGAGCACTGGTATTGTAGGTTGCATTGCCACAGTAAGAACTTTAATTCATAACAAAAGCCATTTGTAATAGAAATTAATAAAGGGCAAAACCACTAAGATGAGTATTTCTCACTGCATGTAGCAGCTTTATTGAGACAGCAGTCTACCAACATGCTAGTATTTCTTTAGATTGATAGAACACACTGTTGAAAAGCCATTCTGTTGAACAATGCAATAAAGAGACCATAATTTAAACATGACCACATCTTCCTGTGTGCTTCTTAAGACAAGGATGTGGTTTCTATGCCCAATTCTTATTGAAAGTACTGCATGTTTGTAAAATTAAACCAGATAGCATGAGAAAGCTCTAAAATTCATCCTAAGGTGCTGAAGCTTGAGCTCGCTGAATCTACAGGCTGCCTGTCAGCTCAAGGTAGCCCTTCTGAGCTCTGGCGAAGCAGTGTACTTGTTCCAGATTTGAGCCAGGGAGAAATCAAAGATGTGGGTCTTGTGGATGATGAAAGAATTAGCATTTAATGGAGAACCCGAGTGCTGAGTGAGAACAGCAGAAGATGTAACTGGAGACAGTGTGTTAGCTGTGGCATGCTGCAACACCACTGCTGTTTGCTTAGCTTAAAAATGTCACTCAGTCAGTGCAGTGGCACTTTTCAAAACATTGCCTGTGAGGTTATTATAATTAAAGTGCTAACACAATTTGTTCACATTCTGAGTAGCAGAGAAGAGATCTCAACCAAGGGCTGAGACCTGATAGAAACTTCAGATAATCCCTTGACATTAGAATCAGGGATTTTTAATGCCTGTTTTTCACTGTGATTTTCATCTCTCTGCCCCATTCTGCACAGCTTGCACAGCACATCTCAATTCTCCTCCAGCCACCTGATGCAAAAGCAATGTACTGAAGTATTACAGGTGTCCCTCAGAAACTGGGACTGTTACAGTATGCAGCCCAACATAGCACAGACAGGCTGTGTTCCAGCTGTGCTTCAGGGATGAGGGGAACTTGCTTTGTAGAGGCATTAGCGACTGCACTCAAGCGCAGCAGCATCAATCACGAAGAATCAATTCTTGCTCCTCCCCTCAGAGCTTCGAAGTGCCAGAGGCCAGCTGCCCTGAAACAGAGTTGACTGGTTCAGGCAAACCTAGTACACCTAAACCACCACTGACAGCAGCCTGTATCTCATCCAGCCCTCAGTGATGTTGCTGCAACAGCTCAAGCCTCTGATCCAGCATGTCTTTTACTCATTCGTCCATCCTCTCCCCTGGGCTTTCCACACATCCTTGCTCTCTTGGCTTCATACGGCTTCTACCTTTCATTTATCTCTTACTGTTCTGATCTGCTTTTTAAAAGCCAGTCCTTAATTGATATCTCTTTGTTGCTTTATCTCACTGCAGAAGCCCTTCAATATGCTTTTTCAACACACTTTCACAGATGAGTTAAATATTTCTTTAAGATTTTCCTGTGATTTTTTGCAAGACATTTATGTTCTACTACTCCAGCATTTCCAATGTCATTTAATATTCCACCTGTTTTTTTCTTTTCTTTCTGGGGTTCAATTTCCTTTTGACTAAGAAAAAGAATCTAGGTGAAGATGTAATGCATCTGGACAATTAGCCACTAAAAAATAGTTTGCTGAAGGTATGAGCAATACTGAGATCTCTATAAACATTGGCTTTGCAGACAATGTGGATTCAGGCTGAATAGTTTGCTTAATCCTCAGTGCTCTGCTAAGTGATTTACCAAGGATTCTTTTTAATAAACTTTCCTGAAGCAGCTATATTCTCCTGCTATCAACAATCCCCAGATTTGTAAATACAGTTGCCTACCATGGCCTAGAGAGTTTAAATCCTGAAATAAGATTATGGTGACATATTATTTTGTCTCATAAAATTTACGTCATATCTGCTTGAGTCAAAAGGATGTTGGCATCAGTTATTCCATGGTAATTGAATTAAAGTCGTGTTAACTGAGTAGGAAAATTAAAGTCTATTGGGATGGGACTGGGTTACTGGAATTTGAGACTTAATTCACTCAGCCTCTTGGTTCAGTGTATTTCATTTAAGTGAAAACAAGGTCAATTCACTTATATTTTCTGCTCCAAGGCATCTTCCTCAGTCAGCATTTTACCCATCTCTACTGCACAGCTTTCACTGACTTCATTCTGAGGAAATGCTGTCTGGATGCTAAGTAAGGATTTGGCTCTGATGACAAGTCCATCAGTCCATAGGTAAAAAGTGTAAGGATAAAAAGAACTGTATTGGCATAGAATATCAGTGAAGTGCAAGAGTAAGAGTGGGAATTACACTCTAAGTTCTGCACAATCTCTATCTTAAATGGTAAATTAAAAGTTACAGCTTCTAAATTTGCAATATCAGAGTGGAAGGTTGTGCTAGTTTGAAGCAGGCTAGAATGTTTTGGTGAAAAGAACTAGATAATTGGCTGAAAAAGGAAAACAATGGTTGTGTCTCCTTCCCTCATCAGTCTCGCTGAGAGCTCTGGGAACAAGAAGGGTAAACATTAGATAACATTCTCCATGTCGTTCTCTCTCTGCTTTTGCCTTCAGACCGAGCCACATCTCCTTAACCTCACTGCCACTAACCTTCCTTCTTAACCTCTTGGCTGCACCTCTATTCTTTCTCAGGATTTGGGGTAAGGTTGAGAGGGGCAGGGGGAGGTGTTGGGGTGGTTTGAGAGCCCCTCCTGGGGACTCAGATTTCTGGGAGGGGAGTTGTGCTTCTGTATTACTTATCCTTTGTATATTTGTGTATATAACTGTATATATTGTAAATATCTGCTTGTATATTGTGCTGCTGTAAATAAATAGCTTCATTCATATTCCTGGAGCCCGTCTGAGTTAGCTGGGGCAATTTCTAAAGTGTGTGTGTGTGGGGGCGGGTAACAGCCTAAACCACCACAAAGGTTACTAAGTCCTGTCCATACAGCTCTCATTTTTGGTTATTACATACCCTGAATTTCTGAGTGTGGTTTTGACAGAGCTGCAGACAACTTCTAAATTTGTTTAGATTCCTAAGGATATCAAAACTTATTAATTGGTTAAGCTGTTGTTTCCTGGATAAATCAAGGCTATTGTATGTATTCTTTAATAATTCTTTACCTTCCCATGCTTTGCTTAATGTTGCCTCTCAACTTTATCAAATTTTTATGTTAAAAAAATTATATCCCTCAGAACACTTCCTTGCCTCCCTTTTCAGATCCTACAATATGAAATGTTTTCTAATGCTAGCCTTGAAAGAAAGACTAGCTGGAAGAAGCTCTGCAAATGCTTCTGATACATTCTGAGATAGTTCAATCAGCACCAAACAGTTTTGCGATAGCAAAAAGCGGTGGTGAGAAAAAAGAGAAAATGAAACCTTGCAAACACTGAGAGACAGGTTTTGCTTTTTTCCTGACCACAATAACAGTGCAACATGGAGGCTAATGCAAAGGATAATCTGCCTTATTATCTCAATATGGTTTACCTATTGAAAAATTATTGAAGGATATAATTGCAGTCATTGTTAGCTGCATTTCTAATTATTATCTGTGACAATAAATGTATTAACAGTTAAGCTTTAAAAAGCCAGTCAACTAATTAGTTCAAGAGAACTATTCAAAATACTGTCCCTCAGGTTATTATAATTAAATTCCTAATATACATAGCCTATATTTCAAATCATAATTCTAATGTAACTTCCTCCATGCAAATTGGCAAATGCTAGGACACTGAAATATTGTAGAGTATGTCCTCTTGTCCTAAAGTTGATGAAAGAATTAATTGGAATTTCAGTCAGTCAGAAGAGTCATCTGAGGCTGGGTGGGCAAAGAAAAGTAAGTGCTGCAGAGGAATCTCTGCTGAATCCAGAGATCAGGCACACATTCACACTAGCAAATCTCTGATCTGCAAATCATCCCTAAAGAGGTCTTAGGGGTGGTATCAACAATAGTGAACTCTGCAATTCCTCAAGGGTTCATCTCTTATTACCTTGACATTTAGACAGTCTACACAGCAAAGTACTCTTCCCCTTTGTGAACTTGTAACGTGTAGTACAAACACTTACAAAGTCTTTTTACATTAACATTTCTCTCATTGCTACCAATGAATGGCAGGTAATCACTGGTGTGGGATGGAGATCACCCATGATAGGGTGGAAATATCAGAGAAGATTTCTAAATAGTGATGGATGTGGACAAAATTAGAAACTTCATTTACCATTTCCCTTTGACCTCTAAAGTGCTTTCTAATATCTCTCTGCCAAACTACTGCCTCTTCTATTAAAGCTCCATTCCAGCTAAGAGTGGCTTTGACTGGATAACTTAGACTCCTGTCATTATGTTTCTACTCCAAGCTCCAGAGATCAAATTGTATTTTGTGCAAAGTTGTTTTGCTAATGTAAGTGACACTACTTTGATGGGGAATGCAGAAGAAAATATGGTAACACACCTTGCTGTTGACTCAGGGGTAATGAATGTGGCCTGTAGTTTGGACTTCTGATGAAGATTCCTCTTTTCCCTCTTCTCCACCCTCATCAATTTGAGAGCAGGAATGTAAGAAGGCAGAGATGTTATAACACTTGCTGTTTGACGTGGGGCAGTCATCTACCACAACACCTTTGTCTTAACTTCCTAATTACAGGCATTCTGCCTTTGTACTGTATGCCTTTGAATGCAATCTTACCCCTTTTTTGAGTTTCCCCTGCAGACAAGATCTTAGGTGACTCCTGCTAATATCCTCATTTCTGCAATGCCACAAAATCCACAAGCAAAACCTATAGATCAGTTTCTACTTGCAGTTAAATCAGATAAGGGAAGATAAAATTTAAAACCCTCCAAGGGAGAGATTAGTCTTGCATGGTCTAGTAGCTGTCCCTGACCTTCCTTTTTGAAAGAAGATAGGAGGGGGTTAAAAAAGGCGTTTTAGTCACAGAATATTTATTATTAAAGATGTATTTTTACTTCATGGTAAAAACAGAAGCTATTACTTGATCTCCTGTTTTAAAAGACAAGAAAAGGAACAACCTTAGCTGCTTGCACTAGTAAAGGACTATTATTATATATTAATAAAGAAACCTAGAGAAGTTTAGGGAAGATGTATAGGAATGTAGTGAACTAGATTCAGATGCAATACAGGGCTTAGGCACATGTGATCCAGTCCAATGTGATCCAATTCACTATGGCAGCCTGTCAACTAAAGTTACTATAGGGAAATGCATTAATGCCTCGATGGCTCAGTTAATTTCTCAGTTCACATATCTCAGCTGATGAAGATCAGCAACTTAGGAATATAGTAACAGGTAACTTATTGATACTCCTTGTAGACAAATGTACATCTCTTTATAAACAGATATATATCTGCAAAATAATTCATGTCATGTATTCAAAAAATTCCATTATTGCCAAATTACCTATTTTAGGGGAACTTCATATATATCAAAATTTAGGACTTGTAGTTAATGACCTGAAAGTATCAATGTAGTCACTGTGAATTAGTATAAATACATTATTGTACAATCTGCAAATCTGAATATTTTGATAAGATTGTAAATAGTTCAAATTATAATGAGTAAAGGCCAGCTGGTTGAATTGATATGGGCATGTGTCTTTCCCATCTGGGACTAAATACTACCAGACATTCACCATGATGCTGGTAAACTCGACTGAAAATGTTTGCTGTACCTCTAGGATATGAGGTAGGTATTTGTCTCCTTCCATTCTGTTGATGTACTGCAGAGCATGCTCTTTGAGGTGGTCGCTCAGAGGAGCATTTTTTCCACCTGCCAGGGTCATAAGATCTTCAGGCCAAAGGGTACCTGTGAAAAGAAACTCAAGCATAACATTGCAGTATCACAAAATCACAGAATGAACCAGGTTAGAAAAGGCCTCTAGGATCATTGAGTCCAACCTATCACCTAACCCTTCTAATTAACTAGACCATGGCATGAAGTTCCTCATCTAGCCTCCTTTTAAACACCTCCAGGTGCGGTGACTCCACCACCTCCCTGGGCAGCCCATTCCAATGGTTTATCACTCTTTCTGTGAAGAATTTCTTCCTAATGTCCAGCCTAAACTGTCATGGTAGGCCTGATGGGCTGAAATAGGCTTATATATGTCCTGGCTTGCCCAAGCATGTTTTTCTGCTCTCCCTCCTTCTGTTTTGGGGAGAAGCAACCATGAGAAAGAGGACAAAGAACCTGGAGCCACTGAGTCTAAGGACTCTGGCTTACCCAGACTTGTTTACATCCTGTGGTAAACAAGGCACACACACTTAGCTTGTGCCTGCCTTGTGCAAGGCCTATGCTTTCCCCAAATTTGGGTAAAGCAAGCCTATGGTTTCATCTAATCTGGTCAGGCTTGGCTAACTGCCATTCTGATTGGCTATTTTTGTGTCCAAAGACCCATTAGTGTCAGGCACATTAAAAGAAGAGATACTCAGGTAAACAACATGCTCTGCCATTGTATTTGTGCTTGCTGTTGCCTGCTGCTATTGCTTACTGCCTCAGTGCATCCTGTTTGCCTGGAAATTCCACTGTCTCACATAGGAATAGGCTCTGAACGCCCCCCACAATTGTTCTGTATGGCCAGCATGACACTGTGCTAAGACTGCACATCGCAAGGCATCCTGCCTACACCTGAAAGTCTCCTGACAAGATAGGAAGTCCTGGAGACACATAGGTCACCCAGAGGAGCCAAGGGACAAGGTCAGAGACTGTCAGCCTCCTTTCCCAGCGCTCTGTGAAGCCTGGGGACAATCAGAAGCTTTGGTGACAAGACAGTAACAGAATTCCCTGAAAGTGTTTGGGTACTGTCTGAAGCTGTAGCTAACCCCATGGGTCAGGAGGTAACATTTTGTGAGTAAATATTTAAACCCTCTTGTAATTCACCATTGCCTTCATCCATAAGCAGAAAGGGGCTCCTTGATCCCATCTAGTAGGCAAGCCGTATATTGACTGCAAGCAGTATTTGGCCACCAAAATCTCCTCTTCCAGTTCAGTTAATGTTTATATATTTTTTGCAAGTTATTTCTAAATATAGTTATTATCTGTATAATGTTTCCATGACTGTGCAAAAAAACGATTATTATTAAAATTAGTGGTTGGGGGTGGCAAGAGTTCTGAATATCACAATTAATAAGCAATATTAATTTTTGAATTAATTAATTACCCCTTCATAATATAAACCTGGCCTGGCACAGTTCGAGACTATGTCCTCTTGTTCTGTCACTGACCACCTTGGAGAAGGTACCAACAGCCACCTGGCCACAACCTCCTTTCAAGTAGTTGCAGAGAGCAGTAAGATCTCCCCTGAGCCTCCTCTTCTCCAGTAGTGCACTGTTTGCTAGGAATACTTGAGTTCATAGATGGAGACAAAACTGCTAATTGCTGACAGTTATGGTCACAGGAATTTAATTGTGGCTACTTCCCTCTGCACTGACAGCACCAGTTACCCAGCACAGGCAGAGAACTTGCTGACCAGAAGGTCTTCCACAGAGAAGTTTTAGTGCTTCCAGACTGTTTGCCTCAGTTTATTCTGTGATGAGCACAGGTATGGTCTGGCACACTTCCTCTGCACAGGGCTGCTCTCACTGCTGGCTAGAAATCACACCTTCCCATTACAGATATGCTAAGAGCAGAAGCTCCAAACTGTGAAGGATTTCAGTGTATGAAGACCTGGTGTAATTTCAAACTGGAGTGAGAATGCAATTGATTATTCTTTGAACAGGCTTTTACCACAGCTGACAGACTTATTTTAAGGTGATATACTAGAGGCCACATCCCCTGAGTCTGCCTGTGGATATTATCTGAGACTGCAACAACTCCACTAAACTGAACATCCATTCCCTCTACTACCTTCCTCCATCCAAAAAGGCAAGTTATTCTGAAAAGCCAAGTTCTTCATTTGGAAAGAAGTTAGCTTGGTTTAACACACTATATTTTGATAAATACACGATGCTTACACAAGGACTGTTCGTACCTTTCCAGGCATTAAAGCAACTAGCCTACCATTTTGCAGCTTCTCCTTTCCCTTTCTGTGGAAGAGCATTGTAGTTGCTCTTATTAGCCCTCTGTTTGTCCTCAGAGTAGTTGAGATTGTTTCACTTCTTAATCTTCTATGGTGGATTTCAGCAGGCTCCATTATCATGCACACCTGTCTCAGATAGATGTTTGCTGTATTTTCTCTCCAAATTCTAAGTAGGTGTTCCAGACCACTGAAATGTATTAAGAATCTGATCACAGTTGACCTTTTTATGAAGGCTTAGGCTATGATCACTTTACCCTTTTACATTTCTTTCTGCATTTTTCACCATTCCTGCTTAAGACCAATGCAATGCTCTCCATCTTTTATCTCAAATGTATTTATAAAAGCTTTTCTCACTGCCTTTTATGTTCTTTGCTGGTTGGAGCTCATTTTATGCCTCAGATTTTCTGATATTATCTGAAAATCACTTTATGTTTAGTGAGCATCTGTGTTTCCATTTTTAAACGAATTTTTTTTTAGGCCATTAGCAAGCTTTTGATGTTCTTGATATTCAGCACTTACAATACTTCTTATCTCTCCTCTGCAGAGGGATAGCCTGGTATTGTTTTAATATAGAACACTGCTGTATTATATTCCAAAAATACCAAAAGGATATTTCAACATTGGAAGAACCTTTTTTTTTTCCATTTTATTCTATAAAAAATAAATCATAGCAAATTGATCCCATTTCAGAAGAATTTGGGTTTTGATATACTGTGTATGAGGTAAGATTTCATTAAGCCTTTTGGAGCCAACTGCTGTTTTAATAACAGTGTTTCAAAAATGAACAACATCCCCCAGAACAGGAGCAAAGAAAGAGTGTGATGGTTTGGGTGTTCCCTGCCCCCCCACACTTTAGAAGGTACCCAGACTAGTCTCAGCCAGCTCTGGGAATATAAGTGAAGCTATTTATTTACAGCTAGCACAATATACAAGCAGATATTTACAGTATATACAGTTATAGACAGAAATAGACAAGGTAAAAAGGTAATACAGAAGCACAACTCTCCTCCCAGAAACCTGAGTCCCCAGGAGTGGCTCTCAACCACCCCTGCACCTTCCCCCAGCCCCTCTCAACCTTACCCCAGTCCTAAAGAAGAACAGAGGTTCAGCCAAGAGGTTAAGAAACAAAGGTGAGTGGAAGGTGAGGTTAGGGAGATGCAGCTCAGTCAAAGCCCAGCCTGAGAGTGCAGACAAAATGGCCAGAGTGTTATCTAATGTTTACTTTCTTCTTGTTCAGCAAGACTCTGAGGGAAGCAGACATCACCATTGTTTTCCTTTCACAGCCTATAATCTACTTTTTCTCACCAAAACATTCTAGCCTGCTTCAAACTAGCACAAAGAGAAAATTAAAAATAGACTGAATAAGGCTAACATGGCCAGAACATGTGTCTCTTTAGTTCGAAGAAGAGGAGACTGAGGGGTGGCCTCATTAGTGTTCATAGATACATAAAGGGTGAGTGCCAAGAGAATAGAGTCAGGCTCTTCTCAGTGATGCCAGATGACAGGACAAGGGGCAATGAGTGGCAGTTGAGGCATAGGGAGTTCCATGTAAACACAAGGAAAAGTTTTTTCACTGTGAGGGTGACAGAACACTGGAACAGGCTGCCCAGGGTGGGTGTGGAGTCTCCTTCTCTGGAGATAGGCTGAAGATGAGCCAGCAGTGTGCCCAGATGGCCAAAAGAGCCAATGACATCCTGGCCTGCATCAGGAACAGTGTGACCAGCAGGACAAGGGAGGTTATTCTGCCCCTGTACTCAGCACTGCTCAGGCCACACCTTGAGTGCTGTGTCCAGTTCTGGGCCCCTCAATTCAAGAGAGATGTTGAGGTGCTGGAAGGTGTCCAGAGAAGGGCAACAAAGCTGGTGAGGGGCCTGGAACACAAACCCTGTGAGGAGAGGCTGTGGGAGCTGGGGTTGTTTAGGCTGGAGAAGAAGAGGCTCAGGGGTGACCTCATTGCTGTCTACAACTGCCTGAAGGAACATTGTAGCCAGGTGGGGGGTGGCCTCTTCTGCCAGGCAACCAGCAACAGAACAAGGGGACACAGTCTCAAGTTGTGCTGGGGGAAGTATAGGCCCATTCTAGTGTCCAATGACTCTCTCAGTGAAGAACTTTCTCCTCACCTCAAGCCTAAATTTCCCCTGGCGCAGCTGGAGGCTGTGTCCTCTTGTTCTGGTGCTGGCCACCTGAGAGAAGAGAGCAACCTCCTCCTGGCCACAACCACCCCTCAGGTAGTTGTAGACAGCAATAAGGTCACCCCTGAGCCTCCTCTTCCCCAGGCTAACCAATCCCAGCTCCCTCAGCCTCTCCTCGTAGGGCTGTGCTCAAGGCCTCTCTCCAGCCTCGTCGCCCTTCTCTGGACACACTCAAGCATCTCAGTGTCCCTCCTAAACTGGGGGGCCCAGAACTGAACACAATACTCAAGGTGTGGTCTAACCAGTGCAGAGTACAGGGGCAGAATGACCTCCCTGCTCCTGCTGACCACACCATTCCTGATGCAGGCCAGGATGCCACTGGCTCTCTTGGCCACCTGGGCACACTGCTGGCTCATGTTCAGGCGGGTATCAATCAGCACCCCCAGATCCCTCTCTGTCTGGCTGCTCTCCAGCTACTCCGACCCCAGCCTGTATCTCTGCATGGGGTTGTTGTGGCCAAAGTGCAGCACCCTGCACTTGGAGCTATTGAAGCCATCCCATTGGCCTCTGCCCATCTGTCCAGGCGGTCAAGGTCCCTCTGCAGAGCCCTTCTGCCCTCCAACCCAGCCACATCTGTCCCCAGCTTAGTGTCATCTGCAAACTTGCTGATGACTGACTCGATGCTTGTTTACAAAAGGTACCTACAAAATAGTATTTCTATGAACCAGTTGTTGCTCGCAGTTCTAAGCTATTCAAAGAGCACTTTGTCCCAAAACTTTGTTTCTAGACATTCTAGGCTTTTCTTAGGGTGATAACATGTCAGTTTGTTCCTCTGCTGAATTGTCCAGCACCGTGATTCTTCCTCTTCTTGAACCCCACTACTTCACCAGCCTCTGCTAGAGCACAGAAACTGTTCTCCTGCATAACTCCACTCAGTGACCAATCTTCTCTAGGCAATTATTTATATTTTTAGTTTAACATAGTATTTTTTTCCTTAGGTTTATTCCAAATTATGTATGAGTTACATTTCTCATTTTCCTTGAGGCTGGTTATAGTCTGCACTCTATCCCATGGGGGAGGGAGAATTGTCTTGTAAAATGCAAGATATTCATTTTTTCTCTACTGGCTTCTTAGATATGCTTAAACTGCTGAAAGTAAGCAATATTCCTCCCTTCCACCCACTCCCATACTCTTTTCTCTCCCCTCCCATACTAATATTAGGCATCTTCCTCTGCAGCGTGTGAGCTGAGTTCACATCTCAGTGGTTGTGAGCAACTTCAGGCACTCACAGTGTCTGACAATGAAAGCACTGCATAACCTTCTAAACAGCCTGCACGTACACTGGCCAGTCAAGCTGTAGTAGAGCTGGTATTTTCAACAGTGTCAGTAAATGCTTGGCAGCATTTCTGGACTGTGTGAGAGAGACAATTAAATTGTTCCTCAGCCCTGTAAGCTGTTGCAAAATGAACTGACTTGCCACTGCTTTGGGTGTAGAATTCTTACCAATGTGAAAGAAGGTTGGAGTAAGCCTAAGAAACAGTGTGAGCCTTATAAGGAAGCTTGTGTATCTCTAAGTAAATAAAAGTAGTCTGAAGACCTATCTGTAGCCTAATGCCTCATCTGTGTTAATATTCATCGGGAGCTGAATCTGTTTTCCTGTGGCCTTTGCACAGTGTGGTAGGGAGGCTTAGCCTGTGCAAGCAGCTAGGCTGCAGCGATCTACTGGCCATCAAAAAAAGATTTACGTTGCTTTAAATAGACTTGTAGAAATCTGAAATACTTTAATCTCCTAGCTTGCAGCAAAGCATTTGCAGTGCCTGGATTTATTTATATTCTCCTCACATCCTCTGGAGCAAGAGATAATGGCTGATAACATTTCCTTCTACCCCACTAACTTTCCATAATTATTGTGCAAAGATTTCTGCACATGTCCCTGAACTTAAAGTGTGGTGACAGGGCTGACTGTGCATAGCAGAAGATCTACTTACTAGAGTAAATAGGAATTAAAGAGTAGGGATTGGATACATATTTTATGGATAAGCATTATGTGGGAAACAATTATTGTTGTGAAAGAGGAGGTGGTTCATTAAATTTTAAAGTCAAGGAATTTGAAACTCACCACTAGCAGATTTGTCCTGATCTTGGACAAGGGTAATGGTGAGGTGGAACTCTCCTTGCTGTGAGAAGGGAAGCACTGTGTATGACAGACATTATGTAACAGCTATATGTTTAGTATCCACTCCTTAAATCTTGTTTTGGATATTTCAGTGGCGTTTTTGACGTGCTGGCTCAGTTGCTTTCATTATTGCTGTGATTTGAACTTGAACTTTTTGTCTGTCTGGTACAGGAATTGGTTGGATGAAGTGCTGAGCAACCCAGATTCAGAGCCCTGATGTCTGAACTCCTTGGTTAAACACACATGGCCCCACATTTCCTGCTCCTTAACCCTGACTGCTGGATTTAGCAGACGTGATGAGGAACTCTTTGTCAGAGCACTGACAGATTTTACAAGCCCAATCTGCCCAATCTGGAGTCTTCCCAGCTGTATTCACAGCCCATGTCAGCCTCCTAGGGCCATCAGTCCCTGCCCCAGTGATGCTGCAGCAGGGCAGGTCTGCAGCGCCCCACAGCTCTGCCCCGGTGAGGTCATCCTGGTTCCCAGGGTTCCTGCATTCCCAGTCTAAGGCTGGAGCTGCTCAAGGTGCCTCAGCATCCTGCTTCTGGCTGGGGTAGCAGGATGGGCCCAAGCTGCCAGACCCTGCCCAGCTGCTCTGGGGCACTCCACACCACAGGGAGCTGCTGGCCATTGCTGCACCCTGCTTCTTCCTTTCAGTCCCACTTCCAACTGGATTTTCTTAGTGAAATGTGAAATGCAATCTGGTACTTCTTTCTACCAGAAAGGTCAACCTAAAGGTTATTTGGAAATGTTCCTTCATGCCTTATATCCAGAGAGATCTCTCTCTGTAGGTTGGAAAAACAGTTTATCCTGTGGTGCTGTGCACAATTTCAACTTGCATATCTGCATAAAATGTATCAGTGGCTCAGTTCAGAATTTGCTCTCAGTTCATCCACATGCTGACATTGCAGCCTCATTCTTCAACATACTTTTCACTTCAGTGCTCTTTAATTTATGATGAGTTTTTCTCCTTAATTTATGCCATCCACAAAAGTTGTGCCCAAGGAGCATGCTGGAGTGAGACAATGGCTGTTTTTGACAGTGAGGGAACAGCTGGAGTTATTGACTGTCTTGATCTTTGACTGGTCATTTGGGAGGTTACTAGATAGCTGCCAAATTGATAGAAGAGAGCAGATTTTTCTGCATATAAAATTTCTAATGAGGTTTTTCTGCCTGAAGTCAGAAAGCTAGGACCAGTGAAAGAAGATGTGCTAGGCAGATTGAAGGCCATGATATATATATATACACACACATATATATATATAAAATGTAGATTTGCTAGGCAGATTCAAGGCTATCATATATATATATATATATATACACATATATATATATAATGTAGATTTGCTAGGCAGATTCAAGGCTATCATATATATATACATATATATATATATATATATAAAATGTAGATTTGCTAGGCAGATTCAAGGCTATCATATATATATACATACACACATATATATATATAAAATGTAGATTTGCTAGGCAGATTCAAGGCTATCATATATATATATATACATATATATATATACATATATATATATATATATGATGTAGATTTGCTAGGCAGATTCAAGGCTATCATATATATATATACGCATATATATATATAATGTAGATCATATTTCATATGTATCATATTTCTGGTCAATGCAGAGATGGAGATGAAACTGTTATGTGGATTTCCTAGGTCCTTTTACTCTTCCTAAGATGGCTTGAACAGTGCATGCAGCTAAGATGGTGCTCCAGATGACTGCCTCGCTTTGCACAGCCTGTGTCACTCCCTCCTCTATCCCAAGTCACCCTAAACCTTGTTGACATAAATGTAATGACCCAGGATCTATCTCCATGGGGATTTCCTGTGGCATCTTGAATGAGCATGACTATTATGCATCATTGTGCTTGAGTATAAAAGAGGTCAGTAATATCCAATGTTAAAAGAATAATTTTCTGTTATGGCTTCAGATTTAATTATTTGATTTTGGAAGATTCCTCCCAAAACTTCCTCTTTTTTTTTTTTTTTTTGGACAAGTTTTGCTGTAATATTTTATCACATTTTATCATTGGTTGCTATTTGTCTTTTTCACAGAATGTTCCAGAGTTGTATTGTGTTAACAGAGTAAAAACTTGCACCAGTTAAATGTTTTTCATACAGCAATAAAACCAAAGCTGATGTTAGAAAGGATGAGTAGGGCCTACGTTGAGCTGATCTTTGCATAGTAAACATTAGTTGTCCATAAAGAAATTAAATTTTATATGCATTTGCAACAACTGACAGGCTTGAAATAAAGCTTCTTAGATATCCTATATTTATTACCATTTGGCCAAGATTTTTAGAATATGCAGTGCCTATTGTGCAAGATACAATAAGTGGGTTTTGTGTTTTTCATTAATCCATTTAAAAGCTGGGCATTTATAGTGTCTGTGATTAAAACCTCTTAATATTGTCTAGTAGGTTTTGTTCTGTTTCTCAAAATGGCAGATGTTCACAGAATTAATAACAAGAAAGTAATCAAACAGCAAACATCCATTGGGCCAATACAAATCATGGTCTTTTGATCTCAACTGGGACCAATAAGTCCATCACACCAGGAAGCAGCTGTCCACGTTTCTCACAGACCTTCCATAAAGTTCAGATACCTGAGTAATAAGCTAATAAATAAATACAATGGCCTTGTAAAAGACCTGGTTAACATATATGGGTTGGAGTGGCTGGAAAACAGCCAAACAGAAAGCGATCTGGGGGTGCTGATCGATACCTGCCTGAACATGATCCAGCAGTGTGCCCAGGTGGCCAAGAGAGCCAGTGGCATCCTGGCCTGCATCAGGAATGGTGTGGTCAGCAGGAGCAGAGAGGTCATTCTGCCCCTGTACTCTGCACTGGTTAGACCACACCTTGAGTGCTGTGTTCAGTTCTGGGCCCCCCAGTTTAGGAGGGACATTGAGATGCTTGAGCGTGTCCAGAGAAGGGTGACGAGGCTGGGGAGAGGCCTTGAGCACAGCCCTACGAGGAGAGGCTGAGGGAGCTGGGATTGGTTAGCCTGGAGAAGAGGAGGCTCAGGGGTGACCTTATTGCTGTCTACAACTACCTGAGGGGTGGTTGTGACCAGGAGGAGATTGCTCTCTTCTCTCAGGTGGCCAGCACCAGCACAAGAGGACACAGCCTCAAGCTATGCCAGGGGAAATTTAGGCTTGAGGTGAGGAGAAAGTTCTTCACTGAGAGAGTCATTGGACACTGGAATGGGCTGCCCAGGGAGGTGGTGGAGTCGCCGTCCCTGGTGCTGTTCAAGGCAGGATTGGAGGTGGCACTTGGTGCCATGGTCTAGCCTTGAGCTCTGTGGTGAAGGGTTGGACTTGATGATCTGTGAGGTCTCTTCCAACCTTGGTGATACTGTGATACTGTGTGATACTGTGATACTGTGATATGTATTTGAACTCAGGTATTGGAACCACCCAAGACATGTGCAGGTTTTGTCTGAGTCTGCACTGAACTGATAGCTATTTCATCTGGAGACTTGCATGGTTCTTGGTAACGTGTGTGTGCATGCATGTCTGCAAATTGAATCTACACTATCTTATACCTGCAGATGATTAAGCATTTGCCAAAATTTCTCAGTACTGAGATTATTTATTTGAGACCACAAAGAAGAAAGAGATAGCTTAAAAGCTCCATAGCATAACATGCACTGCTAAAACAGTCCTCTTACTGCTTGTTCATTTGACATAACACTGATAGAAATTCTGAGATGTGATCTCTAATAGTGAGCAGTGTCAGCTGTCTGACTGTATAAGGCAGCTTTTAGATGCTACTTGTTTATTCAAATTTATTAAAAAGGCCTAAGAATTTCAAATGCTTCTGCATATGCATAAGCATTTAAGAGCCAGATCAGAATTCAGTCTGGATGTTCTGATTTAGGGCATTGAATAAATAATGGGATGAAAATCAGGAAATCTGGGCTTTCTTCCACACGTTACTGCTTCTTTTGCTAATTTTTAACAAATCTGTTTGTGCCTTGGTTTCCCCATCTCTAAAATGAGGAATATTTCACATGCCTGTATTTGTAAAGCGTTTTGAGACATCAATTACATTTGGTCCATCAATGGAAAAGTTTGATTTATCATCTTTTCTTCAGTGCCTGCAACTCATGGACTTTTTGGAAATGGATTAAGCAAATGCACTGGTGGAAGAATAAACAATATAAGATTTATAGAATCATAGAATCAGTCAAGGTTGGAAGGGACCACAAGGATCATCTAGTTCCAGCCCCCCTGCCATGGGACACCCTACCCTAGATCAGGCTGGCCACAGCCCCATCCAGCCTGGCCAGGGACCTCCAGGGACAGGGCCTCAACATTTAGCAGAGGACTAAACTCTCAAGCATATGATGAATGAATAAGTCTTGAGAAATTCAACAAATTAAATACAAATATGAAAGTTGAGTAGTCATGTACAGAATGGGATTAAGGAAATTTACAGCTTCCCCGTGAAGCAGTGAGAACTCAGTTCAGTCATAGCTGCCCAGTGCTAATCATTGCTTGCTTTTGTTGGGTTTTTATGTTTGTTTGGTTTGCATTGTATTGTTTGGTGGGTTTTTGGCTGTTTGGTTTTCTTTTTTTAATTACAATAGGGTAGAACTAAGAAACCAAGATGTTCTTGTGGAAAAAAGTAGCTTCAAATACATGTATACAAAAAGGATTCTTGACTTCTCCATGTGTTTTTATACCCACAACAGAAATTAGGTAGAAATTTTTTCTGGAAATAGAATCAGATTCTTTTTCTGGTACATCTGAGTCTAACAATGTTGCAGTTTTGAATTCATATGGGTAAGCTGGCAGTAGTCAGACTCAGACAGATTTATGGACCCTGACAAGACTCAGATGTATCCCAGGAACAGCAGACAAGAAGTAAATGCTGCAAGTGAATGTATAGTGAAAGTCTGAGGGAATGGTTCATGAAAGCAGTTTAAGGAATTTGGCTTAAAATCTACTTACCTTCCTGCTGTTGGTCCCTGTTAACAAGTGGCAGACTTCTGTCCTGCCCCTCCTGCTGTCTTGCTGGGTGTCTCGGAGTCGTACATAGTGAGCTATGGAAACAGAAAAATCAGGAAAATCAAGCCAAATCCATTAGGAGTGAGCTCATGCATCAGCTGCTCTTTTTTTTTTGTTCTTTTTTTTTTCAATGCCACACATCTGCTAATTATCACTACATGAAACTAGCTGATGTGTGGCACTGCAACCTACTCCTTATTTACAGCATAAAACATCTTTATCCTGCAAGGGCAGAGCCAAATGTTTTACAAGCAATCAGTCTGCACATTTGAAACAAGCTGTTTCTATAAGTCTACCACTTGGTAGTAAGAACTGATAATTATAGATAAGGAAGTGGTGGTGGCAGGAGGAAATGATGGAAGGGTTTTTCATCAAACAAGCATCTGAAAGCTTGTATCCTGCTGCTGCTGAAGCACAACAATATCCCCAGAAGTCACTGATGGAGACCTTAAAAATATAATGAGATATGATGGGCATATCCTAAACAAAAACATGTAATGTAAAATTAAGTTCAAGTGTCCCTGGCCTATAATTAGCTTAGAATACAAGGTCAGGAGTTCTCTGCTCTGACCTCAAGGCTGTCAGTAGGCTGCAGCCATTTAAGTAGCTCTGAATAGCTTTTGAAAATTAAATAAAAATCAGTAAGAAGCAGGGAGCAAAGTTTTGGGTTTTGTTTGTTTGTTTGTTGGTTTTTTTCCTCCTGCAGCAGCTCTGTTTTGATTAATAAGATGGCTATACTGGTCTATTTTTCAGTTTTCATAATGCAGAAAATTTGAGGAAGGCTGATCTGTGAGACTACTCAGGTGCTCTGTGGTCTCATCCTGTGTCCAATGAGAAATATTTTAACAATCCCTAACTCTTACAAAACATATGGAAGGAAATTTTGTTTATATTCTAATCCATATTTCTATGGAGAGCTTGCAATTAGAGTCTGTTAATGTTTGGACATGTCTGAAGATATGCTATGCAGATAGGCAATATAATACAGTATATTCCATAATACAAGGGAGGTTATTCTTCCCCTGTACTCAACACTGGTCAGGCCACACCTTGAGTACTATGTCCAGTTCTGGGCCCCTCAATTCAAGAGGGATGTTGAGGTGCTGGAACATGTCCAGAGAAGGGCAACAAAGCTGGTGAAGGGCCTGGAACACAAACCCTATGAGGAGAGGCTGAGGGAGCTGGGGTTGTTTAGCCTGGAGAAGAGGAGGCTCAGGGGTGACATCATTGCTCTCTACAACTACCTCAAGGGACATTGTAGCCAGGTAGGGGTGGCCTCTTCTCCCAGGCACCCAGCAATAGAACAAGGGGACACAGTCTCAAGTTGTGCTGGGGGAGATATAGGCTGGATGTTAGGGGGAAGTTCTTCCCAGAGAGAGTGATTGGCTTTGGAATGGGCTGCCCAGGGAGGTGGTGGAGGCACCGTCCCTGGAGATGTTCAAGAAAAGCCTGGCTGAGGCACTTAGTGCCATGGTCTAGTTGACTGGCTAGGGCTGGGTGCTAGGTTGGCCTGGATGATCTTGGAGGTCTCTTCCAAGCTGGTTGATTCTATGATTCTATGATTCTATATACCAATTTCACTGCAGCCCATCAGACTCCTCTGAAATTCTTTTTCCTTATCACTATCGCCTGTCTCCTCAGTAAGGGGTTGATATGAAAATGTTTGCAATACACAGAAGGGGCTTTTCACTGGTGTGAAGCAATTATGTATAATCCACATTGCACTGGGCACTCAGCCAGCCAGGGTTGTAGGCAAGTGCCATATGTCATTTCTCAAGTACATGATACATCATTGCTTGAGACCCAGGCATATTTTACCACACACATTACCCTTCCATTTCTTGTTTTTATCTGTGGGTTCTGCACGTTTCTCATTGCAAGCTCTCTGCCTTCTGTTCTCGTTGGAAATCACTTTGCTGAATATGGATACTGTCAGCACAACCAAGAGATCTCATTTCATGTAAAAGTGAAGGGTTGATTTGTTAAAAAATAATTTATCATTATCAGCATCACCCTTCCAGCAGTGCTGTGAATCTAGCCATAGAAATCTGGCCTAAACTATCTAAATTCACTGCAGATGTACACACAATGTGGAGAATGAAACAGCATTATTCACTTATGATTATCTTTGTCGTGAACAGTTTGTGCTCTAAAAGATACAACTTAAGACTAAGACAGCTGGAAGACCCCAAACTTCATGAATATGGCTGCTGTGTGGCATCTTCTCTTTACTTCTTTTTCCATGTGAATGAATGTTGTGAACAGTTGCTAAAAGATATAGTGGAGGAAGAATTCTGAAGAAGAACTGAACTAGGAGAATTTAGAGCTGCACATTATCACAAGACTACACAGCTGCTTCATGCTTTGAGAACAGCAGAGGCACAGAACAAGAACAGCAAAATGTACCAGTTTGACTCTTCTCCCATATTCTATTTGGCCTGTTCATAAGCATGACACCATACCCTGGTTTTCACTTTCAGTCATCAACCTTCCCACCGTCGGTTACAGCCTCAGGTCCCTGGTCAGCTGTAAGAAAATGCCAAAGGCTGGCAGTGACCCATGGAAATACAGAGTATTTATTTACCTGATGAGCAGATGTAGCCCTTGCAGAAGCCAGCACCACTTCTGGTAGCACTATGCAGATTAGTTTGAGGTGACTAGTAGAAGTTCCCCAGCCATACAACCCTGAAGGGAAGGGATTATTACAGTTAATTTATTAAGTATTAGCTTTGATTATTTTTTTTAATATCATATAATCAATGGAATCTCAAGGAGAAATGTTCCCTGGATACGTTTTTGAGTCTTTTATGTATTTGTGCATCTTAATTCACGAGAAACTCTCCTTACTAGGTAATTTGTACAGTTTTGTTGACTGTAGAATGGTATCTGTGTTCAAGATTGCAGCAGAAGATGCCAGTTTAAATGGTACAAGTTACTGAATAGATGAAAGAAATGTTAGTGGAGTCTATTAAAACTATCCTATATGCCTTTAAAATCAGATTCAAGGAAAATGCAAATATACTTGGAGAAAGAGTATGATAATTAAAAGTACCATTTTAAAGCAATTAAAAGTTGGTAGGTTTCTGTATCAATTTTACTTTTATTCCAAAATCCTATATAATCTGAGTACAACTTACTTTCAGTAGGATGATGATTGAATAGATCTCTGCTTCTCCTTTGTAAGCCACTATGCTATACTTCTGAATAGGCACAAGAAATTTGCTGAAGCTTGAAACTTGGAAATTCAAGCTTCCTTCCTGAATTTCAGGTGCCCTTCCTTCCTGGTTGTGTAAGGGGCTAAATATGTACATTTTAGGATGCACTTGAGAAGTGCACTTTTACCTGTTAAGATGCCTTTAGCTGTAATTTAAGGATGATAATATTCCTTTATTCCAGCATTACAAAGATGAATTCACTAAGTCATTGCACCTGGGCTGAAGTGCAGCCTGTGTCACATGCTAAGGGTTGGATGTTACTTGATACCATTCATGATGGGTTTTGTGCATCTTTAGTCAGGCTGTAGTTCAAGACTAATATATTGGTTATCATCAGCTCTTTAGGTGTATCATACCACTCCTGTGAAGGGGAAGGGTCAAATATACAAGACAGTATCTAGCCAATGAGTCTAAAATTATTTTTCCTTTGTTATTTGATGGCATAGGAACAAGATACAGTCTTGTTTTAGTCACTATTTACCTGCAGATGGAAATTCAATGTTGATGACATGTTCGGTTCTTATCCTTAGCTGAATTTTAAATGCATAAGCTGACATCACAGTATCACAGTATCATCAGGGTTGGAAGAGACCTCACAGATCATCAAGTCCAACCCTTTACCACAGAGCTCAAGGCTAGACCATGGCACCAAGAGCCACGTCCAATCCTGCCTTGAACAGCTCCAGGGACGGTGACTCCACCACCTCCCCGGGCAGCCCATTCCTGTGTCCAATGACTCTCTCAGTGAAGAACTTTCTCCTCACCTCCAGCCTAAATTTCCCCTGGCGCAGCCTGAGGCTGTGTCCTCTTGTTCTGGTGCTGGCCACCTGAGAGAAGAGAGCAACCTCCTCCTGGCCACAACCACCCCTCAGGTAGTTGTAGACAGCAATAAGGTCTCCCCTGAGCCTCCTCTTCTCCAGGCTAAACAATCCCAGCTCCCTCAGCCTCTCCTCATAGGGCTGTGCTCAAGGCCTCTCTCCAGCCTCGACGCCCTTCTCTGGAAACGCTCAAGCATCTCAATGTCCCTCCTAAACTGGGGGGCCCAGAACTGAACACAGGACTCAAGGTGTGGTCTAACCAGTGCAGAGTACAGGGGCAGAATGACCTCTCTGCTCCTGCTGACCACACCATTCCTGATGCAGGCCAGGATGCCACTGGCTCTCTTGGCCACCTGGGCACACTGCTGGCTCATGTTCAGGCAGGTATCAATCAGCACCCCCAGATCCCTCTCTGTCTGGCTGCTCTCCAGCCACTCCGACCCCAGCCTGTATCTCTGCATGGGGTTGTTGTGGCCAAAGTGGAGCACCCTGCACTTGGAGCTATTGAACGCCATCCCCTTGGACTCTGCCCATCTGTCCAGGTGGTCAAGGTCCCTCTGCAGAGCCCTTCTGCCCTCCAACTCAGTCACATCTACCCCCAGCTTAGTGTCATCTGCAAACTTGCTGATGACTGACTCCATGCCCTCATCCAGATCACCTATGAAGATGGGGCCCAGCACTGATCCCTGAGGGACACCACTAGTGACTGGACATGTCACAATGTAAGTGTATGCAAGATCTGAGATCCTTATTATTGAGTTTTTAAGTCTGTCTCTCCCATTTGAGTTAAGTGCAGGACAAAAGATATCTGAATTTAAATATATTACCATTTTACTTGTCATCAATGTAATGTCAGACTTTTTTTTTTCAGAATATAGGACCGCGCATTAGTGCAAGTCATTGGCTGTAAACTCCTTGGCTTTATGAAGATTCATTTGCTGCTGGATTTGCATACATTTTTCTAATGACTCCACCTGTCAGCTGTCATGGTTTCTGCAATATTTTAATGTTTTGCTGCTCAGAATTAAGAAGGCTTATGAGATCTTGGATCATTTACTGATGTTCAGCATGGAGTTTCATTATTCCAGGATGGATTATGGAGGCACAAACTGTTATTCCGATGGCTTCTTTGCAAGTGACTAAGTGTCTTATGGGGGACAATTTATGTATAGCTGTACAGTATGTTTAAAATCATGTGATGTAGGGTGTGCTTTAGACAAGATACCAACATTTGTTTTATTTGTATTCTAGGACACAAGGGTATTAAGGAGAAATGAAATGGCAGCTGCAGCTGTTGTAGGCATCCCCCAAAGGGATAGTGCTAATAGGATATATGTCTTCATCCACAGCTGAGTCAATTTTGAAAGCAGAAGATGAAAAATGAAACTAACCAATGCAAGGAAATCTTGAATGGGGGTGGGGAGGAACTAGCCACCCTCACTAATCTGTGACATCATTGTGATAAAAAAAGGAAATCTTCCAGCAGAAATCCTAAAAGATAAGGTTTTGTTAGGCAGCTGAAGCATCAGTCTGTCTGAAAAAATGAACACTTTGGGGAACTGTGTTTAAAATCTGGAAACACTATCTAAAACACTGGAATAGCAGTGATCAAAAAGGGAATAACTAAATCTTTTTCACGCCTGGCATTAAAAGCTGTGTTTTCTATGTGTATGCTATAGATGAAATATGGTGATGGAAATACAAAGCTACAAAATCTGCAAGAGAAATTTAGCTGTTAGTCAGGCTCTAATTTAGTTCCAACTAGATTTATAGCCTGCACTTCTAAAACAGTATAATTTTTTTTAATGGAGCCAAATGTAGCTTTTTGGTTTGCTTTTCAGAAGCTTTCAGTCTGTCTCCTAGATCTCAGGGCTTATTTCTTGTCTGGAACTTTGCCAGGTGCAATATTGTGGAGAAAAAGAAACTGTCTCAAACCTTTATTTAATCTTTACTTGATTCACAGGAAAACATTTTTGTGTGCGATGATGTCTCTTTGCACCCTGATGAACTTGAATTTCTTAAAGCTGCATCTTTGCTGACAATTCTAAAAATAAATCTCCCAGAAGGGCAGATTCACAAGATGGTATGGGAGTTACATAGGCAAGACTCTCATTTGCCTCGTGGTAGCCATTAGGGGCCACAAATATGATCAGAGATGGAACAGCTCTCCTCTGGGACTGGCTGAGAGCTGGGGCTGTTCAGCTTGAAGAAGAGAAGGCTCCAAGGAGACCTTATAGTGGCCTTCCAGTACCTGAAGTGGCCTACAAGAAACTGGAGAAGGGACTTTTTACAAGGGCTTATAGTGATAGCATAAGAGGGAATGGACTGAAGATGGAGGAGGGCAGATTTAGACTGGATGCTATGAAGAAATTCATTGCAGTGAGGGTGGTGAGATACTGAACAGGTTGCCCAGGGAGGTCATGGATGCCCCTCCCATGGCCTATGGTTCAAGGTCAAGTTGGATGAGGTTGAGCAACCTGGTCTAGTGGAAGGTGTCCCTGCCAATGCCAGGGTGCTTGGAACTGGAAGGTCCCTTCCAACCCAAACCATTCTAAGAACGGATCTATGAATCTAAACACATCCCTCTACAGCGTAGCACTCTGAGGCATAGTCAATCTAACAGAACATTCTGTTTCTTGAGTTACATTTTCAAACAAAGTGATACTTAAAGAGCTCAGCAATGTTGTCCTCTAAGGTTTCTTGTTAAAGGATTTCCTTTTTATCATCAGGTTCTGTCTCTCTAAAGCTGTGGAAATCCCATGTTGTGCAATACTTGAGCCTTTATGTAGCACTGTCAAAGTAGTCTTGGGCAAAGTCTAAGCAACAGATGTGTTATGAGAATTAAATACTGCCTGTTGATGGGTCATTACAGAGTTGTGCAGATGTCTCCAACCCTGCTTTGGGCTTTTTGAGGAGCTCATGCAGGAATATGTGTCTTAAACCCCTTCCAACTCTAGGTATGTTTGAGTAGAAAACATTCACTGTTGGTATTTGTTTATAGGAAGCTATTACATCACAGTATGTCACTATGTATATGCCACACTGAATGTACCAAGCCAATAGACAAGCACCTTATAGGAATGTCCTCTCACTTCTGAGTATGTCACAGCAGTGTAGGGTACTTTGGAAAAGAGGCTGCCAATTCTTGGTGGTGGAACTCTAAAAATCTGTAGGTACTTTATTATTGCTTTTTCCTGTTTTACCTTCATAAGATATGTTTATAAGATCATAGTATCACAGTATCATCAGGGTTGGAAGAGACCTCACAGATCATCAAGTCCAACCCTTTACCACAGAGCTCAAGGCTAGACCATGGCACCAAGTGCCACGTCCAACCTTGCCTTGAACTGCCCCAGGGATGGCAACTCCACCACCTCCCCGGGCAGCCCATTCCAGTGTCCAATGACTCTCTCAGTGAAGAACTTTCTCCTCACCTCCAGCCTAAATCTCCCCTGGCACAGCCTGAGGCTGTGTCCTCTTGTTCTGGTGCTGGCCACCTGAGAGAAGAGAGCAACCTCCTCCTGGCCACAACCACCCCTCAGGTAGTTGTAGACAGCAGATCAAACAGCAGAGGGCAAATATATCAGAACTGAATTGTTCAGAGTCTCTAGCTGTGCTCATTTTAATATTCTTCATGTGCCTTTTAAAACAAATTATGTAATTCCAGAATTTTCATCCTACCTTGTGTGTCATTAAAGATGATTGTCACTATCCCTTTCTCTGGTGTTGCACCTGAGCAAGTCTGCAGGTGGATCTAAATACCTTTACAGTTCACAATTCAAAGCAGGACCGTGCATCCTGGTTTGAACGTGGTAAGTGAGTAGTCCTGCATCATTTAGATTAAAATAGGAGATTAGGTCAAACTGCAAAAGTAAAATTGGGGGTTTCAAATAGCCATTAGCTACTAAGATTCTGAAACCTCTCTATCCATTATGAACCCTGAACTCATTTTGTAAAATTGAGTCTGTTTTGAGGTCTACTTTTTCTGGGTTTGCTGCTCCAGAATATCATTAACATTTGGGAAGCTGCAGATTGAAGTTTCTTTTGAGCTGACTTTGGTTCAAACTAGAAGGAAAATATTTGCCCATTTAAACCAACTGTAACTAGCAAGACCTTGATCTGGCATAATTGGAACGTAACAAAATAGATTATGTTAATATGAAGAGCATTTGAAAGCAATTAAAAGTCTTTGTTCTGTACAATATATAATTTTGGTAGGGTGTAAGAGTAAAGAAATCCTCTTGATATGGTTTGGAGACATTCAAAGCCATCATTTTTTACATATTTTGTGAGAAGCAGGGCAAAAAGAAAGTAAACTTTCATCTTTCAAGATAGTGACTCTTCATTTGCTATGGTGAGGGAAAAAATGTTTACTTTTTCTCACTTGATCAAACTACTGGGTTTAGGATTTTAATTTCCTTTTTCTGAAACATTAAAAATGGGTTGCATTAATTCAGAAACCCTTTGGGTCCATTTTATTTTTCTGTTTAGTCTCTGTGGAAATAGTGTAGAAGTTGTTGCTAAGAGCATGTGGAAACATGAGGAGAGGCTGAGGGAGCTGGGCCTGTTTAGCCTGGAGAAGAGGAGGCTCAGGGGTGATCTTATTACTGTCTACAACTACCTGAAGGGGCATTGTAGCCAGGTGGGGGGTGGCCTCTTCTCCCAGGCAACCAGCAATAGAACAAGGGGACACAGTCTCAAGTTGTGCCAGGGTAGGTATAGGCTGGATATTAGGAAGAAGTTCTTCACAGAGAGAGTGATTGGCTTTGTAATGGGCTGCCCAGGGAGGTGGTGGAGGCACCGTCCCTGGGGGTCTTCAAGCAAAGCCTGGCTGAGGCACTTAGTGCCATGGTCTAGTTGATTGGATAGGGCAGGGTGATAGGTTGGACTGGATGATCTTGGAGGTCTCTTCCAACCTGGTTGATTCTATGAAAAGGTGATGGTAGATTCTTTATTACCATCCAGGAAGTTCATCTTTTCCTATGTTCCCTTCCAATTTTGGAATGTTTTGCTAATGTTTGCTAATATGAAAATTTTCAATGAATGCAAACATTTTTCACTCATTTTTTTCCCTTCCTCATTGTAGCCCAACAGCATAGCTGGTTATACTAATTACAATATCATCAGTTATACTAAGTTCCATATTAAACTCAGGTATATTATCAACTGTTCAGCAAAAAATAAAATATCCAAAAAGAGCTGCACCTTCAAAGTAATCTATGAAAATGTGAGGCAATATTCTAATGTATCATCAGCTACAACTGCATACTGGGACTTACCCAACAGTTAGAAGAGAGGTTGATTTCTGATTTCACTGAGGCGTGCGCAGTGCTGTGCTGCACCATGGAAACGCTTGCCTCAGTCCCTGCAGTGCAATCTGTGAAGGACGAGGCTGTTTAAGTGACACAAATTATCTGTCCATTGGAGCTTTTCAAGCCCAGTGCTCAGAGGTTGCAGTAGTTCAGTGTCAGCACCATCTCCTGCAGCATGGACAAAGTCTCCCCTATGTACACGCTTCCAAGGATAACCATTGGTCTTTATGCAGCTGAAGGAAAGCTCTCTGCAGGGCAAGAAGGCAAATGGAGAGAAACAACAAAATAAAGAGAGAGAAAGCAAACAGCAATCCTTTAATGCTTTTCTTGGACTCTGTGGTAAATTGCCTTAAATTTAATGGGATATTTAATGGGGTTTAATGAGTCTGGGGGTAGCAAGAGAATTGTGCCCAGATATCTGAATGTAAAACTCAGTGTATGTGTGATAATAATCTGGGGGAAACACTTCCCATCATGCTGCAATTCCTTTTCTGAGCCTGCCTGTAGCCTGGCTCATTACATTCCTGTTTTAAAAGGAGTCAGTCATCAGCAAGTTTGCAGATGACACTAAGCTGGGGGCAGATGTGACTGAGTTGGAGGGCAGAAGGGCTCTGCAGCGGGACCTTGACCACCTGGACAGATGGGCAGAGTCCAAGGGGATGGCATTCAATAGCTCCAAGTGCAGGGTGCTGCACTTTGGCCACAACAACCCCATGCAGAGATACAGGCTGGGGTCGGAGTGGCTGGAGAGCAGCCAGACAGAGAGGGATCTGGGGGTACTGATTGATACCTGACTGAACATGAGCCAGCAGTGTGCCCAGGTGGCCAAGAGAGCCAGTGGCATTCTGGCCTGCATCAGGAATGGTGTGGTCAGCAGGAGCAGGGAGGTCATTCTGCCCCTGTACTCTGCACTGGTCAGACCACACCTTGAGTACTGTGTTCAGTTCTGGGCCCCCCAGTTTAGGAGGGACATTGAGATGCTTGAGTGTGTCCAGAGGACAACAAGGCTGGTGAGAAGCCTTGAGCACAGCCCTATGAGGAGAGGCTGAGGGAGCTGGGATTGTTTAGCCTGGAGAAGAGGAGGCTCAGGGGTGACCTTATTGCTGTCTACAACTACCTGAGGGGAGGTTGTGACCAGGAGGAGGTTGCTCTCTTCTCTCAGGTGGCCAGCATCAGAACGAGAGCACACAGCCTCAAGCTACGCCAGGGGAGATTTAGGCTTGAGGTGAGAAGAAAGTTCTTCACTGAGAGAGTCATTGGACACTGGAATGGGCTGCCCAGGGAGGTGGTGGAGTCGCCATCCCTGGAGCTGTTCAAGGCAGGATTGGAGGTGGCACTTGGTGCCATGGTCTAGCCTTGAGCTCTGTGGTAAAGGGTTGGACTTGATGATCTGTGAGGTCTCTTCCAACCTTGGTGATACTGTGATACTGTGATACTGTGAAAAGAGCATATCAAGACCAATTACTAATATAGCACATTGCTTGGTTAAAGTTATTGCTTATTTCATTCATTGTAATGAGATGATGTAAGATCACATAAAACCCAGATACTTTTAGCCTCTCAGGTACTTTTGCCTATTCTGGTGGTAATTGATAGTGACACAGCAGTATTTTTGAACAGGGAGCTTCTCATTCAGGTTACAAAGTACTTCCCAGAGAAAGAATCTTTTGATAAAAGCTACTAGAATTATGTTTTTTCCCCTCTGGAAGAATGGAGGAACTATCCTGCTATACTTGCTTTGCTTCATATCCAATGCAACACTGCCTGTCCAGGAACCCTGTCAAGCAATAATATATGCTGCAAGGTTGGAACCAGAGCAACCATCCAGCTGATTTAAGGTGTAGCACTGGTGAAGATGAAGGTGAATCCTGCTAAATACTAATATGACTCTGTAAGGTACATGAAGAAAACTTAATGGGGCAGAGAATGATCTGAGCCTAAATGTGATCAGTCCTCTGCTTTTCCCCACCAACTGCTGAGCATTTTAAGTCAATATTTTAAAGCATGAGAATATTTTTTTTTTCACTAGCTACTGGCTTTATAAAGTAACATTTATTACTAAAGCAATCAAGAACCACTGTGGTCAAAACCCCTCTGTTCTGATGCTGGCTTAGCCACTGGTTTCATATGTCATGACAGGCAGCACACACACTGAATACTTCAAGTTATTCATAATAATTGCAATCCTGTGAATCAGGGCAGAATATGGTATAGCTTCTTGGAAACTATTAACAACAGGCTTTATTCAAAACAATAACTAGTTCTTTACTCAAGCAACATGCCTGATGATGTAATCTATAGGAATTTATGTTTTAGAATAGCCTTCATATTATATAGTTTAAGGTTCTAGCTATTCTTTAAAGGAAACTGTAAGGGGAAAATATTTTGAAACCCTATAACTGAGCAGATCTTTTCTCTCTAATACATTTGATGATAGCATAATAGCTTCTATCTGTAACTTCCATAGTTAGCATTTATCTCCAAGATTATGGCAGGGAGAAACAGGAGTAGATAAGCACATCAGCTACCAATTTATCTAGTGCTTTTTCTGTGAAAACTTTTCCAAATTACAGCATTCTAGAAAATTATTGCCTTAACAGCATGATGAGAATGGATGTCTAGACCAAAACTGCTTTTGCTGTGGATCCACACTGTACAGCTTCCAGAGCACTCACTTCAGTCTGTTTCTGGACTGGTCCTGAAAAATGCATTTATCTAAAGCATGGTAATGTGTGCATTACTAGCAGTTCACTTCCAGAGTGACCTGATCTGAACTATTACAGATACACCCCACAGCTGATGCTGAATTAGCAGTATTTGTGGCACATATGCATTAGAGGACTGTGTGTTCTGTGTTAAGTGTGGAGGAAGTATCTCCAAAACCAGCTCCTAAGGCCTGTGAAGAGGAGAAAATCTGCATTCATCTACGATCTCAGCTAATTCACACAGAAGTTATTTGGAACAAATCATAATCACTCCTTCCTGTAATGAATGCGAATATCCAGATTGCCAGATGGGATTCAAATGAGCGGCAGCCTAATTTTGGCTTAAACAAAAAAAAAAAAAAAACCCAAACAAACTTAAATTGAAATATTTCTGCCCCTCACCTACACTTGTTAATAATGACACGTGGGAATGTTTTGAGGAATATGAGACCTCAGGGCACTATGTAGCATTTGAGCATTTGAGCCATGGATTCTACCACGTAAAGCCTTAATACAGTGTGGCAGAAAAGTGAACAGAGAAACTGTATGCTATAGACTTATATACAGACTATAGACTTAGCATCGTGTCCACGTATGTTCAGTGTTTATACAGTTTCACCAACAGATCTTTGATTTCAGTAGTCTTAATCAAAAGTGTCTGCCCATTGACTAATATCTATTATCTATATTCAAAATTCATCAGTTCTCTGAAGTGTGAAATATGACCCTTTAGTATTAAGTGAATCTGCAGTTGCAAAAGCAGAACGTGTTTGGACAGCAGGGAATCTGCACAAAATGCATTACTAGTGGCTTTGCACTTTCTACTTTATTTCTCTGATTTGACAGTTTGTTTTCATTGCAAAGATGCCATTTCTTAGCTGCTTCTATTTGTATGTCTGCTTTAGATGGAAAATGCCTGATTTTTCTGGAAATTATTTCTTTTCTGTGAGAATCACAGTATCACAGTATCATCAGGGTTGGAAGAGACCTCACAGATCATCAAGTCCAACCCTTTACCACAGAGCTCAGGGCTAGACCATGGCACCAAGTGCCACATCCAACCTTGCCTTGAAGTGCCCCAGGGATGGCGACTCCACCACCTCCCCGGGCAGCCCATTCCACTGTCCAAATCATCACACTGTGGGACATATCAAGAACAATGGTAACATTCGTATTTGCTGTGGGATGTCTTTCCTGGTGAACTTCTTGTGCCAGAAGATGAGAGATGAGGAAAACCACTGCAAACAATAGGCTGTTGAATATCCACTCTGTGTTGTTGCACTGCATAGGAGCTAATGGGGACTTCAGAGAACCACAGGGTTTTTTTGCTAGGCTGGTAAAAATATTTCTCTAAGATCAAACTTCCAGATTGCTTCAGACAAGCAGGATGGGGCAGTGCATGGAGTAACAGGCAGTGAGACAGACTGAAAATGCAAAAGGTTGTTTCTTTTTTTTTTTCCAAAGTCTCTATATCATGAATCAAAGGCACTAAGTACATCTTCAAGGTGTTGTTCCATGAGGAGGCTGCATCTAAATGCAATACTGATGTCTATAGGATGTAGCTGAAATAATCTCTCCAACTTCTCCAGTGGTGCATGTATTGCTCTTGACTGTATTAACAAAAGGGTGCAGGCTAGAGTCTAGAAGAAACTTCTACTTCTGGATCGCTCTGGTGTACTTCTGAACAAGGGGAGTTTCTCTGGTGGAAATATTACCACATGCTCAGCAGCCTTGTTGAGCCCTAAGACTCCTCAACAGGAAGGTGGCTCACAATAGAGCACTGGTTTCTAAGGAGAGATCTCTTTCTGTCTTGCTATCTTAGCTGTACAGATTAATTCTCCTGCTGCTACAGGAATGATTCACTTTGTGCAAATCAATTACAGGTACTGTCTAGGTGTGGAAGGTGGCTGATGTACATGTAAAGAAATGAAAATGTCCTCTCTGTTCTAACAGTAGAAATGAGTAATGAGACATTATTTGTCTTTTCTGCCAAACAGAATTTGAGGAACCCCTTTGTGCCAATGGACTTCTGATTGCAGGAGGACACAAAGAATCCAAAATATCAGTCCTGATTTTCTCTTTTTTTTTTTTTCCCTGACTTGTTATTTTTTATCTTAGTTGTATGCCTCAGGCTCCTTCAAGTCTCTGTAAAACAGCTATAAGAGGATTACAGTCTAACTTTCTCATCAACAAAAATTCTCCTTATCAGATAAATTGCTACCTTGAACAATCCTCCAAATGACAGCCCACACCCTTGGAGTGTGTGGCAAAGGTGAGAAAGGTGACAAATATCTGCCAGGACATTTGCAGAGATAGGGAAGTGTCTTCATATCACCTACCATCCACTCCAACCTTGCTGACATTGCCCTTTCCCTACTACAGTAGGCAGCTTTACTGCAGGTTATTCAACACAGGATATGATATCCAGAGAGCTCCCTGTCCTGAGGTTACAGTAATGACAGGCAAAATCCAAGGGATTATGTTATGCTTCTACCATGCTTCTAAGGAATGGAAACTGTTGCTATTAGATCTTTTCTGTGATACAATGAAGTTTCAGCATCCTTATAAGTGCAAGGAGAAGTGAAAATGCATTGCCTATGACCATAACCAGACCTTACATCTAATAATTTTCTTTTTTAACACCATTTGCAGTCTATAATGTGATGCCAGCTCAGGTTCACCAGTTGTTTCCCACCTAGTGAACTATAAGTTTCCTGATATGGAAACTTAGAGAAACCATCTAATAGGCAAAGCACACTCGGGAAGGCACTTGAGAATGCCCATCCTAGCAGTTTAAGTAATACTGAGAAACGGAGTTAAGATTTACTAGTCTTTAATGATGAGCAATTTGCCCCACTAGCATTAACACCTTAACCTGTCTCATAAGTCCAGGAGATATGATTTAGTGCATGGAAGTTCACCTTCCAGGTTTACTTGTGGCTGATAACTTGTGAAGCAGTTGTGACTCATCTCCTAGACCACTTACCATCTTTGCTTTAAAGCAGATGAAGCTTTCTCTGCCTCATGCTGAAACTCACAGTTCTAGTTCTCTGAAATGGGTATGTCCTTTTCCCCTTGGAATGCTGATAGATGGGGGAAAAAAAGAAATTAAAAAACATGTAAGTGCACAGCTCTATATTATCAAAAGATCATCTTTATCCTGATCTGCTATTCTGAGGAGTAGTTTTCCAGTAAGATAGAGCCAGGGCAGCAGCCATACTCTACTTAAGATTCCATACCAGTGTGCATGGGAAGAAGGCAAACCTACTAAACAAGCTAGGTCATGGGGGCTTATCTGGTACCCAGTCTGTATGTCACTAAATACTCATCAGGAATTCGCTAGAGTAAATAACAACTCAACAGGAGGCTGAAGTTCTGTTGCTTTTTCTCAGTTGATGGACTTGTGTTTCCAAGCCACCATGTCTGGATGTGCATCCTGACTGTATCTTAGCACCATCTCAGAGTGATCTTTCCTGGTCATCTGCCACCAGCCTTCCTCAGGAGTTCCAGGCAGCAGCATCTGCAATCGAGCCTCACCACCCTGGGCTAGACGCCAAGCACATATTCCTCTAATTGCACCTGCAGCTCTTTTTAACACTTTCCTCTGAATTATTCAGATTTCCTTCTAAGTGGAAAGTGTGAGAGATCAAGCCATCTGCACTTCAACCCATAGAATCAGAGCCTATGTTAAGAATCAGGTGCTTGGCATTTGGGTTTCACTCCAAACAAATAAAAACTACAGCTCAAATGCTGCTGATAAGGTCACCACTGCTCCGGAAGGATTCCTGCAGAGATGTGGTTCCATTGAATTGAGTTTATCACTTGTGGAGACGTGGTATGACTGCACTGTAATTAAGAGGATACCTGCTGATCCAATGGGTGTGAAATATAGAAACCCTCCATGAAAAAAAATCAACATTCAAGCAGGTGATGTTCCCATTCACTATATGACTGGCAGTAGATAGGCTGTTGCCAAATGCTGTTGGACTGCAGAATACATCTGGGCTGAGATTTCTTTTTTCACAGATAACTGGAAATTAATGGCAATTATATTAGTAAGACTGAAGATAAAATTATAACTTGCCTACCATGTGATTGCTCAGTGACATTAAGTGTTGACCTCTGAGTACAAAGGACTGGTAGCTTTTCTCTTGTTTCCTACAAAGGGTCACTTTTTTCTAAGGCACCAGGGAAGAGAAAGGAATTTTGCTATCAGCCCATATCACAGTATCACAGTATCACCAAGGTTGGAAGAGACCTCACAGATCATCAAGTCCAAACCTTTACCACAGAGCTCAAGGCTAAACCATGGCACCAAGTGCCACGTCCAATCCTGCCTTGAACAGCTCCAGGGATGGCGACTCCACCACCTCCCCAGGCAGCCCATTCCAGTGTTCAATGACTCTCTCAGTGAAGAACTTTCTCCTCACCTCAAGCCTAAATTTCCCCTGGCATAGCTTGAGGCTGTGTCCTCTTGTTCTGGTGCTGGCCACCTGACAGAAGAGAGCAACCTCCTCCTGGCTACAAGCGCTCTTCAGGCAGTTGTAGACAGCAATAAGGTCTCCCCTGAGCCTCCTCTTCTCCAGGCTAACCAATCCCAGCTCCCTCAGCCTCTCCTCGTAGGGCTGTGCTCAAGGCCTCTCCCCAGCCTCGTTGCCCTTCTCTGGACATGCTCAAGCATCTCAATGTCCTTCCTAAACTGGGAGGCTCAGAACTGAACACAGTACTCAAGGTGTGGTCTGACCAGTGCAGAGTACAGGGGCAGAATGACCTCCCTGCTCCTGCTGACCACACCATTCCTGATGCATGACCACACCATTCCTTATGCAGGAATTTTAATTATTTGAATTTTTTTAATTATTGAAATTTTTTAATTCTTTGAAATTATAGGCAGTAAACAAGGTCTGAATTGACTTAATCTTCTGCTTTGGAAGTAGCTGTTATTTGATTTAGGAGAAATACAAACTGATTGCTACAGAGCAGCTGGGAAATCAAACTGCTGATTTTAAGTTTCATGAGTAGGTATGTGCTCTCTGGTGTATGGACCAAAGCTTGTCTCAGAAAAGGCTTACCAATGCTTGTCATCATAACAAGGACAGCACACCCTGAAAATCACATTTCCTGATGTGTTCGTTGTGCTGTGGTGTTATGGAAGGCAACTATGGAACCATAAATAGTTACTGAATGACAGATCAGGAAATAAATAAGAATCAAACATATACATTCTTTTTTTTCCCTTAAACATGGAACACAGTGAGACTGCCAATCAGGTCTTTGCAAGTGAGAGATGCTTAGACATAGACTGCTTATGTCATCTCTTGCTTTTCCCCATACCCAAGTGACACTGCTTAAACAGTACAGTTAAAATGACAGTTCTTATACTTCACTTAGCTCTCTTGGAGCAGTGCAAATTAATATTATGGATGAATCATGCAACCAGGTTTGAACTATGCCATCTGAAAAAAACAAACAAACACACATAACTTTCCAAGACAAGGAGAATGAATCATAGATAAAAATGTTTAAAGTATTTAAAAGTATGCCTGAAGCCACCTCTGCATAAGATTCCTTCAGCAAATCATAACCTGTAGCAGGATTATGAAAGCCAGGCTATGTGTCTAAGCTCTTCAAAATCAGCTATTACTGCTGAGTAGATGACATCAAAATGACTTGTTAAAAAGATAGAGAAAGAAATTAGGGGGAAACTGGCATTACCTTAGGTCTTCATGACTACACTTTTGTTCCATGATAGAGAGATAAACAGCGTGGAATCTAGGTAGCTAGTTCTCTTTGTTAGAGTTGTGATGGCTGGGCCATTTCCTAAGAGCCCTAATGCCCCAATAAGCCTCTGTTTCATATGCATATTTCTTAATTCCAGTCCTGGTGGTAAGGGAAGAATTCTGCCAAGTGTCAGGCTTTGCCCTGAAAACTGCAAGTAATGAATTTATTTATTGGATCTTGTCTTGCCTGCCATCCTTGCAACACTGAATAAGCTGGTATACTGTGGTTATCTGTAGGAGGAAGCAAATGAGACTATATGAGTGGATAGGTCTTTTCCAGCACTGCATTTCTGAAGACCAAGAACAGCAAATACCTTCCTCTCTGTTTTGTGAACACGCCTGCTTTTGGGGCAAGGAGGAAAGAAGAGTCAATACAGCACCCATTTTAAGAGCTAAGCTTAATTCACCATCAAAAAATATTAAACATATGACAATTTGATACAATCACATTAAGAAAAATATTGTTCCTATTTCAAAGTCTGTTCCATGATGATGACTGACTGAGTTGCTTTAGGGAAAGCTATCCCTGAAAGAAGGTATAAACAAGGACCTAGCTGCACCAGTAACTGGCTGCACTCATCTTTCAGTCCTGTTGCGCTCTACAGGGTATGACTTGGTTCTGCTGTTCAAGAACAGCAAGTATATGCCAACCTAGAGAAGCCATACCAGATTATGTGAATACTTCAGAGAGGTCTTCTTTTAAGCCTGGAAAATTTGGTCAGATTGCCTGATATCAAGAAGTCATAGAGGAAAAGTCTTGCTCATCCTGGATGTATGAAACATGCTTTAATATGCATCTGTTGGGCAATTCTGTGGGTGCTAGAAGTAGTAGCTTTCTCTTCCCTTTGCAACCCAGATGAAGTATGATTTTATGTAGCATGAGTAAAGGAATCAAAAAAGATCATCTGAAAATTATTTGTCTTCTTCCTGAAGGTCAGTGCTTACTGTGGCTGTACCTGCTTGCACCTGCTTGCATGTCTACAAAAGTTAATGACAAAACCACACTGAGTAATTGCATTTGCCCTTCTGTTCTGTATTACAGAGAAGTGATGTTGAAAATATGTCATTTGAAGGCACTTCTGTTTATAAACATGGTATGTGTCAAGCAATACAGTAGTTGCATTACTGAAATTTTTGAGATATGATAGGAGTCTTGAAAGCCTCAATTTCAAGTCAGTGACTGTCAGGTTCCTTAGTGTGTTTCTGGCATAGAGAAAGGAAGTAACAATATATTATTGACTCTGCCATCTAAAAGATCAAGGCTTTCCACATGTCTTGACAACCTCTTTTTATCTCTTTGGTGATGCTGGGAAAAAGCACAGATACAGATGAAGGTTCTAGTGATACATTTTGAATGTTCCTTATGCCTTGCCCAGAAGACAAGGTGAGTTTTAATGTATTTCTTGAAGTATGTGGAAAGCACTTCTCTACATCATCAGTACCCATCATCACAAAGCTGCAGCTTTAGGCAATACTTTAATCCTCATGATAATGATTCAAAGCTACAAAGAGTTTTTTTAGACTCTCTGAGAACAGTAGCAAAAGCTCAGCAGGAGCTCTGGATACCCTAGAGCTTTCTTTTGAGCAGGGAATCAAGAAAGGTGTCATGTCATGAGCTCTCTGCATTTGGTGATTTCCCTGACCTTGTGACACAACCCAAGAGAAGAAATGTCAGCATGTCCATCTGCAAAGTAACATTTAAGGAAAAATCAAGGATTTGGTTGTTTTTTTTTTTTAACCAATGACATAGCTGGGATGCAAATTCTTTTGATAGTTATCAACAGTAATGCTGTATCCTGGTAATTCCACAATCATTCCTCAAGCTGCACCAGGGCAGGTTTAGGTTGGATGTTAGGAAGGAGTTCTTCATAGAAAGAGTCATTGGCCATTAGAATTGGCTGACTGCAGAGGCGGTGGAGTCACCATCCCTGGAGGTATTTAAAAGGAGACTGGATGAGGCACTTAGTGCCATGGTCTAGTTAATTAGAAGGTGTTAGGTTGGACTCAATTATCTTGAAGGTCAATTAACCTGCTTAATTCTGGGATTCCATGATTCTTCTGCCTAAGCAGAAAAGTATCTGCAGGCAGTGACTGATCTTCAGAATGTGGGATGGGCATTGTATCCTCTCTGCAAAGATACGCATGTAATTGAGTTGATATGATGGGATTTGCACCAGGGGAAGGCACAGTTCTTGTGTTGTTGGGTCAGTACAGAAGCAGCACTGTCTACTTTGATGCCCTCCCACTCTGGCCTCTAGAGTTTCAGAGCAAGTTAATGCAGCTAGTTAGCTAGGAGAGATGTTAGGCCAGAGTCTTCTGGGGTTGATATCTTGCTGAGTCTCTGAACTACTTAAAGTGCAAAGAGTCTCTTAGCATTTGAGGGACGCCACCCCTACCCCGTCTCTGGAGTTACTGTGTTGGAAGCAATGAGTTCATCATAGAATCATAGAATCAACCAGGTTGGAAGAGAACTCCAAGATCATCCAGTCCAACCTATCACCCAGCCTTATCCAGTCAACTAGACCATGGCACCGAGTGCCTCATCCAGGCTTTTCTTGAAGACCCCCAGGGACGGCGCCTCCACCACCTCCCTGGGCAGCCCATTCCAATGCCAATCACTCTCTCTGTGAAGAACTTCTTCCTAATATCCAGCCTATACCTACCCTGGCACAACTTGAGACTGTGTCCCCTTGTTCTATTGCTGGTTACCTGGGAGAAGAGGCCACCCCCCACCTGGCTACAATGCCCCTTCAGGTAGTTGTAGACAGTAATAAGATCACCCCTGAGCCTCCTCTTCTCCAGGCTAAACAGGCCCAGCTCCCTCAGCCTCTCCTCATAGGATTTGTGCTCCAGGCCCCTCACCAGCTTTGTTGCCCTTCTCTGGACATGTTCCAGCACCTCATCATTTCAATGGGCTTAGTATCTAAGCAGAAATTGTTGTTTTCTTATGTGTGTTTGGGGATGGGAGCTGCTCACTTTTTTTTTGGTCTGTGTTAAAAGTAGTACAAAGCCAAATGTTGAGAACATTGGGGTGTACATGGCTACATCTGGAATGTGACTACATTGCATTCAGACACAGAATTATGCCTGTGTGCTCCTCCTAGAATCAGATAGAAGTAATTTTTTTTCATGTTTTGTTTATGATACTCAAGTCATGTGGATGTTTACTGAAAATGGTTGAGTATATCTCACTGCAGTGGGGTAATGAAGCTATTCCATGTCTGTGAGATAACATGTAGGTCGTGCAACCATGGTCTGGCAGTGGAGTGACATCCCCAAAAGCTGGAAGCCTGGGTACAGGACGGTCTCCAGAATTCAACTGTATTTCAGATTACTCTACTGAAAAAGTGTTAGCATATAAGTGGGGCATAATTCCATGTTTTCATCATTTCCTTTTCCAAGAATATACAGGTAGGTACCTGTTCTGCATCCCTAATTCAAAAGCAGCACATGTACATGGGGCAGTCAGACAATGAGAACTTCCATGTCCTGGCTATTCTGTAGCAGATGGTCCCTTGACATTTTTATCCACAAAGTAGAAGTAAATACACTGGGTCTCCTACCTTACATCCCCAACAGATCCACAGGCTGTGAATAAGGAAAGAGATGAATATGTGATTGCTCACTGCAGCTCTGGCAGCCTTGTACTTGCCTTGTGTTGATTCATGAGGTCTCTCCTGATGGCACGGTTCTAATCTGGGTGTTCCAGTCAAAACGATAAATGGCATTTGGACAACTGACCCTATGAATGCAGGTGATAATCTCCAAAGCGAGGGCAGGAACTGCCAGCTGCTTCTCTTCTCTGGAAACAAAGCACACACATAGACTAGGCATGAATGCTTTATTTGGCCAGAAAAGCATGTCCAGCATGATAGCAGTATTCAACCTGTCAACAGAGTCTGTTCAAAAAGAAAAAAAATTCCCTTCTATTTAGTAACAGCGCAGATCTTATTACCTACTGCATTAGGCCGCAGAAGTGTGTGCTGCATGGTGTGATACAATGTAGCTTGAGAGCAACAGACACAGCGTAGCTCCTTCTTGCTGGAGAGAGGTGCATTGGAAGCTTGGGCAGCAATTGCTGCAGTTGCTAAATCCTCTCTGCTATCTGAAGTTAGGTACGTGAACCATGCTCTGAAGCACTTGCATTTAATGAGAAATAGTTCTCCTTGTGCTAGCATGAGGAAAGGAATTTTTTTACAGGGCACCTTCACTTCCATTGCATCAAAAACTCATAATTGTGTTGTCTATTGATAGCTGACACTCGGCAGAGTGCTTCAGAGACAGCACAGCCATGAGCATAAGAAGTCTGAACATACGTTCACCATGTTCCAGGACATTCCCATTGAATTAGGTTTCCACAGCAATAAAAAAATGGCAAGTATAAAAGCAGAAGCCTCACAGCCATCCACAGGTATTGAGAGCTCTGCACTGACTTCTTAAACCACAATGTTAAATCACTGCAGGACATAAATTTTGCAAAAATTGTTCTAAGAGGACACTTTTCAAAACTGAAAACTTTGGGAATCACTTTGAGGTAATGAGCTTTAGATGGTTAACCTAATCACCTTTGAGGTCACCAGCCATAGTCCCACTGATTTAGATGATTGTATCATTTTGTAGTTCAATAACTTTTATGCTGTACTTCTATTTTGTTACGTCTTATTCTTGCCTCATGCTGTTTAAAACCTTGCTAGAAATCAAAGGTTAATGTTCAAACAGGTAACAAAGAAGACTGCCTGCCCTGATCATTATGAAAGCTATTTACAGACTCTGTAAAATGTATTATTCTTTAATGATAATATAGGTATTGATGTAGAAAAAATATCAGTGCCTGATCCAAATCTTTTTTGACTTCATTGATTTTAGTGGAATTCAGTAGAAGGTACTAGATTGCAAATGCTATCAATGTATTCTTTCATTTAAGATCAAAAACATGCCTTACTCTGGGTATTTTATGGATGCCTGGTTTAGGTACAGAGGAGGAAACTATGTGAGGAGTAAATGTCATATAGCCTTATATGCCTTAGGTGGTTAGTCTAATGGCCTCCCCAAACCTGTCTGCTGAATAAAAGCCACTAGTTACTTGATTCAGACATTTTTATTGTGTTACTTTTCAAAAGCCTTGCTAATTTAGTTTCAACTCAAATAGTGCAGTTGCCTGACAGCTCCAATTGCAAATCTTGCTTTATATGCTTTGAGCTGCTTGGAAGTATATTGGAGTGGAGATTGTATGGCTGCTGCCACTGGGATCAGCATGCTAACAGGACAGATATCTTATGAGGCAGCTTTATGAATTACTGCATCAATAATACTCTGCTGTAACGAAGGAGCAAGCAATAAAATAACTAGAGGAAGAACAAATACATCCTATACCAGGCCACAGGACTGCCTAGTTTAGTTGTTTCTTTGTTCCTTCTGTGTCCTAACTCACCACATCCCCTGAGAAAGGCCAAGCATCTTCCAGGTTGGAGCTGTGTCCCTGGAAAAGAGCAAAGGAAAGCCAGTTGTGCCTGCTGTTCTCAGGCCTCATTCAAGACTAGGCTGTTCTAGTGGGAGGTGTCCCTGCCTATGGTGGTGGTGGGGTTGGAACTGGACAACCTTTGCAGTCCCTTCCAGCCCAAACCATCCTGTGATTCTATGTGTCAGCATGCTCGACTTATGGTGCAGATTCCTGCTGCCAACCCTGGGTTTGCGCTCCGGGGGCTGTGGGAGGGCAGAGTGAGGGCCAAGCTGGGAAGCCATTGGGGAGCTAGTCTCAGGCTGCTTTGAGTTTCCACCTGTCCTGGAGTCCTGTATACCCCTGAATTTCCTCTCCCTCCGTGGTTTGAATGGGAGAGGAAAAGACACGAACAGACCTGTTCCCCCCACCCTGCCTGCAGGCATGAAGGGGGTGAGCAAGGGGCCCTTCCGGCATGAGGGGTGCCCTGTGCAGTGCCCACGCTGGGATCAGGCTGGGATTGGCTGTGCCCTTTGTGCCCAGGCAGTGCTAACTCTGCTCTTTGTCTAGAGAGGGTATAAATGTTGGGGGACTTCCTGCCTTCGGGGTTCCCACCTTGGAGTGCGTTCCTGCCTGAGTGTTTGTGCCTGCCTGAGACTTCTCTCCCCCTCTCGCCTGGCCTGGATACAGAAAGAGCCCAACGCTCCAAAGGCCTGCTTCAGCCATTAACATCCTCTGTGCAGACCTTAACGACCCTTAATGACTCTTCTATGGCATCAGAAGCGAGCAAGAGGGACAGGCCGTGGGACCAAGCCAGCCTGACAGTGAGTTATTTTGGCTCAGCCTTATTATTAAGTGGGAAACGCTATTCATTAATAGCTAAAGCCTTTTCCAACTTCTGACTTCCAAAATAGTCAGATTTTCAATGGCATCCTGTAGATCTTCTCAAAGGAACTGAATCTGCTAATTAAAACTAAATCAGTTTCTGTATATATTTTGGGGGGCGGGCTTTTGGGAAAATAAAATAACTCTATTTTGGTATAAAATTCCTGACTCAGCCACATGAATTCCCTGCCTCCACAACACTGCCTCAGGACAGAATGCAGAATTTACCCCAAAGCAGTAAAAAACAACACTTGCATAGAACTGGAAGTTAATAAAAGTAACAATTTCAAAAGCAAACAAAATACAGAAGGTGTTAAGGGAAAAATAATCTATACAACCAGAATTGATGATAGCCTTTCCCCCCTGGGCTAGACCCAGAGGTAAGCCTCTCTGTGCAGTACAAACAGCTTCCTGGCCAGCAACAAAGCCTCCCCAAATGCCACAAGTGAAAGCAGGGGCCATGAGAGCAAACCTTGGAAGTTCTCTCCCTGAAATAGGGATTTTACAGGAAAGCAGGAAAAGAGATGGAATAACATGTTACAATACCTGAGACCTCACTCTTGAGACTTTCCACCCCCTCAGGAGAAATTCCACTCTATGGTATAACAGTTAGCCCTTAACCTACTACACTGTTGTAATGGCTATGACAACTGTTTTGCATTGAAAAGTGAACTGGGGCATTATCATAGGGTATCATAGAATCAACCAGGTTGGAAGAGACCTCCAAGATCATCCAGTCCAACCTATCACCCAGCCCTAACCAATCAACTAGACCATGGCACTAAGTGCCTCATCCAGTCTTTTCTTGAAGACCCCCAGGGACGGTGCCTCCACCACCTCCCTGGGCAGCCCATTCCAATGGGAAATCACTCTCTCTGTGAAGAACTTCTTCCTATAGTTGGAAGGTAGAAGGGGAGCGTGGCCAGAGACAGGCAGAAATGAACTAGGATGTCTGGCCTGGAGACTATGGTCTGACAACGAAGTATGTACATAGACTGATAGCCAAGTGTTTAAAAGGAAAGTTAAGGTGAAGCCTCAGGTGCAATGTTTCCTGTCTTAAATTATCTGTCTGTCTGCTCTTACTTGTGTTGTCAAAGTAACTGAGTGCCCATCTTCAGTACTGGAGTCAGAGGAGGTGGCTGTGTTCAGATCCCCTCCTTTCTTGCCTTTGGTAGGTGCAGTTTAGATTTTTGGATAGCAGCACTAGGGATCAAACTGGTACTGTCATGGCCAAGGAAGTATCTAGGTCTTTGCTCCCTTGACAAGGACTTGCAAATATTTGAGCGATCAGACAGAAAAGTTGCAACAAGAAGGAAAAGAACCCCAGGATACTGAATTGCTCTGGAAGCCCGGGGAGACCTAGTGACTGAATGTGCATGTAAAGTAGGGTAATGCTGCAGTCACCATGGTAGCATCTCAAAGTGGTACAGTAATATTTTGAAATGTAATAGAAATTCTAATTTTTCAGTCTTAACCTATCAAGTCAGTTTTGCTATAAATATCCACACTAGCCAGCCTCTGAAACAACTCAGGCTGACAGTTATCTTAAGACTGTCCAACCAAAGATCTAAAAATAAGATTTATATTCCCTGCCAAAGCAAACTCCTTCAATTAGGAGAGCAGAAGGATTTTGATTTTAGGGAGACAAAGGCAAGACAGCACAGAAATTATGGGAGGAACATTATCTGTATTTCCTCATGTGTCTGAATTATGGCAGCCTTCATTCACCGAACATCTGGAAAAAATAGGGCTTTGTATGGATGTACACAGGCACAGTTATTACCATGAAAGGGACCTGGGGGTACTGATAGATAGTAGGCTGAAGATGAGCCAGCAGTGTGCCCAGGTGGACAAGAGAGCCAATAGCATCCTGGCCTGCATCAGGAACAGTGTGGCCAGTAGGACAAGGGAGGTTATTCTGCCCCTGTGCTCAGCACTGCTCAGGCCACACCTTGAGTGCTGTGTCCAATTCTGGGCTCCTCAATTCAAGAGAGCTGTTGAGGTACTGGAAGGTGTCCAGAGAAGGGCAACGAAGCTGGTGAGGGGCCTGGAACACAAATCCTATGAGGAGAGGCTGAGGGAGCTGGGGGTGTGCAGCCTGGAGAAGAGGAGGCTCAGGGGGACCTCATTGCTGTCTACAACTACCTGAAGGGACATTGTAGCCAGGTGGGGTTGGTCTCTTCTCCCAGGCACCCAGCAATAGAACAAGGGGACACAGTCTCAAGTTGTGCCAGGGAAAGTATAGGCTGGATGTTAGGAGGAAGTTCTTCCCAGAGAGAGTGATTGGCATTGGAATGGGCTGCTCAGGGAGGTGGTGGAGTCACCATCCCTGGAGGTGTTCAAGAGAAGACTGGCTGAGGCACTTAGTGCCATGGTCTGGTTGACTGGGTAGGGCTGGGTGCTAGGTTGGACTGGATGATCCTGGAGGTCTCTTCCAACCTGGTTGATTCTATGATTCTATGATTAGTTGTGCTACACATGACCTACATCTATGAAGGGAAGAATACATACAACAGCCTAGGTCAGAGTAAAGCATTAAGCTCTTTAAATAAACTTTCACTTGGAGGCTCTGAGCACTGCCTTTTGCAGCCGCTGACAGATTTATATTGGCTTTTTGTCAAAACCAACCAAGACAGCATATAAGTATCTTGTGTGATAAGGTACCCCATGCATTGCAGTGAGCCTGCTGACCCTGCAAGAGTTTTGCTCAATCTTGCTGTCTCCATTTTGCTGTCTCACAGATAAAAATGTGCAGATGGACCATACTTGGCCTCTGAGATGGTTGGCTCTGACCCCAGAGTTTTGTAACTGCAGTAGCCTAACTTTCTGCCTGAGCTAGATACCCACTCAGGCTGGATTACCTGAATTTCCTCCTCTGGATGTGGATTTCAGGCTCCAGACTTCAGTTATATGCACAAGGGAGGAAATAGAATTTTCTGGACTTTGCTCTCCTTCATGTGTTCTAGAAGTCATTTCTGCATGAGTTTGTGAGAACACTCTTTGTGGGTGTCCATGCCTACGAATGGAGAAATAGCAGAAAACAGGAGCCTGAAAAAAGGCAAGTTCTCACAGATGCAAAGTATGAAAGCTTCCCAAGAGCTAATAAGCACCAGAGATTTATGGCACTGTTGAATCAGCAAAACATGATAAACTTAGGACACAAAAAGACTGCCAAATCTGCACACCAGCACAAACCCAGTGTCCACTATGGTGTGTAACTCAGATCACATCCAAGAAGGCAGGGACTGCTGTATGCAGGCAAAAACTACAGGCCTAAACACATACCTAGTGAAAGAAGTGACCCCAAGGGCCCTGCAGAATGCATTGGTGAGTTAGTACAAGCCTCCATGTCTGAGGAACTAGGTGGGGTCAGCCCCCTAGCTATTGCTCCATGCAGGTAACAGGAAGCATGTGTGCACACTAGAGACAGTAATTGAAAGTACTCTGTGCTGGTTGTCTGGTCTCCATAATGAACAGCTGGATTACAGGCAGCATAACAACTTAACTGAGAAAAGGTCTTCAGATGAATGTCAGCTGTGACCTGACTCCACCTGACTTCATCCTCTGTCAGAGAAATTCACCATTAATCTCATGGGAGCTGCTGATTGCTGGAAAACATACCCTTGCTCCTCAATGTGCAAATGTAATTAGCATGCAAAGAGCTGTAAAGCGTTTTGAAGGGGTTTGCATTTGTGGTACAACTTTATACATATGCTGTTAGGCTGAAACATTTGAGTAATTACTGCAGACTAGGTTTTCTAACACACCTCCCATTTTTACCCCTGCATGCCAGACACTTAGCTAAACCCAAGACTGCTCTTGTGGGTTGGGTGCTTTGAAGCTCAGATAAGAAAAGTTTTGGAGAGACAGAAAGTGGTGTCCTCTACAAACACCAGAAGCTCAGTCTTACCCTCTGGCAGAAAGCAAAGGGCTGCAATCTGTCAGTCAGGCATGACAGCTCCGACCTCTGCTAGAACTGCTAATTAAAAACAAAAACAAAACGTTACTCCTAGTGTTGACAAGTTATATATTGCCATCTGTAGTTGCAGATACATCACAGCCAGCATTTCTTCTGAACATGAGAACAGAAACATTCAGGTGTTGCTAGCAGCTTTCCTGCTAATTACACTTATGACAAAAGCAAAATGAAATAAACAAACAGAGCATGAGAGAATGACAAGGTGCTGAGAATGTCAGATAAATAAGAGAGTAATCAGTAAACAATTCATAGAATCAGTAAGGTTGGAAAAGACCTTTAAGACCATCAAGTCCAGTCGTAACCCAACTATCATGACCACTAAACTACTCCCTGAAGCATCACATCTACATGCTGTGGAAAACAAATTATCGAACAGAGATACCAAGTCAGTGACTTAAGTACTCACTCTGAGCCAAATGTCTGCACCACTCCTTCCCAATGCAGTGAAGCTTATAGGATTAGGCTCCTTTGCAGGGTGTTGCATTGGTCCTTGCAATCAAATGAGAAAGAAGAGTTTGGCAAATGCTTGTCTACAATGGATCTTTGGTCTCTGGATAAAGCATGTCATGCAAATAAGAGTGAGCATGGAATTACATTGCAGTCTGAAGACTTTTGGTAACTCATTGCCCAAAGTTAAGAACTCAGTGGCAGCAGTGACACTTGAGAGAATTCCCCTTGGTCTCCTTCAAGGTCCCATGTTTTATCCGCTGGCCCTGAGCACATGCTTCAATTACTCTGAAATTGGGTGCATAGTCAACATACACTGAGCAGAACTAAACACCAGCTCTCAGGTGCTCACTGCCTGTCTGAATAGTGAGTGACACTGCTCCATCATTATCACTCTAGTAGTTCAGAGAGCCTCAGGAGAAACCTGTGTGCTAAAGCTCTCTACAATTGTAATAGACTATTCCACCTTCCCCGGAAGGAATGCAGATGGCAGGAACACTCAGGGCTACTTCTACTTGCCTTCCATCTGTAGCCACATCATGCACCCTTTGCAGCTGCCACCACCACCCATGTGTCTGCAGCTGCTTTGTATACACAAGTCCTTCAAAGCTGGGATTCTCATGGCAAGATCTCCCTGAGGTTGCATTTTTTACTGTGTTTTTATTCCTTTCCTTCAACTGAAGTGAGCATGCTGCAACAGGAACAGAACTTGCTTCTTCACTGTGAAGAGGAGACCCAGGTCTGCCCAACTCCAGGCCACTGCACAGGAGGACTGAAATGATGAAAAGTGAAGGACAGGCTGATAATGTGGAGGTCACTGACTGAGACGTGTGAGCAGCACAAGCGATAACTGGCAGCACTGGCTGATAGGCTCTACCAGAGGAGGAGGAGGAAGAAAGCACATGTTATTGCCTTTAAATGAAAGCCAAATGCTCGCCCACAGTCATTTTCAGGCAGAAGATTTAGATGTGGTCTTCATCCCTTTCTATTTGTACCACAGATGGTGACTACATTATCCAGATTGTCTCATTTTTCAGCTGTGACTGTTTATGTTTTCTACATGTATTCCTTCCTTTGCAGAGGCTCTAAGTGTGTTATTCTCCCCAAAATCTGACCTGATCAGGAATTACAATCACACAGTGATGGAAAAAGCAAGGCATGTTAGGAAGTGGAAAGGTCACAGTTTCAGGAACAACTGCTTGTGCCTCCTCCTTCTTGTGAGCCCTCTCTTTAAAACCTTCTTTCACTCCAGAGGCTGATTATACCCTGTTCTTTCTGCAGCATCTGGTATTAGCAAATACAAGTGTGGAACCCTTGGCATTACTGCACTGTTACTATAAATGCTTTTAAAAATATTAGTGATTTAGGAGAAACAAGGTTATTTATCTCTGTTTGGATAGTAAGATCATAGCTCTGATATTTTTTAGAATTAAAAAGTATATAGCAGAAACAATTATTTTAAAATTTCATTTTACACATTTCTGTATAAAACATGAAAAAACGTACAAAGAGCAAAGATGTTTCACAGTTCCAGAAATACTTACAGCTACATATAGAGGGCAGGGATGCCAACCAAAGGGACCTGGATAGGCTGGAGAGGTAGGCCCAGGCCAATCTCATGAAATAACAAGGCCAAGTGTAAGGTCCTGCACTTGGGTCAGCACAATCCCAAGCACAAATACAGGCTGGGTGGTGAATGGCTGGAGAGCAGCGCTAAGGACCTGGGGGTCTGGGTTATGAAAAGCTCAATGAGACAGTAACCATATCCTGGGCTGCAGCAAGAGAAGCATGGCCAGCAGGGCAAGGGAGGTGATTCTCCCCCTTTACTCTGCTCTTGTCAGATCCCATCTGGAGTACTGTGTGCAGTTCTGGAGCCTCCAACACAAGAAGGACATGGAACTGTTGGAGCGAGTCCAGAAGAGGGCCACAAAGATGCTCAGAGGGCTGGAGCACCTCTGCCATGAGGACAGGCTACAAGAGTTGGGGCTCTTCAGCCTGGAGAAGAGCAGGCTTTGAGAAGATCTTAGACCAGCCTTCCAGTATCTGAAAGGGACCTACAGGAAGGCTGAGGAGGGACTATTTACAAGGTCTTGTAATGGCAGGATGAGGAGTAATGGGTTTGAACCAGAAGAGGGGAGATTCAAACTAGATGTTAGGAGAGGGTTCTTTACAGTGAGGGTGGTGAGACACTGGAACTGGTTGCCCAAGGAGGTTGTGGATGCTCCCTCCCTGGAGGTGTTCAAGGACAGGTTGGATGGGGCCCTCAGCAACCTGTTCTAGTGGGAGGTGTCCCTGCCTATGACAGGGGATTGGAACTGGATGATCCTTGAGGTCCCTTCCAACCTAAACCATTCTACGATTCTGTGATATTCTTTCTTAATCTTCAGGTTAATCTGGAGCACTAATCTGCTCAGGCAGACAATTCAGTTGATCAAAGCAAACATTAGCTCCCAGCTTAACATTAAAACCTGAAAAGCAGTGTGATGATTTACAATAAACAGGCACTCCCTAGAGGTAAATATGAAATGCCACAGTTTCATACAAGACTGAATTTAAAGTAATAATAGCATGAAATACAATGCAGAAAAACCTCAGTAATTAAAAAAAATAAAACCCCTTTTCTAAAATGTGCTGCCTGTTCCCCACTTATACATATTTTAGAGAGAGACTGTTCACAGAAGAAAAGCTGTGAAAATATATCCGTGCTTTTAGCTGTTGAAAGCACTGAGAAGAATGCATTGGAGACAAATACATGCTTTTTTTCCAGTCGAGGAAAGGGGGGACTTTTCTAATGTACGAATTGGGACCCTTGGAGAACTGTTTGTTTTAGGATAAGGCAAGGACTGAACACAGAGTGTCACTTTTTTGTTTCTCTTCTCTCTGAACAGATGCCTGCAGGACCTGCAGGATTCCCGTTTTCTGGCTGGTGCTGTTTGCTGTTTGTTTTCCCTCATTGCATAACATAGTCTCAGTCCTCCCCGGACTGCTGCCCTTTGCAAAGCCTCTGACATCCCATATGCACCCAGCTCTGCTGTCTTGAAGTTCCTGACAAACACCCATGCTGGCCTGTGGAAGGGTAGCAGCTTCTTACATGCAGCTTAGTCTTGCTTCCAGAACCATATGGACTTTCCTGGTGAAATCAGTCAATGTCCATTGACCTCGAGTGTCCTACAGATCCAGGGCTTCTGACTCAGGTGGGCTTTGCGTTTTTGACATCTATGGTCCTGAACTGGGTTTCAGACTCTGGGAACAGTTTGGAAAGAACTGTCTGTATTTGGATTTCCATGTATCTGGTGGAGATGCAGCACTTAAGCATTAATTTGTTCTGCATGAATTTCCACAGGAGGCAAACACAGAGGTCAACAGATTATGCCATGTTGAATCATAAGGGCCTCTTAGTTCTGCCTGCCTGCCTGCTGGTCAAGGTTAATAAGAGCTGGCAAGCTCCAGAGGCCCCAGTTAGACTGGCTGCTTTAAAATCTTTCAAAGGCCACATTGACTACCATGAGTAGAATCAGCTGTTCTGGTCTCACTGGAGTTACATTTGCTTGCACCAGTTGTCAGTTTATCTGTTAAATACATTAACCTGCTGCTGAAATAATCCATCTTTGTTTAAGCTGAAACTGCATTGGAATAGGGATTGAAAGCATTCAAATAAAAAGACCAACCGAACATCTACTTCTGTTGCTGTTTCTGTGGTGCACCTCCAACATCTGCAGTGCAAAGAAAGTTTTAGAACAGGATGAAATCTCATTCTGTTGTGGCTGACATCAGACACTCCTGTGACATGAGGACTGAAGAGATTAGGCTTCCATTCTCACTAGGGTTGTTGCAAAAACATTTATCATGAAACATAAGTCTTGCTCCATCAAATAAGTCCACAGAGCACACTCAGAGGTAACCCTGCACTTCATACCCCAGTTGAACTTCTCAAGTCTGCACTGTGGAGCTACAACCTGAGGACCATATTCTCACAAGAATGAAGGCAGCATTAAAGTTTAAGAACACAGCTCCACAAAGATTGCCTGTGCCATACACACTCAAAAGCCACAAGTCTCTAAGCTCTTACATTTAAAGTTCTGCTACTGGCTGTGCCTGAAATAGCTTCCATGTTGCATGGCTGGACACCTTCATGGTTATCTAGCAACTGCACTTTGATTAGAAATCACACATTCAGTGGATGGGGAAGACAGTAGCAAAAAGACCCCGTGACAATTCCCCACAGAGTGCCTAAGGCCCAGCTGTCCTCATCCTCACACCAAAGAAGGGCAGAAGGATAAAATCCTCTGGTTTGCATGAGGCTATGAGGTGTGTTTTCACCAGCTGGGCAGAAATAGCAGCACCAAGCGATGCCAGAGCAGTTCATGCATTGGGGTTAGCTGCTCAGCCTGGACAGTAGACTGCTTTTTAGCTACCACATACTGATCTAAAATAAGACACGAGTAACCCAAACTATTTTGTGGCCGTCAGAGCAGGGGCTCTGTGGTGATGTTACACTGACAAGAATCTCTGTGGGAAGGAACAGAGTGACACTGAATTCAGTGCTAATGCTTTTGGATAAGCATAATCCAGCTGAAGGTCTTTTCAGTACAGCAGAGTTCAGTGGAGGACTAGCTCAGTGTGCTGGTTCAGAGGGCACTAATGCAATTGTGTGATTAATTTACATCTGTGCTTTCGTTTGCTTTGAAGGTTGCATTCAGTGGAGATTGGCAGCGTGATACAGTCAGTTACTCCTGCAGTGCGTTCTGCCCCCTGACAAAGACGATTGCTGGACTGAGAGCTGTCCTCTGACAAAGATGACTGCTGGACTCAGAGCTATCTCCTTCACTATTGGGTAAACAGTGAATCCTCGATGACATGATTGAAAGACAGTGAGGTGGAACAAACAAGGTAATTTCTTAATAAATATTCATTTCAAGGAAACCTATTAGGCTTAATCCTTCTTCCAGTGAAGATAATGGAAGTTATGCACTGCCAAAAGGCACCGCAACATTTCACAGTATCACACTATCACAGTATCACCAAGGTTGGAAGAGACTTCACAGATCATCAAGTCCAACCCTTTACCACAGAGCTCAAGGCCAGACCATGGCACCAAGTGCCACGTCCAATCCTGCCTTGAACAGCTCCAGGGACGGCGACTCCACCACCTCCCCGGGCAGCCCATTCCAGTGTCCAATGACTCTCTCAGTGAAGAACTTTCTTCTCACCTCAAGCCTAAATTTCCCCTGGCGCAGCTTGAGGCTGTGTCCTCTTGTTCTGGTGCTGGCCACCTGACAGAAGAGAGCAACCTCCTCCTGGCTACAACCTCCCCTCAGGCAGTTGTAGGCAGCAATAAGGTCTCCCCTGAGCCTCCTCTTCCCCAGGCTAACCAATCCCAGCTCCTTCAGCCTCTCCTCGTAGGGCTGTGCTCAAGGCCTCTCCCCAGCCTCGTTGCCCTTCTCTGGACACGCTCAAGCATCTTAATGTCCTTCTGTGATGGTTTGGGGGTTACCCCGCCCCTCCCACACTTTGTATTTGCCCCAGCTAACTCAGACGGACCCTGGGAATATAGATGAAGCAATTTATTTACAGCTAGCAGAATTTACAAGCAGCTATTTACAATATATACAGTTATATACAGTTATATACAGAAATATACAAAGGATAAACAATACAAAAGCACAACTCCCCTCCCAGAAACCAAGGTCCCCAGGAGGGGCTCTCAAACCACCCCAACACCTCCCCCCCGGCCCTCTCAACCTTACCCCAGTTCTCAGGAAGAAGAGAGGTGCAGCCAAGAGGTTAGGGAGCAAGGTTAGTAGGAGCAGGGTTAATGAGATGTGACCAGGTCTAAGGCAAAAGCAAGAGTGAGAAACAAAATGGAGAATAAGTCTTTCTTCTTCCCAAAGTTCTCAGCGTGACTGTGAGAGAAGTAGACACAATTGTTTTTCATTTCACTGCCTGTTATCTAGTTCTGTTACCAAAACATTCTAGCTTGCTTCAAACTAGCACAATCCACCCCTTGTCTACTTCGCTCAGAGTATCGCTGAGAATTATCCAATCTAATCTAAACCAATATTTACAATAAACCAATATATACAAGTTCAGTTCACACTTCAATCAGATGTAGGTGATTCAAAAGCTCAGAACAGGGACTCCCAGGTGATGTTGGGTTCGTGCTCACGTACTGTAAATTCTATCGTAGATTCTCTCAGTGTTGGGCGCCGATGCTACCTAGAACAGAAAACTCCTAACAACTTGAATTTAAACTCTCTCAGCTAAGGTTAAATTTCTCTGTGGAATACACTGGATTTCACCATTCTCCTGCATTACCCAGTATGTATGACCAGGACCTTCAGCAGAAACCACCCCTCGGACAGGTTTCCCTTCGCCCGAAGGAGAAAATACCCAAACAGTTTTCCCTAACAGATTCTTCTCACGTACAACAGGAACTTTATCACCGTCTACTGTTTGGACCAAATCTGATTGTGCAGGTCCTGCTCTGTTTACTGAACCTCTACTATTTACCAACCAGGTAGCTTCTGCTAAATGTTTGTCCCAGTTTTTCAGAGTTCCACCCCCCATAGCTTTTAGGGTGGTTTTCAGCAAACCGTTGTAGCGCTCAATCTTCCCTGAAGCTGGTGCATAGTAGGGTATATGATAGATCCATTCAATACCATGCTCTTTGGCCCAGTTTTTCACAAGATTGTTCTTGAAATGAGTACCATTGTCTGACTCAATTCTCTCTGGAGTTCCATGTCTCCACAATATCTGTCTCTCCAAACCAACAATGGTGTTACGTGCAGTAGCATGTGGAACTGGATAGGTTTCCAACCATCCGGTGCTGGCTTCTACCATCGTCAGCACATACTGCTTGCCAGAACGAGATCGAGGTAAAGTGATGTAGTCAATCTGCCAGGCTTCACCATACTTGTACTTTGACCATCTCTCACCATACCATAAGGGCTTAATTCGCTTAGCCTGCTTAATAGCAGCACAAATGTCACAGTCATAGATGACTTGGGTGATAGCGTCCATGGACAAGTCAATTGACCTATCGCGAGCCCATCGGTATGTTCCATCTCTGCCTTGATGTCCAGATGAGTCATGGGCCCACCGAGCTAAGAATAGTTCACCTCGGTGTTTCCAATCAAGGTCAATGTCAAGTTCAGAGTTGGTATCAACTTGAGCAATCTTAGCAGCTTGATCTGCCTTCTGGTTATGTTGATGTTCCTCAGTAGCTCTGCTCTTAGGCATGTGTGCATCTACGTGCCGCACCTTCACTGGAATTTTCTCCAGCCGTGCATCAATGTCCTGCCATAGATCAGCACACCAAATAGGCTTTCCTTTCCTCTGCCAACCATTCTTCTTCCAGTCCTTCAACCAACCCCATAGAGCATTGGCTACCATCCACGAGTCGGTGTAGAGGTAAAGGATAGGCCAATTCTCACGTTCAGCCACATCAAGAGCAAGTTGAACAGCTTTTACCTCAGCGAACTGACTGGATTCTCCTTCGCCATCTTTCGTTTCGGTAACTCTCCTGGTTGGACTCCAAACCGCTGACTTCCATATTCGCTTGTTCCCAACAAGACGACAGGAACCATCTGTGAACAAAGCATAGTTCTTTTCCTGATCAGAGAGATCACCATAGGGAGGAGCTTCCTCAGCACGAGTTATTTTCTCCTCTGGAGGTTTGGAACAGTCTGTGCCTTCCGGCCAGTTGGTGATCACCTCCACCAGACCAGGTCGGTCAAGATTACCCATTCGTGCTCGTTGGGTTATCAAAGCCATCCATTTAGACCAGGTTGCATCTGTGGCATGATGTGGTGATGAACCTTTGCCCTTGAACATCCAGTTAAGAACTGGCAGTCTAGGAGCTAAAAGCAATTGTGACTCAGTTCCAATCACTTCAGAAGCTGCTTTCACTCCCTCATAGGCTGCTAGTATCTCTTTCTCTGTTGCGGTGTAATTTGTCTCTGAACCTCTGTAGCAACGTCCCCAGAAACCAAGAGGACGACCACGTGTCTCATTTGGAGCTCTCTGCCAAAGACTCCAAGTTGGACCATTGTCACTGGCAGCCGTGTACAGAATGTTCTTAATGTCCGGACCAGATCTCACAGGTCCTAAGCCCACTGCATGGACTACTTCTCGTTTGATCTGATCAAAGGCTGCTTGTTGTTCAGGTCCCCACTCGAAATTGTTTTTCTTACGAGTCACATCATGCAGAGGTTTGACAATCTGACTGAAACCAGGAATGTGTAGTCTCCAAAATCCCACCACACCAAGGAAAGAAAGTGTGTCCTTCTTACTGCTGGGAACTGCCATGGTAGAGACTTTGTTGATCACATCCTGAGGAATGTAACGTCGACCATCCTGCCACCGCACTCCCAGAAACTGAATTTCTTTGGCAGGTCCTTTGACCTTGTCTCTCTTAATGGCAAAACCTGCTTGCAACAGAATGTCAATGATTTTGTTACCTTTCTCGAAGACTTCCTCAGCAGTTTGGCCCCACACAATGATGTCGTCGATGTACTGGATGTGCTCTGGAGCTTTACCTTTCTCCAGTGCATTGTGGATGACTGAGTGACAGATGGTTGAGCTGTGTTTCCACCCCTGAGGCAAACGATTGAACTGGTACTGGATTCCTCTCCAGGTGAATGCAAACTGAGGCCTGCACTCCTTTGCTATGGGGATAGAGAAGAAAGCAATAGCAATGTCTATGGTTGCATACCATTTAGCCTCCTTCGATTCCAGCTCGTACTGGAGTTCCAGCATGTCCGGCACAGCTGCACTCATGGGTGGAGTCACCTCGTTGAGGGCACGAAAGTCAACTGTCAGTCTCCAGTCGCCCGTAGGTTTACGCACAGGCCAGATGGGACTGTTGAAAGGTGAATGAGCTTTCTCGATGACAGCCTGACTCTCCAATTGACGAATCAGCTGATGAATGGGCAACAAAGAGTCACGGCTAGTTCTGTACTGCCTATGATGAACAGTTTGAGTTGCAATTGGCACTTCCAGGTCCTCTATGTCATGATGTCCCACAACTGCAGATTCATCAGAAAGTTCAGGTCTAACAGACAATTTCAATTTATCATCCTCAATCTCTACAGATGCTATTCCAAAAGCCCATTTATGACCCTTAGGATCTTTGAAACAACCTTGTCTCAAAAAGTCAATTCCCAGAATGCAAGGCGCATCAGGACCAGTTACAATAGTATGTGTCTTCCACTCTTTACCAGTTAAACTGATCTCAGCCTGTACCTTAGTTAACTCTTGAGATCCACCAGTGATTCCAAAAACAGAAATGGACTCTGTCCCTTTACAATTAGATGGCAATAAAGTACACTGAGCACCTGTGTCAACTAAAGCCCTGTATTTCCGAACTCTTGAACTGCCAGGCCACCTAATGAATACATTCCAATAGATTCGGTTCTCTCCACTATCCCTTTCCTCCTCCTGGCTGGAGGCAGGGCACCCCTAATGCTGAACATGGCATGTGGGGTGTACACAATGATTGGTGTTGTTGCGAGAGGAACTGCAACTGTTGGAACAATTGCAATTGCTCTCAGGAGCTGAAGAAGTGACAGCTACTTTTCTGGCATTGCTGCCTCTGTTTCTGCCACTCTGCAGAGTGGGCCTAAACTGGGGGGCCCAGAATTGAACACAGTACTCAAGGTGAGGTCTAACCAGTGCAGAGTACAGGGGCAGAATGACCTCCCTGCTCCTGCTGACCACACCATTCCTGATGCAGGCCAGGATGCCACTGGCTCTCTTGGCCACCTGGGCACACTGCTGGCTCATGTTCAGGCGGGTATCAATCAGCACCCCCAGATCTCTCTCTGTTTGGCTGCTCTCCAGCCACTCCGACCCCAGCCTGTATCTCTGCATGGGGTTGTTGTGGCCAAAGTGCAGCACCCTGCACTTGGAGCTATTGAATGCCATCCCCTTGGACTCTGCCCATCTGTCCAGGGGGTCAAGATCCCACTGCAGAGCCCTTCTGCCCTCCAAATTTGTAATGTATTATGACAAAAATATCTGAAGATTATGTATTTCTCACTGGGGACACAAGCTAGCCCACTGGATAAATTAACAAACACATTGTTATGTAAGTATAATAAAATGCTGATGCTTCATGGCCAAACTTTGCATGTTGACAAAAGGTAACTCAGGATTTGGTTTATTTTATTTATTAACATTTCATACTTTCAACCTGTGCTTGAAAACTCTCCAAGTGCTTCAGTTTTAAGATATTAAATCTCCAAACAGAGACAAATATTTCAGTTTTGTTTCACAGGTAGAGAAACCAAGGCATGCGAAAGATCACTGAGACTTCAGAGTCATGGGATCTGTGAGCTAAAGACTGCACCCCTGGTCACTAAAAAGATACAGGAATATAATTTTAATCATTCTCTTAATGCAAAATCCTCAGCATGCTTTCGTGAGAAGAAAGGCACCTTCCTGGTGTAAAATCATTGGGAAGGAGATAATCTTTAATATGTTTATAATGGCCAAGAAAATTTACCTTACTCTCATTGTGATTTATCTTATATTCTACTCAGAGCCTCACCATGAACACTACAAACACAGAAGACCCCAGATGGCTTTCTTTGCTTTGTGGGGCACATGTTTCTGTCTCTGAGGGGTTTGCCACTCATTTCTCAAAGCTTCTTTAAAAGTTTTTCTCATCTCTCCATGCAGATGAGTTTGCCACTTGAAGCACTGCACAGCATTGCTGGTGGGTGCTAAAGCCTGTCTGCACTCCAGACCCAATACTGCAGGCCTTCTAAAAGCCTCTGTAATTAAACCAAAGACCTTTCTTTCTCTATGGTTTCATCCAGATCACCGAACTCATTTTAAGCATTTGTACAGGTATCCTCAGTGTGGAATGGGAGAATCATTTAAATACCAAGTTTGATCTCAAAGCTGAAATGTCTAGCATGCAGAAGTGACATTTAGCAATGTCACAAACTCTAAATCTGTTTTCAAGCATTAGTCTTTACAGTGGAGGATAATTACGATCAGAGATCAAGAAAATGTAGGGATTTTTTTTTTTTCCCTTCAAGTTTAGTGATTTGTACCTTAAAGAGTTGAGTTTAGTACTCTGCTTTCTGTTTCTGGAGCCCTGATCTGCAAAGACTACTTTGATATTTATGCAATAATGTGTCAGGCTTTTTCAAAGCTTCTTTTTATAACAACACTACACAGATTGAATTCCCTGCCTTTCAGAAGTTTGGCCAGAAGCTTCTACTAACACAGGGGTGGGGGAAAAGTGATGCAACATCAAGAATATAAATAAGAAAAGAATCAAGCAAGAAAAAGATAATCAAGGAAACCTTGTGTTATTTCCTGCCATTCTGTTCTCTGTTCTACATGAAATTTGGTACTGTTTTCCTGTGGGAATGAGGTTTGGCAAGAATCTGCTCTCTTACTCTATGCCTCTAGATATGCCTTCCAGTGTCAGTGACATCTGGCAGAGGTGTAATGGTCTGAAGGAAACGATGTTTTCACATAAGCACAGGTGGTTCTCTGCAGAAGGCCAGCTCTAAGTGCATTGACTGGGAAGGAGACAGGGTGGGAATCTCACACACCATTAGACTGCAGAGGATTAAAGTGCTAAAGTCTTTATGTATGCCAGTCATAGATAAAATTTATAGATAAAGTCAATAATTTATACCTTCGATACTGTGTTGGTGGCCCAGGTTCGAGCCCTGGCCAATGCACCTAAGAAGGAGAGAAGGCTCCGTTTGGAAAAAGCGCCAAGAATTGATGTCCCGGGTTGGGGGAGGTGCCCCCCGGGGAGAAGTCGACTCAGCACAACACAAAACCCATCCTTTTCTGAAAGTCAGGGAAAGATGAAATTGTATTTTCTTATAGTATAAGTATAACAATGTAAAGAGAAATAATAACTAGAGAAGGAAGAAAGGGAAAAAAACAATACAATAACCTTAAGGGAGATGGGGGAGGGATCAAGCAGCAGCGAAGCAGCAGAAGCAGCAGTAGCCAAAACAGCAGCCGGGGAAGATAGGCGAAGCTGAAGCAGCAGAAGACAGCAGGAGAAGGAGCAGAACAAACTGTGCTTCTAGACATTAAGTTCTTGATGCTCCAATGAAATTATATTAATTTATCTATTGTTGCCATCTATGTGGCCTATCCCTGGAATGTTCATCTCTCCCCTATGTCTGAGCTAGAGGATCAGCTCAAACGGCCACAGATACAAAAACAGATGCCTCAGAAAAAATGTCCTTGGGAAACCAGCTCTACCTAGTCCTGGTTCTCAGGGATCTGCTTGTTCCCTGCCTTTTTGAAACATTTATCCACTTAGATGACTCATAGGGACAAGGACTGGCTCTTAATAGATGTCCATACCTAGCACAGTGAGTACCAGTCTCAGCGGAGTCAAGGGCTCTTCAATGGTGAAGGTAATTATACGCTGATGGAGCCTGCTTGCTATGAAACAATAATACCCAGATCAGTCAGGTCGATCACTAATCTTCCTTTTCTGCTCTTAGATACAGATAATGGAGATTTCATCTTCCATTATTCTTGTGGTATTACTGAGAGGCACTGTTTATTACTGCAGGAAATTAAAAAGTCAAAGACAAGACTGAAATTCATTCCAGCATAGTGGAGAAATTAAGTCTTCTTTAAATCTCTAATATCAGAGACATAATGCATGTAGAAAGGGTGAAGCCAGTGTCATGGGTTGGCAGTTTTAGCTTGTACTGCTTTTACTTGGAGGAACCAAGGTGGAAGAAAATCAGGCATTTCTTTCTTTTTGTTTGTTTTGTTTTACTTTTTTTACAGAAGTGGGGTATGTATTCACAAATGCATCTTGTCTTCAGCTCGCCATCACAGTCACTGGTGTAAAAAGATTCCATTGTCAAGTTTTTCTGTGCAAAGAGAGTGCCTGGCTGCTGGAGCCACATCAGTAGTCCCTGTTGCAGGCAACACAACTGGGGATGCCTCCTGGAGGTCACAGCCTGTGGGCTAAACCCAGCTGATGGATGTTTTTCCTTAGCTATTAAGCATACTCTGATAGACGTGGGATGTCTCTCTCTCTCTGGAGATATATATATAGCAGAGAGCAGGGCTTCCCTTCTCATGGCACAGCAGCTAGCATGCAGCTTTCTTTGCTTCATCACATCTCAGTCTTCCTTTCCAAAATAACTGCAGACAGAAAACAATTGCTTATGCCATATAGTTGGTAGGATGACCTTTTCCCAGTCCTAGGAGACCAAACAGACCTTCTGTCTCCTGCTCAACCCTGCCAAACACAACATTTGCCTGTGTGAGTCCAGCCTCTTGTCACCCTGGCTCATGGTGATCCTCTGCCAGTATTGCTTCCATTTCCATTTCCCTCCTCCACATCTACCCCTCTCTCACCATCTCCTTTTCCCACGAAGGTCCTGGGCAGTGTCTCCACATGCGGTGCTCCAGCTCTTCCCTTTCCAGAGCAGCTCCCACTCAGACTCTTCCATCCAGGTTGTTCTCAGCCTGCCAGCTGCGGTGACCTTTCAAGTGCATGCAGTGCCGAGTGTGCCATGAAAACATGCTTCTCTCCACATGTCAGCACAACCACAGCCTCTCATAAACTTTTGACCCTTGCTTAGTCCTCTACCATTGCCTGGCAGAAACAATGGCAGGGTTACACGCCTGGGTTCAGTTACCCAGGGCTAGGGACTGTCAGGCAACACAATGTTGCAGCTCTAATTACAATTACACGAGAGAAAAGCACTCTGAAGGCAGCAGCTGCAGTTTTCTTTTTGTTTGCACTTGTTTTCTAGGCTGTTTTGCCTCTTCTTAGATGGATGTTTTCTTTTTTCTCTCCTATTATTTGTCCTTAGGTTGCTGCTCAGGAGCCAGCTTTGAAAGGCTACATGCCTTCTAGTAACAGAGCACAGTGCCCCCTGAGCTGCATTAAGTCCCTGTTCTGGGTGGAGGCAAGAATCAGAGAGTAAGGAGGAGGCACAATCAGCCTGGACACTTAATGCAAGAAATGTTGCCTTCCCTAATTCCAGGCAGCAGGGGAAATATCCTTCCCAGGGGAAAGCAGCACTGGATACAGTTCGTTGCTTTATTATCTACTAGTAAACGAATAAATAAATGAGTGACTTTCCAGTCATGAAGCCCTGCAATGCAGAGTGTCAGTTGTTTATTTTCTACCTGGAAAAAATATATATTCATTTTGTGTAGTTCAATGACATCTAAATAAACAGTTACTGTCTTTTTGTGTCATTCTGAAACACAAACTGATCTGCAGACCATGCAGTATCCAAAGTTTAAACTGCCTATCTAGCTCCATCCAGACACTATGGCATTGAAATAAATGTGTTACACCACAGCATAAACTCACTGAGAAGAAATAACACTGATGCTAGTCACTAGATTTAACAGATTACGTTCACAAAGTAGCTGTTTCATTCATTTCTTGTCACATCCTATTCCATGTAAACTCGATATCCTATTTTTTAACAAAACAGGTCCCACAACTTTAATGACTGAGACACAGTAACTTGTTATGCTAAAAATAAACCCCAAACCACTCAACAACAACAAAACAGCTTTTTGTCAACTTCCACGAGAAAATTAGCTAACAGAGCTGGAAAATGCAGACAGGTTCAGGAACCTGATGAAGAATACAGAGAAATGTTAAATAAATTATTGCTTATACATTATTAAAAATAACAGTCACACTTCCATAGCTCCTCTCAGATAATGAACTCAAAGCTATTTATAATTAATTTCACAACTCCACATAGGTGAAAGAACTGTGCCACGTTGTTTATATGAGCAAAGAGCTGAGACATCGAGAAGTGTTTAGAGTTATGTAGTCACCACCTTGAACACCAGCAGGAAGTTTTCCCAGAGGGCACTCCACCAGACAAGAAAGGTAGGCATCCCAGTTGGTCTTCTAGGTTTTCTAGGTTTTAAGCTCCTGGAGCTGGGACCGTCTGTCTGTCCTAGATTTGGCTGGAGTCTGCCCAATGGAGTCTTCAGATTTGCCCACTGAGGCAGTGACCCAGCATTTTTAACTCAGTGGGATCTCAGGCTCTTCAACTCATCATTCCAAAACCTGGACTTGCCAAAAAGACATCTCACAGTGCAATCCTGTGACAGGGTGCTGAGGGCTTCTGTCACTGTTGTTGAAGTCTCAAAAAGTGTAATGCTGCACAGAAGAGAAAAAAGCTCCCAACGTGCACGAAAGGCACAAATGCTGATTTCATTCATGTATGGGGGAGCTGCAACTGCCAAGACTGGAATCTGTTTCGCCACATGCCGATAGAAGAGCAGTACTTGTCTGATCTGCTGACTTGCACCAAGGCAAACATTCATCTGCTGCTGAATCCAATAAGTAAATTAAAATCTTATCCCACATGATTTTGTAACATGGTATATTCCAAAAAGCTACGCTGACATTTACTGGCATACTGACAGTAACATGAACATCACACATAATGCAACTGAGTATTTTATCAGAGCTGAAGTCAACTGTGAAGCCCAGATTACTTCCACCCTTGTAGACTACACTGCAGAGAGTGCTGTGGGAAGCAGTATTTCATGAAATGGCATGGTTAGACAAGCCTCGTGAACCCAGGAGAGCGTGACTTGCCCTCCTTTTCCCTGTGCTGCTTGGGTTTCCAAATGGCACGTTTCTTTTCTTCAGCTTCCAGTCTTGCTTTGTTTCTCACTGGCAACAGAGTCAAATTGCAGTGTAGTTATACTACCCTATGACTGTGCCTCATTGAGCAATAACAACCCTGCTGTGAAACAACACATCTATTTCTTTATTGTCCTTGTGCAGATGAAGATTCGCTGCAGTCAGCACCTTCTGCACCTGCTCACTGTGTCATGCAGGGAGCAGCAGTGAGGTCCTGGAGGCAGAAAATCCTGGGTTTGGTTTATACTTCAAAAGCATATCTTTTTTCTTTCCTTCTAAAACTGTGTTTATTACCTAGTCATTTCAGAGAGGCAATGCATTTCTGCATTTCAAACACTTCCCCAGAGAGTGGTGGGCTTTCTTTAGATAAAGAAGCAGACAGGAAGGACACATTTCATTTAAAATCTCTGAAAATAAAGATCCTGGGAAATTATTATTGCTTCATTCTCATCTTGCTTTTATTTAAGATATTCCAGAAGCTTGTTGTGCTTGTGTCAGGGAAGAGATGCATGAAACTTGTCTCCAGTGTTGGGCAGCAAATGGTCCAAGGTGCATCAGGGAAGCAGATAATCACAATCACCCAACTTTCTCCTGGGCTTTCTCCAGATGAGATACAGTCAGTGAGAGCAGGTGATTTGCTATTCAGATAGCGGTAGAAAGGCTGTCAGGACTCCAGCTGCTGATGCATGAACTCTGTTTCTCATGAGAGGCTGTGCATTTCATGACCGTCAGTTTTAGTTGTACTAAATATATGATTTCCTTCTACAATGCACCATCCTTTTCATAGGATATGTTTTTGTTAGCTATTGTCCTGCAGCTTTACACTGACTTAGGGGGTAGATATGCTATAAAAACTACCCAGAAAGTGGACTAGGTGAAGATTTAATGGATACAGTGATATTCCAAATCATCCGGTGAAGAGCTGACTGTAATTTCTGTGTGTACATGGAAAGTATGAAGAGGAAATCTGTGACAAGTAATGGACACATGAATAATTTATTTGACACAAAACTACTTTGTGTCTTGGCAAAAATCCTGTATTCCTATGAAAGCAGAAGTTCCTGAGGCAGTGCAGTTTGCCTCGAGGGCCAGATGCCTTTTTTCTTATCTTCATTCCTCATTTTCTAGCAACAATCTTATTTATTCTATCAGAATTCATCATTAATGATCACTTGTCAGGAGTTTTCTGGCTTTACAGCCAGATTTTGCCATTCTGCACTGCACGTTTCCAGAGTGAACACCAGACTGTATATTCTGTATCTCGTAACAAAGATATAGCAAGAAAATATTTATGTTGTGTGAGTAAACAGAACAGAAGGGAGATCTGAACAACTGAATGATGTATGGGTTTGGGGTTTGATTGCATTTTTACCAAGTGAAATACAGCCTTAGGATTAGAAGGGAAAATATCTGCTGGAAATAAGAAAGGTTACCTCAACTCTTTTGTAGTTACAAGATGGCATTCAAAGGAAGTATTTTTATACCCACCAGGGAGCCATCCAGGGTTTATGCAGATTTGACATTTATTTCTGCTTCCCTATTCGTATCTGGAGCCTGGGGTGAACAGACTCCTTCTTATTTGCACTCTTTCTCTAAATATCTTTGTCTGGGCAGCTGTTGATTCAGGCCCTGTGAATAAATAAAATGGAGAGAATCTCCTTCCTGATTTAAGAAGAAACGCTCTTTTCTGGATCCTGACTTGCCATTTGTGATGTTAGCATTATCTTACTTAAACAAATGGCCTCTTCTCCCTCCTCATGAGCATATTAGCTTTGTAAAAGCTGCAGCAAGTGAACTTCCCTGACATTAATGGGAGGTGACGCCTACTGAGGGAAGATGCTGCCTTTGTCCAAGTGGGGGGGAAATGCTGTGAGCCCAATGCACCTGCAGTGCTCCAGCTTCCTGCACAGTTTTTATTCTCCCAGTGCTTGTGAGTGTTACTGAGGGAAATCAAAGGCAAAAGCCTTTAAAAGTTCGGTCATGCCATGCTCTGCACACTGACTCTCACCATCACTTTAGGAGGACTATTAACAGAAAACCCTCCAGTGCTCATCAGGTGCAAGCACTGGAAAAGGAAATCAGCTAACAGAAAATGCATTAACCTGTAATAATAATGATAGCAGCATCAATCCTGTCAGCCTTATGCTACACATATGAAAGTGGAGACATGGAAAAATACAGTGTGCTAAAACTGGAAGCACCAGCTAGGGCTGGCACCTGAGTGCTTCCCTTTCCAAGTCTCTCTTCTAACCACTACAAGATATTGTGTCACCATAACATGCAACTGCTACCTGGTACTCTTTATTAAGTGTGACTAGAACTTAACAGGACAGCTTCACACAACCATTTGAGGTTCAGCTGACCTTACTGATCTTCAGTCATATTTGCACTGCCTCTTGAGGACCATCAGGTGTTTTGTGTGAACATTCTTCAATTGGCAGCTCAGTGGCTGTTCATATGATTTAGCTCACTCCAGCCCTTTTTTACTCCATCAAGACGTTTGAAGGCTACCATGCCAACTACACCCCATACCTGTGTTTTAGTTCCCATTTCCTTCAGACAGTCCAAGCACAGGGAGGAAGGAGGTAAAAGGACAAAATCATAGCAACAATATACTCATACCACTGGGTAATAACAGGAAACATTTGGTGCGGGAAGCTACTAATCATTTTAAGGTTAAAAGGGCTAGGAGCACCAGAGAAAGTGATGAGTAACTTCAGCATCTGTTGCACTCAGAGACACTTAGCTTCTCTCAGCAGAAGCTAAGCATTCACCAAGATCGTCTTGATAATGAGCTCAGACAAATCCATCTCCTTGGCTGGCACAATGCAAGGAGACATGAAAGCTTCTTTAGGGCTTCCTTTGCTTTTTGCCAGATCAGAGGGATGTGCAGATGATGGAGAGGTGAGGGTGCTGATTTTTAGGTAGATCTGGAAGGACCCTTATGTTTACTGTGTCCTCATTATTGATCTTGAGGGGCACACTTCTAGCAGATCAAATTCCTTAAGTAAGCACTACAGTGCTGTTTCTTCAATATATGAAACAAGAAATAGACTTCTAGGTCCTCTCTCTGATCCAGGAGAAATTTTGGGTAGTAATGTTATTATCAGCTGACTTCTGTTCAGATCTACCTGCTGTTTTACTTTCTTCTAGCATTATCCAGGAATTTGGTCACAATAGTTTCTTCTCACCTGCCCTCCACTGAGAAAAGGACCCATGTGTTCAAAGCATGCTCCTTCCCGTTCCCCCTCCATCTCTTTCATGTTCAGTCCCATTCTCCCCAGGCCATGTGGCAAAGCTTGTACAGATGGAGATGTAGTCTGTCTTCGGGAACAGACAGGCTTACACAGTCAGCAGCTGGAGAAGGAAAGGAATACTTTTGGGGTCATATAAACCAAACTGCCTGGAAACAGAACATGAAGTCACGGAGAGTGCAAGTGCAGCATGGCAGGATGAACACATGCTGAGAGAAAAGATGAAACTAGGTCATAAAACCTAGAAAAGAAGAGAAACCATACTTATTTGTGATTCCTAGCTGCTTGTTAGCCAAGATCAAGTGTCTGATGGAGATGGATTTCAGAGTGATCAGAATGATTCCTGTTTTCAGCTCACTTTTAAAAACAAAAAACAAAAGGCAATCCTTATTCTAGAGACTAAAGGTATTCCTTACGCCAGCTGTGGCATGTCAGCCTACTCAGCCACGCAGCTGGGCTGTAACCCTCTCCCTGGGAAGATTTACATCTCCCTTATCTCACTAGTAGCATAATGCCAGCAAAGGGCAGTGGCAACCAGCCTCTGAGGTATCTAGCAGATATGTAAAGCCCTTGGGCACCCACATCTTCTTACTATATTCCTTTAAAGGTAAGATAATCCTTAAAACAAAGTCATGGGCTGTCTGCTGGGGTTTTTATCAAGTGCATCTTTAGCTGCTTAAAGTTTAATCACAATGTTAGTGGAGATGCTTAATCATAGTGAAGCTTATCCATGTAAAAGAGCAGCTCTGACTGACTACCTGCTGTGGACAGGTGTGGAAAAGAGAGCACAAAAACCCATGGATCTGTCTTGTGTCTAACTCCTTTGTGATTCTTAAAACGAAATTGTTATACTCAGCATTTCTGGTGAGACAACTCCTGAAGGGGCAGAAAAATGTTATGACTGTGCCTAGCACCAACTTTCAAATGCAGCACTGCTCCTAGAAGCATTTGCAGCACAAAGATCCCCTGCACTTTGTGGACCCCTTAAAGACCAACAGATCTATGATGAACTACGTAATATTCAAGGCTTGCTAATCTAGACCTGCTGTGCTGTTTTAGACCTGAGCTAAGGTGGGACCTTCAGAGAGAAAAGGAGAATGTATTTATGCTATGTACATCTCAGAGCCACATGTAACAACTGCCTTTGTTTTTCCTCAGGATGCTTGAATAGGCTTGCATGGGTCAAGCTCATCTGTTGGCAGATGGTCATGAACATTATACACTGCAACAGAACTTACTCTTGGAAAATCTGGCTGGCTTGCCAGGTGAAAATCTCAAAGAGACCTAGAGGTACCTCTTAGCATGAGAATATTGTTGCCAATCCAAACAACACTTTGTAAGCTTTCTCTTCTTCTTCATTGAAGATTTGTGCCTGAATTACCTTATGTGCCCAGAAATCACAGATATTTAGCCAGGAAGCAACTTGCTTAAAATGTATGTTACATTGTGGCATTGGCTTATGTTACAGCACAGTAGGGTCCACTCCTACATGATACAAATCACAGAATGGCAGAGGTTGGAAGGGACCTGTGGAGACCATGAAGTCAAGCTCCCATGCTAACAGATGAACACCTAGATCAGGCTGCAGAGAAATGCATTCAGGGGGGGTTTGAAAGTCTCCAGAGATGACAACCTCACAGCCTCTCTGGGCAGCTCTGTCACTCTCAAAGTTTCTTCTTAAGTTCAAGCAAAACCCACTGTCCCTTGTCCTATCACTGGCTACCACTGAGAAAAGCCCCATCCATATGACCTCTACCTTTAGATATTTATATGCATTTATAAGATCCATTCTCAATCTTGTCTTTTCCAGGCTAAAGAGCCTCAGGTCTTTCAGCCTTTCCCTGCAAATGTGATGCTCCAGTCCCCTAATTATCCTCATGGCCCTCCATCAGACTCTGACAAAATCTCACCCTTACCTTGAGTCTGATCCCCCAGTGGCTTTGTGCACCACCTTCTTATATTGCTGCCTGTAATGTGAAAGGTTTCTCATCTGGAAACATGGTAATGTGGCAATTCTGAGACTTCCCCTGAAGTAGGTAAGGAACAGGCTGGGATTCAAGCTTATTTTTACTCAGCTTATTTAGTTTCTTGGTAGGCAGATGTCTTTCCTCTGCATTTATCTTGAACTGATTTTTGACCTGCATTTTTCAGACTGCCCAGTTCTGTCCTTGCTGAAGTGGCACAGCTGATACCTGCCAGTAACTTGTCACAGCAACCGCTTCTTGCTGTTTGGGAGTAAAATGGCATGTCCTAGTTTAGGCAAGTGGGTTGGTGCAAAGGATTTTTCTAAGCTCTCTATTTTATGCTCTCTCTGGTAGAGAAGCAGTGTATTTGGTCAAAAATAACCACCACATCCTAGTGACAGCTTTGATGACAGAGGCAATGTGGGTATTGCCTAAAGGAGACAAAATGGCCAAAGTCCTATTCAGCTGTAGCAGACGCTAATGAAGGGGGGTGAGGTAAGTGAAGGACAGGAGTCATGAATCAGCTTGACACCAAACATCAGAAAGACGACACATACACAGAGGGACTGAACACAGAATCTTTCAAGGAAGATGCTGTGGCTGTTTTGTATCAAAATTTTCTGCTGCTCTAGCAAGTAACAGCTAGTCAAACACAAACTTGGTTCATTAGAACAAGCTCCTGGCTTAAAATGTTTGGCCTATATCATTTCAGAAGTCGACAGAATGACCTCAAACTCTCTCTCTAGCTTACAAAGACAGAAAGCAATCAAAGAAAACAACACCAAAACCAAACAAAAACATCATCACCAGCAACAACAAAACGGGCTCATTATCCAAAGTCTTACAGTGACTGAACGGGAGCCTAATTGCAAACTGCTGCTGTCCTGCTAAATAACCTCTGTAGAAACTTTCTTGCAGCCAAAATGATCCACAACCCTGAACTCTGAAAGTTTCAGCCAGTTTTGTGATTGGTGCTGTGGCTGTAACATTTGGCAAAACAGTAGAAATCTGCTAATAACTTAACTCTTCATGATCAGCTTTTAAATGGATTCATCCATGAGAAATACCCCAGCAAGAGGCCTGGTCAAAAGACTGACTGGAAGCAGTGGTAAGAGCTATGAACTGTACAGACCTTTCCTGCAGAACACAGAAACTTCAAGATCTCACACCAATCTGCTCTGAACTTCCTCCCAGGCATCGTTGTAGTGAACACCATCTCCCCTGTAGATTTAAAAACCCCTGCTTGTGGGTTTTTTTTCATTGTATTTTTATTTCCTACCTTCAGAGGGCTTTCCAAATGTTGGCTGAACATAGCTGGAGCCATGCTACAGTTTGAAGTAAAAATTATTTGTTACAGAAATGCTGCTTGAATATTAAGGTCACACCGTCCTAACATGATCTTACCACAGAGATGAATACAGATTCTGATGCATCATGTTGTGCTCTGTCAGCCTCAATTAACTGAAGACAGTTTGTCCCAAGGCTTGCCGATTCATCTGTTCGTTGGAGCTCACACCCAATTAACATACAACAAAATCAAAAGGCTCGTCGACCACAAACAGCCTGCTCATTCATCTGTTGTTTCATTGTGGTGCCATTCTTGTTACTACATTGGATTTCCTTTGTGCTAGTTCTGTACAAAAAGTATTGTCATACCCTTGCTTTGGGGCATGGAAGATCAACCAAAAAGAAAACTGCTTCCTTTTTGGGCAATCAGAATACTCAATAGGAGGTAAATTTGGAATGGCTTGCAGATGATGCACATAAAGGTATTAATCCTTACCTACAACTTTGTGCTTCTGGGTAGTGTTTTTTATAATTAACTCGCACAGGCATCTTCTGTAAATGATTTCTTTTACACACAGGAGCCTTTGCCCTTTCGGTCTCTGCACATCCCCTATATTAAAATAATGAGCATGTCAGATCTATGTTCTAAGGAGTACTGTTTGCTAAAAAGAACAGTTATTCAGATCCTTAACTTCAGCAGTGATTACAGTAAGTGAATTCTTGTGAGCATCTATGTGGAACTACCGAGCAGTCACATTGGTTTCAAAACTGAAGTTGTATTTAATAGTTCATGTAGAAGAAAAAATAATCTTACTTATTATGCAATTTTATCACTATTTTTTAATAGTATGCCATTCAAAAATTCTCAACTGTCAAGAATGTTTAAACTGCTAAGACAAATACTTTATAGTAGGTTCCTTAAGTTCAGTACTATAAACTGGAAAGACACAAGTAGAGCAGATTGAAGGAGAGAACTTCCCTACAAATTGCTCTTTTGTAGCAGTAAGTAAAACCTTTATTAAAGTAGTGAAAATTACTGATAACTAAACGTTCTCTTTTAATTAGTTTGTGACAAAGGCCCCTCAATTCAAGAAGGATGTTGAGGTGCTGGAACGTGTCCAGAGAAGGGCAACAAAGCTGGTGAGGGGCCTGGAGCACAAATCCTATGAGGAGAGGTTGAGGGAGCTGGGCCTGTTTAGCCTGGAGAAGAGGCTCAGGGGTGATCTTATTACTGTCTACAACTACTTGAAGGGACATTGTAGCCAGGTGGGGGGTGGCCTCTTCTCCCAGGTAACCAGCAATAGAACAAGGGGACACAGTCTCAAGTTGTGCCAGGGTAGGTCTAGGCTGGATATTAGGAAGAAGTTCTTCACAGGGAGAGTGATTTCCCATTGGAATGGGCTGCCCAGGGAGGTGGTGAAGGCACCGTCCCTGGGGGTCTTCAAGAGAAGACTGGATGAGGCACTTAGTGCCGTGGTCTAGTTGATTGGATAGGGCTGGGTGCTAGGTTGGACTGGATGATCTTGGAGGTCTCTTCCAACCTGGTGGATTCTATGATTCTATGATCAACATGGGAAAAAATGTATTAAAAATGTTGCATCTATTCAGCCAATAATGCACTTCACAATATGATGTGACACCAGTTAACAATGGTGTTTTTGTCAGCTACAGATTGCCTTCTCTGAGCTCCCAAACAACTGCTTTCACCAGACACAAGTGATAAATAGGAGGATGAGGAAGTAATGGATAGTAAACAGGAAGACATAATATTCATAAAGCATGTTTAGGGTTACTCCCTGAGATAAGATAATCCCTTTACGTATCAGAGAAACAAGAAAAGATTTTAAAGGCTGTTTCACAATATGCCATTCCATAGTGCCTAACAGCTCACAATTCTTAAAGGTATTTTTCAGAGGTCAGGTGGGGAAATCATACATATTTATTCCTTTGGGTTAGAATACAAAATACACGAAAAAGTCTCTGTTTGTTGCTATTAATAGTATTCTAGGATGATTCAAATATTTATTTGACAACAGTGCTTACGTGGTAGCACAGGTAATCATCCAATCAATGCTTTGTTCTCAATTATCAGTAATTAACTCTGCAAGCTTGTGAATAGCTTTTCGCCTTACTGAGATCAGGAATAAACTCCTGGAATGAAAGGAATACACAGAATTATGCTATTTTGACTAGTCTTGTGGAGTCCTTCAAAAGATCACTGATTCTCTTCTTCATGGCAATAAGGATGTAATTTTAACTTACATAAACAAGCAAGAGAAGATATACAAACTGGAATTTATTTAATTCACACAGTACAACCAGGAATACAAGAACCTCTGCTTCACATATGTATTCTAAATTCTTGTTAGGTATTTTATTTTTAGAACTTAATATTCAGTAAGAAAGTATACTATCAAAAGCCAAGTTTGAAGACCAGCTAAGATGTATGATCACTCTGTGTTATTTGACAGATTGTCACACAGGAGTATTTAAAAAACACTTCTTTTTGTTCAGTGGAAAATCAGAAAAAAATGGTTTTTAAAAGCCCATTAACATTAAATGGTGATTTACTTCCTTACATACCAGACAACTATTTCACAGCTGTCATACCAGTAGTATCCTGCCATTTCTGTCATGCCTCATGTATACAGTTGCAGCATGTCCTAGTTGCATTTTAGTAAGTGATACTTTTTAAAATGACAGAAACTGCTTAGGGCCCTTAAACCTTACCTGCTACTCAAAGCAGCACAGGCTTTGCCACAGGAATGCATTAAGTATGGTTTATCTACTTGAAGCCAGGATTTTCAAAAAGATATATGAGACATTTGCTTTGGTTACTGCTTTCACACAATTAAAAAATATGCTCATTAGAGCATAGCAAAGTGCTGTTTTAACTGTTTGAGGAGCTGTTGGGTATCAACATGGCCTGGAAATGCTTCTTCTGATTTCTGAGCAGCAGCGTAACTCCTCTGAAGATCTCCAACCTGTTAGAAACATACAAATTAATTTTGCAAATCCAAGCACAGCAGTATTTGTATCATGTGTTCTGTGCAGCACATTTCTGATGCTCACAGCTGGTCCTGAGAGTGAATGAATGAATGAATCAGAGTCAGTAATGAGGTTTTTGAGCTCAAGGTTATGTTCTACTTACATCAAGACAGGAGAAGAAAAAGACAAAAATGTAATTTTAATAGGAGGGATGCTTGAAAACAGTAACTTTACATCCCATTGCACCTGATTTCTCAGAGAACAGATAAAAGGGTACAACATGCTCAGTGCTTGAAGAGAGGAGAAATAAAAAAGAGAAGATTTGTTTTTAAACTCCACTGAAGTGTTGTATATACAGGCCAAACACAATCAGTCAGGCCTCTGTAAAAGCTGTGACTGATTACTTGCTTCCTTCTGAGAGCACAACAGTGTTGGAAAGCTGACATTGGCCCTCTGCTATTAGAGGCATGTTTCCACACTGTTTTCTATGTACCAAACTTTACTTTTTCCTAAATGGCCATATTTTTTGGAAGGAGGAAGTGTAATTAAGAAAAGCATCTCAGAAAGTGGATTTTGCAAAAAGGAACACAAACATCTGGGAACAATACATCTACTAGAAGTGATAAATCCCAGTTGAAAAGTGAAAGCAGGAGACCCTTGTTGCCTATGCATCAGTTGAAGACCTTTGTGCAGAAAGAATTCTCTGAAAGGGAAGAAATCCTTTTCTGGTCCTGGACAGAGAAGCTACGTTGGCCTTACACCAAATCCAAGGATTGCATCACCACTCTGCATCAACAGCTAGCTGATCTGGTTGCCTGTTTTCTCCCAGAACCCAAGCACATAATTTGTGCAAAAGGTACCTAAGAAGACATTTGCAGACTAGGGCTTACTCCTTAACTGGTAAGTATAAAATGCAATTATACAAAACTATTTTATGTTTCACAATGGAGAGGATATGCTTACAAATTAATGGGTTGTTCTTTCCTTGATGCATGTACTATGGTATCTGTAGGAGCTGGGCTGCCCACACAACACAGACTCATAAGAAGGTGTAGGCACAAGAAAAGGAGAATTTTTTTTCTTGTGAAAAATGTAAGGACTTGTACAAGTTTGTCCTTACCAACAGCAATGCTGGGCACTGTTAATTCAGTGCCTGAGATTCTCTTTATGAAAGAAATTAACACACAAAATTCAGAGGTTGCAAAGGTGAAGAACAGCCTTTTCTTTTGAGGTCATGGGACAAATGAATGTTATTATTTCTGTAACTCCTGATAAATCACATGACACTGTTTCACCTCACATTCTGATAACGCCAAGGAGCACAAAGATTGTGCATGGAATTGTTAACAGATTGATCATCTTCTGGGCGTTTGAAAAGTTACAAGGTTACTTTCTAGCTAATTGGCCTCACTCTGAAAGCAAATGCTACTTTCACACGCAAAGCCTCTGGGCACTAAAATCAATATGTCACTTTAGCTTTTCTTGAGTTTATGCACTCTGCCTCCTCTTTCCTCCTACCTATTTAGAATTCTCAGTAATAATAAATCCCCAACTTCCCCACCAAGCCTCACTTTTTACGTTAGAAGAATAGGACAGTGCATTGCATTACCTTCTCTGAGAGTATTGCAAAATTGAAATGGGGTTCATACATATGAGGTGCTAAAGATGAAGCAGTCTGCAGCAAAGCTCTTGCCTATTTAGAGAAAAAGAAAACAACAACCAACAAAAAACAACCAAACAAAATCTATGAGGGAGTGAAAGCTACAAGAACATAAACAAAGTTCTCATTCTTAAAAGAAATCATCCTGTGTTTTCTTTACTAAACAAACCATCTTCAACTATGTATGAGTTATACAATAGCACGTTTAGGAAGAATGCATTTTAACAGCGTTTGAATGAATAAGACTCTTAGTTGAGTTACAAAAAAGACATGTTGGGACCTTTCAATTAAGCAATTCAATTCTAAACACTGAACGGAATACACTAATAGAAGTATTTAAGGTCCCACTTGATTGTGTTTATCTATTGTCACTGACAGAACTGTCTTCAGCATCCCAGAAGACATTAAAATGCAATTTTCCATGCTCAAAATTTTTCATAAAATTATTTTTTCTCATTAGAATACAAGTAGCATTAAAAGATAATAATTAATTATCAGGATATGTATTTTCATACTGTAAATCCTATACAAAATGAAGATCAACTTGTGAATACTTGTACTAAAAATGGAGAACTTTGGAGGAAAAAATCCAAATCTTTTAGAACAAAAAAAAAAATCTGTAAATTGTTTAGAAAGGCAGAATTAGGAACTTATTAAAACTTCCCAAACCAGACAACTCTGAGTACATGCAGCAGTACTGCTGGAAGAAAACTGTGAAATAAAATATACAATCAAATATCTTCACATTTTTGTTCTTCTGTACATTATTTTATTGCCATGATGATCCTGCTTGTTCATTATACATGTGATACAAGATGAAAACTAAGACAGGAAACAAAAAAAATGGAAAGGCTCTGCAGTACTAATTAATGGCAACCACAATCTCTGCAACTGGATTCACTTGGAAATAACAAGTCTGTAAATATTATGGAACTGAAACTAAATCCACTTGAACGATCCACTGCTGGGTTTGTTTCAGTGTTCCCATGGTAATTGCTAAGTTATCTGAATAAAGTTAACTTGAGAATTTGCTTTTTAAAAACGTATTTAGAAGTCTTCATCTCAATCTATCACTTGCTGATGTATATATGAATCTATCAAAATAGGCTTGCTTCCATAAGGATTAAAACAAGCCCATGGTAGTTCAAGCTGTCCAATAAATGCATATTGATTTTCCCAGCATTTGTATAAAAGCCTGAACGCAACAAATCCCCTGTGCATGGCAATTACACACCTCAGCACAATACAACTCATTATACTCACATTTGGTATGACAAACCATCAAGCTTACTGATGTATTTATCAAGAGCCTGCTGCTTTGGGACAAAACTCTAAAGTAATCTTGTTGAAAAAGTCTTTAAAGATCTGATCTACTTACTGTCTTCTGTTACCCAACAAAAGTGTATTATCTACACTTATAACCTGAATATACAAAGTTGTCATTTGACAATTACAGAATGATAGGTTTTTGTGAGTATTGATTCAGAACAAAGATCTCAAAAACTGCAAAGCCACTGTAAACTTTGCTTGTCTTTGATGAACCACTTGGATATGCCTAAGAGAGAATGGCTTAATAGGAGAGAGGATGACAAGTGGAGGGGGAACACGCATAAAAATTATCCAAATTTTCTGCCTGTAATAGTAAGCTAGATGTTCATACAATACCTCCACTTCTTGAGTAGAAAGGGGCAAAAGGAAGCATTCTGCTTAGGCTGAGATTTAACACCTACCTGTTCGATGTGACCTTTTTGCATTTCCAGCACAGCCAAGTTGTTGTAAGCTTCGGCATAGTCATTATTGTTGACTAATGTTAACTTAAAACACTGGTAAGCCAGATTCAGGTCTCCTATTCCCTAGAAGTAAGATTGTATTTTAATTTGTAAAACAACTGGAAACAACATGCATCTGTTTTGTTGTCTGGAATATCCTTTTATCTAAAGGATGAAAGCATGGAGTACAAATTACAATGAAGTAAGAAAAAACAGAGATGTCTCTAGAAAAGAGGTCATATTGCCACTCACACTTTACACAGACTGCTAAAAAACCCCCACATGTAAGTCTAGTTTTTAGAAGATAAAAACATAAGGCACCTGACTACTCTTTAACACTCTAGTGATATGACTAACTCTGATACAGCAGCATCTTAAACATTAAAAGTGTGACAAACACCAAAAAATATAGGTATAGCACTCCTGAAGTCAATATTTTACACAGTACAAATTAATGTGCTTATCCTAGCTGCAGTATAACCAAGATGGACAGTTTGGTTTCTCTTTCACTTAAATCATAGTCAGCATTTGAAGACAACTCATGTTAGAAAGCTATCAAAAAATTCACTCAGTAACCTTCTTCTGGGCACACAGCCAAACAGAAATCTAAGATAACCTCTGGAAAACTATCTGCAAAAATGTGTAATGAATGCAAGTTAGTGCAGAAATGTAACCAACTTTAACACAGAAATTACACATTTCTATAGCTGCCTGTAAGACAGAGGAACATGCCTTCTCAACTTTGACATGTGTGTTCTTTAGTGTCTGCACACTGATGAATGTGTGTTTTTATGACAACAGAACCAGCCTAATGCTGCATGTAACATAAATAACAATCAGAGAAAAATATCTTGAATTTGGTCAGGTTACCTTATATTGCAGCAAACAGCTTCAAGGGCTGGCACATGTTACAACATTTCAGAAAGAAGGGGAGGTTAAAGATGGTGGAAAGGAGTATTTTTTAGCCATTTCGAGGCATACTCTGTAAATATGCACAGAACTTTATTCCTTTGCCACTTCCTCTCTAGTGAAGTGCAAATATGCCTTTAATCTACAGTGTATCTTATCCTGTACACTATTTCAAAGTAAGGGAGTGATTTCTGGTTATTCTTTTTCCATTTTTTTTTCCTAATTGTACTTATTCAGAAAAGTTGTTAGTATTTTTCATACCACAGCCACATGTCCCAGATTGTACCACACATCTGCTGCCTCCTCTTCATTTTCGGCCAAAAACAGTGCACGTTCAAATGAAGATAGTGTCATGTCATATTGCTGGGCATAGAAGCAACACAGACCCAGGTTGTTAAAAAGCTGACAGTTATAAACACCCATCTGCAGGAGCCGTCTAGATGGAAAGGAAAGAAGTAATTGATTTTTAAAATCAGAATTTTGTTCTAAATGACAAAGTTGAGAATTCTTCTCCTTTCTCCCTGTTCTGACAGTGTGCAGAAACTGAGTGTTGTAGTACTATACTTGGTAAAGGTTTCGTGAAGAGCAGTTCAGAGCACTCTGGATAGTAGAATTTAAGCTGTGTGAAACAGTCTTTGTGTAAATTAGCTAACTTTTTGTCTTCCTGACTGCCACATAAGACAGAGCTGTATGTTGACTTTCTTACTTTCTTCGTTTCCTCCTTCCAATCCTTCAACTTCAATTAAGCTATAATTTGCTGCAGTTGCTTTTTGCAACTCTTCAGTCTTTTTGCCTGCTTCCTGTCCTTCAGCAGTGCTGCAATCAGTAGTATTACATCTAGCATAAGAATCTACATTAGTCTTACAGCTAAAGCTTAACTCAGATTTTGATTCAAATTGATGCTATGTAATGAGTTTATTAATATTTATAGGAAAAGCAGATATGCCAAGAGAGCTAGGAAAAAAAGAGGGCTGCTGTTGGCAGCATGACTATGAGTTTCTGACCTTAAAACACATAAAAGCACTCAGGTCCGGATGGTAGTGCTTTATCTCACAGAATCAACCAGGCTGGAAGAGACCTCCAAGATCATCCAGTCCAACCTAGCACCCAGCCCCATCCAATCAACTAGACCACGGCACTAAGTACCCCAGCCAGTCCCCTCTTGAACACCTCCAGGGACAGCAACTCCACCACCTCCCTGGGCAGCCCATTCCAATGCCAATCACTCTCTCTTCTCTCTGGCAACAACTTCCTCTTAACATCCAGCCTAGACCTCCCCTGGCACAACTTGAGACTGTGTCCCCTTGTTCTGCTGCTGGGTGCCTGGGAGAAAAGACCAACCCCCACCTGGCTACAGCCTCCCGTCAGGTAGTTGCAGACAGCAATGAGATCACCCCTGAGCCTCCTCTTCTGCAGGCTAAACAACCTCAGCTCCCTCAGCCTCTCCTCTTAGGCTTTAGAACAGGAGTCAGATCGTTTGCATTGAAACAAAAAGCAAACGGTGTTCACAGGACCACAGGATGTCAGGGGTTGGAAGGGACCCAAAGAGATCATTGAGTCCAAACCTCCTGCCAGAGTAGGACCATACAATCTAGCTCAGATCACAAAGGGTCTTGAAAGTCTCCAGAGAAGGAGACTCCACAGCCTCTCTGGGGAGACTGTTTCAGTGCTCTGTGACCCTTACAGTAAAGAAGATCCCCCTTGTGTTGAGGTGGAACTTCCTGTGTTGCAGATTACATCCATTGCTCCTTATACTATCACAGGGAGCAAGTGAGAAGAGCCTGGCCCCCCCTCTCCTGACACCCACCCCTCAAATATTTATTAACATGTGTTAAATCCCCTCAGGCTTCTCTTCTCCAGACTAAACAGCCCCAGGTCCCTCAGCCTCTCCTCATAAGGCAGTGCTCCAGTCCCCTAATCAACCTTGTAGCCCTCCACTGGACCCTCTCCAGCAGATCCCTGTCCCTCTTAAACGCAAGATGAGGTCTCACCAGGGCAGAGTAGAAGGGGGAGAGAACCTCCCTTAATTTGCTGGATACACTCTTCTTAATACGCCCCAGGATCCCCTGGGCCTTCTTGGCCACAAGGGCACATTGCTGTGCCATGGTTGTTATCCACCAGCGCTCTCAGGCCCCTCCCCACAGATCACCTCCCAGCCTGTACTTGTGCAGTTTATTATTCCTCCCCATCTGCAGGACTCTGCACTTGTCCTTGTTGAACCTCATTTGGTGCCTCAGTGCCCAGCTCTCCAGTCTGTCCAAGTCCCACTGGATGGCCACACAGCCTTCAGCTGTATCAGACAAGCCTCCCAGTTTGATGTCATCAGCAAACCTGCTGAGCAGACTCTGTCCCTTTATCAATGTCATTGATGAAGATGCTGAACAGCACCAAAACCAGCACTGATCCCTGGGGGACTTCACTAGTTACAGCTCTCCAGCTGCATCTAGTACCATAGATCACCACTCTTTGAACTCTGCTGTAACCAGTTCCTAATCCACTTCACTGTCTGCTCTTCCATGCCACACTTCTTGAGTTTGCTCACTAGGATGTCATGGGAGACAGTGTCAAAGGCCTTGCTAAGGTCAAAGTAGACTACATCCACTGGTCTCCCCAGATCTACCCATTCAGTTATGGCATCACAGAATGCCATCAGGTTAGTCAAGTAAATCCATGCTGACTACTCCTGATAACTTCTCTTCCAAGTGCCTTGAGATGCCCTCCAGAAGGAGACACTCCATAATTTTTTCAGGGATGGAGATGAGGCTGACTGGTCTGTAGTTCCCTGGAACCTCCTTCTTGTCCTTTTTGAAGGCTGGAGTGCCATTGGCTCTCCTCCAGTCCTCAGGCACCTCTCCTGCCTGCCACAATTTGGCAAAAATGATGGAGAGCGGCAGAGCGATAACATCAGCCAGTTCTCTCAGCACTCTTGGCTGCATCTCATCAGGGCCCACGAATTTGTGTTGTTCAACACTATCTTTAGTACTCTGACTTAAATCTGTGGGAATCCGCATTCAAACAATGGATTTTGTGCTCTCAACTGCTCATGTCTTCAGGTGGAATCTTTTTCAAAGGGCTAAATAAGAAGTCCATGTGCATTCTGAATACAACTGAAGTTGAGAGTAACATTGTGAACTTAAACTGCTGTGAAAGGTAATTGTTTATTAATCAAATAATAACTATTTTTGTAATCTTTGTTGATACTCCTACATACTCCACATGTAACGATGACAAGTTGGACTGGATGATCTTGGAGGTCTTCTCCAACCTGGTTGATTCTATGATTCTATTCCAAGTTTTTAAGAGAGATGTAGTTATTACTGTTTGAGAAGATACTTAAGTCAGTATGCTGATTTTATGGCAATATTTGTCCAAATGCTTAATCATTCTCTCATCCCAATCACCCAATGTCCTTTCTTTGGTATGAGCATCACAAAAATCAGTCCTTCATATTACCCTCTCACATCCTCAGTTCCCCCTCCTGTCCCACAAGTGTAGATACCTATAAAACCGCAGAGCTATCTCAGGTTGGTCAGAATAAAAATGGTTACTGCCAATGCAAGCAATGGCTTCCACGTGAGTGTTGTCTTGTTTTAAGACGTCTTTATAGTATTCTGCAGCCAAGGAAATATTGTTCATTTCCTAAACAATAGGATAAAAATTAAAAAATCTGATTAGTTCTACTTTTTAATCACCAATTTTTATCATCAAACTTAATAAAATGTTAATCCACTGAGTGTTTAATCTATGCTCTGTACACTACTTAACCGAGTTTAATTATGTATGATCTTACAGTTATAAAAATGTAGAAGTATTTCTTAGAAAAAGAAACTGCTCAGAAGCTTGTGTTTGGCTTGGCTATCTCCTACTCTTAGCACAATGCCTTTTGATACACAGTGCTGTGCAATCAGTTTCCCAGTATGCTAATATACAATAGACACTTCCTCAGTCAATGTCACCATTATTTCCAATGCTTTGGAAGTCATCTCATGAATTGCTCTGAACACAAATGAGAATATAGCTGCATATGAAGAATTTCTACATGTCTTTGAAATCAGGAACTGTGTATTTATTACCAAAACTTGTACTATGCCAGTTAAGAGAACTATATTGCATAAAAATACATGCTTGGATGTAAGCTATTTGGAAGATGAATTTAGGTGAATTCATTATTGTAAACAATGTGACACTGTATCTGAGGCCTGTAAGTCATGAGAAGACTCTAACCCATATCAAGAAAATAAAAGATGAAAGCACATTTCTGCTTTAAGAGAATAAATTCTGCTGTGTGCTGCCAATACACTGTACTCTCAACATGGTTAAAGAATATGCTTTTATTTAACCTTAGCAGCATGTTTAGCTATGAAAACAAATATTGCCTGTGATTAAAAGAAATAGTACTAAAGCAGTCTCTTTAAAAATAATGTTGTGGGGTTTTTTAAACACAAAAAATGTCTACAACTCTTCCTACTGTCAAAAGGTAGTGATGGGGAAGAAAAGCTCTGACTAATCTGCTTGATGCTTATACTCCACTTGTGAGTCTGTGTAATGAGAACAGCCCTGTGCTGCAGTACAAATCTTTGCTAATGAAGCTATAATCCTGCACTCAGGTGTCACTGCAAAACTAGATCTTGTCAACTATATGCTGCTCTTTACTAATTCCTTAAAGGGTTATGCAATCTTATGTATGATTCTGCAAAATAATATCCATAATAAAAACTGTTTAACAATTCAGAAAGAAAAGCCTCCAAAAACGCAGCTGTTTTATTCTTGCTGAAGGACAAAAAGGATTTAATATGAAAATGGATTAATGCTTAGGGGTTAGATGGAAATGATGAGAACAGGAAAGAATGCCAAGTATGAATGTAGACAAAATAAATTAAAAATTCATGACTTTGAAACATTTGTTCTCAAAAAGCAAATAGCATCCTTACCAACTTTCAGAGAAAAACAGTACTAAGTTCTCTGTTTCACTTGAGAATACATACTTTTAAAATACAAAATACACAGTTACCAAGCTAAAATTAATCCTATTTGAAACAACATCTACTTCCTAAACTAAGAAACATTCACATCCCAACTGTTCTTCAGAGCTGTTTTCTGGTTTAAAAACCTAGCAGTAACGCAGAGCTAATAAAGACAACATCATCAAGTAGACTGTTTTGCTTTTAATCCTGCTAGAAGGGTGACTTCAGCAGCTTCAGTGTAATGAAACATATAAACTAGACCTAGCTAAATGGACAATATCTGGACCACTTGACTTAAAATGGACTTCCTTCTGAGTGTCAGGGGGTGTGACGGTTTGGGTGCTATCCCCCCCCTGCCTTCAGAAATCGCCCAGACTAGACTCAGCAGTCTCTGGAAATTGAATGAAGCTTTTATAATTACAGCTTAGCACAACATACAAGCAGATATTTTACAGTATATACAGTTACCCTCTCTACCTTACCCCAGACATTGCCTTGTGCCCAAGGAAGAACAGAGGGTCAGCCAGGGGGGTTAGGAAGCAGGTGGATTAATCAGGTTAGGTTAGAGAAAGTGCAGCCCAAAGCCCAGGCAGCAACCAAATGCATTATCTGTGTTTGGATTCTTGCTCTTATACATCTCAGCAAGCCTATGAGTGAAGTAGACATCACCATTGTTTCCCTTTCACAGCCTGTAGTCCAGTTCTTCTCACCAAAACATTCTAGCTAGCTTCAAACTTGCACAAGGGTAAACAGGACTACACCAGGATGGTTAACCGTTGAAGCAACTAAGACTGCAAGGCTCCCCTGACATCACTTTGGTATCTTTGAGTACTGCTACAGGTCATTGCATTTGCAGTACCAAAAATCAGCGTAGATGTTTTTTTTATGACCTTACATTCAACTATTAGGTCTTTTTCCTTGCTCAGGCAGCTAGCCTTGATCACAATAAGAATTGCATAGCAGGTGCATACCTCATGGATTCTGGCAATTCCACAAATAAGAGTTACTTCTCCAGGAAATCGATCTAAGCCTTGCTTGAAAAGGTTCATAGCTGTTACAGGCTGATCCAAGCGCAAATACACCTATGCAAATAGAGAGCAAATATAAATGTCAAACATTTGACTTTTACACTTGTACTGCTGTTTAACAAGGGACACAAAAAGAGAGTCATGACACCTCCCTTTATGCAGTAAATCATTAGCTGAAATGGTGAAGAATACTGGGGAAACAAAGGGATGAATACTGAAAAAACCTCTGTAGTGAAGATCAAATAGGCTGATGAAGATAATTAAAATTACATGCTTATCTTCTAGACATTTTTAATTCATCTGGACATTACTTATACACCAAAAAAAGTATATTGCTACTTATCATCCCATCAACATAATATACTTTGACACTGGTATCACTGGTATCTTGAATATTTGCCTGTCTTATTGTATTTTTTAACATTTATGTTTAGGCTTGAAAGAAATCTATCTCCAACTTTACTGTGCTGGAATACCAGCACACTTTAGTCAAACAGGACTCAACAGCGACATTTGCAAATCTCCTTCCTGCTCTGCCAACCTCCTTTGTCACAAACAATAATATCCTGTAACAGAACAAGGGCACTATGGTCTCTGTGATTTGGCTTCTGTCTTGATTATGACAGTGTGTGTTGTCGATATTCTTGTGTGAGAATTGGAGAGAGGACATCAACATGTTGATTAAGACCACTTCTGCAGCTGTCAGAGGAGACAGCTAAAGCCCTCCTGTTGTGAGGTATGGTAAATACAGCTACAGCAAAAGAAAAAGCTCTTCACAGCTAACTTTGGGAAACTAGATGGCTAGATTAATAAATCTGTCTCCCACTGGGTAGCAAAATGGGAATGTTCTGAGTGCTGTTGTTGGAGAAATATTACATTAAATAGTGCTAACACTTGATATGAATAAGAAAGGGAAAGAATCTGTGACTGGTATTCTGACACATTGTGCTAGTTTGAACCTAGCTAGAATGTTTTGGTGAGAAGAAATCGATTACACTTCCCGTATCAAGCTACAAAATGAATGTTTTCTTGTGAAATGCAATAAAAGAGTGAGGGTTTGGGGTTTTTGGAGGGATCATAGGATGTTAGGGGTTGGAAGGGACCCAAAGAGATCATCGAGTCCAAACCCCCTGCCAGAGCAGCACAATACTATCTAACAGATCACAGAGGAACACATCCAGACAGGCCTTGAAAGTCTCCAGAGAAGGAGACTCCACGTCCTCACTGGGGAGCCTATTCCAGTGCTCTGTGACCCTTACAGTCAAGAAGTTCCCCCTTGTTTTGAGGTGAAACCTCTTTTCCTGCAACTTAACACCTGTTGCTCCTTGTCCTATCACAGGGAGGAAGTGAGCAGAGCCTGTCCCCCCACTCCTGGCCAGCCCTCAGATACTTACAAACATTTATCAAATCCCCTATAAGTCTTCTCCAGACTAAACAGCCCCAGGTCCCTCAGCCTCTCCTCATAAGCCATGCCCTCCTGTCCCCTAATCACCCTTGTAGCCCTCCACTGGACCCTTTCCAGCAGTTCCCTGTCCCTCTTCAACTGGGGAGCCCAAAGCTGAACACAGTATTCAAGATGAGGTCTCACCAGGGCAGAGTAGAGGGGGAGGAGAACCTCCCTTGATCTGCTGGACACACTCCTTCTAGTACACCCCAGGATCCCATTGGCCTTCTTGGCCACAAGGGCACATTGCTGTGCCATGGTTAACTTGTTATATGGTACTTGGTAGACTTGGACTGCACTAATAACACCATCAGTGAACATGCTTTAACAATTTATTCCTAATGCACTCTTGCTGGGCTTGCTGTTCTGTCTAAAACAGACTTCAGGTCATTTGATATAGTTTTTTATGTATAAACTATGCAGTGGATTCTAATTAATTTTATGTCTGCATTAAATGTTGAACTAAAATCAGAGAATCACAAAATTATCAGATAATTTTGGTTGGAACAGACCTTTAAGATTGTTGAGTCCAACCACTAACTCAACTATGTCCCTTAACAGCACATCTAATTGTCTCTGTTGTGACTGTCATGGTCCTCATTTTCTTCTAGCAAGTGTTCTACAACAAAATTAGTATATGAAGAGCTTCAGTGGAAAGTACACAGATGAAAGAGAATACATAATGTAACTGAGAAGAACTTCAACTTTTCTTCACATTCTTAGAGTAACAAATATAACAAATGGAGGACAGGAACCTTGGCTACATCCTACTTTTTAAAGTTTTTTGTGCTTGTTTATGAAGTACATTTTCTGAATATTGTGACTTATGTCCATTCTATAGCTTCATCTAGAAGTTCACTCCAAAGACACTTGCTACAGATCCTCTGTGCAAATAATACATGAAGGCAACACAGCCACAGTACTCTACTACCCAATTTCCATATCCAGTGGCATATCACACTATCCAGAATCTGTACAGATTGTAGAGCTACTGTCAAGATAAGTATCAAAAGCTATTAAAAGACATGTGGGACAACTTCTACCTACTCAGAGCTGCTTTGGGTGTGACCTGATCTTTCAGGATACTAAAACTGTAGTCATGAAGCTTTGGATGCTAAACACAGAATAGCTCCATTTTTGTTTTGTATGTCTCTTATCCCTGGTAAAAAATATCCCTTTTTCAGCTATTCTGGGTCATTAAATACTTTGTAACGTCTCAGCAGCCTTTCTTTAAAGAGAGTTTTGTTTGGGGTTTTTCATTTGTTTGCTTCTTTTTAAATATCTTTTCATAAATTAACATTTCAAGGGAGAGTTAGCTTTCCAGAAAATACTTTTTTTGAAAACTAGATAGCTGTTAAAAAAATCTATAAACAAAATGTAGTTGGTAGCATAGTATTGGTCTGTTTGCACAGAACTTGACAATTCCATTATTCTTATTAATAGTTGTTTAATTCAAGTCTTATCTTTTCAGTACTGTCAGATTGAGCTATATTTCAGTGCCCTACTCTATTGCCTGTCCACCCACAGTCACTAAATCATGTTGTGAGATGCTTTACACTTGAGCGAGCTGGTCTATGGAGTGGGAGGTAGAAGTTCAAAGGCAGATCCTACTTGAGTTAATAATGATGCAGGGAGAATGTGTATCTCCCATAAAGAAACACTGTTTATTAATCCAATTACTCTGCCAATTTAATCAGTCTGTGTAGCTCACGTTTTGCAAAATGACTTCAACGAGTGACAGAACTCTAAAACTGCTAAGTTCAGTTGAGTAAGCTAACTACAACTGCTGTATTGAAGATGAGTCTCCAGACAGCTATAATAATAACTTAAATACAAAATGTAAATTGCCCAAGAAATGCAAATATAAAGCAAGTATCATAATATGATTATCTCGAGCTATCCACTAGTAGTGATGACTTTTGGAGAGGCCTGAGACAGCTGGCGTAAAGACCAATTGATTGCAGGAGAAGAAAAATAGTTCTAATTTCTCACAGGCCATCTTCTTTGAAACATCTTAGGAAAAAATATTTAGGATCTTATGTGCACTCTGGTAAACAAGTAAATCTGAGGCTTAGCTGTGCTACTCAGTCTTTTGAAGCTTTAATGCCTTTATTTTGACAGAACATTCTGTTTCAAGGTCTCTACTTCCTTTAAGCTCATTGTGTTTTGAGTTTGCTTGTGAAGCTGACTTTGAGCTTCACTCTTCACTGATTTATTACTTTATTTTCCTAGGAGACCACAGAGACCATATACAGCTACACTGTTCTTCACACTGGAACTCCAATAATTCTTTAGCCATCTAACACTCATTTGGAGTTTAAAGAACAGAAAATAGCCATGGAAAATATTACCTTTTTTTTTTGTCAAATATGTAAGCTCCAAAATCTTTTTGTAAACTACAGACTTCAGCTTCAACTGATAGCAAGCTTTGCCTCAGGTCTATATGGAAATCACACACTACTAAGTGGTGTGTCAAGCGCAATACTCAGCTGTTCTGGTGTACAAACTTCTCAGAGATAGTAAGGAATTCCACTTGATTGTTAAATAAGCAAATCTATGACTTACTTTTGCCAAATACAAGATTGTATCAACCATGTCTTGTTGCTTGAGAGCTGACTTAAATTGTTTTTCAGCTTCACGAAATAATCCTAACCTAAAGAGACAATAGATAGGCAGAGAAGGTATTTGTTTCTTGTTTTGGTTTTAGAAAAGCTTATTCAATAATGAAACAGACATGAACTGACCAAAAGCATATTTCAATGTCATACTTGTGAGCATGTTAAGAAAACCCATGTAGCTAGACATATTAAAGACAACCATTAAAAACTATTGTGACAGTTTGGGTGTTACCCGTCCCCCTACTCTTATGAAATCACCCAGACTAGACTCAGCCAGCTGGAAATAAAGTAATGAAACCTCCTATTTAGAGCTTTGCACAATATACAAGCAGATATTTACAATATATACAGCTATATACAGAAATACACAAGGAAAAGGTGATACAGAAACACAACACCCCTCTCAGAGCCCCCAGTCCCCAGGAAGGGCTACCACCCTTCCACCTCCTTTCCACTCCTCTACCTTATCCCAGAGTTTGTCTTACATGCAAGGTGAGTTTGGAGGATTGGCCAGGGGGGTTAAAAAGTAGAAGGATTAGTTACACAGAAGACAGGCCAGGGAGAAAAGTACAAGCACCAGCTGCAGGAGAGAGCCCCTGCGTTATCTATGTTCTGTGTTCTTGTTTTTATACATCTCAGCAAGCCTATGAGTGAAGCAGATATCACCACTGTTTTCTTTTCACAGCCTGTAATCTAACTTCTCTCACTAGAACATTTTGGCTAGCCTCAAACTAGCACAACTATGAAAAAGGCAAATTCACGACATTCAGGGCTACATGGGTGGCTTCTGTGAGAAGCTGCTAGAAGTTTGCCCTGTGTCTGACAGAGCCAATGCCAGGTAGCTAAAACATGGATGGGCCACTGCAAAGGCCAAGTCCATCAAACAATGATGGTAATGCTTCTGTGACAACATATTTAAGAAAGGACGGGAGGGAATTGCAGCTGGAGAGAGGAGCAAGAACATGCGAGAGAAACAGCTCTGCAGAAAAAGTCAGTGAAGAAAAAGGGGAGGAAACGCTCCAGGTGAAAGAGTAGAGATTCCCCTGCAGCCTGTGAGGATGACAATGGTTAGAATCATAGCTAAATCCTCTGCAATCACTCTGAATGACTTGCAACAAGCTCTCATCCCACCATTGCCATACTTTCCTCAGAGAGGCAAATTGCTCTATAATGTCAGGATACTCCTAAGCCATTTATATCAGATGCTCAGATTACAAGGTGCCAGCCCCTGAGGTTTTGACATCTTTGGAACTGACACTTCTTGGGAATGTACCTCTGCCAAAATGCATCTCATATGAATATCTAACTTTTTATTATTTTATCAATCTGAAGGCCTTATTGATTATAGACTTAATTTCTCAAGATAATACAGCAATATTAATTTTGTGTGGTCCAGTTTAATAATAGTTTGCAAACAATTTGACACATTAATAAGAGTGAATACACAACTTTGAGTTACTTAAAGGTAGTCATTGTTGATGCCTTTACCTCAAACATCATCTCTCTGTATATCTACTGAGAATTAACTGTAAGCACAGTGCTCTCCACTAAATACTTACTCAACTATTTGTGCACTGCACAGCAGACCCAGCAGGCCACATCCCACTCTCACAATCTCTAATTATACAACAAATGAACAGTGGCTTACCTATAGTAGCACTTCCCAATCTGGACTTTCCACCACCAGTCCTTGAACTGTGCGTGCTCAGTGGCAAGGGCCGCCAAATCTAGAGCCTTCAAAAACAAATACATGATATTAATACCTTCAATTTTTATGAACACCTTCAACCTTTTATAAAAAAGAATATGAAGTGAGCAACGTGAAGGTTTTTGTAAAGGGAAAAAAGTTTGGAAAAGTCATGGTTCACCTGAGGTTTGGGAACTGCTTTTATGTAAAAATAGTAAACACTTTAGCGCATAAAATAGCTGAAATGATAAACTGTCCCCATAAGAACCATGTAATCTAAACAACTTATAGCAATTTCAAGAAAGAAATAGAAAATTAATTTGATCAGATTCCTGAAGTGCTGCTTCAGAACACAGAATATTTGTGCAAGCCAATATATTTTTTCCAAGCTTCCCATCCTTTTGCACTAAAAGTTGTTTAAAACAAGTAAAACTATACTATGTTTGTTTGTCGTATTTTAATGATATCATCAGAAACAGTTTAAAACATTTTAAAGCAGTATTTTTCTAGCAAAGAATGGACTTGCTTTGCTTTTATAAACATTTTGCAGAATGATATGTTTCACAGAAATGAGAAACCAGCTATCTGTTACGAACGGTTCTGTGCACCAGCCACTAAATAGCTGAGGAACCAATAATTTCCAGGAAAAAAAATGAACTAGAAATAACAGAGAAATCCCAATTTTGTGTCCTACATCTGAGTTTAATTCCTGTTCTTCTTGTTAGCAAAATGAGGCTGCAAGTCATCATTAGGTGTATATTTGACATTGCATAGCAAAATCATAGTGCTATGACAACTTATACAAGTTGCTTTCTTTTGTCTCTCTGAGAATGATTTGTTTTCTGTAGCAATTCAGGTTAAGTAGCTGCATTGATGTTGTTCTCAAAGACAAAGAGACAATAGTCATCCCCTGCCTCTGTGACTGGAGAAAAAATACTGAGGAAAGTTTACAGCTTTGAAATCACTATTTATTCCAGCTACATGGAATCCTTGAAGGCCTGACATGGCAGCTCTTAATCTTAGTTGCCCTTTGTTTCTTAGTGGCTTCATAAATTGCACAATAGGTCTCCTGGAGCTGCAGGTATAACAAGGAAGATGTTTCTTTCTTTGAGACAGAAATTAGTGGTTCCTCTTCCAGAAAAATAATTTCTTTCATCTGAAGGTATATAAGCAATTTTATCCCAGTACTAAGAACATTTGGGAAAGTAGTTAATGCTAAAACACTAACTACTTTTGCTGCATTTACAAATACATAAATTATTTGTGTCTGTCAAATACCACACCGGATTCTAATGCTGCGTGAGCTAACACTTATGAGTAAGGATCATACTGCAAATAACATGCTTCAGAGACCTTTCCTTAGAACACTCCAATAACAAGCATTAAAGAAGGACTGGATTTCAGAAAACAACCTCTTCTATAGCTACACATTCAGCTTTTTTTCCCTGGTGCTGTATTATTTCTGATAACTATTTTATGCAAGGCTAACTATTCTGGCTGCTATTGTAAAGTGGGAACCAAGACTGCTTCAGGCTTAGTCGACACTAAGCTGAGCAGTTTATCTGTCAGTGAAGATCCTAAAGTCTCACTGGGATCTTATTGTTAACATAATGAAAAAAAAAAAAGCATGATTTCACTTTGAAGTTAAGTTTCTGAAATTAGGTACTTTCCTATTAAGAAAGTAGGAAAGGACTAGGAAACCCCTGTTTTGGGTACTAAACAAGTGATCACAAACTTTAATCCAAAAATACTGCATGTTATCAATATTTCTAAAATTACTTATCTGAAAAGTGTAAACATCAATGTCAGTTTTTTCTGTGCTAGTAGTTGGACTTTCTGCTGGTATTACAACAAAATCTTTTTGACAACGTGGCCTTTGAAATGCTAGAAAACTGATGAAATTAGACCTTTTAAAAGTCAAAGCCTTCATCTTGCCATGTCCCTATCAATTCCTAGCATGCTTCAATTTACATTTGCTGCAAACTTCAATTGCTCAGTTTAGGTACAAATCAATGTTCAATCTGCAAGACATGTTAACAGAAACCAGTCTGTAACAGCAGTAGCAAGTATTATGCCTGTCCTGCACTCCTGTGCATTGCTGAATGTTGGGGCAGTTGTATCAATAACCACAAGACAAAAACAGCACAGACTGTGGATTGGCAGGTAGATGTACTTGGTTTGAAACGTAGTAATTTCATACATAGTACTGCATGCACCAAGAGATTAAGTAGATGGAAACGACAGCAAGTACCTGCTGTTGTTTCACATGCTGTTGAATGGCAGTAATTCACCCAGCAACAGTTATTGACTAAAGTCTTATTTGAAGATAAATCAGCACAGGATAGTCTATAACATAGCTGAGTAAATTAAATTAGCCACAGTCAATTTGGTGAATGTCTTACAGATTTCTGTAGTTTGCAAATCTAACACCATTCCTTTATAAAGAGATTTCTATCAGAGTATTTACGTAAGAGTATCAGAAAGAACCAAGGAAATACCAGAGGTCATGACTTCTAGCCCCAAGTATATATTGTACACACACTGTTCTTCCTAATGACAGCATCTTGTCATCATTACCCACCTGTGACTAATGGCAGAACGCAATGTCAGTCTACTGCTGAAAAAAGCAGATCGGACAAGTCTTTTAAACTGCCCTTCTCTTACCTTCTTGGAAGGTAAGAGAGCCCTGCAGAGGGACCTGGACAGGCTGGATGGGTGGGCAGAGGCCAATGGGATGAGATTTAACAAGGCCAAGTGCAGGGTTCTGCACTTTGGCCACAACAACCCCAAGCAGCACTACAGGCTGGGGACAGAGTGGCTGGAGAGCAGTCAGGAGGAAAGGGACCTGGGGGTACTGATAGATAGTAGGCTGAAGATGAGCCAGCAGTGTGCCCAGGTGGCCAAGAGAGCCAATGGCATCCTGGCCTGCATCAGGAACAGTGTGGCCAGTAGGACAAAGGAGGTTATTCTTCCCCTGTACTCAGCACTGGTCAGACCACACCTTGAGTACTGTGTCCAGTTCTAGGCCCCTCAACTCAAGAAGGATGTTGAGGTGCTGGAACATGTCCAGAGAAGGGCAACAAAGCTGGTGAGGGGCCTGGAGCACAAATCCTATGAGGAGAGGTTGAGGGAGCTGGGCCTGTTTAGCCTGGAGAAGAGGAGGCTCAGGGGTGATCTTATTACTGTCTACAACTACCTGAAGGGGCACTGTAGCCAGGTGGGGGGTGGCCTCTTCTCCCAGGTAACCAGCAATAGAACAAGGGGACACAGTCTGAAGACGTGCCAGGGGAGGTATAGGCTGGATATTAGGAAGAAGTTCTTCCCAGAGAGAGTGATTGACATTGGAATGGGCTGCCCAGGGAGGTGGTGGAGGCACCGTCCCTGGGGGTCTTCAAGAAAAGACTGGATGAGGCACTTAGTGCCATGGTCTGGTTGATTGGATAGGGCAGGGTGATAGGTTGGACTGGATGATCTTGGAGATCTCTTCCAACCTGGTTGATTCTATGATTCTACATAATTCAGCACATAGCATGACTTTTAGAAATAGCTCAAAGTGTACAGAAAGCCACTTACTAATTACTTATATTTTCGGAGGGAAGCAAATCAGGAACAATAATGGACAGGGTGATAGTAACTTTTTTCAGATAAGAGTTTAATTTTCATTAAATAATCTGAAAAACTTTTGAAAACATTTTGAAGTGCTGAAAAAGTTCAGTGCTTCTCTCTTCTTGCATCCCCACATTTCTGGTAATTGATAGATTACAGATGTATTTACTTTCAATTTGAACAGAGTTCCTAGCATTATTTGGTCAGATGAATGATGCACACTGAGTAAAGATATTTCTCACCTGAAAACTGGGAGTCTTTTTTGTATGTGTATATATACATTGGCTGAATACTAATGTGATGGTTTGGGTGTTCCCTGCCCCCCCACACTTTAGAAGTTACCCAGACTAGACTCAGCTGGCTCTGAGAATATGAATGAAGCTATTTATTTACAGCTAGCACAATATACAAGTAGATGTTTACAGTATATACAATTATATACAGAAATATACAAGGTAAAAGGTGATACAGAAGCACAACTTCCCTCCCAGAAACCTGAGTCCCCAGGAGGGGCTCTCAACCACCCCTACACCTTCCCCCAGTCCTAAAGAAGAACAGAGGTTAAGAAACAAAGGTGAGTGGCAGGTGAGGTTAGGGAGATGCAGCTCAGTCAGAAGCCCAAAGAAGAGTGTGTGAGAAAAATGGGGAGAGTGTTATCTAATGTTTTCATTTCTTCTTCAGCAAGACTCTGAGGGAAGTAGACATCACCACTGTTATCCTTTCACAGCCTATGATCTAGTTCTTATCACCAAAACATTCTACCCTGCTTCAAACTAGCACAACTAAACAGAACATAAATGATAAAACTGCCTTTGCTTCAGAATGTTCCAGCTCAGCGCAATGACAAAGGAAAAATACCATCACTACTACTTCCATGTTTATCTGCCATACTGCAGGAACCAGTCTTCCAATTCTACCCATGCAAGAAGTCCACAAGTAGAGGCTTTTCAGTCTGTGTAGTCACAAGCATACCCCAACTTCCCAGGCTTCTAAGCCTTCCAAGCTCTTTCATCTCATTTAATCTCATGCAGGAAAATGTTCTTCTTTTTAAGAACATGCAACATCACACAGCAGCACTGTGCTAGTTTGAAACTAGCTAGAATATTTTGGTGAGAAGAACTAGATCATAGGCTGTGAAAGGAAAACAATGGTGATGTCTACTTCCCTCAGAAGTCTCGCTAAGGAGTTTGGGAAAAAGAAATGAAAACATTAGATAACCCTCTCACCATTTTTTCTCACACTCTGCCTTGGGCTGCTGACTGACCTAACCTCACCTTCCATTTGGCCTAACCCACCTTTGCTTCTTAACCTCTTGGCCGAACCTCTATTCTTCCTTGGGACGGGGGTAAGGTTGAGAGGGGCAGGGGGAAGGTGCAGGGGTGGCTGAGAGCCCCTCCTGGGGACTCAGGTTTCTGGGAGGGGAGTTGTGTTTCTGTATTACCTTTTACCTTGTCTGTTTCTGCATATAACTGTATATACTGTAAATATCCGCTTGTATATTGTGCTAGCTGTAAATAATAAGCTTCATTCATGTTTCCAGAGCTGGCTGAGTCTAGTCTGGGTAATTTCTAAAGTGTGGGGGGGCAGGGAACACCCAAACCATCACATGCACATAAAGCAAAGACATAAGATATGTTAGTGAATGTCCTAGCAAATGTCATCCAGGCAAGATCCAAATCAACTTTAAAACCATTAACATATGTGTTGTTTCTCTGCTGAATACTACGTGACCAAATTCTTTTCAGGAAGAAGCAAGAAAATAAATTAGTGAAATGCTATTTGTAGGAAAGGTGAATAATAACAAATGAAGACAAGTTTAAGCAGATGTTAAAACATTTACTTTTTCTTAAATTAAAAAAAATGAATGTACATGAGATTCAAAAATCAAGGGTGGACACTTTGGAGAATAGAATTACATTGAGAATCGTGTAGAAAGTGAATGAAAACAAACAAGAGAAAGCAAAGTGAACAGTTAAAAGTCTCTCCTAAGATACACATTACATTTAAAAGGCACCTTGTACTGTTCAACATGACATTACTTAGCTATCATTAGCTAAATGTGTTGATCTTCCCCTCACTAGACAATGAACAGTGTGACTAAGCTGACAGTTCCTTGTTTGCAGATGTTTATTCCAATGGTTAGGGTACATAAAAAAAACCCAAACAAACAAAATGAAAAACAGTGACTTGGGATTTTCTGCAAGGATTGTAAAACATATGCAATACAGTGTAAATACATCTCACAGGCTTTTTTTCTGGAGCATTTGGAAAATTCATTGCAATTTATAAAATTATCTGTCTAGCCTAGAGATCTTGCACATCCTTAAAGTGCAGATCACAGGGATATGTGGTATCTTACCAAGTAATCCTTTCATTCTCAGTGAACTCAGTTCTCAGTAACAAACAGCATAAATTTTAATTGGTGGCATAAAACCCAGGCACTTTCTTCATACCCAATAACAGAATAAATCTAACTGTAATTTCTCTCTGACATTTCTGACATTTGCACTTGCAGTTCCAACCACATTTTGAGTTAATAGCTCATTGCAATTCAATCCTCTTAAATGAATGCTATGCAATAAATTGACAGTGTGCACCTAGAATCATTTGATACTAGCTTAAAAAGCCATACATTTGGAAATAGTTCTGATCTATGTCAACAATAACTTTTTTTTTTGAAGAGTTTAACCTCAGACCTAATCACACACCAGTTAGCAGTACTGCACAATACTCAGTAACCATTTAGTCACATATGCAGTATTAACACAAACAGTTCTTTCAAACTAACAACAAGCAAAAAGTTCTATTCAGTTCGGACTGGGTAAATATATATCTAACAGTAGTTAAATATTCAACACTTTATCAATAGAATAATTACTTTCCTCAGCAAACTGCCAAAAAATTGCACAACCATTATCCACTTCTGAAAACTTAAGTTGATCTTACCCATTCAGTACAGTAACACAAGAAGCAAAGAAGAAATATTCTGGACAGACTGGGAGAGAAACTGCTTAATTAGACAACTTTTGGAGAATAAATGTTATAAAAAAGTCATATGGAAGACATATTTTTTCTTTTGAGACAACAAAACACCTCAGCATATGGAATTAAGTTTCTTGAAAGTGTCTAGAATTCTAATGACTTTTTTTTTGCAGTTTCACCAAATACCTTTTCTTTCCATTCACCCAAATGCATAAACAAGCATCTCAATAATTTACAATGTCAAATGATGTTCAATTCAATCACTAACTATTTTGTAGGATAGTTTGACCTTCTGTTAAGGGACAGTCTTCTGTAACTTACTGCTTTCTCTCAAGCTTCAAGAACTCTCAACTTTCTAGGCAGTTCACCTACCTGATATAGGTTAAGCTACTGCTCAAGGTCCAGTAAATTCTGCTAAGGTGGAATCATATTCATAGATGAGGGAACTAGTTTGAGGCATTACAGTGTTTTGCTTCTCAAAATAACAGTGTATGTCTTGGTATCTGCAAATTATAATACCCAAGGATTTCTCTCAAACATACAATTTAATCCTTCACTTCTGTACTCAGATGTGATGTACTACCTGGAGCTTTAGGAGAATATTGACAGAAATAACTTAATGATACTTAAGAAAAACTGAAAGTCTATTGTACAAATTACTCACATTTTTTATGTCATTTTCATGGTAAAAAATATATTCAAACAATGCCTGTGGGAAGAACATTTAAAACATTGTTACATTTGAAGATAAAAATTGATAATATTATTGATTACATTAAGCAGAAATTAATTCCTTGTGAAAGCAATCATACATCACAATTGCTGACCTGAACTCTTAATTAAGATTTGAATAGAAAAAATTATAATTGTCGTTACAGGACAACATTTTAATTCTTCATTTGATTCAAGAGATTAGTGGAATTGTTCCATATCTTTGGCCCTCAAAGTCACTTAAAATACCCACCCCAAACAGTGGCAGCTACAATTAGAAACTAAAAACAGATTTGAAAATCTGGTACCATTTTAATGACTTTTTAACTGTAAAATCAACAAATTATCTAACAAAGGCTTTTTGAAATGTATAGTTAGATGCTTATGTAGTGCAAAATCTATTTAAACACAGGTTTACTAAGAATGCAAGCTAAGCAAATTTTGCCTGAGGGAAGAATAAATAAATACAAAACCTACAGAATTTTTGAGTCTGTAAAGGAACACCTTTTGGTTTTTTTAATTTGTGAATGATAAATACTAACAATACTGCACTTCTGAAACTCAAACACACCATTGTCATATCAAAACTAAAGAAACTTACATGCATCAGCTGTGCTGTGACAACTGCTCAGAAGCCAACAATTGTACAGCAATATAACTGCATCTGTTTACTCTTGTGTAGTTAAGTAAATCATAATACCTTGCAGTACTTGTTCTGCACTAGGATATAGCAGAGGATGTAAAAGCTAATGGTGGAGGGAACATTTTAAGTGCCTAAAATGATGTTGAAAGATACTAGCTAGATAACTAAGTGGAGATCAGAAGCCTCTATTCCTAGAAATATAGTATGGACACCAGTAACACAAGGTTCAATTGAATGGAATCTTTATCTTTTTTTGCATTCAAATTCCAGTCTTTAATTACTTCAAAAGAGAACATGCAATGGAAAGATGGATAATCTAACTTAAAAAAAAAAGAGATGTAATGAGCATACTTCACAAACACATAAGGAGGAAGTATGCAGAAGTTTATACCAACATGAATACACAGACCAATTATGTGAATTTAATAGTTGGCAGACATCACCTTTTTGCACCTGGGAGACGCAACAACTCAAAGAGTTTTAAAACTTTAAGGAATGATTCTTAACACAGAGTGCTGTCTTGAATCTCATCTCCTGTTTTGAATTTAGCCTTAATACTGTCTTGTTAAAAAAAAAAAAAATCCATGTAGCTCCAACTTTAAATTTAGATCTTACATTCTGTGTGAAATGTTACTGTCATAATGTATTAGCTTCATAATACTGACAAGTACACTTGCTGCCTACGGATGTTTCTATGACTTGCTGTACAGTTTTTGCTTAAGCCTCTTTTCATATGAAACTGGAGGAAGTCAGAGCTACACCATTGCCCCAGAAAATGATAATTAAAAATCAAAACGTTTAAAATTACATAAGTTTGACATTCCTGAGAGCTGCTGTTGTAAGTATTTCATCTCATAGCTAACCTACCTTCACAAATAATACATAGTTACCAAACAGAATCAAAAGCTAGCTGTCTTTAAGCAGAACTAAGCTCAGATTTTTACAGATGTGTCTTGTGTTTCTTGATCCTTTCTAAATTCCTTACACTCTCCCTAATTTACAGACTGGTGGATTTAAAATAACATGTGTGCTGGCTGACTGCTGGAAAAAAGGCCTGTATTTTTTGCAGAACTGATAAAGAACTCACTCCTAACTGCCCTCAGATGATATTTTGGAAGTCTTTAATTATCTTGCTACACTGGAACTCACTATATTTGATATCTGTTCTTTACCTAGTTTTGGTTAAGAGGCCAAGGCACCTTGGCTCCTTGTGAGGAGCAACTAAAGAGCACAGTACAATCACATAAAATATATTTCTTTTGCAAACCAGACTGAAAAGCAATGTTCTACATCACTCTCAATTATATTTTAAAAAGCAAAGGATTTTGCTAATCATTTTTTTTAAATTAACTGAAGTTTTCAGCTGGAGGAGCTAATTTCCACTAGCAGATTATTAGGTACTATTAGCTTCCTAACAGTGTTCATTTTGCTTCTCAAAATAGTCTAAATATATGGGTTCTTGCAACTCTAGTTTGCTAGCCAAATATAGCTCCTGAGAGTATGCCTGAGGGTTGTTTAATACCTTGTGTAAAGTGAGTTGGTGGACTCAGCACAATTACTGGTTTTGGGGTTTTTTTTTGTGAACAGAACATGCACAGAAAATATCCTCTTTTATACAATTAACTGGTTGTGTTGGGGAAAGATTCAACCAAAAGGCCACTAAGGGATAAATAACTACACAGCTTTTAGTTCCTTTCCACTCAGATCTCAAATTTGTAAGGTGGGCATAATTCTACTGTATGGGCAGATAGACTCTTTCAATGGCTGTCAGTCAAAAGATCTTAACTGAACTTGAGGAACTATGAACAAAAAAATGAAGTATTAATACATAAAAGTGTTAACACATGCCATAAAACTCAAAGGATAAATACAAACCCTTTGAACATCTTTAGGCCAGGGTTGCCATCTATTTGTATACAGATCCACATTTTCAGATCCCAAAGAGAGTTCTGCTGATTTTTTTCCTTCTTCCTAGCTTTTATTGGTTTTATTTGCCCTCAGCCACTCCTATATGCACGGCTCAAAGTTATTTATCAATGAAATATTTTATACTATACAAATGCTTTTCCTAGGTTATACTTTCAACATAATCTTTTTAGACATATTTTCAAGTCTGGTAATCACTGTCAAAAGAGAAATAACGTACTATTTTTTTTAACTATCTACACCACAGTTCATCATTGTTTTCCAAATCACAAATACAGTTGCATTACAATGATGTCAGAAAATAAGGGACAGATACCACAACACTAACCAAAATAGTGTTACGTACCTTTGCCAGTTTTGGTTTTTGAGCATATTTTGCTAAATTCAGTCGAGACAGATTTATGAAAGGTCCATCTGGATTTGTTAGCATTGAAGCCTGGTGGGAAGAAAGACTTTTTCAAAATGGAAATACACTCTATACTTCCCCTGAAAACTTTCAAAATACTAGTAGTATATGAAAAAAGCCATCCCAATCACGACACTTTTTCTAGGTGCATTGCTCTGCTGTGTAGTACAGCCTCTTATTGAATTTTATCTTTTCTGAAAGCTAAGAATTTGTCTTACTCCCATAAAGTCCCTGAAACAGGCTGCATGAATTACCTCCTGGAACTAATTTTTCTCTCCCCTGTCTCCACTGTGCTAATTTGAAGCTAGCTAGAATGTTTTGGTGAGAAGAACTAGATTACAGGCTGTGAAAAGAAAACAATGGTGATGTCTACTTCCCTCAGAGTCTCACAAAGGAGTTTGGGAAGGAGAAATGAAAACATTAGATAACACTCTCACCATTTTCTCTCACTCTGCCTTGGGCTCTGACTGAGCAACACTTATTCCCTAACCTCACCCTCCATTTGGCCTAACACACTTTGCTTCATAACCTCTTGGCCGAATCTCTATTCTTCTTTAGGACTGGGGTAAGGTTGAGAGGGGCAGGGAGAAGGTGCAGGGGTGGTTGAGAGCCCCTCCTGGGGACTCAGGTTTCTGGGAGGGAAGTTGTGTTCCTGTATTACTTTTTACCTTGTATATTTTTGTATATTTCTGTATATACTGTAAATATCTGCTTGTATATTGTGCTAGCTGTAAATAAATAGTTTCATTTATATTTCCAAAGCCAGCTGAGTCTAGTCTGGGTGATTTCTAAAGTGTGAGGGGGGTGGGGAACACCCAAACCATCACATCCACTATTACCATAATGAGCCTAAGCATGCAGCTTGGACTAACTTTTTAGATAGATTGAGACGTAACAAAAAATTATGCAAGAGCAATTGAGGAAGATGAGTTCATAACTGTGATAGTGAGAAGACAACACATCTTGCCATTAACATGACATTAATCTGTATTGCATATTTGCACCAGTTAAAGCTTATTAATTTTGAAAACAAACACACATGTGAATTTATATGAATTTATGTATATTTTTAATGTAAACATTGAACAAGTAATATTTTCAAACTCTACTTTGGAAACTATTTCAATTAAAAATGAAAAACTTCCACCTCCTTCAAATCTGAGTTTAGATGCAGCTTTCAAGTCAGCTACAATTGTATCTGGACCATATACTATGACTAGGAAAACCACCATTCTGAGAAAAAGCAACATACCGTTCCTAGCCTGCCGTATCTCCCAGAAGCACTAGTAATGGGGCGAGCTGTGAGGCCTGTTCGAGGTGTTCTTATAGCCTGTTCCATAGTACTTGGCCGTCCACTTTGTGTGCTGGGTCTCACAAATCCTGTAATAGGTCTTCCTGATTGAGTTACTGGCCTGAAGATCACAGAATTGACCAGATTGGAAAAGACCTTCAAGATCATCAAGTCAAACCTACTACCCTACACCACTGAATCAACTAAACCACAGCACTAAGTGCCATATCCAGTCTCTTTCTTCCAGGAGCAGTGACTCCACCACCTCCCCATTTCAATGGCCAATCACTCTTTCTGTGAAGAAGTTTTGCCTAACACCCAGACTGTACCTCCCCTGGTGCAGCTTGTGACTCTGTCATCTCTTTCTGACACTGGTTGCCTAGGAGAAGAGACCAACACCCACCCAGCTACAACCTTTCAGGTAGTTGTAGAGATCAATAAAGTCTCCCCTGAGCCTCCACTTCTACTTCAGACACTTCTCAGAGGGCTTGTGCTCCAGAACCCCCACCAGTCTCATTGCCCTTCTCTGGACATGTTCAAGCATCTCAACATCTTTCTTAAACTGAGGGGCCCAGGACTGGACACAGCACTCAAGGTGCAGTCTAACCAGTGCTGAAAGATGTTAAGCGTGTTATCCTTAAGTTGAGTAGTATTTATTGATAGAGAATTTAAATACATATATATATCACTTAAAATTTTCAGAAGTTAAATTTAGGATTTGTTCATCTGTAAAAAGTAAACAATCACATACCTAACAGCTGGACTGGGGCCTCCACCTTGGCTAGTTCCAGGAAGCTTCAATGACGTCCCCGGTCCTACAAAATAAAAGCATTTCTCACTTCACACTGAGTTACTTAAAATTATTATCTTACAATAAACTCAAAATTCTTTGTTCAAACTGAGAGGACACAGCACTATTAAAAAAGACAGTAAACAAATACTGCATTGTAATACTGATAAATTGTAAGGAACCTGCCACAAGCATGGTTTTCTCACTCTTACCCTTCCCATTCTCTCCCCCATTCCACTTAGGGAGAGTAAGCAAGCAACTGTGTGGAGCTCAGCTGCCTACTGAGGTTAAACCACAGCAATTGTCTTCTTGGAAGCAAAAAATAGCATTGCAGTAGAAAAGACTCCTGGAACAATAGTATCACACTAAATTGAAGTGGTATGTTTTCTGTCTGAGACTAAAATAGCAGCTAGTCTTGAGTAAGTAAACCAAAAATTTCAGTGAGATGGAGAAGCATCTCATGCCATTAGACCTATGCAGGACACGTCACAATTTAGGGACCCGTAAAGTTCAGATTCACCAATATCCAAAAGTCCTCAATGAAAACACTTAATTGGCTTAAGACTAGATGAACCAATGAAGGATGCCTGTTTCCATGTATTTATCTTTTGACAGTGCATCATTAAGAATGGTTAGTTTCTGTATGTAGATTTTCCATCACCACTTCTGGCATTTGATTATAGTTAGTTTTTCTCACATTTTAAGTGAATGTCTAAAGTATGGTTATAAAAACATGGTTAAAAATCAAGATATGACATCTACACCTGGTTTGTCCACTACTTATCACCATTTACAGAAAGAAATTAAATTTAAGTTGACCTAGCCAGTTTTTGACAAATCACTGTTACTCATCTACTTACTTCTGGAACCGCTCTCATTCTTAATTTTTCCAAGAACTGAAGGTAAACTGGTAGATAGTTTCTATCCTTTTTTTTTAGCCCTTAAGATAAAGGCCAAGTTTGCTGTTTTTCAGTCCTCTTCCTTGCACTCAAGCTATAATTACATCTTAGATACTACTAGACAGACTTGGTCAAATCAGTAACTTCCAACCTTCTAGGTTTTTAAATCCATGCCCATTACTAAGCATCTCTGATTCTTACATTATTGTGGTTACAATTGTATTTAAAGTCAAATAATAATAAAAAAAGGTGTTAACCATGATCCCCTTGGTAAAGCCAAACACAATGAATCATAGAATCAACCAGGTTGGAAGAGACCTCCAAGATCATCCAGTCCAACCTAGCACCCAGCCCAATTCAGTCAACTAGACCATGGCACACTAAGTGTCTCTTCCAGTCTTTTGTTGAACATCTCCAAGGACAGTGACTCCACCACCCCCCTGGGCAGCCCATTCCAATAGCCAATCACTCCCTCTGTGAAGAACTTCCTCCTAACATCCAGCCTTTACCTCCCCTGGAACATCTTAAGACTGTGTCCCCTTGTTCTGTTGCTGGTTGCCAGGGAGAAGAGACCAATCCCCACCTGTAATATTAATATAAGGTCTAAAACTCAGGATTCTCCCTATTCTGACTGATTTTGTTGCTTAATTGCTCTTTATAGTCCCGTGAATCTTGATTTTTTTTACTTCACAGCAGAATGAACAGTCCACTCAGTAGTGCTTCTAATACACTAACTAGGGCACTCTTGTGAGAAACACAGAAAGAAGCTTTTAACTTTCCATGCTACCATCCAAAGACCTAATCTTCCACTGTCTGAGCCTTTGCAGCAATATAGAAAAGGGCACTAAAATCCCTTTTCCAGACATGTTTTAATAACTATGATTGTTTTGTGCTTCTGATGTATAGGGACAATGCCTACAGAATTTAGTTCCCTTGATCTCTCCACAGGCAAGTTAGTCATTACGCTGAGAATCCCAACTGAGCTAGCTATGAATAGCTACTGAGAGGCCACAGCAGTGGATGAGGCCACAGACAGAATCTAAAAAGCATAATTTCAGCAGTCATTGACAACTGCAGATGACTCCTTTAACTCCCTAATAAAACAGCTGTGATTATCCACAATGTCAATTAGTATGAGTGAAAAATACATTGTGAAGGTAACACTTTTAAACAAGGTTATCAAATAACATTAATTGTGTTATGAGTTTCACAGTAAAGTGGGATTTGTCTGTAAAATGTTGCTTTAGGACACTTATTAATAAACAATACTGATGGAAAATTAACACAGAAAAATAATAAAAAAAAAATATTGGTGGAAAACACACGTGTGAAGAGGAAATACAGAGCATCTGCTGTTTCCACTGGACCCTATAAAACATAGTAATTGTTTAACAATGCAAGACACAGTTTAATCTTAATGATTTTGCTACCTGGAAATTAAGATAAGAAAACAAGCAAAATTTAAATGGACATATAACTGTTGCAAAAGGATTTGCACTGCTTAGTTAGTGAAATATGCATAATACCAGTTGTAATACAGGCGCTATGACAACACATTTTCAAGTTTGTAAGACGTAATTATAGCGGGGGAGGATATTCTGGATATCCTACAAGATTTGCCACAGTAAAAGATCCTGAGTCAAGTTTAACTACAGATAACACATTTCAACAGAACTCCACAGTCAGCAAGAACATGTTTTTATTAACTCGTGTAAAAGTGGAAGTGATCACAGAATGGTTGAGGTTGGAAGGGATCTCTGAAAGTTGTCTGGTTTAAACAGGCTCAAACAGGGCAATCTAAAGCAAGTTGCCCAGGACCCTGTTTAGATGGTTTCTGAATATCCACAAACGTCCTGGGAAACCCATACCAGTGTTCAGTCACCCTCACAGTAAAAAGTGTTTCCTGATGCTCAGAAGGAATCTTCTGTGTTTCAGGTTGTGGTTATTGCCTTTGGTCCTACCACTGAGCACCACTGCAAAGAGCCTGGCTCCCTGCCCTCTGCAACTTTCCTAGTGGTATCTGTACTTAACTTTAGATAAAAGTATAACAGAAAAAACACTTCAAATGTATAAAAAGAATAAATTCAGCTGCAGAAGAAAATATATTCCCAGTGTGTCAGTGGACTTGTCTGATTTGGTGACTACAACTGAAAAGCCATGCAGATTAATTTGAAAGGATTAAGAACAGAGTTTCAAGACTCAACACAAAAATTAAATGATACACCTTAGAATGAGAAGACTTTTTAGTTTATCAAAGATGATGACTTAATAGCAGTATTAACTACTTATTTTGGAAGTACACCTTTGAAAATAAAGACTTCAAGGATAAAATGTACACAGAGGCAATGACTGGAGCTATAGTTGATAAATCCCACTAAAGATACGGCACACACCAGTAAAAGCTACTAAATTTAATAACTGCAAGGAGTTCCTTCTTACTGGAAAGTTCTTTTACTTTCTGAAACACTACAAACTAGATCCACTGGAGGTGCCTGAGCTAAAGTATAAAAAGCAAAGTCTCATCTTAGTGTTTACAGTGTTTGTACTATCCAGAAAGCCACCTATTAAAGGTTTAAATATAGGATGAATGTATTTTTCCAGAATGGCTTGTTTCTCAGTAATATTCATCAAATGATTTTTCTTAGAAGATGGCCTCTACCACAGTGGGCATAAAAAAAGTTATAATGCAATTATACAAGCAATTAGATTACCTCAATGCATAAACACAACTTGAATATTGCTTGACTATTTCTATGTGACTAAGCATGTAATGATAAATTTTGAAAAGGTAACTGGACAGATATGCAAATAACTACTTCTATCCAGATGGGAAAGGCTTTTAAAGCTTCCAGTATTGCTCTGGTATATGTCCAGTCTTTCCCCTGAATTATTTGATATGGTAGGTGATTGAGAGCCACATCTAATAAGATACATAAAAAACTTCCATGTGGATTGTACTAAAGAAATAGAAAAACAGTTGAAATAATGCCATTATTTTTAGTGGTCTTACACTAAAAAGTAGTGGAAGACTCCTGCCCTCTTAAAAGGGAACTATCTAAGCTGAAAGGAATGCATACAAGAATCACGGATAGGGATGAAGAACTCTCCTGGAAAAGGAGAGGAAAAAGTAGGAAAAAGCAGAAGAAAGAAAAATCAGTTCAGAAAACATTTGCAGGAAATTATACAAAAAGGCGATGTCAGATTTGGCCAGACTGTTGCCTACAGTACAGGCATATGGATAGGATTCACAATACATCAAGGACACAGACAACACTCTGGTTTTCCACAGTGCCTATAGAAGTTGGAAAGGAGTAAAATAAACAACTGCACTAATGGAAGAGAGATAGTGAATACAGAGACATAGGGAAAACTGAGAAAACACTGCCTAACCTCCTGTCTGACATGACCAAGTGCTACATCAAGATCACATGGTACATCTTCACATTACCATACAAGCACAAAAAACATTAGGTGAACTCAGCATGTAGTATTTTATGCTAGATGACAATCTTGACCAGAAGAACTCTCATTGCTTCAATGTATTTAAGTTGTTCTTACGTGCAACCTGAGCGATGGCATTTTCATCTAGCATCATCTCTGCGATTCCTTCTTGATCCATATCAATTTCATCCACGTACACCATTTCTGTCAAAGCTCGTGTTTTCAGGCTCCAGGCAGCCTGAACAGGATAAAGTAAAAAAGGAAAATATCTTCAGTAAATAATCCAACCAGTAATTCTGTCAGTTTTTAATTACTATTCCTTTTGTAGTTTTAATAGGCCTGAATAAGGTACTGACTTACACATGTAGGTATATCCATCCATTGCCTGATGGAGGTGAAAAGGGGACTAAGACTTAGAGAACTGTTTTGGAGTGGCACAGCTATAGTCACTGAGTCTGGAGGACAGAATTTCATGTCTCATTAAAAGTTATGACTAATTTAGTTAACAGACAACTCTCTGATGTTGTGCTTTTGAAGAAATCCCCAGCCATACAAAGCAGTGCCATACAAAGCCCTCTACTGACAGACATCTCCTTTAAATTGAGATGGGAAAGAAAGGTAAGTAAACCACTGTAGTGCAAAGTAATGTCCTTGCCAAGCATCTGTAGCAAAAGAATGAAAATCTTCTAAAGGTCAGTTAAAGATACACTACATTACCACCTAAAAGAAACAGTCTATAGAAAGATAATCTAGAACTCCTTTGTTCACAATATCAGATGTAAAAAAGCATAGATGGAGCATCTCTCAACTGTGAGATTATTGGAGCATTTGTTAGTGAACTGAACTGACTACACTGAATGTCTTGGAGCATTATGTGAGCAGTGCAAAAAGGCAAGAATAGTTCTTGCCTATGTGACAAGCTTCATGTCGACTGTAGAGACACTAAATCAATAGGAAAGAGAAAACCCAGTGGCAGCCATACAGAAGCAGCAACAAACTAAGTGCAGATCCAGCCACTTAGTGCCTGTAACATACTTATGGAGATGGTATGATAAAGGAACCTACAAGTCCATTTCCTCATCTTCCTTCAGAAACTGAACAGATCATCACAAATTTTCCAGAGTAAAAATCACTGTCAAAGCAATTATATTTGTTTCTTTTCTGACACAGGTTACAGCAGTTTGGTGGATAACTGTGTTTAATATTTACTAAAGAGACGTTTCAAAATAGAAATAGATTGATGATACCTTAATAGAACTAAAGGTCAAACACATGGAAACATTTGTTCTTTAAATAAGAGGTAGGAAAAGATCTGGACCTTGGGCTTATTTAATAATTTAAGTAATCATTCATCATGTCTCAGATAATCCTTTCCTCTACACTTCCCTTGTATTTCTATGTAACTACTTATCAAAAAGAAAGCATATCTTCTTAAAATCCTGAAAGATTTAACTCTCCTTTTAAAAAGCACTTTCTTCCAAGTGATTTAGCCACCCAATTTAACCACAAATAGAAACTATTTTTCAAGTATGAAGTGAAAGGAGCAGGACAGGATGATACAAATCTAGGCCAGACAGACATAATCCAGATCTGCCTTATTATCTTTTAGTTTATTCTTATGAAGTAGGGTGACAACCTTTAATTAGCATTGAGATTTGCAGTTGGGTGTTAAACATACTTAGCTTGTTTTCATTATTTCACAGAAGTATTTCATTAGTGGAATTTTTTTAAGAGCTTGGCTGTACACTATTTCTTGCAAAGATATATGTCTCAAGTTAACATAACCATGTCTATATTGGGAATATAATGAAATTAAAGCTATCAATACAGCCATACACAGGCTAATTTCCTAGTAGTGAAGCTGAACATAGTAATGATCTTTTCACTGGAACTGAAAGTAGCTATTTCTCTACCTTCTAAAACTCTCCTTAACATAGATATCATCACTGAGATTTTTCCAGTACCAAACATGAGACAATGTGGTTTTAAAAGCAGCATGTCTCTATCACTATTGGAAAAACATTTAACATAAAAATAGATTCCTTAGACTGCTCTTTCAGTCTCAAGTTCCTAGTCTGAGACTCTGCAGCTAATAAAAAATGTAAGTATTACACACTGTTCCTGAATTAAATACCTGCCTGTAGATTAGAGTATTGCCTGCAGCAATATTTGTTACAGGACTTCTGATCAAAACACCAGGAAAAAGAAAAATGTTACATTCATGACTTAAACTATAGAAAATTTACTTAGGGAGACAAGAAAGTTCAAAATTTCGAACAGTTAGTTACAAGGCAAACATGAGATGGAAGAACCATTTCTATGCTGCTCACAATTACGCTGTACATCTAAACCATCAGGACATGGGAAACAGAATTAGAAATGTGTACTGATACACATATACAAAGGGAGATGTAAAACTTTTTTTCTAAATAATTAAATTATCACCCCCTTTCAATTCATCAAAAAGTCACATAGGACTTTCTTAGAACTATGGTACTGTTGTAGAGGGCCTGTAGGCCCAAAAAGAGGCTTATTTATGCCTGTGCATGCCTGGACATGTTTTTCTGCCAGGACACCTTGTTGTAAACAGGTTGTGTAAGCCCCCACACACCCAGCTTGTGTCTCCCTGGGGTAAACCCATGTGATCCCCATATTTGGGAAAGTCCAGGCAAGAGCCTTCTGCCTATTATGGTAAGGTTTGGCTGACTGCCAACCTGAATGGTCATTCTAGTGGCCAAAGGGACCGTTAATGTCGGCCCACATTCGATAAATAGGGGTGCACAGGTAAACAAGGTGCTCAGCTCAGATTTGACTCACCTGCATGGCTTAGACCCCTGCACAGCTCTGACCCTCACTTGCAGTGCTCAGCTCAGACCTTCAGGCATAGACCCTGCATAGCTCAGCCGCTCAGACCCCCACGCTTGGATGCCATGGTATAGCTCCGATGCTCAGACCTCACGCTTTGACTTACTCGCAGCTCACCTGCCTGTGTATCTTTCTTGCAGAGCTCATATAAGCCTGCCTATAATATATATATAAGGAGCCTATAGCCTCCTAAGCCAGCTGTGCACAACTGTACACCACTGCTTTATCAGGACCAGATCCTGTATTGCCTTTACCTATGGAGCTCAGACTCCCAGCAGCCACACACACTTTGCGTGCCCACTGCCTATCATTGCCTGGTAAGCGCCGTTGTCACTGAGATAACCAGGAAGCAGATTCTGAATTGTGTGCACACACACACGGCCTGAAGCTGTGAACAACCGTGCCAGAGACAGCACGATATTTCTCCTGCTCCTGAAATCCTGCCAGCTGATAACTCCTGGACGCAGCATTCAGAAGAAGCCAGCAGCACCAAGGCAGAGATCGTCCCTCACCAGGAGAACAAAGGTCAGAAATATTTCCCCAGAAACTGGGAAGATTTGTCCTTTCCCCTCAAGCCGGGAAGATTCCAGCCTCAACGTCCACAGATAGGGATCCCCTGAAGTCTGGACATGAGACACAGGCTGTGACACAGCCCCGGAGGGTGACTAATAATTAATAAGAATCGTGAGTAAAAGCTTTAATACCTCTGTAATATAAGTTACCTCTGCGGTAGAGCAGAAGGAGTTTCAGCCCGCTCTGCTGGGCAAATAGCATAAAGATCCCAAATGCCATTAAGCCACGGGGAAAACATCTCTCTCTGTTTATAGTTTGAATGTTTGCTAGTCAATTAACAAATTCCTGTACATATTTTATCCTAAGTTGTTTTCATAACCGTGTACCAACCTTTAATATTAATATACAGTGGTTGGAGGTGGCAAGAGTTCAGAATATTGAATTTAGCCCTAATTAATTTCTCCCCTTCGACAAAACTGGCATAGGTACTGAGAATCCCCCTCAGCAACAGGTACAAGGCTTTTGTCTTACTTTTAAAAAGAAAATTGGAAAGATTTTTAAAGAGACTATCCCAAACAAATAATTTTTTTCTTTTTTTGTTCATAAGGATATCTTTTATCAAATGAGGTTTAAAGATTTTCTTAACACCTCAGTAACTTCAACTTTTGTTGACTATTATATAAAGAATTTCTACCAGTAGTTCTGATATTTCCTATAGCTGCTTTATCCTTGCATGAAGCCTACTTTCTGTGTTGTAGTTTTTGGTTATACAGAAAAATTCTACTAATTCTCTTGAAAGTACTGCAGTACAATATACATATTTTTTGCTCAGTGAAAACCTGCTAGGTTTTAATCTGAAACTAATACAGAAGAATTTAATTTGAAAACTTTTTAAAGGCAAGTAAAATTAATAGGAGCAGCACAAAACTGGAAGAATCACGCAGCAAGAGGAAGGCTAATTTCTAATCACAAACACATAAATATAAATGCACACATTTCTGAGTAACCACATGACAATATTATTTACACCTTGACTTTGTACAAGTTAGTTGACTCAGACTGTAACCTCAGATTCCATTTATATTAGCTGCTCTGTTTTTGTAGGATCAATAACTTTTGTGACAAGCAACAAGTCTGGCATTTATGAAGATGACTGCCATTTTTATGAAATGGACACTTAAATGGTAAGAACAAGAAAGGATTGCCTCATTTCAGACATATGCACAGTACAGTAACAGACTTAGCTTGCTTAAATCATAATCAGAACTTTACAATAGCTAATAGGAATTAAAGAGATAATCAATCTATTAAGTACTGTAAGTACAGAAATGTGATAGTATATTTCTTAAGCAGTCTGAACTCAAACCTTAAAATCTAAATCTAATTTCTGAACGTGTACATTTCTTAAAGACTTCATTCTGCAATAACCCTTTTATTATCATCATCTTTTAACATACACTGTGAGAACCCCAGAGGACAACATGCACCTTATGAAGCGCAATCTTTAGAGTCAACAAGATACCCAGCAGTATTTCAGTGAAACCATTTTGTATGCAAACAACTTTCATAACTTCATTGGAATGTAATCGGAGACTCATAAAATATGTTATTGATCTGTATTTAAAAATGCAATTTCACTTTGCATTTAATCTTTTCTGACTGTGGGCTGCAGCCAAAAGATGCCACCACCTGCACATTACTATTCTTCCCATTGCAGTAATCTAGTGCTAATGCAGACAGAGTGAAAACTGAGCAATTACTCAGTCATGGAAGACTTATGCAAAATGTAATCATGCAGTTTCAAGACTACCAGACTCTACAGAAGGCAGGCAGAGAGAATGAACTGGAACAGCATGGGCAACAGTCCACCATTATACTGCATCAAATGAAACATGAAAGCAATTCCCAAGAGCATAAATGCTGTTTTGTCTGTGAAATAAATACACATTGGCTTTTTCCTACTCTCATCAACAGATGAAGGTCATTCAGTCCAAGATAGATTCAATTTAGCTTTTAAAAGGCACTGTGCTACTGCACTGCTTATACACAGGAAAAATATGAAAGAAATAAACTTCCATAAAGGCTGCGTATTTGAAATACCCCTTATCAACTGTATTGTCTTGACAATGATAAAAAAAAAAAAGATTATGCCATTAAGGATTTAACAACTAAACAAATATTGTTCAGTGTATCAGCAATTCTTCCTAATGATCATATCTAACAATCGTATTTATGAAAAAGCATTTTACCTGAAATACTGTGTATTCAGCATCAGGCTCCTGCAAAAAGAGGACACCCATTGAGAAATGAAAATGCCAAAGAATAAAAAGAACAACACACACACAAAAAAAAGAATTGTACTCTCTGAACACCTCAAATATATTTAAATTTTCAGTTTATTATATTACCTCATCTTGCACATTATGAACCAGGTGGCCAAGAGAGCCAGTGGCATCCTGGCCTGCATCAGGAACAGTGTGGCCAGTAGGACAAGGGAGGTTATTCTGCCCCTGTACTCAGCACTGGTCAGGCCACACCTTGAGTACTGTGTCCAGTTCTGGGCCCCTCAATTCAAGAGAGATGTTGAGGTGCTGGAAAGTGTCCAGAGAAGGGCGACAAAGCTGGTGAAGGGCCTGGAACATAAAGCCTATGGAGGAGAGGCTGTGGGAGCTGGGGTTGTTTAGCCTGGAGAAGAGGAGGCTCAGGGGTGACCTCATTGCTGTCTACAAATACCTGAAGGGACATTGTAGCCAGGTGAGGGTTGGCCTCTTCTCCCAGGCACCCAGCAATAGAACAAGGGGACACAGTCTCAAGTTGTGCCAGGGTAGGTATAGGCTGGATGTTAGGAGGAAGTTCTTCCCAGAGAGAGTGATTGGCATTGGAATGGGCTGCCCAGGGAGGTGGTGGAGGCACCGTCCCTGGAGGTGTTCAAGAAAAGGCTGGATTAGGCACTCAGTGCCATGGTCTAGTTGACTGGCTAGGGCTGGGTGCTAGGTTGGACTGGATGATCTTGGAGGTCTCTTCTAACCTAGTTGATTCTATGATGGTAATTTATGGTTTACACAAAGAAAGCAGATATATAGTGAATTCATTTTTAAGATTTTTTTGCTTTTTTGCTTCTGCTGGATCTTGTTGGCCAAATCTTACATTAACATCACAAAATGATTAAACTGAAAAATGGTACATTACAAAAAAATAAACACACACACAAAAAACCTGCAAGCAAATTTCTCAAAAGTTAACCAGTTTATTAGGCCATGGCTTTAGAATGCCTATGCAATAAAAATCATCTTTGCACATTTTTGTTAGCTGCTGATGGTGATCATGCAATTAAAGAAAATTTATGCACATATGATTTTTCTTGGGTACTTTTGTGATGCAAAATTTGTATTTATTGTATTCTGGTCAGTAAAGCTGTAAGTGGAATAAACATCAAACTCATGGCTTACTGCACCAAAACAAAATCTATCAGGTGACGTTTACAACAATCTGAAGAGCAGGAACTTGCATATGCCTGAGAATCTGAAATAAAAGCAAGTAAAAACTAACGACAGGAAATGTAGCTTTAACATAATTTACTGCATAATTATCATGTTCATATGTTTAAACTATACTTCAGGGCTTTTGCTACTCACTTCCAGAGACTGAAGACAAAATTTTCCTAACTTATTACTTAGGGGAAAAGATGAGGAAGGTAAGAGAGAGATGTTACTTTCTCTAAATCACTGTTAAGTCTTTTGTAGAGTCAGATCATTTCTGCTCCTAGAGGTAGTGGAAAATTTCTTACATATCTGGTCTCCTGTAAATCTATCACAGTTAAGCCACCTGTATTAGACTGAATATAGGACCTTAGAGTAATTCAGACTAGAAAGGACTTCAGGAGGCCTCTAGTCCAAAGACCTGCTCAATGCAAGGTCAGCTCTGAAGTCAACTAAGGTTTCTCAGAGCTTTAACTAGCTGGCTCTTAATAATTCCAAGGAAGAAGACTGCACAATAACCCTGTGCAAGCTGTTTCACTGCCTGACTGTCCATATGGAGAAATGTTTTTCCTTATTATCAAGCCAAAGTCTCCTTAACTTCAGTCTGCATTCACTGTCTCTCAATCCATGCACCATTGTGAGCAGCTTAGCTTCATTTTCTTGGCAATTTCCTTGTGCGCATTAGAAGGCTGCTATTAGATCACACCAATGCCTCTGCCTCCTCCAAGCTGAAATATTGCCCAGCATGCTGTTAGCTCCCTTTGGAGCCAGGGCACACAGCTGGCTCACATTTCACCAAGAGAATGGCAAGGTCTAGCTTGGTCTCTTTCCTCACAGTGTAAGACATGGTCTAATTCTTCCAGTTTGAATATTGTCCATGACAGCAGGGACCTGAAAGGCTGGTGATGCTTTCTCATCCTCTTTGTAGTGCACTGGAATTTCTCTAGCCTTTTAAGGATCATATTTGGACTCACAGCCTTGTTAACCAGTGTTAGAATGGACAACATGGCCTATAAAATGAGTGTTCTATGGGAACTAAATGTTCATTGAGTGATTAATCGCAGTTGTCTGTGATGTACCTGGACTTGATTAAGGCACTAGAGGTAAACTAGTAAATGGTTTAAAAGCACCAGCTGATCTTCTATACCATATGTGCTACAGTAACTAATGAGGACAAGGCTAGGAATATTACATCAATACTAACTCAAACCATGCCTTGATGTTACAGATGTGTAACTCTAGGCACAGTTATTTTTTTTAATGTAAAAATAAATTTGCTTATGTAGGAACATTCATATTACTAAAAAAAAGGCAGAAATTATACCAGTCACCACTTTGAAAGAAAGTAGAGCTGACCAGTAATACTTGCTAAAAACATTCTTCTGTCCTAGCAGTAGGTGGTAGTATGCATTGTTCATACATCCTAATATAGCGTTTCAGTTTTTGAGAAGAAGTAACCTAAGATTTTAAATAACCTTCAAGCAGGTGATATGATCCTCCCATTAAACACAACTCTGGAACAAAAGCTAACTTTAAAATTGAATATATTTTAACATGGTTGGATCCAGCAGTTCCTGCTCATGCAAGTAATCCATTGGAACCAGATTCCAAATAAAGATTTCTTTGAGAGGATTAACAAATAACATTACCCTGAAAGCTTCTATCTCAAAACAAAAGGTCAAATTTATTCTTCATTTACACATATAAAGCTCCTTTGAAATTAGTAAGATTGTAAAGCAACAAAGGAAAGATTTAACCCAGATCTCTAAATCATCTGAGGGCATTTTAAAATTAATGTGCAAAGTCAGTTAGATGACCAAAATATTTAGAAAAAAAAAGTTTTCTTATGCTTATAAAGCTTCAGTAATGCTTTTCTTATGCTAATAAAGCTTCATTCTACAGTTTATTTCAGACAAGTAGGATTTAATACATGTAGCATACTAAAACTAATGTTATTTTGAAAATGCTTTTCAAATTATTAAGAGCAGGAACACAGAAAAAAAACATTACCCAAGAACATGTACTTGATTGTATGTATCATAAACTTAATAACTAGTCTTTTCAACCAATAACTGATTCCACTTGAATATACCTCTTCAAGTTCCATGTACATAAATGCACCTGGGATTAACTATTATGACCTTACAAAAAACAGTATGCAAGTAATAGTAGCTGAAAGTTCACCACTGGATAAGAAAGGGTGAATGAACAAAAGCAAATCCTCATAGTATATCACAAATGAAGTTAAAGGCAGGACACCCACTGTATGTCTATTAACTTAAGTAGGCAGTTTTTTTGTCCTTATTGCTTAACTACAGAAGGTCTCATACATGGGTGCTGGCTATTGACTTGAATCTGACATATGGAACACAAAGGAGAGTAATCAGATTAGGTAACTAAGCAGGATGATCAAAAGAGACAGCCTCGGATTGTATTTCCTCTGGGTCATGCTGTTACTATAAACATAGAAGACAACACCTATTTGCTTACAACAGAAAATAATTAAACTTAACACTGGTGCTTTATCTGTTTGCATGCTCAAATGTTAGTCATAGAAAACATAGGTTTTATTTATCCTGAGATAAGATTGTCAGTATAGAAGGAAAGTTCATCATGAAAATTTCTATTCCTAATTATGAAATGAAGAAATGCACAAGACATTTTCTAGGAAAAAATATTCAATCTTCCATAGAAATCTATCTCAGTATCAGCTAATTATTCTTCTTTGGCACATTAAGCACAATTTATTGATTAATAACTCTTCAGGAAAACATAACTGATTTCAAAAGGTTTTATTTGTAAATGTGTTCTTCAAGACTTCAAGTTTATAACAGCATAGCATTTGATACTGCTACATAAGAAAATTCCTGATTCATGCCCAGTTGGCCAAAAGGGCATTGCCCATATCTTAAAAGCCTCCTAGGGCTTACTGCATCTGGTGAGAGAGTTCAAAGAGAGTTCTAACCAATTAAGACAGCTTCTAAATACATGCACTACTGAGTCATCAGTAAATTTTTTTTCAGGCCTCAATCTTGTACCACATTCCTAAAGGAAAACTTCTTAAATATCTTTATACTCATGATTAAAATAGTTCAAATACTAAGCTATACATACAAACAGTGGTAAATTAAAAGATATATCAAGATGTACAGGTCAAGAAAATGTCTTACTACACATATAAAGGCAACTGGCAAAAATGCCTTCTAAAGTCTACTGGAGAAAGCTGACTTCAGCTGCCTTTAGTTTTGCAAATGTTGCAGATGCAATGGAGCAGAAGTGGTGTTATTATTTAACAGACCAGCTGACAACTGGGAAAAAAACAGAAAGGACTTCACACAAGCAAGGTTGTCTCTTCAGGCATGAAAACACTTAGATTATGTATTGTTAGTCTCTTCCTTTACTTATTTTTGTTACACTATTTATCTTAGAAGGCTAATTGCCTAAGCATAAAAATGTTCTGACCTTTAACAATCACAGATTAACTCAACCATTCCTGAGCACCTCATTAAAGGATACCACCACCTGTGGCTTGGTTTGTATCATACCCTAATACATACTGTTCAGAGTGAATCCCTGAACAAGTCTACTGTTACAAGATCCTTCTTTTCTTGGTTGCAGAGGTTGAGAGGCACACATTTATCAGAATGTGGAATCAGAGGATGGGAACAGATGGCACAATGATCACAGAAGTTAAGTATTCCCCTGTCCCGCACAGCAGCTCACTTAATCTAAACTTTCTGTAAGTGTTTTAATTTGTCTATTTGCTTTCCTGGTGCCCGTCATGAGATATCCCAGGCCTGATTTACAGAAGCACTCCCATGAAGGGTTTGGCTAGCAAATGTTTTAAAAACACAACAGAATTCTAAAACATAGTATTTAGTTAATATCAAAATTTACACACTTAATTTGAGAAATTTCTCCAGGTTACACTAAAATTCTACTAATGTAATTCACACAGATGGAAGACAACACCATTTTCTGGCAGGTGGCTGAAGAGCACAGAAATAAAGGTTGATCAAAATATTTAGAAACTACTGACTTAATTAACATGCCACCTTCAAAAGTAACAGACTTTGGGAATCAACAGTCAATCTGCCTGAGAATGGTCTTGGATTCTTAATTAAAAAACTCCCAAACTGTAATCTCAGATCACATTTCTAGTATTCACAACTGAAGCAACTAAACTGACATACTACCTTTAAAATAAATACAGAATAATATGATTAGATGAGGCAAGCCAGGAGAACTAAAATTTTTGAGTCTTAATTACCTGCAGACAGCCTTAGAGTTGAGTATGTTTGAAAGGCTGTCTCGGTTTCTAATTTAAATTCCCAGAGACTCTAATAAATTTGATAGAACCAATAACAATTTATAGAGTGCCCTCCCCTCTTCCCCCTCCTTTCCCAAAGATAGGGATTAGATACAGGGAGAGAGAGAGATAAGCACACCCAAATAAATCAATCTCACTCGATGTGGAAGTTAAAAAGGAAAAGTTTAACAATAACTTAGAAGGGTATCTGAGGTAGGGAAGTTTACAAAGGATAGGGAAGGGAAAAACAGCAAAATAAAAAATGTATAAATACAACCTGAGTTTGATGGTGGCCTCGTGCCTGCCACATGCTAAAACAGCTGGTAATGGTGGTATGATCGATGCAAGGAGATGTGCAGAGAGTGAGGTGTGCGTCGAGAGAGAGGAATAGGAAGTCCCCCTCATTTTATTGGCAGGAAATGGGGGGAGTGGGCTAACCATCACCTGGTGGTGTGACCCACCCCTGGAGAGGGGTCAAGACCTCTAGGGTCAGGTTCAGGGTTACTCCCCCTGGAGTGTTAACCCCATACAAAGGCTTTGTAAAAATAACAGTACACATGCTACAGTACATAAATATAATTTGCCTTTTCATTCTGTTGCATTAAGTAGGTTCAAAATAGTTTGTAAGATTTCATCTACATATAAAACACATTCTGAAGGCACGTCACGGTTTCCTTCACTCTCTCTATGCCTGAAGTCTAGTAGGGCTAACCTAGCAAATAGGCATCTGAAAGCAGCAAGTGTTACAAAATGATGAGCTGAAAGTGCAACAAAATAGCTAGGAAAAACACCTGCAAGCCTTTAGAAATGAGAACAATAAAATACAGTTTTATTGGATAGATAAGGTGAAGACAGTGTTGATAAGTATAACAAGTGTAAAATCTAAAACATCATCAGCACAGCTAACTGAAGAAGATGAATGCTATTTCACGTTCATAGAATCAGCCACGTTGGAAGAGACCTTCAAGATCATCCAGTCCAACCTATCACCCAGCTCTGTGCAATCAAATAGACCATGGCACTAAGTACCTCACCCAGTCTTTTTTTGAACACCTCCAGGGATGGTGATCTGTCTAAGCCATAGGCTTGTAATGTCTACCATGAATATTAAAGCTGTATTTTTTATGTTTTACTTTAAGGGATAACAAGTGTAACATTTTGTTTGTCAAGTTGGTATGTTTGGTTCAAGTTGCACTCTTGAAAGTTATTTAACTGATATTTTGCTTTATCCAGCCTGTGATACTAAAATAAAAAGGAAGTATAAATAATGCTACATCTTCCATCAGGAGCTGTGCTCTTTGTCAGAGCAGAGATGAATGATGAAGAAATCTATGCAGCCATTACATCACACACCATGGAGTACAGTATACTCCATGATCTTTCTCAAGAAGCATACTGAATTGTCATTTAATAACCACTTCTCCAATAATTTTATTAACAAAAAACCCCTAAACTGTTACTCCACTTATGTAGGAGTAAGATCCACTTGCTGGTGTTTGTGAGCTTGACATGTGCTTTATTCAAATGCTGCTCTATGAAATCTCTGTCAAAACACTAATGTTTTTAAAGTGCATGGAATGACTGTTCAAAGAGGGTATCACAGTATCACCAAGGTTGGAAGAGACCTCATAGATCATCAAGTCCAACCCTTTACCACAGAGCCCAAGGCTAGACCATGGCACCAAGCGCCACCTCCAATCCTGCCTTGAGCAGCTCCAGGGACAGCGACTCCACCACCTCCCCGGGCAGCCCATTCCAGTGTCCAATGACTCTCTCAGTGAAGAACTTTCTCCTCACCTCAAGCCTAAATTTCCCCTGGCGTATCTTGAGGCTGTGTCCTCTTGTTCTGGTGCTGGCCACCTGAGAGAAGAGAGCAACCTCCTCCTGGCTACAACCTCCCCTCAGGTAGTTGTAGACAGCAATAAGGTCTCCCCTGAGCCTCCTCCTTTCCTAGCTAAACAATATTCTCCATGCAAAAGTAAATATATATATATTTTGTAAAAAATACTTTTAGAAGTGATTAATTATTGCTTTAAAATAGCTCTTAATAAGGATTCCTCAAGAAGATATGGGGCCAAACTAACCATATTCCAAGGTTGCTTCTACAAAATCAGTATTTCTCTTCCATCAAGAAGTTCAGGAAGGCTTGAAATACACTGCTGCTAAAGAAAAACTTTCTCACATAAAACTGAACAGCAATACAATTCTGAAACAAACATACTGCAAGTATAAAGCCTGGACTTTTGCAGAAAACCACAACCCAGAAGTCACACTGATGAAAACTAGATCTTAAAATTCAGAGACTTCACACAGGACCTCTGCTAAGAGCTTGGGATTTGATAGGCACATTCACATCCCTATTTTACCCTATTTCTCAAAGGATAATTATCTTGAATGATTCTGCTCTTTCCTTCTTACAGAAGATTTTCCTTACAGGCCGATAGGATAATTTCAAATACTAAATTAAGTCATCAACTCTGTGTCCCAACTTTATATACTATTTGGAAAAGCTGCTATGTTAGGTCTCAAGTCTTTAAGGAGAATGGATAGTTTTGTCTAAGAAAACGATTGAAATTTACTTAAAAGTTTGCTGCCACGTGTTTTCAAAAGCCAGGTGAGATCTACATCGTCTCACTGATGTAGACCTGTTCTCTTCTTAACATTTTTCTCAGCCTTGTACATTTCAGATTCTTTACCCAACTTCAGTCAGTTGCGGATGTCCTCAGCAAGCTTCCCAGGGTTAGTGGGAACAGCCCACCAAAAAGCTGAAGTTGCTAAGTGCAACAGATCAATTTTATACTTGAGTTTCACTACACGGTAGAAGTTCCGTGGTCTTTTTATTTCCATGTTGAGACCATAGATAGGAGCCCACTACTGTCATGGTTTCATTCCTAGCACCACTCCCCCCTCCTGACTCGGTTGGGGCGGGAGGGGCACTACCAGGACCGGTGTGAGGCGTCAGCAGCCTCACACGCACCGCCTCCGGATTTAATGAGGTTAAAGGGGCCATAGTGAGAAGGCACTGCCTGGCCCGACCCGATCCTCCTCCTCCTCTTCTTCGCGGAGCACGGTGCGGCCTAACCCTCTTCGGCTCGCTAATGGGGGCTGCAACAGGTAGAGCGGAGTCCTACAGGGCCTGCGCCAGCAGGCGGCAAAAGAAGCGGGGACGCGGCCTGCTACCGACAGACACCACCCGCTCCCGCCCCGGGCAGCCACCTCTCGGCCGCTTCGCCTCCCAGTACCTGCTCGCCGGATGGGCTCTGCAGCAGCTCCGAGCAAAGCTCCGAGCACTGCCGGAACTTCCTCCGCCTGAAGTAGCTCCAGGCCTGGAACAGTGGGTCCAGCCCCATCCCACCAGCAAGACAGCTACAGCGACTGCAGCCGAGCCTCCAGTTCCTCCCGGCCTTTGAGCGCCGAGCGGGGCCGGGGCGGAGCACGGGAGGCCGATCTGCTGCGCGGAAACGAGAGGCTCCGCCTCGGCCTGGCGGGGCCTGCGTGCCGAGCCGTGAGGCTTCGGGACAACGGGCGAGCTCCTTGTCCTGCCGGGGGCTGCGGTGCGCCTTAGGACGCTGAGGGCAAACCTTTTCCTGGAAGACCCTCTCGTAGGCTGGTAAACTGACGACTGAGCGCAGTTTGATCTGCGATGCTGAGAATGGCAGATTTCAAATCGCTGTTTTTAGCTGTGTCCTATTATTTTCTGTCTTATTATCAAGAGCCATTTCGAATCGGAACGCGTGCTTAAAGCAGAATAACACAGTGCTTTAATCCTGATTGGGGTAAAATGTCTGTTAGAACCGTAGGAGTCCAGGCGGAGTAAAGATTGCTGTGAAAAGCATTGCTTTTGGTCTTGTAGCTTCCATTAATTCCTTTAGTTCTTTAGTTCTTGTAGTGAAAAGGTTAAGATTGATATATTTAGAGATGAAAAAAGCTGGAATATAGTTACTTTGTGTAGATTGTTTGCAGATGACACCAAGCTAGGAGCAGGTGTTGATCTGTTGGAAGGTAGGAGAGCCCTGCAGGGGGACCTGGACAGGCTGGATGGGTGGGCAGAGGCCAATGGGATGAGATTGAACAAGGCCAAGTGCAGGGTTCTGCACTTTGGCCACAACAACCCCAAGCAGCGCTACAGGCTGGGGACTGAGTGGCTGGAGAGCAGTCAGGAGGAAAGGGACCTGGGGGTACTGATAGATAGTAGCTAAAGATGAGCCAGCAGTGTGCCCAGGTGGCCAAGAGAGCCAATGGCATCCTGGCCTGCATCAGGAACAGTGTGGCCAGTAGGACAAGGGAGGTTATTCTGCCCCTGTGCTCAGCACTGGTCAGGCCACACCTTGAGTACTGTGTCCAGTTCTGGGCCCCTCAATTCAAGAAGGATGTTGAGGTGCTGGAACATGTCCAGAGAAGGGCAACAAAGCTGGTGAGGGGCCTGGAGCACAAATCCTATGAGGAGAGGTTGAGGGAGCTGGGCCTGTTTAGCCTGGAGAAGAGGAGGCTCAGGGGTGATCTTATTATTGTCTACAACTACCTGAAGGGGCATTGTAGCCAGGTGGGGGGTGGCCTCTTCTCCCAGGTAACCAGCAATAGAACAAGGGGACACAGTCTCAAGTTGTGCCAGGGTAGGTCTAGGCTGGATATTAGGAAGAAGTTCTTCACAGAGAGAGTGATTTCCCATTGGAATGGGCTGCCCAGGGAGGTGGTGGAGGCACCGTCCCTGGGGGTCTTCAAGAAAAGCCTGGATGAGGCACTTAGTGCCATGGTCTAGTTGATTGGATAGGGCTGGGTGCTGGGTTGGACTGGATGATCTTGGAGGTCTCTTCCAACCTGGTTGATTCTATGATTCTATGATGCTTGGGGAAGTGTGTTTGTGATGTGAAATCTCTTGATGGTTGAACACAAACATGATAGCTAAACTCAAGCCATTGGTATTTTAACAGATTATTCTGGTTTTATTGCTTCTGTGCAACCAAAACAGCTTGTCCAAGATCCATGAAACAGATATCCAACCTAGCAAGATGAATATGAAGTGGAAAGGTGCTGAAACATACAGTCCGAGGACTATGGCTTATTTTAATATGGGAATAAGTGGCTTAAACTGAAGTAACAAATGGGTTTGGCTGTCCTGTGGAGAGTGCACAGGGAAACAATGATGTGAGTGAAATCTTTTCTGGGACCCTTGGCTGCTCCCACTTGAGAAGAGTGAAAAGCAAATGGTGCTGTATTGCCTGTTCCTTTCCTCGTTTAAAATCGTTGTGGAAGCTGATATGTGCTGCATGCTCACAAAACACGTAGGAGACTTGCACAAGGAGACTGACTCTATACCTCAGGTTTTTCAGAAGAGTGGTCAGACCCATCTACTTTGATACTGCTGTGCAGTTGTGTTAGTGTGCTTGCTCTGAGTTGTGTTAGTGTGCTTGCTCACTGTCTCAAGTTGTGCCAGGGTAGGTATAGGCTGGATATTAGGAAGAAGTTCTTCAAAGAGAGAGTGATTTCCCATTGGAATGGGCTGCCCAGGGAGGTGGTGGAGGCACCGTCCCTGGAGGTCTTCAAGAAAAGACTGGATGAGGCACTTAGTGCCATGGTCTAGTTGATTGGTTAGGGCTGGGTGATAGGTTGGACTGGATGATCTTGGAGGTCTCTTCCAACCTGGTTGATTCTATGATTCTAATGATTCTAACTATGGAACTGTAAGATGTTACCTCATTTTGTTTACAAATTCTTTTAAATGGCAAATCCTTCAATGTGTTTTATAATTAGGCTTAGCAAGATGAGCAGGATATGCTGTTCAGAGTGATTGTGAACATCAGTCAAAACCTACAGATTTATTAAAAATACCAACTTGAAGTTCTATTTTTTTCTACATTTATGAAATGTACAAATGCTTTAAATGCTTGCTATTGCCATGTCAAGTAATTCAGCATGCTGTGTTGTTTTTTTTAATAGAACACAATGTGAATGACACTTTCAATTTGTAGAGACACATTTTGAGGTCAGTACTTTAGTTCCAAAGTTGTTAGCTGAAGTTAGGTGACATAAAACTGGGAGAAGTTTCATACCTCTTCAACCAAGTGACTGATTTTTATCCATCTGCCTGTCGTGGAGGGCCTGTAGGCCCAAAAGGAGGCTCGTTTGTGCCTTGCCTTGCCTGGACATGTTTTTCTGCCAGGACACCTGGTTGTGTAAGCCCCCACGCACCCAGCTCGTGTCTCCCTGGGGTAAATCCATGTGATCCCCATATTTGGAAAAGTCCAGGCAAGAGCCTTCTGCCTATTATGGTAAGGTTTGGCTGACTGCCAACCTGAATGGTCATTCTAGTGGCCAAAGGGACCATTAATCTCGGCCCACATGCAATAAATAGGGGTGCACAGGTAGACAAGGTGCTCAGCTCAGACCCTCAGGCATAGACCCAGCATAGCTCAGCCGCTCAGAGCCCCACGCTTGGATGCCATTGCATATGTCCGATGCTCAGAGGCCCAGACCTCATGCTCTGACTCATTTGCAGCTCACCTGCCTGCGTACCTTTTTTGCAGAGCTCATTTAAGCCTGCACACACACACATATATATATATATATATATGAGGAGCCTATAGCCTCCCAAGCTAGCTGTGCACATCTGCACACTACCATGTTATCAGGACCAGATCCTGTATTGCCTTTACCTACAGCTCCAACCCATTACAGTGTGTGATGTTAACACAGAAATCACCAGGGTTTATTAAGGAAAAGTCATGTGCTTGTCTTGTATAGCTATGCACACTGTATTAGAAGTGACCAGATGTGATGGTTTGAGTGTTCCCCGCCCCCCGACACATTAGAAGTTACCCAGACTAGACTCAGTTGGCTCTGGGAGTATAAATGAAGCTATTTATTTACAGCTAGCACAATATACAAGCAGATATTTACAGTATATACAATTATATACAGAAATATACAAGGTAAGAGGTGATACAGAAGCACAACTCCCCTCCCAGAAACCTGAGTCCCCAGGAAGGACTCTCAACCACCCCTGCACCTTCCCCCTGCCCCTCTCAACCTTACCCCAGTCCTAAAGAAGAATAGAGGTTCAGCCAAGAGATTAAGAAGCAAAGGTGAGTGGAAGGTGAGGTTAGGGAGATGCAGCTCAATCAGAAGCCCAAAGCAGAGTGTGTGAGAAAAATGGGGAGAGTGTTATCTAATGTTTTCCTTTCTTCTTCAGCAAGACTCTGAGGGAAGTAGACATCACCACTGTTATCCTTTCACAGCCTATGATCTAGTTCTTATCACCAAAACATTCTACCCTGTTTCAAACTAGCACACCAGATCTTAGCTAGTATGTTTTGAGAGACCTGTTACCTTCAGTGAAAGAAGAGGAAATTAAGTTGTGCTGCCTTAGTTGCAGCTGGAGTATTGTGATGACTTCACTGACTTGCAGGTAATCGAACTTGGCCTTCATTTATTTAAACCAATATAGAAAATTCAGGAATTAGAAGTAATGACCAATTGAACTCCTCTTCTGTCTATGGCTTATTCTTAATTTGAAAACTAGATATCCCTGAGACAAGCCACAACAAGAACTCTAATTGTTCCATATAGGAAAACAGCAGGGAGTTCTGAATATCAGGAATCAATGATTATTCATCTTTATTCATAAAACACATGGGTTTGTATAATTGCTTTTTATAAAATATACACTTTGTTGACAAATATATTTGTGTACTAGATTTCAGTTGTATTTCAATTAATTATTCAATTACTGGTTAAGGTTAAATACTGCTTAGAGATTTCAGCCTGCTTCCCATTTTCACCTATTTTAATACATTTTTTTTTCTTACTGACAAGGGTGCTTTAAACTGATGCTGAATACTGGCTCTGAAAGGATAGATGTATTTACATACTGTTCCAGGATAAACTATTGCTATGCCTCAAATACTTTGTATTTTCCAAATGTTATTGTGAATGTTCCTCATCAACCACTAACATTTAAACCATGCATATGAAATACCTGAATTAGATTCTTAAAAAGTGCATTTTGAAGAATAGGACCCACCAATGTCTAAGACCTCTGTGATTCTTCCATGGAAGTCTTCTGTGCACCAAAGAATCATAGTTGTTTCTTAAATCAAGAGTGCAAATTCTCAGGCCTTTTCTTTCATCATGAATGTACATTCTTATGATAAAACCAGGAACTGAACCTAAAAATAGTTTCTAATATTCTGTAGATAATTTTAGATATCTTATGCAACATTGGAGAAACATCCTGCATCACTCAGTAGCTAAGTCATTCAGAAGCTACTGCTTCTGCTACTCTCTCTTCCTTTTAGGAGTGGTAGTTCATTTTATTATGAATTTATATTTTTTGAAGTGAAAATGTGGGGAGAAGATCTATTTATTACTGTGAAAAGTGGCCACTTTATGGAAGCTTATGAACAGTAAGTTCTGCTAAAATGTTATTTAACATTCTTCCCTATATTTCTTTTTTAAAAACATTGGAATCACTTTAAATGAAGTATTAGCTATCATGAAAGTGACTGATTGAAGTGCACTATGGCTGTAGAAAACCAGCTTACAGAGCTGGGTAACTGAATCAGAAAATCATTTCAGTTTGAAGGGATCTTTAGAGACTGTCCAATTCAACCTCCCACTTAAAACAGGGTTACCTTCAAAGTTGGATGAGGTTGCTCAGGGTTTTGTCCAGCTAAGATTAGAGAATCTCTGTGAATGGGGAGTCCACAGTCTCTTTGGATCACATATTCCAGCCCTTAACCAAATTGTTCCAGTTACTAGTCAAATCTGATATCATGGAGTCAAAAAATTAATTTGAGTTTTGCACGTGCTGGGTTAATAGTGTTAATAGTGTCAGCATTATGAGAGTTAAACTGTTACTTTTAAAAATGTTTAAATATTTGATTTCTTTTGGTTCTCACTAATAAATGATGCCACATTTGATAAACCTGCATCACTGTAGTGACTAATGCAGTGACTAATGGCAAGGCTCGTTCATAATTCCTTGTGACAGCTAAGGTTTTTGAGACCTTTTGCAAAGTCAGTGCTGTGCATTATATTTCAAAAACCTTAACAACTACTGTGATGCCATCTTGAGAGAAAATTCTTCTTGCAATAATTTGCATCAGTTAGCTGAAACGCTAATTTATCCCCCTCCAAAATATTAGCAACATGTTTTGGGGTTGATCATCCTACACTATCCTAGTTATTAAGATAAAATTGAAAACAGGTAGAAAAATTACAACTCCAAGCAAGCAAGGTGTTGCTTAACATTTGTTTTGATCAGATCATCAGAGATAGCTGCCATGTAAGTAGAATTTTAAATAATCTGTATTAGTTTAGTCAGCTGTTGAAATAAATTTTAGAGTTCACAACCAGATTTTATTGTAAGTGTATTAATAAAACATTTATTGGGATTTAATCAGCCTCCCTTTATGAGTTTCACTGAAACCTGTGTAGGTTTATGCAATACCAAGTGGTGGTGCTTAATACAAGTTCTTCAAATCACCTAGGTGAATTACTTTAGTACATGTATAATTGTGCATATAATGCAAGCTGGAAAAAAAGCTGTTTAGATTCAAGTGTAAGGTGACTGCAGCCATATCATGTAAACACACTGGAAAGAAATGGAGTGCTCCAGCGAGTGGCTTCAAAATGCATTCTGGTGTCAAACTGTTGGCAGTCTGAATCACAGTAGGCTTTTACTGTATATAGACTTTAATTTGGTTTTAGTGAACTGTTCACATGTGTTAACACATATTTCAGGGCCAGTTTTTAAAACGTGTGATGGACATTTTAAGAAAATAATAGCCTCAGAAGTGGCTAACTTCTGAGACTAATATTAATCATAATCTTAATAGAGCAACTACAAATCTGGATCCAAATTTAGAAGTTCTGTTGTGTTTACTTGGAAAAAAAAGTGCTATGATGAAAATTCTTAGACTGAGATTGTTGTCATTGAAATTCATGGTAGAAAACAAACCCTTCTCTGTTTCAGAAGAGAGAGGATTTGAATTGTGGAATACAAGAGAGACCCTAAACCAAGTTCTGTAGGTGAATGTGTGACAGAATCACAGAATTAATCAGGTTGGAAAAGACCTTCAAGATCATCAAGTCCAACCTATCACCCAACAACATCTAATCAAATAAACCATGTCACCAAGTGCCACATCCATTCTCTTTTTAAACACTTCCAGGGATAGTGACTCCATCATCTCCGTGGGCAACCCATTCCAATGGCCAAACACTCTTTCTGTGAAGCACTTCCTAAACCTCCCTGATGCAGCTTGAGACTCTGTCTCCTCATTCTGTCACTGGTTTCCTGGCAGAAGAGACCTCCCCCTCCCCTGCCCCCCACACCTAGCTACAACCTCCTTTCAGGTAGTTTTATAGAGCAGTAAGTTCTCCCCTGAACCTTCTCTTCTCTAGGTTAAACAACCCTGGCTCCCTCAGCCGCTTCTCATAGAGCATGTGTTCCATAGCCCTCACCATCCTTGTTGCCCTTAAGCTAAGGGCACAACTAAGGAATGCAGTATATAGTTTTCAGTAATTGTGTGCCCTTTGCAGTTTCAGATGGTATTGTTTACTGATGTACTCACATAATTTCCTGTCCTAAACAGATTTATTTCTGCCTTAGAATGTCCAGAAGTTGTTGCTTTCTGTACTAATGATGGATTAATTTAATTTCAGTGTTTGTATCTTGCCCATCCCTTTACCAGCTGTATGTTAGGAAACCATTATGTGAGGACATTTCTAAATCAAATTTATGTGAATAAATGTACTGCAGCCCTAGTTGCTGTCTGCATTGTGAAAATTACATGTTTGTTGTCTTTTTAATATGGCTCCTACTTCTTGTGCCCAGAATGAACATTTACCAAATTAATTCAATTCCTGTGTTTATCAAAGTGTAATTTATCTTGCATAAGCAGGAAAAAATATGTCCATAATATTGTTTTATTTTAATTTCAACCACTGTATCTAGTATCACTCAGTACTAAAAGAAACTGTATAGATTTGTAGTTACTAGAGGATTGGATGATGCTTCAACGTAGGACATGATTTTAAAGAGCAGTTGCCTTTATCTCTTCACAGCATGTCAGCTACAACATTTTTAATCTGTCAGAATTGTTGGAAGTACAGTGTAATGTACTTGTGGCTTGTTGGTCTTTAGTTCCTCATTTTCCAGCACCTTACTGTGAATGTATCTCCATTTGTGACCAAACACTTGATGTGCTCCCATCTTCTATTTTCGAGACTCTTATGTGTTAAGGAGAGATGTGAAGAAATCAGTAAATATTTTTCTGTGACATTTTCTTAACCTTATTTGATTCTTTTTCTTCTGGATGATGCACTATTATCACATTCCACTTGACCTGACAGGGAGGGAGTGACTCACTGATTCCCTTGAGTGGAATAAAGTGCATGCAACACCAAAGGTCCTCTAGTTTACACTCTTTTTTTTTTTTTTTCACATAAAAGCTTCTCAGTACTTCATAAAATAATATATTTATGGTTCAACAAGATGTGGTTTGCCTTTCCTCTCACCAGAGAGTGCAAGAGAAATAGAGGCAGAGAAAGAGAGAGAGGTATCACTAATTCAAGTTCCAGTGTTGATCCTGTCGACAGGGGTCTTCAGTCTATGGGACTGCTTGTCTTTAAGCCCTGTCTGGTGCTCTTTGCCTAGTAGACCTGATGATTGTTTTCAAGGCTTTCTGCTTCTAAAACTACTTTAAACAATCCTAACCCTCTTTATTTTTAATTTACTAGTATATCTTTAATCATTTTTTTAAAAATAACTTGCGTCTTATATGTTGACTGATATGCTATAAAAATTCTCATTATTTTTTCCTTTTTCTAAAGAAGAATTAACTTGAATAGTAGTTGAGGTTGCACCATTGCCTTTTTCCCATTACTTCTTTTATGTTTATCCAGTAGTAAACAGGCCTTTGTGATCCTTAGTGTTTGCTTCAGTGCTGTTAAGGGGTAGCAAGTAATTCTTAATACCTTCTCTCTTAAATAGGTTCCTTAGTTTTCCAAACTATTCTTTTCAGACATGTTCCCATAATAGACTGAGACCTTTTTATCCCCAAGGATGTTGAGATTAATGTTGCACTGTTGCTCATCTGTTTCATAATTACTACTTGAACTAGCTACTCTGTATTACTTAGGACTTAACAGAGAATAATCTCTCATCTTGTGTGCTCTGGAATTAGCTGCGCAAGAGCATTTGTTTAAGAAATCACTTCTTTAAGCCTTGTTCCATTTAGCAGAACATGAGATACATTGTAAATATATTTACAATATGAAAGGAAGAATGTCTTCTCATAAGTATGCATTGTGAGACATTAAAATGCCACTTGATTTTGCTTAGAGAAATGATGTACTGGTGTCACTGTGTGTTAATGGAATGTTATTTGCAGCCTTGTATCTGACATTTTCAGACAGATATAAACCCCATAATTGGCAGCTGAGACAAAACAGCTAAACACCATATTTCTCTTGTGAAACACCTTGCTGGAAGTATATAAAATGTCATATTTGTCTAAAAAACCGTTTCTTTACCTCTACAGCTCTAGTAAGACCCATTCGTGCCCCTGCGAGAGCCGCTTGGGCGCGGGAGCCGTTCCTGTCTGCTCAGATCAGCACCGCGGACAGCGCCAAGGTCGCCGTCTGAAGCCGGCCGCGGCGTGGGAACAGAGAGGGGGCGGAGATGGGCTGCAGTCCTAGTCCCCGGCTACATCAGTGTGATACAACGCTGATGGAGGATATCATAGGGTCCTGGTGGCTCCTGAAGCCATGACCGCCCGGTAACAGTGACACTGGCTGGAGACGTCCAGGCTGGTAGAGGCCAAAGGAATTATGTGTGCCAGAGCTGAATGGAAAAGCTAAACAGCTCAAGGGTAAAGGGAGAGGTTGTGATACTACATTGCTTCCTATTCCTGCCAAACATAGATGCTGATTCTGTAAACTTTCACTTGCATCCCTTGTGTATAGGCATACTTTCAGCCAACTACAACAATGAATAATTTTCCTATTGGAACTTTCTCTCAGGCATTTCCTCGGCTTAGAGAGAGCAGTCAACTCCAGAATAATCATAAGAAAATACTGTCTGCTGGTGTGGTGTGTGACATGCAGGTGTTCCCATCCTCCCGGTATTGCATATATATAGCTTTTCTGACTACAATGTTGTTTTCTCCTGATCATTGAAGGAAATACAATCTGCAGCTTCCAGCTAGAGCAAATGGCATTACATGTAAAAAATTCTTCCCAATTGCTGTTTTCTCCTTCCAGTTCTACTAATGGTGGGTTTTGAACATGTAGTCTTTTGTTCTAATTTCTGAATTGTGAAAAAGATCTCACAAGATTAGAATTTTACCTCCATTGAAGTTAATACCATGCATTAGTACTGATCTCAGGAGGCTCAGAATTTCACTTTGAGTAATAACAAAATGAAAGTGCATATACAGTAGAAGAAATTAGAGACACTATAATTATGTATTTTTGTACATTTCTGTTTAAATATGAAATAAATGTGAAGAAAATAATATATTAACATATATCACAAAAAAATACTCCCACTTCCAAATGAATTTTTATAACCAAAGTATGAAACACATCAAATACCTATGTCTGATGATGATGTAACTAACATTTTAAAGTTTGAAACAAGTAATGACATACATGCAGTAATTTTTAAACCTACTTTCTCATAAGCTTCAGTTTATGAAGGGAACAATCTTGCAGTTGTAATCTTAGTTTTAGCATCAATATATTTGTAAGTTATGGAACTGCATAAACTCTTACTAGCTGTTTGATTAAATGTATATCAACATTCAAAACATTCTGTGGAATTCAAGGGGAAACAATGCAGAAATGCAGGTTCTGGGGAGTTTTGCTTTTCTGAAAGAAGCCAGTGTTATTTCTTTTCCACATTATTTCCAGAATGAGACTAAACATCATTGTTACAGACTTTCCCTGTAGCCAGAAAAGAGGTTAATCAAAAAGAGCTGAGATAACAACATAGAACAGCCATGCAGAGTTACCATCAGAAAGAATAATACATTTCATACCTCTAAGATGAGCTAGGTGGGAATTTTCCAGCTTGTTTCCCTGGCTTGTCCCACATCTTGGGTACTCCTGAGAAACTGCAGCTACTCAAGTTTCAGAGTGCTCTGGCTGTTTTGAAAGCAAATAGTAGGGGAAAAGACTGCTTATATCTGTTGTGGAAATAACATTTGCTTTATTTGTCGTTGAATATATACAACAATTTGTCCTGGCTAAGGCTAAAAACCCTCTTCTTTCATTAAAGAAATTCTTTTTTTGTAGAAGGGGAAGTTTCCTTGGCTGTATATTTGCGTCAAGTTTCAGGCTGCATGAATCTCTCTGCAGAGATCTGTTTTGTGTCTTGTGTTGTTTTAAATAAACACACGGGATTGAAAGCTGCATCTTATCCTGGTGTGCTGTCAAAGCTTGAAAAGAATACTGTGTCTGTGTTCTAAACTGTGAAAATACGGTAATATGAAGCTAACTGATTAGAATGCTTAAATGCACGTTTTTACAAAAGAATTACTCTTCCAGTACAGCAAAAGGAATAACATTAATTTACTCAAGAAGACTTAAGAGGAAAATCTCCCACTAATTAAAACCTAAGTAGAGGAGCACGAAAAAACTCTCCAACATAACTAGTTAGTTTTGTGGGAAAAGCATCAGTATGACTAATCATAGAATCATAGAATCAACCAGGTTGGAAGAGACCTCCATGATCATCCAGTCCAACCTAGCACCCAGCCCTATCCACTCAACCAGACCATGGCACTAAGTGCCTCATCCAGTCTTTTCTTGAAGACCCCCAGGGACGGTGCCTCCGCCACCTCCCTGGGCAGCCCATTCCAATGGGAAATCACTCTCTCTGTGAAGAACTTCTTCCTAACATCCAGCCTATACCTACCCTGGCACAACTTGAGACTGTGTCCCCTTGTTCTATTGCTGGTTACCTGGGAGAAGAGGCCAACCCCACCTGGCTACAATGCCCTTTCAGGTAGTTGTAGACAGTAATAAGATCACCCCTGAGCCTCCTCTTCTCCAAGCTAAACAGGCCCAGCTCCCTCAACCTCTCCTCATAGGATTTGTGCTCCAGGCCCCTCACCAGCTTCGTTGCCCTTCTCTGGACATGTTCCAGCACCTCAACATCCTTCTTGAATTGAGGGGCCCAGAACTGGACACAGTACTCAAGGTGTGGTCTGACCAGAAGAGAAATATAAATAAAGGGAGATTTTAAAATGTAACAAAATTCATACACTTGAAAAGCCAAATCTGAGCTGGAAATAAATGCAAAGGTACTGGTTTTATTTTGATTTGTAAACCTAGGTTAGATATCCAGAAGCTTTTAGAAAAGTATTGAAGTTTACAGTGTGAAACTGTTTGCACAGTCACGTAATCTGGGAAGGACTATGTTCTCCCTGAGCAAGATTTTGGACCTGGAGGCAGGCTTTTTTTTCACTGCTGGCTTAAGCACTATAGAGATGTCACTTTCTCACCTGTAGGACCAGAAAATGGTGATTTTCCCATGCAAAAAACACTTCTTCACTTTCTCACCTGTAGGACCAGAAAATGGTGATTTTCCCATGCAAAAAACACTTCTAAAGCTAAGGATGAAAAGTTGTGTCATGGAGAAAATACAGCACAGGTGTGGAAATTCCTTTCGTGTGGTGTATAAGGCAGGCAGCAGGGTTAAATACTAGCAATTAAAAATTACAGTTGACATCATCTGGGATGAAATGGCGCTGCCCACAGAGAGCAGCGTTTAAACACAGGGCTGAGGGCTTCATTCAGCCCCAGCGGCTGCTGAGGACTAGGTGGCAGTGGGTCGACAGAAAGGCAAGGAAGGGATATATTAATCAAAAGGCTAGTAAAAAAAACCCTAAATCTGGGGAACGGGGAGATGCCACAGCCTCGCTTCAACAGAGGGAGGAAAAAAAACCCAAACAACAACCGCCAGGAAAAAAGCGCGCAATGTAACTACAAAGCCTCCCGAACCCTAAGAAGGTGCGATGGTGACTCTCGTCACCTCCTGCTCGCGACTTCTCGGCCACCGGCCTCCCTTCCCTCCGCACCGCCACCTCCGCACGCCGACGCCTCGGCGCGCACCTCCCGCCGCTGAGCGTCCGCGCCGTCCCGCCCAACCGCCTGACGGCCCTGCCTTCCGCGCAGGCGCAGGCTGGGGCGCCGGTGGGGGGGTGGGGGGTGTCGGAGCGGCGCGGCGCAGCGCTCTCGCTCCGCGTCCCGGGTGGTGTCTCAGTGCAGCCATGTCTGGCGGCGCGAGGCGGCGGGGCGGGCATGGTCGGCGGCGCCCTCTGTGAGGCGGCGGCGGCGGACGCGCGGCGGCGGCGGGCATTCATGTCGGCGGGCAGGGATTAGCGCGGCGGACACCCAGCCGAGCGGAGGGGGCGGCCGACCTGTCGCCCCATTCCCGCGGGGTCTCTGGCGGGAGAGAGCCGTACCCACCTGGCGGGGGCGAAGGGATATGGCTGACCGAAGCGCGCCGAGCTGCCACCTGCGGCTAGAGTGGGTCTACGGTTACCGGGGTCACCAGTGCCGCAACAACCTCTACTACACGGCGGCCAAAGAGATCGTCTACTTTGTGGCGGGGGTCGGCGTTGTCTACAGCCCTCGTGAGCACCGGCAGAAATTCTACCTTGGGCACCAGGACGACATCATCAGGTACCACCAAAGCCGCGGGCACTTGGACTGCATCCCGCAGCGGGCCCGGGCCGCATCTGTGAGCCCTGGCCCCGCGTCTCGGCCCAACCCCGGCCCGATCCTCCCTGTCCCTCCGGGGCGATGCGCGAGTACCATTGCTTCCTCCGCCACCGCCGGCTCTTGCCCCTGGTGCCGTCCCGGGCTGTGCCGGCAATCCAGCTCCCGCGTCCAGTTAGCACTGTGGGGATCCGTGGCGCGAATCGAGGTACATCAAGGGCAGTCAGCGCATTCTCACCGGCTCTGCGTCGCCGCCGGGGCTTTGCCATGGGTAGAATCAGGCTGGAAACGGCTTTCGGCTGTCGTGTTTAACGGGCCACAGCTTGTCCCCCCGGCCACCGTGAGCGGTGCCGAAACTTGCACAGGTGGCTATAGTGAGCCCGGATGCTCTGCCCTACCCTGCAGCCTGAGGGTCTCTACTTGGACCTCGGTCACCCCTGAATGTCAAAGGGCTGGCGGGAGGAGAAGTAATCTTGTGTGCCCTGAAGTACTTGGGCTGCGGAGGAGGTTAATCTGCGGCAGGTAGACCTTTAGCTCACATTTAAAAGGCGACGATTACATGGGTAATTATTGGCCTGCCTGTAACTCAGGCAACTTTTAGCGTAAAGACCAGCCTGTCTTGCAAAATTGAGACTTCTCCTGTAGCTCAGTAGTTAAGCCGGCAGTGAGTTTTAAGATACTGAAGTTCATGAAAAAATAGTTACAAACCGATGTTGCAGAAGATGTGTGCTGGTGTTACTTCTTAATATTCTTTGCTCCAAGGATGCTTTTATAAGCCTAGTGGCGTGGTATCAGAGAGAATTTGAGGAGTGTGAAGGGCAGATGTGTGTCTGAGTCATCAATCCTTTCCTTTCCAGTAGGTGTCATTGCGGATGAATTTTAAAATCTGATTTCCTTTGCTCTTCCTGTTGGGTCAAGAGCTAGTAGGAGACAATTCTGTAGGTAATGTGCAGCACAGAATTTGTTTTTTATTATGCTTAGTGCTCCAAGGCATGCCTTCTGTATGTGTTACTCTCACAAGTAACAAGTATTGCCTTTGGAGAGCAGAACAGGTGTGATGCCTTTCGTTTAGGCTTTTAGACACACTGAAAAACTTGGTTATAATGGCCACTTTTTTTTCTTAAGCAATCTTTTTTTTTGGAAGAAATTTAAATACCAATGAAATTTGAAATATGACTGTTAATGTCCCTTAGGATGTCATGTCTGTAGTATATCTCTTGGTGCTAAAAATGTGAAGGAAAGAATAGGCAGATAATGTACCATTATAGACTGTTGTGCTATAGATGTTGAATCAAAAGTTTGGACCACTGTTATTCACGTTGTTTAATGCTTCAACATTCTCCTTGTAATCCAGGGAGGTGTTTCTTCAGGACAGCTATCAGTCTGTGTCCTTAGGTCTTGCAGAAAGTCCAGATCTGCAACTTCCCATGGTCCTTCCAAATGTTGGCTTATTACTTGCTCAGATCTGATTGTCCAAGGTTGGCATAGTGAATTTTACATGCTTAATACCATGTATTCATGAGTGCTTCTAAATGACATTGTTTCAGTATGACTTATATAGTAGGGCTATACTGTAAGAATTGCATATTTGGAGATACAACTGGGGAAGTTGTTTGTGTTTTCCTGTGGTGGCATTATTTTGCTCACTGTCTATCAGTTTTGGTACAACGTGGCCAAAACATTGTGTGACATATGCCCAAAATGTCACAGAACTCATTATTCAGAATATATTAAAATGAAAAAAAAATCTGTCAAAAGACAGTAGACCAGAGAGAAAGAATATGACTTGATCCGATTTGTATAGGTATGTACTTTTTTTTGCATGGTACTTTATCCTGGTGTACTAGAGATTCTCCTGCTTTGAGTTGCACTGTGTTGAGAGAATAATTCAAAGTATGTTAAAGCATTACAATTCTATGTAGTTAGAATTTTGCATGCTTCTTAAATGTAAAAGCTATCAGAAAAATATTAGTATGCTTATAGAAGAATGCTCCATTTAAAACCAGGATGGCTATTTCTAATAATAAGATTAGTGATCAGTGTTTCACTTGCTGCTTTTTCTGAAAGCAGTGTGGTACCATTTAACTGTTGTCATGCTGTACTTTTTCTGATTAAACTTGGGTACCTAGACATATTGGTTCTCAATATTTAAAGCAGTCGTAGTAGGAAGGTTAAGTAGCAAAAAATTGAATTTTTAAAATACAAGAAAGAGAGCAAACCCAGAATTATGTAATACAGAATCTGAAGATAACAAACTTAACTGTTGTGTTGCAAACCTCCCAATATTTGTGTTTTAATAGGCTCAGCAAGTACTGTCCAAATGCTGAGTCATTTGTGATGTTTTTGTGAAAGCAATGGGTGCATATTTTTACTAGTATGGGATCTTACTTGTGACAGCAGATCTGGTGTTTGAAAATCTGATATATTTAAAGAATCAAGCTTCCATGAGCACAGCTCCATAGCTACAAAGACTAAGTAGAATATGTTGAATGTTACATGGCGATATTATTATTACTCTTCATCATAAAAACTTTTGTATCATTATCATACTTTGGATGAGATTCTATTTTAAGCATCAGTCAGAAAGAGAGGAATTGCAATTCTTAAGTCATGGATCAGTTCACAGAATCACAGTATGTTCAAGGTTGGAAGGGACCTCCAGAGATTGAGTCCAATCACCCTACCAAAACAGGATCACCTATAGAAGGTTGCACAGGAATGCATACTGGTGGGTTTTGAAAGTGTCCAGGAAAGAACACTCCACAACCTCTCTGGGCAGCCTGTTCCAGTGCTCTGTCACCCTCACTGTAAAGAAATCTCTCCTTGTGTAGAGGTGGAACCTCCTATGTTCTTGCTTGGACCGATTGTTCCTTGTCCTGTCACTGGGCACCGCTGAAAAGTGACTGGCACCTTCATCTTGACTCTTACCCCTCAGTTATTTATAAACATTGATAAGATCTCCTCTCAGCCTTCTCAAGACTAACCAGCCCCAGTTCTCTCAGTCTTCCTTCATAGGAAAGATGACTTCAAATCCTGCAATCATTCTTGTAGCTCTCTGTGGACTATCTCCAGCAGATCCCTGTCCTCATGATTCTTTAATACTGAAAAGAAAATTAGTGAACAGATAGATGATATTTTCGTTTGGAAAACTGTTTTCCACCACTAACAATTAGTATGGCTTTTGCTGTGATGTTTTAGCTCCTTTAATTAAACATAGATATACAAAACCTATTGTAAGATTTTTCTTTATATGATATTTTAGCATAATTTATTTATAATAAAAATGTCTAATCTCAATTTTAATTAATGGCTACATGCTCTCCACCCCCAAGCCCTGGTTAACTGTGTACTAAAAATATAAAAAACTTTTTCTCAGTGTTTTGGCCTTCATTTCCATTGATTGCTCTTTTGGAATAGACAAGGGGATAGTTAAGATCACATAGGCCCTTTTTTATTAGTCTGAGTTTTGAATTGAACAGTCTAATTCTTGTATCTTCAGTTTGTCTCTAAAAAGACTTCTCTTGCTTTCTGATAAGCTTTTAGTTTTCATCTTTTGGATTTTTTTATCTTTTCTGAGAACATCCACCCAGAAATCGACCCAGTGGCCTGAAGGATAGAGGATATCATCTTTTCCATCTTGTTTATCTTCCATTTCTTAAGCATCTACATTTTTATTGTTGTGGTCCCATGTGTGTGTGGACACTTGTGGAACATGTCACTTGGATGCAGAAGTGCTTTGAAAATCGGCATTTTTTGGGGAGTGCTGATTTCCTTGTGTTTTTAGGAGTAAAGAGGGAGGAAATTTTTGTATCTGAAAACTGAAGTGACTTGCTTTGGTTATGCCAGCAGCATAACTTGGACATCTGCTGTTCTTGCAGAAGTTAAGATCCCCTGTCCAGCCTAGGCTGCATGTAGAAGATTCTCATGGTTCATTCAAAATGGGTGTTATTCCTACAAAGTTACTTATTTAAACATCTGTTCTGTAGGATTTCATAAATCATCTGACTAGCTTGTGAAGTGTAGATTGGTTTGCTTTATGGTAGAGAAGGAAACAATGTCTTAGCATGTTCAGATTATGTGTTTTCTCTGTTCTCTCTTCATAATTTTAGTGGTTTATAGGGCATGGGTTATTTAATATAGGCTGTCCTCTGAGAGACCTTAGGGGGATCCTAGTTAATCCTGATCTGTATAAAGATTCAGAGGATGCCCCCTCAGAGTATTATTTTACCATACTGGAAACAGATGCTCATGTTGAGTCTTATTTGTCTGGACTTGTTAAAGCATCTTTATGTACTGTATCTTATGGAAGGTGGGAAAATTTGAAAGCCTGAATTCATCAACCTTTTGAAATATCTGCTGGCAAAAGTGTTTGGTGTTACCAGGACTATTTTCTATGCTGACATGCACCAAAGACACTTTTAGAGTAGTTGTTCCTTTTAATGTTAGCCCTGTGTCTTTTTTTTGTGTGTGTATGTGTAAACTTCACTTTTCGCTTGGCATTGGTGATGCTATTGAAAAACAACAGCAAGCCCAGTTCTTCTTTTTGAGTTCTTTAGTAGACTTGGCAAAAATACACATTTTACGTTCCGTGGCATCTGTTCTTCGGCTCAGCTGTAGCACTCATTCACAAGTCTATCCTTGTGCACCATTATCTTTATGCTAGTACAAAGCTGCTACACAACCATGCAGGTCAGAGAAAGAACAACTACGTTTCTCTGTCAAAGGGAGACAAATTCAGAAGAGTTGTTATTGCTCTCCTGCTTTTAAAATACCTGTCATGTGAATTAGCTGGAGAATAATAGCCCTGTTGAGTATACTTCCTACAACAGTGTCTTCAGTAAACTGTGACTGCTTGAGTAAGATGACTGTAATACATTTAGGTTTTGTTGCTAAAGGTAGTGGCTGGCACATCTTGTGCTCAAAAGCACATGTGAATTTCTGCTGATAATACCATGTTTAGCTTTACTGTAGGGAAAACAGGCTGTGTCTAGTAAGTTAATTTGTCAAAAATTTTAGTATTTTTCCTTAACTTGGTCTAAGTTAGGGGAAAGAAATTATGCTTTATTTACCCTAAGGCTCATGCATAGTTCTGGTTTTAGGGGAGATGTAACTTAAATAGTTTCCAAAAAGCATTAAAATTCTTACTATTAAGACTTTTAATACAGAAACTAACAGATCCCCTGCTACAAAGACACAGAAGAAGAAAATTACTCAGTTTGGTTAAAAACACCTGGTTCTTTCCCCTTTCCTCCCCCTCTGTATCCAAGATTGTAGAGAGGTACATAACTTGCTTACAAAAAGTAGAGGTGTATGTGAGACAGGTAGAAAGAATGACAAAGCATTTCTCTGTATTCTGAAAGAGATAAGATTTGGCTGTTTTCAGCAAAATAGTTTACTTGTCTAAACCACAGCTTTTGTTAAGTCAGTTTTTCTTATTTGTTCCTCCAAATTCAGTAGGAATCACCTTGGACTTTTTTTTCACAAGGAACAAAAAGAAGCAACCAAAGCTCTGGTCACTCTATAATCTGTGATCTTTTGGGACACTTCGAGACTGTCATCTTTCTGTATTTTAGAATGTGACTCAATCTATCGAGATTGTCCTGCCTGAAATTCTGTGATCTTGCTCCTTTATTTCAGGGTGAAATAAAACATTTATTTCTAGTGTCAACATTTCTGAGGCTCTAAAATCATGTCTGAAGCACTAAAACCACATCTGCTCCCTGGTGTTAGTGCTGTCCACTGACTCTGAAGATTTTTTTCTGCCTGTTTATGCACCCTCATCATGTATCTAACTCAGCATCTAAGACACTGTTGGACTCTTATCAATTGCTTTCCAAGACTGGTACTAGGTAATGTTTTCCAGGAGGCAGGTCTGGGCTTCCTCTGTGTGTCTGTTAGCTATGGTTTGCAAACAGAAATTCTAGCAGTGCAGTGATTAGTCAAAATCCTAGTTTTGAATGACAACTCGTCTTTTCCTCATCCTCTCTTTTGTTAACTATGCGGTGTTATGACTTCTGGTGACCTGCTGTTGGACTTTCTTTGTAAACTGGCTGTGTATTTCTGCCTCATTGTATCATTCTGCGTCTCTTTGTGCCCCCTTTTCCTTAGGTTCATGGAATGTAAACCTAATGAAAGAGGAGAATATGTTTCCTCTGAAAAAGAAAAGGTTTCACAACAATGTAGAGGGAAGCTATGTTATTTCCATCTTTTCTATTCCTCCAGTGCTCTAACACCCTAAGATCCATCCTAGTTCTCAAAAACCTCAACAGATCAGAAACTGAAGGTTAAGATGCCTGCTGCCAGGTTTATTGTCTTGCTTCTGTCTGGCATAAGTGGTGTATTTCTGTGGCCTAATTCATGATGACAGTCAAGCATAAATGTTAAACAATAGATATTATGTATAGCTACAAAATTTTATCAGATAGAGTTCTGTCCTTTGGTTTGTCAGCAGATCGGAGAATTTTCTCCAGGAATTTCATGATTAGTTCTGTATTTTGAATTCCAGGGAATGTAACCAAATTAATATTACAGTTACCACATGAGGAAAAATGTCTTAATTATCCATTACATGTGCATAATTTTCCATCTCTTGAATTAGTAATTAGAAGTAAAAAGAATCTCCAGGATGTTCTGGTGAGGAATTCTTTGCATGCCCTTGAATTTTATGCATTCCAGATCTTTCTTTCTAGAAGAGAATTCTTGTATTGTTTGTTTATTTCCACAAATATAAGCTCCCAAATTATTTCAACAATCATAGATTTTGAATAAAGACAGTCGTTGTCCCTTGAATTACCTAATAACTTTACCAGAGGAAATCATAAGTAGAATCTTGAAGTGTGAAACATGTCATAAGTGGAAACACCTCAAAATGTTGCCTGTATAATACTTAGGAAACCTACGAAGGCCATACATTATGGAGTATTGACGATAGTCCTGGGAAACTGGTCTTTGTTCTTAAGTCCCAAAGAAAGTATTTTCTAGGAATCCTTTCCCATCTACTCAGTGCTGGTGAGGCCACACCTTGAGTACTCTATCCAGTTCTGGGCTTCCCAGGACAAGAGTGATACGGTGCTGCTAGAGAGAGTCCAGTGATGGGCCAGGAAGAGGATGAAGGAACAGGCCATCTCTCCTGAGGAACAGCTAAGAAACTTAGAGCCGTTTATCCTAGAATAGAGGAGACTCAAAAGGGATTGTGTCAATGTATATAATGTATCCCTGAAAAGAAAGCATGAAGAAGATGGAGCTGGGATGTCCAGTGACACATCAGGTAACTTTCTAACCAAAAATCAAAATTAGACCTCAGTCTGAACAGTGGTGCTTTCATAATTGGAAGTTCAGTTCTGGAGCTTCAGGATTTTGATTACAAACATCCATTTTTTATCTTCTTCACACATGCAAATTAAAAATGATTTCATGTAAGTCTGAAGAAACTATTTTTGAAATTATTTTGCCTGGAGGAAAATGAGACACTGAGAATAGATTGTGGTTTGTTTTTTTATGTGTAGTGTAATGTTTTCTCTGAAACCTAGCAGCTTTAATAGTCATACAGCAGCAGACTTTGGAGTATTTGCGGGTGCATTCCTGTTCAGATGTGACAACTGGGGTTTGTTCTCTGTACACCTTTGACAGGAGTACTACATTGTGCTTCAAAGAATGAGAGCAATGTAATGCTGAACTTGTGTAATAGGTACCATTCTAAGAGCTATATTACAGCAACTCAACTCATTTGAGTAGAAGTACATTAACTTAATGAATTAATTTTTGTGGATAAGGCATTTTCCTGTTCTGGATACAGTGTTTTGAGGGACTGATTGTGGTTTTCCCCTGAAAATTGAGATAAGCAACTTAAAAACGAGGTCTTCTCTTTAGCTTATTCTTAGACTTAGGTGGTGTCATGTTTGTTTTGTTTATAGTAATGATAAATCCATCTACTCTCAGTTATCTCCGGATGATCTTTAAGGGCATAATCAGTTTATTTCCCTTCACTAAAGAACTCATAATTTAGGTCTCATTAAGTCATGTTGTAATTAAACTAATGAGTCCTCTTATGAGCCTTAAGTGCAAGTATCTTTTCACTATCAGCCAAAATGGCATTTCTTAGAGAAGAAGTAATTGCTAGGACAAGAAATGCGAGAATTATTCTGTTGACTGCTTCATTTATGCCATGGTTCACAAGGACAAAGTCCCAGTTAAGCTCTGTCCAGCTCTTCATGTTAAGTGATCTCTATTTGTCAAATGTGTGGAAATCTGGAGAGATTTGTGTTCATACCTTAAACAGATCAGAGAGAGATTTAGTAACACAGAATAAAATGTGTCCTGGATTCAGTTTTGTAATGGGACTAGAGTGTCCCTGTTGTTTAATATGCTTGCATACCATTGAAAACTTCATTTTTCCTAATTAAAACCATGTGAGTAGAAATACCAAAAATAACCAACCGGAACTGAACATCTAAAGCATACTAGAAGTTGATTAAAGTAGATTGACACAGCAAGGAGCTACAGGCTTACAAGATTGCCTTCATACAGTATTCTTTACATAGCCAGCAGTCACATCGCCTTGTGATCTGATTCTGTAAGCACTCAAGAGGCACGTTTGGATCACGCCAATACTTAAATGAGAAAACATCTTGGTGCTGTATAAAATGCTTTTCTTGATTTGATAGTTGGCTCTTTTTCTAAGAACTAATGCAACAAGGTGAGACTCTAGGGCAATGTCAGAGAAGAGCAAGAAATATAATCCAGGGCTTAATAATGTTTGATAATTTTACTGCAATAACACAAGTATTGTAGGTTTTTTTTTCAAAGCATGCATTGCTTAAAAGAAAACCTGAAATTGTTCTAAAACTTTCCTCAAAAAGCAAAAATGTGAAAAAGTTACTTCTAATTGTATGTCATCTACAATTTTTGAGTGTTGAAGTTTAAGCTTATGACATAAAGCTTTAGGAATTTGGAGAACTGAGTTTTCTACATTTTATAATATCTTCAGGGTGTTTTTATTACTTCAAAATGTAGTTTATCTATTTTTTTTCGAAATATTATATACCTTACAGAGTTATGTTTTTGATTTAGGGCAACACTTTGGTCTAGCATCAAGAACTTCAAAAGAAAAGTAATTTATTACTTGTAGAAGTGGCAAATGTGGCTAATCTGGACTGATAGGGAAAACAACCCTTAGATTTCTTAAGATATGCTTAGAATTGTAATGCTGTCACAGTATTATCAAGGAAATTGATTTGTTCACAGTGTATTTATTTGCCTGGGAATAATCAGTTTTGGTACTTTCACATGGTAAACAAAGTTACTGAGCACTTGAAAAGAAAAATGAAGTTGTATTCCTTGAACTTATGTGGCAGAATGTGAAAGTTTCTCATGCCATCTTATTAATTGAGTGGAATATTTAACCTAGATGCTATTTCATGTTCTCTTCCAGATACATTTAATCAGGATTTTCTGCACACCAAAATGCTGAGATGAATGCTGTCTGGTGTAGTATGAATTCCCTTACTTTAACTCCCATCATAACAGTGATGTCCAGCTTCTTATTACTTAAATATTCATGGGGTCAACATTGACAAGTCTATTTGGGAGCTCACTTTTTTGGAGGCACCTTGGTGTTGTTTGTCTGTGGATTAGCATTGTTCTGCATCAGAATGGTGTTCCTATGCTGACAAATATTGGATTCAGTAATAACTCCTCTGGAGCCATGAATTGAAATGCTTCTTTTCCTTCAGAAAAAAATCCAGTTTGTTCATAGGAATTTGTTTACTTTAGACCATCCAAACCAATAGGTATGTAGAAATAAAAGAATCTTAAACATATACTTTAAGTTAGTTCTAAGAGATTTCTTCGAAGTTGATTCACCTAACAAGCTTCTGGGATGCACATCCAGTGTCAGAAGCAGGACCCTGTCTCCAGAAAATCCTCACTTACACATCCTTTTACAACAACCTGTGCCTAATCAGTGGGTAGTGGGTAGGATTTGTGGCAGCACAGAAGGATGCCTAGTAGATTGTTCATATCTGAACATTCCTTTTCACAAGGATTGCTGTGATGGAGTGAATATTTCTCAAGGGTTTGAATTCAAGAGTCAAGAGATATCTGTCCAAAGAGTTAGTGCCATAACCTTGGAGGGAATGTCATTTTTGAATGGAGTGGTCAGTTTTATAGGTACAGATCCTGCTTATGGTTTAGCAGGATCTATGACAGATGACATGCCTTTTATGTTGTTTTGAGAATAGGCTGTGTTACTTTTTAAACTTCAGCTTCATATGAGGTATATTGATTAGGTATTTGACATAAATTGTATATATATAAAATGCTTGGTTCAGTTGAAGAACTCAACTGAACTTGAGGCAAAGCACTCGGCATAATATTGAAGTGTCCAAGTTGAAAATCATGTTTGTAAGCTGCTGGCGTAGTTACAGTAAGTCATTGTTCTCACCTCCAACTCAAACTTCTCACTCTTACTTATGTATTGTGTTTTTTTTTTTCTTTACAAGAATTGGAGAGTGGAATTTGTAGTTATGACATGGGTTTATAACAAGGTTCTAAAACATTAGAAGGAAAACTTCTACTGCTTTACATCTTTGTGGTACTTTTCTTGTGGCTGAATCTAGTTGGATGTAATGTTAAAAAAAAAGTCACTGTACTGAATTGTCTGAATTATAGGGTAATTTAATAATACAGCTCCTGAATATATCAGGCTGTAATATAGGTGCATGCAAACTTCATACATACATACAGTTGGGGTGAAAAAGCCGAAACATACATAAAGATAGAGGTAACTTAAAAACATTTATGCATTTTAGTCATTTGAGCTGAGTGGTGGTGAGTTGTCTCCATTTTATGAAGACAGCATGCACTCAGAATGAGTTGTTTAATCCTATGTTTTGGTTAGCTGACAACTGTACAAACCTTCTCCTGATTTTTAGAACTGTGTTAATCCTTGTTCCCTGCTTATAATGCCTCTACAAGAGCAAGCAAGGTGAATGATACTTTACCTTAGATCAAGACAAGGCATCCTGCAGTAGTTGTCATTGTGTGACATTTTAAGCTAAAGTAGTCTTCCAGATAGCTTAGGGAAATAACAGGGAAATTTGAAGTACTGGTAAATGTTTGATTTGGATTTTTTTAAATGGAAGTTGCACTTCAGATGATATTTACACTCTTAGTTACAGGTTCCTTTACTTATTTCTTTATGGATTGCTGTTTCTTCCATCATAGAAATGAATACCATAAAAGTGGATAGCCTGTGGAACATTACACAGTAATAAATGAATTTGTAAGTAATGATCATTTTATCTTTTGCCAGTTACAGCATATGTTTGTGCACATTATGCTGTTCTGTGGCCTCTGACACATTTTTTGTAGTTTTTCTAAACATTAATTATGTTTTTGTAAGCAATGTTTAGATGTTGTCCCAACTTCAAGTGGTATCCTGGCTCATTTTGCCTTTCTGGGAATGAAGCTAGATGCTGGGATAGTAAACTTGATGTAAGTGTTTTGGATGTATTTGGCTTTCCTTTTCTGTCAGAAAACACAGCTGATACCTGGAGAACACCTGTAGGCCTGGTGTACTGAAGAAGAAATCTAGTGTATTTGTAGTGTCCAGGCTTGGCAAGTTGAAGATTATCTTAGTGCTTTCCTCTGCCCTGCACCTTCTTTGATTGGTAATGACATCCAGTTCATTGAAGCACAGAATGTTGTGATTCTCTTGCCTTATTTTACTCACAGCTTTGCTACTGCCTCCTTCCCATCATTCCTTATTTTAAACCAACTGCTAATTTTATCAAGGCGACCTTTTTGTACAAAAGAAAAGCCTTTCAAAAGTTGTCACCAATTATTCTGTGACTCTGCTCTTGAATATTCAGATGATAACTTCTCACATATTCAGATAGTTTTTCATAATACGTTCCATAAATCATAGAATGTCAGCGGCTGGAAGGGACCTCAAAAGATCATCTGGTCCAGCCCCCGTGCTGGAGCAGGATCACCTAGAGCAGATCACACTGGAATGCATCCAGACAATTCTTGAATATTTCCAGAGAGGGAGACTCCATAGTCTCCCTGGGCAGCCAGTTCGAGCAGTGGGCCTATATTGCCTCTAGTGTTGGTTCTGCTTGCAACATATTTGAAGAAGCCCTTTCTGTTGTCTTTGGCCTGCCTTGCAAGATTGAACTCCAAGGAGGCCTAAGCCTTCCTAGTAGCCTCCCTACATCCTCTGGCAACTGTCTTATACTCCTTCCAGGTGGCTAGTCCCTCCTTCCACAAGCTGTGGACTTCTTCCATTTGATTTTGTTCAGCAGCTCCCTACTTAACCATGCAGGTCTCTTGACTCCCTTTGATTTCCCACTCACTGGAATACTCTGATTCTAAACTTGGAAGAAGTATTTCTTGAATATTAACCAACTATCATGGGCCACTTTGTCTTGTAGTACTCTGTCCCATGCTATTTCCCCTAGTAATTGCTTGAGGAGGCCAAAGTTGGCCTTGCTGAAATCCAGAGTTGTGATCTTACTAAATATTCTGTTCCTACTACTCAATATCCTGAACTACACCATCATAGATGAGAAGACTGAATTTGTTTGATATACTTCTTCAGAAATATGAAAGGAATTTGTACAATCTGTCATTGTTTATGCAATATTAAATATAGAAGCTCTGGTATAAATTTCAAAATTAATAGAACAAAGATTAGTAGTTAAAAACTGTTGTGAATCTCTTGTAAAGAAAACAGCAAACAGTAATGGTGTTACCAGGATGGTGAAAGATTTAGAAACCAGAAAGTTTTGTATTTCAAGCAAGATTATTTAGTTAACTTGTGAGTTCAGAAACATCCAAAATAGTTTATTTTCCTTGGGAAAGACTTTTAGAAATGTTCCTGGTCAAAAGATTTGGAGCAAATGCTTCTTTGGCCTTAAATAATGGTTTTGGTATACTTCTAATTCAAGGAGTGCAAGGAGTTTTCATACACTGGAAAATTAGATAATTGTGATAAGAATTTTTGTCATTCACTTTCCCTTTGTAGCCTGTATTTTATTGCAAACATTCAAAATTAAATGTCTTCTGATTTTATAGCCATACTTGTCTCAATGTCCACATAATTAAGTGATTACAGCACAATAATACTTAATGAAGTTAATGAAATAGTTTCTTAGCTTGTAAACTGGTTAAAACGGAGTATGGGCAGTTCCACTTTGATTTTAGCTGCCTCAGGTTTTTAATCTGTGATAATTTTGTAGGTGTGTATACTTTTTCACTGCTTGCACTCAGGCATCAAGAACTGCTTTCTAACTTTTTAACTGGCAAATCCTAACTCAGTCATTTCTTAGTGCTTCTGATTTAAGTGATCTCTTTTGGGTCATCAAATGTAGTGATGCAAGAGAGCCGAATAGCTAAACTGTCTCCCTCTGAAGTTGTTGGTTGACTCCTGTACTTCTTTCTGCAGATCTTGCTCTTGTATAATATTTTTCCCCCACTGTTTTTTCCTCTTTTGATTTTATGTTGCTGGTACTGGGGAGGTTGTGTTTGACATAATTCAGGCTTAAAGAATGGATTTTAAGTTCTTGCATTTTCTCATGAGAAAAGGAGGAAGTTGAATGTTTCAGCATGTGGAATTCCATTCCTGGTTTACCTTCAGGCTTTAGTATGTCATGTTATTGTACCATCAGTTATTATAATCAGAAATGCTTCTTTTATATGAATAGCTAGTAAAAAATAGTAGAATATTGTTTTAGCAAATTTATCTCCAAATAATTTTGGAGTATATGATATTTCTGACTTCTCTGTGAGATGAGATTTTTGGCTAGAACAATGCAAGTAGTTCTGCTGCTTTCTGTTTCAAGGGGTGTGTTAGAAAAGAAATATCCCTTGGATACTCAAAACCTGGTGATGAAAGTGTCAGGATCATGTAGAATTTGGAAAAAAGCCATCACTCACAAAACAAGAGTTCTCCTATTGGCACTGGCAAAACCATTCATGTTTGAAGAGAAAGGGAATATATTTGTTTTTAATCTGTTTTCTAGAGATGGTAACCCTTTTACTAGGAAGCTTAAGCTGATCCCTTCCTCATCAGTGGAGGATATGACTATGCATCATTGTTACTGTACTCATTCTCTGTTTTCTTCTCTTTGACGTTCATCTGGTCTTTCATTTTTAATTATCTCCCCACCCCACCCTTTCTGCTGAATTTTGGAACCAATAGGAGCTCAAGGCAATTGTTTGGGTTCTCGAGGTTGCTTATAAACATTTCTTATTCAATCTGATATGGGAGAATATGGAACGGTAATGAGATAAACTGCAGCTGGGAATAAACAGCATGCAGTTTTAGTCCACCCTCCCTATCTCCAGTTCAGCCTCTCTTACTTTGAAATTGGATGCTCTTACAGTTTAAGAATCTTCAGAAAGATATATTTGGCATTACTGGTGCTATGACAATAACTATATGGAGGACCCAGCAGTGGTGCTTTATGATGACTACTGCTTTGTTTTGTCTATGGGAAATAAGTGTGTTCTGACTTGATCTAGTTAAACTTTGTTGAGATATATTTGCTGATTACAGCTCTTTCTGCTTTTAACACTTTAGTAGTATGCAAGAAACGTTTTTTAGTTTCTCCTGTGGATATGGATATGTGTCGACAAATAATAGAATACTTACAACTATATGTAAAATGTATGTAAACATACAATATAAATATTTTCATGTATTTACTTGCTGAAACAAATTCACACTTGAGATTAACTCTTAGTTAATAGATGTCTGAAATGCTGTTATTTTACTGCAGTATTCTTTTGTGCATTTTTACTGGTGCCCTAGATTTATGAAGCTCAGGCGTAGTCACATGAATATATTCTTGGATTTTCATCCAATATTGTTGCTAAGGAAACATCATCTTTAATACTGTATCCTTGTATGCATCTTGTCTGTATTAATCAATGCTATGTAAAGATGTCAAAAAAAAAATCAGAATTTCTTGTATGACAAAGTAGTATCTTATAGGCTGTTCTCCTTCAAGTACCCCTGCCACTACAAACCTCACACAGGTTGGAAGGTCTTGTCCATGTCTCTGGTCTCATTCCAAGCAGACATGGTATGGACACTTTTAATCCTTTTTTTGCCAAAAGCTGCCATTAATGTTTAATATCATTAACGTAGGTATTGTACAGTGTGTGGATCTAGTGAAAATGCTTACATGCTGCCCTAAAAGGGAGAATGAACCTTTTCTGTATGACATATAAAAGAGGAGCTTCAATGTAGTAAATTAAGAAGCATATCCTTTGCAGTATACTGTTCAAATTGTAACACTGGTAATATTGTATTTCAATCTGCTTTGACCATCTACCTGGGAAAAGACCTGTCAGTCAGACATACAGTGTATATCTCAGTTCTCTCCACAGGTCCAACCATTTGGGTTTGTGGCAGCAGTGACAGGCAGATTTTTTTTTTTTTTTTTTTTTATTTTCTACTTCTGAACTCTTCCAAGAAGTATCAAATTTTATAGCAAATTTCAAAATCAATTTTATGTAGCAGTTAGCCTAATTCTCAGTGTTTGATGGTCACATTTGCCTTTTGGACATTTTCTTTCCTATCTGTCTCTGCAGACAGACTGCATTAGATCTAACATCTGTTCTTGAAAAGCCTGGGTCAAAAATGCCAGAGGCAAGCAAGAAGGCCTGGAAAACTTCTCTTGTTAGGACTTTTTGGTTTCCTCTTTTGAACAAGCAGTGGTATTTCATTCTTCAATTTAGTCTTCCTTAAAGGGTAACTTAAAGGAAATCAAGCACAAGTTTACAGTCTAGCTGTATGGGCATTTGATCTTGGACAGGTCATTCTGGCTTTCATTACCAGCACCATAGAAGGAATAGAAGTTCTCTCCTTCTGAGTGCAGAGCTTCTCATTCTACTAAACAATCTCCTTCTTCCTGGCAGAAGATCTGTGTGAGAGGGCAAGTGTACTGAAGTCTGCAGAGCCCACCCCAACAGATTTGGAAGCTGTCTTAAGAGCTGAGCCATACTCATGTTTTTCTGCCTGTCCTCAGAGAGTGATGGGACGGATAGTAAGCAACTACTTCAAATAGCATCCCTATAGTTGTATGTTATTAATGCCTCTGTCAAGGTGTCTTGGACATCTTACCCTGGTTATCCAGAGACAGCTTGCACTCAGTGTTTGATCCTATTAACTGCATCATGCTATGAGTCAGTGGAGTCCCTGTGGAGCAATCATTTATGGTTATTTTTTCTGGGTATCTACTTTAGTGTTTTTTGGTGGGTTTTGGTGTTGTTGTTTCTTTTCTTTCTACACTGAGAAAAAGGTACTGCTCAGGACTGTTGGATGAATGAAAGATCTTGAATATGTGAGTTATATCAGTGCTTTTGCTCTAGAGGTTAAATCAAGATACTGTATTGTTTTATTAATTGCTATGCCTGTAAATCCAATGAAGGAACTGAAAAGGGTCTCCATATTGCATAAAACTGGAGTCTGATCTTTGAGTTTTCATCAGCAAATTTTCAGACCTGAAATTCCGTGTGCTGCCTCTTGGGTGTAATAATACCCAAGACTTGAGTATTGAGGGAAAGCATGTTGTCATTCATGTTTCATGTGAAAATCATGTAAATAAGTGTGGCAGTTCCTTTCCTTGGTGTTGGTATTAGAAATATCAGTCCTTTGACTCTTTCTGTGCTTTCTTTTCCATCTGTCCTGATAGCCTGTCACATAATGATTCTAAATAGTACTTTAACCTATCAGTCGCTGTTTGCTCTGGAAGAAATGGTGAGGGAAGAGTTTTTAGCCATGGCCAGCAGATCTGCTGTTATTTCCCTGAAATTACTGTGTGCTGGCATTATTTTAAAAAGCATTTTGTTTTAAAGTATTTGTCATATGTTTAATTTCTTCTGCTTTCAATGATTGTTTAGACAAGTTGTTAGCAATTTACTATAGAGACTAAAGTGATGGGGAAGGATGTTGGTAGTTGTACAGTGTTGTCTTCTGTGATAAAAATACAGGCTTTGGATTTTAGTTCGTACTGCATTATCCCATATCAAGGCAGAATTTGTGCTCAGTATACTTAAGCCAAATTTTGATGTAGAAACAATACAGTGATACTGCTATTGCTTATTATTTGACATTTGGAATCATAGAATCAACTAGGTTGGAAGAGACCTCCAAGATCATCCAGTCCAACCTAGCACCCAGCCCTAGCCAGTCAGCTAGACCATGGCACTAAGTGCCTCATCCAGGCTTTTCTTGAAGACCTCCAGGGACGGTGCCTCCACCACCTCCCTGGGCAGCCCATTCCAATGCCAATCACTCTCTCTTTGAAGAACTTCCTCCTAACATCCAGCCTGTACTTCCCCCGGCACAACTTGAGACTGTGTCCCCTTGTTTTATTGCTGGTTGCCTGGCAGAAGAGGCCATCCCCACCTGGCTACAATGTCCCTTCAGGTAGTTGTAGACAGCAATGAGGTCACCCCTGAGCCTCCTCTTCTCTAGGCTAAGCAACCCCGTCTCCCTCAGCCTCTCCTCATAAGGTTATTCATTAGAAAGAGAGGAAAGATTCTCTGTATTCACTTAGTATGCATTAAATGGAATTAGGTGGAACACATAGGCTAGGGATATGTTTTCCTGTATCTTGGTAGTGCCTTTACTATTGTCCCTTCCATCCCTGGTGTGTTGGATTTGTCACTCTGGTCTTTGCTTAAAAACATACTAACCTCATTCTCAGTTGCTGGAAGGCATTTTGTAAGGTGTGGTGTGGAGGTGCTTTGTCATTTTTGTGTGACCAGGGTGATACCTGAGCATTTTTCAAAGTTGCAGTTGTTGAGGTCATTTTCACTTGCCTGAAATTGCACAGTACACTAATAGCATAGCGAAGTACAGGTCTGAAGAGGTCAGAAGTTGAAAGACAACTGTTTTTAACTTTTGGGTTCATTCTGTCCTGTTTAAAAAAAACCCAACTATTATTCTCCTATCTTTTTTATTTCCTCTTGCATATTCTTTTCACTTCCTTTCTTGACTTCATTGTCCATATGGTCTTATCCCTCCCTCTCTGTGATATCATTGTAAAAATGAGATAATTTCAAATGCAGCATTTTCTCCCCCTCCAGATGCTTTTCCTTCTTCTCCATGCATATACCATCTGTCTGTGTGTGCTCTGGGAGATGTGCAGGTGTTGGTCAAGATTAGATGGCAGAATTAAAGTGAAATGTGACAGGTTTTGAATGCCAGCTCCTTCATCTTTTTTTAATTATGAAGTTTCTCTGTCAAATAAAGAAGGAAAGACCAGAGAAATAACTCTGGAATTAAAGAGAAGCAAAATGGGGAAATGCTGATTGCTTGGTCCTGATGCTGATGAGAACTTGAGAGGTCCAGAGGCTTTTTACTTTTGTGCAAACTTTGAAATTAAATGTTCCTCTCATTTGTACATGTGGAATTTGTGAAGCAATATCAAACAACTGAAATGCTGTGTCAAAGTAGAAGAGGAAAAAAAAATAGTGTCTTACGTAATGTAGTATGACTTACTGAAATAGTAAGCAACTTCTAACATATTTTCTCTTGCACTTTTTGTATATAGAAAATGTTATACATATTTTGAGGTACATCTCCACCCTTTATCAAAACCTGTGTTCAACTGCATGGTTATTTAACCATTGCAGGGTTCCATCTCCCTCCTTTTCACGCAATGCTGGGAAGATAAATATGTGTAGTATATGTTGTTAGTGATTCTGTCCACCATTGTCTCCAGATCATTACTCTATGATTAATTAGAGGAGGAAATATTTTTAGCCAAATAGCCAACTTTTGAAGTTTTATTTTCCTGACTAAAGTGTGATATTTTTACATAATTTTGGGCTGATGTTTGTGTAGAATATTAGTGGTTAGCTTGTTTGGATTTCTATTAGAAGGTATTCTCACCGATGTTTGTGTATTGTGAAATGTGAATCTTCAGATCTCATGTCCTTCCTTGGAGCTTTCTTGCAAACCAAAAATTATCTAGCATACTTTCTAGCTTGGTCACAGATAGGACAAAACAATTGTTGTGATCCTTTGTGGCCTTTGAAATATGAATTATAGGAAACTTCTCTGCAATGTTTGAAGAGTGAGAAGTTATTCTCAATTCTTCTGCATTAAAATTAAGACATGTAAGATATTCTTCATCTTCAGTTTAGTCATTTAAAGTCTAATCATAACATCTAGTCTAAACTTTCTCTCAGTGGAGAGATAGCTTCAGAAGGCTCTTCAGTCCTCTCATAAAAAGGGCATCAAATAGTGGAATGAAGCACTTCTGGAAATGGGTGATGGCTGTGTAAATAGCCATCAATGATAGTTGTGTAAGTAGCAAAACACCAACTTTTGTTATGCAGACTTTGTGTTTTCAAGTGTTATGAAAAAATAAAGGGAAAATGTATTTTTTAGTGCAGAAAAATCTGATATGATTTAGTAAACTGCATTTTGGAACAGAAGATTAATGCAGTTAGTTTGACTGGAGAAGAGGCTTCAAATTCAAGAGAGTGGCATACACTGTATAAAGGGAATTTTTCAGCTATTGTGGGATGTGTGATACAAAATGGTATTAATCTCTACTATCAATGGGAAAATGAGTAACTTAATTTTAAAATGAAAAATAGTAATGCAACCAACTAGGCAAATGTAAAAATATTTTGCATCTTTTTCTTTGGCAGCCTTGCTTTGCACCCTGAACGTGTATTGGTGGCAACAGGTCAAGTTGGAAAAGAACCATACATCTGCGTGTGGGACTCATACACTGTGCAAACTGTATCTGTTCTGAAAGATGTTCACACACATGGTATAGCTTGCTTGGCTTTTGATTTAGATGGCCAGGTATGTAATTAATACTTTTTTTTTTTTCAAACACTGGAATTGTTTATTTGTCAGAAATACAATTTGTCATTGTGTTAACTCTCTTGGACTCTGAATGTCTTTGGACAATATCCCCTTCTCTGGCATGTGTTTTGCATGCGTCAGTTGAGTTTGTTTTATGAATTGCTTGGGTTTTATACAGTATGTTGGGCTGTGCCATATAGACACTCCTCCCCAGCTCCACCTGCTCTGGCTACCTCGGGAAGACATTATTTATTCTTTATGTGAATCCCTGTGTAGACATGCTTAACAGTTGAAGATAAGTTGAGCTGCAAAGCATGGGAAGGTCTCCAACTTATCGTGCTGTATTTTCTTGGAGCAATATTTTTGTCCTTTCTGGTTTTACAGAGAATCTTTTTGAATTTTAGGCTTGGTGAAATAGTGTGCTTGGAGTTGTGTTGGATTCTAGTTTGAGAAAAGGTTTAGAAAGCAACAATTTTGAAGAATCAAGCAAAAGACTCTTGAAGCTTTTAATTGTTTTTAATATTTTGTTTCTTTCCAAGAATCTTGAAAGTGTTTTTTTCTTTGCATCACTCCTGAACTTGTAAAATAAATATTTAAATTCTGCAAGTTATATGTAATTAAAGGTAAAATGTGTGGTTTCATTAACTTGGGTGAGATTGCTCCTTTTTGCAGATGTCTCCTGACTGTTGCTCAGCATATGTGCTGTATACAGTCATATATATTAAACATTATAAATGAGAAATATGTTGTTATCTGAGAAGATCTTAGTTCTTTACGATCACTGTTTTGTAACCGAAGAGATGCATCTATGGAAGCTTTGACATAAGATGTCGTATCTTTAGTTCTCTTCTCTGTTGAAATGTAACGATTGCTTCTAGCTCAAGTATGTTATGAATGTGTTATAATTAAAAACTACGACTTAGGCTTTCATTAATATGCCTCCTTCTTGTTTAATTTGGACATTTTTAGCGTTTGGTCTCAGTTGGTTTGGATTCAAAAAACACAGTTTGTGTATGGGACTGGAGAAAAGGAAAATTGTTATCTGTGGCTCCTGGTCATACAGACAGAGTAAGTATAACTGGAATATTTGAGCATCAGTGTAATTTTAGTTTATTGAACCATGTCTGTGTGTAGTAGATAACAAAAAACATTTCACATATTAGAAAGTGAATTTACATGAAGCTTGAATGACTGTTTCGATATGTGCATATACTTTAGACATACTAATAAATGTGTATGTTTTTTTGAAACTGTAAACATGTAGGGGAAGCACAAAATTAATGCACTTCCTAGACCCTAATTCCCATATGGGAAATCAAAATGCAGATAATCATTTCATTTTTTCTAGTCTGTAAATGAACCTTAAGGTTGTTTGGTAGCGTATTGTAATTCCTGTAGGAGAAAAACCCGAAGATAAGTAATAAGAGCTATGTATTTATGTATTACAATTTCTAAATTGAATGAAAGGGTAAAAGTTACTCCAGTAGTTTAATTTAAAGCATTTCTGACTGTCTGTTAATTTGCTACAAGTTTTACTTCTATTGTCTATCCCATGCTAGAAAGGCCATCTCTACTGACATCCTCGATTCTTTTCTGTGCAGATATTTGATATTTCTTGGGATTTGTACCAGCCAAACAAGCTTGTTAGCTGTGGTGTAAAACACATCAAGGTAATGAAATATATGTTAAATCTTAGAAGATTTAAACTGTGGTAGTTTATAAAATATGTAAAAATAGGATCTAAAAGAAATATGTGATTATAATGTGAAACATCTTCTGTAAGAATAATAGTACTTAGAAACTGCAATCAATGGATCACACCTGGCTATACTAGACACACTAGACATTTACAAGATTATATACAGTGGAAAGCAAACCATCTGTGCTCAAGAGTTTATGCAGCCACAGAAGGAATATAGTTATCATTAGCAGTGTATGTAAATGATTGCAATATAAGCTAAAATTTAGGTTATCTAAGGTTTGCTGTTATGCTGCAGAAGTTAAATGACTTAGAGTTCAATAGAGTATGGAGGCATAGTGGAAAGAGCAAAATCCTTGATTTTTCAGTATTTTTCCTCTTCCTAACATTGTCATTTTGAGCACTCTTCACCTGTTACAGGATTCATGATTTGTACAATTCATGTTTTTTTTTCAAGCAGAGCAGAAGCACTCTGAAACACTGCTTTGTGCATGTATCAACTGCTGTGCAGAAACAGCATCTTTTCCAGCTTTAACTGTCATCAGGTTTATGAGTGCTTGAATGCCATCAGATATGTTTCCTAGTCACTGCTTTCTCCTATGCACTGACTTCTGTGTTACCACGTAACAGCAGTAGATGGCAGCTTGAAAGTTCTGTATTGCTCTTACACGTAGGTTCTGATGGTGGGAAAAATGTGTTGATTTTTATATAGTCAACTTTTAGGTTCATATGTACTAATGGTTTACTGGAAAAAATGTTCAGTGTCAGCTAGATCATAGAATCAACTAGGTTGGAAGAGGCCTCCAAGATAATCCAGTCCAACCTGTCATGATACTAATTGCCTCATCCAGCCTTTTCTTGAACACCTCCAGGGACTGCGGCTCCACCACCTCCCTGGGCAGCCCATTCCAATGCAAATCACTCTCTGGGAAGAATTTCCTCCTAACATCCAGACTATACCTCCTCTGGCACAGCTTGTGACTGTGTCCCCTTGTTCTGTTGCTTATTGCCTGGGAGAGGAGACCAACCCCACCTGGCTACAACCTCCCTTCAGGTAGTTGTAGACATCAATGAGGTCACCTCTGAGACTTCTCTTCTCCAGGCTAAACAACCCCAGCTCTCTCAGCCTCTCCTTACAGGGCTTGTGTTCCAGGCCCCTCACCAGCTTTGTCACCCTTCTCTCGACACATTCAAGTATTTCAACATCTCTCTTGAATTGAGTAGCCCAGAACTGGACACAGTATCTTTGATTTAGCATAGTGCTTAGCATGTAATTTCATAAGCTTGATTAATAAAGATCTTTATTTTCTACCTCAAGATTTAAAAGGACTGTTGTGCCAGTAGGGATCTGATATTTGGCAGTAATGATTTAGTGTATTTAAGGTGGCCTTATGATGTTAAAATGTAGCTATTTAGATCAGCAAAAAAATTGTGTGAATAGATTTTAAGGCTCTACAAAGCCTTTTAAAATAACAAGAGCACTTTAAAAATAACTGATGTTTGCTTTGAGAGACGATGAACTAAAAATCTGAATTCTAGAGATTTGTAAGCATTTGGATCATGCAGGAGCATTTTGTTGATGTGTGTTTTTCTTAATCCTTTCTTCTTGCTCTTTCAGGTAGTAATTACTTTCATGTTTGTAATACTGTTATATGTTTTCCTCACATTGATTTTATGTGAATTGTAATAATGCTTATGTAGATAATTCCAAGTGAAATGATACTGTGGAATTATCTTTTTTAATTATGTTACCTACTTCCATATTGTAGCAGTTACATCTCAGGCATACATAGATTATGGAATCTATGACCTGTGCATACTTTGGCTAAAGATATACTAGTTAAAATACAAGGATTTGTCCAATTAGTATATGGTTATTTCCTAATTACAGTATTACTGACACAGAAATCTGTGCATTGTAACTGCTTGCATTATCCTGTATGAATTGAAGTCTTGTGGCCGTTTGAGCTCAAATGGCCACAATCCACCTCTTTAGCCTCGAGAAGAGGAGGCTCAGGGGTGACCTTTTTGCTGTCTACAACTACCTGAGGGGAGGTTGTGGCCAGGAGGAGGTTGCTCTCTTCTCTCAGGTGGCCAGCACCAGAACAAGAGGACACAGCCTCAAGCTACGCCAGGGGAAATTTAGGCTTGAGGTGAGGAGAAAGTTCTTCACTGAGAGAGTCATTGGACACTGGAATGGGCTGCCCAGGGAGGTGGTGGAGTTGCCGTCCCTGGAGCTGTTCAAGGCAGGACTGGACATGGCACTTGGTGCCATGGTCTAGCCTTGAGCTCTGTGGTAAAGGGTTGGACTTGATGATCTGTGAGGTCTCTTCCAACCTTGGTGATACTATGATACTGTAAATCCCAGGGGAGGGATCCACCCTATCCTGGGACAAGTCTCTGCTAAGTGTTTTGAGTAGATTACCCCTAAGAGAGAAACTTCCTGTGAAATCCAGTTTCATAAACACATATGAGTCCAGGAAATATGCTCAGGGAATAGAAGAGTGACCTGTCAGCAGTGATGGAGTACATTCTTTCACATTTTGCGCTGGATTACTGCAGCAGCCTGCTGACTTTACAGTTTATGTATTTGGATAGGAGGTTTTGAAGGGAGTGCTGCAGACAAGCAGCACTTGCTGCAGAGGTCTCGGAAATTAGTGGCAAGTATTGCCCTGTGACAGGAGACTTTGCATGTCTTTAGTTTACAAGTCATCAGGAAAGATGGAAAAAATTCATTCTTATGTGATTGCTGTAATCACATGGTAATGGGTTGTTAGAAAGTTCTCTACCTGCCTGCCTTAGATGACTGCTTTGCATGATCAGTGGTTCTGGTGAGAAGTGGTAAGTTTATAATCAAATCATTTGCTTTCAAACACAGAAATGTCAACCTTATCAGGAACTACATTATTAGATTACATCTTTAAATGCCTTAAGTTGCATAAAGAACAAATGCAGCATGGGCCAAGTAGAAGTCCTACAACTTTTTAAAATATCTGAAGTAAACCTGACTCACAAATTATAATTTGAAGAAAAAATCAGTTTGATTTAATACTGATAGCTTAAAACTCCTTCCCAACTAGGCTGCTGTGCTGATTTTGTGGAAAGGTAGAATTGGTTAATAAAATAAAAAGTTGTAAACCATCTGGAGAACTAAATCAGGGGAAAGGGTATGAATGATGATGTATTTTGGAGGTAAGTGGCTTCCTTTTCAGATGTAAATATTAAATTATAGGATATTAGTGAAATATCAGTTTTTCTAAATTGCTTTATCTTGCAGTTCTGGAGCTTGTGTGGCAATTCACTAACACCAAAACGTGGTGTTTTTGGCAAGACTGGTGATCTCCAAACTATATTGTGCCTAGCCTGTGCAAGGGATGAAGTGACATACTCTGGTGCGCTGAATGGTGATATATATGTGTGGAAAGGAATCAACCTTGTACGGACAATACAAGGAGCACATGCTGTAAGTATAGCTCTTATAATTAATACAAAATGCTAAATGGAAATGCTGGAAAGGGCACTGCAAGATCACCTGGTCTGTGTTTCAGAACAGGTTCAGTGATAGAGACTCAGTATGTCTGACTTGAGTTTACTTTTTTTTCCCCTCTCCTTTGATTCTGTTGCTTAAGATCACTGTTACAGTAGAAAGTGAAAACTAGATTGAGAAATATACTTAGATGTCTGTGTATATACTATCTCCCATTGTCAGTGGCGGGGCACTTTCGAATCAATAGATCCTGAAATGCACTTAAGCTTGCCATTAAGTAAACATGTATTACTCATTTCAGTTACCCACACGTGGGTACATATAGTGACACATCGTATAACGCACTTGAGTATATAGCTACCTCCTCCAAAGAATATGGGTCAACCTCCAAAGAATATGGGTCAGATAAAGTTGGATGTCTGGTTAATCCAAAAGCTTCTTAGAAGGCCTGGACTCCTGTATTTATGCAGCTGGTGTTGAAACAAAGAAACAGGCTCCCAGAGAGACTGTGGAGTCTCCTTCCACATCTCTTGTCAATTTGGATGTGCTTACAACATGATGGGACACAGCCCTGAACAACCTGCTGTTACCTGACCTCTCTTTGAGCAGAGATTTGGGTTAGGAGCTCTCCACAGTTTTTCCTCAGCACCCTCTGTTCTGTCATTCTGTGAATTGAGTCCTAATGCCTGATTGTCTGATAGGTCTCTGAAGTTCATTCATTCTATGAACTGTAATGTAAGCGCAAACAGCTTACTCATTTGTAAACATACATCTTTAGTCACTTCTAGCTTGACTCAATCACTCTTTCTTGTCGTATGTTGCTGCCTTTTACTGTATTGATTTGGCTTTTTGGAACACTATATAGCTTTGAACAGTCAGGACATGCCAGCAAAAGTTCAATAATCATTTTCAAAAGGGCTTGGTAAGATATTTTTTAATAAAAACCATAATGCAAGTATGAAGTGATTCTATTGTTGCCACATCATATTTCATTATTTTTTCCATATTCTTTCAAAGCTTATGGATTTATGTTTAAAGTAGGCAGCAAAAAGCACTTAGGTGATTTACAATCCACCTGGTGCCTGCCAACCTATGAGGGTACTTGTTTCCTCTCATGGTAGCAAATCACATATGGTAATATTATGCAAGTTTAACTTCTAACTTATCCAAGTATCACTTTGAAAACAAGTAAATTAATTTGTGATTGGTTTAACCCATGCAACATGCAACTGCTGAGGTAACTTTATAAAACTGTATTATTTGCCTGTTGAAGGTTGATTTTTGTTTTGGAAACATTGTATTTTCTAGATAATAATAATCAAAGTTCCTTTATTGACAGTTTTAAGTAGTGTGAAAAAGAAACATCTGAGTTCCTATATTGCAACTTTGTAAATCTAGGTGAAAATCTGTAACAATTTATTATTTTTTCTTGTAAGAATGTATGTATTTTAACTGGCAGAAGTGGTCTGGATGGGATGATGTATGTAGCTGGAATATTAGGTAGAATGGAGAAGACAAAAATCATGAATTATATGTATACAGGAGAGGTTGCAGTCAGTCTGTAGTAAAGAAGGCTCTTGGTTTAATGATAATTTAGAAATTTACATTCAAGATGGTTGCAGCTATTGAGTTAACTAATAATTTAAAAGCATTTCGACTGCATATTCAGACACCTGTATAATGAGAGTGTATCTGATTATGAACAAAAATGAACTTTTGAAGAACATAAGTGTGGAAGGCATACTGCATTTGATATTTGTTTATATACATATAAGTGTGTGTGTATATAAAAATCACATATACACCCACTCATACCTTTCTGTATGCTTTTGCAGAGATATTAAAAGTATTCAAGGAGGCCCAAATTATCTTCCTACTTTTGGTTTATATTTCAGCTTTGAAATACTCCCTGATTCTTACGCTATACCTTCAGATCTTAGTGTTCAATAGTGCTCTGTTGTATTCTGGTTTATTCTGTGATTTCCTAAGGTGATATAGACATTTCCATCTTATGCAGAATTCAGTGAACTTAAAAATTTTTAAATGCCTATATTGTACACAGAGGCCTGGATTCCCAGGGTAAAGATTGTTTCATATACAATACTAAGCAGGGGAATAACCTCTCATTCTGTTCAGTGCTGTAGGAAACACCTGTCCTATATATTCACATATTTGTTACTTAGAGATGCAACAGTTTTATTTCTCAGAACAATGCAGTACTTTCTGGCTGTTTCAGTGTGAAATGACCCAGCTGATAAATGTAGTATGATGAAAGCTTGTTGCTCTATTGTCTTCTGTACTGTGTCAGTTCTTTGTTGACCACAGGATCAAATTTGAAATGGCATTGCTTCTTATCTTAAGCAGCGTCAGTGGACAGAGCTCAGGTGACCTTGGAGCATAGGTCTCATCTAGCCTTCTATTTTTGATTCTGTGCTTTAGGCTCAATGGAATTGAGCTTTGCAGTACTGAAAATTAAGTAGGAGCAGTAGTCCATGGCTTTGAAATTTGTTTTCAGAAGAGATTAGAGTCACTGCAAAATCACACCAATTGCACAGGAGAAAAAACATGAATAAAATCTCTTCTGGAAGCTTACTTTCCAGCAAAATGAAATCTTAGTTTACAATAAAATATTACCTCTAAGGATAATATCATCAGACTATTGTAAGCACAAAATACAGTAGCTTGGAATAAGAATGTTTCTTCAGCCAGAGTAAACTGTTACCATAATACTTGGCAGTTATGTTGTTTTGTTAATCATGACTTTTCTGTCCTGCTTTTGAAAGAAAACACAAATGAGAATGATAATATTTGTGATGTGTTGTTAAAAGCTCAGTAAGGAATTGGTTTAAATTTCAGATCACTATGTTAGTGCTGGAGTTGTCATCCCTGTGTGCCTAAATGTTTATCATCCCACATCATTATTCCTCATCAGACTGGATTTAAAGTGAAAACATACCTCATTATCTGCATAAAGTACCATATGTTCCTTTCTTGCCAAATGAACAGCAGGTATCTGAGAGACAGGAAAACATCTTCTAAAGCACATTAGTGCTGTGGGGATATTGTCCAGCCAGCTGACAGTCATATGCATTAATATAGAAGATAGGCTCTTTTCAAAGGTTGGATATCTTTGTTGTAGTTGCCCTAGGCAAAAAGACATTTTTTAATTTTAAGAGTAGTTCATTGTGACAAACAAACCATGCTGCCCCAGTATAAACAACTGAGGAAGCAGATAGCAAGTGTAATATTAGCCAGCAAAACAATAAGAATTCCCAGCCAGGGCAAATATGCTGTCTGCTGTCACAGCAATACTAAGAACTGTAGACAGATAGACAGGGAAGAGTTTCTGTCAGAGTAGAAACAAACAAGCAAAAATGAAAGAAAATAGTCTGAAAGGTCTGGAGAAGTAGTTGGAAGAGAACTGGAGAGTTGACTTAATGCAGAAGTAGAAATTAAAGATTTGGGAAAAGTGGAAATGAGCAGGAGTTAATAGTAAAGGCACAGAGTTTGTGTGCAGGGAACACTGGGAAGCTCAAATTTTAGTTTTGCTAATCTCTTCTGATAATAATACTAATAAAGAAACTTTTAGAAGGGAGAAAAACAACAGAGCAACTTGAAAACATGTATGAGTTCATTGTCATTGGTAGTACTTCAGGAGGTTGGTTGTAAGCATTGCATCTGGTTCTGAAAAGTGAATAGATACGTTGACTGAAAAGGCAAACATTAAATCTTTTATTCTTGTACCAGTACAAGGAACAGATTGCTCTATTTATTTTACCATCTTTTGTGTTCTAAAGTTGAGGTAGTCCATGATAATTAAGATTTATATGCATCCAAGATGTTACTCAGGTATTACAGCAAAATAACATGCTTATTTAAAAATGCAGTAAATTTTGAAATTTCTTGTGTGCTATGCCTTTGCCTTGCATAGTAAATGTACATAAGATGCTTTCTTGGGAGCTGAATAATTTATTTTGAGATAGGCTTTCAGAGGTACACATTAAAGTTGTGTGGATTAATGTCAGAAACTGAGGTTAAATAACAGGCTCAAGGTTAAATAACAGGCACTCTGTTAAAACTATTGCACGCCTATGTCAGCTGGCTGAATACTAATTAAATATAGATGGAAACAATATAATGAACCTAAATGAATGGTTTTAAGCTGGTATCATGTACCAACAGATTAAGTCATGCAGTATTTTTCTCCTGCCTAGACTACTTACAGGTTCAAAAAGTAACTGTCCATTTATTTCAGCCACCTACAGGTACATAAGCAACTGTGTTAAATTTTTCAAGTAATATGTCAGTTTCTTACCTATTTTACGAGCATTTTGTTAGATAGGATGATTCTGTTTCACAGTAGTGACTCTCCACTGTAAGGTTACTTACACCAGCCTTAAAAATGTCTGCAATCCATTTCCTTGCTATACAGCATATATTGGAAGAGGTGATGTATAGGCTGGATGTCAGGAGGAAGTTCTTCCCAGAGAGAGTGATTTCCCATTGGAATGGGCTGCCCAGGGAGGTGGTGGAGGCACCATCCCTGGAGGTGTCCAAGAAAAGACTGGATGAGGCACTTAGTGCCATGGTCTAGTTGACTGGCTAGGGCTGGGTGCTAGGTTGGCCTGGATGATCTTGGAGGTCTCTTCCAACCTGGTTGATTCTATGATTCTGTGTTTTCAAGTGCTCATGCATTGTGCTTGACATGTTAGCATCTCTATCTTGAATTGTGCCTAGGAATGAAAAAGGGGCACTGGACTTCTTACTGATCTGGTATAGTATCTCTGTTCTCCATATTGCTCAGTAGTAGTTGGTTGCTTCTGAAGTTTCTATATGGTCTTTCAATCTTTGCTTGATGCTAATTATAGCAAACTGCAGTCATGTATTTTAGGAATTGCATAGTCAGAGTTAGTGTGATGGATTTTATAGAAATGACTGCATTTAGGTGCATTAGCACTTGATTTTTGTCCTTTGGAGGCAACAGAAAACCTGAAGCTACTTCGTTATTGGAAGTTTCTTAGATACAAGCAGGGGCAAATATTAATACAATAGAGACTGTGTTTGTCAAGTTCTTCTTGTAATTCTCTGGCTTCCAACTATCATTTCTGATACATCAGGACATTTACTTATTTTTTTTGCTCTCATGCAACTGTTTTTCTGAATTGGAGGAAAGACAGATGTGGTACTAGCTGCATTCTGAGAATACTGCTGATTGAGATGTTATTTCCATAATTTTTCCATTCATTAGGGAGTATAAAAAAAAAAAAAAAGTAACAGAAGAATGCAGTTCATCTGTCAAACTCGTGACTTACTTTAAAATGATAGACTTTGATCTACACCTTTTTATTTTGCTTCAGGAGCATGATCAATATTTGTTGCTCACATTGTGCAATTGGATCAAAGTCAATTGTTTGCCTCCCATTACTGGTAGAAGCCTATTGACCGTCAAGAATCAAATTATGCTAATCCTTCAGCCTGAAATTGTCATTAAGTGGCACAAAGACTCCAAAGTTGATTTGCATTAACTATCTTAACATTTTCTGAATGGAAAATTTAGTGGAAGAATTATGACCAGCCAAGCTACCGGAGAAAGAGTTCTGTCTTTTTCCTATTAAGTTTGAGCTTAACAATTAAATGAAGAATAGCTAAGCTCAGCTTCTTCCATTAGACATTTAGAGTCCCAATTAATAAGAGATCCTTTTCCTAGTTTTCATCTAAAGCTTCTATTCCAGTGGCACATAGACTGAAATGAAAATGTCCTATTGCATTTCAAGTAATTGAGCAAACACAACATCTGCCAAATCTCCTTGACAACCAGTATGTCCTTTTCAAGATAAGGATATGCTGTAAAATGGAAAACAAATTAACCCTGGATCCACTTGATTTTATCTTCAGAGAGTTCAGCCAGCTTCCCACATTGCTAAATGTCTGATTCATTTTTTTAATACTAGTTAAATAATGGATTTCAGGATGTGTTAATTACAGAAAAGAGAATAATTCTATTGTCAGGGTTGCATTTCAGAAAGACCTTTAAAAGATTTAGAGGTGCCTGAACTTGGGCAGAATTCACCGTATGGTACGTAAAGATCCAGAATTCCTCTAGGTTTTTATTTGCTCAATGACACTAAAAGGTTAATGCAGTAAAACAGACACGCATGGAGAAACAAATAAATTTTGGGTTGTATTTTTAAAAAAACTCTACAGGCTCATAAAGAAATAGAAAGAGGATTTTCAGGATGTTAGAGATAATGGGAGTTAGCCTTCTAATCTGCTTATGACTTAAAAATTCCACCACGTTTCTGTTTAGACATGTACTACTCTTGAAAATATGGCTTGCCTTAAGTCTTTATCCTGAGGATGGACATGTTAAAAAAAAATTAGTTCTGTCACCCTAGTTTTTCACTTTTGATTGTCATTTGACATTCTCATAATAGGCTTTCTTTGCTGAAAGCAAAGAGCTTTCTTTTTCCTCAACTTGAAAAATTATTTTGTTACCTGATGTTAGAGAAGCAAACATAGTTCATATTTCTGTCACATCAGTCTATTACATTTTCTTTAGTTATCATTTAAGAAGACAAAAGAGCTTAGTAAAAGAGAATAGAATCATCATAGAATCATAGAATCAACCAGGTTGGAAGAGACCTCCAAGATCATCCAGTCCAACCTAGCACCCAGCCCTAGCCAGTCAACCAGACCATGGCACTAAGTGTACATGCACTTCAGCTGGGCTGCTGCCTTTACCCCTATCTCTAGCCTATCGTCCTCAGTTTCCTTTGATTTATCTCTAGTGGTGTCATGTTTAACCCTCTCCCCCTTCCACTCTAGTTTAAAGCCCTCTCAACAAGTCCAGCCAGCTCATGTGCCAGGGTCCTTCTCCCCTTCTGTGTCAGTTGTACCCCATCTGTTGCTTGCAGACCTGTGGCAAGATGAAGTTCCCCAGTATCAAAGAATCTGAAGTTATGTTGGAGGCACCAACCTCTGAGCCACTCCTTTATCAAATACGCTTTCCTATTCCTCTCTGCATTCCAACCTGTGACTAAGTGTATAGATGAAAAGACTACCTGTGCCCCTGCTCCCTCAACTGCTTTTCCCAGTGCCTTAAAGTCCCTTTTGATAGCTTTTAGCCCTCTGGTATCAACCTCATCATTTCCTGCCTGTATAACTAATAAGGGATAGTAATCAGAGGGCTGCACTACAGTAGGCAGGAGTACTTGGGAATTCTCACAAGCCGCAACATTGATGCTAATTTGTTCTTTATTTTCCCTCAAAAGCCAACCTCAACTTTGCAGAAGACTTTCACTTTGTGGGTTGATGTGCTTCATTAGTGTTAAATCCAGATCTCCAAGCAAAAATCTATTGGAACTTCACTTTTACTTCTTTACAAAACTGAAATTTCAGAATAATGTTTTAGAATGTATATATATATATATAAAAATCTTTTCAACCTTTTGTTCTGGACATGAGGTAGAGCTGGATTTTCACTTCAACCATTTTTAATGCACTACTGATTGTCTTTTGTCATAGCTGAATATTAACTATTTTTGATAAATACAGAACAGGTTTTTTAAACTTATCATACGCTTCCTAGGCAAAGTAGCTCTTTCAGAAGCTTTGCTTGCAGAAATGTGTGAACTACTTCTGAAAAGGAGACAAAGTGAATTATGTAGATGCTTGGGGTGGGGGAAACTGTATATGGCATTTAGAAAATGCATCATCTTTACTTCAGATATAGTGGCAGTGTGGATACAGTATCTTTATTTTGGTGATGGATATATCATCCTTGCCTCTTTGTTATCCTGAAGAAAACATACCTAATGTGAGTTAAAGAAAATGTGTTTTGTGTCCTGATGTCTGCCTTTAAATAAGAGCTCATATTATGTATTTTTAAATAGTATAAAGCCCTTTGCTAGTAAACTTTAATTTTCAGTCAATCTACCTTGATTTTAAAATGTAAAAAAATCCAAGACTTTTTTATGCCTGGTTGCATAGATGACTAGTATCTGCAAAGGCTCTAAACCAAGCCTAATGGAGATCATTGGATGTCTTACTGCTGACATTTGTGAGAGCTAGATCAGGCTCTAAGGCAACAGGATGTGAAACTAAACTCTTTCTGGGGATAAGAGGCAGCATCAAAACAATCGTCTTCCGGATGAAAGCAGTATTGCAACAGTTCTTTTATCTTACTGTTTGTCAGTGAATGTGAATTCTGCTCATTTTTGGTTTCTATTTCTGTCTCTCTCATGTTTAAAGTTCTTAGTAGTTGCGCTTCCACAGGGTAGGAAGACATGAGGACAGTCAATACCACTTATCATATTGGCATCTAATGTGTGCACATTGCTAAAAATAGCTTCTCTTTTTAGGCAGGAATTTTCAGCATGAATGCATGTGAAGAGGGATTTGCCACTGGTGGCAGGGATGGCTGTGTTCGCTTGTGGGACTTAAATTTTAAACCAATTACTGTGATTGATCTCAGGGAAACAGACCAAGGATATAAAGGTAAAAAGAAATCTTTTTCACTTTTGATAGACCAGTAAGATGGGAAATACCAATGATTTGAACAAACCCAGGGAGATTGCTTTATGTATGCTACTGTGCACTATTTGCAAAATAGTTTTTGAATATGCCCACTGGTATGAAAGTTTCATAGTCCTCCAAAGTTACTGTGAAACATACTATGAAGTTGTAGACACAGTTTGTTGGGGTTTTTTTTTGCTTTTAAACAAATAAAATGCACATCTTTTCTGTAGCATAGTGTTTTTTAACAAAAGAAGGTAATGCTTTAAGAGAAATTAGGAAAGACTGAGATGAACAGTGTAAAGCGAGAGAGCATACAGAAGGTGCATGTTTTCTTGCTTTTATGTTTTGTCACGTGTTATGTTACCTTGTGTTTCACATTCTCAGGATCTATATCTCTCAGTAACAATCTTTTCTACAGGTCTGTCTGTAAGAAGTGTTTGCTGGAGAGGAGACCATATACTCGTCGGGACACAAGATAGTGAGATTTTTGAAATAGTGGTGCATGAGCGTAATAAACCTTTCCTGATAATGCAGGGACATTGTGAAGGCGAGCTGTGGGCTTTGGCTGTCCATCCTACAAAACCCCTAGCAATGACTGGAAGTGATGACCGATCAGTCAGGTTAAATTTTGTTTTGTTTACCTTGGTACAGGTTTATGCAAGCAGTTTATTTTGTAGATTACTTACTTGAAATGTGTATCATTTAAAGGTATTAAAAAGTGACATTGAAGTGCTTTTCAGCCAGGCAACAAAGGGTGAGAGGTCTGGAACACAAACCCTATGAGGAGAGACTGAGGGAGCTGGAGTTGTTTAGCCTGGAGAGGAGGAAGCTCAGGGGTGACCTCATTGCTGTCTACAACTACCTGAAGGGACATTGTAGCCAGCTGGGGGGTGGCCTCTTCTCCCAGGCAGCCAGCAATAGAACAAGGGGACACAGTCTCAAGTTGTGCTGGGATAGGTATAGGCTGGATGTTAGGAGGAAGTTCTTCAAAGAGAGAGTGATTGGCATTGGAATGGGCTGCCCAGGGAGGTGGTGGAGTCACCGTCCCTGGAGGTCTTCAAGAAAAGCCTGGATGAGGCACTTAGTGCCATGGTCTGGTTGACTGGATAGGGTTGGGGGATAGGTTGAACTGGATGATCTTGGAGGTCTCTTCCAACCTGGTTGATTCTGTGATTCTATGATTAAATTAATGCTCTCCAATGTATATTTCACAAAAGTGAAACATAAAAATGTGAACAGAATTCGTTTAGCCTCACATTAAGCCGTCACAAGAATCCTGTGTTTCCTTTTCAGGAGTTCTGCTAGATGTTCACAGGTTACAATGAAAAAAAAATTAATAAAACCTTAAAATTTTCAGTCTGAACCATATTCACTTTTTCACATGCTGCAAATTCTAGTTTGGGAGTTTTGTCAAACTTAATGTATGTATAGTAAATAGAATCTATGTTCTGAGAAAGCCCAATAAGTTGCTCCTTTTTATAAGTTTGTCTTCTTTTCTTGTCAAAGCCACCTTTATCTTCTTTCTGAGAAAGTAAATGTGTTGGAATTTTTGTTAAGTAGCTTAAGTATTAGCAAACAGAAGTAGGATTATGAATATTGAAATTATGCTTTAGAATTCCAGATATATTTTGTAAATGATAGATATTGTGAAAACTTACATGTTTTCTTGTAGTAAAAATGTGCTCCTAGATAGAAGTAGATAATTGTAAGGAGTTATAAGTAATGATAGGATAAGTTTACTGAGCAGTCAGTAAAATGGTTGACAAAATAGTGAAATTGTCACAGAGTGGCCTAGAAGTACTTATTGTCATATCTTTCTGTTCCTTTTAATATTCAGAAAGTCAAATAAGATTAATCTGCCTCTTAATTTTCCCATTAGATATTTTCTTGTTATTTTGAATATAAGGATATTTTGCTATATACAAAATCTAGATTTCTGTCTTAAGTTTTTCCTTGTGGGAAATTATTTCAGCCAGGAGGAAAGGGACCTGGGGGTACTAGTGGATAGTAGGCTGAAGATGAGCCAGCAGTGTGCCCAGGTGGCCAAGAGAGCCAATGGCATCCTGGCCTGCATCAGGAACAGTGTGGCCAGTAGGACAAGGGAGGTTATTCTGCCCCTGTACTCAGCACTGCTCAGGCCACACCTTGAGTACTGTGTCCAGTTCTGGGCCCCTCAATTCAAGAGAAATGTTGAGGTGCTGGAAGGTGTCCAGAGAAGGGCAACAAAGCTGGTGAAAGGCCTGGAACACAAAACTTATGAGGAGAGGCTGAGGGAGCTGGGGTTGTTTAGCCTAGAGAAGAGGAGGCTCAGGGGTGACCTCATTGCTGTCTACAACTACCTGAAGGGACATTGTAGCCAGGTGGGGGTGGCCTCTTCTCCCAGGCAACCTGCAACAGAACAAGGGGACACAGTCTCAAGTTGTGCCGGGGTAGGTATAGTCTGGATGTTAGGAGGAAGTTCTTCCCAGAGAGAGTGATTGCATTGGAATGGGCTGCCCAGGGAGGTGGTGGAGGCACCGTCCCTTGAGATGTTCAAGAAAAGACTGGATGAGGCACTTAGTGCCATGATCCAGTTGGCTGGATAGGGCTGGATGCTAGGTTGGACTGGATGATCTTGGAGGTCTCTTCCAACCTGGTTGATTCTATGATTCTATGATTCTATTAAAAAAAGAGGAAAATACCACATCCAATGCTCTGTAGAAATTGCTGGCTTCATGCTGCATGTTACACAGCTACAAACCATTCCTTATCTTTGTAATTATTACTTTATTTTAGAATTTGGAGTTTAATAGACCATGCTTTGATTGCCCGGTGCAATATGGAGGAGCCCATCCGCTGTGCTGCAGTTAGTACTGATGGAATCCACCTGGCTCTGGGGATGAAGGATGGCTCCTTCACTGTGCTTCGGGTCCGGTACGTTACAGAAACTAAGTTACTAACTCTGTCAAGGATGTTAGGTAATTGCTTTTATAAAGTCTATCTCTGTTTGCACTGTAATGACCATACATGAGAAGATGACTTAAGTTTGTTTTAAATTGCTGATCTTGAGGGTGCTTAGGCTTTTTAAATGTGTGCTGCTTGTGTTCATATCCTTCCATAATGCATTTGAAAAAATATACTGATTATTTGTAAAGCATGACACTGTTCCAGGCAGTGTTTTCCTTCAGGGTTTAGCTTTATTAATTATTCTTGAATTGTTAAGAAAGAAATTTTCGCTATTTCCTAAATTGTTTCTGTGTGGTAGAACACTGGTATCAGGACATCACACATATAAAACCAGTGCTGCCTTCTTGCTGTAATCCCACAGTTTTAAAGGGAAAACGAAGTTTGTCTCATGTCAGTGATGTTTCCTTCCCTGAGTGAATAAAGACCGGTTAGTCCAGCTGATTTTGCTGGTGGGTTTGTTTGTTCGTTTGTTTTGGGGTTTTGTGGGGGTTTTTTTAGTTTCTTTTTTTATGGATCCAGCTTGAACAGTTGCTTTTGTTCACAATCTCTCAGCCCAGAGCATCACCTTGTGTCACTGTTTGTGTGGTGGTTTGGCTGTTACCCGACCCCCCACACTTTAGAAAGAACCCCAGCTAACTCAGACGGACTCTGGGAATATAAATGAAGCTATTTATTTACAGCAGCACAATATACAAGCAGTTATTTACAGTATATACAGAAATATACAAAAATATACAAGGTAAAAACAATACAGAAGCACAACTCCCCTCCCAGAAACCTGAGTCCCCAGGAGGGGCTCTCAACCACCCCTACACCTTCCCCTGCCCCTCTCAACCTTACCCCAAATCCTAGGAAGAAAAAGAGGTTCAGCCAAGAGGTTAAGGAGCAAGGTTAGTGGCAGTGAGGTTAGGGAGATGTAGCTCAGTCTGAAGCCAGAAGCAGAGTGAGAAGATGGCGAAAAGTGTTATCTAATGTTTACTTTCTTGTTCCCATACCTCTCAGTGAGACTGTGAGGGAAGGAGACATAACCATTGTTTTCCTTTCACAGCCAATTATCTACTTTCTCTCACCAAAACATTCTAGCCTGCTTCAAACTAGCACAGTTTGCTTCTCTTTGTGGCCATGAAGCCCTACTCAACTCTAGATACAGCAGTGTTGTGTTTGCAGATGTGGTAGTGAAGTTCACTTCATCATTTCACAGTTTTGTCCATTTCTTACAACTGGGAATATGACAGTATGATAAGGCTCTTCCATACTTATGACATGCTTTCTTTCATACCACAGAGATATGACTGAGGTTGTTCATATCAAAGACAGGAAAGAAGCTATTCATGAACTGAAATATTCACCAGATGGGAATTTCCTAGCTGTTGGTTCTAATGACAGCTCTGTGGATATATATGGTGTCGTTCAGCGATACAAGAAAGTTGGAGAATGTATTGGATCTTTAAGTTTCATCACCCATATGGATTGGTCTTCAGACAGTAAATACTTACAGACCAATGATGGCAACGGGAAGAGACTTTTTTACAGAATGCCAAGTAAGATTCTTGGTTTCCTTTTTTACAGAAAGAATGTGTAGTAGTTTTGTAACTGTAGTCAAACACAAATCTTGCTTCAAACCATTGGGTTATAGAGAATTTTCTTCTGAGTTTGCTTAAATATTTGTTATATTTGAATAGATAGAGTGTTGTCTAGCAAAGTTACTTAAATATATATCCTAATGTGCAAGAAAAGATAGTGAGAATCTAATTAGACTGTAACAAATATGTAGACACAGAAAGGGCAATCTGAGCTTGTGCTGGCAGCTTTCAACTGGAATATTAGAATATTAGAATGTGGGATTCTGAAAACTTGTTTATGAAAAAAATTTAGCAAAGTCAGTGAAGTTAGAGAAGACTTCTAAATATTTCAGAATACTGATCAGAACCATATAACACTTGAAATTTCAATATAAATGAGTAAGGAACTTACAGGTGCCTAATACAAGATCTGTAGGGATTAGTCATGGATATGACCAGTATTAGTAATCATCATTTACGTGGATTAGTGATTGAAAGAGATTGCAAAGTGTCAGAAGGTGCAGTTACTCAGTTAACAGAGCTGAAGGATCTTCCAGCAAGACACTTGACTTCCTCTCCAGGATTTAGAGTTTTAAAATTTTTACTCAAGTGATGATTTTATAATTTAAAAAAAATACTTCTTCATAAACTTTCCTTTCTGATTTATTGACCATTTTGGTTTATCTTTTCTCTGTGACTGTTCTTCGCTCTATTTAATCCAGTCCACATAAGTTCTTCCTTGCCCTATTCCTGAGGCTCAGCTCCCCACTACATCCCACCCAATCCCCTCCCACTAATCGGAATCCTATTAACAATGAGAAGGTTTACTTCAATTGTGTTACTGCTGAAGATGGAGAGGTGAATTGTCAGTGTCCTGCTTGGGTTCAGCAGTTACGCAGTGTGACACACAACTTCTGTGTTTGCTTGGTCTTCTGTTGCTCCTGCATCCTGCTTCTGTCCATTCTTGAAGTATTTATTAAATGGGCCTTTGGTCTGACTCAGTGTTTAATCTCTTATGTGAAACTTGGTGGGTTTGGAACAGTCTTACTACAGATAGAGCTGATGTGAAGCAATGTAACAAAAAGCTAAGCATAAAATTGGTATTTGCAGTAATTTACAGTGGCCAGATCTAAACGAGTTTTCCAGTGTTTGCTCTGAGTAATCCAGGCTTCTAGAACAGTTCAGCAACAGAATTTTCACAAACTCTCGAAATGGTGGCACACAACTTCAAGCAGCTCTCAGAAACAGTAAAATCTGAAGTGCCAAATAAAACTTCTGTTAGTCTTGAGTGACCTCCCTACTGATACTGTTGGTCATATGTCCTGGGTAGGGTGGATTGCTCCCCCGATAGAATAAACTCACCACAACACAGATTTTTTTTGAAAGTCAGGGAAATATGAAATTGTATTTCTTATAGTGTAACAGTAAAAAGAGAAATAAACTACTACTAGAGGAAAAAAAAAATAACCTTAAGGAAAATGGGAAGGGGTCAAGCAGCAGCAAAGCAGCAAAAGCAGCAGCAGCCAAAAGAGCGGCCAGGGAAGATAGCAGGCAGGTGCAGCTCAAGCAGCAGAAGCCAGCAAGGTGAAGGAACAAGATGTGGTTCTAGACATAAAGCTATTGATGCTCCAGTGAAATGATATTAACTTATCCAGTGTTGCTATTATATGGCCTATCCCTGGAATGTTCACCTCTCCCCTATGTCTGAGCTAGAAAATGAGCTCAAACAGCCACATCATATTAGATAAGGACAGTTTTAGATGTCAAGTTTAAGTTCTCTCTCACTTGGATTTGTTTTCTTCTTAAAGTGCGTTCTTTACAACTGCATGAGTGAATGTTGAAAAATAGGTCTTTATTTTTGTTCTCAGGTGGAAAAGAAGTAACAAACAAGGAGGAAGTAAAAGTCGTTCAGTGGGCATCGTGGACCTGTGTTTCTGGCCTTGAAGTTAATGGAATCTGGCCCAAATATTCAGATATAAATGATATCAATTCTGTGGATGCAAATTTTATTGGGCAAGTTATGGTTACAGCTGATGATTATGGAATAGTAAAGCTCTTCCGATACCCATGTCTAAGAAAAGGTAGTACCTTTAAGTTCAATTAAAAAATTATTTTTAAAAATTTTGATAATTGAAGAAAAAGCTTTTAAAAATTATATAAATGGCCAATATTTATTCTTAGAGTTCAGTTGAAGCTCAAAGATGGGAGGATGGAAAGAGACTGTTTACAAAGGCCTGTAATAGTAGGATGAGGGGCAATGTCTTCAAACTACAAAAGAGCAGATATAGATTGGGTGTTAGAAACAGATTCTTAACTATGAGGGTGGAACACTAGAACAGGTTGCCCAGGTATGTGGCTGGGACCTGTCCCAGGAGATATTCAGGCTCTGGGTAGCCTGATCTAGTTGAGGATGCCCCTGCTTACTGCAGAGGGGGCTTGGACTAGATGATCTTTAGAGATCCCTTCCGACTCATACCATTCTATGATTGTATGGTACGAACTGCTAGAAGTGCTTAATACTCAAATTGCACAAACAGTGGGAAGCAGTGCAATGATCATACATACAGGGGTGTTTTCACAGAGCTAAATATATGTAATTTACCATTTAAATAACTACCTTTTTAACGTAAAAACTATAATTGTCTAAATCTTAGTATACAAAAATGAAATTACAATAGAAATTTAACATACAAATATGTGTGTCTTCCTTTAGTTCAGCTCATACAGCACTATCATATGTCTTCTCTGTGTTTCACTCGTTAAAGATATTGGATCCTGGAATCCAAATTTGAAAAAATATCTTCAAAACATAAAAAAAACTACAAAAGGTTACTGCTATTAAATGAAATACCATAAGTAATTAAAATATTTTGATTAAACTGTTACCTCTTATAGGATTTCCTTGATATATTTTCCTAAGATGCTTCTGAAACATTTATTACACGTACAGTCAAAGAGTTTTTTGTTCTTGTTCTAGGAGCAAAGTTTAAAAAATACCTTGGTCATTCTGCTCATGTGACAAATGTCAGATGGTCTCATGATCACCAGTGGGTTGTTTCCATTGGGGGAGCTGATCATTCTGTCTTTCAGTGGAAGTTTGTCCCTGACCGGAAGTTGAAGGATTCTCTTCATATAGCACCCCAAGGTAAGTAGTTTATTAAACAATACAAACAAACAAGAAGTGGGAGGAGAGTAGGCTAAAAGAGAAGTAAAAGTCTTTGCTGCAAGGATAGAAATAAAAATTCAGAATTTTCAGGCTGCACAAAATGGTTGTCCTGTACTTTCCAGCTTCCTGAAGTACCTGATAGCATTGCCTGATACTTCCCTGTACCCTGTGTGCTTCAGTCTAGCAATTCTGTGCACAAAATTCACCACCATGTTCCTTGTGCAAAAGCAAGAATTAAAAATTTGGATTTTTATTTTGAGCACAGATTATGGGTCTGTAATACTTGAAAAAAGATACAGAGCATGTTTCCACCAGTTACTAATCAGCAATTATTCTCATGACTGAGTTTCCCATAATCAAACTACTAACTGAATGTCTCAGTTGGAAATTCCTGAAGGAGCTTAGAGACTCCTTTGGGGAAATAAGTGTGTAAAGTTGCAATGAAATAGACTGTTTCATGCTTTATTTGCTGGTATCATATGAAGTGGTATTACCACATAATAGGTAAATGAATGCAGAAATGTTAAATAGGTGCTATTTTTTTCCAGACTCACTGAAAATATTTCCACTTCCATCCCATATATGATTTTCTCTTTTTTGTTTCTGCTAATCTGTTTGTAGCTTTGCTGCTTACATCAGTGGCTCACCTAACCTTAAATTTAACTTTGGTGCCCTTCTCTAGTTTGTTTTCTGCAAGTCTTCGTTTCTGCTTTACACTCAGTACTTTATTTGCTTCTATCTTTCCTCCGGACACTAATGTTGTTTAAATAAGTTTAATGAATGAAAACTCACTTGGTTCCAGAAACAAATAAAATTTCCATACTTAAAGGCTGGTTTATTTCTACTGTGTCAGCAGAACTGATCATAGAATCATCATAGAATCAACAGCCTGTCAATTTTTAGAAGTTTCTGCTGTAGTAATATAAGCATTGATTATCAAATCAGAGACATTAAGCAGTCACTTGAACATTTTCTCATTTGTAATTTCAGTTGCTTCATTTTCTGTTTATTTTCTTGTTGGCAGAGAGTCTGGTTGATTCTAACAGTGATGAATCAGATTCAGATCAGTCTGATGTTCCAGAGCTGGACTCTGAAATTGAACAAGAGACACAGATCACTTATCGTCGACAGGTAAGGCTTTAGTTTTAATGGCAGTTGGAAAGCTTCCCAGAGTTTAAGTTGGTCTTTTATGAAGGCCTGTTGAAATGTGAAAATTGAGAAAACAGCTGAGCTGGAATTCACCAAAACTTTAGAACTGTTATCTGATGCATTCAAAATATTGATGCAATAAAGAAAGAAAAAAAATAGTGATTACCTGTATGTGTAAAATGTTCTACTAGAGTTTTGGATGTAATTTTGAAACAAGTTGCACCAAACAATTACCAACTACAGTAATGGGAAATTTTTTTTCAGTTATGTCAGTAGCTGAATTCTCAGAAGCATGTTTTTCTTGTGTATCTCTTAACTCATAAGTGTGCTCTTTCTTAAAGGTTTACAAAGAAGATCTACCTCAACTTAAAGAGCAATGCAAAGAGAAAAGAAAAAGTGCAGCTTCTAAGAGACGAGAACGAGCTCCAGGGAACAGTATAAGATTACATTTTGTTCATGGGTATGAAAACTAGGATTCTTTAAAATATGCAAGTAGATTGTTTGTGTTTTCTAGATTGGTGTTTGTAATTTAGTAATTTGATGAAAGACTTTTAGGTCAGTTGCTTTGTGATTTACTGCTTTTTATTTATTTCTGGAAAAAGAAATGTACACTAAATTGTTAGAAAAATTTGATGGCAAGCTAGAGTTAATTCTGAACGTGAATTCTGAAGTGAATTTGCACTGCAACTTTTAATTGATACTTTATTCACCTCTATGTAAACAATATGCGTGTTTTCAGTATCTGGAAACCAATAGTTCTCTTTGGTGTATTAATTTGGAATCTGCAACGGAAACTATGTGTAGTTGAAGCTGGTTGGGTTGTAAAGTGGCATTTCTCTTAAGTGTTATAATAAAAAAAATATGAACTGTTTGTACCTAAACATGTTCCTCAGCTAAGGTACTAGATGTGATGGTTAATAGGTCCTGCAGGTGCATTAAAATTCAGTTTCATTCTCTATTTGGTGTTAATTTGAGTAACAAAATGCCTTTCAGATGCATCCTTGATTCTCCTGGTTTCATCTTTAGGATTGGCAGTCTCCTATAAGTCTTCATAAGAACTAAGATGCAGTGTTTTAAAGCAAACTGGCAGTAGATATTACTACATTAGAATAATGATCAGAAATATAAATTCTTGTTAGAGCAGACTGTGTTAAACCAGGACACCTCCATACACAGAAAACTCAAAGCCTTTATTAAATGTAGGCATTGGAAATCAGGTAGTTTTCCTTTCAAGAGATGCCTCATTGCAGGAGTGCAGCTTCTTTTTAGAGATAAGTACACAGATTAGCTACAGATACTGTCTAACTTTACAGTGATGCTTAAACAACTTTTAGAAGGGCTTCATATGCAATGCTAAATAAATTAATTGGCTAAGAATAGTTCATCATTCAACTAAGCAATTTTGTCTGTAGAAGACAGAGTCTGAACAATAACTTTGGAGATAATGACAACTGAGAAGCTTATTACAGGGTTGAATGTTTTATTACTATATGATAATGATGATGATGATTATTATTATTATTATTATAATTACTACTTTTTTTCTATTTTTGATACTCTGGAATTCTCAGTTGGAAATTTTCTTATGGTTAGAAAATGCATTAAGGTGAGTAGTTGTGTATAGTCCTGAAGATCCTTAAGAAGATGTGTCACAAGCAAGGGCCCTGGATCTTTGGGATTACTGTTATTTCCTTCACAATAGAAGTGGAGCTTGACCAGAATATCTAGGAATGACCAGAAGCAGAATGTCTAGTTGAGTTCTGTCTGGTTATCCAATGGCCATCAAGGAAAGTAATGAAGAATCCATGCTGACCAACAGATTTTTCTCAATGTCCAGGCTGTTAATTTTCAAGTGACCCACACTGCCGTCCCTGGGGGTGTTTAGAAGGAGAGTGGATGTGGTGCTTGAGGCTATGGTCTAGTGATAAGGATGCTGGGATGAAGGTTAGACTGGATGATTATGGTGGTCCTTTCCGACTGTATTGATTCCTAGTGATTAGATGTTGTGCTGAGGGATTTGCTTTAGTCAGAGACTTGGCAGTATGAAACTAATGATTGGACTCGATGATCTTGAAGGTCTTTTCCAATCGAAGAAATTCTGTGATTCTGTAATCCAAGTGAGTAATAGGCATATTCTCTGATCGAGGAAGTCTTCCTTGCTTCATCTTTCTTTAGCTGATGGAAATGTCTTGGATGTTCCTTGAAATTACAAAAAGTGGTACTTTTTTGAAGTAGGTGAATAGGAAACTCTTTTTTCTTTCTTTGTGTTAGAGCACATTGGTTTTGTGTTTTGAATTTGTCAGCTGCCTTACAAGATGAATTTCAAAAGATCTCTTCATATCCTTTTAGAAGTTTTTAAACCTCTATAGTTAGTTCATGGTTTTGGAAAGGGATAAAAAGAATAATGCTGATTACGTGAGCCTGTCACTGACTAATACAGATGAGAAAGCAAATTCTATTAACAGCTTGATAGTTAAGTGCACCTTTTTCTAAGAGATCCGATGCACTCGTGGTGATCAGAAATATGTAATTGAAGTGATATGCTAGTTTGGCCTTTTCTTGACCATTCTTGCATTTTCTTTCTACCATGACAGTGGTAGTGATTCAGAAACATAATAACAACATTCAGAGGAACCACTTTCTCAAACTCAGTGCTTATACTTTCTTGTTGCTGGCAGGGAGTAAGGGTGCAGATACAAAACGTGTGTCCAGTATTCTCTCGAAGCTAAACTACTGCTCTCACAAGAATGATCTATTTTTATTTTCATATTTGATTACAATTTCAAGATGGCATGGGGATTTCTCATAGACTTAAATGAGCCTTATGACACCTTGCATAGATTCCTACCAGAGGCTACAAATAGCATCTAAAGGAACTAGGTCCTAAGTAGGTCCTACTTGAGAAAACATTATTGTCATGTTAAAAACAAATAATCACTATTATTGTGCTAAAAGTGCTAATCTCAGCCATATTTGATTTGACATTTGGTTCTTCTGGTGATTCCTGGGAGAGGGTTTCACTACATTTAGAGATTTCCTGTATATACTCTGAATAGTAACATACAATTTTCTGAACTCTTAGAGTATCATACAGACTGTGGGCATTGATTCTTTTCCCAGAGAGGGCAGTACACATGAAGCTCTTTGTTTGCTATAGGTGTGTAACTTGCAGCTGTGAGTAGGATTCAGCTACACAGTAAAGAATTTACAGTTCTGTGCCTAAAGGTAGATGGGTTTACCTAAACTTCTGTCACAGTGCATGGAGATGCAATCAGTGGAGTATAAGGTGTGATTTGGCTCTAGTGAAAATTAAACAGTGACTAGTTAGTCAGCTGAGTAGCCATGCAGCTTCCATTGACTGTATCAACTTAGTCAACAAATATTGTTGATCCAAATGTAGGTGTTTAATGTATCTAAAACACATGTTTATATGTCGTAACCTCTAACTCCAGTCTCTGCTCTCTATGACATTAGTAATAGTGAAAAAAAATGTTTCTACATAGCATTGAAGTAGCCATCTTCTGAGAGTTACTGTCATATTAACTTGACTCTGTCCTGGATTGATGGTTTCTTTAGCTGTTGCTGAGGACTACTTGAAAATTCATCAGCTACTGCAGGATTCAATGTTGTGTTTATTGTGCCTTGTTATATCTGTGATGGTTTGGGGGTTACCCCGCCCCTCCCACACTTTGTATTTGCCCCAGCTAACTCAGACGGCCTCTGGGAATATAGATGAAGCAATTTATTTACAGCTAGCAGAATTTACAAGCAGCTATTTACAATATATACAGTTATATACAATTATATACAGAAATATACAAAGGATAAACAATACAAAAGCACAACTCCCCTCCCAGAAACCTGAGTCCCCAGGAGGGGCTCTCAAACCACCCCAACACCTCCCCCCGGCCCTCTCAACCTTACCCCAGTTCTCAGGAAGAAAAGAGGTGCAGCCAAGAGGTTAGGGAGCAAGGTTAGTAGGAGCAGGGTTAATGAGATGTGACCAGGTCCAAGGCAAAAGCAAGAGTGAGAAACAAAATGGAGAAAAAGTCTTTCTTCTTCCCAGAGTTCTCAGCGTAACTGTGAGAGAAGTAGACACAATTGTTTTTCATTTCACTGCCCGTTATCTAGTTCTTTTACCAAAACATTCCAGCTTGCTTCAAACTAGCACAATATCTTATCTAATAACCGTGATTCAGAGCTTGCTTTCTTTATTGTTTAGTTTCTAGTTGCTAATCAAGATGCCCTGTAAATTATGCATCTGTGGTTTGTTTTCTGCATACAAAGACATTGTTTCTTTTCATCATTTCTCTGAGATTAGCTAATATATCAGTTATAAATTAATTTAATAATGTGCATAAGTAAGCATTTTGGAACCGTGTAGCATATTCTCAGGAATTGATACTTTACACTGAACCATGCTTCTTTTCACCTCACAGAATCACTGAACACCAGGTTGGAAGGGACTGGATTCCAATTGGAATCTCCCCAGGAGTAACTTATACCCATTACCCCTTTTTTGCTCTTGTAGTTGTAATGTTCAATAAGTAATGCTCTTGTAATATTCAGTAGGTAGTGTTCCACTTTTCCATCGCTGATACATTGCTCTTTTGATGCTGAGCAGACCTAAAAACGCAGAGTTAAGCTGGGGGGAGGTCCTCTGTTATTCTGTTAGTTTCCCTTGTCTTCAGAGGGGATGATCTGGTTTTGTGTGTTCTTTAAGAACTCCCTGCACTTGCTAGGTCTTTTATCTTCCATGGACGTTTCCCACAGGATCCCTTCCAAGTGAGTCCTGACCATGCTGAAGTTTGCTCTTCTGAAATGTAAACCTGAAAAGTACCTATATGGTCATGGAGTTAGTAAGCTGACATGTGGGAAAGACCAGATGAATTTAACAGGGTAACAAAATGTCTGTCTTTGCACGTGTTTAGTTTTAAAAGCTGGTTGTACATGAGGCTTTTTTGGTTGTTGGGGTTTTTTTTGCTTGTTTGTTTGTTTGTTTTAAATATCTGGAGGAAGTGAATTAAAATCCAAACTTCCAATCATAAAAACTTATAGATATGAGTGACAACTATTTTCCTGCATCCTAGACACATTTTGGATTTTAGGTAGTTATATGATAGATAACATTAACATATTCAGTTTCACTGTGCTAAATTTAGGGGTTATAGGTAATTTTTATTGCAAGCTGTGAAAATACTGAATTTCTGAGTTGGAGGTAGAAGGATTTGAGACCATTTTGCTGTCTTAAGGCTTTTTACTTTTATAGGTGACTTCTAAACTTGTAAGAAATTACTCAGTATTTCTAGAGCATTGTTTCTTTCAGCATACATATTTTTGAAGCTGCTTTGTAAAATAGTCTCATTTAGTGTACATATTCAATATTTTAAAAATTATGTTGTACTTGCAGAGGAAATACAGTATTTTTTTACAGAGCACAGTGCAAAGTGAAGGACAGGAAGAAGGCACCTGAGCAATGATAGGTCCAGATACCTTCTTTGGCACTGTGCCTGCCTTTGTAGTCCCTGCCCCTGAATGAATGTTGCCATGTTAAACTGTTGATGTTGGATACTGTGATAGGTCACTTTTGTTTTCTTTCTTTATAGTTTCTGTAGGTCATTGTATATTATTATGTCCATTAACAAACTAGAAAGAAAGATGCAGCTGCACAGGACAATCAAACAGTGCTTTGAGTCAGACAGAAACAGCTTTAAACAGCTGCATGTTCTGCTGCTGGCTGAAGTTGTTAGTGAAGGATATGAATGGAAAGAGAGTGAAGAATGTCTGAAGGGTCTGCATCTATATTTTGGATTTAAATTTTTGGTCACTTTGAGAAGAGCAGGGAGCAGACTTATAGCTGAGCCTCAGACCTAGTGGAGAGAGATTTTTTTTTTAAAGAGACCTTGGAAATGACAACTCAGGAGGCACTAAAAGGTTGCTGAACGAGGACCAAACCTGAAGTTAAGAACCTGCCTGTGTGTACCAGTATAAACCCTAGATTGGAAGCTTTTATTTCTGTGCTGTCACAAGTTTTCGCTGCTTTAAGAACTTCACTTGTTTGTGATCTAATGAGACACAGCCTTGGACTTCAGACAGTATCAGAGAGAATACAAATCTGGGAGGAGTGGCTGGTGCACCAAATGGCTTTGCTGCCATTGAGAGGGAGCTGAGCAGCCTAGAGAACCTGGCAAGGAGGAATTTCTTGAACTTCAATAAGGGAGAATGCAGTGCTTTGTATTTGGGAAGGAATGGTCCTAGACCATCAGCTGGTCTGTTAAAAAACTGTGAGATGAATTTAGCACCTTTTCTTTAATCGCATATCATATGACATAAGTACTGTTGCAAGTAGTCTAGGTGAACCAATGGAAATATGGTGTGTTCAGACTTGGTCCAGATAGTGTTTTCCAGTAATGCATAGATCTAGTATTTGTAAGCAGGGATTCATAGCTGGAGTTTGCAGAATAGTATTTGCTAAGATAAAGTTGATCAACTGCCTTAAAGATACATTACTTGACCAGTGCCTATAGTTGCACCACGTATTTCCATGAAATACTTATTTTCTATTTGGATTGAAAAAAAAATTGTGTCATTTAAATTTTCTAAATATCTTACATGCTATAATTGTCTTAATGCTGTCCTGTTGATTTTGTGTATGATGCTGGTATGGGTACAAGTCTTTGTCTTATGTAATAATTTATAGACCTGCACCATTGTAAAAAGACACTGCATTTATTTTTTTCTTTAAGAGAATGGAATTTGTTTGATGATATATGCTTTTAATTAAGCAAAGAAATTAGTATCAGGAGCAGTATAACTTAGACATTAGAGATTTCTGCTAGTCTGCGGCTGCTGGTGGTGAAAGTGGAGTTGCTTCATTTGTGACAAATGACTTGCTGATCATCTTCAAGGCTTTTTTCAGCTAGGTCAGTTACAAGTTGGGTGCAAAAAAACCAAAGTAGAGCCTTATGACCCTTGAATAAAGATAAGTGATGGCAAATTAAAACACATTTAAGACTGATTGCCTTCCTTTCTGTATACTTAGAAATATAACCAGATTTTCCCTGCAACCTTGTAAAATAATTAAAAAGTTGATTTACTGATGATTTGTAAGAAAGGAAGAAGGAACAGAGAGAGGTTATCTGGGAAATTAATAGCACAGAAATAGGATGTGTCAGGAGTATGTGTGTGTATATATGTATGTATATGTGTGCATATATATGTACATATATTTCAAGAGTATTGTTTATATAAGAGGAAAGGGAGGAATGAATTTAGGTTACACATTTTTAAGTGTTGCCTTCATTGACTGTCAAGGATAGCATTGCTAAAAACAGTAATTTTAAACTTGATGGTTGCTTAATGTGTTTTTGGTTTCTGAGCCTTTAAGATTACTTCTGAAGTAAGAAGATGAAACAGATCTGGAAGAAAATTTAACAAGTTTTCAAAACCTTTCAGTTGTATCATATCTGTGTTATTCACATTATTCTGGAAACTTTAGCTGGCTGATTTTTGATCAGGTAGAAAATACCCAAATTATTAGTTTTGGCTAATTTATTTATTTTGGAATGGGCTGCCCAGGGAGGTGGTGGAGGCACCGTCCCTGGAGGTGTTCAAGAAGACTGGATGAGGCACTTGGTGCCATGGTCTAGTTGACTGATAGGGCTGGGGGATAGGTTGGACTGGATGATCTTGGAGGTCTCTTCCAACCTGGTTGATTCTATTTAGTGTTGCATGCCAAGATTCTCCATGTGGTCTGAAAAAAAATTACTAGCTATTACTTCCTCTTTTAACTTAGTTGTGGAAACTATTAAACAGCCACTTTAATGTTTATCTGATGTCTGAATGTAAATGAAATTGATAAATCAGTGTTCATTTGGGGAAATATATTAATAACCTTAAAATACTGAAACTGTATTTGGTAAGTAACCTGAATTTTTACATATGCAGAATGCATCTTGCATAATTTTGGCTCAGAGCTTCAGTATATATGTGGTTATGACCTGGATGAACAAAGTTGTTTTTTTTTTTCTTTAATTAGTTACAGAGGTTACGACTGTCGAAGCAATTTATTTTACACTCAGACGGGTGAAATTGTATACCACATTGCAGCAGTGGGAGTGGTGTACAATCGGCAGCAGAACACACAGCGCTTTTATCTAGGTCATGATGATGACATTCTTTGCCTTGCTATTCATCCCTTAAAGGACTATGTGGCAACAGGCCAGGTAGGATGTATATTTATCTGCAATAAGAATTTGAAGTTGTTACTACTGAATTTAGAAAAGCCTTTTTTTTTGAAAAAGGAAGTCCAGTCTATATTTATTCAGATGGATGACTGCATGTGGCCGTTTGAGCTGATCCTCTAGCTCAGACATAGGGGAGAGATGAACATTCCAGGGATAGGCCACATAAATGGCAACAATAGATAAATTAATATAATTTCATTGGAGCATCAAGAACTTAATGTCTAGAAGCACAGTTTGTTCTCCCCCTTCTCCCACTGGCTTCGGCTGCTTCAGCTTCGCCTATCTTCCCCGGCTGCTGTTTTGGCTACTGCGGCTTCTGATGCTTCGCCACCGCTTGACCCTCCCCCATCTCCCTTAAGGTTATTGTATTATTTTTTTCCCTTCCTTCCTTCTCTAGTTATTATCCCTCTTTACATTGTTATACTTATACTATAAGAAAATACAATTTCATCTTTCCCTGACTTTCAAAAAAGAAGGGGGGTTTGTGTTGTGAATTTTCTTCCTGGGTAAGGGATCAGCCCAAACCCAGGACGCTGCATTTCTGTTGCAGATGGACTCATGTTACAAATCTGCAGCATAAGTGTTTTTTCCTATTCTTTATATTAATTCTGATAAATCTGTTAAGTTGATAGGGCTTTTTTAACTCTTTTTTTTTTGTTGTTTAAGAATAGATTAATTTTTTTATTCATCATTTCTTTGCTGCTTCATGATAACAGGTGGAAAAAATATACAATTAAGATATATTTTTAAAATTATCTTAATCGTGAATTTAGCTGTGGTATTATTACATAACATGAAGTTATCAGTTGTTATTGCATATTAGCATTTCATACACTGTTTTTGCTTATTACCTATAGCTGAACTATTTGCTGTTTGTGTATGGAACACTGATATGTATATTGCTAAAGTATTTATAATTGTGAGTTTCATCTTTTGCCAGACAGTAATTTTAGGTACCTTTTTTCACTCATATTTTTGCACAAACATCACTTCCTGTACATTTTTATACACCAGAACTTGAATGTTTGACTTGATATTTCATAGATTTTAAATTACTATTGTTACCATTATTGTTTGTGTTGTTATTATAAATTGGAGCACATGTGAACTGATTTTTTAATAGAAATAAACTTTCCCTTGTAATGTCCTTAATGTAAATAAAAATGTCTGAGCTTAACATAAATTCAGAGGTCACGTTAGAGATTAAAGGCTTAAATGTGAGAATTGATTCTGTTTAATTTTAGAGCAGTATAGAATAGAAAGGACATATGGATTAAAAAGTGTCTGGATCTAGTGCATTTTAAAATAGTTTGTGCTGTCAACAGAAAGATTCAGTCCATTATGTACAGTTTCATATAGACACACTATATACTGTTGTATACTGCATTACTTGCTGTAATTAGCTAGTGCTGTAATCAGATTCCTCATACAAGACTGATTTAGATTTTTCTGATAGCAGATGTTAGGAAAAACTTTGCAGACATGACATATTTAGTTTGTGGCAAAACCAGAAATAGAGTCTCATTCTCTTGAGTCCTACCCCTGGTCTTAAATACAAGAGAGTATTTTTCTGGTTTTACAGCCCTTTTTGTGTCTTGAAGTGCAAAACTTCTTACCAAGTTCCATTTCTTGCCAAGTTCAGTTACCTGCATTAGTGCCGTTCCTAGTGGATATGACTCCATAGGCAGCAATGCATTAGAATCTAACTTGGAGACACTTGTAATGACATCAGAAAACAGCAGAAGTCATCTTAATTTCACCAACATAGGTTAGCTTAAATACTGGCAATAAAAATTACTCTTTATTTTGTGATAGGGGATGATCGATAGAAATTTGATGGAATAAATATGCCACAGTATAGTCAATGAAGGGCTCTCCCCCCTCCCACCCCCCCACCTCCCCCCCGAATGGCTCTAATTAATTGTGATTAATGTACCTGAGTTTTTTTGAGGGAAGAATGAGCCTGATGGGGAGTGGCATTTCTAAAGCAGAAGGAATAACATAATGTTAGCCAGACAGAAGTAATACATGGAAAATTTTATTACTGTAAATTGTTTTCAAATACTTTAAAAATCACTGTGTGAAGCAACTGAGAGATTATGAGAAATAGTTATTAATATGTATAATTACAGGTTGGTCGAGATTCCTCAATACACATTTGGGATACAGAAACAATAAAACCACTGTCGGTATTAAAGGGCTATCACCAGTACGGTGTTTGCGCTGTTGATTTTTCAGGTAATAAGTATTTATTTATTTATTTGCAATTTTCCTTTTCTGCATGAAAATACAAGTTAATAAGCTCTAATGAGCAATTGTGAACTCCACCACACTGACAATTTTGTATTAAAAATATCACAGTATCACAGTATCATCAGGGTTGGAAGAGACCTCACAGATCATCAAGTCCAACCCTTCACCACAGAGCTCAAGGCTAGACCATGGCACCAAGTGCCACGTCCAACCTTGCCTTGAACTGCCCCAGGGACGGCGACTCCACCACCTCCCCGGGCAGCCCATTCCAGTGTCCAGTGACTCTCTCAGTGAAGAACTTTCTCCTCACCTCAAACCTAAATCTCCCCTGGCGCAGCCTGAGGCTATGTCCTCTTGTTCTGGTGCTGGCCACCTGAGAGAAGAGAGCAACCTCCTCCTGTCCACAACCACCCTTCAGGTAGTTGTAGATAGCAATAAGGTCACCCCTGAGCCTACTCTTCTCCAGGCTAAACAATCCCAGCTCCCTCAGCCTCTCCTCATAGGGCTTGTGCTCAAGGCCTCTCCCCAGCCTCATCGCCCTTCTCTGGACACACTCAAGCATCTCAATGTCCCTCCTAAACTGGGGGGCCCAGAACTGAACACAGGACTCAAGGTGTGGTCTAACCAGTGCAGAGTACAGGGGCAGAATGACCTCCCTGCTTCTGCTGACCACACCATTCCTGATGCAGGCCAGGATGCCACTGGCTCTCTTGGCCACCTAGGCACACTGCTGGCTCATGTTCAGGTGGGTATCAATCAGTACCCCCAGATCCCTCTCTGTCTGGCCGCTCTCCAGCCACTCCGACCCCAGCCTGTATCTCTGCATGGGGTTGTTGTGGCCAAAGTGCAGCACCCTGCACTTGGAGCTATTGAACGCCATCCCATTGGCCTCTGCCCATCTGTCCAGCTGGTCAAGGTCCCGCTGCAGAGCCCTTCTGCCCTCCAACTCAGTCACATCTGCCCCCAGCTTGGTGTCATTCTCCATTGATCAATGACAAAGAGAAGTTCTGCATGCTTTGTCCCTGGAAGTGTTTTCAGACCAAACTGGATGAGGCTTTGAGCAACCTTGTCTGGTCGGAGGTGTCCCTGCCCATGGCAGTGGGGTTGGAAACAGATTCCAGCTCAAGCCACACTAAGATTCTGTGAAATAGCAAAGGCTATCTACAAGTAATTTAAGAAGAGCTCTTGTATGCTCTGCACATCAGGAAATGTAGGGAGAGGTTCTGTGATGTTTAATAGCTTAGGAATTTCTTTTGGTTATATCAGGCAGGCACACAGATTTTGAGTATTGTTTCTGCACTTCAGGGTAACTTAAAGTCCTAAACTCTGCCTGACTGATGACCAAAGTTTAAAAGCAAATGTGCCTCTAAAGCATAAGACCTACAGTTGTTTACCAGTTTGTACATTCCTACAGTACTTGTGGCATTATAGTGTTCTTTAGTATGGTCTCTTCCTATTGTGACAGAATATTATCAATCTACTCTCATAATCATAAATTTTTATTTTCTAGCGGATGGGAAACGATTGGCTTCTGTTGGAATAGATGACAATCACACTATTGTACTCTGGGATTGGAAGAAAGGAGAAAAGCTTTCAGCAGTAAGGTATGAATTTAATTTGATTCAAAATTTGCACCTTGATTTGCTCTCAAATGACAGAAAGCAAAATAGATTCATTAAAGAATAGTAGATCTGCAGCAAACTAGCAATTTCTGTCACCTAAGTGATACAGGCAATAACATTTAACACAGCCTTAAAACTTTCTTAAGAAGAAAAAAACCAGAAATCAACAAGAATTATTACAATGTTGTTTTTAAAACATGCTTTGTTCTCAGTAAATGTAAGCAAGGTAGAGAAGGTATACATTAAGAAAAAAAATCCTAACAAAAAAAAATATTTAAAATTATAAATAGCTGTATTGTATAAAATACTTTGCTTTTCATTTCAGGGGAAGCAAAGATAAGATCTTTGTTGTTAAGATTAATCCTTACATGCCTGATAAATTGATTACAGTTGGAATTAAACACATGAAGTTCTGGCGTAGAGCAGGTAAGGAAACTTTTCAGAACTACAGCTGTTTTTAAAAGGGTAAATGTTGCATCTGTTATGGTAGGTTTTATGCATTATTGGAAAGTATTTTCTCTGTATGCCTAAGTTAGCTTTGCTTTAGTGCAAATAACATTGTTTGGCATTATGGCAGTACTGGAATTCTTTTCAAGATGAATTTGCTGTGAAGTTAGAGCTACACAAGTAGAAAGGACCTTGCATTTCCTACCGTCTGGTTTTTACATCTAATAATAGAGCACATCTGAAAATGTTACAGACTGCTAAAATCATAGAACAGTTTTTGAAAGAGGGGATCTTTCTAATGTGTATGTTATAATGAGGCATGAATTTAGATAAATTTATAAAAATCCCCATACAACAATTCAGACAGTCCTTGAAGAGGATACATGTGCTAAGTGAAACCTGTGTGTTTAAATACTTCTGCTGAATTTGAGTTAAAAAACAAGATAATGCAGCTTGTTTTATCTGCTGGAAAAATTCTGAGGAGTGAAAAAATCCATTCTCTGATATTAATGTCAACTCTAATATCTGTATGGGCATATGTACCTATCCAAATCCAGATTCAAGTACCAAGTTAAAAGTAAGTTATTTTTCTTTTTTCTTGAAAGATGTCAAATAGCACAAAAATCTTATTTTCTGAGAGTGCTTCTGACCTTTGGGGGTCCCTTCCAACCCAAACCATTCTATGATTCAATTTGTTGGGACTGTAATAGAAGGTGTAATTAATTAATGCAAGATGGGATTTTTTTCAAAATTAGTATTGTTTATTAATTTTCAATGTTCAGGAGTCTTGCCCCCACCCACCACTAATTTTAATATTAATCAGGTTCTTTTTAAACAGTCATGGAAACATTATACATAAAGGAATAACTAAGACTTTACTAAAGAGGCTTTGAGTATTTACTCACAAAAATTAATCTCCCAACTCGTGGGGCTAGCTTCAGAGAGCACCCAAACACTTTCAGGGAGCTCTGTTGGTGCCTTCTTAGCCACTTCCCAGGCTTTACAGGCTGCTGGGGAAAAGAGGCACATGATCTCTGACATGGTCCTGATTCCTCTGGTCGATCTGTGTGCTTCCAGGACTTCCCATGTTGACACAGATGTCATCCTGGCTATGCAGGCTTATTGCATGAAGGCATTTATGTCTGCCTGATAAACTCAAAGCAGGCAGTTTCCAGGCAAAATAGCCCAAAGCACAGGGCCTATTATTTGGCAGAGCTAATTTACAGCTTAGCAAAGCATAATACTGTAAAGCATGGCAGGATGCACGAAAAGCAGAACACCGCCAGAAGCAGAGAGCATGTTAAGGCAATTGGTGGCAGCAGCAAGCAAGCAAGCACATAACAAGCACCTTGTCTTTATCTGCTTATCTCTTTTATCAATACAGCCTGAGACTAATGGGCCTTTGGATACAGAATAGCCAATCAGAATGGCAGTTAGCTGAGCTTGACCATATTAGGTGAAGTCATAGGCTTGCTTTTTTTTTTCTTTTTACCCAAATTCAGGAGAACATAGGCCTTGCACCTTCCCCCTGCCCCTCTCAACCTTACCCCAGTCCTAAAGAAGAATAGAGGTTCAGCCAAGAGGTTAAGAAGCAAAGGTGAGTGGAAGGTGAGGTTAGGGAGATGCAGCTCGGTCAGAAGCCCAAAGCAGAGTGCAACAAAATGGTGAGAGAGTTATCTAATGTTTTCATTTCTCCTTCAGCAAGACTCTGAGGGCAGTAGACATCACCACTGTTATCCTTTCACAGCCTATGATCTAGTTCTTATCACCAAAACATTCTACTCTGCTTCAAACTAGCACATTCCCGCAGCTGCTTCTCCTACCAGCAGAAGGAGGGAGAGCAGAAAAACATGTCTGGGCAAGCCAGGACGTGTATAAGTCTATTTTGGAGTGAATTGGGAAAAAAGGATGTCTTGCTATGGGAAAGATTGTATGGCTTAGGAGAAATAGGTCTAAGCAAACATCTGATGACTTCTTTTTGATTTGAACAGGTGGAGGGCTAATTGGGAGAAAGGGCTGCATAGGTGCATTGGGAAGAACTGATACAATGATGTGTGCAGTGTATGGCTGGACTGAAGAGATGGCATTCTCTGGAACTTCCACGGGGGATGTGTGTATCTGGAGAGATGTGTTCCTCATGAAAACTGTCAAAGCACATGATGGTCCTGTGTTCAGCATGCACGCGTTGGAAAAAGTAAATAAGCTGCTTGGGTTTTGATATCTGAACAAAAATGTCTATGAAGTTAGGTCTTTCCCAAACTCAGAAATCCACGGCTTATTTCCACTTTGTAAAGTCCAGATTCAAAGCACTGTTTTATTGACACCTCTAATTCTTCTCATGTAGCTTGCTGATTCTCAAACCCTTGTGGTCCAGTGACAATGTACTCAATTTTTCATGACCCCTTATTAAAGAAATAGTAGTAATTTGTGACAAATAAAAGTACTTTTTTATATAAGCATCCATAAGTTTAATGGAATATGTGAGCTTCTGAGAGAGGAAAAAAATCACACTCTTACTATTTTATGCTGTAATTGCCATTGACTAGTGGAAGTATTCATCTGTAGGTCACCTCTTAAATATGAATTGGTATTTCAGTGGGATTGCTTGTATATTTGAAGTTACGTATTTTTCTAGCTGAGACCAAGTTACTCCACCTTCTAATATTTGAGTTTTAGTATAGTAGCTTTGCATAAAACATGTTGATATATTCATATGGCAAAAACTAAGCGCTCTGAAAGTGTTAATGATTTCGCTGTTAAATATACCTGTTGCTTCTCTTAATAACCTGCAAGTAATTATTGCAGATAGAATGGCACATGTATGCATGTATTTGAACAATTTAAACACTAATACATATAAGTAATGGAGTAACAGAGTGAAATACTAAAGGGATATTGAGGCTAAATATCAACAAAAACATTTCAATGTGTCAGCTAAATTATTTTTCTAGTACTGTAGAAGCTTATTGGTTAGTCCAGCCTGTGTACATGGGCTGTACAGAACTGTGTTGCCTTGGTCAAGAGAAGCATACAATTGTTTTGTTACTCTTGATCTTTTAATCCCTAACATCTGTAGTTCTCTGCATTGCAATGTTGTATGTAGTCCATTTTCAGTATTGGCAGAAATCACTGAAAATGTTAGGGAATATAATAATTGATTATAACTGGAGATTTTTGTTTGTTTGTGGTTTCTTGGAATTTTTTTTGCTGCTAGGGATTTGTCACAGGAGGAAAAGATGGAGTAGTAGCTCTCTGGGATGATACCTTCGAACGTTGTCTCAAAACCTATGCCATCAAAAGGGCTGCTTTGGCCCCTGGGTCTAAAGGTACACAGATTTCAACCTATTTCTTACTCTATTTAAAGTAATTTCTTTAGAAAACTCTCTTTATGGAATTACTTTCCCAGTGGGAGGAAATCCATATTTGACCTAAATACTAAAAATTTTTTTCTTAAAGCTTTATTGGTTGTAAATGAGTAATTTTTCTGTTGGGAGGGAAATGGTATGTTGTAGTGTCTGTTTACACATTTCATGGGTGCAGATCATAATATTATCTGCCATAATTAATTAATTTAGCCTTGTGTCTCTCACTAAGGTGATTTCCTGGGTGTTTTTTTAAAGTGGCAACCAAAAAGCCTGCAACATTTCTAGTACTGGTATATAGGAGAAGTGTTTTGTCTGATCTTTTTTCGTTTGGAAGAGGAATGAAATGGAGAATTGTGGTTAGTTTTGTAAGGTGTTAGTACATTTTATGACTTAATTATACCTTTTGAAATTACTTAAGAACATTTTCAATCCTACATTCCTGTTTCTTCCATTTATTCTTGATTGTAGTGTTGATTTACAGGTCTGATTTCTCTATGACGTTCTGGATAGCCTTTCCTTTTCTGCCCCACTGACACTCCCCATAAAATTACTTTTGCTGTGCTCTAGTTTAGATGGTTACATTTTCAAAAATTGTGAGTGGAAACACTTGTTAACTAAACCATTTTACTTAGAGTGTGTCTCATTCTCACACACATTTAATAAAAAGGTAGATCTAAAGGTACCACAGATTTTAGCAATGTGGTAGTACAGCTGATACTTCACATGGGCATTTTTACACCAAGATTGCCAATGGCTCAGGCTGATTGAATTTCAGATAGTTGAGAGGATGTCAGATGATGTCAGTTGAGTATCAGATGGGTGACTGCTAAATATTCCTAAATGAATCCAAACATGTAAGTTCTTCCATGCAGGGATGTATTTTCACTTGTTTGCAACTGTGTATATTTTTCTACAGTGTGAGTGCAGCATCTGTGTGTGTGAAAAATCCTCTTTAAGACATACTTGAGAATCTTCTGTCTTGTAACATTTTAACATTCTAGGTCTCCTTTTAGAAGATAATCCTTCTATACGTGCCATATCGTTAGGACATGGTCATATTTTAGTGGGCACAAAGAATGGTGAAATATTGGAGGTGGATAAAAGTGGACCAATAACTCTGCTGGTTCAGGTACATGTTAATTATCAGCCAAATGTTCCATATCACAACCACTATGTCATATTTCAAGCAAAGTCTATTACGTATAAGAATTATTCTCATTACTAGTGAAATTAGCAAGTTACTACCACTTCATAGCATTTTAATGCTAGGCTAGATCTTTAATAAGCAAAACAGATCACAGAATTTCATATCTTAATTTGTTCAACAAGTTCATCCTTTCACAGTATCAACAAGGTTGGAAAAGACCTCACAGATCATCAAGTCCAACCCTTTACCACAGAGCTCAAGGCTAGACCATGGCACCAAGTGCCACGTCTAATCTTGCCTTGAACAGCCCCAGGGACAGCGACTCCACCACCTCCCTGGGCAGCCCATTCCAGTGTCCAATGACTCTCTCTGAAGAACTTTCTCCTCACCTCAAGCCTAAATTTCCCCTGGCGCAGCTTGAGGCTGTGTCCTCTCGTTCTGGTGCTGGCCACCTGAGAGAAGAGAGCAACCTCCTCCTGGCAACAACCTACCCTTCAGGTAGTTGTAGACAGCAATAAGGTCACCCCTGAGCCTCCTCCTCTCCAGGCTAAACAATCCCAGCTCCCTCAGCGTCTCCTCGTAGGGCTGTGCTCAAGGCCTCTCACCAGCCTCGTTACCCTTCTCTGGACACGCTCAAGCATCTCAATGTCCCTCCTAAACTGGGGGGCCCAGAACTGAACACAGTACTCAAGGTGAGGTCTAACCAGTGCAGAGTACAGGGGCAGAATGACCTCCCTGCTCCTGCTGACCACACCATTCCTGATGCAGGCCAGGATGCCACTGGCTCTCTTGGCCACCTGGGCACACTGCTGGCTCATGTTCAGGCAGGTATCAATCAGCATCCCCAGATCCCTCTCTGTCTGGCTGCTCTCCAGCCGCTCCGACCCCAGCCTGTATCTCTGCATGGGGTTGTTGTGGCCAAAGTGCAGCACCCTGCACTTGGAGCTATTGAAGCCATCCCCTTGGACTCTGCCCATCTGTCCAGGCCGTCAAGGTCCTGCTGCAGAGCCCTTCTGCCTTCCAACCCAGTCACATCTGCCCCCAGCTTGGTGTCATCTGCAAACTTGCTGATGACTGACTCCATGCCCCGATCTGTCCAACAGACCAAGATAGTATTTCTAGGGTATTTTTTTGTTGGGTTTTTAGAGGGAGGTTTGTTTGTTTCTTTGTTTGTTTTTTAAACTGTGTAAAACAGCACATCCCCTATAATTAGCTTATTCTGAGTACTAACTACTTAGATTATGTTTAAAGTTGTCTCCTTGAGGTTATATATTATATAAATATATTTTTAAAAAAATCTCAGTGTTTTTTGGCGTACCAAACAGACTACATTTTCTAAACCTGATTACAAAACAGATTTGTTTAGTTTTTTTTCTTTCATACTTCTATAAAACCATATACTGTTATAGGCCCCATTTAAGTACTGATAGGCTGCAATAAGGTCTCTCCAGAGCCTTGTCTTCAGCTGAACAAATCTGACTTTCTCTGCCTTTCTTCATGGGAGAGGTATTCTATTATTTTGGTCATTTTTGCAGCCCTCTTCTGGGCCGACTCCAACAGGTCCCTGTGCTGAGACCTCCAGAACTGAACATAATAATCCAGGTGACATCTCAGGTGAAGGGGCAGAATCACTTCCCTTGACCTATAATCAGCATGGCTTCACCAAGGGCAAATCCTGCCTGACAAACCTGGTGGCCTTCTGTGAACAGGTCACAATATTAATAGATGAGGGGCAAGCAACTGATGTCATTTACCTGGACCTGAGCAAGGCCTTTGACACTGTTCCACACCACATCGTGGTCTCCAAGCTGGTGACACATGGGTTTGATGTGGGGACCACGAGATGGATAAAGAACTGGCTTGATGGCTGCAGCCAAAGAGTGGCTGTCAATAGGTCCATGTCCAAATGGAGGCCAGTGACAAGCGGAGTCCCTCAAGCATCAGTCCTGGGACCAGTCTGGTTCAACATCTTTTTTGGTGACATGGACAGAGGCATTGAGTGCAGCCTCAGCAAGTTTGCTGACGACATCAAGCTGTGTGGTGCAGCAGACATGCTGATGGAAAGAGATGCCATCCAGAGGGATCTGGACAATCTGGAGAGATGAGCACAAGCCAACATCGTGAGGTTCAACAAGAACAAGTGCAGTAACTGACTGGAGAGCAGCCCTGAGGAGAGGGACCAGGGGGTGCTGATGGATGAGAAGCTCAACATGAGCCAGCAGTGTGCACTTGCAGCCCAGAGGGCCAACCAGATCCTGGGCTGCATCCAGAGAAGTGTGGCCAGCAGGTCAAGGGGGGTGATTCTCCCCTTCTACTCCACCCTGGTGAGACCCTACCTGGAGTACTGCATCCATTTCTGGAGCCCCTATTACAAGAAGGATGTGGATGTGCTGGAGCCTGTCCAGAGAAGGGCCACTGGGATGATCAGAGGGCTGAAGCACCTCTGCTATGAGGACAGACTGAAAGAGTTGGGGCTGTTCAGTCTGGAGAAGAGGAGGCTCCGAGGTGACCTTCTTGTGGCCTTTCAGTATCTGAGGGGGACCTCCAAAAAAGCTGGGGAAGGACTTTTCAGGATATCAGGGAGTGACAGAACTAGGGGGAGTGGAGCGAAGCTGGAGATGGGTAGGTTCAGACTGGATGTGAAGAGGAAGTTGTTCAGCATGAGAGTGGTGAGAGCCTGGAATGGGTTGCCCAGGGAGGTGGTTGAGGCCCCATGGCTGGAGGTGTTTAAGGCCAGGCTGGATGAGGCTCTGGCCAGCCTGATCTAGGGTAGGGTGTCCGTGCCCATGGCAGGGGGGTTGGAACTAGATGATCCTTGTGGTCCTTTCCAACCCTGACTGATTCTGTGATTCTATCACCTTCTGGCCAAGTTCCTCCTGATGGCATTCCATCCCTTAGGCATGCCAACTACACCACTTAGCTCGGTGTCATCTGCAAACTTACTGAGGTGCACTCAGTCCCACGGTCTGTGTCACTGGCACAGATGTGTGTGAGGATTATTTCTCAGGGACAGGTTTCTTGTAATACCAATTATTCATTTGCTCTTTTATCTGTAAGTAGCAGGGTGAGGATTTTTTGAGGTTTTCTGTATTTCTGTTCAGCTGTTTCATTATTGTCCTCTAAAGATATGCATATTCTCTCCTGGGTTTTTTTGTTGTTTGGTTTTGTTTTATATTAACTTCCTTAAATGTATTATTTCAGTTTAAAATACAAAGTCATCTGATTCATTATGTTTTTTCAGGGTCACATGGAGGGGGAAGTTTGGGGTCTAGCTACTCATCCTCATTTACCTATTTGTGCCACTGTAAGTGATGACAAAACCTTACGAATATGGGATTTATCTCCTAGCCATTGTATGTTAGCTGTTCGCAAATTGAAGAAGGGTAAGATGCTTAGTATGAAAAAATATTTAATTGAATTCAGTTGTTGTGTGCTAACAGAACCTTTCAAAAGCAAGACTGAAGTTTTTTCTTTGCTCAAATCATAAGTGCTGAGTCCACGAGTTATGTAGCCTTTAAGCTAATGTTTGAAAGGTTTCTATGTGTTACTGCTCTTATGGCTGTTTGCAACTGTAACATATTTAAGTTAGTGAATCTACAAGAAAATTTGATCTAATTACATGAATCTGTGTTATTTACAGTATTTCAGTCTTTGCTGAATGGTGGATGACTTCAAATCTAGATTTTTTTGGAAGAAATCTTAGAAGTCATGTTGAATTTCTGTGTGAATTTTAGAAGAATCTGGTGTGTCAAGGGAAGACAACAGTCATAAAATTCTTACTTGTTTTATACATATAAGTGAATTCTGTTTTGACAGATGGCAAAATCAGTTGTAAGTCTCATCCTATCAGGAGACTTACTTTGTGATTAGACCAGAGTGGCCTTAACAATGATAGATATATATATATAGATAGAGAGAGATACATATATGTTCATATATATATATATATATTTCTCCTTTGCTAGGTGAAGACTTTATTTGCTTGGTGTTTAGTAAAGTATTTTGATTGTAAACTTTTAGGTAGCTTAGTTGAAGGTGATTTTGGTTAATAAAGTTAAATATAAGGAAAGTAATCATAAGGAGTCATGAGCTGACACAGGTAGTGAATAAACATTAAGGTTTCAAGCTGATGAAGTCTGCTCAAGTTTTAAAGATGATATTTCATAATGTTTTAATGATTAGTTCTGGCAGAAAAATACTGCAATGGATTAATTTTTTCATGAGGCACATTTTGAGGTGCTCTGATCTTACAAATCACCTGTGTGCTGTACATAAAGGTACTCTGGATACTCTGGAAATAGTATTTGATAATTAAAAATGGCAAGACTCAGTTACTGTAATCAAAATGTGTAGCTGAGGAGTAACTGAGCAGCAGAAGTCTCAGGATGTTCCAATTGATTGCAGGATGACAATTTTGTGTGACAGTGTACTTTCCACAGTACTTACTGAAGTATTTGTGTAACTTACAAGAGACTAATTAGAATATTTTTGGTGTACAGTTCTCATCTTTGTTCATCTGAAAGAAATGAAACTGAAAGTTGAGCATGGAGAAGGATGCATTAGGGTATCGTTAATGAGAGGGTTTGTGATGAAGTCAGCTAAATGAAGAAACACTGTCTGCAAGTTAGTCAGAAGAAGAAATAGTGTGGAAAATATTTGTGCTAATGGAAAGCTCTGGCATGGAAACAAATCTGTATAATCTGACCACAAATAAATTTAGATTGGAAATTATTTTTTTTCAAAAGAAACTTGTCATTTTTATTAAAAATGTTATAGAATGTAGTGATGGTAGCCAACAGCTGGATTCTGTGGGTCTAGGTCTTTTTTCAGCTGCTTTCTCTTTACCAGAGCAAATGAAAAATCTGAAGACTATAGTGATTAATCTGTATTACTAATATAGAACACATGTCAAATAATATACAAGTATATAATTAAAATTCTGGGGCTGTGTACCTGTTAGTTTGCCAATAAATTCTGTGTTCTATCACAGATGTAGAGCTTGGAAATTTTCTTGGTAGCATCTAAGAAAATTAATTAGACTATACTAGGAGAATGGCTTTCCTTTACTGTTGGAAAAGTAAAGTTAAATGAGGGCTGCCTGTGGGGGTTGTGGAGTCTACCTCTCTGGAGATATTCAAGACCCACCTGAATGTGTTCCTGTGTGCTCTGGTATAGGTGATCCTGCTCTGGCAGAGAGATTGGACTAGATGGTCCAATCCAGCCAAGGTCCATTCCGACCCTTAACATTCTGTGATTATGCACTGTAAATATATCTGAATGCCATTTCTGTATCCTTCATAGGAGGTAGATGTTGCTGCTTTTCTCCTGATGGAAAAGCATTGGCCGTTGGTCTCAACGATGGAAGTTTTTTGATAGTTAATGCAGATACCCTGGAGGATCTAGTCTCTTTCCAGCACAGGAAAGATGTTATTTCAGAGATAAGATTTTCTCCTGGTAAGTGTTTTTAAAGTGAAGATTTTTATATTATGATTGTCCAAACAAGCTTTGTAACCTTTAAAAGATAAAAGACATAGTGATTTATAGTACTCTTTCGCATGTACACAAATGATAGACTGGTAGAATATCCCATATTGGAAGGTACCCATAAGGATCATGAGTCCCAACTCCCTTCTCCTCACATGACTACCTAAAACTGAACCATATGATTAAGACTGTTGTCCAGGCACTCCTTAAAGTCTGACAGGCTGAGACCATTTCTCTGAGGAGTCTGTTCCAGGACACAGATTTTATCAGATGCAGCCTTGGACCAGCTTGGTCTGGGTTCGAGGTGCCCATGGAGTAGAGGAATAACATGAGATTCCATGCAACCTGTGGATACACGGCTCACTGGTAGGGACACAGACTCAGCACTGGTAAAGCCTAGTGCCAGCACTGCTGGGACCTGTTGACCACATGCCCAGCCTTGGACCAGAGACTTGTTGATCTGCCATCGTGAGAGCCTTCACATCTGAATTAGTTTTAAAATCTGAGATTCTGGATATGGCAAGCACCATGTAAAAGTCGTTTGAGCAAAGACCCTACATCCCTGTCTGGCTCTCATTTAGAGTGGAAGGGGAGAGTAAGTAAAAATAGCTTTATCTATGGTTCATTACACACTAACTGAAGAAATGATAGCATTCAAGGTGGAAAGGAGAAAAATCAGTACTTCCTCTCCAGAATAGCATTCACTGCTGAAAAATAGACCTGCATGGAAGTGTAAGACTTTAATCCTTTCATCTCTATATCTCTGAACTAGAACTGCCAGCACAGAAGAAATGTTCTCCTCTAATTTCTTGACTTAAATTTCCAAGAGTAACTTCTTTCACAGTGATGGAAGGAACTGAGTGTGCAGTCAGATCCTCTGTCTCAGCTATGGGCAGTACCTTGAAACCAAGCAGCTCACACTATTAGCAACGCTTTAATGCCACTTACAATTTGCACAACAAGATAAAATCCCAAAGATCCTCTCTGCATCTGCACATATTGAGATTGATTTCTGTGTCCTGGTGTGGACCAGTAAACATGCCTGTAAAGTTTTGACACTCTGGAGTATTTGCAGTGTCTTCCTGGGACTGTCCATACAGAAGAAATTTCACCTCAGCATATACAAGCTGAGGACAGGCAATGAAACATATGTCCACGCATGTCAGTAGAGATGTTCTTCACATATGCCTTGGTTTTCACCAATTGTGAAAACTATATGCTGGCAAACAGCTTCTGCATAGCTTTTTGGAAAATCCTGGGACAGGAGAAACAGAGAAAGAGAACGTACATGCACCCAAAAATACTAGTGATTTGGAAATTTTGTGCTGCAGGCAGAGCCATTTCACCAAAGACCAAGATCTGATCTGCAGCTTTAAAATGCCAGGCTCTTCGAAGCATTACATCCCAGATGTTGGCTTATGAAAGTTTTTGGAACTGATTTGTCCAGAAAGTTTTGGTGTCTTATTTCTTCTTTATCCCTCTACAGTGCTTAGCACTCCCAGTAAGGCCATTCTTTTTTCCAGTACTACAGCTCTTAGTTAGGAACTCAAGTGTATGTCTTGATCTCATAATACCACTTCAGTGAAGTACTCTCCTGTAGGAGAAATTTTCTGGAAATTACTAGTACAAATTCTAAAGCAGTGTTACCACCTGATTACCTAAGCCTTACCATGCTCTGGTTGCAATAGATGTCTAAAATGTCATCAAATAGTTTTGTGTTGATGTAGTGATTGTATATTTTATACTGGTTTTGATTATGTGATATGAACATTAATCTGTTTGGGACTGTGTATTAATTAGCAAGCTAATTTCAAAGAAATCTTGAGTGGCATATAGCTAAATTCCAGAATGTGCTTGCTTGTAATACACAGAATACTATTTTTCTTTTTAATGTCTTGCATTTCTACAAATATGTTTTAGGAGCTGGCAAGTACTTAGCTGTTGCATCCTGTGATAACTTCGTAGATATTTACAATGTAATGAGCAGTAAACGAGTAGGAATCTGCAAGGGAGCCTCCAGCTATATCACCCACATGGACTGGGACATAAGAGGTAAGTAGCATTCATTCTAAAAATCTGCACTGATTGCATTGTAGACTAAATACAGTACATCTACAGAATGAATTTGTGATATCACTGACAGATTTGTTTCTTCAGTTTATTAATATGTTCGCAGCATCTGAATAAATATAAAACCATTGGTCAGGCCACACCTTGAGTACTGTGTCCAGTTCTGGGCCACTCAATTCAAGAGAGATGTTGAGGTGCTGGAATGTGTCCAGAGAAGGACAACAAAGCTGGGGAAGGACCTGGAACACAAACCCTATGAGGAGAGGCTGAGGGAGCTGGGGGTGTGTAGCCTGGAGAAGAGGAGGCTCAGGGCAGACCTCATTGTTGTCTACAACTACCTGAAGGGACATTGTAGCCAGGTGGGGGGTGGCCTCTTCTCCCAGGCAGCCAGCAATAGAACAAGGGGACACAGTCTCAAGTTGTGCCTGGATAGGTGTAGGCTGGATGTTAGGAGGAAGTTCTTCCCAGAGAGAGTGATTTCCCATTGGAATGGGCTGCCCAGGGAGGTGGTGGAGGCACCGTCCCTGGAGGTGTTCAAGAAAAGACTGGATGAGGCACTCAGTGCCATGGTCTAGTTGGCTGGATAGGGCTGGATGCTAGGTTGGACTGGATGATCTTGGAGGTCTCTTCCAACCTGGTTGATTCTATGATTCTAAGAAGTTGTGCAATTTGAAGTAAAATAGAAGTGTCTGTAGATTGATTTGTTTGTGTTCGTTTTGGTTTGTTTTTTACATCGTCTGTGTTTATTGTTTAACTCCTTGAATAATGTACTGCATAATACATTTGCATCTGTAGCTCAGGAATTTGTATCCTTGTTGTCAAAAATAGCAAAAAGACTGATTTTCTGCCTTGTTGGGTCTTAATACACGATTCATTGAAGTACTAATGTTAGTCCTCTTTCATACAAACACAAGACAGTGTAGTTATGCAGTCTATTAGTTCCTGCATCTACGCAGTCACCTTTAAAGTAGTTTAATTTGAGAGAGTATTGTATGTTAACTCCCTCTAAGAATTTGGAAAACAGGAAGAGGACAGAAACATTAATGAGAGTTTCCCTAGAAAAGAATCATAGAATCAAGCAGGTTGGAAGAAACTTCCATGATCATCCAGTCCAACCTAACACCCAGCCCTATCCAGTCAACTAGACCATGGCACTAAGTGCCTCATCCAGTCTTTTCTTGAACACCTCCAGGGACGGTGCCTCCACCACCTCCCTGGGCAGCCCATTCCAATGGCAAAATCACTCTCTCTGGGAAGAACTTCCTTCTGACATCCAGCCTATACCTCCCCTGGCACAACTTGAGACTGTGTCCCCTTGTTCTGTTGCTGGTTGCCTGGGAGAAGAGACCAACCCCCACCTGGCTACAGCCTCCCATCAGGTAGTTGTAGACAGCAATGAGGTCACCCCTGAGCCTTCTCTTCTCCAGGCTGCACAACCCCAGCTCCCTCAGCCTCTCCCCATAGGACTGTGTTCCAGGCCCCTCACCAGCTTTGTCACCCTTCTCTGGACACATTCAAGTACCTCAACATCTCTCTTGAATTGAGGAGCCCAGAACTGGACACAGTACTCAAGGTGTGGCCTGAACAGTGTTGAGTACAGGGGCAGAATAACCTCCCTTGTCCTACTGGCCACACTGTTCCTGACATAAGCCAGGATGCCATTGGCTCTCTTGGCCACCTGGGCACACTGCTGGCTCATCTTCAGCCTACTATCTACCAGTACCCCCAGATCCCTTTCTTCCTCGGTACTATCCATCCACTCTGTCCCCAGCCTGTAGCACTGTTTGGGGTTGTTGTGGCCAAAGTGTAGAACCCTGCACTGAGCCTTGTTAAATCTCATCCCATTGGTCTCTGCCCACTCATCCAGCCTGTCAAGGTCCCTCTGCAGGGCTCTCCTACCCTCTGACAGATCAATTCCTGCTCCTAGCTTGGTGTCATCTGCAAACTTACTGATGATGCACTCAATGTAAAGGTAATCAGAAGTCACGTGCTTGTAATCAGCCATTGGCCAGGCAGTGTATGTGCATCTTAGTCCTAAGAGCAGATTGCATATTGGTCAGGCAAATCAGTTCTTGCAAACAAGCTCTGAATTAGTACATTTTGTCTACCATCTGGTGAGATAGCCATAGACAGGAGAGAAGTGATGCATTATTACAGTTTTCAAAGAGAAGAGGAAGGATTGCTAATTTAGAGTCAAAAGAACCTATATCTTCAGGAGCCCAGACTTCCAGATCTGCTGTTTATGTATGCAACCTTTTGACATGGAAAGAAACAATTTGTGAGCAACAAAACTGTCAAAATAGCCTTTTTTCCTGTTTCAGTTTTTGTAAAGTGGAATATTCAGTATAATCTTAATATGTAATATATTTTATAGGGAAGCTCTTGCAAGTCAATACTGGTGCTAAAGAGCAATTGTTTTTTGAAGCTCCTCGTGGGAAAAAACAGACAATTCCTAGTTTGGAGGTGAGGAAATAGACTTCCTTCTTAAGTTGCTACCAATTAGACTGATAATATAGCCATCTATACTGCACAAGGGAGAACGATGTATAAAACTGTAATTTAAACTGGCCTGTCAAAAATACCTTCTGTTTAGGCATTTGCTGTCCTTTATGCTTTTTTGCAGCCTATTCAATTAAGTAATGTAATCAGAATTATAAAATATATAAGGGCTATCAGATTTGTCTCTTCTGTTAAGAAATGGATGTTCGGTTGACCTGTGCGCTCATGAAGATCTCACTGGACTTCTATATGCCACTTTTGGTACCTAAATGGACTTGAAAACCTATTGTACATTACTGAGCCCTAACCTTACTGTCTGTCTTCACATAACAATACAGTATAATATATGTAATATAGGGAAATGCATAATGTTTTAGCTGTAACATTGATTTGTTTTCTCAGTCATAGAGCATTGTCATAGGAGAGTGAAATGGAATAGTTTTCAAATGGTGTTTTTTATGAGATTTGAGGGTAGTGCTGAAAAATGTAGTTTGTTTTCTGTACCCTGGGAAGGGCAGAATTTGTCAAATACTTGTAGATGTTTTGGAACTGGAAATGAATAGAGGTAAAATGAAGGATCTCAAGTGAAATCATTAATAGTTAGAAAATAAGTGGATATTATGTTAAAGTATTTTAGATGTGATGTATTTTTCAGTGCTTGAAATCAGGTATGGAAGAAAACCACCTGAGAAGAAGCGTTCTCTGTCTCAAACAAGTTGTTTCTGTAGGTAGAAAAGATTGGCTGGGCATCATGGACAAGTGTTTTGGGCTCTTGCTGTGAAGGAATCTGGCCAATAATTGGTGAAGTCACAGATGTAACTGCTTCATGCCTCACTAGTGATAGTAAAGTGTTAGCCACAGGAGATGATTTTGGATTTGTGAAGCTCTTTCGATACCCTGCTAAAGTAAGTAGTTTTCAGCTGTTCACGTAGAAGATTGATAAAGCTGCCTTTTCAAAACTGCAAAAAAATATCACTCAGAAATAGTGCTTTTATACTTTTGCCCTAATGATCAAAGAAGGCATTCAGTATTACACTACGATTTGCAACTGAACTTTCAGTTAGTAAGAATGACCATTCTGGGTCAAGCTAAGAAGTCATCTCATGTAGTGCTCTATCATTGACAGTGCCAAATGCATAAGAGAAACTGGAAGACTGAGAGTGTGTCAGGGACTGTCTGATAATATCTTGGGCATTAATACCTTCAGTGTGTTTGTTATCAGGACAATGCTTAGTAAGTAAATATAGAAATAAGGTTAGCATTTCTGCATTTCTATAGCATGAAGTTGCTGTAGGAGGACTTAGAAAATCATATAATACATGCAAATAGAAACCAACTGAAGTATAAACTGGAAAGAAATTAAGAATGTGTTGTGCACTGGCAACTCATTTCAGTTTTATCTAGCATAGTGGTTGGATTCAATCTGTGCTTTTTCTTCTGCCTTCTTAGGGAAAGTTTGGAAAATTTAAGAGGTATGTTGCTCACAGCACCCATGTAACTAATGTCCGTTGGACCTATGATGACAGCTTATTGGTCACTGTTGGAGGAGCAGACACCTCTTTAATGCTGTGGACTTACGAAATGGAAGGACATCGGGATAGCAGGCAGTGTGACAGTGAAGAGTCTGATCTAGATTCCGAAGAAGATGGTGGTTAGTAAGAACTGATAAAACTAGCTGGGTTATGCTATCTCCAGGAGACTTTACCAATGGAAAACTGCTAATTCAGAAACAAACAAGTGTTGCATATAATTGGTTAAATCTTAAACAGTGCAAAAGCTTCCAAAAAATTAAGTACAATTTTCGTTTGGGGAAAGGGCTGATAAACTCTTGTGAAGAAAATGGTAATGGACTGCTTGACACGCTGCTTTTGAGTCAGAGTATACAAAGAGACTTAACATTCTTTCAATGGAAAAATCTATGTAGAAAAGCACATCAATCACAGTTTAGATTTGGACACTGATTATCACAGTATCACAGTATCACCAAGGTTGGAAGAGACCTCACAGATCATCAAGTCCAACCCTTTACCACAGAGCTCAAGGCTAGACCATGGCACCAAGTGCCACGTCCAACCTTGCCTTGAACTGCCCCAGGGACGGCGACTCCACCACCTCCCCGGGCAGCCCATTCCAGTGTCCAATGACTCTCTCAGTGAAGAACTTTCTCCTCACCTCCAGCCTAAATTTCCCCTGGTGTAGCCTGAGGCTGTGTCCTCTCATTCTGGTGCTGGCCACCTGAGAGAAGAGAGCAACCTCCTCCTGGCCACAACCACCCTTCAGGTAGTTGTAGACAGCAATAAGGTCACCCCTGAGCCTCCTCTTCTCCAGGCTAAACAATCCTAGCTCCCTCAACCTCTCCTTGTAATTGTGTTGAAATCCATATAAAGTGAGATCTTAGTTATCTTGATGTTACAGCTAACTTGAAAGGATAGTAGACTAAGGCAGACTGATGTTCATATATGGAACAATGTATTGCAAGAACATAATATCAATAGTTACAAAGTACTATTTACATTTTGTACAATAAAATTATGTTGGTTTCACCATACATATTATTTTCCTTCTCATGTTACAGTTCCAAGGGTTAATGAGCCACCAAATTTTGTTCTTTCTGCTCCTAAGTGCAATTTTTCCTCCTTGTCAATTCCCCAGTTTTCAAGCATTTTTAAATTACCACTGCTACTTATAAAATAATTCTGTGTAATAAATTAACATCAGTTTTCATTGGAATCTGCTCAGAGAACAAAGAGACACTCCAAATATTAGAGGAATATTCCAGCATTCATTGGAAAAGAATTTTTATGCACTATCTTTCTGCTTTTCATGAAGTGTCCTTTATTAAGAGTGTTCAGGATTTCCAGCTGATTTCCTCTTCTTATGTAGTTATATTAGTAATCATACATCGACTAATTGTTCTTCTAGTCCAGTATGTCTTTGAAACCCACACAAATTATGATTTAATTATTTTTGCCTGATATCTTACTTTGTTTTGATACTGTTTGCTCTGATTTCACTAGGTTATGACAGTGATGTGACAAGGGAAAATGAAATTAATTACACCATCAAAGCCTTATCAACGAACATTAGACCAATGTTTGGAATTAAGCCTCATCTACAACAAAAGGAGCCAACCTTAGATGAAAGGTAATTGCTAAATTACAATTCTAGCCAAGAAAACAATTTGGAAAGATGAGTAATAGTAAATCATTTGAATGATATATGCATTGTAAAAAGGTGTGTATAAAAAAGAGAAGGAAAATGGTTAGGAAAAGTTTTGCTTAAGGACTTGACAGTATCCTTTTTTCAGGGAGTGCAAATGAGTACAAATTATGTATATGTGTTGTTGAGGATGTTCTTTGCTGATGCTTGATTTTATGTCCTTTTTAGAATTTAAGTACTGAGTGGTATCTCTAACTGCTTCTTGCACTATTTCCAGATAATTACCACCTTTAGTTGAAAAATTCTGTCCATGTGGTTGTGCAGTTTCTACTGATGAGTCTTAGAAAATTGATTGCTTTGCAGTGTTAGTTGTATTTCTTGGTTCACTACTGTATGCTTTCGAAGAAAAGTCAGTGGGGAGAGAGTAGAGTAAGACCATCAGGTAAAGCAGATGTGAAATGAGAAAGAATTTATGACCAATAGAACATAATTTCTTGTTGCATCCACAATGAAGCACAGGACTCTGAAAGTTGTTCGCTCTTGTCAGTGTTGGACAGTGTATGCGAAGGAAAAGGAAAGGGAGATTCCTAACGTGAACACAGTAGCAATTGAGGAATGCTAGAATTAAATAGGGAAGTGAGGAAAACTCAACACAGTATCATTAGGTGTAAAGATGTGTGAAGGTTTGGGCTCTTACCTGCCCCCTCACACTTTTGGAATTGCCCCAGCTAACTCAGACGGCCTCTGGGAATATAAATGAAGCTATTTATTTTACAGCAGCAAATATACAAGCAGCTATTTACAATATATACAGTTATAAACAGAAATATACAAAGGATAAACAATACAGAAGCACAACTCCCCTCCCAGAAACCTGAGTCCCCAGGAGGGACTCTCAAACCACCCCAACACCTCCCCTTGCCCTCTCAACCTTACCCCAGTTCTCAGGAAGAAGAGAGGTGCAGCCAAGAGGTTAGGGAGCAAGGTTAGTGGGAGCAAGGTTAATGAGATGTGACTAGGTCTGAAGGCAAAGGCAGAAAGAAAGACAAAATGGAGAATGTTTACTTCTTCTTCCCAGAGCTCTCAGCGTGACTGTGAGTGAAGAGACACAATTGTTTTTCATTTCACTGCCCATTATCTACTTCTTTTACCAAAACATTCTAGCTTGCTTCAAACTAGCACAAGATGAAATATCAGACTAGAAACTTCCTACAGGGACGTGAGGAGTTGTGTTATGATGCACATGCCTCATTTCCGCATTGAAGCTGACAGATCTGTGATACCTTTGTTCAGAAAGGCAACCTGACATTTGTGGAAGCGTTGGTGTCGTCTTTTGTTTTCAAATGGCGTTGCTGAAGGAGAGAATGGGTGCTTGTGTGTAATGCCATGGCTCCCTGTCTTGCATTTAAAATGAGATATGGTCTTTCTACTCATTAATTAGAGATAGCCAGTGCAGAAATCAGAAATAATCTGCATAATATTAGCCTTCTGGATTGATATTTACTCTTGTTAATGAAAGATTCTATTATTTATTCTGAAAAGGAAATTATAGACCCCTTGTATTTCAATAATTGCTTCTGGAAGTAGAGTGAGGTGTTTCAGTTTCAAGTAAAATATTAAGAAAATGTAGTAATGCAACTACAGTCTGATTCAGAGTTTATAAAAGTTTGTGAAAGAATCCTGATGCCTGCATTGTTTAAAAGTTTGGGACCATCAAAATAAAATATTTTTTTGTGAAAAATGAAACCAGAATGTGGTTACTGTATGCAGTTTAGCTTCCATTCTGTTGAAGTAATATTGTGTGAGATTGGTAATTATTTTAGTGCTTTCATAGATATTAATTTTTATCTTTGTTTCCCTTTCGTTTTGCTTCTTATGAAGGCAGGGGGTAGTGAGGTAAGTTCATTTACACAAAATCCAGATTCAAACACGTTCTAATAATTTGCTTCAGAAAGTGGTTATACTTTGAAACTGAAATGAAAGCTCTCTTAACTATTAAGTGATAGCTTGCTAAGGATAGAAAAGAAACAAGGGACAAAGAATAAGCCTAGTTCTCAGTTTGTGTGAAGATGAATGGGTGCTAAATAGAGTATTTTGGAGGAAGTGAAGAAATCTCATCCTCTTTACCTCAGTACTTTGGTGTAGCTGAGGAATGGCTTGATTGATGTATCTATAGTCAGTGAGCTTGCCTAACTTCTTTTTAATTTCTGTATCACAGTGTTTGTGTAGAGATCAAACATGGAATCAAAAGTGCAAGGAACATATTGCAGAGATACCTGAAGTGGCCATATAAGCAATATCACCACATCTGTACCATGTTGGTGCTGGCTTTATAGCTTCAGGGACAAAAGGAATTAGGACTCCAATCATATCTCCATATATGTAAATATTTGCCAGATAATAATCAAGTACTTCACATATGGTCCACGTGGAAAATCTTTTCCATACTTAAATCATAAGACTAAAGAAGTTCAATTGGAGATTGAAGAACTGAAACTGCCAAATGAAAGCTAAATTTTTTCCTCTGGCTATATGAACATTTTGGTTCATTAGACTAATGAAAACCTTTAAGAGAAAACTGTGCTCTAATCTTGAATAAATTCTCATTTCCCCTGCATAGTACTAGGTTTATCTGAAGGTATTTGAATTCTGTAGTTATTGAAGAACTGCATGTTATTGATTGCAAAACCTGCTTAAGATACTTTTGAATTTTATTGGGAGAGAAGATTTAGCTGTTTTCTGTATGAAGAAATAGTGCATCAGTCTTGCATTGCAGAATACAGTTGGAACTTAATAGAGGAGATTCAGTAAAACAGATTATTTTGATTGTGGGGAGGAATCCATTTGTAAGTTGTTGACACTGTTTTCTTAATTTTCTGGAAAGTTTTCTTTAACAAGTGGGACAAAAATATGGTTTGATTCACCTATAAGTGAAAAAGACTGATGCCCTCTTTGCTATAGTGGAATTAATTGCTTGATGGTTCTTAAATGAAAAACAAAATAAAACACAGGGAGTGTACCTGCTAATGAGAAGTGCCCATGAATAATACAAATATTAGGAAACATGTTGTGCATTCCCATATATTCTGTTGGTTGGTGATTTTTATGCTAGTCAAAGTACAGGAGTATGCATCTTACATGACTGAGAAAGCCCACTCAGTCAAACAAGTCTATGAAACACATGCCTGAATATTTTCAGTCAACATAAACTGAATTAGGAGGAGTATATATGAGCAGTGCTCAGTCCACCGCATATTTTGACTAGCTGAGATAATTTTGTTTTAGAATAACATGGTATTTTTATGAGTTAACTGGAACATCTGTCTTTAAGATCTGTTCTATCCCTCAGTTCATTTTAGGAATTTAAACCTGCACAACCTTTCTTTGGGTATTGCAGGCATTGCATTTGCCAAGTCTGTAACACTTGATATGCTAAAGAGTTTTTTTGGGGTCTGCCTCTGCTTTCTTCTTCTATTTACAGTAGGAATAATTCCTAATACTATATTTTTGTTTCAACACTTTTATAATTCCTATTTAACTGGATGGTATTTTTCTGTACAGATGATAGATTTAAGTAACCTTTGAAGTTACGAATAATCCCTTTGTTAGAAGAAGGTAACAAAAGAAAAAGTCAATGATAGTTATTTCTATGAGACCTAGCTTTCAGACAAACTTGTATAAGTAATCCTTTTCTCTTTCCCATTTGCTGCTGAAAAGAGGTTCCAGGTAATGCTTTTATTTTGCTAGCTAGTCTGTATTTTACTGTCATCTCCTATTTTCTTTTTAAAGCCACCTATCATGTTGGGTGCTGTACCATGCACTTATCACTCTTCAGAATATTGTTGTATTATAAATTTCAAATTTATAGGTATTATTGTACTTCTGTTCCATGTGATAAGATAGGTATTTATTTGCCCACCAATATAAAGTTAACCTCTTGGACTGTTAAACCTGCTTGTTTTACAAATAGTAATTTTTAATAATATTTATTAAAATACCAAAATTTGCCCTCATTGGTCCCTGCCTGTGAATTGGTTTACATTTGATGGAACAGTCTTACCTTACATGTCAAGGTATGCATGTTGCTAAATTACTTAAGTATAAGATTACCTATATCTACATTAATGTGTACAAAATGGCATTGTTCTTAGGACACATGAAAATGATTGTAACTTATCATTGTCAAGAAGCAGTATTTAACAACTACCAGATTTCGTTATCTTCTAATGGAAATCAGACTGTAAGATTCCACAACTGACTTGGAAAATCTTAACCAGGAGAAAACGGAAAGAACTCCTAGTGTTAGAATTCAAGTACTTCTTGCTTGCTCAGTGCATTTGGGAAGGTCAGTAAAGTCACTCCATGCTGAAGGCTAGTGCAAAATCAATTACCAAGTTCTTTGCATGTCCCCCAAAGGATGAGGTACCACTATGGTAACCTTCACTTGCAATTTGCTCTACAAAATCATGCCCGAAGTAACACTTAGATTTTTACAATGGAAATAAATGTTGTAATTGTCATAATGTGCCGTAGAACTCAAAAGGATGCATGGCAGTTTGTATTAACCACAGAAGAACACCTCTTGTTCTGTTAATAACTTTAGAAATTCAGTGTCAGTATTAAAACTAGGGAGTGAAATACAATGTCAGACTAGGTCTAAAACCACAAAAAAAGAGATTTGTTTCACAAACTACTCCAAAATGTTTGTATTCCCTTTTTATGGTTTTATAAAAAGAAATATTGAAATACATGAACTGATTACTGATTCTATTTTCATGTTGAAAATACAGTGCCAGTATTTAAAGTATTTATTTCCCCTGTGATAGATGGCTCAAACTCTCTTTCCATGTGTTCATACTGACCCCATCCATAAGTGCATTCACCCAAAATGTTACTCATCCTCTCCTTGCCGTCTTTTGCACAAGTTTTTAAAGCATGCAGGCAGTTACATATGCAGGAATATGCTGTATGTGCCATTAGCCACTTTCCTACATGTTAAATAGCAAATGAGAAGTATTTTCAACTTTCATACCTTTAAAAAAAAAGCAAAACCACTTGGAAAATGTGTTCTGGTGTCCTTCAACATTCCTGCTTTTAAATGTAGAACTTGTAATCTTGAAAGTTGATTGGGAAAAAAATACACAGATGATTGTAATTTGCATTCCAGTTTCACTGCTCTGGATCAGTATAGAATTAGTCCCTCACAGATGGGTGGATACTTGTGTAAATTGTCTGGGTGACCTGTGGTGTAGTATAGTTCAGTATAAATTGTCAAGTTTTATTGACCAACTTACATTCACTTTACTCATTTGTGTGATAATGTGCATGTACTCTAATGGTTGGCAATAGGATAGGTATCAACCTATATTTTGTTCATCTGTACAACCTTTAAGTATAAATTATATGTTCAAGTAGTTGTATACTGTGAGATTGTTTTACCTCATCTCCCATTCTATCACAAGGGATTAGCAGACAGCAAATGTTATAAAAATGCCATGTTCTAGAGCCAAGCAGCAGAGGAGTCTTTGCTTTCAGGCAGTTCTGTTCCTGAACCATATCCCTTCAGGATTTACTGCTTTAATGAAACTTCAGATATTCTTTCCTGCTTTATTTAGTTTATTTAGTTATCTAGTTTAGTTATCAAGTTTATTTAGCTTGGAGAAGAGGAGGCTCAGAGGTAATCTCATTGCTGTCTACAACTACCTGATGGGAGGCTGTAGCCAGGTGGGGGTCAGTCTCTTCTCCCAGGCACCCAGCAACAGAACAAGGGGACACAGTCTCAAGATGTGCCAGGGGAGGTATAGGCTGGATGTTAGGAGGAAGTTCTTCCCAGAGAGAGTGATTGGCATTGGAATGGGCTGCCCAGGGAGGTGGTGGAGTTGCTGTGCCTGGAGGTGTTCAAGAAAAGACTGGATGAGGCATTTAGTGCCATGGTCTATTTGCTGGGACAGGGCTGGGTGCTAGGTTGGACTGGATGATCATGGAAGTTTCTTCCAACCTGGTTGATTCTATGATTTATGCTGTATTTTATCAGTTTCTAGAGGAACAGTAATAATGCTGATACTGCTGGATTGTCCATGATAAATCAGAAATTAAAAGTATAAAGTATTTGGAAGTGAGCAAGAGGTAAGATTGGTCAGTTTTGTTCAGTCTTCTCCTATGCTCGTATGTAAAGCAGGAGAGACCTCCAGTGATAGAACCTACACTTCACGTACTGCCTGCCTGCTCATCAGCAATATTGCCTGTTACTTCTACTCCAGAGTTGTCTGTATAACCTATGGTCTTTAAATTTCATGCTGGGTTTGAGTTTGGTGGTTTGGGTTTGGCTGAGTTGTTTTGTTTTGGTTTTTGGGGTGATTTGTTTTGTTGGTTTGCTTGTATTTGTATTTTTGGTTGATTGCTTTTTGTTTTGGGAGTTTTTGTGGTGGGGATTTTTTGGGGGTGGGAGAGGTTTGTTTGTTTTCTTTTCCAAGTGAAAACTTGTTGAAGCTGCTTTTCATTTCTTTACTTCTAACACATAATTACAGGGATTTTGTCTGCTATTTTAGATGTATCTTTTTTATTTTCTTAATCTCCCCTGACTTATGCAATCATCCTTTGGTCTCTTATTTTTATGTGTCTTTGCAACAGCAGTCAAACAGGTCTAGCCTCTGGCAAGTGAAAAATGTACACTATTCCTCCTAAATTATAGCATTTCTGAAAAAGCCTTCTTTCTTCTTAGAAGCTGTAAATCAAGATGGCCATAAAATGTTTTTTATGATTCAGTTATTAGGGATTATTCTAACAGAACTGGACTCAGATCTCTACAGTTTAGACTTCTTGCTTTAGGTCAGCTGGGGCTTTTGGTGGTAATGAATTGTCGTCTCCTGTCTTTGATCCAAAGTTTTCATTTACTCTCTTGCTACTTTTTATGGATTATTTTTTAAGAGCACCATTAGTCTGCTGTTCAAAATAACAGAGACTTTGTGCAAGATTACTAGATCTAGAATCTGACACTTGTGTTCCACGTGCTGTCGTTTTCTGGTAGTCTTATCTAAAGGAGGCTACTTTTCAAGATTTCCTTGCTATCTGAAAAGCATCATCTGGATGCCTTTATCTCACCTGGAAAGGCTATCTGGGAGCATATTGTTATAAATATATAAATTTAATATGGGGAAATAGGAAAATATCCAACTTTATTAACACAAATGTCTGCACAATATGAATAAACAAACAGAATAAACTATTTACAGCTTATTAAAGTTTTGAATACCTAGTTGGGAATCTATTTATGCAAAATGTACAACAGGGATTTTTCAAAAGCAATTTAGGTACGGAAGAGAGAAATGTAAATATTGATATCCTGCACACAATTCAGATTGGAGGGTCAGGAGCTGCAATTGCCGCTGCCAGCCACAAGGTAGATTCCCTTTGCCCTCAAGCAGGGCTATTAGTGGGAAAACCAGAGACCCCAATAAACTAATAGCCAAATTTAGAATCATAGAATCAACCAGGTTGGAAGCGACCTCCAAGATCATCCAGTCCAACTTATCACCCTGCCCTATCCAGTCAACTAGACCATGGCACTAAGTGCCTCATCCAGTCCTTTCTTGAGCACCTCCAGGGACAGTGCCTCCACTACCTCCCTGGGAAACCCATTCCCATGCCAATCACACTCTCTGAAGAAATTCCTCCTGACATCCAGTCTATACTTTCCCCGGCACATCTTGAGACTGTGTCCTCTTGTTCTGTTGCTGGTTGCCTGGGAGAAGATGCCACCCCCCACCTGGCTACAATGTCCCTTCAGGTAGTTGTAGACAGCAATGAGGTCACTCCTGAGCCTCCTCTTCTCCAGGCTGCACACCCCCAGCTCCCTCAGCCTCTCCTCATAGGATTTGTGTTGCAGGCCTTTCACCAGCTTTGTCGCCTTTCTCTGGACACATTCCAGCACCTCAACATCTCTCTTGAATTGAGGGGCCCAGAACTGGGCACAGTACTTGAGGTGTGGCCTGACTAGTGCTGAGTACAGGGGCAGAATAACCTCCCTTGTCCTACTTTACTCATAAAGTAATATCTGATCAATCCTAGACTCTGCGTTGAGGTAATAATCTAAGAAATTATAATCCCAGATTGTGTTCTCAGTGCAACCACAATGCAAAGAGAGTAGTGAGAGCCAAGTGTGCTGCCAAAAGTAAATGATGGGAGCCACGTGTCCTTGGCTAGCTAGATGGCAATGCAGAACCAGCAGCAGGCGAAGAAGCAGAGCCCGATGGCAAGTGAAGTCCAGCCCTCCCAGAGCAGACCCCTTCAGTCACCCCTCGAGACAAAACAGACCACTGGCAGGAGAGGAATTTGAAACCTAACCAATCAACCAGGGTACTAGCATTGCAATGAACTCAGGGTCGGTTTTGCCAGAGCAGGACACAGCCTTTTCTCCTTCGAGAAAGTTTGGAGGCTTTTTTTCTGCTGGCAAGCATATGTGGGCTGTTGTTGCTTCACAGCTCAGTAAGGTGGCTTTGCGATTTTCTGTGTAGTCTTTAATATGCCATTGACAGTTGCCAGAAGCCTTTCTGAGTTCTACAACAAGCCAGTAGAATTGTAGAATCATAGAATCAACCAGGTTGGAAGAGACCTCCAAGATCATCCAGTCTAACCTATCCCCCAGCCCTAGCCAGTCATCTAGACCATGGCACTAAGTGTCTCAGCCAGTCTTCTCTTGAAGACCTCAAGGGACAGTGCCTCCACCACCTCCCTGGGCAGCCCATTCCACTGGCAAATCACTCTCTCTGGGAAGAACTTCCTCCTAACATCCAGCCTACAGATTGCCAGTCTTAACTTTTCTATAGTACCCCCTACTCTACTTGCTTGGTTTTATAACTTTTATATGGGATGAGAGAATAAGTAACATGGCGGTGAAAAATTAGTGACCATTGATACTACTTATTATAAGGTCTTCTTTTTTTTTCCACCACTCTCTTAGGGAAAACAATGAGTAGGACCAACAGACTCACTGGTATACACTCTTGCAGTTTTCATCATTGTGCCAGATTTCCATGTTTTAGAAGAGAAAGGTACATGTTGTGGTTGCTTAATTAAAAAAAGAAAAAGATGGGAAGTCAACATTATGTAGGTGTTTTTTTTTTAGTAACCACTTTTGTGTAAACTTGTTGGGTTTTTTTGATGCATTTATACGTGCTCCCAGTTACTTAATGAATGAGTGGCAATCATGGAAGTATCAAAACAATTAAGGAATTTTAATTATAGTTTGAAGTAATGAACCGTAGGCAGGAAAAAAAAATGCATAGCAGCTCTTTATCTCATTAACCTGTTTACAGGTATTAGATATATTTTAATAACCATAATTCTTAGCTATAAGATAACAGGATATGCATAGTTGTGGGTGTGTGCAATTCATTTAGCTTGTTAACTTTGTTCATTCATCAATAGCAGCCAGACAGAGAGGGATCTGGGGGTACTGATTGATACCCGCCTGAACATGAGCCAGCAGTGTGCCCAGGTGGCCAAGAGAGCCAGTGGCATCCTGGCCTGCATCAGGAATGGTGTGGCCAGCAGGAGCAGGGAGGTCATTCTGCCCCTGTACTCTGCACTGGTTAGACCACACCTTGAGTACTGTGTTCAGTTCTGGGCCCCCCAGTTTAGAAGGGACGTTGAGATGCTTGAGCGTGTCCAGAGAAGGGTGATGAGGCTGGTGAGAGGCCTTGAGCACAGCCCTATGAGGAGAGGCTGAGGGAGCTGGGATTGGTTAGCCTGGAGAAGAGGAGGCTCAGGGGAGACCTTATTGCTGTCTATAACTACCTGAGGGGTGGTTGTGGCCAGGAGGAGGTTGCTCTCTTCTCTCAGGTGGCCAGCGCCAGAACAAGAGGACACAGCCTCAGGCTGCACCAGGGGAAATTTAGGCTGGAGGTGAGGAGAAAGTTCTTCACTGAGAGAGTCATTGGACACTGGAATGGGCTGCCCGGGGAGGTGGTGGAGTCGCCGTCCCTGGGGCACTTCAAGGCAAGGTTGGACGTGGCACTTGGTGCCATGGTCTGGCCTTGAGCTCTGTGGAAAAGGGTTGGACTTGATGATCTGTGAGGTCTCTTCCAACCCTGATGATACTGTAACTTGTGATTTAGCAGAGAACTAGTTCCAATTTTGCCATTGAACTTCAGATATTGTCAGACCTAGTGTTTGTTCTGTTTCAAGCAATACTTGTTTTGAAAAATAGACTCCAGAGTCTGAAACCCAAACAAAGCTTTATTTATTAATATTTTGGGAGGTCAGCGTGACCATTTCAAGAAATTTGTTGGGTTTGAGTGGATTCCTTCTAATGGGAGACCTCAGACAGGAGAAAAAAAAGGTCTGTAGCTGAAGACCTTTCAGAATGAAGTCTGAGGTTACATTCACACCTGATATTTTTCAAGGAGGACTGAAAGAATGCATTTAAATACTGCTGTCTTTTAATATTTGTGTATGAGCAAGGAGACCTCTTGCCCATGTCCACATTGGACTCCTTTCCTGACCTGCACTGCTGTATCTGAGAGATGTCCCCAGATTTTGCCTTTGCTGACAAACCTCCTCCCTCTGGCCCTAAGACAACAGTGAGATTTCATAAACTTGGTCATGTTTATGTGATCCAGACATCTGACAGACTTCTTTACCAGAATTTTTTCATCATCAGTTTTACTTCTGAAATTCATTTTTGCTCCTTAGATAATTGTACAGGCTTCTAAGCATAGAGGAAGTAACTGAAGTACCTTGGAACACAGTTTATACTTGCTGTGCTATTTTGCAGTGTAATCAGTACAGATCTTTTGATTGGTACTATGGCATCAATTTATGGAAATATTAGGCAGGAAAAATGCTCAGAAAAAATGTATTATTTAAATAACTGAAAAGATACTAGCTGAATGTAGTTGATTGAATGTAGTTGAAAATATACAGTGTACAAAGAAATTGTAGTCTGTTCTTAGAAAAGCCACAATGATTATTTTGCATCAAAGTTGTTGTTTAAGAGCAGATATGGAATTAGAAGTACTTCATACTGAAAAAAGCATATCAGAGAGAGCTGACTCTGTTACTTTACGTGTAATATTAGTTTGTGATACTGCCTACTGGATTTTTTTACTGGATTTTTTACTGGATTTTATTTTATCTGGGTTTTATGGAATCTATATGTTGTTTTTTGTAATGACTTGTTCCTCTAGGATCTGATTTGTGGGTTTGTTTTCATGGCCACATACAGTGTATAAATAGAATCAATAATTGTAAATCATTATAAGAACTGCATCATTTTGATAAAACTTAGATGTGTGTTTCTTTGTACATGCACTGTTTAACTATCTGGAAAATACATTACAGATACTTATCAAACATACCTATTTACATTTCTTTATCAAGTCTGGGGCATTCAGGACAGTGGAACATAAGTTATGTCTGCTATGGTGATAGTTTACTTCAAACTAGATGTTGTTGATCAGGAACTTGTTTCTGTTGATATGAGTAAATGAGCAGGTATACCTGGAGTTCCTGATGAACTACTAAAACCAGGAAAAGTTAGGGCATGTGGGTACAGAAATGGCTACCTCAGGTAGTTAGATTAGTTAGGTAGGCCCTTAAAGTTCAGCCAATATAAGTTGCTATAGCGAATATGGGGGTACCTTAATAGTGTAACATAAAAAAGCTGAGTATTGCATTAGTGGTCCAAACTCTTATGTTAACCTCATGAGTCGTTGAAGACTCATCAGGAAACCTAGCATGTTAAACAAAGGTGTTGCTTTATTTTCCTTTGACAGAGTGTTTTGGGTTTTTTTTCTCAAGTTGAGTACAAGTATCAGGCAAAAATAGGGCTGTAAGTTTTCCATATGGAGTAGCAGTTTGGAAGTTACTGTGTTAGTATGGAATGGGTGACGGACAGCCTTCTCTTATTCGCAGTTCTTTGTTTCAGACCACCAGTTAGTAGGGCACTGCCACAGCCGGAGAAACTGCAGACAAATAATGTTGGGAAAAAAAAGAGACCCATAGAGGTAAGGAAAACATTGATCTGCTCTTCCTTTCTTGGGCTTTTTTTTTTTCTGGTTTGGGTTTTGGCCAGAAATTGACACATTGATGGACGCACTAAATAATCACGTATTTTAAAATGTACTAAAGGTGGAAATTAGTTGTAAGTAGCAAAAAAAGTGCAACTTGTACTGCCAAGTTTTTTAACATTTATTTTAAAAGTGTTTTTAAATTCATCATTGTTAACAGTTTGAAAATAAAAGATTTTCTAAAAATCTGTTAATGATGCCTTTAGCTCAGGCACTGAGTTTTTGGTTGCTGTTGTTTCTTGGTTTCTTTTTTCTTTGTTACGTAGCCAGTGCAAATAAATATACTTGCTTTTGGTTAATCTAACGTAGAAATGTCATCTAACTTTGAAAAATGCAGTTCTTCATATCAGCTGGAATGTTTTCAATGATACAAAGCAAAATGTTTTGTGAGGCATAATCAATGGCTTTTTGGCATCGGTGCTCTAGAAGTTTTAGGCTGTAATTCAGCTTAATTGCCAACCAGTGTTTGTCATTGTTTCTCAGTGTATTCTGCATCAAAAGAGCTGTGCTCTGCTTGGCTCACTATAATTTATTTAGGTACCTCTTTCTGTACTTGTACATGTCTGTATTCTAAATTGCACATATCGTACAGTATCCACCAAACTGATGTGACTGTGTATGAACAACCAGCACAGTAACCTAACAGAGGAGGGAAGGATCTCAGTTTCTGTTGGTTTGGAACATTGTTAAACTGTTTTTGCATTACTGCATAAGAATGTACTTGAGAAATAAAATAATGGAAAAATATGGTAGATTTCATAATTGCTTTAAGGTTTTGAATATCTAATATAAGTTAATACCTATTTTTTAGGACCTCATTTTGGAGCTGGTATTTGGGTACCGAGGCAAGGACTGCAGAAATAATGTGCACTATTTGAATGATGGTGCTGATGTAATATATCACACTGCATCTGTTGGGATCTTGTATAATGTGGCAACAGGTAGGAGGGAAAATGTTTCTTCACACATGGAGTTGCAGTTCATTAACTAATGTATGGTTTATGGGAAAATTATTATTTATTCCTCAAAATTCACTCTGTAGAGATGATTCATAATAGCTTCATAAGCAAACTAAATGTAAATGTTTCTGGTGACTGAATTTTGGAAGGAAGTAGATTTGATTATTTTGATATTAGCTTTCTGAAAATTGCTTGGTGATTTGATCATAGAAATTAAAACAGCTGATAAGTGGGATTATGGGAGTTGTTTAATTTTTTTTTTCCTAAGACTAACTATTTTTTATTTAATTTACTTTTCAGTCCTCTGTGTCACATAGCTTTCTTGTCAACAGCAAATTTAGTTTAAATAACCTAGACCTTTAAAAGAGTAACACAGTGTAGTGTTTGTTTTCCCTCCGTGATAACTTGGGCACCTTGATGTAGAAAACTTGAGGGAATGAAGTTATTGAGTGCTGTATGTTAAAATTGAGAAGTTTTTATTTCCTGGTTTTAAGTTCAAACATCATCATAGTGCTTTGTTCAAACAAATACTATACAGTTTTCAAACATTAGCCATGTCTATGTTTGTGCAAATTAAACTTGGACTCTTTTTTTTTTTTGTTTAGGCTCTCAGTCTTTTTACCAGGAACACAATGATGATATTTTGTGCCTCACTGTAAATCAGCACCCCAAGTTTACCAACATAGTGGCAACTGGCCAAGTAGGTATGTTTGTATATTTGTGAAAAGAAATTAACATAAGAGCATACATTTAGGGTCTTGTGAGTTCACAACAAATCACAAAAGAGTTGATTACGCTATCTCTGTTTGTATGAGTGTTACTCAGTTACCTGTCCTCTATATATGTTTCTTTGAGTGTAATTTAATAACACTGAACAAAAAGCATTGAGGCATGAAAGATGAAACTTATCTTTTGTTTTGAGCATTAACAAAGAAATCTTAAGCCCCATGAAATTAATCCAATTTTATTTAACTATCTGCTTGTCTTAGGCCTTCCACGGAGTCATAGCCCTTTCAGAGAAGCTTAACTGAGCTAGCCTTCATTTATGTATGGACTGAACCCAGAATTCTTAAAATAGGTGTTGGCTTGATGTAGATTTTTATCTCATCAAGCAGATTTGTAATGCCTACTTGGTGTTTTGACAATACATAGTAATATTCTAAGCAGAACCAAACCCATAGTTGCATTGCTGTTTTAGATTCAGAAGGGAAATACGTGTTTCGTAGTAACATTAAAATTGCTCTATGGATTAACCAGCTTAAAAAAGCCTGACCAACCAAACATAACAAAATCCCCCTGTGCATCTCCATAGCTGAACTAATACTGCTCTTCCTAAGTTCTGTTAGTGTAATTTTTGCAGTCCTATAATCCACTTGCAGCTTTCATACCTTCTAAGATCTCTTAGCGGATTCAAAACCACATTGTTTTCCTTAGTGCATAGAACAAAAAACCCAACAACCCAACCCTTAGTTTATTTTAGCCAGAATAGTTATTTTGGTTTTTTAACCTGTAGGTTTGTTTTGTTTTTCATCTAATTATGTTCAGTTTGTCAGAGTATTAGCTGCCTCCCTCTGTTTTTTGTATTCTTAGGTGCATGTCTCGTTAGAATTGACTCACTGATAGTAGTAACTGCTTAGGTAAAATTGCTTCATTTATTTTTGAGTTTGCCTTATGTCAATTTAAAGGAATCACTAATGTAAATTATTTGGATGGAAAAAATAATCAACAGCTTTTTCTTTGTAATCTGATTTCAAAGAAAACTTACAGGAATTACAGACCTTTTCTCAGTGTATTTCTTAACCTGGCCCTATTTACCTTTCTATCTGATAGAACCCTGGAAAGAATGTAGACATAACATGAAAATCTGTTCTTTGTGTGGATTTTCCTCAGTGTTATTCTTAGCCCAAGAAGACACACAGGACCCTTAATGTTTTTTTTTATTTTGTAATCATTTCTGCAGCAACTAGCAGCAGAATGATTTTAACTGTTTGGTAATGTGAAATAAGGCATACAAATCAGGAGAAGGTGACACTTAAGGATTAAACAACAAAACGTGTTTGAGGAGAGAGTTAAAGCTGAAAAATGAACTGGCAAGAAAATACCTCCAAACAACAGTTATTTTTAGATTCTGAACAGATGTTAAGGAGTACATACTCCATAAAGGCCATACTTAACTGCTGCTACTTATTCTGCTGATATGAGTAACACAAACATAGCTTCATCATGATGATTTCAATCTTCAAATGTTTATAGAAATACCATTGCAAGTATTTTTAAACTGTAATGCTGATCTGCAGAGTCTCACTAATACTTCCCAGTAGCTGAACCTTCATAATCCTGATTTCTTAATGCTCCTATAGAACATAGTCAAGATCAGACTCAAACATTACTTAGCAGAATAGCAATCATAAATTTCTAAGCTCAATCCCTATAGTAACAAAACCATGTAAGATATGGATTTTTTTCAATGTAATTTGGCAGAGAGAGACACAACACATACCAAAACTATTTTTTGTGTTGTAACTCAAAATGGAAATTTAAATGTGCTTATTCTGTGAATTTTTATTTCTGATGTGACTGCCTTTTATCAGCAATTGCTCATCCTTAACACTAAAAGCAGTATTGGTGCTGCTGCAATGCAAAGACATGACATCAGATTGTGTGTTAAGAAATTACACTAAATGAGGCATATATTTTCTTTAGCAGTTATCTTATTTCTGATCTAATTATTTTTCTGCTGCTTTTCCATTACAGGAGACTCAGCAGATATGTCAGGTAAGGGAAATAAAATTTTAACATCTTCAGGTGTAGTTAGTGTTTCAGTAGCTGTGTACAGCTTTATAGAACAATAAGTGATGTGAATCCATTTTTAGTTTATTAAAACCCTGTATCAGTCTTTATTGCTGTCAGCAGTGAATAGAAACCAAAACAGCTCAGCAGACCATAAGAACAGAAACAATTAAAATGTTAGAACATACTTAAAACCAGCTTTTGTTCCCTTCTTGCTGCCCAGTGAGTTTTAGTGCTACAATAGTGTTTATGGACATGTTGGGGCTGACAATTAACATTTGGCTTAGACACTCAATTGAGTGTAGTTTAAATAATGCATTTCTAAAGTATAATTTCATTGAGGAGGCCTAGGTGACTGAGTGAAAAAAAATTATCACCTTTCACATTTATTTGTGGTTGTCATGCAATTATTTCCACTGAACCAAAATGCTTGTTATGATGTCATTTTAATTATTTTTTCTGTATCATTTTGGGTCTTTGACAGTTTGACAGTCTTGACAGAATTATTTTTTATTAATATGTTGTTTTTTTCAACTGTAATCTTAAAAATTTGTCACCATCATGTGTGAGTGAGTTCATTGCTGAGAAGCCATAATTATCTTGTGACACATCTTTAGAGATGCATAAATGTGTGTTCGTGTGTACCTAGAATGTATAATGATCTTCACGTGGATCTAAAGCATGTTCTGTGAAGAACAAATGTACAATGGCATTTTTAATATGTGTTGACTTCTTTCATATATGCCAAATTGTGCTTGCTCTAAGGATGGGAGAAAGAATATAGATACCTTTTCCCACACTTCTTAACTGTGTAAAAGAAGCAGTGATGATATAGTTGTTTCATATGAGAGAACATCTCTATTCCTGCATATAATGCCTGGAGACCTTCTCTCTCTCACCTGCCTTCTTTCCACTACAGCTTTAGTTTGAGCTTATGTATATTAATAAATCCTGTTTTCAGGACCCTTCTGTATGGAAATGTTAGTCTGGAATCCAAGCTGCTGCCTACTTTCCTTTAGAAAGTTGCATGGTTTCACTTAAAATTTATTGATGGTTATTTGGCATCTTTCTTACTGACAGCTTTTACTTTTCTAGTTTTGATTTTCTGTTGTCTGCAATGATGCAGGGGTTCTTGGAACAGTAACATTTGTAATAGACTGGAATGGCAAATTAAGTGTCATAATGACTCAGTACAGATCTGTTTCATCTTACTGAAGGTATTTTTCATCCTACCAGCCCATGGTAGCTTTATCTAACTTCTCCCAGAAGAAGATGACACCTTAGAAAATCTCTTTTCTAAAAGCAGATGTTAAGCAGCTGGAGTACTCCACAAGCAGGGCACTGTGTCTGGACAGACTTTGAGAAGAACACTGTCAAGCAGAAGGACTCAAGAGTCCATGTTCTCTGCCCTGAAAATCTTACTCTGAAGAATTTTGTCAATTGTTATTCATGAAGTCTATATGAAAAATTCTACCTGCCACCCAAAAGGAAAATTCCAGAGAATGTTGTACGGGAAGTACACAGGTCAAGGGCAGTACAGAGTTTTAGCAATGGGAATGCTGAAGAGGAAAATAAAATTCAGAGCCATAATAAAGCTTTCCCCTTCCCTCAGCTGTCCATAAAAATGGCAGTTGTTGCCACCCCTGCCTTTTCAGTTTGATGGCATGTCTATGGCTGCTGCCATGAGAGGAAATTTCAGTGAGGAAGAATTATCTTCCTGATTACTTTTCTGAAGGTTGTTTTGGAGCAGCTGTGGAATTGTGCTCAAAAACTTAGTTTCAAGTGTCTAAAATTTTACCTGTGTCCCTGTGCCTATGGTTTCACATTATTTATGTGCTTCTGAGGGATTAAACTATTTAGAAATATAAGGCATGGAGCTGAAATAATGTAGTGTATATGAATCTGAGTCTACAACAATAACCAGTAACTTCCAATTTCTGCCATCAGATTTACTAGAGATTAGAGGCATAGATGTTGGAGAGAGAAGCTTACTGTCCTCCTGGAAGTGTCCTAGATGCTATTCAGGGACTGCAAAGTATACATGGCTTGCAAGACCTTTGGAGAAGGCATTGGCATTTGGAAAAAACTCTAGCTGTCATCGCAATAGGAGCAGAAAGACACTTAGTACTGCAAAGAGCTTGCAGTCTAGGCAATGCAGACTACATTAAATACCCTAGTTCTTCTACATCAGTAAGCAAGCTGATTATTCAGCAGTCATTCTCCCAAGAGAGCATGCATTTCAGACAGATGGCCATTTTGTAGAAAAGGAGATTTTGGCCTTGCACTGTAAACTAAGTTCTCTGCAGCTATCAGTTGTCTGAAAGGTACATGCAGAAATTACATTCTTGGTGTTGTATTTAGCATTTATGAAGGGTTTTGAGTTAGCTTGCTTAGTTTTAGTTAGGAGGAAAACAGAAGACAGCTTGCTTTCAGAGCTCCTCCTGTGCTCCAGAAGTCTAGGAACAGGTTAAGGCAAGTTTACATCCCCAGCAGTGTAGTGAGGCAACCTTCTTAGCTCTTCTTGATCTTCTTTGCTATAAATTGGTTTCCAAAGGGAGGCTAAAACCTCCTTTATTTTTTTCTTTCTGACCAGAACAATCTTCTTTGTCTTATTAAAAATAGTAACTGCTTCAATAAGCAAATCCTTAGACATTTTCACAACATATGCTAATTGCATGTTTTTATATTTGTGTAGCTACAGCTCCTTCTATTCATGTGTGGGATGCAATGAATAAGCAGACACTGTCAGTACTGAGGTGCTACCACTCAAAGGGCGTTTGCTCAGTCAGTTTCAGTGCCACTGGTAAACTGCTGCTGTCTATAGGGCTGGATCCTGAACACACCATTACCATTTGGAAGTGGCAAGAAGGTAGGAAAGTGATGGTTTTTGTAAAATATGTTTATGCTGTTAGAATTATGTTTTCTTGAGTCAAGAGCAATTGTAACATGAAAATGTCAGCACATTGAAAGTTACTACAAATAAATGCTGTACACTCTGCACTGTACGAGAAGAGGTAAAGTGAATGTACTTGCCCATTCTATTACCTGCTAAATATATCTCCTCTGCTATGTAAACATCAAGAGAGTTCATGGATTCGAGGTTAGAGTAATTAAAGAAAATTGTAGCCTTTGTTGCTTTGGTTTGGTTTGGTTGGTTGGTTGATTTCAACTCAGTCTTTTTTTTGCTGCTCAGTAGAAACTCTTTATTAAATCTTTTTTTGCTCCCAGAAGAAATGTTCCATTTTTCTCTTACTCTTCTCTGAAGTGTGATTATTGCCTAGGTTTTTGTACTCCTGAAGTTACCCTCCCAAAATGACAAACTGGAAATGTGAAGCTACAGTTCCTATGTGCAGCTGTGTAACTGATGTCTTAAGCTATACTGCGTGTTTTCAGGTTGCCTTTGATATGAGCTTAGGCTTCAGACTAAAGTGATTTGGTTCACTCCTGTCTTCAGCTCCTTTCTGTCTGTCAAAGCCATGCCCAGATTATGAAACATATTCTAGTCTTAAGAATTTATTTCCTCTCTCTTTGGAGATTTCTGTTGATCAACTAGTACCTCTCAGAAGTGTAAAGATCAGCTATAAAGTTAATAAAAAGTGAGCCTTCACAGCTTGTCTACTACCTCCTGTGTCAAATGTGTATGTATACAGTCTCAGGCAGTGTGAAGGATGTGTTGTAGAAGTCCACTGCTGTTTCACTCAGAATGTGCCTATGCTCATTCTTATGAGATGATACAGCTAAACAGCTAAACATGGCAGCTAAGGATTTAGATCAAGGAATCTTCATATGGGTCAAAATGTCTGGTCTTAACACATCCAAAGAGACTGGAAAAGCATTGCCTTTCAACCTAAGACTGTATAGTGAAGTTAGTTTCTGCATTTTCTGCAGAAAGAAGAAAGTTTTATTACTCTAGACAAAATTTGCAGAGAAGTCATTCATTAGCCTCTTGTAATTGGATTTCCAAAGCTTGGGATTTTCAGAGGACTTGTAGGAATTTCAGAGGAGATGGAAATGAAATTAGAGCTGCTAACTCTTTTATACTCCTGAGGAAATTGAAAATTATAAGTAGATGGCACCTTTAATAGATACTACACTTTGCTACTGGGTCATATGAAAAGGTTTTTTCAATCTACGCGTTAATTTAGTTTTGTCTTAAGGGCAGTTTGTGCTTTTCTTCCTAACCTTTGTGGTCTTGAATGACTCCTCACTCTCCATAATTTTTTATACTTTTTTAAAAGCATAAATACCTATTTTTCTCAATGAATTTGAAATGTCCTTTTTCATTCTGCCAGGTGCCAAAATTGCCAGCCGAGCTGGTCATAACCAGCGTATATTTGTAGCAGAATTCAGACCGGATTCAGATACTCAGTTTGTTTCTGTGGGAGTAAAACACGTGAGGTTCTGGACACTGGCAGGGAGAGCTCTTCTGAGTAAGAAAGGACTGCTGAGCTCCATAGAAGATGCCAGAATGCAGACGATGCTATCTGTAGCTTTTGGAGCGGTACGTACCTTAACAAACTGTTTTAAAACGCATGCAATCAAGAATATCTCACCTTTTCTGCCCATATTCAGTCAAACGAGACTTTTCTAACCTGCTAATGAATGGGTCAGCTGTTTCATTAAACTTGGTTAAGTGTTTCTAATACCTACCTGCTAGTTAGAAGTAAGACCAGCTTTCCTTGGAAAAGAAAGGTGGTATGTTTTCAAAAGAGGCAAACATAGGTGCTTTGGATGCTGCTTGGTATCTAAGCCAGGTAGAACAGAGCTGACTCCTAGACTGCAGGAACCATTCAGTAGAAAGAAGGCTAACTTTATGCCTACCTGGGAAGGAATGTGTTATGATCCATATGCATTACTTCACATGGGTGATCTGAGAGCACCATTGTGCTGGAGCATTCATTAACATCTATGACAGTACTGCAGTAAAGTTTTGTTTCACTGTGGAGGGTTTTTTTTTGACAGGTGCAGGCATTGTAGCTCTGTTCCATGGCTTTGCCATTTCAGGAGTTGCTCAGCACTCATCTCTTCAGCTGGGCAGATAGCCATAAATTTCCTTTGTGGAGTGGTGCTTCTCTTCTATTGTGTGCATTACTGTCCTGCTTGCTGATCTGCCTGTTGGGTTCTGGCTGAATTTATGCTACTGATTTTGTTTTTTGAAGCTGAAACTGGCCTGTGGTTTCATTTTGTGTGAGACTGTCACTTTTCCAGAGTGGTGTCTTTCTCAGATACCTCTGATTTAAAAGAGTCCTACAGAGCAGCAAGATACCTTCCACATGATAACTGTTAGAGAAATCTCTGTGAACTTTCTTATGGGATACTTAGATACTTAGCATAATAAATCAGTCTATATGCTTAATGTCCTGGACTATGGTATAAGGTTCTTGAGGATGCAGAGCTTGCAAGGGTTTTGCAAATAGATGTGCAAATTGAATCAAGCCAAAGAAGGTGTGATTTCCTGTAGGAAGCAGTTCTGGGAATGCATTTCTTCTGTGATTCTGTCTCAGAAGGAGCTAGTTCAGGTGCTCCTCAATAGGAGATAGAAACAGCCCAACAGTTATTCCACATTAATTTCCAGTTCTCTTTTATTTTGTCATTTATTAGGCCATCTGCACACACAACCCTTAAAATAGGAGTGTAGAACATCAGCTGAGAGCACCTCAAGTCAAGAAAATTTTTCCTGCCAAATCTATACATGCACACTGGTACTCTAAAATGCTACATATAATACTGAATTTGAACATTGCTCATGTAAGTGTCCAGTTCTGGGCCCCTCAATTCAAGAAGGATGTTGAGGTACTGGAACATGTCCAGAGAAGGGCAACGAAGCTGGTGAGGGGCCTGGAGCACAAATCCTATGAGGAGAGGCTGAGGGAGCTGGGCCTGTTTAGCCTGGAGAAGAGGAGGCTCAGGGGTGATCTTATTACTGTCTACAACTACCTGAAGGGGCATTGTAGCCAGGTGGGGGGTGGCCTCTTCTCCCAGGTAACCAGCAATAGAACAAGGGGACACAGTCTCAAGTTGTGCCAGAGTAGGTCTAGGCTGGATGTTAGGAAGAAGTTCTTCCCAGAGAGAGTGATTGGTATTGGAATGGGCTGCCCAGGGAGGTGGTGGAGGCACCGTCCCTGAAGGTCTTCAAGAAAAGCCTGGATGAGGCACTTATTGCCATGGTCTAGTTGATTGGATAGGGCAGGGTGATAGGTTGGACTGGATGATCTTGGAGGTCTCTTCCAACCTGGTTGATTCTGTGTAAATCTATGTAAAACGATTTTGCCCAGTAACCAGTTCCTGATGGTTTTCTTAGAATCACAGACTGTTAGGGGTTGGAAGGGACCTTGAAAGATCATCTAGCCCAACCCTTCTGCCAGAACAAGATCACCTAGAGTAGATCACACAGGAGCACACACAGGCACATTTTCAGTGACTTCAGAGAAGGCAACTCTACAGCCTCACTGGGCAGCCTGTTACAGTGCTCTATCAAAGTTTTTCCTTATGTTTACATGAAATCTCCTACACTCCAGTTTGCACCCATTGTCCCCTTTTTTAAGGGCAAGTGTTTCAAGTGCATGCTAATAAATTGCCCTTAGATTTGAAGGACAGTGACATTTGTTTGGTATTGCTTTTAAAAACCAGGAAGCAGACATAAAGAACAGGCATCTTTTAGTTCCGAGTTAAGTCACACTGCTTTCTCCATAAACTAGTGGTTACAGTAATCTAGTGAGTACCTTCACACCATGTGTGAGATGTCAAAACTATTTCTTGGGTTTATGCTTTTTTACCACATCTGGCACATCTGACAGGCTGGAAACAGATATCCCTATGGCTGAAGCTTGTCGTTGCATTTCTTCTTGCAGTGCAGAGCCTTTTAGCTACAAGAAAGCATTCTACATTTCAGACTTCAAGGAAAGAATATTGTAGCTCATTGTCTTGTTCCTGCAGGTGCTTATTACCCCTTTGACAGTTTGCTCTGCTACAGCAAATAAAAGCAATCTAGCCTAAATGCAAATGGTGATATCTTTGTTTCTGAATGTTTTTCTTCCTGCCCTGCTCAGAATCAGATGATGAGTACATTTTTCCCCTTTTCAGAATAACTTGACATTTACAGGTACTATCAGTGGAGATGTTTGTGTTTGGAAAGATCATGTGTTGATACGAATCGTGGCCAAGGCTCACAATGGACCTGTTTTCACAATGTATACCACATTAAGAGATGGTTTGATCGTTACAGGAGGCAAAGAAAGGCCGTGAGTCTTCTTTTTCCCTTGTTTTTCTGCATGCACATGTATTCTTTAAAAATGGTTTGGATTCATCCCACCTAACACTAGGCAGTTGAGACATCAATGCTAGAAGAGTACTCACTTTTGGATCCCTGAATAAGTGGTAGGAAAAAAAGTAGCCACCACCTCCAATATGCAGGTAAGCCTTCAAGTACCTGGTTTTCTTTCATCGATTATAAGAGGAAGCCTAGAGTTGCTGGGGTCCTCATCTGCTTGGTTCACTTAAGTACCTGAAGTCAAGGGTTATGAATCAGAATCTAAATGCTGTACAAGTAGTTCTTTGTAATTTTAGCTTCTAAATAACAGTAATCTTTTTAAAGCACATGTGCAAGCTTCTTGAGACATTTTATCATTACTTTACACTATTTTGGTTTAAAATAATAGGCAAGTGTAAAACAAATTATATTGCATTGTCAATTATACTACTTTATGTCAGCTAGGTAATGATCCTCTAGGTACAAATACACCATTACCAAAGAGATGAGATGCTTCTCCTTCCTTAAGCTGAAAATGCCTGAGCTATTATATCAAAAAAGCCTTGAAATCACTGTTTCATGTTACTAGATGGTTCAGTGATATTTATCACAACACTATTATTTTTGAGAGAAGGCAAAACCACTTAGTTTGAAATGTGGCTTTAAGCAATTAAAAATTACTGATTCCCTGATAGATCATTGCCTTTTCTGAAGCTCAGCTGAGGTTGTTAGCCTGGGTAATTTTCACAACTGTGATTAAGTGAATGAGAAACATCATAATGGCATAATGCAGAGCTTCTTTTGAAGGAAGGATCTGTTTAGTTCAGTGGCAGAGGCAAAATATCTTCTCTTAGATCTAAGATAGAGCAACATCCTTCGTTTGTGGGGTTGTAGGCAAAATATATCTTCAAGCATTTAATTTTTGTCTTCGTGCCTTGCTAATGATGAAGAATAAAAACTTCAGCTATAATTCAGGCTATCAGGTAGCAGTTTGCAGGGCACAGGCCATTTACTACTATTCCTCTAAACAGTACTTACTATTCCTCTAAACAGTACTTAGAGATCAATATTCACAGTATCACACAGTATCACCAAGGTTGGAAGAGACCTCATAGATCATCAAGTCCAACCCTTTACCACAGAGCACAAGGCTAGACCATGGCACCAAGTGCCACGTCCAGTCCTGCCTTGAGCAGCCCCAGGGACGGTGAAAATTTATCTATGTGTTTTTAAACTGTTTTTTTCTAGTATTTCTTAAACATCACCATGATTTTATTTGGAGAATGATCTCTCTATTACTTCACTTCAGAGCTTCTTAATAATTAGTATTTGACTTGAAGTACGTAGTAATGAATAGCAGTAAGAACCAATGATTCATCTGTGGGAAAATGGAATGCTGAGTGTATGCAAAGCAAAACCTACATTCAGGGAAAACCACATGTTTTCTTTGGCCTTGGCATTATTAATTGCAGTTCACCATCTTCTTTTGGTGAAATCTTTCTGCTGTGTGTGATGACCAGTCATAGGTCAAAGCAGTGCTATTGCAAAGCAAAGAATATAGCATTGCAAGGACTAGCAATTTGTAGTTCATTAAAGGTATTCTAGCAGCAGTAGTGCAAAAGCAGTAATTGTGATTAAACTTCTTGGAGTTCTTGTCGAAGTTGCAACACTGGCAGCTCAGTTTTGTGGAGCCTTTTTCATTCTTTGCTGTTGCTGGAGATTCTTTTCTTTGTGGAGACATGTCCAAGCTCAACTGAAAATGCCAGATTCCTAAGTGTTTCGTTAAACATTGTCTCCTTTTTACAAACTCTTTATTTGAATATGCTCTTTACTGAAATACCAGTTCTCTTGAAAATGGGTGGGAAATACTTAGTGCTTTCGTGATTAATGCCTATTGATTGGATTTCTTGTGCAATTAACGTGTGTGATTTTTCTCCTGTAACTGCCGTTTATTTCACAGCAGTGATAGTAGTGACATTTTCCAAACCAGTGAAAATCTTTTGTCACTTATTTCGTGTTTCTTGTTTCCCTTAAATATATTTTCATGATCTCAGCCTTTCTTAATAATAAGATAGAAGTTTGTTCGTACACCTACCTGTTCCTTTGACTAGACAAATTCCCTGTGAGCTACTAATTCAGACTAAGCTCAGCAGTGATCATCCTGTAGCTCATTCTGTGAAGAAGTACAAGGAGAACTTTTTGTCAGTATTTCTTATCTGGGAGGCTCAGCATGTTAACATCACCTGTTCAGTAAAAACAAATAGACTCTTTAATGACTTCAAACATACTGAAATGCCTCATTTGTAATGCATTGTGTTAAATAATAGAGTTCTTTCATACTTTAATTGCCTTTTTGTGCCTGACATTATACTCACGACTGTTCTTGATTTTTCTGTGTAGTTCCAAGGAAGGAGGAGCAGTTAAGCTGTGGGATCAAGAGCTGAAACGATGTCGTGCCTTCAGACTAGAGACAGGACAAATGACAGACTGCGTTCGTTCTGTTTGTAGAGGCAAGGTAGAGAGAGCATCATATCTTTAAAACAAAGTTTATCATTTGTGGATTGATCTGAAGCATTAAATAAGTGATAAATTGCTTCCTCTTGGTATTTGAAATTAAAGGTTGATCTAGAAGTTTTCTACAGCTGATTTCACAATGGGGAAAAAAGCTACTTTGTGACATCTTAGTCTTACTTAGGATATTATTCAGTATATATTAGTATTAAAGACTAACTAAGCAATGATACTCTATTTCCTTTTCACATTTCAGGTATCTGACTTACAATAATTTGAGTAGCTTCATGATTTGCAGACAGCTTTGAACTTGAATGAATCATTGAGGAGTTTTAAAAAATGAATTATCTGTGATTTTTTGATTATTGGATTTCAGCAAACACTTTTGACAGAACTATTTGTGTCGTGTATTACTATTCATCACCAGCAGTTCCTGTATTAGGGATAATTCTTTCACTGTTGTTCAAGGGGAAAATCCTCGTTGGGACAAGAAATGCTGAAATAATTGAAGTTGGTGAGAAAAATGCTGCATGTAACATTCTAATTAATGGTCATATGGATGGACCAATCTGGGGTCTAGCAACACATCCTTCCAGAGACTTTTTCCTTTCTGCTGCAGAAGATGGCACAGTAAGACTCTGGGATATTGCTGAAAAGGTAGGTGCTGGAGGGAAGGGACGCCATCCAGAGGGACCTTGATAGGTTGGAAAGGTCCTTTCCCAACCGCAGAAGGTTCAACAAGACCAAGTGCAGGGTCCTGTATCTGGGTTGGGGCAATCCCAAGCACCAATATAGGCTGGTCAGTGACGGGATTGAGAGTAGGCATGAAGAAAAGGACTTGGGAATGCTGGTAGATGAGAATCCAACAGTGTACGCTTGCAGGACAGAAAGCCAGTAGTGTCCTGGGCTGCATCAAGAGAAGTATGGCCAGCAGGTCGAGGGAGGTGATTCGCCCCCTCTACACTGCTCTCATGAGATGCCACCTGGAGTGAGATACAGATGTGCTGGAATGTCCAGAGAGGGGCCTGGAGCATGATCAGAGGGCCAGAGTTCCTCTCCTGTGTGGACAGGCTGAGGGAGTTGGGGTTGTTCAGTTTGGACAGGAAAAGGCTCCGAGAAGACCTTATTGTGGCCTTCCAGTATCCAAAGAGGGCCTACAGGAGCGCTGGTGAGGGATTTTTTAGGGTGTCAGGTACTGATAGGACTAAGGGGAATGGATCCAAGGTAGAGGAGGGGAGATTTAGATTAGACGTTAGAAGGAAGTTCTTCACCATGAGGGTGGTGAGACATGGGAAGAGATTGCCTAGGGCGGTGGTGGAAGCCTCGTCCCTGGATGTTTTTAAGGCCAGGCTGGATATGGCACTGGGCAACCTGATCTAGTGGAAGGTGTCCTTGCCCATGGCAGGGGGGTTGGAAATAGATCATCCTTGAGGTCCCTTCCAACCCTGACAATTCTGTGTTGTGTGTTAGGAAGTAAAAACAAATAAAAAATCCTAGACTTAGGGTGGTGGTGAAGATTTGAAACTTGTTTTGTGTTGTATTCTGGGAATAATCCATCTGGTGGTGGCAAATAATTAGCACAAGGTGCTTTTGAAATGGGAGCAAATAGAAACACTTACTCTTCTGGGTTTTTATTTCTTCACAGAAGATGCTGAACAAAGTCAGCTTAGGGCATGCAGCTCGTACTGTTTGCTACAGCCCAGAAGGCGATATGGTAGCTATTGGCATGAAAAATGGAGAATTTATTATCTTGCTTGTAACCTCTCTAAAAATCTGGGGGAAAAAAAGGGACAGAAGATCGGCTATTCAGGATATCAGGTCAGAAAATATAATGCCATGGTCTGTTGTAGTATTCTAGAAATCTGTGTTGTTCTGATGTTTAAAAATAAAGTGTCCTGTTCTCAGGTGCATTGCAATGGTATTTCAGAGAGCTGAAATCAATGAGTGAATTGTGGAGTCTGTGTGATGATTCTGATATCAGGAGTAAAATGGAAAGAGGAGGTACATGAAGATAAGAGGTAGCAATCAGTCAAAAACCATTCTGTACAGTAGGGGCAGTGTCAGATCATATTGCCAAGGATTGGTTAAAATGAAGGATGAATGGGGAAGTAAATGAGCAATAGGAAGAGACCATCACAATCAAGGGGAAGATGAGGTGTGAAAATGTGCAGGATGTGCAGGAGGTGAAATGAGACCAGAAGTGTACACATGTGAAGACCGAATGTGAGAGGTAATGATGTTGACTCTCTGTAAGTTTGGTCTTTGTTGTGTTTTGTTAGACAGGATTTAACAGAAGCAACATTTTGCTTCTGTTTCCTGAATGGAGGACAAGACTGTTTCTCTGTGAGATAAATTTTACCACTGTGAGAGAAACTTCTGGGAATCAAAGTGGGATGAGTGGGAGAAACAGAGCAAATGGGGACCTTGCTGCAGGAAGGCTTGAGAGCCCTGCTCCATGTTTAGGGGGTACCTGGAATCAGAAAGCTGTCCCAGAGTATGTCCTGGATATAGTAAAAACAAAGGAACTTGCCTATTAATGGAAAAAGGGCTGTGGGGAATGTATTCAGCTCAGGAAGCTACTTAATTCCAAGACGAGGGGAAAACTGGAGAGAATAAACCACTGCACTAAGAATACTCTGAGCAGATAAAGGGGTTGATTTCATGTCTTTTTAATCAAGACTTTTTATCCGGAAGGTCATTTTTAAATTGACAGCATTTAAGTTTTCTAGCTTAGAGCCTTGTAAGAATAGCATTAAAGGGTCAGACATCAGATAATGAACAGCTATTCCAGAGATGTTCCCAGTTCACTTACGTGGGACAGCTGAACCAAAATTACTGCTACCTTCTGTTACATATATGTTCCCTGAAAACTTTGTTTCAATAGTTATTTTCCTTATGAAACAAAATGCTCTGCCTCCCTCTTTAGTTCTCAATAGCAGATACATGAAATGCAAATTTATCTGTGCTTATCAAATATTCAAATCTGTTGGAAGTGCCAAATGTGTCCAGAAATCCCCTTTTGTCTCTTCAGGTTTAGCCCAGATTCTCGTTACTTGGCAGTTGGTTCCAGTGAAAATGCTGTAGACTTCTATGATTTGACATTGGGTCCCACACTAAATCGAGTCAGCTACTGCAAAGATATCCCAAGTTTTGTGATCCAGATGGACTTCTCTGCAGACAGCTCTTATCTCCAGGTATCAGATATTAATTGTTTTTCATCAAAAAGCATACTTAGGACAGATACTGTGCAAGTGTTGTCCTTCACAACTGCTGAATTTTGTGATGAGATGTTGAAGTAGTAGGTTACTGTTGCTACTTTGTTGTAGTGTTAAGTGGATGACAAAAATAGTTATCCTGGATACCAAATACAACAAATATGCATAGAGATGAGAAACCTATTTCAAAATCTCTGTACTGTGTCATCTTGCCTTTTTACCTCTTTGAAGCTGATGGATTCTCATAGAAAGGAGCACAGTCTGTCATTCTCCAAGCCCCAGAGACCTCTGAATCCTTCATATCATTGCCCAGAATGGTAGCATTGCACATTGCCTCAGTGCTGGCCATCATGGAGCAGCACCGTAGAATCATAGAATCATAGAATCAACCAGGTTGGAAGAGACCTCCAAGATCATCCAGTCCAACCTAGCACCCAGCCCTAACCAATCAACTAGACCATGGCACTAAGTGCCTCATCCAGTCTTTTCTTGAAGACCCCCAGGGACGGTGCCTCCACCACCTCCCTGGGCAGCCCATTCCAATGGGAAATCACTCTCTCTGGGAAGAACTTCTTCCTAATATCCAGCCTAGACCTACCCTGGCACAACTTGAGACTGTGTCCCCTTGTTCTATTGCTGGTTGCCTGGGAGAAGAGGCCACCCCCCACCTGGCTACAATGCCCCTTCAGGTAGTTGTAGACAGTAATAAGATCACCCCTGAGCCTCCTCTTCTCCAGGCTAAACAGGCCCAGCTCCCTCAACCTCTCCTCATGCTGTTACAGCTCCCAGCCACAGAGATCAAGATATTTCTTAAAATCATTATTCAGAAGGCACACTTTGCTTTCTATATTTTGCTCACATCTGAGAGGAGGAGTAAACTTCTCTCATCCCTTGGTTTACACTTTGCACAGCAACGTGTAATAGAATTGGCAAGGCATAAATGTTAGGGAAAAAGTCTTCTTTTATTTATATCCAGTAAAGCAGATCCTTTACAAGCAGAGAAAGGAAACAGGTAATGAAGAAAAAAAGCAGTAAGTACAAAGGATTATCTTAGAAATACCTTACAGTGCCTGCTCCTTGGTATGAACCCCTCAGAAACACATCCTCTTCAGCTGAAGTCTTGAGTCTAGTTGTGAGGCATCCCTGCCCATGTTAGGGAGGTTGGAGTAGGTGATCTCTAAGGTCCTTTCCAACCTAAGCCATTCTATGATAATCAAATCAACTTCTACAGTCTGAGAGGAATACCTTTGGGTCAGTTCTAAAGATAAGTTTATTTTGCCTACATACTAACACACAGTGGAGAAGTAATATGTGCAGAATATGAGGCGTTTCATGTTTTTAATCAGTTAAATATTTTTAGATGTAGGATTTCCTGTGCTTTGTCACTGTTGTATGGATTTTTAAGCATTTTCAACTCATCAGGCAAGTTGTATTAATAGCTGTTACTTACAAAGGTACATATCAATAAAATGCTTTTCAAATCCCTTCAGAATTAAAGTTCATGTCTTCTGAATTCCCTGTGGTTATCTCAAAGGTCTCTACTGGGTCTTACAAAAGGCAAGTCTATGAAGTGCCTTCAGGAAAGCAGCTTGTGGACCAGGCTTTGATTGACAGAATAACATGGGCTACATGGACAAGGTAAACGATTCACACATTGACACCTGTTAAGACATAACTTCTAGGAGAAGCACCTGCTGTTTAAAAGCATAATTCATCCCTTCATTCAGTCAGGTAGTTTCACTGAGTGCACCCATCTGCTCCAGCTCAGGTAAGTAGAGTAGTACAGAGCAGATTCCCTCAGTAGAACATGACCTGTTTGACCAATAGGACATCTGATGATAAAAAAATGACCTCTCTGATAGGTGTCTTCCTACTCACCATGTATCTCTGACTTCCTCTGGGACATCTCTGGCAGCCTCAGTAACATCTCACTGCACTGTGCAAATGTCCTGGAATACTGTGGTATTTCCTTACAATAGTGATTTGAGTGTTAGAATACAAAGCAAATGAAAAGATATCAAAGGGTGAAGAGATAACGTAGGACTGATAAAATTTGACCTGTTGACAGTATTATGGTATCTAGTGGCATTAAAGTTGTTATTAACATTTCCATATTAAAAGGTATACAACAGTACTTCAAAATATGTTAAAGTTACTATGTTTCATTCAAAATAGGCTTAGTCATTACCTGAAGAATTATGCCATTGTTTATTTTTAATCCCACATTTAAGTAATTTATGTTCTAAGCAGATCTGATTGCTTATGCCTTTTTCAGTCTCCTATGCATGCTTTCAGTTATTAGTCTGATTAGCACCTTCAGGCAGAAATTGAGAATAAATACTTGAACAACTTCCACATATGAGCCACTTTAAACAATCCGTACTGTTTGCCGCACAACCTGACTAAGAGGGGTCTGAAAACCTTATTTTGCTGTCTGTTTTCTATTTGTGTGATCCATTTTGTCACCTCTTTGATACAAAATATAAACTGACGCTTCCCAATCCAGGTCAGGATGTCTGATGTGAAGTGTTGGCTTTTTAATGTAGTGTACTGTGCTCTGGTTTGGAGGGAAAGAGTCATAGAAAAATTCTCATATCACTCATTGTTCCTGTGCATTCTTGGAAGTATGCACGTACATCATAAGCAGAGCTGAATAAAAAGCAACTCTTCTCAAGGCTTTGCAAAGGAAATTTCTTGTAAACATCTGTTTTGGAATCTTAAGGTGTTCCTTGTTAAGGACAATTTTCTCTTTCTCTCTGATTGTAGTGAGGAAGCTTTAACATGCTCAAGGACCCTTTTAATCTAATGGATATGAAAATGGTACAGAGTGAATGAAGCATAGTTGTAATGAAAATATGCCAGCTTTAATTTTCCTAATGCCTCGCTGGACAGTACTAATTTAGCCTCTGCTTCTTAGTCCTGTCATGACCCATATTATTTTGGGGACTTATATCTCTGCATGAGTTTCATAAGCAGCTATGTGGCATGATACAAATAAAATAATTGCAGAGTAAAACCTACAAGAGATATGCATGTATGAGAAGAAAAGAGAAATATTACCTTTTCATAAACCCAGTTATAATAAGGGACTTGTTTACTGTTTCCTTATTCTGTTGTTTTTTGATGTAGTGTTCAAAAGAATCTCTTGCTTTTCTGTTTCAGTGTTCTAGGGGATGAAGTAATTGGAATCTGGTCCAGGCACACTGAAAAAGCTGATGTCAACTGTGCCTGTGTCTCTCACTCGGGAATCAATCTTGTAACAGGCGATGACTTTGGCATGGTCAAACTGTTTGACTTTCCATGTCCTGAAAAATTTGTAAGAACTTGTTTTTTGCAGTTATAACAATAACTATGGTTGATATTATGGTCTTGTATTATTTTTTTCTAGAAGATATAGAGTGGAAATATTGCCTTTTCTAAATTGGTAACTTTTAAATGCATCTGTGTAACTTCAGGTAAGCTTGCTTCACCTCAGAATCTTCAGACCGTATTTTGGAAGAGCTCTTGTAGGTGCTAATAATGTCTGCCAGTCAACATTCTGCCTTCACACTGAAAACCTCAAAGTCCTTAGTTTTATTTTTCCACATCTCTGTCTGTTTAGCAGACAAGAAGTACAGCTGGAAATTCTAGCCCCATCTCTGTATTTCCATGGATAAAGAGTTTGTGGATTTTTCGCAGACACTAGCACCGTTCATTTTCAGGATTTGAGACTGCACAGTGCAAACTCTTTACACACTTTTAAAATATTTTTTTCAGTGTTAGGGTTATACACAAAATCTAGAGGTTGATGATGTGACAAGATGTATTTAATTTTATTGAGTTGGCTAGAGCATTGTCCCAGATTTGCAGGTGCTGTCTCATTTGCTCTCAGTTTAATCTGCAATGCAGCTCAATAGTAATTCCCCTCCAAGAGATCTTTCCCATTTGAAAACCCATAGAATGTTCTGAATGATGCATAGAAGCATAGAATCAGCCAGGGTGGAAGAGACCTCCAAGATCATCCAGTCCAACCTATCCCCCAGCTCTATCCAGTCATCTAGACCATGGCACTAAGTGCTTCATCCAGTCTTTTCTTGAACACCTCCAGGGACATAGAGGTGATGCATGAAGAAGGTAGATAAAAATATGTATGCCTTGTTTGATTTAGAGTAATAGAGAGTACTCAGACTTTCTTACTTCATTGTTGATTTTTGTTGTTTAGGTTTGGCTTTTTTTTTCCCCTCCAGGCAAAACACAAACGATTTTTAGGTCACTCTGCCCACTTAACTAATATTCGATTTACAAGTGGAGATAGATATGTGGTCAGTGCTGGAGGGGATGACTGCAGGTATGTATGCTTTCCATTATTGTCAAACAGTACACAGCAGTGGGCTTGGACAGTCTAAAGCTGAAGTTCAGAATCTTTGGGGTTTTATCTGTGTTCTTGCTATTCTGTGTTTTGTATTAAAAGTGGATATTTGCAACAAAATAAATAGCCTAGATCTTAATACGAAGAGTTAAGATTGAATAAATTCAGAGCATCACAGTTTTAACTGAAATTTTGACTGTGTTAGCCATTTCTTTTAACAATATTGCAGTGTTTCATAGTTCATCTTTCATCTCTTTCTGAAAATTAACAGCTTATTTGTTTGGAAATGTGTGCATATGCCTCATTGAGAGAGACATGGAGGCTTGCAAAGAGGACACTGCATGAAGTACCAGGCATGAAATACCCAGGATTGCAATGTGACATTCTACTGTGCCCTGCATGCATGAGAAGTGGTGCTGATCCAAGACACAGAGCAACCTGTTTCTGGAAGACAAGTATCTAGAGCCTGTCAGAAGGATGGACTGTAGGAGGTACACTGAGGCTCTTAAATTTGCTTCAGTATTGGGTAATCTGGGTTTCTATTTCACTCACTGCCAGATGCTGACAATGAAGTGTGTGGATAACAGGAAAATGTGAATGGTTACTCAATGTACAGTTTCACAGTAAGATCCTGGAGCTCTAATCGAGACATGTATTTCTGGCCTAATGCTGTACATTGATCTGTTTTCAGCATGAATGTTTCTTCTTTGAGTTTTGGGGTCTGGATATCATAGAAAAAGGAAAAAAAAAAGGAAAAAAGAGTATTCCTTATTTTATTACTGAAAGAAACTGTATATTAACTCTTAAGTATATAGTATTTTAATAAATGTTTAGTTATTATTATAATGGAAATGATATTTCTATGACTGGTCAAAAGGAACATCATCTGGTGAAGCAGAGAATAATAGAGCTAATTTCTTAGGATTTAAATATTTCTGTATTTAGAGGCCTGGGTCACAGTCATGTCTGGTGAAGGCCATTGGATATGCATGATCTTCATGGCTAATTTAGTGTTTTTGTTGCACTTAAACATTAAATTAGTTCTGTGAGCAAAAATACATTTGCTCACTTTGCGAGTGCCTTGCCCACAACCTAAAAGTCTAACTCTAATTCTTGCCTTGTGAATAAATGTATTCTCAGTGGAAGAGAGATTATTGCTGTGTTACTTGGCTGGGCTGTTAGCCTCTGTGCTGGAAACGTGGACTAGAGTGAGGATTTTGTAGTCTTTGTAATGGATGAAGCTTAGGATGTCACCACTTGCAAAAATAGAATTTCATAGCAATATGAACTTAATTTATTTTCTCAGCATCACAGGGGGGGGTTCGGAGAGAATAGAAAATTTCCAAACATTATATTTTGTACAGTTGAATTTTTTAAGAGTTAGGACTAGCTGGGAGAGGTCTCCACTTGAGTTTCTTTCCCAAATGTAAAAAATGTCCAGTCATATGCTTCTTTAATTGGACCTGCTGTCAGCTCCAGTGTTAAGTGCATTTATTCTGCAGTGTAACTGAGTCTCTAGGTTAGAAACAAAAAGATTGCAGTGATAATGAAAACCTGAACAAAGCTGTGTTTTGGGTACAAGGGAGGGAGATTTAGTCAATTGTTTGTCTAAGTCATGTCACAGAGATGCATTACACACCGAACCTGTTTTTCAATCAGTGCAGTGGATTTTCATGCAACACAGAAAGGAACAGAAGTCACTGGCTAGGAGCACTCAATGTCATTCTGCTGTGAGTGCAAAAAAAGCTCTTTTTCTCTGTGCAAACCAGCACTGCTGTGGCATTTGTTATTCAGCTGTGATGTTATTTAGCTCTTGCATTTTCTTACACCAGGTAAAAGTGCAAAAGGAATAAGCCTCATCTCTTCTTGTAAGCATCTCGTATGCATGGTGGTTATAGAGGGAATGGGAGGGCTTGCCTTTGGAAGAGAAGGGGAAGAAAAGTTAATGAGCCAGACTTCTGTCTAAATGCTTGTTACCTGCTATACAACAGTAGTTACCCAGTGGTCTTAGAGAATATATTTTATATACCATACCATAATGAATATTTACTGTAAAAAAGCCAATGAACTAAACACCAGATGTTTAGGCATGAAGCTTCTCAGGAAAGTCTTACCACTCACACAGCTGATATCTACGGGAGAAAAAGCTGTGGATTTGGTTGTTGAGTGAACAGGGAGATCTTGCTGGTAACATTTCCTGCTTTAGGGGAATTGCAGATGAGAAATGAGATTAGACCTGATCTATCTTACAACCATTTTGCCTGCCTGTTTTACATGTCTTGCCTATGCCAGAGTAATCAGTTGCAGAACGTTGTTCTATATCTGTGATTCTAGCCCTTGTTAAACACATCTGTGTAGGATTTCCTGACTTGAAGTGAGATTTCTCCTGCCTCTATTTTAAAGTTGCCTTTCACTGCTTTGAGTTGGATGGCTATTAAGAGCTCCCTTGTAGTCTGTCCTAGTGAACTGCCAGATCGAAGTCTCAGTTTTCAGTCTTTCTGAGTTTTCCCCTCAAAATCCTAGGCTCAGTGTCTCCTCACCTCATGATTGGCCCTCACCCAATGACAGGGGTTTGTTCCTCTGACCCCTGCCATTGTTCATGTCCTTCCCTCCCCCCATCCCCTTCATTACTGCTGTGCCTCTCCTCTGATAATTTGTAGTTGGTGCTTTTGCCCTGAGGAGCTTCAAATGCCGCACCAGCGGTGAAGTACTAGTCAGAAGCTGACAAGTGAATTGCAGCAAGGCTGTCCACGGCAGTGCAAGGCTGATAGCTGCAGCACAAGTCTGAGCCTCCAGATCTCCCTGCTTCTTCCCTCTCTTCCAAACCTCACTGCTGCTGTAAAGGGCTGGGGTGGGAGCTGGAAGCTGAGGAGCTCTTTAAGGAGCACAACTACCAGCCTTGTTTCTCCTGTTGCAGCCAGTACTGGTGGCTAGAGTTTTCCCTGGCACACCACTCAGGCCAGCCTGCTGGGAATAGGTGTGAATGCTGAGTAGTGAGTAGAGCCTCAGTTGCAGCTTTCTCCTGGAGGAAAATGTGGAGCATATTTTCTAGGACAAGGTGCAGTTCTCTGCTGAAGGGAACAGGTGGCTGTTAAGTGTGGCTAAACATGGCAGCTTTGTGCTGTTTTTTGTCTTTCTGTCTGTGATGGTGCTTGTTACTGTGCCTCATTTGCTGTTTACATTAAATGCTACTGAAGTAACTTGCTAACTGTTGCCACCCAAGCTTGAAGCAGACCTATTTGGGAAGGGACTGTCAATGTCTGTAGGCAGTGGGAGCTCATGGCTGGTTACTCAGCAAAAAAGTTAGAGCTTGACATAGCCCTGTAGGATGTGCCAGGGAAAAAGCTGGAATGTGGAGAGACTAAGTAACAGCCTTTTGTTTGGCTCTGTCTGAAACTGGAGAAAGCTTTTTCTGTGATTATACAGCACCAAGGAAGGGGAGGCAGAAGTTCTTTGTATAATTTATTCACCCATATTTGATCTCGTTCTCTAGCTTGTCTAACTCTAGCTACTGGCAAAACATACATCTTTGGGACCTTTAAAGTCAGTGATATTTTTTGTAGTAAACAGAGAATTGATTCAATAAAAGCAAAGTGACATTTCACTCAATAGAAATGTGCCCCTGAAAGATATTTAAGCATGCTTAGAAAAATGAGAGAAGGAAAGTACAGCTGTTAGGAGCAAACAAAAATTGAAAACAAACACATTTAGAACTGAAAATTGCCATAGTGCAGGAGCTGCACAACACAGTTGAGCTTAGGTTAGGAAGAGCAGATTAGCCAAATGTATTGAATCATTTAGACTTTTAAGTCTTATCTTTTTTTTAATTGTTATTACTATTCTTAAAGAGACAATCATTGTATATGATGGCAAGAAGAGATGATGTAAAACTAAAGATGAGGAAAGCACTTCAGGAAATTAAGTCTTCTTTATTACTTGTTGCCAGTTGAAGGAAAGTACACAGCCTAACATCTGACTTTGCTCAGTATCAGGATTTCCCTGTTAGCAAAATTAATTTCAGAATAACTTCACACAACTCTAGTTAATGCTGTCCTGGAATTGTACTGTCAGGAAGCAGACAGACTGCAGACAAGTTACCTCCTGTGTCTGGAAACTAGATCAAAAGGAAGGCCTTCAGTACTAGGAGCAGGACTTTGATAGCATTCATTCATGGCATAGTTGAAAACCACGATCCTTTTTTCTCAGCTGCTGCCTGAACTGCACTGTTAGACTTGCAGTGTTGCCAAGGCAAACAGTGCCCTTCCTCCAGCAAGCCCTGGGCAGCACCTCACCTGCTTTACGGCTTGCACCCAGCTCCACTTGAACATGGACTTCACTCTAGGCATGTGCAGTGGAGCCCCTTACAGGACTTGCTGTTTGTGGTGTAGTAGTGTGACAAGGGAAGGATCCTGGTTTCAAATACATTTCTTACAGCAGCAAGGTGACATTTTCCCCTATTTCATTATCAGTGTCACAGTTGTGACAAGCCTTAATCTTTATAGATTTTTTTTAATTAGCATAAGGTCTAGACAGATGTCAGTGCTTTGGACTAAGTGACTCATCCTGTAGGCTGCAGAAGGGAAAGCAACAAAGTCACAAAAGCTGGCACATCCGTGATTTTTAACGTTACTAGCTGTACTGCATTTGCAAACCCTTTCATTCTCATGGGGTTTGTTATGCTTTCTTGTCATCTGCTCTGCTGCCCTGTATAGAGCCATTGGGTAAGTACATGAGCTTGCCAAAGCCTGCCGTGCATTCTCTGTACCAGTCACTGTGATGTGGTTACACCAAGACCTTTTCTTTGGCTGTCTCCAGCCAATGTCAATTAACTTTGCCAGTTAACTTTGACTTCAGACTTAAACTCTGCATAGCTCATTTCAGAAAACAATGAACAGTTTAAGTGCATAATATGCATAAAAGTCACAACAGATTTCCTTGCCAAAGTCATCCATAAGTAACTAAAAATTAGTAAATGGTTTTGATAAGGAGTTTTCTCTAGGCTACTACTTGATGCTAGAACAGGTAACCACTCACCATCTCGTTGCCCAGTCACCAACAACATGCCAGTCATAACCTTGCTGTTTTTGTTAACTGTTAAGCCAGCAGTCCAATCAACTCAATTTTCATTTGGAAAAAAAAAAAAAGAAGAAGAAAGACAGGTGTGGAACATGTTCTCTTCTCCCCCACCGAGTGCAAAGCCAAGAAGTGCAAGGTCTGAACACGGTGACAACTGGAACTCAAACCCTATGAGGAGAGGCTGAGGGAGCTGGGGTTGTTTAGCCTGGAGAAGAGGAGGCTCAGAGGTGACTTCATTGCTGTCTACAACTACCTGAAGGGACATTGTAGCCAGGTGGGGGGTGGCCTCTTCTCCCAGGCAACCAGCAACAGAAGAAGGGGACACAGTCTCAAGTTGTGCCAGGGGAAGTATAGGCTGGATGTTAGGAGGAAGTTCTTCCCAGAGAGAGGGATTGGCATTGGAATGGGCTGCCCAGGGAGGTGGTGGAGGCACCATCCCTGGAGGTGTTCAAGAAAAGCCTGGATGAGGCACTTGGTGCCATGGTCTGGTTGACTGGCTAGGGCTGTGTGCTAGGTTGGACTGGATGGTCTTGGAGGTCTCTTCCAACCTGGTTGATTGTGTGATTCTATGATTCTTTTTGAAATTGTGGAACATAGGATGAGCCAGTAACATTTAAGCAGAAAATGTAAACCTGGAGAAAATGAAGAAGGAAGGAAAACAGGAAGGCACACCCTTCACAGGCAGGACCAAAGAAGCAGCAGGGGGAGTGGTGAGTGCGGAGCCATGCCACTTTCTGGCAAACACCTTGTTTCAGTTTGGAAGCATCCAGTGGTGGCTGGTTGCAAGCAGTGCTTGAGGAAAGGCTGCAGACAACCTTGCTGACTCTCTTGTTTTGGGCAAGATGCAGCTGCTTCCATTCATTGTTTTTTCCACCTCCATGCCTATAAGACAGCTATTTAGTGCTGAAGTACAGCAGCCAACAGAGATTAACCACTGTTGCAGTGTGGCTACAAAGAAAACACTATAAGTACAGAATTGCTATGATAGCACTGAGAGCTCAGGTTTCCCACATAGGAAAGAACCCATAGGTTGTTTTAATAGGCCTCTTCTGAGTTATCCATATTTCACTTTCCTGTGCATCTGAGCTTAAATGCATTCTTTAAACAAAACCACAAACAAAAATTAAACCAAAGAAATGCTATTCTTTAGGAAACTCTTCATCACCAAGCTGTATCAATTACTGCATCTTTCATTCCTGTTCTATTGAAGCATTATTCACCAGTTCTTGGTTCTGTTCCCAGATACGTGCAGCATTTCAGATGCCAGATTATAATGCTGTGGCTTCTGTTTGTTCTGTTTAATTAGAGGAGACAGGTGTCTGCAGAGGGCAATTCAATTCAAACATGAGCTCAGTTTTACTGTGGCGATTCCTTGCCTTAGGCCCCCAGATAGTATGGTAAGTCAGGGAAGGTGAATGTAACTTAGGCTGACTAATACATAGGGATAGAAATAAGTTAGAAAAGTTCTTGATTTTATCCTGTAATAAACCATTAGGAAATAAGGAAGTATTTGACTGAAGGTGCCACTTGGACAACTGAACTGCACTTTTGCCACAATAGCTGGGCTGATGTTTCACCTGCTAGAGGACAACTGGGTTTGGGACATGAGAGGCAGTGTGTTTTCTATTGCTCCGTGTGTTTGGATTTCTCTTCCAAAAGTCAAAACAGGAGTTCCCCGAGTTTCTGTTGCTCCTTGTGGGTTTAACTTCAAGACCTGATAAAGCGATTTTTGCACTTAGTGGTACAATGTCTTGCTTAGCTTTAGGCACAGTTGTCATGTGAGAGCTTATTTTAAAACAAAACCCCTACCCCAACCAAACCTTTGGCTGCTTCTTTTTAATTTTTAAAAGATATTCCCCAAATTCCTATGTCCACTCCAGTGATGTAAGATGTGTCTGGTTCACACAGTTCTATGTTACAAGAAAGCTAGGTGTACCCACTTAGCTCTTATCATAGCAGGTGTTTTAAACCAGAGGTCACTCGTGCTTTACCAGTCTTTCTTAAGATGAATTCTTCTTCTGCAGGGAACAAAAGCTGCTGTCCCATCAGCATGGGTAACTGCAGCTTCCATAAAGCCAATGCCATCTTCAACTGCTCGGTGAGGGTGGGGCAGAAGATGACTGCTTAAGGGAAAGAAGGTAGATGATTGGGACAAGTTTTGCATTGGTGGGTTTTGAAAAGGGGAGGCAACAGGGGTATTTTTGTATCAGTCCTCTGCAGGATTATCAGCTTTCCTGGGGAAAGAAGAATGAAGTTTTTCATGTAATGTGCTCCATCTATTCATTCCTTAGCTATTTTTTTCACTACTATTATTTTTTAATCTTTCCAAAGAAGCTCTTAACCCAACTCTCCCCCTCCTAACTCCCAAATAAGTAGTTTTTCAGACGTAGTGGCTGTGAGAAGTCAGCTGACTTCAGCCACAGCTCCACTGTAACTGTGACAATTTGAAATACCATTATGTTGATGAAAATGAATTTTCTATTCATTTAGATGCAAATTCTTGAGACTGAGGAGGAGAGGTTGGAACTTTCTATGCCCAGCAGGTAAAAAAAATATAGAAGCAAAGCATTTTATCTCCAGCACATTCCTTAAAACATCTGAATGTTTGGTGTTTCAGCTGTGGAGCTGTAAATGTTACTTCCATAACTCCCTAATTTTTTTGAAACACCAGTCACCCCCAGGCCATGCTCTGTACTGTACTCTTTGGGAATTTAATACACACATGTTCAAAAAGAACCTCCCAAGCATGAACACAGGCACAGTCTGCATGAGGAAAAAATGTTTTTCTGTACTTTTGTGAACTGTTGGTGCTGTTGGGTACTACTTTCCAAGTTTCTGGTCTGTTTTTCCTTTGCTTGCTACTACTTATCATTGTGGTGTGGTTTTAGATGCAAAATAGCTTTTTTCCCCTTTTTTATTTATTTTTTTAAACACAGAAAAACAGTATTTGGTAATTATAAGCTTTGTTTATGCTTTTTAGTTCCTTTAGGGGCATAGAGCATATTATATTAAGTAATGGAAAAGCTGCATTAGTTAATGCATTTGTTAATGTAATCTTTTACATTAAGAATACACTCAAGACCACACCGATCACTTAAAATAACATAACGAACTAAGTAGATGCATTAGAACCACTCTCTTCAGAATACAAACATGTTTAGCTTTGGCTTTAGTCACTTCTTTTCTTTCTTTGGCAGAGAAAAAGCAGCAGCTTGCCTTATGGTAGACATTGCACAGTAGTAAGTTAAAAAACATCCAAGCTGTTGAAATTCAGCAAGGGAGGTACTAGTTTTTTGCTGCCCTTACAAATTATTATCTCCTCATCTCACACTGTGAAGGAAAATAGCTTCATGGTGGCAGCTATTTCTGCAAGGGACAGCTAAGGAAGGCACAGGAAAATTCTGTAGACAAGTGATGTAATTGTAGTCTTCTATATGGAAATCTATTTCAGCATTGCTGTGTACAGCGCAAGAGCTCACCCTCTCTTCCTCCACTCCTCTGTCAGGTCAATGTAGGAAAATATTCTACTGTAGTTCTTTAAGCTTAAAATCCAGTTGTCTGTTCAGATTTGTTGTTTCATTATGGAGTGTGTCAGGTAATCCCTTTTGCTTTAACAGGAAAAAAATGCAGGGGGGCTGTGTGGAAAAAAGGGTATTTTAAACCAGTCCAAAGGTATGGTCATGTTCTGCTGTAGTAAGGATCACGGGTTTAAGTGTATTCCATTTTGGTTTCAGCCTGGACATCTAATCCCTGTAACAATGTTGTATGTTTAAAGTATATACATATATATATATATATATATAAAAATTAAATGTCAGATTTTTGCATTAATTTTTTTTTAACTTGAATATTCACTTTGAGTACTTTATTTCACAAAAAAAAAACAAAGAAAAATACTTTGCTAGAGTGTTAAGTTTCAGAATTTGAGGCTCTATTTGTCAGATTTACGTTTCAAAGATGTAGCTAACACTGTTTTCTGGTACTGAATGTAAATATTTGTATAAAGAAATTCTTTTGTATATTTTTGTGAAAATGTAGTTCCCCAAAAGATATAAAAGATTTAATAAAAAAGGGCATTTATGTTACTGCTCAGTACTTCTCATCATTGTCATACCACTTACTGTCACCAAACAGCTGATGAGTTGGGTTTGTTAGGGCTGTTGAAAGCTCTCAGTAATGGACCACAGCAGAGGGAAAGTGGGAATACGAAGGGGAAAAAAAAACCCAAACCCATAGATTTAATAAGTAAAAGATATCACCAACCTTGCTTCCCACACCATCTCCCAGGCATAGTCCAAGTTGTTGGCGGAGGGTGTATATTACAGTAGGGACTTCTGTGGTAGATTCAACAGGTGGACCCTAGAAAAGTACAGTCCTTTTGTGTCCTTCCCCCACAGCCACCAAAAGGGTATAGTCTCTCCAGATCAGACAGCAGTGCGGAGTGAGCTGTGCACAGAGGGGTAAATGCTCCAGTGCACTGTCTGCCTTTGGCCTTTCTGTAGCGTTGCAGCAGAGTCTCTTTTCATTCCTGAGTCATCTGCCAAGCTAGCAGCTCTCTTGGTTCTCTTGGAGCTGGTCCATCAAAGCCATTACCCTGTGTATTCATACCAGGTGTGTCACACCGTGTTTTGAGACAATAGAGTCATTTTGCCCTCAAACATATTTCGGTCACTTCTGCAATTACTGTTTACAATGTAAGTCCCCCCAAAAATTAAGATAATGAGACAGTATGTCCAGAAATCACAGGTACTGGAAGAAAAACAAAGTCTTGAGGAGATCCAGAGAGGTACTTTGTATTTCCCAGGTGTACATGGAGACAGCTGAAACATTTCAAGTGAAGTGATATTTCATTTTGTAAGCTTTTTAAATGAAGCACTATACTACTAATTGTTTTTTCTTATTGTTGTGTGAAGTGGGGGTCAATTTGGTAGGAGATGAAGGTTGTTGCCCTCTAGCTGAGTCCCCAGATATTGATTTACACTTGCAGCATGTATACAGGTTCCCATTGCCAGTGATGGGGACTTCACTGCAGAAACTGCTGTATGGCTTTAAGACAATACACTAGTAACTACTCACTTCATTACCTGGGACACAATACACTCAGTAGCACTGCAGATGCTTGCCACAAGGGCATTCCTCCTGGAGACAAGGAAAAAAAAACAGACAAAGTCTTCCCAGAGTTTTGTTTGCTGAATTCTTGTTCACACCTTGGGTTCCAATAGGGATGACATCTATAGCTCAGTTTTCTGCTGTGTAAAGTGTGGGGGTGCCTTATCACCTGAGTGGGCTTTTAATTGGACAAACATTTCTTCATGGCCTTTCAAGCTTGACTGAAAAAGTCAGCTTCCATCAGGAATAGCTAACTGCTGTGATGAGAGACAAAGGCATTCCACACCTGGCCTCATCTCCAAATATGGACAAGCTGCGCCTTCACCCAGTAGCAGTGTCTAGTTCAGACTCTGATGCTTACCATCAAGTAATGCTTTCCTCTTTCAAATCTTTGTGCTTCCTGTCTTTGTTTCTTCCCTGTTTGAGAAAGCATTAGAGGTATGGTAACTGTTACACAGGAAAAACACCCCTAAGACAAATCCTTTACCCTTTTCACTGGTGAAAAGATCCATCACCATTTGCCAGGACATCACTTGTGCACTGTACCAAAAAACTACTTTCAGTATGACTAAGTACAGAAGTAAGTTTTCTAAGAGCTCTTGGTGACACTTCAACACATCTAATCCTAAAGAAGAAACAGCACCCAATTAGAACACAAAATGTTCTTTGAAAGTTTTAATGGAATTCACAGGCATTTTCTCCTTACAGTGTAAAAAAAATGTAAAATTGCTTAAACTTACAAACTTGGAAAATTAGAGACATTTCAAGTATGCAATCAACATCATTTTATGAAAACAATGTGTATTAAAAGTTCAAAATGCATGAATTTTTCTCACATCCTGTGCTCCTCATGGTTATCATCCTTTCCACTACTGTCCAAAGGAGGCAAAGTTCAGTCCCAAAGTTGGATCAATCATTCGCTAAGGGGAAGGAGAAAAACAGTTCAGGTAAGTAAGAGCCCTAGCGGTCTGTAAAAAGAACTTCAGAACTGATTTGCATCCCGCCTCTGTAACGATCAAGAGCTTTGCAGAGGAGGTTAGTCAGAGTGAAAGGGTTATGCAATTCAACTGTCTTTATGACAGGCCAATGACTGCAACTTCGGTAAGCCTGCTACCAGTTTATGAAGTCATGAATAGCTGACACGATGAAGCTGTTCTACCAGAAACACTATGAGAAGCATCCGGACATTCTGTGGAAAAGACAGCTTGGATATAAGATGAAATGGCAGCAAGGAAGAGCTGAGGTTGGATTTTCAGCTTTGTTCAAATAGAACTCAGTAAACTCATGTCCAGGTAAGGAATCCAGTGACTCTGCCGTATCCTGTCTGCAGGGTACTTGTTTTTCAGGGTTGCATCACATTGGTTTTCAGCAGTACAAACACTAAACAATATGGATTCCTCTTTAAAAGAAAGATGCCTGTCACAAACAGGTCTCTTTTTTCCATACAGTCTTTGTTGTTCGTCACACACACAATTCCTGTAAAACCACACTGGTGACCTGAGTCACAGCACAGACTCTAAACCTAACCCAGAAAAACAATTTAAAGTGTCTCACCTGGTTTGAGTCCGAGTCCATTTCAAGGCATGGCGTGGAGGTACAGCAATAGTTGGATGATAGAAAGTGCAGTCCGGTCTTGTACACTGTGTATTAAATCTACAATGCTAAAATAAAATGAAAGCAAGTCAGAAGAGGCCACTCAAAGTTGGCTGGCTGAACTCCTGACAGGCTAACCTACAATACATTGCACACAAAGGTGTGTTACTGTATGACATACCCAACAGGTAACAGAATCAACAGCTACATAGGCTACTGCATTCACTTCAGCTCAATGAGAGAGAGAAATCCTTGTTCAAAAGCACTTATTAGGAGATAAATGCTTCAAATCTGTCACTGCACTGACAGGTGAAATCTGTCAGTTCCAATTCAGCTGTGTGTACAAGTTAGGCGCATCACACACCGTTATTTGAAAGAGGAAAGGAAATCCAGTGTGCCTGACTAATGGTATCTAGGCACCAACTCCTGAGGACACACAGCACTTCTGCATTACTAGGGTTTGAAAACAGCACTCAACTTCCTGGTGCAGGCAGAGACACAATCCTACAGAAGCACCCCAGTTAGTAACTCTTGCACCATATAAGTTACATTAACATACCCCAGGGTAAGTGAGCAATCTTTAAAGTTCTTGTATATTGCAGCACATTTGAAGAGTCAAGAGTTTGAAACACACTCCTCCTATACAGGCTACAAGCTGTCCCCCTCCTCTGCCCTCAGCATCCAGGCTGGGCTTGCATCTGACAACTGCTATGAGTGACTGCCTGCCTGTTTGAAACTTCCCAGAAGTATCCTGTAGAAAGACTATTTAAAACACAGTTTTCCAAATTCTTTGAGACCTTCCTTCTGCATATTCTGCTTCTGACCTAAAAGTTAAAATCTGAAAAGCAAAAAGTGTGACATTTCCCGACCCAAATTAACATATTTCAAGTTCTTCCTAGAAACTAGTGTAAGAGATAGGAGAGAATTCTTACTTTTGGGTGGTAAAATGGGCACTCCATTTTCTTACAAGCAGGAAAAAACTTGCACAGCGGGTTACTAGAGGATATAGATGGTGTGGGTAGTGGTGCTATAGTAGAAAAGAAAGGACAGGAAGTGAGCCTAGATCAGAATAAAGTGTTTTTAAAATATAAACATTAAGCTATCAATTCTTCTGCAATAAAGTATGTTTTAGGAGACACCAAAGTTCTGCAAGAAATATGAGCGGCCTATCACGGTGCACTAAATGGATCTCATCCTGGGGCAGAACAAGACTATCCAGTAACAATTAGTCTTGGTTCCTCACCATTTCAGGACAGAAGGTAGCATGGTCATAGAAATGCTTCCAATAGATTAAGCAGAGATTCTGGTAGGGAGAAATTCGAATATTAATATACCAGGCTTGCTGCTGTCTCAGTTTAAGCTACCCAGACTGAAAAGTGCAGGCTGCACACTTTCCAGGAACAGAGAGGAGCTGTTGGAAATGGTACAAGAGATAAGCATAGGGTACTCTGCCTTCTGGCAGAGCAACAAAACTGCATCATACTATAACTAATGGCTAAGCTGCTTCCAGGATATGATGCCTTCGGTGGAGTAAAGGCTTTCCACCTTGGCACTGTTCAAAGGCTCTGGAATACCAACCCGGAATCCAAATACAACTACAGCCTTCACTGGGTAACCTCATCCTTCAAAGTCATCTCATCTTTACATAAAGTTAACTCCTACAGTCACTGAGGAAAAATGTTCTACTCACACCAAGACAAAGATTTCTGTTTTACAGTCTGTGTCACAAGCTCTTGGTAGAACATGTACCAAATTTAAGAAACGTGTTTGCATAAAGCTGCAATGCTGATTAATCTACCAGAAGATGGCACTACCTACTCTGGCTCTAACATTTGTATTAAGAGTTGAAAAAAAAGAAAGTCACAACAATCAAAAACTTTTTTATTTTTCCCACTGTCAGTTTCTGCATCCAAAAATGCTTTTTTCCCTTCAGCACTTTCATTTAAAGCTCAAAAGAAAATCAAAGTCTCACCTGGTTTAGGACTTGGATGGGGAGTTCGTCGACTGGCATGAGTGTAAGGGCAGTCTGGCTTAGTGCACTTTGCATCATATTTACAGTTTGGATGGATGAACAAGCATTTGTCAGCAAATTTGCAGTTAGGAAAAACTCTGAGAGAGAAGAAATTGAGTCATAAGCCCATGCTCAGAGCAAAATCCCCAAACAGATGTCGTACACAAAAGCGAGAATATCAGAGCTGGAACTACAACAGGGCTGGTGCACATGTGTCAGTTACTTGCAGAGCAGGGCAAGCAGATGCAGTGTGCCAGCTGCACACAAACAGATCTGTATCTGGATGCTCCACGTGCAGTAAAAGCTCAACCACCTCACATTCAGTGGGGGTTGGTAGTAAGCTCCTTGTTGCGAGCTAAGACGCTTTACTCCTAGCATGCAGTGCAGAGCAGTGAAGGCACTGTCAATTCGGGTCATCACACAGGGAGACACAGGTCTGCCCAGGTAACATGGTTCATACACTGAGGACATAAGTGTTCCTCTGAATGGGTTGGATTTTAAAATGACATTCACACGCCTAAGTAAAAGAAGCTGCTCATTCTGATAACATTTATCTTAGAATTGTTTTGCTAGACTGCTGCTGCTTGTGAAAGAGAAGCCAAAGGCACAATGTGCATCCGAGAGTTAGCCCTTGCTTTCAAATAAAAAAATCAAAATCAATCACTGCATGACTATGTAGTGGTACCCTAACATGTAAAGCATTTTGACCATTAGCAGAGGAATGCCTCTTGTTTTCAGAATACTCCAATTTCCACATCTCTAAGCAGCACAGAAACACCAGCCTGCATGTCAGACTAACACAAGCACAGCTGTGACTCTACTTATGAAAAACATCACTGTAGTCTCACACATGGCAGATGGGATGAAAACAGAAGAAATTACAACGTGATGGTTCAGCTCTGAAGCTACCCTAACAGATTTACACTGTTTGGAGTATTCATTAACACTGAGGGAAATCCGTAGCACTGAAATGAAAATGTTAGGTGCGTGAGCTTTGCACTACTCACTTGCAAGGTAGCGTGGGGTGATGGTACACACACTCATCTCCATTTTTACATGCAGGCCAGTATTTGCAGCGCTCAAGCACCTTCTCCTGCTTTTGCAGGACATTTAACTGGTCCATATCCACTAGGAAGGAAAGAAAAAAAAAATTAAAAAGCCCAAGCTAGGACCTTTGCTTCTATATGCAATTCAGCACAAACAATACAGGATCATTAAAACCCACAGTACTGCCTATTCTGTATTTTAATTTCCCAGATCTGCCTGAACTTACAGCTTTTCGTAGCTCTCCAGGACTGCTAGACCTACCTCTGACCTTACTTGTGACATACTTTGCTTCAGTTTCATTCCATTTTCAGGCTCATTTATGCCATCTCCTTCCAATGTACTGAAGCCAAACAATGCAACCCTATTGTAAAACCACACCACCTGTACAAATCAGTTCCACACTGATGTGATTCCGTGTGAACTTCAGTCACATCTGTGCTACTTCTGACTAATGCAGCTAATCAAGTAAGAATCCCTAACAGAAACAGAGTTACATTGGCAGCACTTGCCTGGACCAAATAGCATCAGTCAGAAGTAAGCAAGACACTATGCTAGTACTGTTAAAAACATGCCAGTGGATATACAACATTTCTGTCTTTGTTTAAGACTGCCTAATGTGCACAGGGCTTCTGCAGCCACTGGAACTGAAAGGATGTGAACTTAGGAGTTAATCTTTCAGTTTTCCCTTCTGGTTCTCTTATAATTGAATTACACATGATTTACAGCTGGATCCGTAAGAGTTCTCTGATTAGCATCAAATATTATACTTTCTTTAGTTCAGAAAATTTGGATGCACTACTACCACAGCAAACAGAGGTCTTTATTTTTATAAAAAAACTTAAAAAAAGAAAAATATTAAAATTAATCCAAGCATGACTTTAAGCCAAGTACACAACAGGTCTATCAGAAAACACCTGCTATATTTTCACCACTGCATTACTGTTCTAAGTAATTAAAACTCACAGTTCAGCAAACAACTCCCCATGTTATCCAAAAGGTATCCTGAATATACAAACCTTGGTGCAAAATCATACATTGTTTAAGTTCTACTTTCAGAGATTCTAGCAACTTGACTCTAACAGCATCTTGAAATTAACCAGGCTCCTTTTGATACCACAAATCTACCTAGACAAGAAATATTACTACCACATGACATACTCCTGGGAGTGCTGGTTGACAGCTAGCTGAATGTCAGTTAGCAGTGTGGTCAGGTGGCCAAGAGGGCCAAAAGCATCTTGGTCTCTATCAGGAACAGTGTGGTTGGCAGGACTAGGTAAGTGATTGTGTCCCTGTAATCAGCACTGGTGAAGACACACCTCATGTACTGTGTTCAGTTTTGGGCCTTTCATTACAAGAAGGACACTGAAGCGCTGGTGCGTGTCCAGAAAAGGACAAGAAAGCTAGTGAATGGTCTGGAGAACAAGCATGATGAGGAGCAGCTGTGGGAACTGGGGTTGTTTAATTTGCACTCTACACCTACCCGAAGGGAAGTGTTAAGTGATGTGGGTGTCAGTCACTTCTCTCTAATATCAAGTGATACAATGAGAGGAAACAGACTCAAGTTGTGCCAGGGCAAATTTAGATTGGATATGGACAAGTATTTCTTTACTGAAAGTGGTCAGACACTGGAACAGGCTGCCCAGGGAGCTGGTGGAATCACCATCCCTGAAGGTGTTAAAAAACGTATAGACTTGGCACTTCAAGATGTGGCTTAACGGCCATGGTGATGTGAGGTCAGTGGCTGGACTCGGTGATCCTCGAGGTCTTTTCCAACTGAAATGATTCATCATAAAACCTCCTGTCCATCAACATGGGGACAAATGCTAACAGGTCAAACAGAAATGCATGTTTCTAGCACTGAAGATAAACTGTATTTTCAAAACAAAACCCCCCAGATTTTACCAATACTGAGATGTGTGAAGAATTGCCTATGTGCTGTATTGCAAAGGCTTCCAAAGACATCATCCCACTGAACCATCACATTTCAATTGCCTAAAAAAATACTCTAATTTGAAGCATAAACAGCATGACTGATTTCTTGGGAATCGTACATCCAAGAGTTTTATCCACAATCAAGCCACCACATTAATGTCAGAACCTTCTGGTAAGCATAATTACCATCACAGGTCTCTAGCTGCCTCATTACAATTGGCATCTGCTGTACTTGAAGACCTTTTAATCCTTTACTGGCACACATATTTTGGGTAACTGGCTTCAGTCCTTCAGTCATACACATATCTTCCTCTTCTTGATCAGAAAGGTATCCTGGTGGACTGGGCACACCATCCAGTGTCACGATGAATTTGGGACTAGATGGTTTCTCTGGCTGTGCAACCTGGTCTCTATCGAACAAAGAAATGGAGTAAAAATAGATTTTCTGACTTGAGAGGTTTGAGTAAGCTAGAAGTAGTACAAATTAGTCTATGGAAAGTCACACTGTAGCAAATTAATTATTTAATACCAATACACTCCAATTATCAGTTTGCCTTTTAGTCTCCCTGAAGTACTAATAAGAAACACAGCTTTCAATGGTATACAGCAGAGAATCTGGCATGTATACTTCAGTTTATTGTATTCTTCTCAACAGACAGATTGAAAAGCTGATTTACAGGCACAAATAAATTGATTTTAATAGAGAAATTTACAGTCTTGAGATAAAATGTGAGGGCAAATACCTCTCTTGGAATCATGAGCAATAATATACAAAACAATTTTTTCCTCAAAATATTGAAAAGTGCATTATGAAACAGTGTGTACAAATCTTTAGGACTAGGAACTGAAATACACTAAGAACTTCTATGCTGAACCTGACTGAAAGATCAGCCCACCCTAGTATCCTGTATCTGACAGTACTCATCATGGATAAAAGAGGTAGTATATAAAAAAGAGGTGCAGACACTTTCTCCAGTCTCCCACTGTCCCACCCCTCCTACCTGAGGGATTTCCTGAGTAGCATGTTATTCCAAAAATCTGAAAATGCACTGTGGAGTTCTCATCTCTGACACAGATCTCTGTGAAATCCTACAGTGCAGAATGCCTTTAACAAGAGAGACAAGCGACATACTAAAAATGCCACTGGCCAGAAATTTCAGGTTGAGGCAGTTAGAAATTGACCTGCTCACACAGAAAGGTCACTTCCTGTAGCTCAGTCAGTTTTCAGGTGTAGTCAGTTTTCAAGGGTGACACTGCAAGGTTAACTTTTGGGGTTTGTTTGTTCTTGGTTGGGTTTATTTTTCATTTAACAGGGGCTGTTTCAAGCTACTCATGGAAAGGAAAAAACCAGTTTTTCAAACACTGCAGCCCACAGTGATTTAGTACATCACACTGTTCTGAGAGGTTTTTAACTCAGGTAAAATACAAAAAATTACTTGGTAGCAGGAACTATCAAGGCTGTTAACAAGTTAAGAGAATGTGCACTGGCTACTGCTCCTTTGAAGTAATGAAAAGACATCATTTGAAACTGACATAAACTTCTCTTGGCCAAACTCACCAGTAAGGAGCCTTAAATCACTTGTCTCACGTGACACACTGCTGTTCATTTATGGATACTAGGCTACCTGCATCCAGAATGTCCTGTTTCCCCTCCAGCACAAGAGCTCAGGATCCACCAGACTCAATATTGTGCTAAAATACATTTTCAAAGTTATTTCCACGTAGATGGATTTCTGGACATTTTTCTGCTCTTGTTTTCTGACTTTGCTATTGAGTGTCAGCTCATTTTCCACAGGTGCTGACTACAGTGACAAAGCACAAGTATGACTGATTCCATCTAACCCACAACCAAGGCAATCTGACCAGTAACAGTCCTAAAAGCAGTAACTTTTTACCGTGTCTGTATTAGACGTCCTGAAAGGACTCGTACTGCCTCTGCAGGCCTCCTTCCCAATTGCTGGTTCTGCGACATTATCTCCTCAGATAACTTGGGCTTCTTCAGGATGAATGACCTAGTATCTGTATGGACCATAGATTCTGCATCATAGTAATCTGCATTGGAAGAAAAATTACATGGAAAAGACAAAAATGAAATTGTAATTGTACTCTCACAGCATCTTTTAAAATATGAATTTACACTCCTGATGAGCTAATTTTATTTTAATTTCTTACTAGTAGCTTCCAGAAAGCTTTTATTTTTTTTTTTACTTCCTTGCTTATTCCATGGAAGAAGATCACTGGGATACACAGGCCATATTAGGCCAGGCAAGAAAAGTTTTTTTACTAGAATGGCTGTGCTGAAACAGCACTGAAGAGGGTCCACACACCTCTAAAACCTCTTAGGCTTTGAACACCTAACTTAAAAAACACTTTTATTCCTTAGAGATGTATGAAACTAGAAAATACTAGAAAGCAATACAATTAATTGAAAAGGAAGTTACATTTTAACATTCACTGATTAGGAGCAGTAAATTTGAGAAATAGAGACTTCTTATTAAGGAATTAAAAATCACAAGGCTTAACCTTGAGTCACTTGCAGAGTATCTTCCATCACAGGATCAATCTGGAGCCGAGAAGAGAGCTCCTTTTGCTCAGGTCCTAAAAAACATAAATATTCACTAATTAGAAGCACATTTTACCACTTGTCAGAATGAAACTATTATGACCTGAAGCATACTACTTGAATTCCTTTGATAAAAACCAAAACCCTCCACACTTCTAACTAAAAAAGAAGCCACTCTTGCTATTATTAATTTTTTTGTTGTTTCAGAAACAGTACTGTTTTCTCCATTCAGATGGCATGTCAAAATCTAAGTCCTGAAACACTCTGGTCTTCCCTGCAATCACTGCTCAGTACTACAACTACCTGAAGGGGCATTGTAGCCAGGTGGGGGGTGGCCTCTTCTCCCAGGCAACCAGCAATAGAACAAGGGGACAGTCTCAAGTTGTGCCAGGGTAGGTATAGGCTGAATATTAGGAAGAAGTTCTTCCCAGAGAGAGTGATTTCCCATTGGAATGGGCTGCCCAGGGAGGTGGTGGAGGCACCGTCCCTGGGGGTCTTCAAGAAAAGACTGGATGAGGCACTTAGTGCCATGGTCTAGTTGATTGGATAGGGCTGGGTGCTAGGTTGGACTGGATGATCTTGGAGGTCTCTTCCAACCTGGTTGATTCTATGATTCTACTAACTAGGCCTGTGAGTACTGCAACTTAAAAAGACCAAGTTCTTCCTCTTCATTTGTAGAGGTGTTGAGAACACAGGGAAAAGCAGCAAACTACAAGGCACTACTTTAAGGTCTTCCTAAAAGAGGTGAAACAAATCAGAGCAGTGATGCTCCACGTTTGACTTATGGCTGAAAAAAAATCTCTTTTGCTTTCTGTATTTTCTAAGCAAGCTGTTATTTCAATGGCAAAAGAACAATAATATTTAGTGTAACTTTTCTGTACATTAATTCAAAAGCTAATTAAAGCTGATTATGTACAATTTCAACTATTTTATGTTATCAGAAAGATCCCAAACTATCTATATGAGAAATAAGAGACTGAAAAAATTACTCTTTTTAGTAACAAGTATTTATCATTCCAGCACTGACTGTAAGCTGATGTCACAAAGACCTTACTCAAACAAAAGTTCACACAATCTAAATATCTAAACACTTATCAGGATTAACTACTTTCTTACAGAAGATTTTTCCCACTGTCTTATTTCCATGATGCCTTGTAACTAACACAGACACATACAAACATTCTTTGTAGCAAAATCATGCTGAAAAGGTACTTTGATTGCCTTTAAATAGTATGCCATTTTCCTGCAGGAATTTTGTAACAGAAGTTAAAACAAAGCTTACTGCTCACACAGGTATCCTGCTATCAGCTGTCCTGTAACAGCTAATAGAGTACTTCAATATTTACAATAAGAAAGCTCTCACTAGAACTATCTGTGTGGTAGCAATATGCTGGAATCTTTTAATACTTCAATATGCTGAAAAAATATTCCAAATGTAGATAATTCTCTTTTGAGAATTTCTTTGTTTTCAGGGTATTTCCACATGCAACTTTTGATGTTGACTTCAAAATTAAAAGCATTTCTTTTCTCTGCTCAGCTTGCTGTAAAATGACATTCCCTAGTATAAACTTCTAAAGAACATGATCAGAGGACCTTGAATTCCTTCAACTGTCTGCTCCCTTGGCTCTTCTGCTTGAAAATGAGAACTCAGAGCAGGCAGCCTGTTTTGCACATGGATTACTTCTAATGGAGATTCTTCTGAGCTAATTCGAGTTCTTGGTGCAACTGGAACAGTTTGCTTCTGTGGAACTTGAAATAAAGAGACAATGGTAAATCATTTACATACAACCTTAATCACACAACAGCAATATATTCCCTTGTAGTGCTAAAATAACTAACATATTCACACACAAAAGCATTCCAAGCATCTTTCTCCATAAAAATCATCTTTAGCTATCTGCAGAATTCTTAGTGTGAAAGTACATTCACTCATGGTGCACAAAGTACTCTACAAGCAGCATCTCAGAACACCTACTTGTAAGACAAGACTGTATGAGAAGGATTAAAGTGACATCACCAAGGTAGTCATTGATCCACTTCTACAATTTGGTACTTTCTTATGGCAACCACTTTTCATTCCACCTTTACTATGTCCCTAAGTTTCACATCCACATGTCTTTCAGTACATTCAGTATGCGACTCAATTGGTTATTTTCCTGCACAGCTTCTTCTAATGCTTGGCAACCCTTCCAGTGAAAGAACTTTTCCTCGTGCCCATTCAAAACTTCCACTGCCACAACTTGAGGCCATTTTCTCTTATACTATTACTTGTTAACTGGGAGAAGAGACTGACACCCACTTCGCTACAGCCTCCTTTCAGGTAGTTGTAGTATGGAATTTAGGGAGCAGCAGTACAGCAGGTTGACTCCTTTATTTGCCTTCTACTAAGACCATCAGAACAGGTGGTGAACAGATAAGCATTTTCTTCCCTTGGCTGAGTATCACATCAGCACTGAACTTCTGACACATACAACTGAAAGGTGCCCCTCAGTACTAGATTTCTCATTTACAATCTTACACAGGTCAGATTACCTATCAACTTACCAGCACCTGTATGCCCTTGAAAATAGAATGACAAGAAAACAGGGAGGAAGTTCCCAGTGACCTTCTGTGTAAAAGGAAGTTATGTGTTTCCTACAGCTACTTTGCAGGTTTTGAGAGACCTTAGACAAGAGATTTTGAAGAGCTTTCAGTCTTGCTCCAGATGGTACAAAAGTCAAGGTTTAGGTAGCAAATGCTTCTTCCCTGGCAATGCACAATGCTTACTGCTGACAACACTAGATTTATTACCACCCAATTAAACGAAAGCATATGAGAGAATAGCTGGATTTGTCCTGCTTCAGCAGAAGCCTCTTCTAAGCTAGGAGAACCGAATGCCTACACACAGGCAGCTGCTCAGTTGCTGTATCAGCTACAACTCAGTACCTAAAACTACTGAACTAAAATTGCAGCCTCATCGTTTAAAGACAATGCACACTGCTATATCAATTGCTATGCTGCTTCATAGTTTGTATTTCTATTACCTATAACCAGTACATTTGGTATTTTGCTCTTTGTCTCACTTTTCTTCCTCTCTCAGAAGGAAGGGAATGGCAGAATGGCAAAGAAGAGCCACCTAATACTGAACACTTTCTGCCAGGCAACTATTAACTGCAGAAAACTTCTGGCACTTCCATTTTGTCTCTGTAAGCTGTATGGACTTACTATCTTGATTAATTTATTTTAAATAGCTCTTTCCTCTCTTGTTGATGTTTTTATAATTCATCACTGGAGAATAACATTCACAGGACATGGAAAATCCCCTATGTGTATCTCTGACACAAGGTTATTTAACATTTTGCTTTATCTCTAAGTGATACCTTTATCTTGGATTTATAAAACAGAGCTTGGAAATACAGATTAGGACAAACAAAATTGATGTTAATTACCCGTGGAATAATTGGTTGTTTTCGTGACCGATTCCTGTGCTTCAGAGATTGCTTTCAATATTAAATTCTTATTGGCCTGTTTTGAAGGTGGCAATGAAGGTCTAAAGGAGATTCACAAACGATAATTAATTGTACATGAATTGCAAAGACAACTATATCCATGTTAGATACAGGTATTTTAACAGGTTAACAGTTACGCATAACACTGATAGAAATCACCACCTGCAGTCACCTTATCCTGATTTGTTTTCAGCTTGCTAATCCATTCTCTCAGTGGACAGAGATCCACAAAATGCTCTCAAAAATGTAAGTCCAGAGGTGTGATTTCACTTCTCAGCTTAAGTTGCTGTAAAACCACACTGCACCTGAATGGCACAGATGTTGCCATTCATTTCCTCACATGCCTGTTTCTACCTTTGTGTTGGCACTTGTAATTATGCAGCTGCCCTGGGGAGTAAGATCCAGATGAAAATCAGCTCTGTTAAAACGTATTTTTAGTTTATAAAAAAAGCTTTGTCTTTGAACACAAAAAAATAAGGAAAGTAAATAAATGTGTCGTGGTGCTAAAGATAACTTCAATGAAGTGTATTTGCTTAAAACAAATCTTACACAAGCTAGCACTGTAGATCAGTAGAATCACCTCTTCCATAGTTTAAATGCTCCACCTCTCATTGTAAAAAATCAAACACTGATGTACTCTGACACCTGATATTCAGACAGCGAGCAGAAAAAAGCAACTGCCAAGACTTTACAGAAGTTAAAATCACATTAAAGAACAAGTGATAATTGGCATGAAGACTATTCTAGACAAAAATAAAGCAATTAAAACAGCTAGAAAATTATTTCACCACATTAAATACCTCATCTGAAATACACCAACATTAATGTTCTTTTGCCAGTACTTTTCCTAAATAGTGTAAAACTGCACTTGGGGCTTGTGAGCTACTTGATGCAAAACAGTACAAAACTGGAGGAAAAAAAAGGTGGTATAAACAGATATCTCACCCACAGAGTTGTGAAATAGTACAAAACCTACAAAACCGCCTCACTGAATTTTGTTTGTCACTTTTCAAAACTGCAAATGGTTTATCAACTTTCAAAGGGTTTGGTCACTAAATCCCTTCTGGAAACCACACAGAATCACTGAGGTTTTAAATACCTTCTTTCTGGCTTTGCAGGTACAGACACACTGCTGGAGATGCCTCCTGTTCGCAGTCCATAGTCTTCCTCCTCCTCCTCTTCATCTTCCCCATCATTACAGAACTTTTTCACTTTGACTACTGAGCTTACAACAGGCAACCGTCTCTTCCTGGAGCTTTCTTCCTGCAACAAAGGGAGCAGCCAAATCAATTAATTTAGCACAAAATACACATCAATAAGCCAGCAACGACAATACTGCAATTCTATCCATAACCAGAAGGTGGAGAACTTCCATTGGAGTTGCATGAATCTAGGACTACTGTAACTATCTGCAGAAAGAAGTGAAAATACTACAGAAAAAGAAAATCAGACACATTTAGCCTGAAACATCTACAGAAAAAAAAATAACTGTAAATAATGTTTAGAAAGGGGTAAGTAAAAAGTCTAAAGTACAGACAAGTTATGCAGCATTACAAAAATTCCCAAAGAAATTCATAGTACCCTTCAAGATGTACTGGTTGAGTTTGATGAAGTGAACTCTATCAACTCTAATTTCAGATTAGTGTAAGAATTAATTTCCAGCAAGCTGACACTTTGCAAAGGACACTCAAAAGCCATGCAGAGACAGGGCGATCAGTTTAAGTAGTGCAAAATCCCTTTCTCACACCAGCCACTCACCACCACAATGCATGTGGTAATGACAAATTCAAATGCTGGCCTGAGTGAAAGCACAGGAGAAAGCACACATCAACAATTCTTTAGGAACCATTATGCAACACTTAACTACACAGCAGCACAATGAGGCATCAGGATGCTAGGTTTGAACACAGTACTCATTAAATGATCCTACATCCTTCAAGAAGAAAGAAATACCCTAAGAGATGGACCTGGACTACACTGATACAGAAGATTCATACAGTACAAACCCAATACTGAAAGCAGTTACCTTTTTAAAGGTAAAACTTTCCAAAGCACAAGACCTGCTCTAAGAAAAGGTAGAATACAGCAAGGTCTACAGTTCTGAGAAACGGTTCTGTAACAACCCTCTTCTGGATATTACTCAGGAAATACTAACAGGAGAAAATTATCATAAACCCTTTTCCTAACATTTCCCAGGAGCATGTGACTGTCAGTCATCAGTGACTTACAGTCCTAAACACATTACTTTCATTTTCATTTTCACTTCCCCATATTAAAGACACTGGCACCTATCTTTGTAAAGCATTCTAGATTTCAGAATAAAATGTTGTTGCCCTTTATACAGAACTAAGTAAAAGTAGCAAAGACAGAGAACTATATAAGCAGTAACACAGATGCACCTGGACTACAAGGCATGTAAAATTCCTACTTCATTACACTATTTGCCATACCAATCTTTATTCCTCATTCAAAAGGCTCTTAGCTGATTCATATGGATAGTCTTAAAACTGTCAGGTAGGCTTATCACCCTGTCTGACTTAGTCTGGCCTCCAAACTATGCAGGGCAGCAATTATCTTTTAGTTTGTCCTTGCATAATGCCCATTTCAAGAGGTTCTTAAACGGCACGATTCTAAATAATGTAATAACCCTACTAAGCAGTGCATTTGGGCTTTAGGGACCAGTGCATATCCAGCATAGGTACAAATACACAGCATCCCAAAAATTCTGATTTACAAAGCTGTGTAAAGCTGGTGATGTACACAGCACTCAAGAATCCTATTCCAGTCATCAAAATCATTATTTCAAAATCATCACATACATCATAACAATGTGCTAACCCATCAGTCCAAATCAACGTGGCATGAAGATTTACAAGCCAATTAACCAAGAGATGCAGCAACCTGTCAGGTGATGATGTTAAACTGTGCAAAGTCTTTTTATCTAGTGGGCCCCAAAATTGAGATCCCAAACCTACTATCTGTGACAGAAGTCAACTTTGATTCCTCTGGCATCCAGATTTTACTGGAATTGTACCTAGTAATTTAGGCTCCTATCAAGTGTACAATATTGCAATAGTTTGGACCCTACTAACCTCACTGCCTACTTTATCGGCACTAAGTTTGGAGTTGGGTCTGTAACTTTCTGCTAAGCTGCTAAATGCTTCTGGACCGCAGAGCTGGCCTGCTTCCAATGACTTGCAGCTTTGAATGTCTAACTGCCGGCTTCCCTGTAAGTTGCCCTGTTGTGACAATCTGTGCACATGTATATTTCCATCTGCACTTCTGCTAGCTGGCGGTCGGTAGATTTCAGCAGAAGGACGAGAAGAACCATAAGTTACAGTTACAATAGGTTTTTTCCGTGACAAAGGATTCTCCTGCATGAAGTTCAGGTCCTCATCAATGAGGTCATCTGGTTCAGGTTTAATGTCAATTACAGCTTCAGAAGGTGACAACTCCCTCAATGGCTTGACTGTAGATGTTAAGCGAGATGCTGAACCATCTTCAGAAGACTGCCTGATAAAATAAGAAACTGTCAATTAGTAACTCATCTGCAAATAATTTTTAGATGAGAACTGTCTTTTAAACAAAGCCAGCAGGGAATAATGGTCAAAGTATTACTATTTCTACAAATCTAACACACTGATCACTTTTTTTAGCTTAATTAATATTAATATCCTTTGTTTCTTGAAAAATGGAATTAAATTCCTGATTTAATGTTTGTTTATGCAAAAAAGTTGCAGCAAAGCTTTACTCTTCAAAACAACTTTGATCTTTCTAAATGTCTGTGCTCTTCAGAATGGCTACTACAGTCACACAACTACTAATGTCTGAATATGCTTTAGTAAGTAATCAGAAGTTTTACCGTGCAGCAGCATTCCTTTGCTCCTGTGAGCTTGTTGAAACTCTTGAGTCATTTCTTTCAGTTCGAGTGCTGGAAACTGCAAGGGGTGGCAAGGTATTTTCACGCCTCATTTCATCACTTGAGCTGCTTTTGCTGGAAAGCAGGTTGCCCTCAAAGATACTAGGTTCTGAAGATTTTACACTAGTTGGTTCTGTGGAGACAGGTATCTTTCATTTTTACATGAAAGCACAGTATACAGATTTTGCAGTTAAAGTAGCTAAGAAACTGTAAAGAAGACATTGCACAGATCTGAAAACACAACAAGCTGTAAGCTGCTTCAGTTGAAAACATCATTAAGAAACATCCAGAAATTAATTCTGGACTGAATTAATTATTTACCTGAAAATATAAAGCAATTAAGAGTCAGGACCCAAAAGATGATAAAAAAATAAAATTAATGGAACAATCAGCTAAAATATTTTTTGAAACTCCTAAGACACACAACACTATACAGAAAAGATAAAGCTGCTTTCACTCAGAATTGAATTTCATACTCACCAGTAGTCACAGAACGCAGTTTATCCAAGACACCATGGAGCCTGAAATATGTAGGCAACAGGGCAGGAAACAACAACAAAAAAAAAGAACTTTGATTCAGAATAATCATCTTTCAGAAACCAGCTGCTTTTCCCCCCATAAAAAAAAGCATCCTATTTATCCAAGACTTCACGTTCCATTAACTGATGTATATTTAATCCCAAAATGGAGGCTTTAAGCATGTTGCCTCCAGAGTCTTCACACATGTAGGTAGGGTATTCATCACACCATCTACTTTTTGCATTTAGTTGGTTTACATAATTAAAGCCAGTACTTTCAATTCTTTCACTGCCATTAATGGTGCGAGTTAAGCATCTTCAAAAGGAGTGATTCAAAAACACTAAAATAGAACTTAAAGTGTAGATGAAAAATTTACTTTGTACATGAAACTTTGACTACACAGCAGTTAAACATAATTCTAAACATAAACCTAAACAGCATATGATTCATAGCATTTAACATCACACAATCACAAATTTTGTAGGGTTAGAAGGGAATCTACCAAGTCATGTCCAACTCCCCTGCAGTAAGCAGGGGCATCTCCATCTAGATCAGGTTGTTCTGGGACAAATCAAGCCTGACCTTCGATCTCTCCAGGGATGGTGCCTCCACCACATTTCTGGGTAACCTCTGCCAGTATTTCACCACTCTCACTGCAAAGAACTTCCTCCTCATGTTTAAACTCCAGTTTAGAGCCATTGCCTCTCACCCTACTGCTACATGACCTTCTAAAAAGTCCTTCTCCAGCCTTCCTACAGGGCCACCTCAGACGATCTCACTGCAGCCTTCCCTTCTCCAGGCTGAACAGCTGCAACTGTGTCAGCCTGTCCTCATTGGAGAGGTGCTCCTCCAGCCCTCTCATCATCCTCATGGCCTTCCTCTGAACACACTACAGCAGGTCCACATCCTTCCTGTGTTGGGGGCCTGAGACAGAGTACCCCAGGTGAAGGTAGAGCAGAGAGGCAGAATCACCTCTAGGTCTGCTGGTCACACTTCTGGACGTTCTTTGCCTGAAGGATGCTTAAGTCCTTTGCTGCAGGGCTGCTCTCCATTTCATCATCCCCCAGTCTGTATTGGTATCAAGGATTGCCCCAACCTAGGTGCAGGACCTTACAGTCTGCCTTATCAAGATTCTCCTTGTGAGATTTGCCTCATGAGATTCTCCTAAGCTCACCTCTCAGCCTGTCTCGGTCCCTCTGGATGGCACTCTTTCCTTCAGTCTTATCACCACACAGCTTGGTATCATCTGTAAACTTGCTGAGGGCGCACTCAATCTCACTATCTGTGTCATTGATGATGGTATCAAACAGCACTGGTCCCAATACAGACCTCTGATAGACACCACATGCCATCTGTCTCCATCTGGACATTGAGCCATTACCACTACCCTTTGTATGTCATCACTCAACCAATTCTTTAGCCACTGAATAGTCCACTCATCAAATCTGTATCTCTCCAGTTTAAACAGAAGGATGCTGTGAGAGACTTTACAGGTGTACAGATCGATGACATCTGTTGGCCTTCCCTTGTCCACTGATGTAGTTCCACCTGTGTATAAAGCCACCAGGTTGAAGAAGGACTTGCCCTTGGTGAAACCATGCTGGCTGTCTCACATCACCTCTCTGGGCTTTAGCATAGTTTCCAAGAGGATCTGTTACAAGATCTTTCTGGGCACAGAGGTGAGGCTGACAGGTTGGTAATTCCCAGGGTCCTCTTTTCCACCCTTTTTAAAAATGGGCACAGTATTTCTGCTCTTCCAGTCACCAGAGACTTCACCTGACTGCCATGACTTTTCAGACACTAATTTTCATTCTCAAGGTTCTTCCAGCATGCTTTGTATATACTAACAATATTCCTTCACAGAATCACAGAATTAACCAGGTTGGAAAAGACCTCTAAGATCAAGTTCAACCTGTAAGACATTGATGAGCAAAATCATTTCCATGAGGTACCAAATTTGCCCCTTGCCTGGGAAAAAAGGCAACAAGCTGAAGCAATTAAAAAAAAAAAAAATCAAAATGCTTTAAAATAATGCTATTGTAAAAATAAACATATTGCAGTGAAAATTAAAGAATATCCTAACACTTAAATGCATGTCTTGCTTGGAATTCAAACCTTATCATGGGCTTCTCCATAATTTAGACTGAGCATTGTTAAAAACCAAAAACATACTGAAAACTGGGAAAAGTTTTCAGACGCAGAAAATGAACTTGAAAAAATACACAACTCTGAAAGCAAGAAAAAAAACTCTCTGGAGTAAGGCATCTGTGTGGATATTTAATTAAAGTTAATTAAAGGTTTATACTGTAAGCAATATCTAGCATTAGAAAACACATGCAGCATAATGTAAATTAATCCACAGTCAGGAGTTCAGAAACGAGTTTATCTGCTACTGATGTGCCCCGCTCACAATAATTCTGTGGTTTCACTTTTGTTTTGTAGAGCTGGGTGGTGATAATAAATAAACAGCCTGAGAGGTGAGAATACCTACACATTCAGTGCTAAGCTGTGTCAAAGACGGCACACAGAATTAGATCCACTGCTCATCTGTCCTGATATAGTAATTCCCATGCACAACAGCAATCTGAAGTACTACCAGCACAAAAGCAAAGAATTTTGTCTTTGAAGAACTGTTTTCCATTTAATACAGTGAATAACATTCTCATCCTCACAGTGGGCTTTACAGGAATAATTTTATTTTCAAATCAACTTTCAGCCTTCACTTACCTGAGCATTTCACATTTCATTCAAATATTTGACTAGACTTCGGAATAAAGAAAGAATCTAAGTCCTCCCCCATCACTGCAGTAGCCTAACTGTGGATGGACTACAAATAATTTACTTACCAGACACACAACATAAAGGTTTTGATTAATATAAGATATACAATGAGAATACAAGGAAAGTCCAAAAGTCTCAGCTTTCACTTACAGAAATCAGTCCTGATTACCAGTAAGAAGTACAAGTAGTTGACAAACATACCAGACTGTAAACCTGACAGTATTGTTTCCAAGGAAAAGAGAAAGGTCTTCTGTCATCTGCTCCTGACTCTTCTTATTGGCCACCATGACCATAATATAATCTGGAAGCTCTTCATCTAACAGAAAGAGAAATATTGTTATTTCAAAGCATAAAAAAAAATCATAAACGACATAACAAACATCCTTAAACATGCAACAACATTTTTTTTTTCTCCACTTTTATCATAAAGATGCTGCAGGCAGAGGACTAGGTAAGCAAGACTTCAATTTCCTCTGAGATTTAATGCAAGTTATAGCAGAGGAATTAGAGATCATCACCTTCACAAAAGTATAAGATGAAGGTAAGATTAAAGTATTTTTAAAATGAGCAAATAAAATACAAAAACAAGATAAAAGAAAGCTACCGTCTATACACTTTTACTTGAACATTAGCAATCATCTACTTTGAATACTGCCAAATATAGCACCTTATCCTTGTCAAACTTCCTTTTGTTACAAGGATGAAATAGGTAAATATGCTTTCTGATTTGTGCATTAAAACAAATAAAATATTAACTTCCAGATTTTTTATCTACCAAACAACCACCCCCCAAAAACATCAACACAACCAAAACTTAGCAGCCCTGAGCATCTGATTCTCTAACTCCCTAATGTATGCAGTATATCAAGCAGTGAGAAACCCACTCCCTTTTTGCACTGCTCACACGGGGTATGCCTACTCATTGGGAAGTGCTAAGAATCTGACATTAATACAGTAAGTTTGAGGATTGAGTATTTGGCTTTTTATTTTGGCCTAGCTTTGATTCGGTCTGAAAGACTGCATGGTACATTGGCTGCTTGAGGGCATTATGTATGCTTTTGAGCAAATACTTCAATTTAGTTTAATCAAACACCTCACACTCTTCAACACCACTCCATGACTTGTACACAGCAATAGTAAGTGAAGAAAGCCAGGAAATCCATTTGAAATTGTGAATTTTGAATCAGGACACTAATACAGCTGTACTCATTTCATCAGGTCAATTTTTCTCTCAGTGACAGTGCTGGCATATGCCAACAAATGGCATGCAAAACTACAGCCTGCTGAAAATTTTCATAGCTGATTAATATTTCACTATCTTTATTTTGCTTTGAAAATACTAATTTTCTTTGTACACAACAAGTAAGTTTCGACTTTCTGAAATAAAAGACAGATAGATACAGAAAGATAAAAAGCATGTTTTTTGCTCACAGTGGCTAGAATGAGAGAGAACATTTTTCACCAGTTACCTAAAAGAAGGAATAGAGAGTTTCTAAAAAACATTACTTGAAAGTTGGCCAAAATAGTAAAAAAAAAAAGAAATCTGGAAAATGACATTTCTGAAGAGTGGTTTAAAAACTAAAGAGGGAAGCTTGACTTGATGATAAAGAATATAAAGTTACTTAAAGAAGTTCTGAAGCTGACTAAGAAGAAAGTCCAAATACTGTATGCTGATCTTGGGAATTAGCTTCTGAATGAAGAGAAGAGAAGAGAAGAGAAGAGAAGAGAAGAGAAGAGAAGAGAAGAGAAGAGAAGAGAAGAGAAGAGAAGAGAAGAGAAGAGAAGAGAAGAGAAGAGAAGAGAAGAGAAGAGAAGAGAAGAGAAGAGAAGAGAAGAGAAGAGAAGAGAAGAGAAGAGAAGAGAAGAGAAGAGAAGAGAAGAGAAGAGAAGAGAAGAGAAGAGTCAGAGAAAAAATAATCAGCCACAGTTGAAATCAAAGATTATTAGTATTATACCAGCATCTATCAGACATAAGAGGGTTTTTTCCCCAGAAACATAGGACAACGCAAAGAAGCATTGAAAAAGTGAAACCTGGAGTGATAGTAAAAAGCCAAAACCAAGCTATGGAAAAAGACAAGCTTGCAATGAAAAATTTATAAAACACAGTTCTCTGACACCTTCTGAGTTCAGAATGTCAGCTCACAGGTGACTCCCTTCTACAGAGCCAAGGTATTTTGATTCCATAAATACAATGGTCCCCTTTAAATATGAGATCAAACTACAGACTTTAAACTCAGCCCCAAAACTCATGGTTTCTCACAGACTACACTCTCAATTCCTTTTCTTTACATGAAATCCAGTTAGTACTACAAACAAGGCAACTGCAAGACTACTTCCAACAGAACACTGTGTTATCAACTTTTACTGCAGTAAAAAACTAACTGCTCAAGTGCAATATCCATTTAATCCTGGATTCACGTGACAAAAAAAAAAAACAAACCACAAAAACACAAACACATAGATATTCATTCACACTGCTTCTCTCTCTCCTCACAATCCAAAGTAAAATCTTATCTTGCCTCTAAGATTGTTAAGATTCAGGTATGTTTTGTCAACGTTAGCTTAATGTAGAGCTTTTACGTTTTGCAGATTTGTCCTACATAATGTTTCTGACATGGCCCTTCCCTCTCAAAGGTCAGCCTATTATCTCTGTCTTATCCTTCCTCCTAGTTTTGACAAATGTCTCACCCTGAATTAAAAAAGGGTTGAAAGGATACCCAAGGCAGACTGACTGACCCTATCTCAAAGTTGTCACGGGTTAACTGCTGCTGTATGTGGAAAGATGTTGTTTTGTGTAACTATGTTTCAAAAAACCTCCTTAAATATTCATAGACATATTGTTGCTTGCTTTTTTCCTTCAAGTACCTTGAGACTCATTTGTACCTAGAAAGGGGAGATTATTATCTTTCTTAGGTATCTACTTTTAGTTCATCGTATACATCAATGTCCACATGCTGCCTTCTTTTACAACTAGACTACATCTATTTGCCTAAGTCTTTTTCTTTCATAGTAGTCCAACACTTCAGATAATTCATGTCATGTTTAAGGCTTCTGTACAGAGCGAAACAATAAGTAAATCTGTCATTCCACTATCTGATTGCTTCCTACCTAACAATGATGAATGTAAGAAAGATTGCTAAACACATGATAAAACTTACCAACATAAGCCCCCAGCTCCTGTAACTTTCCTTTTATAGCACCCTAAAAAACAGTGAAATTGTATTTAAAGGATGGAGCAACAAAGTATTGCTAACCACAAAACAGCAGGCAGCTTATCAAAGTTCTTCTCATTAACCGTTTGAATAGCTTAGTTTAACATGTTAGCTTTCCTGCTCTGCACTGCTTATTATGCAAACGTTGCAAGAGTGGTGGACTGACAGCAGAATAGTAAGAACTGCCAGAAATCTCACACTCTCTATCCTACTTCCTATATACCAGCTCCTGGTGCTACCAGACGACCCCCAATTTCCAGCTGTCCTTTTTCAAGCTGAGACCATCCAGGCCTCATAGAGTGCAAAGCAAATGCATCCCGGATGGTTTGACAAAAGATCATTCCCAGCTCAGCAAGGAAAGCAACCTGACAGGATTTTCAAACTGTGGTTGCTAAGAGGGAGCAGCTGGCACTCAGCTACCGCTGCTCCCTCTCCCGAGCAGCCCTCGGTTTCAGGCCTACGTCCCACGCAGGCCGCTGCAGGGCAGTAACTCCAGCTCTGGGTGAGAAATGGCAGCTGCCCTTCGGGGTACGGTGGGGACATGGCTCCCCTTCCCAAAACCACGACTCTCCAGGTCGTGCCTCTCCCGGGGAAGCCCCCAGGCCTACGACCGCCCGCTGCCGGGAAGTCCCGATAATCCCGGCCAGGCCGTGAGTTCACCTCGCTGCTTCCTTCCGCCGAGGGAGGGCTCGACCGTGGAGCGGCCGCAGCACCCCGCTACCTCCGCGTCTGAGTGGAGGCCGGAGCGGGCTCGGCGCCTGAACCATCGGCCAGGCCTGCCCCCAGCGAGCGGGGTCAGGCCCCTGCCAAGGGTGGAGAAGGAGAGACCTGGGTGTTTCTCTCTCACCCGGATCTTGCGGCTGATCTCGGTGCCGATCTCCATGGTCACACCGGCCCGGTCCCGTCCCTTCCCGCCGTGCCGTGTCCCCTCCACTCCCGCCGCAGGCGCCGCCAGCTCGAGCGTCGCGCCGCCGAGTGCGCGGCCTCCGCCTGCGGCGCCCCCTGCCGGGCAGCAGCGCTACCGCCGTGTCGCTGCTTCACTGCTCCGCGGCAGAGGTCTGCAGGGTGGGTGGGCGAGCCGGGCTTGCGGTGAGGTACGCCCCAGCAAACGACTACGCACTAGCGATGGTGAGGTGAAAGTCTTGACTCTGGCGCCCCTCAGCAGTGTCTGTCTTCTCCCCGAGCTGCCCCAGCGGCTGCCTGGCGCTGAAGGCGCGCACCAAACTCTGCCGCTTTACCTGTGAGAATTGGGGCAGCGCAGGTCCGAGCGCGGCCAGGTGGGTCAGGGCACTCCTGAAGCGGTGCCGTGGAGAGAACGGGGACTCCCATGGCTCCAGCTGGGAGGCCGACGGGCAGGAAAGGGCCGTCATGGACTGTCAGCCACAGACCGCTCCTGAGCATGTGGTGGTGGCCTGTCTTGGTTTGCAAGCATCAGGCACCCATCACACGCTCGGGAGCCTGACTAAAGAAATTAATCTTAGCATATTCCTAAATAGTTTCGTTGCTTCTTTTTTTTCCCCCCTTTCCTAAATGTTAAAAAATGGTTTATAAAGTTCTTCCACGTGGGTTAGGAGAAGTACAAAGACTTAATGTCTTTGAGTTTTAACATGTTTATGGTGTAGCAACACACAAAGTACCAAAGTAACTTGTAGTGCTGTACTACAGGTATACTATTAAACGGGCTTACTATTGATTTTTAGTTCTGTGGTGCCATGCTAGACTTGCCTCTTGGTTTGGTGGTGTTAGTTTTATTTGTAAGAGGTTACAGCATCTACTAGTCTTTATTGCTACAAGGGATCAGCTGTAGAAAAAGAACTAGCAGACGTCATGTTTGAGCCACACCGTTTATCTTTTATGCCACTGTCCCAGCTTCAGCTGATTCAGTGAGTAGTAACATTATGGAATACCAGCCTACAGATAAACAGCCTTTTACAAGTAATGCCACTGGGTAAAATCAACTCCAAGCATTGTAGTTAACAGCTGTGTTAATCTCTTTCTGCATCACTGCTCCTAATATAAACCAAACATCATACAGAGATAGCCTAGACTAATTATTGGTAATGATCTGAGCTGTTTGCCTGACTGCACTTAGACTGGTGTAGCAGTGAGATGCAACTAGGAACAGATTAGTGTACTTAAATTTCATTTTAACCTTCAAGAGATGTTTTGCTCCCTGAAGACTTCAAGTGTGTTCCTTTATAATTGGAACAAGAAAATAATTGTTGAAGGGTGGAAATAGGAATACATAACTAACAGATTTACTTCAGAAAGAGAGTGTGTTTAAAAGAATTATCCTCTGTGAATAACATTTCTTCAAATTCAGTGCTGTTATGTGTAGGCAGACTGTCCATTTTCTTCTAATACTAAAATTCTATGACTTCAGTTACTTAGTAGGACATGGTTCAACATATTACAGTGCTTTATTATAAGTAAAAATCTTGCAGATATAAAATTTCAAGCTTCAAGCATATAATAGACATGTTGCATGCTTGTTTTCCTAGCATGTTCTATTCTTTCCACTACCATCAGGAAGTAATAATTCAATAAAGCTCCAGTTATCTCTTGCTTTTTCACCAATGGAATGATGATAAGCCAGGGAGGCTTCAGACACAGAGCAAAAATGATGGATAAAGTTCACTTGTTCAGAGAACAATTTTCAGTCACATGTAGAATCAGAGGTATTATGACATTTCAGTTCATTAAATCCTTATTTTGCATAGCTAGTGAGTAAATCAAGGTATTTTTCCACATGATTTCTTCATTGTTTCAGCATCCTGGGAATGCCCCTGTAACTAGTAGTTTCTGGATTATCTGGCCTGTGTTTCTATCACAAATGGATAACTCTCTGCTAGGAGGATGACTGATTCTGCTTCCTATTTGGCTCATTTTTAACTTCCTGTCACACTATCATTCAGTGCAAAGACCTGATGCTGAACAGAGTTGCTAGCAAGGTGAATACTTGAATCAGTCTTCACTGTGTTGGCTGAGATACTAAAATGCAATCATGTATTTGCACCAGCATGTAAGGAAAATCAAAACTGTTCCAGAATGGAATATGTCAATAACAAAATGGGTTTACCCCTGTTCCACTATGGGCAGGCAGTATCCAATTCACTGGGCAGAAACCTTTTAAGTTTCAGAACAAAGGCTGCAACATTCAGCTGTAGGAAATTAGTCTCTTCTTCCCATAATCTTCAACAAGAAAGTAAAGAGTACATCAGAAGATGTGTTTCTACCCACACATGTCATGAGGGTTGAAGGGGGAAAGCAGAAGCATAGTATAGTGCCCTGAGGCATTCTCTCTTATTGATAATCTTTATCAGAGTTCATCACATGTTCATGGATGCCTTTGTCTCTTGGCTCTGCTTATTAATAGTTGGAGCAGAGCAGGTTATGGGGAGTTGATTAGGAAAAATATTATATAGGGCAAAATATTCAGATAAACACAGAATTATAATTCAAACTGGGATTACAGGAAGCAAAAGAAAATTTCATTCAGGAATGAGTTTGATGAGCTTCAGAAAGAAAATGTAAGCTGCAGAGGAGCATATTGATGGTGTCATACTTGCCTCTTTTAAGGGGATGTGCTGTCTTTAAGTGCAGGGAATTGGGCAGGAAATTGATGTAATCAAGATTTAGAATGACAGAGAACTGAGACCTTGTTTCCATTATGAATTGTTTAGAAATATGAAGGTTACCTCTGTTAGCCTGAATTTTCGTGGGTCGGATTTGTCATGCATCGTATTGGTCAGTTTCATCCAAAAGGACCATAGTGCTAGAAAAGAGTATCTGCTTAGTTAAGTTCAAAGTTAATTCATTTTACTCAATATCAAATTCCTCTGAACAAGTTCTTTCCTTGTGTTAAGGACTCTGTTCATTGCAACTATGGCAGGAGGGGGAGTGTGTGTGTGGGAATATTACTCTGATTAAAGGAGAGCCCATTGTGTCTAAGAAATAATTCAGAATTACTGATAGTATAAAATTACCAACGTATTTAATCTGAGATTAGTGTCCTTCTGAGTAACTTGCTATTTGCATAGCAGTTCTGCAGGTTAGACCTGCTCAGACAGCAGCATGTTTTGTGTGCTTTACATTACTGAAACACTTTCTAAGTTTTACAGTCATGAGTCAGCGCTCATGTACTCACTTTACCTTTTTGCTCATCCCTGACCTGTTTCAAGTTTGTATATGCTTTTGCTTGGCTCACAACAGGTGAAGAGGCATACAATTTCAAACTGCACACAATTGCTGATGGAGAACACGTGTAGCAGTCTACATACATTTTTAGGACTGGAGTGCAGCCCCTTATATGATATTTGAATCAGTTAAACAGTATTGTTATTACTTAATTTGTATGCATTTAATACTTGTGAAAACAGTCGTTATTAAGGACATAATTTCTTCTGTCACCTTTGGGTATCTTAAGTCCAAACAAAGGCTGAAAGATCAGTCTTTAATTGGCATTTTCTTGCTGAGTGTATCACCAAGAGCTGAAGCTTTTCAAGGACTTGTTTTTAGCGGCAGACATGAACATATGTGCATAGAACATTTGGTGTGGCACATGTAGCTTAAACCTGTAAAGTATTTCCAAGCTGTGTGAAAATAAGGCCAGCAGATTTTCCTGGTAAGATTTGTCTTAATTGAAAAGACTTAAAATAAATGATCATACGATTTTAAAAAGCAAGGATTGCCTGCTATTAGTTGTAACCCCTATTTCTGTAATTGCCCTGTAGCCAGAGAAGCAGCTGTTCATCGCTGACATTCTCCCTGCCAGGCATTCCAACTCCGTGAGGTAATGGGCTACAAGCATACGGGCCTTCGCTTTAATTCTTTCAGCGTATCCTTCCGCATGGGTAGAGCGAGGGGAACGCCTCCAGGAAAAGAAATTAAATGAACACAGACAGAGGCAGAGAGAGACGGGCGATTTGAAAATATTCCCGAGAACGCAGTTTGTGCTCATGCAGCACAGCGTCACAGCGAAGAGGCTGCCTGAAGAGCTGGCTGGCACAGGTTTATTTTGTTAGAATATTTTCTTCCACCCCCAGCTCTTTACCCAGTGGAATGATATCCAGAGCAAGTTTTTTGAGACAGGAAGTGAGGAATGTTTTCACTATGAGTGATCTGAGAAGAAGGTGGGTTAGCAGAGATAGCAGCTGTTTCAGACAAGAGGAACACAGTAAGCAGTTCCCGAGGAATACGGATGAGATGGCTCCGGGAGAAAAAGTCTTGGAGTGCTCCAGGGGTTTTTTTGTTACACGTATTTGAAAGGAGACTCGGTGTCTTTGGATCGCCACACAAGGTAAGAGAAAACAGCAGATAGTTTAACAAATAGCGGGTGCTCATCCCCGCTGAGTACCGTACGTGTGAAGAGTTTCAAGCGTTTGCTTTTTGAAAAACAAAGGCTGTAGAACTCTGTTTCTGGAGGCAGGGGAGGTTTGAGATGTGCGCTTAACTGCTGCTTTTTCAGTCCAAGAGTCATGTCAAAGATTAACTGGTAAAACAAGGGGAGGGGAGGGTAATGATTATTTTGGCTCCACAGGTATTTCTCACATACATGTACTGTAGACATTTGAAATAATAGGAACCCGTTCTCATCGTCGTATATAGCAGTTTTATCTCACATGCTGTCATTCATGCAGGCTGTTTTAAAAGTCTTTTGAAAGCAAAATGGTAATCAGTGAGGGAGAATGGGAGGTGTACGTAAAGGGGAAAGTTACTACAGTGCTCAGTAATCATGTGTCAGCAAAGGCCATGCTGCTGTAATTCTAACAATTTTGAAACTATGTGTTTGTGTTAAAATATAAATAGACAAAGTTTGGCCACTCACTGGTTTTAGTTTTTATGTGAAGGTTCCAGGCTAGCTAAATAAAGGCGTGTTATTGTAGAGGTAAGTTCTGGCATTATGTAGTTCATTTTTGCTGAAGTAACTCTGTAACAATGCAGATGTATCCAGTTTAAAGTAATGCAGGCGGCAAATATGAGAGAACTTAGCACTGCAGAATGCTCAGCTGCTGAACAAAACCAGTACAGCTGTGTTAGCTAGAAGTACACATGGCTAACAGTAGAGGTTACTGAATGATACTTTAGTGTTACTCATCAAATAGCATTATTCTAACATATTTATTATGTCAGGAATATTTTTTTTTTTTCAGTTGGATTTTGGTAACATGAACTGGAAGTTTGTTACTTAAGTTTTCTTTCATATAAATGGGTTCCAGAAGTCATGAATTATGTCAGATGTACTGAGTTAAAGTGAAGTAATTCAGGATAAACGCTCAGTAGCACAATCAGTGCAAACTGTACTGTTGCTCCCTGTGTTACATACTGAAGTATCTGAAAGTCTGAGATTTCCAAATCATCAACGCTGACATGATGCAACTGGTTGTGGCTTTGAAAAAGACCAGTAAGTAGGTTTCTGTCAGTGCTCTAGCACCAAAGAAAGTGTGAAACTGTGCACAGAATGTGTTGGAAAATGGGCCCTGGGGATGTGAGCTGAGGTCAATCAGCCAGAAGTTACTCTGCTAGGAGTAAACCCAGCGAGGGATTCTGCTTGCAATGGGCAGAAAACAAAAAGCTCCTATCTGTACAGGATTCCCTGCGTGCTGCTCCCAGGGGGGCAGGATTTGGAGGATCAAAGTGCAGAGTGAGTAATAAAGTGAGAAGTCCCTGTGTATCCCTAAAGTTTTCAGAGAAACCTGTTGCTATCAGTTGTTACTCTGAGGCTGCACCCAAAATTAAATTGAATTACACTTAAAATCTATTTTTTTTCTGTTGAGGGTGGGGGTTGTGTATGATGGTATAACTTCTTCCAGAGTATTAGAAACCTGGTCATGAAAGGCATTTATGCTCATTCTTCAGAGCACAGTTGCAAAGATGTCACTGGGGAAAAATGCTGTGCTGCCTCCTCTTCCTCCCCATTTTTGGACTTAAGCATCTTTTGCCTCCTTTGCCATGCTGCTGCTTAAAAGGGAGTAGGAAGCCATGGAGGTTTTCACCCTAAAATCTGTGGTTGTGTTGAATCATAGAATTGCAGGGCTAGAAGGGACTTCAAGGATCATCTAGCTTCAACCCCCTACATCAGGTTGCTCACACTACATCAGGTTGCACAGAGCCCCATCCAGCCTGACCTTAAAAACTTTCAGGGATGGGGCTTCTGCCACTTCCTTGGACAACCTACTCCAGTGTCTCACCACCCTCATGGTGAAGAACTTCTTCCTTACATGCAGTCTGAATCTGCCCACTTCCAGTTAACATTGAATTTCTGGGTATGTGTGACGGTCTGGGAGTTAGCTGCCCCTCCTACCCCCCTTACGAAAATCACCCAGACTAGACTCAGCTGGCTGGAAGTTAAAGAATTCAGCGCTCATGTGATAAATCTGGACATCTGAGGTGAGACTTCAAAAAAGACGACAAGGAGGTTAGAGGAAAAAAATGTACAGGTTTGTTTATAGCTACACCTCTGAGTTTAAAACCAGGTGTGCTAGGAAGACTACTTCTTCTGGTTCCCCCACCTCAAATAAATGGCTATCCGATGTTATTCCTGCCTGATAGTTCTAAGAGTCTTCAGAAACCAAGCGACACTTTCTATAAGGTGCTACTAATACATATTAGCCTGGGGGGGGGGGGGGGGGGGGGGGAAATGCAGATGTGGTGGTTTCTTTTCAGGCGGTGCGGCGCTGCCACTAGAGGTCCTCGGGCAGAGGTCCCCACGCCAAGCACGGCTAACAATGACAGGAAGAAGCTCAGCTCTTGCCGGGGAGGCCCGGCCCGCCCGCAGGCTATGCCCTGAGGCGCAGCGCGGGCAGTGCAAGCCAGGGCGCGGCCGCTGGCTCGGCGCGGAGCGGGCAGCGCTGCCACGCGCACGGCGCTTGCTCCTAGCGCGGGGAGGCCTTGCCCAGCTCCGCCCTGCGCCGGGCGAGCTGCGCTGCGGGCGGGCCCGTGCCAGGAGCGCTTAGGCGGGGCTGGGGGCGCGGGAAGCGGTACGAGTCCCGGAGGGGCCGCGCTTTCGTTTCGTTTGACAGCACGGTAGCGACTTCGCTCGCAACACGCGTCCTAATGCCGAAAAAAAGCGCTGTGCTTGCCAAATGCTTTCATTTCGCGTGTCCCGAAAACGAGCGCCAGTGAGAGTGACAGGTTTTTTAGGCTAGGGTGCATTCAGTAAGCAGATGGCTTGATGGGAGAGAAGCGCGAAGCTTGTACTGTGCGGAGTTGACAGGAGAGGAGGCGCGAAGGTGTTTGTAAAAGGTGGGGATACGTATGTTTTCCATGGGAAAAAAAACCATAAATGTAATTCGCCTGCTCTTTTGGGGAGGCAAAACATGACACTGGAATGGGCTGCCCGGGGAGGTGGTGGAGTTGCCGTCCCTGGAGCTGTTCAAGGCAAGGTTGGATGTGGCACTTGGTGCCATGGTCTAGCCTTGAGCTCTGTGGTAAAGGGTTGGACTTGATGATCTGTGAGGTCTCTTCCAACCTCGATGATACTGTGATACTGTGACCTGAAACGTCATAGAGCAGTCGAGCTGCACGGTACAGTTTGCTGCAGCCCAGGGAAGATTGGAGGAACTAGGTTTTAATTGATAGGAAACGGCTAACGTGTGAGCTTCAGTGACACTCTTCCTGCCTTTATGTTTTTTCCATAATGAATTGCTCTTAAACCAGTGGGTCTGTTCAGTCATTAGTAACTTGGGCAGCTCAGATTTTGTGGGTGTTTTTTATTTAAATCCTGATTCAATGTAGAAATATTTTAAGGTGTTGCAGCCACACTCGATTAAGAATCGGTATTTGCTTGTGAGAGGTTTGGTTTTGCCGAAGACGGGTAGTGTCTGTTGAAAAACCAGAAACTCTGGTGCTAATTTCGTTATTTGAATATATAACAGCTCTGCATTTTGGAAAAGTAGACTGATTATTCTGATTATTTAGATTTAGAAAAAAATATACATGCTATTTTCCCATGTTGCCATTCCCCTTTCAGTCAGATTCCTTCTGATTGTTGTATTTATTCTCTCTTTCTTTTGACTCTGTACTAGGATTCCAGTGGATGCCCCTTCTGATAGTCTCTTGGTGGGAAGCTTGCTTGTCTTTAATGGATACTGCTGCTGCTGCTGGTTGATCTCTGGAGACTTTACAGCTCCTTACGTTTTGAAAGGAGATAGCTACCTGTCTCCTCTCAAGGTCCTGTTGGTAGTAGCTTTTTAACAGTAACCATCTGTGAGCAAAAAAGAAAATGCCTCTACCTTTTGGGTTAAAATTGAAAAGAACTCGACGTTACACAGTATCCAGCAAGAGCTGCTTGGTGGCTCGTATCCAGCTTCTCAACAACGAATTTGTGGAGTTCACGCTGTCGGTGGAAAGCACGGGCCAAGAAAGTCTGGAAGCTGTGGCTCAGAGGCTTGAATTGCGTGAGGTAAGCAAACCGTCGACTTTGGGTTTTTTACCGTGTCTTGGAAGGCCTGACCTACCAGGTCAATCCATACCATCTGGAGAAATCAGTTTATCTACTGGAACGGCTTTTGTGTGTTCCCATTGTTTTTTCACCTTTGCGACCTGATGGGGACTTGTTTTTCTCTGGAAGAGTTGCACAATTTACAAAGCTAGAGAATGCCCATGGGGAGATTATGTGAGAGGTAGCAGTGAATGGAAGCTTAGAGCAATAAAGAAACCACTGTTTTTAAAACCTGACACTGTTGATATTTCTGTTTAAAAAAAAAACCCCAAAGCGAGCACAAAAATTTCTACCTAACCAGTGTGTTTAAGAATGACTGCAAGACTTGAGACAACTTTTACCTAACAGTTTGAAAGAGAGTGCTAGTTGGGTGCGTGTTTTTTTTTAGTGATGTATTTGTGCTGGTATTAGTGCTGTGGAAAGAACTTAAAGCACAAAATGTGATAAGTGTACCAGTGACCGACTGTTTGTATTGCTTGTTCAAATACCACAGACGTATTTGCAGACAGTGTCTTAGAGTGAGCATGTAGTCGTTTAATTCAGGTGCTGGCCTCATGAGGAGACATGGTCTGTGCTAGTTGACTGTGTACGTATATGTGTAACCTATCGCTTTTGCCCTGGATTTCTTCCTTTGCTGGAGCGTTTATTTTGATGTTTTGAAGGATCCATTTGGAACTGAAATTCACTCTTCTCCCATGCATTTAGCGATTATTGATACATCTCCTGTATTAAGTTAATTACTTATGAAATGCTGAGCTGTAGAATGTTCTTTATAGAAATTAACATGGCTTACCAACAGATGAACCAAAGTCATGTTTGATAACTTCGTTGAATGCATATGGATATGATTGCAATTGTTAAATGTTCTTGGTCCTGTCTGAAGTGACATTTTCCACTAGGGTCTCAAAGGCTTTGTTCGTTTTGTGGCCATTAAATAGTGATAGCACATACACTTTTGGGGGCAGGAGAGAAAACAATCTTGTAATAAAAGTTTAGTCTTGCTAACATTCTTCTGAGACTGATGCTTTTGCTTTCATATATGGTCTGTCATATAACAGCATTTTGAATTTGGGATTCAAATATAGGTTTGAAAACCCTGCACTTAGATAACCGAACTAAGACTAATCACAAAAATAACTCTAATAACTTTTAAAATGCATTTTCCTTATTAAGCAATGGAAACTGCTTGGTCAAAAATTTGAGGAAATACATTTAGGACTCAATCTTGTAAACATTTGTTACCGTATGCAGCATTTATTACTGTATGGTTTCTCAGTAGGAAATACTTTATACGTAGTTGCTTTGAGATTTTTTTTTTTTCTCTTTGGAGAGTAATTAATGAATTAAATGGACATGAATTCATTTATTTCTAAGTATTTGCTTACTATGGTTGGTTTCAATCCCAATCTGTATTCCTATAGATTCTCCAAATACTGTTTTTAGTGTACAGTTATTTGGGGGAAAATGCAATTCTGTGCAACAGTATGACTTTTTTTATATATACTGGTCCTTCTAGCAAAGGGAGACTCTAACTACTCTTGCAGCTTTGGTGTTTACTCATAGCACATCAGATATCATATATTTAGAATTCAGTCATTGTTATGTGACTGGAGTTTGTCAGTTTTATCTATCCACTTTCAGATGTCTCTGCTAAGTCAACAGAAGGTAAAGAATTTTAACTATATTTGGGTTGCAAACCACAAAGACTTTGTCTTTCTGAATGATGACTGCTAGCTTTTATTGAACTAGTCACAAAGTGTTGGAGGTGCAGGTTTTTTCCAGCAGTTCTTGATTATCTCTTTCTTTGGAGCTATTCCTAAAAATCGGCTAGAAAAAAAAAAAAAGGAAAAAAAAAAAGATGGCAGTTCCCTCAATTAAGAGTCATATATCAGGCTAAGGGAGTTGACAGAACTCTGAACAGATTCCTTCAGTCATGCATTCTTGCATAGATTATTTTGGCAGAAAAATGTGTTCCAATAAAAGGGAATGGAAAATAGGGATATAAATTACTTTCCAGAGTTTGCATTCAAAAAATGTTGGTCTGCCTTTAAATAGTCAGATTTGTCAAGCAGATACTGGATCATTCCTGACTGCTTGCTTAGTAGAAAGTTTTAAGACAGAAAACTTTGCTCAGCACTTTGCTTAAATATGCAAAACCAGTATTAGTCCTTGATAATGTAAACTGCTAACTGCTTTCTGTAAGACATTGTGTATTGTTAATATGCTAAACACTCTTAAAGCACGAGTGCGAATTCAAAATGTTGAAGTAGGAGTGTTTGTTTAATACTGAGGTTTAATGTGGTTACAAAAGCCACGGCATCAATTTTGGATTTCTGTGTATGGGCCATGCAGTTATGGCAAGTGGTTCCCATGCACCTACAAAACAGGCTTTTGCAGGAGGTGTGAGGAGAATCTTGACTGTTTTTACACACTGAATGGCAAATCTTGCAAATTTTACCCCCTGTTGTAGTTTACAACTACTAAATTTGGACAGTGAACTTAAAGCTAATTTTTAATGCCGTGCCATCTTTTAAGATGTTTAACAGATCTTTATGTAAATTCAAATTACACTCTGTATGGCAAAACATCCATTTTCTTGCAATTTTTTACCGGAGTGCTTTCAGTTTACAAACAGCATACTTGTATGGATACATAATTCCAGTTTAGGAAGTGTTAAATATGTTGACGATTTTACTTTTTTTACTGAATGGTAGACTTTACAGAAATGTGAAATGAATGCTCTAAACTAAGAACATCATCTAGTATTCCCAGAATGTGACTCATCAGCAGTGGGTACGTAATCGTAATCCAGCTCTGCTGATCTGAGGAACTGGGGAAAGACACCAAAGGGAACAGGGAACATAAGTTACTTACCCTTTGTAGCACAGCCTGTCTTTTATCATGTGAGAGAACTATAACCAAACTTGATCTATGCAAAAAAGCTGGTGTGGAAAACCATTCTGGAATTACAAGTTCTGAAAAACTGCTGAGAGCTGGGATTGTTGACTGCCTTAGAAAGCATGTGCAGCACTGTTCATCTTGCATCTAGGACAAGAAAACACAAAAAAATATAGAAACACTAGATTTTTTTTTTCTTAATCTTAGTATGACTAGATACCTATACAAAATTTAGCAGGAAAGAGCACAACTGATGTACTTTCTCTTTCTGGGTCTTCTTTCAGTTCTGTTTTCTAATAACACTTCTAAAACAGAGTGAAGGGGCAAGTTGAGCTACTGTGTACAAGTAGAGTCTGACTCAACTGTACGTTCATGGTAGAGAGTTGCACCTAGGTACAAGAACTAATAGTAAGGAACTTCTCTGGAGAGTGTGTTGTGCATATGCAAGTTCCTGTGTTTGTTTTGGACATGAGTAGAAAAGAAGGAATCAAGGTTGTCCAGAATAACTTCGAAGTTCAGAAACACTTAAAAACTTTGCTCTGAATTTTAAAATGCCGGATTTTGTTTGGTGAAAACACAAATAACACACACACACACACACACACACACCCCTTTTTAATTCAGTATGGTGGTTTCTTAAATGTGTGTTTTGCATACTTAATGCTTTTAAAGTAAGACCAAGTGCAAACATAAAAATTCTTACATGTGTGTGTTAGTAAATATATTAGCTGGCAAATGAAAGTCGAGCTGAATCATGACAAGAGGGGTCATCAACATTACTATGTTTACGCCTTGTATCAGAGTTAGCCAAAATTTTAGCTAATGCTTGAAGAAGTAAGAGGGGAAGCAGTGCTTGTAGTTGAACTTCCATGGTTGCCTGTCTGAACCAAATCTTTAAAATCAGAAAAGGAGAAATTGTCATGGGAGAATGTTTATTGAAAAACTAACTTGACTCCATCATATTAAGTGTAACTGTAATTCAGGATCCGAGATAAATGGAAGGCAGAGCAGCCAGCCAAGAATCAGTTAACAGCCTCATTGTGTTTATTGTAGTTCTTCCTTTTTATGAAGGGAAGTGTAGGATTTGCATTCAGTGTTGTTACACTGAGCAGTAGTGGCAATTAGGAAACCTTGGCCTTGATTTCTTTAGCCTTTTTACAAAGTGAGGTCAGAATTTGCATGTACCACTTAATTGTCATTTTTTCACTGTCACAGAAGGTATTTTCTTTACTTCAGTAGGAAAGATACTAATTTATTTATCATTATTATACTAGTTTGAAATTTTGCTTTTTCCTGTTGTAAAGCAAGCAGAATAAGCCTCTGGTGAATGGGAACACAATGTGTTTAATGTCAGTGCTATGTAAGATGTAAGTTAAAAGCGCCTATATGAGTACATCTTCCTCGGAGCCTTGGAGTGTGTACAAAAAAGTAACATGATTAAGAAAAAAAAAGTATGTTTCTACATTTTGTAGTCATCTTCCTAAGTGGCCTGTTTCTGCAAGACATTAAAATATGGCTTGGATATAATGTCTTCTTCTACACACTATGAAAGTATTGCTTGTAAATTAGCCAGTTTAATTTTGTTGAATGTACTGATGAGTATAATCTGCTTTCTTGTAAGAAAACCATTTTTTCAAGATATTTCAAGTGTATAAAACTGTGTATTATAATTTGGGTCATACTGCAATTTGAGTAAATTAGAATTTCAATTTACCTTGCCAAGTGTTGATTTAATTTCTTTCTTATCCCTGTTGTCGTGTTTTAAACTGTAGTCAGCATTTTTGTAATTTAAATAGCATTTGTGAAACCCATATTGGAGTAGTTAGGAGAAAATAGTTGTGTAGGTGTGGGGAAAAAAGTTTTCTATGATGGAAAAACTTAGACTTAAGACTTCTCCCTATATTTGTATAGCTATCCTCCTAAATACTCCCTCCTGCAGCTGAAGATCTTGTCAGTAGAACAACCACAACAACAAAAAAAAGTAAAGCAAAACTATCCTAAAGCAAGTAGCTTCAAGATGGAGAAAATAGAAGGATTTTTATGAGGCTACCCAGTTGTCTTTTTTCCTGGAAGAAGAATTGATTGTGGTACTATGTAGAGTTCTGCAACATTCCACTCCGTGGCTGGTACCTGGCAAGACTCAGGGTTTTTTTTCTTCCCAGACTGCTTGGAAGTGGTGATCTTACACACTAGTCAGTCCAAGCTGCTCCAAATCCTTTCTCTCCTAGAAATTGAGAAGATTTGTGGAGGAGGTTGTCTGCTGTGATAAGAGTGGAGTTTCTGGAGAATTTTCAGGGCATCTTGTCTCTTTCCATAGCTCTTAACATCAGGCATCCGGTAAAGCTCTCTCTTGCTACCTGTCAGTCATGCACAGTACCAGATTATTGACTCAGTTCTTCTGCATGCAATTGATTTAAACCGAACAGTTCCCTGAATGCAGGAGCTGTTTAGTATCCAAGCATATAATAAAGCTAGACACAATGGAGCCCATGGACTAACTGGGTTTTTATAACTTCAGACACAGTGCTTATCCTTCAATAACAAGGTGGTGTTTTCAACACTGTATTCAGGCAAGTCTGATAGCTTGTTTTATTTGTTTGTACCAGTGTAAAAGAGGAAAAGCTGAAAACAAGTTTTATTTGCATTCTTCTCTAAATGCCAGTACTGTTTCCTTTCTAAAAATTTCTTGCCTCACCTTAGGATGGGTAATTCCTCAGGTCACTGTACCCTTGAGACAGGTAGCAGCTGGCATTAATTAGAAGGCACTGCATTAACAATTAAAAAAGCAATTCTCCTTTCAATTCTATTTGTTACTGGTAAGATTTATAATACAGGATATGGACATTAGCTGGGAAATAGGTAATTAAATACATAAACTCTGAATACTGCTGTGCTGCAGAGAAATGTGTGGCAAAGTCTATTTGTCCTCCCTGCTTTGTTCCACAGAAAGTGGTTGGGCTTTTTTTCCTTAGTCCAAGCTTTTATAGAAAATGTCCTTCCTCCCTTCCTCCCTTCCTCCCTTCCTCCCTTCCTCCCTTCCTCCCTTCCTCCCTTCCTCCCTTCCTCCCTTCCTCCCTTCCTCCCTTCCTCCCTTCCTCCCTTCCTCCCTTCCTCCCTTCCTCCCTTCCTCCCTTCCTCCCTTCCTCCCTTCCTCCCTTCCTCCCTTCCTCCCTTCCTCCCTTCCTCCCTTCCTCCCTTCCTCCCTTCCTCCCTTCCTCCCTTCCTCCCTTCCTCCCTTCCTCCCTTCCTCCCTTCCTCCCTTCCTCCCTTCCTCCCTTCCTCCCTTCCTCCCTTCCTCCCTTCCTCCCTTCCTCCCTTCCTCCCTTCCTCCCTTCCTCCCTTCCTCCCTTCCTCCCTTCCTCCCTTCCTCCCTTCCTCCCTTCCTCCCTTCCTCCCTTCCTCCCTTCCTCCCTTCCTCCCTTCCTCCCTTCCTCCCTTCCTCCCTTCCTCCCTTCCTCCCTTCCTCCCTTCCTCCCTTCCTCCCTTCCTCCCTTCCTCCCTTCCTCCCTTCCTCCCTTCCTCCCTTCCTCCCTTCCTCCCTTCCTCCCTTCCTCCCTTCCTCCCTTCCTCCCTTCCTCCCTTCCTCCCTTCCTCCCTTCCTCCCTTCCTCCCTTCCTCCCTTCCTCCCTTCCTCCCTTCCTCCCTTCCTCCCTTCCTCCCTTCCTCCCTTCCTCCCTTCCTCCCTTCCTCCCTTCCTCCCTTCCTCCCTTCCTCCCTTCCTCCCTTCCTCCCTTCCTCCCTTCCTCCCTTCCTCCCTTCCTCCCTTCCTCCCTTCCTCCCTTCCTCCCTTCCTCCCTTCCTCCCTTCCTCCCTTCCTCCCTTCCTCCCTTCCTCCCTTCCTCCCTTCCTCCCTTCCTCCCTTCCTCCCTTCCTCCCTTCCTCCCTTCCTCCCTTCCTCCCTTCCTCCCTTCCTCCCTTCCTCCCTTCCTCCCTTCCTCCCTTCCTCCCTTCCTCCCTTCCTCCCTTCCTCCCTTCCTCCCTTCCTCCCTTCCTCCCTTCCTCCCTTCCTCCCTTCCTCCCTTCCTCCCTTCCTCCCTTCCTCCCTTCCTCCCTTCCTCCCTTCCTCCCTTCCTCCCTTCCTCCCTTCCTCCCTTCCTCCCTTCCTCCCTTCCTCCCTTCCTCCCTTCCTCCCTTCCTCCCTTCCTCCCTTCCTCCCTTCCTCCCTTCCTCCCTTCCTCCCTTCCTCCCTTCCTCCCTTCCTCCCTTCCTCCCTTCCTCCCTTCCTCCCTTCCTCCCTTCCTCCCTTCCTCCCTTCCTCCCTTCCTCCCTTCCTCCCTTCCTCCCTTCCTCCCTTCCTCCCTTCCTCCCTTCCTCCCTTCCTCCCTTCCTCCCTTCCTCCCTTCCTCCCTTCCTCCCTTCCTCCCTTCCTCCCTTCCTCCCTTCCTCCCTTCCTCCCTTCCTCCCTTCCTCCCTTCCTCCCTTCCTCCCTTCCTCCCTTCCTCCCTTCCTCCCTTCCTCCCTTCCTCCCTTCCTCCCTTCCTCCCTTCCTCCCTTCCTCCCTTCCTCCCTTCCTCCCTTCCTCCCTTCCTCCCTTCCTCCCTTCCTCCCTTCCTCCCTTCCTCCCTTCCTCCCTTCCTCCCTTCCTCCCTTCCTCCCTTCCTCCCTTCCTCCCTTCCTCCCTTCCTCCCTTCCTCCCTTCCTCCCTTCCTCCCTTCCTCCCTTCCTCCCTTCCTCCCTTCCTCCCTTCCTCCCTTCCTCCCTTCCTCCCTTCCTCCCTTCCTCCCTTCCTCCCTTCCTCCCTTCCTCCCTTCCTCCCTTCCTCCCTTCCTCCCTTCCTCCCTTCCTCCCTTCCTCCCTTCCTCCCTTCCTCCCTTCCTCCCTTCCTCCCTTCCTCCCTTCCTCCCTTCCTCCCTTCCTCCCTTCCTCCCTTCCTCCCTTCCTCCCTTCCTCCCTTCCTCCCTTCCTCCCTTCCTCCCTTCCTCCCTTCCTCCCTTCCTCCCTTCCTCCCTTCCTCCCTTCCTCCCTTCCTCCCTTCCTCCCTTCCTCCCTTCCTCCCTTCCTCCCTTCCTCCCTCCCTCCCTCCCTCCCTCCCTCCCTCCCTCCCTCCCTTCCTCCCTCCCTCCCTTCCTCCCTCCCTCCCTCCCTCCCTCCCTCCCTTCCTCCCTCCCTCCCTTTTTTTGTGTTGGTTGGTTTTGCCTTGTTTTTTGTGGTTTCTTGGTTGGTTGTTTGATTTTTAAAGGTGACAGTAACAGTAGTGTTGTCCCAAGATCCTGGGGAATATAGTTTTCTGTTCATATTAGTGAAAAATGAAAGGCCCAGTCCATTGTGGGGGATCATAACAGGTACTGTTAAGCTCAAGTGAAATGGTTACATCTATTTGACATCTGTCATATGCAATTGTAGTGTTTATTTTTTTTTCAGGCAGTGTAAACTGTGACCAAAATAGACCCCTCTGTGATTCTATATAAAAACGTATTTCTTATACTGCTTATTAGAATAACTGAGATAGACAAATGACATTAAGATTAGAGCCAGAGTGGAATTGTGTTAGGGATGAGGCTGTTTCATATTAAGGAAAATAAAATGAAATGCAGCAGTTAGTTGCAGCTAACTAATATCAGGTGGTTGGTATACAGAAGAATGACTCTCACTGATGCCATTTCAAACTATAAAACAGGTGAGGAGTGGCAAAGGATGTTTAGTAGATATGGAAATTGCTGAGAATTTTCAGATGTAGAGGTCAGGTATTAGTACACTTTAAAAATTATTTATTTAAAAAGAGATGTTATTTGTATACAATAATTTTTCAGTAAGCTGTTTCACTTCATAGTTCCAATTCTATAAGGATACTGAATTCCATAATATTTTTGAGTTGGAAGTGACCTCTGAGGGATGCATGATCCCACCACCCTCAACTCAGGAAGCCAGCCTAGATCAGGTGGCTGACAGATTGATTGCCTTTGTGAGTTTGAATGCTTCCAAGGGTAAGGATTTGGCAACTTTTTGGGTTCCCTGTTCAAAGTTTGGCTAGTCTTGTGAAATTTTGTCCTGATTTGATTGGAATTTCCCATGTTGCAGTGCTTCTTCCGAGATGCAGTCTGTCTTTGCTGTAGCCCACTCTTAGGCAATTGCAGTCCACGAGATTTTACATTACTTTCTTCTTAAAACTGATCAGCTCCACTTCTCTCACATCATACTTCTTGCCAAGAGGTATAATATAGTCACGGCATGGTAGATCTGTGGCAGTCACACCCAATGAAACTCTTCTGCTTAGCTTAGAAAGTCTGGTTGACTTCATAACTCAAGTCACTCCGTTTTTGACCAATTTGTGAGCTCTAATACTGTGTTGAGCCTTTGATACTTTTGTGTTCTTGATACCTCTTGAAATTTTGTGCAGAAATGCTTACTATTCCTGTCTGTAATGGCAGAAAGCAGCTAGATAGAGAGTGACTGTGTTGAAATGACATGTTGTTTTTATTTCTATTGTCTTTTTTCTTTAAAGGGTCCAGGTCACAAATAATTCACTACAGTGTACCCCGAAGTAGTATTAATCTTAACAGCTTAACAAATGTTGAGAATTCTGTCATGGTGTTTTTTTTAGCATCGGATGTTGTCCTGAACTGCTAATAATAAAATGTTTTAGCGATGAATAAAAATGGATTCTATTTTAATCCCTGCAAATATTCTAGGGTGCATAAGCTCCTCCAAAAACTCACAGGATCAAATTCTGTCCTTGAAGTTAAGTGAAAGGTTTGCATGCAAGTCAGAAGACAGGCTTTGGTACATCGCATTTTGTTTGGGTTTAATTTTATTCTTGGTAGCCCAAATTGCCAAAGTTTGCAAAGGAAAATATACTTGGAGGGTTACCCAGAACCCTGTAAGTATACACTCTTCATCTTGTTCAGGCTATAAACTAAGATGTCTGTATGTGGATTTTCAGATGTCAATATAAACAAGTTTTCACTGAGAAGCACTAAAGTGACCTTTGTCTACTACCAGCTGTCACCCACCTGGTGAATTTCAGATCTGTGCTCCAAGACTTTGAAAAGTTAGAGCTTCAGAGAAAACTCCGGTACAAACTGTTTCCTAGATAGACAGTTTTCCCATGTCTAGTTCACAGAAATTGTTAATGTAGAAAAATCATTGTAATCAATGGTCTTTTGTTTTGTAACACTTCATCCTTATCAGCTTTATTTTGTCTAAGTTAAAAACAAGCGCTGGATTAAAGACGTTGGTATTTCTGCCATTCCTATCTATAGTAACTGTTTGTGTAGCAAGGACTTGGAGAATTTCCATGCAAATACCTACAGAATTAATTGATGATTTGTAGCATTCCCTTGTCCCTCTCCCTCGATTTAAAAACTTGAAATTATCCTAGTTTTGCTATGATGATAATATGAGTATTTTCCTGTCTGTGTCTGGTGATCCAGAACTGAACGATGTAGCTGCTGCAGGAGACAGTATTTTAATAATTTTGAACATACTGGAGAAATTGATATTTGAATGAGTGCTCTACCATTTGGATTTAGGGCTGGACTGTGGAGAGATAGAAAAATATTCTGGTCCAAACTCCTTCTCAGAGGAAATTTAATCAAAGTTAGATTGCACGTTGTCCAGTACGCGTTGACATTCCAGAGGTAGACATCACTCAGACTCTCAGGGCAATCTGTTCCAATGTATACTGCATTTTGTGTTTTGTATTGATCAAGTTTCCTGCCCATGCAAGGTAGCTTGCTGCTGTATCTGGTAATTTTCTTGCTCATTGGATAAGCCACACATGTACTGTAATGAGCTCGTCTTTGACCAGCTGTCCTGTGCTCTTTTGTCCTTCAGCATCCTCCACGTGAGCCTGCCTGCCAGTTCCCCAGAGAAACCATATTTTTTCTCTCTTGTTGTCCAGTGTCTTTTGTGTTTGTCCTCCTCACTTCCATTATTTTTCCTGTCACATGTAAACACTTACTGTTGTGAGGGTCAGGGGCTGTTAATAAATAAAGAATAGTTTTAATAATGTTTGAAGTTGGGGAGGGGGGTCTTGTATACATGGATCACTTATGTGAAAATAATTTCTGGTTTTGATAATAAATGTCTCTCCAGTTCCCTAGGTTTTCAATAAACCCACAGCTGTAGTCAGTATTTAAAAACCTTTATTTCTAAGTATCAAGATTTTAATGAAATACATTTTATCTAATATCAGAATATTAATATTTTTCATCATTGAAATGCCTGTTTTGCAGATTACTTATTTCAGTCTGTGGTATTATAATAAGCAGAATCAGCGCAGATGGGTAGATTTGGACAAGCCTTTGAAAAAACAGCTGGACAAATATGCCTTGGAGCCAACAGTGTATTTTGGAGTAGTGTTCTATGTGCCCACTGTTTCTCAGCTTCAGCAGGAGATTACCAGGTAGTATTCATACATATGTCAACAATTTTGCATTCAGCATTCTCAAATATATGATTTGTTTTAAAATTGTCTGCTTTCCCCTTCCCCACCCCTATAGAAATGAAAATGATTGCTTTAGGCATAATTTATGTTGAAACTGTGTATTTTTTTTCCTTTCAAATACTTAAAATATGCAGCAAAATCTATGCAAACTAACTTTTTGGCGATCTTAGGAATCTATTCAAAACTGTTTTCAGTAATAGGCACACTTGCATGATCAGACTTTTAATTGTTGTAGTCTCTTCATGTTGGTATCTTTTTTAAGCCACATGTTGCATCTGGGGATGTCCATCCTCAAAAAGCACATGCAAATTTTATTGAGCTGTGCTTTCTGTTATTTTGATTTCAGTACAATACATTGGCAAACTACAGTCTAATCTTCATCTCATTGTGTTTGTGCATCACTGGATAATGAAGAGGGATGTTAGCTTTGATATTGTATGTCCATTTCTACTATGAATCTGTGGAACATTACATAAGTGGTGATGAGCACAGGGAAAAAGTAAAGTTGAGCATATATACTGGCCAGTTATTCCCATGAGCTTGTACATTGGCTTCTAGTGTCTCAACGTGTGCAGTTGCTCTGATGTAACAGGGAAATTAGTACAAAACCAGTAAACGCATTAGAAACTTAGAACTGTTGTTTCAGAAATATGTACTTGCATTAATTAACCCATTTTCACTGGTTGCTTGAAGTTGGCCCTACTTTGAGTGGGAAATTAAACCACATGATCACCCAGAGGTCCTTTCCAGCTTAATTTATTATGTGGCTACGTGAAACTGCATCTGTATTGTCTGATGCTAAAATACTTTGCCAGAGTCCTTTCCTACTGATATGATGTGAAAGCTTTTCATGGAAATAAGCTGCTCCATACAGACACTGCTGGTGTGGTGTATTGTTCAATGCCTGGGATCTTTAGTTTTTGTTTTATGTGTAATTTCTGTAAGATTATTTCCTTTCTGACATAGTGTTGCATTGAATAAATACATTTCCTGAAAAACCTTGACTGTTGTTCTCTGGCATTTACTTAAAGAATATGATGCCTATGCTAGAACTTTGCAGTGTACTGCCGTACAGAAAGCAGGAATGTATGTGCCAACCTTATGCATCAAGATGATGGTCCTTTCTGTGATGTGTAACAGTGAGACTCTGAAATAGTTGTGAAACTATTCTGTGCATTTTTTTCATGCCTTTTCAATATATATGGTATTGAATGTGTTTAAGCAAATTATATGTTCAATTATGCCAGGAGGTAGAAACCTCATAGACAAAGGATATGGTATTTGTGCTGTCTTGAGGTAGAGTCAAGATTTTTTTGTTGTCTGTATATTTACTTTTGATAGCTGTTCTGTGGAATGAGCTTATGTTCTGCTGCTTGACTGGCAGAACTTATTTCACCAAATGCCTTGATATGGTATGGCTTTTTCCTGTCCTCTTTTTTAAGGCTTGGGTTTAGGATCAAATGTTCTTGTGTGTGCTGTATAAGGATGTTATATGGCATACTGTTTTTCCAGTAGGAGTGTTTGAAAAATACTTACAAAATATCACTGTATTTTAACAGATTGTGTTAAATAGTAAGGGAAGAGAATGATTTTTTACCCTCAGGAAAATTTCTCTGGAGTTTACCTGACCTTTTCAATCATTGAATGATTTGCAGCACACACTTCTGCGTTCTCAGGATTAAAGCCGTATTTCCAGAGATTTAGCATACAATATGAAGAAGTAAAGAAGGTTGTAAAACCAGGCTTGTAGAAGAAAGACACTCTTCTTGGCAAAGTCTGTGTAACTATAATGGCATTTTCGAGTTTTGAGGTGCTTTGGGCACTGGATAGAGTGTTCCGTGAATGGCTGAAAGGGCAGAAGTCAACTCAATAGTTGTTTTCTGTGGACAAACTGTACAGCCAGTAGTGGTTGCATGTACAAGAGATGGCCCAGGAAAATATTAAAGGCAAAGGGAAAACCAAAAATATTTGTTAGTGTTAGATAGAAATTGTAGAGATGCTTTATTTTAGGAGGTAGCAGTATTTGATTCTGCATTGACATGTGAAGGCTGAGGGAGGACTTGACAAAGGCTGTGAAATACTGGGTCTGAATGATGAGGAAGATTACCCTCCACACAAACTGGGAAGTGCAGAGAGGAATAGGAAATGAGGGAATAGGAAATGTAGATGTATTGATCTATAGTCTCTTCTAATTAAGAAGTCCACATTCTCTTTTTTTCTCACATAGGTATCAGTATTATTTGCAATTAAAGAAAGATGTTTTGGAGGGTAACATTCCTTGCACGCTGGAACAAGCAATACATCTGGCTGGTTTAGCTGTCCAGGGTAAGTAACGCAGTTTTTGTGAGTCTGCTAATGTAGCATCAGAAACTTTGATACACTTTCTAGTTCATATTTTCCATTTGTCACTCAAAGACACAATTCATTAAGTTATGAAAGGCTTACTCCTTCAAATGTTGTCATATCTGTAGTCCTGAACTTGCTGGTATTTCTGTGCAGGCCTCAAAAGTGTGCCTAACTATATAATGTGCTGGGTTTGAATTAGGCATCGTAGTTCCCTTTGGGGCAAAGGCTTTAGTCATCTGCTTAAGTCAACAGAACTTTCATCTCTTTCTGTTAAAGAGGACCCTTCATTCTGCCATGGTAACAAGAGAAAGAAGCACATTTTAATAAATAAGCAAATTTGAATATAAAGTAGTACTTGTATCTCCACTTTTTCTCCAAAATATCACAGTGTCACAGTATCACCAAGGTTGAAAGAGACCTCATAGATCACCAAGTCCAACCCTTTACCACAGAGCTCAAGGCTAGACCATGGCACCAAGTGCCACGTCCAATCTTGCCTTGAACAGCCCCAGGGACGGTGACTCCACCACCTCCCCAGGCAGCCCATTCCAGTGTCCAAAGCCCATTCCAGTGTCATGTGACCCAATGACTCTCTCAGTGAAGAACTTTCTCCTCACCTCAAGCCTAAAGTTCCCCTGGCGTAGCTTGAGGCTGTGTACTCTGGTTCTGGCACTGGCCACCTGAGAGAAGAGAGCAACCTCCCCCTGGCCACAACCACCCTTCAGGTAGTTGTAGACCTAACACCTAAGATTGTTTCAATTAAATATGCTGTATTGCTAATAATTCTTGTGTTCAGATCACTCCTGAAGACCCATTTATGTGATACATGTAGGAAAATTTCTGCTTTACTTTTTCTAGCCAAGATGAGATTGAATAGAGTATACATCAGAGAACCACCAGTCCTGAATCTGTGTGCACTGATCATGTCTAGTGTTCTATTCTACCATGCTTGTCCAATCTTAAATATCTCAAAATAGATATTTGTTTATGACAGCAGCTTTGTTTAGTGTGTTTATATTTTGCTTCATGGTGAGTGCCACTCCAGTGTATCTAACAGCAATTGCAAATATGCCAAAACTGAAAGTGACTTAAAAATCATTGACAATACATACAATTTAATGGTGGGTTTTTTTTGTCTTTGATTATATGTATTGGTAATCACCTTGAAGACTATGACTGTTTTTTTTGAAAATGTATTATCAGTGGGGTGGAAATAATATGTTAGAGCCTTGTTTTCATAATATAGTAAGTCTGTTTAATCCTGGACAGGATTGATTGGTCTTCAGCTGACAAAATCTTGCTTTATTATTTTCGTATCTTTAGACAGTATAAATGTCTCTCTGTTCAATGAGTTGTTTATAGAAATCTTTTAATATAATTGCCTGTTCAGATAGAAAATATTTATCCTTTTAGCTTTCACATTCCATTTCCAGTCATAAGAGGGGAACTGTGTGTGCTGATAACACTGTGAAAAAAATCAGAAAACAATGCAGGTTCTAAACTGAAGTTCTTTGGCTGAAGTAGCTTATACCAGATAGGTTAGTTAATTTTAGCTGGTGAGCGAATAGAAGCAGTTGTTTGTCATTTCAGGTGAACTGGTTTCAAGAATATATGTTTTTTGAAATGATTACAATAGGCTAATTGTAAACCCTGCTCTGTCTTGTTGCTGTAGCACATCACAAGTTCTCCTCGTATCTGCCATATTAATTGTTATGCTTAATAAAAATTGGCTCTGAAATGTCTCAGAATTTATATTACTGTAGGTGAGAAACTGTGGTAATGTAAATAGGATCTGTGGACTTGGGGATTGTGTTTATACTTTTGGGAGCAGCTGTTCCATACAGACTACTGTTTCAGTTTCTCTTGTGAGACTGGTACATAACTTTGCCTATTTAGACTGGTTTACATCTCTTCTCTTGGAAACAGGGAATGAGACAAAGTCCTTGCAATGCCCTTTGGCATGACATAAAATCAAAACTGTTAAGTGCCTTCTGATCATGCTTCTGAGTCCGAGGAGGCTTCTAGGTGCCACTTTCTGTCTATTTTGGAGCAGGGAGCTGCAGAAGACTCGAGAGCACTCCATCTGCTCTGCAGAGTGTTTGAGTCCAGCTGCAGGGTAGAGAAGTCTGATGTCCTGCAAGTAATTAATTATCTGACAAGAGGGAGTAAAAAAGATAGAGCCTGACTCCTCTCAGGCAATTGGCACAAACAGGGCTTTTTTTGTAAACATGTCATCTGTCATGAGAATGGTGAGGTGCTGGAACAAGTCCAGAGAAGTTGTAGAGTCTTCAGCTTCTGTATTCATAACTTGATGAGAGAAAGCTCTGAGACAGTCTGCTGTAGCAGACCCTGCTTAGGGCCTGATCTCCAGAGGCCCCTTCCAGCCTTTACCATTATGTGATTAAAAGCCAAACAAATAAAAATCCCAGGCAGTTGGAACAATACTTTGATTGTTTTATCATTTCTTCTTTTCCTGTCCACAAGGAGTGTTATCAATTTTTGTGAACAATGTAAAAGGATGGGAAATGTTTTGGTTGGCCTCTTTGTAAACATTACTGGTTGGTTTGCTCTGTTGTTTGGCTGTCAGATTATGATTCAGTGGGATGGAGATTTGCTTCTTGGAGATCCTGCTGCAACTGTTCAAATATTGAGTAATTTTCTAAAAAATGTTTGAATACATTTTTTGTTTGTTTGTTTTAGCTGATTTTGGAGACTATGATCAGTATGAATCTCAGGACTTTCTACAGAGATTTGCTTTGTTTCCAGGGGTAAGTACTTATGTTAAATTGATACATTTAAACTCTTAATCTGATACATTTAGACCTTTCTTTGGATTGCTAAAAGCAAATAATTATTACAGACATTAAAGACTCCATGAGCCATTTAACTTATTGATCCCTCAATTGTCAAATTCAGTAAAGGTCTTTTTTGAGACTGGAGTGAGATATGAGACCTTATCTTACAAAGAGGCAAAGATATTGCAAGATATTGTCAATTTTACTGGTTTATTGAAAAGAAGATTGGGATAGAAGTGGGAAAGTGAGTAAAACCACTTCAAAACAGTGTTTAGCCTTGAAGCTCAGATGCTGTAATATGCACAAAGTGGGGGGTTGGGTCAGCTGTGTAAGGAAACTGTGACCATTACATTTTGTAGATTTTTTTTTGGTTTTTCATTTTATAAATGCCATCTTACCTTAAGGGCTGGCTACAGGAAGAAAAAATATTGGAAGAAGCAACACAGAAAGTTGCCTTGCTACATCAGAAGTACAGGTAAGATTTCTAAAATACTACTCAATTTTGACTTGATTGCTTCAGTAGCTCAGAAGGTTGGGAATCTCAGAAGACAGCTGCAGTCGTTTCACCTCTCATTTAAAGGACTTTTTCACTGATAAATCTGCATTAAAAATACAAAAAAAAAAGTGTTGAATGCAAGTGGAAAGAGAACAGAATGACTTCTAAAATAAATACAAGGGTTCTGCTTGAAAATTAAGAATGCAGGGCACAATTAAATGGTATAACTTCACTGCTATAATGTTTCTGAAACTTGTTTGTATGAAGTTGTGACCCCAGTGAGGATGTTTCTTGATGAACAACGTTGGCAGATACAAAGGGTAGTAGAAACGTAGAGGCAGTCACTGTGCCAGAGTGCTTATGATATTATATAAAATGTATCTAAATGCAGTAGTCCAAGACAAAGGAAGGTTGTCTGTCATCAGTTCATCTGTGATGATTGCTGTCTACTACTACCTGAAGGGACGTTGGGGTTGGTCTCTTCTTCCAGACAACCAGCAATAGAACAAGGGGACACAGTCTCAAGTTGTGCCGGGGTAGGTATAGGCTGGATGTTAGGAGGAAGTTCTTCACAGAGAGAGTGATTGGCATTGGAATGGGCTGCCCAGGGAGGTGGTGGAGTCACCGTCCCTGGAGGTGTTCAAGAAAAGACTGGATGAGGCCCTAAGTGCCATGGTCTAGTTGATTGGCTAGGGCTGGGTGCTAGGTTGGACTGGATGACCTTGAAGGCCTCTTCCAACCTGGTTGATTCTATGAAATTCTATGAAATGCAACTATGTGAGTAATAGTGATTATTTTTTCCAATGTAGTTATAAAACAACAGTTTGAAAAAATCAGATCTGTTTTTTTTTTAATGCTGTCAAGGTAGCATGGTTAAGATTCAGCAAAAAACCCAATCTGTTCGACATTAGAAACAAAGTGAAGAAACAGATTGATGATTGAAAAGTGTCAAGAGACATAAGAGTGATTTTACAGGTAGAGGCAATGTCTTTTATGAGATCAACTGAAACACAAGCCTTTAATCCCTGTGACACTACTGCAAGTCTGTGGGAAAACTATCTTTGCCAGTTGGCCTATATAAAAAATCCTCTTTCCATGCAGGTCTTGTCCTTCTTATGTTTGCAAACCATTACAGTTCAAATGGTCAGCATTTAGAAAATGAGACTCCTGAAATGTGGCAAATCATACTGATCCTAAATATGTGTACTGCAGTAGGAGGAATTCCGTTCTTGAACACCTGTTCCAGAACAGTCATTCTGATAAAGGGAGAAGATATGGTGACAGTGTTGGACTTGAAGAAGAATGTGGTAATTGTCTGCATCAGCAGAGATGATAATTTTAACTGGTCTGTGTTGCTGTTTATACCTAGAGATGCCTGAGAGAAAGAAGTCACTAGAGTCAAATTGTAAAGGCTGAGACAAATACTTCAGCCATTGGTGCGGATGAAAACAGCATGATTTGCTCACTGCCTGGATGTCTTGGGGATGCTTTTCAAGCTTTGATAGTCTCAGAGGAAAAATAAAAAGATTATTTTTCTTATTGACAGTTACTAGTTTGTTGTTGTTTTCATTTGTAGAGGCCTTACTCCTCCGGATGCTGAAATGTTATATATGCAAGAAGTGGAGAGAATGGAGGGCTATGGTGAAGAGACCTATCCTGCAAAGGTAAACAGGGCTTTGATCTTTGTCTTGGTTGCTTTTTTTTTTTTAACCCTGTGTGGAAAGGATTGCTTTCTGCCAGAAATAAATAAAAATGAAACTCCACATCACCTTTCTTGCCCATCAGATTTGTAAAAGTTGCTTCCCATGCAACTTTACTTTCAAAGATTTTTTTTTTTTGGTTAATATTTGCATAATTCTTACAACTTCTTACAGGATAGCCAAGGAAGTGATATATTCATTGGAGCATGTCTTGATGGTATCTTTGTGAAACACAAAAATGGTCGTCCTCCTGTTGTGTTTAGGTTAGTATTGTTCTTTATTGACATTAATAGAATTTATAAATTCAATAGCAGTGATTGACCTTCACAGAAGTATCTTTGCTGTTGATAGAAGAGCTGATGTCCAGTTTCTTTCAATTGTGTAGAGTAGTAGAAAGTGCCCTGCTCTGCTTTCTGGTAGTATGGGGCAACAATGACTCTGCTGTCTAACTTCAGAAGCACTTAGGCCAGAGGAATAAAGCTTTGTCCACGTGTTTCACCCAAGCTTCCAAAGAATTCTTTATGTGATGTCTGTGTAAACATAAGGGAAAAAATGCACATTGGGGAGCATCAGAAAGTATTCATACCCAATTTCATGATCCAGTTTTCTGCTCAGTTGCTTATTTGTTATATAGCTATGGGCAGTTCTGCTGGGGAGAGATACATCGTGGTGCTTGGGTGGCAAAAAAGCATAAATGGTCCACTAATAAAATTTACAAAGGCTTCAGATTGTTTTAAGTAATTTTATGATTGTTTCTATAAGTGCCTGTGAATCAAGGCCTTAAATAAATATGACATAAAAATGGGGATGTTCATGTTTCTCTGCCTCGTGCATAGCTGTAGAAAATGCTGTCAACCACACGTACATAATGAAAATGGAAGCCATACAAATGTCTTGAGAGAGAGTCCTGTGTGTACATCATGGGTTTTTTCCCCTCTATGCACTGTAGAATACTCTTTTAAAAAATCAATGATATAGGCTTTGTTTACACTGACAGAAGTCTAATGATTTGAACTGCATTTATATTTAAAAGGAGGTTGGATAAATGTATGATATGGTATTTTTTGCAGTCTAACCTTTTCTGTCAAAATATAGGAGTTCTAGAAAATAAGGATAGAAATATAGCCAGGTGGGGGTTGGTCTCTTCTCCCAGGCAACCAGCAGTAGAACAAGAGGACACAGTCTCAAGTATAGGCTGGATGTTAGGAGGAAGTTCTTCCCAGAGAGAGTGATTTGCCACTGGAATAGGCTGCACAGGGAGGTGGTGGAGTCACCATCCCTGGAGGTGTTCAAGCAAAGCCTGAATGAGGCACTTAGTGCCATGGTCTAGTTGACTGGCTAGGGCTGGTTGCTAGGTTGGACTGGATGATCTTGGAGCTCTTTTCCAACCTGGTTGATTCTGTGATTCTATGATTCCATGTCTAAATGCCTTAATGGCTTGGTTTAATGTAGGTTGGTTTGTTGTTTTTTTTTTCCTTGACTGTATGGTTTGCTTTGAAGCAATTAGGACATTATTATTTATTGATGACCAAATTTATCTAATTTGATATTTTTAAAATTAGTTTTTTATTTAAAAAGAACCCTGAAACAATTTCAGGTGGAAGGCAAGACAACTCATGCACATATAATTATATATTTTGCACATGCTGAAGAGAGTCAGTTACAAATTTTGCTTTCAGCAACCTTTTGATGGTTATAGTAGTGATGGTCTGCAACTTGTTTAGACAGATTTATGAACTTTTTATTTGTGTGCAATTCTTTATCCATATTTCTGGTAATGGTTCTCTTTTTCCAGTTGTGTTTTCTGTGGTTTGAAAATCAGAGCTTGTTCTCTCTCTTTTACCTCCAGATGGCATGATATTGCCAACATGTCTCACAATAAATCCTTCTTTGCGTTGGAGCTGGCGAACAAAGAAGAGACAATCCAATTCCAAACTGTAAGTAGATTTTTACCTTTTTTTTCCCATTAAGGTATCAACTAGAAACTAAGACTGCTAATTTAACTCTAAGGATGAAACTTACTTTTCACATATTTAACAACTTTGAACTGTATGAGTCAAAACTGTCTCTGGCTAGCTTTCCATAGGAAGACATTAAAAATCTGGCTTTTTCTTTGAGTATGTAGACAAACTTGTTTTCAGGTGGTCATAAACATTTTCATCCATTCCAGTAGAACTTCTAGCATGTTATTCTTATTTGTAAATCTGTGGTATTTAAAGATAAACATGGTCTTAGAGCTTTGCTGGAATGAGCTGCAGTGTTCTTTGCAGAATTAATGTTATGTAGCATCTATCAGTTGCCTTTGTCAATAGTAACAACATTATTAGGCTAGAGTTTGTGTTCATGCCCAGAAAGTACTGGTGACAGCAATGAGGTTACTTCAAAATGAATTGGTCAGTGATCTTAAAAAATTCAGTGGCTTTTCTGAAAGCAGATGAAGGGTATGCATATTTGGCCTAATATGCAATTTTTTTTTCAGGAAGACATGGAAACAGCAAAATATGTGTGGAGGATGTGCGTGGCTAGACACAAATTTTACAGACTAAATAAATGCAGCCTGTAAGTACATTATTGGAACTCTTGGTGCCTTTGGAGCTTCCATTGGGAAGAGAAATATTTTAGAATTGTAATGTCTTTCTTGTCCTTTTTAGCTGGTAGTAATTAATCATTTGGGAGGGTTTTTAGTAATCTTTTGTGAGAAAATACTTATCACCAGTTCCTCAAATACCTTCTACTTAATAACAGTGGACAATATTAAACACTGAAAGCTTACCAAAAGTAATAGTGTTTGGTTCCTGCTGCTTGATTTCAGTGCTGTGACCGACTTTAGGGGCTGCTATTACTAGAATGTTTGTGAGCTACTAGAATCATTGGGATTTTGCCCTGGGCTTGCATGAACTGCTCTTAAAGGACACTCTAGAAGCCTTTAAAAGGGCGGGAAGTGTATGTGAAGCACTCCTGAAATGTGCTGGATTGACAAGTGAGAGGTATGTGGTCGTTTGGATATCCGTGGAATCTGTGTAGCTCAAGTAGCACCAATGCAAAGTAAATTTAATACAATTCTTCAAATTAAATTTAAATGGGCTGATCTCCAACTTGTAAACGGGGGACTAGATACTCCACTTCTACAGCTTTCCTCAGTTGTGAGTTACTTCAGTGAAAGAATAGAAAAACAAACTCAGTAGATAGTCTGTCATAAAAAAAAGTTGAGTCCTAAATTTTTAATTCCTCTTCTTTGTGCATGGAAGACATCTGTGGAGAGATTGGTCCAAAATTTGCTGAGGCTAGTGGAAAGGTAATGGAATATTTTGTACCACAGAGGAGTTGCTAGTGTGTTTAATGCTAAGTTATTTTATAAGAGTAAGATTGATTTGGAATAGTTTAGACCTTATAAAAATTTGTAAACCTGGCAGCCTTTTGAGGGTGGATAAGAAATACTGCTTGAAGTAGTGCATTTGTGAGACTTGAGTCAGTTTTATAGTTTTATAATGAATATCAGTCTCTAGGACTACTTATTTTAACCTCTTCACCACAACATGGTTTTCTTAAGAGGTAAAGTCACTTAAGGTTCCCTGTCATCTGCTCCTGAAAACTGTCTTATGCATGCCTGTATTACATTCAGGTTTTCTTTTAATCTGCACATACCTTGTCTCTAGAGATTCCCTGGACTCTCCACCTGAGGAGGGCTTTCAGAAATCTTCCCTCATTCTTTCCCTTCCACGCTTTCCAATCCTTTCTCGTCCTTCACTTCCCAAAGGGTGAGCTGAAAAGTCATCTTTTTTCCTGAAATCTGGCACTTTCTGCATTTGTATTATTCTGCTATCTTGACCTGTCTTGACCTCTGCAAGATGCAGAGTATGTGTGCAGTGTAGGGTGGGAAAAAAAGAGCTTAAGTTTTCTGAACCTCACATCTTGGAGACAACCCAAGACAGAAATTATGAAAATCTATGACTGTTTGCTTGAATAGTGGAACATATAAATGCAAATACAGTATAGTCACACTTCCCAGTTCCTGTAACATCTGGAACATTACATTCTGCTAATAATTATATGTCTGGTTGTGTAGAACAGATAACTTACAGTGTGAGAATTTATAAAGGGTTCCAGTTTTGAACTAGTCTCCAGCAACTCTCTTGCTTTTTCTGCCTGGCTGCACTGCTTCAGGGATGTCTCCTTTTTATGATTGATAGAAAAGAAGCAAAGAAAGAAACAAGTGTTTTTTTATCCTGGTGTTGTGATTCTGCTTATACTGTTTGTGATGGTGGCTTATCCATAGAACTCTTTCCTTTGGGTAAGACTATTTCACACAGGGCATGGCTCCAGGAAATGTAAAGTGATTTTAAACTGAACTTGGAGCATGATCTGAGGTTTGAAATAGGTCATGATGGCATTAAGAATAATTTCTCACCATAAAATTTCTTCTGTAGGCAAACACAACCTGTTACAGTGAATCCTGTCAGAAGGCGGTCTTCATCCAGGATGTCTATGGTAAGGAGAGCAAATAGTTTTATAGTTGCATTTTTATGGATTTAAGTTGACACTAGTTTCAGACAGTAGTTTCATTCAGTGAAATAAAATGAGCTGTGTAAAAGATGAGTCTAGTATGTGAGGAACTGTTTATGACTTGTAGAGAAAACTGCTATGTAGTATCTGAATAATGGAACCAAAATAATTGTGTTGAAGCACATTTTGAACACTTCTATTTCTAGTTGTATTGCTCTGTCTCTAGGAGACTAATCTAGGAGACTGTCCTGGATGTCAGATGGTAAGAGAGTCTTGGATTTGTGGTTTGTGGGATTTTTTTAACTTTTAGGGTTTTTTAAATTAATTCTTACTTGTCCTCACAGGAGAAGCCTATACTGCAGATTTAGAGATGGTTTAAGACTAAATATATATAAAACACATGCTGATTTATTAAAAAAAAAGTTGACTTATTTTTACATTAAATCATGAATCTTTAACTAACAATAAGATGCTTACATTTTTTTTAGCCCAAACCTCAGCCTTATATGATGCCTCCACCACCTCAGCTGCATTACAATGGTCATTATACTGAACCCTATGCATCCTCCCAAGGTAAGTTCATTAAATCCAAGGACACACTGCACAGCTTTAGAAGGTAAAATCTGTGATTGACATCTGCATTATCAAGAGCTGAGTGCATTCATAGGGTGAACATAGGGTAGGTTTGTATTACAACACTCATTGAAGTGCTTGCAACTTCTCTAGGCATATAGGCTATTGTGAAGTAGAATCATGGAATGATTTGGGTTGGAAGGAACCTTCAAGATCATCTAGTTCCAGTCTCCCAGCTATGGGCTGGGACACTTTCTGTTAGATCAGAGTGCTCAAAGCCCTATCCAACCTGGCCTTGAATACTTCCAGGAAGGGAGTATCCATAAGTTCTCTAGGCCAACCTGTTCCAGTGTCTCAGTATCCTCACAGAAAGGGATTTCTTCCTAGTATCCAATCTAAATATCCTCTCTTTCAGTTTCAAACCACTACATCTTGTTCTAGCGCTACATTCTGATGAAGAGTCCCTCCCCATCTTTCCTGTAGGTCCCTTTAATACTGAAAGTCCACTTTAAAATCTCCCTGGAACTTTCTCTCCTCCTGCCTGAACAACCCCAACTCTCTCAGCCTATTCTCACAGGGGAGGTTCTCCAGATCTCTGATCATCTTTGTGGCCCTCCTCTGGACCCACTTGAGCAGCTCTATGCTGCTCAGGATCCCAGAGGTCGACATTGTGCCTCCAGGTGGAGTCTCACGAGAAGAGTAGAGGGAAAGAACCAATCCCCTCAACCTGCCAGCCATACTTCTCTTGATGCAGCCCAGGATGTGATTTGCTTTCTGGGCAGTGAGTGCACACTGCTGGTTCAAACTCAGTTTTTTATTCAACACCTCCCAAGTCCGTCTCCACAGGGCTGCTCTCAATCCACTCATTTCCCAGGCTGTATTTGTGCTTGGATTGCTTGGACCCAGGCGCAGGACCTTGCAATTGGCCTTTTTGAACTTCATGAGGTTTGCACAGGCCCAACTCTCAAGCCTGTCAAGATCCTTCTGAATAGCATCCCTTCCCTCCAGCATGCTGGTGACATCACACGAGTTGTAATGGTGTAGCAGTCTTGCTGAGGGTGCACACAATTGCACTGTCCATATCACCAACAAAATGATAAACAGTACCAATACTGACCCCTAAGGAATAACACTCATTGCTGGTCTGCACTTGAACATCAAGCCATTGATGAGAGCTCTGAGTGTGATCAGCCAGTTAATGCCCTTTTTGTTGTGCAGTACAGTGTTGAATGTTTCTCACAACTCTGGGTTGGTGATGTCAGAATAACTTAAGTTGATAAAGAGCTTTAAGATCACCAAGTCCAACCATTAACATAGCACTGTCAAGTCCACCACTAAATCATGTACTGAAGCACCACATCTACATGAGTTTTAAATACCTTCAAGGCTAGTGACTTCACCTCTTCCCTGGGTAATCTGTTCCAATGCTTGACAACCCTTCTGATAAAGAGATTTTTCTTAATGTCCAATTGAAATCTTCCCTGGTGTAATCTGAGGCCATTTTCTCTTGTCCTATTGCTTGTTACTTGGAAGAAGAGACCCACATGCATCTTGTAACACCCTCTTTTCAGGTACTTGTAGAGAGCAATAAGGTCTTTTAGCCAAGGTCTTTTCTCCAGACTAAACAATCACAATTCTCAGCTGCTTCTCCTTCATATGCACTCCTATGGGATATGAGCAGAGTTAGTTAATAATGGCGTATACAGCAACTATGGACTGTGAGTTTAAGCTGACCATTTTTTTTGTGGTTCAGGTACTGAACCCAGTATGTTAGGGCATTGTGGCAGCCTTCTCAACACTGATTTTACTAGTTATAAAGATCAAGAGAGCCCTCCAACAATTCAGATAACTAAAAAATAAATTGAAAAAAAATAATGACAGGGTGCCACAAGAGAGAAGTTTCAGAGTTCACTGGACTTACAGGGTGGTGGTGAATTCAAGGGCTAAGGAAGTCTGCAAGGTACAGAAATGGGAGAAAAAAAAAGAAAAAACCTTCTAAGCAACTAAAAAATAGAATTCTCAAGGAATGTAGACTCCTAATCTAAGTGGGTTACAGTAGAGTCACAGCTGCTTTCTCTCCCTTTTTTTTTTTTTTAATTTTATCAGCAGTGTGTCCAGGTGGCCAAGAGAGCCAATGGTATCCTGGCCTGCACCAGGAACAGTGTGGCCAGTAGGACAAGGGAGGTTATTCTGCCCCTGTACTCAACACTGGTCAGGCCACACCTTGAGTGCTGTGTCCAGTTCTGGGCTCCTCAATTCAAGAGAGATGTTGAGGTGCTGGAAAGTGTCCAGAGAAGGGCGACAAAGCTGGTGAGGGGCCTGGAACACAAACCCTATGAGGAGAGGCTGAGGGAGCTGGGGGTGTGCAGCCTGGAGAAGAGGAGGCTCAGGGGTGACCTCATTGCTGTTTACAACTACCTGAAGGGACATTGTAGCCAGGTGGGGGGTGGCCTCTTCTGTCAGGCAACCAGCAATAGAACAAGGGGACACAGTCTCAAGTTGTGCCAGGGGAAGTATAGACTGGATGTTAGGAGGAAGTTGTTGTCAGAGAGAGTGATTGGCATTGGAATGGGCTGCCCAGGGAGGTGGTGGAGGCACCGTCCCCGGAGGTGTTGAAGAAAAGACTGGATGAGGCACTTAGTGCCATGGTCTGGTTGACTGGATAGGGCTGGATGCAAGGTTGGACTGGATGATCTTGGAGGTCTCTTCCAACCTGGTTGATTCTGTGATTGTAATTAACAAAACTGCTGCCCTGAAGGCTTAATCATATCTTATGCAAAGTTGCCTCAGTTTTGTTAGGGACCTTCTAATGCTACAAGGCAGATGGATTAAAAAAATACTCTCAGCAACTCACTGATAAGGGAGTAATCACATTTTATATCTAAATAGAGTTAGACAAGTATTCATGAAGGTAACTGATAGATAAATTCAAAATTCAACTGAATTCTTTTCAGCATAGTGTTGGAAGTACAACTGGATGCTTGCAACTGTTTTTGCAACTTGCCTTGGTTTTGATCAGGTTTTTCACAAAGGAGGCTGTTTGATTGTCAGCAAATTCATTAAGTGAGGCAATTATTTTGGTGAATGTGCAACGTTTAAATCGTGAAAGACATCTAAAGCAGTGACTATGTTCTTCTCTTCTGGAGTACATTAATGGCTAAGTTATTAAATGTGTATTAGATATCTAACAGATCATTTTCTGTACCCATTGGAGCAGGTGTACGTTAATGGTCAAACAGTATATAGTGTCTCAAAAACTTCTGGAGAAAAGTTAACTTGTGGGGTTTTTGTTGTTATGGGTTTGGGTTTTTTTAAGGTCTTCTGGTACTAGGAGGAAAAAAGTCAAGGTTGGTGTTTTTTTTCTTGGTTGTAGTGGGAGTCTAGAGTCTTGATGCTTTTTGTTTGTTTCTTTCTTTCTTGCTCTTTGAACTGATTTCATTAGTGCAAACCCTTTCAGTTTGTGTGATTTAAGGCTGATAAGGATATTTACTTGGGCTGAAATTTACCAAACCTGTCCTAAAGGGAAGAAAATCTTTCTTAAACTGAGACAACATTTTCCAATAGGAGTTTGCATCATCTAAGTGAACATAATGGGTTATTCTGCTGTATGTACCATAGGTATCAACTACAACAAAGCTGGGGTGTTGTTATCTATGTTGTTATGCTTAGTTTTATTTTCATTATTTTTATTTCCTTCCCATTTAAATACATGGTAAAGAGCAACTGAGATTTTCAAGATATCAAACATTATGTCCAAGACATGAAAGAAAGACATATCTAACTAAAGATTGTTCTTAAACTTTACTTTCAGATAACCTCTTTGTGAACAATCAGAATGGATACTACTGTCATTCTCAGACTAGCTTGGATAGAGCCCCTCATGACTACAGTGGTCGGATCCGCAATGGTAGTGTCTATAGCGCACACAGCACAAACTCCCTGAACAATCCACAGCATTATTTGCAGCCGTCCCCCATGTCCTCTAACCCAAGCATTACTGGAAGTGATGTCCTCAGAACTGATTATGTCCCATCCCATAGACATAGTGCACTAATACCACCTTCATATCGCCCGACGCCAGACTATGAAACCGTCATGAGACAGCTCAACAGGGGAATGGTGCACACAGACAGGCAGAGTCATTCAATGAGAAATCTCAATATCAGCAATTCGTATGCTTACAGCAGGCCTGATGCCTTAGTTTACAGCCAGCCTGAAATACGTGAACATGCTCACTTGGCTTCCCCGCAATCTAACCATTACCCCTTTAACCTGAACTACAGCTTTCACAGCCAATCCCCCTACCCATATCCTGCTGAAAAGCGCCCCGTTGTTGGGGCGGTCAGTGTGCCTGAGTTGACAAATGTGCAGCTCCAGGCTCAGGACTATCCAGCACCTAATATAATGAAAACTCAAGTCTATCGACCACCTCCCCCATATCCATACCCAAGACCTGCAAATAGTACTCCAGACCTTTCCCGACACATCTACATTAGCAGCAGCAATCCAGATCTTATCACGAGGCGAGTGCACCATTCTGTCCAGACGTTTCAGGAAGACAGCCTGCCAGTGGCTCATTCTCTTCAGGAAGTCAGTGAACCTCTAACATCAGCACGCCATGCTCAGCTGCAGAAGAGGAACAGCATTGAAATAGCAGGCCTAACACCCAGCTTCGAAGGAATAAGAATTAAAGAAAGGACCATGTCAGCTTCTGCAGCAGATGTGGCTCTTCCAAGAATTATCTCGGAAGGATCACAACCTGCCATTCTTATGGAGAGAACAAAGCAAAAAGAAAGTGAGCAGGAAGGAAGTGTGAACTGTGATCACAAGAAAACCCTTTCAGATGCCACTATGCTGATTCACAGTAGTGAGGAAGAAGAAGAATTTGAAGAAGAAAGCAAGGCTAGTACAAGTCTTTCTCCTCTCCCTGAAGATCAATCCCAACTTTCATCTGTTATGGGTGGTTATTCTCACAATTCAGTACTGAACTACCCTTACAGCTCTGTTGCTTCACCTGCTGGCCCTTTACATATTCTTGAGCCTAAATTACATATTACAGAGACGGAAAAAAGAATGAAAGATTTGAACCCTGTTCATTTACTAGTAGAAAGCCAGGTACAGAGAAGAGGAGAAGGACTGCTTACTCCATCAATGTCAGAATCTGATCTTACAACATCAGGGAGATACAGAGTAAGGAAAGATTCAATAAAGAAGAGACCTGTGTCTGATCTTTTGTCTGGGAAGAAGAATATTGTGGAAGGCCTTCCCCCGCTAGGTGTAAGTGGATACTATTACTCTTGGTTTGGGTTGTTTTTTCATGGGAGTTCTGTGGGTTTTCTGTTTCAAGCTTGAGGTTTTTTCATGAACTTTTAATCAGTGCTTTTAAAATATGTAATTTAAAGGCTATACTAAACTTGACCCTTATTTGTCTGTTTTTCCCTGATCAGCTTTGTTTAGCTGTCTTTTATCTACTCTGCTGTGTGTGAGTTCTGCTTGCGTTGTCTTCCCTCACAAATCCAGCTTTGCTACCTCCCTCCACTTCGTAATCTAGTTTGCAACTGTAGATTGAGCTAATTTGAAGTAATTTCTCAGTCCCAAATTCTCCCCTAGCTGTTCTTATCTGGAACAGACACAGCTCTTTCCATTCCACTAGAGCTTTCTTACATTCTTTTCACTGAAAAATCAGGTACAGCTGAATATGTACTTTTTGAAATCTGTTTTCTTTCTTTTTCTGATGGAAGAGGGGACCTGATGCATTAGGCAATAAATTCTTCCCTTGCATTCACTTCTTTCCTCCTCCCATTCTCGTTTCATATCCTTTCCCTTTTGCTTTCTCTTCAAGCTGGTTTTAACCCACTTAAGGTATTTCTTACTGGCTATGTTTCTTTCTCCTACTCCAGTCTTACAGAAGCCATAAATAGTGAGCAACTGCAAGTTTCACCTTCCCTGTAATTCCCACCTCATAAAAACATGGGCTGTGTGGGAGTGTACAATTTCATTGGCAGTCCTTACCACTCATTTTGCTTTAAACCTTTGTTCAGATTTCTGTAGTCTGTGGCATATTTTAGATGCATGTTTTGTATTTCAGAATTATTTGTTGTTAACTTTACCTGCCAGAGTTAGCTTCAGATAGTTTTCTGGACAAGCTGGGCTGCAGTGGAACTATCGTGTGACTGCTGCTGTGGTAACTGTTACATATCATAGAATCAACTAGGTTGGAAGAGACCTCCAAGATCATCCAGTCCAACCTATCACCTAGCCCTAACCAGTCAACCAGACCATGGCACTAAGTGCCTCAGCCAGTCTTTTCTTCAACACCTCCGGGGATGGTGCCTCCACCACCTCCCTGGGCAGCCCATTCCAATGCCAATCACTCTCTCTGGGAAGAACTTCCTCCTAACATCCAGCCTATACTTCCCCTGGCACAACGTGTCCTCTTGTTCTATTGCTGGTTGCCTGGGAGAAGAGGCCACCCCCCACCTGTCTACAATGTCCCTTCAGGTAGTTGTAGACAGCAATGAGGTCACCCCTGAGCCTCCTCTTCTTTAAGCTAAACAACCCCAGCTCCCTCAGCCTCTCCTCATAGGGTTTGTGTTCCAGGCCCCTCACCAGCTTTGTTGCCCTTCTCTGGACACTTTCCAGCACCTCAACATCTCTCTTGAATTGAGGGGCCCAGAACTGGACACAGTACACAGATGATGCTGCAAAAGCTAACCTATGCGAAACCTGCCTCTAATTACTGCTTTCACACATTTTTGTCTCGCTATGGGTGGAGTTGATTGCAGTGAAATGTACCTTCATCAGCTTCATATTATAATTGTGTATGTTTTTCTAAATCTGCTTCCTCCTGTTTGCTATGTAGATACAGGAAAAAAAAGGTGGTAACTTTCTCCTTGTGTCCACATGTAGATAAAGTCACTCCATATTTTGTTCTCTGAAAGAGACATTTTCAGCCACTGATGTGTCTACTATAATAATACTCTGCCTTTTCCTTCCTTTTATACTGACTTCCATTTACATTCCTATGTTAAATCTTCAAATGAGCTGCTGAAATTAAATTAAAACTGAAGAGGTGTCCAGTAAAATAGTTTTAAATTCAGTTATCTTTTAAGAATTCAATTGTATAGCACAGAATATTACCTTTATATGTTTGATACTGAGGTGAATATTCTAGTAAAAACTGGCTCCATCCACTATCTGTACAATTTGCTCTTCAGTGAACTCTTACTGTTGTGTTTGTATGCACTTTTAAATGTGGTCTTGTCCTCTTAGATTTGTGTTCTTTCTCCTTTACTACCATTTAGCTTTCAAAAGCAGTGGTTATCATTCAAGCAGCATGTACACTCAGATTTTCAGTGTAATTTTGTAAACAACCATATATAGCAACTGCAGGAATAATGAATTTTTCTCTTAGAGTTTAAAATGAATAATTCAAGTGTATGCCTTCCTAAAAAATACCCTTGAGTATTTCTTTCAACTAATAGATGGTGATTTTAATAGTTTAGATTCATGATCTGGTTCAGGGCTTAGATTGGTCTTCAGTTCTGTGTTCATGTTTTTTGTGCAGTTTGGAGACTTAGTTAAACATTTAACTGTATTCAAATATCTTAAAGGTATGTGCTCACTGTTGTGCCTGCTTGTGGTGAAAAGAAATGCCTGGAAACTGAGTAGTCTAGTAAGGAATAATCTTTATGTATTTTGTGGTTGGAGAGTGATTTCAAATCTGTCCAAGAATGTTAATTATCCAGAGTTGTCACCTTGGTTGTGAGCTTTGTAGGAACAATATTTGTCATTCTTATGCAGTTTCATTAACCTGCCTGGAATGAAGACAGACTTGTGTTGTGTCCCTGGAGGAATGTAGTCCCACCACCCTAATCTCTCACTGCAGGGCTTATCAAAAGGGAAAAAAAATCAGAGCTGTTTGCAGAATGGGTCAGAAAAGTATCCTTTGCTTAGTTGAACTAATCTAGTTTCAGCTTCATAACTTCTTCAGCTATTTAAGAATCCTTACAAATTTAATTTATTCTTTCGTAGGGTATGAAAAAGAGTAAAAATGATGCCAAAAAAATAGGGCCTCTGAAGCTAGCTGCCCTAAATGGACTAGCTTTGACCAGAATGCCTCTGCCAGATGAGGGAAAGGAAGAATCAACAAGAGCAACAAATGACGAACGGGTATGTTAGAGTGTTTTATGCATGATTTCTATGTTATACTGGTGAGTTGTCAAAATAAAATGTACATGAATGATGCTTTGTGTTGACATTTAAAATGCTTCGGTTTCAAAGCAATTCAGATACCAAGAACAGAAACAGTATTAATAATGAGGCTCTTAATTGATGTCATTGCTACAATTACTGGGTATAATTCAGATTTTTTTTCCTTAAGATAGCAGTGGCTCAGGTTATAGATCATGCTTTGAACATATAGGAAGCAGATTAACTATTATCTACTGACACGTTTTTGGGCCAAGTTTTTTCTGATATTTACTTTAATTTTTGAATTTTCCAAGCTGAAAATGTGTGAAAACTAAAACTTTCTGAGTGCGAGATAGAACTTAGGTGTAATTATTCATAACTCATACATACAGTACATAGAATCATAGAATCAACCAGGTTGGAAGAGACCTCCAAGATCATCCAGTCCAACCTAGCACCCAGCCCTAGCCAATCAACTAGACCATTTTGTAGTTAAATTGCAGCCCCAGGATGCAGGTGTGTTTCTGTGTTTTTCTCAGGTGGATCTCTGAAAATATAGATAGGTGGAACTTGTGTGATCTGCAGAAAGTTTAAATTTTGTAGAAGATCTGAGGTCACTGAGACCACATCAGATTCTAGAATTTGAGGACTCTCCCTTGGGAAGTGTAAGGCTCTGTCTGCTTGTGTCAGAGTAAACAGCATTGGTAAACATACTTCAGCCTGCCTCATATATCATTAAATAGGTGCAGGAAAATGAAATGCAGTCTGTGATAGGCTGTGTGGAGCAGTGCTGTCATCACACTTCTGACCAAGGTCTGTGGCGATTATTGTACAGTCTGCAACTAGTGATCTCCTTAGTATCTGTTTGTGAGCATGGTTGGGCATCCTCACCTTCAGACTCCCTCTAGCTCAACTTGTTGTCAGACACTGGGCAACAATTAGAATCTGAATGAACAGTCCTGCTCTCCCCAGCTGCAGTTTTAAGGAACAGGCAGTGACAGAAAGTCAGTCACATGGTAGAAATAGAGTCTTGGAGTTTGAAGGTTTGGAGGGAGATGTATAGGAGGAATTGACTTCCATTTCAACACAGTCAGAGTTCTTTTTGAAATATACACACACACTCCTTAAAGAAGCTAAGGAACAAAGATTAATGTTGTGTTATTGAGATACAGTTCTGCATTTAGTACCTGTGTTGGTTATTTCCTTTTATGGCCATAATCAGCTCCTGGATTGATCCTTGTTGAATTCAGACATATTATTATTACTCAGCTAGCTTTGCCCAGAGTGTTGAGGGAAAAGAAGTATCCATGAGGTCAAGTGAAAGAGATGTCAGTATGCTTTCTCTTCAGGCAGTTATGCAGAGGCAGAATAGATACCAGCCTGCAGATACTTCAGAAGACAACTTTCAAGTTGATACAGTGCTTATTTTATTGCTCAGTTTTATGTTATTACCAGTTTAAATGATGAAATTTCAGTTAAAGGTAATAAAGGAGTTTGTACAGTTGATGTATTGACGTGCAAGTTGTCTATGATTGAGATTTTACACTTTTCCTCTGCAACATTTGTCAGAGGTTATTTGATACAAGACACTTTTCTGACTTGATACCACAGAGCAGTTGGTGTGAGAGGCTGGGGACATGTGACATAGATGAAATTTTCTGGCTGAAATCTTACATATTATTCCTCTAATTATTGTTGGCAAAGAGCTGCTGAAATTCCAGAAGTGTCTTATGATTTAGAAAGAACTTGGTTTCGCAAGAGTAAATTTGCAGGGTAGGGAGAGAGGGAGCAGCTTATTAAGTAAACTATATTGAATTATACCAGTAAAAAAAAAGAAAGTTTATACTTCAGCTGCAGCTAGAAGTTCTGAAAAGGCTTTGCTGCTGTATGCAAAGTTGAGTATCTTTAGCCTAAGAAAATGTAGTGAATTATTAGCTTGACTGAGGGAAGCATTTGACATTTTTAGATGTTTTTTTCCCCATCCAAATCACAAAGTTGGCTTAAGATTTAAGGAGATCTTTTCAAATGATGTAATCTAATACATTGTGTTGAACAGAAGGATTAATAACTATTTGTTGTTCAAATGTGATTTGTGGTATAGCATAGCTATCTAGGTTCACCAAACATTGATTTGCCCAACTAGGCTGTTTTTATAGAAACTGTGAAGTCGTTTTTCTTTCACCAGTGGTATCCACATTTTTTTGTGACTCAATGAAGTATCACAGGCTTCTTAGTTTTCACTTAAAATTCCTTGCTGGTTAGGGTTGCTCCTAATTTATTCTGGTATGTTTGTGAAGACATTAACAGTTGGAAAAGCATTGAAAAATGAGGTGGGAGAGGAAAACACATGCATTTTTTCCTTCGTGAGCACTCTGTTATAACAGGCTTGCCTTCGAGTGTGACCTTGTGTGATTATTTGTGCGCTGTCTTACAGTGTAAAGTCCTGGAGCAGCGGTTAGAGCAGGGGATGGTGTTCACTGAATATGAGCGTGTTCAGAAGAAGAGACTTCGGGATGGTGAGTGCTCAATAGCCAGGCTTCCTGAAAACGCTGAGAGAAACCGCTTCCAGGATGTCCTTCCTTATGATGATACCAGAGTAGAGCTAGTCCCCACCAAAGAAAATAACACGGGTTACATCAACGCGTCTCATATCAAGGTGAGAGAAGTGCTGTTGGAGAAATGTTTTTTCAGTTCATTTTGTAACTTAGAATTGGATTTAGTTATCAGTTTTTGGTTTGGTCAGGTGAGAAAGAATCCCTCTCTTTCTGCAGAGGAGCCTGTTTGTCCTTATTGCATAGAATAATGGAGGGCTAACTGACAAAGAGGTCTACATTTCAATTCTGTATTGATCTGTTGTTTACTTTCTCTCTCTGTCTTGTCTTTCTGTGGCTAATTACTAAGAAAGGAAACATCCATTCTTCCCACAGTTAAGAAGACAAACAGCTTTGTAACAGATTTGGATCCTTTGCACTGATTATCATATTTTTGAACTCCAGTGATAATCCTTATTGTTTCTTCCTCTTCTGTACTCTCAGACTAGACTGCTGCAGGGTTCCTGGTTTGAGGTTGGGTGGTTTTTTTCTGGTTTGTGCATCTTCAAATAGCTGACCTAAGAGAAGAAGAAAGGGAATTTTCAATAATTACTAATCTAATGTCTTTCTTTTTACAGATCTCTGTTGGTGGCATAGAGTGGGATTATATTGCTGCGCAGGGCCCTTTGCAGAATACATGTCAGGATTTCTGGCAGATGATCTGGGAACAAGGCATTGCCATTATAGCTATGGTGACAGCAGAGGAGGTGAGTATAAACTGAGTCAAGTTTCTCACAGAAGTTCCACAGTGATTTTGTTATAATCTCTTAAAGGGAAGGGATCTTTGCTCCAGCAATCAAAGATAAATTTCTGGTGTCCCCTTTGCCATTCTGTCTTCGTTTCCTTGGCAGAAAGATGCCAATTTGCAAACTCTTCTTGTTGAGAGGTTGTTTTACTCGATGAGAAACCATAAGACTGTACTAGTACTTACTAGGAGCATTAGTTACATGGGTGTCCTTATGTTTCTTCTTAAGCAAGTGTTTCGCTTCTCAGGAAAGTGGGCGAGAAAAAAGCTTCAGATACTGGCCACGCCTTGGTTCAAGACACAACACTGTAACATATGGGAGGTTTAAGATCACCACACGATTCCGTACTGACTCAGGCTGCTATGCAACTACGGGTTTGAAGATTAAACATCTTCTCACAGGACAGGAGAGAACAGTTTGGCATCTGCAGTATACTGACTGGCCAGAACATGGCTGTCCAGAGGATTTAAAGGGATTTCTCTGTAAGTAGTATTTAATAGTTTCCTCAAATGGCCACTATACACCAATTAGCTTTTTGGTAAGTACATCACACATTCTGTATAAAAGGTTCCTTTACAACAGCAAGAGATACTGCACTTTAGTTTTGATGAGAATATACCTGCCTGTTTGTTAAAGTGACTATCCTGGATGTATTCCCATGTCGCCTGCCCTGGGTGATCCTGCTTTGGTGGAGGGGGTTGGTCTAGATGGTATCTATAAGTCCCTTCTAACACTTGACATTCTGTGATTCATACAGATTAAAACAATTGCATCACATACTACACGTTCGACTATGGTAGCACAGTGGCCGTGAGCTGCCTTCGATGGGGAACAAGGCAACGAAAGCCTTACAGAAGTTAGACAAGCTTTATAGATCTGTATTGCTCTGGTTGGGAGATGACTTGTGATTTATACAGTGTGTCACTTTCCTGTGGGATGCCTTCTGTTAAATTACTACTTTTCTGGTGGTCACACAGTGTAATAGCATGGTTTACAGGACTTCATCTCCTAAATGTATTCTTTTTCTCTTGTTGAATTTAACAGCATACTTGGAAGAGATACAGTCAGTGCGGCGCCATACCAACAGTACTGCGGATCCTAAGAACTCAAATCCTCCTCTCCTGGTACATTGCAGTGCAGGTGTAGGAAGAACTGGAGTGGTCATCCTTTCAGAGATCATGATCGCCTGCTTGGAACACAACGAGGTGATCCCTTTCTTTCTCATGCTTTAGATTATGTTAGATGCCAAAAGGCACATAGAGGGACGTCATGCTAGATGTCAAGAGGGACATAGAACTGCTTGAGAGAGTCCAGCACAGAGCCACAAAGATGATTCAGGAGATGGAACATCTCTCTTTTGAGGAGAGACTGAGGGAGCTGGGATTCTAGCTTGGAGAAGAGGAGGCTGAGAGGTGACCTCAAAAAACATGGAAAGGGTGAGTGCCAGGAGGATGGCGCCAGGCACTTCTCAGTGATGCCCGGGAACAGGACAAGGGGCAGTGGGTGGAAGTTGAGGCATAGGAAGTGTCATGTAAACATGAGGAATTTTTTCACTGTGAGGGTGACAGAACACTGGAACAGGCTGCCCAGGGGGGTTGTGGAGTCTCCCTCTGGAGATATTCAAAACCCACCTGGACATGTACCTCTGTGATCTGGTATAGGTGATCCCGCTCTGGCAGGGTTTGGACTGGATGATCTTTTGAAGTCCCTTCTAGCCTCTGACATTCTGTGATTCTGTGATATGCCTGCGTTCAAGAACATGTGTTGTATCTAGTCTCTCTGGTTGTTACTCAATGCACTGTTGTTCAGTGTAGTGTATTTGCAGTATCAGACTCAGCAGAGGACAAAGGAATAGTTTAATAGAATAAAATCTAGTCCTATTAGCTTGTAGCCAGAAGTGAATAGCTATAGAGTGTTTATTAATAATATAATATGCCAGCTGAGACTCAACAGTTTCGTTTTGCACCCCTGTGCTAGCACTTTGACAGACTTCTGCAGCCATTAGAGTTGTGAAGACCCCACACCCCATGAGATAGGCAAGTTTAACATAATGCATATTTCACAGATGAGGCAGTAGGCATAGCCAATAGTGTAGTACAGTCCATACTGCAGACATAAGCAATTAACTGTCAGAGCTGAAATTAGAGCAGATGGTTCTGCCCTTAGATCACTAGTACTGCTCTGAACCTCTTGCTGAAAATGTGCAAGCCATTCACCTTCCTCGCCACTCACTTGTAATGTTTTGTTCTCTTCCTTCAGATGCTGGACATCCCACGAGTGCTAGACATGTTGAGGCAGCAGAGAATGATGATGGTGCAGACACTTTCACAGTACACTTTTGTCTATGGAGTTCTCATTCAGTTTCTCAAAAGTTCTAGACTTATATAATCCCTGCCACTTCCTGAGGAACACTGCAAGAGATTACAGGAATAAGATAACAGTTGTCCAGGCAGACCTGCTCTCGCTGGTGTTTTCCTCATCTGATGAAGTAACTGTTTAGGGCTGGTATGTGACTGTTCAGTGTGAGTCAACGTAACAGTCCCTGCAGAGCAGGATCTTCGTTGGACTTCATTTTTCCCACGTTCAGCTGCAGTCATATTAAGGAATGATTTTACTTGTACTGGTCTGTAGTACTTACATATGCTCTTTAGAGTGGTGTTACTATGAGCAAAGTAAGTATCTTGTGGAATGGAAGTGCTTGGCGCAGTTTCACTAACGTGGTGGATTTTAGCATAATGCTTAACTGTGCAAAAGCTAAGATCTGTGCACATGGGGGGAGAAACCTACCCCTTGTGAATGTCGAGGTCTTATGCAGTTTAATTTTGCTTTCAATTTTATATTTAGAACAATGTATCTGTAATTTTTAAAAATAACTTTTGGGTTCCTCTGGTATACTAAGCAAAACTTGCAGCTCTTAAGTATTTTAAGCTGCTGCTTTAAGGACAGTTAACTTTTATATTCAGCATTTTTAAACGTAAAACAAAAAAACCCCAAGAAAACACACAACCAAAAAACTTTTTTGAACTCTATAATATTTTCAGGGGAGAAGTGACAATGTTTGATCTAACTTTTCAAAAGCAATGCAGAAAACACTAGGAGAAGCTATTGATATAGTGCTGTGTAATAAAACTGACTAGTGAAAAACGTTAGCTGTCAATAACTTCCATCTGAGCGGAGGATGTTAAGCTGCAACAATATCCAAATTATTTACAAGGCTATTGGAAGCAGATGGATGAGCAAAATTACATATTCAGTATTATTCATGCTTAGAGAGCAGTTTGATTTTACTGGCTGAAATCAAAGCGTTCACAAAGGTTTAAGCACTTTTCTTGCGCTATCATTTATGTAGTTAAATGTAGAAGCTGTATTCATGCATTTTTTCATATGGTATTTTAGGAAGAGCCTTTTAAGTCGATGAAATGGGAGAACCAAAATAGGAGTAAGAAGGTGCATATTGGCCAAGTGGAAGGGATTGTATGAAGCATAAAGGAGAAGGAGATGTGGCAGCTATGATTGCTGGTTGATACAGTGCAAAGGTGACTTGTAAAAATGTTTATGTGCTCAGTTAGGAAACCCTTCAAAGCACTGGAAGTTTCTGTGGAATCCTCTAGATTACCTTGGCATTACTAGAAGAGATGTTGCTAATGCTGTGCAGTGTGGCAATGAAGGATATTCGTGGAAGTTGGTTGAGAAGACCTGCAGAACCTAAGTGCTTTTAGAGGTAATGTTGGAGATGGGTATTTTAGTAGCTGTGTAGTGGCTGAACCGATGGACCTGAAGATAAGTCATGCCTTTGGTAAATTCCATTTTGTCCCATGGGTCTGATCTAATAAGAATATCCCTAAATAATCCTTAGTCTGTGGTTTTCAAATGGAGACAGTGTGGAATTACCTGCCTTTTCAAGTGTTTTGAGATACTGGGTTGAAAGTGGCTATTCAAAAGTCAGCTATTAGTTTGTAGGTATCTGGTTTAATTTAAAAACATGTCTGTGGGTAGAACAGTCTGTGAGCATGTTTAACTGTCCATTTCCCTTGATACCTGCTTAGCAAAATGAAATGAGAGAAAGTAGTTTTGGTTTTCTTTTTTTTTAACCACTGGTGAAATTATTTCTCTGAGCTGTTACAAGGATTTGGAAGCTATTATGAATAATTAACCCCCCCTGAAAACACTTCAACTTCACACTGTATGAACCCGGTGCATTTTTTCTGCTTTCAGGCAGTCTGAATTGTTCTACTTTTATCTGCCAAATGTGAAACTGGAAGTCTAGAGGATACCAGTTACTGAAGACTTTATATAAAAATCTTGCAAACAACCCAATTTGACATTATCTTTGTTAACAGAAGTACTGAAACAAATGTACTTAGCTGCTTGTATCATGCTGTGTTTTCAAAACATTACTTTTTTTGGTCACAGTTCACTTCTATCTTCAGAAATAGGAGCAGTTAAAACAAGCAAGTTAATCCAAATTCAAAGGATTATCTGAGGAAATGTGTATCCTTTGATGTTCTGTTTTGGTTTACTGAAAGTTGTGTGGTTTAGAGGCAGTTGCTCTATAATCTGGTAGTCACAGTCTTGATTTTTTTTTTAAGCATAACACTGCTACCTCCTCTACTTCAGCTTTCAGTTCTGTCCATCAGTGTCCATATTTGCATTAATAGGTTGGAACTCGATAGACTAGAAGTTATGTGAGTTTTCCTACTGAAGAGAGCAGGGTTGCTTTGTATGTAAGCAAGTGACTTCTAGTGAGCATTGAAAATAAGCAGTTTCTGTTCTAAACGATACCAAATGAAAATGAACTACATAACCTCCTGTGAAAAAAATTAGCTTTGCAACCATTGCTTAGATATTCCATAAAGTTTTGAAGGAGAATTCAGTTTTTAGCACTTTGTTCTGAGCCTTGAAAAGGGATGCTTTTTACATGTAGCTGCACTGAGTGCTTCATGGTGTGTTGGGCATCTTAAGAATATCCACTGTCCAAATCCAGTAATAGTGTTAGTCAGAGGTGAATTTATTTGTCAAAAGCTTAAAATTCCACTGTAGGCCTATTTTGCCAAATGTGCTTCTGTTTTTATGGGGATGAAACCAGATGATTAAGCAAGATTTGAGCTGACTTTCTTTTAGAAAAGGTGTATGAAGACATTCTTGCAGTAAATGGCAAAGAATGTATTAATCTGTAGGTGTGTCAGAGCTCTCAGGGATAAATAAAGGTGCTATATACTGCCAAGAGACAGATTTGACTGTCTTTGGTGGGCTAGGTGGAAAATGCTTGTAAGAATTGGATTCTGTAAAGAGTTGGGAGAAGAACTCACAAATTGTATTAAGGGCTTCTACACATTTGATTTCTTTCTTGATTTGAGAGAGATTTGGGCCAGTGAATCTTTGCAGACTTGGGCTAGCAGCTCTTCTCTAAGAATGGAAGTCAAAGCCCTACTGATTGCAAAGATGTCACTGACTTAGCAGGCTTATCTGTAGGCTTCAAATTCCTCACTCTGTTCTGTAAGGAAGATGCTACACAGGGGAGTTTTATGTAGCACTTCAGGAGCCTGCTCATCAGTGCTTTCCTACTGTCCCCCATGAAGAGCAGAAAAGATTTTATGCCTCAGTGTCACTGTCACTGTGACACCTTTTGCACAAGTGAACAGTAAAAGCTATGTAGGGTGCCATGGTTTGTATCTAGAATACATTTAATTTAAAGCAGATAAGCAAAGCAGAGGTCCTGTAATTTCTGGATTAAAAGCTGCTCTAAGTGACCATCAACATTTAGGGGAAAAAAAAATAAAGTAATAACAAAAAAAGAGTAAAATATATGTACTAAAATGGAAAAAAAATCTTGGCATTTTGAGACATTTTGGCTGCTTTGATAATCCTGTGTATCTTCTTTGGAAATGGATGGCATTGGAGACAATGTTCTCAAAAAACACCTCCTTAAATGTAATGAGTAGGACTGTATGAGGCAGCTGCTACGTTATTCTGGTTGGAGCAGCTATAAAATTTGAGTTGCCTATAGATTTCAGTGGCCTCTGGAACAAACTTGGGAACTGCAGGGTTGTTTATCATACAGGCTAGCTATGTAATGAGACCTCAGTTTTTATATCAGTAACTGAAACCCTGGACTTAAGTAGTGGACTCATTATTATATTTCAACAGTGAGTTCACATTCTTAATTTAAAAGAAGCAACACGTGCTAAGAACTCTGATATTTTAGAATCTCTGGGGGTTTTGAGTTTGGCATTGTTGTCTTTTCAGTACTGTGAGGCCATGGTCATAGTCCAGTCCTGTGAAGCAAAGCCATAGTCCAGTCCTGCAAGATGCAAAATTCCTGCAGTTCTCACTGGTACTGTGTAGGAATTACAGTGGGCTTACTGCCAGTGAAAGCTCAAGCTTTTAAAGCACGAATACTCACATGTCTGCTTTAAACTTAAATACGATTACAAGAATTAACCAAAAGCATGCAGCAGGAATGTGCAAACATGAAGCTACAGCATCCAAAGGAAAAGTGGCTAAGACAGTTTAGAAGAAATTGTCCTGTGAAAGTATGAAATGTTGGAAGTAAAGAGTGAGGATTTGAGAAGTGGCTGGAGGCATTTCAAGGAGGTTTTGGTGTCTTTTGTGTCCACAGTAGAGCTTCTGGAAGGGTTTGATTCATACGATATGTTTTTCATGGCACGGTAGGCTAAATGAATATGTAGTCATAGGAGCTATTTTTACTGGCTTTTTAACATGTGATTTCTTGAAACTTCAGATATTTTTTTCTGAGAGGCTCTGTTATTTTTACATACCTTAATTTCCAAACATATTCAGTGTAATCTGTCAGCTCAGCTTCTGTTTACTTCCTAAAGGTCAAATTTCTCTGGTTTTCCACATGTAAAACACAGAGGGGAATAGGCACACATGCAATTTAGCAGTGATAATTTCTGAGGGATGCAGGTTAGGTTGATTGAGAAGTCTGAACACTTTATGAATGCAGCCAGGTTGTTTACAGTGGGTGTGAATTGCACCACGTTAAGGCTGGGATGAAAATCAGCCATTGTAATGTGGAATTTAACCTGTGCTTAGAAATCATGTCGCAGTGCAGCATTTACAATACAGTGATATTAAAATAATATAATACTGTGCTAAGGGAAGGGAAAACAATCACAATCTTTTAACAGCTGTTGCAAACATGTATGTAAAAAGAAAAATCAAAATATTCATAGGAAGCTACTGGGGACCAGCTAACTTGGTGCATTCTGTTGGCATCATATGTTACTTGAAGGCTTAAAAAAAAGGTTTTGTTAACTTCACTGAGCATTTAAAAATCCAGTTGCTAAAAGGCCTTTGGTTCTGTTCTTTGCTGTTTTCCACATGATGCTGTGTTAAGTGGTAAAGAATAAGTTCCAGTGTATTTTTGTTCTTTAGAAGTCTATTCTTCCTCTCTAAATAGAGAATGAAGGTAGAAAGAAATGCAGAGATCTAGTGAATAGAGTTCAAAACAGATCCAGCAAGTTAGAGGGCAAGTCTGTAGATACTGTAACTTTATTTTGGTTCAGATACATGGCAATCAAAATTACCAAATTATTCATTTTATGACCACAGTTTCAGAAGGTGCCTAACTTTTATAAAGGGAATTTAAAGACTGTTTTTCCATTTGGAAATACTTGGGTAAAATTAGGAGACTTTAAAGACTTTGCCAATGCCATTAATTTTTAAAATGATAGGAAACTTGGTGGGGCAAAACTATGCAGAACCCTCTAGTTTGTCACTTTGCCAGTCCTGGATAATTCTGACAGACAAGGTGTATGCTTCACTGTGAAATGCCCACCCTGCCTGTTGTCTTTATGGCTGACCTGGGGGGGAGCTTGGATGGAAATTTTAGAGGCTTGACCTAGCAGATCAGTAAGTATGTGCGCTCCCATACAATGCTGAAATCTCTTCATTCACTCAAAGAAATGGGGTGTTTGAAGTCCTTTCAGCACTGTTGTAGGATTGAGACCTTAATGTCAGAGGAATGCAGCATCTGGCTCCTTTTTTTTCCATTTTCATTTGATCCAGTATGCAAGGATTTCAATGGGACTTTGTTTAAAGAGTAACAAACATGAAGTATTATTTTCTAGTACTAAGCTAGTGGTTAACACGTCCATTTTTGCTGTCTTGCAACCAATACTGTAAAAATGTATAATCAAAACAGCTTTAATTCTTGTAAAACTGAAATTGGTTTGTAAAGCAATGTACAAATTGTGTTTCATAGACAGGAAAGCTTGTATTACTGAATGTAATATATGTGAAATGAATATATCATAGTCTATTTTTGCCATGGAAATAAATATTTGAAGCAACTATGAGTTTTTATTGTTCCATTATTGTGCTGCTCGCTTAACTGTGTCTGAAAAGATGAGGCTTTTAACTAACATTTGTCTTCTAGGTATGCTCAATTTGATAGCATTAACCAGCTTAAGGTAAGACAACAACATACCAGCTATCCATGTACTTGGATCAGTTTTTAAATCCTAGGGAATGTCCTGTGTGTTCAGAGTGGGCAAAGCTCTCTTACTTGGCATGGAGTCAAAATGGGAAATGTGACTCCCTAGGATCTTAAGCACATAGTGAAACCACCCAGCAGTTCAGATCAGATATTATTTATACTGATTTTAGACCTGAGGAAAAGGTCTGCTCAGACACTGAATTTCCTCTAGATCTAGGTTGCTCTAAACTATAGCTGTTATTTTCCAGCCACTGTAACATCCCCATTAGAGCATTTTGGTGACCAGAGCTTGCTGACAGGGATGCAGACTGATTCTTGGATTTGTCACAGCAGGGCTGCAGTTTCTTCCATGGGAGCTCCAGGACTTGGTATAAGAGAAATTCGGGGTTCCTAGCCGAGAGCTTTGATGAATGGCACTGAATTAGCTCTTATTCATCTCTTAGGCTTGTTTAAATCTGGAAGGGCTGTGAATAGATGAAGGTTACATGAAACTCGGCAATGGTAGGCACCTAGCTGAAAGTTTTACAGTTTTACATGCGATAGTTGCTCTGCTTAGGATCTCACTGCTTTGCTTCCCCCACCTCCTGCCTCCATTCCTTTTCTGTGAGGGGTCAATGACAGCCTGTAAGTGTGTGTGTGCTCTTGTTCTTCTCTCTGTTTAGGAGCATTGTCTGCAAGGCTGGACTCTGCATCAAGACAGAAGCTTCCCAGGACCCACAGACATGTTGCCAGTTTACCTCCTGCAGCCTGAGAACTATTTGTGGATGATCACAATTTGTGAGTGTGAAGAGAATGTAACCTGGATATTGCTTGCAGCATCAGAAGGCAGCTGAGCCACAGAGAAACCAGCAAGGGATCATCGCTCAACTACCTCACCTTGGTGAGTAAAGCCTGCTGTTCCCTTAGATTCTCTGCTCAGCCTGATTGACAGTGGGGGTAAAGCTGTGGTTGTAGCTTAGTCATTTCCTTTTCAGACTTCCTAAATCTCTACATTTGCCCATAGCATCCTGTGAAGATTTTTCCCAATCAAATTAGAACCTGTAAATAAACCTAAACTAGTTTTGTATATAGTCTGGGGGCAGGAATTTCAGGGAAATAAAATAATTCTGGTTTTATAATTCCTGACTTGGCCACATTAATTCCCTGCCTTCACAACAGTATTTTAGAATCATAGAATCACGCAGATTGGAAGAGACCTCCAAGATCATCCAGTCCAACCTATCCCCCAGCCCTATCCAGTCAACTAGACCATGGCACTAAGTGCTTCATCCAGTCTTTTCTTGAACATCTATAAATTTAGAAGGAGGCAGGGAATTAATGCCACCAACAGGCCTGGAATTATCATAGTATCATCAGGGTTGGAAGAGACCTCCAGATCATCAAGTCCAACCCTTTACCACAGAGCTCAAGGCTAGACCATGGCACCAGGTGCCACGTCCAACCTTGCCTTGAACAGCCCCAGGGAAAGTGAATAAAGACTTTTCACTGGTGTTAAGTACCTGAGAGGAAAGCCCCTGTCAAGCTTGGCTAATGCTGACAATCAGTGATTTGAAGGAGCTGCATACTTTGCTTATGCATATGTATATCTGATTTCTTTTGTCTGCATGACATGACTGATTGAAGATGAAAATGTCTTTCCATTGACAAAACTATAGCAAAAGGCTTCAGGAAATTACCAAATCAAATCTTCTAATGCTGAAGATACTATGTTAGCAAGTTTATCAGGATTTATTGATTTTTTTCCTACACCATAGCATTATAGAACTCATTTGTTCTGAAGTGACTATCTCTGAGCCCCAGAAATAGCAAGGGTGTACTGTATTTCGGTTGTTCCTTGAAGACCAGGAGCTGTAGGTCTCCAGCACTTTAAATTCAATCAGTTGCCAAGATGTTTATTTCTCTCCCTGAATTAGGACAAGCAATTCAACCTCAAACTATAAATCTTAGGGAATTGTACTGACTTGATTCCTGTTCAAGCCATCCTTTCACCCTAAAAATATGACACATTTTTTTATTTCCTGACTCTTGTGGTCCTAAAAGCTATTTTGCGGAGGTAGGCCAACCATGACAGTCAGTACATCTGATTAGATTTTCCTTGAGGGTGGCTTCTGGCTTGAAAAAGAGGTGGGTGGTCAAGAGTCAAGTTGATTAAAACTTGGGCTTCAATTCAGTTCTTGGTGGCAGTTCCAGAACGATTAAGAAGAAAATCACATGCAGTGCAACAGCTCAGACAGCCTGCTGATTCCTACTTGTTACAGTGAAATATTCCTTTGGAACATTGGGCCCTAGGTCTCAATTTTTTCCAGGGTGCTGGTGGGTGATTCTTTCTTCCTCTGGATGGCTTTTTTTAACCTTACCTGGAAGTGATCCCTACCACCTTCCATAAATGCACTGTGACTCTTAGGCTGCATAGGCTCCTGTGACACTATTCTGTTCAAATGGTGACATCTGTTTTCCCCTTCATAAAGAGAGGGGAAACACTGCATTGTATTAGTAGTCAAGATCAAAATGTACTTAGGAAGGAGGAGGAAAGTGCAATTGTTCACCAAAAATAGAAGCAAACATAGAATGTTGATGAAGAATTTTTCTTCTTCCCAAGATCTTCTTGAGTTTTAAAGGGCAGAAGGAGCTGTTCCATATCCACCTTAATCAGAAGAGTGATTGGAATCTGAATGACAGGCATTAGATGTAATAACTTTGATGCCCTGCAAAACCCCACAACAACTGGCCTAAAATAAGCATTGGTGGGTGTATGCACTCCCTGTAGTCAGTGCAGAATTTATCTTTAGTGCCATGGTGTTAGTTAGGAGGGCTGCCAAGGTGAGTTTAGCACTTAACAGTGTATTAATGCTTTCAAGCTGAAAATAAAATGCTCCATTTGAGCCTGTTTTCAAGACACAAGGTCAGCCTTATTTCTCTGTATAATGCTAGTGAATGAGTAATGATAAATAAGCATATTAGGCACAATCCCAAGCACAAATACAGGCTGGGTGGGGAATGGCTGGAGAGCAGCCCTGAGAAAAAGAACCTGGGGGTCTGGGTTGATGAAAAGCTCAATAGGAGCCAGCAGTGTGCACATGCAGCCCAGACAGCAACTGTGTCCTGGGCTGCAGCAAGAGAATTGTGGCCAGCAGGGCAAGGGAAGGGATTCTCCCTCTTTGCCCTTGTCAGACCCCACCTGGAGTACTCTCTGCAGTTCTGGAGCCCCCAACACAAGAAGGATATGGAACTGCTAGACTGAGTCCAGAGGAGGGCCATGAAGATGCTCAGAGGTCTGGAGCACCTCTGCTATGAGCACAGGCTATGAGAGTTGGGGCTCCAGCCTGGAGAAGGCTTTCAGGAGACCTTATAGTGGCCTTCCAGTATCTGAAGGGGCTGGGGAGAGACTATTTACAAGGTCTTGTAATGACAGGATGAGGGGTAATAGGTTTGAACTGGAAGAGGGGAGATTCAAACTAGATGTTAGGAAAAGGCTTTTTACAGTGAGGGTGGTGAGACACTGGCACAGGTCACCAGGAACACACTGGAGGTGTTCAAGGCCAGGTTGCATGAGGCCTTGAGTGACCTGTTCTAGTGAGAGGTGTCCCTGCCTATGGCAGGGGTGTGGAACTGGATGATCTTTGAGGTCCCTTCCAACCTAAACCATTCTCTGATTCTAATTCAGGTTAATTTACGTTCTCTTTTGAGAGAAACTGGAAATACTGCACTAATCCTACAGGCTAAATTGTCCTGATAACTTTGGCCTTGAGCTGGTATGTCCCTTTGCTCACCTGCCCCATAGCTTTGCTACTGGAGCATGCCTGAGAATGCATCATGGGTGCTCTATGGCAGGGGCATGCTCTCAGCTGTTTCTTGTTTCTTTGGGTAAATGGATGGGCAACAAGGAGCTTGTTGTGCAGATGTGGTGGAGGCACTGTCCCTGGGGGTCTTCAAGAAAAGACTGGATGAGGCACTTAGTGCCATGGTCTAGTTGATTGGATAGGGCAGGGTGATAGGTTGGACTGGATGATCTTGGAGGTCTCTTCCAACCTGGTTGATTCTATGTTCCCAAGAACAAGCTCTAGTATTGAGGAACAACCATAGAGAAAACCCATGCTATGGAAGGCTACAGAGAGATCCTGTGAAAGACCTATATTGAAGCTGAAAGCCCCTGTGTAAGGCTTAAGACTTTCAAGGTGGGAGTGGGCAACCTGCCATGCAAGCTTATTTCTGGGTAAAGGGAGACTGAGATAAGGGCTTGAAGAGCTCTTTTTTTCTCTTAAAATCCACTGTTACCTGACATGATTGTGCCCAGTATTTGAGAAGTCTCATAGCCAGCTCCCAAACCTGTGCTGTCTGTGCCTCTGAGTTGAATTTCTGTTTGAAGAAGCTGTAACTCTGAGGTCCTGCGGGGAATTCTTGTGCTGAGACAAGAGTTGGTGGCCTTTTACATGTTGCTTCACATCTTATTTGGCATGTGAGCATGCTTAAGAGTGAGAGAAACAGCTATCTGGGAAGAGCTGGGGTCACCTCATAGTTGTGTTACTCATCTTCTGGAACCAGGCTCTGGCAGCTAGGAGATGTAAGGTATGCTGCAGCCCTTGTGCCGATACTGTACGGGGAGTCCGACTGGGCTGCTGAATTCTTCAGATAACTGCAGAGAGCTCTGCACCTCGTGCTACAGATCACGCTGCCTGTCCTCTGTAAGAATGGGACAGCATAACTCTCTGGCCTGCCAGGCTAAGGCTGTGTTTCTCTCTCAAGTTTCATATGCCTCTCTACTCGATTTATGTAGCCTTTGCTTGCCCTTCTCAAGGTCTAATTTCGCTGCCCTGGTGCAGAGATGGGAAGATTGCAGTGAAGGCAGCCTGTGCCCAGTGGGGATAGGTGCTTGGCACCTGTGGCATTCCACCAGCCTGAATTGTGGTGCTGGATTAAAGCCCACACCTTTTCCAGGACAGTGTTACAGTTTAAAAAATGAATGAAAATATAATGTCTGTGTGTTGCCATCTGGGTGCTGGGCACATAGCCTGCCTTCCACTGTCTGCTTGGAATTAGCTTTAGTGGGTGAACGAAAAGGATCAGACCCTTTTTAGGAAGTCTGAAGTGAGAGCCCAGCTGCTCTGGAGGCTTTCTGTAGAGAACAGAAAATTCTGTGCGTAGTAGATCCAGCATTCTTAATTTTGGTCCCATTCACTTGACCTAACTCTTCTTCCTGCTCCTTGTGCACTGCCCGACATGCTGAAGTCCTCCTAGATTGTCTTTAAGGTGGTTGGGATGGAAATGAGCTATGGGTGCTCTACAGTTCAACTGATGATTTATCATGCCAGTGATAACTGCTGATTCTTCTCTCCCTTCCCAGCAATGCTTTATCCCTGTGACATGCTCAGCTTCCGCTGGCCCACGACCTGCTACAGGCTTTGAAACTGGATCCCTTGACTGGTTGTGACCCGTGCAGGCACAGGGGCTGGTGAGGCAGATTAATTTACCACTCACCTGTTTGCGTATCACTTGCTTTGCCACTTGGAATAGAAACTGAAGATGACTGTTTCTGAATGAAGCAGATTTCACTGCAATAAAGGAAGCACTGAGGCAGACTACTTATGTCTGATATTGTTGTTCTGGGGAGTGGGAAATAGTTTTTATTAAAGTCACTGGTTGCTATTTTGTTCTTTGTGTACAGACTAGGTGTTGGCTCCTGAGAACAACAGGTTAAGTGCCTGAGAAGTGCCAACGTTTTGGTGGCTCTAGAGACATCATGCAGCTGTAGTGCCCTGCACGTGCTTATTAGTGTATGCACCAGGTGGTCAAAAACTACAATGGGATTCTGAGGTTTCCCATAGCCCCTTGAAATGCACTCTGAGTTACAATTCTGTGGTTTTCCCCCTTTTTATTATTTCTTAGTAATTTTGCAGCTAAGCCTAAATGAAAAAAAAAAAAAAGTGTAGGTGTCTTACGTTGGTGTTGATCAGAGGTAAAATGATAACTTGGGGTTTGATTGCAGTTTTTGTCTCTTTGGTCAACCCAAGACATCCAAGCACATTTTTCTGTCATCATCATTTTTACTTCAACTGACCAAGTCCCACTTTGCTTTCTAAATAAACAGAATCCTACCTTTGAATACAAGAGCCATGATGACCAAACTGTAGGCTTTAAAGGTAAGAGAAGCTTTGGTGCATCTGAAGTAAAAGATGCTGTTATGCCTGTGCTTATCACCCACAGAAATCTGGGCAGAAATGGGTTTTTGCATGGAAGATCACAGCTGCTGACTGCTCCCAAGGTTTTTACTTCTGAAGCATTCACATGTGTAATAGTGCTGTGAGTATCTGTTTTGCTGTTGATATACTCGTCTTCACAAAAGCAACTTAAATGTGGTGAGGAAAAAACCAACCACACCACACAGCCCACACCTGACCCCCTCTTGAAAAAAAAAAGGGAAAAAGTAAAGCTTGCACTGTTGATTAATCTTATCAGTGATGCCTGTTTGGCTTGCATATCAGGCTGCTTAAGTTCAAACGAAGCACTACCTTAAAGTAAATGTGAATAAAAGGGGGAAAGTTTTATGCTGTAGATAGTCTGAATTTGCTTTTGTGTCTGCAGGTAAATGATTTGATTTTATATAGAAAACATTTATCAGGTGTGGGTTTTCCCCACTGTCTGGTGAGAGCAGCTGTACAATGAGAAACCAGTGCCTTGGATTGGGCTGACTGTGCCAGCAGCTGGGATACTGGGGTGTGTGGCCTGGTTCTTCACCAGAAATGTTACTCTGGATCCAAGAACTGTTCATAGTTACGGTTTAGGCAGACAGATGCTTTCTCTGTAAAAGGTCTGTTTTAATGAATTTGCTTACAGTTGCATCTAACCAAAAAAATGCCACTGATACTCAGCTTCTCAACAGGCAATATGGTCAAGGAACTGTTTTTGTCTATGCTTGTGTTACTCATGCTACAGGAAATGAGTGTGTCATTATTTGCACCTTTCTGTGAGGTGATGTCATGGCCACTTTGACTGCTGCAGTGTTTAGTTTTTAATTTGTGGAATTTAAATGTGAAATGCTTCATCTGTAATCAGACTCATGTTGACCACTGGCCAGTTGGCTGAGTGATCTTTTTATAAGACATGCACGTTATATAGTGTAGTGATAAGCTGGGATAAAAAAACCTTTGAATCCCATTATTGAGACCAAGATTGGAGAAGTCACACAGAATGTTAGAGGGGACCTTGAAAGATCGTCTAGCCCAACTGCCCTGCCAGAGCAGGGTCACCTATGAGTAGGTTACAAAGGAATGCATCCAGGCACATTTTGAATGTCTTCACAGACAGAAGCTCCATAATCTCTCTGGGCAGCTTGTTCCAGTGTTCTGCCACCCTCCAAGTGAAAAAGTTTTTCAGTGAGGAAGTTTTTCCTCCTACACTCCACCTCCCACATCCCCAGACATCACTGAGAAGTGCCTAGTTCTGTCCTCCTGATACTTGCCTTTCACATCTTTATGAACTTGAATGAGGTCACTCCTCATTCTTGTCTTCTAGCTAAAGAGACTTTTCCTCATAAAGGAGATGTTCCACTCCCTTCATAATCTTTCTGCACTAAACTCTTTCAAACAGATCCCTGACGCCCTTCTTGAACTGAGAGGTCCAGAACTGGACACAACATTCCAGATGTGTAGAGGGAAGGACACCAAGAGTGGGTGAAGTCCTGTCTCAGGAGCAAAGAGGCCTTATACGTATATGCACCTAGCCACACTTCAGTTTTTTAACCAGCTTCCCCCCAACTCTCCCCAGCACTGTGGGGTAAAGAATGGAGAAGGAGTTTACTCAGGAATGGAGAGTAGTTTTGAACACTGGTGAGAGGACAAATCATCCCTGCACCCTACTGAATCAGCCCTAGGGGTGTGCCTTTCTAACAGAGGGATGCAAAATCCTCACGTTATCTGAACTACTTTTCAGTGTGTCGGAGCACTCAAGCTGCAGGCCAGATTTACAAGCCAGCCAGCTGAGTGCGGCAGATGAAAGGCTGGTGTCCATCTGCACAGCCACATGTGCATGGCTAAAATAAACCCAAGTCTGCTGTCACTGTCAACAAGGGCAATTTATTATTGTGGCCAAGGCAGCCAGGAAAGTGCCTTTTGCTTTTTTTTTTTTTGGGGGGGGGGAATTATGTTCTGCACTGGAATGCTGACAACTGTGCCAGAAGTACTGCTTTTGAATGGCTTTCTCTAGAGCTTTTTTAAGACTTTTTTTTCCTCCCCAAAAAAACACTTCCATTCTTCCACAGATGAAGCAGGGGTATATGTCTAGTGAAGATACCTAACAGCCACAATCAGTCATCATGGAGGCAGGTGGTAGCTGTAAGTATGAACTGCAACCAACTGGCTTTGTCACCAGAGGAAGCAGATTAAGACCAACCCTAAGAGGTATCTGAGGGCAGGCTTTATCCAGTTCCTACAGCTTTTTATAGTTCTTCACCTATAGCAAGACAATATAACTGCTGTGTGTTTCCTTGGAACCACGAGCTCATTCTGTAGTAGTGTGAATTCCAGGCAAAAGCTGTACTCTGGTTAGACAAAGAAATTTGGGCTGATTTTGTGCAACGCATGCACTGATTTAAAATTTAACCATAAAACAGAGCCTGTGTGCTTCATTTGGTGCACAATGCATCTTACATGTCTCCTGCTAGATAGTCCTAGTCAGCAATCAGTACCCAGCTTTTTTAAAGCCCTAAACTTGATGTAGAATTCTATGGCAAAGTTGTCATTAATGCAGGAAACCGGACTGTGTAGTTCAGTGTTGTGCAGTCGGAAAAGTGTTGTGGTCTTCACTTTCCAGGAATAGCAGCTGAATCATGGACAACTAGGATTAAACAGCTTAAGAGATGCATATAAAACAAACAAAAGAGCTGTGTATTAAACAGCTGAAGAGCTGCCATATGCAGTAGCTAGAGATAAATGTAGTTTTCAGTCCAGAAAGCTGACAGGAGGTTAGGCAAAGACTGAGAGCAGCTACTACTGCAAAACAGCTCTTTATACCTATTGGTATAAGGAATAAGACCAATGAGTTCATGGTTGAGGGATGAAGAAGGGATGACTATTTACTATTTACTACCACCAGATTATCTTCAGAAAGTTGCCTGTCTGTGCTCATTCCTAACTTCACCCTAGATAATGGAAGGAAAGGGTATAGGGGTATGTTCTTATCTTCTACAGTAACTGTAAAAGGAAAAAGGTTGATGATAAGAACTTCACACCTCAGTAGGATTTAACATCAAACAAAGTTCCTCTCACAGGACGGAGAAATAGCTCCACCTCTGCCCTACAGGCATGTTGCCTACAGGGTTTTGATGTGGTTAAGTTGAATTCTTGCAGATTACAAAATCTGGGATCTTTACAGCAGCACCCCAACTGCACTAGTAATTAATTTATTGGTAATAAATTATCCCCCAATAAATTTCATAACTTAATATTCTAGATTTCTAAAAATACAGGTCTAATTTTTGATATTCTCAGAAGTTCTGAGTTGCACAATTATAGACAAAATATACTCTTTTAATAACAGACATGATATGCTTTGGACTCTTATGTTAATACAGAGATTGATTAATGCCCAACTGACAGTACTCTGCTAGAGAGATTTTGGCATCATTTAAACAGAAGTAAACTGAAAATGAATCAGATAATTTACTTCTGTTTAAGAAACAACAGTTCTCCATAGAACTAGCTCTGTCATTATTTAATACCTGAGTTTTGGCTACTATTATGGATAATCATGTGAGATATGAAGGGCCTCTGCAAAGCTTTCCTCAAGTTCATCAATTTCCTTGGTGGCTTCCAAATCACTGCCACAAGTGACCAAGTTTAAAGCTGCCTCGCATGAGGGTGAAGTGTCCAGGTTCTCCTCAGCTTTCACAGAAGAATCAGATTCTGTCACAGCATCCATCATTTCAGTGACATCTTGTGAAAAGTCATCCTTGCTCTGTGTCTGCTTTGAACTTTCCCTGATTACTGATGATTCACACTGGTTTGGTTCCTTCAGTGGTGAATCCATGGTCCCAAAGAACTCTTCACCTTCTGTAGCTTTTCTTTGCATCTGACTTCCTTCATTGATAAGCTCGAGCTCTTCCATCCTATCAAACTCTTGTAGATCCAGTGAGTCAAAGGCTTCCCAGCCTGTGTGGATTTGCTCTGTGCTGCTGCTTAGGCTGCAGCTAAGGTCTGCCTTCAATACATCCAACAAGTGGCGCATTTTGCTCTAGGGGGTGAAGGAAGAAAGAGGTGACACTGCTCCAGCCCTGCAGCACTCGTGTGCCCAGAACTCAGGGCTCGATTCTGATATAAGGGAAGGGAGGCTGCTTGCAATCACATATCTAAATGATACAGAGTTTCACCAGTCTGAGCTGACTAGTGTCTCTTTTTTTGTCACTGCCTCCTGCTCTACTGTGATCCATGAGTCTCCAACTCTCACTTACGGAAAGAGATTGTTACCTCTACCTGCAAATACAGCAGTGCATTTACGCTGTGCTTTGGAAACATTGCTCAAGTCATAGGCAGAGAGGGAGAATATTAAAGAGGCAGTACCTACCTCATTTAAGTGGTTCTTGTTTTCTTGTATGTGACACTCAAACAGTTCTTCCAGAACTCTGCAAATGAATCATTAAATGGTTTTACAGGAAGAAAAACAACTTTTAACAGACTTACACACATTAATGACTGCAGTTTTAAAATTTTACTTTGTAGCTGGATAGGAGCACTAAGATTTCTGCCTGGAGGAAAAGGACTTGGGGACATTGGTCAACAGGTGAATGAATATGAGCCAGCACTATGCCTAAGTGGCTAGAACGGCCAACAGCAAAGAGGTTTGTAACAGAGGCTTTATGTCATGGCACATTGAAGCACAAGCTAGCTGTGTGTATATATGTTCTTACAAGCAAAGAAATTATCACAGAACACTAATTCCCTTTCCTTGAGGAGTCCACATGGTTTTGACACAGCATTACAAATTTGAACACAACGGTAACCTACCTGTTAGAAAAGAGCCCAAGGTTAAGAATTTCATTGGTTACATCTTCAATGAAAGCTAAATATAAAAGCTCATCCTCTCTGCAGGGAGAATAGAAGACCCAGTGTGAAATGCTTTAAAACAGAGATGCATATTAGATAGTGCAATGCAGTAGCTTCCCACACCTTTATAGGAAATGCCATTAAGATTATCTAGTTTTTGGCACCAGCTGCTGCTTTTAAAAGATGCCATTCTACCAGGACACGCTAAGGATTTTTCAATTTGAGTAATCATCATAAACACTGTGCAAAACATCAGCCTGTTACAAAGGCTGCTAAGGTGCCCATGGTTATGCTTTCTGTTGTGGTATAGATTGGTACAGAAAACCTGAGCAAAGAACTCAGCGCAACCTAAGATGCATTCAGGACCTGCTCTGTGCTCATGAAGAAAGGGTTGCTAAATGAGAAGAGAGCGTGCAGTTCAGTTGGATGCTTTGAGTAAAAGCTTTCAAAGTTGCTTCTAGAGAATCTGGCTGCAGCTGAAAATTGCTAATTCTCAATGGAAGCTCAGAAAAATATAAGTGCTTATTTGACAGTCTCCATCCCTTTCAAACAACTCTTTGATGTTCATAATCCTTGTTAATGTGAGTTGTAGCTTTTACCTCTTTGATCAATTTTCTCTCTATCTTAATACCTCTTAAAGCCATATTGATGCCAATTGCTCTAAACTGGAGACTCTTCAAAAGTTTGGAGTTCTGTTTGGAAAACAAGAAAGAAAACCCCAAAGAAAACATTTCAGTGCTGCTTCTCCTTCATAGCATCTTTCTAAATATCCTAAAGTATCCAATCAAGCTCTATCAAATCATCCTGCAGTCTAAACAAAAAATAAAAGATGGGACACATCTTGCATGACTTCCAGTATGTAAAATTTGTCAGGCCCAAAAATTATCACTCTGGTTCCCTCTATAGTCAAGAAAGACACCTGCAGCTGATCTCTGATCCCTATACCACATCCTTCAAGATAGGCAAGAAGGAGCCAGTCCTACAGCAAAAAGACTTAAAATAGCTTTTCCAAGTTCCAGTATTAAAACATTTGTAGTGTTTCTGAATGTAACTCAAACCTTTCCTAGTTGTCACCAAATTCGAGCACAGGAATGGGGCAAGAACGCCTTTCCATGTGATATTTTGTCAATGGTCGCATCACAGATAACAGCCCAAAAAAGAGCTGGAAATGTTTGAAGTGCAACAATGGGATAAGAGATGAAGTCTATCTTCTGAAGTTAAAATTAATTTTTCACAAGGTTTAGAAGCACATGGAGATTTCAAAGCACTGTAGAACAATTCATAGTCTTGTCAATTCTTCTGTGGATTGTGAACAACAGTTTATTTGGAGCTCTCATTTCCTCTTTCAAGATCATCCGTTTTGAGGAATAGTTTCTAGTGTAACATGTTGTGAACTAGCAGCAGATAAATGTTTTAAGCATACTTACTCAGCCTCCACAATACTCCTTGCTGAAAACTGCTGAGAATACAATGATGTCTCTCTAAGAAAAAAATGAGAAGGTAAGAGAGAGAGATTCTAAAACCCCTACCTCCCATCTCACTTTCTCCTGGAGCCATGCTGTGCCATTATCCCAGTTCCTCTTGCAAACAAAACCAAAACCATCAGAACACGCCCAAACCCTGCCCCAGAAGGAAAATCCACTGCTTATAATGAAGCCTGAAAGGTTCAAGAGTATCGTAACATCTTACTTGATTCACTACTCTAATATCTCAAAAGACGTTGGTCACAGGATGTCAGGGGTTGGAAGGCACCCAAAGAGATCGAGTCCAACCCCCTCTGCCGGAGCAGGACCATACACTCTAGCTCAGGTCACAGAGGAATGAATGCAGACAGACAGACCTTGATGTCTCCAGAGAAGGAGATTCCACAACCTCTCTGGGGAGCCTGTTCCAGTGTTCTGTGACCCTTACAGTAAAGAAGTTCTCCCTTGTGTTGAGGTGGAACCTCTTGTGCCGCAATTTACACCCACTGCTCCTTGTCCTATCACAGGGAACAAGTGAGAAGAGCCTCTCCCACCCCGCCTCCTGACACCCAGCCCTCAGCTATTTATGTTTTAAATCTCCTCTAAGTCCTCTTTTCTCCAGACTAAACAGCCCCAGGTCCCTCACCCTCTCCCCATAAGGCAGTGCTCCAGTCCCCTAATCATCCTTGTAGCCCTCTGCTGGACCCTCTCCAGCAGATCCGTGTCCCTCTTCAACTGGGGAGCCCAAAACTGAACGCAGTACTCAAGATGAGGTCTCACCGGGGCAGAGGAGAGGGGGAGGAGAACCTCCCTTGATCTGCTGGACACACTCCTAATACACCTCAGGATCCTGTTGGCCTTCTTGGGCATATTGCTATCCCATGGATAATTTGTTATCCACCAGGATCCCCAGGTCCCTCTCCACAGGGCTGCTCTCCAGCAAATCACCTCCCAGCCTGTACTGGTGCAGCTTATTATTCCTCCCCAGATGCAGGACTCTGCACTTGTCCTTTTTGAACCTCATTTGGTTCCTTTTTGCTCACCTCTCCAATCTGTCCAAGTCTCACTGGAGGCTGCACAGCCTTCAGCTGTATCAGACAAGCCTCCCAGTTTGGTGTCATCAGCAAACTTGCTGTTTGTCATTGATGAAGATGTTGAACAGGACTGGCCCCAAAACTGATCCCTGGGGGACACCACCAGTTACAGCTCTTCACCTGGACCTGGCACCATTGATTACCACTCTTTGTCTTGTAACCAGTTCCTAATCCACCTCACTCTCTGCTGTTCCATCCCACACTGATGTCACTTCAGATGCTGTACAGACTTAAGAATGCTTTTTTTTTTTGAAAACTCAGATTACAATTCTTTCCTCAGATAAAAATATCTTTGCAAGAAAAAGGTTAGAGAGCAAAGCAGCAAGTCATGCATGACACTTTGGTCAGCAAGGAGGAGACTCTGGTGGGAGCCCTGAGGTTCAGGCCTGAATTTCAACACTGTCTTTGTATCATAGCCAGTATTCTAAATCACAGAATTAAATTTTCAGTAAAATATGTGGGACATAGTTCTGGTCTAAGTTCTTGGCAGATCATAGATGCAAAAGGCTGGATGTCTCAAGAGCCCTCTTCCTGAAAGGAAATTCTAATTAGAATACCAATCCATGATTTAGTTGTAGCATTGTATAAGAAATACATAATCAGCAAGCTTAGATGTAATGCTTGGACGTACACAACTAATGTCTGTATTGATATGCTTGCTTTCTTAATTGGCTTCCTGGTAGAATCTTAGAAGAAGAAAACAATGAATTTTGAAGTTAGGAAAGGCCATTGGTGTGAGAAACCCAACAAATAAAATCCCTGTGGGAACAGACTTATAAAGAGAACTGGTAGTGAAGGCTTGTGGCGGCTGTGTGAAAAGCAAGAATGAATTCTTCAAATCAGGCACCTTAGGAAGGAGTATGGCAAAGCAGCTGTTCCCCTCTCAGGCTCATTCACAGTGTATCTCCTATCTTCAGCCTATAACACAGACATAAAATCTTTATTAACAGTGCAAATAAGCAGCAAATTTTACTATATAATCTGTGATTAAACAGCCCTATACACTTTATGTCTTTTAGAAGAAACTCTGGGTAAACAGAGACATGTGGCAGCAAAGGGTCAGCTTTGACATCCAGAACTTCAGTCAGGGGCAATGGCAGTTGTGGAAGATTTCTCACCTGACAGGTACATAAAAGATGAATCCTCTGAAGGCCAGAGGGGGTCAGCATCACTAAAGTCTGGTTTGCAAAAACAGAACTCTTAAGTCACATCTCTTGAGCTGCCTCCACAAAACTAGTGGGAAGTTGCTGAATTACAGCTGTCATATTTACAACAACCAAAGAAAAAGTCAGATATGACAGTTTTGATATTAAATTAGAAGTTCTCCATGAAAGTGGAGTGAAACTTTCTAAATAATCATTTAACATCTTCTTCATGATAGCTGATGCAGATCAAGTCAGGTTGTCATTTATTTTCAGTAAAGCCATAAATACATATTCTCTCTCACCTCTCTCCTCCAATGGATAAAGCATAATTATTTGCAATTTTGAGCTAGATACATGAAGACTCTGACCCTATAGCCTACATTCAGGAAAAGAGTCTAGTTATTCAAATACTTTTTAGTTTGATTGGGCTGTTTAAGATCTTGTCTGTATGGTGTCCACAAGATAAAGTACACTGTGAAGAATCCAACTTCTCATCAAATTCTTCCATCCAAATATTAGTATTAATAAAGACAATGTAACTTCAGATTTAAGTCTTAAGAAATAGTTCAGGTGGTTTTTTTGCCTGCTTTCCTCTGCTTCCTACAGATGATGCTACCACATTTAATCTATAAAATTTAATTGTCTTAAACCACCACACACTAAGGCAATTTCTGCAAGAGCAAATAACTGAAACACTAAGTTCAATGGTCACAAGTACATAGCAATTGATATCAAAATAGTGGATGCAAACATTTCTGACTATGACAAAAAAAATACTAGGAGCTGGTATTTGAATTTGAAGTGGTGTGATTTTTGCATTGAAGCATTCCAGATACATTCAGCAAGACAGAAAGCAAACAGTATTAAGGAAAACTTCACTGCCCACTAGTTTGGGTGCTTCCTCAGGGTAGGAGATGCCTGTTTCTGATTCTTTCTGTTGAGCGCTTTCTGGAATAAATTATCCAATGTAAAAATGAAGAAAAAAATATCCTTGAAAAAGAGGTACCTTCTTCTAGTGTAAAATATTATAATTATTAAAATAATATTATGATGTCAAATTAACTTTGTCCTTAAGTGAAAGTGCACTTTTAAGAACTGTTGAAAGTAGTTTAGAGTTTCGTAATACCCTAAGATCTTTTCAAATCCCTGAGTACTTTTTCTCATTCTTTATGCTCATTTTTCTGAAACTCTCCTTCACAGAACTAATTCACCTCATGACAATAAAGAAAATTAAATAAATCAGTCATTATACTGAGAGAACAATTACCTTCAATGTGATCTTCTGCTCTTCAGTCTTAACTTTGCTCTCAGATGCTTTGTCTGAAGATGGAAAGCTATAAAATTTAGAGATGCATTACATTTCCAGGAAGGCTACTCTTAAAATATCTAGGATGAGAATACTTGTGCCACTTCTGAGCAATCTCAGTGGGACCTAGTACTAAAATGTCTCAGACAGTTTAGAAAAAGAATTTCTGTCAGACTTCCATTCACATAAGAAGACTAAGTTGCAGTGCATTTTGAAGCATTACAACAGACATACTGTGATCCAAAGCTGTCATCTAGCTGCACAGTTACAGGGCCAGCTACAGCATCCAAAATAACTGTTCAGAATTGAGAGTGGAACTGATCCTCTGCATTAAAAATACACCAGGAAAATACAGCCCACAGCCAGAAAATAAATAGTTGCAATATGGCTCCAAAGCTATTGTCATTCTGGTCTTGTGAAATTCCTACTTTGTTCTAGGACAAAACCAGAGTTAAACAAGCAGTCACCAAAGAGAAAATATTTCTGAGGTGACATCAGCAAAAACAAAGCTAAAATCAAAATTTTAATTTGCTAAGGAAGTCAATGCAAGAAAAAGACTTTTCTGTTGTATAAAATATTTCACGTAGGATATGTATGAAGGCATTAAAATGAAGACAATGAAAGGCAGCATTCAAAAGATTTAAAAAAATGGATCTTTATATGCTTTGCTAATTAATGAATGAGAAAGTATGAGACTAGAGGAGCAAGAGTGGGTAACTGCTTGCATGCTTACAGGGGTCAATTCTTTAGAAAACAGAAAGCACAGCTATATACCAGAGACAGCAAAGAAAAGAAAAAAAGGAATGATTATCCTCACCAGACCTTACAGTTTGGATTTAGTGCCTATCTGAACCTAGTTTGTACAGATGAAACCAGTTGCTCCAGAGGGAAGAGAGGAAGATATGCCAGTGAAAAAAGGAAAAACCACATTCTGCTCTAGTATTTGCTGAGGCATATCTAGAATAATTTCAAAATTATTATTCTGGGTTTATACAAATGTAAATGAGAGCCAAACGTGTTGTTTTTATGAAGATACTGTTATGATAACATCTAAACTCCACAGTTTCAAAATAAAGTTTGAATCACTGTACCTGATCACATCGGTCTGTGTTTGCGCTTCCACGTGCTGCTTGCAGTGAGTTGTCCTTTTCCTCCGGGCAGGAGTGTAATATCTGTACTCTGACAGGAAAGATTTAGCACCTGATATTAATGTACGTGGAGTAAAAGGTTTTTGGCTATCAGTAAAGAATTCCGAATGCCTGTCCAGAAGATCCCCACTGCATACTTTGGGGTTGCTTCCTTGACACCTCTGGGAATGACTAATGCTGACAAAACTGTCAGTGGAGTAATTGCATGAAAGTCCAGAGCGTTTTCTTGGTGTGCTTGAAGAACTGACACTTGAGGTCGAGTTTGAGGCATTAGATGGATTCCGAGAACCTTTTCTGGCGTAGTGCACTGGAGCAGAGTGAACCAAGCCATGCTCGCTGTAAGGAGAGAGCGCTCCTGGTAGGTACTGTGCCTGCCGAGCACAGGGGAAGGGAACATCTTTGTCTTCTGCTGCCAAGAAGCTCTGGAAAAAAAAAAAAAAGACGTGATTGCTTTGCAAGTTGCCACCCTTGCTCAAGTTGGTACTCCTAGGTATTACCTCTACCAGCTTGGAGCTACCTTCTGTGTAAAAACTATTAACAACATTCTGCAAACTGAGCAGCCCTAGTGCTAATAAAATTTATAACCTTGTCACTTGAAATGAGACAGGACTAAGACCATGGTTTGCTTAATTAGCAAAGCACTGGTGTTTTGTACAGAATACTGATAGTGATGTGAAACCAGGAGTTTTTATCCAAAGCCTCAATACTAACTTTAGTCTAAAGGCTCAACATGTTGTTAAAAGTCAAGGAATCATTGCATTGAGGCAAGTTATGTTATCTAAGTATGCTTTGTTCATTTAAACCTGCCCCACCTCTCCAGCAAGGTAAGGTAGATATTATCCATAATTATCCTGACAAAGAGTTCATAGTACATATTCTCTTCAAGTGTGGAGCTGCTACCTTTCTTTCTCAATCCTATTAGCTTCAAAGCTATCACACACCAGCTATCTTTATAAAATGTGTATTCTATAAGGTCCTTGTTCCTGAAGAACAGCAAAGGTAGAAGCCAGATATGTTGAGGTGTTGCCTTGATGGTACACAGCCTTCTGTGATCTGGATTTTTTTCCAGTGGATTGCTGTGTGGCCCAACGAGGGGATATCACACCCTGTACAAGCAGCCAGTGAGTGAAGGGGATCGTACCACCACACAAACCCCAAGGAATTCAGTTTTAAAGAACTAGGCAGGCACCAACAGCAACTAAATTTATAATTAATCCATATGGAAATTAGTTTGAGACTAACACTGAACCATGGATTCTGGAATTTCCAGAGGTACTTCACTGCCTGAGTACAATATAAACCTTGACAAAATCCTTAGGAATGCCTCACTAATAATATAATATAATATAATATAATATAATATAATATAATATAATATAATATAATCTGATCATTAGAATGTGGATAGACGGTTGGATGTGTGATTTGCTCCAGCACAAAGCAGCAGTAGACTGAATGCCAACAAAAGAGGCAAAATGAACTATGAAAGAAAGACAATCAATACTTCTTGTGAGACTTTTAAGTTTCCTACCGAGGAAGGCAGTAAGGGGGAAAAGTCCAAACAACCAAGCTTTGAAATCCTTTACATTAGTTGAAAATTCTTGACATTGTAACCTACTAATGTATAGCATAGGACAGTAACATATTACTAGTTAACTAGTATAGCATATTAAGCTAATATAGCTTGTCAATATACACAGATTTTCTGTTCTATCATTCAAATCCCATAATGTGTGTTCTTAAAAGTTATATTACTCTTACTGTATAAATACTGCATAATCTCAAACACTGCTGCTGTTACCGCTTTGAATCTACACTACTCCCATTTCTTCTTTTTTTCTTTCAGAACCACTGAAATATTTTAAATTAAAACCTGAGATGATGAATATATAACTTACTATGTCCCACAAAGTCTGTTTAGAGGACTAATAAAAAAATGCATACAGTTTACCACCAAAACGAAGTCACAAATCACACGACTGTCAAAACATGTCATATCCTCATGATTCCACGCAATTTTCTCTCACATCAGTAAGACCTATCTGTGCTATTCCAGTATCCCAAAATATCCATAGTTACTGACACCTAATGCAAAGAGGTAGTTTTTTTCCTTTTTCTTTTTTTTTTTCCTCAATTAGCTGGGCTGAAATAACACCTTCTTGATGATGTCTCATGTAAGCCAATTTTATTTTACTACTACAGCATAATTAAATGCTGAACTGATAACATGCAGTAACAACGCCAAACAAATGCCTGCGTTAGCAAGCAGTATAATAAGGTTTACTCTGGTGGGTTGACTGTGGCTGGGTGCCAGATGCCCACCAAAGCTGCTCTATCACTCATCTCCTCAGCTGCACAGGGAAGAGAAAAATTACGAAAGCTTGTGGGTCAAGACGAGGACAGGAAAAGGTCATTCACTAATCACTGTCACAAGCAAAGCTAGATCAGACCAAATAGCTAAAGACAATGACTAGATAAAACTGCGAACCCAAGATGTATTTTTCTTAGTCCTGAGATGTACTCATTCAAATACTGAGAAATAAGAATATCTTTTGAAGCCTTTATCTTGGGGTAAACCTTTACTGTCCAAACAGGCAGGCAGTTCAGCCTTTGGATACACAAAGAAACAGTATCAGACACAAGGAACTATGCTGGCAACTTCAAAAAGATTTTAAGGAGCGTTGAGAATACTGTTTGTCTGCAGTTTGTCACCAAGCTCAGAGAAAATTGTTTGTACATCTGTGTTAGTGTAGGCAAGTTAACTGTAAGCAAGTAGGTTCATTTTCTTCTCTAATCTTTATCTGTAAAGATCAGTATATAGGTTTAGCTGGGGGAAAAAAAGGGAGAATAAAAACATGCCTATGAATATCCAGTAACACACTAATTGAAAGATACTTAGCTCTAGATGTCAAATGCGATACTCTGTTCAGAGATAATGAAAAAACAAATCCATGGAATTATTGTTGGTTTGGATATTAGCTCTACCAAAACCTGTAAGTAATGTAACTTGGAATGAATAATCTTGAGACCTATCTTGCTTAGCAATATATGTTCCTATTCCACTAATTCAACCAACTGTAATTAGCTTTGAAAGATATTTACTCAATGATACATTTCAGCAATAAGAACTTCCTTGAAAAGGTTTCATAAATTACATATTTATGCCTGATTTTTTTTTTGAGTCATAGAACTGGGATAAACAGAATATTACTTGCAGCAAGCTTGTATGGAGAAGATCCCTGAAAGTTCAATAAAAGAAAGCCAGGGTCTAGTTGATTAGACAGGGTTGGGTGATAGGTTGGACTAGATGACCTTGAGGTCTCTTCCAACCTGGTTAATTCTATGATATTATGATAAAGTTCAATAAAAAAAAGACCAATTCATACTGCTGGGCAAGAGAAGTAACATAGAGAAGGAATAAAGAAGTTACTTTTACTTTGTAAAAGAAGTGTAGTTTCTCAACTCAAAAGCCACTGAGGTGTTATCTGCTTTATGAAAAGCAAACTTGGAAAAGAAATCTTGCTAAATCTTTTCTCATGTAAAAGGTCTCACTGGGGCCACTGAAGTTACATCAAGTCTTGAAATGAAGTTATTGTATGAAAAAGTCCTCCAATAGAATTCCATCTGCCATCACAAAATGAGATCAGAGAGACATGTCAAGATACATAAACTGTCATTTCATAATAAATGAGCTGATTCTTTTAACTTAAGAGAGCTTCACTTATAAGCCACTGTAGTATTGCTCTGTGTGGGCTGAGCACCTGCTCTCCACTGCCTGCACAGAGCAAAGGTCTTCTGCAGTAAGAAACAAGATGCCTTTACAGTTGCTGTTCTCATAATCCCCTTGTACATCATCTATGCATTTCATTACACCCTGACATAATCAGTTAAGAATTGAGAAAGAGAAAGCAGACAATTCACACAAATATGGGACCAAGTAAGACCCCTAAGAATATAATCAATTTGCATACTGGCATCACTATGGACCATTTTTCTCATTCAAAACTATGTTCCTGTTTCATTCTTCAGTTTTGAGAGTGTGTGTGTGGCATTCAATTGTCTAATGTAGTAGTTCATTAAATACAAAAGTAGTTCATTTGTTAATACAAAAGAGTATTACTGAATGTACATATAGAAATACATTAATTCAAACCAAAATGAGATGTGATTGCAACTATGAAGTCTGAAAGGAAATCTGTACTGAAAGGAAATCCATAATTAATATTCCTGATCAAAACATATTTCTTTGATGCTCAGAAGGTTCTTCTCCTTTCATTAGTCACTTGTAACTCTCATTCTGACAAAACTACTGCAAGTACAATACATCTTCAGTCTACTATCAGGTCCCATGAACTTGTGAGGATCCAAGTGGCTCAGCAGGTCCCTTACTTCTTCCTTGTGGATTACAGGGAGACTATACTGGACCCTGACTCCATCTGCCAGTTCAGGAGGCCAGTTAGTAGTAACTAAATGTTCTGCCTTGGGAAATAGTTAGAGCACTCTGGAGCGACAGAGAAAGAAAGGAATTTCAGCTGAGATGAAAGTGAGAGAATTCAAGTGTAACTAGAGTCTGAATTTACCACAAGCACTCTTCATCTAGATACTTGCAGTCTTTGTCAGAAGGCCGACACATGCATTTGGTGTTGAGCATATGTGAGGAAGAAGCTCATCTATTTTCCACTGCTTGAAATATGCTGACTCTCCCTCATAAGCTGCTGCACAGCAATGATCAGCTGTTATTATGGGAGGCAGGTAGACGAAAATATCTAGTAAACAAAATTTAAATACCTACCTTTCCAAAAGAGGATGGCAGCAGCCGTCCACTCTCTCTTGAGCTGGATCGGGAGGCAGTTTTACCCACACTCCTTTCCTCTTCACACCTAGCTATCTTCTTTTTCAATTTCTCTCTTCTTTGCTGGTCAGCAACTTAGGAAAGAGACAATATTTGTCAGATGCAAAGTAAATCACTATTCTTTTATTTTTTTTCTGTCCTAGGTGACTTGAAAACCTCACAGGGGTTTCCAGTTGCTCAGTAAAGTCAGACTATGGAGATACATTCCCACAACTAATACACTGGTCTGCAGGAATTCTAATACTAATATTGATAACAGAGCACTCTGCTCAAAAACTCACAATTTGCCCTCAACTTTTTGCAGATAGAACTTTCTTGACTATACTCTCATCCAGTATTTTATTAAAAACCCCTATTTACTGTTAGCAAATTTAATACATAAAAAACCCCGTGCTCACACCATGGACAAATAGTCTCCCAAGTACAGAAATCCATAACAAAGCAATCATGTTCATGTCAAGAACATATAAAAAGAAGGTGAGCACTGTTGTCATGGTTTAGATCCAGCTGGCAGCTGATCCCTGTGCAGACACTTACACAGTCTCTGCACCCTGCAGATGATATAGGAAGGAAAATCAGAAGCCAAAAAAAAAAACCTGTGAGCTGAGAAGAAACAACAGTAGGAATACTAACAAAGTACTATAAAAAGCAAATTATATAGAAGATAACTATCACAACCAGTGCTACCCAGCATCAAAATCCACCTGTCCACCTCAGCCTCTCCTTATATAGCAGGCATGACATCAGTATGGTATGGAGTACCCCACTGGCTGGTTGGAGTGGCTATCCTGGGTTTGGTCCTTCCCAGCTTAATGTGAGAAAAACAACCCTATCCTAGCTGAACCAGGGACAACTCTGAAAGGGCCACTGTCAGATAAAGAGGGGAAATTATCAGTCTGCATTGATTTACAGTACAAGGCCTTGTTCAGTGTCTATGCAGCACAGGAGTTAAGCATCTGTGCCGTCAGACAGAAGCCCAAAAGATGGGTACATTTTCTGGTTTTGAGTTTGTTATCAGCTACCTACATCTGATACCCCACATAATACAATCTAGTTTTTGCACACTGTGAGCACTCAGAAGCCACAGATGAAAATCCAAATGAGGTTGATAAAAGCCATTAATGATTTAATTTCCATATGGGAAAGAAGAAGTTTATACAAGCTAGCACACTTCTGAAGTCTATGAACACAATGAAATCTGTTTTAACTCTCAACTATGTTTTTCGTTCACTTAACACAGACCCAAGTATAAGAATAGTTTGTTTTGTACAGACATCCAGACAGAAAGACCCTTACAGATTTCTTCTTTGGTTCCATAATGTATTTTTATCATACCCTGGTAGACTCCAGTCTACACACATTACTATACTTAATGCACAGAAATAGATGTAACGGTGGATTGGTGTGGTACATTCTTGTAGACAGCTGAGATCTACAGCAATCTGAGGACATTTGATCTCCAAAATACATTGGTCTGTGTACATTAACCCAACAGACATGTTTATCTGTAGGAATTATTTAAGTATATGATTTCATTTTATTAAATGTTTTAGTCCCCTTTTTAACTGAAAAATATTCTTTCAGATGCAAAATACCTGCTCTCATTCCTCAGGGAAATTACTTTTTCTTTCTTTCAACTGTTAAAATTGATATGTAAAAGTCATTCCTTTGATGGCTGTTGATTTATTCAGCATATTCCATTAGAGTACTTAAAACATGAAGTAGCTTTTATTGCTGAAAAAAAAATTAGCCAAAGTTAAGATACACTAAACTCCACAACTCTGAATTAAAAATATGGCTTGTAACATGGAAAACTACACTGTATCATTTAATAATTAATGAAAGATTATTTATTTCCTACATTACACTACTATTATGTGGCTGTTCTAAATTACTACTATTTCTAATTGTCTTCAAGTGTACAGCTGAGCACTCAGAAGTCAGCTACAGGTCAGAAGTTTTGTATGTTTGAGATGAATAACACTGGGCCAGCACAGTGTGTCTGTGTGCACATGCATGGAAGCTGTAAAAATTCAAATCCTGACTACTGCTCAAGTGAAATGGCAGTGGTTAAAATGACTGTTGACTAAGTCTCTAAGGAAACAATGAATGAATGAGAGCTCTACAAAGCAAACCCACAAAGCATACAGAAATATGGGTGTCTAGTTTTGTAAGTGTGAGCAGATGTCTGAAAGAAATTTCCTTACACTCAATTGCTTAGGTGAAAAGTGGGTTTAAGACAACACAGGCTTAATCACGTGCCATGGTTGAACAGGAGGTTGTGGGCAAAGTGCAAAGAAGTGTGAATATTAATGACAATTGAGTTCTCATGTTGTCCTTACTCTGCTCTTATAGGATAACATTTGAGATTTACATGCACAAACTATGCCTTTACTACTGGCATTCAAAGCTATAAAAGCCAACCACTACACACCTCCTCCAGGACTGTGGGCTCCAGCTCTTCCCAGCCAAAGCACAGCTTGTGCCCATGAGTAAAGAAATAAAGAGTGCTAAGCATGCCAGCTAATGCTACCTTTGGATGTCAAGAATGATTCACTGGGACTACTGTCACCTGCACTGGAAATGTAAAGTCTGCCTTACACCAGGCATATACTGAGCTTGGCTCAGCTAATTAATTTAGTGTGTTCCAAAAGCTATAAACTCACTCATGCATAGTGAAAGGCAGAGCAGACATATGCAAACCAGAATGGCAGAAAATCTCAGCAGTGTACCCACCTACTTGCCAAACTGGGATTTTTTTCAGGCTAGACGGGCTGCAAAAGCTAGGAACTGTTAAACCAGCAAAGCAGAAGATACAGAAATCATTCTCAGAAAGAGCTAATATAGATGTAAACAGATGTAAGTTAGAATAGCCCTGAGACAGTCATCAAATAACACAGACAAGGATACGGGTACAGACACAAAACCATGCACAGTGCCTACCTCCCTATTTCATATGTGCTTTCCCTAAGCACTGACTGGAGAATCCAGTCCTTCTATTTCACTTTAGTCAGGCAGAGAATGGTATCACATCAGTGACCTGAACCTTCGAGGCACTAATTACATATTACTGATGGGAGCTGAAGATGCTTAAAGCTGCCATATATAACCACTTGTTCTGCAGCTGTGGATACATTAAACCCAGACAGAATGAGACCAGCATTCAGGAAGAAACATGCAGTTTTAAAAGGGATATTTAGCTGTTAAATGGAAAGGTTGTTCACTGCTGAAGATATCTTCTGCTTCAAATGAATCACAGATATAGCTTTAGTTTTCTGTGAGGTTAATGAACTAAATGTGGCATACTAATGACTGCATTATACATAACAACTGCAATAGTTAACATCTACTTAGCAATTTCACTGCAGGTAAATTTTAGTGTACATTGGTTCCAGAAACATCTTACTTTTGCAGAGTTAAAGACGGGAAAACTTCAAGCCAGTGAATAAAAGAAAAAAAGAAAACCACTGTTTTTTTTTTTTAAATGGCTAAAACAAAAAGTATTTTTGAATGAAAAAATGCAGTCTACAGATACAAGCAACATGAATCTCCTTAAAAGCTTTATTAGACTTTGAGATTAATTTTATCTCATTAATTGCTGTGCTCAAAACCACCACAAAGACGTATTAGAACATAAACAAAGTAGTGATTTTTGTAAAACAGATAAATTCAGAGATTGTGAAGCTAAATTTCATAACGAATTCACCCCATAAATCTGTCCTCTTAATTCTATTGTTAGTGAGAGGAAGCATAAGATAGACCATAAATCTTAGAAGTTAAACAGCAGCATTCTTCATAAAGAGCAACCTGGGAAACAGTTGAAGTGTGCCACAGAATATTGTAATACTTTGCCTAGACAAAGCCATTTTCACAGAGAACACCCCACACTTCCAAAGCAGAGATTATATTATCACATTTCCTTGGTAAAATATTCCCTTTATAGGCTTGATTCTTTACTCCTTAAGCTTAGGCTGCAACAGAATTTCTAGACACACGCTTAAAATTATAAAACAAATCTCATAAAGCTGGAAGGAAGAAAATAATCATACATATCACACTCCTAAGTAGCTTGAAAGCTTTATGCTTACAAGGACAGCATGATTTGGAATGACAGTGGCTGTCCTTTGCTCTGAACTCCCAATCCCTATTATCATGTCACATTGGAGTACAATTGGCAGTTAGCCTTCAAATGACTTAATTTTGTGTAAATATGAAATATTAAGTTAGATTTGAATTCAACTTGCAAAACAATCTATCTCAAAAAGTTGTCAAAGAGTAAGCGTTTCTCCACTGTTTTTGTATCAGCTATTTTTGCAGTAAACCACTTCTGGTTATTATTTCCCTTATCAACAAATAATGCAAATATCAATTTCGTTTCTGCTGAGCTTGAAGTGCCTGCAGTGACCACAATTGAAGTGTTCAGCATATCAACTGGTGATATTCTTTCTGAAGCAAGCTCTTCCTCCCATAAGAATTTTTACTATCGGCTTCCTAGCTCTACACAACCTCATCGACTACAAACTGGATTTTGGCACTGGATGTGAAGTTTGGGTATCTCATAAATCTCTATCTAAATCTCTCAACATGAAAATTCTAGTAACTCTAAAGAGACAATTTTGCATATTCATTATCAGTAGCACTGTTTCATCCAGTAAGAGATGAAAAACAGGTGACAAAAGTTTATTAAAGGCTTGATACTACAGCTTTGCTTGTATCAAATATAAACAACTGTTTGTATCAAGAGTATGTACTTCAGAAATATGATACTAGTGCTTGGCAAAGTTACTAATGGCAAAAAATCTGGCCATTTCTAAAGCTTGGAAATAAAGCCTAACAGCAAGACATGAATCCTTCAGAGGAATTTCAGGAGAGGCTAGAAGCACAGGATTAACTCAAATCCAGCAACCTCTGATACTCACATGGGGCCCTCATCTGACAGACATCTCATTCTGTCAGGCATATGAACAACACAGCAGCCTGTGTACAGCCTACTACGCACAATCTGTGGAATGCTGCACCAATGCTGAAGAAAACTGAGTCTGCTCAGGTAAACCTCCATTTGTATGCCCTAAAGAGAGGTCCATCTGGCTTCTAGGTGGTCTTGGACAATGGCTTTTGTCTCATGCTACCACTGGAACAGTCCTCAAGGACCACTTAAACACACTGTACTGAATCAGTGTTAAGAATAAGTGAAAAGTGTAATTTCATTCCTGTTTTCTGGTATGCTATAGGTATTTTGTGATCTTCAGTAAGAGGGGAAAATGGTATCAAAACAACAACCTCCTCAGTGGGCAGATGGTAAATCTGGGCAAACTGAATTAAAATTCAGGGCCACGTTTTCAACAATAATGTCGATTCACTTCTGAAACAACTACCAAAAAAACCTCTTTTATAAGTCAAGACTGCAGACCTTTCTTGTTTATGTGCTTTATTTACCATATGCAGTATAGCTGCTAAGTTCTATGTGGATGGCTGCCATTTTTGGTCTGCTTAACCCATGAGGTCAGACCAGATGATCTGACTCGGGGGAAAATGTATTTTTGATGTACTGAGTACATACCTAATATGAACTACCTCTCATTAAAAAAAAGTTTCTCATTAAAAAAAAAAAGTAACTTCTGCAAAAAGAATAAAATTACTACAGCTAAAAAAGTACAGTCTCATAAAGACTTTTTACACATTGAGTTTTCCTGCTCTCTAAAAATTCAGACTTGATAAATATACTAGAACAAGTTTCCAGAGACATACTTAAAAACTCTGAAAACACATATGTTAGCATTAGCTGAGTGTTAGAATCTAAAGAACTTATGTTAGTTGCTTTTAACTTTCACTTTCAGAGATATATTTGCAAGGACAAGACTCAACAGAGAAGTTAATTATCAAAGATAGGGAGATTTTCTAAAAGCTTTTGTAAACCAATAACAAAATACATAAGACACCTTTTTAGAGATCTCTGCTTCTCACAGCATTAAGAGTTGACATACAATGTAAAATATGTGATCACATGAAAATTTTAAACACTGAATATAATGTATTTTTGATATTTCCACTTGAATCTAACCTCCTAAAGAGCAGAAAAACAACACTACTGACTGATCTGAATTATTGTGTCTCCCCATTTCACTACCCCCCTCCCAAGTATTCAAGTTCCTTCAGTCTAAAATAGATTTCTGGTGGTAACTTCTGGGAACACAGCTTTTTCACTTGTTTGTCCCTCATCCTCTGGTATCAAAGAGACTTGCATTCCCAAGCACACCGATTACTGAGCTCAGGCTGTACTATCAATATGCCCTGCGGAAAAACCTCTAAACATATGGGTTGAAAAGTTAGTCCTGTTAGAAACCAAGCATGTATAGCAGCAGCTGTCTTACTTGGCAGAGCTTTTGTCAAGTTTTCTGGCACAAATTCCACAACCACAGACTTCTAATGGCCATTGGCATCAATCAACATGCTTGGACTAATTCTGAACACAGAAGTTTCACATTTCAAGAAGTTTCACATTTTAACAACTATTTTAAGTCAGTAAGGCTGATCTAATACACAAGAACATGCTCACTGCCAGTCCAATGGCATGGCAGCTTGCCAATTTTGCTGTCAGCTAAGATATCAGGAAAAGAACAGTGGAAACTAGATCTACTTTAAGGATAGAACACATTCAGTCGGCCAGGGAGAATGTGAGCTACAGTATCATGTTTAATTCTTAAACACTAATGACTGACTCATGGCAACAACCCCAAAGGGAAATACCTGCTATTTTAGCATTACATGATGCACTTCTTCATGGGATGTTTTTTAACAGTCTGCAGGAATACTGTTTTGTAACTCTGTGCTATTAATAATCTTAGCATTTCAAACCGAAAATGTACCCCCTTCCCAAGTCTCTTTTGAAATAGAGGGGGAATGGAAACCTTATCTGGAATGCAGTAATTAATAAGACAAGGAACACAAAAAGAAGAAAGTAATAATATGCTTCAGCTGAGGCAATAACAGGCACTGAACTACTGAAGAATAAAGGTACAAACCCCTCAACTATTGAGATTTCCCCAGTCTTCAGTTAGATTGATATAGCAACAGTGCCTGGACAAATTATACATCTCATCTACAGCAAGAAAAAAAGAAATGGGTTTGAAATTTTGTAAGAATTATTCATTTGATTCCTCAGCCATTTCCACATAATCTGTTTCATAAATGTCAGAACACCACAACCCTTAGTTGTGTTGCTATTACAGTAATCTGTACTTCTTGATGAGTGGTAGGGAGAAAAAAACCCAACCATTCAAATTTTAGGCATGAAATTAAGTGAAATAATTTTCAATTTCATTCTAAACATTTAGAGAATAGTGCAGGCACTGGGTAAGGGATGTCTGAGTAGTCTTAACCTTAAATACCTTCAAAGCTGTAAGACCAGCAACAAAGAATTTGAAAGTTTGCCCCACGGAATTCCCCCATCGCTAAATCTGCACAGATTTCATTGTGTGTCACAGAATCTCTTAACTGTTTATAAACTGATCTCAGTCAGGAGACAAAACACAGGAAGAAAGCACATCAAAAAAGAATCAGTTACATGCCTACATTGAGCATAGTTACTAATCCTCAAAGATTTTTATTAAGAAGGAATAATTTTAAGTATCTGGTATGAACACGTACATGAAAATCCCTGACCTATCGAGATACTTTTGCTGTTGACCATTATAAAACAATTTCAACTATGGCATCTAAACTCGTTATATTCCACTAATCAAAATTTGCCTTTTGAAACTGAAATTACCAGGATGAATGCTTCATATCTAATCCTGACAGGGTTTGAATTGGATGTCTGGAAATTTTTTTTTACCTATGTAGATACTGTGACACTGAAACAGGTTACTCAGGTTGCAGAATCTCCATCGCTGGAGGTTTCCAAGACTTGGCCAACTCTTCTAGTGTTAGTGGAAGCTCTATTTTGAGCAGGAAGCTCAAGGAGGAGTAAATGATCTCTGAAGGTGCTTTAAAATCAACATTTGTTTGATTTTATGAAGGTGGGTATGTGAATGAAATCGAGCTTCTAAAACAACAGGAGAAATTACAATGTATACAGACCAAGCTGCTGAAGAGAAATCACTAGATGGGAAGTGTATGTCTCTCATCTCTATCAAGTAGAAAGACTCTCTCCTTAAACTGTAAACAGAACCAGTAAGGAAGCTATGTAACTTCCAGCCTTGTGTCTGGGGCAAGTACTGGACCCCAGTGAAAACAGATATTGAGACCCTTCTCTCTTGCAGAACAAAAGAGGAATTTTCTAGTGTGAGAAAAGTGTTTGTAGCATTTTATGCAGGCAATTTAAGATGAATGTATAATTTGGAACATTTTTCAGCACTACAAAATTAAAACAATATGTTGATGAATATTCTAATAAAAAGATATTGTTTACGTATGTTTGCTTTATTACTTTGCTTTCTATCTTTCACCTCACACTCTTATTTTCATTAGAGGACATGAAACACCTCTCAAAATAAAACCTGAAAACTGGGGCAGAGATAAAATACTGTCTTGAGAAGCTATTTGTATGGGAAAAAATATGTTTTGTTAAACAGGTTTTGAAAAATGGCAAAGTCATTGTTACTTTATAATTGGGCAATTCCTCTCAGAACAGAACATTAAGCAAACAGTTTTTTTAGAATTTGGCTAAACTGAAAAATAAAAAGCTCTAACCACACTGGCTACTCAGCTCTGGAAGGCTGAGCAGCAAGTTCAACATTTCTTCCAAATTAATCCTCTGGTGCTGACCAAGATCCTAATCTTTGAGTGATCATGCTTAACTTCACTTCATGAGCTAGCTCTATTTTGGGAATATCATCCACTTCAAGAATTAAGCAGCAACTAGCACTCCCAGGTCTTAGTCTGGAATAACAGTACATAAATGGAAGACTTTTTTAACTTTTTTTTTATTTTCTTAATTAAAGGCCTAGCTTTAAGTTTTTTTTTAGTTTCCATCACACCTTGTATAGGAGATTAAGGGTTTTGTCTGTGACCTGAACAGCACTACACAGACATTGGCCTGATTAAGATGAACTGAAAGAAACACATTACACAAAGCCTTGCTATCTGAAACAGAAATTTCCTTGCTTATAGCACACCTGCTAGTATCATGACAATCATCTCTTAAGGTTAAGCCATTCCAAAATGAATTCATTATCCAGGGAAACTCATTCTGGTGCGAAACACACAAGCTATAAGCTCTGAAGCATTTTATCTGTAAAGAGAGCAGACTTGAAAATAAATGAGCATTTGTTGGTGCTGAAGACTGAAAAGGTATGGAAGAATAATTGATAATTAGAGAATCTAAGAAAGAGTTTAGCAGGGACAGAAAGAAAAGCTAGATGAGGATTTTATTACAAAACCACATACATACAATTTTTTTTCTTGCATCAACTCTGTATTGTCATGCTTGTTTCAAAGCAAATCTTAGTAGAGCTGGAGCATGAGAAGGAAGACTTTTTTCAGATTACTGCAGAATGGGTAATCTGAAATTCCTGCTGCAGTGTGAAGACATGAGATATCCCTACAATGCTGTTGCTGCTTGTGCTGCACCTTTTAAAACAGGAAAAGACAAGCCTAGATAGAGCACCTTTGATTCTGCTGCAGTTTATTGCTTTTTTTTCAGTCTCAACCCATTACATAGAAGTACTGAAAAAAAATCTAATGAGATTGAGCCTTTCTCTCAAAAGAATGACTGATGTCCTGCACCAGCTCCAGTTATTCTGATCATTTTACAAGGCAGTACCACTGTGGTTCAACAGGATTTGAGACTAACCACAAAGTACTCTGTCCTCTTGAAATTTATTTTTCCATCCTAATGACTACATTTTTGCAGTACCTCTGCAATTGTTACTAAACACTGAAGTCAAGAATGAAGAACTCCCTCTAATTTCATCAGTGAAAAAGACAACAGAAATACATCTTTGTCAATTTAACAAACACCTGCTATTTATCTTCCCTAGTCCATTTCATTCAGTATTCCATAAATCAATGACTTGAAAGTATTGTTCTTTAGCTAACACTATGCAGCAAAGCTACAATACTGATATCTCTAAACGGTGTTAAGAAATGAGACAACTCTCAGGAAAAATAGCTACACTTTAATCCAGGCTGTGTGGCTGAGTGCTTGTGACTGACTGTTTTCTGTGAAATGGAACAGTCCCCAGATGCTCACATTCCCAAAATTCTTCTTGATGTTGCACTAGTAAGGTCTCTTCTTAAAAGTTCTAGCTCACATTGTATCAGAAGAGAGATGAAATTCTGATCCTTAACATAACTGATCACAAAACAGCCTCAGTCCGTCTCACTAGAATTACATTCACTGCAGATTTTTACAAATAGCTGCAGCAATATAGGAAATACTGAAGAAACCAACTGAGAGATAAGAGCTTTATTAAGGGTTATATCCTATTGTTACTCTCTGTTTCTCTGGCTCTTTTGTTTTGTTAGTTTTACAGAAACTTTTGCAGAATTAATGCATCATAAATACTTACGCTTGATGTTGGCCAGTCTACTTTTGGGCACTGAACAGTCTACGGCAGCTAAAAATAGGAAACAAATAAATATTGTATTTACTTAGTATTTGTGTCTAGAAAACAAGTAGCAATAAACCAACACAGAACAAAGGCTAATTTAATTAGAACATGGTAATTTTTCTCTATTTTAAAATATGCTAGTTACTCTGTATTAGACTGTTATTAATACAATCGGAGCATTTTTGAGATAAAGACGTCAAAATAAAATACATATTTGAAGGAAAAATCATCATTTAAATTAAGGTTCCTTAAGGATGAAAATTTTCATACACTTTGTGCTGTTGGCATTTAACTGCACAGCTGAGAGAGCGAGTGTGTTACATGGCAGAAGTGACAGTATACGTGAGTGCATGGACTCCGGCAGAATTCAAAGCTCAAGTGTACCCCTCCTTAAACCAGACACAGTAAAAGGAGGGCTGGAAAGAGAATCTGCAGAACCACCTCCAAACCCCTCTTTATGACAATACCTGGGAAAAGAGCACAGAAAATTTTGGAAGGCATTCAACAAAACATTGCTCTCATCACCTGTGAACTTTAATGCATTTAATTTATATTGTCAGGATATCCTGACAAGCCCTAGCATTAATATCTCCAGGACTGAGATGCTCAAGACAGGTTTATATCATAAGGAAAGAAAATAGGCTGTGAACTGTAAACAACATTAACAGCTATCAGTGGATTTTTCTTAGCTCTGTGCACAATACTCAAATGCTGCACTTCATGCTCCTTATATGACCTTAAAAAAACAACTGTTTCTAGAATGCAGTTTGTTTTCAATTATAATACTGACAGCAGAGGCTTGATTGTTTCAAATCTGAACAATTTCTAATTAGGGTAATTGAGAATCATGCAACCTTTTACAAGTCCATCAAGCTTTTAAGTTTCTTAACATTTGTCTTTTGAGAAATGTACATTCTAACACTAAAATATGTGAAAAAAAATATACATTAGCATATTTAGTGCACAATAATACAGATTAGTAGTATGATTTTCTTACCTGCAAACCCACAAGGCAATTTTTAAACTAAAAAAGACACACTGGTCTGAGTTTAATTGAACATGTTCTGCATTCATCTCTGAAATAAATTCCATGTACTTGCTCTTTCCATGATTTTCAGTTCAGCATATTATTTCATAATTTATTATTTCCATCAAAATCAGAATGAAGAGAATACAGCATAAAGTAACTTAAAATTAAGGTGGTATCTTTGGTAGCACTTCAGGAAAATGTTTTCATACAAAACTTCCCATTGCAATAATATAAAAGTATTATTAAGTAGGAGCTGTATCTCCATCCTGACATCAGTCTGAGAATGAAACAGGAAGACAACTACACTTCCTAAAACGCGGTTTGTTCCATCTTGGTATGAGCCTATTCTGAAAGAAGCACCTAAATGTGTGGGTAGAAAGTTCATTCACATATCCCCTTTTTACCTTTGGCTGAAAGGATTTTGTTAAAATGAACCACCATGTGATCTCTGATGAGGTACTGGCTAGTTAGACTTCGAGAGGAGTCGATGCAGAAAGCTGTAAGATTAGAAGATATTTAGACATTATGAAGGCAGGCACAAGAAGACTCAATTTTTTAAGAGTTATTGACCACATTTCAAAGCCACAAATTTTAAATTACTGTGTGCACAGCTTCTTTACCCAATGGCAGTAGTTTTTCTTTAGCAGCTTCCATCATGTGAAAGCATCCTGTCTCTTCTGTTGTTTTGTTTTTCCATGCTGCACCATTAACTCAAACAGCTACTGAGAGGGCCTGAAGTTGGACTATGAGAATGTCAGCAGGGAAACTTTCTGTTTCTCCATTCTATGCTTCTGAAAACAAGTGTCTGATGTGGTAGTATGGCACAGAAACATACTAGCTCATGTAAACTACTGACTGTAAGGAGTAAGCAGTAACCATATTTATATTTCAGTTGATACAGATGTCACACACACACACATACATATTTGGATATCTTGCTAAGAGTTTCCAGCTAACAGTATAGCCAGGTCAAAAACCTCTCCTCAAAAGTATTTTCAGTAAAGCATACTAAATGCAAGTACTATTAAACCTCACCAGTTGAGCTCAATGCAAAGTTTTTTATTGTAAAAACATTTTAATAATGAAGTAAATGAACTTGTAAAAGCAACCATGTCAATCTTCATGTGAAAGCACATGTATTACTTACCGTTACTCTTAGTACTCAAGTGTCCTTTAAATGGACTTGCTGGACCACATTTGGGAATGCCAACAGTTGGGTATTCGCTCGCTTTAACCAAATATCAAACAAAACAAATGTTAGGAAAAAAAGATAATATGTATTTTGACAGACAACATGAAGCAAAGAATGCTTCATCAGAGAACTCATGAATCACTGTAGTGGACATTCTTCATAGAGGGGAAAAAAAATCCTATTCAAATGCCATATTATCACTGAAGTATGACAGTACAATTAAGCAATTTGACCTAAACACCAATACAGTGGTAATACTTTCACTGGTTCAGGGAGATAAACAGCAGAAGAAACAATTAGATCACTTCAGTCTGAACTTTAAATTGGTCATTAAAGTACACAGAGGCATGGCAACAGTTCTGTACCTATGCTAACCTCTCATTTGAAGTTTTATTGATAAAATTTTATTATCACTACATAAACTGACCAATTCTGTATGTAGGCAATAACTGTGGTTAGTACTTATTGCAAATAAATATGCAAGTTTAAAAGACTAAAAGACTATGGTTGTCTGAAAATAATCCTATCATTGAGAACATGTTATTTTAGTAATCTGTTGTTAATCTAAGAGGAATTAAGTAAGAAGCTGCATTGTTTTTTAGGGCAAATTTTAGCAAAAGATACCCTATGACCAGTGTATACATAAGTATCAGTGCACATAAAGGATTCCTTTAAGGTTTCAAAAACTGCTTAAAATGTAAAGCTAAAAAACAAGGTTTCTTTTAACAGAATATACCTCACTTAACATCAATTATAAAACCATGCAGCCAATTTGTACAAATGTATTATTACTACCAAGGTCCATATGGCAGTCCCATTCCCATCCTACTTCTCATCTGTCAGTTTGAGAATATGTAGTTGCTATGTAAGCATTTCCTAGCAACTGGAGGCACTACAGCTCTGGGCAGTAACTCTACTGCTCTACACCTGCTGGTCACCTACAGCTTTCCATCCTTCATTGGAGTAAGCTGGACCTACCCAAGAAGAATGGGAATCTCATCTCAGTGGCCTTCAGCTGAGTTGACAATGGCAGATATAACTACAAACTAACTAAAGGCCATGTATGTTAAAAGGCCATTAATTACACCTCTCATGGCTTCTTACCTCCTGCATACCCAGCATGTGTCTCTTGAGATGCAGTTTTTCTATTTCATAGAATCACAGAATCATTCGGGTTGGAAAATACCCTTAAGATCATCAGGTCCAAATATTAACTCTACTCTACAAAGTTCACCACTAAACTACATCACTAAGTGCCACATCTAGACAAGCTTTAAACACATACAGGGATGGCGACTCAAACATCTCCTTGGTCAGCCTGCTACTGTATTTGACTACTGCTGTGACGAATCTTTTTTTCCTAATGTCTAGCCTAAACCTATCCTGACTCTTGAGGGTACTATTGCAACTACTACATTCTGTAGTACTTTAAGTGCAACAGAATGTTGCACAAAATAGTTAACAAAGTGTCTATGAATTAGCAAATTGCATCAAAACAAACAGTTCCTTTAATAATGTTTTGTCATCATTTTCCCAAGGGCATTCTAAAAAAAAACTTATAATTTCAAAGATTAGTTGGGAAAGCAACAAAAAGTGTGAGAAAATTAAATTAAAGTAATATGTTGAACATTGCAGAGTATTTTCTTGGAACCCTGTTGTGAAATGACACTAAATCTGAATCAATAAATTCAGTCCCCACTCTTCTGATGCCTAACAAATATCAAGGGAATTCTGAATCAGTACTTAGAAAAGTCAGCTTGTATATAATAGGGCCTCCTGTGGCTTTAGAGTATTAGAGGCAGTGTCTGCAATAATAGTGCTCCCATTACTCCTTGCTGTTAGGTTGCCAAGACCACAGCAGGAAAAGGACAAGAAAACAGAGAAAAAAAAGAAGGAAAAAATTACTGCAGACCAGCACTGACAAACTGCTACAATTGCTTTATCTTTATATGGATTTCTTGCTCATTGCCATCATATTCACATGGTTTCATTTTCTTTGTGGTACAATTCTTCCTAATATATAGCTGTGATTAAAACATACATAGGGACAATGCTAAATTCTTTTAGAAATACTTACATTACAAACATACAGCATTAAATTATTAGATTTAGAATGATGGTCTCCAAAATGGTTTCAAGCCCTTGCCACTAATGGCCATTTTTCTTTTTTAAGTATTCTATTTCTCTACCATTCACTATAACATATCAGTAGTATTCAGTGCATGAGTAGTGTTTAGCATCTAGCTGGATACTCACCCTGAAGTCACAATACTCATGTGTTTAAAGAACACAAGTCTTTGAATGCTAGATGATAGTATCTTAGTGGGTAAAAATGTGTCTTAATGATAAAAAAAAATTCAATACATGTGCACTAGAAATCTAGATTATAGCAGACACTCAAGAACTGGAAGGGTTTCATTCACAGATCCTTAAAATAATCTAAATTTGACAGTATTTTCTGCACTTCAGAGCTAAGTTATAATTCCTAAAGCAAACACATGCTCATAGATAAATGCTTACAAGATCAACTCTAACTCATTTTTATGAGGAAAGGTTGAGGGAGCTGGGCCTGTTTAGCCTGGAGAAGAGGAGGCTCAGGGGTGATCTTATTACTGTCTACAACTACCTGAAGGGATATTGTAGCCAGGTGAGGGGTGGCCTCTTCTCCCAGGCAACCAGCAACAGAACAAGGGGGGACAGTCTCAAGTTGTGCCAGGGTAGGTATAGGCTGGATATTAGGAAGAAGTTCTTCACAGAGAGAGTGATTGGCATTGGAATGGGCTGCCCAGGGAGGTGGTGGAGGCACCGTCCTTGGGGGTCTTCAAGAAAAGACTGGGTGAGGCACTTGGTGCCATGGTCTAGTTGATTGGTTGGGGCTGGGTGATAGGTTGGACTGGCTGATCTTGGAGGTCTCTTCCAACCTGGTTGATTCTATGATTCTATATGACAGAATCATGGAAGTATGTGCATCTGAAAAATGAAAAGACGTTGTAATATTTGCAGTTGGTTCTCTTCAGATAGAATAAATGTCTTTGATGTGATTTAAAAATGATGAGAAACAGGCAGAAACTTGTTGCTTTCACTGTCCTCAGCTGCAGATGCATCTGTTCGACTCTACAGGAAAACGAGACTATTGCGAAAGGTTCACTTGCTTACCATCACCAGCAGATGGCACATGGATAAACTCTAACTAAAGAGCTTCACGATTATAAATAAAATATAATTCTTAAATATATTATCTTTTATATATTTACATGTTATTATTAAATTATAAACTACAATTAAAAGAAATCAGCTGCCTCACTCCTTACTCTTTCATATAGAAGAAAACAAATGTCAGAAAGTGTCAGGAGGAGAAATACTTGACAGTTTCTTCTGACTACTTTGATTTTGGATGTATGCACACTGCAAAGATCATCTCCAATTCACACAGAATTGCAGAAGTTCCAAAAGCACTGGAAACACACCACCATGTGAAGATGTCTTAATGCAGGCACTCACGCTCCCTGTGCTGTCTTCTCAGAATTCAGTTTCTCTTGCATGCTGTAACTTCTATGTCATCAAGGTTTCAGGTCCTCAATCCAACCAAACGGATTTCCAACCAATCTCCTGCTAATTGCAGGACAACAATACTTAGTTCTTTCACAGGAATCTCTGAAGCCCCTAGGAAATATCTAGGCTATTAGAATATTGAACCATTTTCCAGGAAATGGAGGAACTTAAATGACAAATGTTTCTGACTGCTCAGATTTTAGGATGCCCTTAAATAGTCAGGGTTGCAGCCCCACTAGGACATGCTGAAAGCTTTTATGCTATTAACAAATCACATCTTCTTGCTGTTTAGACCATTTCCTTGCCAGGAAAAACTTTACATTAAACATTTTTTTGTAATACCTACTTGAATTATAGAGGTTCTACCCTGGCAAAGAGTATACTTTATAACAACTTCAATTAAAGAAATCTTCAAGCTAAAAAGTGGGATGGCAAGCAGAAAGTTCACCAAAAGGCTCAAGGACCAGGAGAACTCACTCACCAGTTATAGTCATGGGCAACAGACAGATTTCATGTGCAGAAACAAAATCAATTTAATTTAAACAAAATCACCACCAATTCACCAATTGGATCAGAGTAAAGCAGTGATAAATACAACTGGATCTCAAATTCACCTTCCCTCCCCTCCTTATTCTTGGGCCCAGCTCTGCTACCTCTTCCCCCTCAGCAGCAAAAGAGTGAGGGAAGAGGGTCTGCAGTCAGCACCAGCATGTTCCAAGTTGTTTCTGTCACTTTCTCCTCGGAGGGAAACTCCTCACAGTCCTCCCCTGCTACAACATGTTGTCACTCCCACAGACAGCAGTCCTCCACAAACTTCTACAGCATAGATCTTTTCAAGCAGTCTGCAATCCTTCCAGGGATGGACTGCTCCAACATGAGCTTTCCTCAGACTTGTGGCCTTCTTCAGAACCAGTCCTCTGCTCCAGGCTAGGGTCTTCCTCCACAAGCTGTAGCATTCTGCCCCACCATTGATCTCCATGGGCTGCAAGGGCTCAGCCTGCCATCTCACCATGAGTCAAAGGTTGGTATGATGTGCTTCCATCCCTCATTCTCATGGATCTGGGTGTCCATATGGTTGTTTCCACCAAGTCCCACTCCTACATTTTATTTCAAAGTTACAGTGAGGTAAAACTAAACACTTCATAATCACAGCTGTATTTTTTTCTTGTTCATGCAAGTCAAATAGAAGCAAGCATCCTGGACCCATTTCTGGTTTCACTGATAAAAAATCTCCAATCAATTTTGAGACTATAAAGGTTTAGAAGTAAAGATGACTTTAACAGAATCACATTTAAGTTTTCTTAATAAATGACGGAATCCACCAGAGTTCAAACTATAGTTGTTTTCTGATGTAAAATTTGATTAATAAAGCTCCAAGAAGCTATAATATCAAATTTTAAAAATAAAGTCCTAAATGTTCCATTGGAATCTTGCATGGGATCATTTGTGTCAGAAGCAAAATATATTGAATGCAGTCACTTCCTGACATATGTACCATACATAATGTCCTAAGCTGTTAATTAGGTGGGTGCTATTTATACACTTACTATGCTGGATTACACAAAAGCTCTTCTTTACACCTTCTCTTAATGCCTAAGAGTTAGGTCTCTGTGTCCTTTATGACTAATAATCTAACAGTCCTCTGCATAAATAACAAACATTCAACCAAAATTCTATTTCCAGTCAAAACCCATTTTGATGTATTTAAGGAATCTACTGCAAAAGCTGTATACAGGAGCATCAAAATATGCCGAGTCTTATTTGATTAAGCAGTTATTGAAAAATGCTTGTTACAATTTTCCTATCTATAAGCTTCACACAACCAGAAAGGAAAGTTCTGGATGCAGGTTATCGTTCTATTCATACTTAAAAAGCAGAAACAAACCACTGTTTGTTAGCAGCACATTTTGTGGTTCAAACTGCAGACAGAAGCAAATGAATTTGCATCATTCCCCTCATCATCTGCTTGAGTGGCACCACTATAGATTTAGCAGAGGCATCAGCCATTTACAGTTCTGAAAGGTATGTGAGGGATAGTGTTCCAGAAGCATCCTTACGCTACTTTTAAGTGGTATGTGTACAACAGGCAATACTCATATCACACTTTAGAAGCTTACAGCTTAAATGGTTAATAACCTGAGTTCACTAGATAGTTGCCTGTCCAAGTTGGCACAGCATAAGCCAGGACCATATGCTAACATATGGTGTAATAACAGTGCTGCTACTCAAGGGTGCTAGAACTAGCTCACGAGCAAATGTACATGCTGGATTTTACTGCTATAAGCAGATCAATCTTATGTCAACCACATGCATTTTCAAGGCAATTCAATATTTAGTGTCAAACTGACCAACTGTATACATCTAGATGTCTGCATACACTACATAGAGATTCTTCAATATATATTGGAAAAAAAAGACCTCTTTTGTTAGCACACAACCTGTGCCAATAAGGAAGCTACCTGTTAGTGCTCTCTGCAAACATGCAAAGTATTTCCATTTTATTTTAGCATCTTTGAAGCTTGTGCAAACTGCCTAAACCTAACAGTAACCTCCATGCAGCAATGATGACAACTTGCCCATTGTTGTACCCTAACAGTGGCATAAATATGTGTCATTGGTTAACAATAAGCATTATGATTTTTTTGCTGTTCAGGTATGTGTCAGTCACTGCCTGTGGAAATTAACCAGCCCAGTGAGAAGTCTGGATTTAGATGACAAAGCTGGTTTAGAGTTACAGTATTCAGATTAGTTGAGGTCATACTGTGATTGTATTAACCAACTCCTGAAATCACTATAAGAAATAAATTAATTTGAGTTTTATACCTGGAATTCACAAAATCATAATGCATTAATTTTTCAGTATTTTTATAGCAGAAAAATCTCAGCCTTATTTAAACTTTGAATAGATCTACATCCAAATACTTAGTGCCATGGTCTAGTTGATTGGATAGGGCAGGGTGATAGGTTGGACTGGATGATCTTGGAGGTCTCTTCCAACCTGGTTGATTCTATGATTCTATGATTCTATATAGTCCAATCTATATTATATAGATAGATATTTTTAAGTTTTTGCTCTCTGCTCTCACTAGACAAAGAAAGAATCCTGATACATAACAAGTATAAAAATTTGGTTGTCTCTTTACAATGATGATGCCAGGCCCAAACAAGAAACTCTGAACAGAATACACTAGGACATGAAACAGAGTATCCCACTCTTCTGTGTTGTCTTGGATAGCCAGTGTGTGAATAAAATTATCATACAGAGAAACCACAAATACAATGTGTTCTGCCTCTTTCACAAACTGTCTGCAAGCAATTGAATGGCTGTTCTGTCAAGGTTGCTCAGACAGAGATTTCTAGGTTAGCTCGCCACAAGGAATTAGTATCTCCGCCTGTGCTAATCCCTGGTGCCTATAAAGATCCTTTTTGCCTGTCTATGAAACTGGACATTGGGCTGCTCATTTCACATACTACCGACTCTGTGATTATTTCCTACACAGACAAGCAGTAGGTTCCCATATAAACAGAAATACATTTAGTCTTTTCTACTTTTGAACTCTGTTTGTTTTGTAAATGAGGAGTCATGCACAGACTTCGCTGCAATCTGAACGAAATCTGGATCTTCTGCTCCTTCTATGTTCATTTTACGGTCAACAAAGCAATCAGCATGCTTTCTGATCGACTTAAATATTTTGAGAATAAGAATAGGCAGAAAAAAGATATATTTGTGATTCTGTGTAACAAAATTGCTGTGGTGCTACATGAGAAAGTGTAAAAATTGAATGCACAAGATACTACATTTTGTTCTAAATTTCAGATTCTTACGTAGGACTAGAATTCACGTTCAAACCCTAGTATCAGACATCTTCTGAAGCGACATTTATCACTGTCTCCAAAGACTGGAAGTGACACAGAGAGACAACATGAAAGCATAATGTTATTTCAGAAGACCTGAACTTCTGCAGCTACATATGCCTCTGACATTACAGCACAGCACTGAGTAATTCCTACCACTGTTTTACATCATGCATGTCACCTAGCGCAGATCTTTTAGATATTTTCCAAGAGCCAGAGTTGGCTCACACAAACATTGCTGAAAGTTTATGCCTCTTTTTAACATTAATAACAAGTGCCCACAAGACTATTCATAGGTACAGGGCACAAGAGCAGTCCACAGCTGTTGAAATCTGGGTAAGGAATCACTTTAGAAGAGCTTCAAAGCTTCTAAGTCTTTTATTTCTCAATTATACTTGCATAAAAAAACCTACCAAACAAAAAAAAAATCTCTTGGATTTACATCCAAACACCATGTAAGCGATGTTCTACACACAGGGTAAAATCCACTACAGTCCGTGAATACCAGCTCTGGAAAAAAAGTTGACTCCCAACGGCCGAGAAATTTAGGCCTTGAAAATGAAGCGGCTGATACCGGCGGCCCGAAACATTCATCATTGCTGTTAAAATGCATACGCATACGTGTCTGCAAACTGGACAATTTAAGGTTAGGTTCCTAGAGATTCTAACCTTTTATAACCTTTCGCACATTTTATATGTAATCTTTCACAGCTCCGGCTCTCAAGCCTCGCTCGCTGAGAGCAAGCGGCTGCGTTTCGCCGTTTTCAACACCGCACGAACGGCACAGCAGCGCTGCCGCACAGCCCAGTCCCGGCCACAGCTCCCCAGGCGTCACAAACAGCGTGGCGCATCTAAGGGTAGTCGAGTATGAGAGCAGCAAGCCCGAGCACCCTGCAGCGCCGGCTGCAAAAGCCACGGCGTCTCCGGTGGGCCCGGCAGCTCCGGGCCGGCTGCACGCCCGTCCCCTAGGCTGCCGTACTGCCATGCCCGCCGGCACACGCCGGCAGGGAGCGGGAGGCACTGCCTACCCCCATCCCCGCGCAGGAAGACGGGCCGCGGCCGGCACCCCCGCGTCCAGCAAGGACACGGCAGGAAGGCAGCCTTCACCCCGCCGCCTCCCGCGCCCCCTGCTTCGCCGCAGAGCCACCATCGATTCCCCCTTACCTTGGCTCCGCCTGCTGCCGCTCTCCATCCTCAGCCCCATCCTCCCGGCCCGGCCCGCTCCAACTCATTCTCCGCCGCGAGCGGGAGCTGGGGCGGGGCGGGGCGCGGGGCCTGGCCCGCCGAGGCCTCGTTCGGCGCCTCCGGCGTTGCCACGGCCACGGGGACGCGGGCGGCAGCCTCTCCGCCTCAGCCCTCGGCTTCCGCGTCTCGCCGTAGGGATTGGCGAGGTGGAGGAGGCGCAAGGCGCTGCCGGTGCCCTCTTATCCCTCAGCCTTGGCCCCGAAGTGGTTCTTCATTACAGCCGAGCGAAAGCTTTGCCTCAGTGAAAGGTGCCTGTTTGTTCTAACTCGAGAGGAAGTGGAAGAATAATGGGCGCCAGAGAGTGATTTGAGGCAAATCGCTCATGTTACAGAGGACCAAGCGGCAAATTGAGAGCCTAAAGCATTCACAGTGACTTACACTGATGGCATTAATTCTCAGTGTCCTTCGAAATAAGAAACACTTTAGAATTGAACCAGTAACCTTCCGAAAAGCAGCATTTGATCCCATCGCTGGTGCACGCGTATTTAGTTTTTGTCAGGCAGGTTGGCGTATTTCTCAGTGTGAAACCTCGCAGGTTTTTTGCCAGAAAACCGTTTCTTGTGAGCTTTCACTCACTGATCGGCCAGGGAAGGACACTGCAGTCATCTCCACGGGCTGACAGCTCAAAAAAAGGCTACGTGCTGTCCGAGATAGAGGGACATTCCCCTTTACCCTCTAGAAAAGATTATTACTTACAGACTAAGCACAGTGCTGTTTTGTGTGATTTAATACTGTTACTTATACGTTAGGAAAAACAGTTTGACTACAGTTCAGAACGGGATAGTATTTGAAAATCCATCTTCTTCCTGACTTTCACCTTGTTCAAGGCTCCCAGTAAGTCATGCAAGTGCTTCATGCTGCTTGAAGTCTACCTCAGTACCTTACGTAGATTCTAGGAGTACTAAAGAAAACTTTCCAGTAATTGACTATTGAATGTGAGATGAAATGCTTTACTAACTCCTAGCTGTTGGTGGTCAGCCTGTGATTTCCTTTACAACTTTAGATAATTGCCATTAGCAGTATGCAGTATTTGGATGTGGCCTCAGTTCATAGTTTCACTGGTGCCTGGTGACAGGACAAAGGACAATGTATACATACACACATTGTTTATTCTGGAGAAGAGGAGGCTCAGGGGAGACCTTATTGCTGTCTACAACTACCTGAGGGGTGGTTGTAGCCAAGAGGAGGTTGCTCTCTTCTCTCAGGTGGCCAGCACCAGAACAGGAGGACACAGCCTCAAGCTGCGCCAGGGGAAATTTAGGCTTGAGGTGAGGAGAAAGTTCTTCACTGAGAGAGTCATTGGACACTGGAATGGGCTGCCCGGGGAGGTGGTGGAGTCGCCGTCCCTGGAGCTGTTCAAGGCAGGACTGGACGTGGCACTTGGTGCCATGGTCTGGCCTTGAGCTCTGTGGTAAAGGGTTGGACTTGATGATCTGTGAGGTCTCTTCCAACCTTGGTGATACTGTGATACTGGAATGCTGCAAGTTCTTTCTGAACATAAGGACAAATTTCTGTACTTTGAGGGCAATGAAGCACTGGAACAGGCTGCCCAGAGAGTTGTGAAGTCTCCTTCTCTGTGGATACTCCAAAAATGGCAGGATGCACTCCTATGCAGCCTGCTCAAAGTAAACTTGCTTTAGCAGAGGGGTTGGTCTAGACGATCTCCAGAAGTCCCTTCCAACTCCTAACACTGTCATTCTGTGATTTCCTCTCGTGTCTCTTGGATGTGAGGGTAGGGTACGTGGAGTGTATCTGATCCTCTCACTCCTCCTTACAAGGCCTACAAATCCACAAAGTCCCAAACTGAACATATTTTTTTCCATTTGACTGTGGTTTTTTTTTTTTTTCTCTCTGAGGCACACCTTCTGTTGCATACAAAATTAGAGATCTGAGGAAAGGACTTCCATAGTTCTTGTGTTTCAGCATCTCTAGTTTAGACTTTGGTATAATCCAAACAGTTATATCTGTAGATTGTAGAGGCAGAGATAAATCATAGAATCATGCGACACTGGCACAGGTTGCCCCAGGAAGTTGTGGCTGCTCCTTCCCTGGAGGTATTCAGGGCCATAGAATCAACCAGGTTGGAAGAGACCTCTTAAAGCTGTTTCCATTTCAGATATCTGCAGATTCTAGAGAGAATATTAGTCTGAGATTCTCACCTCTTTGCGATACCTTAACTGTTAGCTGTAATAGTCTTTGGCTGTAGAGATCATGCTACAGATTTTTTTTTGTTGTTACATATGTTGCTCATAGTAATATTTTTATACTTTTTACATTGCTTCATTATCCAGATTCTGAGTTTCAGGTTCCCAAATTCTCAGTGTGTAGTGCCCAACATGCAGTAAGTAGGCTGCTCTGTCTAACCCAAATGACAGTGACAGATTTCTCATAGACTCCTCTCTGTTGTTCCTATATAATTTTTTCATCATTTGGTATTAAAACTTTCAAATGTAAGTGACCGTTTTAGAAACAGACCACAACTGTTTCTCTGGTTCCTAGGCAACGCTGAAGAAATGCAGCAATATTCACTAGTTACTTCTCAATCAGCGGCTACAGCAACTTGGAAACATCCTGTCTCCAAAATGTTTGACCTGCAATGGTAAAGTATACTAAATTTCTGTGTATTTCTAATTGCTCTGACTTATGAACCTTTGGCCTGTGAAAGCACACACATATATATACACATATGATGCCCACATCCTTCTACATGATTAGCTCAGAGACAGGACAAGTTTCCTCTGAAAAAGACCATGTCTGGCAGGACCTCAAACAGTTATCTGCTCATGTGCAACAGAGATCTGTTTAAAATGTCAGAATGGTGTATTTGAATGAATTTGGATTTCTTGGAAAACATAGTTTATATATAAAGTTCAAACGTGCAGGTTTTTGGAGAGTCTGCTGATTTCAAACCACTGATTTTGTTTCATGCTTCCTTTCCCTTACAGTTATATTTAACACACAACTGCAGACTGCAGTCAGAAAACATTGCAACAGACAGATCTGCACAAAATATTCACAGAGTATTCTAGGAAACCCCTAAATTCATCACACTTTGTGCTTTATGATGGAAATAACCTCCCATGTTTAACTGAGTTTTTATATCCAGTTTCCTTTCTCAGTGTGGGTTTTTCACCTGACCTTGAGTTGAGATGTCAGCATTCTAAGCCACTCATTGGTGCTTGCAGCAATCCCCAGCCAGCACATTTGGACCATTAACTTTGCAATCCATTTCTCTATGACTACATGGAAAGCCAAATGTTTCCCTGGAAGATGATAAGAGACAGTGCTTTCTAAATGTGTTTAAACAGACTGTCTGAACAGGTTGCTTTGCTACCTATTTAGGAAATTCTTGTATAAAAATATTGCAGTAGTTCTGAGGCTGGTAGTGTGAGGGGAAAGAACGCTTGACTGCTGAAATAGTAGTTCTGTTTTGTTTTTTTGTTAGGTTGTTGGGTTTTTAAAAAGCATATTTTCCCAGGAAGAGTAACAGGTTCTCTTCTCCCTCATGTTTGCTGCATATTCTTTATTTAAAATCAAGTACAGTCTTGAAATATTATTGCACCTTTCTCAGTGATAGAAACAGTTCAGGTAAAATAAAGATAACACCCCTCAGCAGTTAGCCCTAATAAAGGACAGTTTTTCACATGCAAGATATATTGGAACTTTAAAGGGAAAAAAAAAAAAGATGTCAATGACATAACTCAGTTGTCCAGACCATAAGATATACTTTTAATAGACTTAGCTATTGTGTCACATCAAATGCTTACTCATAGTAATTAATGAGAAACAGGATGAAAACATTCTTAATATTTTAGTCAATATCAGAAAATAAGGACTCAGGCACATATAAATGATGCAACTCCATTAGATCAAACAAAACTCTTCTTTTTTAGGCTGCAATGGATCACCTATGTCCACCCAGCCTGTGGCAGACACTGGAGAGTGTCAGTGTGCCATTTGTGTGGCTCCTCCACCTTCTACACAGCTACTACTACTTGAGGCTTGCCTAGCAGTGTATTAATCCACACACATACTTGAACAAATGGGATCCTGTGTGCCACAGATAGTTCCTTCACCTTTATCAAGGTCAAGAAGGGGAGTTCTCAAAGGCAGCTTTAGAATTTCCACAGCACATTAATACACATTCATGTTGTGGTAGGCCTAAACAGGCTTACACATGTCCTGACTTGCCCAGGCATGTTTTTCTGCTCTCCCTCCTTCTGCTACCGGGAGAAGCAAGTGTGGGAAAGAGGACAAAGAACCTGGAACCACTGAGTCTAAGGACCCTAGCTTGCCCACACTTGTTTTGCTCCTGTTTACATCCTGTGGTGAACAAGGTACATACACTTGGCTTATGCCTGCCTCATGCAAGGCCTACATTTTCCCCAAATTTGGGTAAAGCAAGCCTATGGCTTCACCTAATATGGTCAGGCTCAGCTAACTGACATTCTGACTGGCTCTTCCATGTCCAGATGCCCATTAGGCTTGGGCTATATTGATAAAGAGATGAGCGGGTAACACAACATGCTCCACTGTTGTATTCATGCTTGCTTGCTGCTAGCTGCCATTGCTCTCTGCTTATGGCAGTGTTATGCCTCAATGCCTCATTGCATACTGCCTACACCTGCCAAGACAAGAAGCCCTGGAAGAGACACACAGAATGTCCAGAGGGGCCAAGATAAGGTCAGAGATCATCTGCCTCCTTTCCCCAGCATCCTGTGAAGCCTGGGAAGAACCAGATGCCTCAGTGGCTGACAAGGCATCGACAGAACTCCCTGAAAGTGCTGTGTAAAGCTGTAGCTAGCCCTGTGAGTTGGAGGCTAATTTTTGTGAGTAAATATTCAAAGCCTTTCTCTAAGAAATTATCTAACTAGATTCTGTTGTGCCTTTCTGCCTTAGTAGCAGAAAGGAGCTTCTCAAGTACCCTGGTGGGCAAGAAGTATAATTGAAACTAAGAACCTCTTTCCATTTCTAATGTTTGCATTTGCCAGTTATTTCTTAAAGTGTCTAGTTTTGCCTGCTCCCTGTGTGTATGAGTATCCAAAAAATGCATTTTGAACATTGTAAATAAGTTTTCTAGTGAGATTTAATGTTAATAAACAAATTTCATAGCTATTGACAATCTTCCCCAGACAAAAAAAATATTGATTAATTTTGCATAATTCGTAACAGTTCAATATCTACATTAATGTGAAATACAGTTTTACTAGAAATAGGCTGAAATTCCTATCTGGAAGAGCTTGGAGGTTTTATTTTGCTTTAAAAAGACACTGTAATGACATTGCCTATATGTTTATCCATACTGGAAGATTAAGAAAACAAAAAATCTCTTGAATTCCATGTTTCATAAGTGATAACAATTTTGATCATGTTAACTGCTTGGAACTGCGTGTGAAATAAAGCAATGAGCAAGAAAATGGCAAGATTCCAAGCAGAATGTGTAAAGTTTAACTATTGCAATGAAATCCTCTAAGAGTATTTTTTTCTGCAGAATTATTTTATTCACACACCCATACGCACACAATATTAGGAAGAATTGCCATGAGTATTTTCTGTTGCATTGTCTAGGACTTCCCATCAGCTGAAAGTTATATTCCAAGGAAACACTTGCACTAATTACCAAATTGGTGTTGTTACTGACATCATAAAACTTCAGGAATATCCATGTTCACATTTAGAATTGTACTGTTTTGAAATCTGATTTTTTTTTTCATTAACATGTTGCATGTATCAGAAAAAAAAAAGGGATGTCAGTTTGATGAATGTTTCACATGCCCAAGAGTCAGGATGGTCAGTTCTGTTTCTAGTTTCGTTAGTGTCTTGTGAGACCTTGCGTACACCAGTTTGGGTGCTGAGTAAGTTGCAGTCCAAATCACCTTAATATGATTCATAGTGGGAGGTGGTGGAGTCGTCGTCCCTGGGGCAGTTCAAGGCAAGGTTGGATGTGGCACTTGGTGCCATGGTCTAGCCTTGGGCACTGTGGTAAAGGGTTGGACTTGATGATCTGTGAGGTCTCTTCCAACCTTGGTTATACTGTGATACTGTGATAAAAATGGAGACATTTTGAGTTAGTGCACTTGTCTGCATTTTTGGGATGAGACTTTTTGCACTCTGCATCAATAGAAAGAGAAATGACATGTGTCCTTTGAATAATAAATATCAAAATGCAGATGACATTATATGCATGAGACCTAAACAAAAGCAATATTTATTCCTAATCTAATTGCACAGAACCCAGTAGGGCAAATAGTTTTTAATATTAAACATGAATATTTATAATGCAATATTGTAACTCCACTCAAGACTAGTAAGGGTTGAATTTGCTCTCAGTAAGCAAATCAGTTATGCCATGAAGAAGTAAAGGAAAAAACGGGAATAGCACAGAGGGAAGTTTTGTGTTGCACTGGTTTCTGTAATGGCAGAAAACATTATCATATAAATCTCTTTCATAAGATGTTCAATCACTGTCTTAAAAGTCACATGCTTTTATTTTTGAAGCTCTCTGACATTTTGCTCAAAAATTCAATTCCTTAGATGTCTAGAAGCCCTTAAATTAATGATCAGTGTATACTTATATGGTGGTTTGAGAATTTCCCCCTGCCTTGAGGCTCATCAGGCTAACTCAGACAGCTGAAGTTAAGGATGAAACTATATTTTACAGCATAGCACAAGTTTACAAACATATATACACAATATTTACAATTACATACAAGTTAGAAGTAATATTGAACAGCTAGACTGCCCAGGAGGGCTCCCAACCAACCACCCTCCTTTCCACCCCACCCCTTATCTCAGAAATAATCAGATAAAGCTCTGTACAGCTCATGTGACTACTTTTGCAGAAATCTGAGGTGAGATGTCAAAAGCTGAGAAGGAGTTATGAGGAAATGGTTAGATCAGGTTACATAGGTTTCATGCAGAGGAGTTAAGGCAAGATGCAGCCAGACACAGAGCAAAGAAGTGAAGTGCCCTTTATTTTATATTTTGATGATTTACATTCCTCAGCAAAACCAGTGAGTAATATAGACATCACTATTTTCTTTTCACAGCCAATAATTTAATTTCTCTCATTAAAATACTCCAATTAACCTCAAACCAGCACAACTCAGTCTTGTGCTCTTCTACTCACTTTTCAGAAGTTAAAACTCTAATTCTCTCTGTTCATGTTTTTATTTATATATTCTAGAAAGAACTGTCCTAGAAACATTTACCTTATTGATATGAATTTTATTTTCCAGACTTCCCACGCTCAGTTAATATTCCTATGCCTCTTTCTTCCTATGCCACCTACTGTTCATAATAACAATTCTTTTATCTTCAATGCATGTCTTTACACTTGGTACTACTAGTACTATTTGTGTTCTAACCTGCACAACATAGATTTGCAGTATTGTTATATACTTTCAAAATTACAATGTATTCTATCTTAGTATTGGCAATAGCTTCCAATTTCTGCCATTCCTACATCCCATACATTATACATATGCACAGTTATTTCACTAGATGTACTGTAAAAGTATCAAAAGTCTCCAAGATTAGTCTTCTAGGTTCATCATCTCTCTCCAGTCTCTGTACATTACATATCAGTAAAGCCTGTTTTGTCTCCCTTTTAGCTCAGTGCTTCTAAAGAACCCTTCAGCTTGCATTTGTTAGGTAAAATGCATTAGGTTTAATTGCATTTGCTAATTACTTGCACATGTCCTTGGTTTCTGCTTCCTTTCAAATACACCATAGAATGGTTTGGGTTGGAAGAGACCTCTAAAGGTCATCTAGTCCAACTCCCTCTCTAGTAAGTGGGGACATCCTCAACTAGATCAGGTTGCCTAGAGCCCTGTCAAGCCTCACCTTGAGTATGGGCCCTCAAACACCTCCTTGGGCAATCTGTTCCAGTGTTCTACCACCCTCTTGGGAAAGAACTTGTTCCTAACACCCAAGCTAAATCTACTCTTCTCAAGTTCGAAACCATTGCACATTGTCCTGTCACTAGATGCGTTCATGAACAGTCTCAATCCACCTCTTTGCGGGCCCCTTCAGGCACTGTTAGGTCCTTGAAGAGTGTTGAGGTTAAACTAGCAGACTTGTGACTGGATTACAGATACTACGTTGAGTTTTACTTTTTTCAGTATCGCTTTGAGCTTGGTAGCCAGTCATGTTCCTCTCCCTCATACAATTTTTTTTCCAATTTTCTCAGAACTATAAAAGCTAGTGACCAATGAGGACCAATGTCATCACTTTCATCTGTGAAGGGCTGTGACACTTCACTACCATAAGACAGCACATGCTCTTCAGTAAGTACCCAGTAACTCACACATTAATAACATGAGTTAGAAAATATTAGCAAGTTCTTCCATTCAGCAGAAATTATGGGGAAGGAATTTCTATTCACTTCAAAGGAGGTGTAGTAATTTGGTTCTTAGTGATGTTTGCTAATAAGTCTAGGAATTGAAGAGGTAGAAATATGACACAAGTTACTTGATTGATTAAAGCTTAATACAAGCTTTAGTCTCAACTGTTCTTGGAATTACAACACGAGCAATTTTTTAGATGGAATAAAATGTCTGAGAATAAAGAAGACTTGGATAAAACAAAGCGGAGGTAAATGCAAGGCTCCCTGCAAGGTTGTTGTGTCTAGATTTGCAGATACACAGGTATCTTTTCCTTGCTGCTGTGGAAATGACTGAAGAAAAATGTATTCTTTTAGTAAAAGTTGAGACAGTAGCAAAAGTGTTTGACTTACAAAGTGCAAATGGGAATGGTGGTAGCTCAGCCACATCAATTCTGATGTTTTTTCTTTGTGTATCAGAAAGTAATAATCAGTTGTGAATTATGACATTTCTTTTCTGTATGACTATTCATTTTTATTATTAATATTAAAAATCGGGAAAATTCCCTAAGATTCTTTAGATTTTCAGTCGACAGGAAGCAATTACAGAGAATTAAACAGTTTAAACAATCAGAACTTGGAAAACTTCTAACTAATGCCTATGAAATCTTGGCATTCAGTCCAGCATATACTCACGAGGCCTTTGGTCCCGAGTACGTCTCCTGTATGAAAGATGCTTTCAAACTCGCGATGACCCCGGGGTAAAATACAAATACTTCAGGCAGAGGAGGAAAGAGATGCTGCTAAGCTGGCCGGTGTGAGCTACACACGTGGCCGCCTGCTAACGAGTCGCTAACGAGCAGAGGCTCCGTGCAGACAAAGGTACAGCGCAGAAAGGCTAGTGTAGAAAAGGCTAAAGTAGAAAGACATGGTTTTTAAAGCATCCCCCTTTATATACTTGATTTTGAAATCAAACTGGCCAATAGGCAGTAGCACCCTTGTTCTGGCCAATGAATTCAAAGCTTCCTGCCTCCTTTGACTACGCAGGGACATTGAGGGCAGCACAAGACACCTGACATAAGGTGCTGAGGCCCCTAGCCCTCGAGGCTTTGCTGGGGCAAAACCCTTGTTGTTTGCTCATCTACTTGCTCCGGACAGGATGACGAGAGTCCGGGTTAAACCTGCCCGGCAGGATTTATGCCCTACGAGGACAGTGTGTAAGAAAAAAATGACTCTAATTTTATTTTTTTTGAAAATAGAGCTAGGCTGCCCTTTTTTTTTTTTTTGTTAGTTTATTTGGGGTTTTTTTTGTTTGTTTTTTTGTTGTTGTTGTGGCTACTGATAATTTTATTTTCATTTGAAAATTAGTGGTAATTAGCTCCTGTTTGCTGTGTAGTGGCCGCTGCAGTGTTACTGATCTTAAAACTTATTTTTCCAAAATAATTAAACATGTAGCTATATTGGTTTACTTTTTTCAGTTCCCATGACATCCTCTCTATCTCTAAAGATGCTATGGGTTGTCAGGGTGTTGCGTCTCCAGCGTTTGCAGCAGCTGGATTTCCTCCTACCACTATGCATGAATCAGAATTTACTACTAACAAAAGGAAGTTGACTGCCCTTTATTCGTAACATTATTTAATGAATAATGTATGTCATGGTGGAGGATAAAGTAGGCCAAAACCAGATGTTTGTTTTAATGGCATAATTCCTAAAGTCAAAACTGAAATAGCATTAATTCTGGAAAATTTTGGGACAACCAGCCACAATCTTTGAGAATTTTCATGCACAAAGTACTTATTCACTGTATCTCAAAACCTGTTGTTTTGTGGTCATTGCATAAACAAATCCTCCACTTCAAATTTCCATCCTAAATCAGAGTGAAGGAGAACCAAACCAGGTCATATTTGTCATGAAGATGCCACAGCTTTGAAGCAGAAAAAAACTGTTGAAGAATGACATACTAATTATCACCTTACTTAGTTTAGGGTTCCTCGCAGTCTGAGTACTGATTGCAGTGCCTCAGTGAACTTTCTACTAGAAATGGGGAAATTACATGATCCCAACTTTTCTGTAGTACATCTTGACTGCACGTCTTTATCTAGAAGCAAAATGCATTATGGTGTTCCAAAGCATGACAGATAATGAGGTATTTATTATAAATAAAAGATGGTGCTGTATTGCCAGAAAGTAGTATGAAATGCTGATACCCCACATAGCTAGCATGCATAAGTTACTGGCATCTGTGATAATTGAGAGGGAGGGTGCTTTTATGCACGATTTTGTATGGAATAAATTGCTGTAATAAGACATGTATTTTTACCAAGTTAAATGGTAGTAACAGATTTGTGTATGTCTTGAGTCTTAGATTGTTTCTTTAACAACAATAACTTTTAGTATATCATTCTGGTTTCTTATATCATAAAGTTACCATTTTTCTCTAAGTGGTTTGGCTTTGAAAAATCTCATTTAATTTTTCACTGTATTCATGATTCTCATGAAATTAGATGAGATGCCAGGCCATTCTATATACCAGTTCTTTCATCTGTAAATGGCCATAATAATACTTATTCTAGAAAGTTTCCATGATTCCCTTTCGCTAGTAAAGTATTTTGAGACACACATCTGGAAGATGCTAAAGAAATTAGGATTAGGTCTCTTATTTCTCCTTGGAATATCAAGTGGAGTCATTGACAAAGGCAAGTTATTGATCCATCTAGCAAGGACCTGTCATAGCAAACTTCCATGACTGTTTATATATTTAACAGCACCTAATGTTAGTAGAGTCAAATTTCTGTCAAGATATCTGCTCTGAGTTCCAACTTGACATTCAGAAAACTTGCACCATAAATGTACCCTTTCGCAGTGCCAAACTCTGTAACAGAGGCCATTTTTACCACTGTCTGTGCATTTAGCTAGTTATGGTGGTAGCAGAATCTTTACTTATTCTATCACCTTCCTTTGCTTAAAATGCTTGTCAGTGTAGTTCTCTGCTAAATTCTTTTCTTCTTTGATTCCATTAGTGTGATTACAGTACTGATGGATTTGGTGGTGTGTGCTTATAATCAGATTCACAAGACATTTAGGTTTCTAACTGTCATTGACTTAGAGCTGCTTGCCTGAATACCTTTGGGAATTTGTGCTATAGTGATTTATAACTATAGATCAGAGCTAATTGTTTTGGATTGCTGGATTTTTGAATGGTCAACTGGAGGTGTTTTAAAGTGGCATCATTTTTTTTAAGTGAATACTCAGCACTGTCTGATAACTGGTTTTTTTTTTCCAAGGTGTTCCACTGGGGATAGAAATCACTTGTGACTTTTGAAAGCTTTGGCTAACAGCTTCTATAGTAAAGCAGTCATCAATCCCCAATACTATCTAGTATTTTAAAGAAGTGTTCTAAATGAAATAGGTTTCTTTCCCTTAATAGATGGCCTTGTGAAACTTTGTAATAAGAAAAAGTTACAACCCCAGAAAGCTTATCTGAGCTGTACATGCATTTTGAAATATGAGTAATTTTGATCTGACCATCCAACAACTGTATGAAGCCTCAGGGAACTAGAGATTACCTGCATTACATTGTTTTTTATCATAAGATCAAAACTACCGTATGAGATTGTTATAGACAAATACAGCTTAGAGATGTAAATAATATCTAGTGGTTTATGTTGTTCCTTTTAAATAGAAGTTCTCAAGGCTTTTCTGTGTATTCTATACAGAGGTAACTGCTACTGTTTCAGAGCTGTAGGATTTGGTTCCTGCATTTAAAATGTAAATGTGTAAAGGAGGCTGCCTGTAGACAACATACAACCATTAGCTTGGGAAGTTAATGTGCATTACATTTTCCCATTGTTCAGCGTACAGATGTTATCTCAATACAGTTCTCTGTTCACATGCCCTCTTCATTGCATTTATATTTCCAGAACACATAGTCCGTAGTCTTATAATAATTATATATGGTGACATATTTATTTTCATGGGTAGCAGAATGAAATTAAAATCACCTATTGGTCTACTGGCTGTAGCAGATCACTGTTAGAAACCGCTGCCTATGGGTTGATTCACAGTGAACTTCTCACTTTGCTAAGAGTATGTCATGTGTGAATAACACTGCAGTCTCTTGCCATGTTGCATTTAAACTCTTATAATTCCATTACATCTTTTCTCACAAAACACTATGAAACAGTTAATGAAATGGAGAATAACAGCTGTTGTAGAAAGGAACATTGTATGCTAGGATGAATATATTTTTTCATTGATTTACCAAATCTTTTTTATTCTACTCAGAGGATTGTGGTTTTGTTTCTTTCGCTTAAGTCTAAATGTGTGTGGTTGCATAATTTGTGTAGGAACTCAAATTGGGATGTACCTGCTGTTAGGCATTTCTTCAGAAATGCAGGGACAACTTTTTTATTGCTAGTATATCAAGACAGTCACAAGCTGTTTTCCCAATTGTTATTAAAGTGCCTAGCACACTATTCATGTAATTAATACTAATAATTTCTAATTTATGCTCAGAACATAACCTCCACTCTTCACAATCATTTATTGATTCCATTTTACTTGAATTGTCATCCTATTTTGCAGTCATTTTCCCTTGAGACATCCAGCACTGAAGGTGCTAGTAGTATGCAGATACAGGACTCAGGTAATTGATAGTGTTAGCCTTTCAAATAATGGCTGAAGTACTGGTTACAAAACTTCTGCATCAGTGTGGCTGAGAAGATGCATGTCCTGGGCTACAAAGTTGAGAGAAAGTGTGGAAGAGTGCTGGGAGTGAAACTGAATAGGAAGTCTCATCTCATCCATTTTCCCACAACTTCATACTAAATAGCATTGCTTTCACATTTTGGAAACAGCTTCTTACTAGATGAGCCACATGAGAAATATGTTACCTAATTTAGAAAGTAGTAGAGATCTTCTAAGTATTGTAAAAGTAATGTTGATTAGTGCAGGAGTTGTAGTCAGCCCTTTAAATGTTCATTACAGTTTTTTTCTTCCCTTGCTGCTCAGGTTAGAAAAGAAAGAAGTGAGACTGAATGCTGTAGGAGGACTGGACACAGTGAATGGTGTCTGTGTGGATTGTTCCCACCTTCTTTGACGATTCTGTAGCAGCATTAATCCCCACATTTAATAGGCTGCTGGGATGGTAGTCTGCATTGAAAAACACTGAAAGGAACAGCTGCAGATACTGGAATATTTTATTCTAAGAAATGATGAAAGTTCTCAGTAAAATGGGTGGTAAGACAATGCCTCAATGTCTTTGGTCTGTATGACCCCTGTCACTGCCCTGCTCACTGATGAGGCTGCTGTCATGTCTGCTGGAAGTAAAATCAGACTACAGAATAAGCTTTCTTCCATGTTGCTGAATTAGTTCTACTACTCCTGCAAATTGAGAAGGAGATAGGCTGTGCAGCAATACAGAAAATAATGTGAAGTCTTGCCCAGGATCTCTGCATGTTCTAAGTATGAGGCTTTCTAAGTGTATTTCTTACAACTGGAAGCATTAAACAAAAAAGTATTAAAGCAACAAGCAAATACATAAAACAGTTATTTGCCTCTATTTCCCTTGATCTATTGAATTAGTGCAATTTCACACTACTTGAATTACTCCTATGTGGCCAGGTGTGATTTAATATATTTCTGTAGTACATTAAGGAGTTCCACTTGTTTATCCACCATTCTGCCTTCAGGCTAAAAACGCTGTCTCCCACCCATTCATCCTTACCCTTCTCGTATCAAGGTCTTTCATTTATACCACAGGCTTGGTTGTGATGGTTTTGTGTTTGGCTTTTTCTTTTTTCCCTCTTTACCTCATTATTAGCATGGTTGTCAATATTTCTGTCAGTACATTCCCGATATTGACTTCCCTTTGGTGCTTCTTATTTTCCCCTCTGGATATTTTGTGTGCCACTCTTCCTCTATGCCTGTTGCTATGTTCTTTCACAAAGTCTGTGTTGTCACTGCACTGATGCTGCATTGCCTTGGCGGGCCAAGATGTCACATAGGGCCAGGAAGCTCATACAACAGGGAGGCTCATACCTGTGTTTTCTGGCATGACTGATTTCCTCCATACAATCAGCCCCAGGGGTCACAGAATCACAGGATATTAGGGGCTGGAAGGGACCGAAGGATATCATTGAGACCAATGCCCCTGCCAGAGCAGGACAATACTATCTAACACAGGTCACAGAGGAATACATCCAGACAGGCCTCTCTAGAGAAGAAGACTCCATGATCCATGACCTCCCTGGGGAGCTTGTTCCAGTGCTCTGTGACCCTTTCAGTAAAGAAGTTCCCCCTTGTGTTGAGGTGGAACCTCTTTTGCTGCAACTTAGACCCATTACTCCTTGTCCTATCCCAGGGAGCAAGTGAGCAGAGCCTGTCGCCCCGCTCCTGGCCAGCCTTCAGATACTTACAGGGGTCCGCGCAGCTTCTGTCTGGTGGATGAGTGGACAGCAGGATGGCAGGGGTCTGCCCGCCAGTTCGTCACTGTCCAGGGTCCTGAGAGCCGCCAGCAGAACGGGTTACTTCTGCCTGTATGAAAGGAATGTTGTGACTGACACTGATGTCAGTGTCAGAGAAACTTAGGTGTCTTCGAAAGTTGACCCCCGCATTTCCGGTTTGATATAGTAGAAAGTTATTGCCCTTCTGAGGGAAAACATTAAGGTTAGGGTATTAAGTAGTAAGAAATTGTAGAAAATAAAAGATTATAATGGAAGAAAACAGTACTGCTATAAAATGATTTTTTTTTGCTTGCTTTATTAATCAGGCTTGCTATTTTTGTCGGATATCATCGTTTGATCTTATGAGGATTGTTCAGGGATATCATGGAAAAAAAATGAGAGCCAGACTGTGATTCTCCCATGACTATGATTCAGGAGTAATTGTACTGAAGTAAAATTAAACTAATGTGAAACAGATGTAAGTGGGTTCAGACAGAGAGTCAGCACTATGTAGCTTAAGTTAATATTTATTGCAGATTTTTTACTTTAAAAATATGCTACAATATACTGTTACACTAATAATGTGCATTTAATTTTTGGGGGTAGAACTATTCCACTATAGGCCTTGTTGTCCTATCAGTCCCTTGCTGGGACTGATATAACGGATGTCTGAAGGCTGGAGTCTGGCTAAGGAGAAATGGTTTCTGGGGGGAAGAAAATGAGGATGAGAAGATGATTACTAACTGTGAATCAACTGCCCTTATCCTGTTCTGGCTTGTAGAGAGTGGATGCTTTAGTTGGATCTGATGATATGAATGGTGTGTTCAAATACAAGAGGCAGGATCCGTAGTGTACTCTGCTAAAGGTCACTGGTCAAAGAAACCTGCAGGCGTGCTATGGTAACTCAAACAGGTCAGATCTGAGAAGATACCATCCTGTCAAAGGTTATTACTGAGGTGTAGTTGCCTCAGGTAGACTCACTTATTTAATTGAAACTATTTCTGATGATAAGTGAATTTTCTGTTCTGTGGATTCATTTATGAATGAATCAAGACACAACACTGCAAGCTATGACTTAAAAAGTGGTATGAAATTGCATGAATCATAGAATCTTTGAGGCGGGAAAAGACCTTTAAAATCATTGAGTCCAACCACTAACCTAGCACTACCAAGTCCGCTGCTAAATTGTTTCCCTAGCACTGTGTCTACACATCTTATAAATACCTTCAGGAACCGTGATCCAACCGCTTTCTTAGGCAGCCTGTTCCAGTTTTTGTATCACAGTATCATCAGGGTTGGAAGAGACCTCACAGATCATCAAGTCCAACCCTTTACCACAGAGCTCAAGGCTAGACCATGGCACCAAGTGCCACGAACTCGTGATCACTACACCCCAGGCAGCCTCCCACTGCCACATCTCCTACCAGCCCTTCTCTGTTGGAGAGCAGCAGGTCAAGCTGAGCTTGACCCCTAGTAGGCTCACTTAACAGCTGGGTCATGAAGCTGTCCTCCATGCACTCTAGAAATCTCCTGGACTGCCTCCTCTCTGCTGAATTAAGTTCCCAGCAGATATCTGGCAGGTTAAAGTCACCCACAAGGACAAGATCTGATCTTGAGACAGCCTCCAGCTGTTTGTAAAATATTTTGAAAACCCTTTCAGTGAAGAAATGAAGTAGAAGACAACAAAAATAATAGTTTGCTTTGTCACAGAGTCATAGAATCACAGGAAGGTAGGGGTTGGAAGGAAACACTGGAGATCATCTAGCCAGTACATAAGAGTCCTGATTCTTAGTTTGCTTCTTGATTCCTAACTATACTGAAGCTTCTGGAAACCACCTGAACAAAAGATTTTCAGATTATCCTAGAGAAAAGGCTTTAAATGTCCACCTAGACCGAAGGCTTCCTAGAGAATGAAAAGTTACAAAAGGACTGTGCACTTTGTTTTGTTCAAATTCATACTGTTAAAAGATGGGTGAACAGATTATAAAGAATAAGATGCACTTTGCTTGGATTATTCTCTGGTTCTTTTGGTCTGAGTGTAAATAACAGTGCTCTTATGGCAATAAACTGAATGACTTCACAGTCAGAAATATTAGATTTAAAAAAACCCATGTAGTTAACCATAAACTGAATATACACAAATAAGGATATTGCAAAGTAATGACACAGAGTTGATCTAGACTTCCATCTAACCATGTGTCATCTCTTTGGTGCATCCAAGAAATAGAACCTACAAGTTACAGCTGATTTCTGCCTATTATTGGGGAAGTTTCCATTCCTGTTTACCGGACTTATGTAGGTATAGGAACTATTTATCCATCTGTTCTGCTATGGCTTTCTTTCAATTAATCAAAAAAAGCTTCTATGTCACTCATGCCATATTAGAATGAACAATAAAAAAGTACTTGTTATTTTATTTTTCTTTCAATGAGATTACTTGTAATAGAAAGCTTCTTGTCTATTGTGTTGTGCCTGGCACAAGACCAGTCCTGTAAGGCAGTGCTTCTCAACTAACAGCAGTTCTAAGTGCATTAAGTGTGAACAATGAGCCCTAAATGAAATGATTTAGGCAGACCAGGTTGATAAACTGCTGATATTAAGTGGAGCCCTGAAAATTCTTGTGCAGGTAGTAAAATAGATAGATTTTTTTTGGTGGTCTTTAATTTTGAAATTAAAAATGACTGAATCCACTTAGCTTATAAAAGTTGACAGAGTAACAGCTTGAACCATTATAGCTTCAAGGCACCAGTTCTCCCTATCATGAGAATTCAACATCACTGAGGAGTGAGAGGCCTTTTATTTGCATAAGATAATAGTTAGGTTTCTATGCAACAGCTGTGCTGTCAGTGAAAGATGCGCTCATTGTGCCATATCTATCTCTAGAGTAACCCCATTGATTTAAAATGAGTTACTTGGGAATAGATTGGCCCAGTAGATAAAACTGCAGGTCTGAGGTATGAAAATAATTGATGAAGATTTCCATGATCATATAATGATAAAAAACTTCAAAACAATTACACGATGTCATGTATTTGTGTACCTGACAGATCACAAGCGATTTGCCACAAGATTGTTAAACTATATAGTTAGAGCAAACACTTAAGTGGAGCTTACAGATGCTTTTTGGGACTATGAGAACATTAGGAGGAGACAAGAAACAGGAATATGGTATTTTGTCGTTGCTATCTACGTAATTGGTACTGTAAGTCAAATGACTGTGAGATGTTTCCTTATGGTCAGTTTAATAGTAAAGGATTTGCATGGCCACATGAATATTCCTCTGATTTAGACAGGATGTGTTTCTGGTACCTTAAGATATCACCCCTAGACTATGTTAGCAGGAGTTTTATACTGTTAGTACTGTTAGCAGGAAATTAATACTGTTTGCCTCTCAGTGGCTTGAGTTTGGTGGTCTTAGGTAAGTTCTCAGGGGACAGATGTCTGTGGCATGACAGCCACCTCATCAGTTAGCTGCTGATAGTTGTGGCACAAAGACAAAGTAGTGCTTGGATTAGGGTGACACAACTATGTAATATATGTCTATATATTAATTTTCCCCAATAAGGTAAAGGAAAATTCCAGTAAATTGGAAACTGTTTTGAATGCTGAGGAAAGGTTATGTACATGTATATGCATGCTATATATATGTGTGTGTGTGTGTGTGTATAAATACATAGATAGCTCTTTACAGATACATATTTGATAGGTGATCTTGTTGGGGGTTCAGAATCCTTCTTTGGAGTCTTTTTTGGTTATTGGAATAATTTAAAAGACTTATCAACCACGATTCAAGAAATCACAGAGCGCAACTGCAAAGCCTACCCTCAATTTTCTTTCCTTTCAGTTTGCAGCAGTAATGTCGACAGAAATCCCAAAGCCTGTTCAGAATGCATCATGCTTTGTTTGCAAAGGAAATACCTTGTTCTTCTGATATCATCATTGCAATCATCTCGGATTCAAATCTGACTAAGCAGGCTTATTATCATTCTCACCATGTCTGGCCTTAGAACAGCCTCTCCCGCCTCCTCCTGTACCACACAAAACAAGAGCCACAGGGGTGCTTGGATTAGGGAAAGGAGAGATACCCAGCACCTCCCCCTCCAGGAAAACTCGCTGCATTACTTCCATTTAGTTTCTTCAGACTACATAATGCTTTAGAAGACTTTGCACACTACTACAAAATGCAGGTGTGAATTCACAAATAGTGATTTCCCCTTCCTATTTAGAGTTTGAGCAAAGACTGGGGACAAGCATGTATATATGTGTTTATTTAGCTTCTGAACGTGGATATGAAAAGAGTGTACCAACTCTCAGTGTGGCTGAGGTAAGCCACACTTTTTAGACTGCTTTTTCTTCTTCTTCTTTTTTTTTTTTTTTTCTTTCCACTAGGGCAGATTTCTCCTTTTGGTCTTACAGTGTTAGCTAACATCTGAGCAACAGATAGGAAAGCAAGACAGACGGGTGTAGTTGAGCAAAACGAAGTATAGGGCAAGAAGCAGGGGACAAATTATCTCAGGCACCAGCTTTAGGTCACAGCCATGTTTTTTTGAAAATTCAGAAAGACTTGGCTGTTGACCTCAGGACTGATTTGAATGTGGGTCTCTGAGCTACGACCCACATGAATTTATGAATCTCTCCCCTAAGCCATGCCCAATGAATGATTCCCTTCACACGAGGTTGATTTCCACTGTGAAGTGGAGGAGGCAGGACAGGGTTAACCTCACACAGTCTTCCTTCAGGCCCCAGGAGAGGGGCTAGGGTTTTGTTTTCCTAGCTAAGGGAGGGGAGCTGGGGCACTATTGTAATTGGAACTGGAGACCTTTTTGGTGTTACCAGCCTGGTTTGGGTTTTCGGGAAAGCCTGGAGCAGGAGGGAGAGGAGGGAAAAGCAGACGTCGAAGGCAGCGGAGTGTCTGATGATTGCATAAGGTAAAGCCAAGTGTTCTCTATTTCCCTGAAGCCCTCTGAGAGCTTAGGGGGGCTCCGAGAAGCCTCCAAGCTCTCTCTCAGGCCTCCTGCCCCTTCCCTGCAGCCTGGCCACATCTTTCTGCTCTGCCGTGTCAGCCTTTGCCTTGACGCGAGGTGTCTGTCCCTGTTCACAGCGTGGAGAGGAGCGGGGACGGAAAGGGAAGCATTTAGACCCCGGGCTTTCACGGTGTGCAGTCCTAGTCCCCCAGAGCCTGAGTGGGCTCGGACGATCCCCTGCCCTTCCCCTCCCCCTGCGCTGCAGAGGCTCTGGAGGCTGCCGTACTCCTGCCATGTGCTGCTGCTGCCACCGCCGCCGTTGCTGCTCCTAGCTTAGCCGAGCGTGTCTCCAGCTGCAAACTCCTTCAAACAAGCCTGCATCCTTCTCAAGGGAAGGATACCCAGTAAGTACCAGTCGGAGCCTGCCTCCTCCCTAGGGCGCTCCGCCACCACCTCTTACAAAGGGACTTGCAGTCTCTCCCCACCCCTTTTTTAAACCGGTGCCGAGGGGCTCCGCGAATTCCTTCCAAAGCCCTCCTCCTCCTCGTCTTCCTGCTCCGGCTTTCCCCAGCGAGCCAGGCTGCTGCTGCATTCAGCTGGGGTGGCCCCCAGCCTCGCCCCAGCCATGCTGCTGCGGCTCACCCCTCACGGCTGACTCGTTACTCCTTAGTGCCTGGGGCTGAACAGAGGTGGGCTCATTTTTGGGAGACGGCGGAGGCTAGAGAGCGTGTGCACGTGTGGGAGGCGTCCCTGGGGGTGGGGGTTGACCTGTCTTGCTCCCCGATCCTCACCAGCCCGTGTGCCCCCTTGGGTGGGCGCAGCAGAGTGGCTGGGCTGCAGCGGAGACCCCGCCACCCTGACATCTGCAGGTGGACTGAGCAAGCCAATTGCGGGGTCCTTTCCAGGAGCCAGTAGCATCCTGGAACCACTGCCTATCTCAGCCTGCTCCGTTTCGCTCTTCCCTAGACCCTCTCAAGTCCTCACTCCATCCCTTCTCCTCTCCCTGCTAGGGTACTTGCACCCCTCCCCACCTCGTCGGTATAAACCCCTCTACTCCACTCCCCTCCCCTCCCTGCCCGTCTCCACCTTTGATTTATTTGTGTATTTCTTTCCTTGGCAACCACCAGTTCTCCTCAGACAAGCAGCGCAGGCTTCCTATAATTCGAAATTAATTTGTTTGACTGCAGCATTGAGACAGGAAGGTTGGGAATTTATTTAATTCTTTTTCCTCCCTGTGCAAAAAGGAAGCGATGAAATTTCCAATCGAGACTCCAAGAAAACAGGTGAACTGGGATCCTCAAGGTTGGTGATTCTCTGTTACTATCATTACTATAGTAACAACAGTTATTATTCCTTGTGTCTAGTGACTCGTAGGAGACTATTTGACTCCAAATGGGAGGAGACACTTGGATGCTTGTCTGCTTCCCATATGCACTGCTCATTCTTTCTTGCTCATTCTTAGTGCATGGGAAAATGCTACTCAGATGTGGGGTTGGGTGAGTGTGTCGGTAAAACCTCTTCTAGGTGTCAAGTTTTATAGTTCTATATTTGATATCACTATTCCCTCCCCTCTGTTTTTCTTGAGTATTTTCATGGCAAACTTGCCTAGGATGGCAGTGTTCTCTGTCTCACAGCATTGTTTGTTTTATCTGTGGCTCCTTTGTTGTTTCTAGTGATCATTGTCTCAGCTAAATGGGTGGTACAGGAGTGGACACAGATGTAACTGCTTACTCAGGGCTCCTCGATGACAATTTTTTGTTGGCAAGCAACTGAAGGAAAATGCTGCTGCAATATAACCTATAGTGTGGATGGTATAAAAAGATGCATTAAATAATTGAGCCCAAAGAGACATTTAGGCTCTTCACTCTGTCCTGTTAACAGTTGATCAGCCTAAGTGGATAGTTTGCTTAGCTCTATAGCTAGGTTTGAAGTCTGCCTTGGGAAGTGTGTTTGTGTGATGGTGGAAGGAGATTTGCGCCAGTGCAGTGGTTTTCAATAAAACCATCCAAGTAGTGTTTTAAAATAAACCATAATGAAATGCTCTCCTTTGCTGGCATGGGAAGGAGGCTCATAGGCAACCTACAGAAGAAGTGACTGAAAAAAATCCCTCCTGGCAATTTGTGTACTGATGTGTCATATTTCTGTGCATTGATACAGGAGTAGAGAAACTTGAAACCATATGCTCAGATTTGCAGCAGAACTGCTGGCAGCCAGTCACTGTGCAGCAGTGCTTGCAGGAAGTATGAAGTGATAGCATGGGCTTTGATTATTCACCTTTATGCTGCAGGTTTGGTTTTAGTGGTCAATTTGTCTGTCATCCTATTTGCCCTCGTGTCTACAAAATGAAATGTTAGAGACTGTTTCTTCTCATGTACAAAGAATACAGCAGAACAGACATTTTTCTGCTGAGCAGATCTGATGTGCTGTTTAAACAATATACACAAGACTTAGTTTAAACCTTACTACACCTTTAATTAGATGAAGGATAGAATCAACACATCAGCCTCCTCCACCCTCAACTTCACAATGAACACATGGATAATGGTGCTAAAATACTTAATTATTTTAATAGCAGTATATTCCTCACCATAGAACCATAGAGTCATTTTCATTGACCATCAAGATCATCAAGTCCAACCTTCCCTAACTCTACCAAATCTGGTGCTAAACCATGTATCTTACAAACAGGTCTCTTTTAAACTCTCCAGAGACAGTGATTCAGCCACCTCTCTGGGGAGCCTATTGCAGTGGGCAATAACCCTTTCAGTTCCTTATAATATTGAGTTATACCCTAGGGTCAAAATTCTTTGTGGTGAAAACTTGCTCTTCTCAGATGCTTTTCTGAATGTATTCACTGTTGTTTCAATTTACGTACTGCAAAATACCTTCTAATGCAAAAACTCTTTAAATGCAATCAGCTTTAAAACATATAGATCCAACAGGTGGTTGGTCACAATTTACTAGTATGTCCAAAACTGTAGAGTAATATAACAGTCAAAAGACCTTAAACCAGCAGGTTTGTTCTCTACCAAGCTGAATCTCTTCTAAAAGACTGTAGAATCTTACCAGCTAATCTTGCAGTTATTTCCTCTCAGTGTATTGACTTTGTTATCCAGGCAGCAAGGATGAGAATATATAGCCAGGAAGGAAGCAAAAAAATGTTGATTTCTAATTCTCCAAGGGACTCAACACATAGATAAAGTTTGGTGGAATGGAAAAAGGCAAAGAATTGTAAAGAAAGGTTATTTAATGCTCAGTCCTTTAAGAGGAACAATGCAATGACATTGTACACATGTAATCCCACTGAAGAATTAGTGATGTGGGTAGGAGAGCAGGTAGAACAGGGTTCCTTTGTTTTTGAAATAAAAACGTTTATGTAGTTATAAATCCTAGAAACGACCTGCAAAAAATCAATTAGAGAATTTGATTTACAGTCATATATGTAATCTGTTCTTTGCATGTAAATGAGAAGAATGATGTTATGTTTTGCATCCTATGTGATATCCTTGGAGTTAAGAACTGAAGTAGCTTTTCTCAGATACAAAGATCAATATGTAGAAAGCTGATGGTGCAAGAATACAAAGTCCTAAGTATAAAAAAAATAGACTTCACATTCACTTAATACTCACATTTAACTACCAGGCCCATTTCAGTGTGTATTGTAGATTGTGCCTTGTTCTGGTTGCCAGACAGAGAACGTGCAGTTTCCACAGTTTTGTCTAGTAGGAATTGTGCTAACTTATGCTAACAGCATTTGAAATATATCAACTGATGTTCCTGGCAAGCAATCTAGCAGTCCAACAATGTAAGTGAGAGCTAGGGTATCTCAAAGATTGTTTAGATCTTACTATTGCAGGCAATATTTTCTAGAAACTGTACTCATTTCTAAAGGCCAGGGTCCTTGTTGTGGAGGTATGGCTGGCTTGGGACTGATGATGTTGCTGGTTTGAACCCAGGTCAGAACAATAGTCGTTGAAATGAGTAACTCCATAATGCATACTGAACTATAAATATATACATAGATAAATAGATTAGAGTCTGCTGCTAACTCTAATCTGTCATAAAGCTGGTATTCTCAGTTCGCCTGAGTGAAGATCAATACACCATAGAAAGACTTTGTGGAGAGAAAAGGTTTAAAAGAATAGAACTGATGTGAGGCAATGGTGTCTGGCAGACAGCTAATGAGAGGCTGAATTCTTAGCCATTAAACTGGAATGATCAGAGGGGGCATCAAGATTGGACTTTGCTTTTATCTTGCTGTGCAGTGTCTTCACATGTCTTTGGTATAGAGTATATTTTTACATTCTTCTGAAGTGCTTCATATGTTTTCTAAATAATCCAAATATTTCATAAACCTGGAGGTATATAGGGTCCAGATTCCTCCAATTAAGTCTCTTACTATCCCAGGTAGTCAGACTGTATAATCTCAAGTACAAACAGATCAAATTCTGCCCCAAAAGTCTTTGGGAATTGCCCCTAACAGTCCAGTGTAAAATATGATTCTCACATATTTAGTAAAAACCATGCTATTCATATATATTGAGTGAATGGGGTAGGAAGGAAAGGATGCCATCCAGAGAGATCTGGACAGGCTGGAGAGGTGGGCTCAAGCCAGCCTCATGAGGTTCAACAAGACCAAGTGCAAGGTCTTGCATCTGGGTCGAGGCTATCCCAAGCACAAATCTAGGCTGGGCAGTGACTGGCTGGAGAGCAGCCCTGAAGGGAGGGACTTGGGGGTGCTGATGGATGAGAAGCCAGCAGTGTGCTCTTGCAGCCCAGAAGGCCAACCAGATCCTGGGCTGCATCAGGAGAAGTGTGGCCAGCAGGTCAAGGGAGGTGATTCTCCCCCTCTACTCTGCTCTGGTGAGACATCACCTGGAGTACTGTATCCAGTTCTGGAGCCCCCATTACAAGAAGGATGTGGTTGTACTGGAGCGTGTCCAGAGAAGGGCCACTGGGATGATCAGAGGGCTGGAGCACCTCTGCTATGAGGACAGACTGAAAGAGTTGGGGCTGTTCAGTATGGAGAAGAGGAGGCTGTGAGGTGACCTTCTTGTGGCCTTTTAGTATCTGAAGGGGCCCTACAAAAAAGCTGGGGAAGGACTTTTCAGGATATGAGGGCGTGACAGGACTAGCGGGGAATGGAGTGAAGCTGGAGATAGGTAGGTTCAGGCTGGACATGAAGAGGAAGTTCTTCACCTGCAAATTACCCACAGAAAATTGCTATTCCTTTGTAGAAAAGAAGAATAGATGAGACTTTTCCCAATATGCTCAGAAATTATCCTCAAGCATGACTGTCTTGCAGGGTGATGGTAAGGTGTCTTTTCCAAGGGATGAATGTCTACCTCAGTGGTTCTCTTTGTAGGCAGATAATGAAATTTAGTCTTTACCCATGCTTTGTGTCTGCATTCCTTTTACTGTCATTGCAGTGACATGGATTGTCAAAGCATTTTGACTTTCCAGGTAAATGTTTTGTCTTTACATTGATATTTGGAACTCTCAAGTTTTGATAAAAGTTCGTGTCCTACTACAAAGACATTGTTTGTGTAGGATGGCTTTCTGCATTTTGGGATCCTAAAGTCACACATTTGTTATCATCTTTACATTTAGCACTAAGGTTTGTGTCTTTGGGGAATTGAAGCTGGGGTTGAGCATCAGATTTTGTCAATGGCTTATTGTTTAACCTTCAGTAAGCCGCTTACCCTTTGTTTTCATCCCTTTTTCCTTCACTGAAAACCAGGAATATTAATACTTACCTAATGCACAAGGGTGTTGTGAAATATAATTAACTTGTTTAGTGCAATCTAAGATCTGCTGTTAAGAGAAGAGCATGTGTTGCAATCAAATGCTAAAACAATTAGGAGAGAGCAAAACATCTTGCGCAGATCACATCAAGAAATAAGATTTTCTCTGCACTTTGTAACTAGAGGAAACTACTGTAACTTCTTCTTCTTTACAGACAGTGCAGACTCAATTGAGTTTCCATTAGTGTTATGTAGAGATTTTTCTGATATTCCCCAGCAGCTGCTACAGAGGATCTCATATGCTCCATAGGTCCTGTGTCACCTCCCACATTGTGAATTTCTCAATTCACCTGAGACACCTCAAGCAGCACTGAGTGTCTTTATGTGGAACAGCTGAGCTGGGTCTCAAATGCCTTTTTGCAGGTATCAGGATTGGATTATCCCTTGATGATTGTTGTAAAAATCTTCAGCATCAGCTACTCAATATGAATTGATGCTGCCTGAAGAGGATTATAGACTGCTGCACTTCCTACTTTTTCTGTCCTTCTGTACAGAGACCAACCAGAAGGCTAACTTGATTGTAAAGGCATAGATGAGTAGAATGAGGGTGTGCATTTTTGTCCTCTGTTTTCAATAAGATATATGAAAAGAAGTGGAGTGCAATTGTGAGCTAGACTTTATCTTTCTGCATTAGTACGTCAGTTCTTAGTAGATTAGTCTAAGAGGACTGCTGTAGAAAGCTGTAATGTGTAAAACTGTAGCTCTGATCCCAGCAAATGACACATGGTCAGCATGTGAGGTGCTGAGGTACTTGATCAAAAGTTGTGTTGGCTGCTGAATCATTCAGTAGACCGGGAATCAGGTACCTACACTGAGCATGAGTTTTAGAACAACTGTAAGTAGTTTATTTTAAAGAGAGGTTTGAAAGAAAATAGAAATGCATCAACAGGAAGACACTCCTGGCAATGCATGATGTAGGTGTAATAGTGCCAAATACAATGAGGTGGAAAATGTAAAGAGTTTGGTAAAAAACTAAAAGGATGAAAATATAACTTTACTGAAGGCTATGGTGAAGCCTGCAGGGGAGACAGATAGATATAGGTGGGCTCTAATGTGACAAGAGATAGGAAGATGTGACTGAATTGGCAGGACAAGAAGATAGCAGAGAGCTATTAGTTTCAACACTGCTGTCATTAGGATACCCTGAAAATGCAAAAAATTAAGGGTTCATAAAATTAAAATTAGTAATAAGAGATTGGCAGAGTGAAAGATTGGACTGCAGCCTTTTTAGTAAGGGATGACTGAACTCTAGTCAGTAAGAAAGATAAAGGGTAGGGTATCATTAAGATGTCTTCTTTACTGGGAGAAAAAGGGTCTGTAAGTAATCAAAGGCAATATGAAGCTGTAAGTCTAAGCAGTAGAACTGTCAGCAGTGGGAGAGGTTAAGACAGAATTTTTATTTCAGTGAAGAATACTAATGCTATTTTTTGCTACATATGTATGAGACTAATCTATTTGTAGGCTGTCAAAATGAAAAGTCCCTTGGGCGATTCTTGAAAACTGATGCTACCTGCAGTGATGAAGTTTGCTTTGGAGAGAACTACCCAGGGAAGTGGTTGAGTCACCACCTCTGGAGGTGTTTTAAAAACGTGTAGATGTGACACCTAGGAACCTGGTTTAGTGGTGGACTTGGCTGTGCTAGGTTAATGCTTGGACTCAGTGTTGTTAAAGGTCTTTTCCAACTTAAATGATTCAATTCTATGGTTGTCTTACAGAACAGTAGAAGTTACTTTGCTATCACTGTCCTACAGGTTGATCACAGTGCTTTGAGCACCTAGATTAGTTAGAGCCATGTATTCCTATCTCAGCAGGACTCACTCATTTTTCTCTTCCCTGAGAGAAAAAACAACATGTTACTGGCTTTACTGGATGAGGATTTTGGCACCTTAAACTTGTGCCGCTAAGATTCTTAAGATCCATTGATGCACTGTTAAAGGGTATTTGGATTCACAGAATCCTCATGTTTGGAAAAGACATCTAAGATCTAGTCCAATCATTATCTAACTCTGACAGGGCCACTGCTACACCATGTCCTTGACCACCATATATAGATGACTTTTAAATACATCCAGGGATGGCAATTCAACCACTTCCTGGGACCATTCCTGTCTTTGATAACCCTTTTGGTATAAAAGTTTTCCTAATGTCTAACATAAACTTCCCTTGGTGTAACTCGATTCCATTTCCTCTATCAGTTGTGACTTGTGAGAAAAGGCCAACACCTGCCTCTCTATAACCTTCTTTGGTTATTTCATCCTACTTGATACTTAATGTAATAGTACTGGCACAACTTGAAAACAGCAAATATATATTGACAAATTGTCATAGAATCATAGAGCATAGAATGGTTTGTGTTGGAAAGGACCTTAAAGATCATCTAGTTCCACACCCTTGCCATGGGCTGGGACACCTTCTGCTAGATCAGGTTGTTTGCTCAAAGCCTCATCCATCTTGGTGTGGAATACTTCCAGAAAGGCAGCGTTTTCAACATCTCTGGGCAACTTGTTCCAGTGCCTTGCCACCCTGGCATTAAAGAATTTCTTCCTAATGCCTATTCTTAATTCAACCTCTTTCACTTTAAAACCATTACACCTTGTCCTGTCACTACACTTACTCACTGATAGAGTCAACCCTGCCCATCTTTCCTGTAGGCTTCCTTTACTGGAAGGCTGTGAGGGTTTTTGTCCTATCACATTTTTAAAGAAACAAAAAGCAGTCACTAGCTACTATGTGTGAAAAACCTCAGTGATGAAAGAATGAGTGAAAAAATTTGTACTGCAAAAACTCCCAGCTAAAATGAAGGAATCAGTTGACACATATCAAAGGCAATCGTCCAGGCTAACTCACTAATTACTTAAATGTTAAGACTATTGAGTTTGTATTGCAGAAGAAGTAGTCAAGCAGATAGGTCTTAGGTGGCAGTGACTATGACAGCTAGAGAAACATCAGAGCCACCTCTTTATGGTGCTTCAGCCACCACACTAGTTTGCTTTCATGAGAACAGAGTTCATTACTGGGTTACATTGGTATACTAACATATAACCTTGTGACTTGAATTTCTCAATGCTACCAGTCATTTTTTGTCATTTAAGTTTTCCAAAAGTAAGCATCTGCTGCCATTTAAGGGTCTTAAGAGAGCTGAGACATTTACAGAGATCCAGCATATATAATAATGGACATAACGGAGATCTCTGCTCTTCTGGAGCAACAGCTTAAGGCCAGTCACCCTCTCTTTTGGTATTATGTAATATGCATGAGCAACTGAATTAAACCGTTTTCCTATGAATTAGTTAGAGAAGAAACCACTTAAATATAGGTAGATATCTGAAATACAGAGATGTTCCAAGTTTCTAAGGACCTGCTGTGGTTAGGGGAGATAGAATCAAATGTGGTTTGTGGAGCCTGGAGAACTTTCAGTAGATCCCTGGTTTAGGATCAGCAGAATCACTCTCCTGGCTCAACTGACCAATTTGAGCATATCTATATTGACTCTAATGGGATGTAATCCAAGTTATAGCAAAGGAAAGAAATGAGACCATTGTTGCTCCTACTCAGTTTTTTAACTTCAGCTCACATGACATTGAGTAGCTTCTTCTTTTGTGATGAATTAATCCTCAATTTGTGCATGCTCTGTGGTTACAAGAAGTTACACCATCCTTATTAGTGCAGCTCTGCTGAAAGTTATAAAATATTGTTTTGAGCCTGGCCTTGTTAGTAGTGATTTCTTTTACTTTCATCAACTTTGAATGCAGGCTAGTCAGTTTATATACACTGTGCAGACATACTTTGGTTTAAATGAAGTTTAATTATCAGCAAAATTGATTAGAAGGCCACAGCTCTCTTAAGTCTGAGCTGTTAATGCAACACCATGAGGCACTGTGAGATGTTAGAAGCCATAAAGCATCAGCAGATGCTGTCCTTGTGTAGCTATGAAGTGTTATCATAGTTCAAATTACAGCTGCATTTCTACAGCACTATCTGAATACAAGCTGAGCACGAGATAAGAAAAGTCTTGTGTAATTCAGTTGCTGTACCAGACTCCATATTACTTAAATATCCTAAATCATATACTATATAGCAAACTACAAGCCAGTTTTGTGCAGCCAGAATCAGCCTGGCATTGACCTGGAGCTCTGTGTGCCCAACCAGCCTCCTTGTGACACTGTTCATCTATTCTATTATATACTGACATATGCAGCATAAGTAATCTCTTTAGTTTACTTCCATTTGCTTCCACTTAACTGTTACTGTGCATAGGCACTTCAGATTGCTACACAGATTGGATTCTCAGGATATGCAGCCAGTATAGCTCCAGTGAACTAAAAAACCACCCTATCTGAAGCGTGTCTTAGAAGATTTTTGATCATAGGACAAAAGATGGATTTTTATTGCTGTTGTCCGGAAAATTTGAGTAACTATCACTTAATTCAAGTGGGGAGCTATTAATGAGATTTGCTTGAATTTGTAGTATTGTTCTGTAGATTCCAATCATTAGTCAGACACCACTGGACTGATGTAGAAATTTTTACTTCTTGTTTATACAGAGGAACATCAGTGTGACCTCTGTATGAGGTTTTGTCAGTGATGTGCAGATACATCTTTAAGGATGTCCCAGGAATTCTTTGAAAGGGAGAAATTGGTGCTGTCATTATTCTTATTCTGGGGCTAGAGTGTTTTTCTGACCTTACTTGTATGTGAAAGGTCTGTTCTTTGGCTATGCACTTAAGAGAGTCATGCAGAAGATACTGTACTGTTGCAGTTGAAAATCTCAGTCTAGCTACTCTAGCAGAAAGACACCAGCTGAAATCCTGACCTTATATTATCCTTTGAGCACTTTGAAGAATACCTTGGACTCCTGTGCTTGGAGATTGAGACTTTTCCTAAATGTTGGTGGAATCCTGGGTCACTTCCTAGTGAGGAAAAGTAATCAATGCTTTTAATCCAACAGCATGTCACAGTGCAATGGAATTTTGGTTATTAGTTGTTGAAAATGAGATTTTAGATCAGCATCATCATCACTGTTTTACCCTGTTTATTATTCATTAATGGGTGAAATTTGCAGAGAATCAGTATCTATTTATTTCTTGGTGCTTGTGAGATGCTAAGAAGTAGTAATTTTTTTTCCTTATATTTCCTAGTGAGAAAGAACAATGCCATGTTCATCTCTTCTGATATGAACTGTCTTTCATGAAATCACCTCTATATTCCAAGATCTTGAGCCAGAAGTGCTTGTTTCCTATTTGGCTCTTGGCAGGGCAGAGGTCTACATGAACTAGAACTCCTAGGCAAGAAATACTGACTTAATGCTAGGGAAATGGGCTTTAGCTGGGATCTGTTGATTTTAGTCCTATTTCAGAATGGGAAAAACGAGAATTTCTCTTGGGTTTCTCTGTATTCAGTTTCTCTATAAATAGCTTCATAAACCGGAACAAGCATAGTCACCAGTCTTGAAGCAGGAGTGCTCCTTATTTGGGACTTGCCCCTGTCAATCACTTTTAATCTCCCCTCAGCTCTTCCTGCTTCTCACTGTAATGCTCTTCTACTCTATTTTCCATTTTCTTATACATGATGTTCATTGATGAGTCGTGTCACATTTTGAGCCTGTTCTTGGCTCCTTGCTCTGGGCTCAAGTGTCAGAGGCAACAGGGAGGGTAGATGAGTGCTGAAAAGAGGAACTGAGCAGAGAGTTACAGGTATGCTGCCTACCGTGCTGCCAGAATGCTTGGAGAGAAGTGAGGGACAAGAGCAGATGTATGGATTTGGAGGAGGGCACGGTGGAAAAGAAGTCAAGAGAGAGAGAAAGCAAAACAAGGGAAACAAAATTTGATCTGCCCTACAGCAGTATACAATCTCACTCCAGCACAAGACACATCTCCCTCAAGTATTCATCTGGACTTAGCAGCTCTGTAAGTAGTGCTACAAATGGTGTCAGTAGCAGTGCATCTTCATGTTAATGCCAATAAGCGTTAGCTAGGAATCCCCCAGGACTACTGTCCTAAAGCCAAACCAGAGAGAAAAAAAAACAAAGCTGCTTTCAGCTGTTCCTGAAGTTCATGTCCTGCCTTAGCACATCCATTCTGTCAACCAGCAAGCTGGCACGTATGCCTCAGAAAAGTGCAATGTCTGGGAGTGAGAAGGGGGTGGGGGTGGGGGAGGAGTATCCCAGCATCCCATGGCTGTGCTTTTTTTTCCATAGCAGTGGATGAAATCTGGCTGATACCTGCACAAACCAGCCTTGGGCTTCCTGTTGTTTCCCTTCCATTTGCATAGCCTCAGTAGGCAGAAGCTCTAAGGCTATATTTGTGAGAGGATAATTCTTGAGTGGCAAATTTGAGGTTTATGGGCAGGCACTGACTGTGGTTCTGACAGCAGAGAAGCTGCTTCAGAATCTGTAAGTTCTTGTAAATAATCGGCAAGAGCAGCTTGCACATTGGTCACATTTTTGCTTTGTAATCAGCAGAAGAAAGGAGTCTGATTTATGTCTGTCTATTAATCTTGTAACAGACAGATGAGTGTTTTGTTATGTATAGTGAAAAGAGCAGGTCTCCTAAAAGAACTTGAGGATTTACTAACACATTGATGAGAACTTGAAGTACCTGCTTGATGCACATAGGACAACGACCATGTTTTAAACTTTTGGAGTTACCCCTAAATTTAATTAATTTGCTGAAATCTCTGCAGCAGTGCTCAGATAAGACAAACTGTGAACACATACAGCATTGTTTTTCCTTGCTGTCACAGGGATTTATCTATCATTTGTGAAATGCTCTGAGATATTTAGACAATCATGAAAGATTATAGTAGACTGGCAGAACTAATGCAAAGAGATGTGTTTGAGTATCTTACACGGAAGAGGAGGGAAAAGATATCAAGAGCATTTTCCCACTGTGAGTCAGGACTAGAATATCAAGATTTATTTTTTTTTAACTTTTGAAACACTTGGCATTTCACCACTTTGTTTACAGATTCTGAGTGATGATTACAAGCCTACAACATTAGGCTGTCTGTTACCATTCACTGACAATAGGTCCATAGGGGCAGGGCACAGGCTGAAAACACTGATCTAAATGATTTCTGGTAGATATTTTATACCCTGTTCTTAGATATTTGCAATGAAGGTGATTTCAGTATCTTGATGGCTGTTACCATGATCAGTTATCCTTGTAGCTAGACTGTTTTCCTAAGCTAGATTGTTTCCCTAATATATAACCTCTATTTCCCAGGTATAGATTAATCAGTTATTACTTGCCCTATACTTAAAAGTATAGGGCAAGTATACCTTTGCCCCATACCTTGCCCTATTCTTAAGTGATCTAGTGAAGAATTCATCATTGTCTTCAGTTAGTGTCTTATTTTCCTTTGTGAGACTGCAATTCACAATTTTTATGCCTTAACAGCATTTTCATGGAATCATAGAATCAAATATTAAGATAATATTTTGTGAAGTTGCAATGGAAGTTGAAGTGGAATATTGAAAACATGACTGCATTGATAACAGTTTTGTGTCATGGACAAATGACATTTGAATGTTTGGACAAATGACATTTGAATGTTTGGACAAATGACATTTGAATGTTTGGTGGGGTTTGATTTACCGTGGTTCAAACCAAGATCAGAGATCAGTCAAAACTGACTGCAGGAAGAGATTGATATTTCCAGTGTTCGTTAAATACAGCTCCAGTGTTTTCTTTCTGTAGTTTGCTTTACTATGTTCTTGATATTTTGTTGCAGTGGCAGTATTTAGTCACCATGCAATATTTTGGTGGTAAATGGAGAAAGATATTGACTAAAGCAGCCTTTTTTGTTGCATTCAGATTTAGCTTCCATTTTCTATTTGTCCAAAGAATGAAAAGCCTACCTATGTTTTCACTGGTCTCTAACTGTCACAGGAAAGGTTGAGCAGAAGGCAGAAATGGACATAAAGAAATAAATTACAGATGCCTGAAATAGGAGTGGTTTTTCTGGGGTAGGCTTTAAGATACACAGGTTTGTGAGTAGGATAGTGGATTTCATCTTCAGCCTTGCTGCTGTGTGATCTTAGTTAAGTAATTTCTTCTTTTTTTTGTTTAATGTGTGTGTGTGGGATATGCTTACACAGTTGCATTTAGTGAGAGTTGAACGCTGCTCTCTGAGCTGAGCCAACCCAAGGAAACTGAACCGAAAATGGTCTGGAACAGCACTTTTTTGAACCAAATATGCCCTGCTTATGAACAGAAGCTCAGCACTATGCTAATGAAAGTTGGATCAGTCTGCAAAAAAGGAGCCTAAAAGTACTTTTGAATTCCTCACATGAAAGATTAAGGAAAATTACTGTTGTCTCTCATCAGGTTGTTCCCAAATGAATTTAAAAGCAATGATATATCATAATTGCTGCCATTTTTAAGACAATGACACTCTTGTCATAAGCAGTGACGATCCTAGGGTTCCTATTCTGAAGAGTTTATTCTCTATGAAATAAGTAATATGCAACTATTAAGAAGGACATATATAAAAACTGAGTTAGGATTTGCTTTGTTGACATAGTGAGCTTTTCTGGGGTTTATATGGTTAAGAGTACTGAGATTTTATTTCTGCAGATTGTTTTATGTTCCTGAGCAGCAACTGTGAGTATTCCTTCTCCCTGCTTTGAAAGCCCCTTGTGATATGCATGCCTGAACTGCCACTTTTCTGTGCTTTAAAGAATTTATTATTAGAAATGGCAGTACCTTCAGAAATAAAGTAACTATAAAAATTATATTCAGACCCTCCTGTCTTTCCCACTATACTTTCTTGACTGAAATTGAATTTCCTATCACAGTATCACTAAGGTTGGAAGAGACCTCATAGATCATCAAGTCCAACCCTTTACCACAGAGCTCAAGGCCAGACCATGGCAGCAGGTGCCACCTCCAATCCTGCCTAGAATAGCTCCAGGGACGGCGACTCCACCACCTCCCTGGGCAGCCCATTCCTGTATTCAGTGACTCTCTCAGTGAAGAACTTTCTCCTCACCTCAAGCCTAAATTTCCCCTGGCACAGCTTGAGGCTGTGTCCTCTCGTTCTGGTGCTGGCCACCTGAGAGAAGAGAGCAACCTCCTCCTGGCCACAACCACCCCTCAGGTAGTTGTAGACAGCAATAAGGTCTCCCCTGAGCCTCCTCTTCTCCAGGCTAACCAATCTCAGCTCCCTCAGCCTCTCCTCGTAGGGCTGTGCTCAAGGCCTCTCACCAGCCTCGTCGCCCTTGCTGGAGTACAATGGCAGAGTACTGGACAGTTTTTCAGTGGCCTGACAGAATGCTTTGAAAACAAAGGAAAAGAACATGGCATAGCTCAGGGCAATGGTAATTGCATGGATTTTTAAATCTTTTGCACACTTGTTCAACTAAGCACAACTTGATTAATAAGTAAGCCAACCATGCAAGTTTACCCAGCATCCAGTTTCGAGCCATTTAACATTGGGAAGCAGACTGCAACTTTCTTACACTTCAAAAAATTGTCAGCCAGAGATCTCACAGTGCTGCTTCTTTCCCTTTATTGGTAGGAGTGTGTGCCAGAATGAAATATTTAATGAATTTGACATTTGGCTTTATGTGAGAATGTATGCTGCTAACATCCATTTTATCAAATGAGTCTAGAAAATGAGTGAAATCAAATGCTTGTGTTTGGGGAGGAAAAATGAGAATGAAAGGTGATAAGAAGTGAGTAACTCAAATCCATTCAATGAGACAAATTAATGTTTTTGTTACGTGTTGACCCAACTCTAGTAGAGTGACAAAAAGGCATTATTGTTGGAAGGCTGCTTGCTCTCTCTGTAGGTAGCTCGTGTTCATCATCATAGTTTAAGTGCTGATATATATTGTTATTTTTAGGGCATGATTGGAATAGAGTGATGTATTTTTCACCAAAATCTTGGTAAGACTCAGAGGAAAAGCAGTGCCAAACAATGCAGCCTGACTTGCACCCTCAACTTTATTGCCTCTATGCAAACTGTGATGGGCTGACCTTGGCTGGCTGCTGGATGCTCACCCAACTACTCTCTCACTCCTTATCTGGAGCTGTGTGTGGGAAATAAGATGGAGAAATTTGTGTGTCAAGAGGAAGACAGGGAGTTCACTTAGTAATTACCATCCTGGGCAAACCAGATTTGACTTGGGGGAAATCAATTTAATTTATTGCCAATTGAAATAGATGTGGATGGTGACAAAGATTAAAATACCTTCCCACTCATTTTTTGTTACTACTTAGGCCTAGCTTCATTCTTTTATTTCTGTCTCACTTCCTCCTCCCCACCTGACGTGATGCAGGAAAGATGGGGAATGAGGGGCTGTGGTGAGCTTACAATAGTGCTTTTGGGCTGTACCTTTCTCCTCGCACTTTGTCCTCGCTCCAGCCTGGATCTTTCTTATGCTGCTCAGTTGTTTAGGATAAGGCTGCTCCAGCATGGTCTCTTCATAGATAGCAGTCCTTCAGGAAATATCAGCCTGCTCTGATTAGGGGTCCTTCACGTGCTGTAGTGGATATATTTGCTCAGCTATGGTCCTATCCATGGGCTGTAAGGAAATACCTGCCCCACCATGGTCTCCTCCAAAACTTGCTCAGACTGCAGAACATCTACATCTCCTGGAGCTCCTCTTTGTCTTTCACTGACCTTGTTTTTTTCAGGATTCTTTCTCACACTTCACCCCTCTCACTCCTCATTGCTTGCACAACATTTTTTCCTTTCCTAACTAGCTTTCACAGAGGTGCTGCCAGCTTCACTCACAGACTGAGCTGCATCTTGTTATGCATCTGCTGGAGTCAATAGGAAGTGACTGTCCAGCATGGGGCAGCCTCTGCCTTCTTCTGCAGAGACCACCACTATAGCCACCCCACTAACAACACCTGAACTAAATGCACTGTCCTGGAGACCAGGCAGATATTTGGTTTCAGTTGGGCACTTGCTGCGCAACTAAGTGGAGGCAGCAGTATTCTGGTAGTATGGAGAGTAGAAATTGGAGAAGATTCCTATGAGATTTATCTTTTGGAAGAAACTGATATGAAATAGGAGTGACAGTGTACTTAGTGGAAGGGAAGATTAATTATGATGTCTTATTGCATAGCTAAGTTTCTTATCTCCCACTATAGAAGCTCTCCAGGAATAGAGAAGAGGCTTAACTTCCTCTTAGTTCTTCTGGTGTGCAGAGCACCAGCATCACCCTCCATGAGGATGTTCATAGCTGGGGAGCTCATTCTACAAGAAGGAGAGCCCTTAACTTGTACCACACTGACTTCTTAGTCTTTGATGTGAGCCAGTTTAGACTATTTAAGGTTCTTTATTTTCGCCTAAACAATAATTTTCTACTGAAGAAGAATGAAAGCCAGATTAAAATAATAGGGTGGGTTTTTTTGTTTGCTTGTAACAACTGTGTTCCATATCAATTAAGCAATTGTGGTATTCCAAGAGCTATTAATAAGTATGTTACAATTATAACTGATGAAGTAGAATTATGTAGATTTTTTTTGGATGAAACACACAAAGAATCATAATTTTGAACATTAGCTGGGTGTCGCAGAGTGGGGTTTCTCAGTACCTATGCCTATTTGGTGGAGGGGAGAAATTAATTGGGGTGATATAATTTTATATAAAAATATATATTTATTAAATTCAATATTCTGAACTCTCCCCACCCCCAACCACTGTATATTAATATTAAAGGTCGGTACATGGTTATGAAAACAGTTTAGGATAAAATATGTACAGGAATTTGTCAATTAACTAGCAAACATTCAAACCATAAACAGAGAGAGATGTTTTCCCCACGGCTTAATGCCATTTGGGATCTTTATGCTATTTGCCCAGCAGAGCGGGCTGAAACTCCTTCTGCTCTATGACAGAGGCAACTTATATTACAGAGGTATTAAAGCTTTTACTCACAACTCTTGTTTATTAATTATCCTCTGGGGCTGCATCACAGCCTGTGTCTAATGTCCAATTCTCTATGGTCTCTGCCTGTGGACTCTGAGGCTGGAATCTTCCCAGCTTGAGGAGAAAGGATAGATCTTCCCAGTTTCTGGGGAAATAGGTTTTCTCTAACCTTTTCTCCTGGCAAAGAGGTGATCTCTGCCTTTGGTGCTGCTGGCTTCTTTTGGATGCTGTGTCCAGGACTTCTCAGCTGGCAGGATTTCAGGAGAGTATTGTGCTGTCTCTGGCATGGTTCTTCACGCAGCTGGCAGGCCGTGTGTGTGTGCAGACAATCCAGGGTCTGCTTCCTGGTTATCTCAGTGGCAATGGCTTTTAATAGGCAATGATAGGCAGCGGGCATGCGAAGTGTGCGTGGCTGCTGGGAGTCTGAGCTCCGTAGGTAAATCAATGCAGGATCTGGTCCTGATACCGTGATAGCATGCAGATGTGCACAGCTGGCTTAGGAGGCTATAGGCTTCATATATATATATATATATATGTGCAGGCTTAAACGAGCTCTGCATCTAAGGTATGCAGGCAGGGAGCTGCGAATGAGGGTCAGAGCCGTGCAGGGGTCTGAGCCATGCAGGTGAGTCAGATCTGAGCTGAGCTGTGCAGGGGTCTGAGCTGAGCACGTTGTTTACCTGTGCACCCCTATTTATCGAATGTGGGCCAAGATTAATGGTCCCCTTGGCCACCAGAATGACCAAACAGGTTGGCAATAAGCCAAACCTTACCATAATAGGCAGAAGGCTCTTGCCTGGACTTTCCCAAATATGGGGATCACATGGGTTTACCCCAGGGAGACACGAGCTGGGTGCGTGGGGGCTTACACAACCTGTTTACAACCAGGGGTCCTGGCAGAAAAACATGTCCAAGCAAGGCATAAACAAGCCTCCTTTTGGGCCTACAGGCCCTCCACGACACTGGGAATATATGACAAAACATACAAAATTGCAGGAGCTTTTTTATGTAACATTTTCCTCAAAGCTGCTGCCAGGATTGGCAAAGCAATGGTTAGACATAATTCCCTCTGGTACATACTACTGACATTTCTCTCCCCACCAACAGAGAGAACTCAATATATGAACTTGTGCTCTGTTTCATTAGCATTATCCTATAATAAGAATCACAGTGACTTTGTTGCTCACACCTTTTTGTAATCTAGCATACCCTTCCCTCCTCACCACTCTGGAAAAGGGGCAATTGGTGCTACTTTCTAACAGTACATGCAATCTTTCTGATTTAATATATGTTGTCCTTTCTGCCTTTACCTGACACTCTGTATGTTGTTGAATACTTTGCCACTGATGACTGCATGTGCAGCACACTGCTGAGATGTTGCTGAAGTCAGCAGCACTAATACTTCATTGAAGAATGCACTTAAGGGAAAACAATATTGGATTGAACCCATGGGGTACTGCTGGAGTTGAAAACTGTGTTTTGAGAGACATTCTGTACATTTTCCAAACAAGCAATATGTCAAGCTTTGCTTTCATAAACAGTAAACAATAGTAATGCTTCTCACTTCAATGGCATTTTGCAGCAAAATGCTGTATGAACAGTAAGGTGAAATCCCACTTGTGTGGCTGACTCTCAATAACTTTCAGTACTTGAGCCATATGGTTGGACACTGTGGGGATATGCAGAGAGGCCAGGGCAAAACATGTCAGCACTGAGAACAGTTTTCTTGGTCCCTAGATAACATTGCTTATTATTATGCCTCAACCTAGAACAACAGCCACAAGAGTACTAGTGTTCTGCCCCGTGTGTAAGTGTAGCCTGCAGGCAGGATTTTGTCTCCCATTTCTTGATCACAGCTGAAATGTCACTTGTTAATTAGCCCCCATCATGGAAAGATGATGCACAAACACAAAGGCAGACACAGGCATTGTCTACTGGGGTTTTTGCTTTGAAAGACAAGCTTTCTGAAACAGTGTCATAGGGTGTAAAAATCCAACACTCATTGTGTTGGTTAAATTGATGGTCTCCTCAAAACCTGTTAAAATAACACAACAGAGAGAGATGAAGAATAGGAATGGTGGGGGGCCTGGAATAACCAACAAAGCAAGTGGTGGAAATGATTAGTCATGTCCTTGTAATGCAAAATTGTAACAGATGAATGATTTTTTGGTTACACATGGACAGAAACTTCCATGCTTCATTAGTTCTATTATGATGTAACTTCCACTTGCTTCCTGATGAACATCAACATTTTCTTCAAACACGAACCTGCATGCATTTTCTGCTTGTGACATATTCATGAGAGATTCATAGAGCTGATAATGCACCAATTGCCTCTATTCTTACTCTGATGTATCTCTTATCCTTGCTCTCACTTCCAGGCACAGCCCTGCCTTCTTCACCCACATAGTCAGTAGCTGAAATCACTTTGGTGAGTCTGTGGGAAGGTTTTAAGATTGGAAGCAAATGGTAGATACCCACATGCCCCAGAAACTTCCACTTGGAAGCCAGAGGTTAGAAGTGCAAGATTGTAGTTTACCCACTGGTGGACTGCTAATTTTCTTGCCTTTTCACACTATTAAGTCAGGAAGCTTTTTGATACTATCTTCAGAGTGTGACCATTTCAGACATACCCAAGCCTTGGTACTCCAGATCTCTATTTTGCAGCTTCATACACTTGACAAAATCTTGTATTTCTCAATTACTTTGGGAGTGAATGCTGGCTTATTAAGCAGTGATGCAGGAAGGATGTAAAACTGCTGATAACCCAACGTATGGTTGTCCTGGTTGTGGAAACTGTAGGAAGGGTGAACTCATGAGTTTCCTCAGTGAAACTAGACTGTACAATAAGATTACTTTACAATTTGAACTAGCTTCCTACTTTTAAAACAAATGCTTGAGCGTGTCCAGAGAAGGGCGATGAGGCTGGGGAGAGGCCTTGAGCACAGCCCTACGAGGAGAGGCTGAGGGAGCTGGGATTGGTTAGCCTGGAGAAGAGGAGGCTCAGGGGGGACCTTATTGCTGTCTACAACTACCTGAGGGGAGGTTGTGGCCAGGGGGAGGTTGCTGTCTTCTCTCAGGTGGCCAGCACCAGAACGAGAGGACACAGCCTCAAGCTGTGCCAGGGGAAATTTAGGCTGGAGGTGAGGAGAAAGTTCTTCACTGAGAGAGTCATTGGACACTGGAATGGGCTGCCCGGGGAGGTGGTGGAGTCGCTGTCCCTGGGGCTGTTCAAGGCAGAATCGGAGGTGGCACTTGGTGCCATGGTCTAGCCTTGAGCTCTGTGGTAAAGGGCTGGACTTGATGATCTGTGAGGTCTCTTCCAACCTTGTTGATACTGTGATACTGTGATAAAGAAGACTCCATGGAAAATTTTGAGTGCTCAACTATGTAAATGAGGAAAGCACAGTTTGCTTTCTTATAAAACCTCTTCTATCATATTATGAGCATTTTGGGGAAAACATGCTGGGGCTTACCTTCAGAACCACATCAAAGGACATTTTTACTTGAGTTGAAAGTACCTTGTCATCTTCTGTGGGTGAATACACAAAAATGAGAAATGAAGTGTCCAGTTTCATTTTTGGTCAACTCAGGTATTAAACCTAAGGCCAGCTGTTGCATTTATGAATGTGTAAGGATATATGCCCTCAACCTAAGTCTGTGCTGAATCATGTGAAAGCAACACACAAAGTGTACTCTCATATGCTCTCATTAAAATGCACATACATTGCTGTGCATTCATGTCACATGGGAATATGGCAGAAAATAAAGTACTAAATAAGACCATTCATTAAACCTGACTTACATTTTCTCACAGATAAAAAATTGTGACAGCAATACAACAGGGTGGGGCATGTTGCTTTAAAAAAAAAAAAAAGGATTGTATTATGTAGTTTAAACCAGTTGAGAAACCTTCTAAAACCTATTTTCTTTGATTTCGTCTATGTTCTTGGAGTATTGGTCGAGATAGTTGCCAGGATGTAGGTCAGGGTGGCAAAGCCATGCTTAACATTTTCATAGTCAAAAGCCAGCTGAGCATCTTCTCAGCATTTTGACTCTTATTTGGGAATAGCTTCAGAGAATGCAGCCCGAGTGACTATATTTTAACTGTAATCTGATTTAGGTCTGATATGAAATAAATCAACTTGGTTTCAAAGAAATTACAGGCCAGTGACAGCTGCACCACAGTAAGATTACAGCAGGTTTACCAGTGGATGCTGGTGAATCCAGCCTCATCCTGCCATTATTAACACTGGCAAGAGAGAGGTGAAGTGTGATGTTGAGATACTTGAATTATTTGGAGGTGAGACAGTTTTTATTTGGGTGCCTTGGTAGTTTTGACACAGTGATTTGGCTAACAAGTTTGGCTGGAAGGCATAGCTTACAAGCTCTGATGTACTGCCCAGGTGTCTCAGTCTGAGGTTGGGAGGTCCATCATTGTACTTGGCAGATGAGTGACTTTGACCTCAGATACCTAGTATTCTTTGACTGGAGAAAAATTTATGCTAAAATTTGTGAAGCCCTTCTGGGGTGTGGCTAGTAGGTCAAGAGAGGTTCTCCTGCCCCTCTATGCTGCCCTGTGTCCAATTCTGGGCCCCCCCAGTTCAAGAGGGACATAGAACTGCTTGAGAGAGTCTAGCTCAGAGCTACAAAGATCATTAATGGAATGGAACATCTCATGAGGAGAGACTGAGGGATCTGGGGCTTTTTAGCTTGGAGGAGACTGAGGGGTGACCACATCAATGTTTATAAATATATAAAGGGTGAGTGCCAGGAGGATGGAGCCAGGCTCTTCTTAGTGATCCTCAATGACAGGACAAGGGGCAATGGGTAGAAGTTGAGGCATAGGAAGTTTCATTTAAACATGAGGAGGAATTTTTTTCACTGTGAGGATGACAGAATGCTGAAATAGGCTGCCCAGGGGAGTTGTGGAGTCTGCCTCTCTGGAAGTATTCAAAACCCTCCTGGATGCATTCCTGTGTGATCTGGTATAGGTGATCCTGCTCTGGCAGGAGGGTTGGACTAGATGATCTTTTGAGGTCCCTTTCAGCCCCTGACATTTTATGATTCTGTGATTCTAGGCTTTAAGAACATTTTCAGAAGTGATATTTTTGTGAATCTATGTAAATAGTATGGCTCTTCCAACCTTGGTGATACTGTGATACTGTGATACTGTGACTTGGTGTGCCAAACAGCATTGTGGTTTGCAAAGCATTTTCTGTTCCTGTCTATACCAGGCCAGGTAGTAACACTGATCATTAATAGTTCAATTTCCTAGCACTGTTAATGCTAATACTGCTAGTATTAAGATTTAAGGAAGTAAATCACTGCCCTGACCAAACACAAGTTTGTATAATTTATATCCTAACTAGTCAAAATGTTTATGTTCTTTTCACATAAATGATTTCTGCATCTTTCTGTAATTGTTGCATGTGCAGCTGGCTTGTCCAATTCTAGAGGAAATGAGTGAAACAAACCTTTGAGATGGCTTGTGCATGGCTGGAAAAAACACACATAAAGCTTTCCAAATGAGAAGAATCACATCTATGTGAACAGCATAGTTTATGTAATAGTGTTGCAAATGGCATTTAGGAAAGTTTTATATGAAGATTGAGGCCAAGCCCTTAGGGATTTGGTTTGGAATAAGAGTTTTTCACTTTGTGTTTCAGTGGCTGTTCCCTCACCAGTGCCAGCTTGTGAACCTGAGCCTAAAACTAACGGGCACTACCCAACTCCACGACTCTCTGTTCCACCCCGAGCCACTGTTGTTGCAACCATGGAAGCCCCTTCTCAAGGCCTGCAAACAGTCATGAAGTGGAAGACAGTCGTGGCCATCTTTGTTGTGGTGGTAGTTTACCTGGTGGCAGGAGGACTTGTCTTCCGTGCCCTGGAGCAGCCCTTTGAAAGCAGGCAGAAGAACACGATTGCACTAGAGAAGGCTGACTTTCTTCGGGAGCACGTTTGTGTAACCCAGCTAGAGCTGGAGACACTGATTCAGGTAAGCCACGTGAAGAAGACTATTTCTTGGAAGTTAGGATAGACAAATTGGTGGTTCATTGATCAGCTGAGTTGTTGGGGGAAGATATTGTTACCAGAGCCCTCTCACTGGGCAGTGTGAAGAGCAGGCTCTTAGTCATTTTAAAGTCTGGGGAAAAGAATGTATGCCTCCAAACCATTACAAAAAGAGATTTTATGTATTACTAAGAGTAATAAGAAGTGTGCAGTGAACATCAGAACTTAATATCTGGAAGACATTTTTGTGAGGGGTGATGTATTTGCTCATCATCTCTGTAAATTTTCAAACTATACTAAGTTCTTAATTCTTCTTCCAAAATGAAACACAGCAGCCAAGAAGGCTAAGAGAAAATGATAGGTGGGAAATTTGAAAGAAATATTCAGCCAAGAGTTCTATACTTACTAGTTTATTAATTTACAGGTTTGCCCTTGCAAATTTGAGCTAAGTGAACGATGATCAGGTGTACAATGAAAATCAGAACATTACTGGCATTTAAGCATTACAGAAGTTTTAGTCTGGTCTAATATGCAAAGCTTTAGAATCAGTTTTGAAGAAGATAAATATGAAGTATGTAGGGATAAGTGGAAAATGGAATACCATGCAAAGAATGGCCTAGGATGGAATTATTTTTCATTGGCTGAAATTCTAGACAAGGAAAGTATTATGGGTCTTACAAGACTTCAGTGGAGTATCTTCTAGGATCTTATGTAGCAACCTATCAGTCAGGCTGCAGTAAACAGAGATTAGATAATAAACCATAGACTCATAGGACTGATTTTGAGTTACCTAAGAAATATATTCCAAAACTGAGTTTCAGCCTCACATTTCAGACCTAAATTTGTGTCTAAGCCTTCCAAAAGTACCACTTGTTTCCCTTTGGGGTGCTGCAGGAGAGCTCTGTTGTGATTTCAGACTGAAAGAATGTAGAAGTATCCTCTGAATTCTTGTGCCCATCGATACAGCTGTGTTATAGAACCCTTTCTGTAATGGAATCAAATTTATAAGCTTAGTATTTCTTTTAAGAAGCTGTTCTAGTAGTTCATTACTGTGATGTAGAAATCATTCTTCTGTTTTTTGACCTAAACTTGTCCAGTATCTTTGATGGACATCCTATTGCTTAATTGATTCCTCTCACTTGCCCACATGTATAGACAGCAACTCTGTTCTGCTTCTCCTAAACAAACCAAATTCTGTTTCTTTGCAGATAGATGTGGGCTGTCTTTGCTTGTGCTCTGTGTTCAAGAATACAGGTCACTTCTGAGTCAGAAGCTGTGTATCTGTACCTTTGGTTAGCCTGGTACTGTAGCTAAAAAGCCAAACCTACTTCAGCAGGAAGTGGTATTTTGCTGATGTGACTATGCAGCTTTTGGATCAGGGCTGACTTGGATCATACCCTTCACCTGTCTGCAAAAGACAGGTGAACATGCTTGGTTGTCAAGGTGAATTCTGTTCAGGGATATTGGTTCACATTTGTTTCTCAAGGCAGTGTTGCAAGAGATCCTTTTCCCCCTCAATCCCGTATCTCTAATGTGTACTGACTATTACAGGGTTTTAAAAAAATACTAAAAGCAAGAAGCTTGCATTCCCCTGATGGTCATATCACTGTTAAAACTTATGCAAGATGTTTTCTTTTTAAGCACAAAGCATAACATGTGATAGGTGCAGCAGGCAAAGCACCCCAACAGGATGGTAGGATCTTGCATCCCAACTGTGGTACAAAGATTTCTAAATAGCCCCTGTTCTCTAAGCTATGCACCGGTTTTAATCCTTTATTTTACACTATATTTTACTTCTTTCACCTCAAAAGTCATGATGCTTAAAAAAAAACCCCAAACAACAAACCAAACAGGCATACTGTGTCATTAGAAGGCAAATATTCTGAACAAAATTAGCAGTCTTCTGAGATTTCAATGTATCATCAGGTGTTGCACTGGATAACTGGAAGTCATTTTGCAAAGGTAAATTAAAATTGGTTTAGCATCTTAGCATGTGAATGTCTTAGGGCTAGGTGATATGAAATATTGAAACAGATTTATCAGTAAAGGAATTTGTATTCTTTTGTATGTTTGAGGGTGAAACTAGTTCCAGGGAGCTGGGTATGCTGATACAGAAAACTCTGATTGTAGCTGACTTGTACAGAATAACAGTGAAGTACTGCTTGAATATAATGTCAGGAGGTTAATGTTGTGCTTTCATGTTTTATGTCAATGATCTCAAAAATGATTATCTCCCTGGCTGGTACAATACATTTCTGCATTGTACCAAAAGCTGCAATTGCCTTTACAGCTGTGATTTCAAAATGGTGTGGCAACAATCTCCGTGGATCCTAGCTGCTGTGCTGTGTGCAGTCAGCACTTGGCTACTACTGAGTTATTTATAATTAGTGTTATTTGACTACCTGGAGTCAATGTTATTCAACTACCTGAATGCCTTTGGATGTACACAGGTCATACTCTCTGGAATGACTGCGTTGACTGTGTTTTGGAGAATATGGTAAAAATACAAAGAGAGACCTTAGAGTGGGCTTTTGTCTTTCTACTGTGAAGGTGGCTTCAGAACAATATTTTAGGAAGAGAAGCAGAGGAGTGTCATGGCATTTACAAGGCAAATGGTGGAAAAATGTTACTCTTTATCTAAATGTCAATCATTCAAAGGGTTGTCCTTTGGAAAACTTGTAAGGAAGATGCATGGTGTCGCATGAGAAAGCTGTTAGAATTTAGTGTGAATGAGAAGCCCTTTCCAACTTGGTCTCTAGTAACCTGCTGCAAGTATTAGCACTTGAAGCACAAATGTGAATTGTGGAGCCCAGACCGTGAAGTTCATTCACAGACTTGTGTCTTGCTTGCTTGCTACTGCAAAAATTTTGCATAGTGTATTGGTGGGCTGCTTTTTTCTTCTTTTTTCCTTCAAAGCTTAATTTAAAAGTGTAAGTTCCCACTTGGGAACTAAGTCTTTTTCTCAATGTCCACTAATGACTACAACAACTCATTAGAGTAAGCCCGTAAGCTGAAAAGGAAGCAGAGCTGGAAATAAGCTAGTCAGGCTTTACTGGCTCATGACGTTGTAAGATTTCATACTTTGGATAGACACTTTTGATTCTTGTTCAGAACTACTTTTACCTTGCAAATAGGCAAGAAAAGGAACATCCTGCAAAGATGTTTCAGTTTTCAGCTGCATGACAGGTTCAGTAACTTCATAAGCCAGTTTGTTTTCTCAGGGTGTTGCCTTGTAAAATGAAGAGAACTTGAGTGGCTTTGATGTGCTAGAAGAAGGCTCTAGATGAAGCACATAAAAAAAAAAAAAGTATTAACTGTGTGGAAGATTTGACTGCTGCTGAAGACAGAAAAAGACTATTTGAACTGTGAAGAAAAACAATGCTAAATATCTGTTGAATCTGCCGCCTGTGGCTGTGGAGGTTATCTTCTCTATGTTGCAATTTCCCTTTTACCTCTAGTCTTTATTTTACCTTATTCTCCCCAAAGGAATATGAAAAAAAGAGTTCAAATCCCTTGAGTCCTGTCTTAGGGACTAGGGTTCAGGACCTCTAGTTTCTGACTCCAGTCCAGAGATGTTCCATGCTCCAGTTGTGTAGCAGACAAGCTGAGCCTAGGTTGCTGCATAAGTCTGCAGCTGTGTTGTAGCTATGTTGCTTTCAGGACTTAGCTAAGAAGTTTGTAGGGAGCTAAGTCCTTTGGACTTAGATCTCTGTGCACATCTCTTACTGAATACTATAGGTCTGCCCTCAGTGCATGCACAGCAATTAAATCACTCTAAGTGTAGGTAAGATCACTTGCTGGGTGATTGTCACCAAAAGACCTTTATGGGATAGGCAGAAATATTTAAGGAATGGGATTTCAAAGGTAATTTATTATTTTTGGTTGTACCTGAACAAAAATTGCTGCTCTTAGTCCTTTGAAAATGCCATTGTGAAAAAGAGAATAAATGAGATTGTATAATAAGGATTGCTTAATCACAGTATGAAGAATGGTGAGCATAATCAGAGAGTCAGAGAGCATAGAGAAATTAGTCTTTAAAAGCTGCTTTCTAAGAGAAGCATCTCAGAAATTATAATAGAGAAACATCAGAGTGTGAAAAGCAATTGAAACAACTTTATTTGTATGCTTGGTAGGAATCTGGTTGGAAAAGAATTGTAGAGGGAGATAATCATTATTGGATTAGCGTGGTCTTTGGAAAGGAATTAATGAAACTAGAAAAAAGATTACAAGAATTTTCTTATCAAATTCTTACCTCTGGTTGTACATAGGGTACATCATTTGAGTGGTTCAGCATTCAAGAAGGGTATTATGCTTGTCCTTGGAAAAGAGTTGTCTTCTTCATGCTTCTCTTGCTAGAGAAATTGAAGTAACATGAACAAATGAAACAGATAAAAACATTTATTTCCAGAGAAATCAGAAACAGTCTGGTTCTTGTCTCCTCGTCAGCTGCACTAGATCCCAGCCCAAGGACATGACTCTAGACCTGTTGATATAATTTAATCAAGGCACAAATATGTTAGTACATGTACTCAATCACACACCAAGGAGGATCTGGGCAAAATGATGACTGTCTGCACCCCAGAGGATAGGGAACTGGCACCTGTGGACCCACCATTGTGAGCTGGGAATGCCCCTGGCTGGCCCCAGCCTAGATCCCCAGGCACCTCTATGGGGATGAGATGAGGCTGGGTCAGGGCATAGCCCCCAGCTCAGTGGAGCCTGTTGCTGAGCAGGGCAGGGCTATGGGGAGCTGGAACCCAGCCAAAACTTGTGTAGAGGGACTCAGGTAATGAAACCCCAGTATTTTCTGGTTTATGTAAAGAAGTATAATTGATTTTATATGTAGAGAAGAGATACTCTTTTGATATGATGTTGTGGAGGAGAAGTCGACCCTGATGAGTCAAGTTCATTATACCTTTCTTTGGGCTTTTAATCATTTATGTTAGTAACAAGGCAGCCCAGGGTGGACTGATGCCTCATGGCCTTTAAGTATTGCTCCCTGAAAATCATCAGGAAGAACTGAGAAAGCCTATTCCAGACTGAGACTGGATTGCATTCTCTTTGTAAATATGGAATCCAGTTGTCCCAGTATCACTTCATATGCTGGGCTTTTGCTGTGGGATTTGCCTTCAGTCCCATGCAGATTCACCAGACTATGTCTTTTAGTTAAGGAAGGACTGTAGTGTGCTGACATCAAAGGAACTAAGAGTAAAATATCTATACAATGCTAGGGAGCCAAAATGAAAACTGTGATCAAACATATATGTGTTTAAAAAAAAAATTGTATTTGCTTCAGTAGTTTTGTCGTTTTCCTCACTCCTATCTGCCTCTTGGATTTAGGACATTACTTGAAGAGCAAGAAAGACAATCTCAGCCCTTTGAGATGTTCCAAGTTATTGCCTTCCCTGAATGCCTGAATCTCTGAATAACCTGAGGATGTAGGCTATCTCAAGTTTCACAGATAGGTCTGTGTGAATTGAAAGTCTTGCCAGCAGTAGTGCCCTTGTTTGAGTTTTGTGCCAGTCTTCATCTATCAGAACACTTCCGTGTAGGTGAACTTGTGGTGGTTGTATTAAGCATTCAGGTCCTGCACCTGGGTCAGTGCTATCCCAAGCACAAATACAGGCTGGGTGGCGAATGGCTGGAGAGCAGCACTGAGGAAAAGGACCTGGGGGTCTGGGTTGATGAAAAGCTCAACACGAGCCAGCACTGTGCACATGCAGCCCAGACAACCAAATGTGTCCTGGGCTGTAGCAAGAGAAGTGTGGCCAGCAGGGCAAGGGAGGTGCTTCTCCCCCTTTACTCTGCTCTTGTCAGACCCCACCTGGAGTACTCTCTGCAGTTCTGGAGCCCTCAACACAAGAAGGACATGGAACTGTTAGAGTGAGTCCAGAGGAGGGCCACGAATATGATCAGAGGGCTGGAGCACCTCTGCTATGAGGACAGGCTATGAGAGTTGGGGCTCTTCATCCTGGAGAAGAGAAGGCTTCAAGGAGACCTTATAGTGGCCTTCCAGTATCTGAAGGGGACTGGAGAGGGACTATTTACAAGGTCTTGTAATGACAGGACAGGGGGTAATGGGTTTAAACTGGAAGAGGGGAGATTCAAACTAGATGTTAGGAAAGGGCTCTTTACAGTGAGCGTGGTGAGACACTGGCACAGGTTGCCCAGGGAGGTTGTGGCTGTTCCATCCCTGGAGGTGTTCAAGGCGAGGTTGGATGAGGCCTTGAGTGACCTGTTCTGGTGGGAGGTGTCTCTGCCCATAGCAGGTGGTTGGAACTGGATGAACTTTGAGGTCCCTTCCAACCTAAACCATCCTATGATCCTTTACTCCTCGTGTAATCTGAAGTTGCCCCTGTAAGTTCTGCTAACTGCAGGGCTGCTCTCTGCTTTCTACTTCCTTTCTGTCCTCTATCTCTATATGCAAAATACTTCATGTTAAGAGATAGCATGGAGATAACTGGATATTTATAAAAGTATGATGTCAAACTGTAAAGGAAACATGAATTTGTTCTGGATGAGAAGGGAGCTTGAGAAGCCTAAGGCAATGGGAGGCTCTTCACTTTAAGGATTGGTGCTTGGCTCTAATAGACTCGCTAAACTGTGTAAACTCAAAAGTGATTAAGGTGGTGTAATTAGCTTGCTGATATTCACACACTCAAGGGGAATTGAAGCTTTTCCTGGCAGAAGCAACCTGCAGGGTAGCTGACAGTGTGTCATGGCCTATTTAAACAGCCAACCTGTCTGTTACGCTGATTTATGCTCTTCTGGGTAAACAAACAAATGATCTCTGCTTTCACACCACCTCCAATATGCCGGCAACTGGTACCACAGCCCTTTCAAAGAGTCTGGTCCTAAACATTTCCTTTCTGTATATCTCTGTTTCTTGAGGTAGGGACAGGTGCTGAGGAACCCTGGCCTTCTGCCCACGTGAATTGCACCAGTCCAGTGTGGAGCTTGCTCGTGTTGTAATTGCACAATCAGCTTAGCCTGGCATGTAGCAGCTCTAATGTTTAAAGTGGCTGTCCTGTGCTGTCTCTTTAGATATGCCTGGCCTCTGTTCCTGCCCAGCACCTCTTCTCCTGCTCTTTTCCCTTTTTGTGGGGCAATATGAGGAATAACTAAAAACTGAGGAGCAGATTAACTGCAACTAGACAAGTGAAAAAGTGTAGTAAAGGAACATTTGTGACAGTGAGGTCAGTTGAAAACATAAGCAAAAAATAAGTGAGGAAAAGTGCAATATAGAAGGGGAAGAAAAGGGGAAAATGTTATAAATGAGCTATCTAAGGTAAGAGGTGAATGAGAAGAAGAAGAATGGTCTTCAAGAAAAGACTGGATGAGGCACTTGGTGCCATGGTCTAGTTGACTGGATAGGGCTGGGGATAGGTTGGACTGGATGATCTTGGAGGTCTCTTCCAACCTGGTTGATTCTATGATTCTAAGAAAAATATTTCATGAAAGCTGCACATAGAAGAAGTCTTAAATGGATGTTATTAAAAATCAGTGCTAAAAGCAGAGGAGAACATGATGTTATAGAGAAGATTGGACAAGAAATAATAGACATAAACAGATGACAAGTGGAAAAATGGTACAATACAATGGCTAAGTTTGCTTCATACATGGTATAGAAAAAAGGGAAATGAGAAAAAGTCATGGTGACAGTTTGTAGATCGTAAGTCAGAGAGAAAAGAGAATTGACTAAAAGAATAAGTGAAAACAAACTTGTTTCTTGTGGTGGGAATTCTATGTTGAACAAAGTCAAGAGAAGAGAGGATGTAAGAGGCATCACTTCTCCTTCAATTTTGATCTCAGCAGAAGTTCACTGAAATAGCCAAGACTAAAAACTAGTGGCAATATTTAGTAGGAAATACCAGAGTGAGAGGAGAAAAATCTGGCAGTAGTGTGAGTATCACGAGAACAGCAACATGAAGTGAGGTTGGGTCATTTTAGCTGCTGTCCCAATTTCTCTGCAACAGGTAATAGATTGCATAAGCTCTACAAGCAAATAGAGAGTATGTGCCAAAAGGCATCTAAAAAGTGAACTTAGAGCAGTTCAGCTGAACGTGAGAGATTCAGATGAAAGATTTATTTCTGTGCTTTGGAGGCTGTCGTGTTTAGTTATTTGGACTGTGAAGCTGCAGTGAAAGACAAATGTGTGTGTCCCCCTCACACAATATGGTGCATTTTTAGAAATTCCCAAGCAAACATTCAGCAAACTTGTATGTGTGCCTGGTTTGAATCAGTGTTGTGTGAGGCACAAGACACTGACCTGGAAGATGTATAACTTGTGGATTTAGTTCATTCCAGTACTTAGCTGTGAGTCTCTATACTTATATAGAGTCTCTATATTTGTAGAGATGCTGTCTTGTCCAATGTAGCAACTGGGAAGGCCTAGTTGACCACAAAGTTGTTTCATGATCAGGTTACCTGCCTGGTGAATGTGGGGAAGGCTGTGGATGTAGTCTATTTGGACTTCAGCAAAGCCTTTGACACTGTCTGCCACAAGAAGCTCCTAGCCAAGCTGGCAGCTCATGGTTTGGACAGATTCACTCTGTGCTGGATCAAGAACTGGCTGGATGGCAGAGCTCAGAGAGTGGTGGTGAATGGTGCCACATCCAGTTGGCAGCCAGTCACAAGTGGTGTTCCCCAAGGATCAGTACTGGGCCCAGTCCTGTTCAGTATCTTTATTGATGATCTGGACGAGGGCATTGAGTCCAGCATCAGTAAGTTTGCAGATGACACCAAGCTAGGAGCAGGTGTGGAGCTGTTGGAAGGTAGGAGAGCCCTGCAGAGGGACCTGGACAGGCTGGATGGGTGGGCAGAGGCCAGTGGGATGAGATTTAACAAGGCCAAGTGCAGGGTTCTGCACTTTGGCCACAACAACCCCAAGCAGCGCTACAGGCTGGGGACTGAGTGGCTGGAGAGCAGCCAGGAGGAAAGGGACCTGGGGGTACTGATAGATAGTAAGCTGAAGATGAGGCAGCAGTGTGCCCATGTGGCAAAGAGAGCCAGTGGCATCCTGGCCTGCATCAGGAACAGTGTGGCCAGTAGGACAAGAGAGGTTATTCTGCCCCTGTACTCAGCACTGGTCAGGCCACACCTTGAGTGCTGTGTCCAGTTCTGGGCCCCTCAATTCAAGAAAGATGTTGAGGTACTGGAACATGTCCAGAGAAGGGCAACAAAGCTGGTGAGGGGCCTGGAGCACAAATCCTATGAGGAGAGGTTGAGGGAGCTGGGGGTGTGCAGCCTGGAGAAGAGGAGGCTCAGGGGTGATCTTATTACTGTCTACAACTACCTGAAGGGGCATTGTAGCCAGGTGGGGGGTGGCCTCTTCTCCCAGGCAACCAGCAATAGAACAAGGGGACACAGTCTCAAGTTGTGCCGGGGTAGATATAGGCTGGATATTAGGAGGAAGTTCTTCCCAGAGAGAGTGATTGGCATTGGAATGGGCTGCCCAGGGAGGTGGTGGAGTCACCGTCCCTGGGGGTCTTCAAGAAAAGACTGGATCAGGCACTTAGTGCCATGGTCTAGTTGATTGGTTAGGGCTAGGTGCTAGGTTGGACTGGATGATCTTGGAGGTCTCTTCCAACCTGGTTGATTCTATGATTCTATGATTCTATAACGTTTCCTCAGATATCCTATTTGTTAATTTCAACTGGGAAACACACACACACACACACATATATACACACACACACATATATACACACACACACATATATACACACACACACATATACACACACACTATTCGTTCCTTTAGTTAGCATAAAATATAAATAAGAATCAATTATTAATTGTCTGGGAATTAAAAGTCCTTCAATGACTAATTTCAGCTGACTGCACCCTTTTTGCTGCTTCTAACATCAACTATTCCCTATGGGGAATTTTTTCTTTCGTAGTTATTGCTACAAGAGTGATAATTACAGATCCTTTGTGATGTCAGTCCTCTTCTTCTCAGTTGCTTTGTATCTTTGGTGATTTGTCTATGCATTATGTCTTTCTTGCACTTTAATAGATATTCAATTGTATATTCAGCTTTGTGTACAGAGAATGCTACTATACTTTGACCAGGTATTAAAAAGTTTAAATTAAGCTACTTCCATGGTCCTAGAAATTTCCCTTTGGAGGTATAACCTTACCATATCCATGCATAAGGCTGATTTGTTGTCTCTTTCTTTGCAGCATGCTATCGATGCTGATAATGCAGGAGTCAGCCCCATAGGAAATTCCTCGAATAACAGCAGTCATTGGGACCTTGGAAGTGCCTTTTTCTTTGCTGGAACAGTCATTACAACAATAGGTATGGTCATTGCTTCTGTTTTAAAATACATAGATACACTGAGGCTTGGATAATGAAGCAAATAAAATGGGTGAACTGTATTTCAGGTCTCTGTGGTGTGTGTCAAGTGTATTGAACTTCTGAGTATTTACCACAACTATTTACACAGAGTAGAATAGCAATGCTGAGCTGAAAACAAGTAGCACTGATTTAGCTGAGGTTTTATTACTCTGTCTTGATGGAGGTGCAGATGCTCTTAATTTTTCACTAAAAAGATCAAGATCCCAATAAAATAACTATTTTGGATTTTAATGTTGTAATTGAATTTACCCATAATGGTAACTTTCTTCCTAAGTGCACTAATGCACTTAATTCCTCAGTGAATTAATTTTGGCTTACGCTTTGAAGTTTGGTAGAAGTAATTCTCTTTGCAACTGGAAATGAATTCTCCTAAGTATCACATCCTATTTAAAATCCTTCCTCCGTGAATTGTATGCTGTGCAAAAAACCCCAACTTTTTCTTTTTTTTCCATTTTAGAATTTGTGGCCTTGAAATATTGATGCATTTCTTTGTATTAGATGAGTATAAAGAATTGATCCGTTCACTTGAACCACTCATTTTAGTAAGCTCATAATTTAGGCCCTTACTATCTCCTCTATATATTGTGTCCAGTGTATTTTCTCTTGATCTCTGAATGATGGCAATAGATATTCTAAGGCTCCTCTCCTCTCCTCTCCTCTCCTCTCCTCTCCTCTCCTCTCCTCTCCTCTCCTCTCCTCTCCTCTCCTCTCCTCTCCTCTCCTCTCCTCTCCTCTCCTCTCCTCTCCTCTCCTCTCCTCTCCTCTCCTCTCCTCTCCTCTCCTCTCCTCTCCTCTCCTCTCCTCTCCTCTCCTCTCCTCTCCTCTCCTCTCCTCTCCTCTCCTCTCCTCTCCTCTCCTCTCCTCTCCTCTCCTCTCCTCTCCTCTCCTCTCCTCTCCTCTCCTCTCCTCTCCTCTCCTCTCCTCTCCTCTCCTCTCCTCTCCTCTCCTCTCCTCTCCTCTCCTCTCCTCTCCTCTCCTCTCCTCTCCTCTCCTCTCCTCTCCTCTCCTCTCCTCTCCTCTCCTCTCCTCTCCTCTCCTCTCCTCTCCTCTCCTCTCCTCTCCTCTCCTCTCCTCTCCTCTCCTCTCCTCTCCTCTCCTCTCCTCTCCTCTCCTCTCCTCTCCTCTCCTCTCCTCTCCTCTCCTCTCCTCTCCTCTCCTCTCCTCTCCTCTCCTCTCCTCTCCTCTCCTCTCCTCTCCTCTCCTCTCCTCTCCTCTCCTCTCCTCTCCTCTCCTCTCCTCTCCTCTCCTCTCCTCTCCTCTCCTCTCCTCTCCTCTCCTCTCCTCTCCTCTCCTCTCCTCTCCTCTCCTCTCCTCTCCTCTCCTCTCCTCTCCTCTCCTCTCCTCTCCTCTCCTCTCCTCTCCTCTCCTCTCCTCTCCTCTCCTCTCCTCTCCTCTCCTCTCCTCTCCTCTCCTCTCCTCTCCTCTCCTCTCCTCTCCTCTCCTCTCCTCTCCTCTCCTCTCCTCTCCTCTCCTCTCCTCTCCTCTCCTCTCCTCCAGAAGATGGCCTTAAGATAAAATATGATAAACTAATGATAAAGATATGCTGATAATTATACAATACTTTTATAATTTTAAGACTGATTCTGGAGGTCCTGAGACATGGTTATTTGGAAATCACTAGCAAATAGTTGCTTTTTGTTTGCATTGTCCTTGATTAGTATTGTGATGGTTTGGGTGTTCCCTGCCCCCCCCACTTTAGAAATCACCCAGACTAGTCTCAGCTGCTCTGGGAATATAAATGAAGCTATTTATTTACAGCTGGCACAATATACAAGCAGATATTTACAGTCTATACAGTTATATACAGAAATATACAAGGTAAAAAGTAATACAGAAACACAACTCCCCTCCCAGAAACCTGAGTCCCCAGGAGGGGCTCTCAACCACCCCTGCACCTTCCCCCTGCCCCTCTCAACCTTACCTCAGTCCTAAGGAAGAATAGAGGTTCAGCCAAGAGGTTAAGAAGCAAAGGTGAGTGGAAGGTGAGGTTAGGGAGATGCAGCTCAGTCAAAGCCCAAAGCAGAGTGACAAAATGTTGAGAGTGTTATCTAATGTTTTCGTTTCATCTTCAGTAAGACTCTGAGGGGAGTAGACATAACCACTGTTTTCCTTTCACAGCCTATGATCTACTTTTTCTCACCAAAACATTCTAGACTGCTTCAAACTAGCACAGTATTCTGCTTTAAATATTGGACAAAGTGATGCACACACTAGTGGATGTACAGACGAATAATCTGACATTCACACAACCCTTCATTAATGTGTCACAATCTGACTGACCTTTCCAAGTTTTTATTGTGGCTAATACAACAACAGTAACAAAACTATTGTGGCAATTACGAGACTGGCTGTGGTGATCATCTCAAAGAGTGGAGTCTGAGTGTTTGGCTCTACTTCTTCCTTGTTGTCAGAGTAAGGGTGATTGTATGGAGCATACACCCACTGTGCTCCTCTGTAAGCTGAGCTACATTTCCATTTAACAGTAGCATAAAACCAGTGAGCGGCGAGAAAGAAAATATTTCTGAATTAAATGTAAGAAAACTTTCTGTTAGTATTTGTTCACTCAATAGACCAAAGTGACAAGCTTTTAAATTATTCATTAAAATAAATGCCACTACGTAGGCATGGTTTATGTAGGCATATTCATTGACATCTGCTATTTAAATAGCTTATTGAAAAGAGCTTGGAATTTTGCCCATATTTGCTTTAAAGCCTCTATGAATGATTTTTTTTGTAGGCTGCATAAAGTCTATATGCCGTGTCCAGGCATGAAAGTGATTTTAGTTTATCCACCTGTTAAGACTTCTCTTAGGCAGCCACTCAGCATACTGCCTGGTCAACCTCAGTGTGCTGGCCTATGGATTTCATGGACTTTTAGGAGCAATCTGGGATCACAGATGCAGTTATGAAAAGGACTGTGGGTTAATACTAAAATAATTACATATACTCAACATACAAATATCTGTATTTTAATAAAGATACTTCATCTTAAATTAAAGGGTACAGATATTAATCACCACAATACATTTTTTTTCTCTTTAACATGAATAATTTAACAGAAGTAGCGTGGCTACTAAAACCATAATGTTCTGTGCCAATTCCTAAGGTTACGTTCACATGGACTGTGCACGAAGGGAAGAAGTGCATGAATGAATTGTGGTGACTGTATGTAGTTTAATGCATAGAACAGGTGCAGAGGAGTCTTTCTACCAATATCAGGTGTTCTGAAGCATACAAAAGTGGGAATTGAAACCAAATGTGCCCAAACATACTTGTGCCAAAACGAGAATTTTTACTCAGAATATTCAGCTGTCTTGGTCAGAAACTGCCATCTTTTCAACAGCCCCAGGTTACTCTAAGAGAGGATGGAAAGCAGGCATGATGTACCTTTATTACAGCATTAATAATGATTTTTAAATAGAACTGGAGTAGTAACTTCAAAGGGAAGTCACACAGACTTCCTTGTTAAAAGTGATTAGAACCACTTAATGAAATACAACCGTTAGGCTCTGTACTGTCAAACTGAAAGATGAACTGAATAGAGTTCAAGGGCAGATTTGCATAATGTGGAAACAGTTTGGAGGATGCAATGCAACATGTCTGAAAGTCTGACGATTGTTATTCTCCTTAGGGTATGGGAACATTGCCCCAAGCACTGTTGGAGGCAAAGTTTTCTGCATCTTGTATGCCATCTTTGGGATTCCACTGTTTGGCTTTTTGCTGGCTGGGATTGGAGACCAACTTGGAACTATCTTTGGGAAGAGTATTGCAAGGGTGGAGAAAGTTTTCAGAGTGAGTTCACTTTCAGTTTTTTGCTTATGTTGTGTAACTTGCTTTTAATTCTGTTGCTGTTACCTGCAATCCTTTTTATGTGTTTGGCACCATGAAATATTTACACATCTAGTTGAGGTGATGCTTAATGCTCTTCTGGGTCTCTGCAGTCAGTGGAGGGAAATAGGCCTCTTTAGATGGTTATGCAGACATTACCAATCAGGCTCTGTAATTCCTTCTTAAGGCAATCTTGGGGGAACATATTTCCTAATCTAGGTTCTTTACAATGACTGGTTGTAAAAGCATTCAAAATACCTTGGGTTGTTTTGGACATGAATGTCTATTCACTGAAAACAGAGAGAAGGTAGCATAACTTATGCAAAAACAGGGATGCAGAGCAGGTCTTGAACATATTACTAATAAAGATTATAAGATCTGGGAAGAAGGATTACTGGAATGAATGTGAACTTGGGAAGAGAGATGGCTAAGTGATGTGCTTTGACTGCAACAGGACAGGTCCATTGGAGTAGATCTTCAGCTGCAAAAACTGCCTGGCATGGTGGCTGCAGACTGGAATCATCTTCCTGGGATTTACCTGCCCTGCCTACTATGGATACACTCTGCGCTAGATTTCTGTATAGACTTTCTCATATGCAATTTCCCTTTCTGTTGCCAGTATACTCTAGTTCTGAGTCTGTATCACTACAAGCAATCCTTTTGCAAGGAGTGCCACAGACTTAGCAAATGCTGTTTTGTGAATTCTGATGATTCTCTTCAGGAATTCTCCATTTGAAGCAGAACTTTTAGAAGTGACCTGTGTGATGTTGCTCTTGAAGCAGTTTTTCCAGGGATGGAGTGCACAGAGAGCTGTCCAAGCTGGTTAGTTTAATAGGCATCTATTTCTAAAACCTTCCCATAGATGAGAGTAGATTAATAATCAATTACTTCCTCTCAAAAACAGTTATAACTAAACTGGAGTATGAGCAATTTCCTGTTTGATTGAATTACTGTGAAGTGTCCCAGACCAGTCATAAGAGTATCTCTCTGGCTAAATATGGAAAAGGTGCCTAGCAGTTATGGGTGAGTGAGCATGTATGTGCCTGACTGGAGAGCACTTGGAAGTGGCTTATATTTTTGTAAAATGGATATAAGATTATTGGAAGGTGGCTCAAGCTGGGCCTGCAAAGCCAGAAGTAGCTAAGATCCCTAGATTTTTATACCTACTTCATTTCAAAGGAATCTCTGAACCTTCCAGTCTGCTTCTCCCCAAGCAAAAAACTATTATTATGACTGAAGTAATAATATAAATCAAGAGTCATCTGTAGTGTTGGCTTTCTGGGTGATGTGGACAGGACCACTAATCTGCCAACATGATGGTTTGTTAATAAAGTAATATGTACTCAAAGTACTTTAAGATTCACAAATGAGTGCTGATACTAGTGTTTCACACAGAACACAGCCTTTTGGCACATAATAGGGACTCTTAAGGTACTCCTTCCTTTTCTTGAGTTAATGCAGTTACTTGTCAATTATAACCATCTAAACCATTTCTTCTACTCCTTAGTATTTTATCAGCTTCCAAGCAAATTAGAGATTTGTAGTCCCCTTGTTTAGCCAAGATGTGTGTTTATTCCTTTAACTTTGATTCTCATACCTCCATTGTATCTCTTCTTTTGTGATTTGGTGGATGGGGCTACACATGAAAAAAGACTCAAATATTCCTGCTAATGAGGTTCAGCTGTATGAAATATTCCTGATATAGTCTGAAATCTCTATCCATCTTAGTCTTAATATCAGTGATTACAATTGTAATGATTATTTATATAATATTTGACATACTATATATGATATATTAATGATCATATATAATACGTCAAATACTGAGTCATAAAAACATATACACATATGATATTTGTGTGTATCTACATTACAATCTATAATGCATAATATAAATTGTGTTAGCATTGTTAGGCTCCATAGATCTTTGGTCCTTATCAGATAAGTCCACAAGTGGAATAAAAGTTATTGAACAAGAATTGGCTCAATCTGTAGCTCTTTTTTCTTACTTTGTAACTCTTTCCCTAATGAACTCAAATTCAGGTTGCTGGTGTAAAGCAGACTGCTGTGACCTTTAAAAAGGGGCACAAAATTATGTCTTTACTTGTTTTGGAATAGCTAAAAGGGAAGCTGCAAAAGAGTGATAAGATAATAATGGATTCCAGTGTTGGCAATGCAAAACAATGCATATTTCTGAATTCTGGGGAAAAAAATCCTAATGCATTCATACAGGGACAGCATCACATTTCACCACTCCAAAAGGACCTGAGATTACTAGGGATAGTTGTCTGAAAATAACACTGTGGGATTTAGCAGCAAAGTAGCTGAAAACCAAAAGACCATTTTACCACTACACAAATCCATCATGCACTCGCACCATCAATACCACATGCAAATCTAATCATCCCATTTTTAAAAGCAATTAAAAGAAATTAAAATTAGTGCTAGGTCCACTCACCTTGTAGCTTGTAGGCCTTGCAGCTGAGTCTCTTCAAATGACATTCACTACCTGTCTACATTATTTGCCCTCTAGCTGGTCCTCAATTTAGGTATTATTTGAGAAAGGAATGAGAAAGAACTTTGCATGTGTGGATGTTATAATATATTGAGTTTCCATGTGCATATGCCTCATATGCCTCAGCACTCTGCTCTTTTCTGTCTCCAGTTACCTCTCTTTATCCCATTTACCCTCAGGGATGTTACATAGATGGTGTTGGAGCACCCAAGAGTGCCTGAAAGTCTTGTAACTTCATCATCAGCTGTCCAGGTAGACAGGGTTCAAAGGCATCTTGACCTTGCATTGTGGTTAAGATCATCTCTGAAGCTAGGTAAAAGGTAGTATGCATACCTTAGCAGGAGAGAAGGAGAGGGTTTTGCTGTCAGCACAGCAATCATTTCACCCAACAGATTTTCTCAACAGGTCTCTTGCTCTACCCAGCAGCATAACTGTGAGTATGGTCCCACAGCACACAATGGACAGCTTGCCCCTGGCATCCTCCAACATAGCTGGAAAGATGAAAGGAGAACTCCTCTCAGAGGAATTGTGCTAATAAACTTCTGCTGCCTCTGACATGACCTGTACAGAGCCCCACCAAACTTATCTTAATTAGCAGCACAAATTAGAGCCTAAGAATGCTACATTTAGCTATTGCAGTGATCAGACCACACACCCAGTGGGAATTTTAAGAACAATTTGAACCCCATAAAAGGGTAAAGATATCTGCTTTTATCAGATACACACTACCCCCACTGTATTGACAGAACATAGCAGCAGAGGAGCTGGACAAATGCCACTGCTCATCTTGCAATCCAAAATGCTGCCACTTTTTCAGTGTGTGTTGATAACCAGGAAAACAACTGTTCATTTGTGACTAGATGGGGTTGGAAGTATTTAATTGCAAAGTAATGCTTTGTTAAAACAGGAACTTTTCATGTTTTCCTTTTAAGGAAAGGAGGCAGTGGCAGAGCAACTCTGTTTGGGATACAAGGAGGTATCCCAAACATCACACATTGGCTAGTCTGTGCCCTCTGTCCTACTGGACTGATTGTGTTTGATACAAGTAGATAAACCATGTCAAGGATGTAAACCAAAGCACTCCTCATGGATGCCCTACCTACTCAGCTACTGATAATTCCTATATATCCCATCTTCAAGAACCTGGGGCAGGCTGGGGTTGGACAGGCTGGGGTCAACAGGCTGGGGTCAGAGTGGCTGGAGAGCAGCCAAACAGAAAGGGATCTGGGGGTGCTGATCGATACCCGCCTGAACATGAGCCAGCAGTGTGCCCAGGTGGCCAAGAGAGCCAGTGGCATACTGGCCTGCATCAGGAATGGTGTGGTCAGCAGGAGCAGGGAGGTCATTCTGCCCCTGTACTCTGCACTGGTTAGACCACACCTTCAGTACTGTGTTCAGTTCTGGGCCCCCCAGTTTAGGAGAGACATTAAGATGCTTGAGTGTGTCCAGAGAAGGGCGACAAGGCTGGTGAGAGGCCTTGAGCACAGCCCTACGAGGAGAGGCTGAGGGAGCTGGGATTGTTTAGCCTGGAGAAGAGGAGGCTCAGGGGAGACCTTATTGCTGTCTACAACTACCTGAGGGGTGATTGTGGCTAGGTGAGGACAAAGTTCTTCACTGAGAGAGTCATTGGACACTGGAATGGGCTGCCCAGGGAGGTGGTGGAGTTGCCGTCCCTGGAGCTGTTCAAGGCAGGATTGGACATGGCACTTGGTGCCATGGTCTAGCCTTGAGCTCTGTGGTAAAGAGTTGGACTTGATGATCTATGAAGTCTCTTCCAGCCTTGGTGATACTGTGAAATCCTGACTACTAGTCTGTTCTCACATGCATACAAGTGTGATTTGCCAGAAAATGGTTATATACAGGGTCACTACATGCACTGTCTGCAAGCATCCGATCTCTCTGTTCAGGGATGCTTCAGTTCTCCCAGCCCAGCTGAGAAAGCCATGTATACATTCAAAATGTAACTAAAATGTTAATAATTCTTATAAATATTTTTCACATAGCAAAGCCTTCCAGACACTATGGAAATGAAACATGCATTTCAAGGTGACATAAAGCTACAAAGCAATGCTGTTATCTCACATGTGCAAGGGATCTCATGAACAACCGGAAACTGTTTCTATAATAAACAGCAGAACAATCCCCATTCTTCTGGCTTGCTCTGCACAGACAGGGACTTGAAGCATCTAAAGATAGAAAGAAAAGCACTCCATAGGCAGAGTGCACAGTTACAGAAGACAACAGCTGTTGTTATCGTGAGTTAAATATAGGCTAAATTCAGATAGTCTTTTTTCAAACCTTGTAATGGGTCTTTAGATTCTCACCAGGAATCTATGGAGTGAGCATAGAATCATAGAATCAACCAGGTTGGAAGAGACCTCCAAGATCATCCAGTCCAACCTAGCACCCAGCCCTATCCAATCAACTAGACCATGGCACTAAGTGCCTCATCCAGTCTTTTCTTGAAGACCCCCAGGGACGGTGGCTCCACCACCTCCCTGGGCAGCCCATTCCAATGGGAAATCACTCTCTCTGTGAAGAACTTCTTCCTAACATCCAGCTTATACCTACCCTGGCACAACTTGAGACAGCCATTTTGGCTGCCGAGCCGAGAGAGTGAAAAGCTCCGCGGGGGTTGCTGCCGGGTTCGGTTTTGCTGCTCCGTTCTGCTGCTCTCCGTGGTTCTGAGACACGATAAGGTAAGCAGAGGGGACGGCTGGGCTGTGGTCTCGCGATACAGTGTGAGACTGTGACGGGGCTGGTGACGTCAGCCGCGGGAGATTTAAAATCCCGCCGCGTGCCGCGCCGGCCGCCATTTTGGCTGCCGAGCCGAGAGAGTGAAAAGCTCTGCAGGCCTAGCTGCGGCTGAGAGATTTTTTTTTTTTTTCCTTTCCTTTTCTTTTCTTTTCTTTTCTTTTCTTTTCTTTTCTTTTCTTTTCTTTTCTTTTCTTTTCTTTTCTTTTCTTTTCTTTTCTTTTCTTTTCTTTTCTTTTCTTTTCTTTTCTTTTCTTTTCTTTTCTTTTCTTTTCTTTTCTTTTCTTTTCTTTTCTTTTCTTTTCTTTTCTTTTCTTTTCTTTTCTTTTCTTTTCTTTTCTTTTCTTTTCTTTTCTTTTCTTTTCTTTTCTTTTCTTTTCTTTTCTTTTCTTTTCTTTTCTTTTCTTTTCTTTTCTTTTCTTTTCTTTTCTTTCTGACTATCAGTATCTCTGTGCACTATGCCTGTCACTTGTGCTACAAAGGGCAGGAGGAGCGTGTGCACACAGACTGATGCGACCTGGGAAAGCACAGGAGTCCAGGCCACTGGATGCAGGGAGTGCTACAGCCTCTCGCTTGCTGCTGAAGGGGAGGGGGAGAACAACTGCACCAGGTGTGAGCAGGTGAACTTCCTTCTCACCTTGGTGGCGGAATTGAAAGATGAAGTGGCCGAGCTGAAGGACGAAGTGTCCAGGCTCAGGTCAATAAGGGAGAATGAAAGGGAGCTGGATCTGTGGGTGCAGGCTCTGCAGATCCCCCCTGCTAAGGAATCTGCCCCTGGAAACAGTGAGGGATGGGTGCAGATCCCTGTCAGGGGTAGTAAGGGAAATCATCCCCGGCCCTCTCCTTCTCCTCCTCTGCCCTTGCGCAACAAGTATGAGGCGCTGCATGCAGAGGGTACAGAGGGTGAGAGCAATGAGGATCACCCCACTGAGACATTGCCTAGGGTAGAGCAGTCACCACCAACTGTGGTGACTAGCTCCACAAAAAACAAGAAAAAGAGAAGAGTTGTAGTTGTCGGGGACTCCATCTTGAGGGGGACAGAGGGACCCATTTGTCGTCCTGACCCGTCTCACAGGGAGGTCTGCTCCCTTCCTGGTGCCCGGGTTAGGGACATCACCAGGAGACTCCCAAACCTAATCCATTCCTCTGATTATTACCCCTTGTTGGTAATACAGGCTGGCAGCGACGAAATGGAAAAGAAGGGGACCAGGGCAATTAAAAAGGAATTTAAAGCCCTGGGGAAATTGATAGATGGGGCGGGAGCGCAGGTGGTGTTCTGCTCAGTTCCCTCTGTGGCAAGGGAGTTCACAGAGAGGAATAGCAGAACCTACGATATCAACAAATGGCTGAAGGGATGGTGCGAGCGGCGGCGTTTTGGGTTTTTTGACCATGGGGGAACTTTTACTGCGCCGGACCTGCTGGCTTGTGATGGGGTGCAGTTATCTAGGAAGGGCAGGAGAGTCCTGGCACTGGAGTTGGCAGGGCTCATTAGGCGGGCTTTAAACTAGGTCTGAAGGGGGTGGGTGAGGAAATTACTCTCTCTGAGAAGGAGAGAGATGGAAGGAAACTAAGGACAATTGAATCGAGAGCCCAGCTGAATTGTATCTACACCAATGCACGCAGCTTGGGTAACAAACAGGAGGAACTGGAAGTCCTGGTCCACCAGGGGGACTACGATGTAGTTGCCATTTCAGAAACTTGGTGGGACGACAGACATGACTGGGCTGTTATACTGGAGGGATATAACCTTTTCAGGAGAGATAGGCAAGGGAGAAGAGGAGGAGGGGTGGCCCTGTATATTAGAGAGTCACTCCATGCCATTGAGCTAGAAGTGAGGGATGAAGGGGTAGAGACCCTGTGGATTAAAATCAGAGGTAGGACTAATAAATCTGACATCCTGGTTGGAGTCTGTTACAGACCACCCAACCAGGATGAGGGAACAGATGAGATATTTTACAAACAGTTGGAGGCTGTCTCAAGATCTTCAGATCTTGTCCTTGTGGGTGACTTTAACCTGCCAGATATCTGCTGGGAACTTAATTCGGCAGAGAGGAGGCAGTCCAGGAGATTTCTGGAGTGCATGGAGGACAGCTTCATGACCCAACTGTTAAACGAGCCTACCAGGGGTCAAGCTCAGCTTGACCTGCTGCTCTCCAACAGAGAAGGGCTGGTAGGAGATGTGATAGTGGGAGGCTGCCTGGGGTGTAGCGACCACGAGTTAGTGGAGTTTTCAATATACAGGGAGGTAGGGAGGCACTTCAACAAAACCTACACCTTGGACTTTAGGAGGGCAAACTTCAATTTGCTCAAGGAACTTATTTCCAATGTCCCCTGGGCAGCAGTTCTTGAGAACAAAGGGGTCCAGGATGGTTGGACTTACTTTAAACAGGAGCTCTTGAAGGCACAGGAACTGGCAGTTCCCACGTGCCGAAAGATGAGCCGCAGGGGGAGGCGACCAGCCTGGATGAGCAAAGAGCTCCTGAAGGAAGTGGGGGAAAAAAAGAGGGTGTATCGCCTCTGGAAGGAGGGGAAGGCTTCTCCTGATGTGTTTAAGGAGGTAGCCAGACTATGTAGGAGAAAAATTAGAGAGGCTAAGGCTCAGCTAGAACTTAGGCTGGCCACTTCCGTGAAAGTTAACAAAAAACACTTTTATAAATTTATCAACGCTAAAAGGAAGGGCAAGAAGAGCCTCCACTCCTTACTGGACCGGGAGGGGAACACTATAACTGATGATGAAGCAAAGGCAGAGGTCCTGAATGCCTTCTTCGCCTCAGTTTTCAACAGTAAGGAGAGAGGAGGAGGAGGCAAATGGCCTCTTAAACTGGGGGATGGGGTCGGGGAGCAGTGTGTTCCCCTGGAAATTCATGAGGAATTAGTTCAGGACCTGCTGAGCCACCTGGACACCCACAAGTCCATGGGACCAGATGGGATCCATCCCAGGGTGCTGAGAGAGCTGGCAGCTGAGCTGGCCAAGCCACTCTCCATCATTTTCCAGCAGTCCTGGCTCACCGGAGAGGTCCCAGGAGACTGGAAAATGGCCAACGTGGTCCCCATCCACAAAAAGGGTCGGATGGAGGAACCTGGGAACTACAGACCCGTCAGCCTGACCTCAGTGCCAGGGAAACTGATGGAGCAGGTTCTCTTGGGGCCAATAACTGCGCACCTGAGGGATGGCAAGGATCTCAGGTCCAGCCAGCATGGGTTTAGGAAGGGCAGATCCTGCCTTTCTAACCTGATCTCCTTCTATGATCAGGTGACCCGCTTGGTGGATGTGGGGAGGCCTGTGGATGTGGTCTATCTGGACTTCAGCAAGGCCTTTGACACTGTCCCCCACAGCAAACTGCTGGCTAAGCTGTCAGCCCGCGGCTTGGATGGTAACACTCTGTGCTGGGTTAGGAACTGGCTGGAGGGCCGGACCCAGAGAGTGGTGGTGAATGGTGCCACATCCAGCTGGCGGCCAGTCACTAGTGGTGTCCCTCAGGGATCAGTGCTGGGCCCCATCCTCTTTAACATCTTCATAGATGATCTGGATGAGGGCATCGAGTCAGTCATCAGCAAGTTTGCAGATGACACTAAGCTGGGGGCAGATGTGACTGAGCTGGAGGGCAGAAGGGCTCTGCAGCGGGACCTTGACCGCCTGTACAGATGGGCAGAGGCCAATGGGATGGGGTTCAATAGCTCAAAGTGCAGGGTGCTGCACTTTGGCCACAACAACCCCATGCAGAGATACAGGCTGGCGTCGGAGTGGCTGGAGAGCAGCCAGACAGAGAGGGATCTGGGGGTACTGATTGATACCCGCCTGAACATGAGCCAGCAGTGTGCCCAGGTGGCCAAGAGAGCCAGTGGCATCCTGGCCTGCATCAGGAGTGGTGTGGTCAGCAGGAGCAGGGAGGTCATTCTGCCCCTGTACTCTGCACTGGTCAGACCACACCTCGAGTACTGCGTTCAGTTCTGGGCCCCCCAGTTTAGGAAGGACATTGAGATGCTTGAGCGTGTCCAGAGAAGGGCGACGAGGCTGGTGAGAGGCCTCGAGCACAAGCCCTACGAGGAGAGGCTTAGGGAGCTGGGGTTGTTTAGCCTGGAGAAGAGGAGGCTCAGGGGTGACCTTATTGCTGTCTACAACTACCTGAGCGGTGGTTGTGGCCAGGAGGAGGTTGCTCTCTTCTCTCAGGTGGCCAGCTCCAGAACAAGAGGACACAGCCTCAGGCTGCGCCAGGGGAAATTTCGGCTCGAGGTGAGGAGAAAGTTCTTCACTGAGAGAGTCATTGGGCACTGGAATGGGCTGCCTGGGGAGGTGGTGGAGTCGTCGTCCCTGGGGCAGTTCAAGGCAAGGTTGGATGTGGCACTTGGTGCCATGGTCTAGCCTTGGGCACTGTGGTAAAGGGTTGGACTTGATGATCTGTGAGGTCTCTTCCAACCTTGGTGATACTGTGTGATACTGTGTGTGTCCCCTTGTTCTATTGCTGGTTACCTGGGAGAAGAGGCCACCCCCCACCTGGCTACAATGCCCCTTCAGGTAGTTGTAGACAGTAATAAGATCACCCCTGAGCCTCCTCTTCTCCAGGCTAAACAGGCCCAGCTCCCTCAACCTCTCCTCTGAGGATTTGTGCTCCAGGCCCCTCACCATCTTTGTTGCCCTTCTCTGGACATGTTCCAGCACCTCAATATCCTTCTTGAATTGAGGGGCCCAGAACTGGACACAGTACTCAAGGTGTGGTCTGACCAGTGCTGAGTACAGGGGAAGAATAACCTCCCATATACTGTCAGATCTTCCCTCTTTGTGCAGTTCAGTACAGATTCAGGCATTCAGCCTAGGCAAAACATGCTTGTGAGAGCATTCCAGGATTTTCTGGCTTCTAAGATGAAGTCACTGTGAGCAGTTTCTGGACTTGGTTACTACTTTCACTCCTCTGGCATACAGCATGACTCTGAGGGCTGGTCTAGCAACACAGCTGGTAGGGTGTGAGTTGCAACATAGAGATGCGAGAGATGCGAGAGAGCAGCCAGAGACACGGCTGGTGACAAGGCTGCACCACTGAAGCTCACATCTCAAAAAAATACACTACTCTGCACAGAAACACAATGCCCCTGTAAATAACTCATGCTTCACTGAGCTGGGGTCTTGTCAGAGCAGACACATCTGCTGTGTGCCTGTCAGCTTTTCAGCTTAGAGAACCTGTTTGCCCTTTGACCTCTTGAGAAATGGTTTGTTCTAGATTATGAACATGTAAGTATTATGGAAATGCTATACACTTATTTTTCTTTTTTTCTGGAAGTCAGTAATAGGCATCACCTTAACCTTGAAACAGTCCTAGAAAAGTAATTCTTAGTTGGAATATGGGGCTGAGACAAGAGTCAGAGATATACTACTGAGCTGGTGGAAAGCAACTACCAAAGATCTGCCTTTCCTCAACATTGTTTTTCTTTCTGAATACATAAGAGCTACAATAGATACTCTTTCACTTAGCTATTCAATTTCTTTTTAGAGATTTTTTTTCTTTCTCTGATGTTTTTTGTTACTGTACGAGTCACAGGAATGTCTTTACAAATCCTTATCCTGGAAAAATAAATCCTGGGAAAGAAAGTTTGTACAAGAGAGTAACTGCAAAGGAGGAACAATTAAAACCATGGTCTTGTTTCTTTGTCTCCCCTCTGTCCATCCATTTGCTTTATTATCTCTCCCTTTGCTTTCTCTTCTCCTCCTCTTGCTCTTGGCTCATATCAAACCCATACCTGACATTGATATGGGACTGGTGAATGAGTTCTCTGCAAAGTGTGCTGTTCATAGAAGTTGTTTGATGGTATCCTGGAGTACCACCTTTGCCTCTTCTTCCCTGTGCTAATGCCATAGTGCAGAAGTCCTGTCTGCTTCATGCCAGGCAGCATTCATCCTCCACTTTCTAGCCCTAAAATGGCATTGATTCTTCACAATTTTGGCAGTTGAGTCAAACTTTCAGATTAATTGCCCCCAAAGTCAGAAACTCAAATCCAGATCACTGCTTAGCCAAACCAGTGAAATAGTTCTGCATCTGCACTCTTGTCACTGAGTTCAAAATTTGGAACATGTTCAAAAAGATCAGTATTATAACCTAGGTGATACATTAGCTAGTAAGATCCTCTTTGTAGTTCTGATTGCATGGCCTGGCAGGTATGATTCTGAGCAGATTAAGTTAATGGAAGACTGACAGAAAAATTTCCTCAGCACTTGCTGATATCTAATCAAAATGTACCAAGAATACAATCTCCATAATTTTGTTTTGTGGCATTTCATTAGTAGCCAGCATCAGTATGTTATTACATCAGCTGCTAAAAGCCCAGTGAGGATATTAACACCCTATCTTTTCTGTTTTAATAAAGTGTTATTCATTGTGATTTTCTGTAAGGGAAAACCCTACAATTTCCTTTTTAAAATTCAGTTAAGAACTTCCACAGGGCAATGATCAATCTGCCATCTGCTGGCATCCAGTCTCTGGACAGAGCTGTCGGGCTGGGGTGTGAAATTCAACCTGCTGGTGCCTATACACAATATTATTAAAAATAATACAGGATCTATGAGTTTAAATGTCAATGTTCAGAGCTTAACCTAACAATTTCCTAGTTTATTTCCACCAAAACCAGACAGCTGAGAAGTATAAAAAAATCATTCATCAGAAAGAACTGGCTGATGTTATTGCTCTACCACTCTCCATCATCTTTGCCAAATCGTGTCAGACAGGAGAGGTGCCTGAGGACTGGAGGAGAGCCAATGGCACTCCAGTCTTCAACAAGGGCAAGAAAGAGGTTCCAGGAAACCATAGACCAGTCAGCCTCACCTCCATCCCTGAAAAAAAGGGGGAGCAGCTCCTGCTGGAGGGCATCTGTGATGGTTTGGGTGTTCACACCCTTCCCCCCCCCCCCCCCCAACTTTAGAAATCACCCAGACTAGACTCAGCCAGCTCTGGAAATATGAATGAAGCTATTTATTTACAGCTATTACAATATACAAGCAGATATTTACAGTATATACAGTTATAGACAGAAATAGACAAGGTAAAAGGTAATATAGAAACACAACTCCCTTCCCAGAAATCTGAGTCCCCGGGGGGGCTCTCAGCCACCCCTGCATCTTCTCCCTGCCCCTCTCAACCTTACCCCAGTCCCAAGGAAGAATAGAGGTTCGGCCAGAGGTTAAGAAGCAAAAGTGGGTTAGCCCAAAATGGAGGGTGAGGTTAGAGAGATGCAGTTCAGCCAACAGCCCCAGTGAGAATGATGGTGAGAGTGCTACCAAATGTTTTTGTTTCTTGTTCCTTTACTTCTCAGCAAGACTGTGAGGGAAGTAGACATCACCATTGTTTTCTTTTTACAGCCTGCAATCTAGTTCTTCTCACCAAAGCATTCTAGCTTGCTTCAAATTAGCACAGCATCTCGAGGTACTTTGAAGAGAAAAAGGTTATCAGGAGTAGTCAGTATGGATTTACCAAGGGGAAGTCATGCTTGACTAACCTGATAGCATTTTATGATGCCATAACTGAATGGGTAGATTCAGGAAAAGCAGTGGATGTAGTCTACCTTGACCTTAGCAAGACCTTTGACACCATCTCCCATGACATTTTAGTGAGCAAGCTGAGGAAGTATGGGATGGAAGAGTGGACAGTGAGGTGGGTTAGGAACTGGTTGCAAGATATAGTTCAGAGGGTGGTGATGAATGGTGCCAGGTCCAGCTGGAGTGCTGTAACTAGTGGTGTCCCCCAGGGATCAGTGTTGGGGCCAGTCCTGTTCAACATCTTCATCAATGACATTGATGAGGGCACAGAGTGTCTGCTCAGCAAGTTTGCTGACAACACCAAGCTGGGAGGCTTGGCTGATACAGCTGAAGGCTGTGCAGCCATCCAGAGAGACCTGGACAGACTGGAGAGCTGGGCACAGAGGAACCAGATGAAGTTCAGCAGGGACAAGTGCAGAGTCCTGCATCTGGGGAGGAATAATAAACTGCACCAGGACAGGCTGGGAGGTGATCTGCTGGAAAGCAGTCCTGTGGAGAGGGAGCTGTGAGTCCTGGTGGGTAACAAGTTAACCATGGCACAGCAATGTGCCCTTGTGGCCAAGAAGGCCAATGGGATCCTGGAGTGTATTAGGAGGAGTGTGTCCAGCAGATCAAGGGAGGTTCTTCTCCTCCTCTACTCTGCCCTGGTGAGACCTCATCTTGAATACTGTGTTCAGTTTTGGGCTCCCCAGTTTAAGAGGGACAGGGATCTACTGGAGTGGGTCTAGCAGAGGGATATGAGGATCATTAGGGGACTGGAGAGCATGGCTTATGAGGAGAGGCTGAGGGACCTGGAGCTGTTTAGTCTGGAGAAGAGAAGACTTAGAGGGGATTTGATAAATGTTTATAAGTGTCTGAGGGCTGGCCAGGAGTGGGGGGACAGGCTCTGCTCACTGCTCCCTGGGATAGGACAAGGAGCAACGGGTGCAAGTTGCAGCAAAAGAGGTTCCGTCTCAGCACAAGGGGGAACTTCTTGACTGTAAGGGTCACAGAGCACTGGAACAGGCTCCCCAGGGAGGTTGTGGAGTCTCCTTCTCCCTGAGACTTTCAAGGCCTGTCTGGATGTGTTCCTCTGTGATCTGTGTTAGATAGTATTGTCCTGCTCTAGCAGGGGATTGGACTCGATGATCTCCTTGGGTCCCTTCCAACCCCTAACATCCTGTGATCCTGTGAAAGGAATTCTGCATTTCCACAAACTAGTAAGAATTTTGTTGTGTTGCAGTAAAGACAGTAGAGAACTAATTGCATTCTGCTGTTGGTTATTAGCACCTCAGTACTATAGAAGCCAGCCAGAAATGGGGACTCAGTGTACTAAGACATTGTGGAAACACTGCTCTGTAAACTGTGCTTATAAATGGTCAGGAGAAATACATAGGTAGGGAAAAGGCAATAGTAACAAATGTCAGATTTGTTGTGAAGCTGACAGTTTTGGAGGGAAGAAGCTAGGTGCAAATTTAAGATGAAATGAGGCTGAGAGGATGGAAGAACTGTTTAGGTATGATAGAAATGATACCTAGGTATCATTTGATAGAAATCATACCTTAGGTATGATAGAAATGATATGTAGAAGATACTTCTAGAATAATGGGAAAGTAGAAGCAAACAGACGCTTGCTCAGAAGGACTATAAAGTGGTGTTGAGGGACATGGTTTAGCACCAGACTTGGTAGACTTAGATAATGGTTGGACTTGATGACCTTGGAGGTCTTTTCCAAACTAAATGATTCAATGATTCTATGACAGAGGAAATTTTCCCTCAGAATTTCCAGAATTCCCTTTCAACAGCAAAAGTAATGTTTCATATGAACCTGGAAAGTCACCTGCAGGAATGTTTCAGAAAGTACTGCCTGATAACAGTTAAAGTCTGTTGAGCACTCCTGAAATGCAGGGCTTCCTTGTCAAGATGTGTTCTCCAGGTTGGAAGACTCTGGGTGTGTTCTCATCTAGTTCATCAGTAATGTGTCTGTCAAAAAGAGAACAGTTAGTCTTGTACTTCCCAAATGTGTTCCTCTCTGCTTCCTCCTGCCTGGTTTCTTTCAATGCCCTGCTTAGCAGGACTTGTAGTTGCTTTTCTTGGATGTAAAGCAGTCCAGACTCAGGGCCATCTGGACACTTTAGTGTGTCTAGCAGAGGTGTGACCACAGACTCATCCAAAATTGAACTGGAAGATGAAAGGCAGGAGTGGTAAATTCGCAATGCCTGTCTCTGAAATACCTTTCTCCTTGACATGCTGCAGGCCACTTCTTCTCTTTTTTCTAGCTAGTGCTGTGATTATAGTGATGGAAAGATAGGTGGAAATTTTATTTTTGCTTTTCATTATCACCTGTTCTCATGCTGGAGTGCTCAACAGAAGATATAGGCAAACAATAATCCTGTGGGTGAGCTAAACAACTAAAGGTGTAGGCTGTGACTTCATTACTTGCAATGACTTCTCATTCACCAGAGCCAAATTTGTCTCTGGATTCTACTTCAGTTCAATGACTGGCTTATGGTATGGTCCTGAATTATGTTTGGATTGCTTTCCCTCTCCATTATAGTTGAGGAGGAAAATATTTTTTTTCCTGCACAGCACTGAGATAGTATGATAGTAGTAAAAAACTCATGAGTCTCAAGCAATTATCTGCTGGGAAACATATGACAAATAGGAGCTGGAAGCACGAGTAACAGTTTATTGAGCAGCTAGAGTTTCTTAGATACTCTGTGTGAAGCTTAAAAAAGAAGATACTTCAATGAAAACTGCTGATTAATGCCAAAAGATGTGAACTTTTTGTCTGTCAGCCTGAAAGGTAAACTCTTTCCTAAGCACTAGTGGCAAATATCCTCCTTTTATTGCCTTAAATTTTGGTCATCTCATGCTGAGTTGAAGATTGGACTGGATGATCTTCCAACCAGAAGCTTTCTGTGATTTCTGGAAACTTCTCTGTCTTCCTGACAGCGTAGTGCTGAAATTCCAAATAATTTTGATGCTGGATTTGTCATCTTTGAACATCTGCTTTATATCTGAAAGAAAATCCTAAACTCAAGATTGTTTGATTTTTTTTTAGTCTAGAAATATCAGGACAGAAATATAACCACAGCACAAAATCATTCATAATACAGCAATTATTGATCCCTTCTCTTCCCCAACAACTATGCAAAGACATTTTTGTTAATGTTCAACAGAATATTCTCTGAAGCTCCTCTGGGCAACCCTTTGGAAAAGCATCAAAGAGTCAGTGTGAGGGCATGATGGATCATGAAAAGCAGTAGATAGAAATTACTTTATGAAAGGATCTTTGCTTGGTGCCTCACCTCAAGCATAAGCACTGTGCTGCTATCCCACTTAAGAGATGCTACTTCAAGGTTATGTACATGTAATGTAAAGGTGGAGAATTTAGTGTTATTTTGCTTTACATATTCAACCTTCACCTTTCAGGACTTCTATTGTATTAACCACTGGAATGGTTGCATGTTCATATTTGTTCACACATGTTCATATTTGTTCATACATGTAATGGTACATGTTCATATTTCCCACTGCGACCTACACGTTATTGTGGAGGTAAGAACTGGTTTGAGCCATGAGACAAAGCATTTGATGCTTTACCCTTTATCCTGCACAAAATCCTTCCTTTTGAAGGTGCTCCCTGCCCTCCTTTTAGTTTTGCCAGTAAGTGGTGGCAACTCCTACAAAATGTTGGAGAAGACTGAGAGGGGCAGGGTGGGAGTTGTGGCACTGACGAACACTTCTAGGGGTGACACATTTTCCACTCTTTCCTTGGTTTTGCCACAGGGGAACTGCTCTGCCTTCCTCCATTTACTCTCCTTCAACTCTTCTGGGATGTATATCCCACCTTGAATAAAATTTACTCCCTTTGGGCTAGTTACCTGAGAGAATGTTCTTTGGTTTCTTGTCTAGTTACACATAGTGTTTTTTCTTCAGAACAACTGCAATATTCCAATCTTTACAGTGTTAATATCAAAAAGAAATCTCATGTTAAACCTAAAATATGCTTACAATGCTTCTGCAAGGATTTCTTGCAGAAGATAATGTGTACTCTTGTACCTGAGAAGGGGAGAGGGAAGGTTGCTCAGACAGTTATTCCAAACTAAAGAGACATTGAAAGCTGCAGGCTAGGAACAGATATAGGAAGGTTAGCCTAAAGAGCTACTTTCTGTTTGCAAAGGTCATTTGCTAACCTTTGGATATCTAGTCCAACAAGTACTCATACCAGCCTATGCCTGGAGAAGAGGAGGCTCAGGAGTGACCTCACTGCTGTCTACAAGTACCCGAAGGAGGTTGTAGCCAGGTGGGGGTTGGCCTCTTCTCCCAGGCAACCAGCAACAGAACAAGGGGATGCAGTCTCAAGTTGTGCCGGGGGAAGCATAGGCTGGATGTTAGGAGGAAGTTCTTCCCAGAGAGAGTGATTGTCATTGGAATGGGCTGCCCAGGGAGGTGGTGGAGGCACCGTCCCTGGAGGTGTTGAAGAAAAGGCCGGATGAGGCCCTTAGTGAGTGCCATGGTCTGGTTGACTGGCTAGGGCTGGATGCTAGGTTGGACTGGATGATCTTGGAGGTCTCTTCCAACCTGGTTGATTCTATGATTCTATGATTCTATAAGTACAAAGACTAGTTTTCCTCTTGTTAAAATATTTTGATCTGGAGAAAGTAATTTAGAAGACACACTGGTTAGTGCACGGGCAGAGACAATCTGTTCCAAAAATAATTGGCAGTAGGTGAGGGGAACAAAAGAAATGTTAAAGAAATGTATTTTCTTTGGCAGTGTGTTCCAAAATGCAGAGTCTTATGGAGAGATGAGGACAGTATTTTCCGTGAAGGTACAGTATACTAGCACTAAAATGATGCCATTGGTCACCTAACCAAAAAGGTGAACAACATGCTTTGAATCTTGTGGACATTTGTCAGTAATTCAGGAAAGAATATCTTTGGAAGATAGATGAACCATCTGAGCTCACTGTGAAGCAGCAAATGTTCCAGTGCTATTTTTGGTTGAGTAGTATTGTATATTGAGGGAGTTTCTGTGAAATGGGAGGTGACACTACAGAAATCTTGGAACATGTCTACTTGATACATGCTGTTTGTGGAAATGAATATATCCAATCCTTGCGGCCTCAGCTTGGGAAGTTAAGAACCTGATTGAGTGAATGACAAGAAATGATCCCTCATAGGTTGTTATATGAAGGAAAACTATCCAACTACTCTTCTTAGGTTCCTCCTTTGATCTTTTCCAGATTATCTTGAAGTTGATTTAAATTGAAGCCTCTCTTATTAGTAGACACTAATTTATTTATATTTGATGAATGTCTCAGAAGTTATCTGCCTCATCAGTATGGGTAGTACTTGTTGATAAAACAAAACAACAAACAAAGGAAACCAAAACCCAACCAGCCAACCTCCCCCCCTCCCCCAAACCACAAAAGCAACACCAAAACAAACAAACAAAAAACCCCCAACCAAACACTTTGACATCTATAGAAAATGATGTATTTATGCCACAAAATGGACGCAGAGGATATGTTAGCCTGGATTGAGTTGGCCAGCTACTTGCCTGTGTTTGATTTCAGATTGCAAATACTGTTTGAAATAGAAAGTTCCTTCAGTATTAGATTCCTAAGCATAATTCTTGTATGTTAGTAAAGCCAGTGTACCACTGAAGAACATTTTCCACAATTCTATTACTTCATATACTGTGGGAACACTGGAGACCTCTTTGGCAGCCAGACCTATTACACTGCAATAATCTGCAGTACTTTATGAGTTTATTTTGAGTTCTATATAAGAGTCTGGTAAGACCAGGCCAGGAAGGAGGAAGGAAAGGTGACAAGTGGAAAAACAATTCTACACCATGGTGATCAGGGCATTAGGCTGGAAAAAGAGATCAAAAGGCCTAAAGTGGCTTTTCCTATGAAATATATTGTCCTGAAGAAAAAACCTTAATTTGCAGAATTTATGGGTTGTTTTAATCTTGTGCAAATTGTAGTCTAATTTTTTTTTTCAGACTCCATAAGTCAAAGGCCTGAGATATGAAACCTTTTCAGATTTATCAGGCTTGGTATATTTGTATCTATCTATCTACATCTGTCTAAATAATCTATATTTTAATAATGACCTGGTGACAGTGTAATACTGCAGTGGTTTTGGCTAATCTAATCTCGTTTTACCATAACTGTGCCAGAACAGCAATATAAAGGCTGTATTTCCTTATTTCTGAGCACCTTGGCAGCACAAAATTATATCCTTTGTAGGAAAATGGCAAGGCTAACTCCATCTGCAAGGAAAACATGCAAGTCAACATTTTTGTAGTGTGCAGTTACTACAATGTACATGTTCCATGAGTAATAACATTTATGCCTTAGCATTTTTTGGTCTCTAGTGGTTATATTCTACTATGAATGCCCCTAGAATGCATATCTAGCTGTAAAAAGACTCCCTTTTCACTTGCATCCTGAATTTCATGTCATTTTCCATTAAGTAATTCTACTTCTATGTATTGCTTTCATGGTGTTTTTTTTAAGTAGCCCTAAAAACCCTTTGCCTGATTCAATTTTGCTTTCTGACTTCATTTGTATTAGTGGAAGAGTAAAGAAAAAGCAGACCCTCAGCTGTCCTGCTTTTGTGGGAGTGACTGAGGTGTACAATAACCATGAGTCAGGCTTTTCAGAAGAGCTTCTCATCAACATCATTACCATGTTTACTTTAAAAAAGCCCAACAACCTTTGGCTAAATTAATTTCTTATGAATAATTGGATGTCCTGAACATTTGGTACTTATCCGTAGTCCATTCTTTCCACTTCTGTTTGTATCATGAGACAAGACAACCTTGGCATGTATTAAAATGCATTTTAATATTGCTTTATGGAGGCTAGATGGAGGTTTACTATGCATAACTTTGTTTATTTGGCAGCTCTGAAGTATCACAGTATCACACAGTATCACAGTATCACCAAGGTTGGAAGAGATCTCATAGATCATCAAGTCCAACCCTTTATCACAGGGCTCAAGGCTAGACCATGGCACCAAGTGCCACGTCCAATCCTGCCTTGAACAGCTCCAGGGACGGCAACTCCACCACCTTCCTGGGCAGCCCATTCCAGTGTCCAGTGACTCTCTCAGTGAAGAACTTTCTCCTCACCTGGAGCCTAAATTTCCCCTGGTGTAGCTTGAGGCTGTGTCCTCTTGTTCTGGTGCTGGCCACCTGAGAGAAGAGAGCAACCTCCTCCTAGCTACAAGGATTCCCACTACTGTACAGCACTGCATGTCCCTTGTAACTTCCACTGTGACGAGGTGTCTCCCATTTTATTTTTATGTACCATGAAACAGAAGCATTTCATAGAAGTGAATAAGTCATCGTGGTCAAACAGGTAGATAAACAAGAACTTGGTTAGATCCTGGTCCTCCACAACTGGTTTTTACCAGTTGTGCCAATCCAAGACAGTGCGTAACGTCCACGTGATCAGTTACTTTCCCTTCACTACACATAATGAAGTCTGAAACCCTGCTGTTGTGAATGTGCATCCTTCACTCATAAAAAAATTGGATTGTCTTGTAGTATTTTAGCAAATTGCTTAAATAGCTTCTCTGGAAAAGAAACCAAGAGGTCAAGTCAGGTTTTATATTCTTGTGTTTTTCTCCTTGGTATTTCATTGGCAAGTTTTTCCTCTGTCTTGTATTTGATTAGCCTTATTCATGACATTACTATTACTATTTCTATTTAACTGGTTTTGTTCAGACAGACACAGGAAACAGTGCACACACACAAAAAGAAAAGAAATTATGTGTAAGGATCATCTCAAACAGTTTCAGAGCTAAAACTGTTTCTGAAACATGATATATTTATTCTGCTACCTGGGTTCTAAAGGCAGAGCATCTCAAGTCAGATGAGTGCCTAATGTAGGTCAGACATTGCACCTCATGCTTCAGTAGCACCAGTAGTACTGCTCACAAGCTGCTTAGATATTAACCAGTTCAGGCAATATCCCTTCTGTATATTATAAAGATAACTTCTGAGACCTTATTTCCTGTCTTGGCAATGTCATAATCTGAAATGAGATCTCTTTTCTATGTCAAGGAAGATACTTGATTTAGAAATCTAATTTGGAAATATGTAACTTGCAGTGACCTCCATGTTCCTTTTCCAGGATAAATACAGAATTTACACTGCCACTGTAATTAATCCAGTATGATTTCAATTAATTTCTTAGGAATATGTATTGAATTTTGAGTTTATTTACAGCACAGAAAATCTGAAAGGCATCTGTTGGGTCAGTTGTGTTAACTCAGGCTTGCATCAGTTTTAATGGATAAAATCTAAGTTCATATTAAATAAATAGAGAGCTTATTTGACCTAGGAGTTTAAAATGTGATTACACTGCTCATATTTGTATTCAGTTTATAGCAGCTAGTAACATTCATACTATTTGTTCAAGAGCTTTCCAGTGTGGATTTATGTAGGTAATTTTATCTCAGGTTGCTTGATATTTGACATAAATCCTTTCTTTCTAGACTAAACCAATAATACAACTATCTGTTTTTAAAAAGGAGATTTAGCCTTTGTGTCTGTGAATGAAAACTGGAAATCTTGAGCTTAGAAAACCCAAGGCATGAATTATTTCTACATAAAATCTGAGGGGTTTAGAGAAAAAAAAAAAGATTAATTTTCATTTTAGGCTTGGTCTGGTTTGTTGAATGCTTGGTGCTGCTGAGGCAATGTGGGAAATAGATAGACAGCTGTGTGCGTATGCACTTTTTTCTTATGCATCAAACCTGAACTGAAGCATACTGGAGCCTTCTTGAAGCTCAGGGTTGCAAGCTGTGTTTCTAGTAGGTTAGTATCTGCCTAGTGCATGGAATCACAGTTTTCTGGGGTCAGACACAGAGATTCCTAATTTTTTGGCAAGGTTCAAATGGCAACCTTTCTTTTTACCTAACATGCTCACAAAACACGGCAAGAGAAACTTCAGATGATGCTGGCATGATCAGTCTGCTGTTCACAATGTGTACAGTCACAGAAATCCACTCAAAAATATGTTTTTTTGTTTTTTTTTTCCTCATTTCTTTTTTTCTAGAAAAAGCAAGTGAGTCAAACAAAGATCCGTGTGATTTCTACCATCCTCTTCATCCTGGCAGGCTGCATTGTCTTTGTGACCATTCCTGCAGTTATCTTCAAACACATTGAGGGATGGACAGCCTTGGAGTCCATCTACTTTGTGGTTGTCACTCTGACTACTGTTGGCTTTGGTGACTTTGTAGCAGGTGAGCATCTCCAAGCATAGGTGCTGTGGATGAGAGCCTTGGCTCTTAGAGTTTGTTTTCTGATATAAAAGGGGGGCTTTTCACAATGTATTGTATTCCAGTGAAATGATGCCAGGTGTTTTCTGTTGGGGTTACTCTGCAATGGGACACCAGGTTGATATGAGTTCTGGGTGCTTTGCCATCTGCAGGTTGCAGGCTTTCAGCAATGTAGATAATATGATCCTAGTAAGTCCTGATAATCTTTTATCATGCAATGAATTATGCACGAGTCAAATGACTTTCTTGAATTAGAGATTTGTATTGGTCCATTAGGCTTCAGTCTGAAGCTGATTGCTGAAGCAAGTAACCAGAAGTTTGTAGATAGGAAGGCTGAGCTGTAGGGCTGGAGAAATCTCTGTTTGGCTGCAGTAGTGGGCTGTTACTGCAGGAGCTGCAGCATTTACGAAGCTGCACTTTGTTCTCTAACCTGGGCAGAAATTTTGACATTGCAGTTGCACTGTTAAGAAAAACTGATTAAGAATGAGGAGTAATGAGGTATGCATCTCAGTGCTAGGAGGATGCTACAACAGTAGCAAGAACCATAAATATCCATCCTTATCAATTTCCAAGGAGGGAGTCAAGATTGCTGGCTGGAGAGATGAGAGATTTTTCTTTCTTGCTTTACTGCTTTGCTAGGAAAAAAGGTGGTTAAGATAAGTGATATTTTTTTCCTGTTAGTGCATGACCCCTACACCTCATTCCTGTTAGACATCCTAATTGGAGGCATTAAGATGCCTGTGTTACAGTCATATTATGCTACTGTTTTACTGCTTTCTATGTATAAATTAGTAAAATATGAGTGAGTTAAAAACATCAAATGAAACTACAGGGGTATATAAGATTTTCTTTCTAGAAGAGCTATAGACAGCTTTTTTGTAGACAAGACTGTGACTTGCCTTTTTTAAAACAATATAGTAGTCATGAAATGCTGAGGAAGAAAAGGCACTGAAAAAAAGAGAGTGCCAGATATGAAAAAAAAAACGATTCATGTACAGATGTGACTGCATGGGCTCTTAGCTACTTGAATGTGCACAGAAGCTTGCTGATAAAATATGTTGCCTTTGTGGTAACACGGTGTGGAGTAAAAAAAAAAGGCACAATATTTTTCCTCAAGCATATCACACTTTGGTATTGTTTTCTTTAATAACAGTAAAAAAAGGCCTGAATGTTAGATGGAACTGTTCTAAAGGAGAATAATATCCAAAGCTGGGTGGCTACTAGCAACCAGAATTTTTCAAAAATCAAATTAAGGACTCAGAATGCAAAAAATTTCTGATGACATCTCACGATAAGAGTTTAAGGTAGATGATCAGCAGGAGATTTGGATTTCATTGCTGATTTTGGGACAGATTTTCTGCCCTTTCATTGTCTGCCACTTCAAATTCTCAGTATTTGTGTCCCTTTGACAACAAAGGGAAAATACTACATTTTATTGAAGAAAACTGCATCAGTGGAGCAATGCTTTTTTCTACCAAGAATGTATCTCAGCTCTTGCCAGGCTGGGAAGGTTGCTGTACTACTATTGCAAATAAAATTGTAGGTGGAGCCAGAAAGAAGAGAATATCTGATAGGCTGAAAAAAGTGGTCTCATACTTTCTCAGTCGCCTGATGACTGTAAAAACAGACCTAGACAATCTGCTTAATAGCAAGCTTCCTCAGGGACACATATGATCAGAAGAGCTTCGTTGTGCCATAGCAACAGCGGCTCCCACCTCCCATTGTTTCTTTCCCTTAAAGACTGGAAAAAAGAGAGCGATTCATGCAGAGAGATTAATATCAACCCTGATATTTGGGTCCCTGCCAATTCTTAAATAGCTGAGATTATATGGGGAATCTTTGATTACATTCCTCCCATCTGACAGGCCTCTCCTATCTATAGCAGTTTTGGTAAGAGTCACAAAATACTTATGGGAATTTCTCACGATTACAGATATTTTGTCATCATTTTAGCATCTCATGATTGCTAAGCATAAATGTGTGCTTCTTTCAGGAGGAAATGCTGACATCCATTACCGGGAGTGGTATAAACCCTTAGTGTGGTTTTGGATCCTTGTTGGCCTTGCCTATTTTGCTGCTGTCCTGAGTATGATTGGAGACTGGTTAAGAGTATTGTCTAAGAAGACAAAAGAAGAGGTATGACTTGTCATTTGTCAGTGGTCTGTCATTTTATAAAAGTGCTTTAAGTGCCTGATTCCTGCTTGTCTAAAGAAGGATGCTCCTCTGCATGACCAGTACTCAATATTCCCAGTGATTTACTCCACTGACTGTCTTTGGTATCCAGTTAGTTCTGATCTTTAGCCTTTTCAAAAAGAGAGAAAAAAAGCAACTGAAGCAGCCTAGACTGTTACAGTATTGTGTAACTGGATACAGTATTTGGATACATGGAACACATCAGTAGTATTGCAGTTGTGGAATAAGAGAGGCCAATCTTTACCTGAAACTTGCTGCAAATTAGGACAAAAGTGTCAGTGCTGTTTTAAAAAACTGGAGATCTTGGAGGTCTCTTCCAATCTGGTTGATTCTATGACTATGTGGCTATCTTCATTACCTAACAAGCACTTACCTTTAAACCAGGGTTTGAGTTTTCCCACCTTTCCCTGTGTCAGAGAACATGATTCTGAATAAGAGTTTAATGTCAAGTCCCTTACAGAGTAGCATGAGTAAAAATAAAAAAAAATGAGTAGTGAGCATCAGCAAAAACATGATTAAGTTCACTCAGAACATGTTCTCCATGCTTCAAAGACAGTGTTGTTAAAGCTTCACTCAAGAGTGGAAAATAGAAGGCAGTAGCCATGACTCCAGAGATGAAGCCTATTATTGATGATGTTAATAAGATAATTCCAGTTTTGAAGGCAGTGTCCTCCTTCATTACTACCAAAGCATTAGCCAAAGAGCAGGCATAGACCAAGTTTGTAATTTTGTGAAGGCATCTGCACCATGCAAGTTGCTGTGCATTCCCTGTGCACCTCCACGAACAAACTGGGCTTCATAACGCGTTTATTTGTCAGGTTCATCATCATCAGGCACCTAAGGATGGGAATCCAGTTGCTCACAGTGAATATGTGATGCCTACTGCCACAAGTTATGCAGTTTGAACTGCACACCTGCATAACTGACCTGAGGAACCAAAGATGACTTTCATGTTGATCGTTGAATGCACAAACTGAGTTTTAGCTACAGCACCCAAAAGAAACCAATGACTGATGTAAACATCATACTCCTGAATGTGTTCATTAGCTGAACTTCAGAAAAAAATCTTGTGTTGACTGAGATATTGCTTGATCATTTTCCTTCTTTTTCTCATTTTGGACTAAATCTTTATTCAGTACAGCAGCCATGAAGGTGTTTTATTCTTAGCCATTATTCTGCTCCCAGATGCAATGGAGGAAAGTAGAGCAAAGCACATTAAAAACATGCTCACGTGCCCACACAGAACATGTGTTTGCAACTCCTGCAGCTGGCTTGAGAGGGTCGTATTTGGACAGTTATGCAATGGAAGCCTCCATTAAAGACAGCTACATTTGTTCCTGAGAATGAATTCTTGACTGGATCAGTCAGAGCTTCTCTTGAAATTATCAAAGAGGCATTTTCTGCCACCAAACAGAACCTTCAGTGAGATGGAACAATTCCACCCCTGAGCAATGTGGGAAGATACACTGCTGTACTGCTACACTGGTTGTGCTGTTTTAAAACTACAGGTGTAATTGTAGGAGATGTAATTTTGCTCACTCCTGACCATCTACCACTGACCTTGCAAGTTGGGAATTTTGTTCTTAACTAATGAGGGATAAATATGAACCCCTCCCATCATGTCCCACAGCTATAAAATGTGTGGGGTAGCAAAATGTGAAAGAGCAGGCAAGTTATATGCCACACAAGTCATTGGCTAGTCACTAGTTGATGTTCTTAGAACTTCCCCAGTACAGCCAGTGCTGAAGTTTTGGTTGAGGTAGATGTGCTGTAGCTGGGACCAGTATCTGATTCTATGCCAGACAGTGAAAGGCTTGTACTACTCTTCTATAGCCTGTCGCTTCATGTTGGTCTCTCTTACTCATCTCTCTTTCTTGTTGCTGTAAAGGTGGGAGAAATCAAAGCCCATGCAGCTGAGTGGAAAGCGAATGTGACAGCTGAGTTCAGAGAGACACGGCGGCGGCTCAGCGTGGAGATCCATGACAAGCTTCAGCGGGCAGCCACCATCCGGAGCATGGAGCGCAGGCGCCTGGGCCTGGATCAGCGAGCCCACTCCTTAGACATGCTGTCTCCAGAGAAGCGCTCGGTCTTTACTGCCTTGGAAACAGGACGCTTCAAGGCTTCTTCTCAGGAAAGCATCAACAACAGGCCGAACAACCTGCGCCTTAAAGGGCCAGACCAGCTCAACAAGCATGGGCAGGGGGCATCTGAGGACAACATCATTAACAAGTTTGGATCATCTGCTAAGATGACCAAAAGGAAAAACAAAGACCTCAAAAAGACCATCCCTGAAGATGTGCGTAAAATTTACGAGACCTTCCGAAACTACTCCCTGGATGAAGAAAAAAAGGAAGAGGAGACGGAGAAGATGTGTAATTCTGAGAACTCTTCTAGCACTGCAGTCCTAACCAACTGCATCCAGCAGCACTCAGATCTGGAGAACGGAGTGATCCCCAATGAAACCAAAGAAAGGGAACATGAAAACAAAGCATTACTTGAAGACAGAAGTTAAATGTAAAAGATGCTTGACTTGAATTAACAATGTTAATGTTTTTATATACATATATATATTGAGACACGTGCCTTATACAGACTCCTTATTCAGTCTGGATTATATAGCATTGAAGAATATTTCACTGTGCCATAAAGACTCAAGCTTGCTCTGCCAAAACAATTCAGGAACACAGCACTGCATAATGGCAACAGAAAGCTACGCACATGGAAATTTCAGCCTGTGTAAGATTACTGGGGCAAGACACAAAGGAAGAGACTGAACCATGGCAATATCACCAGTGCTCCTACCATATCAGACAAAGGGCAGCTACGTAAGAAGAGCATTTGAAAGGGATGAAAAGGAGCCTGTCTTTGTAACAGAGTAGGCATCCGTAAAGCCTTCCCCTGGTGATTTAAAAGAGGAGAAATGCTTGGAATGAACTAGAAACTTTCAGTAAGGCTTAGTTTATGTTTTGGCACGTGATCCAAGCTAGATTTTTCTTGGTTTTGTTTTGATTTTGAATGAGATGCATTTTCTTTCTAAACTGCAGAAGAATGTCCACAGACACAGCCACCAGCTGGGTGCTGGTTTGAAAAACACAGACGTCTTTAAGGGTCAGATTGCTCTTTTCATTACAATTAAAATAAAATAAAAAAAAAATTTAAAAAAAAGAAAGAAAGAAAGAAAGAAAGATAAAAACCTCTGTGGGTATTTAACCAAACCACTGACAGACAAAAAAAAAGAAAAGAAACAAATGGATTTTTTTTTCTTGTGTAGGAAATATTCAATGAACTCACAGCAAGAAAGAGCGTATGAAGAAAATCTAACATCTTGTGCTACGTTGTTTAGAAGAAGAGAAGCATTAATTTAACATTTGGCCAGCTGTATAAAACAGTGGGCCAACAGGTTTTTAAAAAGAATTTCTCATTCACACTTTCTACCACTGAGAAGCACCCTTTGATTTTAATGCTCTAGGACTATGAAGACAGAAGGAAAGCTATAGCTTTTGCATGTCAGCAAACTGCTGTTCTCTGTAGCTGAATCTGACTTTTTAAAAATAGACACAAAGGCATATGTGTTATTCAAATGAGGGCCAGGGCACCATAGAATCTCAGGGCTCTCTACTCCTTTTGCTGGATTTTTGGGTTTAGACACGAGCTGCAGTCATAATCTCAGAAAATGTAAAAAAGCAGAAAAAGAAATTTAGGAAAAGAAGTTGAGAAAATATGGTGGTGATCTTTGAAGTGCTTCAAGCTTTAAGTGCCATTAATGCTGTCATATTTTGTAACTTTTTAAACAAGTGTTTTGAATTATTTGTTTTATTTCCTTTCAGGTCCTCTCTTTATTTGACATTTGCTCTCTTGATAAAACCTGAACATGAGCTTTCTGCATTTCTAGACTTCACTGAAATGTAACCAAACTATGGGCTTTTTTAAAGTATCTTTTGTGGGGTCTGGACATATATGGATTTAAGAACTACAAATATCCCTAGACTTTGCAGTAAACAGTCAAAGAAAGGCTGCAAAATAATTAATGGAATTGCAAAACAGGGTAAATTCTGGTAGCCTCAGCCTGTGGGCTACTGTGTTTGCCATGGCAGATAGAAGATTTTGCATGTTGGAAATGAGATACACACGATCGCACCAGCAGTGCTTTCCCTGCGCCTTCACAAAAGCCTCAAGAGCCTGCAGTTCAGACTGCAGTCTTACAGATAAAACAAGCGCGGATGTAGGTGGCAGAGACATACATACAAATTTGTCACACACACAGGCAGTCACAGGTCATACAGGCACAGACTTTGGGAATGCATGCCCACGTCTGCGTACACAGAGATGCATGCTTCAGTTTCTGTGGTACTGTCTAAGATTTTATGCACAATGAGCCAGCTGCAAATCTAATTGGTCATTGCAGCACACTGCCATGGCTATGAATAGAAGCATGGCAATGCAAATGCAAAGTTTGTGTATGCCTCTTTACATACCTAGTTGATTGGACAATTTGCAGCAGTGAGCCCAATGCCACTAGCACGAAGGCGGGAAGAAATTCCTGTGTGTTCTGTCTGCAGGTTCACTTTGCTTGAAATACTGCATCATCTTTCTAATGTTGTTATCTGTCTGAAAATTAAGGATGAAAAAAGAGTATTTGAAAAATGTCGAGTCATTTGGGATTGCTTTAACTCAATAAGATCCAACAGAAATTAAGTTCTGCTTAGTACACCAATGAATCTCTTTCAGTGCAGGGCTGCACTCTGGCTTTAGCTTACTGGAGGTAGAGCATCAGCCACATGAAAGCATCTTGTCTGACTCTGAAAGCATGCAATGCATACAGATTGTGCTAACAATTCTCCTTGGTTACCAAATGCCAAAACCAACATCATCCATGCAGTGTTATTTGTTCCTCAACTGAGTTCTTCTCACAAGAAACGTTTGCCTGTAATGGAAAAGTCCTGCATAGATGCAGAGGCAGCTGTAAGAATATGGGAGATGCATTTGCTGTATGTGAAGCATAAGGCTTAGTCATAGCCACAGCATTTCTGCTGACCAGGGTCAGGGAAAGCGAAGTCTGCCTCAGAGGACTTGTCTGTGTGAGCAGGGAGCTGGACAGTGGGTGAGTCACAGAAAACATGACAACATGAACAAAGGAACCGAGGAGGCAAAGTTTAGTGCCCAAATTCGGAACTAGTTATTCTGATGCATTCTTGGCCTATTCTTCATCTCTAAGCTTTCTGAGCTCTCCATCTGTCCTCTGTCCAAGTTCTAGCTGATGATGTGTGTGTCTCACTCTAGTTTCTGCCCGGCCATGCCATGCCATGCCATGCACAAATGCCTGTCTGACATCAGATGTGTCTTCATCAATTGCTGGTTTGGGCTAAGATAGTTTCAGGGTCAAAGGGTAATGCTGAATAAATTTTCAGTGAGGTACTGAACATAGCATCTAATGATCTTTTACATGAAAGCAAAATGCTCTCTTTCATTCTCACATTTCTGTGCATGGAACTTAATGAACAAGCAGCCAGTCCCCTACTGGAGAAAATATTTTCTCCTATATGATTGGTTATAAAATACCTCAATATATATATATATATATATATATATATATATATATACTTTTTATTACTATATGGGAGTTACAAGTGGTGTGTTGCATAAGAGGCCAGGCAGAAATGTCTGACAACTAAAATGACATTTTAATGTCCTAAATTGCTTCTCCACTTGTAAAGGCCATCCCCTGGTTTTAGTAATATGCAACACCTTAGGGAGGGAATCTCAGTTCAAACATCAAGTGTTTTTATGGGGAAAATTCTCATCCTTTGACATATAATAATACTTATAAAGAACTTCTGATACTACTTCTAGTGAGGCTATTCCACCCTGATATAAAGTTCTAGCAAAAGATTGTCTGAACCATTATCCAAAACTCCTTGCTCTAAATCCCAGACTTTCACAGCAGCCTGAAAATACAAAGTTTAACAAAAGGGTGACTTACTGGCTTTAACTCTCAGATCCTGCCCAGAGCACAACATCACTTGACATGGGAATTGGGACCTGAAAGATCAAAGGATACATGGATTTTCTGTAGCTGCAACCCTCACACATAGAGGACAACTCAGCTTCTGTTCTTCTACAGCCTTCAGCTCTGCAGTCCCACTTCCTACTGTCTTGTGCAGGAGAATTTTAGTATGCTGCTTTGGGGATCCTGTTGAACTATTAACCATCACTGAACTTGTGCAGATTTTGCATGAGTGGTTTTGAAATCTTTGAAACCTGATTCGTGTGGCAATCTGTGATTTTCATTATTCTTTAATAGGGAATATTATTTCTAATAAATATTATTAGAAATAACAGAAAAAAAAACTCACAGTGATTTATGTTCATTAAATCTGCTTTTGGTTGTTGCTGTAAATTATTAATCATCAAAGCTTCTGCTGCCTGCCTTTATGGTGTCTCTAGTACAAGTCTGCTTCTTCCAAAGCCACTAATGAGCTCTGCCAGAGACTTTCTGCAAAATTCTCTGACCCAGGAAAAATGAAAGTATGCCAGCTTTGGTTTTCTCAGGGGCTTATTTGTGTTGTCAGGTTGCATGATGTCTGTGCTGGTCTTAGCTTTTTCCATCATGTCCTAAAAACAAGTAACAGGCAAAGACCAAGCTTTATGTTATGTTGCACACTAATCTAGAACAAGAACTACGTAACAGATATCGATTTAAAAGGTTACTGGGAACTGTTTTAGTCCTTCCTGCACATCTATTTGATCTGAACTATATTTTGTCTAAGCTAAGGCCAAAATCTGCCCCTGATCAAGACAGTGCAGCAAAATGGAACTAGCTTGCTATTTTTAAGCTTTTTAGAGCAAAGACTTGCTGTTTTAACTCATCTCTCCAGTGCCATTTACACTGACTAAGGTGGCACTATATCAGTACTAAATACAAATAAATCCAGCCTCAGAAACAGTTCTTTAGGTAATTAAATACCAATGAAAACAGAAATGCAAATGAACACAAATCTATGAAATTCAAATAAAGGCTTGTACATTAATGTATGAAGCTACTTGCTTGGAATATATCATTAAAAAAAAAAGGCACATCTGAAAAATCCTTTAGGTTACCTCATTCTTCCTGAGGTCCTCATCTCCTTAGCTACCTGTAGCAGTTGCCCTGTTGCTGATCTGGATCTTCGTCCCTGGTGCTGTTCAAGACAGGATTGGACGTGGCACTTGGTGCCATGGTCTAGCCTTGAGCTCTGTGGTAAAGGGTTGGACTTGATGATCTATGAGGTCTCTTCCAACCTTGTTGATACTGTGATACTGTAATTTTTAACCTCCTGCTAGTGCATCTGAAGTACTTCATGATGTTAGACTCTACTGACTTGTGGTTTTGCAATTAAAAATTGAGGAAGCAATTGTGGAAGCTAATCTGAGAGCGTCCCGATACAGCCAGAACATGCTTTCTGAGCTGGGTCATGCTGGGTTGAGAAGGTCACTCTAAAGGCAGGTCTTATCCACAACACTGGTGAGTTCAAGTGGGGAAAGTGGGCATTTCTCCAGCAGGTGGGCTTTTGAAACAAATAGGATTTGCTTTCCTTGGCTGAACTCCTTATAAGCAAATCACAGGCAGGTGCTAGCTGGCATGTGAGAGAGAATATATTTTAGTCTCCCAAATATGTTCCACCTACACTCTCTTTTTCCCTTGTGAGAGCTGAGCACATAAAAAGGAAAACTTACAGTGCCCATTGCAAGATGTAAGCAAAATATACCAGCTTTCAGCCTACTATTTAGCAGTTTCTCAGATCTTAGAGTCACGTAGTAACTATAAGTAGAAAAAGGCAGAATTCGTGTCTGGATCAGAGCCTCCCAAAACTTTAAATGTATCCAGGTTAGTGTTCCAATGTCATTTTAGACTGATTTTTTTTTTTTCAAAGTTCTAATGGGATTTTACCTAGCCCTTTTGGACAGGGCTGAGAAACCATGATAAGTCCTTTTCAGCTTTGCACTGGGAAAAAACCCACCAACTTTCTTAATACTTGGGAAAGCATTTCAATGGGATGCTGATCTATTATCTTTCCTGATCAAGTTACAGTATAAGCAACCAATAAATCCACTTATAAGGATGTTATATCTACTCCCTTGTCTCTGCCCCATTCTCTCTCTCTCTCTCTGTGAGATTATATGGTGCTTTAGAAAGGCATTCTCAGAAAAAGGACAGTTTCAAAAGTGTCATGACCAGGGTACAGAGCAGAACATGATTGTACCTTCTTCATAAGTTTTGCTGCTATTGTCTTTACTTTATGATGTAACATTTTACAAAGATGGAGAACAAAAGAACTGCAACAAAGACCTGGATGATGAAAATGCTTTTTCTGTTGGTCTTTTTCTTTCTTTGTTGTCCTGTCTTCCAGCAAGGGCAGAGGAGCTGTAATTAATCTTGCCTTTTGCTAATCTCTGTGAAAAACAAAGCACTGCTAGTAATCTCACTCTTGTCAGATATTTGTGCTTGATTTTGTCCCTTCTGCCTTTTCTCTTTGGTTGATGATCCAGATTCCACTGTAGTGGAAGTAGTGAAGTAGTGGTGCTGGGTTGGTTTCAAAAGAGAGGCACAAACCTGTAGCCATACCCTTACTGGTACCGAACTACATTTCTGCATCTGGTGACCAGCCAGTAGGGAAGCAAGAAGCAGAGCATTCAGAAGGTTTAGAATCATAGAATCAACCAGCTTGGAAGAGACCTCCAAGATTATCCAGTCCAACCTATCCCCCAGCCCTAGCCAGTCAACTAGACCATGGCACTAAGTGCCTCATCCAGGCTTTGCTTGAACACCTCCAGGGACGGTGCCTGCACCACCTCCCTGGGCAGCCCATTCCAATGCCAATCACTCTCTCTGGCAACAACTTCCTCCTAACATCCAGCCTGTACTTCCCCTGGCACAACTTGAGACTGTGTCCCCTTGTTCTGTTGCTGGTTGCCTGGCAGAAGAGGCCACCTCCCACATGGCTACAGCCTCCCTTCGGGTAGTTGTAGGCAGCAATGAGGTCACCCCTGAGCCTCCTCTTCTCCAGGCTAAACAACCCCAGCTCCCTCAGCCTCTCCTCATAGGATTTGTGCTCCAGGCCCCTCACCATCTTTGTTGCCCTTCTCTGGACATGTTCCAGCACCTCAACATCTCTCTTGAATTGAGGGGCCCAGAACTGGACACAGTACTCAAGGTGTGGCCTGACCAGTGTTGAGTCCAGGGGCAGAATAACCTCCCTTGTCCTACTGGCCACACTGTTCTTGATGCCATTGGCTCTCTTGGCCACCTGGGCACACTGCTGCCTCATCTTCAGCCTACTATCTATCAGTACCTCCAGGTCCCTTTCCTCCTGGCTGCTTTCCAGCCTGTAGTGCTGCTTGGGGTTGTTGTGGCCAAAGTGCAGAACTTCTTTTCCTACTTTCTCTCCACTGAAATAGTTTGTCAGGCTGCCTGCAGAAAGGAGGCAGGTGGTAAAGTTTTTTTGATCTTGGGAATTACAGATGAGGTTGGGGTTATATCCTTTACTGTGATTTTTTTTGTCTTTTGGTAGCTTTTTTGATTTTCTCATCAACTTGATAAACTGCAACACAGGCCAGTCATACTGCACTCACAGAGAGTGAAAACTATTGAACTCTGTCAAGAGAGTAATGAGATGGACACTGCATTTTGTCCTTGTCAGCCTTTCAGAGCTAATCCAGCAAAGTGAAAGTCATCTGGCTATTCATTCCTTGCAGGCACAGCATACAGGTGTAACAAGTGCAAGTAAATGGTTTCCTCTTGCATGACTAGCTGGGCAGGAAAAGAGACACAGCAAATTCTGTGGACAGAGTTTGGCCTGCAAATCTTTTCTAGCAGAAGGTAGGAATGCAAGGATTGAAAAAGAAACAAAACATCATGTAAACTGCAGAAAGGCTGTTCTGCAAAGAGACAGCAAAGACAGACAAACACCTCACAAATCTCTTTCCATGTGTCATTACAGACCTGCAAATGACCTTAAGATGCTATAGCAGGGGAATACAAGAGCTCCAGAAATCATCATCATCTGCCACAGAAGCGTGTGGAGAGGGTGGAGGCAGGCTCAGTGATATTCCTCCACAGCAGGCTTGTGGGGAATTAGACAGGAATGATGACTGCACATTTTTTGTTACAAGGGAAATAAGCACTCTCTGAGTCATAACAAGATTCCTGATGAGCCTTAGGTGCAGAAACTCAAAAGTTGTGTTGTCAGGTCTATACTGAAGTGTTTACTCCTCCAGCTGAGTGGGTTCTCAAAGATGACAGCCTACTCAGCTGTTCAACCCAGACTCTTTTCCAGAGCAGCTCCATCTTGAGGGAAATGCCTGCTATGCTGTAAAGCCAATTATATTAGTTTATTTTCATTTCTTACTCTGATGTAGCTCAATTTCATAGAATCATAGAATCAACCAGGTTGGAAGAGACCTCCAAGATCATCCAGTCCAACCTAGCACCCAGCCCTATCCAGTGAACTAGACCATGGCACTAAGTGCCTCATCCAGTCTTTTCTTGAAGACCCCCAGGGATGGTGCCTCCACCACCTCCCTGGGCAGCCCATTCCAATGGGAAATCACTCTCTCTGTGAAGAACTTCCTCCTAATATCCAGCCTATACCTACCCTGGCACAACTTGAGACTGTGTCCCCTTGCTCTATTGCTGGTTGCCTGGGAGAAGAGGCCACCCCCCACCTGGCTACAATGCCCCTTCAGGTAGTTTTAGACAGTAATAAGATCACCCCTGAGCCTCCTCTTCTCCAGGCTAAACAGGCCCAGCTCCCTCAATTTGATAACCAAAGCCTAGTTTGTCAGGTGAAAGCAAAACAACAACCCCCTTACAGGCTGCTGTTTTCACCTTCTCCCCTTGAAGCCCTTCTGCACAGCTGCCTGCTGAGAATGATTTGTAACAAACAGCAGAATCCTCCTGTTGGAGGGAAGGCTTCTAACTGGATTTTTCATGAGACAGAGAAAAGGAAGGATTTCCCTGAAGTCTGGGCTTGCCTTAAAATAAACTGGAAAAAAAACATTTTCTATCTCACCTTGCAAATATGACTTCCTTTTTAACAGGAACTTATTTTATCTTTCACTGCTTAACAATAACTTTAAATAAATAATTTCATTTCTTCTTCCCATCACCAAAGCTTTCTGCTCTATTAAAACAGGTGACTGCTGCTTTGCAGACCAGATCTCCTTCACTGGGGCTGAGCACTAATAAATTAGCAATGCTCACTTGTAATCCTCCATGAAGCAACCTGATCTCATTAGCTCCTATTTGGCAGTATCCAAACAAGGCAATTTAATGCAACAGCAAAATAGGTTCAGGCTGTGCTTGGCAATTTCTCTTGCCCATCATCAGTCACACATCCCTCCCTGGGATTCCTACTCCTCATCTGCTCCTCATTTACACCCCTAGCAAGGGGCCCACCTACAGTAAATTTAATCCAAGCTCTCTGCAAGGTAGCTGCTGATGTATTTTTTTGCCATGTGTAAGAAGCTGTGAAGGCCAAGAAAAATGAGGTACTTTCTATAAATATGATGGTGACTATCATACTTGTGGTCCTGATGCTATTTTAGCAATGATCATCTCAGCCACTGTGTGGATCTCTGCATGTTGGTCTACACAGACTGACCTGTTTTTTTAGCATATGTGGTAAATTCTCATTGAGAATCTAGATTATCCATTCTGAGGGTGCCTTCGGGTGCTGAAAAAAAAAAATCAAAGAAATAAGATCTTATAAATCCAAAACTGTAGCTCAGTAAGAGTCTATTCCTCTGTGTGTGCTGGTACTGCTTAATTATTTAGGCATTTTACTGGTCAGTTTGTACTAAGAATTAAAAAGGAACTTGCAAGTGCTTATGGAGCCAGAAAAAGAGGTTTGTTTAACAACCTTGTGAACTTTGAAAAGGAAAAAAACTGCCACGTAGAGTGAAAGTGCAGACTCTTTGGAGGAGGTTTTCATGTCTATTAATGTAATCATTAATGGCTTGGGTGACAATCAATATGTATGTGCAGAAGGTCAGAAAACGTTGGCTGAAATGTCAAACTGTCAAGCAGTAAACTTGGATACAGCAGGGTCTCATGCCTAGGCAAAGGCTTGAGTGTCTTATTTGCTTTGAAACAGATGGATGTTAGGACACTGCAGTGCCAGCATGATGTGAGAAATAGTACAGAGCTGAGAGATGTGGGGAGTCTTCTTCTGTTGTGTTGGGGAGGGACTTCTTCAGCATCTCTGGCTCACTTAGAGGGCAAAAATATCACTGTTTCTGAGGATTTTAATGACCAAAATCTTAACGTGTTTTCATTGTATTAAGAATTCTGTTATATCTTGACAGATACTGGGTATAGTTAGAGACAAACTAAATAGTATGTTGAGTTTTTCCTTGGTGTTTGACAATTTTAGGAAAGCAAAATGGGAGTGGATTACATTGAGGGATATTATGTCTGTGTCAGACTTTAAGTAGTGGTTTGGTGAAGAATTAGGTGCAAAGGTGGACAGCACTAGGGAAATACTGCAGAAAAACCTCCCTCCCTGGGTTAAGAATAGACTGGGAAAGAGATGAAAATCTTGTTAAAATTGGAGCTCAGAATTTCTGATCTTTCAGCTGAAAGCTAAAATTTGGAAGACAAATATATTCTCAGTGAAATACAAAAGCAGAAACCAAACTCAGTCTGCATTAAATATCTTTTCATGCTGGACCAGAGCTTATTTCCATTTAAAATGAACTTTTCCTTGGAAGTGAAAGGTACTGTGTATTCACATGAAAAAAATTGGCTTACAAACCCTTGATCGTGTGCCTCATTTTGGTTTGTCAAACGGTTTAGCCAGCAGGAGGCATAAATAGTTCAAGTAGGAGAAGGTCTAAGCAGTGTGCATGTAACAAAACCTCTAGAAATAACAAGCTAGTGTTTGGGAAACCAGTGCTTGTTCTTGGAATGACTGACAAATAGTAACTACTCTTCTGTGATGCTACAGAGAGGCAAGGCAGCAGCATCCCTCCATTAACAAAAGCAGGCATGAAGCAAAGAGGGCATCTTTCCATTAATGCTATGGGTTCAGTCTGAGCAGTTGGGAACCTGAGGTTTTTGGTTTGGTTCTTGTTTATCTGTGGGGCTTTTTTTGGGTTGTTTTAATTTTTTGGTTTTTTTTTTTTTGTTGTTGGTTTGTTTAAGGTTTTCTTGTTTTTTAATTGCTATAAAAATGCCCCAATTCATCCTTTGGTGACCTACAGAAAATACCTCTTTTTCCATGGCAGTGGCAGACTAGGATCTCAAAGTCTTTGGTATAGAGCATTAAGCAGAATCTTTTTTGCAGTAGCCATAGTGAAGGTCTGTTTTATAAAGCTCTATGTGTTGTATGAAGCTCTATCCATTTACCTCTCTGCTGGCTGAAACTTCTGTGGTGGCTGAGCCCACTTACATTTATCTCAGTGAGGATCAAGTGAAATACAGACAAAAAGTGGGTCCAGTGCCATCTCATTTGGCCACATTAACTGTGATTTGCTAACAGAAATAGAAGCAGATGGCAGTTTTTTGGCACTGCTTTGATATGGCTTTGAATACACACCACAAAGTAGACAAACTCAATTACCAGTTTTACATAGCAGCTTGTTAGAGTGGAACCGCACTACCAGCTTTGCATTTATTAGCTGATTTTGAGATCAAAGAAGCATGGATTTGCCCCTTTCTAGGTGTAAAACATGCTCTACTGGGGGTACTGGTAGATAATAGGCTGAAGATGAGCCAGCAGTGTGCCCAGGTGGGCAAGAGAGCCAATGGCATCCTGGCCTGGATCAGGAGCAGTGTGGCCAGCAGGACAAGGGAGGTTATTCTGCCCCTGTACTCAGCACTGGTCAGGTCATACCTTGAGTACTGTGTCCAGTTCTGGGCTCTCAATTCAAGAGAGATGTTGAGGTGCTGGAGAGTGTCCAGAGAAGGATGACAAAGCTGGTGAGGGGCCTGGAACACAAATCCTATGAGGAGAGGCTGAGGGAGCTGGGCCTGTTTAGGCTGGAGAAGAGGAGGCTCAGGGGTGACCTCATTGCTGTCTACAACTACCTGAAGGGGCATTGTAGCCAGGTGGGGGTTGGCCTCTTCTGCCAGGCAACCAGCAACAGAACAAGGGGACACAGTCTCAAGTTGTGCCAGGGGAAGTACAGGCTGGATGTTAGGAGGAAGTTGTTGCCAGAGAGAGTGATTGGCATTGGAATGGGCTGCTCAGGGAGGTGGTGGAGTCACCATCCCCGGAGGTGTTCAAGCAAAGCCTGGCTGAGGCACTTAGTGCCATGGTCTAGTTGACTGGCTGGGGCTGGGTGCTAGGTTGGACTGGATGATCTTGGAGGTCTCTTCCAGCCTGGTTAATTCTATGATTCTATGTCACACATTACCTGCAAAACTGCAAGGATAAAAATCTGTGGCTCATCCTGTAACTCTTCAAGGTCTGTCACAGGTATTGCAGCTTAAAAGATTCAAAACGGGAAATGAAATGCAGTTTTGCTCAGCTCCAACAGCCTGTGCTTTGAAAACTTTTGTTCCTGAATCAGGTGGAGTATTAATCATGGAACAGATGAATTTGCCAAAGAGTTCAGTTTTAAGTTCCAGCTAAAACTTCCTATTCAGTAAACATTCAGAGGAAATGACTTGAGTATAGTATTATCAAAGGGCATTTAAATCATATGTGAACAAAACCCTATGAGGAGAGGCTGAGGGAGCTGGGCCTGTTTAGCCTGGAGAAGAGGAGGCTCAGGGGTGATCTTATTACTGTCTACAACTACCTGAAGGGACATTGTAGCCAGGTGGAGGGTGGCCTCTTCTCCCAGGCAACCAGCAATAGAACAAGGGGACACAGTCTCAAGTTGTGCCAGGGTAGGTATAGGCTGGATGTTAGGAAGAAATTCTTCTGAGGGAGAGTGATTTCCCATTGGAATGGGCTGCCCAGGGAGGTGGTGGAGGCACCATCCCTGGGGGTCTTCAAGAAAAGACTGGCTGAGGCACTTAGTGCCATGGTCTGGTTGATTGTCTAGGGCTGGGTGCTAGGTTGGACTGGATGATCTTGGAGTTCTCTTCCAACCTGGTTGATTCTATGATTCTATGGTGGAAACAAGGGAATTTTACTTCTCATGCAAGTCACTGAGTTCAACGTAGGGATTTGTGGACCTCTGTGAGTAAAGAGGAATGGAGAACTGAAAATTCACCCTTTGGTCCCATCAGAATATATTCTGGTTTACAACCATAAATTGCAAATTCATTGAAGGAATATGTTCAAAGACCTCTTTATGTGCTTATTTTTCCTATTTACCTGACAACTGAGCATGACAGAGCAAATATGACATTTGTCAGGAATGGGGACTGTCCAGAAGTGGGGACCTGTACATCTTTGTTTCCTCTCTTATTCTGAAATAAAAGAGTTATGCTTCCATTTGCTGACCTAGACAATATTTACTTTATACTGTACAGACCCAGCAACTGAAAGAGCCCCATTCTAGAAAACTTAGTGGCCAGGATTTTTCATTTATGGAAAATGGTTGGGGGTGAGGGACATATTTCCATCTAGGTCTACCCATTGGTGATAATAACTTTGTAAGCAGTGAAACCCTCAATATACATCCATTCTTCTTGTGTCTTGTGGGGAAAAAACTTGACAGAGACATGTATGTCCAAATGAGTTGTCATTGGTAAAGGGTTGGACTTGATGATCTGTGAGGTCTCTTCCAACCCTGATGATACTGTGATACTGTGATCTCTACTTTTCCCTTTGGAGCAGTGAAGTCTCTCTGGGAACCAAAGTAAGATATCTAAGCACCTAAAAAGAATTTTTTTCCCAGACACTTCATTGTCCTTAGTGTTACTAAATGATTCACCAAACCCTCAGAGATCTGGCAGTGTGGTTGGGACCAATGCTGCCTGCCCATTTCCTCTTTGCTGCTTTTGATGGAAGTCCAGCTGCAGTGGTTTGTGACACAATTCATTTTACTATCAATGAAATGAATCATGTGGAGATAAAGACAGGTATTATGGCCAAAGGAGAATCACAGCTGCTTTGCTTCCCTGCAGTTATGTCAGGAGTTAGATTTATTTAAATTGGGAAGGGAACACATTTTTTTTGCCCATAGTATAGGCTAGAATGGGTCCTGCAGTTGCTGGGGGAAAATCCTACCAAGAAGAGGTCTCTCTATAAAGCCCACTATTCACAGGCTTTTCTACTTTCTACTGTTAATAGCATTGTATTTATTTCACTGAAAAGTTTAGAAAGTAGGAATGATGATTTCCAAGTAAGAAATCTAAATAGAGATTTCTAATTGTCCCATAAAACTTTCCTGTGGGGTTCATGGGTAAGAACTAGGGCAGAAAGCCAGACAGTTCATAGCCTTTGCTACTTAGAGAATGAAATATTTGGAACAAATCTTCTTCCTGAAATGAGGTCCTGAAGTGCTGTCTAAAGACTAGCTGCCGGGGTAGGTATAGGCTGGATATTAGGAAGAAGTTCTTCACAGAGAGAGTGATTTCCCATTGGAATGGGCTGCCCAGGGAGATGGTGGAGGCACCGTCCCTGGAGGACTTCAAGAAAAGCCTGGATGAGGCACTTAGTGCCATGGTCTGGTTGATTGGTTAGGGCTGGGTGCTAGGTTGGACTGGATGATCTTGGAGGTCTCTTCCAACCTGCTTGATTCTATGATTCCTGTGCTCTTAGGTGTGCAAATCCAGAATTACAGAGCTGGATTTACATATCTGTGTAAGTATATATAATTGTGTCTTGGATAAGGATGGAAACTTCATATCAATATGACAATATGTCTCTGAGGACCCTTCCTCATGGTCATAGGTAAATAAAACAGGGCTGCACGTGTCCAGTATCATCAATATATGTTATCATGCCATGACACTTCAATGAGGTTATCTGTTCATATATGCATCAAAGAGGATTAAAAAGTGTTTAACTTCAGTGAGCTGTAGGCAGAGATGATAGCAGAGGGTTTGGAGTGTTCTGCATCATTCCTCATTCAGGCAATCTTCTGAATTATTGATTAAGCTTTTCTTCTCTTCTTCCATTCTGTGAGCCACTCATCACATTCATGTTAGCCAGACATAGTCTTCTGAGGTTATCTACATTCATTTTCAAATGACTTCTAACTGTCATGCTAGTGTGCCTTTTTTTTTCCTGAGATCCTCAGCATCCAGTATGGACTAATTAATGTGGATTCCTGCCTGCCACAGAATGGCTTGACAACAATACCTCCTTTCTGTTGTCTCCTAAGCAGGTATAAAGGCAACAAGGGCCTTTGGTGAAAGAAAGGATCCAAATCCAAATATGTCATTTAGAGATGTTCACGTCTGCCTTTTTCAATCAGGCTCATGAGTGTGCTGTCTCTCTCCCCCTCTTGGAACTTCATGCATTTTTACTGAAGATTAACTTCAAAAAGAGCTTGTGCTACTTCATCTGGAAAGATGTGCTGTCGCTCTCCCAAACAGGTGCTGACTGTCTGTCTGGAGGACCAAACTATCCAGAAAGGGAGGTCTGAGAATCATAGAATCAACCAGGTTGGAAGAGACCTCCAAGATCATCCAGTCCAACCTATCACCCAGCCCTATCCAATCAACTAGACCATGGCACTAAGTGCCCCATCCAGTCGAGAGGGGATGAGCTCTCCCATGGAAATATGGACTCTGGCATACTACCTGGGAGCGGCTGTCCTTTGTGGCAATGCTACTGTGTGTGCTGGATGCTTTGTGATAGAGTAGTTTTGGGCAAACAAGAAGGTGATGACATACCTGCTTTGCCCTCCACTGTGTAGTGCTGTGTGTGGCTGCTTGGTAATCTCTCTGCTCTGCAGCAGCGATTAGCTGTGGCTCTGAAGTGTGCAATTCTTCAGTGCCAATGAAATACACGATGGCTTTCTTCAAGGGACACAAAGGGAGAGGGGCAAAATCATCTCTGCAAAAGTGTTATTGGCTCCTTGAGGTCCGAGTGCTCAGCTAGATGGTCCAGTGATTACTGGTAAGTCTGCAGGTAATTCAGAGGGCTATTGGAAACCATCCAGATTAGTCTTCAATACATTTCAGTCTTCACTGTGCAGTAAATACACAACTAGCAGATGGTAGCAGGTGAGAAGATTATGCCCTTGCTGTGTGTTGAGGTGGTTCGGGGCTTCATTGCCATTCCCTGGTGAGAATGGTCCTGGGTGGCTGCTGTGCCATGCCATGCTGTGCATGCTCAATGTTCCTTCTCTGACCCTTATGGAGGCAGCTCCTCTCCTCACTGCAGGTCCTTCTCATCTGCCTTTTCCATGCTATGTCCTCATAACTCCCATAAGGAGGGAGAGGATGTCAGATGCTCTTCTAGCCAGTAAAAACAGCTCTTTTTTTTTAACGTTGGGAAAACTGCAGCCATTGCCTGGACTTGTCAGAAGCATGACAATGAAGCCATTGTTCCTTGGGCCTTACCTTTTAGCGTACTTATCTCATTTCAATATAGCTTTTCCACTATCCTCTTATCAAAGGCAAGTCTCTAGTCAACACATGTCAGATTGTGTGAATTTTTATACACAAGCTTTTGATGTTATTTCATGCTGTTCATGATATACTCATTTGGAAAGAAACAACTAGGAACTTCTTATCACCTCCCTTTATTGCTTGTTTTCTCAGATGACAGAGAGATGAAATTCCTGAATTCCTTCTTTATCTTCCACCTGAAGCCTTGCTAGAGCTCACCATCACTTATTTAAGGGTTTCTAAATTATCACAGTATCACAGTGTCATCAGGGTTGGAAGAGACCTCACAGATCATCAAGTCCAACCCTTTACCACAGAGCTCAAGGCCAGACCATGGCACCAAGTGCCACCTCCAAGCCTGCCTTGAACAGCCCCAGGGACGGCGACTCCACCACCTCCCCGGGCAGCCCATTCCAGTGTCCAATGACTCTCTCAGTGAAGAACTTTCTCCTCACCTCCAGCCTAAATCTCCCCTGGTGCAGCCTGAGGCTGTGTCCTCTCGTTCTGGTGCTGGCCACCTGAGAGAAGAGAGCAACCTCCTCCTGGCCACAACCTCCCCTCAGGTAGTTGTAGACAGCAATAAGGTCACCCCTGAGCCTCCTCTTCTCCAGGCTAACCAATCCCAGCTCCCTCAGCCTCTCCTCATAGGGCTGTGCTCAAGGCCTCTCTCCAGCCTCGTCGCCCTTCTCTGGACACGCTCAAGCATCTCAATGTCCCTCCTAAACTGGGGGGCCCAGAACTGAACACAGTACTCAAGGTGTGGTCTAACCAGTGCAGAGTACAGGGGCAGATTACCAGCTGAAGGACAAAATTCTTTTGTCTCAAGCTTTTAAACTGTCTCTGCAAAGTATATTCTTCTCTTCACCTCTAATTACATCACAGCTAATTGTGGTGCCCAGCACTGCATTCAGTGCAGCTGCCACCTCATCCCAGGGAAGGCCACTGATCACCAGATGCACACATGGACAGAGACCCTGTTGATGTCTGAAGGGGCAAGAGTACTGCCAGGACAGCCATGGGTAAGACCTGTTGTGCTGCTGATGGTCATCACCCTTTTAAATCACAAGCCCATGGGAGAGGGTGAGCCTAAGCATCAAGAAGTAATACTGAGATGGTTTTCTATTCCAGAGGAGAAGGGAACATCCTCACATATTTAGTGAAGTTCTTCAGAGAGCAGACTGACTTGTGAGTTAGGAGCATCTCTCAAGTATTTGCCACACAAAGAGACTTGTGCAATTTAAGCTGTCCCATCAAAGAAAACTAATACTGGGGCAGCAGGGTTAGCAGTTCAAGTCAGAAGCTTTGCCTGATAAAAGCTATGGCAGCTTAATAAAAATTCTTGTCTTGGCAGTCCAACACACAGTGTTCAGCTGTCAGCATAGCACAAGCCCTATGAGGAGAGGCTGAGGGAGCTGGGATTGTTTAGCCTGGAGAAGAGGAGGCTCAGGGGTGACCTTATTGCTGTCTACAACTACCTGAGGGGTGGTTGTGGCCAGGAGGAGGTTGCTCTCTTCTCTCAGGTGGCCAGCGCCAGAACGAGAGGACACAGCCTCAGGCTGTGCCAGGGGAGATTTAGGCTGGAGGTGAGGAGAAAGTTCTTCACTGAGAGAGTCATTGGACACTGGAATGGGCTGCCCGGGGAGGTGGTGGAGTCGCCGTCCCTGGGGCTGTTCAAGGCAGGATTGGAGGTGGCACTTGGTGCCATGGTCTGGCCTTGAGCTCTGTGGTAAAGGGTTGGACTTGATGATCTGTGAGGTCTCTTCCAACCCTGATGATACTGTGATACTGTGATATGTCTCAGACCCTCTGCAGCAGCACAGAGCATCCATGTCAACTGTGGGTATTTGCTCTCCTCAGAGTCACTGTGCCTGGGTCAGCTGGTTGATGCGATACACTCTACTCTAGTAGTGTATCAGAAATTAATGATTGTTATGAATGATATTAATTTCTGTATGATTAGTAATTTTTGTTATTAATATTGAAAAATTGGGGGAAATCCCTGAAGTTCTTTGGATTTTCAGTCGACAAAGAGCAATTGCATAGAACTAAACAGTTTAATCAACCAGCACTTGGAAAACAATAACGCGAGAACAGGAAAAATTCTAACTAATGCCTGTGGAGTCTGAAAATTCACTCCAGCATATACTCATGATGCCTTTGGGCCCTGAGTAAGTCTCCTGTATGAAAGACGCTTTTAAACGCTGGTCCCGAGGTGAAATACAAATGTTTCAGGCAGAGGAGGAAGGAGTTCAGTTCTGGGCCTCCCAGTTTAGGAGGGACATTGAGATGCTTGAGCGTGTCCAGAGAAGGGCGACGAGGCTGGAGAGAGGCCTTGAGCACAGCCCTACGAGGAGAGGCTGAGGGAGCTGGGATTGGTTAGCCTGGAGAAGAGGAGGCTCAGGGGTGACCTTATTGCTGTCTACAACTACCTGAGGGGAGGTTGTGGCCAGGAGGAGGTTGCTCTCAAGTGGCCAGCACCAGAACGAGAGGACACAGCCTCAGGCTGCACCAGGGGAGATTTAGGCTCGAGGTGAGGAGAAAGTTCTTCACTGAGAGAGTCATTGGACACTGGAATGGGCTGCCCGGGGAGGTGGTGGAGTCGCCGTCCCTGGAGCTGTTCAAGGCAGGATTGGAGGTGGCACTTGGTGCCATGGTCTGGCCTTGAGCTCTGTAGTAAAGGATTGGACTTGATGATCTGTGAGGTCTCTTCCAACCCTGATGATACTGTGATACTGTGAGATGTCGCTAAGCCACTGGCGTGAGCTGCAAGCAGGTGGCTGCCTGTTAACGAGCCGCAAACGAGGGGATGCTCCGTGCAGACAAAGGCACAATGCAGAAAAGCTACGGGTAAAAAGGCAGCAGTAGAAAGGCCAATGTAGAAAGGCACGGTTTTCTAAAGAATCCCCCTTTATATACTTGATTTTGAAACCAAACTGGCCAATAGGCAGTAGCACCCTTGTACTGGCCAATGAATTCAAAGCTTCCTGCCCCCTTTGACTACCAGGCACGTTGAGGGCAGCACAAGACACCTGACACGAGGTGCGGAGGCCCCTAGCCCTCGAGGCTTTGCTGGGGCAAAACCCTTATGGTTTGCTCATCTACTTGCTCCCGGACCCCGCTTTGACAGGGTGATGAGAGCCAGGGTTAAACCTGCCCGGCAGGATTTATGCCCTACCAGGACAAGTAGTGCTGCTCATTGGGTTTGGAGAGGAAGGGGAGTGGCCATGAAGTGTGTCTGCCCATCATTTGGGTGAGGAAGAGCTGTGGGCTAGGGAAGTGGATGAGATAGGAAGAAACTGAACATATGAGATGGCTCTAGCAAAGGGTTCTCCAGAGAGCTGAGCATCTTCTTCACTTGAGCAGCCTGCCACTGGCGCTTATTTTGTGAATCTTCACTTTCATGTTTTCCAGGCTGTTTCCCAACTAAGAGAGAACTACAACATTCACCCCTAGAAGTAGAGTGAATGTGGGTGGGCATGGGAGGGAAACTTGCTGTTCTCTCCTCTATACTAGCTCCTCCACCTGCCACTCAGCATGGACTCTGCAATCCAAAGAGGAAAAGGGAGAGCACTGCACACTGCAGACACTGAAGCCACCATCCTCAGAGGCAGATCACTTACCTCTTCAGACCCTTGCCTGAGCTTTGTGATAAATCCAACACTTGAAATAAGCATGTCAAGATCAAAGTAATGCTGTTCAGTCCTGAGAGGCTCAATCCAAGGAAAATACTGCAGAACACCACTGGGAAACTAGTTGTCTGATTGAGAATCAGAGAGTGCTTTAGAAAAGAGCTTTAGCACTCCATACTGATTAAGAACATTGTGCTGGGCTGGACCAAGTGTCTGCCTTGGCTTCATGTCTCACTAAACTCCCTGTTAGACTTTACATGAGTTGCATGAGATGTGGAAGCAGGAATGAAACAGGCACCAAATCCTCATCCTCATGCCTGCTTGCTGCTGCTTTTCCACCTCCCTGTTCAATGTACCAGACAATACAGCTCATGAGACCTGCGACCTCCTGGCTGATTATTACTATTAGTGAAGGAGCTGGACTGTAATTTTCTCCCTCGTGCTGCATTTTAGCAAAAGTCATTTATATTGCTAATAATCCAGATGGCTTAAGGCAGCAGTGTAAAATAAAATAGAAAGCTATTTAAAAAGAAATTAGTTCCTTGCTAGACTGAACAAACATTTTGACTCTGATGCTGCAAATAGGAGCTGAAAGTTTGGAAAGTAACACAGTAAGAGTGAACTTTTTAGTGCTGAAGAAATGCAGCAGAAGCAATTTCAGGACAGATAGGCATCTCTGTAAGTAGCTTCATCATAGCAAGCACAAGTAAATAGAAGCAGACCTAGAAAATGTGGGTGAGTGGATGCTATAGATCCAGAAGACTAAGTATATACATCAGTTGATTGGTGCCGAGGAGAACAAGGCCAGCCCTGGAAATGAATTGCTCCATTGATTCTGCTTGCTGGGTATTCAATGGCCGTAATGTATTTAATGCTCCAGTAGACATCTAAAGGTAGGTGCCCCAATCTGGACCCGCTGCCTGCGATGTCACATCCCATCGAGGCTGACTGAGCAGGTTGTGGTGAAATTTCACACCAAGCAGCTCCCCCGTGGGCAGCCAAAGCCAGGTGGGAGTGGAGCAGGCAGGGCAGGGCTCTGCCTGACCTCAAGGAGCCAGGCGGGGAAGGTCTGCGCTGCGGACGCCTTTCCTCTGCAGCCCACGCACCTCCCGGCTCGGCTGCCAGCGCACCGCGCTGCTGCGTCCCCTGCGGCAGGCAGGAGAAGACTTCTTTCGGTTACACAGCAGTTAGCTATGACAGCGTTAGCTAGCCTTCTTTCCCCCTCTGCAAGAGTGCAGGCTGCCTGCCTGCCAGCCCAGGAGAAAGAAAGAGTTCAATGGTAGGACCAGCTCATATCTTCTTTACTCCCCTCGTATGGGTTAAATACATTTATTTCCCTGCTCTTTTCTTTCTTCTTTTTCTTCTTCAATAGTAATAAAAAAATATCCTTCTTGAAACATTCAGAAAGCCTTTCATGACAGTTCTCAAGTGGTTTCTGTGCATGGGTGAAGCAGAGAGGGCATATGGATGTGGGACTGTGAGCTGGCGGCGGTGGCAGGAAGGAGGGCTGGGTGCCTGTATATGGGTTAGCGGTGCTACATGAGATAAGTGGGCAGGGGCAAATCTGCAAGAGAGTTATGCCTTGTCTGCTTGAAAAGGTGACATCTGAGACGGTATCAGAGTACAAAAGACTCCTATTGCAGGGTGTGGGTGATTTTGGTTGAGTGTTTTTTCCAGAGAGGATGGGGATTTCGTAACTGTTCCACAATGACCCCTGCACAAGAGGTGAGAAGTTACAAGGGATTTGAGAGGCTGTTTTTTCTGCAATGATAAATGCTGGCGTGTTCATCCTCCCTGGATGTGAAGGTGACGAAGGAAAGTCACAAGCACCTTGTTTAAAAAACTGAGATACTATTACAACTGGAGCTAGAGAGGTCTGATGGCTGAAATGCAAACATTCCCAGTATATAATAAATAGCCTTTAAAAAAACATGATGAATATGTAGATTTTGGAGAGAAAACTCTCCATCCTATTTTTGACTTGTGTCTCAGAATACAATTAGGTATGTAGATGCCTTTATAAAAGAAGGTAGTTCTGTGGTTGCTAAACACTGATTATCCCCAACTTTGTCACAGAAGTGAGAGTTTTGCATAAACAGAAAATAAGATTTTAATTTGTATTACATATATAAACTCATTGTTAACAGTAATTAGTTTGAATAGACCTATTTTGGAGCCAGCGATGCCCTTGGACAAAACTCATGTGACTCCAGTAAACATAGAATTTAGCTGCTTTACAAGTTATTAGAAGTAGGTAGAGCTGTATTATAAAAGATAAAAACCCCTCCAAACTCCTCCCAGGAGACCAACGGAAATGTAATAATCTCTTGCTTTATTGGCAGAGGGAACCATTATGCAGGAAATAGTTTTTTAAAGAATTCAATCAAGGGCAGATGAAGTCTGCTTGAATATGATCATTACAAGCAAGGAAATGCTATTTGATTTGGTTTTACTTTAAATCGATTAGGAAAAAAACCTTTTCTGCTTGAGGTTACCTACATCCCCGCCTGAACATGAGCCAGCAGCGTGCCCAGGTGGCCAAGAGAGCCAGTGGCATCCTGGCCTGCATCAGGAACGGTGTGGCCAGCAGGAGCAGGGAGGTCATTCTGCCCCTGTACTCTGCACTGGGTTAGACCACACCTTGAGTGCTGTGTTCAGTTCTGGGCCCCCCAGTTTAGGAAGGACATTGAGATGCTTGAGCGTGTCCAGAGAAGGGCGACGAGGCTGGGGAGAGGCCTTGAGCACAGCCCTACGAGGAGAGGCTGAGGGAGCTGGGATTGGTTAGCCTGGAGAAGAGGAGGCTCAGGGGTGACCTTATTGCTGTCTACAACTACCTGAGGGGTGGTTGTGGCCAGGAGGAGGTTGCTCTCTTCTCTCAGGTGGCCAGCACCAGAACAAGAGGACACAGCCTCAGGCTGTGCCAGGGGAGATTTAGGCTGGAGGTGAGGAGAAAGTTCTTCACTGAGAGAGTCATTGGACACTGGAATGGGCTGCCCGGGGAGGTGGTGGAGTTGCCGTCCCTGGAGCTGTTCAAGGCAGGATTGGAGGTGGCACTTGGTGCCATGGTCTGGCCTTGAGCTCTGTGGTACAGGGTTGGACTTGATGATCTATGAGGTCTCTTCTAACCTTGGTGATACTGTGAAAAAGCAAGGGGTTATGGACTTCAGAAAGACCACTATTGCCTCCCTCTGAAGAAGCACTAGTTGTGTTGTTCCCCCTCAAGAAATACTACAAGAAAGCCTAGAATGAGCCATTCTCTTCTTTCCCTACCCCTAGTGCCATGGTCTCAAGGTGTGGTCTAACCAGTGCAGAGTACAGGGGCAGAATGACCTCCCTGCTCCTGCTGACCACACCATTCCTGATGCAGGCCAGGATGCCACTGGCTCTCTTGGCCACCTGGGCACACTGTTGGCTCATGTTTTTGCTGGGAAGCCTTGAATTTGAGTCTGTCCCCCATACTGAAAGACTACATCCCAATAATCTCTGACCTTACAGTCTCAAATGAACAAAACTGTTATGATCCTGTGATTCTACTAAAAAGATACTTTGACTTACAGACTGAACATGGTGGTCCATGGAAGAATGAAACAAAGTAGGAAAACTTTAGTCCACAAAAGAAGAACCAAATTCCTTTAAAAGCAGAATTAGATGCACTTCTAACTGGAGCCCGCCTGCACAAAATGCTAGATCATACACTTAATGCACTGGGAGGAACAACTTCTGCTCTAAACTGTGGACTTGCAAGTTTGAAGAATAGGAGAAAAATTAGAGTGGGTGGGTTGACTGAATGATGATGAAGAAATGTTCAACTGGTTCATGTCTGAAAAAGAATTTTAGCTGATATGACTTTACTTTTGTCATTCAGCAAGCTTTGGTTTGGAATACTGCATAATGCTGTCAAGAAAGGAGTTTAAATGAGACTAGATGCAGGTAAATCCACTAGGATGATTGCAGAACCTGATATTTGAAGCAAGACTGGTGAGGGGGCTGGAGGGAGAGTTGTATGAGGGAAGACTGAGGGAGCTGGAGTTGTTCAGCCTAGAGAAGGGGAGACTTAGAGGGGACCTTGTAACTTTCTACAGCTACCTAAAAGGAAGTTGTAGTTGGGTGAGAGTCAGGCTCTTCTCCCATGAAACTAGACAGGACAAGAGGGCATAGTCTGAAGCTGTGCCAGGGGAGGTTTAGGTTGGATTAGGAAGCATTTCCTCACAGAAAGGATAATTAGGCACTGGAATGGTCTGCCCAGGGAGGTGGTGGAGTCACCATCCCTGAAAGTTTAAAAGAGAAGATTGGATTTGGCGTTTGGTGGCATGGTTTAAATGATGTCGTGTTAGGTCATAGGCTGAACTTGATGATCTCAGAGGTCTTATCCAGCCTCAGTGATCCTGATTCTGTGAAACACTGCTTGTTTATCCTAATTAGTCAGAGAGAGAGTTAGAACGAATGTTAAGTATGTTTCAACAACAACATGAGGTGAGGGGCAAGGTGGGGCTATGGAAGGAGAATATTGTTTAAAGAAGAAAAAACATTTAATTCTTGCCATAGATGATGAATCTGACTGATGGTGAAAAAAAATATGTGATAGAAGTTATTGTTATTTTCTAGAGTTAGCTTGATTTTGTGAACTTTTCTCAAAGCAGTAACCTTTCTGACCTGAGATCCACATGTGTGCCTTGTGTCTCTTTGTGCTTAGTCACTTCTAGATACAGCCTGATTTATAAGAGCAACAATTTAATTAGAGACCTGTGGCATCAGCTGTGGCATTGATGACTTCTTACAGGTTCTTATGGCACATAACTGTGACTTTTGTGAAGGTGTTGGAAAGTAGCTAATGTTTGGCAGAATATGTCATATGCTTCCTCTTGATACTGTATGCAGCACATTGTAGTCTAAGTGGGCATCAGTCTAGGTGTTGTTTCTAGCCATGCACTCTTGATGAAACTTCTGATGTACAAAACAGATCTGAGCAGCCTTAGGGGAAGTGAACCAAAGTCTTTCCCTGATGGAAGCAGCCTACTCTTGCCCAACTGTTATTCAAGCTATTCCTCAGACCCAAACTGGGATTGGGCTGCCAGAAGGAATAGATATAAGCAGAACTACTATTTCTTATGCATGTCAAAAATTATACTAAACTTGACTTATTATAATGTTGGTATAATGTGTACAGAGAAGTGTCCAAAGCCAGGCCTTGGTATCATTTGCCCTCAATTTCATGGAATGGTTGCACAGATGCTCATTACTTTACACAACTAACAAAAAAGGCTTGACAGACTCCAGTCAATCCCTCACCCCCTTAAACCCACAAAACAACAACAAACCTACAAAAAAAACCCAACCAAACAAAAACCCTCACCAGAAAAACCCCAACACCCCTACACCACTCCCCGAGGCTTTCCTGAATGGTGATTCATTCCAGTATTTACTTTGATGACCACATACTCTACTTTTAATAATGACCAGGAAAAGGAGATCTGGGGGACAATTAATTGTTTTGTGGAGATAATGATTTGTCCATTCATCTGAGCCAGTAGTTAATACCCAGGAAGTGGATCCATAGTACTTAAACAGTAGTCATACAACATTTCAATTAAAATGAGCATAGGAAACTTAATTCAGCATGAGTGACTGTAGGAATGTGCTACCCTTAGCTCAATTCCGGCTGAACTGCATTCTAAAGATGCCTCTGATAAGTCCTGTTATGAGCACGTGTCCCTGGCATACCCACAAAGCCACATATTTGTTGTTGTGGCTGGCATTTTCATAGATTTAAAAGGTTAGGGCAAACAGGTGCAGCCAGTTTTGGGATGAGGTAAGAGCCCCAATACTGGTTATGCTTGTTTAACCCAACCGACAGGAACACACTGTATAGGCATTCCTGCAGTAACCTGGGTAATACTTTGCTGTGGCACGTATGGCTTTTTTGCTGTAGCAAAACAGAATCATAGAATCAACCAGGTTGGAAGAGATCTCCAAGATCATCCAGTCCAACCTATCCCCCAGCCCTAGCCAGTCAACCAGACCATGGCACCAAGTGCCTCAGCCAGGCTTTTCTTGAACACCTCCAGGGATGGTGCCTCCACCACCTCCCTGGGCAGCCCATTCCAATGGCAATCACTCTCTCTGGCAAGAACTTCCTCCTAACATCCAGCCTAGACTTCCCCCAGCACAACTTGAGACTGTGTCCCCTTGTTCTGTTGCTGGTTGCCTGGGAGAAGAGGCCACCCCCCACCTGGATACAGCCTCCCTTCAGGTAGTTGTAGACAGCAATGAGGTCACCCCTGAGCCTCCTCTTCTGCAGGCTGCACACCCCCAGCTCCCTCAGCCTCTCCTCATAGGGTTTGTGTTCCAGGCCCCTCACCAGCTTCGTCGCCCTTCTCTGGACACATTTCAGCACCTCAACATCTCTCCTGAGTTGAGGGGCCCAGAACTGGACACAGCACTGAAGCTGTGGAAAAGGAAATTTTCTAGAAACAGGATGTGGATTTTCCACACACCCCCCCCCCCTCCTTCTTCAGAAAGTTTTTTCTTTGTATGGTTTCTTTTTCTCCCCCTCCAGAAGGAAGTGGAGATCATACCACATTGCTCTTTGCATAAGCTCCACTTTTCATATGACTGTGTACTGTTTACAGCCCAGGAAAAAAGCCTTGTGCATCTCTTTCAGTGAGACAAAGGGATACCATTGTAGGACAGAGAAGAAAGATTAATCACAGCTTGGGTCTGGACCTGCAGTGTGCTGACACAAAGTTAATTTAGAAGGCCACTACAGCAACCATAGATATCTTCATCTGAACGGAAGGCAGCCCAAAACTACCACAAAGAGTATTAAAATCACTTGTAGTACTGAGCTTCTTAGGTCAGAGATTGCTTTATTTCTGAGAACAAGGTTTGTTGCTTCCTGTCCTGTGGTTTTTTAGCATTTAGTCACAGAGAAGGCTGTCCAGCACAATCACTTCACTGGGTAAAGGAGCAAGTTCCTGATCTTCTTTCTTCACCCACTCACCCACCATAACTTGATGACTTTTTTGTCATCAAGGTCCCAGTTTGAGTGTAAATGTAGCAGGCAAGGCTGTTCAGTTTTTACCCTTTAGCAACTACTTCAAATGCATCTAAGAGGTCAACATCTAAAGAGGCTAAAATTTCCCCCTTAAAATCAGTAAGGAAAGACACAGCCTTATGGCAAGTATTCTAAATCCCCATGAAATGAAAGGTCAGTGCAGGGCAAACACTGGACTTTCTCACAGCTCAGGTTTTCTGCCAAACAACACAGGTAGTCAGATTTTGAGCAGCTTTCAGTGAGCTGCCTTTTCATCTGAATTAGAAGCAGAAAGTGAGAATTCTCATTCCTCCTAAGACTGGAAAGAGAGGATCTTCTCTGCTCTCTGAAGTGAACTGCTCTCTGGACTGTCTGCTTCTTTGTGCTCACATGTATCAATATTAAACTGCCCCTGTGTCTTGTAATTTGTATGCACATGATACCTTCTGTGGTTGTGGCCAGGAGGAGGTTGCTCTCTTCTCTCAGGTGGCCAGTGCCAGAACCAGAGGACACAGCCTCAGGCTGCGCCAGGGGAAATTTAGGCTTGAGGTGAGGAGAAAGTTCTTCACTGAGAGAGTCATTGGACACTGGAATGGGCTGCCCGGGGAGGTGGTGGAGTCGCCGTCCCTGGAGCTGTTCAAGGCAAGGTTGGACGTGGCACTTGGTGCCATGGTCTAGCCTTGAGCTCTGTGGTAAAGGGTTGGACTTGATGATCTGTGAGGTCTCTTCCAGCCCTGATGATACTGTGATATGATACTATGAGATATGAATTTGTTTAGAGCTATCTTCTCATCTGATGTTGCTCACATGTAGTCAGCAGTTTTCAACTCAGATCTCTAGCTGAGAAGGAGCATCTGACTGCAACTTTAAAAATATGAGCAAAACATAAAAAACAAAAGCAGAGGACTGGAACGATGTAGAAATGTAGCAAGCATTAATGATAGATGTCACTGTAATAGTCTTCAATATCTGCTGGCAGGTAACTGCGCCTTTAATGGAAGTCTGATGTAAAGGAAGGTTATGATCTTTCTTGCCAGAATTTTCTTTTCTCCCAGACAGAAGCAGCAGACCAAAAAAAAAGAAGTTTCTCAGCCCTTTAAAGCATCGATCTCTGTGGATTGCAGGGACATATTTTACCAGGCTGTTTCAGCTGCATTCCTAAACCACCAGTTTGTTTTGGTCATAAAGACAATTTCAGGATTAGGTAGAACTAACAGCTTGACAAAAAACACAGCATGTATTTCAAGTTTTGCCCTAACTGCTTTTTGAGAAAGAAAATTCTCTGTCAAAGTGGCAAGTAGTTGTCTGTGGATACAGTAGCTAGCTCTTTGACAGCTTCTTGACCTGCATTTCCCATCCATCACTAAAGAGTGACAGCCTTGCTACTGTTCTCTCACTAACCCCATTTCTCTACGGTACTCTATAACAGCACTCCATGTTTCAGATGGATGCTTTGATAATAGTAATGCTTAGGTTATACCTAATGTTTCTTTTTCTCTGAACAAAGGATTCCAGATTTGCAGCCAACATCTTTTTCCAAAAACAAATACTACAATCTCTTCCCCCTGCTTTCTTTGCATGGTTGTAGTTTAGCTGAAAATGTACAGGAAAGGAGAAAAGAAATGTATCAAAATAATTTAGTCATGACTGCTTTCACATGACAGCTTTCTTTTGCTATGACCACTTATTCCAAGATGCTTTCTGGTTTCTTCAGATCAACACAGTCTGCCTCGTTAGCAATAAGATTTGCAGTAATGGCAATGGGCTGCCCGGGGATGTGGTGGAGTCGCCGTCCCTGGGGCAGTTCAAGGCAAGGTTGGACGTGGCACTTGGTGCCATGGTCTAGCCTTGAACTCTGTGGTAAAGGGTTGGACTTGATGATCTGTGAGGTCTTTTCCAACCCTGATGATACTGTGATACTGTGAAACACAAAAGAAGCTGTGTTTCAAAGTGGATGAACCTGAGATGTATTCTATAGCAGAGAAGTGATTGCAAGTGTCCTCTGACACTGAACATAATTAAATATCATTTCATATTACTGCCATATTTTTTTCCCCTGCATTTAGCTTTTTAATGAAGGCTTCTGACATTTTTTCCTATGTTTCACCTTTTTTGGCTTCATCAAAAGTTAGGTATTTCAGCAGGCCACAGAACTGATGTGGCATCTGTGAACAACATGGTTATTCACCACCTCACCCTTCAGGGCTCTGCTTGGAGAGCATTGGGCAAGCCTGATTCTACAGGTGTGTTGCTGATTTGAACGTGTGCAGACAGTTCTGCAAGGGTCAAGTTGCAGAGACTCTGGACACACTGACAGCAAGTTTAGAGATACTTAGGTTCGTTTCTTACTAAGTGATGTTCAAACCTCAAAAGGTCTCAATTTACACATTAAAAAATGGATACATACTGTGTGAGGGAACCATTTTCTTGAGAATAGTAATAATAATTAGTTTTAGAAGTCATACTGCATTTGTTTGAAGGGTTCCATGCTGGGACAACCAGAAGGAAATGGAGGCAAGACAGGAGAATATTTCTAAATACCTACAGCTATCAGAAAAAACAGGGGGGAACAAATGGAGATTTCAGTGATGTTTTATACTGAGATAGCTTATGAAATTCAATACATGGCTTGTTGTTGTTTATTTCTAAATGCCTCCCTCTAACAACTGGTAACTTACTGCTCATGTTAGTAAAACGCTTCTAAGATGCTTTGTAGTTAATCCTTTTTCATGGAACTGTTGGAAAAGTCACTAAGATTTAGAAAAAACAGTTGGCATGAGTAGACTGAACACAGGGAAAATATACTGGTACACTTGTCATTTAAATTGGAGATGCTTTCCTGATGCATAAACATGGGAAACAGAAGGTGCACATAATTTCGTAATTCATTGGGTGGAAGATCATTGAGAAAAGATCCACACTTCTGGTGTCAGTGACTACCTCAGGTACATTGAGCTATTCTACTCTGGCAAGCTGTGAATTAGAGCAGTACCAACCCTTAATTTTAATGAGTATCCTGCATTTGCAGCAGGCAATCCTGTTTCGCTCATAGAATCATAGAATCAACCAGGTTGGAAGAGACCTCCAAGATTATCCAGTCCAACCTATCACCCAGCCCTATCCAGTCAACTAGACCATGGCACTAAGTGCCTCATCCAGTCTTTATTGGATAGGGCAGGGCGATAGGTTGGACTGGATGATCTTGGAGGTCTCTTCCAACCTGGCTGATTCTATGATTCTATGATTCCTGTTGAGCTTCTCCTCCACCAGCACCCCCAAGTGCCTTTCCTCAGGGCTGCTCTCCAGCCTGGCACCGCCCAGCCTGGATTTGTGCTTGGCATTGCCTCAACCCAGCTGCAGGACCTTTTGGTTCTGCTGAGGATGTTCCTCTTCAGTACCACAGCTGGTTTGTATTGGCAAGGGGTGTTTGTTTTTTTGGTAAGGTGGGGTTTGTCGTACTGCTGAAGAACATATGTAGTGTTCAAAGCAGGAAAGCAACTGTGTGTATGAAAGTCTTTCAACAGTACTTAGGGATCCACAGATTGCTGAAAAGAGTGGGGTTTGCATGTTTATGAATTTTAAATGCAAGCACATGTTCCTAATATTTTGCATAAATAAAAACTACAGCAACTTTCCCCAGTTACCTAGAATAGAAAAATGTGCTTACCTGTATCATATGCTCCTCTATCCTTATACTATTTGACACAGCATCCGTTAGGTGTAGTGAAACACCTGAGGGCAGCCCTGAGTTTCTACTGGGAAACACTGCAAATCAAATAGATATTTCTGCTAAATTGTTCTGTAGTGTAAAAAAAAATAATGAGTGATCTTTGGTACTCTGCTCCTAATACATTGATGGATCTCATCAGTTCCCATGCTTCTCCCTAACCCCTCATACTCATATTCAAAGGCTCCCTATAGAAGTCCTGTGAGAGGGAATTTTATTTTGTCTTTACAGCTTACAGTGCTGTGGCACTTCAGAGAGAACTTCAATAGATGTGTGGTTAAGTTAATGATTAAAATATAACTTTATTGGTCAGGAAATTATATTCTGAAGTCTTCCTCAATGCCATTGGATTGCAGTAGTGTGGGAGGCAAATTAAAACAAGCAAAACCCCCCAAAGATATCTCATTATGGTAAACAGTAGCTTCCTCTGGATCATGTAAACAGGTCAATATACTACTGTATGCTTCCAAATGTATTTATTAGCAGTTTACTTTCAACATGTTCTTTAGTGATCTTTCTTTCATTAGCTAGCTGTTAAACTGTATATTCTCTGTATGTCAGCAAATGATACCTTCTGCCACTTAAAATGTGAATGGGTAGGACAGGACTGATACATCTGTTTGAATTGGTATAAATATAGGAAAAATCCCATCCTGTGCTGGTAGGTTCCTTCAGAAGATTGTGCCCACTTTTTTAGTGCAAACAAACTGTACTATTTGAAAAGATTTGCAGCTTTGAAAAAAGTGTAATGTCAACGTAGAATGAAACTGATGTAGAATAAAAATAACTCAGCTTGGGCACTTTGTGAACTCTAGATAGTGTTGGAAGCTGCCTTAGCAAAAGTGCCTGGACTTGAGTTTGAAAGCAGTGCATGAGTGTAGTATCCACCACTCTGTCTAGGGCTGCTTGTTCCACTCAACCTTGCATTTCTAGTTGTGCCACCTAAGACTTCATTGTGCCTCATTTGCCCACTCTGAAAGAAGCTGGTTGCCATCTGCCTTTCTCCAATAGACCTATCTCTGCAGGCAGATAGGTACAGACTCTCACAAGGGTGGAGGAACCTATCTCAGGGGCCTGTGTGAATCTTTCCTTTCTCCAAAACACTGACATAAAAGTAACTGTAATTCTTCTGCATATTAGGGTAAATGTGATCATAGTTAACCTGTTTCTGCTTTTCAACATGATGTATCACAGTATTATTAGGATTGGAAGAGACCTCACAGATCATCAAGTCCAACCCTTTACCACAGAGCTCAAGGCCAGACCATGGCACCAAGTGCCACGTCCAGTCCTGCCCTGAACAGCCCCAGGGACGGCGACTCCACCACCTCCCCGGGCAGCCCATTCCAGTGTCCAATGACTCTCTCAGTGAAGAACTTTCTCCTCACCTCAAGCCTAAATTTCCCCTGGTGCAGCCTGAGGCTGTGTCCTCTTGTTCTGGTGCTGGCCACCTGAGAGAAGAGAGCAACCTCCTCCTGGCCACAACCACCCCTCAGGTAGTTGTAGACAGCAATAAGGTCACCCCTGAGCCTCCTCTTCTCCAGGCTAACCAATCCCAGCTCCCCCAGCCTCTCCTCAAGGTGCATCTTTGTGATGGTGGCATCTTTGATTTCATGGACCGTTTACTCATCTTCCATTGCCCATCCTAGCCAGTTTCTTGCTTGCACTCAGAGGGAGAATTGGAATAATTGTGATGAAATCCTATGGTGCAAAAATGTGTGGCAGACAACAGACAGTTATTTAACTTGTGCAGAGAAAAAGAACCAGTAGTGGTAATGATGCTGGCCAGTGGGGGTTTTGGCAGAACAGGATTTCTGTAACATAAGAGAACCATAACCAATCAATTCTGTACCACCTAGTTCCAAACCAAGGGTAAATATAAACAATGAAAGGATACAACACACAAACCCAGCTTTGCACCTGATAAATTGCAGCAGTTCTTGGGCTTTCCTGACAAAGGAAAGTATAGAGGCACCAGAAGGAATAAGATATCTTTGGGACTATACACCTTCTTTATACTGCTGCAAAGCAAAACAAAATGAGCAGCAGAAGTCATGAATCTAAACTTGTTGCATGACTAAAGCAGCTGGGTCATGACTAAAGCTGTTATGAGAATCTACATACAAAACCTGCCAACATTTAGTACAAGGCTCAGCTGAGTTCCTAACAAATATTAGAAGCACAAATTTGCCAAATGTGTCTGGCTTGCAAAGTTCATTCTGTTTTATTCTGGCTGTTTTCGTCCCTATGCTGCCCACTCACATCCCCTGTCACCAATAACCCTCTGGTGTGTAGAATGATGATTGTGTGCCTTTGGAGAGAACAAAATCTTGATTAATAGGAAGCATATTGTAAGAATTTCTTTCATAGAAGAGCACTATGGAAACAACCTGTACATGCCTACTTCTATCAGCTGAAGATAGTCACCTGAGGAGCTCCTGGGTGCTGGGCATATCGAGAAGTCAAAAGTCTATCCCAAGGAAACTGAGCATCTTCTTCCTCGATGAATAGGTATATTGAAAAAGCCATCTTTTCCTTGTTCACTTCATCAAACCTGAGTTCTGGCTTCTATAGTTTCTTTTCCCCCCTTTTTTTCCTTTGGTGAGAGTGTGAGATGCTTTTGCCCGTCTTCTTTTGTATGATACATTGTAGATTTGGTGCTCTCTTGATGCTCAGAGTCTGAAATGTGGACAGAACGGTCGAAGTGAATAGTCCTGATGGCATGGTCTGTGAGGCAGGCCAGTATTCTGAAGACATTAAGTTTAAGAGAATAAAGCATCATTAAAGGACAGTGAGGAAATCCCTTTAGTGGCTGTTACTGAACAATTGGGTATAGAGAGGCATTCCCTAGGCAGCAAAATCAAAAACCCATGTAGTCCACTATCTTGAAATAATGAAGTATGCTTGCCAAAAGAGTGAACTGAGAGCTATGTTTATTTTCAGACAGAGGTGCAAGGTAGGTTTCACAAAGCAAAAGGGGGTTTTGCCTTCCTTTCTAAGTGGAAGTGTCACATAATATTTGTGCTTAGACAAGGTATTCTGGAGTCAGGTAATGAAAGGCCCAGAAGAATGTTCACGTGAATGTGTTGACGTTACGAACGAACTGTGCTTCAAAGGCACATTCAACACAAACAGCCTGTGACAGGAGAATGAAACTGTTCATGCGTGTTCTCACCACAGCAAACCAAGCACGGGCATTGGCTGGCTGATCCTTTAAAAGCTTTTACTTTTGGTTAGAGGCCTTTTTATTACACCTCTTTTCTTGATGGATGAGAGCAGCAGGAAAAGAATATCTTTGGATAATTTCTATTTACAAAGATTAGGCACTTAGATATTTGGGTTTGTGCTGCTTTTTCTGTTTTCGCTCTGACCTATCTCTCCTGCTGCCACCTCCAAATTAATTTTGCACAGCCTTACAGCAAAAGCATTAATATTGAAGAAACATTTTCCCTGCAGCTATTTTGAGGCTGTTTTACAGATACAGCTTATGAGTAAGTGCATGAGAAGTGTCAGTGTAAGGGACCAGGAGTACAAATGGCTGCATGACATGAAAAAAACTCCTGTATGAAAGGAACAGGATTTTCACTTAATAATAATTTTAGGACTTCCACTTTTCCTGAATTGTTGGCTGACAGATTGCAAAGTCTTGGATCTGTTAATTATTTGATCTCTGAATTTCCTTCCTGAATAATTCCCAGGGTGCAATTTATGTGTAGCACAATAAATAAGCAGCTGAATGTGTGAGGTTAGTTACAGGGGTCATGTTCTGTCCTTACGTATGTAAACTGAGATTTATAGTGTAGCTTGTCACAGAGTGTGAGCAAAAGCAGCAGCTGTATATGAAATGTGTCCTCAAAGAATACTTTGACTAAGTGATCTTTCCATATATTATATGTGCTACTAGAGGTCTAGACTGCAGCCTAGCCAAAGGAGAGTTCACCAAGAACCTACCATAGTAGGTATGCATAAAGCAGCAAATGAAAAATGAACTGTAGTATTTGATGAAAACAGTTAAACATGATCTTTTGTCTTCTTTCTTCTCCTGCCTACTGCAGACTGTAGAGATGCTCTGCCTCAGCAATCACAAGAAAATCATTACAGTAAACACAGCTGCAGTGTGCATGCTATGTAAGCAGGGATATCTGTAGGATAGGGACCAGATCCTCCTAGATCCTCAGCGTCAAAGAGTCCTGAAATCAGGGCCTCCAGTTCTCTTAAATGAATGTTATTTCTTGTCACCCTTATTTTGGGGTCTATGAAGGTCATGACAGAAATCAAGCTGGATGGTTCTTCCCTATCTGTAATGGCATAGGATGCTGTGAAATGTGGTCTCTCCAAACCCTGCAACTGAGTTTCATGCTGGACCTATTTTTTGATGGTTTGGAGTTAGGATGAATAGCCACACAGCCCAGCACCCGACAGGCTGTGAGCCAGGAGATAGCTGTTTGAGACTGCAAGGGGAAATCTGAGGAATGACATAGTCATTAGAGTAGGAGCTTGCTCCAGGCACTGAGCTCATTATTCCTGCTTATGCAGGTGACAGGCACGTCTGTGGGTGCACCTATGTTTGTGTGAAAGAATGCAAGAGATATTGGGCAAAACAATCTTCGACCAAAAACAAGGGTCTTGTACCTCTGTATCAGCTTATACTTTGAGAATGGTAGGGGCAACCATCACCAGAATTTAATAGACCTCAAGTTTAGAATCCGAAAGTCTAGCTTCCCACTTGTGCTATGTGGTGATGACACACAGGCTAGTACCTAACTGTGTCACACCAAGACACTGAAGCATACTGTGCCTGCACAGTGCCCTCATTGAGGATCCCCACTGGCCAAAAGGCTCTGGAGTCATCACTAGGTAGAAGTAACCTCTTACTGAGTCAAATACTACATAACAGCCTACAGTACAGGCAGGTGATAACCTCAGGCTGCAATGGCTATAACAGCTATGGTCTAGCTCAAGCTTTAACATAATTTTTAATCCAATCCTTGAACCACAACACAGCATTTGTTTCCTGGTGTTTTTGAGGGGAAGCTGCTGACATCTGACTCACCATTTCCTCCAGCATGTTGGTGTTTTATGGAGCTCTACCAAACAATGACCCATCCTGATGCTACTCACTCTGAATCACAGCCCCTGCTTAAAGCCAGAGCACCAAGGCTATTCCTGTAGAATAACAAAATGGATAGGCAGTAATTAAATGCACCTCCTGTATCTTTCCTGCTTTGTCATATATTTGGTTTTGTTTTGCATATTGACAACAAAAGATGGAATTTAATTTCTTGTAGAACCAGGATTGTTGCAGTGGATTTGGACTAAAACTAAAATGGCCCCAAAGACTTGATTCACTGCCTGCAAAACTGAACAGCAGAAGGATTAAATAAATGGTAGCAGGCAAAGGAAGCTTTCCCTGCCCATCACTAAAAGTCAAAAGCATTGCAATAATAAACATGATTGTCATGGTGACTGAATGTTTGTTTATAGTAAAATACATAAAGCAAAAGCTGAAATGTTTCCAACTTAAAACTCAGATAACAGGAAACTGAGTCATGTAAGCAAGAGGAGAAATATATTTTTGGTAGATATATACAAGTAATTAGTCCATCACTGCTCAGTATTTTCCCTATACTTACCTTCATTCAACTTCTGAATGTGTTTGCCTTCTGCCAGCAAAAGTAGCCAGAAAGACAAGTTTAAAGGAAGACAGAAATGGGTGCTGCTGTGAGGCAGGCTCCCAGTGGTAAACAGAAAACAGGCCCTCTGATAGCAATGTTTTAAAGAGAAGAGCAATACTTAAATCTGAGTGCTGCACTATGCATTCTCTGGTCCTAGCACCTGCACATACAAAAAGCACTCAGCTGAATAATCTGCAGCATAGCATTAGTTCAGAATTTTTTTTTTGATCCTGAAATTGTCAGATGACTCAATTTTCTGGGCTCCATAGACTAAAATTCAGTTTTCTTTGCCTAAAAATAGCAGTCATTAAAGAAAAAGGTAATGAAATATTCAATTTGCCTCTATTTAAATCAAGGGGGAAATCCTGTTAAGGGAGGAAGTGCCTGATAGCCTAGAAGATAGTTTGCTACGTGATTACAGATTAGTTGCATGTAAATTACTCTTGGTAAGCTGTAACAGACCCTACTTGTGCAAGGAGCTTTATGAAGCCACTGAGGCAGAGCTACCCACTTGAATTTGGTAGGAAACTTCCCAGTGACTACAGAGCCTCTGGGCTCAGTTGAAGACTAATGAGCAACTGCATCTTTACCTACAGCTGTGCAGTTCCAGATGAAATGTCACATCTATGGTGAGATAATGTCCAGTGGACCTTAACAGACCTTTTTGTGAGGTCTGGAGCACAGGGCTCAATTATTTAAGTGCTGGAAGCAGCAGATTTCAAGAAAACCTAAAGATTGCCATAGATATCATCTTGTCTATCCTGTCAGTCTCTGTTTAAGGGTAATGGATGTGTTAAATTGAGTTGAATATCTAAATGATTTGTGTGTAATGGCTGGTAGTTTCCAGGGAGCTTTTGGATGGTAGAAGTAAGGAAAGAACTAAATCCTTTTTGTATTTAATGATATTTTGGGCAACATACCATTTTAATATGCTTTATGATTTTAAATGAGCTGCTAAAAAATAGCTAGTAATAATCATTACAGACTATTCATCAGAGGTAAATCTCACTAAAAGCAGTATCGAGATGTATTCACTTTCACAGGTATGAGATGGATGCTTGAATATCACTTGAACTTATGAAAATCTTCTTTTGAGGGTGACAGAGCACTGGAAAAGGCTGCCCAGGGAAACTGTGGAGTTGCCTTCTCTGGAGACTTTCAAAACCCACCTGGACAGCTTCCTGCGGGGCATAATCTAGGCAAACGTGCCTAGATTATCAGGGGGTTGGACTAGGTAATTTCCAGGGGGTCACTTCCAATCTTTACCCTTCTGTGGTTCTGTGTGAATGGTACATGACACAAGCTAGGAATCTTTTGATCACTTAAGGAAAAATATTTGAAGTTCTCTTTCTGCTAGACAGGAAAAGATGTGGGTTTAGGTTAAAGTTGAAACACCTATCAGTTGACTGCTAAATAATTTGATTTGTTACATAATCAGATTTGCAGATTCCTATATGGATTACCAAACTAGTAATTGTTTTCATGGCATTATTATCATCCACAACATTATTATTTACAAATTGCAGAAAAAGAAAACAAATATAAGGAACATGAGAAGTCTGCAGGGCGAAGAAAGTAGTAGGAATGATTTTCTCACAGATGATTGAGTGCAGAAGAATCAATATTTTATAAAGGGCTTTCCCCCCCCTGCCATGTTTTCAAGATTACTAAACCCCACCATTTCCCTCAGTCCCTTTAGCCACATTTTAAGCAACACATTGATTTTATGAAAGGAGAGCTGGGTGAAATGTTTATCACAAAAGCAGCTATTGAATGCTTCTGCAAAATATTATCAATTTTGTTTACTGGATTTTCACAAAACCAGTCCTTGGTTAGGGGTGAAAGTGAAGAATGAATGTTATTGTTTGGCCTAAGCAGACCTGTTAAATCCAGGCAGCTCAAATGATTCCAACAGTTGCATATTTCTTACAGTCCAAAGCATGTGCCTTTTAATTCAGTGGATAATACTCTCAAGGTTTTCATTTCGTAAAGTGCAGCATCTTTGAGATGCAAAACTGGGAAATGATGCACCATTAGACTGAGGAACACATCAGTTGAAAGCTTGGTTTCAGTGACAGCTGCAAGTATTCATCCCTTGAAAACTGAGTATGGAATGAGCATTTGTATCTAGAAAGCTTTGAAGATGGCTTTCTTGAGAGGTGACAGAATTCAACAGACCTAAGACCTAATACCAGTTCTGCTACTGACTACCTGTAGTACAGGCAGCACAGGCACAGCTAACCATGTTAGACATGGTGAACAGCGTAGATATTGCCTTTCTTCCACTGGCCTGACTCTTGAAGCAGAGAAAAATGCTTGCAGTAATGAAAAGTTTGTTTTTTCATCTTGGTCTTAATAGTTCTGAATGATGCCATGAGCTCTGTCATGAGAATATTTGCTTTCTAGAAGGTGGAATGAGATCCTCTCACCTTCTTTCATAGATCATAAGAGCTTCTATTGCTGTGGCTGAATTTCATGCATGTTTTTGGGAACACTACAGTTCTTTAAAGGTTTCCTCTCATGTTTGTCACTGTAATATTTGGGCATATTATCCACCTCCCAGTCAGGCACCAGTGGTGCCATTGTGGAGAAAAGAACTGGTCACATAAACACAATTTTCTTTGTGTTTTGATGCATTTAAAGTTGCTGTTTTGTTCTTACTGATTAATTTTGTTAGATAATTCAGATCTGAAACACTAGCAGGCAAGCTTCCAATGGAGTGTGTTAAAAGGGTATCTGATTTCCTGTCTGTTTCACCCGTCTGCTTTATAAATGTTCAACAGAAACACAAAATTAAGGATACAGATTTTCAGCACAAAGAGAGAGAGATGTTAAAACACAGAATGTGCCAAAGCTTCCTTGCCCGTGTGAAATCAGGCATGTTCTTGCCTGTCAGCACAGCTGCAAGTCACCTGCTCAGCTTCCAGCCCTGTGCAATTACTTAACCCTGCACAGCCAGACTAACATATTCTGATGGAAGGGTCACAGATGAAATAGGAGACTTTTTTTTCCTAAACCAGGGGGAATTGCATTTCCAGTAACATATGGGCACAACCTTCAGGGTGTCAGCGTTTAACCACAAAGGTTAGATTATTCAAAATGCAGAAGAGACAGAACTGATGACACACCATCCATATAAGCTCTTGTTTTCCAGGAAGGTTGAATACTGCATCTCTCTTGGAGCCCAGCTGGAGTTCTTGACACTTAGGAAAATCAGGCTTTTTATACCTAACGATCAACCACAAACCAAATCCAGACATATGAAGAACAAGTGCAATTTTTTTTGGGGAAAAAAACCCAAACAACCAAACTCCAAATACCTGGAATTTCAATAATTCATGAAGTAGATACTTATTTTGAAGGAATCCTAGTCCTCAGTTATTTTTATTGATGGTTTTCTGTCTGAGGTGAGAAACCTAAGAAGAATTGTGGTTAAGCTTGATTAGAAGTCTTCTGGCTACTCTCTGGAAAGGCAGATAAGTGCCCCAAAATCAGCACCTGTACAGAACACAATTCTAAACACTAAAAAGGCTCCTACTCATAACATTTTCATTATGATTTTTTTTTTTTCTGTGTCAAGAAATGATCCCTTAGCTTTTTTTATTCCAAAGAATACTGGTATAGAATTTCTTGGTAATTTCAGAATGTTCAAGCTCTTCAGTATCTTTAATGTGTTCTTTTGGCAGCAGTCAGCACTTTGGATCAGTCCAATTTTCTTATCTATTGGAGTAACCTTTCATAATGCTAAAGGTTACACCAGGGAGTTTCATAATCTTGTGTGGTGTTTATCTGTACCTAGATAGTCTCAGACCATCTGTCAGGATTGCTTTTCCTTGATTATGGATCAGAACAATTATAGTGACAATGAATAATTATTTTCCATGGTAAACCAGGAGATGGATGACTCAAATGGCTAGTAATGCCTAGAAAACAAGCCTCTGACTTCCACTTCACTGGTTCAAATGCAGCTTGATCCATGATGGACCAGAAATCAGACCCAAATAATTCTTGGGGTGCCATAAGGAATGAGCTTGGTTGTACTATTTTGGCTGTTGTGGCACTTAATGAGAAAGTTTGGAAGAATGATGAGCCAACAACATCAGGATAGATTCAAAATCAAGTTAAAGTAGATAAAAAAATCTGAGGAAGGATTATGTATACCTGTCTCTGTCCATCATTTGCTCTTTCCTCTTCTTTAACTGAAGGTATTAACCTGCTGAGGCACAGAATCATAGAGTTGTCAGAGTTGGAAGGGCCCTCAAGGACCTTGGGCAGGGACACTTTCCATTTAGACCAGGCTGCTCAGAGCCACATCCAGCCTGGCCTTAAAACTTCCAGGGATAGGGCTTCCACCATGGCATGGAGTGAAGTGCAACTCACCAACAGAAAAATGCATATGAAGATCTCCTTGCACCATGAAAATTACATTTTACTGAGTAAGAATAGATATAGGTGGTTTTCTTATCTATCTTAGCAGAAAGGTTGTGAAAATAGTAAAATATGGAGAGCTGACTCTCTGTCATAGTGAATTAGAGCTGCTCTGAGCCTGCACTTTTCCTGGGAAATGGACAGACTAGGATACAGTCCTAATAGAGGTGCCCACAAATGCCTTCACCATAAGTTCTGCACACCGGTGAGACCTGCAGAAAGGACAGAGCTGTGAATATAGCCAGCTGGAGCTGCAATGTTGATGCAGAGGGAAAGCACTGGCATGGGCAAATGCCTGCCTTGGTGGTTAGGAATTAGTTGTTGTGTATTGCTCTCTTTATTTCCCTTTTCAGCTGTTCTCTCTCCTTCCTATAAGATAAACTTGTTAAGCCAAGAAAAGACTAAGATAAACTTGTTAAGCCAAGAAAAGCCTGGATGAGGCACTTAGTGCCATGGTCTAGTTGACTGGATAGGGCTGGATGCTAGGTTGGACTGGATGATCTTGGAGGTCTCTTCCAACCTGGTTGATTCTATGATAAGAGAAAGTACAGGCAGAAAACTGAGTTTTGTTTTTCCTGGGTTTCCTAGCAAGATGCTGTAGCTGGATTTTTATTAGTGATCCCTTTAAATTCGAACCCAACTCTAGTTGTGGTTAGTGATTGGCAGAAAGATTGCAATAATAACATAAACCATCTAGCTTTGTGATGGTAATGTGAGGCATCAAGAAGTGGTCATGGAAAAGTATCCAGTGTTTTAGTGTCTCTCCTGGCACACATGAGAACCAGACACCCAGACTGAGACTATCTTGAGGACAATTAGCAAAGCAGCTGAAATACAAGTGTAATAGAAGAGGCAGTGGGAAACCAGTCCTGGAAAATGAGTACGAAAATAATAACTGTTTATACACTTAATGTATAAGCTTTCATCTGCCTGTCTCAAATAGTTTTATAAACACTGGTGAAAGAAGTTTCAGTGCACCCTTGTGAGATACTTTACTCCCATAATTAATGTATAAATAAATGCACAGGAAGCTGAAGAGATTTGGCCATAGGAGCGCTGTAATTTTATGTGATATAGTACAAAAATAAGGCCTAATGGTCCCAGCTTTCTGCACCACAGCCGTCAGAAACTTGGGCTTCCAAGATAATTAGTTAATGCACTTAGAGCTTTCCAGGTTGTTAATTTTCTGTTCTTATAAAGGACAAAAAGAAACAAGGGAAATGATCTGAATTTCCATGCGACTCTTAGAGATTCTATTCCCATCGATTAACTGGCACCTAGCTAGGTGCATTTGTCTTCCTGGTTACTTAGGTAACATGCATGATGATGTCTTTCACCTATTAAAAATGCAGGCAGAGACAACTCTGTGAATTCTTTTTTTTAAATCTATGCAAAGGTTAGAGAGAATTATTACATATAATGGCCAGCCATGCCAATAGGGAGTATGGAAAGAAAAGACTCAAAGATTTATACTGAACTCCTTTCTTCTTGAGTTCTGACTGGTTCCAATAGATTTCAGTTTTTGAATACCTGCAGAAAAGGTGCATTATAGAATGTCTCTTTTTGATCTAAAGCACACGAGAAATGCTTATTCTTTGAAAGAACAACTCTGACCAAAACCAAAATCAGCTGTCTTCCTATAATCAAACCTGCTTTTCCCTTTAATGACTGACATGTGATTAAAAAAATTATATCTTCTGGTTTTGTTTTTTTTTTGATTCAAACATCAAAAGATCTTTTTCATGTAACAGCAAGTTTTTTTTAAAAAATGGCCATTTTGCAGAGAGAGAAATGCTCTTTATGTGTAGTTTCCTTTGTTCCATCTACTGTTGTTGGAGGTTTTGTGCTTTATCTCCTCACCTGCTGTGTCTCCAGAACAGCCTTTGATTCTCCATGCCCTGAGTCTAGCCTTAACTCTCCTGCTGTTTCCCTGATTTCAGGAGAGTATTCCTGATTTTATTCCTTAGGGAGGCAGTTGTTGCTGGAAATGACAGCAGGGTGCTAGAGGTATGGGGGGTGGCTCAAGAGCCCTCAATGACAGTTTGGTGTCTCACCGTCAGTCTTAATGTTCTGCTTGAGTCTGGACTTCAGTCCTAATCATGTAGAACCTATCCTCAGTGTGTAGATAATTAAGAAGAAAAAGTTCTGACTTCTGTGTGAGAGAGATGAAGCTCAGCCTTCTGCACAAGAAGCTTTGGTTACAGTACATAGGGAGAGAGAAATTCCAACATGCACAGTTGCATTGCACTGGCTTGCTCTCTTCATTCAAAATATTGGCTGCTCACAAACCCTTAAAAGCTTTATCAAACCTATAAGTGTACATAAATCTGCATCTAAAAATGTGAAATGTCTACTGGGAGGATTGTCAAAAGCATATGAAAGACTTAGGAACATAAATTATTTGGCTTTTGAAATGCTTATCTCCTGTTTTAACCCTTTTTACCTATACATCTGGTGATAGTACACAAGGCAGTCCTGTTGTCTGTTTCTTCATATCTTGGCAGACTCGCTACTGAGAAAGCTGATAGCTCAGATGATGCCACATATGACAGACTTGTGTGTTTGAAACATATATTAATCTTTTCCCACTACTTTACACACTCGTGACACTAAATACTTTCCTTGACTATCACTTCTTCAGCTGGGAGAGTCTTTAAGGTTTCCTTTTATGGCTATGTAAGACTTGATCACAGTGCTGGATCTCTTGTCTTACAGTTTCCCTGCTAGGGAAAGCACACTGACACTGCCCTTGAGTTCATCTACTTTGTGTATTCTTTAAAAATGCTCTCTCCTCTCTCCTCTCTCCTCTCTCCTCTCTCCTCTCTCCTCCTCTCTCCTCCTCTCTCCTCTCTCCTCCTCTCTCCTCCTCTCTCCTCTCTCCTCCTCTCTCCTCTCTCCTCTCTCCTCTCTCCCCTCTCCCCTCTCCCCTCTCCCCTCTCCCCTCTCCCCTCTCCCCTCTCCCCTCTCCCCTCTCCCCTCTCCCCTCTCCCCTCTCCCCTCTCCCCTCCCCATCTCCCCTCTCCCCTCTCCCCTCCCCCATCTCCCCTCTCCCCTCTCCATCTCCCCTCCCCCATCTCCCCTCTCCCCTCTCCCCTCTCCCCTCTCCCCTCTCCCCTCTCCCCTCTCCCCTCTCCCCTCTCCCCTCTCCCTTCTCCCTTCTCCCCTCTCCCTTCTCCCTTCTCCCCTCTCTGCTCTCCCCTCTCCCTTCTCCCCTTTCTCCTCTCCTCTCTTCCCTCTCCTCTCTTCCCTCTCCTCTCTTCCCTCTCCTCTCGCTCTCTTTCTTTGCTAGCTTGAAGCTAGCTAGAATGTTTTGGTGAGAAGAACTAGATTACAGGCTGTAAAGAAGAAAAACAAGGGTGATGTATACTTCATTCACAGGCTTGCTGAGAGGTATAAGAACAAGAATCCAAACATATTCTTTCTGCCTTTCTTTCTGCCTTTCTTCCTCCCTTTCTTTCTCCCTTTCTTTCTCCCTTTCTTTCTCCCTTTCTTTCTCCCTTTCTTTCTCCCTTTCTTTCTCCCTTTCTTTCTCCCTTTCTTTCTCCCTTTCTTTCTCCCTTTCTTTCTCCCTTTCTTTCTCCCTTTCTTTCTCCCTTTCTTTCTCCCTTTCTTTCTCCCTTTCTTTCTCCCTTTCCTTCCTTGAGAGGGGTTTGGGGAGGTGTTTTTGATGCATGGGAGTAAGGGAAAATAGGCACTCCGTGGATGTTCCTGTGCCTCCTGCTGTGCAGTGAAGTTTTTGGCACTCCGTTCTCTCCTAGTCTTACAATTCTACAATCCCAGTATCTTTTTAATTAACATGGAGAAGGTTTCACGTTTATGTATCATAGGAAAATGGTTTGGAAAGTAGAAGTTTTATAGGGGTTTTAGCTGGCTGAAAAGGAGAAAAAAACCCCCAAACACCACCGGAGGGAGCGTGAATGGTGAAATGTATAGCTAAGGCAATTTCAGATAGCGGGCACAAGCTTTTCTGAGATGCCATGATACAGGGGACACTTGGGTTAAAATAAAGTGCCCAGGGTAATAAAGAAAAATACAAATTCTCAATTCATTGTAGGAACTGGACTTCCAAGGAAGTGAAGTAATTGAAGTCAGACACTATTAGCCAGAAGGGAAAGCATAAATCACTAGCTAGAGGGAAATAAGTGACAAATGGACAGGAGTGTTGGGGAATTGGCACTAGTGCAGCTAAAATGACAACAAAAGACCCCAAACCCAGCAAAAGGCAAAGTCCATAGCTCCTCCACAATGCCAAATATTGTGGGTGGAGAGAAATACATTACCCTGGGTTAGTTACTTCTAATATTTTTGACAGCTAATTTCTGACAACAAACCTACTCCTGTTGTTTTGCTGGTGATTTCCTCCTAATTATGGACAAATCATGGAGAATATCTTTAGAAAGCTTCTTCTGATATCTGCTAATTTTCTTGGATTTGAAAGGTAATGTGTACACCTGCATAATAACTGGTATTTTCTGTCCATGCAGTAATTTCATTCTGCTGAAGATAGTGGGCATTTTGTAGTAGATTCAATTGTTGTGTGCTCCAGACTTGTATCTCTACTTCGATCTGGACTCCAGACGTTTTGACTGCTTTTGATGTGAAGTTGTTTCAGTCTACATTGCAGCATGCCTTTTGTGATGAGGAAACATGATGTAACAGAAGGCAAACTTCCCCTGGAAGGTAAATTTAACTACAGACTGCAGTATTCGAATGTAAATCTATAAATCTGGTATGTCATAGTTGTTTCACCAAACTCAAGAATATTCCTAAGTTTAAAGGGCATTATTTAGATATGGAAAGGCTGCCCAGAGACAGCACAGCACTTTCTGCTAGAAGTTTTTTTTCTTTGAAATGCTTTAAACACAATGTCACATAAAAATAAATACTCAACCTCCTTCTCTCCTTCACAGGAGCCTGCATAAAGATTTTAGCACATGGTTTAGAATCCCTTATTGTGCAGATTCTCCTGTATCTCAGGTGAATATCCCATCTAATTCACAGCTAGCAATGTTACTGGGGAAAGCAGCTCATCTATGCTTTGGACCTCTGACTTCTGCTGTAACTATTCAATCTGTCTTTCTGTTTCTCTATGTGACATTTTCTGCCCTTTCATTCATACAAAATAGGTTTTCTCTTTAACCTTCTGGTACCAAATATTGCACTGTATTTGAAAGTAATGGCATTTGGTAATTGGCCATGCAGCAAGTGGTAAAGGGCACCTCCAGTAATTTACTTGAATGCTGTCTGTATCAAAGCTGAAATAATTTGATTCTTTAGCAAAGGAGTATGAACATACTAACAGTGTCTTCCAAGCCATTAGTATAAAGAGGCTGATGGCAAGCTGCCTTGGCTCTGCACTTTCTTTTTCACTGCTTTAGTTAAAATGAATAAACAACAGTTATTGTTAAAGAGAAAAAAAAATTAAAGGTTTAAAAGAGTTTGGAAGAATTTTCATAGTTGTGTTTGTTGGTTAACTTACAGAGTGGCATTGCTATAGCTGGACATCTAAATAATTAACTAAAAATATTCAGCAACTTTTAAGGCTATGAAAAATTTCCTATCTATATATTTGAAAGTTCAAATGTTTCATATGATGAAATTGTAGTTTTCTGGCCAGTCCCAAGTATTATATGTATGCCCACATGGTAGAAGAAAATGAAGTATAAATATACATTTGTGCGTGGATATGAGTGGATGCAAAAGGAAATGTGTGCAAGCATCACTGTGGATTAAAAATCAACATGGGGCTGTAAGCTAGAAATTAAAAAGCATATGATGCTTCAACAAAATTAATGAAATAGAATCATAGAATCAGCCAGGTTGGAAGAGACCTCCAAGATCATCCAGTCCAACCTAGCACGCAGCCCTAGCCAGTCAACCAGACCATGGCACCAAGTGCCTCAGCCAGGCTTTTCTTGAACACCTCCAGGGACGGTGCCTCCACCACCTCCCTGGGCAGCCCATTCCAATGCCAATCACTCTCTCTGGGAAGAGCTTCCTCCTAACATCCAGCCTATACTTCCCCTGGCACAACTTGAGACTGTGTCCCCTTGTTCTATTGCTGGTTGCCTGGGAGAAGAGGCCACCCCCCACCTGGCTACAGCCTCCCTTCAGGTAGTTGTAGACAGCAATGAGGTCACTCCTGAGCCTCCTCTTCTCCAGGCTAAACAACCCCAGCTCCCTCAGCCTCTCCTCATAGGGTTTGTGTTCCAGGCCTCTCACCAGCTTCGTCATCCTTCTCTGGACACATTTCAGCACCTTATTCAATATGGAAAGATGAATTCATTCTATGGAACATTTTGAGGTCTTCATATATTTGCTCCAGGCAAAGAGGGACAGATGGAACAAGGAGTCTTGCTAGCTGCTATTATTTTCTTCTGTTGATAGAAAACCTTAAAGATTAATTTTGCAAATCTATAATTAGGTCAGTGCTTTTAAGTTCAGCTTAGTAGGCATCATTATCTAATTACTATAAAAAAATGTAAGCTTTTTGTTAAGTTACAGGTGAGAATTATTTGCCTAAACAGAAAAAGAAGGGAGAAAGAAGAGAAGCAGAGATACATAAAGATACTTGTGTAATGATGTGGCTGAGAACCCCCATCATTTCTGGAGCTGTTGAGAAGAGGTTTCTAGATGTATATTTTGCTATGCAATGGAGATTTTTTGGTGTGCTATTTCTCATTCAGAATGACTTGCACTCATTTGCATGCCATTATACAGTGCTGATGGGCTTCTTAGTGACGAGCATCACGTAAGCCTGCAGGTTCAGCAATAGTTCAGCTACAAAGAGAGATGTTCCTTCATTCTTAATGGCATCAGTCTGGGTGACATTTGTCTTTCAGTGCACATTATTCATGCTCAATTACGGTGGGAGAGATAAGAATTGGAAGACACAGTTGCATCCGTGTTCCTGAATGAAGAGTCATTATGCCATGATTAGAGAGACTGCAGTGTCATCCAAGAGAATTAATTACAGCAATATGTTTTCCAATCCAATCTGCCAATTATTGCCTTTTCAAAACAGTCAGCTTTGATTTTGTTTATAGATTCTGTACAAACTTTGCAACAAACCCATAAGCACGTTCAACATTTCACTACATCTTCAAAGGTACAGGGAGTTGACTGTGTATTTGTGGAGGCTGCAGTAACATTGAGCCTGGGGGTGAAGGCCTCCAATTTCTGCCAATGCCTAAGAGCATTAGGACAACTCTATTTATCTTGAATCACAGACCAAATTTCTGAATATAGATAATGAATGAAATTCATTAATGAATGAGGTACGCCAGATAACTCTGGTGCTCAGACTTCCCAGTTCTGACATCTTAATCTGTTTCTCTGCAGTGCATAATATCTACTTTGTGGAAGTAGCATCTTAATTGTTTTTCACAAAGCATTTTCAGCCATTTATGCTGGACTCTCCAGAGGAAGAAGAAAAGAAGCTGGATGTGGCTCATGTCTGTCAGTGTGGATGTATAGAAATAGTAATGTAATTTCTTGTTAGACTGAAGTGCCTTTTAAGACTCATAACAGCGTCTTGCAATGTTTGTTGCTGAGAGTTGTCTTCAAACTGCAGCTGAATTTCACACATGCTGCTGGGGTGCCTTAATCCTCAGCTCCCTCAGAATTACATCTGTGATAATGCTTTTTTATCCTCCACATCACGACTTTAAAAAACTTTGTCCCTTTGGACATTTTAAGGTTAATATCAACTATATTTTTTCCTAAGTGTAATAAGATGCAACAGTCATTAATACACTTTTTTCATTAGTGGGATATCTCCAAATTAATCCTACAAATAACTTGAAGTACTCAACACAAATTCAGAGCACAAATAAACAGGATCCGGATTTGCATCTCATTATAGGGAGTCTGAAACTGGTTCTTAGAGTTCTTTAATGTCCAGCATAATTTAACTAATGATGGTTTTGTGTTGAATATTGGATGGAGGTCTGCATACAGGTGTATGTGCATGAAGTGAGATTATTTCTATGAAAAGACATTCCATTGGATTTTTCAAGAGGAGTGAGGAGCTGCAGATTGAGGGAGCATTTTTTTTTCCTAATTGAAACATATTAGATGTCTTGTGGTTGTTTAATGAATGAATCCATCATGATAGTGTTGCCTCCAGAGAAACTTTGAAAGTTATTACCTAGAAACTCACCGAAGATCAATTGTCTCCTGCATGTGCAACGTGTTTACAAAATGGCAAATGCATGGAATGGAAATCGTGGCAAAGATTGCTGCTTTTTTCCCTTCTTTTGGTGTATCAGTCATTGTAATCAACTGCTGCTTTCTGTGTCCTAACAGATGAAGTATGAGGAGGATATGCTTGGAATGCAAGGAGAGATGTCTTGCCAGCATATTTCTCTTTGATTCGTGGTTTTGAAGCATCCTTACAAAAGGTATTTTTTTTCCTCCATGTCAGTATACATGAAGAATGATCTCAAAGCAAAGATCCTGATGGCTTGGCCAAAAGTTGTGTCTTGGGTTTGCTTAATCAGCAGGCGCTGCCAATTGTCAACAATGGCAAAGGGTGTGGAGATTCAGAGCCCCCCCTTCAGCACTGTAAGAGAAGATTTTTACACGTGAAGGAACAGCATGAACTGCTGCAGAAGTGATTCCTTTAATGATTCGTGGATCTAATTATTATTATTAATGATGATGCAGTGTTTAGAGCCATTAGTACAAATCTTAAATAAATGCAGGACAAGCAGTTTTATTTATAGCCTGTAATTACACCATATAAGGGATATTAATAACTAGAAAGTTGCACTATAAAATATGCATTGTTGTTATTATTGTCAGTTACCTGTACTGAATTAGTCTCCTTTCTGGATTTACTTATAAATCTTAATTAGCCACTGTGAAGTTGAAAGCAAAGAAAAAAACTATAGAAAATAAAATAGCAAGTTTAGAATCATAGAATCAACCAGGTTGGAAGAGACCTCCAAGATCATCCAGTCCAACCTAGCACCCAGCCCTATCCAGTCAACTAGATCATGGCACTAAGTGCCTCATCCAGTCCAACCTAGCACCCAGCCCTAGCCAGTCAACTAGACCATGGCACTAAGTGCCTCATCCAGTCCAACCTAGCACCCAGCCCTAGCCAGTCAACTAGACCATGGCACTAAGTGCCTCATCCAGGCTTTTCTTGAAGACCTCTAGGGATGGTTTGGAATAAATTCTGTCACAAATAATAATAAATTAATAAACTTCAGATCTTACCATAGCCTCAATAAGAAAGCACATTTTAAGTGTTTTTCAATATTCAGAGCAAGTTAGCTTTGCATTTGCAAGAAAGCAAAGGGCTATGAATGTAGATTGTTATGGGCATGCCATGGATGTCTCTCTGAAGTGGAGACCGTGGGTTGGCAATGTCCAATGTCCTCTGAGGCTAGATGGGCATGTGTCTTCAAAAGTAATTTGCTTGTGTAAAATTCAGACTGGATTTGCCTCTTTTCAGCACTATAGTGTGAGATACTTATAAATATACAGTAACTGTCTCCTTTTAAAGTTTTGGTGTGTTGATGTGAAAAACTTAATCACCAATGAAAAGATCAGCAAAGTAACTAAGAACCAGAAACTGTTTGCTATATTCAAGACACCTACCTAGACATCAGCACACACCTCGCTCCTCACATCCAGTGCAGCCAGCCAGTTTAAATGAAAACCTGATAGCCCAAGGGGAGCCAGCAGCTGCCAATACTGTCAGACAAGATGGAAACTCAGAGAAGCAATAAGAAGCCTGGAGATCCTCTGTCCTCTTTGATTCTGAAATGCCTCAACCTCCTTGAGTGTTACCTTTGTCACAGTTATAGATCACTCACTTTTTTTCTCCCCCTGTCCTTGGTATAGAGTTACTCAGTTTCAGCAGCGGTGGCCATAGCTGCAAAACCGAGGAAGCAGCAGGAATGAAACCTCTCAAGGCACAGCCTGGGCTCCTTCATGTTGCACAGCACAGATAAAACACACCTTGTCCTAGCTGTGCAGAAGGTACAGCTTTGGCTCCTACAAGCTCTCAAGAAAATGTCTGCATTCAGGGTAAGTGGTGAGGATTTACCAACAGAAGAGGCAGAACAGGCTACTCTGCTTATCTGTTTTGCAGCCTTGTATGTAGGATATTAACTGGAAAAAAAAGGACTATTTATTTTTTGGAAATCATCTTGCATCATTTTAGAGACCCTAAGTGATGGTGCTGGTGCCTAGGGATTTTTACCAATCTTTAAACACCTTGACCACAAGGAAGCTTGGCATTTTTCATGCATGAGTGTCAAACTGCACCTTCTAAGCCGCTTGGTTCTGTGATGCATTCCTTGCTAGCCAGAAAGAGAAGTCACATGCAGGTTTTCAATATCTAAACATGTAAGGAAGTGATCAAAATACTTCTCAGCTTCTTTTTCTTTCAGTTAAATCTATTGAATCTTTGTGACATGCAGTATGGTTTTCTAGGCTTTGGATGAGTTCTGTGAAATTTAGACTGTGCAGCAGAAAGTAATTCACATGTCTTAAAATTTTACAGGCAGTTAAGAATTTAGCATACAAAATGATCTGCACAAGATGCTTCTTTCCTACCATAGGCTCATCTGTGCTTTGCTGGTGATAAATGAAAATCTTTCTGTCCACTGGTGTGTTTCCAAATGTCATAGCTATTGAACATCCCAGTTACTTAGCCCTGGCATTACTCGTTGGACTTGTTCTCTCTAGGAACTACTCTGCCATAGGTAGTGGTACTAACAAAGATTTGGTTTATTGTCCTGGAGTCCGTAGACCCCAAAGTCCTCTTCAATATCTTTATTGATGATCTGGACGAGGGCATTGAGTCCAGCATCAGTAAATTTGCAGATGACACCAAGCTAGGAGCAGGTGTGGAGCTGTTGGAAGGTAGGAGAGCCCTGCAGAGGGACCTGGACAGGCTGGATGGGTGGGCAGAGGCCAATGGGATGAGATTGAACAAGGCCAAGTGCAGGGTTCTGCACGTTGGCCACAACAACCCCAAGCAGCGCTATAGGCTGGGGACTGAGTGGCTGGAGAGCAGCCTGGAGGAAAGGGACCTGGGGGTACTGGTAGATAGTAAGCTGAAGATGAGCCAGCAGTGTGCCCAGGCGGCCAAGAGAGCCAATGGCATCCTGGCCTGCATCAGGAACAGTGTGGCCAGTAGGACAAGGGAGGTTATTCCTGCCATGTACTCAGCACTGGTCAGGCCACAGCTTGAGTGCTGTGTCCAGTTCTGGGCCCCTCAATTCAAGAAAGATGTTGAGGTGCTGGAACATGTCCAGAGAAGGGCAACAAAGCTGGTGAGGGGCCTGGAGCACAAATCCTATGAGGAGAGGCTGAGGGAGCTAGGCCTGTTTAGCCTGGAGAAGAGGAGGCTCAGGGATGATCTTATTACTGTCTACAACTACCTGAAGGGGCATTGTAGCCAGGTGGGGGGTGGCCTCTTCTCCCAGGCAACCAGCAATAGAACAAGGGGACACAGTCTCAAGTTGTGTCAGGGTAGGTATAGGCTGGATATTAGGAAGAAGTTCTTCACAGAGAGTGATTTTCCATTGGAATGGGCTGCCCAGGGAGGTGGTGGAGGCACCATCCCTGGAGCTGTTGAAGAAAAGCCTGGATGAGGCACTTAGTGCCATGGTCTAGTTGATTGGTTAGGGCTGGGTGCTAGGTTGGACTGGATGATCTTGGAGGTCTCTTCCAACCTGGATGACTCTATGATTCTATGATTTCTCTCCCTCCATGGTTTGAATGGGAGAGGAAAGGTGTGAAAAATGTGTTCCTGCCCTGCAGGTGGGCAGTGGGGGAGCAAAGGGCCCTTCTGGCACGAGGGGTGCCCATGCAGGTTGGGATTGGCTGTGGTCTTCGCGCCTAGGAAGTGGTAACTCTGCTCTGTGTCTAGGAAGGGTGTAAATATTGGGGGACTTTCCCACCTTGGGGTTCCCGCCTTAGAGTTCTCCTCCACCTGGATAGTTCCTGCAGAAGGAGTCCCCTGGCACTCTGAAGGACAAGCTCCTGAGGGACATGACCGTCCCTGCTTTAGATGGCTTCCCACCGTAAGCACCCCCTTTATCACACACAGTATCGCACACAGTATTATCAGGGTTGGAAGAGACCTCACAGATCATCAAGTCCAACCCTTTACCACAGAGCTCAAGGCTAGACCATGGCATCAAGTGCCACGTCCAATCTTGCCTTGAACAGCTCCAGGGACGGTGACTCCACCACCTCCCCGGGTTGATAGGCTTGATAGGCCCTAACGAGCCTCGGATGTCTTCTGAACAAGAGTGAGGGGACAAGCATCTGGAGTGCTCTTTCTCTCAGCCTAACGCACCTGTGAGTAAACTTCTGGCTCAGCCTGATTAATAGTGGGGAATGCTGTGTTTGGTAGCTTAGCTTTTTCCAACTCCTGACTTCCAAAATAGTCAAATTTATCTATGATATCCTTGTAAGACCTTCTCAATCAAACTGAATCTGCTAATTAAATTAATTTCTGTATATAGTTCTGGGGGCAGGCTTCAGGAAAATAAAATAACTCTGTTTTTATATATATTCCTGACTCGGCCACATTAATTCCCTGCCTCCACAACATTTATACCTCACATATTGACACTGATGTGTTATTTCACAAATATGCCTTCTCTTGTGTTGTTAATGCAGATTTAGACTGTAGCCTTTCTCATGTGAAAGGTTAGTAATTTAGTAATGTCAGCTAGCTGTCTCTTTTCTTATTAACTCATTAATATAACAAAGTGCAGTTGTATCCAGAATGCTTATTATGGAGTATATGTTATGTCCATGTGTTACAGTAGCATATTGAGTGCCTAGAGAAAGGATGATTCAGGCAGTGTCCTACAGATAGTATAGTGCATGGTGGCAGATGGAAAAAGGTGGATCCAAACAAATGGATCTGGGCAGGGATCATGTCATACACACTGATTTACACTGGTACAGAGCACTGGGGCTAATTTCTTGACAGCAAGAGAAGCCTGCACTCGGAGCAATCACCAGTGATTACCAGAATAACTCAGCTGAGAAGGTGAATGTGCTCACAGTCCTGTGTATTCCAGTCTGAGTGCTGGCAGTGCAACTGCACAAGAATAGCCAAGAGCAGTATTTTACCTCCACAATAGTATGTCAGAGTGGCAAACTATGTAATGTGTTCAGGCATGACTGCTGGTGGTGGCTAGGTTTATTTTGGATTGATTGATAGGGTTTCCCATTGGCCCAAGGAAAGTAATTCTGCAGTGAGGGTCAGGTGGCACTGGCAGCAGAATGTCCTCTAGCATACATCTACTGCAGTGGTAATTAGTACAGCAATGCCTGGATCTGCAGCTCTCAGTAAAGCTAAAGAATATGGATAGAGTCACAATAAAGTGTTTTCAAAACAATGTAGCAATACTTAAGATGCTCCTATTACAAGAGGGATGAGGACATGCTGGAGCGTGTCCAGAGAAGGGCCACGAGGATGACCAGAGGGCTGGAGCAGCTCTCCTATGTGGACAGACTGAAAGAGTTGGGGCTGCTCAGTCTGGAGAAGAGGAGGCTCTGAGGTGACCTAATTGTGGCCTTCCAGTATCTTAAGGTGACCTACAAAAAAGCTGGGGAGGGACTTTTGAAGCTATCAGGGAGTGACAGGACTAAGGGGAATGGAGCAAAGCTGGAGGTGGGTAGATTCACATTGGATGTGAGGAGGAAGCTCTTCAGCATGAGGGTGGTGAGAGCCTGGAATGAGTTGCCCAGGGAGGTGGTTGAGGTCCCATGGCTGGAGGTGTTTAAGGCCAGGCTGGATGAGGCTCTGGCCAGCCTGATCTAGGGTAGGGTGTCCATGTCCATGGCAGGGGGATTGGAACTAGATGATCCTTGTGGTCCCTTCCAACCCTGACTGATTCTATGACTCTACTCATTCTGTGAAATAGGATGTAGTCCAGATCTCACCAAAGTCATTAGGAGTATTTTCTCACAGTTTGATGTGAACTAGCTTATGCCTTTTGTACACTGATACTGATTTTGAGAATGAAGTTGCTCCATGAATGAAAAGAATTTACAAGCTGAGACAAGATGATGAGGAAGAGAAAAAAAGTTATATACCTTACTACTGTTACCATTAATTGCTTCTCTAACCTAAATTCTGTTCAGCTCAGAAACTGTACTGTCTGGGTTTGAGAAGGAAATGTTCCCAATGTACCCCTGAAAAAGGTTTCAGACCAAGTTCAGTTCTGGGTAAGTTTCCAGTAGCCTACTAAAATCTTTCGATTTAGAATCTTTGCGTTTAGAACTGCTCTATTCCACAACCCCCCTCCCCCCCCCACTTTCCTTTGATCTGCAGGTGGGAACTATTTATCAGTTGTCTTTTAATCAGTAGTGGGGTTTGTCTGCACAAATATGTAAAAGTTCATTTCAACAACCTTCTGGAGCCCTGTGAGGCTGTTTCTTCATGACCATATCTGCCTGCAAAGAGACACAGCTTGAGAGAAGAGAGAAATGCATTTGAAATATGCCAAAATGGATCCCTGTGGCCAAAGGTTTTCCACAGAAGCTTGGTCTCAGGCCCAAGGGCACACTATGATTTAAGACAAATAGGTGTGGCATGGGCTTGTGTGTGTTTGATAGCTCTCTCCCTAACATGCACAGAAAGAGCTCAAATTGCACTTTTCATCAGTGCAGGTAGCAAGATTCCACTTCCACGAGATTTCACGCATCTGTCAGAAGCTCAGCAGCCTCCTTTCCTGTTAGTGCTATGCTGTCTTGGATCTTGCTCTTCAAAGCCTTTGGGTAAGCTATAATTAGTAACTTTAAAGCACTTTGAGAACTTCTCATGATCTTTGCAAATCAACTTCAACTCAGATGCTCAGAGCAACTAAGAATCAGCTTATCAGGAAAACCAGCATTGTAAAATAGGCTATATTTAATAACTGCATGCTGCCAACAGCAGTAAAATGCTCAAGAAAGGGTACATGTTGGTCACATAGTCACATTTTGTACCTTCCTCCCTCTCTGTTCCCTTCAAGAGGATTTCGACAGCTAAATTTCCCATTCCGGACTTTCTTCTTTTATGTCTATATTACAAACCCCACTGCTGTGAGCTGCAGAATTCAGCTGTCTAGCAGCCCAGTCTATTTTAGGAAAACTAATGATTTACCTATAAACAGAAAGTCTGCAAGGTTCATCATAGTAAGCCTTGAGCTTCTAATAAAATATTGATTTCATCTCATCAAATAATTTATGTCTTCAATTGGCTTGTCCAGGTACCCTGCTATTTTTTTTCCACAAGCTACAGCCATCATCAAGGGACTTAAGGTCTTTTTTAGAACAAGAATCTGTTTTTTTTTTTAAGGTAATGTGTCCCTGTGCAGTTTTGAAATGGGTGTTGTTACAGAAAGATGAATTCTTGCAAGGCAAGCGCTGCTGCCATACCCAAGGGAATCGCAATTCTATTTTTGCACTTACCTGAATTAATTGATTGAATTGGTGCATGCTATAGTTAAAGGTCACTCACTACATGCACACAATTTCTAATAGCCACAGCTTTTTTTATGTGAGTTCTAGAGTGCCATTGATAGAAAAATGAAAGCCACTTTGAAGACAATGAGGCTCTCACATTCAATGGTGAGATGGAAACTTCTTCAATACCCTTGCACTAAACATTTTGCACTAAACAATACTTTTCTATAAGTGGCTGATAACAAGGAAGAAATACAATGAACCGAGGGCAAAGAGGTTATTTTCAGAGCTCTGTATTGTCTGCTTGGTATCAATTTTCTATAGCACTTGATACTAGCATGACATATACAACATATAAAGACTGCCCACTGCACTGTATTCAGAGCCTGCTCTTTGTTGTAGGAGGTTCACATCCACACGTGGTGACTGGTCAGCACTGCCATAGCCTATATTTTACTGTTTCTCACAGTCACTAGGAGTGCAAATGCTGCTGACAGCACAAGAAAAATGAGTATTTGAGAAACAAACAAACAATTAAAATCTATGTTTTTACATTAGCTAGAAAATAGAGACTGCGCTGGGGACCTGTGCTTAAGATGATCTAATGCTAGTTAGGTAGGGGTGGCCATGTGGTAGTGGATCTGTCTTGTCATGGTTTCCCATGAGTCAGGAAAGGGAATTTGCTTGGTTTTGGTGATTCTCTACAAGACTGTTTTCCAGCAGTCTTAGGTTTCTGTGACTGCCCATATACACCTGCACACATGTTGCTCTCCTGCTGACTACATGCAGCATATCCTCGAGGAGAAGTGATAACCAGTGCAAGAAAAGAGCAGAACAGTGTCCCAGAATGACAGCATGGTAGAAAAGGGGAGAATGTGAGCAGAGTGACTCAGGCCTGGCAGACAAGGCTCTACATCATTCAAAGATCCTGTGTGTGGCTTATTATGAATGTCAAGCACAGACATTGGTAATGCTGATTAAATAAACAGCACAGCATCAGGCCTGTATGTTCCTTTAGTGTCTGTTTTATCTGATCATGCTCCCACAAGACCAGAAATTTCAGACAACTTCCTTATTGACAAAAATGTCTAACACATATTTTCTTATTCTGTCTTGAACAGCATAGAATGGAAACGATTTGGATGTCTGTTTTGGTGAGTTATAAAACCATTTGTTCTTGAAAAAATACTGTGTTAGTGGAAAATGATAATAATAATAATAATAAGTAGTATTGGTGGGAGCTATTGAGAACATTATCAAAACATATTCTAAGGCAAAAATGTAAACTTGGTTCCAACACTTCACAATATCACAGCATCACAGTATCACCAAGGTTGGAAGAGACCTCATAGATCATCAAGTCCAACCCTTTACCACAGAGCTCAAGGCCAGACCATGGCACCAAGTGCCACGTCCAGTCCTGCCCTGAACAGCCCCAGGGACAGCGACTCCACCACCTCCCCGGGCAGCCCATTCCAGTGTCCAATGACTCTCTCAGTGAAGAACTTTCTCCTCGCCTCCAGCCTAAATTTCCCCTGGCGTAGCTTGAGGCTGTGTCCTCTCGTTCTGGTGCTGGCCACCTGAGAGAAGAGAGCAACCTCCTCCTGGCTACAACCTCCCCTCAGGTAGTTGTAGACAGCAATAAGGTCTCCCCTGAGCCTCCTCTTCTCCAGGCTAACCAATCCCAGCTCCCTCAGCCTCTCCTCGTAGGGCTGTGCTCAAGGCCTCTCCCCAGCCTTGTTGCCCTTCTCTGGACACACTCAAGCATCTCAATGTCCCTCCTAAACTGGGGGCCCCAGAACTGAACACAGTACTCAAGGTGTGGTCTAACCAGTGCAGAGTACAGGAGCAGAACAACCTCCCTGCTCCTGCTGGCCACACCATTCCTCATGCAGGCCAGGATGCCACTGGCTCTTTTGGCCACCTGGGCACACTGCTGGCTCATGTTCAGGTGGGTCTCGTTGCAAAGTCGGAAGCTGAAACTGTTCTCTTTACAAAGATTCGTATTGCCAAAACGTGAGTGTACCACTGGTCCTCCTGACCCATTATTGATTAGTTCTGTTTTTCTTGTTGGTGAGTGTTGTGGCATTGTTTACAACTACAGAGCATGATAGAGTCAATACTAATTGAGGAGAGAGCATGCATCCTCCCTGCATTCAGCTGTGACACAAATTACTCTTCCTAGACTGGAAGAAGGAAGGATGAAGGACATTTTTCAAAGGGAAAAAAAAACCCCAACAAAACCTTCTCTTCTTGAAAACTGAGTATAAATAGAACTAAAAAAAAAATAATTATCCATTTCCTTAATTCTTGATAAACTTGCTTGGTCTGATAATGTGGAAATGGGTTTAGTCTGTGGGTAGGAATAACGAAACCATAAAAGAAAACAGAGTGTGCATTTTAAAAGCAATGGCACACAAATACCCACAAGGAGCAGATGCATTAAAGCAATCTGAGGACACACAAATGTGTGGCATACTGAACTAGATGATTACTTCCTCATTCTCTTTTTTTATAGTAGTGGCTAGACTGAGTTTCAGGAGTTTTTAAATCTCTGAAGACTTTGGTGAATTTAATTAAAGGAAGCTTTAGGTAAGAGTGGAAACAGACTGCAATTCTGGAAATTTCTGTGTGTTTCTCATGGTACTTTGAGACCTTTTCACAAAAACTGCAGGCTAAGTATTAAATAGTGGCAGTGGGACCTAGAGCTAGAAACCACACATCTCTTTCATCTTTGTTAGCTATGTTTTCTCCTGTCATCAAAGGACAAGTTCTGTCATGGTTCAGACAAGCGCTGTCTTGATATCTGAAGTCACAGCGTGGAAGCAGAGCAGGTTCTGCACTAGATGAAGCACTCTCAGAAATGGCAGCAATTAGACCTTTTCTGTGAGCATTTTCACTACCCATCCCAGGAAGTTTTTCACCTGTGTGTGCAGTGCTGTCCATGTGTCCATCTCACAACAGTCTGCCTGTCCTTTTAACTGTGCTTCCTTGGCCAGCTGTACTTAGAGGACAAGCAGGTAACTTGTGCTAGTTTGAGCCTAGCTGGGATATTTTGGTGAGAAGAATTACAATATAGGCTGTGAAAAGGAAACAATGGTGATGTCTACTTTACTCATAGGCTTGCTGAGATGTATAAAAACAAGAACACAAATATTGATAACAGAGTTGCACTCTGTCTCTGCTTGCCTGCCCTTCTCTCCCTAACCTACTGTCTGTGCAACTAATCCTTCTGCTTCCTAACCCTCCCCGGCCAATTCTCCAAACTCATCTTGAACATAAGGCAAAGTCTGGGATAAGGTAGAGGGGTGGAAAGGAGGTGGAAGGGTGGTTGGGAGCCCCTCCTGACGACTCGAGTTTCTGGGAGGGATGTTGTGTTTCTATATTACTTTTTAACTTGTATATTTCTGCATATAGCTGTATTTATTGTAAGTATCTGCTTGTATGTATGTATGTATGCTAAGCTGTAAATATAAAGCTTCATTCTAATTTTCAGCTGGGCTGAGTCTAACCTGGGTGATTCCATAAGAGTGTGGGGAGTGGATAACACCCAAAACATCACATAACTCCAGTTTGGTATTTGCTTATATTTTTAAGAGTCTAGAGGTAGATTCCATACTTAGGTGTTAGAAAAGCATTATTGACTGTTTAATTAGGTTTTCAATGGATTGATGTTTTGGGTTTTTTTTTGCTGGTGAATTTAGCACAGGCATAATTAACTTATATTGGTACCCCCACAGCCTGATTCATGGCTGAATTTCTAAAACACAGTTTCATTCTGTACCACAGCTTTTATTACATGTCTTTTACCTTAACTGTCACTGCAATGATGGATTTCCTATAAAATAGCTTATAAAATACAAATCAGTCTTTCCTGAGTCAACAAGACTAGAGGAAGACTCTCAGGCCAAGAAAACTACACTCAGTAGATGGTGCAGGACAAAGAAATCTATTATTTTATTTAAACTAGAATGCATCTCATTCTCTGGGATTGTTTTTATCATTCCTTCAGCCTTTTGTTGCACAGAGGAAAAAACATCCTGTTTTAAGTAGTTGTTATTCCTGCCCAACTTAGCACCCTACAGTTATTTGTACTGCATTTATTCCCATATAATTATTAATATGATGTAAGAGCTCAGTAAGAGTCTTCTCATTATTCTTCCCAAATGAGAGTTAAATGAGCTACCAGTGAGCTACCAATAGCTAAAGCAGCATGTGGAAGAACACTGTGGTAGTAAAAGGTTAAAGATCTGTCTTGCTGGCCCTCTGAGGGGGCAGTTTTCCAGTAGGTGTGCACCAGAGTGCTGAGTGACACCTAGAATTTACAAGTTGAAAGTGTTCCTGGCATAAAAGCCTGATGTGAGCTGACTGAAAGAGAGGTCCTCACAGCAGCAACAGGAGGTTTTACTATCCAAAGTCTAGCTTTGTAAAGCTGCCTGTTTCCACTGAAAGTATCTTCTCCTTATGCCCAGTGTTCTTCATTTTCATTTAAATATGACACCAGACTCAGACCTTTAGGTGGGTTTCCTGCAGAACACAAAAGAAACTGAGTAATTTTGTTTCTAGTTAAACTGAAAAGTAAAAAAAAATTGCTCTTGATGTTAGTTTCAAATAGAAATGGCTTTCAGTTTTAAAATAGTAACATCTCCAAATCATGAGAAAATTGTGTAAAGAGAACACTCTTTCAAATAATCCACCAAGATTGTGGTAGGAAAATGTGGAAAGAAAGCAGTACTGGTTTTAGAAATATTGTCTTCTAAAGTATATGGCTTCAGCTGGCATCAATTAATAAATGCATTCTACTTATCTGTTTTATTAAATAATTATTGTTTTCATTTAGCCATCTCCAAAAAATGGAATGTCTAAGAAACACCATTACATTGCTCTCTCCCTAGCCCCTGCAAGCTACATAAATTCCTATTATATAGGAATTTATGTGTGTAGATGTGTGGACATCTCAAGGAAATGAAAGCAGCTACAAATCATCTTTTCAATTACTGTTTTGTTTTTTTTTTTTTCTTTTGTCTGTATGTAAATGTACATTATAATCTATTCTGTAAAATACTCTTCTTTCATCTGAAGGTAGGAGGCTTCAAGCAAATGGGAAATTTAAGGCTTGTCTATCATGTGAAACATCATATTGTCCACCTGGGACAAGAGTTGGGAACTGCACGGTTTGGAGATCTTGGCACTATGATTCTGATTTGAAGGCTGATAAAGGGCATTTTACAAGACCCTTAGTCAGCCAGGGCAAACCACTGTGACATCAGTGAGCCTGTCTTTACTTGGTATGCGGGGAAAGTACAGGTTGGATGTTAGGAGGAAGTTCTTCCCAGAGAGAGTGATTTCCCATTGGAATGGGCTGCCCAGGGAGGTGGTGGAGGCACGGTCCCTGGAGGTCTTCAAGAAAAGACTGAATGAGGCACTTACTGCCATGGTCTAGTTGACTGGCTAGGGCTGGGTGCTAGGTTGGACTGGATGATCTTGGAGGTCTCTTCCAACCTGGTTGATTCTATGATTCCGGGTGTTGGCAGTACCAGTGGCACTGCTGATGGCAGTAATCAGCAGCGGTTACAAAGACAATAACGAAGCTCATCAGAAGTACAAAGTGCTCTTGTTAGGTTTTGGAGCAACACAGTTTGAGCCAGCTGGAATCTTTGTAACCAAATGGAACTGCCTGAATTCAGAGATGAACTCCATGACTTTCTAAAAAAGTGCCTCTGAAGGCAAGTAGTGGTAGGTGAATGGCTCCAGGACAGAGAGAGATTCCAAACTTGAGAGGTTCATAGGTTTCTCAGAAACACTCAATCATCACTATTATGTCCAAATCCATATTTTTTTCTGAGCAGCACTGGTTTATCTGGTTGTAGTAATTTCTTGAAATTCAGCATGAATTTAGATCAAAGTCATAGTTATTCTAAGCTAAGGTAAAGGCATTATGTTTATTCTAATAAGTAACCTTTAATGTTAAACCCAGAAAAATAATAACTCAATAGGAAAAAGAAAAGTGGAAAAAAAAACAAACCCAGAAGGTTACAGTAAAATTGGAATATGAGTTACGTGGCATGAATTTATTTTGACATCATATGTGTCCTGATTTTGGCTGAGACTGAGTTAATTTTCTTCCTGGTAGCTGGGACAGTGCTGTGGTTTGGATTTTGTATGAGAATAATGTTGGTAACACACTGATGTTTTAGTTGTTCCTAAGCAGTGTTTACCTTGAGTTAAAGATTGTTCAGTTTCCTGTATATTGCCACTGAGCAAGTTCATAAGAAGCTGGGAGAGAGCACAGCCATGAAAGCTGACCCAAACTAGCCAAGGAGATATCCCATATCATAGGACATTATGTTCAGTATATAAACTGGAAGAGTTGGTCAGAAGGGGCCAAACATTACTTGGACACTGGTTAGTAGGTGGTGAGCAACTGCATTGTGCATCACTTCTGGGTTTTTTTTTTTTCTCCTTCCCCTCCCCCCTCCCTGGCTATATTCCTTTGCATTACATTTATCATTGTTGTTATTATTAGAGTTAATTTTATTTATTAAACTGTTCTTAGCTCAACCCACAAGTTTTACTTCTTTTTTCCTGATTCTCCTCCTCATCCCACTGGGTGTGGGCAGAAGCGAGCAAACAGCTGCATGATATTTACTTGCTAGCTGGGGTTAAACTGTGACAGCATGTACATAAGACTCCCATGTATGGTGGCTTCATGGTGGTAGTGAATTCATTCTAGCTCTGAGAAAATTCTTCCGAATCCTGCTTGCAGCAAACGTTGTGGTAAACGTGTCCTTTCTGACCCACACAAAATACTGGTACCTGGTGAGCTTGCTTTTTCACTTCCCCCAAACATGACACTGCTCTGTATTGTGCAGTGGCCCAGGGTTGCTTATGTTAGCCAAAAAGGTGTGAGGAGGTGAGTACACATGATTTCATAATTATTGTTCTGGACGTGTAAGGGAGCAAGCTGAAGCAATTCCAAAGAATGAACGTAGGAAAAAAAAAAAGACAAGAAGGGAGTGATATCAAGGACCAGTGAAATAGAGGCAGAAAGAAAAGGAAGATGGACTACTACAACCTAATTTTTTTTGTTGTTCAATTTAATGGATGTGATGCAAACATTCCTTATTGCTGAGCAGAGCTTACACAGAGCTTCTCAAACCACTCCACCTGCAAGAGGTTGGAATATAGCTGACCCAAACAGACCAACAGGGTATTCGGTACTATATGATGTCATGCTCAGCAATAAAAGCTGCAGGAAAAAGGTGGCAGTGTGGACATTTGGAATGATGGCATTTGTCTTCCTTTGTAACTATTACACAGGATGGAGCCCTGCTTTCCCAGAGACCACTGAACACTTGCCTGCTGATGAGAAGTGGTGAATTAATTCCTTGTTTTACCTTGTTTCTGTGTATGGCTTTTGCTTTACCAATTAAAGTGGTTTTATCTTAGTCCAGGAGTTTTCCCACTTTTACCCCTATGATTCCTCCATCCCACCAGGGCAGAGCAAGTGAGTGGCTGTGTGGAACTGAGTTACCTATTGGGGTTAACCCGCAACAGCTAGTAAAAGAGTTAACAGGAAGAAGATTAATCCCTCTGAGAAGCAGACGTGGTGGTTATAAAGCACCTGAAGAGCTTTACTCTGATGTGGGCTCCTGGGAGAAAACAGGGAAGAGCCAGTACTGTTTAGGACATGAAGCTGGATGCCACAAAGATTAAAGAAGTGCTGTGGAAGAGGGTGACTCCAGTGCAGCAGCTGAAAGGTCTGATCATTCAGAAACCATGCAGGTGAAAGCAATTTATCATGCTTCAGGGAAGTGAACATCTGTAAATAAATAAAAAGGTAAAGCATCAATCTTTTGTGGGGTGGGGTCAGGGTGGGAGGTCATGTGGGGTGTTACCCAGAAGTACAAAACCTATTCTGATGTGCTTGGAGGCTGACAAGAAGAGACCTGTAGCCTTGGGAGCTGTCGGCTACAAACGCCTGAGGACAGGAGATGTCTTATCACGAGTTGGAACTGCTGGTGAAATGTGCCATACCTGTGCTGACGTGATGTATCAATTATGGTGTTTTGCAGACACATGGGAGTGTTATAGCAGCTCTGAGTGAGCACTGGTGGTAGCCTGGCACTGGTTTTAGTCCCAAGAACAGAGCTCAGCTAGGACACAATCAGTAAAAGGCCAGTGGGCTGACTTTGAGAACTAATGACAGGCTCATCAGGCTAGAAGCTAAAAGAGCCTGCTTTGTTTAGCAGCATAGATGCTTGTTGCTTTTATATGTACATACATACTTATATTGGGGTAAAAAGGAGACACAACTAAACAAAAAAGTTGTTACAACCTAAGTATAAACTAACTGCTAATAAATTCAGGCCAGAGGAAAGTTCCCAAGGCTCAGTGTTAGGTCTTTTGTTTCAAGCTTCTGGATCTGATATATTGCAGCAGCTCAAGGCAGAGGCTGAAGGGACCACGATGGCTCATCCCAGTTTCACAGGAACTCGGGATACAGTGGCCAGCTGCTCCCAGACTCCCTTTTCTTCTAAGAAACACATCTTTAGACTGGGATTTTATTGCTCCTCTACAAAGCCCAGCTAAACAGGCCAAAATCGCCACCTAGTGAGTGAGGAGAGTCTCTCAGTCCTCTTACTTCAGAGTCTGCTGTAAACGCAACATTTTGCTGCGTTTCTTTGAGTGACAATGATACATATACGTTGCAAGAACAAATCAAGCATTTAAGGAAAAACCGACAAGAAAGTAGACACTTTTCCCAGGAAATAATATGTATCTAAGCATGGAGATTCCTACCACCTCTCACTGCAATCATTAAGGTACTTTAATGTCTTTGGAGTAAATTCATAGGGGCCAGACTTAATGTCTGCACTGGGTGTTTTATGCCTCCTGCACAGACAGTGATTCACAAGGTCTCTGAGCTCTTAGTCCTAGTTTCTAAGAATTAATTGCTAAATGTAATTAAACGGTATAATTGGCTACTAGCCAAACAAGTGTCAGGAAATGGTTTCATTTGTAACAAATCTGTAATGGATTAAAATCAACACACAAGGAGGAAATGATAAACCTCTGTGTAACAAGGTAGAATGTTTTTGCAAAGGCTTCCAAGTTAAATCAATTTTGTGCGCTCCTTCAGCTGTGTCCAGTTCTGGGCCCCTCAATTCAAGAAAGATGTTGAGGTGCTGGAACGTGTCCAGAGAAGGGCAACAAAGCTGGTGAGGGGCTTGGAGCACAAATCCTATGAGGAGAGGCTGAGGGAGCTGGGCCTGTTTAGCCTGGAGAAGAGGAGGCTCAGGGGTGATCTTATTACTGTCTACAACTACCTGAAGGGGCATTGTAGCCAGGTGGGGGGTGGCCTCTTCTCCCAGGTAACCAGCAACAGAACAAGGGGACACAGTCTCAAGCTGTGCCAGGGTAGGTATAGGCTGGATGTTAGGAAGAAGTTCTTCACAGAGAGAGTGATTTCCCATTGGAATGGGCTGCCCAGGGAGGTGGTGGAGGCACCGTCCCTGGGGGTCTTCAAGAAAAGACTGGCTGAGGCACTTAGTGCCATGGTCTAGTTGATTGGATAGGGCTGGGTGCTAGGTTGGACTGGATGATCTTGGAGGTCTCTTCCAACCTGGTTGATTCTATGATTCAGCTTGACCTGAGTGACTGAACACGAACTCGTAGCCTGCAAAACTTCTCAGAGCTACCAAATAATTATTGAAATGGAAACTTTTCTATCATTTCTACCCTAATACCCTGTGTGTGTTGCTTTCTGTCACAGTGAAGAAATAAACTGAATGTTAATGTTTAAAAAAAAAATTGCATAGCAAATAACTTTAAAGACTTTGTTTTACAATAGCAACATTTAAAGCACGCTGTATTTCATGTCCTTTCCCCCCTTTCCTCTATTTAGGCATTTGAAATTCACATTGTCAAGACTTTGTGCAGTGATAAAACAGAAGAAATGGTATGAGAAAGTACACAAGAAGCTCCTGTTACATCAGCTGTGACTTTTGAATAACCACATAGAAGAATTCTGAAGAAATGGTGAGTATAAATAAGGGTGAGACAGGAAACACTGGGCTGTTTTTCTCAAATCAAGTTCCTTTCCTTGACTTCACTTGGCAGAGATGGAGCTGTGGTGCTCACTGCTGATAAATATGTCATGATCTTTTTGAACCTGCATATGCCTAACTTATGTAGGCAAATCCTGAACCTGTTAGTGAGGCAATAGGCGTCTAAAAAAACCTTCAGGACTGTATTTTGCCTTTCCAAAAGGACCTAATTTTAAACTGCCATATGCTACTGTCTAAATTTATTTCCTACTTTCCACAACAGTAATCACCTAAGTGTAAACACTAGACTTAGTGATGAAATGCCCTAGTCAAGCAGAATGTGGGGAATTACAATGGATGCAAACCTCAGTGTAAGGTTAAATGTTGAGTCACTGGAAATGGTTTCACAATACATTATAGTATCTTACTGTTTCTGTTATGCGTTCCCAAAGTAATATGTGGACTGGATTGAGACACTGCATTGTGCAACAGCTGTATAGATAGGGAAGGAAGATTGGCACTGAGCACATCAAAAGAGATATCTAAGAAATGATATCTTGTATTTGACATGTTTCTAGCACTATCTCTCTAACCATGTGTTATGGCTTCCCTGTACAACATCTCAGTATGAAGCTTTTTCTTAGGTTGGTTACAGTACACAGAACCTGTAGTAGGTTCCTATATGCTGACTGAGCTGCTAGACAGCGACGTTTTCATTCTCTGTGTGCCAGGAAGGAGAGCTCCCTTCTGCCCACATGAAGTTACCATGAACATATCAGCCACCATTGACACATTGACCTTTTCTGGGTTTTTCTGCTGTGCTGCTTTTTAAGAGGGAGCAGAAACTTTAGTTTACCGACAATTTATTGTGTTGCACTCCATGAAGATAAACAAGATGGGTGAAGCCATGTGTTTATCCCCTCACTCTGGAAATACAATCAACCTCAGGAAGTGCTTCATAGGGATTTGACAACAGAGTTCCTCTTGCCTTCCTAGAATTAGAGCTTTCTACTGTCCTTCACATACATGAGTCTTTGGGTCTCCTAAGGTGAGAAGATAACTTGGAAGATGAATTGAGTTGCTATAAACCAGCCTGCTTTGTGAGACCCTGGAGATGTCATTTATGAGCCCTGCTGCCTCTTACAAGGATATCAGCAGGAATAGTGGGTGTCAAGGGAAGCAGAGGGAAACAGTGGGCAAGAGCTGTGTTTTGAGGCCATTGGCTGCCCCCTCTCACACCCAGTACTCATCTATTATGTGGATAGACTGTGGAAAGCTGAAGTGGAAGGGACTGTAAGAGCTGCTGAGCCAGAAGGGCTGACCTGATGTAGGTGCTTTGACTGTTTTCTATCTGGCACCAAGAAGTAGCTTGTTGAAGGGAATATGGAGGAAGCAGGTATTTTCACTGGAGTTGTCTTTTCCAGCCCTTCCTTCTTTGTGTTTGTTGGAGTAGAGCTGCTAATCTCTGCAAATTCCTCAGAAAAGTCAGTCTCATTGGTCATGCTTCCTCAGTCTCATTGGTCATGCTTCCTCAGTCTCACTGGTCATGCTTCCTCAGTCTCATGAATTCATTTAATTTAAAGATGTGAGCCTAAGGGATTCTGCCCACATTGCTTTTACAGGTTGCACTTCATTTTACTTATGTGTTTCCTCACATATAATTAAGAATATGAAACAAAGACTGTAGCTTTCTGGATTTAGTACTTGCTGTGACATCTGCTAAGGTAGCAGCTATCAGATGAAGGAAAGTGAGCTTATGTTTTTTTTTTCCAGTAGCTTAACATATCCCTGATATAGGGCTGGGATTGAGACACAAGCAAACTCTGTGCACAAATGTTAGAAATTTGGAACAAGCTTGTTCCTGGGTTAATTTTTAATGTGGAGTTGAAAAATGGACATTATTTTGCACGTCACTTTGTTGTTAAAGGGGTTTCAAACAGTAAGAAATGACAGGTAAGGTCAAGGTTTTGCAGCATATAAAAATAAAGCTTCATCTCGGCAGTATAGGGCAGGATTGTGGATAGTAGGACCACTGTTTGGAAAAAAAAAAGTGAAAATCATTGTTTATGCAAAATGAGCTTCAGTATCTCATCTGAAATGCAATGTGCCACATCTAGATAATCTAAAGAACCGTGGAGAAAGCCATAACAAGGCATGAGCTGCACTCTTATCTTGTTTGCTTTATCTTGATATACAATGAAGACAAAGTTAAATGTGATGTTGATATATGTATATATATATATATACACACACATATGTATGTGTGATTAGACACTAGTACAGTGTCTGGCTATGCTTTTACTCAGTCTGTCACCACCTTCATTGTTCATTTAGCATCAGACCTTGGCTTTATCAGAAAAGCAAACAATGGAAAAGAAAAAGAGTCTTCTGTCCCTGATATTGAATCTTTAAGCAAGTAGTTGCTATAGCAATAACATTTCTCAAAATACTAAATTTAAAAAGACAGCTCCTGAGAACAACCTCATCTCTTGTGAGACATCATATTTTAAGAGGATTTTTTCCAGTTTGTTGCATTCCACTTAAAGAAGCTGGAAGTCTATGCTCTTTTCACCAAAATACTCAAAGCTAATTTTAAAAATAGAACAAAAAAGAGACTGACCTATTTTTGCCACTTTTGTTTGTTTGTTTGTTATTTGCATGTGTTTCAGAACCTCCCATTGTTTTATCATTTGTCTTCCACATTAGGGATGTCTTTAGTATATATGTGTGCACTGATGTTCATTGAGAGATGCTGTAGGTGCCATGCTCTGGTAACCATGCCTCTGGGTTGGCATTGAATCACAGAATCAGAATGCACTGAGTTGGAAGGGACTGCTAGATGTCATCTAGTCCAACTCCCCTGCAGTAAAGAGGGACATCCCCAATAGACCACGTTGCCCATCAAACTGACTTTACATGTCTCCAGGGACAGGGCCTCCACCACCTCCCTTGGGCAATCTGTTTCAGTGTTCCACCACCCTCATGGTTAAGTACTTCATCCAAATATCCAATCTAAATACAAACGTTTGTAGTTTAAAACTACTGTCCTCTGTCTTACTGCTACAAGTCCTTGTGAATACTCCCTCCTCAGCTTTCTTTTAGGCCCCCATCAAGTACTGAAAGGCTGCTATAAGGTCTTCCCTGAGCCTTTGCATGTCCAGGATGGCTGTGTCTTGGGTGGTGCCTTTGAAATTCACCTGGATCAGGTCTTTTACAAATCACTGGATACAGCCTTTACTGTTCTCTGTACAGCTGCTTCTTGTTGTTTTGTTTGTCTGTTTGCTGTTGGGTTATTTTTCTTCCTCCAAAGCCCAGTCCAGAACAGACTTTCTGCCTTTCAAGGATATTACAAGATTTAGGTGAAACGGCTTGGTTACTTTTAATTCATAGCTAAGCAGCCCAAACCTCCCTCTTTCAGCTTAGAATAACAGCTTATCAGTAAGGCAGCCTTTGTGGTGCATCAAAGAAAAACCTTTACGGTATGCAAAAAGTGCTTCACTCTTTCCCCTTATCGGTGCTGGAGCATTACTTATGAAACGTTGCCTTGGATCAGTGCTTTTGGGAACAGTGCAGGTTGTGGTGGAAAAGGTGGCCTTGGGAAGGAGCAAGCTGCCATCTCACAGGGCTCTGGGGCCACGAGCAACTAGCATTTCACTCAGAAGAAAAGCCTTTGCAATTGGCATCCATGGCGTGTGGGTGCAGCAGCTGCCCCCGTCTCTCACTGAGCTCAGAGCCACACTTTGCTTGCTTTCTTTTGTGCAAGAACATCTTCTGCTATTGCGGTCACGCTGATCCCACACACCCTATTGCTCCCACTCATGGGCTCTTTCTATGCTGTGTGGCAGCCAGGAGAAAATAGTTGTTTGCTCCTTTGAAAACAGAGAACTAGACTGATGATGATGACACTGATAAAACTGCTAAGTAATATGGAAAGCAGCACATAGACAAACTCTGGCCCAATGCTCCCTTCTCCCTTCTTTACTGGCATTAAGTTAAGACTGACATGCTGAAGATTGTCCCTAGATTAGTAAGAATTATTTCAGTAGTGTCATTGTCTGTGAATGGAAACAGGAAGTGGAATATATAAAACCTGTACCTTGAATTCACACTTCCCTTCAACTTTCTCAGTGGTTTTGAAGCTAGATGTGTTAGAGGCTTAAAATAAAAAGGCCAGGCAAGAGTCTCCGTGAGCCAGGACTGACCCCGGTGAGATCAACAAAGTAAAGCTGATGTGTAGTTACGTCAGAAAAGAATAACAATCTCCATCTCGAATGCAGTGATGCAGGCTGTGGTTAAGATTATGGGAAAACCAGACTAAATTAAATCTGAAATACCACCAGTTAGGTCACCACAGTTCACTGAAAAGCCCCCAACTCACCAAGTTGAAGCAGATTTGCTGGATTCTTGGCAGATGGATTCTGCTTCAAGTGAATTATTGACATATAAATTTACCTTTGCTGTTGTTCTGCTGACAACGATATCATTTGCCACTGACAGCTCCTATCCTCTGGATATTAACTAAGTTACTATCATAGTCCTTTTAATTATCCATATTATTATTGTATAGATTGGGAAGGAGATATGAATCGCAGAGACCTATTGAGGCCATACAGTAATGCTTTTAGGCATTGTGTATGAGGAAAACTGAATTTCTTCCCAATATTAAATAGACATTTCTGTAAGGACTGCTCTTGCTTTGGGAAGAGCTTTTGTGAATTTGCACCTGTTTCTTGCCTGCACAGCCATTAGGAGGAATATTCAGTAATGATGGCACACAGTGTGGACTTGAGCCTGGATGAAGACATTAAATTCCCACTATGCCACTTCTGCATAGTGAAAAGTACCTCTCTAAAACCACAATTTTAGAAAGAACACAGTTGTTCACTTTCACACAGTAAATTTGGTCCAGTTGGGACCAACAGATTTGGAGAGATCGAAAAAGTCTAAGTTTTTTAGCTGTGTAAGATTAGGCAAATACAAAAATAATTGAAATACAAGATGCTGTTGTCTCTATATCTGAGTTTCCTCATGTCTCCAGAGGCTTGTGATTTGAATACATTTCAGAACAATCTGATGGATTAGGTGCCCACATTTTATTACCATAAGGTGACAGGACCCTTTTCATGATGCACAGCCTACAGGCCAGTTGTCATTGTGTTCCTTTACCTTTAAGCTGATCTTCAGAAATGCATGGAGGTACTATAGGAAACAACGTTAAGAATCACATCTACATGTACCAGTGCAAGCTGGTACAACATAAGGCTTGCATGAACATTAGTTGAATATTAAAAAGTATAAAACCTCAGGGTCAATTTTTGTGAAAATTAATTGCTGTGCACGTGATAATGGCCCTAAGTTTGCCACCACTTTGTGGTCTCTTGCCTACTTGAGGTTTGGTTGCTTGTGTTGAGGCCAATGCTCACATGGTGTGGCTGTGCCTGGCCTAATAGCTTGCTGATCCTGACCTTAGTTTCCTGACCTGGATTCCCTACCTGACCTCAGACCTGCCTTGCCACTACAGATTTGTCTGGTGATCACAGAGCTGTTGGCCAACACTGGTGAACATCACCAGAACTGCTCTGTGTGCCTTGCTGGAGTGCTCTGCGTATGCATGGCTTCTTGGTGAGAATGTTGCCCAGCCTGTCTACCTGTCGCTCTTGGCTCCTGGTTTCCCATCTCTCACAGGGCAGCCAGTTCTCACTACTCTCTGAAGCATAAGTTAAATTTTACTCTGTTTTGTTGCTTACTTTTAACTATTCTTTATTTGAAATAAATTCAAATGCTCTGTAGAATTAACTTCCCAGGCTTTCTGGCGTGTCAAGAAATGAACCACTGAGTTAATTTTTCCATGAGGTTACAGTGAAGCTCAGTTCCTCTTTTATTCCAGTGCTGCAGTGAAATTTCACATTCTGTTGCAAAATACATAGGTCAGCACAGTAACAAAGCTGTGATGAAATAACTTGCACTGCTGCTTGCATAGTTTTTCCTTCACAATATATAAGCAGGTATTACAGGGGAAAACTCACACTGAAACAAAGCAAAATCCAACAAATGGAAACAAAGAAAGCAAGGGACTAAATTTTAGAGGGGAGGACAACAGCTAGAATAGTGACAGACACAGTTCATAGGATCACAAGACAATTCTGGTTGGAAGTGACCTCAAGACATCACTAGTTCAACCTTTGCTCAGGGGAAGGTCAGCTATAAAGCCAGATCAGGTTGGTTTGAAAACTTGTGACAGTGGAGTATGAAGAACATCTTGGTGCAACTCGCTCAACTGCTTGGCAGCCCTCATCGTTCAAAAGTTCTTCCTTGTATAGACTCTGACCCTTCTTGCTTCAATTCATGCACGTGATTTCTTGTCCTCCTGGTGTGTACTCTTCTGAAGTGTTTTGCTTCAGCCTCTTGAGTTCCCTTTGCAGAATGTGCAATTAATTGAAAGTATAGATAAAAGTGGGAACTCATGAAAATAATAGAAGTGTCTCATTTGTAATGGAAAACCCTGTAATTTACCTGCAGACTGATCTCCTAAGAATTTCCATGCTGTTTGTTACTGCTGTTTGTTTATGCTCCAAGTATAATATCAGACCTAGAAGTGTGGTGAAAGAAATGCTACTTTTTCCACTGCAGAGCTGCTAGAGGATGATTTTTTGGATTAAAAAATTAATTTTACCCTATGAAACTCTACAACTACCATAACCAACATTCTTCCTGACAGCTGAACAAAAGTTTTAGGTTTTGACTAAAACTGGAAGACAAATGACTAGGGTAAGAGGACTCCAGCCTTCCTCCAGCTTGATAAATGTTTATGTCCATCCTATGAGCTAGCTAGTAAGCAGCTCATAGGCAGTTCTGTGGGGAAACCTGTGTGTCATGGTCATTCAACTTTGATTGTTGACATTAATTTCTGTACCATGCCTGATTTAAAGATATGTGTTGATGCTCTGTTGATTTCATTAACCCTGTCATAACTTCTTAGCTCCAGCTACTGGTTTCACTCAGATTAATATCTGCGACTTGGCAGGTTATTTCCTAGGTTCAGACTGGGGAAGAGTTTTTCCTTCATTCTCTCCCCTTTAGGCTACCCACTTTTACTTTAAATGTGCTTGCTTAGGCATTTTTGACAGTCACCATTTCACAGGAAGTTCTGTAGGTGATTAGTGCACTGCTCTTTGTAGCAGAACTGTACAGACAAATGTCTTTTGTTTGGTCTCCGTCATGTTTTTGTAGGCACAAGCAACACCTGAGCAAATTCAGTACATCTGTCCGTGCAGTTTCACTCACAAAGCAGTAAAGAATGGGATCAGCAATGCAATTCAAACTTGTTATGGCCTGTGTGATTCTATAAACCTTATACATCAGCTGCAGAATCTGTGGGTCTTTGGTGTAAGGTTCTTTGATGCTGCGAATAAGCAATACAATGTGATAAGGAGTGAAGCAAACAATGAAAGTAACTGTGATATTCAAAATAAGTTTCTTCACCTTTTTCTTTTCTTCATCTACTGTGGCTTGATTACTTCTCACTACCTGGTAAATTTTATGGTAGCAAAACACAATGATTATCAAAGGGAGCAAGTAGCCCGAGCATATCCGGAATAAATTCATCCATGACTGCCACTGTTCCAGGGGGTATTTATCATAGCATAATGTATGATTAGTGAAATTGCAAGGATCACTGAACACTTCTTTATTCACCAGTATGGCTGAATTAAAGACACTTTCCAGGAGCCAAACAATTATGCTGATAAACAATGAAAATCTTCTTGTGCGCAGGTGCTGGAGCTTCAAGGGGTGAACTAATGCCAAGTACCTGTCAACAGAGATGCAAGCAAGGAATGCAGTGCTGGTGTAGAAATTCATATACATAAGGAATGCAGAAATCTGACAAAGCAAGGCAGAGAGCCTCCAGTTATCACCGTTCCAGGCATAATCTATCCACATAGGCAGAATCAGAGAGTACAAAAGATCAGCCAGGGATAGGCTGAAGATGTAGACTGCTAATTCATTCTTTTTTCTCACCTGAATGCAAGATGCATAGAGGGATATGCAGTTAATGGGAATACTGATGATCATCACAGTGCTGTACACAAATGGAAACAAATACTTATCCAGAGTGTGATCATCATGGCACTTAGCAGTGTTGTTCATTGTCCGCCCTGAGTATTATCTTTGGGCTAATTCCAGTCTGGATGCAATGAAAAACCCTCTGTAGTCTGATGGACGGTCATCTGTTAGTTCTTCAGGACCTGGTTGGTAAAACTCCAGCCTTCTGTTACCAAAAGGAAAAATACCAGCTATAATAACATTTTTTTGGTGTTTTTTTTTTTGCTTCTTGATGGGTGTGGGGGTTTTTTGGCTGTTGTTGGTTTGTTGGTTTTTTTTTTTGGGTTTTGGGGTTTTTTTTGCTTCTTTGGTTTTGTTGGGTTTCTTTAGAATAAAGAAAATGTGTTTGTAGGAAGTCAAAGGTTTTATACACTCCTCAGGTTAAGAGTGGATGGGAAAAGGAACCCAAATCTCTAATGTGGTCATTGTCAGTTACATGCAAACTCATATGGTAGAATCAGGATAAGTAGTTAAGACATTTCAATCAGGATAAGTAGTTAAGACATTTCCAGGAGGATAGGGTCCTGCAATCCCAGGTCTTTCTTGTGAGAGTTGAAGGAGATGATAAAGGGCACAAAAAATAACAGAAGTGTACCTTCTACTATTCTGGTGGGCAGAACAGAGTTTCAGCCATAGGAATACAGCAAATTTCTTATCCTAAATAACCTCCTCCCCTGTAATGGTGAAACAAGGATAGACAGACAAGGATTCAGGTACCACTAGATGTTGAATCTGCTCAGGAGAGGAGAATGTATGATTGGTGTATCTCCTTATTGTGAATCACTTTCTTCTCTTGTTGCATCCTCATGTTTTCCCACTTCCCCTCCCCTTCCTTGTACGTGATCCGCCAAGAATTTCTCATTAACTGTGCTATTGTACCAAAGTTTACTGCATGTCCCAGGAACCTTGATGTGAAATCTGGCAGGCTGCTGGGTTTCTGCATGCAGAGGAGAATCTGCCAGGATGTCACTTAGACTCATATGAAGTGGAGAGCCTCTCAGCATAACTTTTCATTTACGCTTCTTTCCTCTAAGAATTGCAGTTGCCATGCATGAGTTCATAAACCCATTAACAATTAACCTTATATTAGATATTGCAAACACTGTCAGTTTCAACAGTGCCAGTAAAATGGCAGCCCTGACTAAAGCAGTGTGACTGGAGGACTTGCATGCATGACTCCTAGAGGCATTTAGAAAAGATGACCTTAAAGTAAGAAAGGGTGTACAGCCAGAGCTATGAGGCAGCTTGTACTCACTGATTAAATTGCAGCTCTGAGTAATTATCCAAAGATCTGATTGTTATAATCAGGAAATATGAGAATGATGAATATTTCTTGTGACCCAGTTCTACTGCCAAATGTACTGTTTCAGAGACTGACTGTGATAACTCATCTGTAGTTTGTGCCTAGACTGCCAGCAGAGGTGAAAAGGTTGTCGAACGAGTAGGATAGAACTATCTACAACTGTTTCCACATAGGAAACAGCTCAAACTGAGGACAACTTGAGTGCAGGGATTTTCCCATCTGGTAGGCAAATTCATTCTGCCTTTTATGGGTTTGTTGTGTGTGCATGTGTAGGTTTGTGGGTTTATCAGAGAAGTTCAAGTAGGTTTATTGCCCTAACCCATAATAAACCTCAAACACTTTCATGCATGTTCAGAAAAAAAAAAAAAAGAGGAGCAATGACAAAACTAGTCAGAAAGCACATATTTCATTTTACCAGCTATTGGTGTCTTTGATCAAGTTGGCTAAATTTTCAGTTAGACTTAAATTATTCCACAAGCTTAAAGAAAAAGGAAGATACTGGAGCAGGACTTGCCAGTTTGGTTTATTGAGCAGCTTTACTTGCATGATGACTAATTACAACAAACACAGTGTCTCTTATTTAAGACACACATAAGATGTTTGCTTTTCAGTGTTGTTCAATAAAACCACACAGTAAATAGGGCATCACAAGCTTATCAGTATAAGTAAGTATCATAAACTAAAAATCTATCTCTAGTAATTGGATCTCAGTGTTTTGCTGACCCAGTTCTCACCAAACACAAAGCATGACATCAAATGAGTGAAAGATAAAATACCTACCTCTTTGTCTAATCACATTTTAGCATCTTTTTTTTCTTATGCATTCTTTTAATGTGTAACAGGAAAATCATGCCCTTTCAGCAGTATGTGTGTAATGTAGCAAGTGTATGAGGCAGTGTTTACTAGTCCTGTGACTGAGAAACTGGAATTCCTTCTCCCTCCCCCACAAACTCCTTCTCCATTGTTAAGTCAACTTGCTATGTTACAGACTTACCACCCTTACAAGCTCCCCACTTGTCTCAATGTTACTGACAGCTCCTCTCTCGGTTACCTTTATCCGTATGTACTCACAGGCAAACAAGCCTATTTCTTTATGCCACCCACCTTCTTTTCAGCTTTCTCTTTCAGGCTTATTGTTTCTAAAAGCTTTGCTCTGTTAATCGCACTGATCGTAAAGCAGAACACTTGCCCTTAACACTGCATATATCTGAATAAACTGTGTGTTCTCTGGGGAAGACCTTGCTTTTCTACCATAGGCCATATCACAGAAACACCACAGAAACATCCAGGTTGGAAAAGACCCTCAGGATCACCAAGTCCAACCTACAACCCTACTCTACAAGATTTGCCTTAAACCACATCCCTAAGCACCACATCCAAACGACCCTTAAACATATCCAGGGTTGGTGACTCAACCACCTCCCTGGGCAGCTCATTCCACTGCCTTAAGGAACTAATATATTAATGTATCACTGGCTAATGCCAGGCTGGAGCACTGAAGATGGCATTCAAAGCAGAGTTGACATCACGTGAAATTTGCCACCTCAGCAATTTTTTGTCTGTCCTTCATGTTCACAGGTTGCTATGCCCCATGGTTTTATTTTCAACCAATACCACCAAGAGATTTTATGAACAAAGCCCTGGAGGCTGTATAAAATTCCCCAGGTAATTCATGTCCCAGTTTTGATGACACATTAATGCTACTTACATGAGGACATGCTTTCAATGACAATAATAGCAAATGTGTCATTCTGGCATGTAATGATGGAGTTTAATGAAGTCTGTCAAAGAGCCAGCAAATGAAGTGTATCACAATGCATGCTGCAGCTTCTTACACAGAAACAAAAAGCACTGTTTTGCTCTGACTACAACACATTTAATTACATTTACTTGGGGCCTTATCTCAGGGGAAGTGGATCTTATCATACTTCCTTGCATAGTTATTTTCTGATAACTAGGACTATGCAATGAAAAATGATTTGTCTTACCTGACTGAATGATCCGAAACATTCAAAGGTTTTCTCTTGGTTATTAACATGTACCTGATGGCTTTTCCCAGGAAGATGGCAGTGGACTACTGCTATCCTGAAAACACAATATTTGATAATTTTTCCCACTGATTATTATTTCTAAAAAAGTATTGAGAATTTTCTGTTTAGCTGCATAGTCTAATGGTTTGACTTTCATGGCCCAAGCCCACTGTGACTAATTCTGTACACTGGTGATTTATTTTGTAGACTCTTTTTGGGATCAGGTATGTTTCATGTGAAAGAAAAATAAAATTCTACAGTTCGTTTTTTTTAGCCACATTATTCAATGATTACCATTGCCCTTATCTCTTTGTCGTTTTGCTACTGAAAATCTTCTGCACTGGAACTCTAAAAAGTTAGTCAGATGTAAAATTAGTAGACAAATGGATGAACAAATGCTATGCTTCAAGTAGCATATGCAAACAAGCCTGTAAAGAAAACTTATGAAAGCCTCTGGAGAAAAGTACTTGTTACATATTGTGCAGTCTTGCAGCTCTTTTTCAGGTCTTTTCCAGATTCAAAGAACTTCATGCAGTCTCCATTTATGACATTTTGAAATTAACAAAGTATAAAGTTAGTTATGCTTTCATAAGTACAAATACTCTAGCTGTAAATGACTCTCTAAAGGAAGAATGGAAGAGTATTTTTCACCTAAATTAATTCTACTAGCTAATCAACAGCAGATGAATTTTGGAAATATCTGCAACTGATACATGTCACCTTTTATTTCAAATTCAAGCTGATAAAAGGGTAAGTTGCTGTAAGTAATATTCAATATAATTTGGGAAGTTTTTGCAAGTACTTTGCTTTTTACATAAGTTTCAGTATGAGCTACTACAGTAGCCTCCATACTTGTGCTGTTGTAGATCAGCCCTAAGATGGAAGGACAGATGGTTTTCTTGATTACTTTTTTCTCTCAGAGCAATTTTGACATAGTAGGTTGCTATGTGGTCTCAAAATAAGTAAAGCTGATTTCCTCAAGTACAAGTTCCTTCCACAAGTGAACCTTTTTTCCTCATGAGCAAATCTAAAACTTAATTCTTAAAAAACTGACTGTTCAGGAGATTTGCAGGACTCCATGAGTTTCTGCAGAAATAAACTGGCCTAAAAGGGGATAGTCGTTTTGAGATACATTTTAAGTACTGTTTCATAGCACAAAAAAACCCTGGTAATACAAGCAAATAGAAAGAAAAGCTTTGTTGGATTTTTTTTTAATGATGCAGGTCATGTGGGTGTAATTTTGCTATATTGTTACATGTATCAGATTTCCCTTCTATGCATACAGAAAGATTCTGTAAAAAAAAAAAATCCATACCTATTGCTTGGTATTCTAAGAAGCTATTTTTAGCACAGCTGCTTTTTCTGTCAAGTTTTAAGCACTGTTCATATTCATTTAAATAGTGATGAGTACCTTGCTAGTCTCAAAATATATTAAAGATCAGTAACAGAAGAGCTACTGGAACCCCCTGTGATGCCAGAGTCATTTGTTGCAGTGAAAGTAAAACAGTTCGGAATCCTGAAAACTTGATCTCAAATACCGTTCCTCTCCATCCGTCCCTCCTCCCCTAAACAACAGGTATTTTGATTGTGGAAACATCACCACAACAATAAATCAAGCTGACATGCCTTCCTAATTTTATCTTGTGATGGAATTTGTCCTTTTGTCTCAAGTTTCACTTGTGCCAGGAATGAAATACTCCCTTCTCCCAAAGCAATCTTTTCCATCCCCTTTTGTGTCCTTTCTTCTTGTATGATGCCAGCAGCACATGAAGTGATGTCTGTAGCAAACATAAATTGTGCAGCTTACTTTGATTTAGAACACTCACCCAGGCAGCCATGTGTCCCCATGTAGCAGTTTTGCAGCGATACCATCAGTAGTGTAACCAGTGTCTGCTGGTGAGAAGAAAAGCTTCTTCACCAGATAAAGCAACAGGAAGCTGCTCTACAACAGCAGTGAGGCAACAGCTAATATGTTTCATTTCTTTATTTTTTGCTCTTTTTTTTCCCACCCAGTCTAAACTTCTCCATGACAAGAAAGACAACATAGTTACATAGAAGTATGCACAAAGGATGATTCCAACATTGGTAATCTAAGAATGCTTTTAGTAAGTTTATACAAGTTTTATGGAAAATATTGCCTAATTACACCCATGGGGTACATTACAAACCTCTTACCTAGGACACCATACATTCCACAGAGGAATTGCTTCACAGAAATAAAATACTGTAGAATGCATATGTAATTATTTACATTTACTCATATATGATCAGAACATAGAGTCTTGACTGCAAGGACTTGTCACTTGCCTTTCCTAACAGATTTCTCACAGAATCAAATAAGAATCCACCTAAGAATAGTAAAAATGAAATAAAAATTTACCACAATGACTTTAGGAATTTGTGCAAAAAGAATTATGATCAGAATTTCTATCACTGTTTGTTTTTTTATTTGCCTACTTACAGAAGAAAGTCTGTGAGCAGTTTTAACTAACAAAGAATAGCAGAATTTTATAACAGATTATATATGTTTTATATAAACTGAGGTTGAATGTGGCTTTCACAGGATAAACAACAGATAATTCAGTTGGGTGGATTACGAGTTTCTCTTTTCCCTCTGTTATCAGAATAACTTCTTGTGTGCTCTGATTTTTTTCTTAAATTCCATTTAAAATAATTCAATTCTGCTTCTAAGAAACTGGGAACAATTTCACATTAAATTAACATGTATTGGGTAATACAAAAACTGGCCTGTTTGATGATTCAGATGCTAAGAAGAAATGAAACAGAACTCTTAATCTGCTCTTCTAAAATAGGACACAGTGGCTTCCTTAATACCAGGCAGCTCTATAATATTTAACCACTGGATGCACAGAATTGGTTCTTTTTTTGATCCAGAGCATGACTTTCTCATCCATAGTTTTTTTACAGATGTGCTTGTTATATGAAACCTAAACTAAGCAAATTGTGCTGTACTTGTAGTCATTCCTGAACTGGCACCATAGTTTGGTGAAAGGGAGTCTTTCCAGCTACTTAGTCAAGATTAACTTCTAAAATAAATTTCAGTGAAACCTTTCTTTTCACTGAGAGAAAAGTCACTAGAAAAAGGCCTGTCTTATCACCTTCCACCTGCCTTTTCATGGTGAGATGGTTCTGCTTTTCTGTCAAGGGTGCCTATTCTTCACTGAAGAAGTGATTCTTATCAATAGAAATGTATCTGCTATGTTTCCCCATTTCTAAAATTCTTCACTGTAATAATTCAGAGTGGGACTGAAAGATGAAAAGAAGCAAAGAGGGGTCATGATGCATTTTATACATTCTGGAAACAAAGCCATATGCAAAAAACAACTCTTGACTGGAATCATACAAAATCAGGTGATTTCTGACATCTTCCAAGATTGTTTTATTTATTTATTCATTTATTTGAATCTGTAGATACATGGTATCTCAAATCAGTCATCTCACAATAACAAATGTTTGGGTTGGCTGAGGTTAAAGTACTATCGAACAACCAAGGTAGAAAAGCATTAACAGTGGAAAATTAGCTTCTCTAGAAAAGAGACAATGAGTGAGTCCTTAATAATTATATTGGTTATATTTGGGCTTACAAATGCTCCACATCACATGTTCTTGCGTCATGGACAATGGTGTAAAGAAAACAAAACAGGTAAAAAGCAATTTCCTAATGCAGAATAAATATCCCCAGAGACTCACCAAAATATCCTTTGCACCACAACAGATTCTGTTTCTCTTTATCTACAGAGAAGGAGAGGCAATCAGTACACCTTAAGATAGAAATATGAATTTTGAAAGTTGACATTTTTTGGCTCCCGTGAATGAGTAAGAAACGTTTTTTCACATCTGAAACTTTCTGCCTGAGATAAATTGTCGCATTAATTTAAGGGAGTCGTTAAAGTTAACTGATTACTAATTCAGTATGGTTTTGCAAAGTTGCCAGGTGTGTGAAGTTGCCCAGTCTGTTTGAACGAATCTGAATTAGGCCCATGAGCATAATTCTACCTCTGCATCTGACTCACTGTAGCCTTGAGGAAGTCACTATCCCTCTGCCATGTAATGATGACATCTTATAGCTCATTTAAGTGTGAGCAGGTTCATTAGTTGGTGCCTGATATTGCTGTAAACTGCAAAATGTTTTGTGTTTGGTATTGTTCCTAAAATAAACAGGAAACGACAGTCAGGTAATGTCATCACTGAGACATTCTATCCCTCAGTGACACTGACAGGTGAGGCAGTGGCTCTAGTAACAGCACTCTTTATGGACAGAAACATCCCAAACCTAGTCTTTTCCAAAGCTCTAACACACTGCTGATATGACATCAGCCACTGCATCTCCCACGTCCCATTCCTCCTTTAAGTGCAGGGAGCACTGACTTTGTGAAATGCTGACGTCAGCACACAGTTCTCTCGTAAGGATTTTTACAGAATAATGAAGCCGATCGACAGTCTCCTGATTACTTTGTCCTCTGAGCTGAACGCTTTCATGAGCTGGGGTCTGGGTAACACCTGGGGTGTCCTCATGGAGACTTCTACCTTGTGGCACAACTGCATCTCAGCTGGTTGTATTTTTGTGCAGCTGCCCTGTTGTGTGTCCCATGATGGCTGTACAACGGAAAGGCTGATTCAACTCTGCTAGCATCACAAGTCAAAAGCAACTTTTAGGATCTCTCTCTGGGGTCTTGCTGTCACAGCTGTGGATGTAACAGAGGCCGGCTCTAAGTCCCGAGGAAACCCCTGAAGCTTTCAGCATTCTTCTCCTGAGCAAAGGCTGGACCTGTGCCCCAGGCCACACCCTACCTGTTCCTGTGCAAGGAATCAAAGGTCTTTCTTACAAAGTGCTGGAAGTTTCTACTTCAAAATGCCGAGCGCTGCACACTTGAAGAGGGACTTGGTGGAGCCCAAGAGCAGGGCAAACCCAGGAAAGTGACGGCTGGGTCCTGGTGAGGGCCTGGAAATGAGCGAATCCCTGGGAAACAGCATTCCTCTCAGGAAACTGTCGTGCCTTGCCAGAGCCCCCCAGACTAAGTCCAGTTTGGCCTCGCCGGCACGTCCTGGCTGTTCCTACGCCGTTTCCCTGTGCGTTCTCGGAGAAACCCTGCCCAGTAACGAGGCGCGTAGTCCGTCAGTTTTCCCTCCACCAAGATGGCTCCACAACAGCTTCACTCGCTATTCAGTGCCCACTTCCAGCATGGCGGTACCGCTCCTACGAGCCGGAACTTGCCTCGCCCGTTCTCAAAATAGCAGCTGCTACCTTGAACCTCGGAAGGGGTGGCCCGTAAGGGCTGTTAGCCTTCCCCTTCGCCTTTTCGTTTACCGAAATGGCGGCGAAGGGCGCTCCCGCCCCGCCTCCAAGGTGACTGCCAGGTTGTGCGGTCACGTAACAGGCGGAGCCGGGTAGGGGCGAGTCGTGATAGGGACGGGGCTGCGTGCGCGGGTGCTTTCGGCGGCGCGGCGCGACGCGACGCGGATGGTATGGGGTGCGCGGCTCTGCTGTGGGGCTGGCTCCTGCTTGGCTGCAGCTGGGGCCCCGGGTCCCTCGGGGTTGGTGCCGCTGCAATCGCGAAGGCCGCCTACGTACTTGACGATGCCGGTGGGCTGGGCAGACAGTTCGACGGGATCGGGGCTGTCAGCGGCGGCGGGGTGAGCGGCGCAGGCGGGCGTGGGATTCCTTCGGTGCTGGGATTGATGCTAATAACGCTTCTCGGGGCTGTTATTCTTAACGGACACCTGATTCCGTCAGTGGGAGTTTGGTGGCTTCGGTGCAGGGCCTGGGGCGGAGGGCACCCCTGAGGGGGAGTCATGAGGGCTGTGTGGTGTTGCTGAGAGGAGCCGTATGAGGCGGGGGAGAGAACCTTCGGGGTAGCCCCGTGGGGAGGTGGGTAAGCAAGCGAGAATGAAGTTCTGATGGAGAGTCCGTGCGGCCCTGAGAGGAGTTGTGCAGGCAGGGGTCCCGGCTTCGAGGGGAGCTGGAGCCGGACCGTGCTTAATGCCTGCCTCCGGTCAGCTGTGCAGTGGCTTTCTCTCCACATCCTCGGTTCCGTTGGAGGAGCGGTAAAGCAGGGTAGCATTTTTTATTGTGGAAGATCTTCCTAGTGCTGGACGAGACCCCAGCCAGCTGTACACTTTTCTGTGGTTCAGCAAACATAGCTGTGAGATCCGCAGAGGTCTTACCCACGCGTGGACCTGGTGTGCTGCCCTCTTGCCCGTGTCCCTCGTGAGCTCCCGTTACAAAGCAGGGAGACTGGAGTAGAGTGGGGGACAGAGTCCTGAGAGAGAGCTGTGTTTTGCTTGTGCGAAGTCTGTGAGGTCTTCTGTGGCCTCTCTTTGCAGTAAACTACAGGTAACCAGAGTACAAGGCAACTGCAATCTGCAGAACCAGAAATTCGCCATTGAAAGGTTATGAAAGAGTTTTTGTTGGGTTTTAGCTGAGTTCCTGTTGTTGTCAATATTTTGTAGGTTTGTTAGCTATGTGAGTGATAAACTAATGAGTTACAGTGTATTTGCATGTTTGAAAGTCAGTTTTCCATGTTTTCTTTCCATTTTAGGCCACATCTAGACTCCTGGTGAACTATCAAGAACCTTATCGCTCCCAGATTTTAGATTATCTGTTCAAGGTAAAGTCAGTTTCATAGATACAGTAATGTCTAGTTTCATGAAGAATTTCTTACTGTGTAGTGCTGGAACTCCTATAGTATATTCAGTACTACTTTACATTAGAAAATACCCATCTTGCGAAGCATCTACTGCACTGCTGATTTTTATCAGAACCTACCTTTTAGCTGTTATTTTTGACAATCAATGTGTTGTTCAGGACCTCTCTCTTCAACTTAGGAAAATTCCTTACATGTTTTCACAGTGTGTTTGAAAAAAAACCCATGTTTTCAGCATATTTTGATCGTTCACTTAATGGATGTGATGAAGGTTAAATAGCTTTTGTGCCTTAAACGAGAGATTGTGGAGAGGTTGGTGCTGGTCTCTTCTCACAGGTAATTAGTGCAACTGGGTAGGTTTAGACTGGATATTATGAAAAAAAAATTCACAGAAAGAGTGGTCAGGCATTGGAATGAGCTGCCCAGGGAGGTGGTGGAGTCACCATCCCTGGAGGTGTTCAAGAAAAGACTGGATGAGGCACTCGGTGCCATGGTCTAGTTGACTGGATAGGGCTGGGTGCTAGGTTGGACTGGATGATCTTGGAGGTCTCTTCCAACCTGGTTGGTTCTATGATTTGCTTGTTCATAGTGATTGCAGGAAGTGGGTCTTTGAAACGTTTTCTTGGTTTTTGTGTTTGGGCATTGTGGTTTTTTTTTTTTTTTGGAGTATAGCTACATTCACATAATGTAAAAAGGTCTGTATACTGCATCGTTTTCATAGCATATGCATTCTAAACTAGTCTCAAATATAAGTTCAGTTACTCTAGAAGGTGTATTCACAGCATTGGTTTGTAAGCTGGTTTAGGTAGTGAGTGCAACCTGTGTAGTTATCCAGCTTAATATATGGTAAGATTATTGCACTGAATAGTCATAACTTGCTTTGCTTTTGGCACTGTAAATTACACTGCTGCAAGAGGATGTCATGTTGCTTTCAAGTAGTGCAATTCAGATGGCCGGAAGGGCATAATTTACTGTGTAGTTTAACGACTTGGTTTTAAAAGGTGGAGAAAGGCATATCTGGCTGGTGTCCCAAAATCTGTTTTTGGGAGACTGAAGATGTGTGTTAGGAATATGGATTTTCTGAAGGAGTCAGTAGGTATGTGGTTAAAGAAAATCTAGCTGAGAGATCGTGACTTTCCAAGAATTTTTAATGTTGTTTTTTGTTAAAATCTCTTAAGCTGTTGTGAGGTACCTGGCTGTAGCTTGTCTCATTCGCCTTGTCTTTTAATGTCATTCAACTTGTGGGATGAGATGGGAAAGCCAGTACATTAAAAGCCTTAAATCAGAAATGACTGAAAGATAAATGGTAAGCTTGCAGTATTTTGTTGTTCTTATTTTTCTCTCTGTCTTTATTTGTAGCCAAATTTTGGTGCTTCTCTACATATCCTCAAAGTAGAGATTGGAGGTGATGGACAGTCAACAGGTACGGATTTTGCCTGAACAGCGTTTAACTTTTCATTGCAGATATGCTGTAAGTAATGTCCTGCATGTGTCACTTGAGCTGATGCATGGAGATGCATTCTATAGTTGTGCTGAAGTTGCAGAAACACATTAAAAACGTTTGCTAAATGGTAGAGGAGAAGTTTATGTTAACACTATGGAGACAGTTTGCACTATTGTATAGTTAATGGGTTGCATTCTAGAGCAAATGAGCTTTTCCCCCCTCCGGGATTAAAGGGGGAAGATCAGAATCATAGAGTTGTTTTGATTGGATAAGACCTTTATGATCGACTGCAGCCATTATCTAACTACCATTTTGTCACTAAATCATGTCCCTTAGCACTACATCTCTGTCTCTTTTAAAATGCTCCATGGATGAGGATCCAGCCACCTCCTTGGGAAGCCTATTCCAGCCTATTTCAGTAGAAAGTTTCTTCGAATATCTAAATGTCCTTTGCTGGAACTTCAGGCCAATTCCTACTATGCTGTCACTTGTTACTAGGGAGAAGAGACCAACACTCACCTTGCTAGAATTTTTCAAGAGTTTCATACAGAGCAATAGTTTTCCCTCAGCCTCCTGTTCTCCAGACTAAATCACCCAAGCTCCCTCAGCTGCTCTTCATAAGGCCTATTATCCAGAGTTTTCACCAGCTTTATTGCCCTCCTCTGGATCTGCTCCAGCACCTCAGATGCCTTTCTTGTAGTGAGGGTCCCAAAACTGAACACAGTACTCAAGTGTGGCCTCACCAGTGCTGGGTACCGTAGAACAGTTGCTTCCCTGGTCCTGCTTGTCACACCTTTCGTGATACTATCCATGATACTGTTGACCTTCTTGGCCACCTGGATATACTGTTGACTCAAATTTAACCAGTTGTCAACCAGCACCTGCAGGTCTCTCCCTGATGGGTATCTCTCCCAAACCTGTAGCGTTTCATGGGTGGTTGTGACCCAAGTGCAGCACCTGGCACTTGGCCTTGTTGAACCTTACACATGTGGCCCCAGTCCATTGATCCAACCTATTCAGGCCTCTCTATAGAGCCTTCTTATCCCCAGGCAAACTAAAAACTCCTTCCCAACTTCGTTATCTGCAAACTTGCTGAGGTATTCAATGCACTTGTCCAGATTATTGATAAAGATGTTCACACTGAGCAATACTGGGGATTAGTAGCTTTCTGAATTGCTGACCATTTCTCTAACATCAGTTTTGCAATGCAAACTGTAAAACTTGTGCCTAGATAGTTTGTGTCTGAAAAGCATTAAAAATGCAGACAGATGGTCAGAAGGAACTATAGTTTTTTTCTTTTTTTTGATAGGGCCACAGTTGCAAATGAAAATCTTTTGACAAAATTTTCCTGAGACTAGACTTAAAGCAGACTCAGATAATAAACAGAAAGCATAGCATCTGTCTTTGTACAATCTTAGAAACTTTCCTTTTAAAATTACATATTTGCATAATTGGATATTGGTTTTCATTCTTTGGTTTACTTAAGAAAGAATAATATTGAAAATTGTTATACTGGATTTAAGAGCTCAGTATTTGGTCAATAGATTGCTGGTTAGAGGCAAATGAAGTTGCCTTCATATATACACAGACCTCCTCTTCAAACACTTGCTGCTGGCTATGGAGAATGTTAAACACTTTCATGATGACTTCCCAGATTTTATGAGAACAATGAGATGCATGTCTTAACACACTAGACTGCAGACCTTGCTCTGATGTTAGAAGTATCATCAGAATAGAAGTCTGGTCAGGGGTCTAATTTTGGAATGTAATTGTTGTTCTATGTCTGACAAATAGAACTTCCAAAGACTAAAGTGTTAATAAGGTTAAAAAAAAATCAAACCACAAATGAATTGTATTTTCTATAATGAATGCACTGTTTCAGCAGGCTTCATTAACAAATATAAGATAGACCTCTGGAACAGTTAGGCATATAGTTTAGCATAAGTAGTTGTTGTGTGCGTAAGTCATCAATTAACTTTTGTGTGTAATGACTTCTCATGCAACACTGACATTTCCTTTTTTTGTCCCCACTTTTTTTTTCCTCACCTTTGTTTACCTTTGCCTGAGGCAGATTAGTGCAAAGCATTCAATGTGAAAAACTGTTCTGGCAGTCGTGGAACATCATGGAAATTATAAATTAGATCTTCACTATAAAAATAAAATCTCTTTCCTGTCACTGAAGACCTTCATGGCAATTTCTTTCTTTTCTGTTCCTAGACTTGTCTTCCACTGAAGAAACATACCAGAACATGCTTTTGTTTTCTTTTTTGTTTAGATATAACCTGCTTCTACAATTTATAAACTTTTTCCCCTTCTGTTCTTAATTCTGTAACTCTCTTAGTGGTTGTTGTGCCAAGATAATAATGAATATAGACTTTGTATTGATACAGCGAGAGATATAAATTGCTCCACAGTTAATCACATTCTGATGTTAGAAGCAGGCATAATCCCTTGAAATTATTACATTTATCCTAAATTAATAACTAAGAATGAAGGTGGCATATTTCCACCCCTCCACCTCCTGCTTTGCTTTGACTTATGTACAAAGACTATGTGAACCATGTTGGAGGTATGTGCTTGCATACTGTGGCAGTGAACAATGCAGAAAACATTATGATGTATGACACATAAGATAATTATGAGCTACCTGTCTCTTTCCTTCCCAGATGGTACTGAACCCTCCCATATGCACTATGAAAATGATGAGAACTACTTCCGGGGCTATGAATGGTGGCTGATGAAAGAGGCTAAGAAGAGGAACCCCAACATTAAAATGATTGGTAGGCTGTTTCAGACTTAAGGATTTGAGTGCTTTATTCCCCATCCCCATTATCCGACCCTTAATTAGCAAAATTATTTTAATGGACAGATGTTTTGATGTTACCTTAGACAAATTAAAATCTCTAATATTTGGTAAGCTTGCCTTGATGCTTCACTTAAACTTAGTGTGTTTACTTAGTTACAGTTGCACAACATTCTTATGTTGTGCTACCCTAAGAAATAGCATAACAGACAGCACAAGGTAAGAAATGACTCTCTAGAGCATTTGCTTGTTTCAAGTAACATTAATGTTTAGACTGTATCACAGCAATAAATGATTTATCTTGAGAACCGAGTTTCTGAATATTGGAGTAAAAAGTGGGGAAGGATAAAGTAAATTTACAAAAAGCATAAATCTGTAAATTTTACACACGTTAAATTCCACTGCAGGTTCCTATTGTTTGATTCTTAACCAGTATAGTGGATCTTGCCTTCTGATTTGTCTTATATGTGTAGTTGAACTGTAAGAGGACTTCCCTGTCTATGTTTTGATTTTGGGTTGTGTGCATAATGTTACTGTACAAGTATGTAACCCTAGATTGTAAGTGATATACTTTATGCAATGTATTTCACATGAAACAAGGTAAGAAATCCTTCAGTTAAAAAGATATAACCTCCCCTCTTTCAAGGATCAGGGTTTGTCATATCCAGCTCCAAGACTAGTGCAGGATATGCTGGTCAGGCACTGTGACAAGCAGTAAGCTTACCATCTGTGACTAATTGTAATTATTAAAAACCTCCCTCTTTACTCAGATCAATTTCCCAACAAAAGAAGGAGGATTTGTGTTTGAATTAGTGTGTGGTACAATTGTTGTTCAGATTCACTACAGGATGCAGTAAAAAGCTAACACTTGGAAATCTTTTCATGATCCTAATCTTTCTTTATTATGATCATCACTTCTGAAATGCATATTAGGAGTTTAGTGATTTTTTTGGTCTTCAGTAGTACACAACTTTGTAATTTTTATCCTAAAATCTTTGGAATTCTAAACCTGTTAGAGCTAATACCACAGAATAGAAAGATTGTATATAGTCGTTCTCTATATTAATAAAGGTTTTCTGCCTTAAAACCATCCCCCCAGGTGCTAATGTTTGATTACTGTTTATAGTCAGACATACTTGCCAGTTATAATTTATATAATCATAATTTATGTATTGTCTTCACTGAAATTATGTGAGTTTGAAGTGCATATTCTATCCTTTAGGTAGAAGAAATTACAAGTTGCTGTTGAAGATCAGTGAGTACTGTAGACCAACCACTTACACATTTGTGTTTTTTTTTCCTTCTTTTCCAGGATTACCGTGGACATTTCCAGGATGGATAGGGAAGGGTGAAAACTGGCCTTATGACTATCCAGATGTCACTGCTTACTATATTATTTCTTGGATATTGGGAGCTAAACAGTATCATGATTTGGACATTGACTATATTGGGGTAAGTAAAGCAAAAGGTCCTCTATATTTTATCCATTCCTAAGGTATTTGTTTTGTCTTCATTGATTATTTGAAGAGAGTCATAGGAAGAGAAATTGCCACTACAAAACAATTTTGGCTTTTTCTGTTGGTAGGGGAAAGCCAGAAGTTGTGTTAGTTTACAGTCTTTCTGCAGTAATGGTCATTAAAACAGAACCAGTGTAAAATGCTTAGTCTCCTGCCTTTCCAATTCTAGAACAAGTCCCATCTGCAAGAAAGTCTGCTTGTAGACAGTTGGGTAACCTACACCTACAGAGCAGTACTTTTACCAATGACTTGAGGCCACAGGGTTCATATTGTGCTTAGAAAACAAATTAAGAATGTTTCTGATTGTGTTTTATTGGTCAGAGCTGTATTGAGCTTAAACATTCTTTCCATAGCAGATGAAAAATCCAGAGCAACATCTTCCACCTAAACTTAAAGTTTTTCCTTATGGGTGACATAGCATTGGAACAGGCTGCCCAGGGAGAATGTGCAGTCTCTGTCTCTGGAGGCTTTCAAAATCTGCTTGGACAAGTCATTCCTGTGCAACCTGATCTAGGCAAAAATGCTTCAGCAGGAGAATTGGACTGGATGATCCCCAGGGGTCCTTTCCAACCCCTACTATTCTGTGAGATCATTTTGTGTCTCTTTACTTACATTATGCTGAATCTCTCTTGTGTTCAAGTATGGATATAATCCTGTGTAAATTGGAACTCTTTAAGTGCCACTGAAATGGTAGGCAGTTTTTCAGTATATGCTTATTCCTATAACAGGGCCCATTCATTAGACCCATACCTGGAAGCCATAACATGTTCCTCAATGTTTTCTAACAAACTAGGTCTGTTGGTGGTAATGTCATGTGTGTACCATTGTAGAGCTCAAGCAGCTCTAGAATTCTTTACAGCAAGAAGGCAGTCAGTAGACCTTAGTTGCTGATAGACAAGCAACTATTTTGAACCTTCATACAGCACTTTCCCCTGAAGAGCTGGTAATGGAAACAACCAGAGCATTCACTGTAGCAAAATCAAACCATGCAGCTCATTAATGGATTGTATAATCATAGATAATAAAAATTCTCCTTGGCTTGTTACATCCTGACTTTTCTAAATGACTTTTTACTTTTCCTTTATAGATATGGAATGAGAGGGCTTTTAATAGCAAATATATTAAGGTATGTATTTTTTGCTTATTTCTCTAAAGTGAAATGTTTGTTTTTGTTACAATGCGAAACACAAGTAGCTTTTCTGAATTTGTCTAGAAAAGGAACCTTAATCCTGCTTCACTTACTGAACTCTTTCTTGTAGTTGCAGACATGGCACTCTAACAGGATCACATCTCTAGATTTGTTTGTTTGTTTTTCTGTATGTGTGTCTGGAACTATTATTTTGAACTTCAGGTTCAAAATAAGCTGAATGTTTGGGACCTCTGTGTTTTAATGGAAGCTGTAACTGATGCTATTGAAATCACACAAATTGGTTGTGTTTATGCTGGCATGGTTATAGCTGTAATTCCAAACTCTAGAATTACTTAAAATTCTGTAACAATATTCCAGTGGATGTAATACCCTTACATTATTGCTATAAAGCTCCAGGTTCTTATTTTATAGAAAATGTGGTTTTCAGCAGTGCAAAATTCAATCCCTCCTGTTCTAAAACAGTTAGAAGAACACAGTATTTCACATAACAAATCTGGAGTTCTCTAGTGTCTCTCACTGCTACCTGCCACTGCTAGTCCTTTGCCCTTCTTGGAAAGTAGAATCTTAAATACAAGCTTCTGCTTTGTTCATTTCCTTATTGCTGCATTTAATCTAAGTAACAGTAGCATTTCCTCTTATTAAAAAGGCAAATAAGACTTAAATTGAGTGTGTAGAAAAGCAGAACTTGGCAGAAATTAGATCTCATTTGCTTAAAACAAAATTTATGTCTGAAACATTGCATTTCTTACAGTTTGTGTATGCTGAATGAGGTTAGTCATATCATTTGTCTTTGGCAGCTTTTGTAGTGATTTTGTCAATGATTAGTTTTAATAGATGATACAGAAACTTGACATGACATTAAAAGAAAAAAAAATATCTTTCATAAGGCTGCAATATATAATACTGTCCTGTAAAAGATCTACTTTAAAGATAACATTTCCTAGAATGTAGAATTAGTGAATACTTTTTAGCTGCTTCACATGATGTGTGCAATGCTTTGAGAAGGGACAGGGAAACACTGTCAGAAAGGTCTCTGCTGGTTGTATATCATATAGCAAGGAGGAGGAATACTTTAGATCCAGCTTCATGGGTTTCTTGTTAACAAATGTTAACCAACCATGTATTTTAAACTGATTTACTGCGTTCTTTGCCACCACAGTAGTTTCCAGGTCTTATTGTGCTTTAGACCAAGTCATGTATGCCTCAGTACTAATTTCATTAAAGGTATTTTCTAGAGTCTTATTTTTGTAGGCATCTAGACTGTTCCTTTTGGACACAGGTTTGGTACTAGAGTTTTTGACTGAGTTACAAAATCCCTTTCAGGGAACACACAAATACAGTGAAGTATTGCACAAGCTATTGTGTCATCTATGTCAAGCTGTCTCATTTATTCAGGCAAGTTGAGTAACAAAACTGGTGACCAATGTGTAGATGCTTCAGATTTTGCTAGCAAAGCTAAATTCCTGTCTAAGCTTGTTCAGCGAGTGTGCTTAGAATCCTCTTAACATCTCATCCCAATGTGTTCGGTACAAACCATACCTAACTTTTCTTAAAGCAGTGGAGAAAAGGGAAAATCACTAAGGAATCTAGTAGTTTTCTAGGGGAGGAGGGGGAAATGTGTGTATATATTTCAAATAGAAATCTCTAGTTCTTCTGCAAGTATGTTACAGAAGCAAAACCGATCAGAAATGAAAACATTTTTTACAGGCTGAAATAAAAGTTAAAGTAAGGTGGAAGATACATAGCGATTTTTTTTTTTTTTTTAGTTTGTTTGTGTGTGTTTTCAAATACTTTTTTTTCCATTGGATTTTGCTTTTTTTGATCCTCAAGTTTTATTTCTTCTCTGACTAAATAATAGAGTGCTTGGAATACATACAAGAGTGAACCCTGTGTGAAAGGAATCATTAGAGAGAAGGCAGATCTTAACTATAAATTTTGTTTCTGTATACCACTGATTTCCTTAAAACCTGTTTTCCTGCCTTTCTGTATGTCTTATAAGAAATAGAAATATTCTGTTTTTCTCAGTCCTATGCCATGTCACCTAGAGATTTTCTCACTTGTTTTTCTTGGCTTCCTAGTGTATGGAGACTAAACTGTCAAGTGTAGGTGTGTCATTCTACTTGTTAATTTTTGGTTGCCATTGAGCTGAGACAGCTTTTGACTTATAGAGCTAAATGCTTATTTTAAAATGAGATCTTAAAATCACCCAGATAGTTGCTGAGAAGTGTCAGTCTTTGCTGTGTGTAGATTGATATAAGGGTTTTTATTTAACGCCATTCATTCTCTTAGTCTGTATGGTCACATGGCATCTATTCTCTGATTAGTGCTAGCTAGAAAGCTTTAAACTGCAAGGACCTTACTATAAATATTTCTGCCATTAGGAATTTATGCTTCAAAGTCTTCAAGCAGTTCAACAGAATTTCATTGCTACCTTTTTTTCCTTCCAAACTTCTATATCCTAGGTTTTCATTGTCACCGACACTTGGGCTTTGCTTTGTGTCCTTATCTGACTACAAGTCTAAATAGAAATGCTCCTTCACCTTGCTGGTGGGCTATTACAAGAAATTCTGTAAGAATTTAAGGATTCGTGACTACCAATCTTGAAATGGTTGGAAAAAACTTGCATATGGATGTGTGCATGCATACAAGTAGTGCATAGTACATCATTCCTTTATATCCGAGGCTGAAGAAAGGATTTTTGACTGTGGACTGATGCTTTTTTCAGATGCAGCTGTATGTGGAAGCTGTTGAAAGTTCTTATTTTAATTTTTATTTCTTTGCATTGAGTCTTTAGATATATGGGGCTGTTAAAAAAAATACTATTTAAGCCTGATTCATTCCTAACTGTTAGACCTGAGTATGTTTTGTATGAGAAAGAAGTTCCATGGGCAGATATAAGAGTTTTATCATCTTTGACAGTGAAACAGTAGGGAGAAGTTGGAAAGATAGAATAGGAGTTCTCTTGTCCTGGCATATTCAGAATTCACTGCACTCAGTTTTGTTGTAAATATGCAATTCAAGTTTTCTTCATTATGTTCCTGAAAATTAGTGAGCCATATAAGAGCCAAATATTGAGTAAACTTAAATATCAGGCAATTAGAACATCAAGGATTTATTATTTTGTTCAGCCTATAGAGAGAATGTTTAAATGTGCTCCACTTGGAAAGGACAGATGTTTGACAAAGTTTTCTGTTGTTCTTTTTCTATTTTAAAATCTCAGTGGTTGTTTTCTCAATCTTTTTTCCTTCTTTTTGTTGAGATCAGGTTAACTTTAACTTCTAATTATTTATGTAAGTATATCTGCTTCCACACTCCATCCACTCATCATTGTAAAATCATCTTAGTTTCACTGACTTCATGATGACACCATTAATCACTTTTGATGCATTACATACAGTTGATGGAGTTAGTATGTCATGAACATTCAAATGGACTACATGTATACACATAGGGTGTTAAAAGTAATCCAAGTGATGGGAAGCCCATTTTTTGCAATGACTATCTGAATGCCATAAATAACCCTGTAGTGTTAAAAATACTTAGCAATAACTTAGTCTTAGTTGTCTTTTTCACTCTCCTTTGAGAAGTGAGGGCTTGTCTGGTCCATCTTGTTTTGAAGGCATGCTTCTGCCAACTCCTACAGAATTGTTTTCAGCCTTGAATTTTCATGTTACTTGGTCGATGAAGGCTATACTTTAAGTGGTGTTATCTATTACTAAGGTACTTCGACAATCTTTGGACAGACTGGGTCTAAGGAACATTGGCATCATCGCTGCAGATGGAGATTGGAGCATTTCAAAGGAGATGATAGTTGATCCCTATCTTAATGATGCTGTTGAGGTAGTCGGGTAAGTGTGGGAGAAGGGAGGAGTTTTACACATTGCTTATTGTTTCATTTCTGTAAGTCTTCATCTCCATTTTGAGAAGTCACTTCTTATTTCATACTTCCTAATCATTCCCAGGGTTTTTTTTCATCATCATGTACAGTAGTGACTGATTACTGTCTTCCTCTCTTCTTTCAGTTCAGTGCATGCAGAAAGGAACCTTACCACTCCTCCATCGTTTCTTTAGGAGCTGTATTTTAGGCTTCTTACCTTGGCACTAGGGAATATCAGGAAACTTCTAGCCGGTCTGCACATGTATCTTCCAAGTCAGAAAACCCTCAAGGCTGAATTCTTGGTCTGCAGTCAGTTTTAATTGTAGGCAAACTTGAATTTCCACACTGAAACTTACCGCACTGGGACTTTCCCTGTTACTTATCCTTTGCTTGAGATTTTTCTGGCTGTGTCCTATAACTAGGAGGTTCTGTTTGTTGCTTATATCTGGTAACCGATAGTATTCGAAGCACACGCAAAGACAAAGTACAAGTGAAAATGAGCATCCAGAGATTTGTAGGCTTTTGTCTGTGTTTGCTTTGTTTGTTGATTTTTAGTTTTATTTAAAAGAACTCAAACCTTAATCAAACCTGTTTCAATTTAGCAGTGAGGGATGCCCACTATTGTTCTAGAAAATGACAGCTTGATGGTTTGCCTTCCCTCTTGCTTCACAATGTGCTTTCTTAGTACCTTCTATCAGCTGGCTTAATACCGATTCTGCTGCTCTTGCTTTCTTGGTAATCTCCGATTTCTCAAAACTATAAAAAGTTTCTTTTAAAAATTGTAGCATATTCCTAGTGGAAATTACCTATAAGTGTATGAATTCTTTGCTTGTGTTACATCTGCTAACTTGCTTACCACTGTTGTTAACCTTACTGTGATAAGAGCTGATGAGGGGCCTGGAACACAAACCCTATGAGGAGAGGCTGAGGAAGCTGGGGTTGTGCAGCCTGGAGAAGAGGAGGCTCAGGGGTGACCTCATTGCTGTCTACAACTACCTGAAGGGACATTGTAGCCAGGTGGGGGTTGGCCTCTTCTCCCAGGCAACCAGCAACAGAACAAGGGGACACAGTCTCAAGTTGTGCCGGGGAAAGTATAGGCTGGATATTAGGAGGAAGTTCTTCACAGAGAGAGTGATTTGCCTTTGGAATGGGCTGCCCAGGGAGCTGGTGGAGGCACCGTCCCTGGAGATGTTGAAGAAAAGACTGGATGAGGCACTTGGTGCCATGGTCTAGTTGACTGGCTAGGGCTGGGTGCTAGGTTGGCCTGGATGATCTTGGAAGTCTCTTCCAACCTGGTTGATTCTATGATATGTGGTCATAGTGTACCATTTAGAAATGGTAGAATGTTTTGTGTTGTCAGACTAGGTCATCGAGTCTAACACTCCAGCAGTGAGCGTGGTCATCTTCAACTAGATTGGGTTGCTCAGAGCCCCATCCAGCTTGACTTTGAGAATGCCTCCAGGAACAGGACACCTACCTCTTCTCTGGGCAACCTGTTCCAATGTTTCACAACACTCTTTGTAAAAAATTTCTTCCTTATCTAGTTGAAATCTTCACTCTTTTGATTTAAAATTTGGGTTTGATATACAATCATAGTTGTTTAAATTAATACTTGATTTACAGGTTATAGCAAGTCAGTTAAGGACAAATTTTATAAATCTCTTTTATATCTTGATCTTGTAAACACTGATCACCTGGAAGTGTGTGCCTGAGAAATACTGACCTTGTCAGCACTGAGTAACTAATTTGGTGTAAAAACTTAAGTTTCTTATGTTAAGAAATACTTGAACCTCAGCAAGTTATAGTGCATTGTGTGGATGTGTTCTGGTTATGATTTGCATGCAGATGAAATGTGCAGAATGAAGCTTCTGATGTTTCTGTGCTAAGTGTGTGCAGCTTTTTTTTTCAGAGCCCAACGGAACCAAGGCTAGCAGTACATTTTTGTTTGTAGCCTTTAGGACGTGTTTTAGTTGTTCTGATAAAGAGAAATTCCATCTCGAAGTTTTTCTTGAATGCCATACAGCATTTTTTTTTCTCTGACTCCCCCATCTCTTCTGATTACAGAACCCAAAGAAATAGTTGAATACTTCCTGTGCAGTAGTGTTGTTATCTATCAAGAAGTTAAGGTTAGTGCAAAATGAGAACACTGTGTTTCTCTGCCAGTGCTGACTTTAAAGTACAAACTGTCAAAGAGTTCTTGCTGACCTAGAAAAAGATAGTATTTAAGTGTCTGTCCTTCAAAATGGTCAGCTTCATAAAGTTGCTAAAAGCACACATCTCTTAGATAATGGTCTCTAGTTGTTACAAAATCTGCTAGTCATTTTTTTCTTGAGCAGTCTTAAATTCTTTTCTGAGAAATCCTGAGAAATATTGCCCTTTACCTTCTTCTCAAGTTATAACCCTTTGTCTGACTTGTTAGTTCTTCTGGTTTGGAATGGAATCCTGAAGCTAGATTTTAAATTATTTAGAAATTATCAAACTAACTGAAGTGATTGCTTTGGCATCCATCCATAGATAGTAACCAAGCTAAGCATTCTTGGTTTCCTTTAATTTTGTTTCTACCGTTTTTTTTGTGCATCAGGTAATTTTTACCTTGATATCATTTACTTTCTGGTGGAGCATGCACATGACATCCACTAATTTCACCTTGCCTAAACAGTCATCTTGTGGAAAGCAATTGTTTGTCAGGCATAATTTGCCTGACATGGTGCTGTTCCCATTCATTCTCCTATACTTGTGCTTGAAAATGGCTTCCTGGAAGTCTTGCTCTGTAACCTCCTTGGAGGCTGAGTTTTTCAGATCCTTCTTTCTGAAGACAAGCATTAAAACTGTTTTTCTCTGGTTATCAGGAACTTCACCTGATTGCCAAATACTTGAGCCTTTGTGCATATGTTAAGTGTACTCCCTTAATCTAATGCAAGATATAACAGGAAGATACAAATGCAGAAGTAATACTAACATTGTGTTCAAAGTACTTAATACTTTGGGGCAGGAAATCTTGATGTTTCAGGCCACTATCAGACTGCACATACATTAATTTAGATTCTGATTTGTGGAAAAAAAAATCTTGCAGCACTGTTTCCCACAGGTAGTGTTTCCTGTTAGAGAGAACTATATGTAGTAGAGTTATATGGGAGGTTTTGAAGGGAATTGGGCATTTCATATTATCTGCACTCACAGCAAACATGGTTTAGGCAGGTCTGCGCTTCAAGATCCTACGTTGTTGGACTCTGTCTTGTGTGACATTTCAGATTTGTTTCATCATGTCTTGAGGCCTTAAAATGCCTCTAGACAAGTGTATAGGTGTTGCTAGTGTAAATCTTGAAATAAAATGCAGTTGAGTAATAAGGTGTGTATGTGTCTGGAGCTTTCCTTATTTTTTGAGTTGGCTGTGTTTAGGAAGAGCTAAGAGATTTCATTCGTATTGATTCACTGCTAAATAGTCAATTAGTATGGATAGTAGGAGCAATCAACTTGTTAAATGCAAATTTACTGTACTTTCACAAGATTTGAGTTGCAATTCAGTTGTTCTTGTCCTCTGTTCTGCCCTTATAGCCTAACCCTTAGCACTGTAACATCTAAATGGTTGATCTGCAAATGTAGTATCTTGCATGAAATGTGGTATGTTTTGTCTTCATTGTGGTTATATAAGAAGCAAATGTTTTTAAAATTTCCTTTTGTTATGTACTTTGTGGTTTGGTATGGTAGAGGAAGAAAGTGTCCTTCTTGGAAGCCACTTTGTGCATGACAATCTATTACATTCTGTTTTGTGTAACAGTTGCTGTCCAAGTTGTTGTTCAAATAGTGATGAAGAAGATGCTGCCTTTCCCAATATAAATTTTTGACAATTCGAAAACAATTTTTTTTTGTCTCTTGTTCTTTGCTCTCCTTTTTTTCCCCAAGCTGTTGAGGTACACATTGGATAAGCATGGTCTGCAGCAGGTGAGGATCATAGCCAGCGATAGACTGTGGGAGCCCATTTCCTTTGTCTTGCTGCTTGACTCTGAGCTCCATGGAGTGGTCGATGTCATTGGGTATGGGGTTCTCTCTGTTTTTCTTTCTTGATGGTTTGTTCATAGTTTGCCTTTGTCTTGCTGATTTATAACTAGCACAGCCAAAACTTTATCTCTTAATACTTTTACCTGCAGTGAATGAATTGGTACTATATTTCTCACTCACTGGCAAGTCACATGGACTACAACCCTTTGTTTGAATCATGAGACTCCTATCATGTGGAAGATTACTATTGCCTGTGTGGTTACAGTGTTGGTGGATTGAAGTTTTTTTGGGCAAGCTTTTTATATTGAGGGTTGTTTTTGTTACATTTCGGTATGCAAAAAAGTACTTTAGAGCTTCGCATACAGCTTTACATCACTGACTTCCACTGGTCCGTTACAGAACTGGATATGATCCAGAAATCAATTTGGGATATGCTTATTTTTTTAAGTTGCAGTACTGTCTTGGTTTTTAGTTCCCATTTTGTTTTGATAGGAAGGCTGTATTTGGAAAGCATGAAACCAGCTGACTTGTTTTTCTAGTCCTGTGTTTCATCATATGATGTTAATATTTTTCAGTAGTAGATTAAATTTGAGACTGATTACTGACTTGTCTCCTGAATGGAAATAATATGTAAGACTTTCTTAATAATTTTACAGTGGCTCTGAATTTAGACTGTTAGGTTCCACAAACTTGCCAGACCCAATCACATGCTTCAAATGTGTCTGATCTTGCTTCAAATCTTTTGCTCATTTTTTATATATCTGACCCATAGGATGTGTTGAAATGAATGCTTTCCCTCCAGATGAAGACAGGCAGTCAGTGTCCCTGTATCAACCCCTCCTAGATAGTGACAAATATCCTGACATTTTTTTGCAAGTGGAGTCTTGGAGCATATGCAGATCAACAGGTGAAAGCAATTGCAAACTTCATAGAGTCACAGAATTAACCTGGTTGGAAAAGGCCTCTAAGATCATTGAGTCCAACCTATCACATAACCCTTCTAATTAACTAAGCCATGGCACTAAGTGCCTCATCCAGCCTCCTCTTAAACACCTCCTAGGTGGTGACTCCACCACCTCCCTGTGCAGCCCATTCCAATGGGCAATTACTCTTTCTGTGAAGGACTTCTTCCTAACATCCAGCCTAAACCTGCCCTGGTGCAGATTGAGATTGTGTCCTCTTGTTCTGTCACTGGGTGTGTGAGAGAAGAGGCCAACCCCCCACCTGGCTACAACCTCCTTTTAGGTAGTTGTAGAGAGCAATAAGGTCTTTCCTGAGCCTTCTCCAGGATGAACCACCTTAGCTCCCTCAGCTGCTCCATGTAGGGCTTGTGCCTCAGCCCTCTCACAAGCCTTGTTGCCCTTCTCTGGACACGTTCAAGCACCTCAACATCTTTCTAAAATTGAGGGGCCCAGAACTGGACACAGTACTCAAGGTGTGACCTAACCAGCTCTGAGTACAGGGACAGAATAACTTCCTTGGTCCTGCTTGGCTACACTATTCCTGATACAGGCCAAGGTGCCATTGGCCTTCTTGGCCATCTGGGGACACTGCTGTGACCAGATGTAAATCTAAATTGCCATGATCCCCAGGTAGTGAGTGTGCTTCTGTATGGTTTTGATAGCTGCAAATATGCACCCAGAGTCAGTTCCTGAAGCTCAGCTGGTTTTACACTATCTCAGTAAGTTGTAGTTGCTTAAATCATTGCAAGTTTTACATTCCTGCTCAGATTTAGTTTTAACAGGGATGTGAAATGCTCTTTGTATAATGGATAGTCAGTTGGCTACCGGACATTTAGAGGTGCTCTTCTTACCATGTCTTGTAAAGAAAATTGTTGTCTGTCTTTGCTTCTTTTTAATTTGAAACTGTACAATGTATTTCAGATAGGCAGAGCTTTACTTGAATGCATGTAAAATAGATTTTGGACTTGGTAACATGTGGCATGTGAAGTCTCATCAGGCAAATTAGATGGGAGATTAGTTAAAGCTGCCACTATTATTTTGTGCTGTTTGCATCCAGGCTTCATCTGCAAGATATTTTGATGGTTAGAAATGACAGAGAGCCTTGAAGAGACACTGTAAAACTATTAATAGATGCTCACTCACGTAAGAATGACCTGGGGCACCACAGCACTTTATAATGTGATATTTCCAAGCAACTTTGTAGACCTATTATGATTGCATTCATTTCATCATTGAAATGAAATATGGTGAATTACAGGTATTACTCCTACTTTCAAAACATGTAAATTACATTGTAGGTCTTGAAAACAGTGCTCTTCAAAGACAAGCCTGCAAATTGTATGGCTTCTCATAGGAGTGCTTTAGATGCACTACTGGCTTGTAACATAATTAAAGCAGTTACATTTTTGCATGTTTTCTAGTTGGAGACCAAGCTATTCTGTTATTGTTTTAAAATACTTTGCCAGTCTAGCAGCTAAGGGCCCTAATGATGAACCAACCATCTGCTATCTCCGGGAGGGAGCACTGAAAATAATATTTTAGTAAATGGCAGTAGTTTGGGGAGTGCAAACACTGATAGTAAAGGCTGCTGGTGAATTCTTCTTTTGCAGTGACAAGAAGTTGTGTTGCTTTTGTTGTAATTCTGTTCTTACTGTTCTTTTCATTACCTCTTCTCAACCAAAATCCATTCTTTTCCCCTTATTTTGTGATATAATCTTTTCTTATCTCTTCATAATGGTCTTCTGTTACAGTGTGTCTGACTCTTTGGTCTTTTGAGCAAAGAATCAAAAATCCATTTTGTTGAAGCAGCACATCTATAAGAACAAGTCATCAATTTTACTCCAGTTAATCTTTTCAGAGAGCAAAAAAGATAGGTGTTTGGAGTCTGTGGTTCTTCTTGAAATCTTAATCAGGATACACAAGTCTCTCCAAATTATAATGGTCCTTGAGTGGACCAGTTATTCCCTACGACTACAGTGACCCCTTTTTTTGAGATTTCACATACAGTGAAGTAAAAAGATTGTTTTCACTACTGAAGGAGCAGAGCATACTGTTCTGGACGTAGCTAATCTGTCCTTTGCTGCATGCCTTGTGTTAATTGTTGAAGCTGTAGAGTAGCACAAATGTCTCAAAGAGGGCTATAGCTTGATGTAGTGTTCTATTCAAATATAAATCACATAAAGTTCAACAAATAGAGCACATACTGGGTGTGAAAGCCGTTGCTGTAATCTGATAGCAAATGTTTATGTAGTGCATTAGAGTGGGTCTTTTTAAAGTGCACACTGAAGTGCTATTGAAAGTTAGGGGTTTGGGTTTTTTAATTGGTGTACTTATTGGTGTAAAAATGTTTTCTTACGGAAAGGAGTTACCTCCTTCTTAGTCACGTCCTACCTTTTAACGACTGATATATGGATTAATGAATGTAAAACAAAACTCACTGACTGACAGCAGTATAAGTGAAAAGAAAATAGAAGTGTAAATGTGCTCATTACCAATAATGGAAATTAGGAGCAGAGAAAAATGATTGATTTCTCAATGGGTACTGACACAGTTTTACCTGATTATATATCAGTGGGACAAAACGAGAAGGGTAAAACTGTGTCAGTTTAAGTGGAGCAAAGCTGCTAATAAAGAAGTCTGCCTCTTGAACCTGTTACCCTTCAAATTCTTTTTTTTTTGGTCATCCCTATTTTTTTCACTTTTTATCCACAGCTGTAGTGTTAAATTATCTTGCTTCTCTCTTGTGAAAATAAAGGTGACCCTCATTCTTAGTGCAGGAAGTCAGAGCTCTATAGATCTTGTTCCTATGTAATCTTAAGTAAAGCTGTCTGTAACACCCCACTCCCCTTTTCCCTCTTTTTCCCCCCTTGTTTGTATAGTACAGTTTGTATTTGCAAGGGATGTTGACTTTTAGAAAACTGCTTTTCAATGTGTGGAGCACAGAAAGACAAATTATTCAGTCTTTGATTCCGTCTTTGCAAGCTGCACGCTTTATGCTAGTACAAAAAACCTTTGTTTGGTGTTAAAGCAGTACTTGTGTTTCCAAGACAAATGTGGAATATACAGTAATCTTGTACAGCAGAGAGGAATGTAAGTATGTTATCATGGGAAACTATGTGTGAAAGACTGGGAAATACCCAGTAGTGAGGTAGGGGTTGGTTAGTCCCTTCTCCCAAGAAGCAAGCCATAGGACAAGTGGAAACAGCATCAAATTTTGGCAGGGTTGGACGTTAGGAAGAATTTTTTTCTTGAAAGGGTTGGCAAGTCTTGGAACTGGCTGCCCAGGAAAGTGGTGGAATCCCAGTTCCTGGAAGAAATGAAGAGCTGTATAGATGTGCTGAGGGATTTGTGGTTTAGTGGTGGTCTGGCAGTGCCTGGTTAACAATTGGGTCTGATGATCTTAAAGGTTTTTTCCAAAGAAAATGATTCTGCTATTCTATGTTTAGGTCCTAAGACATTCATGCAATGAAATTCTCAGAATAATACATAGTACTTGTATCTTACTGTTGATTTACTCATTACCTACATTTTTGCTTAAGATAGTACAAGGTGGCATACATTACTCTGTTTAGCACGTTACAGTTACGAAAATCTTCAAGCTGAATTCAAAGATGAAGCTTAGTTTTAGCAAGTTGCAGAAGTTGTACGACATAAAGTTTACTTATATGCTGGCATGTGTCAAAATAATCTACTGATGCAAATACTACAGAATATTATCTCTCTCTGTCATTCCATTTTCTTGTATATCATTAGCATTATTTTGCAGAAATGTTACGGGTGTGATCTTTTTCATTTTGGAGGAGGTAAAAAATTGCTGTTGTATGTACTTCCAGGCTCTGATATTTTTGTGATAAGTGCTTTTTCTTTTTAAAATGTGGTGTAGTGCTCACTATCCTGGGACAAAAACAGTGCCAAATGCCTTATTAACTAAGAAGAAGCTGTGGTCTTCCGAAGATTACAGTACTTTCAATGACGAAGTAGGTGCAGGCTGCTGGGCTCGGATTCTGAACCAAAATTATGTGAATGGAAACATGACCTCGTAAGTGTTGTGCACTGCTCACTTTCACAACTTCCTCTATAAGGACTGTTTAAAGTGCTGTAGAACCACATGCATCTGCTATAGTGAGGTAGCCAGTAAACTGAAACTCTCTGCCCTGTCAATCTGAATTAAAAGATATTAGGGAATGAAGTCTACTGTCCTTACCTCTTTTGGGGTTGGTAGTCCAGTAAGTTTAGATGTATTCTTGAGTTGTTGTTCAACAGCATCCAGTGCCTGACTTCAGATGCTTTTGGTGATATTTGTTAAAAAATTCTTAAGAGGAACAAAAAGAAAAACCTTGGAGTAAAATTGAAGCTGTATTGATCTGTATTTTTCTTAAAGTCTTTATCGAGTTGTTTGTCTTCAGTTAAAAGCAGTAGGTCTGGATGTAATTATTTAGTTTTTCCATACAGCTTCTTTCTTGGCCCCATTCTGAACCATGCTGCAGTCTTTTAATATGTTTGCTGTTTTCCACATTTTCTTTCCAAGCTTAAAGCAGGAATAAAGCTGTTCTATTTACTGTGGAATTGTACAGTTTGCAGTTTAAGAAGAGAATACAAACATGCTTGGATATTTCTGGTGCACTGACTACTAACTTGAAAAATAAATAAAGTCCTGTTAATGAAAATGTCAATGTCAAGATGTGAACAAAACCGTTCAAACCTTGTAGATTTTATGTAACTTAATTTTGGAAAAATACAGATAAATCTTTTTGTCTGAGTTGCTTCTAACAGACCACAGCATGAAGGACTTAGGTTTCTATGAATCTTCTGTCTCCTCTGCAACCTGAAATTGTTCTAATATGATTATTTCCTACAAGAATTCTTGTCCGTTCTGGTTGCCTTTTGAGACTCGTGTGGTAATATCTGACTTCGGGGTGTTTCTTTTCCCATTGTTTTTTTTTGTTTTAAAAGTCCTTTTTAATTATGTATTTGCTTAGCAACCTGACAGCCACATCTATATATTGTATTCAGAAATTGTTGTAGAGTGGTTTCAAGTCTGTGTATCCAATATTGAAGTTATCTTGGATTTAATATTGAAAACAGCCTACCTGATGAAAGGCAGGTTCTTTCTGCTAGTTTTTTTTTTCTCTTTGAACTTAATTCCTTGCATTCCTTTAGAGAACAAGTTTAGTGGGAGCAAGCTGTGTTTACAGCTCAAGAGTTGTGTTTATTTTCTAAGCACCTTTTTCCTTCTTGTAGGATTTCAGAGTATCTTTTGAAATGCATATATTTATGGCACTGACTTCAGAATGAGGCCTTTGCACTTATGTATATACAGTAGCAGAATAGCATGTCAGCTTTTACGTTTTACATAACTGCTTTATTCAGCTGCACTCCCATACTTAATGGCAAACTTAAGTTTAAAGTCCTAGCAAAAAATCAAAAGATCTGAAGTAGCTAACCATGTCAATATCCTGACAACTTCTTGAAATAGCAACAGCTATTGTTTTATTTTCCTCTTCTGTGGTTTTTGGATTTTTTTTCCTGTTGTTTTTCCCAGCTCCCTCAGCCTCTCCTCATAGGGCTGTGCTTGAGGCCTCTCACCAGCCTCGTTGCCCTTCTCTGGACACGCTCAAGCATCTCGATGTCCCTCCTAAACTGGGTGGCCCAGAACTGGACACAGTACTCAAGGTGTGGTCTAACCAGTGCAGAGTACAGGGGCAGAATGACCTCCCTGCTGTTCAAGGCAAGATTGGATGTGGCACTTGGTGCCATGGTCTAGCCTTGAGCTCTGTGGTAAAGGGTTGGACTTGATGATCTGTGAGGTCTCTTCCAACCCTGATAATACTGTGATACTTCCCTCAAATTTCTTTTCACTATATGCTGGAGAAAAGAGAGAAATTCGTGTATGAAATTTATCTAATACCATCCATCTAAGTGGAACAAACAAACCTGTTTCTCATTTCCAGAACTATTGCATGGAATTTGGTGGCTAGTTACTATGAAGAGTTGCCCTTTGGTCGATGTGGATTAATGACAGCGCAAGAGCCATGGAGTGGCCACTACAAAGTTGAAGCTCCTATTTGGATTACAGGTAAAGAGTTTGCAGCTAAGTTTGTCAGACTGACAAAGTATAACTGTATTTTCCAAGGCCTTTATTTGTTTGGTGGTTTGTGTGTGTATTATTTTTAGTACTAAATTAATGTAGATTTATGGAGAGTTTTGCGAACACTTTAAAGAAGAGGAAGAGCTCCTCTCAACAGAAATGAGAAAGATGTAATAGCAAGGGAAATCCAAATACTTGGCCATTGGATAGAGCATAAATTAATAAATTACTTCCTTTTATAGCTGTTACTATTAAAATACTTTGATCTGAAGTGCCAGTAAAGGTTAGTGTGCTTTTTCTAGTTCCTTTTCCTTTTCAATTTTTAATCCTTAAGTAGACACTTGATATCTCTGTTTGAGAAAATGAAACAAAGAGCCTCTGTATTCTTGTCCTGCTTGAGATTCTTAGCTTGTGCAAGTCAGTACTTCCTTATGCTTGAGGGAAGGGTGGGTGTGTGTACATATTGTCTACAGATAACCTGGATTCTCTGGCTGTTCTATAATCGTGTAACATTGTACTGTCTATGGCACAGTTCGGTAGAGAAAGTAGCTTATATAATGCTCTAAATGAGGAACAAGATGTTACTCTGCTAGTTAGCTGTATACATAAAAACATTACAATAAAGGAAAAAAATTACCATACTGTCATATGAACAGTTCAGGACAACTGAGCAGTTTCTGTTTCCATGTTGCTCAAGATTTTCATGATCTAGCTAATACTCTTTGGTTCTCTCCCTTATATGCTGAAAACTTTATTTTGGAACAGACTAAGCTTTGATGAATATTCATATTGCTTGTACATTTTCATCTTAGTCACATAGTAATTTTTTTGTTCCTGTCTAAGTAATCACTAACCTTTCCACTGTTTCATTTGTCACAGAGCTGATGTTTTCAGTTGTGCCTTAGGATAATTGTTTAATCTTTATTCATATATAGGTAAATTTTGTTTTGGAAATTCCACGATTTCCTTCCAAAAATCAAGTGCTTGTGTGTGTATGAGAGAAGTTTTAAATCAGAATAGTAATGGTATTATTTTTGAAGGCAAATAGTTTCTTACTCTTTTTTTCCTCTTTTGTCTAAGCACATACAACACAGTTTACTCAGCCAGGCTGGTCATACTTGCAAGTGGATGGACACTTAAAAGGAGGTGGCAGTTTTGTTGCTCTGACAGACGGCCTAGGAAACCTCACCATCATCATTGAAACTATGGTGTGTACATCAGCAATTCCAATGAACTAGAAAAGATAAAGGAAGTGTTTTATTATGAAGAGCCTGTATTGATTTATGTAGTTTGATATCTGTGAGTATGTTCTTTGATGCTTGTGTCTTTGTTAGTGAGACAACTAGAAATCCTTTTTTCTGTCTAAACTTTAAATGACTAATTAAATTTTCTTGGAGACCAATTTATACGTCCTCTTATATCACAAATTAACTTTAATTGGATGACGCACTCGGGGAAATTAAATAATGGGTGTTTTAAAGCAGAATTCAAAATAAAATGTTAACCTAGTGTAATTGCAGTTATCAGTAAGATAACAGTAAAATAAATAGTTGCAAATTGATCCTATTTTGCTTTTGTAATTTCAGTTTATCTGTGTGTTTTCATGAGCAATGCTATGTGATACATTCCAGTAATATGTGTTCTGTTTCATGTGTTTTTTTTCTCCAGACTCATAATCACTCTCAGTGTATCAGACCTCCACTGCTTCCTTTCATTGTGACACCTCAGACAGCAACTTTCTACCTTAAAGGGTCATTTGTAAGTATATCTTGACCACGTTTCATCAGTCTTCCAAAATGGATGCTGTCTGTAATCATATACATGCAGTAACACACGTCTTCAAGAAATGGAAGTTCTTTACCTCCCATACTAGAGGCTTTTACCTAGCAAAGTTTTAAGCATTCTAGTTCTGCTTTTATCATGAGATATCATAACTGAATTTGTAGAATTACTAACTCATAGTCTAATGATCTGTATATTAAAGAAGAAGCTTCACAGAAATGCAATTGGATTTTTCTTTTGCATTTATTCCAAGTGTGGGTACTCTGACATACTGATAATCTTTGTCTGGCCATCAAGACCATGACTTTCTTAGGTCTTACCAGCCTCTTTCAGGGAGCGCAACTGCACTAACTTATGTTGTTCCATTCTGTGAAGAAAGATTCTGAAAATCTCCCAGTTTGTGTTTTTTTTTTAAGCTAAAAATTTAATCTGTATCTCCCTTTGAAATGTGGACAGTGCTTTCACAGTGTAATTGGATTGAATCATTGTTAGTTAATTTGTTCTAAGAAGTTGAAGGTATTTACTTATTTGGAATTTGATTTTTGGTGACATTAGTTTGTTTTCATTTAGGAGGAGATCATTTGGACAATGCTTCTGTCCATAAAATTAATTGGTTAGGAAAAGTAGTTGAGTATCATTTGTGATATGCAGCTCATTCTAGGGGAAGTATCAGACAATTTACTCAAACCAAACTGTGAGCTGCTTGCTTTGTTACTCACCTGAGAAACTTAAAAAAAAAATGATGGATGCTGGATACGACTAAAATACGTAACTAATGTAGTTGATACGCCACAGTATTGCAAAAGTTTGTAAGTGAAATACTTTGCTCAAAATTGAATATCAAAGAACCAGCAGCTAAACTACAGGTCTGGTTAAATCAAGATTAGCAGGAGGTAATTTCAACCTGGTTACTGCTAGGCAGAGAGCTTGTATTGAAGAGATGCTGTTGTTGGTAGTAGAGAAGCTGAAGACTGCATGTGGGATTACAGTGCTTTCTAAAGTCTTCATAAGTGGTTTTACTGCATGTTAAAACAATCACTTACGGTTTTATAGCTTATACATTAATAAGTCATGTGTAATAGAATCATAGAATCAACCAGGTTGGAAGAGACCTCCAAGATCATCCAGTCCAACCTGTCACCCAGCCCTATCCAGTCAACTAGACCATGGCACTAAGTGCCTCATCCAGTCTTTTCTTGAAGACCTCAGGGGACGGTGTCTCCACCACCTCCCTGGGCAGCCCATTCCAATGGGAAATCACTCTCTCTGTGAAGAACTTCCTCCTAAAATAGTTAGCAAGATAGAATGGTAGCATCTAATGGTAGCATCTAAATAGCTCTAAAATAACAAAAATGAGACATCCATAGAGCACTGATATTTTTCAAGATGAATATTAAGGTTATTTCTTGGTTTGCTGTGGTTTTTTTTCTCACGTTTCATTGGTTGTAAACTGTGTGTGCTGTGTTCTTTTTTTTTTACTTAATACTGTGTTTCATTGTAGTATATGATAGAAACCCTTCAGGTGTGGCATTCTAGACTTGGTTTCAAATCTGGAAACACTAGTCTTTTCCAGCAACTCGAACCTGTAAAGGTAAGTAGATCAGTTTATATTACAGTCTCTATGCAGTTTCAGGTGTTTCTTCTTCCTTGGCTGGAATTCCTGGACTCTTATGCTTAAAGTGCATAATTAATGAATGTTTCATTAATTGTTTGACTACAATTTTACTAGCTATTTATGAGCTTACCTGTGGGTAAGAAAGACTGGGGTAAAGGAGTTTTCAGAATAGCTTGGAGATGCACAGTGTTGAGGCAAGACAGTTTTTTGGCCTGAAAGCAGGACTTCAGAGAACCTCTAATACAGGAACTTGGGTATCTTGTTATTTAGTTGTTACATCTTGTACACCTCGAGCTTTCTTTACTTCTAGGTATGGAGGGGAAGTTTTTCTTTAGATCTAAATGTGGATGAAGTCTACACTTTAACTACACTCAGGACAGGGCAGAAATGTGGTTGCCCAGAGCCTCCCCAACCTCAGCCCTTTCCTTCAAATTACAAGGATGATTTCAATATTCGTAAGTCGTAATTTTCTTATCCAAAAATTCACACACAGATACAGTCTTAATGTAAAAAGGCAATAACAATCCCGTTAGTCACTTAACTGATGTGGTCTGAATGTGTTATTTATTTGCTTATAGCTGTTGCTCCAACAACACAGACTTGTATACTTCACTTGGAATAAGGTATATGTAATTCCATATGTTGACATGGTCTTATTGCAGATTATATAGCTCATAACTATAGTGAAGTAGTGAAGGAAGATAGGAAAGAAGGTAATTTACCTTGTTCATATGTGTTTTAAAAAATTGATGTCTGCTTAAACCCACAATTACAATTACCTTCCAGCTCCCAAAACTTCAGTTTTGTAGACTGTGCTTTCAGTAATTCAAAACCCTGGAGAGAACATTTTCGAAGGACATTTCAGAACACAAGAGTGCAATCAGAAGAATAATGTGTTGGTATTGATAGGTGTTTTATTTTCTGAACAGGTAATCCACCTTTCAGTGAAGCCCCAAATTTTGCAGATCAGACAGGTGTTTTTGAATACTTCGTAAATGCTTCTGACCCTGGAGATCATGTGTTCACACTCCGCCAGGTGGTGGTTCAGCGACCCATCACTTGGGCTTCTGATGCAGACCAGACCATCAGTCTCATAGGAAATTTTAAGTGGTATGTATAGACTATTTCCTGGTGACATCTGGGGAAATGTTCTCCTATCAATGTGAGTTTTGGTCAGTTGATGTGTCTCAGACTTTTCCTCAGACAAAAGGCTTTTGCATTCAGTCTCTGTAGACTTGTGAAAATGATGACTGAAAGGAACTTCCAAAAGTCATTGAGCCTTGCCTCAGTGGCCAGCTCCAAGATGCTTTATCTAAATGGATCTTAAACTGTCCAAGGTTGGAGAGCCCATCATACTTCTTGGTAGCTTGGCATACAGCTGCACTGTCTTGGAGTTTTTTTCCCCTCTAATGTCTTGTTGGGTATATTCAAGCTGATTTTCTCAGAATAGTGGATCCAGGTTGATGTACTATAAAGACCAAATAAAAATCCTATTTGAAAATGTGCAAAAAAAATTCAGAACGTTTTATTAATGGAACAAAAAAAAAAAACAAGATCCAGTTTAAATGACTTAATTTTGAGCTGCTTTGCTTGATTGATAATGATTTGTTCGGTCTTCTATCAATGAAATAGTCTGGGAGTTGAATTCAGTTATTTGTTGCAGACTGCCACCTTCTGAGCAGTTCTAGAATTGTGTGGATTTGATTGAATAGCTACTTAAACGCTTCTATTTCTGAGTAAATATAACGGAGATTTACTCATTTGATAAGAATATGTTATGATTACAATTCTGGAAATTATAATAATGGAAATTTGGAAACTAAAAAGGATTTGGGAAAAACCCTATTAACTAATTGTTTTAGTAATACTAAGTAATCGTAATCTTCATGCTTCAACCTTTTCTTCTGTTTGGAAGTCTGGCTTAAATTCTTGTGATATGTTTTTAAAAGTAGTTATTCTGTCAGTCTTTTTTCCAGTTTGAGATAGATCATTGAGCCCCTAAATGCTTTTTCAGAACATGCTTCGTGCTACTAATTTGTCTTGGATGAGTGAATCGCTTTGCTCTGAAGCTTGGAAGAATAGCACCACTTTGTGGCTGGAGTTTGTTCTTCAGTTACTTGATGTTTTCTTCTGCTGTCCTCTGTAAACCAGTCTCTCATGCCCCCTGTATCAAGCTTTCCTCACTGAATATCTCATATTCAGTGCCCTGTATCAAGCTTTCCTCACTGAATATCTCATATTCAGTGATCTCTAAGTTACACAGGATATTTTCTTGCATTACTGTGCTGAGATTCCTAAAAACCTCCTCTGTTATTTTGTTTCGGAGTTTGGAGTTTTTTTTTTTCATAAATAATCTTGTTTTCAGAACCAGTTTGCTTCCCGAATATTCAGCTGCTTATGAAAAGCTACAAACCAGTAACATGAATGCTGATAATTCTGAATTTCAGGCCTTCTGATTTCTTTGCTTCATCCTCATTTTAAAGCTCATTTTGTCCTAGGTAGCTGTTTTCACATATCACTGCATGCTGTTGACATACTGAACCAATCTCGCACTGAACTTCTCTGTGGAATGGTATTTCACTTCAGTCATTGATGACAATTTATTAGGATTAACTTCCAGGATTACTTAGCTGGTTTTACTTTCGATCTTAATCTTGTGCTTGTGAAAGCTTTTTTGTTTCTATTCCTGAATTTGTTAGTCTTTTGCTCTGATGGCTTTATTGAACCTAACTGTATCCTGAAATTATTACTGTTGATTTATTCTGCATTACTTTCAAATCTCTTTATAATGGTTTAAGCAAGATGCAATTGGAAGTCTCCTGTTTAATACTCGGGGAGGCAAGAAAGAAATTGTTTAATGTAACGTTACTAGAAGAATCAGATTTTTGAATACATGTTTATTACATAGAGTGAGCTCTCAGATGGCTTTTATTTTAGCAACTCTTACGTTGTAGTAAATATTCTGTACGATTTCATTATCATGTGAGCTGACATCTGAGGGAGTCTTTTCACATTCTTTGAATAATTACAGGTAATTAGGCACTTTCTAAATCTGCACTCTAGTGGCTCTGTCTGTATTGCAAGTTCTTTCAGACAGGATGTAGACTTTTCTTTTTTTATTTGAATACATGTTAGTACAGATAAAGAATGCTTCAAATTTTTATTGTTAAGAGGATTTGTAGTGCTACTTCAGGGCAGGGAAAGTTGTGTAAACTTTCTGGGCACTATTTAACTAGTTGTCCTGGTATTCATTTGCTTTATTTTCCTTTTACAGCTCTCATGTATATAACCTGGTGCTTTACTGTTGAGCCTCAGGAAAATCAAATAAATTCAGCCTATTTGAACATTTTTGTTTAAAAAAGGTTATGTTTTTGCTTTTGGGCAAGGGATCTGCATTACTTAAAACTTGGCCTGTATTAAAAATCCTGGCGAAATGAAGCTCAAATTTTAGCAGATGTGGTGCTATGACCTTGAACCTTGGGTTTGATTCAGTTATCTGAAAGTAATTTTTCATTTTATGCACCAGAAAGAAGTTTTTCTGTGAAATTGCAACCTTTCTGTGTGGATTTTGGGTTTTTTTTTGTGGTGTTTTGTTTTGTTTGGTGGGATTTGTTTTTTTGTGTGTGTTGTTTGTTTTTGTTTTGTTTGGTGAGGCTGTTTGTTTTCTTCATTTCAGTGGGTTTTTTGTTTGTTTGGGGTTGTTTTTTTCCATTGGTGTCAGAGAAAAACTGCTCTTCCTGAGAAAACCTGTGGACTCACAGGTGGAAAACAACCAGTCTGGACAAGTCGTGCATGTCTTGTACCTGTAGGATTGCCAAATCTTTCCTCACAAAGATTGCAGTGCGACATACAGAGTTCTCTTTTATGTCTTCTGCTTGCTCAGAAAAATCAGTTTCTTGCTTAGTAAAATGCTAAACTTTTCTTGTAGGGTAAACTTGACAGTCACATGTGACATCTACATAGAAAATGCACGTGATGGGGGCGTGTTTATTGCAGGAAGGGTCAACAATGGTGGGATATACGTTCGACGTGCCAAAGGAGTTTTCTTCTGGGTTTTTGCAGATGGCACCTACAGAGTCACTAGTGACCTAGGTAAGCAGCTCTTTATCGGTATCCACTCTGGCATATGGACATGTAATTTTGATAACCTTGATAAAAGTGCATTAACATCCAGATTTTGTAATTCACTTGTCATCGCTATGAATTTAACTCAGGGTGCTCTGCTGATGACCACCTTTTGTATGTAAAGACAGTGTCTAAGGGTTACTGGCTGATAACCAGCTTTATGCTTACCATGATCTAGTTGACTGGATGGGGCAGGGGATAGGTTGGATTGGATGATCTTTGAGGTCTCTTCCAACCTGGTTGATTCTATGAGTCTATGATTCTATTATTTTTCTGCTAACAAAACTTATTTTACATTAACAAAAGTAAATTACTTTTGCTTTTCATGAATGCTCTGATGTAATGTGAGTTCCCTGTTAATATTATACCAGAGTATTTATGAAGAGGTTTGATCTATATTCTCATACTACACCTAAAAAGGAATTCCTGCTTGTCTTGGAGAGCAGCACAAATCAATGTATGTGCATCTGGCTTAGGTGATGATGATGATGATGAGTGGCCTGTTTCCACAACTAACATGTTCTATTCTTATTAATCTGTCTTAGTGAAGTGAGAACATATTCTGCCTGTGATGCTAATGTTTTGTATGGTCATCTAAAGAGCACTTGGCAAACATTTGAAAGAGTGCATGCAGGCATGCCGTAGTACTTCATCAGTAATTAAAAGTTGTTTTTAATTTGCTTTGAAAGAGTGGCAGTAGTGTTGTTTAAATGTATTTCCTAATACTTCAGGAGTATAAAGGAAAAGATAAGTAGTGTGGTGAGCCAAATATAACTTCCAAAACTATGGTATATCTGATATGAAAACAGCCTATAATCACCTGTTCCACACTGTACTGGATCTTAAAAGGAGTCTCATTTTTTATTTGGTAGCTGTAGCTTCTCAGTTCCCTTAATTTTGGGGGTGTGTTTGTCTGTCTTGTTTTGGTTTTGTTTCCTTTTTAGGATGAATGGGTGATGTAAAAGGACATCACATTTACCTTCTCTTAAAATATCAGTGCTACCTGAGGAAACTACACAGTCAAACTTCATAACAACTTAAGTTTTAGCTGTGTGTGAAAACATACCCCTATTCAGGATTGACTCTGGCATTTATTTTAATAAGCTATAGCAGCATTATCTGATTAGTTTCTCAGGCTGTCAAAAATAATTTTTCCTAGATGAGAGTATTTTGAGTAACCTGTTCCCTGGTTTTCAGTCCATTTTATCATTTTGGTCTAAGACACTTGTTACACAATATAATAACTTTTCTGTACAACTATTTTCAATGTTGTTTATATTTTTCTCAAAAATAGTTTGAATGTTAAATTAACTTTCAACTAAAACTGTCTGCAGAATAACTGAAGATTCTACTTAATTTTTTTTCCAGATCCTCTATACAAATGTTAGCCGCACTCAGTTTTGCTTAAATTTGACTAGGTATAAGCAAAGTGATGTGGCAACTCAAACACTCTGATTTAAAGAAGCTCCTTTACATAAAGAAGGAGATATGTTGAATAAGCAGAGCAGTAGCTACTGTCATGCTCCATAATCCCACGCTCTCAGTAGAGGGATTCTGTGTCTCAGGCTAAATTCCCAAAAGCATTGGAGATTTCAGTGGAAAAACAGTCCTGGCAGAACAGGAGGATGTACTGATAATGTGGAGCCTAGGTGTGCATGTGGCCTGCCATGCTACAGTTAAAATTGGTGAGATGTCAGTCCTGAACATTTCTGAAAAATAGGTATTATTTTACTTTTGCTGGCTTGTTATTTCTCAGTTTCAGCAGAAGAGTGAAGTAAAATTTCCTAACCCTATGCATGTTTTGCAGCTGGAAAAGAAATATTGATGAAAGGACTTTCTGGTGTCCGGGATAACACATGGCACACTCTTACTCTGAACATTCAGGTAAGGACACAGAACAAGAGAGGGAATTAAAGAACTGCCTGGGAAGATGAGCTGAAAGCTGGAAACAGAAAGGCTAGAGAAGCAAATCTTAGATGTGACTTAATGAAAAGATCATGACCTGACTTTCTATTCTGAAGTTTGTCAGTAAACTGCTAACCTAGCCTTGTTTTACATACTGAGGGCTTGTATGTGAAGCTAGTTAAGGACTGGGAAACTCAGGTGAGCTGCCATCCTTCTCTCCTGTACTAAAGAGGCATGGGCACAGTGTTGCTGTAAAACCTTTCAGATTTTACAATGAAGTTTACAAAGCTGTGAGTTAGAGGAAGATGAGTCTTCTGTATATTAACTGTTTCAGAGAGCTGATAGATAATGGAGGATTTTATGCAATATGTAAAAGCTCCTCTGCATGGAAAATGTGTGAAATGTAGTTGGAAGTTGACTTGACATCTTTCTGGCATGTCTTTTCTCCCATGTGAGCAGACTCATTGACAACACAATCACTGGATACAAAGCTAACTCTTTCATCTTTTTTTGACAGGGCACTTCTGCCTCAGGACAGCTAAATGGTTATCCACTCTGGGAGAATGTCACCATTTCTAAACCAAGTAATGGCTGGGCTGCTATTGGAACTCGCTCATTTGAGTTTGCACAGTTTGACAACTTTCATGTTGAAGCTAGCTGAGGTGGCTTTTGCATTTGGTGACCACAGTTCTTGTATTGGAATACGAGCCAGTTCAGACTTTGAGAACACCTTGGTGCTATGCTGAGATTGATCTGATGTCACAGAATCTGAAGTCAGCCCTTGTTATTTGTTAAAGGTTTACTTCACTAAGTATCAACATGACTGTAATTTTATCCCCTGGTTACTGGGAAGTTTTTGCCATTATGTTTTTTGGGGGAGTTAAATTTTTGATCAATTAATGATGAAAACAAGCCCATGGATTTTAAATCCATTTTAATAATGACAACTTAACTTCCCAGATACTTTTTAATGTACATAACAGAAGACAGAGGCATCTCAAGCTGTGTTTTTTTCACTACATGACTGTGTCCATTCCTTTCACTCTGAAAAGAAAGAATTAAATGCCAGTAAGCCTTGAGCCAGTGGCTCCATACTTCTGTATGCTTGTCATTCAGATTTCATTTGGATGAAGTACCTACTGTTTTTGTAGTGAAAAAGATGTGTGATTTTTTTCTGCTGCAGTCTAAGGCTAAACATTACAAGTATTTCAAATGCACTTGATTACTTTTTCTGATTTTGATTAACAGCCTTCAAATAGTTCTTATTTTCAGTGGAATGGAAATGTGCTTTATGGTTGATCAGACAGTGCAGGATGTGCTTTACTCCTAAACTACCTCCTCTTTCCAATGAAAGAGTTGAAATGGGTGAAAAGATAGCATAACTTGTAGTTTGTTAATTGTAGCTGCACGAGTGTGTGTTCGTTTTGTTTGGTTGTTGTCTTTTTGTGTATGTGTCTTATTTTATTTTGCTTTATTCCCTCACGGTGCAAAGAATGAAAACTTTGCATCATGGATGCTGTCAAACAGACTGCTTACTTTCACATCAAGTCACATGTGGAAATAAGGTCCTTTGTTCCTAGAAACTTGGGCAATTATCTCTCACTTAGAGCAGAAAAAAAAATATATGAGTGTAGCACAGAGGTGATACAGATATTATCACTCTTTGCCCCTAAGAGATTGTATCAATTCATAAGGTAAGTGACAGCAAGCAGATTCAGAATCATTTAGAGTGCTAGGCAATAGCATTGGCACACATGTCTGTTTCTAACTTTTCTTAGCCATCACAGCTTGAAGTACAGAGGGTATTTTAGATCCTTGTGTTTTTAACAAGTGACTGATACAAAATAATATTAATTGAGAATATCATGAGGTACTGAATGATGTTTTCATCACACACATTCCAAGCCATGCAGTTGGCTTCTGAATTTGTCTTGTTTGCTGTTGTTGATTGAGGATGATGTTGTCATAAAACATGGCTCTTGTGTCCATCTGCTTTTCAAACTCATGTTCTGTTTAACTGACAAGTAAGAAGTTCCACAGAATTGATAGGGCACTAATAGCTGTATGAGGTGATCTGCAGTAGGCAATATCTTGAGTAACAGATTTGCAATATAGTTTGATTTTTGTGGATTATTATTTCATCCACTTTATAGGCTGATTCCAGTACATGTTAACTTCAGTCTTTAAAGTTGTCACTTAATAAAGAGTTTATGTAATATGAATCATTACTTGAAATTTTGTATAAAGGTTTGTCTTCCAAATTAGCCTTTGGAGCAGTGATCTCGAAAGTCCATCTCTAATATGTAAGAGTGCTTTTAACTATTACTCTGCTGTGAACTGATTGAATCATTCACACATGCAAGTTTGCTATGTGCTAGTAACTTTGGAAAGTGATCCAAACCACAAAACTCTTACAGAAGGCTTCCAAGTAGTAAGTAACAATTTACTTACCTGGGTGAAAAATTAAAGGCATTTTTCCACTTCAATTCCATTGGATGATTGAAGTTTGGATGCAAATCTGTTTATTACTTGCTTGGTTTCAGAAGGGATGTCACTGGTAATACAAGAGATGTATCTCACAGAGTAAACTTATTTTAGTTGTGATGGTTTCCCTACTTCTTGGAGACCTCTTGGTAGCTTATGTGTCTACAAGCAGTGTTTGTGTAAGAGAGAGATCAGCGATGATGCAGTTAAGTCCAAAGGAGCTGTCCATTTTTTTATATTTAATGCACTAAACATTGGATACTAAGCACATTTATATTTTGTCACTTAAAGTGTTGATTTTATTTGTTGTTCTAATCTTAATTTATAATATTAGAGGATTAAACTGTTACAAACTGAATAAATAATTTAATAGTGTTATTATTCATCTTTATATGTCTGTAATTCTTCACCCTTCAGCAGGCTGTAATATGTTTGGCAATAAGAAGCTGTCAAGTCTTTTACAGAGGGGTGGATTTATGTTGTTAATTATAAATACTAATAATTTTAAATGGACAAATAAAATACTTAACCCTGCTGTATTTGTGCAGAGAGCTTCTGTAACAGCGTCTTGTTTTTCTCCAGTAAGAAAGCTGGCACTTGTTCCCATTGTGATTCTGGATAAATATGCTTGTCATTGGCTTAACTGGGTTGAAATGTTTTTTATGACACTGAGTAGCCAAACAGTCCTCATTAATAAATAACTCAGAATTTGAGGTGGAAGTATTGTGCTGTGTATAAAACATGTTGTTGTGGCTGGTTGGCTGTCAGGTTTTTTAGTAGTGCTCAATATACATTTTGCTTCTTTGTAGTTTTTTTTTGGTTGTTTTTTATTAGTTGCCTTTTTTAGGTTGGAATTTTTTGGGTTTGTGCAGGAGGTGGTTTTTAAAGTACTATAATTTTTATTTATTTTAAAGGACTTTAATTTTTTTATCCCCTGAACTGTTCAACTTTATAAGAGGAGGAGAAATTCCATAGAGCTAGTTGTATTTTCCAGCCCATTGTGCCAGTGGATATTAATTACCTTGAAAATACTGTCCAGTCAGCAGGTGTGTGCTACTCACCTACACATACAGTGAATCAGAATTACCTATCCCTTCTCTGCCACCCCATCTTTGAGGTTAGACCTGATGAGCAGTTCTTGGGGTTTTCAAATTCCTGCAGAGCATAACGCCTTTGCTTTAAAATTATGAAAAACTATTACTTTAGGCTACTGATAATGGTTCCTTTTACAGCTGGGTCCTAATTTCACTTAAATGTCCATTTCAAGATTTGATTTGGAGTGGTAGTGGTTTACTCTTGCCTTATGAAATCAGTTTTATTGCATGATAGCAGGAGATTGGTGATAATTTCATTGTTTTACCTGAGTTTTCTATCCAGAATCTATTTTCTGGAAGGTGCACATATAAAAGTAGTCACCATAGCTAATGTTGTTTACAATTTCTGCACAACGACCAAAGAGGAACAGTGCTTGGAGACTTGATGATCTGTGAGGTCTCTTCCAACCCTGATGATACTATGATACTGTGATACTGTGAATTCTGTGGCAAGAAGAAGAAGAAGAAGAAGGTTTGGACAGGAGTAGGAATAGCAGCAGCAGATTCAACTCAACTCGTGACAGGCTGAAAATCATACCAGTGGTATGTAAATTGACCTTGTTCCTGACTGCAGAATGTTTCTTCTCTGCAAGCCTAGCAGCAGAGCTGTAAGGAAAAGGGAAATGTTTCTGCTACTGCCACCCTCCTTCCAAGGTTTTAGGAAGCTTGATGTACACCTGCCAGTCTGAGATTGGAGCAGCATTGTGGCCTCCTAACTTAACTATAGAGAGTTAAGCAAGTAATTTGGCAACGATAAACAGCAAATCCTATTATGGATGTGCATATTCCTTTCTGATAACATTGCTGCTGTAGCAGCAGCACTAACTTGTAGCATTTGCTGAGTAGGTGTTAGGTTTTGTGCTGAGCTGAGGTTTACACTAGTGTCTCAGTGCAGAGACCTGTGAAGCTGCACTGGGATGAACAGTGTTTCTGGCACAATCTGCCTCTTTTTGCAATCAAAGAGTGCTGCTTAGCAGTTTTTTTTCCCTTGCTGCTCAGCTGATACTTTATCCTAAGAAAAGTGTTTTGCCACTGTTATGAGAAATGCAGGCAGTGCAGTGAGGCTTCTGTACCAGAAGGAGGAGGGTTAGAATGCCCTGTAATAATGCACCCCACCTCCTTGCCAAATAAGAATTTTCCCCTGCTACACAACAGAGTTTTGTGTCCTGCCTTGGTTGTGGGCCGAGACAAAAAGGTTGGGGAAGCTTCCAATTCTCTTTTGTAGGTTGCCATTCAGATACTGATTTTAAACTCAACAGCATGATTAGTTTTATAATCTGTGTAGGGTGTGATGGGAGATAGTCCAGCTATTCTTCCTGTTTCGTGCTGGAAGAAAGGCTGATACTGCAGCATGTTTATTGAGCTATAGTATTTGTTTGTGAGATGGCTTGAATTCTTCATGAAACACCTGTAGCTCTAGCTTGAGAGACAAGCTATTTAGATTAGATGGATGCTTTTGCATAGGTAGGTCAACTATGAATGCCTGATTCCCATGCCAATGGGAATTTTTATTACAGTGCTACTGAAGCTGTGTGGGAGGCTTCTTTCATTAGCATGACAAGGACATAAATAACTTTCTCTTAATGATACTTCTAGTACATTTTTGCAACAAAGACCCTTCACCCTCCCAAATGTAAATTAAAGATAATATTTACAATCCTTAGGTTCATTCTGTTTCCTTCTTAGCACTTTTAAAATGGTGAATATTCTCAGGCATCCCCATCTCAAATACTTATCAAGGTGAGAATGCAATGATCTTTATCTTTTGTAAAATTCAATCCTCTGAGCTCTGTATTGTGGCTTGCTATTTTTTTTTTTGGGTGCTGAATGTGATTATTGTCACTTCATTGGGTTTTGCTGGTCCATGCTTAATGAATCTGAGTAGTTTTCCAGTGAAACTTGATTTTTTAACAAATTGAATTAATATAAACTGTGTTCTGCAAGGGAGCATCAAGAGGATCCTGTAGGAAACTAAACTTTCTTCCAGTGTTTTAGCTGCCAAACCACGAATCAATTTTGTCTTTCCTTCCTTATCACCTCGCACACTCCCCAGCACCTTATATGATGACTATCAGAGTATAGCACTCTTAATGGTAGCTTCTCCACCTTTTTTTGAGAACTCAACTTCCTTAACGTCAGGTTTTTGATTGTGTCAGGCATTAGAGTGTTAATAGCTGAATTATTTTCTTTCTTTTCTTTTGCACCATGTTTCTATTTATCACTTTTTTTACCACCAAGTTGTTCACATTTGACATACCCCACACCAAAGTCTGATGCACAAAGAATCAACCAGGTTGGAAGAGACCTCCAAGACCATCCAGTCCAACCTATCACTCAGCCCTATCCAATCAACTAGACCATGACACTAAGTGCCTCACCCAGTCCTTTCTCGAACACCTCCAGGGACGGTGACTCCACCACCTCCCTGGGCAGCCCTTGTAACACCAAAACCTGATCGCAGCAGTTCTGTGTTTAGCAGTTTCCTTGACGAGCATATCCTCAGATGCCTTTGAAGATTTCTGGAGGCAGTTATTCATACTATGTCATTTCAGAAGGCACCTTCTCCAAAGAAGCTGCTAGCTTCTCCTAAGGTAATGTTCTTATCGGTGTGGTGATGTTTACTTCCTTCCCGGTGAGGTTTCAGCCTTGCATTACCTGACTGAACTGTCTCTCTGTGCCTGCCTGCATTTCAGTTCTTTAATCCTGCAAAGGAGCTCGTTACCCTGTGCCCTCTGCTGTAGATAAAAGAGAAGAGCATGTTGCATGATGTGCGTTTCTGCGGAGCTGCAAATTCTCTGTTTAGGCTTATCTCTGTTGAGTACAAAGCTTTGAGAGCAGAATAGAATTAAATTACCTGTGAAGCTGTATTGACTTTTGAAAACGTCCTGTTCAGTTTTTCAGCGATTATGGAGTGCTGTGTGTAGTCCTGGAGTTTTCCCAGAACATTTACATTCACTACAATTACCAGAGCTTTAAGTGGGTGCTGCCTGGAGATTTGGACTGCATCAGCCGCAGGACAGACAACTGCAGCTGTTGTTCACAATGTCTGTGCAGCCCAGAATGAATATGAGCAGTCTGAAGATTGAAACAATTCTCAGGTCTCACAGTATGATTTTTGTTCTTAACAAGTGTCCATGGTACGCTCTGTGCCTCAGTTTCCTCATTCGAAGGTGGAGGCACAGGGGCTTAGTGGCACTGAGCACTGTTGCTTGGTGGTGAATGGTGCCACATCCAGTTGGCAGCCAGTCACTAGTGGTGTTCCCCAAAGATCAGTGCTGGGACCAGTCCTGTTCAATATCTTTATTGATGATCTGGTCCAGGGGATTGAGTCCAGTATCAGTAAGTTTGCAGATGACACCAAGCTAGGAGCAGGTGTGGAGCTGTTGGAAGGTAGGAGAGCCCTGCAGAGGGACCTGGACAGGCTGGATAGGTGGGCAGAGGCCAGTGGGATGAGATTTAACAAGGTCAAGTGCAGGATTCTGCACTTTGGCCACAACAACCCCAAGCAGCGCTACAGGCTGGGGACTGAGTGGCTGGAGAGCAGCCAGGAGGAAAGGGACCTGGGGGTGCTGATAGATAGTGGCTGAAGATGAGCCAGCAGTGTGGCCAGTAGGACAAGAGAGATTATTCTTCCCCTGTACTCAACACTGGTCAGGCAACACCTTGAGTGCTGTGTCCAGTTCTGGGCCCCTCAATTCAAGAAAGATGTTGAGGTGCTGGAGCATGTCCAGAGAAGGGCAACAAATCTGCTGAGGGGCCTGGAACACAAACCCTATGAGGAGAGGCTGAGGGAGCTGGGTCTGTTTAGCCTGGAGAAGAGGAGGCTCAGGGATGACCTCATTGCTGTCTACAACTACCTGAAGGGGCATTGTAGCCAGGTGGGGTGTGGCCTCTTCTCCCAGGCAACCAGCAATAGAACAAGGGGACACAGTCTCAAGTTGTGCTGGGGTAGGTATAGGCTGGATGTTAGGAGGAAGTTGTTCCCAGAGAGAGTGATTGGCATTGGAATGGGCTGCCCAGGGAGGTGGTGGAGGCACCGTTCCTGGAGGTGTTGAAGCAAAGCCTCGATGAGGCACTTAGTGCCATGGTCTAGTTGACTGGCTAGGGCTGGAGGATAGGTTGGACTGGATGATCTTGGAGGTCTCTTCCAACCTGGTTGATTCCATGACTGTATGATTCTATGACAGACCTGAAATAGAGCTGCTGATCTCATTTTCTTCCCACGAAGGCTGAAGTGTTAGTAGGAAAAAGCACTAACTTAAAGCTCAGTGCCACCTCCTGTCCAAAGTGTGATGGGGGGAAAATGACAGCGCTCTGCGAGCAAGCCACTGCCGATGTGCCTTTGCTTGGCAGCTGTCACCTCTGCATTAGTGGTGGTGGGGGATTGGGAGGGGCAACTTCATTTGTTTTTCAGTCTGCCTCTGAACCTGTTGCCTTTTTTATTCTTCATGTCCAACACTCTACCTTTAACGATACTCACACCATGGATGAGGCATCTTTTCAGAGAGTTTTGGAAGGAACTCCCTTGATTCCATGTATCAGCAGTTCACTGGTGTGCTGTGGCTTCTCTACCCAACAGGCAAAAGTGATGGAGTCAGTGCGGTGAAACACAGGCACAACACCAACAGCTGCCACTGCCTTCAAGGAAATCTTCCAGAGAAGGTAAAGCAACTTTCTGTGCTTCATGGAGCTGCCTTTATAGTGGAAACAGCAGAATGGAGATGACTAGGATATATTGGGCCCCCCAGTTTAAAAGGGACGTTGAGATGCTGGAGCGTGTCCAGAGAAGGGCGACGAGGCTGGGGAGAGGCCTTGAGCACAGCCCTACGAGGAGAGGCTGAGGGAGCTGGGATTGGTTAGCCTGGAGAAGAGGAGGCTCAGGGGAGACCTTATTGCTGTCTACAACTACCTGAAGGGTGGTTGTGGCCAGGAGGAGGTTGCTCTCTTCTCTCAGGTGGCCAGCACCAGAACAAGAGGACACAGCCTCAGGCTGTGCCAGGGGAAATTTAGGCTGGAGGTGAGGAGAAAGTTCTTCACTGAGAGAGTCATTGGACACTGGAATGGGCTGCCTGGGGAGGTGGTGGAGTCACCGTCCCTGGAGCTGTTCAAGGCAGGATTGGAAGTGGCACTTGATGCCATGGTCTGGCCTTGAGTTCTGTGGTAAAGGGTTGGACTTGATGATCTGTGAGGTCTCTTCCAACCCTGATGATACTGTGATACTGGAGGTCACCTTGCTAGGTATAGAAATGCATGAAGCAATGCTGTTTGGCTTACATAGATAGGGTCTCCTTGCAGTTGTATCTACTTGTCACGACTTAAAAGGGTATGAGAATCTGTAAATAGCCTGAGTACATAGTATGCCATCAGAAATAACTCATTTCCAGGCTCTCTCATTTCTTTTCATTGAAAAAACGTGGTGTAAATCATATCTAGTAGATGAGCAGGATGGTATGAGAGGGAAACAAGGCCAAGTGCACCTGTTTGTATCTGCAGTCCCCTTTTCTCAATGCTGTATTTCTGAAGCTAGTGAATGCTGATCACACTGTTGCTTAACTACAGCTACTACTTCTCCTCTGAAGAACTAATTCCCTGTGAAAAGTCTCTTGGTTCTAACCAAAACCAGATAAACAGGAATGCTATTCCAGCTCACTGAGTGTGACTGACAGGGGTATTTGAAACCAGCCCTCTGCCCAGACAGTCAGGAGGGGTAGCTCATTCTTCAGGCTACCGAAAAACCCACCTCATTACGGCAAGTCTGATCTGTACTGAGGAAAAAATCTTATACTGGTATCACAAAGATTGGTTTCTGTATGAAAAATCGAGGTTTGACATGAACCTCAGGACTTTTTATCTTTTGTGACAAGTTCATCAAGAGATTGTACCTCGCAGTCTGTGCTGGAGGCACTAGGTGGCAGTGGAAGTATGAGTAAGAAAACAGGTCTGCCTGGGTTTGGGGCCAGCTGAGTTAGGCAAACAAGGAACAAAGGCAGCTTTACTAGAGAAGATAAGGCTGAAACTGTGGATGGTCTTCTGTGCACAAAACGCAAGGCTTCCCTTGCAAGACATACTAATTTGTCTTTTAATAACCGTGCACCTGCATCTGCTTTAAGCAGATGAACCTGTGAGAAATCCAAAAGCTTTGTAAAGCATCTGTTACCTACAGTGGTTTGTCTGGATAAAAGTGATAAAATTAAGAAAAAAACACAGATGTCCAGTTGCTGCCAGTGGCATAGTTTTGTCTGCATCTTACTAATCTAATCTAATTTTTTACGTGGATCTTTGGAACAGGTCTTATATGGCCCTGTCTTGTAGAGCAAGAAAACCCCAGGCCAACTGTGTTCTGTGTAGTCAGTGCAGAGAGGCAGCTTGGCAATCTGTAAGCAATGTCTGAGTCACTCTGAAAAGTTTCTTGTGGATTATTTGGGGAGCGAATTTACTGAAGACAGAGAGGAACCCAGATGAGCTGCTGTTGCAAATCTACGCTTGACAGTTGCTGGCAAGAGCTCCTGTTTCTGGCTCCCCCATCTGTAATGACACCGAGTCCATGTGCAGTGCTGGTGGGCGTTTGAGCTGCTTCCTGCTGCAATACATAGCACAGGACAGTAAAGTTAATACGGAAGAGTTCTAGTACCAGAGCTAAGCTATCATCTGATGCCTCAGAGAGCCATATGTAATGCTTGGCAGAGCACATTCTTCTGAGAGCTAGAATATGTAAAATGCCACGTCAAATGAAGGACTGTCTGGTGCCAGACTCTAGGTTAAGGGAGTGAGACAGAGTACCTGGGAATAAGTGGCTGAGGAGCAACCCTCTATTGATTCTAAGATGTTTTAAGTAAGGGAATGGACCTAACTTCCAGAGGAAGTGAAAGTATGGAACTTGATGACCTTCCTCTGGAGCTGTGGGTAATTAGCCCTTTTGCAGATCAGGTCTGTGAAGGTTTCTGGTTAGGCTGCATTCATGCAGTCTTCCTAACAACTCATTTGGTGAAAAGGCAGGAAGGCTACTTGGATGATTATGGGAGTTTAGGAGTTAGTTGACTCCTCTTGATGCATCTGGTGTGCCCCTTTGACTCGGATTAAACCTAAAAGCACCAAAGCCTGTGACTTCAAGCTTGACTCGAGTGCTTTCCATGCATACTTCATGAATTGCAGCAGATATATTAGAGGCCTTCTAAATGCTGGTATGAAAATGATATACTGCCATTGCAGAGCAGATTTGGAGGAATAAAGGAAGATTAGGAAGAGGAAAGAAGAGTTCACAATTCAGAGCAACATGCAGCCTGGCAGCCAGGTTGGTGAGTCTAGATTTGTAATAAAAAGATTCAGACCCTTGTTCTCTCTGATTTAGCCCTGGAAATTAAACTGGCAGCCCATTTCCCCCTAATGTTGACATTGTTTGCTGTTTTAGAGGGCCACATTGAGGGCTCACACTGGACCCAGTCTCATTTTATGGTGGTTTACAATTGCTGTCAAATGAGTTATGATATTTGAGCTGTTGTAAAAACATATGTATATTCTTAGCTTGCAACAAGTTTTAGTAATTTAATGATGCTTAAGACAGCTCCAGTATAGCAAAGACACCCTATTAAATTCAGTAAATCAAATTTTGCAAGCGTGATAGCTGAATTGGAGTTCGAGCTATTCCCTTGTCTTTTCTGTCTGCTTCTTCCCTGATGTGTGTACACACAGGCATTTAAAGTATTTGCATATATAGTTCTGTAATTCAGTGTGTTGCTCGCAGCCACAATACATTTGATGAGCAGCAGCACAAATTTTTGAGATCTCCACAACACTGTGCCAGATATCAGCAAGAATGATAGTTTTGCTTCATGAAATCCTCCTCAGTACCTTCCTTCTTGCCTGAACTGAATATTTTCATAAACCACATTTTGAAGCATCTTGTAGGTGTATTAGAAGGGCTGTGGCTAGGTCAAGAGAGGTTCTCCTGTCCCTCTACTCTGCACTGGTGAGGCTGCATCTGGAGTACTGTGTCCAGTTCTGGGCCCCACAGTTCAAGAGGGACATAGAACTGCTTGAGAGAGTCCAGTGCAGAGCCACAAAGATGATTAAGGGAATGGAACATCTCTTTTACAAGAAGAGACTGAGGGAGCTGGGCCTTTTTGTCTTGGAGGAGAGGAGGATGAGAGGTGACCTCCTCAATGTTTATGAAGATGTAAAGGGTGAGTGCCAGGAGGATGGAGCCAGGCTCTTCTTGGTGATGCCCAGTGACAGGACAAGGGGCAGTGGGTGGAAGCTGAGGCATAGGAAATTTCATTTAAACATGAGGAGGAATTTTTGCACTGTGAGGGTGACAGAATGCTGAAATAGGCTGCCCAGGGGAGTTGTGGCGTCTCCTCTGTGGATATTCAAAATCCATCTGGATGCATTCCTGTGTGATCTGGTATAGGTGATCCTGCTCTGGCAGAGGGGTTGGACTAGGTCATCTTTTAAGGTCCCCTCCATCCCCTGACGTTCTATGATTCTATGCTCAGTAGCTACTTCCTTCCACTTCTTTGTATTCTACAGCTACACAAAATCCTTCCATATCTTGTCTTTCAGCAACTTGAAGAAACACTGTTTCTAATTCCAGAGGCCTGTCTTTCATATTCCAGGAGCCCCTGGGAAGTCAAGAAATGAAAAACAAACAACAACCAAAAAAGTTGGATTATTTATTTATTAGGTCTATGCTACATTTCTGAGAAGACCTTGTGGCATTTGGTCATAGCATCCTTATGTTGTGTCTTCTAAGATAACAGCAGTGTAAATATGTGAGAAGTAATTTGGTGTTTCCCATAGTACAATATGTCTATATTGCTCTGGAGAAATAATTGTGTTGAAAAAAATACTTCCCTCTTCATTGTTTCCTTTGCCAAATTACTTCCTCAGATCTCTGTTTTATTTTTGGTGCTTTTTAAAAGGATCCATTAAAAAATGCTTAGTGCAGGAAGGACCAGGCTGGTCTTAGACTTTAACATATTTTCTCTAACCCAGTTTTTCTCTAAACGAGTTCCAAATCATGACATCATAACATGTACAAAGAATCTCATAAGGATGATGCTTATACCTTTTTGTATGATCCAGGTAAAGATTTATGGCTGCAGCACTGATGATAGCAGCTTCCTAGTTACACATCTGATACCCTGTAATGACTTACACTTCCCAGTGATGCTGTTTGATTAGGCATACTCTGCCTGTCAGCCAGCTTTGGCTAGCCACAGATAGATACAGATGGCTAGCACCATCTCTCCCATTGCACTGAATCAAATGATGCAGACAGCAGCTTTCTCTTGAATCTGGATGTCCCACTTATGGATGTGACAAGCACTGTATTGTCAGGCCCTCCTGTGATTCCTCTGGAAGTCACACAGTGTCAACAGCCTTTAGAACAGAAAGTTGCAGAGATGAGAGAAGTCAACCCTGGTATCAGTGGGTCCTAGAGTCTCCCCTCTCCTTGTCCCACCCCCCATCCTCACAGCTTCTGTGTGACCCTGTTTTTGGTTCTTGGCTGTATTTTAGAGTTCAATTGAGATTTTGCTTATGTAAGACCAGTCTCTTAATTCACATGGGAAAGACAAACACATTTTCTCTGTTAGTGGTATTAGGTATGGTCTAGCCTGGTAAGTGAAATAAGACAAAACCTGTAGCTTTCATGGTCTGCACTAACCTTTCAGATCAGTTTGACAAGACAAGGGACTGCACAGAAACAAAAATGTGTTATGCATAAAATAAAAAGTCACCATCCACAGCTTTGCAATGAACTGAAAGTTGTGCATAGCATGCTCATTCTGGACTTCAGAAGATTGGCCATTCTTGGCTCTTTATCTGCATTCAGTAACCATCTCAATATGTGGCCTATCATCCATAAAGGGACAAAAGGTCATGCTGAAGCCTTGATTCAAACCAGTAGTTTATATTTCAAACATATTGCCCGCCCTGAAACTACTGAGCCATGTCTTCTCAGATCCAGTGTCTGCTACAATGTGATAGTTAAAGCTGGAAATTGGTAATACTAATTAAATGAGTTCTAATAACTTCTTTTGGGCACTAATTTGTCAATAGGCCTTGTTTTCTGTATGCATTTGTTCCTCAGTCTGTTGATGTGAACAGCTTTCACTCTGTTATTCACAAGTTATTCTCTGACTTTGCTGTTCTCCTTCTGGAAGGTGTGGATAGCTGGGTGGACAAGGTGTGGGTTTTTTGATCAGCTGATAACTACATTTTTATACCTAACAAGAAGTAAATCAAATGCCTTTCAAAATAGTCCCATGCATATTTCTGGCTTGTGGCCTTTGTGATGCCATTTTTATTCTCTACAGTAACCTGTGTGCACAAAAAGATCATTCATGGCCTCTTGTTATGATCATGGGTAAAGCTGACATCAGGCTTGTCCCAGTCCAGAGGAGTCCTGGGTATGGGAGGTTCAGAGTCTTGGGCACATAATTAAGGCACAAATGGTGTCAAATGCATAGGCTAGCTTTACTGCACGCACACAAGGACAGGGAAGGATGAGGAGAGGGAAAGACAAAGAAAAGAAAGAAATAGCCCCACACAGAGAGAAGAAAGGTCTCCTCAGAGTCATTCAGCATCCCAAAAGTCTGTTTGAAGAGAGTGGATGGGGAGTGCTCTGTCTGCAGGTTGAATCTTCTCTTCTTTCCCCTGGCTGCCTCACTGAATATGCATGTTTTTCTGAGAGTCACTTAGCATTTTCCAGCAGTGATTTGCTTAGCCAGGCCCACTGTCCAGTTGTGTTGGGCATGCTGGGTGTGGTAGGGCATTTCCAGAGTTCAGCCCCCCTTGTCCGGCCAGTTTCTCCAAAATGATCGCTGCTGCTGCTAAACCAGGAGCTGCTACGCTGCCGTTGGCTGGGAATCAGCATCACCTGTCACAACAGGTAGCCTTCACCTCCTATGTTAGGTGACAGGAGCTCAGTTCCAGGTGTGGTGGTCCAGAATGGTGGTCTTTCAGTCCATGCACGCTGAAGCTGAGCAGTCAGGCAGGTGGTCCCATGTTAGCATGCACAAGCTCACTCTGCATTCCCCAGCTGGTTTCTTGTCCAGTTGTTGCATATTGGGGAGCTCCTGGGAGTCTGAGCTCATGCAAGAGGGGATCTTTGGGACAGTGAGTACAAACAGGATGCTCACTTAGCACTTATCAGAAACTTAGCTCAAACCAAGTTTTTTTCTGAGATGTTGGGACATATGGTTTATCTCAGTCTCTGACAATGCTAGTGAACAAGTATCCACTAATGCCTGATTTGTTTTCTGTGTTATCTTTAAGACTTCTGGTCATGTGTTGGTTGCTTTGCAGACCAGACAAGGATGCAAGAGCAGATTGCCCAGACGATTCTGTAATAAGATGTAGTGTAAGTAACACCTAGGGCAGCAAAAAAAAAAAAAAAAGAACTCTGAGAGGGAATACAGCTTTCCTCTAAGTCATTAGGTTCAGGTAGGTCTGCAGCTTGATAACTTACTGAGATGGAAAAACATTCATCTGAGTATGCATGAAATCTTATTTAATATGCCAATTTAGGACTAAGCTAAAGAATTCTAAGGTTAATTGTTTGTGCTTTTCATTACTCTATAATAAATAAAGTGGTTGCCAATGCCATTGGAGGACCATTTTACTATGAAGGTGGAGTGTTATAGAATCTGCAAGGAGGTAATAATTCTTGGCAATACAATTCTACAGTCAGCTGGGAAAAGAGTTTATTACTGACAGAATTTTTATTATGCTGGCTGTAAGTTTATTAAGTACTATACTGCATAATTTCTGTCAGCATATTGTATCACTTTCTGAGCCATATAATAATATTGCTTTGAACTTCTGCAGTGTCTTCCATTTCTGTACCTTTCTAAAAAGTTATATCCTTTTTAATTGCCAAGGCACCTCAGAGTGGCAAAGAAATATTCTCCTCCTCTCGGGCTAATCAGTATTACTTTTAGCAGTGAAAGTGAAGTGAAATGAAATGTTCAAAATCAAGCTGAAAGCTTGCCAGGGCTGGGCATACAAAGGAAAGAACATTGTCATTTACCTGTTAGACTGACAGGTCTCAAAGCAGCTGGTCTTGGCTACAGACTTCTGGCACCAAGCACTGTTAGTAAATCTCTTAAGCTTAAGATTGTCAGATGTGACTGTGTTTCCTGCTCCTACTCTTTGTCTTAGCTTTTGTAGGAACCAGTTCATTGGAACAATATGCTCTCTGGAGTGTGCTTTACACAGCAAAATTGTCTGAGTTTTTGGACCACTATAATAATAATTTAAAAAATGAATGAAACAAAACAACCCTCCCCAAATAATGATGTATGTTTACAGGAGTAGCATTTTCCCCTAGACAGTGGTAGCAAGGCTTTCTCTATATAGTAGGGTTTATGGAGTTAACTGGGGGTGGAAGCATATGCTGATTATCCCAGCACATGTCCAGAGCACAAACACTTGGGGAACCTGATCTTGTTGGTCTTCATAATCTGGCTAGAACTTTGACAGAAAAGCTCTCAGGGAAGCCCAGGGTGGTCACAGGATCACAGGATGTTAGGGGTTGGAAGGAACCCACACAAGGAGATCATTGAGTCTAGCCCCCCTGCCAGAGCAGAACAATACTATCTAGTGGTGCAGGCCTCTGAGCTGAAGATTTGTTTCGCTGGCCCATGCATCAGCCAGATTAGGGTTCATAGTACTTCCTCCATAACTGCCTTTTTGATGTGGTATGAGGTAAGGCTTGATTATTTGTAGGACTTAACTAGGCAGCATCAGTCTTTGCAACACTTAGACTGTGAGCTCTGTAACCTGTAATAATGTGCACTGCCTACCTGCACTGATTCTTGATTGCTCACAAGCTGTCTTCTCCGTCACTGTCCCTCTGTGGTGCTGTTTCAGCAATGAGCGTAGTAAACAGGACCTATTTAATACAGAATGCTGGGATTACAACTGTGATAACCACTAACTGCTCTGTGGTGCTTTGTTCTGAACTGCAGGAACACCCAGATGACTTCAAGATGAAACTATCTCATTTGCTCTTCATGGTGGAGCATGCGATTTATCCTGTTGCCATAGCAGCTGCTAGCACAGTTTCTGCAGAAGAGGGCTAGGTGTTTCCAGCCCAGAGCACCAAGTCTGTTAGTCACTGCCTTGACTTTCCTGTGTGTGTCCCAGCTCCTTCTCTGAGATGCACAAATACAGCCAAGGGTGCACAGCCTCATTTCCTACCTCTTCCAAGCAAGTGCTCCTGCTGCCTGTGGAGCCTTCTACTTTTGCCACAGGGGCAAGAAATAAAAGAAGATTAGTGCCCATCTTCTCTTTACCACAGGACTCTTTAAACCATGCTCCCCCCAGTAGACATAAATCCCAGAAAACTTGTATTCCTTTCTTACTTCGTTTAACCCACTTCAGCCTTTGTAATGAACTGAAGGCTGTAAACATGTAGTGGGACCTGTTTTATGCAGGCACAACTTGCTCTAAGCAGGTGAGACAACTGTTGTCCTACAAGGGCCACTAACACTCTTGTGTCTATCATGTAGTCAGGGCTGTGAGGGTGACTGGCAGAATCAGATTTTTTTTTGCATATCCTCATCTGGGAGCAGAAACAACCCAAAATGTTTTTATTAAAGGACAAAAAAAGCATTTCCCCTAAATTTCTTTTCCACCTCGGTCTGTGATGTAAAGGTTGACAGTAGGTTTTCTGATTTGGCTGGAGATTTTCCTGGAGACCTAAGAAAGGGGTAAGCAAAGCTCTAACTGTCCTAGAACAGTCCTAATTGAGGAAGTCTGGTTCTCTAATGAAGAGTTCTTCCTTTGCAGGATTCTGACTTTCAAGAGTGTTGTTAACCCCCACCTTTTACAGGAACAGCTCAGCCAGCAGCTGTTCTGCTCTGTGATTTTGATGTGATAATGAAATATTGTGTTCCTTGGAAAACTAGGTCAAAATATTGGCTATTTGTATGACTCATCAAAAGGAGAAGTTGAACATCAACAACTAAAGAAGAATGGAGAAAGAGCACTGGGGTGATCACCTTCTCAGAACGAGTCTATCTAAGAGCTGCAGCAACCATATTGCATCACAATGTTGTCTTATACTTATGTCCTCTTTAACCTACCTATTTTACCTATTTCTTTTTATTCTAAGGACTATTACAAAGCCTGCATGAAAATGATTTTTTACTTTTAGTAGTTCTTACAAAAACAGTAGAATAAAGAGGAAAAAAGGCAGCGGAACCTGGTGTTTATCCAGAAAAACAAAGAGCAGAAGCAAATGCCAGAGAGCTATTTCAGTGAATAGTCCTGCTTTTTACAGAAGGCAGAATTCACCAGCCTAGCAAAGGCAGCAGACAAGTGGTGGAATAAGTGAATGAAGGAGACTGAGCAGAGCCTTGAGGATGAAACACCTACGCTAATGAGAAATAGGTTAAGTAATGCTCTGCTTTTCAATTACGTTAGAGCTGTAGGTGCTGAAGCCTGCTCGTTAGCTGAGGCTATAAAATGCCACATTTATTGTGTCATTATTCTTTCAAATATTTGCCTGATGGGCTTGTGAGACGTTTAGATCTCACTGCCTGAAATTCCCACTGGTTCTACCAAAAGAAGCTCCTCTGCCTGACTCTACGCTTGGAAATGTCAAATCCTCACCTGTTAGCCTTCCCTCTATTAAAACAGCACTTAGTGCTAACCTTTTTTTGCCTAGTCCTTGTGAAAAGAAACATCATGTCCTATTCAACCCCCTGCTGACTGTCAAAGCTGAGCTGACTCTGTAGATTCATTTCTAGATAGCCCTCCAGGTCAATCTGTCCTAGCGTCCTACTCCTCACTGAACTCTCCAGATGCCTGAGGTTAGTATCTGAGTCAGTTTTTCTCTGCAAAAATGAGCACGTGGCAGCTTGGGGCCTGAACTATTGCTTTATTAAATTAGCAGTAACTCTATTTGCTTTATATTTAGTACTTGTGTAAGTAAATCTCCATCAGTTTTTCAGCATTTTGCTTACTCCCAACCATTTTTGAACTGTCAATTTTTTCTTTGCTTGTTGCAGGCTTTCAGGATTTCTTGGAACTCAAACAACAGTAAGTCTGCATACCAGTCTGTGCCTTTCTCCATTTTACATGTGAGCACACTTTCTTTGGTGTCAAAGGGTTGTCTCGGGGAGCACATACTTGATTTAGTTATTGAGAGGTAAGGACATGACTGTTGTTACTTTTTGCAAGTGATCCATTCAATTTTCCAAGAATTTCCACTCAAATAGCAGTCACAATGTTTTCCCATAACAATCTATGTGATGCATACCTGCTCTACATGGTACAAGTGTTATGGAGGGGTAAGAAATTGCAAGATGATATTCTCAAAATTAATGTTGTCTATTAATTTTGATATTCAAAACTTGCACCACCTTCCACCACTAATTTTTAGCAATAATTGTTTCTTTGCATGGTCATGGAAACATTTTACAGGTGATTAACTAGATCTAGAAATAACTTGCAAAAATATGTAACATTGATTGAACTGGAAGAGAAGATTCCTGTGGTCAAATACCACTTGCCCACTAGATGGACTCAAGGAGCTCCTTTCTGCTTATGGCAGAAGGCTAAGTGGATTACAAGAGGCTTTAAGTATTTACTCACAAAATGATCTCCCAACTCGTGGGGCTAGCTACAGATTCAAACACTACTCAAATGCTTTCAGGGAATTCTGTTACTGTCTTGTCAAGCACTGAGACTTCTGATTCTTCCCAGGCTTTACAGAGTGCTGGGAAAGGAAGCAGACAATCTTTGACCGGGTCCTGATTTCTGGATGATCTCCAAGACTCCTGCTTGAGCGTGTCCAGAGAAGGGCGACGAGGCTGGGGAGAGGCCTTGAGCACAGCCCTATGAGGAGAGGCTGAGGGAGCTGGGATTGGTTAGCCTGGAGAAGAGGAGTCTCAGGGGAGACCTTATTGCTGTCTACAACTACCTGAGGGTAGGTTGTGGCCAGGAGGAGGTTGCTCTCTTCTCTCAGGTGGCCAGCACAGAACGAGAGGACACAGCCTCAAGCTACGCCAGGGGAAATTTAGGCTGGAGGTGAGGAGAAAGTTCTTCACTGAGAGAGTCATTAGACACTGGAATGGGCTGCCCGGGGAGGTGGTGGAGTCGCTGTCCCTGGGGCTGTTCAAGGCAGGATTGGACGTGGCACTTGGTGCCATGGTCTAGCCTTGAGCTCTGTGGTAAAGGGTTGGACTTGATGATCTGTGAGGTCTCTTCCAACCCTGATGATACTGTGATACTGTGATACTGTCTTGTCAGGAGACTTTCAGGTGTAGGCAGGCTGTATTGCAATGTGCAGTCTTAGCATGATGTCACGCCAGCAGTTTCCAGGCAGTTCAGGATACAATAAGGTGGTGAGCAATGGCAGCAGGCAAGCAAGCATGAATACAACAGCAGAGCACATTGTGTTACCTGTTCATATCTTTTTATCAGTGTAGCTTGAGACTAATGGGCCTTTGGACACAGAATAGCCAATCAGAATGGCAGTTATCCAAGCTTGACTGTATTAAGTGAAACCATAGGCTTGCTTTTTCCAGTCTCAAGTTGTGCCAGGGTAGGTATAGGCTGGATATTAGGAAGAAGTTCTTCACAGAGAGAGTGATTTCCCATTGGAATGGGCTGCCCAGGGAGGTGGTGGAGGCACCGTCCCAGGGGATCTTCAAGAAAAGACTGGATGAGGCACTTAGTGCCATGGTCTAGTTGATTGGTTAGGGCTGGGTGCTAGGTTGGACTGGATGATCTTGGAGGTCTCTTCCAACCTGGTTGATTCTGTGATTCTATGATTTGGGAAAAGCATAGGCCTCACACAGGGCAGGCACAAGCTAAGAAAGTGTAGCTTGTTTACCACAGGATGTAAACAAGTCTGGGTAAGCCAGAGTCCTTAGACTCAGTGGCTCCAGGTTCTCTGTCCTCTTTCCCATGGTTGCTTCTCCCCAAAAGAGAAGGAGGGAGAGCAGAAAAACATGTCTGGGCAAGCCAGGACATGTATAAGGCTATTTTTGGCCTATCAAGCCTACCACAAGAACAAGGGACTGTACCTTCAACATGGATCAAGTTCTACTAAAAACTGATAAACAACTTCATAGTCAAGGGGCATTTGCTTCTTGCTTCTTGTAGTCCACCTCTTGTGAGATACAGACTAGCTGAATACTGTCCTTTAGCCTTTAACTATTTCATTTGCTGAATAATAACTGAATTCAGACAACTCTATGAAGTAAGAACCAAAGAGATGTAAATGTCATAACATGTGTGTCTATGTGTCACCCAATGCTTTTCCTGGCCTAATCATTCTCTAATGCAGTAACAGAGAAAGTGTCAGATATGTTGCATGTGGCTGCTTGCGAATGTAATTTTTCAGCTCATTTATGGCATCTCATATATATATATATGTACACACATATATAATCTCCCAACACTGGGTATTTGCATTTCACTCCCATGATCTAGGATTGATTTTTTTTTCCCAGTGCTTGAAATCACTTTCAGTGCTCTTTGCAAAATGTGCTTTCTGAGTTTATTTTGGAAGTTTCATTTCAGTCTTTGCTTCTGATATTAGTAAATCTGGTGCAGGGTCAGCATGAAGGAGGAGGGAGTATAGGAAAGGAGTATGTTAGCCGATGATTTGTAATTTAATAAGAACAAAGAATGTAGTACAGTTTGTGTTATCCACCAAACCCTTAACTTCTCTGTAGGGATTAACATAGAGAGCTTTTCTAACCTGCATGCTTGTACATGCTCACAGTGAATTACTACTATTATTAAATCAAAGGAGCAGGGGGAAGCACTGGGGAGGAAACACATTTCCCTGACTTCTCTGAATCTCTGCAAATACAAATAAGCTTGCAGGACAGACAGTACATGCCATGAGTGGGGCCAGAGATGTCTGCTTTAAAAACACTGCAAGCATTGTAATCATTGTCTCGGAAGCAATGTTGGTAACAGGGCAGACCATATAAGCTGCATTCTCTCAGCTCACCTCTGAGCCAGTCACTGCCTTCTGGGAAAGGGTTCTGAGTACAGGAGGTGGTAACAGCCTTGGAAATTAAGACATGATTTTAATGTGTCTTCAGGGACATCTGTATACCAGGATTGTGCTACTTCTGGATTCAGACAGTGAACCCTTATTTCCAGGGTGGTGAGCCCAGACACTGAGCTGTGCAGGCATCACATGTTTCAGTGGGTTCAGAAGATGGTAGAAACAATTCCCACCCTTGAAGTTCAAGTAGTACATTCAGTCTCGAGAGCTGTTCACCATCTCCAGTTTGGAAGGTTTGTTCATTCCATCTAGTGACTATTACTAGTCTAAGTTGTGTATTTGCAAAGAAATATGTGGAGCTAGTTGAAGAGATGAGCAACGGGACTAAGCAACAGCTTAGAGAAACATGAGTCATGAGGAAAAATATGAATATGTGCCTGGTTGATCTTCTAATATATATAAAAGACTGCTGCAAAGAGGAAGGCAATAATTAGTTTTCTGTGCCCAGAGTAAAAGTAGTTATGGTTTCAAGCTGCAATTCTGCATTTCTCTGAGAATGCTCCATTGTATTCTTTCAGGTGACTTATTAGTCACCTATTTACTATTTGCATAAAATGTGCTCCAGTCAGTGTGATTTCACCTGTGAACTCTCTGACTCTCTAGACAGTGGTACTGTGGTGCAGCTCTGATCTAAATGCAGGTGGGAGAAAAATCTGATGTAGGTTAGGGAGGGAGCCTGAAGGCAGAGGTGGGGAAGGACTATGGATGTGGTAATCAGGCAAGAGACTGATACAGAAGAAGGCTAGACATGAACTTGCAAAAGAAATCATTCTTCAGAAGTCTATTACCTCTGAAAGCCTGCCTCCAGCATCTTTCTCTTGTTTGTCACCTCTCTGGTGACCATCTTATGGCTTAACTTGCATGACCCTAATAATGATGTGTGTACCCCCATTCTGCGGTCTGTAACAGGTCAGAAAACACTTGGGTTATCTGCTCTGATAGTTAATAATACAAATGTTATCTGTTACTGAAGGAAACTTTATACTGTTTTTTAATCTGGACATCCTGCTTGGAAGGAGGAGTAATTTTTCAGCTGCAGGAAAACTGTGAAAAGGAAATCTTTTGTTGCTGTTTGACTGAGTTTCACACTGACAAATGGAAACAATCAATGGAAATTACCAGCTCAGTAGTGTCTATCTTCACTTTTTCCCATGTGAAAAATTCCCTAGCATAGAATGAGATCAGCTTTATTGGGCAGCTGAAATAGAATTCAGATGGTTGCACTAATAAGGTGGTCTTTCTCCTCAGACCCCATCACATTTACAGTATGTCATAAACACAGAAGCTTTGTAATGCTGTCACTAAAGTACATCTACTTTATGCAGCTTCCACGGTTTGTAATCAGAACTGTCTGGATAATTCTGAAACCAGTTTAAGTTTCTGAGGACCTTGATGTGACAGAGTAAGTGTTAATTCATGTAGTTACATTTGCCATCCCTACAGTCCTAATTTTGAATATTTTCTCTCTTTTCTTTTTTTTCTCCTTCACTTAAAAGAAGGAATTAATGTTTGGTGTGTATTTAATCATCCTACTTGAGCTACTTCACATCCACCAGGTAAGATGTGTCTAAAAAGGTATGAAGTAAAAGGAACTAAAGATGTACAATGGCTCCTTTTAGTAATGTAATTCTCTAAAATACAGTATATAGTATTGTCCTCAACAATCACTCAATCTGCTATAGTTTGGAGAATACTTCCTTAGGTTGTATTTCCCTCATAATGATACAGCTGCAAGTAGTGCTTCCTTGGCAGAGGCTCTGGCTCCCATTCTATTTCCTCTCAATCCCAGTCCCTGGATCTGTCCTCGCATGGCTCACATTCCTGCATGTCTGGCACTGGCATGTATGTTGTGTTACATGCCTGCAGTGTGTCTACTGCTCTCTCCTTTCTGAGCCAAAGAGCTGAGGGAGAGGTGGGCATCTGTTCTAAACTATGTTTTCTTTTATGTGATCTAAAAAGGAGGCTGTATTTGTACTGATGCCAACAGGAGCTGCAGACTCTTCTGGATGGGGAAGAATACTCAGGCAGACATTATAGCATAAGGAGCTGGGCAGGAACCTTAGTATCTTTGTCACACAGTGGGTACTTGAAGATTTTAATTCACTTATTAACATTCAGTTGTTTCAGTTTTCTTATACTGTTAAACAGATGGTGCTTCTCACCAAACTGGTTCCTCCTGGTTTTATGCCAGAAGTAACCAAAAGCTTGGTGCAATCTAATGGCCCATGGTCTGTAGGCCAACACTTCATAGTGCAGTTATGGTTGAGGCAGAAGAGAGTATGGTTGAAGTGGCCTAAAAAGCAGGTCAGAAGAACTGCAGGGTGGTATTGGCTACATACCTGTGCTCCGCAGCTCACTATTCAATTGGAGCTGAGAGGGCAGGCTCCAGTCTTAGTTGCAGTGGATTCAAGTTCTGTATACAGAAACTAGAGAAAGCAAATACAAGTTCTTTATGTCCATGAAATCCAGGTTTCACACATTGCTGATAGAGGATTTGAAGCTTAAATCCAAATGGATCCTGGGAAAAGAATCACCTTAATCATAAAAAAAGCCTTTGCAGCTCTCCATGTCTTCCTTCCTGCTATGCCCTGCCTCTTTGTTTTGGAGGCAGATGGCTCATTTTTCAGTTCAGTGGTACACAGAGCCAATGGCTGAAGCAGGCATGTTTTTAGCAAGTTAGTACCCTCTTGAAAAGGAACGACCCACACAAAGAACTTTGGTTCCTGCTTGGACTCTCTCAGCACATAATTTGGTGAATTCCCTTGCAAATAGACAGACCTGCCACAAACTTAATAAAAAATCTGTGCCATGTCTGATAACTTACTGTGATTTAAAATAGTTTGGTTATCTTTTTCTGATTCACCTCTTCCTGTTTTGAACTTAGGTCATGCTGACGTGCAAAACACTGAAGCCTCTGCAAATAGTGAGGATTCTTGCTGTTTTCATACTGAGCTGAGGTAGTGAAAAGGAGAAGTCTCCTCCCTTGGAGACCCAGAAACCGCCTAGAAGCCCGGAGTCTGGTATGAGATGCTGTATGTACTTGCACTAGGCCCTGCTGTGGCATGAGAGAAGGCCAGACAAAGAACTGCTGTGATTCATTTCCTACAGCAAGAAGGACTGAAAGGTGCTAGGGGTGCTGATTGATACCCACCTGAACATGAGCCAGCAGTGTGCCCAGGTGGCCAAGAGAGCCAGTGGCATCCTGGCCTGCATCAGGAATGGTGTGGTCAGCAGGAGCAGGGAGGTCATTCTGCCCCTGTACTCTGCACTGGTTAGACCACACCTTGAGTACTGTGTTCAGTTCTGGGCCCCCCAGTTTAGGAGGGACATTGAGATGCTTGAGCGTGTCCAGAGAAGGGCAACGAGGCTGGGGAGAGGCCTTGAGCACAGCCCTACGAGGAGAGGCTGAGGGAGCTGGGATTGGTTAGCCTGGAGAAGAGGAGGCTCAGGGGAGACCTTATTGCTGTCTACAACTACCTGAGGGTAGGTTGTGGCCAGGAGGAGGTTGCTCTCTTCTCTCAGGTGGCCAGCACCAGAACAAGAGGACACAGCCTCAAGCTATGCCAGGGGAGATTTAGGCTGGAGGTGAGGAGAAAGTTCTTCAGTGAGAGAGTCATTGGACACTGGAATGGGCTGCCCGGGGAGGTGGTGGCGTTGCTGTCCCTGGGGCTGTTCAAGGCAGGCTTGAACGTGGCACTTGGTGCCATGGTCTAGCCTTGAGCTCTGTGGTACAGGGTTGGACTTGATGATCTGTGAGGTCTCTTCCAACCCTGATGATACTGTGATACTGTGTGTTTTCAGCAGCAGCACATGGTGCTTCTCAGCTACAGCTCTAAATATTGAAGAATGTGTGTCTCTTCCTGTTGGAGAGTTTTAGAATGTTTTGTGCTTGTGAAGCCATGAGAAGCAGTACCTTGGCTCTATATGCTGCTATTCCATCCTTGCATTCTCCATTTAAATAAGAAACCAACTGATAGCCAAATCCAGTCTTAAAAAATACTAACAATCCCCACATAGATACTGAAAGAAAGCAAACCGCTTTTCAACTCTGCCTAAAGTAGCCTTAGAGGAGCTCCATGCATTATAGTACTCAGTTTGCTCCTCTTCTGTCAGTGAAATAGTCTTTGGCCCTTTTCCGTTTGGACACTTTGAGTCTGAACAAGAATGTACTTAAGATGATACAGTTCAATTACCAACTTTATTTAAATGCAATTAACTTAGTTTAAAACTGACTCAATGCAATACATGTACAAACAAACCCTGCTGACACTGACTCCAGTAAAAAGGGCACGAACTAAACCCATGTTTGTAATCAGAGTCACACAGAGAGCTGGTACTCCTTTACACTTAGAGCCATGCATGCTGTAGAAAAGAGCCATAACCATGTAAGATTCTGGGAGGGGGAGGCAGAATTGTCCTGTTGGGTTTCACCTTTGCTCCATCTAATGTCCTTGGTCTTCTGTAGCCTTTCTTATTTTTCTAAGTTAGAGGAAACAATTTGCTTGCTAACAATACCCTGGTTTAAATAGACATTCAAGTATAGATTTACCATAAACCAGAAAAGCAGCCTGGCTTATCTGTTGGCTTTTAATTCTGAAATTTATTAGCTCTCCACATCTATTGCAGATACAAGCACAGTCTTAATTGCTCCATTTTTATTCTAACAGAAAATACAGTAAATCTTGATGGTTGTGCTTCAAACATTAAGAGGCAATGTAGTAGCTGTAGGAGAAAAGTGTTCAAAATGCATTAAGTTTGTATGTGCTTAATAACATTTCCAAGCTGCTCATGATAATTTATTTTGAATTTCAAAGAGTAAATGCCACAAGAACTCTTAAATGAGACCTCCAACTGGAACACTTTCTCCTCTCCAACCTTGAGATTTCCTTAAAACGTTTTCCCCACTCCTCTTTCCCTTCTGAGATTTTCAAGAGTGCAAAACCAATATTTTTTTACTTTAATTCCAGTACTGTTTGATTCTAATGTGTTCTGTTATTTTGGCTACATTAGCAGCTCACACACTGTTTGTTTATAGCTCTCTGGAAAAAAAAACCCACATTTTAATAAGGTCAGATTTGCAATTTAAATTAACTTCAATATTTCTTGCAAGCTCCAGCTCTGTTTATGCATGGGGTAAAGGTACTGGAAATTTATTGTTTAAAAAAATACATTCCTTTGTTTTATTTTCAAATTGGTACATGTCAGGTAATAAACAGCCTTGACTTTATATATTTCTCCATCTGAAAAAGAGGAAAAGTATTTTCCCTCTGTTTTAATTGTGTGGTTTTTTATTTTTATTTATTTATTTATTTATTTATTTATTTACAGGGGGAGAATGAAAGAGTGTGTGAGGTAGAGAAAGAACTAATTATTTGAAATGGAAATTTCATCTGGAGAAAAAAAAATTCAAACTGAACAATTTATTTTACAAATTAAGACCTTTTTCCTGTTGCACTTTTTTTTTTTTTTGTTTTGTTTTCCCTAGGGGGCTGCTACTTTTAAATTAATTCAACTATTAAGATTTGTTAATTTTTCTTGTATAAGCAAATATCCACCCATTAATATCTCATGACTATTTACTGGGAATTTTTGTTCCTATACTGGAACTGAATCTCAAAATTGGATATTTGGTCACCTACACTATATGTATATTTTTCACAGTATCATCAAGCTTGGAAGAGACCTCATAGATCATCAAGTCCAACCCTTTACCACAGAGCTCAAGGCTAGACCATGGCACCAAGTGCCACGTCCAATCCTGCCTTGAAGTGCCCCAGGGACGGCGACTCCACCACCTCCCCGGGCAGCCCATTCCAGTGTCCAATGACTCTCTCAGTGAAGAACTTTCTCCTCACCTCCAGCCTAAATTTCCCCTGGTGCAGCCTGAGGCTGTGTCCTCTTGTTCTGGTGCTGGCCACCTGAGAGAAGAGAGCAACCTCCTCCTGGCCACAACCACCCCTCAGGTAGTTGTAGACAGCAATGAGGTCACCCCTGAGCCTCCTCTTCCCCAGGCTAACCAATCCCAGCTCCCTCAGCCTCTCCTCGTAGGGCTGTGCTCAAGGCCTCTCCCCAGCCTCGTTGCCCTTCTCTGGACATGCTCAAGCATCTCAATGTCCCTCCTAAACTGGGGGGCCCAGAACTGAACACAGTACTCAAGGTGTGGTCTAACCAGTGCAGAGTACAGGGGCAGAATGACCTCCCTGCTCCTGCTGACCACACCATTCCTGATGCAGGCCAGGATGCCACTGGCTCTCTTGGCCACCTGGGCACACTGCTGGCTTTTTCTTCTTTTAAAATAAGTCAGCTAGATGACCTGATCTTTTCCTTTCATTGCAAAATTATCTTAGCCTAGCTGAACTTTGAAGCTAAGAATTTGGTTTTTTTTTTCAGACTTTCACATGACTATAGTCCACATAACACCTATGATTGGTAGCTTGCCAACAGGATATGTACACCATCTGATAAACGACTGATGAGAAGCTCCTGAAACAATGTGAAATAATTGCTTTTGTTTTGAACTACCTTTGTTGAGCAATTAATATTAGATATTGCCTAGTTTCTATAAAACCTGCATAACTGCCTCACTATAGATCATAGGAATGGCTTAGTTCTTACTACTTTGAGCTTCTGGAGTAACTGCATCATCTCACTGGTCAGAAGTTATTTTCTGAGTGTTAGAAAAAAGATAAAAAGCACATTCTTGGCTGGAAGTGTAGTTTGCATGTACAGAGAGCTAGATGGTCAGGTATGGTGTATCGGTATATAGATGCCTCGTGAAGGCTACCCTTAAGCCAAAAGCCACTGTTGCTGGAGAATCACTTGTTTCCAGACATGAAATATGTTGTGGGCAGATTTGAAGTGACGAGAATATTAGTACCCTGGCAGGGACAGGCAGGCAGGTAGGTGTGACAAATGCATCTGTGCATAGAGGACTCCTGCCATTTTTGCAGTCTGTTTCATGCAAAATGACTCTCTACCTTCTCCAGGTCTTTTCTTCCCCATATGGACATATAAGGTTCTTGCTTATGCTTTCTGCCTATTGGCCCTCCTCGCAGAAAGGGCAGTCAAGTCTGCAGGGCTCAGCTATTTCTTGAGTTTCAGAAATAGCCAGTGCTGAGTCCTGGCAGTGCATGTGGTTTTGTGGCTGAGAGTGTTTCTTTGCTGATTTTATCCTACACCTTTCTCATAATGAGGACAACCTGTTGCTAACAATACTAGCTAGGAAAGGCCCTGTCTTTTGTCACCCAGGTATTTCACAAATATTGCCTTATGTGCTTGTTGTGATGTTTTTCTTTTCCTGCCCACCTGCTTGCTATTTCTAAAGCAGAGAAAAACACAGATCTCTTCTTGTGAGGTTCAGTGAATAAGGGTGTGAAACACAGAGCACTTCTTTAAGGCAGGAGGAGGGAAGAAAGCAAAGTTTGTGAAACTCGAAGTAGTAAAACAGAAGGTACCAACAGTAGTGATGCAGAGGTTATGTTCTGGATTAATTCTCTTACAGGTTGTGGTTTTTTAGGAAAAGAATTTCAGCCTTCTTTGAAGAAACTTATCTCTAGCAGCAGCAGCATTAAGAAGAAAGTGGGATAAAGCTTGCCCTAGTTTGTGCTAATTTGTCTGAAAATGGCTCTAGAAGAGACATGGATGTTGGTGAGGGCAGAAATTCTAACTATTGAAAATGGAGATAATTTTGGTCTTTGAGAAGCCTACACAGAACATTCTCAGCAAAGTATCTTTTTATCATTGAATTTTAGAATCACAGAGTCACTCAGCCTGGAAAAGACCCTTGAGATCATCAGGTTCAACCATTAAATCATGGAGTCAGTCATCAGCAAGTTTGCAGATGACACTAATCTGGGGGCAGATGTGACCGGGTTGGAGGGCAGAAGGGCTCTGCAGCGGGACCTTGACCGCCTGGACAGATGGGCAGAGTCCAAGGGGATGGCATTCAATAGCTCCAAGTGCAGGGTGCTGCACTTTGGCCACAACAACCCCATGCAGAGATACAGGCTGGGGTTGGAGTGGCTGGAGAGCAGCCAGACAGAGAGGGATCTGGGGGTGCTGATTGATACCTGCCTGAACATGAGCCAGCAGTGTGCCCAGGTGGCCAAGAGAGCCAGTGGCATCCTGACCTGCATCAGGAATGGTGTGGTCAGCAGGAGCAGGGAGGTCATTCTGCCCCTGTACTCTGCACTGGGTAGACCACACTTTGAGTACTGTGTTCAGTTCTGGGCCCCCCAGTTCAGGAAGGACATTGAGATGCTTGAGCATGTCCAGAGAAGGGCGACGAGGCTGGGGAGAGGCCTTGAGCACAGCCCTACGAGGAGAGGCTGAGGGAGCTGGGATTGTTTAGCCTGGAGAAGAGGAGGCTCAGGGGAGACCTTATTGCTGTCTGAAACTGCCTGAAGGGTGGTCGTAGCCAGGAGGAGGTTGCTCTCTTCTCTCAGGTGGCCAGCACCAGAACAAGAGGACACAGCCTCAAGCTACACCAGGGGAAATTTAGGCTTGAGGTGAGGATAAAGTTCTTCACTGAGAGAGTCATTGGGCACTGGAATGGGCTGCCCAGGGAGGTGGTGGAGTCGCCGTCCCTGGAGCTGTTCAAGGCAGGATTGGACATGGCACTTGGTGCCATGGTGTAGCCTTGAGCTCTGTGGTAAAGGGTTGGACTTGATGATCTGTGAGGTCTCTTCCAACCCTGATGATACTGTGATACTGTGAAATCTATTCCACCAAGTTTGCCACTTAAACCATATTGCTAGGTGACACATCTGAATGACCCCTAAACACATTCAGGGTTGGTGACCCAACCACCTCCCTGGGTAGCCTGTTCCAACTCAGTTAAAAAATTGAAGTTCTTCATGGAAATACATGAGTTTTGCCTAAAATTATTTTCTCATGATTATTTTTTTTGGTGCAGAATTTGTTGCAGACCACAGTGGAACAGTGAATCACCAACCCTTGTCTATGTGGCTTGTAGCTTCGTGCTTAAAATCTAAAGTTTCCACAAATCCATGCAGGTGACTTAACCTGTGAATAACTGAATGTTCTGGGTAAGTGCACTACTTTCCATCAAAAAGCCAGTAATAAGGAAATACAAAACACAACCTCTTCTCCATCTAAAATAGTTAAAAATCCACAGCTTCCATCAATGTGCAATGAAATATTCCAAAACATTAGCTGTTTGACAAAAGTAAAATACTACTTTCTGTTCAATCTTAAATACAAGCTGCCTTCCAGGGTTTCTTTCTGCTGTTGTGAGAGGGAAAATCAGATGGGTAGGAAAGATAGATTTCCCAACAGACTGTCCAGAAGTTTGCCACAACCTTATTTCTTCCCTGGGGCTTCTGCTCCTTGAGAAATACCATTCCTCTGGGTTTTTTTACCTGGTGTATCAAAGCTTGCTGCCATCTGCCTTTACATTTTCTTAATGGAGCATGGCAGCTCTGTTCCTGGCTGGGTCTACTAATATATTTCATAATTATCCATGCCATTTTTCTTCCCTGCTCCCTGTCTACCTGTGTGCTGCTTAAGGCTGTGCACTGCAGTTTCCACCTGGTGGATTCTAACTGTTTGTTGTTGGTATTGTTGTAAGATATATTTAATAATTTGTTCAGACTTTGCAGGTTGAAGAGAGAGGTTAATCTCATTTGAAATGTAGTACCTGTCAAAGCAGTTCAGCTCTACAACCTGTCTCTTTCTATGTACACAAACAGAAAAAAATTAGTGAAGTTACACAAGATGTTGTGAGGAAATATTACCCACACTCCCCTCCACCCTTACCAAGGCAGTGAGAAGTGGTAGCAATGTAAGCATCATTAAGGGGATAAAATTGGTTCAAACGTTTTTACTGAAGGTTTTTGCAATGTGGAGAAATAAAAAATTGTTGAAATTGTTCCTTGATCAGGTTAGAAACCATAGCACAAATTTTCAATCCGTGTCCAGACTCTTGAAACATCTTAGGATAAACATGTCTAGATGAATCAGTCTGTTTCCTGGACTGAGATAACCTTTAGAAAAAAGTTCCTCCATTCCAGTATTGGATTGATTTAATTAAATGAAAATGTCTTCTGGCTCCTCTTTTCCACAGTCTGACTTTGGGTATTTCTCTGTGCTGGCAAGAGGGAAAACTGAAGCTGGCTGGAAGTATCTTTATTTTAGAAGATCCTCCTGGAAGACTCATATCTGGGTATATGGGGACAACTGTGAGTTTCTTCTTTCAGTTTCTTTTTGATGGGTGGACCACAAGATGGATAAAGAACTGGCTTGATGGCTGCAGCCAAGGAGTGGCTGTCAATAGGTCCATGTCCAAGTGGAGACCAGTAACAAGCGGAGTCCCTCAGGGATCAGTCCTGGGACCAGTCTTGTTCAATGTCTTTGTTGGTGATATGGACAGAGGCATTGAGTGCAGCCTCAGCAAGTTTGCTGACAACACCAAGCTGTGTGGTGCAGCAGACACACTGGAGAGCAGAGATGCCCCCCAGAGAGATTTGGACAGGCTGGAGAGGTGGGCACAAGCCAATCTCATGAGGTTCAACAAGACCAAGTGCAGTGTCCTGCATCTGGGTCGAGGCAATCCCAAGCACAAATACAGGCTGGGCAGTGAGTGGCTGGAGTGCAACCCTGAGAAGGGGGACTTGGAGGTGCTGGTGGATGAGAAGCTCAACATAAGCCAGCAGTGAGCTCTTGCAGCCCAGAGGGCCAACCAGATCCTGGGCTGCAGCAGCAGAAGTGTGGCCAGCAGGTGGAGGGAGGTGATTCTCCTCCTCTACTGTGCTCTGGTGAGACCCCACCTGGAGTACTGCATCCAGTTCTGGAGCCCCCATTACAAGAAGGATGTGGATGTGCTGGAGCCTGTCCAGAGAAGGGCCACTGGGATGATCAGAGAGATGCAGCTCTCCTATGAGGATAGACTGAAAGAGTTGGGGCTGTTCAGTCTGGAGAAGAGGAGGCTCTGAGGTGCCTTCTTGTGGCCTTTTAGTATCTGAAGGGGACCTACAAAAAAGCCGGGGAAGGACTTTTGAGGCTATCAGGGAGTGACAGGACTGGGGGGAATGGAGCAAAGCTGGAGATGGGGAGATTCAGACTGGATGTGAAGAGGAAGTTCTTCAGCATGAGAGAGGTGAGAGCCTGGAATGGGTTGCCCAGGGAGGTGGTTGAGGCCCCATGGCTGGAGGTGTTTAAGGCCAGGCTGGATGAGGCTCTGGCCAGCCTGATCTAGGGTAGGGTAGGGTGTCCCTGCCCATGGCAGGGGTAGGGTTGGAACTAGGTGATCCTTGTGATCCCTTCCAACCCTGACTGATACTATGATGCTGGCAAGTTGGCCTTGCTGCCAACTTATAAAGTGAAATCAGGATTATGTGATTGAATAACAATTTTATACTTTCCTGTGTCCACCCCTTAGACTCCTTTAGTCCCTAGAGGATTTTTAACTCTATAGTTCCCAACCTATGACAGTGTTTTCAAACCAAAATGCACCAGGCAATTTTCAAGTGTACCTTCCTTGACTCAAAAATATGAACTACCATCACATGGCAGTGAGGGTTCTGAATGACTGTGTATATTATGTACATTTTCTTTTATTTTAACCAACTGAGCAGGTAGTAATGGCCACTGTTGAGAGCAAAGTGCTAATCTTGATAAACCAGTAAAGCCATTCACCTGAGGAAATGCTCTGCCTCAATGAAGTTTAGTGAAGACAATAATCCATCTGTTGTTCAGTTACCTATTATTGCTCATATTGTTACTTCTCACAAGGGGTAGGATGTAGGCTTTTAAATCTATCTGTTACCTGTTCTTCCCCTTTTCTACTATTAGATCAGTGCTATTAATTTGTCTTTTTACATTATTCTACCTTACAAGATAGGAACACGGGGTGGGATTCATTTGCTGTGTAACAGTGGAGTTGTGTTTAAGAAATAACATGCAGGAAATCTATCTTTGTTGCTGGATGGGTGATGAGATGTAAGGATTTTTTTGGTTAATGATAGTAATGTATGATAAGCAACAACCAGGCTGTGTGTCATTGTGCTTGTGGTCTATATTTCATGAGTGATCAGCAGGAGCAGGGAGGTCATTCTGCCCCTGTACTCTGCACTGGTTAGACCACACCTTGAGTACTGTGTTCAGTTCTGGGCCCCCCAGTTTAGGAGGGTGTATAGGGTTAAGACTCCGGGGGAGGCCATGGCAAAGGGACATTGAGATGCTTGAGCGACGAGGGCAATGAGGCTGGGGAGAGGCCTTGAGCACAGCCCTACGAGGAGAGGCTGAGGGAGCTGGGATTGGTTAGCCTGGAGAAGAGGAGGCTCAGGGGTGACCTTATTGCTGTCTGCAACTACCAGAGGGGAGGTTGTAGCCAGGAGGAGGTTGCTCTCTTCTCTCAGGTGGCCAGCACCAGAACAAGAGGACACAGCCTCAAGCTACGCCAGGGGAAATTTAGGCTGGAGGTGAGGAGAAAGTTCTTCACTGAGAGAGTCATTGGACACTGGAATGGGCTGCCTGGGGAGGTGGTGGAGTCGCCGTCCCTGGAGCTGTTCAAGGCAGGACTGGACGTGGCACTGGTGCCATGGTCTAGCTTTGAGCTCTGTGGTAAAGGGTTGGACTTGATGATCTATGAGGTCTCTTCCAACCTTGGTGATACTGTGATGAGTCTTCAGCGATAAGAACTATTGTAATTAGTCTTAAACTGAGCATATTTTGCCTTCCTTTCCCAGAGACACTTTTACATTTGCTATTTATTTACTTCTCCTAGCACTGCAGCAGTACACAATGATCAATCATTGCAATCTAACATATGCCAGCTCCAAGAGAACGTGAGCCAACAGCACTCACAATAAGTGAGTTTCTTAATGTAACCCACGGCTGATAAAAAGGGAAAGATAAATGAAGCCTGTAATTCGTTCACTGTTTGCACTTTCTGTTAGTGAGGCATATCACATTGCTGAGTATGATTTAAAATGAAACTCCTTTACTATTTGTCATTAAAAAAAAATACCAGTTACATAAAACAAAGTGAAAGCAACCTTTTAAAAATGAAGTGCAACCGAGCGCTCCGATTAAATGAGATCACTTTCCTTTTAGGTTTGTTACTTTTGATCAGACCATATGTAATGAGAATTGAAATTGAATTTAAAAATTCTCTGGTGCAGCAGAAAATGTAAATTTCAAATGTTGCTAATCCTCCTTCGCTGCAGAGTGGCTATCATGACTGTCAGTGGGGTTGCTAAAAGAGCTGATTCGATGAAGCATTGTGTCCAGAAGGACTATTTCCACATTTATGAGTTCTCCTCCATCCTGTGGTCAGGTCAGCCAATTTATAATTCACATAACTACTGTGGGTTTGAAAGTCCGACAGAACCACAGAATTTATTGGTTTCCTGTTTCAACCTAGGTTGGTTATCATGAGAAAGGGCAGAGGAGAAAACTGGTGACAGGATAGGAAGTGGAAAAAATGAAATATAGCTGTGAATAGAGAAAGATGGGTGGGGAAAAGGGCAAATGCTAAGAGATATTTCCACTACGCTCTACAAACTGTTCCTTCAAATTCTTTGGCCCTATTATTCTGCTCTGACACATTTGCATTAGTTTAAGGAATATGCCATTGTTTGACTTCACAGATAAGAGGGGTTTGGAACATTATCTCATTTAGCAAATCCACAGAGGGCCTGGCTTCAGGGTCAAGGAAGTGCCCCTTCTTTGCTTATGATATCATCAGGTAGGAACAAATAATTTATTTTGCCTATTAAGCAGTAAAGCTCTGGCAGAAGCTGTGCTCTGGGAAATTTCACAGAGCACCTTATTTTTTTTATTTATGCTTTCATGTGTATAGTGCAATATGAGGAACACTGAGTTATGAATATTGAGGGTTAAGTTGGGAGAGAGATATTTTGTAAGGTGAATACATTTGAAAAATGAAAGGCATTCTTAGGCCTGTCCACAGGCATATCTTTGAGAATTATAATTAACAGATTTTGAAGCTCCCAAAATATCACTATGATAATCTAATCTTACCTATTGCAGGCTATCAAATTTTAGCCAGTAATACATTTGTTTTTCTTTGTTTATGGACTCACTTTGACCACGCATTGATGCCAAACCAAGTCTAGTTCCCATTTTCTGCACTCCCAGAGCTAAAAGTGCAACAGACACTTAGTTCCAGACATTGTGTATATGCATATATAAATGCATCAGGCATGGTGGTTAAAAAAAAATGCTGAAAGTCTTACTAAAGGGTAAACCTTCTTTCTAGAATAGATTTCTATCAGCAAATCAATGAATTTTATGTAATTTCACACAAACCACTTCCTTTAAGGCTTAGTGCTTGTGTCTTCTTGTGAGTGAAACCAGTTTGGCTTGGACAGGTGACCTACTGCTGACCTGTTTCTGAAGTTGTCTGTGTTTATACTACTGTGTTACATAAGTCTGGTGTAGGTGGTGACTGTCAGATTGCTTTGTTAAAAGGGAGAATTTTTAAGTTAAAAAATCCCACCTAATTCATACAATGCCTTACTGTGTAAGTGTCATTGAAACTATGATTTATTTCTTTTCCCTAATTTCTGATGACTGACTGATGGCTTCTTTCTGGCGTTTAAGGTCTTCACATGCCAGCTGCTTTAGTTGTGACCTGCCATGATTCCCATCTCAGTGACTGAGCTTCACTCTGTTGAACACAACTGTACATGCAGAGCTGCAGCAAAACACTGTATTGTGTATCAAGCTGGGAAGGAGGAGGAAACACTGCCATCTGTTTTATGACACACAAGACTCCTAGCAATTATTTCACTTCTTAATTTCACAAAATCACAAAATCACAGAATTGTCAGAGTTAGAAGGATCTTCAAGCATCATCTACTTCCAACCCCTCTGCCATGGGCAGGGACAGTTTCCGCTAGATCAGGTTGCCCAGAGACACATCCAGCCTGGCCTTAAAATAATCTAGGGATGGGGCTTCCACCACCTTCCTGGGCGATCTCTTCCAGTGTCTCACCACCCTCATGGTGAAGAGCTTCTTCCTAACAACTAATCTAAATCTACCCTCCTCTGTCTTGGATCTATTCCCCCATGTCCGGTCTTTAGCTGACACCCTAAAAAGTTTCTCACAAGCTTTCTTATAGGCCCCCTTCAGATATTGGAAGGCCACAAGATAAAGGCCTGCCAAGATAAACTTGGACTTTGAGGGCGAGGCTGACATGTAATTACAGTAACTAGGAAGCCACTGAAGAAGTTCACTCCTATCATGTGACAGTGAGAATATTTGGAAGCCCCTAATGATACTCAGTGTAAAATTGTCGCCTTCTATCTGTAAAGATTCATCAGGTTGCTCAGTCTAGGAGAGAGTGCCCACTAGGCATTCATATACTCATATAATAACTTCTATTTCCCCCCTCTCTTCAGTGTAGGAAGCATCTCTGCATGCATTCAAATGCCAGGTACAGATTTAATATACACATATTGTCTAGAGAGTATATGTATGAATCTCTTCCATCCCTCTTTCTGCTCTTTTCACCAGTAAATCTCACTTATATGATTCTGACAACATGGGTTCAAATTCTGAAACATGAGTTTGTTGTTTCCACCCATTTGGATATTCCTAGACATCTGGTAAGTGTATTGATTAGATGACTTTCAGGTTTAGAACCCAGCTCTGTTGTCTACTGTAATGCCTATTTTGTCACAGGCAGAAGTCCTATGCCTTCAGGAATGGTATATTTTACTTGAGAGAAGGGTAGAAGTAGGCTTAGGCTTCTTAAGTCTAGTCAGAAATGATTGCTCTTGAGACACTGATGGGTGGACCCTTTCAGTGAGTGAAACACAAGGAGTTAGTTAGAATGTTGTAGCAGTGCAAAGATTCTGTGAGAGGATCTGCGCCTCTCATCATAAAGTGACCTACAATACAATGATGTGGCCTTTTTGACATGGTCTTTTCCTTTATGATGTGCTGGGCCCCATCCTCTTTAACATCTTCATAGATGATCTGGATGAGGGCATCGAGTCAGTCATCAGCAAGTTTGCAGATGACACCAAGCTAGGGGCAGATGTGACTGAGTTGGAAGGCAGAAGGGCTCTGCAGTGGGACCTTGACCGCCTGGACGGATGGGCAGAGTCCAATGGGATGGCTTCAATAGCTCCAAGTGCAGGGTGCTGCACTTTGGCCACAACAACCCCATGCAGAGATACAGGCTGGGGTTGGAGTGGCTGGAGAGCAGCCAAACAGAGAGGGATCTGGGGGTACTGATTGATACCCGCCTGAACATGAGCCAGCAGTGTGCCCAGGTGGCCAAGAGAGCCAGTGGCATCCTGGCCTGCATCAGGAATGGTGTGGTCAGCAGGAGCAGGGAGGTCATTCTGCCCCTGTACTCTGCACTGGTTAGACCACACCTTGAGTACTGTGCTCAGTTCTGGGCCCCCCAGTTTAGGAGGGACATTGAGATGCTTGAGTGTGTCCAGAGAAGGGTGACGAGGCTGGGGAGAGGCCTTGAGCACAGCCCTACGAGGAGAGGCTGAGGGAGCTGGGATTGGTTAGCCTGGAGAAGAGGAGGCTCAGGGGTGACCTTATTGCTGTCTACAACTACCTAAGGGTAGGTTGTGGCCAGGAGGAGGTTGCTCTCTTCTCTCAGGTGGCCAGCACCAGAACGAGAGGACACAGCCTCAGGCTGCACCAGGGGAGATTTAGGCTGGAGGTGAGGAGAAAGTTCTTCACTGAGAGAGTCATTGGACACTGGAATGGGCTGCCCTGGGAGGTGGTGGAGTCGCCATCCCTGGGGCACTTCAAGGCAAGGTTGGACGTGGCACTTGGTGCCATGGTCTAGCCTTGAGCTCTGTGGTAAAGGGTTGGACTTGATGATCTGTGAGGTCTCTTCCAGCCCTGATGATACTGTGTGATACTGTGAAAGGCCACTTTATTATTTAATGGATGTAGACACCTTGCTGTCTCTTTTCCACTTATTTGCATTTACACAGTTGAAGGAATTGGAGTGTGGAAAGGAAAGTATATACCTGAATTAGTTCTGCTCCTGAAAGATTTTCCTTCCTTTGGGTTACTGCCCTGTTCTTCATGGAGCGTGAAACAGAAAAGCCAGAAGATGCCTGCTCAGGGTTGTACTGCAGGGCAGGCTGCTAATAAATGGTATCAATTTATTCAATTAGAGTTCTACCTGCCCAGGTGAGACCACACTCCCCAATTCATAGATACTTTTGTAGCAAGACATATCTCCAAAGATAACCATAGTGAAGAAACAACTGAAGGAGAGAAGGATTTCTCCTTCCTTCTCCTATCTCTCACAGAAGAGATGTGTTTCTAAAGAATTACTGAGTTAGAAGATACCTGTGCTTGAGAGTTACATCAAAGTATGCCAGAGCAGATCCACTAATGACAATAGCTCTCTGAGGGCATATCACATTCAGGGCATCATGTCAATAATGAACTAGTTTGAAGTACATTGAAGTGACATTTCTGATGACTTCAGTTGAAAATTCATGTCATGTATTTGATCTGTAGGTTGTTAAGGTTCTTGTCAACACAGAATTTTGTGTAGGTGAGCAGAAGGCTCATCGTGAAGGGTGCTCTACTAAATGGATATATAATATATCGTCTTACTGTGCATGTTTGCTGATTAATGCATGCTGATCTGATTAGTGCTGATCTTCACTTGCTTTTAAATTGCAGGGAAAAGATGGATCTGTGGAATAAGAATTGAGTGACTCCTATGCAATAACCTCAGCAAAGAAGTGCTACGATTTTAAGGCTACCTTGATAGTTCTTGTTGGCAGGAAGTTTTCTTTGCCTACATCACCTTTTGCTCAGTTTTTGTTTATTGCACTGTATTCAGAGATGGTCTTCTGAGATCAATGCAAAGTATTATATTGATGATAATGGGTTAAGACTCAGTTATGGTATGTGCTGAAGGCTTGCCATTACAGGAAGAAGAAAGACTGATTTTCTTGTGAAGCTGTTTGTAAGCTTTACCTTAGACTTCTTTCTGTACAAACTTCAGGTACTGTTCCTTTTTGTAGTACCACCTTGTCCCCCGGCTCCACATTTAAACTCAATATATTTAGGAACCAAACTCCTTCTTTTGGGTTTTGTTTTGGTGGTTTGTTTTTTTTTTTTTTTTTTACAAGCTATAGGAAGTCCTCTCTTTAAGATTATGCAATCAGAAACAGGACAGTCCAGATGCCACCTTTGTGTGCATGAGCAGTATAAAATACTTTTTGAATATGTGGAAACTTACTGTTTTTCCTATGGGAACTTTGCCTCATTCAGTCCATGGAGGGATGTTGAGTACTTTTCAGTGCTTTATTTTCTTCTTTGGGTATCTTTCTGTGCAATTTTCTGCATAATCCTGAGACTACTTCAAGTCCTGCTCCAGCAATGGAATAACTCAGTTTCCACTGTTTTTTTTTAAAGTCAGCTCATCTTAAGATTGACCTAACTTTTCATGGATAATCATTCATTTATTTCTAAGTAATTCCCTAATGTGAAGGCTCATTGTTGTCTCTTTTTCCTAGATGGAATGGTTCACAGTGGAGGTATGGAGAGGTTATGATCAAAGTTCTTGTTAATAGACAAATGGGAGATGTGAAACTCATGGCTTGTTCTGTCAGGGAGAGCAGGTGAGACTTCTGCAAGTGACCAGGTCTTGGCCAGCGTGCCTCTTCTCCTCTCACAGGGTAGGGTAGGAAATCTGACAAAGCAGAGAAGTACTCTGCCAGAGCAGGCTTGATTTCCACAGCCTTAGCAAGGAGACCACATAACATCTCTTCCAGCATTCTGTGCCTGACAGCTCTTTCAGCTTCTGGCACAAGTTTGACAAGGCTTCTTGCACACCACACCACACAGAGATTGTGTTCATGCCAGTAATTTATTTTTGAGAAATGAGTTAGAAACAGCCCTGTATAAAAAGACCCACTACATGAAAGGCAATGGTAGTACGATAAGAAATGCCAAATTCAGGTTCAAAAGGGAAAAAAGGCTTGTGTTTGGCATAGGTATAGCAGCTGGGAAGGTGTTGCAATTCTGTAACCAAGTCTTACTCATTCGATCTACTGATGCAAAACCTAAATTTTTGGAAACTGTAGACTCAGCAGCATTTGCAATCTGGTGGCTGTGTCTTTGGGTAACTTCTTGCTCAGTGTTAATTCCATCAACCTGCCAGTCAGGTTGGTGTTTACATTTAGCCTCAGTCAGGTATGATAGTGCATCTGGTCACTACTGTGAATGACCCACTGGGAATGCAAGTGTCTTGGGTTCAAATGCAGGTTCCCAGAGACTCTTATAAATTTGGTAGACCCAATGACAATTTATAGAGTGCCCTCCCCTCTTCCCCCTCCTTTCCCCAAAAGACAGGGAGAGAGATAAAGGTAGGGACACCCAAATAAATCAATCTCACTCGATTTGGAAGTTAAAAAGGAAAGGTTTAACAATAACTTAGAAAAGGGTATTGGAGGTAGGGGAGTTTACAAAGGATAAGGAAGGGAAAACAGCAAAATACAAAACAGGGATGGATACAACCCGAGTAGTGTGATGGTGTCTCTGCCTCGTGGCTGCCACGTGTTGTGCTGGTATGCAATATGGGTGTGTGGTCATGAGTGAACGCAGGAAAAGAGGAAAAGAGGATGAAACAGGGAGGTCCTGTCTCTTTTATACCACAGGAAGTGGGGGGGAGTGGGCTAACCATCACCTGGAGTGTGGCCCACCCCTGGGGAGGGGCCAAGGCCCCTAGGGTCAGGTTCAGGGTCACTCCCCCAGGAGTGTTAACCCTATACAGCAAGAGAGAGAGAGAGAGTGTGTGTGTCTGTCTGTGTAGAAGCAGTGTGCAAGGGTACCTGCAGTGCCCTCTGATCTCTTCAGTGCACCTGACTTTGGTGAAGCTATACTTCTGTTACTAGTGCCATGTACTTCTACTGCTAGAAGCTACATGTCATGGGCTGCTTGGGAATGCAGGGTAGGTCAAGAGAAGAATCAGGAGGTGAAAGCTAGTGCTGAGGAATCTGGTTGGATCTACAGTACTGCCATGCAGCTCCGGACACCATTTTGATCTATTTTTTTTCATATTTAAACTATGTCAGAAAAATATTCTGGTGGTTCAATGTCACCTTTTCAGCTGGAATGGAGTTGATTTTCTTCCTAGTTGTTGATGCATGTGTTTTGGATTTAATGTGAGAATAATGTTGATGACACACTGATGTTTTAGTTGTTGTGAAGTAGTAGTTATACTAAGTTAATACATTTTTTTGTACTCTGGCAGGGGGGGAAATGTACGAAAAACTGGGAGGGAACATGACCAGAACAGCTCATTCAAACTAACCAAAGGGATATTCCATACTATAGGATGTCCCGTTGAGTATATAAACTGTGAGGAGTTGGCCAAGAGTGACCAACTGATTTAATTGTAAAACAAACTACTCCCCCCCCCAAAAAAAAAGCAGTGAATGATTTTTTGCTTTATAAGTGATATATGAGCAAGACAAAGCCGTGCATTAATTTAAAGCCATATAGAATCATAGAATCATAGAATCAACCAGGTTGGAAGAGACCTCAAAGATCATCCAGTCCAACCTAGCACCCAGCCCTAACCAATCAACTAGACCATGGCACTAAGTGCCTCATCCAGTCTTTTCTTGAAGACCCCCAGGGATGGTGCCTCCACCACCTCCCTGGGCAGCCCATTCCAATGGGAAATCACTCTCTCTGTGAAGAACTTCTTCCTAATATCCAGCCTATATCTACCCCGGCACAACTTGAGACTGTGTCCCCTTGTTCTATTGCTGGTTGCCTGGGAGAAGAGGCCACCCCCCACCTGGCTACAATGCCCCTTCAGGTAGTTGTAGACAGTAATAAGATCACCCCTGAGCCTCCTCTTCTCCAGGCTAAACAACCCCAGCTCCCTCAACCTCTCCTCATAGGATTTGTGCTCCAGGCCCCTCACCAGCTTTGTCGCCCTTCTCTGGACATGTTCCAGCACCTCAACATCTCTCTTGAATTGAGGAGCCCAGAACTGGACACAGTACTCAAGGTGTGGCCTGACCAGTGCTGAGTACAGGGGCAGAATAATCTCCCTTGTCCTACTGGCCACACTGTTCCTGATGCAGACCAGGATGCCATTGGCTCTCTTGGCCACCTGGGCACACTGCTGCCTCATCTTCAGCTTACTATCTATCAGTACCCTCAGGTCCCTTTCCTCCTGGCTGCTCTCCAGCCACTCAGTCCCCAGCCTATAGCGCTGCTTGGGGTTGTTGTGTCCCAAGTGCAGAACCCTGCACTTGACCTTGTTAAATCTCATCCCATTGGCCTCTGTGCACCCATCCAGCCTGTCCAGGTCCCTCTGCAGGGCTCTCCTACCTTCCAACAGCTCCACACCTGCTCCTAGCTTAGTGTCATCTGCAAACTTACTGATGCTGGACTCAATGCCCTCGTCCAGATCATCAATAAAGATATTGAACAGGACTGGGCCCAGCACTGATTCTTGGGGAACACCACTAGTGACTGGCTGCCAACTGGATGTGGCACCATTCACCACCACTCTCTGAGCTCTGCCATCCAGCCAGTGTACCACCCTTGCCTGGTACACAGCTTGAGCTGTCTCACCTTGGTTATATCAATGCTTAGTGACAAAATATTGCCAGTATTTAAACACAATCAAATAACTTGAAGTCAGGTCACAGGTTCATGTCCATCATCATCAAAACATCTGTAAAAAGGTGCTGAAATTTTACCTTAATGAAAGTTTAATCTCAAGCTCCACGTCAGAGGATGCAACAGTGTCTCACAGAACTGTAACCTGCACATCTGTTGGTCCTTTTTAGTTTTGTGTGTTTACCTCCTTACCATTCTCTGACCAATACCCCCTTATCATAGGGCACTGCATGGGAATTGCTGACAGATATATGTTCCTGGAGTGACATACCTCATGAGCTACGCCGGCCCTTGAGGCAGGTTAAGTGCTGGGCACTTCCTCCATTTTCCTAGCAAAAAATTCTCAATTTTGCAGAAACAGTGTTTTCTATTGAAAAATCATCTTGACAGCAATGCCCCAAAGAGCTTCAGCAGTCAGCTTTATGTGAAGGAAAATAAAGTTAATAACAGGGCAAAGCTCATCTAGCAAACAGGAAAAAGAAATGTAAGCAGTGTGGCTCAGGACAGACTGCCAAGTATTGATGGTGTGGGAAAAGAAACAAATGATAATAATCTGCTAGTCACATGTGGAATGGACAGAATGCTCTGTTTCTGTAAGGATGTCTCCTAGAGCTAAGACATAAACCAGAAAAACCTTACAAGTGTCTGTCAAACCAGCTCAGACAGAAATAAGATGTATTTCCTGATAGCAGCAGCAGACTGTCAGCTACATGACAGGCTCTGAATAAATTGCTGTTTTCCAAAGATGTCTTCAGGAACAGAAACATAAAAGCAAAAGAAAAGAATACAAACAAAACTCTTCCACACAATCCCCTTGTCACCTGTGCCTGATTTTTGAGGCAGAAATACTGCTTCCAAATAGAAAGAGTTCTGTGTCTGATGTCTTTGAGAACCTCTGAATTCATCATTAGCATCTTTGTGAGAAGACCAATCCCAAAAGAAAAGGCTAGACACTGGTCTCCTCTCTTGCATAAGCATAATTTCTTGTAGGTCATCCTCAGCATGTGGGAAAGAATAAACAAGTACTGGCCTGAGCCCTAGAAGGAAGGCAAAGCAAACCTCAGTTGTGCTGAATGTCTTTTTCACTAGACCTCCAAGGGGGTTAATAGGATGCATAAATTACAAAGTTGTTGCTTCTCACACGAGGAAACACTGGCAAAATAGTAATGTGTGTGATCATAACTCACAGTCTCTCTGCTCTTGCTTAGCTTTTTCTTCTTAGCTTTTTCCTGCTTTCTCAACCAGGTGCTATGCCAGCTTCAGTTGCTAGTCCCAAGCTTCAAATTCCTTGTGTAATTTCCCCCTTTTCCACCAGCTTCTTGTCTCGAGGCCATCAGCCAGTCAATGTAAGCCTGAGAAGCAGGTCAAATTTCTGTTTGCTTTTTTGTCATCACTAATACTGATCTCTTTTCCTGAACTTTTCTGGGCTCTTTTCCCTTCTGCACTTTCCCAGCCCTCCTCTATTCCACTCAGTTGCAGAGGGCCAAAATAGGCCAAAACATGTCCTGGCTTGTCCAGACACGGTTTCTGCTTTCCCTCCTTCTGCTGTTGGGAGAAGTAACTGTGGGAAAGGAAAACAAAGGCTTGGTGCCACCATGCCCCTTCCAAATTGTAAACAGGGTACCTGCACGTGCTTATACACTTGTTTGTGTTCTGCCCTAAAAAGGTAAAATTAAGCTCTGATTTTACTGAATATGGCCAAGTTTGGCAAGCTGCCATTCTGATTGGCTAATCTGTGGCCAAGGAGTCATCAATGTTGGGCTGCATTGATAAAGAGAGATGAGAAGGCAAAGACAATGTGCGCTCTCTCTGCTTCTGCCATTGCTTCTGCTTTATTGTGTTTCTGCCTCATTGCTCTCTGAAATTGCATCCTGCCATGGTCTACCTGCTGCATAATAACAAGCCCCTATATTTTGAGTTTGTATACCTAGAAACTCCCTTGTCTCAGTTTACCAGGGTTAGGCATTAAGTGCTTCACGACGTGGCAAGAAGTGCCATCAACATTGTGCCCCTCTGCATGTCTGCATGACATCCAGCCTGCACCTCTGCAAACCTCTGTGCCAAGTCTGAAGTGCAAGAGGAACCAGGATCAGGTCAGAAATTATTTGCCTCTCTACCAGCGCCCTATTAGATTCTGGGAAGATCTAGAAACCTTAACAGCTATTAAGACACTGACCAAACTCCCTGCAAGTGTTTGGGTACTGTCTGGAAACTGGTTAGCCCCAGGAATCCAGAAATAATATTTTGTGAGTAAATATTTAAAGACCCTTTCTAACTGAATCCAGGCCTTCTGCCTTAAGCAGAAAGCTTCTCAAGTCCCTCTAGTGGGCAAGCAGTATAGCTGACCGCAAGGACCTCTTTCCAGTTCTAATAGTTTAATGTTTGTATTTTGCTAGTTATTTCTTAAGCGTTCTAGGTCCTCTGTTGTTTTTCATCTGTGTAATGTTTCTCATGACTTTGCAAAGAACTTATTAATAATAATTATTAAAAAAAAGGGTCTGTGGTGAGATTCCTGAATACCAAAATCAATAAACAATATTGATTTTGAAAAATAAACCCTCCCCTACCACCACATCAATGGTTCCTGTGTCTGATGCTGAATAATAACACACAAGAACTATGAGACTGTAGCACTAATCATGGAGAATCATTTCCAGAGTTGTTGTCATGCATGTCGTAAGTGAACAGAAGGACTTTCTGCCACCTCCTCCACTCTACTTTTCTCTCCACTGCTAATTTTTTTCTTCCACTGCTAGTGGAATACAGATATAGAGCTACCCCATAGCAACTAATTTTGGTATTGAATGCACTTTAATCACTTCAGCAGAACTTTCTTCCCACCTTTGTTAACATATCTGTAAGTCTAGACAGACTACCAGAAGAATGAGGCCATCCTGCTTCCCACACTGGATCTAGGCTACCAAGAGCTAGCTCAGGTATCTCCACAAGATTTGTGCCCTTTGTTCAAGCTGCAACACCAACCCTTTGTTTTCTGATCAAAGGAAGCTTTTTCTTTCCATGACACCTGAAAAGAGCATTTACAGAATATAAATGGTCTGTGGTTTAGTTTCTGATGTCCAGTCGCTGTCATCCAAGAGCAACAGCTGAAGGACAAATCTGCCTCATTTTTGGGCTGCAAAATTGTCAGGAAGGCAACAATTTTCCCCTTTTATTTGCCCTTTTCTCCAAAACTTAGTGCATTAAACACAGCCCATGTTTGCGCTGCAACTGTAAATGCTGGGTGGATACAAGTCTCTCAATTGCCAGGTTATTCTTTCATCTTCTAATTAGCATAATGTACAAGCTGAGTGACAATGTCATGGCAATAATAATCACTGGTGCATTATGTTCTCTGAATCTAGCACAAAGGTGCTTTGGGGTTTTGGTGTCAGGAACTATCTGTCTCCCCAGGTGAAATAAGAACAAAAGGAAAAGAAGAAGGAACAAAACGAGGCATTAAAACTCTAAGAGCTCTTAAAAGTACTTAATGATAGTTTCTAGTCCTTTACATGCTACTGAGTGGTGACTTGCACATCCTTTTCCAGTATTTTAAGCTTAACTACAGTAGTGAAAGTCTTTTAGGCATGGACACTGTAGCCAGGTGGGGGGTGGCCTCTTCTCCCAGGCAACCAGCAATAGAACAAGGGGACACAGTCTCAAGTTGTGCCAGGGTAGGTATAGGCTGGATATTAGGAAGAAGTTCTTCACAGAGAGAGTGATTGGCATTGGAATGGGCTGCCCAGGGAGGTGGGGGAGTCACCGTCCCTGGGGGTCTTCAAGAAAAGACTGGATGAGGCACTTAGTGCCATGGTCTAGTTGATTGGTTAGGGCTGGGTGCTAGGTTGGACTGGATGATCTTGGAGGTCTCTTCCAACCTGGTTGATTCTATGATTCTATGATTCTATGACACAAAAAGAATGCTACAACCTCCTAATGTTTCTATGGCACAAACCCCATTAGTTACGAGTGCATAACTCTATTAGCTAAAAGCATACTGGGGCTATGGGTACCTGATGAATGGAAATCTTTTCACTCTGATTTCCATTAGAGATATTCTCCATCCTCAGTTTCCAAAATAAAATGGTTTCACAACTTGTGTATTTTCTAAAGTTCCATCAAATTTTGATTTCAATATTTTTTCGTTACTGCTGCTTTATTGCTTATGGGAAATAGCGTCTGCCTGCCCTAAACAATGATCAGGGGCAAGCCTTCTAGTGATTTCAAGTTGGAAGAGAATTTAGCTCAATGAATTCAATAACTTTCAGCATGTCTCAGATGTCTGCTAGTGCTATTATTAATCAGTCTGCTGCCAGATGTTGGACAATAGCTACTTGTTCTTCATAGCCTGTTGCTTAATGAAGAAAGTATTGTTGCCTGGGAACTTGGCACGGACTTTATGCTAGATTCAAATTTCATTTACTTCTGTGTGAACTTTGAGAAATGGTGTGGACGTTAGTGGTGTTATTCTGGGTTGGCCTCTGCGTAAGTGTGATCAGCATATGGCTCTTTGGCTTTTAAATTTCTCTCAAGAGATTTGTCACATTCATAGGGAGATTTTACAGCAAGCTCTTTAGCAGTGAAAAATCTCTTTGCTGTGGGTGAATGCATGTGTGTGGATGTGCATGTGTTTATGCATGTTGCATAGAGCATTCAATCTTAGCCTTTTCATTTGCCTGGTCTCTGCAGGCCAGCACAATACTAATTACGTTGGAAAATGATTGATGTTTGTGTTAAAGCCAGTATGCAGGTGGAATGTGTGTTAGAATTTTCCATTATTTAATTTATCTCCTGCTAACAGCTGATTGCAGAGGGGACTGTAGAGAGCTTTACCAAAGGAAATGCTTAGATACATACAAATTTAAATCACAATTGCTTGATGGAAAGGTATTTTGTTCAGCTTTTTGTTTTTAATTCCCCCCCCTATGATTTGATTGTGTTCAAATTGGCCAGTCTAAGAGGAACCTTTCAGAGGGCTGACAAGTGGATAGGAAAGGGTTATGAAAGTGCAACCAAGTGAAGAGTTGAATTAAGCCTGTTCAAACATTTAAATAGATTATGGTGAAAAATATTATTTCCCATTTAATCCTTCACGCTAGTGAGCAGACATTGCAGGTCAAATATTGAAACCCAAAGTTCATTATACATCTAGGGAGATATTATGCATACAGGAAGATATAATTTCTCATATCCAGCATAATTCTCTGTTTTGATTTTGTTTTGATTTTAAAGTTAGGATTTTGGAAGTGGGCAGTGTCACTAGCTGACTCTGTCCCTGGGAAAGGAAAGCTTCCAAACTTTGCACAGGCCCCTTGCTTCCTAATCCTGATAGATACCCATTTTTCAACCTGTCTGGACACTGTTAAGTGTTCTTCTGGAGCCTGTAACTTCTCACATGATGTTCCTTTTATCACACAGAAACAAAGAGAAAGTGCATGGCATTATCAGAAATTTTACTTATTGGAAAACTTAGATGCATTCAAATACCTCTGGGTCTATCAGAAGATCCTTAACTGCTTAGACCAAGTCTGGCACCATGCTTTAGTTCCAATTTTACCAAGTAAGAGTGTAGTAATGCTTGAGTAGTAACACAGGCTCTTTCTGTTGAAGTAAAGCCTTGAAGCTATTTTGGCTTCTACAAAAAAGGAGATCTGGATATTTCTGTCTGGTTATCAGTTGTGTCTTATTTTATTTGAAGGGTCAGAAGAGAAGGGCAGACAGCTAATATTTTGCTTTTAGTGGTTTTCTGTATTTCAAAGCGTCAAGAGAACAATCTGTCCTCCAGCTTTACAATGAACAATGGAGAATTTCTTTCATCAGTCATCTCCCTTGGTCTGAAATTATGTTGGTTCACATAAAGGAAAAATTAGAGGTGACAAGCAGTATTACCAAAGTGATCGAGTGCTAAACCCCCTATCTGTATCCCTGGTTCACCCAGCTGTAAGTGGATCATTCAGCCAGGGGGATCAAACAAATCCTGGATGCATACCATGAGCTCCAATGGAGGATGTGCTAGCCACGCCTGCCCGGTGGGCCAGGCAGACTTGAACACACTTGTGATAAAGTAAGTAAACTCCAGAGCTATCATTCCATATGCACTCATAATCACTTTATGGCACAACAGCATTAGAGAAGAAATTCAGTATTGTTGCAGACAGTGGCACATGTTACACCTTGGTGATTGGACTAAATCCTGCAAATGTTCCATACCACAGAATCTCACTAAAATGAATTGCAATCTTTTTGGTACAACAATATGTATTACTTGCATGTAGCTGGCATCTTTGGAAGTCTTTCACTTAGGTGTTCCAGTAGTAAGGATCCAAACTGGTTCACATGAAGGTGGGAGAGTTGCTCTTGAAAATTAAGCTTTGCCTCACAACAGGACAGTATAGCATTAAACCCCACAAGTGGTGTCTGCTTTGTGGATTTAACAGCTAACCTAATTCATGTGCTTGTTCACCAGTCTAGCCTCAACTGTTTCAATATCTTCTCTTGTTTTGTTAGTCATACTTAAAGTGCTTCATTTACTGATGCTACTTTTGTGTGGTTCTTTTGGAGTGCTGGGTAGAATTTTGGGGGTTTGCTCTCTGCTTCTTATACATTTGGATTATAACTAACTGAGAATCGTTTTATTTTTGGAAAATATCAGTTAGCTTTCATAGAATCAACCAGGTTGGAAAAGACCTCCAAGATCATCCAGTCCAACCTATCCCCCAGCCCTATCCAGTCAACTAGACCATGGCACTAAGTGCCTCATCCAGGCTTTTCTTGAAGACCTCCAGGGACAGTGAGTCCTGTATATAATTATTTAAATAATAATATTCTATACTATATATAATTATTTAAATATTATGCCTATTTTATATCTCTCTATATATAGAGATATATTTTATCCCACACCACCATCACCACCATCCAGAAAAAAAAACCCAAACTGACAAACCTGAGCTCATCCATTGTCAAGTTCCGACTGCTTCTGCTGAGCCACTGAACACGGGAAACTCCACCCCAATATGAGGAGAATGCTGGGGAAGGGAAGGTTAAAGGGAAACCCTCTAAAGGCCTTCCAGTACATGGAGTGCACCTACAAGAAAGCTGGGGAGAGACTTTTTCACGAGGGCTTGTAGTGATATCATGAGAGGGAGTGGATTGAAGATCGAGGAGTGAGGATTTTTGAGTGGATATTAGAGAGACATTATTTACAGTAAAGAAAGTACTGAATCTACTCTTGAGGAAATTACATTTTCAGGAATTTTCTGTGTTTACCCCAAAATCCACAGTTCTGAAAGTCACAGTCTCTTCTTTTCCCGTGTTTTAAATGAAGAATATAACTTCTTTGGGATGTTTCAGTTAAAGTAAAAAATGGTAGCAAAGTGTCTGGATTGAACAAAAGCTTTTAATTTATTTATTTAAAAAAACTGAGTTAATCCAAGTTAACATCCCCTGCATGCAAAAATTGTGCCTCTTATGCAGTTTTAGAGCAATAAAGTAGTTTATTTATTATGTTTTTTTAGAGATATTGAAGAACTGAATTCTGCCTAATTACAGGAATGTTGCTATCTGACTGCACAGAAGTACAATGACAATTTCTCATTTCTTCAGCCTTTAAACTGTATTTTCATTTTAGGAATGGCATAATTCACCACTACTTGTCTTGCTTTCTTAGATGCACTGTCTTGTACACTTTTCCTTGCAGGGTAATTAATAGCCAGTGTATACCAATGAATTTGATTACTGCCAATGACTTTGAGGTGAGAGAGTTTATATGCAGGACAGATATTGTGATAGTTCTGAAAAACAAGTGAGTTCAGGAGGATAATAAGATGCCTGGGAAACTTACTCTTCAATAGATACAAACACGAATATTTAAGTAGAACATGTACAAGATCTCCTTAGAGGTATTTCTATCATAGCTATAGAAAACAAAAAAAACCACCAATAAAGAACAACACTTTTGGAATGTTGAAACAATCTGTCACAGAATAGCATACCTGCATGCTGGCACACCTGCAGATAGCTGTTCCTGCATCTGCCTGCAGAATTCCCAGGATCATCCTCCCCTATGCTACTGATTGCTATGTTTGTTCTTTGTTAGATGAAGGCATCTCATGCTACTCCATCACTTCATGTTTTTAACCTTGCCATTTCAGAAGGGTAAAGAGTTATATTAATGATGAGGATGAAAAGAAAGGTAAATGTTTAATTGTATTGAATGGAATCCATTTCATGTCTGATAAAATACTAATGGGGAGAAATTTCTTAATTTTAACAGGCATTAACTGAATTTCTTCAGTTTGTCCTTCCAAAGAATAGAAGACTGCACATTTTAGTCACTGTATGAGGATCAGCATGTAATTTAATAGTTTTCATTCAGTTATATGCTTCCTTTCCTAATCATTCACATCTCTATTTTCCAGCAGCTTACCAGACTAGAAACAAGAATGTAAAGCAGCTGTAGTAACTTACATTTCTGTTTGGTAACTGTAAGAGGTCCAATATTTTTTTTCCAAGGCTATGACTGTAAATATAAAAAACATTTTGAGTCTGTGCTCTGACAACATTTAAAGCTCGAAAGTGAGCAAACACCTATCCATATGGAGGTTGTGCACTGTTCAGCTTTTGCAGAATTGATTGTTTGGGATTTTTCTGGGAGAATGAAAGGGTTGAAGACACATTTGTTTACAAACCCAACAGAGAACTTAACACCTTCTATATGCCGTTAAAAGTGTTTTCCTTTTTTTTTTCCCCCCAAAGATATAATTAAGAGGGAGTGCAAAAGCATTTGCTACTTTTCACAAGCTCAGATGGTATTTTGATTTTGCTGATAAAGAAATCAAAACAAATCCTATCCCAAAGGCTATACTCTTCACTGTAGTAGGGATAAGTACTAAACTTCAACAAGAACAACCTGGGTTGGACATCAGGTGAAAAACCAAACCCCAGTAAAGGTAGAGAAGCACTGGAATGGATTGCCTAAAGATGAACTGCTCACATTCTTGGAGGTTTTGCTCCGGCAAACATCTGTCAGTGATGATGTAAGTATACATGATTTCTCTGTGAGTACAAGAACAGATGATCTTATGAAGGCCCATGGAGCCACACTTTTCCCATGATTTATGGCACGTATTGCTATTCCTAACTGTTAGGCACCTCATAAAACAAATGCAAAGACCAACATAGTGTGTGCAAAGTAATCTAAAATAGTAGAGGGGGATTTGTCTTTTAAAGCAAAAGTCTAGGCATTGAATATAGCTACTGAATGGAATTTAGACCTGTAAGGCAAAATTATGATCAAAGGAAGAAGAGTGTGTTATGCACAGAAGACTTGGGACAGCATGAAGGATCACCAGGGCTAGCAGAATAAGCATAGAGAGGAAGTTTATATTTTTATGAACTGGAACTTCACAGAAATAATACAATTTGTGTACTTTAAGTATAAGAAGGACCTTCTCCTAACAGGACAAGTGTCTTATAACCAGCACAGTACAGCTGCAGTAATTAATTTTCAATTAACTAGCTCCAGTACCCAGAGTTGTGACAGCTAGGATCTTACCTGGAAATCATTCCTGCAGACCAAATATCTGGGCTGTTTGCTAGCACTGAGCTCCACACTATTGGTGGTAAACTAGTACCAGCTCTTGAACTTACAAATGGGCTGCCTGGGGAGGTGGTGGAGTCACCGTCCCTGGGGCAGTTCAAGGCAAGGTTGGACGTAGCACTTGGTGCCATGGTCTAGCCTTGAGTTCTGTGGTAAAGGGTTGGACTTGATGATCTGTGAGGTCTCTTCCAACCTTGGTGATACTGTGATTACTGTGATTACTGTGAAATTTAAGGTGAGCTGGGATTCTGCTGTGCTTTGGCCATAGGTCAGTTACTAGCATCACAACATATACTGCAGAGTAAGTCCTCTCAACAAATGAGAATAGGATCAGTTGACCATTAGGTAGAAAACAACCAACAACGCATGCATTAAATACCTGCATCTCTCTCTAAACATTCAAATGGAAGTTACTGAACTTATTAAAAGTCATTAAAGTTCTTAGAGCAAGTGCTGTGTATTCAGACAAGAGAAAGAACCAGGATTCCATTCCCCACTCTGTTGAAGAAATCAAGAAATAGTTTCAGCTTTTCAGTTTCTGATCATATGTAAAATTTCCTTGACCTGGCAGGAGCTAGGGCAATGATACATATCAGATTTATTTGGGGAAAACTGCTCTCAGCTCCCCTCCTCTCCTGCAAAGAGGCACAGTTAGCTTCTAAAGACTCCTAGGGTCATTGTTCGCTTCTCAGCGACACAGGGTGTAGACAACAACGTACTTAAGATATCTTATTTTAGCTGTCACATGGTAAATGTAATTTAAAAATTAACATAATGCATTAGCATGAAAACCTGTTTCAAAATGTAGAACATCACAAATCTGATTGCCCTAATATCTTTTAAGGACATTGGCTACTTAAACATCTTTATTATCTTGTCTGTACATACTTGAAGCTAATGTATTAAGACATTACTTGTTTTATTGTTTCATTACCTCATTGATAAAACTGTAAGCCCTCTTTTATGTTAAAGTCCTACATTTATTTCTGTTATATAAACTTGCAAAACTCTTCACAAGATGGGCTTTTCAGGACCTAATTGGTCTTTTATTTTCAGTGGTAAGATTGGGATTCACATGCTCAAGATTCATAGCTGAAATTCATCTCCCATTTCAGAGGTTTTAGGCTGCTTTATGCAACTGTGTGTCCATCAGCAATTTGACATTTCTACATTTCCTGAGCATAAATGCAGGATTTTCACAGGAACTGTAAGGAAAGAATGGAATTATCCTAGAACAGAAACTGATGCTGGAACAAGGCAACCTAAGGAAATGAGGAACATTTCAAAATTATATGCAGTTTTATTAAAGCAATGATATATGCTTAGTGTTTCTGTTTAGGTTCTCTTTTCTCCCCCCCCTCCTTTTTTGTTTGTTTTGAATTATATGTTGCCCTTTGTATATACCAAGAATAACAATTTATATTGCCTTCAAATAGAAAAAAAAAAAACAGCTGAAAAATATAGGAGATTCAGTTTTTAAACTTGACTTCTTTATGCTTTCTTTCTGCAGAATTATTATAAAAACACATTAGATTGGTTATGAGATTAATATCTTTGTATACAGTGATCTTGTAAATGCATCCATTCATCTTTTGAATAATTATTGTGTTTGTAAATAAGCATCAAGAGTAATAAAACATAAATTGGAGAGAAAAACAAAATACATCACAAAGATAAAACAACAAAAAACATATTTGTAGTCTCTTCTAAAGATGGATTTCTGCCTAAAGATTTAATCTTTAATTAAGTTTGTATATTTTATTTATAGTCTCTTTTATTATTTTTTCCAGAATGTGCTGACACAGCAGTAGTTTTTCTAATAGAATCTATGGTATTGTTGTAATAAATAATAAGGCAAAACTCCCCTCTGGACTATTTCCCTAAACGTTAGAGTTTTGAGAGTGTATTTGTGTTTGGACACCACAAATTCATGAATTTTATATTTAACTGTAAACTCATCATTGTTAAAATATATAGGCTTAATGGATCTTGAACTGGCACAGAAGAAAACAAAGGCAGAGCTAACAAGTACAGTTGTAGATAGACAGTTGCTGTCTACAATTACCTGAAGGGAGGTTGTAGCCAGGTGGGGGTTGGTCTCTTCTGCCAGGCAACCAGCAACATAACAAGGGGACACAGTCTCAAGTTGTGCTGGGGGAAGTATAGGCTGGATGTTAGGAGGAAGTTCTTCCCAGAGAGAGTGATTGGCATTGGAATGGGCTGCCCAGGGAGGTGGTGGAGGCACTGTCCCTGGAGGTCTTCAAGCAAAGCCTGGCTGAGGCACTTAGTGCCATGGTCTAGTTGACTGGCTAGGGCTGGGTTCTAGGTTGGACTGGATAATCTTGGAGGTCTCTTCCAACCTGGCTGATTCTATGATTCTAAGGGTTTGGGTTTTTCTTTCACAAATATATGCACATTGGCACAGAGCAGAGCCGCAGCCAACAACTCACTAAACTTCAATTGTCCAGTGATTGACATGGGACTTCTTAATATTTTTCTTTTTTTTTTTTTTTTTTTTTGTAATTAACTCCCTTCCTACCTTGCTATGGTTGTCTCAGATTTGTTTTTGAGAAGGCTTCCACTCATCTCTTTTCCACCATCAGCTATAAAGGTATTTCAATGAAGCAAGGTTTAGGGCATAGGCAGGTGGTAACAAAGAAAAAGAAAGTTAACTGAGGAGAAGAATTAAGAGGCAGTAAATGAAAACAATACTGTCTCATATTGGAAGGAGTCCCTGGAGCACATTACTAAATTTCTCTTCTTCTCCCAAATGTACCTCTACCAAAGGACAGTTTTAAAATAGAGCCCAACATGAAGTGGGAAACAGCACAATTTTATAGGGCTACATGTAAAATTTTGTATGTAGAGATAGAGATGAGACACAGTCTTATTCTGTCTTGATAGAACGAATTAGTACTGATCAAATGTTGATCAAGGTTGTGAGATGAAGAGATTTTATAAGTAGGCTTTGAATATGGTCAAAATACTGACAAACTTTGCCAACAGTACAGACTTTCCTCTTCTACATGGAAATTGTTTTGTTAAAGCAAAGCCTTTCAGCAAAACAGGATCCTTTCCAAGGCATTAACTTTCTTTTGTATTTAAGAAAGCAGTTTCTTAACTGCCACTTCAACTCTCTTTAACCAAGTAGAGTGTGGCAGAAAAAACTCTTAATTTACCACAGCTGACTAAGAGTACTAAAATTGGTACCATATCCCTGCACTTAGGACAAACAGCTGGGAATTTTCTCTAACAGCAAAGAGAGAAAGGGAAAAAAAAAACCAAGCAAAAAAAGAAAGAAAGTGAACTGACACTCTCTTATCAATGTATGTTTCAGGTGACACAAAATCTGTACAACTGTAATTTAAAGAAGTCCAAGAAAAAGTGATGAATGGTTTAGATATGATTGATCTCGATGTGAGAAGGATAGATTAGTTGGTTTCATCATCTTCCAGGTCCATTTTGTACAGCTCTGCAATATTATGGTGAAATACAGCTTCTTCTGTTCTTGAATAGGAAGGCTTGCTTTGATTTTTTATTTTAATATCTGCTTGTAATTGTCAATATTAACTATATGAAATTAGCTGAAATAGTTTCAGCAGTGTTGTATGATACTGTATGGTGAGTCTTTAATACCTCTGAAAACAGCAGATAGGGAAGAAGAAAACTGTATTTCTTGAACCTGAAAATAGTGGGAAAGATGTGAATAAAGCAGTAGGTGGTGGTGCAGTAATTATAGGCACAGACTTGTCTACAAATGTTTTTTCCTCTATTGATGTAATTTCTGAGTCTCTGCAAGACAGGGGAAGAATCTAGACAGATTATTAAAAAAGATGGCTAAACATGGCTGGAAAATATTAGGATCAAAGTGACAGACAAAAAAGAAGAGACAGAAATCTGAGAAGACAAATGCAAGATTTAATCATTAATTAATTAGTCTTAGTTAGTCCTAACTCCCCTTGGAATATTCCCTGGGATACACCAGGGATCATCCATGTGAATGGAAAGGCAGTTGGACTATATGACCTTGGACTTGATGACCTATGAGGTCTCTTCCAACCTTGGTGATACTGTGATACCTTAAGAGGTCCCTTCCAACCCAGACCACCAAAACCAATCTTTTTCAAAACATCAGAAGCATACTGAGCCAGACAAGAGAGGATGTAAGACTGAAAACCTGTGAAATTTACACCAGGTGTCTGCCTAATGTAAATTTTCACTAGGTGTCATGCTATCCAACTCTAGTGGAGTAATAAAACAACACCCTAGGAGGGCTGTATTTTTTACTTTTGGGTTCTGATCACATGCACGAGCTGTTGGAGTAATATTGTCACCAGCAGCCCTAATAAAAAATAATTCTATTTAATACAGTTGAGTGCAGTTCACATCTCTTTCCATTGTAAATATGATGCAGAATATCACACGAGAGTCGCTAAATTACGTGCCTGATCGTGCAACCCTGTTCAATATCCCTAATGGCCAATCATAAATCTGGAATATTTTTCTATTTCTTCCCTTTCTCAAGTATCCAGACTTGAATATATTTCTTTTCAAACATCTTATTTAGTTGTAGGGATCTTTTTCTCCCCACAAACACTGTTGTGACAGTGAAAATACCATTGGGGTGATGGTTCAGTACCAGTCACAGCATAGTAGAAAGCAAAACCTCCAGACCAGGAGTTGCCTGCTTAACAAATGCTTCTTAAACATAAATAAGGCAAAAAGGAGCAAACAAAGTCTTTCAGAGAACCAGCCTATGGTATCTTGGGTTTAAAAAGACAGTGTGGAAAGCCAGCACTCGCTGATGAAACACTTTTGTGTTTGCCTGTGTTTCTAAATAACATTAAAACACATAATCAAATCCTCACTTAAAAAAAGAATTAAAAAATCCCATAAGAGTTGATGGTACTTTCTGATAAAATTAACTCTTTTTTTTTTCCCTCTGTGAGAAAATGATAGTCCATCCAAAAATTCCAGAAATACGATGATTTCCATGAACTTTGGCCAAACCATATGGAAGGTTATTAGGGATCAAGTCAGGTGCTAACAGATCTGTTTTCTCATTGCAACAATTCATTATGCCATCTCCCTCTTTCGTGAAAGGCTCTGTTTTGTCATTCTATTTCTATTCATAGACTCATAGAATCTATTCCTTTTTTTTTGTCTTCTCAGGTGCCTCATAACCAGCAGAAGATACACACTAAGAAAGATGTTGAGGTGCTGGAGCATGTCCAGAGAAGGGCAACAAAGCTGGTGAAGGGCCTGGAACACAAACCCTATGAGGAGAGGCTGAGGGAGATGGGGTTGCTTAGCCTGGAGAAGAGGAGGCTCAGGAGGAACCTCATTGCTGTCTACAACTACCTGAAGGGACATTGTAGCCAGGTGAGGGTTGGCCTCTTCTCCCAGCAATAGAACAAGGGGACACAGTCTCAAGTTCTGCTGGGGTAGGTATAGGCTGGATGTTAGGAGGAAGTTCTTCTCAGAGAGAGTGATTGGCATTGGAATGGGCTGCCCAGGGAGGTGGTGGAGGCACCGTCCCTGGAGGTCTTCAAGCAAAGCCTGGATGAGGCACTTAGTGCCATGGTCTAGTTGACTGGCTAGGGCTGGGTGCTAGGTTGGAATGGATGATCTTGGAGGTCTCTTCCAACCTGGTTGATTCTATGAGTCTATGATTCTCACCTGATCCTTGATTGGCTGTTTCATGACAAGGACCTGGCAGAAACCTGTGAGAGTTAAGAGCAAAGCATGGTTTCAGTCCTCTGAGCTATACAGTTCAGTCTATCAAATGTTTTGCAATGGGGAATGTTTCTGTTCTTGAGGGATTTTATGCACTCTGGCTCCTACAGGTTCCAGCAGGAACCTGTCACTGCACTTTTCTTGGAAGGACTTGAGGGTTAGCTGCAGTTGTTTCAAAGGCAGATTGCCTCAGAGATTTGTATCCTACCTCCAGTCCTCTTCACATGGCAAAATCTAAAGAGTTTTGATTTATTTTTTTTTCAGCAGGAAATTAATTTATAACACTACTGGAAAGAAGTTATTTGCTATCAATTCAGCAGGAGTTTGTTAACATGTTTGGAGCAATGGTTCAAGGAAACGTTAGAAAGTCTGACTTCTTAGACTCTGAGTTTACAAATGAAGATGCACCTCCCAAAGTTTATGCAAGTGACCTGCTGAAGTTTCCAGTGAGCATATGTGTTGCACAAGTGCTCAGTTTGGTGATATGTGACTCATCTGAAATCAATAGCAATAGGTTCTTGAACTTTTTCTGACCTATTAGATGTCCTTGTGAGCACTGAATGAAGTTTAAGGTCAGTGCTCATTTAAGGTGAAACTAGCTTGGCCTTCCTTAATGAGAACAGTGTTTTGTTTTCACAGTATCACCAAGGCTGGAAGAGACCTCATAGATCATCAAGTCCAACCCTTTACCACAGAGCTCAAGGCTAGACCATGGCACCAAGAGCCACATCCAATCCTGCCTTGAACAACTCCAGGGACAGCGACTCCACTTGATGATCTATGAGGTCTCTTCCAACCTTGGTGGTTTTCAAAACAATAATTTTAATGGGAAGTGTTTGTCAGCGTTAATGGAATGTACTTTCTACTCAACAGCAATAACACTGTGATTTTTTAGTGCCTCTCATTGTATATTCTCTAAGTGCCTCATGACCTTAAGTGGAAAGATATTGTTGAGCTTGTTTTTGCAGACAGCAGGCTAAAATAGAGACTGAGTTGTGAAAATGAGAGAGTATTTCAAGCAAATCATTCTACTTAATGTATTTAAAAAGCACATTTTTCAGTTTACAATGCTGGAGGTTTGATTAATGAGCTGTTTTATTGGTGATGCAAATAATGTGTAATGTCATAAGACCCATGTGTTGTAGGTTAGAGGGGTATTAAACTTACCTTGGCTCAAAGTGAAAAATCTAAAGTATCCCTCTGGTAAAATACATCATCCTAGAGGAAAAGATGTGTTGGCATTGCCTGTATTTATGCTTTTGATGAATTATATGTCATGTTTACTTAGGTTTCATATCTAATCAAAATCTATTTTTTTAAAGTACTTTCACTTCATTTCTGAGGTTCATCCTGCAAGTAGCATTTCAGTGGCCAGCAACTGTGAGGGAAACCAAGCTGTGTGTTACTTGTCATTTATAAACAAAGACATGTAGGAGGATGGCAATGTCTAATGCATCACAAAATAATCTTGGCATGTATTGCTGTTTATCTAGAATGGTGCAAACTACAACAGAACAAGGAGGGCATGTTGCTTTGATGCTCTGAGGCTTTTTTCACAGCATTTATACCTGGCCCAAGATTCTGGGAGATAATTCCTAACTCTGGAAATATTATTTACTTATCCTAATGAAGGGATGTGTTTTAATTAACTGCTAAGGGATGTGTTTTAATTAACTGCTACTGCTCATAGTATGTGCTGGCATGACTGCAGGTGACTTCACAGTATCACAGTATCACAGTATCATCAGGGTTGGAAGAGACCTCACAGATCATCAAGTCCAACCCTTTACCACAGAGCTCAAGGCTAGACCATGGCACCAAGTGCCACGTCCAACCTTGCCTTGAACTGCCCCAGGGACGGCGACTCCACCACCTCCCCAGGCAGCCCATTCCAGTGTCTAATGACTCTCTCAGTGAAGAACTTTCTCCTCACCTCAAGCCTAAATCTCCCCTGGTGCAGCCTGAGGCTGTGTCCTCTTGTTCTGGCGCTGGCCACCTGAGAGAAGAGAGCAACCTCCTCCTGGCCACAACCACCCCTCAGGTAGTTGTAGACAGCAAGAGAGAGAGAGAGAGAGTTGTAGACAGCAAGAGACAGCAAGAGAGTTGTAGACTTCAAGCCAGAGAGACAAGCTCATCCACAAGATATGGATGACAAGAGTAGCTGATGCCTTTTTTAACTTGGTGGGGTATATTGAAGCTAAGTAAATTAAATGATTCACAGAAGCTGATTTCACATGCACACCAAGTAATGCACCCCCCTTTGGTACTTGATTGCATTATCTGGATGAGGCACTTAGTGCCATGGTCTAGTTGACTGGATGGGGCTGGGGGATAGGTTGGACTGGATGATCTTGAAGGTCTCTTCCAACCTGGTTGACTCTATGATCTATGTACATGCAGGAAGCACATGAGGAAGCTTGCATAAGAAGAATCCTCAGTGAAGCCCCAAGCTGTGATGAAAATTCATCTGATTCCACACTGCATGGAAGACCTGCATGACAGGTCAGGAGCTATTTAAACATTCACTGAGATCTTTGTCCTGTGGGTAACCTTTTGCTGGGAAATGGTAGCCTGGCTTACGAATCCAGCTTGAAACTGCACATAAAAACCCCAACTAAACCTAGAAATGGGTTTAGGTTGAATATTACTTGGACATCTGAATTCTGCTGACCATGAACGGTAGATGGGGAATCAGAAGATGCACTGAAGCTTTGTGTGCCCTGCGATACAATGCTTAGTGTTACTCTCTCCAGGTCTGTCTGTGACTTGGAGCAAATCTGTCTCTCAGTAGTGTTTGTGTATTTGTTCTAGGGCCAAAAGCGGCTACTTCTTCTGGTAATAAAATTCCAAATGAGACCTGCCCGTTAGAGGAACACAGTTATCTCCTCTTCAAATTTCATCTTTTCCTGTCAGCAAAGTAAGCCTGATTCTTCTTCCTTTATTTTCCCCCTAAAGTTCTGTAGGCTTTGGTAACCTGGGAAATGCTTCCTTACAGATCATGACCACCCCAGACAGGATGTTTTCTGCCACTAAACAGGGACCTTCAGTTCCCATTGGAATGGGCTGCCCAGGGAGGTGGTGGAGGCACCATCCCTGGGAGTCTTCAAGAAAAGACTGGATGAGGCACTTAGTGCCATGGTCTAGTTGATTGGATAGGGCTGGGTGATAGGTTTGACTAGATGATCTTGGCGGTCTCTTCCAACCTGGTTGATTCTATGATTCTATTCTAAGGTAAAAGGCAGCAACAGATGTGACTATGGAGTCCATTTGTACCAGTTTTGCTCAGAGTCTTGTAAAAAACAACCAGTCCTCTCTCCTTATTTAGAGCTAACTGTAAATAAATGTGACTTCCTGCAGAAAAAGCCACTTCTGAATGACGAGGGAACACACTTGAAATCTGTAATGCACCTCATTGATATCTTTTACATTTTTGTTGCTCTGCAGTACTGTGATAATGAAAAAGGAACACTAGAAAAGCTGACAGTTTTGATCAAATGACTATGGTGATCTGTCTTTGAAGTCAAAAACACTGTAGCAGAAGTTAGCCTGTGGATTCAGCTGAAACTGAGCCCTTCAATAAAGAATGGAGTCACAGTTCATACCCCAGAGGCAGAAATCATCTCTGCCTTGCCATCCTGGTTAGCAACGTCCCAAGGAAGAAATCCCTTTAAGGTCTGCATGTGAGAATACTGCTCTTGTCTCTCTCAAGTTCCCTCTGAAGCTGTGTAGCAGTAGCTTCTCTGGAGATCTTTTTCCTGGGCTCTAGATCTTCCAGGCAAAGAATGTGTTGTGTGGTATAACCTTGGGCTAAATTCACCTCCTTGCAGTTTTCTTTCAGGAGTGCTGGTTCCACTCTCTCCAGCACAAACACATCTGGAAATGATCACCTGGGCCCTAGTTATGCAAACTTATATGTGTGTGTGTAAGTGTTGACAGGATTTAGACCTCAGTCGGAAGAGGATGTTAAAATACTAAGGGGCTGGTAGTAGTGAGGAATGCAGATAGAAAGGGTTTCCTAAGCCAGAGACCCTGTTTTTGTGTAAGAGCGCTTTTAAAAAAGGGAAAAAAAAAAGGAGGGGGGGAAGAAAGATACTGAAAATGTATTTTATGGTAAGTAGACCTTTCTACCTAGGATGCCTCTCATCATTTTCCAGAAGTATCCATCCATGCATTAAGTACAGGATTAGTTTTCTCATCTTGCTAGCATTGTGACAGTTTAAAAATAACTCTCATAACTAATGTAGCCTCCATACATTACAGAGTGATCATGTCCCAAGAATAGACATTGACAGATTTGAAACAATTATGTAAATTTACCTAGGGCCCTATTTAAATGCACATTTTTCAGACTTACAATCAAAAGAAAACACCTTCAACCAACCCTTAGTGATTGCTTAGGAAGCTATACCTGCGTGCCTGCATTAAACTCAGCACAATATGCTATAAAAACCTCATTACACATACAAGCTGTCTTTGCATTGGTATTAAATGCTCTTCCATACACATTCTGTGGACAATACACTTATCAATTACTAATATATAATAGCTGCAAGCTGATGGCTACAGTGAAAATTGTACTTAAAAAAACCCCCAACTTGTACTTTTAAAACATGATCTTTTTTCCTTATCAGACCACCTGATAATTCTGAACTATCTGTTAGAGGAAAGAACTCCTTAAAAGATATAAGGAAATACTCCTGGCATACCCTTTTTTCTTTGAACAGCTCTACAGTAACCAGCTATGACTCAAACTGGGAATTTTTAATGGCAGACATGTTCATATCCTTCTCCAGTATATTTCTGCTGAAGTTAGTGTTGAATAGAATCATAGAATCAACCAGGTTGGAAGAGACCTCCAAGATCATCCAGTCCAACCTAGCACCCAGCCCTAGCCAGTCAACCAGACCATGGCACTAAGTGCCTCATACAGGCTTTTCTTGAACATCTCTAGGGACGGTGCCTCCACCACCTCCCTGGGCAGCCCATTCCAATGCCAATCACTCTCTCTGGGAAGAACTTCCTCCTAACATCCAGCCTATACTTCCCCCAGCACAACTTGAGACTGTGTCCCCTTGTTCTATCGCTGGCTGTCTGGGAGAAGAGACCAACCCCCACCTGGCTACAATGTCCCTTCAGGTACTTGTAGACAGCAATGAGGTCACCCCTGAGACTCAGAAATTATACCTACTGTATAGACAAAGAGTCCTTTAAGGATCAGGCTGCTGTTCAGATTCAGGACTGCACCACTCTGATAAAAGAGCTCAGAATGGCAAAAGACATCACACTCCTTTTTCTTCATGAGGATTCATAATTTGCATCTCGCTCTTAGGAACAGTTAGGTTCAGGGTTCCCTGACAACAAACCAGGCATAGTAATTTTATCATTATCTACAAGAAAAGACTGGATAAGGCACTTAGTGCCATGGTCTAGTTGACTTGATAGGGCTGGGTGATAGGTTGGACTGGATGATCTTGGAGGTCTCTTCCAACCTGGTTGGTTCTATGATTCTGTGATAAGATACCTTCCTATATGTTTTGTCATTCTTCACCTAGATTCTCTAGTAGAAGATTCCAGCTGTCAAAATGACCCATCTTCCAGGAGAACCCGCTCTGCTGCTGCTGTTAAACTAGCCTGTGAAAAGTATGATGGAGATGACATGATACTATCACACTTTGTAAGTTCATCTTGATATATGGTCTTGTCACCTCTTCACATCAGCAACAACAACAGCACCACCGACAGTAATAATAAGTATTAGTGGTATTTGTATAGTCTGCTGGCTGTGGTAATGAAGCTGTAAGGAACATTTTTCAGTAAATCAGGATTACATACATTTGTGTGCATGTGCATACACACAGAAATACATAAAGTTTAGAATACTTTTAGAAGGACATAAGTAAGCTGAAGCTCTGCTGCCACAGCCATCAATCTGGCTGCAGTCATAAGCTCTCTGTTAATGAGTGTTGCTCACTTTGGTGCACAGTAGAGACTATACATGATGCCTCATAGTGCTTGCAGTGGGCTGCAATTCAAAAAAAGGTTCTGATTTTGTAAGATTTTAAAAGGAGGACAAAAGAAGATATTATTTCACATAATAATCATAACTGTGTCATAGCCCATTTGTGTAATATAACAGAAAGCTTGATTGGAATGAAAAGTTGTTCCACATTTTAAGTTGCTAGCAACCTGTTATGTGCAGCTTACCTTACTTCCTGGATAATGTAGGCAGCACCCATAACTCTCACACTGGGATCAAAAGCTGTGTCTGAGATATTGCTATATCTTTGATCTTGATTTAAATATTCAAGCCACAGAGAATCTAACATCTCTTTTAGTCTTGAGCATGCAACAAAACTAATCAAGCCCTGGAACATTTTGCAGCAAGAGTTTTCCAGCTTAGTTACGTTTCTGGTCAAGAACTGTGATGTGATAACAAAGATACTTATAGATGATAATAAAGTCTTCAGTACTGAAGTTTTGGGGTGATTTGAGATCCTTAGGCCTTTTGCTATGAGGGATGATCTCTCTGAAGCATACATAGACTTTTCATAAATTTAAGGAGGCTTAGGAGAAAGATGGATTCCCTCCATCATCATGTACTAAGGTAAAAAAGTAAAATGGGAAATTGTTTAGGAGAAAGCTCATGAAAGAGAAGGTAAAGGAAGACAGAATGAATAATGGAAATCTGAGGAACTTGCATCACAGAATCATAGGATCAGCCAGGTTGGAAGAGACCTCCAAAATCATCCAGTCCAACCTAGCACCCAGCCCTAGCCAGTCAACTAGACCATGGCACCAAGTGCCTCATCCAGGCTTTTCTTGAACACCTCCAGGGACGGTGCCTCCACCACCTCCCTGGGCAGCTAATTCCATTTGCAAATCATTCTCTCTGTAAAGAACTTCTTCCTAACATCTAGCCTATACCGCCCCCAGCACAATGTGAGACTGTGTCCCCTTGTTCTGTTGCTGGTTGCCTGGGAGAAGAGATTGACCTCCACGTGCCTACAGCCTCCCTTCAGGTAGTTGTAGACAGCAATGAGGTCACCCCTGAGCCTCCTCTTCTCCAGGCTAAACAACCCCAGCTCCCTCAGCCTTTCCTCATAGGGTTTGTGTTCCAGGCCCCTCACCAGCTTTGTCGCCCTTCTCTGGACATGTTCCAGCACCTCAACATCTCTCTTGAATTGAGAGGCCCAGAACTGGACACAGTACTCAAGGTGTGGCCTGACCAGTGCTGAGTACAGGGGCAGAGTAACCTCCCTTATCCTACTGGCCACACTGTTCCTGATGCCGGCCAGGATGCCATTGGCTCTCTTGGCCACCTGGGCACACTGCTGGCTCATCTTCAGCTACTATCTATCAGTACCCTCAGGTCCCTTTCTTCCTGGCTGCTCTCCAGCCACTCTGTCCCCAGCCTGTAGTGCTGCTTGGGGTTGTTGTGTCCCAAGTGTAGAACCCTGCACTTGGCCTTGTTTAATCTCATCCCACTGGCCTCTGCCCACCCATCCAGCCTGTCTAGGTCTCTCTGCAGGGCTCTCCTACCCTCCAACAGATCAACACCTGCTCCTAGCTTGGTGTAATCTGCAAACTTACTGATGCTGGATTCAATCCTCTGGTCCAGATCATCAGTAAAGATATTGAACAGGACTGTGCCCAGCACTGATTCTTGGGGAACACCACTAGTGACTGGCTGCCAACTGGATGTTAAGGTGGAATACTAAATTTTTCAAGGACCATCCACTTGTATGAACATCTGAAGGAGGCAGACAGATTGTTCCACTGATTTTCTGTGGGTCTTTCAGTTGTTTCATTTTTCATTAAACATGCTCCAAATCTGCCTGTACTGCCTGGCAACTCTAGTTTTATCACAAGACATCTCTTAGAATGATCTTTCTTTCTCACTACTTGGAGAAAGCAGAAATAAGTTTATATTTGAAGGTTTTTGATTTGGAAATTAGCTTTAAAAAGTTGTGTTTATTCACTAGAAAGCCAGAAATACAGAGTGTGACTTACATCTGTCATGCCTTTTCAATAAATAAATACACACAAGAGGTATTCAGAAAGCAAAGATGTACCCAATCAACCCCAAATTAGCAAGATTGTTTTGAACAGATCAAAAGGTAACTTGCAGTTAGAGTTAGAAACAAATGGAGTTCTTCATTTGACCCTGTTGTTCCATCAATGACCAACTGCAACTTCTGGAAACATTCTCCAATACTTACTGGGCTATTTCTGCAACACTCGCGGTGACTTTTCTGGGGATAGCACATTTATTCCCCACTTGTGATTATAATTACTGTATAGACAAAGAGTTCTTTAAGGATCAGGCTGCTGTTCAGATTCAGGACTGCACCACTCAAACTTCGATGGACTTTTATGGTTTGATGTTTGTGCTGTAAAATCCAGATGCTTTACTTTTATTATGCAACTTATACTAGGCATTTGCTGCAATGGACTCTCACATCCTCCTCTCCCACTCTTATATTCATATTGAAAACAACTATATTTTTGCTTTAAATATGCCCAGCTATACAGCCTCCAGTTATTGTCTCAGTTCTCTCTTTATTACTGCATTCAATCATTCCTTCTCACAAATACTCTCTTTTTGAATGACATCTCTCTTCCCCAGTTGCTGGCACTTGTTTTTTTGAACAACTTAGTTAACTTCTAGCTAAATGTAACTAAATTTAAACAGTCACTCACAGTATCACAGTATCACAGTATTATTAGGATTGGAAGAGACCTCACAGATCATCAAGTCCAACCCTTTACCACAGAGCTCAAGGCTAGACCATGGCACCAAGTGCCTTGAACAGCTCCAGGGACAGCGACTCCACCACCTCCCTGGGCAGCCCATTCCAGCATCCAATGACTCTCTCAGTGAAGAACTTTCTCCTCACCTCCAGCCTAAATCTCCCCTGGCGTAGCTGGAGACTGTGTCCTCTCGTTCTGGTGCTGGCCACCTGAGAGAAGAGAGCAACTTCCTCCTGGCCATAACCACCCCTCAGGTAGTTGTAGACAGCAATAAGGTCACCCCTGAGAGCCTCCTCTTAATTTAATTATGCTTAATTTAATTATTCCCCCCCCCCCTTTATCATTGTGCATGTGGTAGTGGGAGGGTGTGATATGCTGTTTTTCAAGGTGCCTTTTGTAAAAGGAATGAATTTTTGTAGCTTCTTAGCTATCTGGATTTCTCAGACTGCCAATAAAAAGACTGGAGAGAAGTGATTTAAATACAGATTCAAAAGCAGCACTATAAAGACAGTAAGTGATCTTCTCTGGTGGTCAGTTCAGTAAGAGAGGGACAACAATACCTTTGCACCTTGATTCCTGTTCTATAATATTAACTGAAGGTAACATAATAAAAGATGGTATTTTTTTGGTAAGCAAACCAAGAGAAGTAAAAACAATGTATGCTTTCATCCTTATTTCACATTATGCTGAAAGTGGAGCAATTTTTTGGGGTGTGTGTTTTCTCCAAAAGTCAGTGTAGCATGGCCATTTTCTCCTCTAAGCAGAGAAATACTTTTGTGGCACCTGTCACAGATTGAATTGAGTCTGCTGCTGTTATCCATACCATGCTGCAGTCATGCTGGCTGCAAACATTGAAAGGACTGGCTGGAGTATTATGGGGCTTGAGGTTCAGATTGGAACACGGTTCTGGTTGCTGCTGGTGGGCTCTGTGCTTTTGGGTGTTGTCTTTACTGCTGGGAGGGCAGTGTAAAAAGGATGGATTAGTTTTCTGTCTTTGGATTTTGGCTCGCTTGCATCTGCTTGCTGCTGCTTTGAGCCACACTTTTGCTGCAAAAAGGCAAAGGTAATTATGCATTTTGGACTATGTTTATCTGATTTTGCACAGTAAATCTATACTTATCTCAAATTAATTTTTTTTTTGTCTCAACCCTGAGTTTTTGTGCATTGCTTTCCCCTCGCTTCTGTGCTGGGAAAGCAAACAGGTTGACCTGCTGGTCTGGTTTGATCTATTTTGTTCTGATTTAAAACATTACAGCACTCCACCTCTTCTGGTCCATATTAGTTCTATTTGCTGTAGTCTACAATTAATGAAGCCTCATGAAATCCTGTAAAATACCAGTTTTGACTAGTAAAACAGAGGCCTGAATAGGTTGTGTGCCTCTATTTCACTATTTCAGTGAAGGTAAGAAGAGATGAATCTTTGTTCACTATTTTCTCTAAGTATTAACAATATTCTTCCCAACATCTGAGCAGAACTTGATTTAGAGGACATTTCTTTGCAAAGGTAGATCAAATGATTGATGTGCAACAGAACTGAATTGCTGAACCTTTATGGTTTTTAATTGAAATGAAAGATATCCATTTTTCTTGTCTTATTCTCTGGTTTAGGATTAATATTTTACCTGTTTGATGAACTTTGTTGCTTTTTTAGGAAAAGAATTATTAATTTCCAGATGGATGTGTTAAGTGCATTTCAAAAGACACTGATCAAAGCTAAATGCTATACTGATCACCTGCTCTGGTTGTGCTACAAGTACAGTGGTTTTTGTAAAAACAGAATCCTAGGATTTTCCTCCAAAGTAGAGAAGTTCAAACATAATTCAGAAAAAAGATTAATTTCTTTGTTCTTAATCAGTTTCTAACATTAAGCCCCAGTGAAGCTTATGCCTATTTGTACCTGTTGGAGCCCTGCCCAGTTATGTTTGCAAGGGTTAATAAACAGCACTTTTAGGAGGTTCAGAATCTTTATTTTGATTTTTTTTCTGGCAACTAACTGACTTGAAACCTAGCTAGTGGCAAATAGAGTGTTTGAATTTCAGATTGCAACCACATGCAGTCTGAGATTATAATTGTTAAAAGTTGTTTATTGATACTTGTTTGTGATCCTGCTGTAGTGAGTTGAGCGATCACAGTATCACAGTATCATCAGGGTTGGAAGAGACCTCACAGATCATCAAGTCCAAACCTTTACCACAGAGCTCAAGGCCAGACCATGGCACCAAGTGCCACGTCCAATCCTGCCTTGAACAGCTCCAGGGACGGCGACTCCACCACCTCCCCGGGCAGCCCATTCCAGTGTCCAATGACTCTCTCAGTGAAGAACTTTCTCCTCACCTCAAGCCTAAATCTCCCCTGGTGCAGCCTGAGGCTGTGTCCTCTTGTTCTGGTGCTGGCCACCTGAGAGAAGAGAGCAACCTCCTCCTGGCCACAACCACCCCTCAGGTAGTTGTAGACAGCAATGAGGTCACCCCTGAGCCTCCTCTTCTCCAGGCTAACCAATCCCAGCTCCCTCAGCCTCTCCTCGTAGGGCTGCGCTCAAGGCCTCTCCCCAGCCTCGTTGCCCTTCTCTGGACACGCTCAAGCATCTCGATGTCCCTCCTAAACTGGGGGGCCCAGAACTGAACACAGTACTCAAGGTGTGGTCTAACCAGTGCAGAGTACAGGGGCAGAATGACCTCCCTGCTCCTGCTGGCCACGCCATTGCTGATGCAGGCCAGGATGCCACTGGGTCTCTTGGCCACCTGGGCACACTGCTGGCTCATGTTCAGGCAGGTATCAATCAGCACCCCCAGATCCCTCTCTGTCTGGCTGCTCTCCAGCCACTCCGACCCTAGCCTGTATCTCTGCAGCACCCTGCACTTGGAGCTATTGAATCCCATCCCATTGGACTCTGCCCATCTGTCCAGGATCATAGATGAGTTCTTATGAATGAGCAGATACCTCAAACCGTGGGATCACCACCATGGTTTGGTACATAATCTCCATACAGAACATGTGATTTTGGTAGAAAGGAGGACAAATTTCAACTGTATGCAAGTTCTCCTCATCTGCTTCTGTTGTGGTAGGCCTAAGCAGACCAAAATAGGCTTATACATGCCCTGGCTTGCTCAAGCGTGGTTTTCAGCTCTCCTTCCTTCGGTTTTGTGGAGAAGCAACTGCAGGAAAGAGGACAAAGAACCTGGAGCTGTCGAGTCTAATTACTCTGGCCTGCCCAGACTTGTTTTGCTCCTGTTTGCATCCTGTGGTAAACAAGGTACACACACTTAGCTTGTGCCTGCCTTGTGCAAGGCCTGTGCTTTTCCCAAATTGGGGTAAAGCAAGCCTATGGTTTCACCTAAAATGGTCAAGCTTGGATAACTGCCATTCTGATTGGCTGTTCTGTGTTCAAAGGACCATTAGTCTTGGGCTATATTGATAAAAAGAGACAATCAGGTAACACAATGTGCTCTGCCATTGTATTTGTGCTCGCTTGCTTGCTGCTTGCTGCTGCCTGCTGCTGTTGCTCACTGCCTCAGTGCATCCTGAACTGCCTGGAAACTGTCTGATTTGAGTTTACCAGGCTCTGAATGCCTCCATGCATTTGGCCTGCATATCCAGTGTCAAATTGTGCAAAGACTGCACATTGCAAGACAATCCTGCCTACACCTGAAAGTCTCCTGCCAAGCTGGGAAGTCCTGGATACACAGATTATCCAGAGAGGTGGGACCAGGTCAGAGATAGTCTGCCTCCTTTTCCCAGCACCCTGTGAAGCCTGGGAAGAATCAGAAGCCTCTGCAGCTGCCAAGACAGTAACAGAATTCCCTGAAAGCTTTTGGATACTGTTTGAATCCGCGAGTCAGGAGACAATTTTGTGAGTAATTACTTAAAGCCTCTTGTAGTTCACCATAGCCTTCTGCCATAAGCAGAAAGGTGCTCCCTGAGTGAATCTAGTGGACAAGCATTACAATTAACCACAAGCAGTGTATTCTCTTCCAGTTCAATGAATATTATATATTTTTGCTAGTTCTTTCTAGGTCTAGTTATTCCTTTGTATAATGTTCTCATGACCGTGCAAAGAACCGATTATTGTTATTAAAATTAGTGTGTGTGGGGGGCAAGACTCCTAAATACCAAAATTAAGAAACAATATTAATTTTGAAAATCATATCTTGGATCAATTAATGACCCCTGCATTGCAGCCCCTAAGTAAAACTACTAAAAAAATGAAGGTTGGCAAACAACATGTAAAAACCTTTTATTTCAGACTAAACAAAGTCAGCATTCTGTCTAAGAGGCCATTTGTCCAGCAATGAGCTATGCTTACCTTTACAGAACCTAGCAAGATATTCATAAAACAAGATGGGAGATGCTGATAAAGCAAGAAAATAGCTCATTTCCCAAACCACAGCCTAATATACTGTGAAACTGGGGATGTGCATGGAAGGTGGAGAGATTATCACTGCTGCATGGGTGTCTGCTACTGTTCCCTGATCATGGTGGCAGAGAGTTAAACACAGCTATGTTTTGGTTGAGTACTACCTCTGCTATGTTCCCAGAATAAAACTGTGTGAATTCTGTTTGCTGTGGTAAAGCAAAATAATTCACAGAATTGACCAGGTTGGAAGAGACCTCCAAGATCATGCAGCCCAACCTATCACCCAGCCCTATCCAATCAACTAGACCATGGCACTAAGTGCCCTATCCAGTCTTTTCTTGAACACCTCTAGGGACAGTGACTCTACCACCTCCCTGGGCAGCCCATTCCAATGACATTCCAATGTTTGTGTGGTTTTTTTATGTGTGTATTTTTTGTTTTTCCCCTGCAGTTTTGTCTGTGGGTTTTTATTTGTGTGGGTTTGTTTTTTTCTTTGTGTTTCTTGTTTGTTTGTTTGTTTTCTTTGTAAGGATGATGAGATTGTTGCACTTAACAGGTAGGTAGAAGACACACCTGGGGTGTATCTGTGGTATTGCCTATAACTGTCTGCAGCTGCGGGATGGGATGTGCTGAGGTGGGGTGTGAGGAGGGGGGAGTAGAAGGTTCCTTTGATTAGGTGTGCCATCTAATTCATGCTCCTCACTGTTCATTGTGCCTGTAAACTGCTTGCAATAGAGAGTCTCTGAGTAGTGACTATTTGCAAGCAGAATAGCATTTAAGGGAGATGCCTGAAGTAGGCCTTTGAACTCTACATTATGAGCTGAATGTTATGTGAATATCCTTCTGCAGCATCCCTGATTATCCAATGTGCAGCCTGTACATGAGCCAGCAGTGTGCCCAGGTGGCCAAGAGACCCAGTGGCATCCTGGCCTGCATCAGGAATGGTGTGGTCAGCAGGAGCAGGGAGGTCATTCTGCCCCTGTACTCTGCACTGGTTAGACCACACCTTGAGTACTGTGTTCAGTTCTGGGCCCCCCAGTTTAGGAGGGACATTGAGATGCTTGAGTGTGTCCAGAGAAGGGCAACGAGGCTGGTGAGAGGCCTTGAGCACAGCCCTATGAGGAGAGGCTGAGGGAGCTGGGATTGGTTAGCCTAGAGAAGAGGAGGCTCAGGGATGACCTTATTGCTGTCTACAACTACCTGAGGGGTGGTTGTAGCCAGGAGGAGGTTGCTCTCTTCTCTCAGGTGGCCAGCACCAGAACAAGAGGACACAGCCTCAGGATGCGCCAGGGGAAATTTAGGCTGGAGGTGAGGAGAAAGTTCTTCCCTGAGAGAGTCATTGGACACTGGAATGGGCTGCCCGGGGAGGTGGTGGAGTCGCCATCCCTGGAGCTGTTTAAGGCAGGCTTGGACGTGGCACTTGGTGCCATGGTCTAGCCTTGAGCTCTGTGGTAAAGGGTTGGACTTGATGATCTGTGAGGTCTCTTCCAACCTTGGTGATACTGTGATTACTGTGATAAAGGCTAGGGTGCTAATTCAGACATTTAAATTAGACACCAAAAATATAGAATGTGACTACTGTGGGCAGGTACAAGCAGCCTGACAGAAACACAGGCACATGACAAATGGCTGAGGCTCACTAAAGGCTTGCCTCCTCTAACTGGCACCACCTGGGAGGTGCTAGTTAGAGGAGCCAAGCCTTTACCCTGCTGTTGTGTGGTTCTGTGGGCTTGGCACCTGAACTAATTAGAACTGACCACAGTGCACCCTTGCCTTGGGGCATAAATGGAGTCCTGCTACAGAGCCATTTTGAGTTGGTCTCCAGACAGCAAGTGACTTGCCAAGTGGATCCTCTCTCCTTAGAATGGGATGTCACCTAAGGAAATACTTTTTCAGATTGAGCAAGTCCTCATCCCTGCCTTGGTGGGCATATATTTTGGATATCCTCGACTGGAGGGCTTCCAGTTTATGAGTGAGTGCATGCAAATTTCGATTCATTTTTTCTATAAAGAATGTTCCTTGAAGCTTAAGGTTAAAGCTGAATTGATTGCATAGTAGAATACACCTGACTGATGCCTGAATTTGTAATTTAATTTTGTTGGAAGGAGTCCCGAGTAATTTTGGCTACAATAAATCCACGTTTTGGTGTGGCTGTTGCTGTCTGTTTTGTGAGTGCTTCTGTGATGAGTCTCCCTGGTAAAGGTGTTTGCTAACACAAAGGGTTTAATTGTGTTGACAGTATTTGGAAGCATTGCCTTCCTTCCTTTGAGTACTCTGTGGATATAATGAAATTAAAGAATGGCAACTAATTTGTGATGACTACAGATTAAGCAGCATAAAGCAGTCTGGGCAGAATATGAGTTTCACCAGAGCCTCTGACTTTAGTGCATGACGTGGTCCATCTGCAGTGGTTCAGAGGTCTACAAGCAGGGCAAAGCCCATTCTGAAGTCCTTAATCCATTGTAAGCAGTAAACAGCAGTTGTTGGGCTTTAAATTATTTTGGAAATGTAAAATACCCAGCTCATGACTGCCTTCAGCAGAGAATGTTTTCTTAAGGGAATTTAGGATTGCTTTGCACCTTTGGCTTTCTTAATCTAATTGCCTGGTAGTAGCTGTCTGACTGCACAACTATTCCAGCTTGCATTAACAAACTTCTTTTTATCTTGCCTTCATATTTCACATGTAAATATGTTAGGGAATTCTTCCAACTGTTTCTTCCTTTGAATACAGACCCATAAAAATGTTTCCTTTAATAGAATCTTAGTGGCAAAGCAGTTCAAAAAGCACCACTTTGCATTCCATATGTCTTAAAAAGAAATAATTATTTTTCCACTTTCTCTTAATTTTCTTTCTCTGCCCTTCTACTGCATTTAAGGGCCATGTACCAACATCATAAAGGAAACTTTCTCTTTTCTGCACCATAAATTGTTAATTTCCCTCTACAATATTCAGCCCCTCCCATTTCATAGAATCGTAGAATCAAGCAGGTTGGAAGAGACCTCCAAGATCATCCAGTCCAACCTATCACCCAGCCCTAACCAACCAACTAGACCATGGCACTAAGTGCCTCAGCCAGTCTTTTATTGAAGACCCCCAGGGACGGTGCCTCCACCACCTCCCTGGGCAGCCCATTCCAATGCCAATCACTCTCTCTGTGGAGAACTTCTTCCCAATATCCAGCCTATACCTCCCCTGGCACAACTTGAGACTGTGTCCCCTTGTTCTATTGCTGGTTGCCTGGGAGAAGAGGCCACCCCCCACCTGGCTACAATGTCCCTTTAGGTAGTTGTAGACAGTCCTTCCACATTTACCATTGTCGTTATAATCTGCACTGTGTTTCTGCCTGCAACATTGATTTGTCCTTTGCTAACAAATCCATTTGTATGGGAAAGCTCTTTATGGGATGCTCTATAAATCATATTTAGGCTGTGAGGACAGAGGAAGATGGAGTTAAGATTTTTATTATTATTACTTTAAATAAAAATGTACATGTGTATGATTGAAAAAAAACTCTAATTTGACCTTTACTTTCTAGTGCTGATAATGTGCTGCTTCTGGGGTTATAAGCAGGCTAGGCTTCTCTTTAATAGTTCCCCCCTTCCAAATCATGGAACCTCCTGTATAAGATACCAAGCAGTTAGCTTGGTGGTGAAAAAATGCATACAAAAGCTTATGTGCATGAGAGTGCTCTCTGCCTTTTCTCCTGTTTGTATCTGTAATGAACAAAGTCTTAAAGCTGTTCAGATTTCCAATCACTCAGTGTGGCCAGGTAGAAAGCATTAGGCCTCTTTGCACTTGAGGTACAGAAGTGGTGTGAGGTTTCAGAAATAAAGCAATCAGAGCACACTTCAGAACTTCATAAATTAATTCAAAACATAATTAATGTCCTGGTTTAGAAATGTAGCTGTTTGTTTAGAAACATCTAATATCTGCTGTTTGTTCAGAAACATCCACTGCTCCTTGCTGCTATTTTAGTTGCTCAGATACAAGCTAGTCTGCAAAACCTCCACTGTGAAACTGTCTAAGCCTACCAATAACTAGAATCATCATACTCCTGAGGAGGAGGGATTGCAGGGACGTGTCTTGACTAGACATGAATCTCAGTACAGGGTGATCCTCTTTGATCCGTGATCCTAAGCAATTGGATTGCAGGGAGAAGCCATGTTCAATTCCTGTCTCTGGTAGAGGACATTTCATTCTGCACTTTACAGTAGCTAAATCCTTCATTTATCTAGCTCTAGGTCTAGATAACTTTAGCTTGTAAGCCTGGGATGTCATCAGATGGCAGAATATTCAGACTTGTGTCAGAAGTCCTGCCTTCCAATTCATTGCACAGGGAAAAGAAAGCGCCTATGAGCAAGACCGACAAATCACACAGGAATATGTGCAGGTGCTGTTTAGAGAGACTTAGGAGAGAATCTCTGCCTTTTAAAAAAGTTACTGGAAGATGGAAAATCCCTATTAAAATCTAGGCTAGTTCAATTCTTTCCAAAAAGAGACAAAATGAGATATGTTCTTTCCATTAGTCATATTAATCTTTGGATTAAAAAAACCTTTTATTTCCCTTTCCTCTCTTCATTCTTCCAATGAATAATTAAGTATCTATTGGGATAGAAAAAAATTGAGGTAGGCTGACCTGACACATGAGCTATGAGCCAATGGTACCTTATTTCCTAAGGAATGTAGAAGCTTTTTTTTTTTTCTGATCTTCCCCATTAACATCTTAATTTCCCAGTACAGTGCTAAGAGAATTAGATTAATCACTCTCCCCACTCTGCCAATTTTAATCGGAAACAGTGACTGCCTGTGAATAATAATTTTCCCCCCCATTTGCAGCTCCAGATGTTTGTACAATAAACTACCACTTCCTTTGCCTACATTTAAAGCTTACCAGAGGTTTAGCTTCAACTCATTAACTCAAATCAGGAAGAACTTGGGGATTTGGAAAACAGGTCTTAAGCCTCTCTAAATTGTGAACCTTTTAATTCACATGTGCTGAAACTGTTTCTCAAATAGTCTGCAGCTGTTCTGGACAAGATGAAACAGATGGGTAACCTCTGGCTTGTGAAACCCAGGAAAGTGTAGGGCCTTGAACGTGGAGACAGTTCTCACAAAAGATGGATTTTGAGGACACATGAGGAGATCCTGGATACAATTGCAGTAACCACTTTAGGCTTTGAAACTTCAAAGCCCTTACAAAACCCAATGCAGAATACCAAGTATGCTCTTGTACCTTTCAAATCTTTTGGCACAGGCTCTTTATCTTGATGTTATTATACACCTGGCCTTCCTAACTGGCTTCTACAGAGCCCTTCCACCACCCACACATTTTCTTTCAGAACCCCTCTGGTTCTGTTTTTATATTCATATAGCTTGCCCTTGATTTTAGCCATGTTCCACCTCCTTTTGCCAGCGGGAAAAAAACCAAACCAAACAACTCCTGGACAAGCTTGTTACATCTCTTATCTTTGATTTCTCTACTTAAAGGCTACTTTTAAAGAAAAGGATATCTATTATTCAGTACCGACCAAGTATGGGTCAAGGCAGGATTAATTTGTAATTAGCTTTACTTAAAGGAAGTCATTGCATAATTTTGCTAGAGTTCAGTGCACCTACCAAATGTGTATGGAAAGCACATGCATTCGCCCTGTCTTGTTGGGCGCTCCAAACTCTTCTAGAACAAAATCAGTCCTTGTCCTTAGTACCAGCAAACCAAATACACTCAATGTTATTAGCATAAATTTCCAGTTGATGCATCTTCTGGGCAGTATTAGAATACGACCTTCAACCTTTCCTTTTCTATACTTTGAGATCTGTGGATGCAAAAAAGTAGTTATGAATTAAGAGTTTCTATTTCCAGGTAACTAAGTATATTATTTTCCATTCTGAAAGTTTTCCTTTACTCTTGTATTTGAAAACTCTGTATGCTAGCAAGAAAGTGAAGCTTGAAACAATCAACAATAGATCATTATTTCTACCTGCAAGTTTGCCATGCCTATAATCTATTGTACTAATAAAGCCCCAGAATGCTAGCTGGCACTGATAGAGCAATGCACTGTATGTTTTATGAATTGTGTATGCAGCTCCCTCTGAATGCTAGAGAGGTACAAATTCATACAGTTTCCTATCAAGAATGTGCTTTTTAATCACATGTTAATATCCATCCAAATTAAACAAATATTAACTCTTTTCACAAAGAGAATTAAGGAGTATTAGAGCTTCTAACAGTCTGATTTATTGTAACATTGACAATATTTGGAACATTAAATTTTAATATCAGTGCTGTCACTTTAATCATAAGTGAAGCATAATTCTTCCACTGAACAGCTCAGAAATTACTTACTTTTAAAAGGAAATTTATTGCACTGTATAGGCAGGTGTATAATTCCTTCTTACACAGAACCTTCAAAAAAGGCTGAACTCTTTGTCCATATTTGCTCTCCCACCATGTTGTTGATTTATTTTTGAAACTAATGAGAGATTATTTATATTTTTTTCTTTCTCTTTTTAGCACCAGGGAATTGAATGCATCTTTTCTGTCTTAGTAATAATAGTTAGAAATAGAAAACTATTCATGCAACAATATAGAAAAATCAGGGAGAAACCGAGCTCAGATCTCCATGAAATATTTTTTTCCCCCCTCATTACAACTTTTTCCTTCTCTTTTGTTAATGTCCTTATATTCTATCCATGGTCTCTACATCAATATCTAACACTTTTATTTCTAGACAATAATTTATTGGCTAGAAAAGTATTGCCACATTTTCATGCTGTTAGTTTGGTAAAAATGCACAGATCTTTTTCAGAAAGATTGAGGTGTCTCATGACAAGATCCTTAAAGGGTGATACAGATCATTGTTGTTATTATCTCAAAGCACATGGGGAAAGGAAATGTCATTTGAGTCAATTATTTATCAATGTGCCTGGTCTTTTGTCCATCATACAAGAGGCATTATATTGGATAGGTAGCTACAAGTGCAAGTAACTACTTAAATTCACCCTCTAGAGGCTACTTACCTGTGAGTACTGATAGCTTAATTAGAATTCAACATTTCCTTTAAGATGGAATATGCTTCCACTTGAAAGGAGGCATATTACTAAGAGGTATTTACCTACCACTTTTGGGGAGCATGCTGTAGTCTAGTATAGGAAAGCTGAGAGTCACTACATTGTAATCAGGTTTGTAGTATATTAGCTCGCTGGATGTACAGCAGTGGTCCAATCTACTGTGTTTCTTCAGGAAAAAACCCAATCAAAACAGCTTAGTGAGATAACAAAGCCACAGCTGCCCTATCAAATACTGGAAGAAGCCGCTGGGACCTCTGTTATGACACAGGATAAACTGAGCTTGGCTTAAGGAAGAAAAAGGTCAGTGAAATTGTGATAGAGGTAGAAAGAAAATAAGATAGCTTTACAGAGAAAGTAACAATGGGGTTGTTAGAACAAGTGAAGATATCAGAACATCTCTATAAGTTGCAATGATGCAACAGATTAGTTGCTGCACCGAGAACAAACTTAAGTCCTTCACCAGTCTTAAATCAGACCCACAACAAAGCTTCACACCTGATATTTGAGCTTGTCTGCTTGCAGTTTCTAATAGTTGAGGTAAGTACCAGCTGGATCCAATTCTCATTGACTGGGACATGCAGTGGCCTGAGCCAGATCTCAAAAGCCAGTAAAATAAAAACAGTCTTTTGTGTTGATTTATAAGGACAACAGAAATACTTTCACAGGAAGTAACAAAGGCAAAATCAAAAGGGAAACTAATCCTGTGTACCAGATGGGAAAGACTGAGGGGGGGAGTTTATAGCTGGTAGATATAGAGCAGGCATTTTACAGCTGAAAAATGGAACTCAAGTCGCACTTTTCACATTTTTAAAGGGTCAAATGCCAGAAATTGGTAAGACCAAGTATCTGTTTTGCACATATCACTATTGGGGGGGAACAGAGACATTGTGTGCTTCTGTATACCTATTGTTCAATATGCAAACCAGTTAATTTTAAAGCCTTATAAAAGGGACTTTCTTCCATGTGAGAATGATTCTTTTCCTATCCTCCAAAATTCACTTTAATTGTAGGTGGATAAGTTAGGATAAAAGTAGCAAAATGCTTTGGAATCCTCTGGGTTGAGGTGTGGTGCTACACAAGGCAAAGGTGTTATACACAAGAAATTTCTAGAGCAGATAATTTTTTCGTTTAAGTAATAAAAATTAAGCAGTAAGGCTGATACAGTTTTCCAGTCAAAAGATTAAATGTCTATTTTAAACAATTTTTTGTTTGTTTTCCAAATGCCTGTGTTAACACAGTCTCTTCTCATGAGCCACTCTCTCTCCACACAGACAGAAGGGAAATTAACACTAAAAAAAACCCAACCCTTTGAGCTGAGATAAAGAGTCTTACTGGAAATGAGACAATACAATGCACAGTTAGCCTATTGCAGAAAAGTGCAGCAAACTGCAGAAGCTGTAGCAGAAGCTAGCAGTCTCCCCCTGCCACTTGCAGCCAGCCCAGTTGAAAATCCCACCACCTCAAAACTGCAAACAGGAAGCCTCTCATATCACAGTATTATCAAGGTTGGAAGAGACCTCACAGATCATCAAGTCCAACCCTTTACCACAGAGCTCAAGGCCAGACCATGGCACCAAGTGCCACGTCCAGTCCTGCCTTGAACAGCTCGAGGGACGGCAACTCCACCACCTCCCTGGGCAGCCCATTCCAGTGTCCAGTTACGATCTGAATGTGTAGTGCTCCAGCCAGCACTTTCATTTTGAAGCTGGCATGATGGCAGCATGGTATTGATTACCATCAGCAGATTCAACTCAACCCATGACACACTTTTCATGAGGAAATGGAGTTAACTTCTTGTCTTGACAAACTCTTAAACTCCAGGAGAGTTTTTATTTAGAAATCTGTCAGGGTTTTAATTCAAGAAGAATAGATACTTCATATTTGTCTATTTTGTCTCACAGTGATGGATTGAAGAGGAGATAGGAAAACACATTTGCATCTGTGTAAATAGAAAAAAAGATAATAATACCTGAATTGTATCTAGTGATGCTATTACTGAACCACAATGTGCTTTGGCATTAAGATATTATTCTCTAGGTGGACCTGGGTACAAAGCTTATCTGCATTTCAAATCTCTGTGTTGATGACAGCTGTGACACTTCCAATTATAGGAGCTTGTTTACAGATGCTACAGGTTGAAGTGCTTTCCTAAGACATACTTTCTCCCTCTCTCCTCTCTCATTTTATTATTACTGCAAGTTAAAGGGAAACATACAGGTTTGCTTTCACTAAAAGTTCTTTCCATTGTTTAGCTGAGAAACTGTGACAACTTTTATCTTTTGGAACATGCACACCTGCAGCTGAAGTTGGTGGAGAGGGATGCTGTGACTTAAAGCTTTTAAACTGCATTGCAATTTACAGTATAAAACAAAAGAAGATGATGAAGATGTCTCAGTGTGAAAAATGTAACCAATCAGTTCCGAAAACACTGTGTTGATGTTTTACACTTTTTAAACCCTGGCAAGTGTGTTTTAGTGGCAGTGTAGGTTCTGAGTGGATAGACTTCCAGCGAAGACTCAGTCTCTGTGGGTGTGCAGTATATTGCAGTGTAGCCCCTATACTCATGCACAGATCCATATTTTATTTAGTATTTTCCTAGCACTGGCATTGTTCATACACCTTGCCTTGCTGAAAATATTTTAGAGAAGCAAGAATTTCAAAAGATTGCATTAGCTTTGCAAAATACTAATTTTGCCTCTTTTCATGGGGCTACGGAGCTAAAATAGATTGATACCTGCCTGAACATGAGCCAGCAGTGTGCCCAGGTGGCCAAGAGAGCCAGTGGCATCCTGGCCTGCATCAGGAATGGTGTGGTCAGCAGGAGCAGGGAGGTCATTCTGCCCCTGTACTCTGCACTGGTTAGACCACACCTTGAGTCCTGTGTTCAGTTCTGGGCCCCCCAGTTTAGGAGGGACATTGAGATGCTTGAGCGTGTCCAGAGAAGGGCGACGAGGCTGGTGAGAGGCCTTGAGCACAGCCCTACGAGGAGAGGCTGAGGGAGCTGGGATTGGTTAGCCTGGAGAAGAGGAGGCTCAGGGGTGACCTTATTGCTGTCTACAACTACCTGAGGAGTGGTTGTGGCCAGGTGGAGGTTGCTCTCTTCTCTCAGGTGGCCAGCACCAGAACGAGAGGACACAGCCTCAGGCTGCGCCAGGGGAGATTTAGGCTGGAGGTGAGGAGAAAGTTCTTCACTGAGAGAGTCATTGGACACTGGAATGGGCTGCCCGGGGAGGTGGTGGAGTCGCCATCCCTGGAGCTGTTCAAGGCAGGCTTGGACGTGGCACTTGGTGCCATGGTCTAGCCTTGAGCTCTGTGGTAAAGGGTTGGACTTGATGATCTGTGAGGTCTCTTCCAACCCTGATGATACTGTGATACTGTGAAAATAGCACAGAATACCAAGAAATGCCAGGGATGACCTCATGGCTGTCTTACAACTACCTGAAGGGACATTGTAGCCAGATGGGAGTTGCCCTCTTCTCTCAGGCAACCAGCAACAGAACAAGGGGACACAGTCTCAAGTGGTACCGGGGGAAGTATAGGCTGGATGTTAGGAGGAAGTTCTTGCCAGAGAGAGTGATTTGCCATCGGAATTAGCTGCTCAGGGAGGTGGTGGAGTCACCATCCCTGGAGGTGTCAAAGAAAAGACTGAATGAGGCACTTATTGCCATAGTCTAGATGACTGGCTAGGGCTGGGTGCTAGGTTGGACTGGATGATCTTGGAGGTCTCTTCCAACCTGGTTGATTCTATGAAAACAAGATATTCAAATGGGCAGATGCTCCATACTGGAAGGACAATGTGGATTTTGTGTTTCTGTTGTATAGCATGAGAGTCTGGATACCCTGCTCAATGCTGAAGACTTCTCCTCTTCACAGTAAATTCTGTATAGATGTAACAGTTTCCTTTTTAGGACTGTACTAGAGACTTTGAGACGAGAAATGGAAATAGTAATCTCCAGTGCAAGAGTAGATGAGGCATGTGATAACAAGAAGATGAGACATTTTGATGGTGGTACCTGTATAGCTATGGTAAGCAGCAACTGAGTTAGTTCACCTCCTTATGTCCTAAGATGGTAAATAGTTCTAATTTTTAAAGGTGTCCAAGAAAAAAAAAAAAGACATCCACGTACCAGGAATCCCTTGTTCATGCTGTATTTTATTGCTTGTGTAATGTTTTCTGCTAATTCATTGAAAGATGAGATTTTGATATATGCTTTAAAGACTTAAATGCAGAAATAGGAGAAAGGGTGATTTCATAATGTGGACTGTGGAATCTCCACGTACCATTGTGTTGCATCCCAAGCACAGGGCATGTGGGATATATACCTACTATGAGAGACAGCTCTGATAGCCTCGTGCCTTTGCTCACCATGGAGTGAAGCTATGCTGCCCTGTAGTAGTTAAAGTTATGCCTAGCCAGAAACAAGGACATCTGTTAAGCTGCTTACCCATTCTGTATCAGTGACCATAAATCCTTTGAGGCTATTACTAGGTGCTTCTAGACTTCAGTAATAATCTTTAAATTCTACCACAATATATAAAAAGCAAGAGCAGAGGTCTTCACTGTGAAATTACTTAAATTGTAACAATCTTAAGTGAAGTTCAGCAGAGCTAACTCCTTTGTTATGACAAGATTTTCCTCCAGGATGACAAATGAGGAAACCACATTAAATGATGGCTCTTTCTTTCCACTTCCATGTGTTTCCTCTGGCAATTTGAGATCACTGGACCACTCTTCCCTCAACTTGCCATCTTGCAGGTGATCTGGAAGTCAAATCTGGGCACTCTGCCAAAGCCAGCCCCTTGACTTTACTCTGCTTTTCAATGAAACTTCTGTTTCAGAAAGTAAACTCAGAGTAGATATAAAATCTTTCTTAAATTTAGAGTCCAATTTTGCTTTCCCAGGTGTGAAGAAAGTTTGAGTTAGCAGACAGCTGAACTACCTTATCATGTGAAGCAAGTTATTATACAGGCAGGTCATGAATCTTCCTTCCTTCCTTCCTTCCTTCCTTCCTTCCTTCCTTCCTTCCTTCCTTCCTTCCTTCCTTCCTTCCTTCCTTCCTTCCTTCCTTCCTGGCTAAATTGTGCAATGTTTGACACATTTTATTTGTATTCTATGAACTCAAAGCCAGCCACCTGACTTCTGGAGTTTTTGAAACAGCCATCTGTCGTGGTGCATATTGATCTCTGTGCTTTGCAGGGAAGTGTCAAAGGTAGAAATATAGCATAAAACATTATTTCAATTATTTGCCCTAAGCTACACCAATATTTGGTTGATTCTTAAATTTCAAGTGTTGATATATTGGTCATTCAATTAAGATGAATTACCAAGTATTTCCCTTTTTGGTTCCTTCTAGTTTTACCTGTCTGAGGATGCAAACAAGGGTGAATGCTTAGATTATGTAATTCCCAGTTCTTTTACAGGCTCCAAACACAAAACAAGAATGCTATCATAATTTCATTTCTCTAGAAAGGAATGGGTACTAAGTGTGGTACTATGTCTCTCAAGTGTATTGTGTTCTTTTGCTGGTAACTGAAGGATTTTTTTAAAGGTGCTTCTACTTCTGCACTGAGTCTGGCTACCAGCTATCCTATTTTCCTGAAGTTTTGAGTTGCTGTTTTCATACTGGCAGACATCAGTGAGTCTTCAGTGACAATAAAAAATTCTTTTCGGCAGTGACTGTAGATATTAAAGTCTCCAAGAGGATCTAGGTGGGTACTAGAACTAAGCTAGAGGGTAAACTTCACAATCAAATTTCTAGTACCAGTGGAAGCAGAAGTAGGCACTGCTTCCCTCTGGCTGTTCTTTCTTGTCCTTGGACTGGCCTACTGGGCTGGTCTGACAGAAGTGCTTGTATTAGCTGCTTTGCAATATGCTGAATTGGAGAAGGAGGAAGGTGGCAGAAGACCAAAACAAAAAAAAAGGGAAAGGCTTGGAAGGTGGTGGTGTCAGTTACCCACAGCTCTTTATGCGGGTTTGCTGCTGACGTTTTAGCCACAGCTCAAGTTCAAAATTCAGATTTATGGCAGATCAGGTTTCAAGTTTTCATTCAGATACACCTGGGTCAGAGTCTGGAAACAGTCCTTGTCTGGTTTTGGTTTGGCTTGGCTCTAACTAAAACCACAGGATTTGGTTCATGGAACCAAAGAACTGCAAAACGTTCAGACTGAGCTTCAAATGCCAGCTTATCATCAAGTGATGTTTTCTTTATTACGGGCATAGTTTTCGTGTGAGATCTTTCCCTGTACCCCACTGCCTAGAGGGTTTTGTAAAAAAGTAGAGTTAAACCAGAAAATATTCTCATATGGCATGCAGAGTGTGAAGAAAACATCCCAGATCCACGTCAGTTGCACTTGCAATGTGAGTAAAAAAGCCAATCTGTGCTGCAGCATTGCCTAGACAACTTACTGTCACTCTACATGCATGTGGCTATTTACTTACAAGAATGTAATTCAGGCCATTCATTCAGTAACTACCACAGATTTCCACTGAATAATGGTGAGTTGATGAGGCCTGATTTAGTTAGACACTATAATTAATTGTTCCAAAAATGTCTGAGCAAAGGGCTATCATCAAATAATCAATCATCCAGTGGCTTTTAATTGAGAGAGTTACTACTATTTTTTGTTGTCAGCCTTTCAGAAATTTAGGATACTGCTTTAAAGATCAGAAAATGAGATCTGTGTTTATAAAGATATGGATTAAAAAGGACAAAATTCATGTGTGTGTCAATTACATGTCATAGACTGGCAGATACAATGAAAATACTCCATTTGCTCTACTGTTAAAAGTTAATGATGTGTGTATACAATAACTTAAAACCTAATGTTTTCAAGTGCTATCTATGGATTTTCCAGAACAGCTGGATACAACACGGGTGCTAATTCAGAGAGCAGCTGGATTTTTCCTCTGCTATTGTGAACAGACAGAATTTAAATGGAAGGATGCTACGCAGTGCCAAACATGTTTTCCAAGTGGTTGTGTTCTCCTGAGATCTTTTAATTGAATTTAGAAGTTTAAGCTAGTTCAGTAAGTGCAATGCGATGGGTTGCAAAAGGTCCTGTTCACAACGTTTTGCTGTACACAATCTGTAAGACCTTTTGCTCATTTTTAAAGCCTGCAAGTAAGAATTTCTGAGGTATTAGCAGGTTTGTCTGAGCTCTTGAAGTTATGGTAGACATTGCAATGTGTTCTAGAGATGTTCAAGCACTGGGCTGCCTCCACGTGCTACACTCTGCATCTTTCTAATTCTAAACTAGATTTTTTTTATAAGAAAAGGTTTGCTCTGTGACAAAAAAGCAAGAGAAAGATGTTATTCATGGCTGCAAGTGTCTGGAGAAAAAGGTCCTCTGCTTTTAAATTCTTACATTCTCAACACCCACCCTTGCTATAGGACTTCACTGTCTTTATTCTTTCCAGACTGATTTATCCCTAGAGCAAATATGACTTTATTATTCCAATTTTTTACAAGTTTGAGTTTCTGTCATTGTTTGGGCTGAAATCTTTACCATCTCTTCTTTCTTTTGTTTACTCAGCATGAATATCTGGTATGTGCAGTAATTCAGTTTATCATTATCAGACATGTGGTCCCACAGTAACAGTGGGGAATATCTTCATTATTAATAACGAGTACAGCAGTCTACTTATGGAACTTATGTCTGCATATTTGTGGAGTTTGTCTAGTGTTATCTGTCCTCTGCTAATTAGAATTTAGCTGACAAAGGCATAGAGTGAAAAGGAGGGAGGACATTTTTGGTTTGACTGCTCATTATAGTCAGCTCTCGTGTCTATACTGCATATGCACACAGAAGTGATGCATGTGGGTTCAGTTTTAATATGCTCAGATAAGAAATGAAATTTAACCATTGGAATGTGAATCTTCATATGAAATTCCCAAAGATGATGAACTGGGAGTGCTAAGAAAAGTGAAAAATGAATCTTGACAAACTTGAATGCATTCTGTGGGATGTTGTCATAATTTAAACCCACTCAGCTGACAACAAAGCATCGTGCAGCTGCTTCCTCACTCCTACCCTTCTCTGGTGGGATGGGGAGGAGAAAACACAACAAAAACCCTGAAGAGTTGGGACAAAGTTCAGTTTTGGGTCTCAGGCAAAAGATGGACTTGAGGAAATAAAATTAATTTAATTTAAACAACAAAACCACCAACAATTTACTGCTTGAATCAGTGATAAATAAATAAATAACAAAATAGCAGTGATAAATAATCCTGCATGTTAAAATCCCCTTCCCCAACCCCTCACTTCTTCCCAGGCCCAGCTCTGTTACCTCCTCCCCACCAGCGGCACAGGGAGCCAGGGCACAGGGACTGTGGTCAGTGTTACTCTGTTCCATGTTTCCTCCTCAGGGGGAAAAAAGTCACACACCTCCCCTGCTGCAGTGCAGTGTCCTGTCGTGGAAGGCCTAAGCAGGCCCAAATAGGCTTGCACATGTTCTGGCTTGCCCAGACATGTTTTTCAGCTCTCCCTCCTTCTGCTTTGGGGAGAAGCAACTGCAGAAAAGAAGACAAAGAACCTGGAGCCACTGAGTCTAAGGACTCTGGTTTGCCCAGACTTGTTTACATCCTGTGGTAAACCAGGTACATGCACTTAGCTTGTGCCTGCCTTGGGTAAAGCTTGTGCTTTACTTGGGTAAAGCAAGCCTATGGTTCCACTTAATGTGGTCAACTGAATGGCTAACTGCCGTTCTGATTGGCTATTCTGTGCCCAGAGGCCACTTAATCTCAGGCTACATTGATAAAAAGAGACAAGCAGGTAAACACAGTGTGCTCTGCCGTTGGAATCGTGTCTGCTGCTGCCTGCTGCTATTGCTTACTGCCTTATTGCATCTTGCCATGCTATGCTAATCTATAAGCTATCTCTGCTACACAGTAACAAACTCTGATGCTCTGAGTTTGCCTGAAAACTCCGCTGCCTTGACTACCAGGAGCAGGCTCTAAATGCCTCCATGTGATCAGCCTGCATAGCCAGCATGACATTGTGCTAAGTTGGCAGCCAGTCACTAGTGGTGTTCCCCATGGATCTGTGCTGGGCCCAGTCCTGTTCAGTATCATTTTTGCTGATCTGGACCAGAGGACTGAGTCCAGCATCAGTAAGTTTGCAGATGACACCAAGCTAGGAGCAGGTATTGATCTATTGGAGGGTAGGAGAGCCCTGCAGAGAGATGTAGACAGGCTGGATGGGTGGGTGGGCAGAGGCCAATGGGATGAGATTTGCCGTTAGAATGGGCTGCCCAGGGAGGTGGTGGAGTCACCGTCCCTGGAGGTGTTGAAGAAAAGACTGGATGAGGCACTTGTTGTCATGGTCTAGTTGACTGGATAGGGCTGGGTGCTAGGTTGGACTGGATGATCTTGGAGGTCTCTTCCAACCTGGTTGATTCTATGATTCTATGATACTTGCCTCTCTACTCTGAAGAAACTGTCATGGAAGCACAAGAAGAGATTCATATCCCAAATCTGAAGCTGTTTGGGAGGTACATTTTAAAGATAAACTCTGAGCCACAGCATGTACTGCTGACATTGACAAAATGAAAGTCTATTTCAAACAATAGGCCAATACAGCAAAACCAAAGAGCAGAGTGGAGGAAGACTTCAAGAAAAGAAAAAGCACAGCTTGTCAGTGGCACTGATGGGTAGAGATGTTCTCACTGCTGGGCTCTGAGGCAGCGTCGAGAAGTTGTTTCTTCATCCATTCCCCAGACGATCGCATCAGTGAATGAAAACAGTTGGGTTTTTCATCTCTTCCTGGTAACATTGCAGAATATTTGGGCCCCTTGGCATGACAAGGGAGCTAATGTTTATAATTGTTCCCCCCCCCTTTTTTTTTTGTTTAGCTTTTAAATTTTTTTTTAAGCAAAATTTTTTCAGCATCTCAGGTGAGAATGGATTTGTGCTCAGCATGAATGCTGTTGTCTACCCCTTACATCAGTAAGAGCAGGAGCAGAGCTTCTTCCAGAAACAGTGAAATATTGACAGGGACCCTGGAATTTACTTGTAGCTTTGGCTCCTACAGGCAAATAATAGCATGTAGCAGGAATATTTACTGAACTGGCTATCTGGTGATTTCTTTTCTATAAGAGTAAGAATCAGTTGCCAAATTAGCAATCAGGATATAGAAACAAAGGCAAACAGAGCATGCTGGCATTTTGACTTTCTGTGGTGCATTTGGTGAGGTTCATTCATTAGGTTAAAATGGGTGTATGTGTCCTATGCAATCCATTTTGTGTTACTGAAGGGACTGGACATTTGGTGATATTCATTCTTCCTTATTTTCTGCTTTTATATTTCAGAGATAATTCTTCTGTCTCTTATTAGATAGAGGAAAAAATGAAAACATTGTAGTTCAAGTATACATTCTTGACAGATCTTTTATCTGCTTTGCATACATACCTTCCAGTAAGGGCTTTATAAGGGATTTTACTGTCAAAACAAGGACAAAAAGGGGAAAAGCAAAAAGAAGAAAATCAACTCAATTTCTAGGATAAAAACAACCATAGTGTTGATTATTACTTTATGATTCAGCTACACTAGCAGCATTAATAGGAATAAAATTGGTAAAAACTTTCAGAAATATAACTAATACCAGTGATTGCCTACTATTATTTACCATTGCCTAGAGGTTAATAGTTGTAAAAGACTTGAAAGATAATGTTAAGAATCAAGTTGGAGGCCTGTAGCCAGTGGTGTTCCCCAGGGATCAGCATTGGGTGCAGTTTTGCTTAATATATTTATCAACAACCTGGATGAGGACATTGATTGCACCCTCAGCAAGTTTGTTGATGATATAAAAGTGTGGGGGTTGGCCAGCAGCCCATCAGGCTGTGCTGCCATCCAATGAGACCTGGACAGGCTGGAGAGCTGGCTGAAGGCAAATCTTACAAAGTTCAACAAGGACAAGTGCAGGGTCCTCCATATGGGGAGGAATAACAACAGGCACCAGTACAGGCTGGGGGCTGCTCTGCTGGAAAGCAGCTCCATGGAGAAAGACCTTGGCGTCTTGGTGGACAACAAGTTGTGTGTGGGGCAGCAATGTGCCAACAGCATCCTGGGGTGCATCAGGAAAACTGTGGCCAGCAGGTCCAGGGAGGTTCTTCTCCCCCTCTGCTCTGCCCTGGTGAGACCACACCTGGAATACTGTGTCCAGTTGTGGGTTCCCCAGTTCAAGAGAGAGAGACATCTGCTGGAAAGAGTCCAGTGGAGAGCCACAAGGATGACTGGGGGAACTGAGCATCTCCCTTATGAAGAGAAACTTGGGGCTGGTTAGTCTGGAGAAGAGAAGACTGAGAGGAGATCTTACCAATGTATAAAAATATCTGAGGGGTGGGTGTCAAGTGGATGGGGCCAGTCTCTTTTCACTGGTCAGCAGCAATAAGACAAGGAGCAATGGCTACAAACTGGAACACAGAAGGTTTCACATCAACATAGAAACTTCTTTACAGTGAGGAAGACACAGCACTGAAACAGGCTGCCCAGAGAGGTTGTGGAGTCTCCTTCTCTAGAGGCTGTCAAAACCAGGATGAGTTCCTGAGTGAACTACCCTAGGGCATCCTGCCTTGGCAGGCAGGTTGGACTTGATGATCTCTGAAGATCCCATACAACCTCTAATGTTCTGTGATTCTTCAGTGGTCTAGAGATTACACGATTAGATAGACCCTCCTTCCCCAAGGATGTTATTTACCTGTGGCTGTCAAGTCCAAGGATGCTGGAGAGTCCCACAAATCAGTACAGATATGGCATTTATGACCTTCAGGTCAAGCAACACCTCCACATGCAGCAGATGTTTTTGTTAGCCTGTGTGGATGTCCAGGACTTTTTCTGATGCAATACAGTGCATTACTATGTCTTGGATGCCTGTAGCCTGAATCTTGAGAAAAAAAAAAAATGTCCTTAATAGGTAAAGAGATATTGCACAGAGAGATCCAGGTGATCTAATGTAAAAATGATTTCCAAAGCCTTTGGAATTAATGTGAAAAGAAACAGCTGATATTTCAAAACTGAACTGAAAATTTTGCAGCCCTGCAAAGCTACAAATATACAAATCTTATTGCACATCTCCTGAGTGACTACATTAAGGTGATTAATGAAGGTACAAAAAATTCATCCTTGTCACATGGGGCCAAAAAGGATAAATTACCTGGAAACAGCCCATTATGTTTACTCTTAGTACTTTTTAAATTACAGTTGATATTTATTTCTAAGATATTATAGTGTACAAGAGAGGGTAACATTCTCTGCTACTAAAGAGCTGTGAACACCTGCATTCAATAAGCATTTGCATGTCTCTCTCCTCTTTAATCCAAGGATTTAGATTCCCTTTACAAATATTTACCAATTAAGCAGCTCAACAGGCTATGCTCTGAGAATGTATTGTTTGTATTTTATGCCTGCACAAAGTAAGAATACAGAGAGGTTAAGAATACAAAGAGGTTAAAGGATCTATCTGCAGTTGTGTCAGAGGTCAAAGAAACATGAAGTACCAGCACCCAGGTGTCTTGCCCTGTCTAGGCTTCAGCTAGTTAATTTTTCACATGTATATTTGAGTGATGTTTTCATCAAAACAGAGAAGTCATTTTTCTATTCAATTCTTGCATACTCACAGACTTCTTTTTTTTTTTTGAGAGATGAGACTATTGTGATCCTTTAGTCTGATCTCTTGTGGAATATCCTTATTGCTGTCTACAACTACCTGAGGGGTGGTTGTGGCCAGGAGGAGGTTGCTCTCTTCTCTCAGGTGGCCAGCACCAGAACAAGAGGACACAGCCTCAAGCTACACCAGGGGAAATTTAGGCTTGAGGTGAGGAGAAAGTTCTTCACTGAGAGAGTCATTGGACACTGGAATGGGCTGCCCGGGGAGGTGGTGGAGTCGCCGTCCCTGGGGCAGTTCAGGGCAGAGTTGGACGTGGCACTTGGTGCCATGGTCTAGCCTTGAGCTCTGTGGTAAAGGGTTGGACTTGATGATCTATGAGGTCTCTTCCAACCCTGATGATACTGTGATCCATGCTTTCCATGACTTAGTTCTTGCTTCAAGTCCGGAGGCTGTCATCGACTAGAATATTTCAGCAGAAAAACAAAAACAACAGTCAAAAACTGTGAAGCAATCCTCTCAAAAAAACAATTCTCTTTGAAAGATTCTGTCAACTGACAATCCACTATACCCTTGATGGAGTTGTGACAATGTTAGGGACCACAACTGTTAAAGTGTTTGCCATATTTTAGTTAACTTCCCTTTCTAAATGTAAGCTGTTGCTTTACCAATAATATATATTTCACAGGATTTAATTTCCTGGATGTCATAAGTGATATAGAGGCAATCCTTAAAGGCCAGGTCTATTTCATTTCCCCAAATACGTTTAGAAGTGTTTATTCTTGTGTCTGTAAATATCTAACGGGGGACTGTCGGGAGGATGAAGCCAGACATTTCTCAGTGTGTCCAGTGAAAGAACCAGGGCAATGGGCATGAGCTAGAATATATGAGATTCCATGAAACTCTAAAGGGAAAAAAAAGAAAAACTTCTTCACTTTGAGTGCGACAGAGCACTGGAACAGGCTGTCTGTAGATGTTGGGGAGTGTCTATCTCTGGTAACACTCAAAACCCACGTGGACATATTTCCAGGTGATCCTTCTCTAGCAGGGATGTCATACTAGATGATCTTCAAAGGTCTTTTCCAATCTCTGCCACTCTGTGATTCTCTGTGATGGGCAAAACAGTTGGCTGGATAGGGCTGGGTGCTGGGTTGGACTGGATGATCTTGGAGGTCTCTTCCAACCTGGTTGATTCTATGATTCTATGATTGCTCTGGGGTGCAGGCTCTGAGAGGCAGCCCCAATGGCTGTGCTGCTGCCAGGACATGGAACTCTTGCAACAGGTGACTCATTGAGCTGAGAATACCCCAACAGCTAACTCAACAGCTAACTTGCAGTGTGTAGTGTCAGAGGGAGGGTTGTGCTCTCTCAAGGAGCAACCTCCCCATACTGAGGTGAGCTTAATGCCCCATCTCAAACTTTCTCATGAAATGCAGTAGTGTGATTTTTGGCTTCTTCAGGCTGGGTTGCATTGTACCATATGGTGGATGGTACAGCAAGTCTTAGTCTGTGATGGCAAGAGGCCTTTGGTTGTGAAAGGTGGTGTGAGATCTTTTGGCAAAGGAAATCTGGCCTTCCTTCCAGGCAGTTTTAAGCATCAGGGGATTTTTTAAAACAGATTAATTAAAAACAGTCTGGATTTTTTTTTTTTTTTTTTTAAATCCAGATCTGAAGACCATACTTGAAGAGGAGCTGGAAGACTGTTATCTGTCCCACTGTTCTTGTAAAGCCTATAGCCTGCAGGGCAGAGCCTCTGCACATGGCAGGTTCTCATGGGGTGGTCGCAGGCTCATTCTGAAAATAGAATGGGTGATTGTGCTTTGAAGCAATCTATTGAAGAGGAGTGGAAGATCAACAAGCATATTGAGGGGCTTGTTAAAATAACAGGAGCATATTTTAAAATAATTAATCACTTGCATTCACAGAGGGACGTTCAGCCAAAGATTCTGAAGTTCTTCCAAGTTCTGCTGACCAAAGCTGCACACAGATAAGGATTGCCATCATTGTGTATTGCCACTCCTGACAGCTGTTTAATTGCTCAAAGTGGAACAACTACACAGAGACTGCCAGAAGAAGAGGAAAGGACGTAGGTGAAGGAGTGCAGCTATCACTCAATAGTATTGCTGTCTTTTCCTGGGGATCATTTATGAATCTCAGTTTATGAACTGTGATTTTATGTATCATTTCTTTTTACTAGTCTCCACTAGCATAGTGATACAAAAAGGTGTGATGTGTTCAGAGCTATCATTATTGTATCACAGTATCACAGTATCATCAGGGTTGGAAGAGACCTCACAGATCATCAAGTCCAACCCTTTACCACAGAGCTCAAGGCTAGACCATGGCACCAAGTGCCACCTCCAATCCTGCCTTGAACAGCCCCAGGGACGGCAACTCCACCACCTCCCCGGGCAGCCCATTCCAGTGTCCAATGACTCTCTCAGTGAAGAACTTTCTCCTCACCTCCAGCCTAAATCTCCCCTGGCGCAGCCTGAGGCTGTGTCCTCTTGTTCTGGTGCTGGCCACCTGAGAGAAGAGAGCAACCTCCTCCTGGCCACAACCACCCCACAGGTAGTTGTAGACAGCAATAAGGTCACCCCTGAGCCTCCTCTTCTCCAGGCTGAACAATCCCAGCTCCCTCAGCCTCTCCTCGTAGGGCTTCTGCTCGAGGCCTCTCCCCAGCCTCGTCACCCTTCTCTGGACATGCTCAAGCATCTCAATGTCCCTCCTAAACTGGGGGGCCCAGAACTGAACACAGTATTCAAGGTGTGGTCTAACCAGTGCAGAGTACAGGGGCAGAATGACCTCCCTGCTCCTGCTGTTTATCGCTCATGCCAATCCTGAGACTCCTTCAGATTCTTTCTTCGTTTAAATGGATTGAAACTTAGGATAAGCTCAGTTCCAGACCTCCCAGTAAAGCCTTGGCCTGAATACTAGCAGCTTAATTGCCTTATGGTGATCTCTGCCTACTATGAAACAAGATCAAGATGTCTCATTTATGTGTCTCAATCAAATGTCTGAAAGGTAATGAATGCAAATGCAGCCAGAAAAGTTGGGAGTTTTGACTGCAACTGTCTCACTGTCTTAGGGATGTTACACCTGTCTGTTTGTAAATCTATCTGCAACCTCTCCATACTGAATAGAGGAAATTTATCCTCATTATGAAAGCACTCTTGAGAGTCCATTGCTAATGAAGCTTCGTATTTATATTTGAAGTTGTATATAAACAACTAGCATTATTAGTGCACAATTACCAAAGTAATCACAGAATTATTGTAAACACAATCTACCAGGAAAAAAAAAAAAAGTGCTGCAAATTAATATTCAAGATTCAAGCATTTCTCTAATCTACCACTTGGAGGAAATGCACGAATCAAATCTAGACTTCATCATAGAAGTGTAAAATAACCAGAGGAAATTGGAGTGTTTTGTGCTTTATAAGAATTAAAGGGAAAAATCCTGTGACACCCATTTTAGGGTAGGGCACTACTGTGGCTGCTGATGCACAATTCAGCAATGCATTATGTCAGTGATAAGAAGGAAGAGAAAAGCTACTCATAGACATATCTTTATGCAGAGATACTGCAGCGTTCAATTCAATGTGTGCAGCTGAGTGCGAGTGTTGTTTGACAGCCTGCGCCTGTATTTGCAGGAAGCCCAAGCTTAAGAATAGCTAAAGGAATGTATTTGACTTATGCTGTTAATAAGTATCCATAGGTATCCTGTCATCTAAATCAGAAAAAAAATAGGTGTGAGACAGTAAAACTATCATAGCTCATTAATAATAAAATGTTTCTTGCCCTCCTTAAACTATTCTTCTCAAAATCAGCTACTAGTCTGAATTAAATGGGAATCATTACAGACTAGTAAAGAATTTCTCATTTAATTATATATGTTTTGGGGGTAATTTCTGATTACCCATTTTTAGATGGCAAGGTGTCAATTTTGCAAGGGTAAAGGACCAGAAGAAGAATTATAGTCAATAGTAGTTGTAGAAGTGCAATTCTTTTAGAGCTGAGAAGTAAAATATTGAACATTTGGAATTTGAATAGAAATGATCGAAACTAGGAATCACTTTTAAAAAAATTAACTCAGGAGTCATATGGAATGAATGAAAAAGCTGATTTTTGTCTATTAAAATTTTTGAAAGTTAAGGGAAAACGAGAAAAGAGCATTTTTGAAATGACTTTGCTGTATCATCATTGATCTTAATTGCCCATTTCTGCAGAGGTCCAAGTAGTTACATTATGAAGAAATTCAGGCCATAATGGGACACAAATTCTTTTCAGCCTAGATGCTTGAAGACAAAAAGTCTTGTGTCCACAAAGCTGCAGTTGTAAGGTAAGGACTAGCTTGGTGGCAATGACTGAGCATGTACTTACGTGGTGGCACGGCCATGAAATGTGTTAACCCAAATGCTTTTCAATGTATTTGATTACCTAAGCAATAGAAACCATGATGAACCACGCTCATGGACCCTGTGGCTACTGAAGATTGCATATACTCTTGTATTTCCAACTCCTCTGTTTATTTCTCTTACACACAAAAGCCAAGCTGTGGAGTTGAACAGATGCTCAGAAAATGGGCGTACTTTGTTTTGTTTTTCTCGCATTCACATTGCTTTCTATACTGCATTGGACACAGAGTTGGCTGTTGTCCTGTGGTCTGGGAATGTATCTGAGTGAATGACAGGTAATCTGTTCTACAGAAATTCCAGCAAAATTGCATGGTGTTGTGGCAATGCCTGTTTCCCTTCCTGCCCAGAAGAAAAGCATTCTTATGTTTAGCCTGGAGAAGAGGAGGCTCAGGGGTGACCTTATTGCTGTCTACAACTACCTGAAGGGTGATTGTGGCCAGGGGGAGGTTGCTCTCTTCTCTCAGGTGGCCAGCACCAGAATGAGAGGACACAGCCTCAGGCTGCGCCAGGGGAAATTTAGGCTGGAGGTGAGGAGAAAGTTCTTCACTGAGAGAGTCATTGGACACTGGAATGGGCTGCCCAGGGAGGTGGTGGAGTCACCGTCCCTGGGGCTGTTCAAGGCAAGATTGGACGTGGCACTTGGTGCCATGGTCTAGCCTTGAGCTCTGTGGTAAAGGGTTGGACTTGATGATCTGTGAGGTCTCTTCCAACCCTGATGATACTGTGATACTGTTTCCCATAACTTCAGCCTGTCTCTCTAAGTATACCAAACTATAGCTCAACAAATGCGTCAGAACCTTCCCACTGAATAATATCTCCTCATTTAGACAAGGCTTGTAGTTAAAAATGTTATAACAGAGCCCATATTTAAAGAAATAAAATAAGAGATTAAGAAAGAAAGATTAGTATGTATTTTCCAAATATATTTTAACTGAGAATGCTTCAGTGAAGTAAAATGATGGTGAACATAAGATGATAAGAAGTGGAAGGCATCCTACTCACCAAGTTGGAGAGATACAGATTTGATGGGTGGACTGTTTAGTGGATAAGGAGCAGTCGCTGGATGGATGGTGGCATCCAGAGGGTAGTGCTTGATGCCTTGAAGTCCATATGAAGTGCAGTGACAAGTGGTGTCCCCCTGGGGTCTGTACTGGGACCTTTACTGTTTAATATTTTTATCAGTGATATAGACAGTGGGATTAAGTATGCCATCAGCAAGGCTGCAGATGACACCAAGCTGAATGGTGATGTCGATACACCAGAGAGACAGGATGGCATCCAGAGGGACCTGAACAAGCTGGAGAGGTGAGCCTAGATGACTCTGATGAGTACTGTGTCCAGCTCTGAAGCCTTCAGTACAGGCAAAAGATGGACCTGATGGAGCAGGTTCAGAGAAGGTTTGGAGCACCTCTGCTACAAGGACAGACTGAGGAAGCTGGAATTGTGCAGGCTGGAGAAGAGGAGACTTTGAGGACACCTAATAGCAGCCTTCCAGTACCTGAAGGGGGTCTGCAAGAAGATCAGAGAGAGACTGTTCCCAAAGGTCTGCAGTGACAGGATGAGGGGCAATGGCTCCAAACTAGAGAAGAGTAGATTTAGATTGGATGTTAGGAACAGGTGGAACACTGGAACAGTTTACTCAGGGAAGTGATTGGGGCCCCATCCCTGGAGGTACTTAAGGTGAGGCTCAACAGGGCTCTGGGCAGCCTAATCTAGTTGAAGATGCCCCTACTGATTTCGGGGTGTGTGTGTGTGGACTAAATGAGCTTCAGAGATTCCTTCCAACCCAGAGCATTCTATGATTTTTCATGTAACAAGAGTTGTAGAAGTGATAAGTTCTTGCTGCAGTAATTGTGAGTGGGCAGAAAAAGAGCTGTGATTAGCCAGGTGACAGAAGCCAGCATGGACCACACCAGTGAAACATACAGTGAAAAAATGAAAGTGTACAGGGACTCTGAGGCATCAAGGGGAAAGAGGGCAGAATATTTGCTTATGAAACCAAGATGAAAAAAATGATGTGTGACCTCTTATTCTTGCATTTCTTTATGCAAATCCTTTGGGGATACTTTCTGCTTGATGACTAGTACTTTGGAGTCTTACTTCTTCTGGTTCCAAAGATGTGTTCACAAAGGTTTTATAATGTATGTAACAGAGGTGGTTTAAATGTGAATTCTTGGACACAGATTCTGCAGGAAAGCTTAAAATAAACCCCACAAACCCAAACTGATTAAGAGTGATGGAATACAACAGCTAGCTGACAAAGTGTAATGAGAAATGATTCTGTATGTAACACAACTTGGTAAAAAGAAAGGATGCAGAAAAGACAGGGGAAAATATAATAAGACATTAGAAAGCTTCTTGTGGTGCAAGAGCTGAGGAAAGTGGGTGTATTTATAAAGTTGTGAAATTCTGTCAGGGAAACTTTGTTCTGCATATGACAACAATGAAGGTTTTCCTTCTAGAACTTAGATGACAAATTGTATATTAACTTCCTGCTGGGCTGAGGACTTGTTTTAATACTTCTTTCCTGTCTGCTTTTAAAAAAATCAGGGACAGTGAGTTCTGGGTATTTGATGAGGAAGCAGGATGAAAACAGAAAGATTTAAGTTTTGATAGCAGTGGTGATGGGAAACATCTACAGCTATATAAAGAGTGAGATAAAGAGGAGTAAAAATCTAGGCTTAGCACTTAGATATCTAGGATAACATTGAGCAAAGAAATCAAAGGACAATGTCTAACTTATTCCTGATAGTTTCTTTATTCTTGCTGTATTATCAATTTGTGTATTTCTTGAACAAAAAAGAATGTGGTAAAAATGTAATTTTTTTCCCCTTTACATATTTTAAAGTAGCATTTGATGATGTTTTCTCTGTACTCAAAAATCACAAGAATTTGGAATTCTTAATGAAACTGTTAGGAAGATATAGCTATGTATCTGATGGCTCTGATATTGAGTGAAGGCAGGGCACTGTGTTTTTCCTACTGTTTCTCAGTGATGCTGTTACAGAAGTTGATTAGTGTTTACAAAACTATTTTGCATATTCTAATGATTTCACTGCAGAAGATGTAGTGAAAGAAATGACTGAGATTTGAAGGAAGCAGGAAACAAATGGGATTTAATGTAGTGAAGAAAAGTGACTTATGGTTATATGGCTGTAGAAATGTTCTGGATGAGTATACCTGGCAGTTGACGATCATGCATATCAGATCATTACTTATAAAGCACAGACAATGAGGAAGGGGATGAGGACTTGAGCATACAGTGAAAATACCTATAAAGGACAATGAATAAAGGTAGTTTAATTCTTCCACACTCAGAAGACAGGTTTGGAGGGTGACACAGCTGGAGCCAAACAAGTTAATATCTCTCAGTAAAGAAGAGGTTTTTGGTGTTTGCTGAAGATAAGACGAAGGAATAGTCATTATCTGTGAGGAAATTACTATGGAAGGGAGGACATATTCTATTATAATAATGAGATGAGGGCAAACTATGACTGTACCCCGATATCTATATGATTTCAAGAACCTGGGTCAGGTAGATCAGTATCCCATTAAAATAATATCAGATACTTACAGAGTGAATCTCTACACTGTGACAAAGGGCAGTAGTCTCTGGCCCTAAAGGAATGAGGGAAGGAAGTAGGTTTTGTGGAGAATATAAAACTTGTCATGAGGGATATCAGAGTCTCAGTTAGGTGGGAGAATGAACCATAATGGATAACTGTGTCCTGTGAAAGTAATTGTGTGATTCAGAGACATTTTTTCCCCCAAAATTCTGTGATTGTATGACAGATATTTGATTCTTTGTAGCCTTTCTTTTGTTACACTCGTTTTCAGAAGGGATAGGGTGTTATTATTCCTGTCCCCTGTTCACTGATTGCATGGAGAGTAACAGCAGAAGATGGCAGCAGAGATTGCTGACTCCCTCTTGCTTCTTTATAAATGCAGCAAAATGCAGGTTCTCAGTGGAAGAACATGGGGTGAATTTGTCTTTAAAAACATACTGATTGGATTCTGAGAAGATATATTCATTGACTCTGAGAACATATTCACCAGTTATTTTTTAATGGAAATGACACAAGATATGTGAAAGAGAAAGTGTAATCCTTGCCCCTTCCTTATGTCTTATTTGCAATACTTGCAAGGACGTAATATGGTCATGGGCACATTCTCTTTATATAAACCTTCTGCCTTAGGAATAGCTTATTAGATACAATTCCCCTACATTCCATTTAAAAACATTGAAAATGATGAAGAACCTCTAGAAAACTTCTATGTAAGTTGCTAAAATTTTGACAGGTGACTCAAGGCACAGATCTGGGGGTGCTGATTGATACCCGCCTGAACATGAGCCAGCAGTGTGCCCAGGTGGCCAAGAGAGCCAGTGGCATCCTGGCCTGCATCAGGAATGGTGTGGTCAGCAGGAGCAGGGAGGTCATTCTGCCCCTGTACTCTGCACTGGTTAGACCACACCTTGAGTCCTGTGTTCAGTTCTGGGCCCCCCAGTTTAGGAGGGACATTGAGATGCTTGAGCGTGTCCAGAGAAGGGCGACGAGGCTGGTGAGAGGCCTTGAGCACAGCCCTACGAGGAGAGGCTGAGGGAGCTGGGATTGGTTAGCCTGGAGAAGAGGAGGCTCAGGGGAGACTTTATTGCTGTCTACAACTACCTGTGGGGTGGTTGTGGCCAGGAGGAGGTTGCTCTCTTCTCTCAGGTGGGCAGCACACGAAAGGACACAGCCTCAAGCTGTGCCAGGGGAGATTTAGGCTGGAGGTGAGGAGAAAGTTCTTCACTGAGAGAGTCATTGGACACTGGAATGGGCTGCCCGGGGAGGTGGTGGAGTCGCCGTCCCTGGAGCTGTTCAAGGCAGGATTGGATGTGGCACTTGGTGCCATGGTCTAGCCTTGAGCTCTGTGGTAAAGGGTTGGACTTGATGATCTGTGAGGTCTTTTCCAACCCTGATGGTACTGTGATACTGTGACAGTAATGCTGAAAAAACATCTTTGTCAGACTGGTTCTTTCATAGGAATAAGTCATTGTAAAGATCTGCCTGTAGATTAACCTGTCCCTCTTATCATAGGCATGCACCATGGGTGTGATATTAGACTTATCAATTTGTAGAGTTAATAGTGTATATTATTAGGCTATCTGATATAGGTGAAAAGGAGAAGCTGCTGGACACTCAACTCCTTTTTCACATCTCAAAGACAGGTACACTTGTTGATTTGTGCACAGATTATGACTGTGCTTTGCAGCTGAGAGCACTGTTTCTCAGACAGGGGAGTACCAGGGTCGATGTATTCGTAAAGGATGGAGCTGAAGTAGATGCAGTGGAATATCAGCTCCAGGTTTTTCCCACAGTGTCACTGTTGCCTTGCTGCCACCACTGTCTTGCTGCCCGATGTGTTATTTGGAGCAGCTGTCTCTGCTTCCATTCCGGCTGCTGTACAGTAATGTTTTTTTTACTACTTCTGTGCCTAAGGAAGCTGACTCAAAATCTGTCTGTGCTGCTGCTGCTTTTCTGACTGCTCTAGGAGAGTCAAAATGCTTTCTTTCTTTTTTCTTTTTTTTTTTTCATCCAGCCTCTCTGCTTCTGTGATGAATGTTAACTGTTTGTAGAACTCTGTACCTGAGTTTGGCAGACAATTGTTCAGTCATTTCAATGAAGACAGAAGTGTGCCTCAGGTTTCCATATTCGAATATTAACTGTTTGTAGAACTCTGTAACTGAGTTTGGCAGACAATTGTTCAGTCATTTCAATGAAGACAGAAGTGTGCCTCAGGTTTCCATATTCGAATATTAACTGTTTGTAGAACTCTGTAACTGAGTTTGGCAGACAATTGTTCAGTCATTTCAATGAAGACAGAAGTGCGCCTCAGGTTTCCATATTCAAGCCCTCAGTACTCTTCAGAATGCTTTGAATTAAAGGGAAAAGGAAATCAATGAGCACATAATAATGCTTCCTGGAGGAGGCACTTGCTGGAACATTCTTGAATCCTGTCAGGAATTTTCTGTACTGTGTATTGAAGAACTTTTGCTCTCTTACCAGTTGTAAGCAACTGTCACTTGTCAATTGGGAAGCCTAGAGTTAGAAGTACATTGAGTGTTTGACTACTAGTTCTCCAGTATTATGTTTTATTTCATACTCTGTGGTGAATGTGATTCAGTAATTTTACTCTGGTAATGTCCTCACAATCCCACTATAGGTCAAAGTACTCATGACCACCATGCCAACCAGGATGAGTTTCTGAAGAAGAAAATTCAGGTATGGGTATCATATCTTAACTCAATATTACTTTTCCAGATTGGGGTTAAAGCACATATTCTTCTCAATAGTAATTTTTCCCTGGCATTGCCCTGCTTGAAATAGTTACTAAAGGATATGAAAAAGAACTGATATGTACCCCAGAATGCATTCATCTGAATTCTTCTTCTAGGCACAGCAGTGTCTGAAGGAATTTCCTGTCTGCCACAGATTGTGGCATATTCCACATAGAATCCACATAGAATCAACCAGGTTGGAAGAGACCTCCAAGATCATCCAGTCCAACCTAGCACCCAGCCCTAACCAATCAACTACACCATGGCACTAAGTGCCTCATCCAGTCTTTTCTTGAAGACCCCCAGGGACGGTGCCTCCACCACCTCCCTGGGCAGCCCATTCCAATGCCAATCACTCTCTCTGTGAAGAATTTCTTCCTAATATCCAGCCTATACCTACCCTGGCACAACTTGACAACAAAAGGGAGTAATAATTCATTATGTCTTTCTTATTTTCTTTATACATTTGTGAGTTGAGATTGTTAGTGCTTCTCTCTGAGAGACTGGTGCTTTAGGTCCACAATGAATTGGGGATTTGAAATTCTTCTCTTTCAGAACTTTGGAACCTATTTTCTATGGTAACTGCTACATTCAGAAAACAGAAGGGGGAGCATTGGTACCAGCCTGAAAACAAGACTATTTGCTAGGGTTTTTTTTATTACCTGGAGCTTTCATTTGTGCTTTCACCCTTTTCTGCCAATCTTCCAGAAATTAAGTGTACAAAACATTTACATTTGTGTGACTTCTGACAAAGTTCTCATGAGCAGCTGCTATGTTATTTCTATATAAACTGTTTCATGTGGTTGCAAACACCACTGGATCCTTGTTTTGATGCTAAGTGAATGCCTTTCTAGATAGTTTCTGAACATAATTGTGCCTAATGTAACTTTTAAAAAGTGTGGAAACAGACAGAGGGAAAGCCTTTTAAAATTGTAAAATATAATAATCTCATCTACCTGTATGATATCTGTATGATTTTTCATTCATATGAAGTTAATTCCAGTGGAAATATTTAACCTGCATAGCTGTTCTTGTGAGCATAAAGCAACTGGACTCATACCAGCTAATCTGTTTAAAAAGAAAAAAATAGTGTAAAATCGTTTAAAAAAAAGCCCCCAACAAACCACAGCTTTGTTGTATTAGACTGGGGAAGCACATTCCCAATGGGAAGTTGTTACCTAGTGTCTTAGAATTTGACAAGCACCAGACCCATAATTGTATGGAAAAAAGAAACACATATTAGGTTTATTCTTTTCTTTTTTTTCCTTAATAATTTTTCTCCAGGGGTTCAAAAGACTTTTTTGGCTTCACAGACAGCAGATACACTGGCATCATTTGTGAATATTTAGAGTAGCACCTGAGCAAATTGTAGGAACTGGCCTAGGAAATGGATACAACTGGAATTAAACCACCAGGACTGGGAATCATATTAATTCACTTCTCTCACTGCTGTGTCTTAGTTGTTGGGAGAATGTATTGCAAAACAAATCTTGAGCATTTAGTGGTTTGAGTATTGGCAGCTTTGGGATGAAGCATGGCACAGAGAAAGTGATTTGGCATTGGAATGAGCTGCCCAGGGAAGTGATGGAGTCACTGCTCCTGGAGGTATCACAGTATCACAGTATCACAGTATCACCAAGGTTGGTGTTCAAGAAAAGACTGGATGAGGCACTATTAGTCTTTCCTGGGCTTTTGTTGGGCATTCCTTTCTAACTCATAACACAAATTAGAAGATGCAGTAAAAAAGTCACTTGTAAACACTATCAGTGCCTGTTGTTGTTATCTCCATATTACATTTAGGTGTGAATGTGGAGAGAGATTTCTCCTTAACTGGCTTACTTACTCTGACCTTATCTCAAGTAACTGGAGTACCAGAACATCTGGCACTTTTCCACTCACCCTGAGGTGTTTCGAATGTCTCTTCCCCTCATTGAAGTGAGGGAAAGTGTAGAGTCTTCTGTAATGCCAGATACAGATAGATGCAATAAACCTGAATGCATCACTAGTAGCAAAAGAGATGTGTGTTTTGGATGGTGAAGCCCCCACATACCTTTATTTTAATATTCAATTAGCATGGAATAGATATTTTGGAAGGATAGTGTGTTAAATATCTTTATATATAACAGAGATGGGTGGATCTGGAGGTATAGTGAGCTCCTGTCCATGCATTGAATCACCTTTTTGGAACAGTAGAGCCCTTGGGCTGTGATTCTGGTATATGAAGAGAAACTGTATGTTGGTAGCAGTATAATGGTGTAAATCCAAGTGCTTTCACTGAGGTCAATATAAGTTACTTCAAATTGTCACTGATGTACTTAGGTGTTGTGGTAGGGATGGATAGGCCAAAATAGGCTTATACATGTCTTGGCTTGCCCAGACATGTTTTTCTGGCCTCTCTCCTTCTGCTATAGGGAGAAGCAACCACAGGAAAGAGGACAAAGAACCTGGAGCCACTGAGTCTAAGGACTCTAGTCTGTCCAGTTATGTTCCCCTACTCCCCCTCCTTCTGTGCTGGGGGAAGCAACTGTGGGAAAGGAAAACAAAAGTCCTGGCTTCACCTAGTATGGTCAAACTTGGAAAGATTGGCTAATCTATGTCCAAAGACCCATTAGTCTTGAGCTGTATTGGTAAAAAGAGATGAGCATGTAACACAATGTGCTTTGCCGTTGTATTTATGTTTGCTTGCTGCTGCCTGCTGCCATTGCTCACTGCCTCAGTGCATCCTGAACAGCCTGGAAACTCCACTGCCTTGAATTTACCAGAAACAGGCTCTAAACACCTCCATGCGATCAGCCTGCATAGCCAGCGTGACATTGTGCTAAGACTGCACATCTCAAGACATCCTGCCTACACATGAAAGGCTCCTGCCAAGATGGGAAGTCCTGGATACACAGATTGTCCAGAGAGCCAGGACCAGGTATGTGTTCATAATTATTAATGATCTTTGCCTGGATATAAAAATTAATACAGATTGTTAATTGTGTATAATTTCATAACACTAGGAGCAATAGCATATTTACTGAGAGCAGTGAATTCTCTGAGGTGAGGTACCTTATAGAATCTTTGTCCACTTAGGTAGAAAGGACGTCAAGTGCAAATGAAAGATTGTTTATGTGTGAAGTGTCAATTACAAAGAAGGAATAACAGATTCCACTTGACCAGGGATTCCCGCAGCAAAGACTACAAACCTGTTCTTATTGTATGCTACCTTAATTTCTCTAGAGTGAAGATGCACAGTGTAACCTTGTTTGATAGTTCTGGAGTAGTGAAAGAATGCAAATAGAGAGAGATAGGCAGAGATATGAACAGCTTCAGAAGGTTCCATGACCTAGTTTGGATTTTGGAACAAGAAAAAATAAGATCAATGTGCAACTGCTGAATTGAATGTTTTGAATTTGTTCCTTTAGCAATGATTCCTCTCTGGTTTACAGACATTTGAGGTATTATTGTTAATGTAATGGATGGAACATCACTGATTCAATCTATCATCCTCTTCGTACAAACCTTAGGAGATCTTCTAATTTCTTTTTTCTTAAGAATTATAAGCTCTTATCTTAATTTTGGAGTATTCCACTAAAAGCTCAGCTAGAATGAGTTGAAATCTTGAAACAGAGTTTCCTTGGTGACCTTGGTTCTCTAGGATCAATTTTTTTCTAAGTGGAAAGAGGCAGGGAAAATGGCACTTTCATACATCTCTTTGTAAGTGAGTCATAGTAAAGTGTTCTGCACTATGAAGTGGTTACTTGGGTTTTTAACTGACTGAGAAATTGAAGAAAGGAAATAAAACTTTCTTATAGATAGCATTCATTGACTTTCATAAAGATACAGGTGAGAAGAGCATTGAAATACACTGTTGTCTAGCTGTCTCTGCATCTCTGCTTATAGCACCTGTTGCAAGAATCTTTTGAAATGCTTTTTATTGCTGTGCTAATTAATGTGTACCTTTTATTTCCCATTTGTTGCTGGGGGAACTGAGGCAGGTATTTAAATTATTTGCAGTCCTACAAAGAACTAGTGTTAGAACGATGACAGAATCTGGGAATTGGCCAATCCCACAATTCCCTTCTATATGATACAGTTCAGAATGTTAATGCTGTTATATCTTCCTCAGAGCAAGCATAGAACGGAGAAGTAGTAATTCTGGAAATTAAAGATACCTAGAATATCTCACAGTATCACCAAGGTTGGAAGAGATCTCATAGATCATCAAGTCCAACCCTTTACCACAGAGCTCAAGGCTAGACCATGGCACCAAGTGCCACGTCCAATCCTGCCTTCAACAGCCCCAGGGACGGCGACTCCACCACCTCCCTGGGCAGCCCATTCCAGTGTCCAATGACTCTCTCAGTGAAGAACTTTCTCCTCACCTCAAGCCTAAATTTCCCCTGGTGTAGCTTGAGGCTGTGTCCTCTTGTTCTGGTGCTGGCCACCTGAGAGAAGACAGCAACCTCCTCCTGGCCACAACCACCCCTCAGGTAGTTGTAGACAGCAATAAGGTCTCCCCTGGGCCTCCTCTTCTCCAGGCAAAACAATCCCAGCTCCCTCAGCCTCTCCTCGTAGGGCTGTGCTCAAGGCCTCTCCCCAGCCTCGTCACCCTTCTCTGGACACGCTCAAGCATCTCAATGTCCCTTCTAAACTGGGGGGCCCAGAACTGAACACAGCACTCAAGGTGTGGTCTAACCAGTGCAGAGTACAGGGGCAGAATGACCTCCCTGCTCCTGCTGACCACACCATTCCTGATGCAAATCTCAAATTGGAAGATAACATTGTGAGAAGAATACTAAAGATATGCTAAATTTAAAGTAGAGATAGAAATGAAAAGGCTACCATGTTCATTAGAGGTAGATAAGAATCTTCCTTAGGATAAATAGATGAATATTCAGTACGAAAAACAAACAAACAAAAAGTCTGAACAGTCATGCTGTTAGATCTAGGACTCCGATTGCTGTGCGTGTTTGTAGACCTACATGGTCAGTATGTGGTTAGACTCACAGAGAAATTGGGCTAATGACATCTCATCTCCTTTTCTTGTTAGAGCATCCAGTCTGCTTTTCTAGTTTTGAGAAAGCCATGCATCTTCTCTTTGGGAGCTGTCATTCTCTCTTACATACTTACCAGCTTTTTTTGTAGAGCCTGCATACAAATGATCTCATTCCATATTTGATGTGGGAAAAGAAAGGATTTTATGCATTTCTTTCTTTTGTGTTTCTTCTGAGATGGAAGACCTTGCAGTAGTTATTTGGCTCTGTAAGGCATGTGTAATAACCAATAAGACTGAAAGTGCAGCTATACAGCCAGCTAGTGTGCCAGTTAATATACACATGCAAAATAGAGGATTAGATTTCAATGCCAGTACCTGCAGGTGGATTTGTTGTGTTCTGGAACTGAGAAAGAAAATTACTCAGACAAAACATTTTTACATCTTTACTGGCTGGGGACAGAGTGGCTGGAGAGCAGCCAGGCAGAAGGAGACCTGTGGGTACTGGTAGATAGTAGCTGAACATGAGCTAGCAGTGTGCTCAAGTGGCCAATAGAGCCAATGGCATCCTGGCCTGTATCAGGAACAGTGTGGCCAGTAGGACAAGGGAGATTATTCTGCCCCTGTACTCAGCTCTGGTCAGGCCACGCCTTGAGTACTGTGTCCAGTTCTGGGCTTGTCAATTCAAGAGAGATGTTGAGGTGCTGGAGCGTGTCCAGAGAAGGGCAACAAAGCTGGTGAGGGGCCTGGAGCACAAACCCTATGAGGAGAGGCTGAGGGAGCTGGGGTTGTTTAACCTGGAGAAGAGGAGGCTCAGGGGGGACCTCCTTGCTGTCTACAACTACCTGAAGGGAGGCTGTTGCCAGGTGGGGTTGGTCTCTTCTGCCAGGCAACCAGCAATAGAACAAGGGGACACAGTCTCAAGTTGTGCCAGGGAAGGTATAGGCTGGATGTTAGGAGGAAGTTCTTCCCAGAGACAGCGATTTACCATTGGAATGGTGGTGCAGTTGCCATCACTGGAGGTGCTCAAGAAAAGCCTGGATGAGGCACTTAGTGCCATGGTCTGATTGATTGGACAGGGCTGGGTGCTAGACTGGTCTGGATGATCTTGGAGGTCTTTTCCAACCTGGTTGATTCTATGAGTATATGATAGATGTTTTCTCTTCTAAATTTGCCTTTGTTCCAGGTTAGGATCAAAATATTCCCCTCTCATGCATTAGTGTAAATAAATAAATAGTATAAATTAGTATATGTAAATCTAGCTTGGAAAATTTAACGCTAACCACTCCTTTGGCTGCTTGATTTCTAAATCTATGAAAATAAAGCTTTTTCTGTCTGGCAAGGAAGAGAGAACTAAATGAACTGAGAGCATTCAGGCATCCTGTTTATTTGCATCATGAAAGTGAATAAACTGAGTTAACAGCAAGTACAAGGTGAAGGCTACATATGCTGGAAAATGCTTTAAAACTTTATGTTAAGAATTACTTTATAGCCCATCTGTTTTGAATTTTCTGTGTATTTTTTCAAGTAAGATAAGCCCTTCAAAGTAGTTTTTTTTTTTTTTTTTTTTTTTACTAATACTGAAATCTCATCAATATTCTGCAGGTCTTTATTCATAACAATTACATATATATTCCTTTAGATTACAGAGTGTGAGTGTATGCTATCACAGTATTATTAGGATTGGAAGAGACCTCATAGATCATCAAGTCCAATCCTTTACCACAGAGCTCAAGGCCAGACCATGGCACCAAGTGCCACGTCCAATCCTGCCTTGAACAGCTCCCGGGACAGCGACTCCACCACCTCCCCGGGCAGCCCATTCCAATGTCCAATGACTCTCTCAGGGAAGAGCTTTCTCCTCACCTCCAGCCTAAATCTCCCCTGGCGCAGCCTGAGGCTGTGTCCTCTCGTTCTGGTGCTGGCCACCTGAGAGAAGAGAGCAACCTCCTCCTGGCCACAACCACCCCTCAGGTAGTTGTAGAAAACAATAAGGTCTCCCCTGAGCCTCCTCTTCTCCAGGCAAAACAATCCCAGCTCCCTCAGCCTCTCCTCGTAGGGCTGTGCTCAAGGTCTCTCCCCAGCCTCGTCGTCCCTCTCTGGACACGCTCAAGCATCTCAATGTCCCTCCTAAACTGGGGGGCCCAGAACTGAACACAGTACTCAAGGTGTGGTCTAACCAGTGCAGAGTACAGGGGCAGAATGACCTCCCTGCTCCTGCTGACCACACCATTCCTCTTGCAGGCCAGGATGCCACTGGCTCTCTTGGCCACCTGAGCACACTGCTATATGCAGGTTTGACCGGAGAAGTGTCATTAATTGCCACAAAGATGTAGAAGATATTTTTGTCTTCCCCATCCCCCTCATATAGTTTTCTAAAAATGAGGAATATGGTAATATTCAGTTGTGGTCTTTCAGCTCCTCAGATGAAACAAAAACATTCTGTGAAAAATGCTAGACCATTCCTCAAAGTGTTCAGGAGTTTTGTATTGAAGTGTTATTCAGAGGCAGTTGCTGTAATGAATTTCTTGAGAGCTCCTTTGCTTTCTGAGTGATACGCATTTCTTGCTCATTATCTCTCAATGTACCTTTCTGTGAACTGTGATTAGATAGTGCGTGTTGCCTTACAGCTCATCACTTGGGTATCTTCTGAAAAAATAAATAGATCAGTATATCTGTCCAGAATTGACATTTGGGTTTGAAAAAGCAGTATGATTGCTTAATGATGTATCTCCCTAATGTTCCAGTTAATCTTCCTGAATCCTTAAGAAATTTGACAGAGGACTTTGTGCATTTACTTCACAAGTGGAAATGTTGATTGTGTGCATCACAATGCATGTGAGGAGAAAGTTCTTCACTGAGAGAGTCATTGGACACTGGAATGGGCTGCCCAGGGAGGTGGTGGAGTCGCCGTCCCTGGAGCTGTTCAAGGCAGGATTGGACGTGGCACTTGAGCTCTGTGGTAAAGGGTTGGACTTGATGATCTGTGAGGTCTCTTCCAACCCTGATAATACTGTGATACTGTGATTTAAAAGAACAAAGGAGCAAGTTGGGGGTGGGGGTGGGGAAAGTACATCCTAAACCCACAGAAGCACCAGAGGTCTCACAAACATTAGCCACTGTTATTCAATTGCAGAAGGCTCTCTAACAATCAAGTTCCTACAGAAAATATAGGATGTCTTTCAGTTCTGCAGACTGGAAGAATTCAAGTTCTTGTTTTCTCCAGTGTAAGCAAACGTAAGCAAAGAAAGGTTGTTAAGAGGCTGGCCAGTGTGATACAACATAGATGCTAATTAAGACAATGCAGAAAGAATCAGAAATTCACTTTTCCTTTTGTGTCCAAATTCTTGTTCACTGCTATGAAAATGCAAATCTGGAAATCAATAGTTTCTAAGGAGCAGTGTCATATTAAAGGGGTGACCTTGATATTTGCCTGTCAAAGAGCCCAGGACTCTTGCTGGGTCTATTTGGCAAAATTAACATCTGCCCCCACTTTTTGATACCTCCATAACGGCTTGCTCTGACATAACTCATCAAGTTAAAACAAGAAAATGGTTTAATTGTTTTAAAGTGACAGACACAGCAGATCTGGGATTGACTGCGTCACAGAATCACAGAAGGTTGGAGGGGACCTCCAGAGATCGTCGAGTCCAACTTCCCTGCCAAAGCAGGAGCACCTAGGGTAGTTTGCACAGGAACACATCCAACATGCATGCCTGGCTAGCCAGTGCCTCCCATGACAAGGAATACAGAATCAATACTTGTTGGATTGTCCCCTTCTTTTATGACTGGTCCAAAAAGGGGCTGAATTTTCATACTCTTACAGCAAATGGAGATCAATCTTCGACAGTCAAGACAAAGGGAAAGGAGATCAATCTTCACCAGTCAAGACTGCATTCTTCTGTGTAGAAATGCAACTTCATCACCTGTCCAATGTGAAAACTATGTTCCATCATGTCCCATGGCAAGCTAAGTGCTTTTGCAACAAGCATCTAGGAATATCTGGGAAAGTAAGGAAGAGGATTTACTGTAGCATACAAACACATATATTTTTCAAGCTAACCTGGTTTAACTTGGCTAGTCACCACAAGAATTTTTTTTTGTTCAGTCGAGGCATATAATCTGTTCTTTCAGTCTGCTCAATCTGAGTATCTCTTCCAATCTATGAAAAACTTGAAGGAAAGAAAACAGACTGAACATGTACAGAAAAGCTCTGAGAAACTGCTAGGACTTGAGCAGGTTTAGCTTAAGCTTGGGTTTAACAATTAACAAAGAGTGTCAAATATTGCAAGTGAATTATTGGAATGCTTTGTTCTACCTTTTTACAGTTTTACCTTTTTATAGTTACAAGCTGTTAGTCCATGTAGGAGTTGCCTGATTTGAACAACTAATTTCTGTAGTAGCTTGATTAGGTTTTAACTTGTGATTTGGCATTCTCATGTTCTAGAAAGTAACTTGCTAGTTTCTAAATGTTTATACAGGATGCATAAACTGAATAAGCAGAACAAATCAATGAGCTCCATGCTATGTTTTCCATGACTGCCACTATGATTGATTTCACAAAAACTGATTTTTTTTTTTCTTTGAGAAGTATAATATAATTGCTTTGCATTTTATGATGCCTTACTCCCTGCATGTGAAGACCAGAGTTTTCCTTCTTGTCTCTAAGGCTTAAAAATGAGAAGACCTATCTGGATAAACCACTCTGTGAACAAAGAAGTTTGAACTGGGTCAAACAGATTATGCTCAAAGTGACATTTATAAATGATGTTATCTGTTAGCTTCAGCTGTAGAACACAATCAGCATAGAAACACATAAGGATAGGGTAAGATTATTTTACTGCAGTGAAGATTTAACCTTGCCCAGAGGCTAGTTAAGTGGAAGGCAACCAACTATACATCACTTAGTTGGTAAAATTTACTAATTTGTTCTCTATTTATAAGAAGATACAATTATTTTAAGGGGAACCGACAGTGCAATAGAAGAGAGGGAACTATGTTGCCCTTTCTTTGATGAATTGATTGCTGAAGCTAGCTGAAACTGTAGAAGGAGCACTGATAGCATCAAAGCCAAAGAGGCAGCTGGGACTTATCCCTTTTCCTCTCCAGTGCCAGGAACTGAACTGAGCAAAGGTGAGAAGAGCAGGAGTCCATAAGGTAAACGGAGAATGCCTGCTTTCATAACTTCTGTTATCTTATGCTTGGCTCAGTAGACTCCTGCTCTGTGATAAGATGATAGATGATAGATGATAAAAGGGTGTAAGTCTGAAGAACATAAGTAGAGGCAAGCAGGGTAGGGGAACGGGCTGCCTTTCTATTTAGCATGTGAAAATGCTAGAAAAGTCAAGTTGTTAGATTACTGAAGGGTGTGAATTGTCGTTTATTGACCTCCTTTAACAAACTGGAATGAGTGCAGATTGGCCTTTTAAGATGATCATGGAATAGTTACAGGTTATAGGTTTTTGCTGTTAAGTCTACTGCACCTGTAGTCACAGAAGGGAATTATGGGGGCTTTAGTTAAACAATATAGTGAAGACCTCAACAAGGTTCCCAGTGCCCTTAATTTTAATATGAATTTCATGGTACTTGCACTACATCATCGTACTAGCTTGAGAATTTCAGCCACCACTCAGAAAAAATAAACTTCTAGGTTGTGTGGACAAGAAAAATGTTTAAAACGTGGTGTTATGTGAACACGGGAGACAGCCTCAAGGGTGTTTTGAAATTACTGAAACCATCCCAGTTGTTGCTTTCATTTTAAAGCAATTGACTTATTTTTTTAACCCCCTCTTAATTGCCATATTGGCAAGAGACTATTAAAGTTGGAGAGATCAGAAAGAAACTAATTTCTTGATATAATTTCCTTCTTAGAAATATGTTTTCCAGGATTTTTTATGACCTCTAAATACTATTTTCATGTTACATTTTATTGAAGGCACAGCCTTTTCATTAGATCAGTCTTCCAGCATTCTGGGAGCTGGCTCAGCCTTGATTTAAAGATGAAGTCAGTCTGCAGAACTACCAAATTTGTTTCCTTCTTCAGGTGATTTTTCTATGATATTTTCACTGAAATCTGCTTCCCTGAAGTCTTTATGTCCTCTAAATGATTACACCAGTTGGGTTTGACGCAGCTGAACATTTGAGCATCATCCAAAGAGACGTAAATTTCCCTGTTCTTTTTATTATGTTTATTCTCTCTCTCTCTTTTTTTTTTTTTTCAGAAAGAGGTAATGAAGACAAATTGCACAATTGCAAAAGACAGATTACAGAAAAGCCCCAATTCATTGGACAATGTTTTTGCTGCTTTTGCAAGTGTTAGCAAATAGATCCTGAAGAGCCCAAGTGTGGTATCTCAATGAGCTCATCAACAGAGAGTGTCATTTTATAGTGTCAGTAAATTTTCCAGATGAGTTCTATTCCCCTTTTAGGGGGGATATAGCCTAAAGAAGCCATCTAGCAGTCAGTGGTTCTTTCATCCAAAGAAGGTTTTTCTTTAAAGTTAAAGCTGTGGTAACATCATTTAATTTGTTGTTGTGCTCTCAGCTAAGTGATGGAATGAGAAAAAAAAATCAGTGCTAAAAGCCAAGAATCGACTTGTGAGTAGTTAGTGCTAAACTTAAAACTTCTCTCTTCTTTAACAGTGGTCCCTGGTTAAAAAAGAAGCAGGCAAGAGCTTGTGTTGGCTGTGGAAGCCGGGCTAGCTATGGTTGAACTGACTGGTCTTCACAGAAGAGGCTCTGCAACCGTTGGAAAGGAGTGCTGCTCCTGTTTGCATGGCATCTCCTTAATGGTCTGTGCATATTTTTGTCCTGTCTTTAGACTAAATATTTAAATGGCCATATCGAGTTTGAATGGAGGAAAGAAAAATAGATTCAAGCACATTGGTTTTTATTCACATCAGATGTCAGTTGTCCTTTCCATTCCCCTCTAATGACTGATGTAGAGTTTCTATGTGACTTTGTTTTTTGTAACACATATACCTGTTATCTTGCAGTTAAAAGAGTTTAGTCCCATGTGTACTCAGTTAACCTTGCTGTTTTAGTTAGTAAAGATACTACTTTTCACCCTCTGAAGGAACTGAAAAGACGTGCAAGATCCTCATGTCCATGTGAGCATATTCAGCACTTTGGAAACCTAAACTAAAAATCACATTAAGCATCTTCATTGGTTGAGAGTATTTTCCAAAACAACAGAAAAAAAAATCACCACCTTCAAACGCAATTATATAAAATATGTAGATAATTGTAGTCCAATAATTGACTGATTAGAAATTTCAAACTCTTCCAGTGGTTTGAAGAGTCACGGTGTGAAAATCTACAGATTTTACTTAAACACACTTTGGCTTGTGTTACAGTGCTTTTTATTTACATATGTGTGTGTGTGATTATTCATATGATAACATATATCATATAAAGTATTGATGAAATATTACATATGTAAAATAAAGAGACCTAGCTATATAAATAATGTTTTTTTCTTCTAAGGAAGAGATGGTAGAGGTACTATTAGAGTAACACAGTGGTAGCTACAAAATTTATGTAAATGGTTAGTTCTGCATGCATATCACTGCACTATTTGATGACAAAAGAGACTTTTATCATAATCCTGATATCCAGATATTTGTCCTTTCATCTGCTCTGGACCCATACCTATCGCTGCTAATTGGGTAGCATGTCACTCTGAAGGACGCTCAGGGGTGATCTTATTACTGTCTACAACTACCTGAAGGGGCATTGTAGCCAGGTGGGGGGTGGCCTCTTCTCCCAGGCAACCAGCAATAGAACAAGGGGACACAGTCTCAAGTTGTGCCAGGGTAGGTATAGGCTGGATATTAGGAAGAAGTTCTTCCCAGAGAGAGTGATTTCCCCTTGGAATGGGCTGCCCAGGGAGGTGGTGGAGGCACCGTCCCTGGGGGTCTTCAAGAAAAGACTGGCTGAGGCACTTAGTGCCATGGTCTAGTTGATTGGATGGGGCAGGGTGATAGGTTGGACTAGATGATCTTGGAGGTCTCTTCCAACCTGTTTGATTCTATGATTCTATGACCCATGCAGGTGGAATGCGTGAAGCTGGACACAGATACATATTTATGATATTGGTGCAACTCTGACAGCCATGTAGACAAGAAAGAAATACAATCTGGTACAAAGACCCCTCCCCTCAGTGATTTATAGTGTAGGTAAGGCCATGAAAGGAATAATTTTTCTTTTTCGTAAAGAAAAACAAGACCAAGGGGAAGAATGAGTTTTCATTCCACTAATGCAGTGTCTGGTTTATTTCTAGGGTCTCTGTTGGCAAAGGATATCCTGGCAGAATTACTGAGTGACCAGAGTGAGTGTTTAAATCTCTAGAGAAATAATGTGTCCCTCATGAAAAATTCTGACCACAGAAAGGTTGACTCACTACATTAAGTTGAGAACACAATCGATCCAAGGGTTAGATGACATAAAAACAAGTATACACTTTGTGTTAACCTTTCATGTCTGTGAAGGACAGATGATAAGCCCTTTACCCTACTGCCAAACTGAACAGGGATTCAAACTCTCCACTAGTTCCACTACAATGAAATGTGGATTTTATGTAAACCACAACTCTAACTTTTTATGAGCTCAGAAAGTGCTGCTTTCATTTTTCTTATCAGGCTAAGAAAGTAGACTATGACGGATGAGTTGGAGCATTTGCTGATCATTCATCTACAAAACATAATAGTTTGATTCTTTCACTTGCAGCTGTTTACAGAAACAGAACTTAATTAATTGAAGCATTGGTGCTCAGCAAATTTTATTTTCTTTCCCCCCTTTAGCCAAATTTCATGGTATCATAAGAAAAATCTTAATAACATGATACAGATGAAAGATCATAGACACCATTTCTTATCAGAAGACATGTTTACTTAGCCTTAATATAAGAATAATAACACTGGCTACATGTACCCATATAAATAAAGTGTAACTCAATCAAGAATGCAATTAACTGGTTTGGTGCTGTTCGTGTGGCACCTAAATAATTTAAATTAATCGAATCCCCTTGAATCAAATGGAGTAGTCACAGCTATGCAAAGCCAATGCAGAGTTTAATTTGTGCTAATCTGCCTTGGAGAGTAGAAGCACAGAATATACTAAATTATTTGTATCAGCTGTCTCTTTTGAGCATGAAATATACTAGAATATTTGTATCAGTTGTCCGTTTTGGAGTTCACTTCTCTCTTCACAGTATCACAGTATCACCAAGGTTGGAAGAGACCTCACAGATCATCAAGTCCAACCCTTTACCACAGTGCCCAAGGCTAGACCATGGCACCAAGTGCCACATCCAACCTTGCCTTGAACTGCCCCAGGGACGACGACTCCACCACCTCCCCAGGCAGCCCATTCCAGTGCCCAATGACTCTCTCAGTGAAGAACTTTCTCCTCACCTCGAGCCGAAATTTCCCCTGGCGCAGCCTGAGGCTGTGTCCTCTTGTTCTGGAGCTGGCCACCTGAGAGAAGAGAGCAACCTCCTCCTGGCCACAACCACCACTCAGGTAGTTGTAGACAGCAATAAGGTCACCCCTGAGCCTCCTCTTCTCCAGGCTAAACAACCCCAGCTCCCTAAGCCTCTCCTCGTAGGGCTTGTGCTCGAGGCCTCTCACCAGCCTCGTCGCCCTTCTCTGGACACGCTCAAGCATCTCAGTGTCCTTCCTAAACTGGGGGGCCCAGAACTGAATGCAGTACTCGAGGTGTGGTCTGACCAGTGCAGAGTACAGGGGCAGAATGACCTCCCTGCTCCTGCTGACCACACCATTCCTGATGCAGGCCAGGATGCCACTGGCTCTCTTGGCCACCTGGGCACACTGCTGGCTCATGTTCAGGCGGGTATCAATCAGTACCCCCAGATCCCTCTCTGTCTGGCTGCTCTCCAGCCACTCCGACCCCAGCCTGTATCTCTGCATGGGGTTGTTGTGGCCAAAGTGCAGCACCCTGCACTTGGAGCTATTGAACCCCATCCCATTGGCCTCTGCCCATCTGTTCAGGCAGTCAAGGTCCCGCTGCAGAGCCCTTCTGCCCTCGAACCCAACCACATCTGCCCCCAGCTTAGTGTCATCTGCAAACTTGCTGATGACTGACTCGATGCCCTCATCCAGATCATCTATGAAGATGTTAAAGAGGATGGGGCCCAGCACTGATCCCTGAGGGACACCACTAGTGACTGGCCGCCAGCTGGATGTGGCACCATTCACCACCACTCTCTGGGTCCGGCCCTCCAGCCAGTTCCTAACCCAGCACAGAGTGTTACCATCCAAGCCGCGGGCTGACAGCTTAGCCAGCAGTTTGCTGTGGGGGACAGTGTCAAAGGCCTTGCTGAAGTCCAGATAGACCACATCCACAGGCCTCCCCACATCCACCAAGCGGGTCACCTGATCATAGAAGGAGATCAGGTTAGAAAGGCAGGATCTGCCCTTCCTAAACCCATGCTGGCTGGACCTGAGATCTTTGCCATCCCTCAGGTGCGCCATTATTGGCCCCAAGAGAACCTGCTCCATCAGTTTCCCTGGCACTGAGGTCAGGCTGACGGGTCTGTAGTTCCTAGCTTCCTCCATCCGACCCTTCTTGTGGATGGGGACCACGTTGGCCATTTTCCAGTCTCCTGGGACCTCTCCGGTGAGCCAGGACTGCTGGAAAATGATGGAGAGTGGCTTGGCCAGCTCAGCTGCCAGCTCTCTCAGCACCCTGGGATGGATCCCATCTGGTCCCATGGACTTGTGGGTGTCCAGATGGCTCAGCAGGTCCTGAACTAATTCCTCATGAATTTCCAGGGGAACACACTGCTCCCCGACCCCATCCCCCAGTTTTGGAGGCCATTTGCCTCCTCCTCCTCTCTCCTTACTGTTGAAAACTGAGGCGAAGAAGGCATTCAGGACCTCTGCCTTTGCTTCATCATCAGTTATAGTGTTCCCCTCCTGGTCCAGTAAGGAGTGGAGGCTCTTCTTGCCCTTCCTTTTAGCATTGATAAATTTATAAAAGTGTTTTTTGTTAACTTTCACGGAAGTGGCCAGCCTAAGTTCTAGCTGAGCCTTAGCCTCTCTAATTTTTCTCCTACATAGTCTGGCTACCTCCTTAAACACATCAGGAGAAGCCTTCCCCTCCTTCCAGAGGCGATACACCCTCTTTTTCTCCCCCACTTCCTTCAGGAGCTCTTTGCTCATCCAGGCTGGTCGCCTCCCCCTGCGGCTCATCTTTCGGCACGTGGGAACTGCCAGTTCCTGTGCCTTCAAGAGCTCCTGTTTAAAGTAAGTCCAACCATCCTGGACCCCTTTGTTCTCAAGAACTCTTTTTCACTTTGTCTTAAAGGCATCAACTTATTTAAGGAATTGTGATTTTAAATTTATTGTTTACATTCTAGAAGAAGTGAAAATGCCTTACATAAAAAAATGTTACCTTTTATCACTATTCCATTAAGGAGCAAAAATGTTGCAAGAATGTCAGAAAAAGAAATTCTTTATTCACTGAAAAAAAAACCCTAAGCAATCTTTCTGTATCATTGTATAGGAATAAAATCCATCAACCAAATTCCAATAACAAATAGAAGATCTTCAGTCATGCAAAGCATGTCAGTAGAAGCTGAAATCAAGACAAGTGGAGGAGTCAGCTTAAGGCCTATCTCCAGATTATTCCTTCTCAAGTTCCTTTGACCTGAAATGGAAAATGTTAGGGTTAATGTTGGGCTGGCCACTACACAAATGATAAATGCTATTAAACTCTATTTCTTCCAAAAGAGGAAGAGAAAATCATTAAAGGATAGAGATCTGTGGATTGGAAAACTAAAATGGCTTTAATGAAAATAATAACAATAAAATTATTGTTATATGTATATATAGAACTGGATTTAGGAATGCACAGTTTGAGATTGAAGGTAGAAGAGTTCTGGATGACAGATACTCTAGAAGAGAGCATAACCTTTATGATCCCTCACCTTTATACTGTGTCCTCACCTTTATACTGAGTATGCTGTATATGGAAAGGAATATTTTGTTGATCAGTTTAGAGTCACCTGTCCTGTCTACTCCCCTCTGCAGGTGCAGAAAAAGGAGAGTCTACAGCCTCTCTGGAAAGCCCATTCTTGTCCTTCATCACACTCACAGTAAAGAAGCTTTTGTTCATGTTGAGGTGTTACAGTCCCTCCCTCATCCTATCACAGAGTAGCACTGTAAAGAGGCTGCCCTCTTCTTGGCACCCCCTCTTCAGATATGTGTAAACATTAATAAGATCCCCTCTCAGCCTCCTATAGACTAAACACCTCCAGGTTTCTCAGCCTTTCTTATAAGGCAAATGATCCAATGCCTTAATAATCCTTGTGGCTCTCTGTTGGACTCTAATCTGAACTTTGAAGCTCTATTGATTTATTTGAAATGAACAATATTTTCTACTGAATAACCTTGTTTGGCTGGCACATGTGTCACCTTCATCATGTTGAGAGAAGTATGTTAAGAAAAAATGCAAAGTTTGGTAGCTTCTGCATCACCTGAGAGCAGTGGTGTGGAAGAGGGGAAACAAAGAACAAAAATGCATATATACAAATGTGACATACCAGGGAAGGAGTCTGGCATCATGGACTGATACGCAACAAGAAAAAGGAATTAGAGAATGGGCTGTGAGAAGCCATGTCAACTAAAAGAAAGAATAAAGGGGAATCAGTAAAGAAATGGTCAAAGAAAAGTAACATAGCTAAAGTAACAGTCTTTGCAGTAGTGTTCTAAATGCCTGTAGGGGAGGAAAGACTGTCTTTAACAAGGTAAGAAATAATAATACTGCTTGAGTAGAATTTGAACAGGCACTTGGAGACAAAAAAAGATAGAAACAAGACAATAGAAACATTACCTAGAACATAAACACAGGATTTGTAGTGTGATCATGGTGGCTTAGGAGGATTGTGGCATAAAATGAAAAATTGTGATGAGAATTACAGTAATTTTCTGTTCCTAAAAAGGTTAGAAGATTGTTGTGGTAGGGCTGGATAGGCCAAAATAGACTTATACATTTCCTGACTTGCTCAGACATGTTTTTTTTCTGTTCTCTTCCTTCTGTTTTGGGGAGAAGCAACTGTGGGAAAGAGGACAAGAACCTGGAGCCACTGAGTCTAAGGACCCTGGCCTGCCCAGACTTGTTTACATCCTGTGGTAAACAAGGCACACACACTTAGCTTGTGCCTGCCCTGTGCAAGGCTTGTGCCTGCCCTGTGCAAGGCTTGTGCTTTTCCCAAATTTGGGTAAAGCAAGCATATGGATTTACCTAGTATAGTCAAGCTTGGATAACTGGCATTCTGACTGGCTACTCTGTGTCCAAAGACCCATTTGTCTCTGTCTGTATTGATAAAAGAGTTGAGCTGGTAATTCAGTGTGCTCTACCATTGCATTCATGCCCACTTCCTGTTGCCTGCTGCTATTGCTTACTGCCTCATTGCATCCTGAATTGCCTGGAAACTGCCTGCCTTGAGTTTACCAGGAACAGGCTCTAAATGCCTCCACGCGATCAGCCTGCACAGTGTAACATCGTGCTAAGACTGCACATCGCACGATATCCTGCCTACACCTGAAAGTCTTCTGCCAAGATGGGAAGTCCTGGAGACACAGATCATCCAGAGGACTAATTCAGAGATAGTCTGCCTCCTTTTCCCAGAAACCTGGGAGGAATCAGAAGTCTCAGAGGCTGACAAGTAACAGAATTCCCCAAAAGCATTTGGATACTGTCTGAAGCTGTAGCTAACCCCCGTGAGTTGGGAGATAATATTTTGTGAGTGAATACTTTAAGCCTCTTGTAATTCACCATTGCCTTCTGCCATAAGCAGAAAGGAGCTCCTTGAGTCCATCTGGTGGACAAACAGTGTATTGACTGCAAGCGGTATTTGTCTGCAAGAATCTTCTCTTCCAGTTCAATTAATGGTTTATATATTTTTGCAAGTTATTTCAAGATCCTATGTTATTATCTGTATAAAACTTCCATGACTGTGTGAAGAACCGATGGTTAAAATCAGTGGTCAGGGGTTCCAGTAATAAACATTAATAAACAAATATTAATTTTGGAAAAATATCATCTCACATTAATTACCCCTTCACAGCAAAGATGAAGATGCTGATTCATTCTATGCCATAATGAAACTTTTTTCTGTGTAGCTGCAGAGGTCTTCCTTCCTGCAGCCTCAGTGACATAAAGCCACAAGAACATGACTAGTCATCTGTGCTAGTTGGGTTGTAAAGTTTTGCTTGAACAAATGTTGCTGGATGTTAGGAGGAAGTTCTTCACAAAGAGAGTGATTTGCCATTGGAATGGGCTGCCCAGGGAGGTGGTGGAGTCTCCGTCCCTGGAGGTGTTCAAGAAAAGCCTGGATGAGGCACTTAGTGCCATGGTCTGGTTGACTGGATTGGGCTGGGGGACAGATTGGACTGGATGATTTTGGAGGTCTCTTCCAACCTGGTTGATTCTATGATTCTGACAGCCTGTCAGTTGATTTACTTCTCATTTCTCTTTTGTATATTAATAGTTACCAAAGGCAATTACATGATCTTTAAAAAAAAAAGATTCTCAAATGTTACTGCATCACCAGAGACTGGAACTGGTGTCTGAGACCATTGATATTTCACCCTACCCCAGCAAAATGCACAGGCTGCTATTTATCAGCTTAGGTCCCTGGAAGCAGTTTTGCACCAAGGGAGAGTCTGGCTCTTTTCCCCTGCTATTTGGTTGGATTCTATTCTGTTTTCATTCAAGTGTGCTTCTGAGAGGATAAGCACTGAGCTGTAGTTCTTAAGGGCTGCAATCTCTTAAAATATAAAATAAATAACTGGCTTTGGGATAAAAATTTGATTTCTGGCAGCAATATAATGCTTGGTCCTGAAATGTTATCATCCAAGGAAGTTTTATCTTGAGAAACTTTTCATGCTGTCTGGCTTTGAACATCAACCCAGGTAAAATCCTGAAAGTACTGAAGTTACTGGGGGGAAAAAGAAAAAGGAAAAAAAAAAAAGGGAGAGGAATGAAAAGTAGGAACGATTCAAGCCTTTCCCAAAGCATTGCTTTAAGCAAAGGCAGTGTCAGGTCTTGCATATTTGTTATTAGAACAGGCTAATCTGAGACACTGGTGCATCTGAGGCATGGTCGTCTGCTCTTGCTGGCTCTTTTTGGGATATTGCAGACCTGTACAAACAGAAATAACCTGGGATTTGCTGTGCTATCATTAGAATCCTCACTATGGAAGCAGAAGCAGCCGCTGCAGATAGCATTACAAAACTGTTTCTACTCTAACATTTCAAATTTACTTACTGAGAACTGGGAAACTTTATGCCTTTTATGTTAAAGTTTTCATGCTTTAGCACTGGAAATGAAGAAAGAGCTATCCTCCATTAAATCAGTGGAGTGGACATCAGATGGATGAAGGCACAGAGGACTGGAGTACAGGAAAGCCTGCTTGGACAGGATGTTAGCTACAGGAAAGCAGAGCCAGCGCTCCTGGGAAAGACAGGACTCTTGAGGCAACTTTCATGCTTTGACAATAGCAATACATTAGAAACAGAAATATTACTGTATTACTGCTGAATCACATATTGCTTTTAATACAGGTAAGTTGCAGGATATATATGTGAAATTGAAGGAGAAAGGCCAGGATTTAGACAAGTACATTGGTGTCTTAAAAGTAGCTTGATCCCTCCACCTTTTGTTAGCCATTTGCTATGGTGCAGCCCTATCTGTGCAGCCATTTGCTTAAACCAAAATTCATTCATTAGATCATTTAAATCAAATCAAGAATATGCAGGAAAGGTTTGCACATGTCACAAAGGACAACTAAAACAAGGACTATTGAGAGCAATACTTCTTTCTAGTACTGCTGAGAAAAAGAGGATAAAATCAAACTGAGCCTGGATTATTCTGAGCTTTTAAGCTATTTTTCACAATTTAATCTCTAGTAAGGAGTCATTTTATTTTAGTGATTTGGCTCATGTTAAATAATGTTTCAAATTATGTGTCCTAATTATGCATTTAAATGGAAGAGGATTGTAATTTAAATTCTCATTGACTGCTAACAAGTTATTTAATAAAGATAACTAGAATTCAGCTGTGTATATTACACAGTTGTTGCCTGATTTAAGACCCTGTGGGGAGACTCTCCAAATGTTTTGCTTTGATAGCAACCAAAAAGTTAAAATTCTCATTCATATTATGTGAACACTTTAAGCCATTTTAAGGACTGAAGAAATTGTCAAAGGCATCTTGTAGGAGGTGCTTCTCTTCATGTGTAATATCCTCATATCACTGTAATGCCTGAGCACCTTCCTGAACTGCATTAATGACTTATTGAACATCTGCCATGTATTTCTGTCTGCTATTCTTCCTGTTGTTCAGATAGAAAGTAAATAGTAATAGTTTTGTTCTCTCTACAGTCTTATAATTCAATCACTGTGGTAGCTGAAAGCCCTGGAGGCTGGAGTTAACAGTGGCTTGATATTTTAGGTTAATCTCAGTTTATTTTTGGTGTTGCAAGCCTTATTTAAAAGGCAACTGTATGCTGCCTCAAGATTTATCCAGCCATCAGACACTGCATACTACCTTTACTTGGAAGAACTACAGAAACTATGCCTTGGTGTCTGCCTCAGCCTTCAGGTTGGGAGTAGGCAGTCTAGCTGAGCTGTATGCACAGGAGATGGTTAGTTTGAGTCAGCTTTTAATGTCATGTTTTATCTACAGACGTAAAATAATTGTATTAATGATGCAATTTAGGATATGCAATATGTTAGATCCCGAAAAGCTTTTAATGGAGGAGGTTAAACTTCTGATTTAAGAGACAGGAAGGGAAGAAATAAATTTTTATTGTATTTCTTGATGTTTATTGCTGATGTGGCAGACAGATTCTAAAGGACAGATCTCTTTTATGGCCACAGTATTTAACCCTAAAGTATCTTTGAAAGAAGGAGTGTCCATCTGTCCCATTCAGTAGTTAAAAAAGTTTAAAGCACAGTAATGTGACACCTGGCCAGCTGTTATCACACAGAGTCAGCTGTGGAATTTCTTCTGCTGAGGAAGTTCTTACTGTCTAATCAGGGCAGCTTTAGGAGGAAAACTGAAAGCTCCCAGACCTGCCTTTGAGTGTGCGTTCTGAAAGATGGAGGTAAATCAGGTCTCTGAGGAAACCAAACTGATGGAAAACTATGAAAAACATGAGATTTGCTTTAAAAGATTCTGTTCAAGCTGTTAGCTCTCTCTGGTGTCTATTATTGTCCTTTCTAAAAGAAATTGGAATTAATACCTATACTATCCAAGAGATAAACTGTCTTCCCCCCCCTTTTTTTTTTCCCCTTTAATCTGTTTGACTCTGGGAATGTAATTAGAAGCTAGGCTTCATTTGCTCCATATGTTGAAAAGAAAGAAATGACTGTGGTCTGGCTTGCTTGTTTCATTCTTTGTGTCCTTATAACATTTGCATGAGCAATACTGTAGTGCTATTTCTTTTATTTCTGCTGCACACACCAGATTTGTTCATAGCATAGCCAGAAGATCATGTGAAAAACTCTTAAAGCACATCTGCAAATGAATGTTTCAGAGCAAAAGTAACATTTTCTCTTTCCCAGTATTTGCCTTTCAAAACTGCTTTCTTTTTTTGCATATCAAAGTTACTGAAATCTTAGCAATCTTTTGATAGGATTGATTTATTTAATGGGTTCTATGAATGACTGTATCAGATGGGGAAAAAAAGGTGATATTTTTCTAGAAGGCAGGTGATGACCATCATAGGATCACAGAGGAACTCGTGTTGGGAGGAGTATCATCTGACTTGTGGTTCAACCTGTTGCTCAGAGCAGAGACAGTCATGTTGTCAGATCAGACAGGCTTAAATGCCTTAATGAAAACAGCTGGGATAGGGTTAAATAAATCTATATGAATAAATAAAATAAAAATAATAGATAATATTAATAAAATCAATAAATAAAATTAAAAAATATATTAATTTAAAATATTACAGTATCATCAGGGCTGGAAGAGACCTCACAGATCATCAAGTCCAACCCTTTACCACAGAGCTCAAGGCTAGACCATGGCACCAAGTGCCACATCCAACCTTGCCTTGAACAGCTCCAGGGACGGCAACTCCACCACCTCCCCGGGCAGCCCATTCCAGTGTCCAATGACTCTCTCAGTGAGGTCTCTTCCAGCCCTGATGATACTGTGATACTGTGTGATACATTTAGATTCACTGTGAAAGGAGGAACGTTCAAGCAGATTTCACAAGTGTTTATGGTCTAACTTGTAAACTTTTAAATGAACATTTGTGGCTCTGACATTTCTTCAGTTTTTGATATGAAAAGACTCAAGTGCTGCTCTAAGAATGAATCAGATACTTTAGTAATTAATCCCTGAAGTATGGAAAAGAATTTAATGCTCAATATTGGCTGAGTTTGGCAACTGAAAGAAAACCATTGCTTTGAAGTAGCCAGTGCAGTAGGAGAGTGAAAAAGGATATATATAATGCTGGTAAATCTGGTGACAAACATAGAATCATAGAATGCTCTAGGTTGGAAGGGACTTCAAGGATCATCCAGTTCCAACCGCCTGCCATAGGCAGAGACACCTCCCACCAGAACAGGTTGCTCAAAGCCTCATCTGACTTGGCCTTGAACACCTCCAGGGAGGGAGCAGCCACAGCCTCCCTGGGCAACCTGTGCCAGTGTCTCACCACCCTCACTGTAAAAAACTTCTTCCTAACATCTAGTTTAAATCTCCCCTCTGCCAGTTTAAACCCACTACCTCTTGTCCTGTCATTACAAGACCTTGTAAGTAGTCCCTCCTCAGGTTCCTGTAGCCCCCCTTCAGATGCTGGAAGGCCACTATAAGGTCTCCTCAAAGCCTTCTCTTCTCCAGGCTGAAGAGCCCCAGCTCTTGTAGCCTGTCCTCATAGCAGAGGTGCTTCAGCCCTCTGGGCATCTTCGTGGCCCTCTTCTGGACTCGCTACAACAATTCCATGTCCTTCTTGTGTTGGGGGCTCCAGAACTGCACACAGTACTCCAGGTGGGGTCTGACGAGAGCAGAGTAAAGAGGGAGAATCCCTTCCCTTGCCCTGCTGGCCACACTTCTCTTGCTGCAGCCCAGGACATGGTTGCTGTTTTGGGCTGCATGTGCACGCTGCTGGTTTGTATTGAGCTTTTCATCAACCCAGACCCCCAGGTCCTTTTCCTCAGGGCTGCTCTCCTGCCATTTGCCACTCAGCCTGTATCTGAGCTTGGGATTGCATTGATCCATTAGGGTCATGTGTTTAAAATTAAATTAGGAAAAAAATGTGCAAAATTTAAATAGAGTGAGCTTAAAGTTTGAAAGAATTTTAGAGCAATTCTGTCTCCTGAAATATTTTTGTCCTCCATACCTTGTGAACAATCCCCTGCCTTAGATGTCAACACCTAACAGCAGATTGAAGTACTCTGCAGCATGAGTTAATAAGAGCATGTGGCAACTCAGAGTGTTGGGTGCTGCACATAGGATGCCTAGGCAGTTGATGCAGAGAAGAGAGATGTCACACAAGCTCACTGAAATGAAATTCATTAGATGTAACAGAGGACATGAACACACTTCCTTTAAAAAACAAAAAAATATCTTCTGTTTTGCTTTTTGAGCACAAGCTACCATGCAGGTGTGATACAGAGCTTAAATTGCTATTGTTGTCTTGAAGTCAGACCTCAGCACCACGATGTTGAAATTTCAGCTGAGTTTCTGTGCCAGATGGGGCATATAACTGAAACAAGGAGACCACCTGGATACACAATGTTGTCAACTATAAAAAAGGCATAGTCCAAATAGTTCCTGCTATAAACAGGTCACTGTGTAAGCTCCTGTTGTGGCTGTGAATTAATTCTTCCTCTGTAAAGATGACTTAACAGGTTCTTGGCATAGCTTTTGGCTTTGCATTTACTCAAACACCACACAGTCACCATGGTGCAGCTTTCTTTTGCTCCTGTGCTTTGAAGTCATACAAAATCCACCTCTTATTAATAATCCAGTTCTCTGAGGTACCAAACACACTAATTTCCCATTCATTTCATTACAAAGCTCTAAAAGTTGATGTAAAGGAAATATATTTTGGAACACCTATGCAGGTATTATGATCTTTTTTTAAAAGTAGATGAATTAGGCCCATAAGGCTTATTGTGATTAAAAGCTTCACTGCTTATGGAGAAATTCTAGAGCTACCCATATTGCTGTTATTAGCATATAAATGCCCTTATCTGCCAGAGTTGGACATAATAATGAAATATACTACCATTCCAGCATGAAGCTGGGAGCTGCCTGGGGTCCCATAACATTATGAGAATGAAGTAGCAATACTATTGTCATGGTTGAAGAAGCACATTCATTACCAGCCCCTCTTTTGGAAACTGGTAATTTTAAAGGAAGAAAAGCTTATGTGTTATGTAAAATTTTCTGAGACTTATTTTAATGTCAGAGGTTGCTTTTTTTCCCCCACTGCAGTGACTTTAATACTTTCACATCTCACCATTTTTTGGATAGCAAGACAAGCTGTTTTAACTTCAGTTATTCCAAATACTTTACAAGCAGCACATGGAAAACAAAGAGCTTCTTAATAGTCAAATTATTAGGGATTTAATCTACATATAAAATAAACACCACTAGAAAACTTCAAAAGATTTTTATGGCATATTTTGGCTATATGGCTAGTTCTTGTGTGTAGCTATTTAGGCTCCACTTCTCATTTGCTCCTTACTTGTGTGGTTTTGACTACTGCTGGGATCATCTACTGGGCTTTGTAGGGAGATAGAAGCTGAAATGGCCTTTAGCTTGCCTTTGTCTGTGAATGGAAGACAACTATGAGCACCCTTGATGGAACTTTTCTGTGGAGAAAGGCAAAATAGAACGTGCATCCTTCCACACAGCTTTATCTTGCAGAACCATTAGGTGGGTTTATGTTGTACTCATGGTATTTCAATATTCAGGCCTTATAAGGAGATCTGGACTCCATTAACGTGTATAAAAAGTCAGATGAAAAAAATATTATTCAAATAAACTGTTACATAAACTGCATATTTCTTTTAATTTATTATGGTTACAATAAAACCTTTTACTGTGCATATTTTTGTTGTCACCTAAGGCTTACAATGCCATGACAGAGGCTGTTCCTGCTGGTCATGTAGCCTGTCTGAAACTGTACAAATCATAGAAGAGAGTCTGATGACATGAGCTTTCCAGCTCAGTTTGCAGCCTAGCAGATGAAAACTGGCTATAAGCCAGATAAATATCCAACCTTGGAATCCTCGTCTAAGATGAATCTTTTGAGGTTCTGTCCTCACCTCTTTCCCAAGTGATGTCAGTTCCATCAATTCCCAGTCCCAGATCAATCAATGCCAATCTTAGATTTGTTTTCAGCAGTGTGTGGAGAATCCTGTGATAGCATATATCCTGTTCGTTATTTTTGAACCACGCTATTGAGATTGAATCCATATGTTTATTAAATCCACAAGAAATCTGCCTGAAATCTAAGGTGAGTGATTTATGAGCTCTGGCTATATTCTGGGAACCTTTCTGTAACAAAATACACTATTCTAAAAAAAAAGAAAGAAATAATCCCTCACTTATCTTCATAATCATAAATTAGTTCATACCTAATTACAAACAGACAGTCTGAATAATTGTCTTCATTGAGAGCTGTTTGACACTGAGAATATATTGCCTTATTTTATATACTTTTTTTAATGTGCAGCCCATAAATATGTCACACCAAACAGTAATGCATCTTTGAGTATATTAAATGCAGCCTTGTGTAACCAAACATAATAGGATTTTAAAATGAATTATAACTGAATTATTCAACAAACAACTTTTTAAACTTTCTACATGTGTAAAGCTTCTTTAAACTGACCAATACAAATTAAATATCTGAAAAGAAACTCTGTATTTGGCACTATTGAATCAATTTAGTATGATTCTCATGTCATGTACAGTTAAAAACAATGAAACAGCTTTAGGGAAAATGGTTTTCATGAATTCTTTTAAGAGGCACCTGTTAATAAGTTTGTAGGGTAATATCAAAGTCAAAGAAATGTGAGAAATGAGAATGCATGTGCTTTGTTTCTATGAAGGTCATGCTGACACCTTTTTAGCTGCATAAGGTCTGAACCTGATACACTCTGTACTAACTTGCAGTAGGCTTTATTTTTAACAATCATTCTCTTTTATATTGAAAATCATCTAATTCAAAACTTCATCTTGAGCTGATATGCATTCATTAATAATGTCTCTTTCTGAGGGAATAGAACTTCATATAAAAGATATGGGTGACATAAACCACGTAGGAAACTCCAAAGATACTAATGAAAACAGCAGGAGAGCTGTGGAGGTGCAAAGTGATAGAAAGGAAGATAATAAAAAGTCAGAAATGTTAAAGTAACTGCAAAAAGAAAGAAAAAAGTATTCTGTACTCTTGAGTGCTAACAACTCAGAGTAAATGATGTATTGAATATGTTCTGCTTTAAGTGCTCAACTACAATTTCATCTCTTGCCTTTTTTTTAAGAGGCATAGTTGGAGTTAGTCTGAGCCACGTTGTTTCGGTAGTTAATTAGGGCTCATTTCCAATCTAAAATTCTCAGACTTCAGTGTCTGCCACTTCCCAGTTATAAAACAGTTCTGGTAGCAGAGACCCTATTTTAATGTTTTTCACAACTGACATTATAATTCCTTTCTGCTCTCATATCATACCTGCATCAGATGTGTGTAGTTGCAAAATCTGCTAAGTAGAGGTGCAGGCAAAATATTGTGCTCACCCAGATGAACATGATTCCACAAGAAATGGCCTTGAGTTTTGCCAGGGGATGTTTATATTGGATATTAGGAAGATTTTCTTTACTGAAAGCGTTATCAGGCATTGAAATGGCTTTCCAGGTGCAGTGGTGGAGTCCTCATCCCTGGGGATATATAAGTTCTGTAGACTTAGTGTTTGGGGATATGGTTCAGTCAAGGACTCTTCAATGTTAGCTCAATGACTGGACTCAGAGATCTTAAAGGTCTTTTTCAACCTGTATGACTCTGTGAAATAGCTGTAACACAGAATGGTTTTTCTGTGGTGCTGGTTATTTTCTCACCTTGTTGAAAAACTTTAAATTCTGTTTCTATTGACTTACCAGAAAATGTTGGTGAGGTTATTCTGAAAGAAAGGAAAAACAAACACCATTAATCACTGGACAACTTCAAATGAAACAATTCTATGATTCTATGACAATGTCTACAATGTCTACACACTGCCTTACTGGAGGAAATTATAGGTCTCCATGCATTAAGCAACTTGTCTGTATATTTGGCTTAATAAGACCCTTGCTTTAAGGAAGTGCAGAAGTCTAGTGTGTTGTGACCTGCATCTAGAATGGTAGGCTCCATTCAGAAAAGGGGAAGTAAATTAGCCTGTTAAACCCAAATATTGGTTATTTATGTGACCAGTTGATTTTGTCAGACATGTTGAACACCTGTTAGCTTCTGGAAAATGAGACTTTTCTTTGTGAAAGCACTGCCAGTAGTTAAAGCGGAGAGAGCCTTGCTTGAAAAAACAAACCAAATCTAACTTCCTACCTTAGATTTTAATCTGTGCCTTTGCAGCGCAGCCTAACATACAGCAGACATTGAAAGGAAGATTAATTTCATAATTAATCACAGTAAACATGTTGAAAGAAAGCAGCATATGTGCACCTTCATTCTGTTGTTGTAAGAAGCACCAATGGATTATGTTAAGACACGTGTGGTGGTTGATTTCTTTAACCAAGAGTACTTCTGTGTTTCCACCAAAATACTAAACCCAGAGAGGGAACATTTCATTTGCTTGCATCTCACCTTCTAGCCTTTGAGATTTCTGGGTTAAGTACATGGAAAATGAGAAAGTCTGGTGGTGAACATGCAGCTGGATTGGGCTGCTATGACAAAAGACAGTTGTGACTTCAAATTCTTTGTGCCTGAAAAGAAAATGGTGCTGGCTAATATCTGGAGCCAGATGGCTTTCTGCCTGTTTCAAGCAAGAGCTCATATGTTAAGCCACACATTAAAATGATATTTCTGGTTATGTTCAGTTTTGGATTCACATGGCAGAGTTCTTTAATGCATGTCCATCATTATAGTTTATTTCTTTTTAGTTACAAAAGGCTTATATCCAGTAGGGTGTTACAGCATTCAAACTCCATTGCTGTCATGAAGTATTTTAAATCACTTTGCATTGCATTTCAAAACTTCTTGAATGATATATCTGCAAAAAAATGCACCTTTAAAAATGTTAGAGCTGGAAAGATCAGACATAGAGCCTGATGCTTCACAACATGAATTAAGCAGTGTATCACAGTATCACAGTATCATCAGGGTTGGAAGAGACCTCACAGATCATCAAGTCCAACCCTTTACCACCAAGTGCCACGTCCAACCTTGCCTTGAACAGCTCCAGGGACGGCGACTCCACCACCTCCCCGGGCAGCCCATTCCAGTGTCCAATGACTCTCTCAGTGAAGAACTTTCTCCTCACCTCCAGCCTAAATTTCCCCTGGCGCAGCCTGAGGCTGTGTCCTCTTGTTCTGGCACTGGCCACCTGAGAGAAGAGAGCAACCTCCCCCTGGCCACAACCACCCTCTCAGGTAGTTGTAGACAGCAATAAGGTCACCCTTGAGCCTCCTCTTCTCCAGGCTAACCAATCCCAGCTCCCTCAGCCTCTCCTCGTAGGGCTGTGCTCAAGGCCTCTCCCCAGCCTCGTCGCCCTTCTCTGGACACGCTCAAGCATCTCAACGTCCCTTCTAAACTGGGGGGCCCAGAAATGAACACAGGACTCAAGGTGTGGTCTAACCAGTGCAGAGTACAGGGGCAGAATGACCTCCCTGCTCCTGCTGGCCACACCATTCCTGATGCAGGCCAGGATGCCACTGGCTCTCTTGGCCACCTGGGCACACTGCTGGCTCATGTTCAGGCGGGTATCAATTAGCACCCCCAGATCCCTCTCTGTCTGGCTGCTCCCCAGCCACTCCGACCCTAGCCTGTATCTCTGCATGGGGTTGTTGTGGCCAAAGTGCAGCACCCTGCACTTGGAGCTATTGAACCCCATCCCATTGGACTCTGCCCATCTGTGTGATGCATCAGCTGCACTGAATTAAATTGAGTTTGATGGTGGTCTACCTGGAAGTGATTAGCAAACTGATTTTGCTAATTTAAGGTAAAGAGGCAAACATTCACCTTCCTCTGTGCCTCCAAAGGGCTGTGGAATATAGCCAGGCAGTTGCCTGAGTTGTTTTTCTGCCTGCCTCCTTTGAAGTATTAAGTCACAGCAGCAAAGAGAATTAGAAATATATTATTTCTAGATTATGTTCAGAATTTCCCTTTCTCTTGATTTTATTTGCATAAGACATAATAGCCACAAGCATCCCATTCTATCAAATTTTGATTCTGTCATAGGACCACTTTGTATCTCACATATTTGTACTGGAAGAGAAAAAGGTTCGGAGCACCTTGCCCTGGTCTTTCTTGCGTTGGCATTCAGCATCGCAAATCTCAAGACAAGATAATCCATATGATATAGGCCACAGCAGAAGCAAATTAAGTGAGCTTAGGATAAGGTTTGTCAAGGCAGAGGGTATTACCTGTGTTCTGACTTCACAAAAAAGTCTATTTTAGCTTTGCATATATTGTCCTCCCAGACATGACACAGGTACTCTTATGTCAATATCGAATCTCAATGACATTTTTCTCTGACAGGTGTGGTGCTCAATTTTACGGTATCACATCTCCTTCCTGTCTAAAATTGCAGGTCTGTTTAAGTAAGTGAATGATTCCAAATGAAACTAAGACTTTGTGGAAGTGTTTTTTTCAAACTCTTGTCCATCTTTGTAGACAGCAGTTAACCCTGCTCCCATGAGTGACACTGCTGTGAGCTCATACATGGACTGACTGGTCTGAGACCAATTTCAGTAGAAATTTAACAAATGAAAGCTAGGAGCTGTAAAATAAGACCCAGGAAAAACTGAGGTGGTCAAATGACAAGCCAGTGGGGATTTTTTTGTAATATTCTGCTGGCATGAGCAGCACAGAAGCAGCACACCTGGCTGGTAAGCTCCATCTTTTAAAGCAGAAGGACCAAATTTTCCTGTAGCCCCTTAAGAGCTTGACATATGAAATGAGCTCAGCAGACACTGAGAAGGAATAAATTTCTAGAATCAAAAGTAGGACACTCTATAGTGTGAGAAATGCAGGGTCAAAACTCTCCTTATGAGAGAGTGAATTCAAATCTGCTACCTCTGAGAATACTACAGTTATCAAGCTAGGCTAAGAAGAAAAATGGGAAAGCACTAACTATCCATTCTTCAGAAGGTGTTTCACTGTGACAAGGAGCTCAGCCAAAGGATTATCACTGGAGCAGAGAAAGAACAAAAAACTGAGCCCTGAGACTTGGTCAGGCACTGGAAGCGGTTCAGATTAGTTCCTCCCAGCACTGCTTGTGTATTCCACTGAATGTAGAATATTCACAAACATCAGTTCTGTAAAATATGTAATAATTGAGATGTGATCCATTTCCACACAGTCTGTTGATGTTTGGGGTATGTTTTGAGATGTATACCGTGGAATCTAAATGAGTTCAAGTATCTTGTGTCTGTTTGGGCAGAGAGGTTGCCAATTACTATATGGGAAAAGAAGAAGAATATTAGAGAAGTGTAACTTGCTGTGAAAGCCTTTGGACAGGGTTCTCCATCCTGTTTCTCTCCAATCCTATGAGGAGAGGCTGAGGGAGCTGGGGGTGTGCAGCCTGCAGAAGATGAGGCTCAAGGCAGACCTCATTATTGTCTACAACTACTTGAAAGGAGGTTGTAGCCAGGTGGGGGTTGGTCTCTTCTCCCAGGTACCCAGTGACAGAACAAGAGGATACAGTCTCAAATTGCACCAGGGCAGGTTTAGGCTGGATGTTAGGAAGAAGTTTGTCATGGAAAGAGTGACTGGCCATTGGAATGGGCTGCCCAGGGAGGTGGTGGAGGCACTGTCCCTGGAGATGTTCAAGAAAAGACTGGCTGAGGCACTTAGTGCCATGGTTTAGTTGACTGGATAGGGCTGGGTGCTAGGTTGGACTGGATGATCTTGGAGGTCTCTTCCAACCTGGTTGATTCTATGATTCTAAGAGTCTATGAGCTCCCTCCTTTCAGCACCAGCTCATTCCCCTTTTCCACCATATCTGACCCTTTCCCAGCCCACTCCCCATTTTCCCCTGTTTTCCTCTAAACCCAGAGCACCTGTGTTCTGCTGGAGTCTCCTCCCACCCCAGGTGTGACCACTTTGCCCTCCCTGCCACTCCCCTATTTAATCAGCCCCAGGAGAGGCAGAAGCCCCAAGTTTGCCCAACTGGGCAGAGGGATCCTCCTCCCGTCACTGCTGGTGAGTACCCATGGTGCACACACTGGGTGATTGGTGGTGGTGACAAAAAGGCCGGGGGGCCTGGTGGCCCCCCTGGTTAGTTAGGACAGAGACTCAATGATTGCTCTAACGTAGCCCACGGGTGCTGGCTGTGCCTTCTTGTTTTGGCTGAGCTCCTCTCTGTTTAGCTGCTTCCTTCTGCTCACTTGTGAAACTGTGAGACAGAATCACAGAAATGTTCAGGTTGGAAAAGACCTTCAGGATCATCAAGTCCAGTAAATAATCCTACTCTGCAAGGTTCAACCTAAATTATATCCCCAAGCACCGCATCCCAATGACTTTTAAAGACAGCCAGGATTGGTGACTCCACTACCTCCTTGGGCAGCCCATTCCAATGTCTGGTGAGATTTGAATTAGCATGGAGGAAATGTCTGAGAATCCCTGACAAGGAAAATGGAACAAAACTCAAATCTCCTTGACACTCATTTATGTCAGGGTGGTTAAAACTGTCCTGTTTTGTAACAGAGTTAAAACTAGCTTTAGTCAGTATGAGCCCAAATCCTGACTCTGTTAAGCCAGGTCAGGGCAGGAGATGACTGTGCTGTGGTTCAGGACTTTATTAAGCTGCCTGACAGTCAGAGGATTTTACAGTTTGTTATCTCAAACCATGTGTGTTTCTGCTTCAAACTGTACTAATTTTCACCTGGACTAAGTATTCTCACTTTACACCCTTGTGGCTGCAAGATGCAATCCCTCAGGTGCTCTGTGGCTTGTCTGGAAAATATAGTGGTTTGTTCCCAGGTGGGTAAAGGTCTAAAGCTACTGCACAGGTCACAGCCTAAAGTCTCTAAGTCCCTTTTTCAGCACTCTGATGCACCCCATAGGATCCAGAGGTTTATGACTTAAAATTCCAAAGGAGGAACAGCAACACATGTTAAGTGCTTAATGAAGACTACTAGACAAGACCTTCTCTTGGCTGTAGCCTGGGTAGAAACACTTGCCTGAATTCAGGCTGGCATAGGAAATGCCATTCTCCTTGGGAGAGGCTCTTCTTTTCTGCAGGATAGGCTTGTTTCAAGGGGCCTGTTCACATCAGTCCCAACTTATGTAGGGGAATTCTGATGGCTCATTCAACTGTTGTAAAGTTAGCATTTTCCCACTGAAAATGTCATGTTGCCAATAGAGAAATGCACTATAGCTTGCCATTGGTGTTTTCACAGCACACTGCCCCTGACACCATGTGTCCAGGGAGGTCAATCTGTGGGGGGGAAGCTAGCCTGTAGAGGAAGATGGGAACATGATAAATTTGATTCCAACTGTAAGCATTTTGGAAAGACAAGAGCAGCTTGGTGCTTCATTCTCTGCTTCCACGAGTCATAACAGTATTTGTTTTTAATTTTGCCCCTTCTATCCCTTATTGTACAATTTAACATATATATTTATGTTGTGTCTTGAAGAGGTTGAGTCTTATACAAAACAAATTATGTTTTACTTATGTATCTTCTAAGATAAGGAAGCTGGATGTCTGGACTCTGAATACAGAGACAAAGTCAGTCCATTACAGATGAAAACTCTTTCAGTGGCAAAGAAAACCAAGAGGACACTGGGTTGCATCAGCAAGAGCATCACCAGCAGAGATAAAGAAGTCATCGTCCCACTCTGTTCAGCGCTGGTTAGACCACACCTGGAGCACTGTCTGCAGTTTTGGTCCTTGCCGTACAGAAAACAAAGATGTTCATAGGCTGGAAAGTGTCCAAAGAAGAGCCTTAAGAGTAATCAGAGGACTGGAAAGCTTGCCATGTGAGGAGAGGCTGAGAAGCTGGGTTTGTTCAACCTGGGGAAGAGAAGGCCTTGTTACTGTGGGCCAGAAGACCTCATTGCTCTCTACAACTACTTGAAAGGAGGTTGTAGCCAGGTGGGGGTTGGTCTCTTCTCCCAGGTACCCATTGTCAGAACAAGAGGATGCAGTCTCAAATTGTACCAGGGCTGGTTTAGGCTGGATATTAGGAAGAAGTTCTTCATGGTATGAGTGACTGGCCATTGGAATGGATTACCCAGGGAGGTGATGAAGTCCTCGTTCCTGGAGGTGTTTAAGAGGCACTTAGTGCCATAGTTTAGTTAGTTAGAAGGGCTAGGTGATAAGTTGGACTCGATGACCTTAGAGGTCTTTGCCAACCTGGTTAATTCTGTGATTGTATGAATTGCTAACTTTTCCAAAGTCATTCTTTCATGATCTATCTGCTCTGGAAGTAAAAGTTTCAGTGACTTCTTAATGGGTCATTTAAATTGAATGAATTTAAAAATGGCTTTCATACTGGAGGTGCTCTGAGAGGGAGAATCAGGAGTGAAGGCTGTAACAGATGTTGGAAGTCAGGGTAAAGGACTGTATGGCTAAAGAAACTGTAGGTGACTGATTACCCCTTTGCTTTGAAAATCTTTAGGGCAGTATTAAAACATAAAATTTCTTCTTTTGACTTGGGAGAATAGGAGCTGTGGAAACAGAACTACTTCATGAATCATAAAAATAAAGTTTTTTGTAACCTATTTGAATCTTTAAATGTGGGAAGTCTTTTCTGAATGCCCTTGTTAGTTTTGTATAATCATTTAAAAACATGTCATGCTGAGATTCAAATAACTTGGTAAGGGAAATTCAATGAGAGAAAGTGCTTGCCACTCCTTCAATAAGTGTAGTCAGTGACTAATAGTTTTGACTAAAGCTGATTTGCTTTCTTGGGCTGAGGCAAAAATGCCTTTAAGGGGCTTGATTAGAAGCATTTGGATTGTTTCTCTGGAGGTAACCACTGCTGAAGATTAAGAAATCTAAGAGGCACGTAGGGTTTGTGTTTTGTTGTGGAATGACCAAAGCCAAATATACAAAACAGATGGGTTATGTAAAACCTAAGCACTGCAGCCCCTGACATTTTGAGTATCTGTCTCCCTAAGAAGCAAAAATCACAGAATCACAGAACATTCAGGCTGGAAAAGCCCCCTAGGAGCAAGTCCATCCATTATCCCTACTCTAGAACATTAAAGGTACCCTTAAACCGTATCCTCAAGCACCACATCCTGACAACTTTCAAACACATCCAGAGTTGGTGACTCAACCACCTCCCTGGGCAGCACATTCCGTTGCTTGATCACTCCTCCTGTGAAGAAATGTTTCTTAATATCCAGTCTAAATCTACCCAGTTGCAGCTTGAGGCCATTCTCTCTTCTATTATTATTTACCTGTGAGAAGAGACCAGCAGTGGCATCTCTGCAATGTCTTCTCAGGTAGCTGTAGACAGCTATGGCAAGTTACACTCTTTTTTTCATAAGTACTGAATGCTACTATAAACAGGAAAGCACATAGATTTGTCCAACTGATCCATCACTCTGTCCTGCTGTCCCTGGCCTAACAGAACCTTCCTCATAGCACTCCTAAACTCATTGGAACCATCCTCTCTCTTGGCAGCCAACCTCACAGCACTCTTCTCATTTGAGTATTGATGTCTCAGCACATTTGCGAGGTCTCACAGACTAACTATCTCCTCTTCTTTCTCAGTCTGTAGAGCATGGGACTCTTAATCTCAGGGTTGTGGGTTCGTGCCCCACGTTGGGCGCCAATTAAAAATGTGATGGTTTGGACATTAACCCGCTCCCCCACACTTTTGAATTTGCCCCAGCTAACTCAGATGGCCTCTGGGAATATAAATGAAGCTATTTATTTTACAGCAGCAAATATACAAGCAGCTGTTTACAATATATACAGTTATATACAGAAATATACAAAGGATAAACAATACAGAAGCACAACTCCCCTCCCAGAAACCTGAGTCCCCAGGAGGGGCTCTCAAACCACCCCAACACCTCCCCAGGCCCCTCTCAACCTTACTCCAGTTCTCAGGAAGAAGAGAGGTGCAGCCAAGAGGTTAGGGAGCAAGGTTAGTGGGAGCAAGGTTAATGAGATGTGACTAGGTCTGAAGGCAAAGGTAGAAGTGAAAGACAAAATGGAGAATGTTTTACTCCTTATTCCCAGAGTTCTCAGCGTGACTGTGAGAGAAGGAGACCCAATTGTTTTTCATTTCACTGCCCATTATCTACTTCTTTTACCAAAACATTCTAGCTTGCTTCAAACTAGCACACCTGCAGAGAAGAGATGGCTGTGGGGAGACTTGATAGGAGCCTTCTAGTATTTGCAGACGGCCTACAGGATAGCTGGAAAGGGACATTTTACAAAGCTATGTAATAGGAGGATGAGAGGTAAAGCTTTCAAAATGGAAGAAGGTAGATTTAGACTAGCGTCATAGTTTCTAAAGAGAGCTAACAGAAATGAAGCTCTTGAATTGGAGAAAAAAAAACACAGAATTTTATTTGGAGGGATACAGAAAAGAAATTACAGAAGCAGATAGAAGTGATGGCAAACCCCACTGAATTTTCCCCCAGCCTAAAACTAAATCTATAATTCCCAGTGCTCCAATCCTCCCCACTGCTCCCAATGCCTCGACCATCTACAGGTCTAAACACAAGCCTCTGAGGCCCCAGAACAGGCTGACTGCTTACATGTTTGTCTGATAAAGTAGCTCCTGCTCAACATAGGACAGGATGGGAGGGAAAGGAGAATGAGCTGGCCTTGCCATGAGTTTATAAAGAGATAGCAGAATTATGGGAATGAATAACAGTCTTCTAGTCCCCAGAAGATTTTTTTAAACCCTATAGTTCTCAACCTGGGACAGCTAGGAAGAAATTTTTCACTACAAGGGTGGAGAGGCACTGGAACAGGTTGGCAGGACAAGTTGTGGGTACTTCAAGCCTGGAAGTGTTCAAAGCCAGATACGATGTGGCTTCAACCAACCTGGTCTAACAGGAGCCATTCCTGACAGTAGTGCTGTGTTGGAACGAGATGATCTTTAAGGTCCTCCCAACCCAAAGTATTCTATGAATCTAGAAACAATTTTCTGCTTCTCTGAACTAGAGAGACCTTATTTAAAGCTGCCAAAGGATCCACCAGCACCAAATCCTTCCACAAAAGTGGATACAGTTTGGTTTGGCAAACTTGTTTTTTACATTTCATCTGGAAGGCTTGAGCTCATTTTCTACATCCTGCCCAAATATATGTGCAGGTGAAAGGCATCTCTGGATTCTGAATTACTTCTGTGGGCTGTGGGGCTGCAGTTCCTAATTTGTAGGCATTAAAACCATCTAATGCCTTCAGTTCTGAGTACTGACTCCACACTATAAGGGTCTTTTCACAAAGACCACCACACCTTTCTTCTAAAATGAATGCTATTTCAGCTACCCAACACTCTTATTGATCAAGTCAGATGCTTTGTGTGCTTTCTCAAGATGCTTTGATTTGTTGTCAAACATAACCCTCAAATGATGTACTAACCAAGGGAAAATGTTCCCTATCAGAGTTCTTCTTGACTTTCATTGTTTCTAGGTGCAGAAGGTATTTTTCTTTGTTTCATTTCCTGTAAATTGTGTTAGCCCCCTCAGCAGTACACAAAGTCCAAGTCCAGTACTGCAACTTACAACTCAGTGGCTATCAGTTTGGTTGGACTCCAGATTCCACTTAATACATCAAGCTCTTTTAAAGCATATTTCTGTTTGTGCAGAACAATGTCTGTCTTTCTGCACTCTGAGAAAATGCTGCAGTGCCTAGATGGGATATTCTGAAGAGCTGCCCCAAGCACCAGCGTCAGCAGATGCTACTGCAACACACATTTACAGGCTCAGGGAAAGGCTGGCAGATTGAAAATCATAGGCTGACAAAGGGAGAATTTCCAGAGTTCTTCTGTGCCTTTTCCAATGAATGACTATAAGATTACATGGTGGGTCAAAAAAGGAACAATAATATCACATGTATTTCTAAATCAAAGCAAAATTTTATACTGGAAATCCCTTAGGTAGCTGTCGCTGCTGCAAGTAGTTACTGTAGTCACAAGTAGTCATGGTAAGGCTTGCATAAAGCTTCAGTGACCCACAGGCACTTAAAACCCATGGACTTTCTGCTGGTTATCTTTAGCCAGTCCAAGGTACTGCCATACGTTGTTATGCTGATCACCTCGCAACTGAATCACTTCTCCATATTCAGGGCTCTCAATCACAGTAACATTGCAGGCAAATTACTTTTTGAAGGCCTTCACCAGTTTCTTTTTACTGTATTCATCTGCAATGTCTTGGGCTGTGGCAAGGGTCTTCCCACCCTTCCACTGCTGGATCCTTATATGGATGTAGACCTCAGTGCCAGCAAGGAGCAGGTCATCACCCTTACATGCAGTAACAGCTACAAAGTGTAGATTATTGTGTAGCTGTGTTATTCCTTCAAAGGCACTGTGCCCAAACCTCTGCTTGTTAAAAGGAGTAATAACAGCAGAAACGATGCAGTAGTAATATGTGTTTCCAGTTCCAGAGATAGTCTGGTCAGCAGCTGGAAAGGAGGGAGGCCAGGAATGTCAGTCACAGGGCAGGCAGTTTAGGAAACACTGGCCTTGAAGTCTGCTTACCGAGAAAAACCCAATAGAAATAGACAAATTCCACACTATAAAAATGCTAAAGTGATTGTACTGAGGGGAGGCCACATACTAGTTTGGACTTGATTACTATGATTCATTCATAATCAAATAACACCTGAACAGTGAATGGGTACAAATCATCCTTAGAATGTACTGTATCATTTTGCATCAAATTACCAGGTATGTGTCAGACAGTATTTAACCTATGTAAATGTGCAGGTTCATCTCCTTCATACTAAAGACTTCCTCCCCCTTCTCTGCATCTTCTAGATAGAAAATAGCTACTTTTGATTTAATCTTACATTAGGTATACCCATCATTTGAATCCTTTGTTTGTACTGCTGTGAAAGGCAAAGAGATAAGATGGAGTTCCAAGGTATTTTTTAATCTAGGTGCCTAATAAATAAGTGCTAGAATCTAATATGAATCTATGGATATTAGGGGAGCTCTCATTTAAATCTGATATGTATCAGAATGTCTTTACTGTTCTGCCATTTTAAAGCAAAACTGGGAAAAGCTTGGAAAAATGAGTTTCCAGCAAAGAAAAGAGAGACTGAAATAGCTGAAAAAAAGGAAAATGCTTTCAGTACAAGAAATATATTATGAAAATATTTCAGACTCAGCCACCCTAGTGTCCTACACAGCAGTGGAGAGAAGGAAAACAAGAAAAGAGCAACTTCACATTTTTGACTGATAGAAACATCTAGGGTTTAACTCTGTGCCTGTTGAAACAGTCAATTATGCTGTTATTGAATAGTAAGGGCAGCAGGGTTATTGCCATGGCTGACTAGGATGCAGTAATCAGGTATACTGTTGGTGTAACACTGCCTGCAACCCTCTGCTCACTGCCATCAGAGTATGGCAAGGCCTTTATAGCAACAAATTCAACAATTAACAGGTATGGGAAACCTCATTATGGGAGCTAGCATGTGGATTTCTCTTTGTGCAGAGCACTTGTTTAAAAGTATGCAGCACCACAGAGTAATGTCTCACTAGCTTTGGGAAACAGCTCCTCCTGTGCACAGTGAAAGCGCGGCTCAAGGCTTGACCAACTGGGAAAAGTCATGGTTCATGATCTGAGCAGAAAGCAAGGGCTGGGTCTATTAAGATCCCATTAAATGGCTCACAAACTTCTTATTTTCTGAAAAATTGACAAAGCTTGCCTGTTGGTTTATTATTCATGTACAGAGTGCTGCTTTTCCAACAAGATTGTAAATACAATTTCTCTGGCCCAATCAGCCTCTCTGGGTTCCTGATGAAGTGATAAGCACAATGGAATTCAGAAGGATTAAGGGATGAGGTGGAAAATGAAAACTGAGCTGTGTTTCTCTGTGTTAACCTGTGTGCAACAGCTACGGAGAGATAAGAGCCAAGTAGTGTGAAAATATCTGCATAAACCCCCTTGTAATGGAAGCTTGGAGCTCTATCAAAATTCTCTGTCCAGGGCAAATGATTCAGATCCTCAGTTACACAGATTTGGGAGGTTAATCCTTTCTTTAAAAAAATTCTTCCACTTATTTATTTGGAGAGTGCAATCACCACATATTGAAAGATACTAAAATCCTCCTCAGGTTAGCCTTTTCACTGATACCTCTGGAATCCTTAGGGCTATTACTTTTATATATATTAACTCTCTCATCTTAATGCAGCTCTTGATTGAAAATTTTTAGTAAGTGTCTATGATTTAGCTGAGATGGAGAACAGACTACTTGCTTCTCTCTTCAGTTCCCTGTGTGTCTACTGTGTGATTTTGTCACGTTAGCTATATGCACCAATGTTTATCCGTGTGTAAAATGGGCATAATATATATTTCAGGGGGTTGGTGTGACTAAATAGTGCTGAACACTCTTTTCTGATGAAGAGCTGTCAAAAGAACTGTGACCAGGCAGCATTGATTGGGGGTGATCTGGTTGCTGGGTTTCATTACTGATCCTAAATGAAATTTGCAGCACTTTTGGGTAGAGGCTCTGTGCTGTTGTCATTACTGCTTTATAGTTTGGGTTGAAAAATCTGGAAAATGTCTGCACCTGACAGTGTGAGAGATAGATATTTGTGGAAAAGTAAGTACTACATCCAGATTATATTACTTTTTCTATCAGAGAGTCAAAACAAATTCAGGATGGAAATTTAAAAACATCAATCTAGTCTTAAGTTTATCAAAACTCTGACAAATTCCTAGTGAATCTTCCCTTCTCTAACTCCAGTGATCCCTATTGTATTTGATTTCAAGATACTCCAGCTGCTTTGTAGTGTGAGTTAAGGGTGCATTAAAGCCTTAACAACTAGCTGTTAAAATCTAGAAGATCATGGATTGTAGGAGAGAGTTGACCAGAGGAGGCCCTTGACAATGAGACTGTGAAACAGCCTGGACAATCTGTCCTGAGTACATTTTTTCCTCTTCAGGTTTCATGGCACTACAACATCCAGTTTGCTTTGCCACAGGGTGACAATAACACGGTGATAGAAAACTGGTCTCTACAATTGCTGTGCTCCTCACAAGCAGAGAACTCTCCCTGAATAAAACTTCACAGTATCACAGTATTATTAGGATTGGAAGAGACCTCACAGATCATCAAGTCCAACCCTTTACCACAGAGCTCAAGGCTAGACCATGGCACCAAGTGCCACGTCCAATCTTGCCTTGAACAGCTCCAGGGACGGCGACTCCACCACCTCCCCAGGCAGCCCATTCCAGTGTCCAATGACTCTCTCAGTGAAGAACTTTCTCCTCACCTCGAGCCTAAATCTCCCCTGGCGCAGCTTGAGGCTGTGTCCTCTCGTTCTGGCGCTGGCCACCTGAGAGAAGAGAGCAACCTCCTCCTGGCCACAACCTCCCCTCAGGTAGTTGTAGACAGCAATAAGATCACCCCTGAGCCTCCTCTTCTCCAGGCTGAACAATCCCAGCTCCCTCAGCCTCTCCTCGTAGGGCTGTGCTCAAGGCCTCTCACCAGCCTCGTTGCCCTTCTCTGGACACGCTCAAGCATCTCAATGTGCCTCCTAAACTGGGGGGCCCAGAACTGAACACAGGACTCAAGGTGTGGTCTACTCAGTGCAGAGTACAGGGGCAGAATGACCTCCCTGCTCCTGCTGACCACACCATTCCTGACGCAGGCCAGGATGCCACTGGCTCTCTTGGCCACCTGGGCACGCTGCTGGCTCATGTTCAGGCGGGTATCAATCAGCACCCCCAGATCCCTCTCTGGCTGCTCTCCAGCCACTCTGACCCCAGCCTGTATCTCTGCATGGGGTTGTTGTGGCCAAAGTGCAGCACCCTGCACTTGGAGCTATTGAACGCCATCGCCTTGGACTCTGCCCATCTGTCCAGGCAGTCAAGGTCCCGCTGCAGAGCCCTTCTGCCCTCCAACCCAGTCACATCTGCCCCCAGCTTAGTGTCATCTGCAAACTTGCTGATGACTGACTCCATGCCCTCATCCAGATCATCTATGAAGTTGTTAAAGAGGATGGGACCTTTGAAATATTCCAATCATAACTTATGAGTACTTAATGTCTGCTCTCCTCTCTTGGATCATTGTTGACTTCTGTTTTTGTCTTGGTAACTGTGTGTTAGTGTTTTGTTACCAGTGAGCAGCATAAGAGGACATGAAAATGGGAAGGGGCACTCCTTACTGCCATTTTATTTAGACCTAAATGTTGTGAATTACTTTTCAAAATTTTAAATTATTTCTTTGCTGAACTTGAAACCATTTGATGTTCTGGAATCTCTTTTCTGTGGCCCAACAGCCTTTCTAATAACGTTAGTGGCAAATTTTCCATCACCTTCATTGGTGGAGAGTTAAAGGTCATTTTTATTCCCCATTGACAGTAAGAATTAATAGCAAATTTGCTACTGAAGGCTTGAGAATGATCAAGACTTGGCAGTGTTTAAAGCACACACATTGCATTGTACTAATTTATGGACAAATTGTAGAGGTCCATCACTTTTTCAGGTGTCCCTCATCTAGAAAATGTCAAGGCAATTTTAACTTTTAAACAAGCACAGTTCCTAAGAGGGGAAACCAAGGCAGCAGGCCTTGATATGCCACTCAGAGAAGGCTCACAACTAGACTTGCAGTTTGCAAAGAGCTGTCACTTTTCAGGTGAACAACTAACTAACTTTATTGCATTTCTTTTAGCTCAGTGAAGAGCTGAAGAGATCTTTTAGACATCTTAATAAGACTCAGAGCAATGATGTAAAACATTTGCTGAAAGGTATATAAATTCCAGTACTATTCAGTGGAAACTAAACTAGATATAGTTTGAGGACTTTGCCTAAGGAAAAGAACATGTCAAAAACTTAAAAAGAGAGAATAGTTTTACATGCTCATATGAAGTATTTTTAAACTGTCATTTTCTGCTGTTGCATATATGGAATTCTGATGAAGAGTGATGTACTTGGGGACCATGCTTCAGGCTAAGTTCAGAAATAGGCACTTGCTGACCTGTCTGACTAAATATACACCTATCAGTTGTAAAATTGCATTAGCTTGCTGCTCACTCTGTTACAAACCTTTTGTTTTTCTTCATATTAAAAAGCTAGAGTTGTGATAATAGACTCATTCATAACAGCATTTTCCTGATAAAGCATTGCTGCTCTTATGCTAGTGCTATTCAGTACACAGCTGGAGAAAGGACAAGAACTGAGTAATTATGAAAGCTGCCTGGGAAGGCATGTCTTTTTGGTTCTGTTTCTGGAAAGATTTGAGAGTTTGAGTTTAGCCAGGAAAAATGTTAGTAGACGTCCTTCATGTTGCTGAGCGTAGCTCGGTGAAGGCACACTCTTTGGTTGAATGCTTGTGGGAAAGATGATTATTTTTCCCAAAGACAGATGCTTATTTGATCTTCGTTACAAAGAACTCCTGTATTTGTTAAACAAAGCTGGCGGGACTCAGTCCTCTAAAAGATGAGGTGCCAGAGACAGCTCGCTATGGGAGAGAAAGCACCGATAGCTTCCAAGAATCTAAAGCCTCTGATCCAGCCAGACATCTTTTGGAGGAAAAGGCCTCTTTTTACAATATTTTTGAGACATCTGTGTCCTCTGTCTGCCAGAACGTGGAATAACAAAGCTAATGCTTGATCCCTTGTTATTCAGCTTTCCAGAGATTGAGAAAGCTTTGGTTAGTGTTTGGAAAATGCTTTCATTTTGTTTCTGTTTCATCAAACAAAATTTATCCTAGGCATGTGTTAGTGGATGAAAAATGTTTAATGTGTCAAACTGTAGAAAGATGTTGGGGGAACATTAAGGGTACTTCTTTTTTCTGTATCTGTGTAAACTAGTAGGGAACCTACTTAAATCTTTACAGTTATGTTACTGCAACGCAGTAAAAAGAGATCTTTCCCCAGAAGATGCTAATAACTTCCAGACTGAGTAATAATTTGAAGTTGAAAGTTGTCAATATCCCTTTAAAACAATCAAAACTTTACTAGAGGAGGAAAATGTAAGGCATAAAAATGGAATCACTGTCAAAACATCTATTGCTATTGGGTGGTTGTCATGGAGGCAGGGTATTAATGTGGCCGAGCCAGGAATGATTAAAATATAATTGTTTTATTTTCCTGGAACCTCGCTCCCAAGATATATATAAAAAATTAGTTTAGTTTATTAACAGATTCAGTTTGATTGGGAATTTCTTCCAAAAGGATATTATAGATAAAGTTAGACATTTAGGAAGTCAGGAAATGGAAAAGACTAAGCTATGAGTATGCAGCTCTCATTCAAATATGATTATTTCTTTAAACATGGTTACCTTTTGACATTACTCTTCAGATGGCTAGCTGACATATTACTATTTAGAATGGGCATCATTTAATGCCTTCAGCACTTTTCCTGAGCTGGTGCAGGTCAGGTGGGTGAGAAGTGATCTGTTATTCTCTGATAGGATGCAAACCACTTTCAAATGAGAAAGCTCTAATAAACTATCCCTACTCTTCACTGGCTATGAGCCTATTATCATCATCATCATCAGTGCCATCAGAGGTCTTCCAAAAAAAGGTAGCTATGAACCCAATATCCATTTATAAATCTTCTCAGGTTCTGAATTTGTATTTCTGTAGGCTCTGCTGCATAACTCAGGAGTTTTGTTTATTGAATTTGAGTCTATTACTGGCTTTGCAACCTAGTCTATTCTCTGTGATTGTTTACAGCTGGGTATTAAGTAATCCACTGACACAGTATACATTCCAGCAAGTTATGGTAATTCCAAAATAGGAAAACCCTTTCTTGTAGTGTGACAACTTTTCTCATTTTGGTGTCTGGCTGTGAATGAAACCAACCAGATGGTCTTTACTGATCTGTATTGTGTGTGAGACGTCTCAGTGCTTTTATGTCAGGGCACAGATTTGTCTCATCTAGCAGTGGCAGAGAAGCAGCTCTTGTGTGTGTTTATTTGATGTTTATGGTTCAGACGGCTGGCAGCACACACAGTCCAAGAATGGCAGTCCTCCAGATTTAGTATGATGCTGAGGATGACTAGTGGAGTGAGTTGAAATGAAGTGAGGATAAAACATGAAAGCTGTGTTATGATATTTTGTTAAAATGTTGTTTCCATATGGAGCCTGGCCAGAGTGGGGGAAGAAAAATGATCTGTCAATTGTTTTGTCAAGATCCCAAGCTAGAGAAGGACAGGTGTCTGGAAAAGGCTCTTTTCCTGGTGACCAAGTGTTCTCCAGTATGCCCATCCTTGGCCCAAATAGTGGACTTGAAAGACTTTGAAGGGAGTGTTGAGCAGCTTTACTTTGTATGATATCGTAATAGGAGAGCATGATAAAGAGAAAGGTTTCATAATTTGTCACAGTGACTAATGTATAGCTATGTCTTTTTTGAGTGTGATAGTTTGTCAGGGAGACAAAACCAAAAATAAATCTCACTTCCCCCATAAGGCTAGAGTCTCAGTAGCTGTACTGTAGACATATTTCTGCATGGTAAGCTGTCTTTATCCTTAAGCACCTGGTATTGACCACAGCTAGATAGGAGGTACCGGAGAAGGTAAATATTTGCTCTATTCCTGTATAGCCTTCTCTGTGTTCTTAGATCTTCAGCTGTTACTTTTATGTACTCTGGAGATATCCAAGTTAAATTTCATCTGGAAGAATCAGCATTGTTTGCTTATTATCTGTTTAGTTACAGTTTTGTTATTACTGTCCTAAGCTGCTAAGTAGTGCTATTTTGAAATATAAAAATCCTAGGGTTGACTATCTTAGTGCCTATGAAGTTATCTGCAGTTGAAAGCACCTACACAGTCCTCCAGATTTCTAACACTTCTTCTATGTTTTAATGATTATCTGACCAGACTGGAAAAGTTGAAGAACAGAGGCTACTCATGAGAATCCAGAGGGTATCTAAATTGAGATGGTTTCTTTGAAGCTGTACATGTTGCAATAAGAGAGAAGTAGCTTCCACTTTAATCCTGTACAGTATCCATGTAGTTCCTGTAGCTTTAAATTAACATAAGACTCATTGTCAGTGTAATAAAGTTTATAGTCCGAGAGGAGAGTGCAAAGGAATAATGAATCAATATTTTGTAGCACCTTTTAAGTGCAGGTTTCCAGGTTTGGAAAAAAAGGTTGGTTATTGTAATCCTTATTTTACAAGTGGAGAAATGGAGTCATGGGGAGCTGGTGCCGCCCCCAGCAGGCTAGAGGCACAACTGGGAGTGAAGAGCTTGCTTTAACTGTATAATCTATATTAAGATTAGAAGACTGACATTTTTGTCCTGTAGTTCACCATACACATGAAAAAAAAAATGCTACACATGTCGGTAGTAAAACTTCTCTGTGATTAAGACACTCCAGTGACTTCATCTCAGGCTCACCAAGTTCTAGCAACGTCAGTGTCAGCTTCTAGTCAGGACATTGAGTTACAACTGTGACTGTTTACATTTTTCACCTGCCATTATTGTGGATAACGTCAGTAAAAATTACACATTGTCTAACGAATTACACAAACTTGTTGTGGAAAGGGAGAGCTCTTCACTGTGATAAGAGTTTGCTTGTCTTGGTAGGCAAGAGGAAAAGAGAAAAAAAATTAAACTCAGCTTTTCAAGACCAATAGATATTTGCTATACCACTCCTGTTTAGAGTATGACCCACTGACTGCTAACAGCATTTGGGAAAGTGTGGTAATGAAACACACACTCATGTTCTCTCAGCAAGAATTAACAGAGAGCACAAAGTCCTTGTGTGGGCCAGGAGAGGATGATGAATGTGAGAGATGAGCCAGAGCAGAATAGAAAACTCCTGAGAGCATTGATGTCATGAATTTCTTCCCTGCTCTTGTTTTGCCTAAATGAAATCAAATATGCCTTCCTGAAGAGTTCAGATGGTATCTTTCTCTTGCCAAGAGGATGATCTCTAGTGATTCTTTACCATGTTTATTCTATAACTGTGCCTATATTTCTCTCTTTCATATTCAAAATAGAGCATTGTTCTACTGGCCAGCTGTAACTTTGATAAGTAATTGTTCTAGAAGTGAAAGGAAACAGCTTCTGATTTTTTCCCTATATTTCTTTAGCTTTGAGCTTCTGCTATCTTGCTGCACTCTTTACAAATCTAAACTAATGTCTGTATATTTACTCACTTGCCTGTGTCATTCATGTGGGCTTGTATATATTCAGGTTGAATTTGAACCTTTTCACTCTCTTAATAGTCTATCAAATGTCCAGATTTTTCACACACTTGCTGACATATAAAGCTCACAATTAAGCATTGTCAAGTTCCATCCAGAGAACTACTGAGCTTGACTGGGAAGGCAGAAAAATAAGGGAGGGATCCCTTTTTTTCTAACAGTGTCCATACTTCTTGGGTTGCTTTAAGTTACTTTCAGCTGTCTAGCCAATATGTATATCTAAGACATAGACTGAGGCTTTGTCTTGTGCTGTATTACATCTATTGGGATCTAATATGGTAAGTGCATGGTTTTACTGCATTACATTTAGAAAAGAAAAAAAAATGCTACCAGGTTTCTGCTGTAAATCTCACTGATTAATAAGGTAGTTACATTCAGGAAATTGGTTCTTCTCAGTGCAAGGAGCCTTTAGGAGCATCACTGTATTTTAGGGTTAACACCAGTGTTAAAAATAAGCCCCACAGTCTGCAGAGGAGGAGATTCTGAATGGTGTCAGTATTCATGAACACCAACCTTGCAGAATGATGTTTTTCAGTATATTACATATGGGAAGGTGAGAAAAATATCAGTGATATAATTGCTAGGGAGTGTTATAAAGGATGGATAAAAGTTTAGGTCCTCTAATAAAATGAAGTTATAGGACTGACTGGCAGGAGAAGACAAAATATTTGTACAAGAGGGATACTGAGAGATTTTCACTTAATAAAAAAAAGAATCCCTTTTCAGTGTTCTCCAGATTTGTATTGTCATTTCTTTCCCAGGCACGAATGTGCCTGTTGGGAGAATACTCTTGCTAACTAATGACAAAGAACTGATGACAAAGCAGAAAGTGAGAACAGCAAGGGAAGAAAATAAAAAGGCTAGCACAGTTGTTAGGATGAAACACCTGCTGTGAGTGTCATGGATGTCTGCTGGGGAGCAGGCAGCTTCTCAACAAATAATTTCCCAAGGAAAGCTAAAAAAACCTCTGCCTGGCCACAAGCCTTTTTCTTCTTCTCCTCAGTCTCTTTTGTATGGATTACTGTTTTCATCTGTTTTCTTTCTTTGACACATTATTAACAGATTGTAATACAGAATTTGCACATAAACAGTTTTGTTTCAGATTGATATCTGTCCAAGGTTTTTTTGTGTCTCACCAGTTTTCAGACTAACATATTTTTTTCTGAGTGCATCATGTAAAATTTCAGCAAGCTCTTCTGTAAGTCTGAGATGTGTTAACAACTCTTTAAAAGGATCTAAGCACGCCATTCCACCAAAGTTTCTTCCTAGGAAGCCGAAAAAGGCGTTTCTAAACCTTGTTTTTAGCAATCCATTATGTCTTGACTTAGAATTTCCCTCTTTTATAGTAATGGGATTCCTTTATTTGCAAATGCAAATAAATTCTGACAAAAGGTGGCACTTATCCTCTGCAATCAGCTCCTATCCTATAAAACTTACCCTTGGCTGGCACTTAAAGTCAAATAGAACTGTTATGACATTTCATAAGTGAACCCAACCCCAGTCTAACAGATGAGTCTATGGAGGAACCAAGTGCTTCAATCTTGAGTGTTTCAGGATACCTCAGTGTACCACCAGGAGCATTTGGACTGCAATATGCTAAGAGAAGCATTAGCAAAGATTAAGGAGACAGGTGGCCCCTGGTACTCCAGTCATCAGCAGAATTAACTTAGGTTTCTGATATAATGTAATCATATTTTGGTGCTAGTCAGTCACATCTACTATTTTCTTGACAAAGGCAAGAGTAAGACAGAGTGTTTTTGCTGCTGCCATGCTGATTTGAAGATCATGTCCATGGAGACCAGCCTAAGTGCCAGTGGAGTGACTTTACATTGGACTGATGTGTTGCTTTTCCCTATGACTTGAACCATTTATCAGGATTTCAGAATACTTAGTAAATATAATCTTATTTTGCCTTGGGCTATAGCTCTCCATTCAGTAAGCCCACCAACTCGACTGAACTGCTTTTCAGTCAGAAAGAGGAATGCAGTGGGTATAACCTAGGCAAAGTATGTGGTAAATAGTAAGACTGGGTTATTTAACCCTGTATTTAGGTAAAACAGTGCACTGAACACAAAGGTGCCATGGAACTACTTTACTAATGACAGTGAAATACAGAACTATTTGATGGGGCTCTGAGCAACCAAATCTAGTTGAAGATGTCCCAGCTCACTGCATGGGGTTTGGATTAGATGACACATCAAAGTCCCTTCCAACCCAGAGAATTCATTCAGTGATTTGATGAAATACCTCTCACATAAGTAAATCTGGTGATTTTAATAGATCTGTTAATTTAAAAGATATGCATGGTGATATAAACAAAGGCTTGCAGTGCTGTTCCATTGTAAATTATTCACAGAATAAAAAGCATATTTGTTTTAAGAATACTTTGTATATTAGCAGTCTTACACATACACCATTCTTCATATACTTTGTAAATACGTGGGATCAGATTTAGCCAGTAATGTAATTCCAGAAAATTACACCATGGATTAAATTATTCTGAAACAATTTCCAGAATATTCAGAACTGACCTATTTTGACCAGGTAATTTCAGAGTTGTTATTTTGTTCCTCTTATTCTTAGCTCCTGAGTAGGAAAGAATTAGTATAATTGTATCTTGCTTATTTGCAGTCAATGAATGAAAGTGTCTATCTGCCTTTTGTGTGTACAGGATTTTACTGAATATTTAATTTTATGAAAAGTTTTGGTTTTCACTTGTATCAACTGTGCCATTTTAACCTGCCAGCTGAGGTCATTTCAATTATATCTGACAAATGAGTTACAGCAACTAAATGAATTGCATTTCCTTTTCATAAGTAATTACAATGCAAATTGTAAGTGTTATGCCTAGTTTTCTGGAAATTAATTGGGCAGAGTGCTCTCTTTAAATACTTCTTGCAGGAAAGATACAGATGATTATGTAGAAACTAAAATTCAATCAATATCAGAAAATTACATTTGAAAAGCAACTTTGTTCCATGCAACACTGAATGTTAGTAATGACTCTGAGTGTTTCCAGCAGGCAAGAAAGACAAAAGAAAAAAAATCTTCCAGAGAAAATGTCATAATTTAACAAAAGGAGAAGAAATCTTGGTATGAAGCAGATATCACGTTTACAAGCTCCTACTCATGTTCAGACAAAATAAAACTAGTCCTATATCTTGGATCTGGAAATTCCTGTTAAAAAAAAATTACTATTATAAGTTTCTCTTATACTATTATATATACTATTACAATTACTATTATAAGTAATAATAATTACTATTGTAAGTTTGCTGAATCAAAATTGAGAAGGCAGTGGGGGGGGTCAAGATGTTGTGTGTGTTTGGAGTGTTTGAATAAAAAATTACCCAAACAAACCTTCCTAAAATACAGCATTAAAAAAAAAAATATAGATATGGTTTCCCTTGAGAGTGTCAGAAAATATTGGCTTAGTAGAATTTCTCACCAAAGACCTTTGTGTGTGGGTTTCCTGCAGCACCAAGTGTTGTTTGGTTTGGGTTTTTTTCTTTCCAAATGTTTCCCACTGACAATCAAGTTATGCTGTATCATCTAAAATTCTTGTTTTCTGGTACTTTGGCTGTGATAACAATGACATTGGTATGTATTAAATTGGTTACTATCTATGTGATATCTAAGATGTGGGCAGTTAACATAGTGTCATACAATCATAGAATCAACCAGGTTGGAAGAGACCTCCAAGATCATCCAGTCTGACCTAGCACTCAGCTCTGGCCAATCAACTAGATCCCATGATGAGCCTAAGTGCCTCATCCAGTCTTTTCTTGAACACCTCCAGGGATGGTGACTCCACCACCTCCCTGGGCAGCCCATTCCAATGGCAAATCACTCTCTCTGGGAAGAACTTCCTCCTAATATCAAGCCTATACCACCCCCAACACAACTTGAGACTGTGTCCCTTTCTCTGTTCTACTGCTGATTGTCTGGGAGAAGAAACATCTACAGCCTCCCTTCAGGTAGTTGTAGACAGCAATGAGGTCACTCCTGAGCCTCCTCTTCTGCAGGCTAAACAACCCCACCTCCCTCAGCCTCTCCTCATAGGGTTTGTGTTCCAGGCCTCTCACCAGCTTTGTTGCCCTTCTCTGAGCATATTTCAGTATCTCAACCTCTCTCTTGAATTGAGTAGCCCAGAACTGGACACAGTACTCAGGGTGTGGCCTGACCTGTGTTGAAATGAAATGTTTGATTTTTGAATTGAAATGTTTGATTTTTGCCAGCAGAGCCCATATTTGCTGACAAAGAGCAGGTCATTTATATATGTTTTCATGTGCATTTAGTTTTCATTTAACAATTGTTTATTGTGGTGAAATAAAGGAAACCCTAACAGGTGCAAAGAGAGAATTAAACCTGAAGTACTAAGAAACGTTGCTTTACAGAACAGAGATATATCCCTTAAGAAATATAGTTCTGTTTCTTTTCAGAGATACATGGTTTTGAACTTGATTTAGGGACAGTGATGAGAAGAGTTTAACTCTTGACTGTCTTAAACCTTGAGCAATAGCTTGGCAGCAAACCTACCTTCCATGGAGATAGAAATATTTTTCATGTTGTGTGTCAAGTTGCATAAATCCTTCCTAAAGGTTTGCGTGATAATTAGAATTAATTATGCCCTGATACATCTTGATAATAAAAAAGAAGCCACTCTACTCATCTTTAAAATCATCCATCAATTTACTTGGCCAGAAATTCTTCTGAGTTTTCATCATTACTGTGTGAATTTGAGGCCCATTTTTAGTTAAGAGCTTGGTAAAGTGACTAAATCCTAAGGTTACTACATAGGAACCATGGCAGAAATGATCTTTTTCATTTCAAAAGTCTTATTTTTCTGTTGGTCATTTTGCAAGATTTCTGGACTGTGTGGGTTTAAAGAATCAATTTGCTGCTCTGATCTAAAACTATGTCTAAAAGTATACAGAACAAATTTAGCCATAACATAGTAGTGATCATGTTTTACTATATCTAATATGATAGAAGTGTAGAATCTATAGTAAGACTCTGGAATCCTGCTGTTTTGCTGAAATAGACCTTGATGTGGAGGGATGCAAAGACAGAAGAGGGGTACAGTTCTGTACATTGTGTCTCTGTGAAAGAATACTTGAGAGTAAATTACTACAAAGAGAACACTGTGGTAAAGTGTGTTCCTTGACCTATTTCAGTCAGGTTTCCTAACAAATAGAGAGGGTAACCAGTACCTCTGATATTAAATCTCCCCCTAGTATTGAAGCAAATGATGTAAAGTGAAAGGTTTGACTTACAGTAACTGCATTCACCATAGTTTAAAATTTACCTAGGTGCTTAAAACAATCCAGTGCCTTTGCTAGGAGATGTAGGTGTACGAGGGCCAGTAGGACATCTTTACAAGCTAGTATATGCATACACAGCAGAGAAGGCTGTGTGTATAATCTCTCACTAGATAATTATTTTTGAAGAGGGGAAAATAAAACTAAGCAGAGGAAAGATTTTCCTGCTACCTATGGACTCCTTACAAGCCATTTGTGAGGCAAATTAGAGCTCTTGATATTTTGGTTTATAATTACTGATAAAAGGCAGAAATGTCCCTGACAAGCTTCACTGTAAAGACCACTGCTTCACATCAACAGTACCTTGATTTGCTTACCTGAATCTATTAGCAGTATAAGGAACAAAACTGAGTCTGTATGCAGCATCACAGTCTAGTTGAGTCAGTCATTCAGAAGGCAGAGTGTGATGAAGGAGACAGATGAGGATGAAAAGGACTCATTTGTCTCTAGGCTCAAGAGAAAAGCAGTGCCATCAGAAAAACATCCTGTTCATTTTCTGGGATTATCATTAGGGTTTACTTGAATGAGGACTTCTAAGGCCAGTCTGCAAGGCCCTGTTGATAGGGTCCATAGTGCATGCATGTTGTGTGAGTCAGCTGGAACCCCTGGCATACAGGTACTTACAACATTTATTATGGTTCTAAATAGTAAAAATGTTCCTAAAATGAAGCTGCTAATAGTATCAGTTCGATTGTACAGTTTTATTTGAGTACTGTAACACAAAATGTTGAGAGAAATGAATCTCTTCTTTTTATGTAAACAACATAACTGTTCTTTTCTAGCCCTAGGTGGGCTTCTAAAATTCAGATGATCCATTTAGTTGAAAAAACACCCTGGATTTATCTATTTTTCCTCTGGGATCTCAGTGTAAATGGTTACTTCATCGACATAGAGAGCATGCCTTTAAAAAAAAAGCACTCTAAACTGGCTCAAAGTAAACTTGAAAGATTGATATGAGGTTTTATCATGTCATAAAGACAACAGGGAAATGATCCTTAATATCAGGATGACTCAGAGAACCTAAATCAAACTTGTCTGAATTACTTTCTAAAGAAGCCAGCCTCATCTTATTGAATAAAGAAAAAGCAGCATCCTCCCAACATGAATCTTTGAGTGCAAATAGTCTCCTTAAATGTTCAAGATACTTTTGCAGCATAAAACTGAAAATGTAAACACTCCCACATGGTTAGTATTAATAAATGCCTTGAAACATTTACTTTGATGAGCTTTGGACCTTTAACATTGATAGATAACAAATAAAATATACCACCTTTTCATATTTAAAGTCATCATTCAAAATTGTGAAGTTCATTTCAGTGGAGGTGTAAGCTGCCACAGCTTCAGTGAAAGCTAATTTTGAATTATTGACTGAGATCTGTGTCTTTCAGTTCTACCTATAAAGTAACAAATAACTGAAAATATTAATCAGCATATGTCTCAGTAAAATCTTTTCAGATATTGGAGGAGTAAAAATTTGCCTTACACATCTCTGGCTTAATTTTGACAGAAAACATATTAGAAAGTTTGGGAGTTGATTTGTGAGTGCCTGTGTCAAAACTAACCTTCCTGGGACTATACTGGTCTTGCTTTATCATCTTCATTCCTGGTGATGGATAAAACTGCTGAAAGAATTAATATTCATATCAGGTACTTGTTCACCATAGGTAATTGCTAAAATATTGGGTTTGGATTTACATTTGTGTTCCATAGCAGGAGGTCAACTGTATAATATTTTCCTTAGTACCAACTATTGCAATTTAAATTTAGCAATAAAGAAAATGCTCACTTAAAGTAGGTTTTAAAACTTAGGTTTATCTTTCAGTAGCACACAATAGTCTTCTTAAAAATACTGGTGAAAAAAATACTGTTTTAATTAGAGTACCATATGAACTTCCAATCGCCAGTTGAACAACTTTGTCTTTCACACTTGGGATTGTATCAATTGATCACAATTTGCTTTTGCTGTTGTTGGAGACCATCTTGCCAAGGCTTGTGACAATGTTTTACTCTTCAGTGCTCTTAATGTTCAGCTTTCAATTCTTGGATGACATCCAAACTCATAAAATTACAGTTGTTTTCCAAGTAATAAACACAGCTTTGAATCCATTAAAGACTCTTCTGCTGTTTCTTCTGTGACTTCAGCTGCTGTATTACAGGAAGAACCAGTAAAAGTTCCTTTGCTTCTCAAGAATGTAATATGTCATGGCTCATTTGAAATTGCATCTCCACAATGCAGACCTTTATAGCAGAATCTAAGCATAGCATCCTTGAGTGGCATCTGGCAGTTTGTAATGTAGAGTAAATGAGGTTGGAGAGTGTTATTCCCCAGAGCATTTCATACAAAGGAGTTTAGACTAAGCAAGAATGACTTAAAGGGTTTCATGCTGGAAAAGGATGGCTCTAAAATCTGTATATCTGCAGCCAAGTTCCTCAGTGCATAACAATCTTTTATTCTCTTTTATCAAAATTCCTGATAAAAAAGGAAGAAATCAGCAATGAAGATAGGTTCAGTGTGTATTGAAATAGTATATAATACTACTGTGAAAAGCCCAAAAAACTGGAAGGAGACTTGGCTTCTGGAGAGCAGTAATACTGCATTTCTGAACTGGTGGAAAGACAGTCCGCATTCTAATTCAATTAAAAAGAACAATCAGAATTAAGTAGAGTAACTTCCACTAACATATGGAACTGAGGAACTGGAGAACTTTAGAAAGATGACATTATTCAAAGAGCTGTACAATTACTTTTTACCTTCAAACTAATCCGAATAATTTTTTTGTGACCCAAGTCTTTCTATAGTGCTTCCATTTCTGAAAGAAACGGGTGGAGGTGACTTGGTGAAGCCACTTAAAATCAGAGAAAACAAGGTAAGCAAAAGTCCATTGTAGAGAATAATTCTGTTCTGATAAACAAAACTCAGTAAAATTCAGCTCTTTAAAAAATGAGTGCAATAAACTGCCAAGTATTGCATAGTGCAAATATGTTAATTATTGCTCAAGATTCAGATGAATGGTGATGGTTCTAAAAGTGAGAGCTGGAATCTTTTTCTTTCTTTCTCATAGGCAAGCATAATTCCAACATCCACAGTTTATACTGACAGTCTCTATAAATTAAAATAACCCAGACAAATTGTGTTCATTCTTAGCTTTGTGCTATTAATCATTCTAAGTTCTAAGTCTCAAGTTGTGCCGGGGAAAGTATAGGCTGAATGTTAGATGTTGAGATACTGAAATATGCTCAGAGAAGGGCAACAAAGCTGGTGAGAGACCTGGAACACAAACCCTATGAGGAGAGGCTGAGGGAACTGGGGTTGTTTAGCCTGGAGGAGGCTCAGGGGTGACCTCATTGCTGTCTACAACTACCTGAAGGGAGGCTGCAGCCAGGTGGGGGTCGACCTCTTCTCAGGCAACCAGCAACAGAACAAAGGGACACAGTCTCAAGTTGTGTTGGGGGTGGTATGGGCTTGATATTAGGGGGAAGTTCTTCCCAGAGAGAGTGATTTGCCATTGAAATGGGCTGCCCAGGGAGGTGGTGGAGGCACTGTCCCTAGAGGTGTTCAAGCAAAGCCTGGATGAGGTACTTAGTGCCATGGTCTGGTTGACTGGCTAGGGCTGGGGTGCTAGGTTGGACTGGATGATCTTGGAGGTCTCTCCCAACCTGGTTGATTCTATGAGTCTAAAAGAGAGTTAGCTTTGGACTGTGTATCTGCCTTTTCTGCCCTGCTACACAGAAGTACTGGCTTCATCTAGAACAGGCGTCCTCAAACTACGGCCCATGGTCCGTAGCCCCCCAGGGTCCTCAATCTGGCCCGCTGGTGTTTACAGAACCTCCCGCCAGGGGTTGGGGGGGAAACCAGGCAGCTGCTTCCTGCCACTTAATCTGCTCCTGGCCTCCGCAGCCCACAAGCACTCCTGGTGACTGGGCTGGAACCAAACTATAGTCTGGCCCCCAACAGTGTCTGACAGACAGTGAACCGTCCACCCTGCTTAAAAAGTTTGAGGTCCCCTGATCTAGAACATAGTTAATTTTCTCCATAGGAGACCATACGCTGCTGTATGTAGGTTTATGACTAAAACAATGTTGATAACAATGCAGGGTTTTGAGCAATTGCTGAATAGTGCTTAAACAGCACCAACCTTCTGTTTCTCACTGTCCCCCACAGCAAGCAGGCTGGGAGTAACAAGAATTTGTGAGGAACACAGCTGAGACTGTTGACCCCAGCTGACTGAAAGGATATTCCACATGGCATAAGGTCATGCTTAGTGATAAAATCGAGGGTGTAGTTTATACAAAATTAGCCGTGTTTCAGAGGCTAGCTGGCATCATTCTGTTTGTGGGAGCTGCTGAGTGATTGCTTCTGTATCACTTGTGGTTCTTTTCTCCCCTCTCCCCGTCCCCTCATCTCTCTCCTCAAACTGTCTGCAATTGGACACAGACAGTTTTTCTCACTTGAGACAAGGTTTTTCTCACTTTGCTCTTCCCTTTCTCTCCCACATCATGCTGTAAAGCAGGGTGTGAGGGACTGCATGGATGATAGCTACTGGTTGGGGCCAATCCATTGCAAAAGGAACGAGCATAACAATAAAAAGTTTGGAGGAATAAATTGGAACAAGAGATAAATAAATACATAAGAAATTTAACATGAGATTGAAAAGTTGATAAATATGAACTGTGATGGAGGAGAACAAATAATTTATTTTTGTGATAGAGCAACCTCTAGGCTGAAAGTCTAAAATAAGAGAGCTAGTTGCACCTTTGTGTCTAGATGAAGCACAATAACCTTGCTGAATTACAGCATTTGTTCTCTTTCAGTTAAAAATTTGCCTGAAAAAATAAAAGTACTTTTCTGAAAACTACTACTGTGGATATCTGCAGTGCACCACTTTTACACTGCTCAGGAAGTTTTCTTCTTTGCATAAGAATTCCACTAGGTCTTTGTGATAGTATGTGGGTGGTCTGGAAAGAGAATTGTAGAAGCATAGCATCATCTGGTTTTAGAGATATAAGGCCATTCCCTCTTAATAATGGCATAATGAGTTAAAAGGGAAAGTCAAACTCTGACTAGCAGAAAACTCTCCCTTGCTCTGCCACTTTGAAATAAAATTAGTTAGTGGTCATTGGTGTGAATATTGTTAATGAAAAGAGCTACTAAAGCATTCATGTCACACAAGAAATAAAACAGAACTCCTCTACAATTGAATTACCTCATAGTTTTTCATCTTCATACCTCATAATCTGAGGGAAACAGTATTAGAGAAAGATGAACTCTTCGTGAGACAAAAGTATTGAGGAACTGAGAGCCAATTAGCTTATTCTCCAGGTTAAAAGTTGATCTGAAGCCAGGGTTTTTCGTATTACACAACATTGAAGGGAAAAAAAAAAATCAAACAAACAGTGATCTCCACTCAAATATTACAGAGAGCTGCTTTGATGTGTGCAGGTATTTAATGACTTTATTCCAAAGTGACTTAAAATGAATTTTTTCTAAGACCAACGAACCAACCAAACCAAGAAAACAAACACCTCTCCTTCCCCCCAAAACCAACCTCAAAAAAAAATCACTGAAAAAATAGCTTTTCTCCAAAGGACTAAAACCAGGATTAAAGGTAGGGATTTTAGCTTGCACTAAGAACTTAACTGTGAGACAGAGCAGGAAATTATGAGACAGAGTGGATTATCTGAATTTACTATAAATAGCCAATTCACAGAATCACAGAATGTCAGTGGCTGGAAGGAGCCTTGAGAGATCATCTAGTTCTACCCTCTTGCCAGAGCAGGATCACCTGTACTGGATCACACAGGAATGTATGCAGGCGGATTTTGAATATCTCCAGAGAGGGAGACTCCAAAACCCCCCTGGGCAGCCTGTTCCAGTGTTATGTCATCCTCACAGGGAAAAAATCCTCCTCATGTTTAAATGAAACTTCCTATGCCTCATCTTCCACCCATTGCTCTTTGTCCTGTCATTGAGCATCACTGAAAAGAGCCTGGCTCCATCCTCCTGGCACTCACCCTTTACATAGTTATAAATATTGATGAGATCATCTCAGTCTCCTCTTCTTCAGGCTAAAGAGCCCCAGCTCCCTCAGTGTCTTCTAGTAAGAGAGATGTTCCATTCCCTTAATCATCTCTGTGGCTTTGTGCTGGACTTTCACAAAGAGTTCTGTGTCCCTCTTGATCTAGGGCCCCCAGAACTGGGCACAGTACTCCAGATGTGGCCTCACCAGTGCAGAGTAGAAGGACAGGAGAACCTCTCTCAACCTACTAGCCACACCCCTTTTAATGCACCCTAAAATGACATTGGCCCTCCTGGCCACAAGAACACAGTACTGGCTCATGGTCAATCCCCTATCAACTAGGACCCCCAGATACTTTTTGCCCTTTGCTGCTTTCCAGCAGGTCAGTCTCTAACCTATACTGATACCTGGGGTTGTTCTTTCCCAGGTGCAAGAGGCTGTACTTGCCCTTGTTGAATTTCATTAAATTTCTTCCTGCCTAATCCTCAAAATAGAATCTTTTCATAAGTAACTCTAAACACTATTTAGAACTCCTCCTCAAAATGAAAACTATTATTATTTCATTGGCAAGTTCTGCTTTTGCAGGGGAGATTTCAGTAGAACTGTTCAGTTAGGTAGTATAATCATACACATTTATTACAGCGTTGATACGACACTCTATGTTCACTTGGAATAATTTTGGACTTTGAATACTTAAAATCTTTTTATAATCATTGTAAAGCTTGCATCTGATCTTTGCTTGCCACTTCTGTAGAAACTGTATTACATACACTTACAGTGTGGTGTCTGACACAGGTAATGGTACAGTATATAAGCGGCCTGAATAAATTGTTTGTGACATAAATCTGAATTGACTATGCCTGCTAATCAATTCTACAAGCAAATATTAGACTGGATTCTCTGCTGAAGACTACATGTAAATGCAAGGTAAAACTGAAAATATGGTGCTCGATTTGATTTTCAAACATCTCACTGTCTGGTTAGACCACACCTTGAGTACTGTGTTCAGTTCTGGGCCCCCCAGTTTAGGAGGGACATTGAGATGCTTGAGCGTGTCCAGAGAAGGGCAACGAGGCTGGGGAGAGGCCTTGAGCACAGCCCTACGAGGAGAGGCTGAGGGAGCTGGGATTGGTTAGCCTGGAGAAGAGGAGGCTCAGGGGTGACCTTATTGCTGTCTACAACTACCTGAGGGTAGGTTGTGGCCAGGAGGAGGTTGCTCTCTTCTCTCAGGTGGCCAGCGCCAGAACGAGAGGACACAGCCTCAAGCTACGCCAGAGGAAATTTAGGCTTGAGGTGAGGAGAAAGTTCTTCACAGAGAGAGTCATTGGACACTGGAATGGGCTGCCCGGGGAGGTGGTGGAGTCACCGTCCCTGGAACTGTTCAAGGCAAGATTGGATGTGGCACTTGGTGCCATGGTGTGGCCTTGAGCTCTGTGGTAAAGGGTTGGACTCGATGATCTGTGAGGTCTCTTCCAACCCTGATGATACTGTGATACTGTGAGATGTTGTCTTATCTTCTTACAGAAATCACAGAATCACAGAAACATTCAGGTTGGAAGAGACCCTTGGATCATCGAGTCCAACTGACAACCCTACTTACAATGTACATCCTAAACCATACCTCCAAGCACCACATCCAAATTACTTTTAAATGCATCCAGGATTGGTGATTCAATCACCATCCTGGGCAGCCCATTCCGATGCCTGACCAATTTTGCTGTGAAAATATCTAGTCTAAACCTACCCAGTCGCTGCTTGAGATTGTTCCTTCTTGTTCTTTCTCTACTTACCTGTGGAAAGAGACCAGCGCCAACCTCTCCACAATGTCCTTTCAGGTAGCTGTAGACAGTGATGAGGTCTCCCCTTAGCCTCCTCTTTTTTTTTTCAAACTAAAAAGCCCCAGCTCCTTCAGTTACTCCTCATAAGATGTATTCTCTAGGCCCTTCCCCAGCTTTGTTGCCCTCCTCTGCACTTGCTCTAGCAATTTGACATCCCTCTTGTACTGAGGTGCTCAAAACTGAACACAGTATTTGGAGTGTGGTCTCACCAGAGCAGAGTACGAGGACACAACCACCTCCCTACTCCTGCTGTACAGAGCACTTCTAAGAGAAGCCAGGATGCTATTGTCTTTCTTTGCCACCTGTGCAATATAGGACTCAAAACAGTTTTTCAGGTCATCACACTAGTCTGGGTGAAAGAAATAACAAGGTAAGAAATTCCAGTTCCTCCTGTGTGCTTTCATTACCAGTATCTTTGAATACCTGTTATTACCAGAAGTCCAGCATTTTCAGTCACTTCATAGTGATGGATACAGACTGCTTCCCTAATTAGGCCTATTGTGAAGAAAAGGGTCAAAATGGATCTGACTTTGAGCATCTCTGCAGTTTGCTGCCTTGCAACCTGGTGTTTGAATTGAGCATTTTATCTCGAGTATTGGTAAGAAACAAAAGAATGCTTCATTCAGTGTTGCAGAGATTGTCTCTGCGTTTTTGAAAGGAAAAGGAGGAAGTATGAATAATTAATACAGATCACCAGATATTTTGACAATACTTTTATGTCTGGTAACTCTTAAATAAAACAGTCATTTGTTTGCATAGAATAATTTATCTACTTCATATGAGTAAACAAACAGCTTTTTTTTTTTTTTTTGTGAGAAATACAATTTTTAAGAAGGTTGAGCTGTGATAAAACCAAGTTTTGCTTTTTCTTGATATGGATGAAATAAAAAAGTATGATCTTCCATGGAAACTACAGTTAGAGAACAGATTCTCAAGGGCACTAGTATGTAAAAAGATGCTTCAAATCTTCCTGAAGTAAGTTGGAGTTTTCCTGTTGACTATCTAGACAGGCTGCTGGAGAGCTCTATCCAGTATATGCTTTAAGAGAGATGGCTGTAGAATACAGACCAATCATTTTCATAAGCATCTTTGTGGTTTGACTCAGTGCCCTTGCTTCAGTCACAGAAAACATTTGGCTAATCTGGGGCAAAAAAAAAAAATAAATCATGAAGTACCTCAGCCTTCTCTTTATCCTGGGTGAACATGTCCCCTGTTTCCTTGTGGAGAGGGCCAACCTCTTTTGTAGTCTTTCTTTTATCACTGACATGCCTGTGGAATCTTTTCTTGTTGCTCTTGATGTCTCTAGCCAGATTTAATTCTAAGATTTGCTTTCCTGACCTGGTGTCTGGATATTTGGACTACTTAGAATCATAGAACAGTTTAGGTTGGAATGGACTTCAAAGATTATCTATTTCCAACCCCCCACCCTAGACAGGGACACCTCCCACTAGGAAAAGTCACTCCAGGCCTCATCCAACCTGGCCCTGAACACCTCCAGGGAGGGAGCATCCACAACCTCCCTGGACAACCTGTGCCAGTGTCTCACCACCCTCACTGGAAAGGACTTTTTCCTAACATCTACTTTAAATCTTCCCTCTTAAAGTTTAAACCCATTACCACTTGCCCTGTCTTTACAAGACCTTGTAAATAGTCCCTCCTCAGCCTTCCTGTAGGCCCCCTTCAGATACTGGAAGGCCACTATAAGGTCTCCTCAAAGCCTTCTCTTCTCCAGGCTGAAGAGCCCCAGCTCTTGTAGCCTGTGCTCATAGCAGAGGTGCTTCAGCCCTCCGGTCATCTTTATGGCATTCCTCTGGACTCACTCCAACAGTTCCATGTCCTTCTTGTGTTGGGGGCTCCAGAACTGCACACAGTACTCCAGGGGGGGTCTGACGAGAGCAGAGTAAAGAGGGAGAATCCCCTCCCTTGTCCTGCTGGCCACACTTCTCTTGCTGCAGCCCAGGACACATTTGACTGTCTGGGCTGCATGTGCACAGTGCTGGCTCATGTTGAGCTTTTCATCAACCCAGACCCCCAGGTTCTTTTCCTCAGGGCTGCTCTCCAGCCATTCACCACCCAGCCTGTATCTGAGCTTGGGATTGTGCTGACCCAGGTGCAGGACCTTACACTTAGCCTTGTTGAATGCCATGAAGTTGGCCTGGGCCCAACTCTGCAGCCTGACCAGGTCCCTCTGGATGCCATCCCTGCCCTATAGCAAGTTGACTGTGCCACGCAGCTGGGGTCATCTGCAAACTCGCTGAAGGTGCACTCGAATCCTGTGTCTATATCACTGAGAAAGATGTCAAACAGCACCAATCTCAGCACTGACCCCTAAGGAATGTCACTTGTCACTAGTCTCCAGGTGGACATTGAGCCATTGAACACCACTCTGCATGCGACCATCCAGCCAAATCCTTATCCAGCAGTGCTCCACCCGTCAAGTCTGTGTTTTTCTAGTTTGGTGACCAGGATGTCATGTGGGATATAGTCAAATGCCTTACTCAGGTCCAGATAGATGATGTCACTTGCCCTTGCCTTAGAATCTTAGAATCAGTCAGGTTGGAAGAGACCTCCAAGATCATCCAGTCCAACCTATCACCCAACCCTATCTAATCAACTAAACCATGGCACTAAGAGACTCATCCAGTCTCTTCTTGAACACTTCTAGGGACAGCAACTCCACCACCTCTCTGCGCAGCCCATTCCAATAGCAAATTGCTCTCTCTGTGAAGAACTTGGGTTGAGCAGGACATGATGCCTTCTGTCTCATCTTAATAGACGCTGGTTTAACAAGTTTCATTTTCTTTTTCTTCTTAATGCATATTATCCAGAACATAATGACTGAAAAATAACAAGTCTAAGGGTGAGAAATATCTTGGAGTCTATCCCATGTGTTAAAATGAAATGCCATCACAAGCAAATAAAAATAATCATATTTTGGAACACCTGTTACATGTGTATAAAATCACTACCTGAAGGCTAGTATTATACCTGAAAGATGTTCAGTTCCAATAATTAGCTCACAGTAATAGGAGTTAGCTCTCCGTTTGTTTTTGTTTAGGTGTTTCATAAAGGCGTTCAACTAACAGCTTTCAGCAACAGACTCTTTTGAGTCAAGGAAACTGTAATTACAAAAGAAGCCTTTGAACAGTCTTCATACTCTGTAGTTGTGCTTTGTAGTTCTAATCTTTCAATCACATCTGCCTGGACTGCTGTCTAAGCCTACTAGTTTGAATAGTTAATGCGTGCATCTCTGTCTACAGAGCCATTTTCTGTCACCAAGAAGCTGGTTTCAATTTAAAGGAGAGATGATTGACAGGATGATATGTGCAAAGAAAATCTTTGTTTGAAGGGAAGCACAATTCATGGTTCATCTCACATGTTAGAAAAGGTAGCAAATACATTCATAATAGCTGTGTAGGAGCCACATCAGTATGTACAATTTGCATAGCCTGTAGTGGTTTTGTTGTTAAATGCTCAGATTTGGGGTAAGCTACTGGCAGATTCTTGGATATATGCACTAAAAGCCAAACTTTGTAGGTTATTGTTATGCTTAAATTCTGGAAGAAATCCCTTATGAATAATTTCCTTCATGCACTTTCTATGTATATTTATTGTCTTTATAATACACCAGAGAGGGCTTGAGTGCTGAATTCTCCTTTTGGAGATGATTGTCCCTGACTCAAGTCAACAGTTGCCTTACTCTCTGGCCTCTGGATGCCTCTCCAAGCTGAGCACTCCTGTTCATCTATGCATTTCTCCACATCTTAAAGTCCTTCACTAGTGATGTATGCTGATTAATGTTCAGTTGTTCATGAAATAGCAAGACTAAGGTTCCAAGGTGACTTACAGATACAAAGGTTTTTTTGTTACACAGAAATCAGGGATCAGTGTTTGATAGCTTCAGGGTTTGATAGCTTCCAAATATATGTCTTTCTCCTTATAGCTGAAATATGGCCTTGGTCACCAGAAAGCTCTGGAGCCTCTGCCCTGGAATCCAGTTGAGTTTTGCAGATGATTGTTCAGTGTGTTAGTTACAGTAGTATGCCAGAAGAAAGACCCTTTTCATTGTCATTTAGTTTCCAAGAGAACATGGAAATGTTAAATATTTATACAAATAATGTATTTCTTGTTCAAACATGGCATGAATTGTAATTGGCAACATATATTTTATGCTGTAGGGCACTGTGCAATGTTACTGAAGCACAGAATCATCAAATGATTTTGGTTGGAAAAACTCACAGTATCACAGTATCATTGGGGTTGGAAGAGACCTCACAGATCATCAAGTCCAACCCTTTACCACAGAGCTCAAGGCTAGACCATGGCACCAAGTGCCACATCCAACCTTGCCTTGAACAGTCCTAGGGATGGCAACTCCACCACCTCCCCGGGCAGCCCATTCCAGTGTCCAATGACTCTCTCAGTGAAGAACTTTCTCCTCACCTCAAGCCTAAATCTCCCCTGGCGTAGCTTGAGGCTGTGTCCTCTCGTTCTGGCGCTGGCCACCTGAGAGAAGAGAGCAACCTCCTCCTGGCCACAACCTCCCCTCAGGTAGTTGTAGACAGCAATAAGGTCACCCCTGAGCCTCCTCTTCTCCAGGCTAACCAATCCCAGCTCCCTCAGCCTCTCCTCGTAGGGCTGTGCTCAAGGCCTCTCACCAGCCTCGTCGCCCTTCTCTGGACACGCTCAAGCATCTCAATGTCCCTCCTAAACTGGGGGGCCCAGAACTGAACACAGCACTCAAGGTGTGGTCTAACCAGTGCAGAGTACAGGGGCAGAATGATCTCCCTGCTCCTGCTGACCACACCATTCCTGACGCAGGCCAGGATGCCACTGGCTCTCTTGGCCACCTGGGCACACTGCTGGCTCATGTTCAGGCGGATATCAATCAGCACCCCCAGATCCCTCTCTGTCTGGCTGCTCTCCAGCCACTCCGACCCCAGCCTGTATCTCTGCATGGGGTTGTTGTGGCCAAAGTGCAGCACCCTGCACTTGGAGCTATTGAACCCCATCCCATTGGACTCTGCCCATCTGTCCAGGCGGTCAAGGTCCCGCTGCAGAGCCCTTCTGCCTTCCAACTCAGTCACATCTGCCCCCAGCTTAGTGTCATCTGCAAACTTGCTGATGACTGACTCCATGCCCTCATCCAGATCATCTATGAAGATGTTAAAGAGGATGGGGCCCAGCACAGGTCCCTGAGGGACACCACTAGTGACTGGCCATCAGCTGGATGTGGCACCATTCACCACCACTCTCTGGGTCTGGCCCTCCAGCCAGTTCCTAACCCAGCACAGAGTGTTGCCGTCCAAGCCATGGGCTGACAGCTTAGCCAGCAGAATTACCAAATCTACTAAGTCTGGTGTTAAACAATATCCCTAAATACCACATCTATGAATTTTTTAAATACCTCCCATAATATTGCAAGATGCTTAGTACACAGAGGACCACATTCAACTCCTTTTGGGAGCTTGTTTCAGTGTTCTATAACCCTTTCAGTGAAGAAGTTTCTTCTAACACCCAATCTAAACCTTCCTTGGGGCAACTTGAAGCCATTATCTCCTGTCCTGTCACTTGTAACTAAGGAGAAGAGACTGACACTCACCTTGCTACAACCTTTCAGGTAGTTGTAGAGAGCAATAAGATCTCCCTTCAGCCTTTTCTTCTCCAGACTAAATAACTCCAATTCTCTCAGATGCTACTCATAAGACCTGCTCTCCAGACCCTTCACCAGCCTCATTGCCCTTCTCTGGACATGTTCCAGCAACTCAACATCTTTCTGCAGTGGCAGTAGGAACGGGCAGCCCTGGGGCTAACTACAGTTTCCAGACTGTACCCAAATGCTTGCAGGGAGTTCTATCAGTGTCTTGTCAACCTTCTAGATCTTCCCAGGCTCTAACAGAGTGCTGGGAGAGAGGTGGACAATCTCTGACTTGAACCTGGTTCCTCTTAGACTCCAGACTTGGCACAGAGGTTTGCAGAGGTGCAGGCAGGATGTCTCGCAGATGTGCAGACAGGCACAATGTTGTGCTGGCTAAGTGAGCCTATCACGTGAAGGCACTTAATGCTTATTCTCTTGTAAACTGAGATGAGGCAAGTTTCCAACAGAGCAAGCAGAGCTGGTTTATAGCTTAGCAGACATAATGCTGTAAAGCAAATAAGGCAGAGCATGGCAGGATGCAATGGCAGAGAGCAAGGAGACAGAAGCCAAATAGGGCAGAAGCAATGGCAGAAGCAGAGAGAGAGCATGTTGTCTTTGCCTGCTCATCTCTTTCTATCAATGCAGCCTGAAACTAGTGGCTCCTTGGCCACAGAGCTTACGCAATCAGAATGGCAGTTTGTCAATCCTGACCATATTAGGTAAAGTCAGGGCTTGCTTTTACCCTTCTAGGGCAGAACACAAATGAATGTACACGTGAGGATACCCTGTTTACAAGTTTGGAAGAGACATGGTGGCACCAAGCCTTTTTCTTTGTTTCCTATGATGCTTCTCCCAGCAGCAGAAGGAGGGAGAGCAGAAAATATGTTTGGACAAGCCAGGACACGTTTGGGACTGTTTTGGCCTTCCATGATACTTTCTTGTAGTGACAGGCCCAAAACAGAACACAGTATTCAATGTGTGGCCTCACCAGTGCTGAGTACAGGGAGACAAATCACTTCAATGATCCTGCTGGCCATGCTCATCCTAATACAGGCCAAGATGCTGTTAGCCTTCTTGGTCACCTGGGCACACTGATAGCTCATGTTCAGCTGGCTGTCAATGGCAGCTTTCTGGCCACTCTGACACGAGCCTCTAGCATTGCATGGGGTTGTTGTAACCCAAGGGCAGAACCTGATGCTTGACTTTGTTGAATCTCATACAATTGGCCCTGACCTATCAATCCAGCCTGTCCAGGTCCCCTTGCAGATCAGCATTTGCTTCGATCTTAGTGTCATCTGCAAACTTACTACTGATGTAGTTCTTGCCAGACATGAATATATTATCTTCTCTCATTTAAAATTCGCAAATCAGTGAAGCTTGTGAAACAGAAGCCCTCATCACCTTCAGGGAATTTGAAGAAAGATCTTTTTCACGATAAAAATATCTTACTGGGAAAAAAAAGATTTCTTTCTGCGTGTCCCTCGCTTCCCTAGGAGTGAGAAAGCATCTAGGTGTTACTACAGCCCTACATTAGAAAATGATTTTGCAGCTGGAGTCTTAGGCATGATTTGTTTTCCTCTTAGAATGAAATAATCTGGACTTCATGAACTGTCTTATCTATATCAGACTGGCCATAGAGGAATTCAAGCTTCTCTTTTCCTATTCTGTCTGCTTCTCACAGAGGCCAAAGTCCTGCCTGCATGTGGAAGCTCTGAAGACTTGGGCTGCACTGGTAGTCTCAGGTTAAGGACCTGCTGTGGTCCTCTAATATAGGAAGTATTAAACATGCTCTGCCCGTACACCTGCCTGATTGCACTATAGAGAAAATGAGTTCAGGATATGTGTTGGTAGGCAGGGTATCACTGCGGTTGGTTTTGTTTATTCACTGTGTGTCTGGGGCAAGATCTTTGCTGTGAGAGTTTCAGAAGCTTATTAAAACCTGAAGAGCATACACCTGCTCAGAGAAGGAAACAGTTTGATGTGCGAACATGGATACAGGCCTGACAATGAGGGGACGTAAGTCTCCTTGCTGATTCTGCTTTTGAATTAATGTCTGCTTGCCAGATGTCTGTAGTTAAAACCTGACCAAATAAGAATCAATTCCTGTGAAAAAGATGCTGGATGTAGTAGCTATTAATCTGGATTGGATGAAAAACTTACACTGATTGCAGAAACAGTGGGCTTCGAGAAAGAATGAAGCCGCTGGTACTAGCTGCACCTCCAGAAGAGCATGGACTCCACTGTGGTTGTAAACTTATATGCCATTGCTGTCAAACACTTCTCAAACACTCAGGTTCCTTGTAGGCAGTCTAAACAGTCTAGTCCATTTAATAATTTTATGGGTGTATTCATGAGGAAGGATTTCTTCTGATTCTTCAGGTCATGTTTCAGCTTCTGTTTGCAGATAGAAGTCTTATGGCTGCTCTCAGATAACCCCCAGACAACCCCATTTGACAAGATGGAGAAAGAGAGAGATGTGTGACTTCACAAAGACAAGGGAGAAACTAGATAGAGGAAAGACATTTTCACCACACACTATTGAGTTTACCCTATAAAAGGGATTTCAGGTTTGTTTTGGTTCTTTGGACTGTTGTTGATATGTAAGGCCATAATCTGCAGCTGGACTATTTTGTTTTTTATTGTTTTCTGTGTAGAGTTTGCAAGCAAGGATAAATGACAGGCCAGAGAAACATGATGGAAGTCTTTTTGCTCAAAAACCAAAGCACAACATAATTCACTGCCATTAGTCCAGATTGATTGCCAACATCTCTCCAGAGAAATACATTTGCTTGCAGCAGGATTTGTTTTTGACTCACATAGAACACCAATTTGGTGTGAATTGCATGTATCTTGCACACCATGTATATATCCAGGAACTGGAAGTTGTACTCCTTTGTAACTGCTTGTAGCCATTTACCAAGATATGAGTGCACTGCATTGTTACTGAATGCTCTCACCCATATGATGGGGACAATTCTTTACTAACCTACTGTGCCTCATAGAATCATAGAATCAACCAGGTTGGAAGAGACCTCCAAGATCATCCAGTCCAACCTAGCACCCAGCCCTAGCCAGTCAACTAGACCATGGCACCAAGTACCTCAGCCAGTCTCTTCTTGAACACCTCCAGGGACGGTGCCTCCACCACCTCCCTGGGAAGCCCATTCCAATGGCAAACCACTCGCTCTGTGTTTCAGTTCATTCATTAATGTTTTGAAAGACCACTGAGTTTATTTAACAGAAGGACAAAGCCTTAGTTATTGTTATATGGCTACAGGTTTGATTAGTCTTACTCTAAAACCTGAGGGTTGTCTTCAAAGGCTCTAGTTATTCCAGCAGGGACATGCCATGTACAGCTCAGTACAGTATATTTTTTCATACAATGATCTTTACTTTTGGATTTAAACTTAGGTTCCTTTAATTTAAAATTTGCTGAAAACAGTCATATTGCTACAAGCATAAATTAAGGTAAATGAACTTTAATGATATCAGTTCACAGATGTTCTCAACTCCAGTGATTACTAGTCACTATGATCAACATTTGAAATGCCTAAGCTATTGAATTAGAAGCACAAAGCACTTGCTGCAGTTATTACTATTAAAATCAGGTCCTAGCTGAAGTACGTGTAACATTCATGGTATAGAAAAATGTGCTTGAAGCTGTCTATTTATTAACTTAGTTGGTTTGCGTTTGATTACAGATCTGCACGTTTGTAACATTGCAAATGTGTTTAAAAAGCCATTGGAATTAATGTTACGTTAATTACTGATTCAATGAATACTCTAGCATGTGCTGCTATTAATTGCATCCATAATCACAAAAAAAATCTCTTTATAAAAACAAATGGTGCTGCATCTTAATATTCTTGATCCTGACATCCTCCTTCACAGCTGTTGCTACTTCCATGTTAGTTTTTTTTTTTTTTTTTTTTTTTCACTATAAAAAGCCTCCTGTTAATTATTAAGTGGTATTTGGGATGTTTTTATACTTAGAGAAAAAAAATACCTAAACTCCCCAAACCAGAGAATCTTAACCTGATGAATCATTTACTTGCTAGGACTGTTGCAAGAATCACCCAACTCAAATACACTGAGGTTTCCACTCCTATTATAATATAATGTAGTATAATAAATGATCAAATGTAATACACTGAAGTTAATATTAATACTACAATAATATCTGTTTTCTGGAGCAAGAGAAGTATTTGCTTAAGGCAAGATTGCTATTTCTGTTCTGTGGGCAACGATTCTCTTGATAGTAAGGTCCAAAAATCCTGTCTTAAACGGACTATATAACTATTTAAATAAGGAATTTTGGATTAAGTTTTGCTTTGACCTAATGAATGATTGCTCCCTACCCTTTAAAACCTACCACTTCTTAGGCAGCCATTTACATGGTGAAAATTTTTAATCGGAGAGAACAGCCTGGCTTTTAAAGTGTCAGTTTTCTTTGAGAAGTGACTCATTATAAATCACAGTATAAGGTTGTATTGATTTTATTTCAGATTTATTGTCTTTCAGTTTAGATTTCCTAAATTACATGGAAAAAGTTTCTGTGCTGAGAGAGAGGCTGAATCTTGTTTTAAATTTTCATCTTTGTGGACTGAAGCTGGATTGTACAGTTTTTATGCTTTCCTTCTACCCTCTATTTTATCAATTGTTAAAGATCAGACGGTCCAAACCTGGTCAAAACTCAGTGCCTTGTTATTAACATCACATAACTGAGAGCAGGATTCCTAGCAAAGAGAATGGAATGGGCTGCCTGGGGAGGTGGTGGAGTCGCCGTCCCTGGAGCTGTTCAAGGCAGGATTGGACGTGGCACTTGGTGCCATGGTCTAGCCTTGAGCTCTGTGGTAAAGGGTTGGACTTGATGATCTATGAGGTCTCTTCCAACCTTGGTGATATTGTGATAATTACCAATTCTTTTGCTGAAGTGCATCAAGAAAGCCTATCTCCTTGTTGTCTAGCCTTTACTTAGGGCAAGACTCCAATATTAGCTGTAGTAACTATTTTGGAATTACACAGAGGAGTGTAATTTGTTATGCTTAGTGGTGCCTTAGTTTCAGCTGGCTTTCCAAGTGGCATCTACAGACCAGAGTTAAACATCTAAACTGTACAGTTTATAAGGTAAATCAGACACCTCAGATGGGATTCAGACAGTTTACAATATGAGAAGAGCTTACAATTTGTGAGGAACCACTTATGGTATGTATTTTGATGTATGAAGTACAAGCTCATCTTCTGATGAAACTACATGGTCTTCCTCTGAGGTGGGGGTACTAATTTAAAATGAGATCAAGACTTTCTTCTCTCTGTAGGGACCACAAATAGAGCCAGCTCTCCATACTGGAAGCAGAACAGCCTGTGGTATCTGCTATTTCCTGTAACACTCAAAGGGGACACAGAAACTCAGTTTTTTTTTTTTACAGTATCATTAAAAGCTGTTAATATGCCTAATTCCACCCAAGCTATTATCATATAGTTTAGTTTTCCTTCAGCACTCCTTCACACACTCCCTAGTCTTACAGTAGTTCAGTTTCAGAAGAATACTGCCACTGGCCGGCTCAGGCTTTTTGAGTTTTGTGTTTCAAACTGGTCCATTCTGCTTCTCTATTCTCTCTTTATATCTACAGTATAGCCAACATTTCCTCAAGACGTGCAGCTTACGGTTGCACTTGCAATACTGATGCTATTTTCTTCAGTAGCACAGCAATTACTGCAAACATTCAGATACTTTCAAGGCAGTTCTCTACCTGAAAGGTTTAAAATTCAACATTTCTACTTTCACTTCAGAAAAGTGCCCTAGTTGGCCACTTATGTTCAGGATGTAAGTGCTCTCTTCCTGTTAAAGCAGTGGTGTTTGAGTGGTTGACTCTAACTCCTGCTTCCAGGGTAGTTTTATGCAATTTATTCTAAGAGATCCTTGGCTTTATGGTTGAAATCAGTTTTGGTGTTATGATATAGTCCAAGGACTTCTCCTTGAGTGTTTGGACCTCTTTTGTAGGGAATTATGGCTCCTACTAACCTCTTTTTCCAGTCTAGTGGATCTTGGACTGTTTGTAAAGCACTATAATTCAGGAAGAGATCTGACATATAGAGGAAAGCACCACACAACAGCTTTTCACTAGTCCCTACCATTGTGTGAGCAATGAGAGGAAAGAGATGAGTCTGAGTTTCTCTATGTGAAGATACTTGGGTGCTGTGCTTTCATGTTGCCTTCATCACTGTGTGCCAGAGAGTATTTTAATGAAGCTAGCAAACCAGGTCATTCAGAGACATGAACTTTTTTTTTTGGTATTAAATGTGAGAGAAAATCTGAAAGGGAAAGGGAATTTGTTAGGAGAACCCAGGGAACCTTCCAGAAAAAAAAAAAAAAAAAAAAAAAAAAAAAAAAGTGTATTCATAAGAATTTGGGCATTTAAAGTGTTAAGTGAGGGTTATGATGTTAACATATTTTAATGACTTAGGCATCTTTGTAATTTCAGGTAGTTCTATTCTTTTAGGGATTTAGATCTTCATCAAAAGGGATCATTTGGAATGCACATGAAAGAATCCGACTAAGAAAACATCATTTGGCAGAGTCAATTTTCAGATTTAAAATGTATCTATTATAATGAGAGCTTTTGTCTGCTGCCTGGAAGAATGGTTCTGACCTCTCTCTTTTCCTCACAGCTCCCTTGTTTAATGCTCTATTTTACTTTCTTTTAGATAGCAGTACCTGAACCGTGGTGTTTATTGTAGTTCCCCGCCCTACACACTTTTTAGAGGAGCAAAGCTTACAGATGCTTTTCCTTGTCAGTAATTTGGAACCCGAATGTGTCATTGTTTTTTTTCTAATCTTACTCAGTATTCATATAGGTATGAAAAAATCAGACCAAAGCTGGGACTGGTACAATGAGACTGTTAGTATATGGCACTACATAAAGATTATAAATGAGAACACAAAGAATTTATTAGGTTAGTTCAGTTAAACATCACTTCAAATAACCTTTCTCTTAAAAAAGATTTGCTAAGCTTTGTAGATTAGCAATGAAATCATTATTTCTGGGGACATTTTAAATTGGCTAGACAGAAACTTCAAAATAGATCTTCAGATAAATTATGCATCAGTAGGTGGATGCACTTGATGAAATCATACATCTTTTTTTCTTTCTCTGATGTGTCAGATCTTATGGCTCAAATATTTTGGTATAAAGATGACTTTTTTAATCAGCAACTATCATTATTGTTGTATGCTACTCCATGTATTAAATACAGCTTCTTAATTTAGGCCCAGTAAGTCATTCTACTACATTATTAAAAACATATTAGTTGCTACGGGCAACAATAAGTGACTATTCACAGTAGGCTTAGGCAGCAAAGCAAGATGTTATGTAATTAAGTAAAAATTATAGATCCATGAAAGTATAGGTATTTTTAGCACATGCCAATATGTTGTAGCCTAATGAAAAAATTAAGCTACTATGATGTTACTCTTTAAACATGTTAATTGATGTCTGACTTATGCATTGAGCTTATTATACATAGATGAAACAGGGAAGGAGTGCCTTTCAGTGAAGTCAGTTTGTAGTGGAACAGGCTTCAAATTACTATGCTTCTAGTTTTTTATCTATTGCCTTTTTTCTGCAGAGTATTGTCTTAAAAAAATAAGTTTCTCAGAATGCTGATATACTCTGGGGCCCTCACATAATTTATTCACACCAGAGTTACCTTTAGAAAGTCAGTACTTGCTAGATAATATATACTATCCTGTCCAGGGTTGAAAACTGAAACCAATTAGTGACAGAAGATGTTATTCAGAATAGCAGAGAGGACTAGTAACAGCTTTCTGAATAAATATTATGAACAAACAGAACCTGATCCCGCAAGCAGACATTCAGTGTCCAAAGTTGTGTTTATCCATTTTTAGTGAAGTATCTGTACATGTACACACTTCACAGATATATACATATAGTACACACTTCTTAGACACATATGTGCATATATGTGTATGTGTATATAACACAGATATCCATTTGAAACTGATACTTTGCATCTTGTCCTAGGAACAATGATGGTAGTTCGGTAATTCCTTTGAGGAGTTACTACAGTTGGTTGCCTTATTCCTGCTGCAGTCGTTTTCGGAACTGTCTTTGTGTTTGGCTAACAACACACAAATGACAAAAATAGTTTAATCTTAACTCTACAAACAGATACAAGGAAGAATTTTACTTTTCAGTTGTGTTTTTCCTTTGCTTTTGTGAGGTGAAGCCTTTTTCTTGGGCAGAAGGATATTTTACCTCTTATTTCATTGTCTTTTAATACCTAAATTTTCCTTGACATGAGTAATTGCATTTCATTATATTGACTTTAAAGACATTTGAAATTCTGCTTCACTATTGTATTACATATGCATAACTGAGCACTTCATGAAGAATTGTGCAGCATCTCTGTTTTCTGATTTATATCCTCTAAACTGATTACAAGCTCAAATTTTAAACAATCAACATTTAATTGGATGTATTCATAGCAGTAATATTTGCATACATGTATTGTGCCAGGTTTTGGATTTCCTGCAGTCCAGCTGTTAAGAAATGATGTGGTGATAAAGGGGAATGTCAGTGTTATAATTTATAGAAAATAAAGGGCGATTAGTAGCATTTATTTTGCTATTAACCCCATTTATTCATGGAGAGAGTGAGCAGGGGATGAAAGAAAATTGCCCAGCACCAGATAATGAGTCAGTTGTCAGTTTAAATTTGTTCACTGGAGACTGTGTGCTCTGCAATGAATCACAATACCTTACTGAGCTAGTGCTGTGCAACAGGATGTAAGCACTTTGCAGTGAGATGTGAATGTATATGACTGAAGCAGGCAGGATGTATGCTAACCACTAGAAAGTATTTTGTGCATCCAGTATGTATCATGCATGATTCATACATATGTAGTATTTTACATATATATTTGCTTATTAAATATCAAAATATACCTTTGTGACACCTGCTTGAAGTTCCATTAACTTACAATATACATCTATCTGGGTCGAGCACTTCATTACTGAAGGCAGTATTTGAACAATGAGGGCTAAATTAGTTCCTTTTTCTGTTTTCTCTTTAATTTTTTTTCCACCAGTAAGAAGTTCTCATGCTGTGTTTGTGTTACTCTAGCAACTCCCATTGTTCATCTTCTATTAATTAGACATTTTCATTCTAGTACAGTTTGACTGTTTAAAATGTATTTGTTAATGGCATTTGATTAATTCCTTTAAAGCTCTCACTGAATGTTTTGTAAGGTTGATCTGCTTAGTATGAGTTTATTCAGAGAAAGTCAAGGTCTGTAGAAAGAGGTAATGTCTATTCTACCAACAGATGCAACTGGAAAAAGAACCCTTCTTCCAGGCTAAAACAAAAATGACAGTATCCAAGGCAGTGTGAGTTCAAAAGCAGAGGAGTGTTTTCAACAGACTGTAATAACATGATTATTCAATCTTCCAAATAGCACATTATCTGGATCATCAGAGAATCATACAAGTGTTTTGAAAGCAGCACAAGAGGCTGAGAAAATGGTCTATTATATTCTATACCACTGCTTATTGCTCTGAGGAACAGACAAGAAAACTGTTTAAAGCAAATATATGGAACTCTGGATAGGGTAAGAAGATAGTCTGCCCTTATATGGGCTGAGGCTAGCTGTGTTCCATTGTCCTTTCAGCTGCAAAAGGTGTGAGGAGCAGGTAAATCAGCAGTGGAGGGGTTGTTTTGGTGTGTACCTTTTAGAAAGCAGGAAGTTTAAAGAAGTTGTGGATTTACTAGATGCTTCTTGTCACTACTGGCTGCAGAGCAGTTGCCTGGTGAGAGACTGGTGATGCACATGCTGGTATACCAAGAAATCATAGTATTTTGTTTCTTAACGAAGGTTTGTAGTACTAAGAGGTTGGTGGGATGAGCTTTCTGTTATAAGTCTCATCCATTGGTGACTGAAGGTCTGGGTGAATCAGCAGATACTGCTCTAAGAGGTGAAACATTAGAAGTCGTTGATGAAAAGAGATGCTCTCAAAAAAGGATATATAGTGGGAAGTAAAAAAAAAAATCAAACCAACTCCAATTGATATCAACAAAGGCCAAACTTTCAGTTTTTGTAGTGTGTTTGGAGATGATTGCATTTCCTATGCCAATAATAATCAAATATATAGATCTATCTTCTTTGATATTTCAGATAAAACCAATTCCTATGCATTGAGTAAAACAGAACATGTTAGATATTTTCAAAGGTAGCAAAATAATGGATGATACTTCTTTCAATGTTGTGTCTTCATACTTGCAGAGGAAGAGAAAGAGTGCTCTGGTTGCAGCTACTAATCTAAACCACAAAAGCGACATAGCTACAAGCAGCAGTGTTGAGAAACAATGTGGGTTCCATGCTGCTTCTGAGCCTACTCTTAGCATGACAATTTCACATGAGAAGAGAAAATAAATTTTTGGTAACCTATTATGAACTCAGTACTGAGTAAAAAAAATATTTTTAAAGGAAGGCTTGCAGCTTCTCAGTTGACCAGCATTTTTATTTTACATTGTCTTTCTGTTTTCATTACTATTTCAAACCTCCATTAGTTTTCTCCAGTATTTTTCAGGTGTCCTAGATGAAGTCAAGAATCACCAAACCACCTTGCAACTGACTTTTTGCCATGGAAACAGGATTGAATTTTTAGATGACAAAGTGGTAGAAAGTTCTTCACTGAGAGAGTGATTGCATGCTGGAATTGGCTGCCCGGGGAGGTGGTGGAGTCGCCGTCCCTGGAGCTGTTCAAGGCAGGACTGGACGTGGCACTTGGTGCCATGGTCTAGCCTTGAGCTCTGTGGTAAAGGGTTGGACTTGATGATCAATGAGGTCTCTTCCAACCTTGGTGATACTGTGAAAAATTTGAAAGAGCACAGGAGGATACTTAACATTCAGAGTCACAATGAAGTGCAACAATAAATGTATTTAATCATTTCCCTTTGTAACAAAACAACCCAAAAGCTTCAACCAAGTATTATTTTCATGTGCTTGGTGTGGAAACTCCATTTATTTGTTCAAACACTGGAGTACAGGAAAAACCATGGTGAAAAAGATCCAGTGGACAGAATCCCATCAAAATTTTTGTTCTTACTTTTTTATCAGGAGATTGTAATCCACCTATTAACATAGTGCATATATTAGAATCTTCATGAGAACCTGAGTGAACAGTGTAATCTTTTTTTTGGTGGCTGTACTCATAGAATCATAGAATCAAGCAGGTTGGAAGAGACCTCCAAGATCATCCAGTCCAACCTAGCACCCAGCCCTAGCCAATCAACTAGACCATGGCACTAAGTGCCTCAGCCAGGTTTTTCTTGAACAACTCCAGGGACGGTGCCTCCACCACCTCCCTGGGCAGCCCATTCCAATGGGAAATCACTCTCTCTGGGAAGAACTTCCTCCTAACATCCAGCCTATACCTACATTGGCACAACTTGAGACTGTGTCCCCTTGTTCTATTGCTGATTGCCTGGGAGAAGAGGCCACCCCACACCTGGCTACAGTGTTCCTTCAGGTAGTTGTAGACAGCAATGAGGTCACCCCTGAGCCTTCTCTTCTCCAGACTAAACAACCCCAGCTGCCTTAGCCTCTCCTCATAGGGTTTGTGTTCCAGGCTCCTCACCAGATTTGTTGCCCTTCTCTGGACATGTTCCAGCACCTCAACATCTCTCTTGAATTGAGTGGCCCAGAATGGGACACAATACTCAAGGTGTGGCCTGACCAGTGTTGAGTACAGGGGCAGAATAACCTCTGCATCTTTCCATTTTACAGCAGTATCAACAATGCTACCTTCTGCTTTTCATGATGTTTCTTCAGGAATGTTGGTGTCTTTAAAGATCCCTAGCCACAATACCTTTGGCAAAAAAAAAAAAAGAAAGGGTCAAGACATTTCTTCTTTGATTTATGGAGTTTTCAGAGCTTAATTTAAGACTACTCATGATAAAATGACAAAAGCATGAGGTTTTTGTGTTTAGGAACATGGGTTTAGAGTGCATCAGGGTTTGTATGGTTCTCTTTTGAGTGTATCAAACTGTGCATTCAAAAGCTCAAATCTGTTTAGATCCAGTATATCTGCCCCATGTGCTTTGCAGAGGTTTAAAGTGGCTGTAAAGAATTGTATGACAATGTTTATTTGGTGAAACTTCATGCTACGTGTACGTACGTGGGGGGGAAAAAAGCCAGTTATGCCTAAATATAAATAGTTCCACTATCCAGCTTTTTACCTTTTGAATTCCATCCCTAAGTATGAAATGTCATGCTTAGACCTTTTCAATGCTGCAGTACTCTTTTAATCTCTTTTAAGACTAGCCTCAGAGCTGTCAATTCCTAGCCTCTGAAGCTGCTCTACTGCCTTCTTCTCCAGAACAGTATTCACAAACATATTACTATTTCAGCTAAAGCGTGAAGAAACAAAGCTCTACAGATGAAAAGGGTTTAATTTCTTCCTTTTAGGCATTGTTATTAGAAAGCAATTGTGAAACATCTCTCAGAACATCATCTAAGAATTGTCTGGTTACTGCACAGAAATACAGCAGTGACTATAACACAAATATAAGAGAATGACAAATATGGTTAGTGCTATCCATCCTCTTTCAACTCTTCCAACGGGCGAGTGCTAAATTTCTATTGTTACAATTTCAAAGGAGAGGTGGAGGTCAGTCAGTCATCTCCTTGGTATACTGTTGAGATCTCCAAACCATAACATTACCTCCTGCAACCTGTCAGTCCTAAAACCTGAATATGTGGAGGCTTTGATTAGTCCATCATTATCTCTACTTAGTGGTTTAAATGATAATAATTTATTAGATTACTCCCATGTTATTCATTATGAATTCACAGTGTGGCTTCATTTCAGCACTATGTTTTCATTTTAATTAACTTTTAAAATATATGTTGACAGAAGCAGGTTGGGGATTGGTTCATTAATGGCCTCAGTAAGAATCCATATGCAATAATGCCCTGCAGATGATTGGGTTTGTGGGTTCACACAGTAACTGGACTGCAAGAGGAAGCTAGGAAGTCAGTGATTCTGCTTCAAGGAGCAACCTTAGGTATAAAGAGAAAAGAGGGGAAGAAACAGACTAAAATACTCTTATGAGAAGCTAAGACACCTAGGGCCTTCTAGCCTGGAAAAGAGGCTAAAGATCCCCCTGGAAAGGGAATCTTCTCAATGCATATAAGTATCTCAAGGGTGGAGGTCCAGAGGAGGGGGCTGGGCCTTTTCAGTGGTGCCCAGCTATAAGACAAGGGGCAGTGGGTAAAACAATAGAATGCAGGAGGTTTCACTCCAACTTAAGGAGAAACTTCTTTATTGTGGGTGTGCCAGAGCATTGGAACAGGCTGTGCAGAGAGGTTGTGGAGTCTCCTTCTTTGGACACTTTCAAGACCCACCAGAATACATTCCTGTGCAACCTGATCTGGGCATACCTATGTTAGCAGGAGGGTTGGACTAGATGATCTCCAGAGGTCCCTTCCAACCACTGCCATTCTGTGATTCTGTGATTCTGTAATATTTTATCTCTGGAGGAGTAACTTCAGAACTCAGTGTGACAGTGAAAACTATTATTACCTTTTCTCAGTACATTAAAACTCCGGATATGTGCTCAAAATATCCTTTGAATGTGCTGGGAAGAGCAACATTTCCATTTCCAACATGATGCACTGGTGATTGTTAGTGCATGTAGTTTGATAAATTCCATAGCTTCAGTGCTAACCTTTGCCAAACTCTGGAATAAGCCCTAAACAGAAATCGAGTGTTTATAGGTGAGTGTATTGTCTTCCAGAGCATTCTGTGAGAATGCTGGGGACTGAGTGGCTGGAGAGCAGCCAGGAGAAAAGGGACCTGGGGGTACTGATAGATAGTAAGCTGAAGATGAGCCAGCAGTGTGCCCAGGTGGCCAAGAGAGCCAATGGCATCCTGGCCTGCATCAGGAACAGTGTGGCCAGTAGGACAAGGGAGGTTACTCTGCCCCTGTACTCAGCACTGCTCAGGCCACACCTTGAGTGCTGTGTCCCGTTCTGGGCCACTCAATTCAAGAAGGATGTTGAGGTGCTGGAACATGTCCAGAGAAGGGCAACAAAGCTGGTGAGGGGCCTGGAGCACAAACCCTATGAGGAGAGGTTGAGGGAGCTGGGCCTGTTTAGCCTGGAGAAGAGGAGGCTCAGGGGTGATCTTATTACTGTCTACAACTACCTGAAGGGGCATTGTAGCCAGGTGGGGGGTGGCCTCTTCTCCCAGGCAACCAGCAACAGAACAAGGGGACACAGTCTCAAGTTGTGCCAGGGTAGGTATAGGCTGGATGTTAGGAAGAAGTTCTTCACAGAGAGAGTGATTTCCCATTGGAATGGGCTGCCCAGGGAGGTGGTGGAGGCACCGTCCCTGGGGGTCTTCAAGAAAAGACTGGCTGAGGCACTTAGTGCCAAGGTCTAGTTGCCTGGCTAGGGCTGGGTGCTAGGTTGGACTGGATGATCTTGGAGGTCTCTTCCAACCTGGTTGATTCTATGATTCTATGATGTGCAGATTTACAGTTGCTAGCCTTATTTCCCTCATGTAGCATACCAGCTCATCCTATAGATACATACAGCCTGTGCCATCTGGACAAGTATAGTTGGGCAGGATATAGTTGCCAGAAGAACAAGTAAACAGCTGTGGGCTAAGCAAATGGGTGCTGTGGTGTGTGTTTGAACAGTGCTGGGGCATCCAGTCCCTATGGATGAGCCCAGGCTTTGGTACTCCTGCCCTCAGCCGCTGTCAGGCTTTTGGAGCAGCGTATGTAGCAACAGCCAGCTTTGGGCTCTCACTGGTGACTGGATTTTTAAGAAGGTGTGATTTTGTAGCACCAGCTGTTACCCTGCCCATAACGAATGAACTATCTGTATGTGTAAGTACTCTCACTTTCTAAACTGCAGAGGGACACAATTCATCCCTTTGTGTGATACTTTTCTAAACCAGATCTGCGGTGTGGTGCCTCCGAGTCACACTTCTGCACCTGTGGAGTAAATCACACGTACTGGCCAGCTTTGGTGTTTTTTTCTCTACCTTTAGCCCCGGAAATTTCTGAGAAACAGGTGTTGCTACAGCAGCAGTTTGTGTCGTTTACTTACAGAGCCATGCAACCACCTTACATGACAAAAGCTGAGGGTATTCTGGGTGCTTTACTCTGGTTATTCAGCTGCAGCTTTAGAGGTGTCTCAGTTCATACCTATACTGAGGTTACCTAAATTAGACTTAGTCCAGATTCAGAAGGAAGGGTAATTTAACAGATGGTGAACTGTGAATTCCATATTTCTGTAGTTAGTCTGCTGCTGGTAACTGAGGTAGCACAAAAAATGATATGAGACATGGGACTCTACATTACCATGTATATAATGAATGTCTCAAACAGCATAGAGCTTTGGACTTTCAGGAAAGCCTATTTTTCCCTAGTATGCAAGCTGAACAACTAGGTAGAAGTTGCATTTTTTTGGTTGTTGTATTTTTTTTGCTTGTTTAACTGCATTTTTAAGTTCATTTTTCCATGGATATGTGACTGTAAGTGATTAAACTTTCTGTGTATGTGCATATAAACAGGCAAATCTGTTTCTCTTGGGTTACCAATTTTACACCATTGAAAGTTACTGATCCCACTGAATAGTTTCAGCAGACATTGACAGAAGCAGATGTCACATGCAAAGCTTGTGAGAACAGCCAGGTAGACAAGGAAGTTCCCAAAAATTCACCAGTGGACAAGTAGGCATTACAAGATGCAAAATAATCTACTGATGTGGTGTTCTTGTATACCATGTGTTTGGAATGGCTTCAGTTGGAAATTACATTTTCTTAAATACCAAAATCTGTCAACCACAAGACTTTAGGAAACCACACATAATTAATTTTGTTGCTTACAGAAAAATGGGGGTGGGGGCAGTTTGTAAGACCTTTCAAGTCTGTGGGATTTTAAGTCTTCTTATTGATATATCTAAATTTCTACAGTATTTATTTCAGGATTTAAGAGCAAAGCTTCACCAAACACTGAATGTATTAGTTCCAAGACTTAGTGACAACTACTTTTGTTTACATTTAACTTAAAATTGGTTAAGAAGTGTAACTTCTTGCTCCTCATCAAAAGCTGGATAGTGACCTGGCCAAAATAAAACTGGTGTTGATAAATAGTGGTAGAAGGGGGCTATCATTAACTTCATGCTTGCATGATCAGATCTTTAGGATGACCTAAAAGAATTATCAAAGTATCTAGACATTTCAGAAGGCTTACAAAGCCTCTTGTTGAAGATTTGTGATGAAGTAGTTGTGCTTTTGAGAAGTAATGTTGTCATTGGTTGTCACAGACAAGATACTGGAAGCATTTGAATCTGTTTAAAATCTGACTGCATACAATTTGAGTATGTGAATGAGGTCGTATACAAGTAACTACAAGTGTTTGGAAAGATGCAGCTATCAAGGAAGGAGAAACAGAAGTCTGAAATATAAATCCATGTCTAAATTTAACAAGGGAAACTGCAGATGTATTATTATGAAGCCACAGGTTGAGGTAGTCAGCAGGATATCTGACAAAGGACGTGTTGTATATCTTGTTACCAACTCCATTTCCATCTGTGTTGCCTGAAGTGCTGAGTAATATAGTGTGGGGAACAAGCTGAAGCTGTTCTGTGTTAAGAGCTGATAATATTCTCTAGGGGAATAGCATCCATTAAAGTTCATGACAAGATTTCAAACTAACATTTACCTTTTTTCACACCCATGTACAAATGGTTAAAGAGATTGTGAAGCATGTTAACACCAAACCCCACGAAAACCTAGCCAGTCTCTTTCCTGTCTGTATGATAAGAAGTTTTGGAGTAGAAAAGGATTTAACACCTGTACATTTCTGAAATAAATGATTCCTTGAGGTGATGTACTAAAGAAAGAAAAGGGTGTTCCATTGCTTATAAAGACTAAGAATTATAAAATATACCTCTAACCAGTAGGAAACTTGCTTTCTTAAGGTATTGGTTTCTCTAGCTAAGCTTATGCACAGGGCATTGTTTTGCTTTGCTTAGTGTTCCACAGGAAGATAATTTTTCTCAGTTGCTCCTGGCCTTCCCTGGTTCTACATTCTGCAGATATTCTCCTCTTACAGTGGCATGGTAATTGCTACAGCCCCTGGAATGATACCTGAAAAGATGTTTCTAAATAGCAAAGTTTTCCTTTATGTTTGAGCTTGGTTAAGGTTTTATTATGTTTGCACTTAAAAAGTTAGTAATAATACATCTAAGGTCTTCCATTCATATCCCCCATCCATCGTACAATCACTGCTTTGTTTAGTCTTCTACTCTTTCTTAATCAGTCATCCATAATTTAGGAGTAATTGACACCTGCACTGCTGTTTGAATAATAGTATTTGACTTTTCCTGACACTTTAAATATTGAAAGGCCTTTTGAAATATTTCTGTGAGTGTTACTCAAAAGGAAAACCAACATATTTTAGTCCTCTGAGAGGAGAGTACTGCGGAGGTGGGAAGCTTGTTTGCTAGGATGCATCAGCTTAAAGCTCTTGATTGGTATGACTGAGAGCAAAAACTTTAAATAAGCAGTGAATCTTTTACATGTTAGACTAATTTTAGACCACTTCTCTGCTAAAATAAGAACAGTCAAGCCAAATCAACCTAGCAACCCATAAATTTAGGTGATTTTACTTCAAAGGCTATTAGCAAATCCGATCAGGATGTGTGCTTCTCAGTGTGTGTGCACCTCAGTGTGCGTGCACACCTGCATAAAATCTGAGATAGTAAGAAAGTAATATTCTTTCTCTGACATTGCCATTCTGTGCATCTAGGGAACTTCATGCTGTAAGCACTGTTTTAAGATAAATCCTTTTCTTATCTCCCTTTGGTGCTGCAAGTTTTACTGTTTCAGGTCTATTGTTACAGTAGATCAACTTCCATCATGGTCTAACATGGGGAAAAAAGGCTTCTGACTGCACTTTTTTTGAATCCCTTAGGAAGTTTATTTTGTTTAAGTTGTTCCATTGTGAGATTTTCAGATGCCAGAGTTCTCACTTGTTTTCTGAACATGACACAGAAGTATTTATTTTTTTCTGTGATGCAGACAGGCAAAAGAAGCAACGATTATGGTAACAAAATCTAGATTTAGTGTGGCAATAGGTAGGACAAAATTTACTGGGGGATGTATGTGAAAGGAGACTACTGAATAAGGGAAAAAATGTGGCTAAGTTATATGTAGAATATCTGTCAGAGGTAGTTGTGTCTCAGGACTTGGTCGTAACTGGGATCTATTAGACCAATAATACTGTAAGACTCAGCAAACCAGTGTTATTAAAACAGTGGCCCAGAGGACAATGCTGTGGTAATTCCTGTGAGAAGCTGCAGGAGCAGCTCAGTAAATCTGCCTCCTTGTGGGGTACATAAAACTTTGGTTTCTGCAAATGGTCATGTCTAATTGGATTTAAAATTAAAATGCTGCTGCTTCACTGACATAAAGCAGCGCCAAGGGATCAGAAAAAATGTGGGTATAAAGAAAAGGTTGACTGCTTGTTTACTTTCTGTAGTCTGCTTTTCTCTTCTGTACGTCCCAAAGTACTGTGTGATGTCTCACCTGAATTATGACTCACTTTCCATCTGAATTAGCACAGATGGACCACCACATCCACCTTGATGTCTTTGAATTTATGAAATTACAGGTGATGATTTTCTCAAATCAGTGCTGCATCTCAATATAACAAAATAAAACTGTTTCTTAACTCCAAGTGTTTGTGCAAAGTTCGAGAGTTTCCTTTTGATGTGTCATAGAATTGATAACAATCTTTTGGTAGCTTTGGTTTAAATGAACTGGATTTGATTTTATTTGAGTACGAATGGGCTGGATACCAAAGGTCTGTGTCTTCATGCCCTGGAGGGGGCAGATGTCACAAACCAGAAAATAATTATAGCTGAAAATGGGAATGATATATATATCAATGTCCCAAAAGCCACAGCAAAGTGTGAGTCTGACTAGAAAGCAACTTTGAAGGGATGAGAATGCTGTTATGAATAACAAATGTGTATAGCAAATGGATGAAAGAGGAAATTAATAGTGTAAAGTAAAAAACAAAACCAAAACCAGTAATTGCAGGAAATTGACAAGGGAAGGACAGAAGGTGAAATTTGTAGTCAGCAGAATGAAGGAAAACAAGATTAAATTTACAAAGAACAGGATAAATCCTGACAACTTTATCAGCATATTGCTGGGTAGCAATAGTGGAATTGATCATCTCGATGTAGAGAAGGCATGTATATTCAATAAATAGTTGTATTTGAGGAAGAGAGGGGAAGGAACTAGATGCTAGATGCTTTGCTTTCTAACAGTCATAAAAGAGATTAAGTAACATCTGCTAAACTCAACATTCTTAAATCAGCAGGTTCCAATAACTTCCTTATTACAACCTGTCAGAACTGTGCTCTGTAGCAGTTTGACAAAGAAGACCTTTCTTTACCCAGTTCTTGATACTTTTAAATCTTTTCATGCACTGTTGTAGATGCTGAGTGACCACCAGCAGTTCTCTATATGTTGTACATTAGTAATACAACTTCATTTCTTCATATGCTGTTTAGCACATCTCATCCTGAGCTGTAAAGTTCACCTTTCTCTCTATCCATTACAATTTCTTTGAGCTGTGAAATTCTATGATGGTAGTTTCTTCATCTGAGGTAGAAAATGTGAAACTAAATTTTTTTCCCCATTTATTGTGTCTAATTGTACTGCTTTTTTGGGGACTTTGGGGATATTTGCTGGACTTTTGCTAAGAGTAATGTTGGAGAGTCAAAAGGAGATGAAGCACTTATCATCTCTTGTTCACCAGTCCTTTATGAGCTACCAATATTTCTGGTCCAAATTTATCATGGCAGTAGGTTTTGATTTCACAGAAATTTTGCTCAATCTGTTCATGTTTCAAGATAAAGGGCAAGATTTATTGCTAAGAGAATAGAATTTTGGGTATCAGTATTGTTGTTGCTATGATGTTGTTGTTGCTATGCTATTATCCTTGATGCTCTCTATGTGCAGCTCCAAGCACTGTTGTTTCTTTATCCCTAGCATGTTACTGTGTTGGTAAGATATCGAAGTCCAGTATAATATTACCTGTGCCCTCAGTGTTATCCAAATTCAGACATATTTCTGACTACTTGTTTGGGACTCTTCTGGGGAAATGCCAGTCACTGGAAACCCCATTTTATATAAGATTTCTTCCAAACAGCCTGCTAAGTGAAGCGTAACATGTCATATTACCCTTTGAAAGTGAGAAAGAAGACAACTTGGTTGCTAGATCCAGGAAAATGTAAAAATACATTAAAGAAAGTATCCTCAATCAAGTTTATCTTTGGGTAAATAACTGGCAACAAAGTTATTACAAAGTTAATCGAAACATTAGAGTAGAGGTGGAAAGAAAATTAAGATAACTTCTCATGCTTCTTATGGTCAAGCTGAGAAGCTATGAGGTGATTATAGCTGGTTTGTGTAGTTCTTGTGCAACTATTTCTGCAAGCTTTTCACTGAGAAGCTTCTGCTTCCTTTTCATATTCCAAATATAAATTTGTCCTTAGGAATATTTCAGATGGAAATTATTTTTCTTCCTCACTTCTCCATCTCTCTCACTCTCCCCCTTCTGTTGCTACACCATTTTCTTCATCATTAATTGCTTCAGAAGGAAGCTTTGGATTTACTCCCACCAGACCTCTGACTGCTCTCTGCTCTTTAAATATCCATGTGCCTTGTATATCACTTCTTTCCTGCTGAGGTGGATCAGATGATGACTTCTGTAATACCTGTATAAACTCTAAACTGGTTTGTAGCTACCGGGAGGCATAATCCATTTTTGGGCCAAGCTGGGAAATATGAAGTGATAGCCACATATTTCAGATTAATTTCTGCTACACATTAGTGACTGCTGCTGAGTTTAGAAACAGTGGTAGTCAGTTTAGAGAAGAGGAAGGTAAATTTTCCATAAGCTCTGTTTTACATCCCTTACAAGAGCTCTCAATTTGCTTTTCCAGTTATCGATACAGAATCATAGAATCACACTAATTATCAATATGATAGAAAGTATCTGGGTTTGGTTTTGTTTTTTAAATGTCTGTCTGTTCTCTCACTTATTCATTTACTTTGATATAGGGTTGTCATCAAGAGTAAAATGATACCATGACAGTACTAGTGACAGAGTTATTTACATAGAAAATAATAGCATAGAAAAGTGCAAACCAGAAGTACTCAAGCTAGAGCTCAAATTCAGTTTGAAAATAATGCAGAGGGACAGTGCAACTACCTAAAGGGAGGTTGTAGCCAGGTGGGGCTTGGTCTCTTCTCCCAGACAACCAGCAACAGAACAAGGGGACGCAGGCTCAAGTTGTGCCAGGTCTAGGCTGGATGTTAGGAGGAAGTTGTTGGCAGAGAGAGTGATTGGCACTGGAATGGGCTGCCCAGGGAGGTGGTGGAGTCACCATCTCTGGAGGTGTTGAAGAAAAGACTGGATGAGTCACTTAGTGCCAGAGTGTATTTGACTGGATAGGGCTGGGTGCTAGGTTGGACTGAATGATCTTGAAGGCCTTTTCCAACCTGGTTGATTCTATGATTCTGTGATTAGTTGTCTACTGCAGAAATGCATTTCCAAAGATTTTTAAAAATTATTTTTTAAAGTAATGTTTTAATTCAAAGAGAAATCAACTCTGGCTTGTGTTTGATTGGAGGTCAGATTAGGTGATATTAATCCTGGGCCTTATCTGTGAGGATACATCAAGATCTGTTTCCTCTACACTATGAATGATGCAGCTTACTAGGCTGTTTTCATGAACAGGTTCCTCCTACTTGCTGGAGAGACAAATGCCTTTCATGTTTTCTGCATCCTTTACATTTAAAAATGATTTTACATCTACTGCAGCAAAATGTTAGTGTGTACAAAGTATTGCCTCCAAACAAGTATGTAATTTTCTTTATGATGGCTACTTGTGGAAAACAGGCATTTAGTTAGATATATTCAATTAAAAGTGGCATCTTGTTCTGTGTCTAACCTTTCATCTCTGCATGGATGCTTTTGTCCCTCACCCCATCCTGTTTTGGCCTTCTCTCACATGAAAAATGTTTCTGAAACCAGTCCTTCCTGTCTTCCTGTAAAGTAGATTTGCATTCTTAGTGAGGTGCAGTGGAGCAATTTACATTTTCCTTTTTTTAAAACAGTATCACTCCAATGAGGGAAGCAATGATGAGAGTGTTTAGCAGTAGAATTAGAAAACACAGGGATAAAATATATCCACCTTTTGTTAATGCAAGTATCTCTCCAATATTTATTCACCTAGTGAATCCTTCCTTCTTTATAGAATGAATAGAGAAGGACTTTTTGCTTTTGTTTGTACTGCAGATCTGTTGTGCAAATGAGATCTGTCATGCACTTGATATTAGTTCTGTGTACCTCATACCTACTGTTGCAGAAAGCTTATTAGCAGGAAGGGCAAAAGAAACACATCCAGTTGAATATCAGCTATACTTTAAATCATAAATGTGAAGTAAGGAACATCAGAAATAGTGGTTTTATCTGTGCTATGAACCTTATTTTAAATATCCAATGTCTTCTAAGGATAACACAGAATATGCCATAGAACTTGTTTTGTAACATTGTATTTTAGAGATGATGTTAAAGAGATCACAGTCCATTTGGTGTGGCAGCTGCTTGAATGGTGGATTCAGTAGCAGAATTCAGATTCAGAAAGCTCTAGATGAGAATATATCACAGAATCACAGAAACATCCTGTTTGTAAAAGACCCTTGGGATCACCTAATCCCTCCAATAACTCTACTCTAAACCCTAAACCGTATCCCCAAGCATCACATCCAAACAACCCTTAAACGCATCCAGGGTTGGTGACTCGATCACTTCCCTGGGCAGTCCTCTTTTTTGGACTAAATGGCCCCAGCTACTTCAGTTGTTCTTCATGACATTTATTTTCCAAGCCCTTCCCCAGCTTTGCTGCCCTCCTCTGCACTTGCTCCAGTACCTTGACATCTCTCTTGTTTTGAGGTGTCCGTCTCTGCGTTGTTGGTATATTGAATGGAATTTGTTTTCTCAGTCTGTTGTGTTTTAACTATGTGTTAAGAATCACAGTTGACACGACTATATGTTTGTTTTCTTGTTTTTGCTGTTCCAGAGTGAAGGAATAGCTAAAGTTTGCAGTGCTGTCTGTGGTGCTAAAGAGATGGGTTCCAGATTTCTGTTACGGTTGGGACCCTTTTATAAACATGAATATTTCAACATAATTTCTAACATGTTGTGATTGTCCAACCAGAAGATGGTGAAGGCAGTGATCTGCGTTTCTACTGGAAAGGGACTGAAATGCTGCTGGAGAGCAGGAGTTTGCCATCAGCAGAAATGACTAATTATAAACATATGGTTTTAACACAAAGAAACTGTACTGTAAGGACACATCTAAACACTTTGTGCACTGAGCTTGTCTCCATCTTGCCTGGTTTCAACTGTTCATTTATGAATTCCATAAAGATACTCACCTATAAAAAGCTTCTGCACCTCCTCGTCTGATCTCAGTATTACCACAGTTACACTGCAGTGGGAGTTTGTGCTCTCTCCTACTCCTGTCACTAATGTGTATGTCTCATGGCTGTGCTAGGCAGACTCAAATCTATCTTGGAGCCTCTTTACATCAGTTCACGGTGCTGTGTAAATGCTCCTGCTGGTGAAGGTGTGGTTACACTGTCTACCAAGTTGTTTAACTGTCTCTGCATGTCATGATCCAGCAGCTGAAGCCATGGTAGTTGACACTATTTACAGTGCAAGGGAAGGTTTTTTCACTAGAGCATGCTTGTCTGTGGAAATAGAAGTGATGTGTGACTAAATGATCTTGTAGATCTCTTCTAACCTGGTTGATTCTATGATTCTTTGGGGTTTTGGCAGAATCCTGACAGAACCTGTGATTTTAATTTTTTTTTTTTGGACAGAATAACATTTTTTTCTGGTGTCCTGCATGATTCACTGTTGGAAAAGCCAAGAACCTAGGAAGATAGAATAGAATAGAATAGAATAGAATAGAATAGAATAGAATAGAATAGAATAGAATAGAATAGAATCAACCAGGTTGGAAGAGACCTCCAAGATCATTCAGCCCAACCTAGCACCCAGCCCTATCCAGTCAACTAGACCATGGCACCGAGTGCCTCATCCAGTCTTTTCTTCAACACCTCCAGGGACGGTGCCTCCACCACCTCCCTGGGCAGCCCATTCCAATGCCAATCACTCTCTCTGGGAAGAACTTCCTCCTAACATCCAGCCTATACTTTCCCCGGCACAACTTGAGACTGTGTCCCCTTGTTCTACTGCTGGTTGACTGGAAGAAGAGGCCACTCCCCACTTGGCTACAATGTCCCTTCAGGCTTGGCAGCCTAGACTCTGGAGTTCACTTGTGGTAGCCTGCCAGATGAACCACTGAGGAACAGTAATGATTACAAGCCTCAGTCCTTTGCCTTATTACCTAGGTCAGTCTGTGAGTCAGTTAGTGTGTTAGCCTCTTCCCACATCAGTTCTTAGTGTGGAATGATGAAGGTGCTTTGAAGAGCCAAACAGACAGTGCCAAGGATCTGATACCTCCTTTATGTGTTTTGGAGATTTTGTGTTGAATTTTTCCTATCTAGGTACATCGTACTGAGAGCACTTTAGCAGTTAGAGCATAAGGTATGCTTTTTTTGAGTTTACTTTCATCTTAAACAAGTGCAATATGAGTGGCAGGACCTTTCCATGATGCAAATAAAAGAGCTAACTATAGCAGATTCATTTAAAAAAGATTACTAGGGATTTGACAGAAAAAGCTAATTTTCATATACTCTGATCCTGCCTAATCTGCATTCCAGAAGGAAGTCTCCAATGCAATACTGTTTATCAACATTCTCTAGCAGCTGAACCATGTTGACTTAAATTCTCAATTAAAGCAAAGTAGCCTAAGGTAAAGAGGAACTGTGAGAAATACTGAATGCAAACATATTGGAAAAGTTAGAGGTAACTGCAAAGAAGGGCTTAAAACAGAAGCAGTTAGACCTCTCTTTTTTGCTAACAACTTTATGTTAAGCCTGGTTTAATAATAAAATATTTGTAGGCATCTGGTACAATGGTTGAGCTCTTTTATCTTTAAGCTCCTATTAAATGTGAGGGCTTTTCTAAAATCCTGGTTTATGTCATAAAACAAGTCACTGCCTCTTTCTCCTAGCCTGCCACCATATTCTCTGCTCTTCAAGAGTAGGCTTTTTGGCATTCATTTTTTTGCTGTGCTATTGAATGTGGAACCCTGCTTTGTTTTGGACATTTTCAGCTGTGTCACAAGGGGACACACTAAGAATGGCTAATTCTTGGCAATTATAATTTCAGTGCTTTTTCTGCTGCCAAAAGAAATCTTTCAGAAAACCATTGTCGAGATGCCCAGTTCTTTATCTGGAACACTGCAATCACCTTTCCTCTCCTATTGATTGTTTTTATATTGATTGATAGTTCTTATATGCTTATCCTTAGAAAAATGACTAATACATTATTGTGTTGTTAGTCTTAGTATTTGTTAGATAAATAAAACTGGACATTCAAAGTAAATATTTTTTATGGTTATAAATAGAAATATCAAAACAATGGTTTCTGAAAGAAAAGTCTATTCACATTCTGATCTTCCCCATGCCTTCACCTAATTTACACACAGCCTGAAACTTTAATTCCAGTAGAAATGTATATCTGACAGGGAGTTGGCCTGCTTCCAGCATCTTTATCTTTGTATTACAAAAGGAAATCTTCATCCTGACTGTGGCAAACCACTGATTCTCTTCAGGAGTGCCAAGCCAGTCCTAGCCCCTCGCTTTAGGTTTTCCAAAACTACTTATTCAAGTATTCATCTCCAGACCTGAGCATACAGGTACTACAGTGGAGAGAAACATATCAATGTTGCTGCACTTTATGCTGCCACAAACCTCTTCACCCTCACATTGTTCCTGTGCTTCTCTGTTTTCTGCCTTTCAAACCAGATGCACAGTGCACAAGGCAAAATAGATAACTTGATTCTGTGTGGAAAAGAGATTGCTTTTTTTTTTTGTATTGTTTTTGAACTAGGTCAATTGCAGTGTTCAGAAACTACTAAACAGTAGTTTGGTAGTTATAAAATATAACTACCAAAAGGGACCTACAAATATCCTTTGCAGTGATATTGTTTTTTAAAAAGAGATCACTCACAGCCTGGCATCACTCCGTGCCTCTTGCATGAGAAAGTTAGTTCTAGTTTGCTTTAAGAGAATGACTCTTCTCCCAGGCAGCCAGCAATAGAATAAGGGGACACAGTCTCAAGTTGTGCTGGGGGAAGTATAGGCTGGATGTTAGGAGGAAGTTCTTGCCAGAGAGAGTGATTGGCATTGGAATGGGCTGCCCAGGGAGGTGGTGGAGTCACTGTCCCTGGAGGTCTTCAAGCCTGGATGAGGCACTCGGTGCCATGGTCTAGTTGACTGGCTAGGGCTGGGTGCTAGGTTGGACTGGATGATCTTGGAGGTCTCTTCCAACCTGGTTGATTCTCTGATTCTCTTCTCAATAGGAATCAATTTATGTCCAGCCACATTTAATTTTATCCTGTGTAACTAAAAGTGCTGTTATTGGTTCTAGAATAATCACTTCTCTATGCTAGTGCATCAGTACTTATTTTTTTTCCTTGCTCATTGATTAGATAATGACAGAACATACAAAATATGCCACCAAAATAGGGAAGAATGGCTATCAGCCTGCAGTCATACTATTAAATTCTCAAGGGGAAAAAAATATCAAAGAAAATGATTATTTGTTAGTGAGGAAGTTATTAAAACACTGACTTAATTAGTTTGCCTTTTAGAATTTCTTGTTATGGATTATCTTGTATATTTCAGCAGCTTTTCATAAGTTATAACAAACTCTCCCCACATGCAAGTATTAAAGAAGTTTTAATGGTCTGAATCATTTTCACAAGAAAATTAATTAAGCCCCCATATATTTCTAGTGGCTATCAATCTCATGGCTCTCCAAGCCAGACTATACTTTCCTTCTTCTTTCCATCATAGTAATGTGCTACCAATTTACAGAGAGTAATTGCATTTTCATGCCCATGGCTTCTCATGCATTCCATTTGAGAAGGCTGAATGGCTATTTTTATTGATAAGGCAAGAAGTTAGAACCATCTTAAAAAAAATCCTCCTGTTGACCTTTTATTTTCCCTGCTTCTCCTAAAATGTCTAACAAAAGAGCTGCTGGAAGTGTATTTTCTGACAAGTTAAGTGCTGTGACATCATTAGGCCTTTGAGTTTAGTGGCCCTGAGTTTTAATTAAATGTCAAACAAATACCATTCAATCCTTCCAACAAAAACAGAGTGCTATTTGGAGAAAATCTTGTCATGTTACCAGTTTGCTTGCTTTGTCTCTGTCTAGTGACACACAGTGGCATGTCGCAGGATAATTCCACTGAATATATCAAAAGAGAAATAGTTACTATGTTGAGCACCCACAACAATGGGTATCATAAGATGATCTACAAGTTTTTTATCCTGGTATTATTTAGCTAAAACTGATTGACTGTGGTGTCTACTATCATAACTCTTTGCTGCCATGTAATGTGTCTCATTCTGGGAGATTCTTAATAGTGTCTGAGTCGTATAACATACAGAGTCTCCCATGTAAACTAATGGAGATAATTCCTCTTTCCATGCTTTGAGTGTTGTGCTAGTTGCCCCTTATAAAACTTACATCCTGCTACAGCTGGTGTCACCTATTGCTGGAGGCTGCTTGTTATACTGGAAACCACTCCTGACACAAAAGTATGGACTGCCTGGTTAACACAACCCAGTCTCACAAACCTCTCGCCCTGCCTCCAGATGGGAGGCAAAGCAACACCATTAAAAAAAAAAAAATATCAACACCTCAAACTCAGAAACAGGAAACTGCAACAGGAAGCCTCTCGTGTTACCTTCTGAACTTGAAGCCCCATGATACTTCATGATACTTTGCTCCAGGCGATGCTTTCACTTTGCCATGACAGCATCATGGCACTGAATATCAGCAGCAGATTCAACTCAACCCATGACAAACACTCTAATTTCCTGTGTTTATTATGTGGGTAACAGCCAGTGAAAGCACTCTCTAGGAGATCTGAAACAGGTTTGTCTTGGCAGTTGGAAGAGAGAAAAAATGTGTTCAGGAAAACTTGAATTCCTCTCCATGAGAGATCTCTCATGGAGTCTATGCTGCTCACCAACATGTAATAGATCAAGAATCAGGCATTGATCCAACCTGACTGCTTAGTTTGTTTCTTTTGGGTTGTTTTTTATTTGTGTGTTTTTTTTTTTTCTTCAGTATGAGTTTTTTTTTTGGTCTCATGGAATATTGGCATCACCTGAGGACACCATCTTTCCCCTGCCCAGCTCAACAACATTGCATTAGAACTGTGACCTAATGGAAACCAGGCAAACTTAGCAGAGCTTAAAAATAACATGAGTCAGTTACATCTCACTTGATCAGTTGTGCTAATTTCTGAAGGTTAGTTAATGAGTATATTTGATTCCTGTTTTTCACCACTTGGCTAATCTGTACAAAATAGGATGCAGAGAAAGCAATTTCCCCCCAGTAATTAGTGCCAGCATGCTTCAGCTCTCAGCTGCTGTAATATACTGGCATTAATTTTAGTGGGTTTACTCTCAAATAATGTAAACCTAAGATTTATATAATATTCTGATAATAATAATAATAATAATAATATTATTCAGATTTCAAATATCCCTTCTCTTTCCATCCTTAATCACATACAATAAACAACTGTTTCCTAAATTTGGGGTTTAAATTCCAGTTTTCCAGGGCCTTTACTATCACAATATTAGCTGGGATCCTCTTCTGCCCTTTTGTACATGGATATTGGAATGGGCTGCCCAGGGAGGTGGTGGAGGCACCGTCCCTGGAGGTGTTCAAGAAAAGCCCGGATGAGGCACTTAGTGCCATGGTCTGGTTGACTGGCTAGGGCTGGGTGCTAGGTTGGACTGGATGATCTTGGAGGTCTCTTCCAACCTGGTTGATTCTATGATTCTATGATTCTATGGTACCTTTTGTCCCTCAGCTCTGGGAATTTTCCCTGAATGTTATCTTCTGAGAAGACAATGACAATGTTGAAGGCTAAAAGAGAGACTAGAGAATCTGTTTCATGAAGCAGGAAGTAAAATTACTAAGGGATGAATCTCCCTTGCATTCTAGCTGAGTTGTCAGAGATTTAGGGAGGCTAGATGTCGCTGGACTTATCTATTGATAGTCATGCCAATTAGGATGGGTTGCCATCTGTCCAGCATCAGACGCATGAACAGCCTAGTTTGCTGTAGACTCAGTTTCATTTACGTGGTCAGCTGCATGAATAGCATGATTTATTTACACCTGCAACATCTATGCAGATTCTCTCTGATGGCCAGTGATAGGGACTTCACTGCAGAAATTGCTGTGCAGTTTGGAATAAAAACATTACTTCTAATTACATGTTGTAATTACCTGGGACAAAATACACTTGGTAGAGACATGAAGGCACAATTTACTGAATAGACGTTTCTTTGGGCCTCAACCAGTGTTCCTATTGGCCTGTTTGCCTCCTATTGCCCAGGGAGGTGGTGGAAGCCCCATCCCTGGATGTTTTTAAGGCCAGGTTGGATGGGGCTCTGAACAACCTGATCTAGTGACCTTATTGCTGTCTACAACTACCTGAAGGGTGGTTGTGGCCAGGAGGAGGTTGCTCTCTTCTCTCAGGTGGCCAGCTCCAGAACAAGAGGACACAGCCTCAGGCTGCGCCAGGGGAAATTTCGGCTCGAGGTGAGGAGAAAGTTCTTCACTGAGAGAGTCATTGGACAATGGAATGGGCTGCCTGGGGAGGTGGTGGAGTCGCCGTCCCTGGGGCAGTTCAAGGCAAGGTTGGATGTGGCACTTGGTGCCATGGTCTAGCCTTGGGCACTGTGGTAAAGGGTTGGACTTGATGATCTGTGAGGTCTCTTCCAACCTTGGTGATACTGTGATACTGTGATAGTGTAAGGCATCCCTGCCTATGGCAGGGGAGTTGGAACTAGATGTTCCAACCCTGACAGTTCTGTGATCCTGTCACATACATGGACAACTGGGCCTTCAACCAATCACAGGTGTCTGATTTAGACCTGGATATTTAATGAGCAGTGATGCTGTCCTATGTCAGTATCTTTGGTTAGAACAGGAGCTCCAGACTTCATCTCCTGGCCTGTACCTGTGACCAGGTGGCCTAGAAGTGCAATAAATGTGCTCTGAGATAAAAAGGAAAGTGTAGTCCCTTCTCGCTTTAATAAACTCTTCAAAGAAGGGCTAATGTGCTGAATAAACATGTGCATTACATGTCTTGCTTTGGGGCATGAAACAAGCACTCTTAGTATCAAACTAGTATTAAAAATGCCAACATCCTACCAAAACATTACTGAAGTACTGTTTCATTACTGATCAGAGACTCAGAGGAGAATTGGAGAGAGTACTGCTCTAATTCAAAGTGCACGAGTCCTGGGGAGCTGGACATGAGCCACCTCAACAGCTGTCTTACACCAGCCTGCTCTTCTGATGGCATTCAGACAGGGTGAAAGGATATGGATTGCCTCTTGCCTGCGTGGATTCATCCCAAAGAAACACAGAGTAACAATTGCATATACATTTACTAACTTTGCTGTGGAAAGCATTGGCTATTGTATTTGTAAATACATGTGTGTGTAGGCATATACAGGACTTAGAGAGATGTTTATTTCATAGAATCATAGAATAGAATCATAGAATCATAGAATCAACCAGGCTGGAAGAGACCTCCAAGATCATCCAGTCCAACCTAGCACCCAGCCCTATCCAGTCAACTAGACCATGGCACTAAGTGCCTCATCCAGGCTTTTCTTCAGCACCTCCAGGGACGGTGCCTCCACCACCTCCCTGGGCAGCCCATTCCAATGCCAATCACTCTCTCTGTGAAGAACTTCCTCCTAACATCCAGCCTATACTTTCCCCGGCACAACTTGAGACTGTGTCCCCTTGTTGTACTGCTGGTTGCCTGGGAGAAGAGGCCAACCCCCACCTGGCTACAATGTCCCTTCAGGTAGTTGTAGACAGCAATGAGGTCCACCCTGAGCCTCCTCTTCTCCAGGCTAAACAACCCCAGCTCCCTCAACCTCTCCTCATAGGGTTTGTGTTCCAGGCCCCTCTCCAGCTTTGTTGCCCTTCTCTGGACACGTTCCAGCACCTCAACATCTCTCTTGAATTGAGGGGCCCAGAACTGGACACAGTACTCAAGGTGTGGCCCAATCAGTGCTGAGTACAGGGGAAGAATAACCTTCCTTGTCCTACTGGCCACACTGTTCCTGATGCAGGCCAGGATGCCATTGGCTCTCTTGGCCACCTGGGCACACTGCTGCCTCATCTTCAGCCTACTATCTATGAGTACCCTCAGGTCCCTTTCCTCCTGGCTGCTCTCCAGCCACTCAGTCCCCAGCCTATAGCGCTGCTTGGGGTTGTTGTGGCCAAAGCGCAGAACCCTGCACTTGGCCTTGTTAAATCTCATCCCAGACTGTGACTGAAGTGACTTTCCCCCGGTGGCTACTCTTTGATATAATAGGTGGGACAAGCTCAGAACGTAAATCACATTTTTAACACACTTCTCAAAGGTTTGGCATTGTCTTGATTCTCACTATAATTCACTTAGCACAGAAAAGCAGAATTGGAAAACTCATAGCAAAACATATTGACATTTCAAGCCTTTTTCACCCACGTTATTTACGGTTTCTTGCCTTGCTGAGTTTCATTGAAAGTCTTATTTTGATCATTTGCTGAGCATCTGAAAACTATTAGGCTGAAAAACATGCTATCTGTGCTGTCTGTAATTAGCTCTTAAATGATTCCAATTCCCTAAGAAATTTTACATATGGAAAATAAATCTATTAAAACTTCAATAGGAGCATTTAAAGTACATTCCACTTTGCAAAATCAAGAGGAGAATTACAACATAAAAATTTTGAAGTACAGTTTTCCCCTTAAAAATGAAGCATAAACCTTATAGAAAGAGTAGTGAAAATCTGTTCACTAGACGTGGTTTTCTATGGTTAATTCAAGTCACAAATGTTAGATATTAAATGCTTGCTGGATGGATGGAAACAATAGTTCTTTTGGTGAACTGGAAATTCATGCTGCTGGTTTTTGCTATGTTCCACTTCAGTCCAACTGAATCTAAATCAATTCAATACCTGCATTTTAGGGCTGGGGCTATGGGCTGGTCTTAGTTTGCTATCTAGCAGACGGCTTAATGTGTTTACAAAACCAGCAGTGTAGTTCAACTATTGTTAGCACTGTTGATAAAGAAGCAGGAGGATTAAAATGCTGTAAGCAGTCATTGATGTCTGGTATTTATTCAGTTTAGATTGACACTTATTCTTGTATTAAATATGGGGGATTAATAGAAGATTTTACTCTCAGATATGTAATAGTAGTTAACTCTCACAGAAATATAAGTATGATGATAAAAACTGTGACTAAGTAGAAGGAGCCAAACAATTCAATGTAATGTTCTTGAGATTGACTCTAAGGCAAGACAACACAGGACATTAAAAAAAATCACTCCCCAAAACTGATTCAGCTGCAACTTAATTAACTTTCCATTAATTTAAGGACATTTGCTACAGAAATGGAATTTCAACCAAACTATGTGGCTGAAATTTTAAGCAGTTTTTATGTAGCACCATGTTTTTCTTACTCATCCATATTTACTCTTTACTGTTCCACGCTGTTATCTACATGTCATAGCTGATAGATACACACAAAACTTTGTTTTCTGAGAGGTCTATAGTGTTTTTATATTACTAGTAATCATAAACTGCACTGAAATAAACAGCTAATGCTTCTCCAGAATGATTTTAATGATTTTAATGAAAGCATGCTTCTTCATAAAGGAATCTACTTGAAAATGATATTGAAAAGCCATTGGATGTGAGAACAGGTCTTGCTGACCAATGGTAGCTTGGGCTGTTATCCAGTGTTGATTGAACTTGACTAGCAAGAGGTCCTTGGTGTTGTGACTGAAAGGGTAGATGCAAGATAAGTGCCTCCCTAGGAACTTGATCCTGAGTCTCACTGATGAACAAAGGCTGGGTCCTGATTTAGAATTCCATGACTCAGGGTCCTTTCTGGCAATAATTCATTACTGAAGTCAGAGTACTGCCTGGAGCATTACAAACTTAATGATGGGCCTGGTACTGTTTGTTATTGTACAAGCATATAATAAAACAAATTGATACATGTTCATGAGAGGCTTAAAAAAGTCCCATGCACCTGGAATTGCAAATGTAAGGTAACATACCCACAGGAGTACTGCATTTGGATTTGAGTGGTAGTTCACTGTAGCCCTAAGTCAAAGCCTGCCATCAAAGAAGGTTTTTTTTCCCTTTTTTGAAGAAGTAATGCTGTTTGTGGGGTTTTGGTTGCCTTTACAGGGCCTGTGACTTTACTGCAAGCTTTTCTTCAGGGGTATGATGCTAGATCTTGATTTTTCACAGATCAAAGCCTGAGAGAGCTTTTGGGATTTCCCTGTCCTTTTCATTTGGGGAAGAGTTGGGCATTGGTTTAATTGAATAATATTGGAGATTTGACCTGAGAAAATATTTTATGACCTATCAACAGCTGGTAGTCTACAATGCTTTCTGCAAGGTAGTCTCAAATAAGTTATAGTCGTTGAAGCATCTCACTAAGAGTGTTTTTTCACTTGTGTTGAACAGGAATTCTCCCTTCTGTAACTCTGAAAAAGCACTTCATGCTCTTAATGTTTTGTGGGTTTTGGGGGGTTTTTTTTGAACATGTGGAGAGCTTTGAATGCCTTTTTTTTGTTGTTGTTGCCTGTCACCAAATTTCCAAACTCCTTTCCTTAGGCAAAGAAATACAAAGTCCACAAATGACCAGCAAGGAGCAAGAAGCTTGCAGAACTGTATGAATTACAAGTTACTGTGATAGCTAACCACTGAGAAGGGGTTTTAAAGAAGCATCTATGTATTTTGTTGCTGGCAGCCATTTTCACTTAACACTTAGACTGTATAATTTCTTAGCTGAGATACTACAACTGTCTACAGCTATCTGAAGGGAGGTTGTAGCCAGCTGGGTGTTGGTCTCTTCTCCCAGACAACCAGCAATAGAACAAGGGGACACAGTCTCAAGTTGTGCCAGGGAAAGTATAGGCTGGATGTTAGGAGGAAGTTCTTGCCAGAGAGAGTGATTTGCTTGGAATGGGCTGCCCAGGGAGGTGGTGGAGACACCATCCCTGGAGGTGTTGAAGAAAAGCCTGGATGAGGCACTTAGTGCCATGGTCTAGTTCATTGGCTAGGGCTGGGTGCTAGGTTGGACTGGATGATCTTGGAGGTCTCTTCCAACCTAGTTGATTCTATTTATAATCTGACAGATTTTATTATTACATTATTTGATAGATAGAGTGGTGCTCTGGTTAAGCTACTAGTTTGGCATGAAGAAGGTTGAAGTTTAGTCCTAAATTTTCTGTTCACATTATGACCTAGGCAGACCACTTCATTTTGATGCCCGTTGATTGCCTTGCTCCCGACTATTCTCTAAGTGAATTTTTTTTCCCTTTCTGTGTATGCAAACATCCACAGCAGACAGGAATTCTCATAAAGAATAGTTTTAGAGTATGAGTATGAAGCTCAGCTATAAAATGCTTTGAGCTTCCATTTTGTTAGGAATAGCACAAAGGGTAATATGTGTGCATAAACTTGTTAGGTTAATTGATATCCCTTCACTGTATTTTTTTTTTTCCTGATGATTCAGGAAGCAATTTATTTCCTGTAATAAAAAATACTTTTGTAGCATTAGGGTGAAGTCTTGACCTAATACTAGTCAATCTATTATTTATGTGTTTATTTTATAATTTATTTTTTTCTGCAGACAAGATTTCATCAGCTTCTGCTGGCTTATTTCAGACCTTAACCTTTTAACAGCCTAACCTCTGCCTGAAGGATCTTTCTTATAAGATGCTAAGAGCTGGTGGCTAGGCTGTTGAACCAACTTTGCACTGAACTGTATGTGCCTTACTCATTTTCTGTGGTTATTTATACATCTGGTCACTTTCCTTAAGGCTAAATCCAAGAATAAAATTGTGTGCTCTTGACTTGTGATGTTTCTAGGTCCTTCATAAAAGCAGGAAAATGCTTCCATTCTGCTTTTACAGGCTACATGTTTTCCCAAATGGGGGATATATTGATCTCTAAAGCTGTTTAGTTTGCTATATATTTTAAACATGCTCTTTTGTGCAAGGATTTGTTGGCTGTTCATTATTGTTGCAGAGAATCTCAATGCAGGTTCTGTTCTTGCACATGTTTTAGTGATAATAAGTGATGTTCTTATATGGCTGCATGTTAATCCAGTCAGTTTAACTGTGCAGATGAATTGTGGCTTGATGCTGGTACTCTGACAGGCTTTCGAAAAGCATTCACTGCTCCCTTTGTGCTGGGGAGAATGATTTGTGAATGATGATTAAATATCTAAAGTCATGCTTGTGTGGTCTCTAGAGGTTCACCAGTCTACCAAACACAGTTTTCACTGCTGTTTCTTTCTAGAAAGCTGAAAAGTACACTGTGACTCAGAAATATTCTTCTGCCTCTGAGTGAGATAAGTCCGAGTTAAACTGCTTCTTCCAGTGCTGTCTGCTTTGGTAGGCTGCAGTGATAGTTCCAGATAATACTTCTCATTCCATGACTTGTCTTTCAGTGTAATGGAGATGAATCTTTCCAATTCTACTTTGTTTTCAGGTCTAAGTGGACACTGGTATGACCTGACAGTGAGGACGCAGGGTGCACAGTGACAGACTGATTTACAGGTCTTCGCCATGATCATTTCCAAAACTCTTCCCTTCTTTCACTGGAATCATTTGGCTGAGATGAGGCCCTGTCTTCCACCTGGGATGATCAGAAATACTTGGCATTTTCATTTAAACAAATGGTTGCACTTTTGCTAGAAACATACCTCATAACATGCATATCATTGTTCCTTTTATTTATATTGATTATTTCAGATTTATTCTCCCCTTCTCCACTGCTTTATTTGCTAGAAAAGAAGGGTAAAAATAACAGCTTTATTTGAATCATGTCAGATTATTATTTGATATGAAATAGAGGTACTCTAAGAGTGTCAAAGTATTTTCATGTTTACTTGGTCCAGCACTTGTTGCATCTGCTTAATCTTAGCAGCCCTCTCTCAAAATCTATGATGAGTCTTAGTGTGGAAGAACTCATCTCAGTACTAAAGCATATGTAAAAATACTTGGATCTGCATACTAGAGGAAGCCAGAATATTACCTGAAAAGACCATGATATAAAGGATACCTTGCCTTGTTTCAGTGTGTATGGTATGTTGCTCATATGTTTTCGTGTCTGTGTATAGTATTAATTTCATTCTTTGAAGAAAAAATAAATTAGAAAGTTACTGAGAAAGAAAACAAGAACGATAAAAGATGTTAAATGATTTCTGTTTGAGAATTAATTAAACTAGTATACCCTAGGCTTAAAAAGAAATGATCGAGGGGATATGAAGGCTTATAAAACCCAGAACAATTTGGAATTGTTCTATCTCTTCCAATACAAAACCCTATTATTATTAATTGAAACTTACAGATAGTAATGTTAAAAAAAAAATAGAAGAAAGAAAAAAAGAAAACAATAATATGCAATTTCTGCTACATGAAGAGGTCATTATTTGCCAGCAGGGACTGTGGAAGCTAAAATATGAAGTACATCTAAAAGTGACTGGGTAGCTTTGTGGGAGAAAAAGCTACTAAGGTCTATTTAGGACAGGGACATCAGCTCTACCTTGTGAAATCCTTGTATTACAGATCTTTAAAATTGAAAATATTGTGAGGACACACTACATGTGATGGTTTGGGTGTTCCCCTCCCCCCCACACTTTAGAAGTACCCAGACTAGTCTCAGCCGGCTCTGGGAATATAAATGAAGCTATTTATTTACAGCTAGCACAATATACAAGCAGATATTTAAAGTATATACAGTTATAGACAGAAATATACAAGGTAAAAGATAATGCAGAAGCACAACTCCCCTCCCAAAAACCTGAGTCCCCAGGAGGGGCTCTCAATCACCCCTGCACCTTCCCCCTGCCCCTCTCAACCTTACCCCAGTCCCAAGGAAGAATAGAGGTTCAGCCAAGAGGTTAAGAAGCAAAGGTGAGTGGAAGGTGAGGTTAGGGAGATGCAGCTCAGTCAGAAACCCAAGGCAGAGAGTGAGACAAAATGGAGAGAGTGTTATCTAATGTTTTCCTTTCTTCTTCAGCAAGACTCTAAAGGGAGTAGACATCACCATTGTTTTCCTTTCACAGCCTATGATCTAGTTCTTCTCACCAAAACATTCTAGCTAGCTTCAAACTAGCACACTACATAATGCTGAGTATGTTTCCTATGTGTCTACTGCTGATCAAGTTCTTTCAGGGACATATATTCAGTCTTTCAGTTCATTAAATCACACTTCTTTCCATGTGAAAGCATGTGAGTAAGAAAGGCAAACTACATCTGTGTATGTGGGAAGAAAACAAGACTCCAAGAGTATCTTTTCCTATGCTGCATTTTATTACTGGCAAAACACATTATTTTATCCATAGTTATCTCAACAGCTGACTAAATAGTGTGTGACTTACCCTTTTCTAACAGATTTAGGATCCCCTTCTGTATGTAAAACCAGACCTTATTAGTCCTTGTGTGCAACTTCCTTTTGCAGCAGATGTTAAGATAGCAACTCTGTTTAGTATAAGAATGGACAGAATATGTGTTGATACTCAGCATGAGGCACTTTCACATTGGATATTTCCTTTATGGCACATCAGATTTGGAGGGATACTCAGTATCAGTCACAGTATCACAGTATCACAGTATTATTAGGATTGGAAGAGACCTCACAGATCATCAAGTCCAACCCTTTACCACAAAGCTCAAGGCCAGACCATGGCACCAAGTGCCACGTCCAATCCTGCCTTGAACAGCTCCAGGGACGGCAACTCCACCACCTCCCCAGGCAGCCCATTCCAGTGTCCAATGACTCTCTCAGTGAAGAACTTTCTCCTCACCTCCAGCCTAAATCTCCCCTGGTGCAGCCTGAGGCTGTGTCCTCTCGTTCTGGTGCTGGCCACCTGAGAGAAGAGAGCTGTGCTAGTTTGTAGCAAGTTAGAATGTTTTGGTAAAAGAACTAGATAACAGGCAGTGAAATGAAAAACAATTGTGTCTACTTCTCTCACAGTCACGCTGAGAGCTCTGGGAAGAAGAAGAAAACATTCTCCATTTTGTCTCTCACTCTTGCTTTTGCCTTAGACCTGGTCACATCTCATTAACCTTGCTCCCACTAACCTTGCTCCCTAACCTCTTGGCTGCACCTCTCTTCTTCCTGAGAACTGGGGTAAGGTTGAGAGGGCCGGGGGGAGGTGTTGGGGTGGTTTGAGAGCCCCTCCTGGGGACTCAGGTTTCTGGGAGGGGAGTTGTGCTTTTGTATTGTTTACCCTTTGTATATTTCTGTATATAATTGTATATAACTATATATATTGTAAATAGCTGCTTGTAAATTCTGCTAGCTGTAAATAAATTGCTTCATCTATATTCCCAGGGTCCGTCTGAGTTAGCTGGGGCAAATTCAAAAGTGTGGGAGGGGCGGGGTAACCCCCAAACCATCACATTTTTAATTGGCTTTCCCAACGTGGGGCTAGATATTTTTGAGAGCCTGGAAATGAGCTCTGGGAATTAAGATGAAGCTAATCAAGCAGCTATTGTATTTGGTTGGTGCATTGCTCTGGTCTGGTTTTGTTTTCTTGGCATTTAGTTGGTTAAAAGGTCAAATTGTTGCTTATTTCATTGATCTGGCTTATAATAAGGCTAAAGCTAAGGTTTCAGATATGTTCTGGAGCTGGGGTGATTTGATTCTTGGTTATGCTGGTTTTAATATCTCTGAGAATATTACCAAGGACATTACAGGAGCTCTGGTCAATAATGTGACAATCAATGGAAATTCTGCTTTAAATATGGCTCTAATGAGAGTTATTCAGCCTAAGACAGGAATTCCAACTGTTTGCTTAGGGACATGCTCGTGTAAAACTGTTTTTCTTCTCACAGTTTTTAATATTTGCCTCATGATTTTAATATTCATATTAATTTTGGCATTATTGGTGAAAAATTCAAAACCAGCTTCTGTAAGGACTAGGAAAAATTCTGTGTCTCAGAAGCAGTCTCTTTCACAGCAAAACAAGGGAACACAGTCATCGGCTTCCCCCTTGCCAGCCTCTGCCCCTCCTTCTCCAAGTGCTGGGAACACAGCCAGTGTTCCTGCCACTAACTTAAACAATAATGATAACGGGCAGAGTTCAGCAGGAGCCTCAGGAGGACAGGCAGGGACCCAAAATCAGAATGTCCCTAGCAAAAATGATAACACCTCAGGGTTGGCAGGCATCCCAGGAGGACAGGCAAATAATCCCACTAATGCTAATGCTGGTAATGCTAGCCCAGTCAGTCCAAATCCTACTGACACCAGCTCAGCCAATTCAAACCCCCATCCAGCAGACCAGAACCAAAATCCTCCTGTTAAAAGCAAGGCAGATTTGAACTCACAAGCTCCAGGTCAGACCCCTAAGGATACAAATGCTCCAAGTCAGACCTCCAATAATTCAAATGCTCCAAGTCTGTTGCTGCTCAGGCCCTTCTGGCACCTGCTAAGGCAAAAGCTAAGATGAAGAGTGGTTCGCAGGAGGATGTAAGACAGGGGACCTCTGGTGATCAGCAGCAAGAAGAGGAAGAGGAGGCAGTTAGTCTACGAGACCTTGTAGATGTGCTGAGACAACAATACTCAAGTGAGAGGAGCGCTGTGAGATTAGCTGCCAAGAGAGAGGATGGTTCCCATGAGTTTAGGAATGCTATGAGGAAGGTTCTGTTAGGCCAGGCACCACCAGAACAACAGGAAGAGGAGGATGAAGATGACATCCAAGGCTCCAAGGATCCACTCAGAGAGGTCAGGGAAGTTAGGAAGGAATACACAAGAGAATCAGGTGAGCCAATCCTAAGCTGGCTAGTGAGATGCCGTGGTATTGGGGCTAATGCTCTGCAGGTAGGAGACAAGTCTGCCAAGCAGCTGGGACCGCTCACTAAGGAGAGTGGAGTAGACAAACACCTAGCAAGTCCTCTTGGTAGGGTTAGCTTGTGGACACGCCTTTTGTTGGCTGTGGCTATGAGATATCCTTCCCGAGATGATTTGCCATGGGCTGCCAAGAAGTGGAACACCGTTGAGCAGGGAATTAAGCTTCTGAAGGAGTTTGCTGTGAAGGAAGTGCTTTATGGAGATCATGGCACTCATGAGCCTGACGATATTCCTTTGGGAACAGGTCTCATGAAGAAGCTGATTAAGCTTGCTCCTTCATCCTATGCTAACATCTTGGCCAGTAAATTCCTAGCAAGGAGTGATAATGGAAGATCTTTCACTGTTGGTGAGTTCACTGATCAGCTCAGGCAGATAGAGGACAGCTTGTCACACTCTGGCCTAGTCTCTGCCATACAAACTATGACAACAGAAATTATAGATACCATGAAAGAACTGAAGGAGGATCTCAAAAACATTACCAATCTGGTAAAGGATACCATTCCTGCATCATCTGAATGGGTGCATGTTTCTGCCATCAGGAACAGACGCCCACCTCCTGCAAGGCAATTCCAGCCCAGGAGGAGACAAATTCCACCTAGACAGCAGCAATCACGTGCGTCACTGTGGATACTTCTGCGTGACACATACGGGGAGAACATGAACAAATGGGATGGTAAACCTACTTCAGCTCTTTCAAAGAGGGTCAGGGATCTGCAGAGTGGCAGAAACAGAGGCAATAATGCCAGGAAAGTAGCTGTCACTTCTTCAGCTCCCGAGAGCAATTGCAATTGTTCCAACAGTTGCAGTTCCTCTCACAACAACACCAATCATTGTGTACACCCTACATGCCATGTTCAGCATTAGGGGTGCCCTGCCTCCAGCCAGGAGGAGGAAAGGGATAGTGGAGAGAACCGAATCTATTGGAATGTATTCATTAGGTGGCCTGGCAGTTCAAGAGTTCGGAAATACAGGGCTTTAGTTGACACAGGTGCTCAGTGTACTTTATTGCCATCTAATTGCAAAGGGACAGAGTCCATTTCTATCTTTGGAATCACTGGTGGATCTCAAGAATTAACTAAGGTACAGGCTGAGATCAGTTTAACTGGTAAAGAGTGGAAGAAACACACTATTGTAACTGGTCCTGATGCGCCTTGCATTCTGGGAATTGACTTTTTGAGACAAGGTTGTTTCAAAGATCCTAAGGGTCATAAATGGGCTTTTGGAATAGCATCTGTAGAGATTGAGGATGATAAATTGAAATTGTCTGTTAGACCTGAACTTTCTGATGAATCTGCAGTTGTGGGACATCATGACATAGAGGACCTGGAAGTGCCAATTGCAACTCAAACTGTTCATCATAGACAGTACAGAACTAACCGTGACTCTTTGTTGCCCATTCATCAGCTGATTCGTCAATTGGAGAGTCAGGCTGTCATCGAGAAAGCTCATTCACCTTTCAACAGTCCCATCTGGCCTGTGCGTAAACCTACGGGAGACTGGAGACTGACAGTTGACTTTCGTGCCCTCAACGAGGTGACGCCACCCATGAGTGCAGCTGTGCCAGACATGCTGGAACTCCAGTACGAGCTGGAATCGAAGGAGGCTAAATGGTATGCAACCATAGACATTGCTAATGCTTTCTTCTCTATTCCCATAGCAAAGGAGTGCAGGCCTCAGTTTGCATTCACCTGGAGAGGAATCCAGTACCAGTTCAATCGTTTGCCTCAGGGGTGGAAACACAGCTCAACCATCTGTCACTCAGTCATCCACAATGCACTGGAGAAAGGTAAAGCTCCAGAGCACATCCAATTCATCGACGACATCATTGTGTGGGGCCAAACTGCTGAGGAAGTCTTCGAGAAAGGTAACAAAATCATTGACATTCTGCTGCAAGCAGGTTTTGCCATTAAGAGAGACAAGGTCAAAGGACCTGCCAGAGAAATTCAGTTTCTGGGAGTGCGGTGGCAGGATGGTCGCCGTTACATTCCTCAGGATGTGATCAACAAAGTCTCTACCATGGCAGTTCCCACCAGTAAGAAGGACACACTTTCTTTCCTTGGTGTGGTGCGATTTTGGAGACTACACATTCCTGGTTTCAGTCAGATTGTCAAACCTCTGCATGATGTGACTCGAAAGAGAAACAATTTTGAGTGGGGACCTGAACAACAAGCAGCCTTTGATCAGATCAAGCGAGAAGTAGTCCATGCAGTGGGCTTGGGACCTGTGAGATCTGGTCCAGACATTAAAAACATTCTGTACACGGCTGCCAGTGACAATGGTCCAACTTGGAGTCTCTGGCAGAGAGCTCCAAATGAGACACGTGGTCGTCCACTTGGTTTCTGGGGACGTTGTTACAGAGGTTCAGAGACAAATTACACTGCAACTGAGAAAGAGATTCTAGCAGCTTATGAGGGAGTGAAAGCAGCTTCTGAAGTGATTGGAACTGAGTCACAATTGCTTTTAGCTCCTAGACTGCCAGTTCTTAACTGGATGTTCAAAGGCAAAGGTTCATCACCACATCATGCCACAGATGCAACCTGGTCTAAATGGATGGCTTTGATAACCCAACGAGCACGAATGGGTAATCTTGATCGACCTGGTCTGGTGGAGGTGATCACCAACTGGCCGGAAGGCACAGACTGTCCCAAACCTCCAGAGGAGAAAATAACTCGTGCTGAGGAAGCTCCTCCCTATGGTGATCTCTCTGATCAGGAAAAGAACTATGCTTTGTTCACAGATGGTTCCTGTCGTCTTGTTGGGAACAAGCGAAGATGGAAGTCAGCGGTTTGGAGTCCAACCAGGAGAGTTACCGAAACGAAAGATGGAGAAGGAGAATCCAGTCAGTTTGCTGAGGTAAAAGCTGTTCAACTTGCTCTTGATGTGGCTGAACGTGAGAATTGGCCTATCCTTTACCTCTACACCGACTCGTGGATGGTAGCCAATGCTCTATGGGGTTGGCTAAAGGACTGGAAGAAGAATGGTTGGCAGAGGAAAGGAAAGCCTATTTGGTGTGCTGATCTATGGCAGGACATTGATGCACGGCTGGAGAGAACTCCTGTGAAGGTGCGGCACGTAGATGCACACATGCCTAAGAGCAGAGCCACTGAGGAACATCAACATAACCAGAAGGCAGATCAAGCTGCTAAGATTGCTCAAGTTGATACCAACTCTGAATTTGACATTGACCTTGATTGGAAACACCGAGGTGAGCTGTTCTTAGCTCGGTGGGCCCATGACTCATCTGGACATCAAGGCAGAGATGGAACATACCAATGGGCTCGTGATAGGTCAATTGACTTGTCCATGGACGCTATCACCCAAGTCATCTATGACTGTGACATTTGTGCTGCTATTAAGCAGGCTAAGCGAATCAAGCCCTTATGGTATGGTGATAGATGGTCAAAGTACAAGTATGGTGAAGCCTGGCAGATTGACTACATCACTTTACCTAGATCTCGTTCTGGCAAACAGTATGTGCTAACGATGGTAGAAGCCAGCACTGGATGGTTGGAAACCTATCCAGTTCCACATGCTACTGCATGTAACACCATTGTTGGTTTGGAGAGACAGATCTTGTGGAGACATGGAACTCCAGAGAGAATCGAGTCAGACAATGGTACTCATTTCAAGAACAATCTTGTAAAAAACTGGGCCAAAGAGCATGGAATTGAATGGATCTATCACATACCCTACTATGCACCAGCTTCAGGGAAGATTGAATGCTACAATGGTTTACTGAAAACCACCCTAAAAGCCATGGGGGGTGGAACTGAAAAACTGGGACAAACATTTAGCAGAAGCTACCTGGTTGGTAAATAGTAGAGGTTCAGTAAACAGAGCAGGACCTGCACAATCAGATTTGGTCCAAACAGTAGACGGCGATAAAGTTCCTGTTGTACGTGAGAAGAATCTGTTAGGGAAAACTGTTTGGGTATTTTCTCCTTCGGGCGAAGGGAAACCTGTCCGAGGGGTGGTTTCTGCTGAAGGTCCTGGTCATACATACTGGGTAATGCAGGAGAATGGTGAAATCCAGTGTATTCCACAGAGAAATTTAACCTTAGCTGAGAGAGTTTAAATTCAAGCTGTTAGGAGTTTTCTGTTCTAGGTAACATCGGCGCCCAACACTGAGAGAATCTACGATAGAATCTACAGTACGTGAGCACGAACCCAACGTCATCTGGGAGTCCCTGTTCTGAGCTTTTGAATCACCTACATCTGATTGAAGTGTGAACTGAACTTGTATATATTGGTTTATTGTAAATATTGGTTTAGATTAGATTGGATAATTCTCAGCGATACTCTGAGCGAAGTAGACAAGGGGTGGATTGTGCTAGTTTGAAGCAAGCTGGAATGTTTTGGTAAAAGAACTAGATAACGGGCAGTGAAATGAAAAACAATTGTGTCTACTTCTCTCACAGTCACGCTGAGAACTCTGGGAAGAAGAAGAAAACATTCTCCATTTTGTCTCTCACTCTTGCTTTTGCCTTAGACCTGGTCACATCTCATTAACCCTGCTCCCACTAACCTTGCTCCCTAACCTCTTGGCTGCACCTCTCTTCTTCCTGAGAACTGGGGTAAGGTTGAGAGGGCCGGGGGGAGGTGTTGGGGTGGTTTGAGAGCCCCTCCTGGGGACTCAGGTTTCTGGGAGGGGAGTTGTGCTTTTGTATTGTTTACCCTTTGTATATTTCTGTATATAATTGTATATAACTGTATATATTGTAAATAGCTGCTTGTAAATTCTGCTAGCTGTAAATAAATTGCTTCATCTATATTCCCAGGGTCCGTCTGAGTTAGCTGGGGCAAATTCAAAAGTGTGGGAGGGGCGGGGTAACCCCCAAACCATCACAAGAGCAACCTCCTCCTGGCCACAACCTCCCCTCAGGTAGTTGTAGACAGCAATAAGGTCACCCCTGAGCCTCCTCTTCTCCAGGCTAAACAATCCCATCTCCCTCAGCCTCTCCTCGTAGGGCTGTGCTCAAGGCCTCACTCCAGCCTCGTCACCCTTCTCTGGACACGCTCAAGCATCTCAATGTCCCTCCTAAACTGGGGGGCCCAGAACTGAACACAGGACTCAAGGTGTGGTCTAACCAGTGCAGAGCACAGGGGCAGAATGACCTCCCTGCTCCTGCTGGCCACACCATTCCTGATGCAGGCCAGGATGCCACTGGCTCTCTTGGCCACCTGGGCACACTGCTGGCTCATGTTCAGGTGGGTATCAATCAGCACCCCCAGATCCCTCTCTGTCTGGCTGCTCTCCAGCCACTCCGACCCCAGCCTGTATCTCTGCATGGGGTTGTTGTGGCCAAAGCGCAGCACCCTGCACTTGGAGCTATTGAACCCCATCCCATTGGACTCTGCCCATCTGTCCAGGCGGTCAAGGTCCCTCTGCAGAGCCCTTCTGCCCTCCAACTCAGTCACATCTGCCCCCAGCTTAGTGTCATCTGCAAACTTGCTGATGACTGACTCCATGCCCTCATCCAGGTCATCTATGAAGATGTTAAAGGGGATGGGGCCCAGCACTGATCCCTGAGGGACACCACTGTGGAAATGCTAACCAGTATATTAATCATAGAATGCTTTGGGTTTGAAAACTCCCTGTCAGGGGCAGGGAGACCTTCCATTAGACCAGGTTGCTCAAGATCCTGTCCAACGTGGCCTTGAACACTTCAAGGGAGAGGCCATCAACAAATTCCCTGGGCAACCTGTTCCAGTGTCTCACCACCCTCACTGTAGAGAATTTCGTTCTAATATCCAGTCTAAATCTACCTTCTTCCAGCTTAAAAGTCATTCTGCTTTGTCCTATCAGTTCAAGCCCTTGTCAAAAGTTCCTCCACAGCTTTCTTGTAGGCCCCTTTCAGGGACCAGAAGGCCGTTAGGTCTCCCTGAAACCTTCTCTTCTCCAGGGTGAACAGCCTGAGCTCTCTCAGCCTGTTCCCACAGAGGAAGTACTCCTGCCCTCTGGTCATCTTTGTGGCCCTGCTCTGGACCCACTCTAACAGTTCAGTGTCCTTGTGTTGGGAGGCCTGGAACTGAATGCAATACTTTAGGTGAGGTCTCATGAGAAGAGAGTAGAGGGGAGGCAGAATCCCCTCACTCATCCTACTGCTCATGACAATAAGACAGCAGTTTTTCAAAAGCAGTAAGCGTCCTAACACAGAAGGAAACTCATACAATTGCAGATTTAAGCCACCACAGCTCTACTTTACTTGTATTTAGATATCTGCTTCATGGTTGTCTGACTAATTACTTCAGCTGAAACTGCAGGGAAACATCAGGTCGGCAGAATGTACTTTAGCCCCTTGTTTCCACAGAGCAGCTCAGGATCTTTAATGGCAACAAGTGCTCAGGGGTTTGACTCTGTGTCTTATATGCATATTTAGTTTATCATTAACCGCATGAGCCACCTAATATTCAAACAGAATTAATTGAGATGATAAATAGAGTGGTGACTTTGAGTTTCTTGAGCCTGGTAAATATGTAAGTGGTTTGTTCAAATGCACTAAGGAAAAAAAAAAAGGTCCCACAGTATGTAATACAGAAGCAATTAAGCATACTGAAACAAACAGACTTGCTTATATATTCTCTGGAGTGGTTGTCATCTGTCGTGGAGGGCCTGGAGGCCCACACAGAGGCTTCCCTATGCCTCTACATGCCTGGACATGTTTTTCTGCCAGGACCCCTGGTAGTAAACAAGTTATGTAACACACACACCCCCCCCAACTCGTGTATGCCTGGGGTCCACCCATGTGATCCCCATATTTGGGAGAGTCCAGGCAAACAGCTCCTACCTCTTAAGGTAAAGTTTGGCTTGCTGCCAACCTGATTGATCACTCTGATGGCCAAAGGGTACATTAATCTCTGCCCACAGTCTATAAAGAGGGGTGCAAAGGAGCACCACGTGTTCAGACCCAGTTCAGATTCAGCTCAGTTCAGACTCAGATTCAGCTCTCTGACCCACCTGCAAGGATCAGCTATAGTTCTGACCTGCACCCGAAGCGCTCAGTTGCTCATACTCACATGCAGCTCACTGAGGCTCAGACCTCATGCATTGATTTCAATTCGCAGTTAACCTGTCTGCGTACTTTAGATGCAGGAGCTCATTCAAGCCTGCACCCATTTATACATATAAGGAGCTGATAGCCTCCTAACCTAGACCAGCCAGCTGTGCATATTGGCCAGCTATCTTGCATTTATCTACGGAGCTCAGACTCCCAGCTTATTGCCTGGGAAGAGAACCAGGACAGCAGACCTTTTGGATTGTCTGCCCACTCACACACAGCCTGCTAGCTGTGAAGAAGAGAGGACCATGCCAGAAACTTCATGGACATTCTCCTCCTGTTCCTGGAATCCTGCCAGCTGATAATCCTGAAGAAGGAGACAACAGCACCGAGGCAGAGACCATCCCACACCAGGAGAACAAAATGTTAGAGAATCCTGTTTAAACCAGAGACTGGGAAGATTTGTTGTTTCTCCTCAAGCTGGGAAGATTCCAGCCTCACAGAGTCCACGGGCAAAGATCCCCTGGAAGTCCGGACAGTGGGCACAGGCTGTGACACAACCCTGGGAGGGCATTAATAATTAATAGCAACACTTATAAGGAGAGCTTGATTCCTCTGTAATATAAGTTGCCTATGCCTTAGAGCAGACACAGTTTCTGCCCCTGCTGGGCAAGTAGCATAGTTCCCAAGTGGCACTAAGCCAAAGGGAAATTTCTCTCTCTGCAAATAGTTTGAAATAGTTTTCCAGTTACTAACCAGATCCCTGTATATATTATTTCTAAATTGTTTTCATACACTTGCACAAAAGAACTAAACAGTGGTTGGGGGAAGCAAGAGTTTGTAGATATTATTTTTAATAAATTATATTTTTATATAAAATTAATACTGCCTCAAATTGATTTCTCACCTCCTCCAAATAAAGGAGGCACAGAGAACCTCCTCTGTAACATCATCCTAGCGATAAGGACTTTTGTTCACTTGGGAAGGAAAATTAGGAATAAGAGAACTATTCTGCTGCTGGTTGCACCAGGTTTTCTTTTTAAAGCAGTATTAATCTAGTCTCATTGATTTGTCCAAGTAGACTGTTGTGAGAGTGAAAAATATTTTTGTTTTCTTTCAAGTAAAATAAACTGCAATTAAAAAAAATGCCTGCTGCCACAATATTTCACTTATTATCAGCTTTGTTATTGTATATCTCCTTATGGAAACCTTCCAGAAATAGGGAGGCAAACAACAAGGAAAACACAGTGGCCTTTCATAACACCTGTCATCCTAGTGATAGGTGCTGCAATCTTTTAGTGGATTAAGAGAGAATGTTTACTGCCAAAACTTTGATAAGCTTCAAAGCTTTTCAAATATTTTTTGATCTGTGTTGTCTCTCCATCAGGGTACAACGGGAATAAAAGATATAAATCATTAAATAGTGGAGTTAAAGGAACCAAAAAGGCAAACAGTTACAAGAAGACAAATGCAATTGAGATTCAGGGTGCAGGTGATGCTCGGTGCAGCTGACACAGCTTCGTGGTTAATGGGCAAAGTGATTATTGTGGAGTGGTTAGGAGTGCTCCTTCAAAACGGGAAGTACCTTCTGTTGTAGGAAGTGCAATTTATCAGCATCACAATAATGATGGATTTTGTACCTGCAAGATGATATTAGTCAGAAAATATATAAATGTTCTTTTTTTCCCTTCTGATCTAATCCAGTGCCTCCCTTCAACCCCAACAGCACGTTCCATGCCAATGTGATCTGCCTAGTTGTTTCAGTCAGTTTGAGACACAGTTTTGGGTGCTAGCTCCCTTCCTCCTCTGCTGCAGAATTGCTTCCAGTTATTTTTAGATCTGCTTTCACACCAAGCCAGAGCCAGTATTTAATTAATTTGAGACTTAATCAAGAGCTAGGTTCAGAGTCTATTGCTCTTCCCGTGTACGAACTTAATGGAAATGTGTTGATAATAAACTTTGTATTGGAACCTCTCTTCTCCTGTAGTGTCAAGACAGGATATTGTTTATAGATATTTCTTCTCCAAAATGGCTTACAGCAGTACATCCCTGCTCTATAGACCCTATTGCATCTAATATTTTAATTTGCCTGATTTTCCTCTTTGGGATTATGTCTTTCCTGCCTCTTTTCAGCCATTCTTTTTTGGTGAGGACCTTCCTGAATTATCCCTCTTATATTTCCATGTAACTACTGACAAGGGAAGGAGTGAGCGATCTCTTCTTCCTATAGCTAAAAAGGGAAGCTTTAGACTGTAGAAAATGCTGCATATAAAGAAAAGGAAATTCAGGTAGGATATGTTTTTCTCAACCCCACATACTTTAAAAATCACCCAGACTAGACTCAGTTGGCTCTGGAAATATGAATGAAGCTTATATTTACAGCAGCACAATATACAAGCAGATAGTTACAGTATATACAGTTATAGACAGAAATATACAAGGTAAAAGGTAATACAGAAAACACAACTCCCCTCCCAGAAACCTGAGTCCCCAGGAGGGGCTCTCAACCACCCCTGCACCTTCCCCCTGCCCCTCTCAACCTTACCCCAGTCCTAAAGAAGAATAGAGGTTGGACCAAGAGGTTATGAAGCAAAGTGGGTTAGGCCAAATGGAAGGTGAGGTTAGGGAGTAAGGTGTTGCTCAGCCAGCAGCCCAAGCCAGAGTGAGAGAAAAATGGTGAGAGTATTATCTAATGTTTTCATTTCTTCCCAAACTCCTCAGTGAGACTCTGAGGGAAGTAGACATCACCATTGTTTTTCCTTTCACAGCCTATAATCTGCTTCTTCTCACCAAAACATTCTAGCTAGCTTCAAACTAGCACAATCACAGCCATTATGAGCATTCTGACCCTTTGAATTGTTGATATTCATAAGTCCAAGCTGAGCACGTTTCAACATGTGTAACAACATAGCTTTAAAGAAATCAAATTTCTCTTTTATGGTGCTTTTATCTTTGAACATTGCAAAAAAAAACCAAACCTTAAAAATGGGTAGCATTTTGAAATGTAGATCTGAAATAAAACAAAAAAAAAAAAAAAAAAAACAAAAAACTGAATTACATACAAATAAGTGGATATACCTTATATATATCTCTGAGTCACTTTAGGAGATGATTTTTAATCTTTCTGTTCATAACAATTCTTGTTCCCACTTCTAATTCTTTTTTTCTTTCACAGATTCCCTCCTGATTTAATTAATCTTGTCTGGCAGAACAGCTTCTGTGACCATGTCTGAGTGGCATTTTCTTAAATCTTGGTAGTCAAAAGTAACCTCTCAGATTTCAGTCACTTGCAGCAAGCAGCACAAAGTGAAACAAGAAACTCTATGAATAAAAAATAGAAACTTTCAGTTTGTTTCTGAGAGCTGCCTGAATATTGTGTGTCATAGTGTAGTGCAGTCTGAAATGTTCTGGGAACCATAGAAAGTTGGGATTTCCAAGAGAAACATCAATTCAATCTTTATTTAATGGTAATGTCTCCCTTCTAATAAAACTTTTACTGTAATAGAATGATGTTTCAAGGTTACACTAATAGAAAAATGCCTTTAATGTTGAACACAACATTGCCTGACAGAAAATAAAATCTAGTGGTTTAGTCTGATTCTGTTTTCATCAGTTGTTAGTATAATTGGCAATTAAGGTGATTATGAGGAAAGATGCAAATCAAAAGTCAGCTAGCTTTGCAGACTGTATGGAAATGCAGTTTTCCCAAGTGATTTCCAGTTTTTAATGTATATCTTGGGTTTCTTCATTGTATATTTTGCACTACCTTTCCTGAGTATACTCATTGTAATGCCCTAAGCATCTGAGGGCTGACAGCTGTCTTACACTAGGTGGGTTATTGTGTCTGCTAGTATTAGTGCTGGGAAACAGGAAAGGGAGAGACATGCAACTTCTGTTTAATTTTACTTGGGTGCTTACCCAAGAAAATAAATATAGTTTCTGTCTTCTCCCTGTCAAGGTCTGGAGAACAGAGATTAACAATATCTCTGTCTGGAGCAGCAAGATCTGTTCCTACAGATTTCTGTGGTGTGAAATTAAGGTGCGAGACCAGATGTCACCACAAAACTATTTATTAAAGGATAAAGTTGAACGAAACAGAGGGAGAGAAAGAAGAGAAGAGTGAGGGAGAGGGAACAATGGAGAAAAAGAGAATCATAGAATCATAGAATCAACCAGGTTGGAAGAGACCTGCCAGATCATCCAGTCCAACCTATCACCCAGCCCTATCCAGTCAACTAGACCATGGCACAGAGCAGGGATTATATTACCATCATCTGATGATGGGCATGGAGGGTGGGGAGAGAGACGTGTGCATGGCCCAGGGATGTTCTCTTCTCTGGGGTTTGTCAGGTGTTCTTCTTCTGGAGCTGTTCTGCAGGAGTTGTTTCTTGAGCTCGTCTGGTGGAAGTTCTCTGGAGGAGGTGTTTTGGTGGAGGTGCTCTTCTTGGCCTTTTTATACAGTTTTTTAGATCAATGTCTACGTGCAGCTCCCCAAGAAATCTCCAGAATACCTTAAAATAAAGGACTACTGGTATACAAAGCTCCTTACCTACAACTATTGTACTTTCTGATAAGAAATTATCCAAGACTGTTGATTCTTTCTTCAAGACTAGCCTCTCAAGACTTCTGCAGTCATTCTTCAGAAATCCTTAATTTGATGTTTAAAATACTTCCTTTCAAGTACAGTTACAGATAGTAACCTTTTTGTCATTACCATGACAACATATGAGCTAGATACAGACTACTACTTTGCAGCAAATACAAAAAAGAACCAACCAATGTAGATATTTTGGCCAATTCTGAATAATTGGAAATACTATCACTTACTCCAAGCATCTGACCCACAAATGGCCAACACAGACATTTGCTTAACCATTTAATAAATATCTTTTGGTATTCAGCATTTGTTGAGCACTGATATTTCAGTTATTTGTTTAATCTCCTTTGTGAGTCACAGGGCTTTATTTTTACCTGTATTGTCCATTATTAACCTGTTGGGTTGTTGGTTTGTTGTTTGGTTTTTTTTTTTTTTTGATTCTCTGTGACTTAACTTTTTTTTTTTATATTTTTTGTTTCTGTGTCTGCTTTTGCTCAGCAAAACTGTTTGGCTGCAACATTTTTTTTCCTGTTTACTTGAAAGACACAATTTCATATTTTTTTCCTGGGATGAATTCAGATAGTCTCCAGGTTTTGCAAAACATTTCCTTTATGTGTTTCCTGTCAATTATGCTGACAATTGGTTTAAGCTAATGGGGACAAAATAAAAATGTGAAGTATCAAAATCCTTCCTAAAATGGATTTACCTTCCTCAACAAATCTCTGGTGTGAAAAAAACAAGATATTATTGAAAACCAGATGCATCATAATGGGCTCTGAGACAGTGAGGTGATGCATTCTTGTGCTTCCAGAGAGGTGAGCTGGGAGCAGGGTTCCTTCAGGGTTCCAGCAGCGTTCACAGTATCACAGTATTATTAGGATTGGAAGAGACCTCACAGATCATCAAGTCCAACCCTTTACCACAGAGCTCAAGGCTAGACCATGGCACCAAGTGCCACGTCCAGTCCTGCCTTGAATAGCTCCAGGGACGGTGACTCCACCACCTCCCTGGGCAGCCCATTCCAGTGTCCAATGACTCTCTCAGTGAAGAACTTTCTCCTCACCTCCAGCCTAAATCTCCCCTGGCGCAGCCTGAGGCTGTGTCCTCTCGTTCTGGTGCTGGCCACCTGAGAGAAGAGAGCAACCTCCTCCTGGCCACAACCACCCCTCAGGCAGTTGTAGACAGCACTAAGGTCACCCCTGAGCCTCCTCTTCTCCAGGCTGAACAATCCCAGCTCCCTCAGCCTCTCCTCATAGGGCTGTGCTCAAGGCCTCTCTCCAGCCTTGTCGCCCTTCTCTGGACACGCTCAAGCATCTCAATGTCCCTCCTAAACTGGGGGGCCCAGAACTGAACACAGTACTCAAGGTGTGGTCTAACCAGTGCAGAGTACAGGGGCAGAATGACCTCCCTGCACCAGTCCTTTGTCCATCCATTGCCCTCAGCCACTGTGCTGCACTCCCTCTGCTCCTGCCCTTGTATACTCTCCCAGGTCTCCCTCGTTCTTGTTAAGCCTCCTTCTTCAGAGTTTCACAGTCAGTCTTCATCTTGCTCTGCTGTCAGCAGCCCTTCCCTACCGCACAACAGAGGTCCAGCCATTGAAGATGACCTATCCCTGCATGCAATACTCTGTCTCTGTGTGAGAGTTGTCCTGTATGCTGTCAGCAGTGCAGCCATCCTATGCTTTGGGCAGAAGAGGCCGAGGCTGCATTGCAGCCCCTCAATCCTGGGCTGGTGGAAGTGTGCCAGCCAAACAACTCCATCTCTTCTGGGTGCGCTCCACCCGCCCCATCCTCTCTGTGAGGTCTTCCTGCATGTGGCACTGGTGGTCCCTCCTGTATTTGTTCACAGAGGGGCCGGTGGCGTGGCACACAGGGGCACTTCTGCCCAGCCCACAGTACCTCTGGACCTCCATGGGAACTATTTCAGTGTGGTGTACCCTATGGGTATCCAACAGGGAGCCTGAGACACGTGATTGCCAGAGGAGCACTAGCTGGAGGATCATGTTTCTGGAGCCAGAGTGTGCATAGTGTCTCTGCAGTAACAGAGGTCACCTCTCCCTGCTTGCTACTGCAGGTAGGAGAGGGCTTTCAGAAAGGGAGATTGTCAAATAACAAGTGACCAGCAGCACTCGTTACGACATTGCAGGCTGCTTGGAAAGGCTGGCGAGTGCTGATGCTTCAGTGTAGTGGCTGCTATGGTCGGACTTGGTGATCTTAAAGGTCTTTTCCAACCTTCATGATTCTGTGATTCTGTGATTCTAATCTTGGGCACAGATTTGAACATAAGTTAAGGGGTAATGGAGGTGATGTAGTTCATTCCCAGTTCTGTCTCTTGCAATGACACTTTGAAATGAGTGATTTTCTTTGGGAGTCTGTGTTTCCAAGAAATTTTTCTTTTCAGAAATCCTACCTTAGAACAGTGGCGTCTTGATGCTGAGAATATTAATTTCTACCTTGAACAAGAGAAAATTATTGGTTTATAAGATTAGTTCTTGAGGGAATTTTATTTAGCATTGTAGAAATGGAAATATATTTCCTTTGTGATTCATTACGAAAACTGCAAGTAAGGTGGCTTACATCACACCCAAAGATGATTATCTGTCTTACTGATTATTATTGTCTTAAAAATATGTGCATATTCCATAGCACCTACTTAAATTAGATTCTAACTGAATACTTTATTGTTTTAGAGATCCAGAAGCAGGGTTCCTGAGTTTTCTTATTAAATTACTTAGGGTACATCAGCTTTCTTGGTCCCCATATACACAAGTGAAACAAGGAATTCAAAGAAAGACTTGGGAAATAAAAAAAATAAGACATATGATGATGTAATGTTAGATGCAATATGCTGTATTTCTAGGTCATCAAGTAAATAGAAAGTAAACAAATCAGTAATGAGTCTACTAAAAGCATAGAAACCCCAAAGTTGTACAATTTAAAGAACGTAGTGTTGTTCTGCTACTGGAATTTCCTGTCACTGTTTCCTATAGAGTGACCATTTGCATTTTGTTGCTCCTATCTATCTGTCTATCCCACCTTACTGGAGAGATGTGGAGCTGAGAGAGGTGTATATGGAACTCTTTTTTACATGGCTAGAGAGGAAACATTATGATATTACAATACAAAATAGTCAAGCTCATTAATAGGTGATCTAAAATATTTGTGTATAAACTAATACCTTCTAGTTCTTCTATGCTCAGAAAATGTCATTTCTCAGAGAGAGCAGAAATCATATATGCTTTCCACACTCTCTGATGTAGTGTCTCCTGTTATACTTCTTTCTGTTCTATATACACTCCACTTGCAGACAATGTTCAGTCATACTTGCTTCTTTTCCCTTACTCTAATGACATGCTTGATTGCTTCAAACTGTTTCTGCTTCCACTTTCCTTTGTATCTTAGACAGTTAAGAGCAGAAACACTTGATTTCAGAAAAGACTTTTAGATTCCATTCCAAAGAGAATAAAGCTATGTGCTTCAAGGTTCGTCCTGTTTTTCAAACATCCCTTGTCTCTCCGCATTCAGCAACATAACTTTCCCTACAGCATTAGGATTTGCTACTTTTGCATATGGATTAAATACTCCTAGTTTAGAATGAACACAAGACTCTTGAGTTTATCCTTGGAAAGTGGCAAAAATTGGCATAGAGAACAGTGGTGTGATGACCTGGTCTAACCAGAAGATAGCAATAAAAGAGCAGGAATTATGAATTAATGAAAGCTGCTCTTTTGTACCGAGGTAAACTGAGATGTAACAGTCTCCTAGCATCTGGCTGCAATATATCATCTTTTTACTCACGACCGTCATCTCACAAACCCATTCTTTCAAGTTAAGAGTTCTTGGTTTTCCTTGCATCTTATCCATTCTGGGAGTGATTCTTTGGCATACATTTGCTGTCATCTTGCACCATAATTGTGATTTATCCCATACTGTCTCATACAGTGACTATATGGATTTATATGGAACTGCTGAACTGGAATGGTCTTTAAAAACACCTGGAGCATCCTGTGGCCTCACTGTTTATACTCACCACAAAAATTATTTGGCACAGCTGCTAAGTTCCTGGGAAAAAACCCTCAGCCACTAGTATTCTGTAGTGGCTTTAGTTAACAGAGTTGTGATGATGGCTATCTGCTACAAAGGTGCAGGGTGAACATGAAGAGACTGGAATGGGACTTCTTAAAAGTTTCAAGGCATCATAGACAGGTGCCATGGATATAGGCCAAATAGCAGGTATTGAAACTGGTGGAGACTGCAGAGGATGGGCTGGCCATGAGATCTACTGTTTATAATATTAACATGAGTCATTTTTACAAGGCTAAAATGGAAAAGTGAATGTCCTTCCAGTACTATATTTGCTGTAGTTCTGGTTGAGGTGTTTCTTCACCCTACAAGACCAGAAAGTTATATTTTTTTGTCTTTTGTTGAACAACCAGTCAAAAGAACTCAACTGGCAAAAGTTCTATTTGCTTCTTGCTGTCCAGCTCAAACATACAAAATCTGGATTATGTGACCCTGTGTAGCTAAAAAGTCCTCTGTCAGAAAACTTTAACAAGACTTTAATTCTTTGAAAAGAATGACCTGTTTTCTGCCCAGAAAGTCCTAACTGTGCAACAAGTGGCAAGAATGTACCATTAATGAACCTTGGATTCATAGGAAGGGATGTCTTGTACAGCCAGTGTTTACTTTTAAAGCTGAAAGAGTAATGTAGTGTAAAAAATATTTATCCTCTCAAAAAAGTACCTTGCTCAAGGCACTTGCATTAACAAGATGAAATGCACTTAGGAAGAAAAAATTAGGAAAAAAAATCATAAGTCAGTATTTTCCTCTTACAAGATGGCAGAAAAACAAGTTTCTGTGAGCCATGGGGATCAAGCTAAACCGTATGGTTGTTGTATAGATTAGTGAAAATAAATTACCTAATTGTCCCTTTGACTATTTTATTTATAGACACATAGTATCTGTTATCTCTGACTCTTATCCTTCAAGCATGGAAATGAACAAACATTTTTGTTCTGGTTAGATGTTTACTCCAGGAAAAAACCCAAACATAAATCAATAATGGGCTGAAGGAGAAGATGACTGCATCAGTTTCTGCTTCAGTTGCATAGTTTTCTTTTTATACATGGCATTTTGGGGTAAGGATTTGTGCTGGATCTGGAGTACCACTGAAATCTGTAAGTTGCTGCTCATTGTCACAATCTGATCCTGCCTCTTTGTGAAGTTTTCTTTTAAGAAATATACTCAGAGTTCTTTTTCAGCAAAACTTAGCATCTGAAGCAAATGCATCAGTAGTATATATACAGGTTTCTAGTTTAAATGTATCATATAGTCTCCATTACTTTAGAGTGAGTAATCCTGGTGACTTAATTAGGCCTGCCCATGTATTCCTATATTTAATAAATCACTACAGGATTAGGACCTATTTTTATTCCTGTATTCAGTATGGGTAGTGTTTAAGTGCATTAAGAAATGAATTAATGTTTTACCCATGGGTAAGGTTTTTATTCCTTAACTGAGGTAATTGTTGTTGTGCAGAGATAATTGTTACAAAATACCCAAAAAACCCAAACCCATTGTAAGCATAGTAAAGAAAAGAAAGATTCTGTAACACCTTTTTTTTCAGTAGTAGGAGGTGAAAAAACTCTCCTAAACAAATTCATTATGTAGGTGAGTATTTACAGGAGTGCTGTAATTTTCCTTGTATGCACCTGTGAGCTGTTGAGCAACAGATGATCCAGATAGTGCTAGGCTGGACTTTTTTTTTATCTCCCAACTGTGTATCTTGATTCCATTTTTTAAAAGCTTGCTTACAGTCTAACGTGGTGTTGTATAAACTTTGAAGTACTTTGCTGCTAAATTTATTTGTCAAAGTGAAGTGTTGTCATCACTAGACTACAGCCAGTAATGATAGCATCAAGGCAGGATTGGACATGGCACTTGGTGCCGTGGTCTAGCCTTGAGCTCTGTGGTAAAGGGTTGGACTTGACGATCTATGAGGTCTCTTCCAACCTTGGTGATACTGTGGTACTGTGAATCAGATGGGGTTTTTAATTGCATGATCAGTGCTTTTGTGGGTTTTTTTTCTTCCTCTATTTTATTCCCCTTTTCATCTTTTTAACCATTTTATTCATAAATGGATATTGTGCTAAACAAAATACTGGATTAACTCACCTTGTGTCACTGAGAAGCGTTTGAGATAACCATATACAATTAATTTCTATCATGAAATTCAGTGTTCATCATACCAATGTCATGAATACAGTGTTTTCAGTAGACTGAACTACACTTCCACAGCCTGGGAATTTCAAAATCTTGTGTTAGAACTTAATTCTTTCCCAAGCTCTGGAGCCAATAGAAGATTGCATTATTTGTGTGCTGCATAGATTGTGCATAGGCGATGCAGGGTGCTGAAAAATGAATCAGATTCAGGTTTGATGTTAAGCATTTATCTCTGATAAAGGTAAGAGGTTTTGAGAAACACCAATATCATGCAAAAGAAGCATAAGTGATGTAATGTAGTGGCTCAGTAGCTAGGGGTAAGAGATTAAAAAAAGTAAAAAAGAATTTCAGAACATAAAATGTAAGAAACAGTCTTGCAGAGAGACAAATAACAGGTCTTATACATTTGCATAATAGGCAACACAACTTCTCCAAAACCCAGAATAAACTGAAAGGAATACCATCACTGCTTCCCTGTAAATTAGTGGTTAAAGCTGAGATTATGTGCTTGATTTACTGTAAGGGCAGGCATAGCAAATGGAAAGATTTTTCTTTCAACCTAATTGATGAGGAAATTATATTCTCATTGTATAATTCTAGAGATCTATAATTTTGGAACACATCAGAGAATCATAGAATCGTAGAATCAACCAGGTTGGAAGAGATCTCCAAGATCATCCAGTCCAACCTAGCACCCAGCCCTAGCCAGTCAACTAGACCATGGCACTAAGTGCCTTATCCAGGCTTTGCTTCAACACCTCCAGGGACGGTGCCTCCACCACCTCCCTGGGCAGCCCATTCCAATGCCAATCACTCTCTCTGGCAACAACTTCCTCCTAACATCCAGGCTACACCTACCCTGGCACAACTTGAGACTGTGTCCCCTTGTTCTATTGCTGGTTGCCTGGGAGAAGAGGCCACCCCCCACCTGGCTACAATGTCCCTTCAGGTAGTTGTAGACAGCAATGAGGTCCCCCCTGAGCCTTTTCTTCTCCAGGCTGCACACCCTCAGCTCCCTCAACCTTTCCTCATAGGGTTTGTGTTCCAGGCCTTTCACCAGCTTTGTTGCCCTTCTCTGGACGTGTTCCAGCACCTCAACATCTCTCTTGAACTGAGGGGCCCAGAACTAGACACAGCACTCAAGGTGTGGCCTGACCAGTGTTGAGTACAGAGGAAGAATAACCTCCCTTGTCCTACTGGCCACACTGTTCCTGATGCAGGCCAGGATGCCATTGGCTCTCCTGGCCACTTGGACACACTGCTGGCTCATGTTCAGTTACTATCTATCAGTACCCCCAGGTCCCTTTCCCCATACCTACTGAATAAATTGTTCAGAGCACAAGCTAGGTAAAGCCCAACAATGCATCCTCTCTATTTGGGTGGAATGTGAAAGAAAGAGATAAATGGAAATATTCTAAAGGAGTATTTGTGTGCAATGTTAGTTTGGATCTTATACATATTTAAGAGGAATTTTTCATAAGGAGTCATGTGGTGAACTTTTAATCTTTTCATTTTCAGTATAAAAGAAAATATTTTTTTAAAAAGTTTCATGGTTCAGAGTTCATTTTGTGAAGTTTCCATAAATTGTCTTGTCTATTGACATGTACAGATATATAATTTAATATTGCTGCTGACTTAGTGCTGAGTGACTGACTGACTTAAGAGTGTTTGTATTTGAAATATATGTGCAACTTACTTCTTCTGAATTCTTCGGAGATCAAATGTCCTGTGAGAATCCTGATGTATCTCACATGGTTTAGATCTACAAAAGACAATTTCAGAAGTTCTGATACAGTTGTGTGTTCACAGAAACTATCACTTCCACTAATTCCTGTCTTGTGGCAACTGTGTCTTGAGACATTTCTGAGTTTGGTGGCTTTGCCACTCACCTTAGGCTTCTGCTGCATGGATTCAGACTGCTGGATATTGCTTGCAGCATCAGGAGGTAGCTGAGCCACAGAGAAATCCAGCAAGGGATCACTGCTGCATGCCTATCTCACCTCTGTGAGTAAAGCCTCCTGTTCTCTTAGTTTTCAGCTCATCCTGAATGGATAGTGGGGTAAAGCTGTGTTTATGTCTTAGCCTTTTCCATTTCCTCACTTCCTAAATCTCTAAAATTGTCCATAACATCCCTTTGAAGAATTCCCAATTGAATTATAACTGTACCAATTACAAGAGGCACTATGGAATCTACTGCCTGACCAGTTTTGAAAGCACTGAACTGGTGGCAAGACAGGCCCACCTCTGACACTTCTGATCCTGCATCCAGAACAACAGGGCTGTTTGACAACACCAGGGGTGATGAATGACTCATCACAAAAGAGATACAGCCATACAGAGCTCTTGTAGATACCAGAACTCAGGTTACTTTGCTTGTGGCCTCGAACAACGACAGTTGATATAAGGAGAGTTTAATAGAACAGCACAGAGAATGAACAAAAGCAATAGCAGAAACAATGATACCAGTGAATATATAAAGGGAGTGATAGAAAACCCAACCAGCTCACTCCACGCTGCTGTGTGCCAAAAAGCCACTAAGCCCTGCCAGTGCTCACAATATCAACATGGTATCACATACCCCATTGTCTGGCTGGGCTGGCAACCTGGGTAGGACTCCTTCTACTTCCTGCGAGAGAATTAACCCTATCCTAGCTGACCTCAGGACAACATCTCTGCTTACTTAACTTCAGGTGGCAGATGATGCCTCTGAATTTAAAATTGCTGTCCAAGCTCCCTGTAAAAATCTGGAAACACTGTGAGTGTGATTACGCCTTATGGAAAGCAGTGATGCTAGACTCTCCTTTTTCACATTCACCTTCACATTCACTGCATTCACAGCCAACTATTTTTGAAAATTAATTGCCTGCTAAATCAGGGGAAAAGTTCCCTGAGGCTGTTTGTTGTTTGGGTTGTTGGAGGTTTCAAAAATGATTTTTAAAGAGTAAGGGCCAATGAATGCAAAACTGTAGTGTTCTTCCTAACTATGTACACGTGCCTTGTACAATGCATTTCACTAAGAACAGACAGACTTGTCTTTACACCCTTTTGAAGGTTGTCTTTAGGGAAGCAGGGAGAGCAGAAAAGGGCAGAAAGCAAAATGTTAAATTCGTTTTACTCTCAGACCGAAGATGAATGTTGCCTTGACTCTGTACAAAGTTAATTAAATCAGCTGTGGACATCTGTGAAGGATACTGGGCTACTTTTTATTTTCTTTTTTTTTTCCTCTAGCTCTCCATGCAGAAAGACCTATTGAAAATTTCTCTTTTTATGCAGGCTTCTTAATGCATAGTTGACCATAAGAACACTGATACAGTCTCAGACTATGATGTTTTTTCACTGACTTTTATATGAGTATAGTCAAAGCATACCATCCTACAGCTTTCAGTCAGTCTTACCATGGTTGACTTCTGCATTTCCCTTCTGCCTTCAGGCAGTTCGCTATCCACAGACATTATCCTTGTGGCTTTTAGACTCCAAATATCTAGGTTTTAGACTCCTAATATCTAGGCACAGTGAGGTTTAAAGGAGCAGCATTAATTTGTGCCCTTCTGTGTTCCTGTTTAGGGGACACAAGCTAGCACAGTACTAGTTCTAGCTCAATTTTTATAATGATATTTCATTCTCAGAACTTAACATCCCAGATGGACATCTGCTGGGGGCAGATGTGACTGAGTTGGAGGGCAGAAGGGCTCTGCAGCAGGACCTTGACCACCTGCACAGATGGGCAGAGTCCAATGGGATGGGGTTCAATAGCTCCAAGTGCAGGGTGCTGCACTTTGGCCACAACAACCCCATGCAGAGATACAGGCTGGGGTTGGAGTGGCTGGAGAGCAGCCAAACAGAGAGGGATCTGGGGGTGCTGATTGATACCCACCTGAACATGAGCCAGCAGTGTGCCCAGGTGGCCAAGAGAGCCAGTGGCATCCTGGCCTGCATCAGGAATGGTGTGGTCAGCAGGAGCAGGGAGGTCATTCTGCCCCTGTACTCTGCACTGGTTAGACCACACCTTGAGTCCTGTGTTCAGTTCTGGGCCCCCCAGTTTAGAAGGGACATTGAGATGCTTGAGCGTGTCCAGAGAAGGGCGACGAGGCTGGGGAGAGGCCTCGAGCACAAGCCCTACGAGGAGAGGCTGAGGGAGCTGGGATTGGTTAGCCTGGAGAAGAGGAGGCTCAGGGGTGACCTTATTGCTGTCTACAACTACCTGAGGGGAGGTTGTGGCCAGGAGGAGGTTGCTCTCTTCTCTCAGGTGGCCAGCGCCAGAATGAGAGGACACAGCCTCAGGCTGCACCAGGGGAGATTTAGGCTTGAGGTGAGGAGAAAGTTCTTCACTGAGAGAGTCATTGGACACTGGAATGGGCTGCCCGGGGAGGTGGTGGAGTCGCCGTCCCTGGGGCTGTTCAAGGCAGGATTGGACGTGGCACTTGGTGCCATGGTCTAGCCTTGAGCTCTGTGGTAAAGGGTTGGACTTGATGATCTGTGAGGTCTCTTCCAACCCTGATAATACTGTGATACTATGATAACACTGAGGTTAATAAACTCCACTGTTTTGAAGATTTCAGATTTATTATACTGGAGTCAATATATTTCAGCAGATTTTGTAAGCCAGTTACTACAAGTACTGCCCCAGCAAAATGCTGCAATTGAGAAGTGTGTGTATGAAACCTGTTCTCAATGAACATGGTGGTAGTTATTGTAGGCTATAATATGCAGGCAGAGCGCAGTGAAATGTGGATCTTGGGAGCTGCCAGTGCTTTATGAGGATGATCTTGGCATACTACTATGAGAACATTAGTCACACCAAAATTTTAGTGAAAGCAAGCTCTATGATTGCGTGAAGCTCTTATCTTAGATGAGTGCAGAATTTGAGAAAGCTAATGATTCATTCTGATACCAAGGAGGTGGGAAAAAGCGACATCAGTCTTTGCTTTTTGCAGTATTTTCCATGGCAAGATGTAGGCAAAAAAAAAAAAAAAAAAAAAAAAAAAAAAAGCCAGTTTACAGCACAGTAAGAAGTGACAGATTTAGTCACTACTTCATAATTGCATTTTTTGGCAGTTTATTACACTAACCTCATGCTTCTGGGCTTCTGCTGATCATCCAGAGAAGTATGAAAATAATTGCTTTTTCCTCCTTGAAACTTAGCTAGAAGAAAAGCTGCCAAATTGATTTTCAAAACTTTGGAGGACATTTGGGAAACCACCTGCAAATAAAATATTAGGAAAATTCTTGGTACGCAAATAAGAGCCACAGACCACACAAAGCAAGATACATTTGGAACTGGGCAGCTTTTCTCAATGCATTTGCCCATCTTGAAGACAGCTGAAAACACAGTTGAAATGGTATGGGTGGGTTTTATTATTAAAAAAATAATATGATTTATCATTTTTCTTATTAATATATTTAATCTCACCACACAACTTATTTTTAATCAGGTTCTTTGCATGGTCATGAAAAACATTACACAGAGGGAAGAACAGGGAATCTAGAACACTTAAGAAATAAGTAGCAAAATAAACTGGAACTGGAAAGAGATACTTGTGGTCGATTATACTGCTTGCCTACTAGAGGGACTTGAGAGGCTTCTTTCTGCTTAAGGCAGAAGGCACATTCAATTAGTTATAAAGTTTTACAGAGAGGCTTTTGAATATTTACACAAATAATATCTCTGGACTCCCAGGGCTGAATTATAGATCCCAGACAGTACTCAAACACTTGCAGGGAGTTCTGTCACAATAGTTGTTGAGGCTTCTAGATCTTCCCAGGCTCTAACAGGGTGCTGGGAGAGAGGCAGACAATCTCTGACCTGATGCTGGCTCCTCTTTGACTCCAGACTTGGTACAGAGATTTGCAGAGGTGCAGGCAGGACATCTTGCAGATGTGCAGACACAATGTCAGTGGCACTTCTCGCCTTGTTGTGAGACACTTAATACCTTCACCTGGTAAACTTGAGGCACAGTAAGTTTCAAGGTAGACAAACCTAAAGTGTCAGGGCTTCTTATGATGTAGAAGGCAGAGCATGGCAGGATACAATGGCAGAGAGCAATCAGCAGAAGCACAATAAGGCAGAAGGACAGAGAGGGAGTATGGTGTGTTTGCCTGCTCATCTCCTCTTATCAGTTCACCTGGTAAACTTGAGGCACAGTAAGTTTCAAGATAGACAAACCTAAAGTGTCAGGGCTTCTTATGATGTAGAAGACAGAGCATAGCAGGATACAACGGCAGAGAGCAATCAGGCAGAAGCACAATAAGGCAGAAGCACAGAGAGGGAGTATGGTGTGTTTGCCTGCTCATCTCCTCCTATCAGTTCAGCCCAAGACTAATGGCTCTTTGTCCACAGAATTTACCCAATCAGAATGGCAGTTTGACAAACTTCATTTTAGCTCAGCTAGGGCCTGCTTTCACCCTTTTAGGGCAGAACACAAACAAATGTACAAACAGATGAGGGCACCCCGTTTACAACTTTGGAAGGAGACTCAGTAGCACCAGGCCTTTGTTGTCCTTCTGCCCCCTTGCTTCCCCCAAAATCAGGAGAGAGGGGAAACAAGGAAACATGTCTAGACAAGCCAGGACATGATTAGGCCTATTATGGCCTTCCACAGCAGCAGCTTATATCCCCAAATACTTTTTAGATGAGATTTTAACATGGTTTTGTCCTGTCACAGTTTGAGGGGTCTCAGGTTTCCCCTCAGAAACTACAGGCACCAAGATCTGTCCCAGGCTGGGCCTCCAGAAGAACAGTGGAAAATTCTTTGGAGATATCTTGTGGGGTTTGTAAATGACTGTATAAATCTGGCCATTCCCTCCAGCAACCCTCCTGGAACTCTCCACCTCCCCATGGTCCTCCAAGATGGTGAAGCCGATCTGAAGGGATGTTCTGCAGAAACAGCAGCAGTGCCTCTATCACTCCAGTCACAGTATCACAGTATCACAGTATCATCAGGGTTGGAAGAGACCTCACAGATCATCAAGTCCAACCCTTTACCACAGAGGTCAAGGCTAGACCATGGCACCAAGTGCCACGTCCAACCTTGCCTTGAAGTGCCTCAGGGATGGCAATTGGTTTAGAAAAGTTCCACCTATAATTTGCCTTTGACAAACAGAGCCCTCTCTGATTAAGAAGTGATACACTAGCACATGGTGTATTATATCTGTTTTTACTGATGCTTTTTGATGCAGTAATTAGTGTCTCACAGAACTGTACAGTTAATTCGGGCTCTGAGAAAGACAGAATACTATGTTGACAATAAATCTGAATTCATTTAAACATCTGGAAGCAAGAAAGTCTTTGTTTCTTGTTTCTTGGTGTGTGTTTTGTTTTGTTTTACAAAAAAAGAGCCTAAGGGAAAGTATTTTTTCAACCACCTTTCATATGTCAGGACACCAGAAACTATGAGTAGTTAATACAACTAAAACAACATTTTGTTTTGCAAAATTCCACAAACTTATTTTTTGTGAAAGTGATTATATTGACGCTCATCTCTACCCTCTGTGATGCAATCTTGCTTAAGTTAATCCTTGGATAATCACACTAACACTATATTGATCATCAGAATAGCCTTCCAAATTTTAAGACGTGCTTTCTCACTAAACAAAATTCTATCACAAATAACTAACCACGTTTACATTGAGAGAGAAAAATGCAAGACAGATATTGAGTGAGGTAAATAAGCACTGAGATCAAATACAGTGCTTCCAAATAGATTCATGTAGTGAGGCTGAAAAGTGTTTGTGTTGTACTTATCATAGAATCATAGAATCAACCAGGTTGGAAGAGACCTCCAAGATCAGCCAGTCCAACCTATCACCTTGCCCTATCCAATCAACTAGACCATGGCACTAAGTGCCTCAGCCAGTCTTTTCTTGAAGACCCCCAGGGACGGTGCCTCCACCACCTCCCTGCGCAGCCCATTCTAATGCCAATCACTCTCTCTGGGAAGAACTTCTTCCTAATATCCAGCCTATACCTACCCTGGCACAACTTGAGACTGTATCCCCTTGTTCTATTGCTGGTTGCCTGGGAGAAGAGGCCACCCCCCACCTGGCTACAATGCCCCTTCAGGTAGTTGTAGACAGTAATAAGATCACCCCTGAGCCTCCTCTTCTCCAGGCTAAACAGGCCCAGCTCCCTCAACCTCTCCTCATAGGATTTGTGCTCCAAGCCCCTCACCAGCTTTGTTGCCCTTGAAAAGTTCAGCAAACACACCATTCTCCCTCTCTGTGCTTCTGCCTTATTGTGATTCTGCCTGATTGTGCTTCTGCCTGATTGCTCTCTGCCATTGTATCCTGCCATGCTCTGCCTTCTACATCGTAAGAAGCCCTGACACTTTAGATTTGTCTACCTTGAAACTTACTGTGCCTCAAGTTTACCAGGTGAAGGTATTAAGCGTCTCACAACAAGGTGAGAAGTGCCACTGACATTGTGCTGAACACTTGAGGCTGGGGTAATGGTTTGTGAATAAGGAGTAGAGAGGATAATCAAAAAAGGAAATATAATGAATAAAAATAGCAATCCAAACTAAATCAGTTTGTTTGTTAGTCAGACAGTTACAATGGAAAGCCTGAAAGGGACAACACCCCCCCCCACTTTAGCAATCTGTTGGACTTCATAACAAATGAAACAATTGTGCTCCATTCACCTCCAGTGGTTTTCTACTAAGTTTGTACATTTCTCTCCATATTCTCTCACCTGAGCCTGGTCAGTGAAGCTGTTTCCTTAGTATCAGGAATTAGGAGGCTGAGACTTGGTGTTCTACCTAAACCCAAGGTTTAGTGAGCTTAGGTCTGCTTGCAATTTGTAAAACAGATAATCTGAAACATGGTTGTTATTTTATGGCTTAGGGCATTTAGTGTTGGGCTGTGACGGTTTGGGTGGTACTCGCCCTCCCACACTTTGGAAATCACCCAGACTAGACTCAGCTGGCTCTGGAAATTGAACAAAGCTTTTATATTTACAGCTTAACACAATATACAAGCAGATATTTACAATACATACAGCTATATGCAGAAATATACAAGTTAAAAGGTAATATGGAAACACAACACCCCTCCCAGAAACCTGAGTCCACAGGAGAGGCTCCCAACTGCCCTTCCACCTTCTCCCAATCCTCTCTACCTTACCCCAGACATTGCCTTGTGGCCAAGGAAGAATGGAGGGTCAGCCAGGGGGGCTAGGAAGTAGGTGGATTAATCAGGTTAGATTAAAGACAGAGAGAAATGCAGCTCAAAGCCCAAACAGAGAGCGACTCCCTTATCTATGTTTGGATTCTTGCTCTTATACCTCTCAGCAAGCCTATGAGTGAAGTAGACATCACCATTGTTTCCCTTTCACAGCCTGTAATCTAGTTCTCACCAAAACATTCTAGCTAGCTTCAAACTAGCACATGGCCCAGGCAAATTTTGAACTTTTTTTCTGTGCTGAAAAAATGAAAAAAAAAAATTGCTGAGGATTGGTAAGCACTGAAGTTAGCCAAATCCCTCAACAATTGCAAGCTTCTTTCAGTGGTGATTAAAGCTCCCTGAAATAGCATTCCACTATCATAAATGCTAACTAGGGGTCTAAATATGCCTATTTTCTCCTTATGTTGCTTTGCTTTTTCTGTAGCTTAATCACTGTGCAGGCCTGCCTTTGTCTTTGTATTGTGCATTGCACAGCAGCATGTACAACTGCCTGCTGTCCATATGGTTATATCCAGATGTATCCTGCATGGTTTGCCTCTTGATGTGCCAAAGAGCACAGTCTTCAGAAAACAGACAGGTGCATCCAGTCAGATGGGATTCCTTTCAATTTCTTCTGGCAGCACAACCCTCTTTTGCATTAGTCCTGTCTGATGAGGTCTTGTCAGTTACTGTGCATGTTTCTGCCCTTTGCAAGGCAGGATTGAGAACCCTGAAGGATTGCTTCTCTTGCAAAATGTCCAGTGGTTTGTAGTATGGACATATGAAGTTAAGAATTTCTATGGGCTTGGTAATTTACTGTAATACGAACAAAGTGTTTGTGCCTTGATGTTCATTTGAGATCAGAACTTGTCTGTACTAGGATATTAGCAGAACAGAAGCAGAAGTTTTTGTTCCAGAGCAATTAAGTAGATAATAAAGGCAAACAAAGTTCAGTGACTTGCTCAAAAAGCAATGCTATAAAATCCTGCCCTAAGTGATACTAAAAGAAGTCTTGCTATTGATTCACTGGGGTTAGAGATTCACTCCAAGTGCTAACCTCTAATTCTCAGTTCAGTGGCTTCCAACATCATGAAACACGACTGCAATGAAATGTGGCAGCTGCTTAACACTGCCCAGTTAAACTCTGCATGAGGGTCATACAGAAAGGGAAGGGAGAGAAGGAACATATGGAAAGGGGGGAGAAAGGGAGGAAAGGAAAAGAAGGAATGAGGGAGGGTGGAAGGGAGGAAGGGAAAGAAGGAGGAATTTGAAAGGAATTCAGAAGGAAGGAAGGGAGGGAAAGAATTTGGAAGGAAGGAATTTTAGTTCGGAATTCATAATTTGAGAAGAAGGAAGGGAGTAAGGGAGGGAGGGAGGGAAGGAAGGAAGGAAGGAAGGAAGGAAGGAAGGAAGGAAGGAAGGAAGGAAGGAAGGAAGGAAGGAAGGAAGGAAAAAAGGAAAGGAGGGAGCAACAGAGGGATGGAGGTTGGTTCTAATTTTACAAATTCTGAGATAATTGAAAGCTTCCATCACTCATTGGCTTTCACAGACAAGTCAGGCATCCTCCTGGTGTTACCATAACATTCTGTGAAGCAGAACAAGTACTGGAGACTTGTTTTCTGGGATAAATGTCTTGTAGCTGCATCAAGAAAAGTACCAGTGTTGTCTTCTGAATAAAACATGATGCATGGGTCATGAATTCATTACTCCAGGCTATCTTTTGTGTATATTTATGTTCTTGTTCTGAGGGTTATTTTACCCCATAAGACACATGTTTAAAATCACCATCTTTCTTGTAGTTTTGAAATGGATAGGTATGAAGTTAACAACTCTTCTAAGAGAGAAATGCTGTTTAGTGAACAGAGTACAGTTCTAGGGAGCTTTTATTATTCTTTGTCCACTGAGCAACAGCAGCTAGGGAGATTCATCTTTCTGTGCCTTGTTCCCATAGCTTTAGAGCAATCATGATAACAATAATCTTTGCAACATATTTTGAGAAAATGTTAATATTAAAACACTCTAAAGGGATAAGTTATAATAATTAAAGTCTAGATCTTTTGTTAGTGGAAATAATGAATATTTTGTTAAGTGCAACCTATATGAAATTTTGTATTTCTCCTGTAAGGATCAGATTTCTGTTCAAATAGAGAAAAAACATACTTCCTCCTCTCCTTACCGTAAAAATGGTACACTAGTGATGAGGTGGTGGAGGCACCATCCCTTGAGGTGTTCAAGAAAAGACTGGATGAGGCACTTAGTGCCATGATCTAGTTGACTGGATAGGGCTGGGTGATAGGTTGGACTGGCTGATCTTGGAGGTCTCTTCCAATCTGGTTGATTCTATGATACTATGATAATACTCTAACTTTCAGTGCCAGAAATTTGGCTGCTTCTGTTGACCAAGTGTTATTCTGCTTTTCTGTTGCAGAAGTCAGTGCATACTGAGAACATGATATGTATGGCTTAATTTATGTTATAGAATGCACTTTTAACCTCATGTAGCTATCTTTCAAGCTGCATGCTTTAACATCAGAAGAATTTTCCAATCCAGTATTAAACTCCTTGTTATAACACAGGTGAATAAGTGACATATTTAGCACTGGTTTTCGTACCAGAAACTGAGAGGAAAAAAAAGCACACAAACCTGCCTGTGCAACTGTTGATCACAAAACTTCCCCAAAGTTGTATATTCTTTTGACTCTGAGGGCTCCTTATCTTGTGAGAGTCAACACATCCATTCAAAGTTCAATACTTCAAAACAAGTATTTTGTTTAGTTGTTGTCTGTGAACCTGCTCTCCCTCCCAAGCAGTGTTGCTGAAATAATGTTGTGTATTTCTGAAGAATGCATACACTTTCTTTTTGATTGTAGGAAAATGCAGACACATCGTACATAATGTACTGATGCACAAACCCTTTATTTCATCTCAGAGAATTCATGTAGTCCGCTCAGGTTTTTGTGTGATTAAGAAGACAATTTGGTCACTGATTCTGTGTTTTAAAATGTGTGCTTAAGGCTGCTCCTACTCTGCTTTCAAACACTGGAGAATAGTAAAGTGTGTACTGTTGCTGTGCATATGGAAGGCAAGGATTCTTAATGTAATATAAGGGTTAGAGAACAAATGTATTTGAATTTCAGTGGTATAGTTCTTTGCAAATACATCTAGCTGAACAATTCAGGAGCAAAGCTGATCTTGTGAAAGACTAGAATGGAATTAGATATGTAGATAAAACACAGATTTACGAACAGGGTTTCTGGATTCTGCCTCCTTCCAGGCTTGATATGTGTCCTGCAGAGAGCTCTCCTCTTGTGATATTGCCTTACAGCACCTGTCTACCTATAATTACCTGCTCAACATTATCTGATATCTCTTTATGGAGTTTGATTTGTACAGAGTACTTTGACTTTCATCAATAGTTGTCATGGTGTTGCAATCAGAACTGCTTCTACTTTCAATAAAAAATAGTACAATAGGGTTAGGTCAAAGATTTCAGACTTTCAGCTATTACAAATAAACACCTTTATATTAAAAAAAAAACAACCAAACAACATGACTAATACTGTTTTAACCACTTGTAAAGCTATCTAAGTATCTGTTGTTCTATTTTTGCAAAGTTACCTGATTTTCTATTTAGCTAGAGCCTTCCCTCATGAAAATACAATCAGGGCCATCCATCTCAACTTTTTATTCAGTTGACCATGGTATGATCAGAAATTCAGTTCAAGCCTTCTGACTGAGCAGAATATTTTTGATCTGTGCTGAACTGTGTGACATCTGATTGGTGACATAGTAATAAAATTATTCCTCCATCATCTCTTTGTGAACACCTGAAACCACTAACTGATTTTGCGGAGGCCAGTTTTCAGTCATTAGTGACCTATAATGGACATGACCTAGAAACCAAGCAGGGAAAGTTTTACCCAATTAAAAAATCCCCTGAGTCATCCAGTCTCTTTAAAGTGAAGAATCTAAATAATAGATTGCATGAAGATAGATGTCTTTCTCAGCATCTACTTTGTTTCATTCTCCAACACAAAGGGAGAAGAGAAAGAAGATGAGAGTCAGCTAAGTGAGATAAATGTGAACAAGGGCCTGAGAATATGAGGAAACAGACTTAATAAGAAGCAAGTGAAAGAATGCTTCAATAATTTAAAGTATCTATAAATCAGTGAGGGGCTTGTGATGCTTGACTAACATTTCATAGGGAACAGCAACATGAACTGTAGTGATCTGTTAGCAATATTGGAGGATGGATAGAGTACAAGTGAGCCATTAAGAAGGAGTAAAGCAAATGGCAAGCATGCTCTAAGAATTTTCTTTAGATGCAAAAGTCTCCCCAAGTCCTCACACTAAGAAATAGCCTTTTTTATACATGTGTGAAACTTCAATTAATATGCCAATTACAGAAAGAATCTCTAAGCATCTCTTAATACAGACTGAAAGTTTTGTTCTGTATAGCCTTAGTTGTTGGAATATTTTTCCTGGAAGAATGACAGGTATGCTCATGTAATTTTTTTGTGTCACTTTCACATGCAGCAAGTTGCATCTGCTTGGTTTTAATTTGTCTCTAGTTTCCTGCTAGAATGTATTGATCTGCATGCAGATACATCAGCTCCTCCTCCTTACTAAAATATCTTTAGCCAGGTTCTTGATTTGTTGAGTGATTTGGAAGAGTTTCCTTCTCCAAGCAGAATTAGCCATTGCTCAATCAATTCACTTGTATTTGCATAAGTAGCCTTTGAAGGAAGTAAAATTATAAACTGGGAAAAGAATTTCAGCAAGATAGAGTATAGGCTTATGCATGCAGCTTATTGGCTGGATGATAGATTGTTTTTTTTTGCACAGTTCAGCTGTAAAGAATTTCATATCTCAGAAGTTGCAGACTTGGTGTTGTGGTTTAATGAGCGGACAGATTGTTCTACTGCCCCAAAAGGGGCAAAAGAATACTGCTCATGTAAAGGATGGGAGAATTGGAAAGTTTAATTGGAAAGACCATTTACAACTACTTAACTACCACAGTTAATTGCCATAGTTCTATAGTGGTGAGCATAACAAAGCATACATAAATTCACATTAAGCCTTGGCCCCGTCCTTCGACCTGGGCTTACAGCAATCTCATGAGGCTAAGACCTTCCAAAGCCTTCCCCCAACCAAGGCTCAATTTCCCAGGCCTCAAATGCCACCCTGTCTCCCAACCCAGGCCCAAACGATGCAGTAAATAATTAGCTCTGCCAAAGCCTAGCCGGGCTGCGAGCTGCCCCACACCAAAACCCAAGATAAGGAAGCGTGTTCTGTCAGGATGGGAGATGGCAAAGAGGAGGGATGATACTGACTTCACAGCCAGATTTATAGGGATGCAGGATTATGGGAAGAAGTACAAAGATTACATTTTCTGGTACACCTCCTGGACACTCTAGCTCCTGGAGGTCTATAACTTTGTGGTTTTTTTAAAGGCAGCTGGCTTAAACAGCCACATCTGTCTACATCAGAATAAAGTATTTCTGATGTAGTAGGAAGTGACATTTGAGTCAAAGAAAATATTTGAAGTACAGGGGATATTTGGTCAGTAATTTTACTGAATAAGATTTTGAATGTGGTATTGATTTTATTTTCACAATCCCAGTATATTGGGGATCAGAGCACTTGCAGCTGGGTTGCTTTCTGGATATGAGAGGAGAGTAGAGCCAAGTCCATATGGGTCTGTTCTCTCTGTAAGGCATTCTTCTTTTAACTGAGAAGAACCTTAGTGTGATGACCTTAATGGCATACTGTAGAAGATGACTGCAGGATGACATTTCTGGGAAGAGTTTAGGACCTTTATTGAAATGATTTGATGCTCTTCTACTTCTGTTAGATTAAGTGCTACTTAGATCAGATTAAATTGGATAATAATTGCAATTATTTTTTGTTAGATGTAATTGATTTTAGAATGCCTAAATAGTGTCTTAAGTCTGTGAATGTATTGAGCGAATGAGAAACTGAAATAAATTTGAGATATTAAGTAAATATATAAGGACAAAATGCATAGCTCATAAAGAGAAAAAATATTGTTCTGGGAATTAGATGTAAATCTGCAGTGCCATTTTAGGGACTTCTCAGAGAGGAACTAAACATGAAAAATTTCAGAAGATTAGTGCTATATGTCTCTGGGTCCTACTAATTGCAATAATGATAATTATCATGTGCATTAACTATATTGCTATTCTGAGTTATGTAGTTATAGCAGGACTACAACAGAAAGAATAGTGAATATAAGTAATTTCTAGATGCTCTAGTATGCTTTAGTAGAAATGGCTTAAGCTCTATAATAGTGATCTGTTTTAAAAGTGTGTCTATGTATCTTTGAACCTGAAAGGAAAAAAATTCTTTGAGACCTTTAAGTCATAAATATACACATAGCTTTCCTGTGAAGGCACAGTAGAAAGAAATGGAGTTAGGCTGGAATCAAACAAAAGAATAGAATGAGACAAAGCAGAACTTGAGTTATGTTCTGATGAACTGAGATGTGTAACGGCATGAGAATTAAAAATTAAGCTGAGTTCCAGTGCTTTGTTGAGTTTGATCTTAATATACAGTCTGAGGTGCTGAACTATGTGTAAGTTGTCTATGAAATGCTTGCCTGGTGGTTGGGACAATGGGTTCTTAAATACCCGACTAAGTCCATTTTACTTTTAGTTTCATGATGGTAATGAGCAACAGTTAGGGATAGATACTTCCCTGTTGTTTTTATGAAAAGTTGTTAAAGGTTCTTACTTGTTTCCCAGAAAAACAACCCTGTTTGAGACAAACACATTTATTTCCAATGCATAAAGATTATATGCATTCCACTAATGAAACAATGTCCCAGTCAGTTTCTTTTTTTTTTTTTCTTAAAACCCATTACATTTCTCATTTAAACAAATGATTCACAATTACTTCAGTTTCAGGAGTATTCATTCTTTACTCTACCTAGAATTACAATGAAACCTTAGGATTTTTTTTCTATTATGAATAAATTAATTTTCCCCTGGACCAGGTGCATTAAATTTTAACTCATTTATTACAGTTATTTTTGCAAATTTAGGCACAGCTTCCCTCATTCAATTTCCTAGACAAGGGCAATGATTGTAGTATTAATTCATTCTACTTATAGTATTTGCTCTAATAAATTTCTCCTTTTTTTCCTATTTGGTCTTTTGATCAAAAGTGACAGATGAGAATGTATTTCTTTATTCATATTTGCTACAGGACAAAGGAACCCCCAGTGCTGTATAGCCTTTTATTTTTTTTGTGGCTCACTGCCAGTTCAACAGGGCAGTGAACTATTTAATAGGATAAAAATTCCTTCTTAAGCAGTCAATATGTAATAATGAACACTGAATTATAGATGGAAATGTGAAGCCTTGTAAACCTCTATCTAGCATTTTTGCTTAAGAAAAAGAAAGAAAACAAAGGCTAAAAAGGCATCTTTAGATTGCTGGGATCCCAAATAATACTCATCGACTTTAGAATGGTCTTCTCAAAGTGACTGCAGCTTCTACCTGAGTCTTTTTGCTGCCTGAGCAGCAGCAGCTTAAGATATCCACAAAAGAGGCTTTGATGTGATTTTGTATTTCCCAGTTCTTGACTGCTTCTCTTAACATTTCCATGACCTGTGTGGTATTCCTTGCAGCACCAAAATGTAAGGACAAAATAGAGCATATTTGTAGGGCTGGATTCATCACTTTGTGAAAGTTCTACCAAGATAAGAAAACACAGAAATATGTTGTTCCACACTGAAAGACTTGTGGCATGGAACTGACAGCAAAATTGCATCATCCAAGCATGGGCTGGAGCTATTCAGGTGATTTTTAAACTTCTCAGTGACTACAACCTTATCAGACAGGATTGGATCTCACCAGTGTTATCACATTAGCTTGTCAGATTGCTCTCTACTCCTCACTTCCCCTCTTGCCATAGGAGCATTTTCTATCCAGGTAGAATAGAAAAAATGCAGACCTGCATCTACAGTAATGTAAAAATACTCTGTGCTAACAACAAACAAGTTTTAGGACCTGTTGCCACCTTGCCTTGGAGGAAGAGTTTGTGGGAGGTTCTTTATGGATACCTAAGGAGTGAGAAAAGGCAAACTGACACTGAAATGGCTAGTATAATTACAGATTTATTAATTGGACATATGTGGAGATTACTTTGACCATAGGGTGGCTCTTAAAGCAGGCAAGGCAATTATCTAGTATGTGTCAGAGAGAAAGAGACAGAAGTGAGAGAAGAGTGGAGAAAAGATTGAGATAAGATCAGAGGAGAAAAACATCACCACTCCAGGTTGCAGCTCTGACCCACGTTTTTGATGTCTTCTCGGTGTTGGGTGCACACTGATGTTTTGTGGGGCTGTTTGTTATTCTTAAATCCTTCTTCATTCCCTGCCTACCTAAAAGTAGTTGGTGGAGCTGTTCCCATACTGAGACGGATCATGCATCACTTGTGTGATGGTGCAGCAGTATTGGGGCTGAGCTACAGTTGAGTCACTCCAGGTACCTGCACATAGAGTTATGGTGGTAGCAAAATGGCAAGCACTTCAAATACTCTGAGTGATTTCTGCTTTGCCTTTGTTTGCACAGGTTCACTTGTGAAAGTGACAGCAACTGTCTTGAGTTGGCATTATCTGTTAGGATCCAAGTGATATCTGAACCACAACATCCTGTTCTAGGAGCAGACTGTCACAGACCCTCAAATGAAAGGGAGCAGAGAAGCAACCTGAGATAAACTTCCTTGGGTCTCTGCTGAATGCCCTAACAATGAGTCTGCAGAGCTCTCTTGCTCTCTCTGTTGCTCCCTGAGTAACTAAACGTTTCTTAACAAACAGGACAGCTCCATATGTACATCATGAGAAAGCTTTTCTTCAAGTGCATCATGGAGACTCACAACTAAGCACAGAGTTTTGCCACAGATCTTGCAGAAAAAAGAATTAATATGTCAACCTTTTACTGCTCAGTGAAGGCTCAAGTAATTAAGTTTCTGGATGTGAAAGGAGGCATGTCTTCCTCAGATGCCTTCTGAGGGATTGTATGTGATTTGAACTACTGTCAAATTGTGTTGAAAGTCTAGAACAGTCTAACTTGTGCATCTCACAATGTCTGAGGAATTACAGAGTGCTAGATACTACTCTATAGCTGATAATACTGTGACATCAAAGGGAAAAGAGATGGTAGAGTTTTCAAAAGTCACATTTCTTAAATGATGGGGTTTAACACCTAAAGTGGTTTCTGGGCCCTCATGCCCTTCTTGGAAATCTCTTCTTCACGTGTCAGGTGTTTAATGGAAAGCAGTCTTCAACTACAGGTACAGTGTCAGATCACTTTCATCTTAAAAAAAAAGACAAACCCAAATGGAAATCAAGACTTTTATCATATGAGTGACATATTTATCTCATTCCTAGTAGGATTTTTTTATCATGATTGCTCATTAAAAAATGTCTCGAACACAGAGCCCTTACTGTATCTGTAATATTTCTTGCCTTTTCTTTCAGGTTTGCAGCTAATCATTATGAGTGTCTGAAGCAGGGTGATAAGTAGCAGCTATCTGGATAGCATTTTTTCTCAAACACGTGTGATGACACTGAATAGAAATGAAATGTCAAATTGACCCAGCACTTTTTTCTTGAAATGGAGCTTGTTAATGGTTGTATAAGTCAAGATATTGATTATAAGAGTCCTTATTAAAATTTGTTAAAAGCTCACAGTGTCAGGAAGAAAATTTATGTAAAGCTTTTTCAAAAAAGAGGGAAAAATAAGAAAAAGAAAGGAAAGGACAGAAAAAAAGAGAAAGAAATACAATAGCACTTTAAATGTTGTGCATAGTTGCTCTTTGGCAGTGGGTTAGAAATCAACACCTTGAAGTCATTCATATACCAAACTCTCGTATCTGTAATTAAAGTTTCCCTCCTTTCATAAGCTTATAGGCTTCAAGTGCATTTACCTTCATTATTTGCTTTATCTTTGATTAACCTGACAGTTGTGTGGATCAGGGACCATGTCTCCCATTTGTCTGTGAATTACAAAGCATAATGTCACTAATTTTTTATATTGACTTGAATTATAGGTTACTCCTTACAGGTGATGAGGCACTTAGTGCCATGGTCTGGTTGACTGGATAGGGCTGGGGGATAGGTTGGACTGGATGAGCTTGGAGGTCTCTTCCAACCTGGCTGATTCTATGATGATTCTATGACTTTCACCCAAGACAAAATATCGAAACCTCTAGCCTGCATAAGAAAAATTTCTCATGTTGGTGAAAGCTGCACATCAGTAAAGATGAAATGAAGTTTTCATAAATAAAATTCTTTGGTGTTCTGGAGCTACATCAACTTGCTTCTAGTATTGTTGTGCACAGGAAGGTGAGAGCTAAAGTTTTCTGACGTATTACTTTAGTGAATCCCACATGTACCTGTGTTTATGTCTGAGGGAAAGTCTGTCGAGTGATAATGCTAACTTGATGTGTGCATTTCAGTTGTTAGAAAAATGCTATTTCACAAACTGATTTATGAAGAGGGAAAAAAAAAGGAGAGTGGAGACTATCTCTTAACTTTTTCATAGAGAGCTTTGTATAAATGTGTGTTTGTTTGTTTTAAAAAAAGCAAAACCAAAACCCACACCAAACCCGCATTATACTCTGCATGAATGATAAAGCAGCATTTGCTGCGTTTGGATTTTGCTCTCTGGTTTGTCCTCGCTGATTTGGTTGGGAATTAGTTGGCCAAGGCAGGAATTATAAAAATATCATTATTTTTCTTTTCCCAGAAGCCCTGCCTCCAAGCTGTATGCAAAAACTAGGTGGTCAGGAATCCTCACAAGGATGCTTATGGACAATTTTAGTAATCTAGGAAAGTTGAGAGTGGAAAATGCTAAGCTACAAGACAAGACTTATAAATCAGGCTGAGCAGAGAGTCTGGGGAAAGGCTGATTTCACTCATGGGGTTGGAGTAGGAATTAAGAGATGATCCCTGCTGAATCTCTGCATCAGCCTCTGAAACTGCAAACTATAATCCAGTCATGGATTCATGCAGCCTTAAGTCCAATGTGAGTAAAACCTGCCAAAGTCGAAAGTGTCTGTAGACACAGCTTCCATGAGGCAAAGGTTGTGGAGAGGTGCTGCCCTCGCAGTGCAGGGAAAAGCCAAACTGCTGGCAGGGTCCTACGACCAATGGCAGTTTATGCAGAGGCAGGATCTTTCCAGCAGGAAGCCAGGATGTGGTGGTTTGAAGAGAAGCCAGGTCCAGGTGCTGCTGGTGGCTCTCTCGAAGGGACCTAAAGACTTGCCAGACTTGCAGACTTGTGGGGGAGCAGAATGAACTGTGCAAGAGTAGGACTAGAGCGGAGCTGCACAGAACAGTGTGAAAGCAGGAACCGAGTGCTTTTTTCTCACTCTATTTATAATCTTCCTAGACACTGTGTCCAATGCCAAACATATACTGGACGCGAAGAATCCAGCCAATCACCCACTGATTCCAATGTGGGCTTTCCCACAAGTCAGTACACATGTGGAAAAGGGAATGTTTGCTGTTCCCCCTTCAAGCCCACAAGGTGGGAGGGATAGGAGGGAGGAAGCAGTTTTGCACCTTCTTCTTCCCCCATTCAAACCTCTAGAGATGGATGGGAGGAAGGGAGTTTGGAGTGCCCAACAACACTCACCCATCCTACCTGTCAGTGCAGGGGCTGTGTTCAGAGATGACCAGGACATTCTTATGTCTTACAACCTCAAGTTGAACTGGGAACCTCTTAATACAGGAGTGTATAATGCTTTATGCTGCCTATTGACCAGAAAGCTCAGAGGATTTACTGCTGCTTTAGGACTTTACATCACTATGCAGCACTGGTCAGAACCCAGCATCTAGGTGAAATATGATTTAAGCAGTAAAATGCCAAAGAGGTTTTCTGCAGTCTCTGGATTCCCATTCATTGCATTTTCACTGTTCTTAGCATCATGTGTTACTAACCCATTGCTTCCATTGTCACACAAAAAGCCAACCAACACAAAGGTTTTACCAATGGTGATACGTTTACATGTAGTATGAAGAAATGGAAATGACCTTTAGTGGGACAGCTTGTTATTCACAATAATTCTTCCTCCCTGCCAAAATATCAGCAAACTAAGTTTAAGTAAGGTGTTCCAAATAATAATAAAAACCATTTAACTGTTACAGTACAAACAAATCTAACACATTGCATACTCTCTTGTTATGATTCTAAAATCATTTGGGCCTAAAATTAAGATTGGCAAGCCATGACTTCGTTTAGTAAAGAGAAAATGAAGTATTAATTGTCCTATTTTTCAGTATCTAGTCTGCAATTTGAGTCTATAATTGCCTTCTTCTGTAACCTCTAACTGATAAAACACTTCTCTGCCTTGGAATTGTTCACACAGAGTTCCAAACATGTCCTAGTTTTTTGTTTTTGTTTTTTGCACTGACATTGACTATTCCAGCTTGCTTTTCAACTTCACTCTTCCTGTCATTGCCAGTGAAATGATATCAATAATCTGAAACTTTCAGTATTCCACTTCCTTTGAAGTTGTGAATAACTGATATTTTGAGAGAAGCTGCTGTTCAGGGACTTTGTAAAATGAAATGCACTAAGACACAGATAAGGTTTTGACTTGCCTGGCCTGCTTCTGAGATCTAGGGCCTGATTCTGCTCATTGTGTGAGCAGTAGGAAAGCTAAAGTTGATGATATTCCAGTGGTAGACATCTACAGTGTTCCTTCTGATGAAGGATTTTCTGTCTGGCTTAAAATTTTATTTACTCTGTGAAATTATGAATTTACAAGTAAAAGATGTATTGTGGATCTTGTAACTGCACCACTGCTCCATATGCCTGCTGTCTAACCAGATGGCTCATACTTCATAATAAATTAAAAGCAATAAAATCAGTACTGATCTATTTTGTTCATACTTGGTAAATGAAAAAGTAGCCTTTCCTAGTGAATAGATTCAGGCATCTGCAGCATTGAGTACTTAAATGCAAACCTGTTGTCTGTAGTCATCCAGTAATTAATGATCTGCTCAAGAAGACAAAAGGGGGGGGGAAAATCAGAGGTAGAACTCTTGGAAATGGAATTAATATTCAAATGCTAATGTCATATTTTTAAAGAGGATTGTGAAGTGAATCAAGTGAATAACAAAGTATGCACTGAGCTGATGGATCTGTGGATCATGTCAATATGGAAGTAGAAGGATTCTTGTATGGGAGAGAAGGGAAAGGATATATTAATCTTTATGCATTCACTACATATTATTACATTTTTCCTCTGATTTCATATCTTATATAGCATTGGTAAGACACAATCTACTGCCAGCTAATCTAGAGAAAAATTGATTTGAGACATACCTTACTCAAAATGTGTGTTGAGTGGAAAAAATTATAGCCTGGAGCAGTAATGGAAAAAAGAAATGTTCTTGTCACTAAAGCACCAGTAAAGGGGTCTTGGAAGACCAAGCTTCACCTCTCAGAGCTGTGGACAGTATGGTGGTGTTTGGTAAATTGGTCAAGAATGGGCTCTACACTTAGCCTCAGGAGTTCTTAGCCTCTTAGGTACTTTTGAAAATTACTTTCCACAAAATATCAGCAATATTTTTTTTAAACCACAGTTTTAATTTATGTTTTTAGATTTCAGCTCTGTCATAACAGAGATGAATGTCTAATAGTTGTGTTGTAGAGCATCTAGTGAACTGAAGCCCTTCATGTGAGTTTCTAAGCATTCAGTGATAACAAATGTGTATTTTAACATCCTGGAACATCTGATTCTTAAAAACTTATTATCAGCACTGGTCAGGCAACACCTTGAGTACTGTGTCCAGTTCTGGGCTCCTCAATTCACGGGAGATGTTAAGGTGCTGGAAGGTGTCCAGAGAAGGGTGACAAAGCTAGTGAGGGGCCTGGAACACAAACCCTATGAGGAGAGGCTGAGGGAGCTGGGGGTGTTCAGCCTGCAGAAGAGGAGGCTCAGGGGTGACTTCATTGCTGTCTACAACTACCTGAAAGGAGGTTGTAGCCAGGTGGGGGTTGGTCTCTTCTGCCAGGCAATCATGATTCTATGAATTTAAGCTGTGCTGTGACCTTTTACATTAGAAAAATAATCCCTATACCTACACTGTTAATGCAGATTAAATAATTCTTATTGCCATTGCTACAGGTCTTGTGTTGAGGCTTGTGCATTTTACATCAACACTCTGCTGAATTAGGTTAATGAAGTTTTGTGTTGGCTTTTTTTTTTTTTTAAAGAATTTGCAGAGCTGTTTCCCAGTGCTGAGCTATGCCAATGTTTTATAAGCATTCAGATCTTCCTTCCTCTAAGCACACAGATATTCTGTAAGTGTTGTATTGTACCATCCAAAGGAAAATTTGGAGTGCTCTAGAACAGCGGAAGAAATTGATCTTCTAAGGTGAACAAATATTTGAATCTTAGGCTTGCACAAAAATGGTGTGAGATTTCTGAGAAAGAACAGAAACTAAAATGTGGTATAAGACCAAAGTATCTAACTTTAAGACTCCCAAATGCTTAATGCAATCAAAAGCTCAACTTGAGGCCTTCCTTTCTACTGGATGCACGGAGAGATGAGATAAATGTTAGAATCAGTGTAAGCATTGTTATGACTCTAGATGTTTCGAGTGCATTTCAATCATGTGCAGAAATGTGTTAGTGGAGAAGAATTTATCTGGTTAACTGGTCAAGTGAAGGTACATTTAGTACTTAGGACATGCTTACACAAAGTACATTCTTATTTGGAGAGGTATATTGGCTTGTGAAATTGTCTTTGTTTTCTCAATAGAGTAGCATGTAACATCACTTTTCTTATGCTTTCCTTCATTTAATCCATAAAAGAGTATTGCAAATTCCTGTTGTAATATCTTGCTGACAGTTTTGAAATTTTATGAAGTGGAGAGTTAGTGATAATGATTTTTTTTCTTCACATTTTCTTGCCTCTTCTCCCAGTAGAGTGAAATAAAAAGTCATGTCTTCAAAGTCTAATATTCACATGAGAAAGTTAAATTAACTAAACTTAAGTCTATTTGTGTTCTGTGGTAAAAAGGTTGAAATGGTTTCTCTGCAAATTATAACTCTCTATAGATGATTTTCTTTCTCCTTTGTGTCAGTTTAGTAAAAAAAGGAATAAAAAAAAAGGAAAGAAGGCAACAATAAATCCTGTATGCAAATGTGACATATGAAAAATGTTGTTACTTCATAATCATGGAATAGTTTCAGGTACAGACTTGTAAACATCAACGCAGTTACCTATCTTTGCCCTTCCATCTCTACGTGATAGACTTTTAAAATAGGTGTTAATGCAAGGGTGGTTGTATTTGCATAGTTTAGTACATACAGTTTGGCATCATTTGCAGAAACAGTGCCTTTAATATCTGAAAAGAGAGAACCTTCATTCTGACTTGTGTCATGTGCTGTGGAATTCTTCCTGAGACTGGAGCCCTATTTATTGTATTCATAAGTGATGGATCTTTCAAATTTCCCCACCAATGGTGATTGTATAGAAATACCTTAAACCAGGTATTTGAGAACTAGGAAAATCAAAGAATCAGTGAAATGTGTTAAAACAAATATAATGAATACTGTTTCATTCAATAATTTTGATGCTTTAATTTACAATGCAGACTCTAGAAGCTGATCTGGTGGCCATATCTCTGCAATGTCTTCCTATAGGCAACATACTGGATCTTCCTTCTCATAGCAATTGTGAATTGTGAACAAAGGTTTATATTTTACACAGGTATCTGTCAGGACGCCCAGTGTCTCTGTATCTGTGTGAGTACCTTTCTTACTCCCTCACAGTGTTGTCATCTCCCACATTGTTTCTGTCATGCTTTAGCATAGAGAACCATGCTGTAGAAGCCAGAGCCTTTGCCTGGTTGTGCTGTTTTAGTGGACAGCTAAGGAAACATCCTGCTTTCCTGGACTCGAATGACTAATATTATCCCAGTTTTCCTGCTCCTTGATGGAGCCTTTAAGAGGTTTAATTAAACAATTATGAACAGGAACAATGAAAATGAATTTCTCAAAAATCACTACATTTGTGATATCCAAGGCATTTCCGTCTAAGAGTGAGCACTGGGTGAGGATAATGAAAGTCATAAAACCTCATTGAACCATACTGCGACTTCCTGAACCTTTTAGGAGAATGCGTATTGCAAATCCCTGACATTCCACTGTGATCTGTAGTATTAATAAAAACAGGCTTCTCTGATTCTGTTTCTAAGTTACAAAGATGAGTCTCTAGGACACACAAAAAATGTGTGATGCCATGCAGTATAATTTTACATTTGAAAAAAAATAAATGCATTTAAGACGTAAGAAGACTGCTTTTGCTGCAACTTGCTAATCAGTTAAGAGTCATTAAAGCAATGAGAGAGGGCACTGGAGAAAATATTTATCTACTTTTAAGAAATACAGTCTCAATTACCAGAGCAATGTAAGTGAGATTGACTTTCTTCTTTCCCCAAATGAACTATCTTGCGATCCATGATTCTGGTGTAACCCCTCTTTACATTTCACTGCCTCCAGGTATTAAATAGAGGCTTAATAGAGCTTGTGGCAGACAGAAAGACTAATTACTTGAGCTTCTGACCCTTTTCTGTTCTGGAAAGACTGAGTATCTATTGACATGCATGCACCCACCCCTGTGTACCCACTGTTGATCATCCTTTGGCAGTAACTGGCTGATGCAAGCACTACTGTAATTGTAAAAGTTACACAATTCTGTGTGCTGAAATGAAGAACTGAGCTTACCTTTCAAAAAAGTCTTATGATGCAAGTTTGTCCTTCATTTGGACTACACATGACTGTACACTAATATTTCCCAAATTAATCTTCTCCTTTTGTCACACCACCAGGACAGGCTCTGCTGCACTTGTCACCTGCCTGAGATTTCTCTTCTTTATTAATGGTGGGGTTTGCATTTTGTTATGAGTCTACCCATCCATCTGAGATGGCAGCAAATGGAATGAAATGAACAACATTGGTTGATTTTTCATAAACCCACCAAAAACCTCTCTGTGTTTTGTCTCCCTGCTTTTATGAAAAATAGCCCCATCAAGATTTAAAATGAAATCTTTCATTATGTTTTTAAACAAACAGGTTTCAATTTATTTGTAATGCTTTATTATTGTCAACATCATAGAACCACCCATACCAGGATGTTGTAGGGTTAGCAGATTGTGTAGATTGGTATATTACAGGTATTTTTGGAAATCCTGATTCATTTGCAAAGAAGCATTTAATTGTTTCAATGTAATACATATTGAATGGGATGAATAATTTTGCTTGTTTGTCTGCCTTCTTAAGTTGCTTACTTTCTGTCATGGCTCTTTGAAAAGAAGAAAACTCTATCTCATGTAACACCTATCTGTTTTGGATGAAAATATTCTCTTTCTTTTACAGTATGTGGAGGATTTTGTTTGACACTGTGTTCAATAAGAGATTGCTGCAATTCATCGGGTAATTACTGAAAATGCCAAATATGCTTCCAGAATATTACCAGACTCTTTAACTAGAAAGGCAGAAGGTAAAAGTTTTGCAAATCATCTTCAGAGACAAATAGAACAATGTTTGACCATTTGTAAGCTGTGAAGTGTCATTCTATGGAATAAATGGATCATCAGTGCTGTGTCATACATTTGTTTTGTCTGTTGAAGGACTTCCACGCATTTTGGATAGCACATGCACTGTTCTTGTACACTCCTTCTGCAGCTGCTACCATATTCTATATTCTAGAACACATGGCTACCATCCATGGAGAGATGGACAGGCTGGAAGAATGGGCTTGGAACCTTGTAAAATTCAACAAGGACTAAGTTACTCTCCTATATCTAGGAAGAAATAATCTGTTGCACCAGAATAATCTAGAGACTTGACTGGCTGAGGAGAAGGTGAAAAGGACCTCAAAATCTTTGTTAACAGCAAGCTGAACAGCTGGGTGAGGCTTGAGAAATGATTGGACAAAATCTGAGTGTATGCACCGAAACGAGACAGATTCTGAATGGACAGAATGTAAAGAAAAACTTTGTCAAAATGAAGAGAGCGAAACATTGGAAGAAATTGCCCACAGTATCACAGTATCACAGTATCATCAGGGTTGGAAGAGACCTCACAGATCATCAAGTCCAACCCTTTTTAAAGACCAAACAGAAAAAAGCCTTAATCAACCTCATTTAATCTCACAGCTGACCATGCTCTAATCAGGAAGTTTGATTTGAGGACCCCTGAGATTTATTACAAAATGAATTGTCTTATGATCCTGTTTTGAATATCAGTAAGTATCTGGGTGCTAATGCATTTGGTAATATACCCTTTGTTTCCATTTTTTGTGATTAGTTTTTTTTGTTCTCTTGAATAAAATGTACTGTAATAAATAATGTTATCATTCCTATGTTCAGTGTCTAGTACTTACTCAAGATGGGTAATGATGAATGCTGAGGGACCTTATGGTCTTTGAGTAATTATGCAAAGGTTTATATATACTTACCTACAAGAAGAGTAAAAGAAGTTCTTAGAACTCCCTACCTTTCACTGCTATTTTAAGAACTTTGGTATGTTTCAATTTTCTTGAAGACCTATAGCTGAACATCTTTTGTGTGTTTTATGGAAATCTTTACGAGACTTTATGGATGCATTTCTCACTGTAAAAAAATGTAAGTGGCAAACCCCATGACTTTTAAGAAGTCACTTAAAACTAATAGAATATAACTGAAGCCTGGTTTTGTCTGCAATTCAACATTTATGCACAGATTTCAAATAAGGAGAATTGCTTTCTATTCTGTGCCCATTTACGCTGCTTTTTGTCTTTTGAGCACTTCTTTACTCTCATTTGCTTTTATTTCATGTATTGATACAAAGTTCAAAGGAAGTGGTCTTAGGCTCCAAGGTAAATACGGTAAAAAAATACTATTCCAGTAGCCCAAAGACAGTGGTTTCTCACAGGCAGAATGAAAATGATTTCTGTTAAGGCAAAACTTTTTGCTTAGTAGCTTCAGTTCAAAGAAGTTTGACAAATTTGAATGAACAAATTTATTTTACAATTATGTAGAAAACTTTAACCAAATTTCTTAACAGAAGTCACATAACAAAATCAGTTCTAGTAGTATCTGCAGACCTAGTCCAGAAAACAATATTGTTGTCTTGTCTCATCCCCTTAGACTCATTACTAATGTGACTCCATTGTGAAATTTAGAAATTACTATAAAGTGTCCTTTTGAATTAATTTCTGCTGATGAAGCAAATGATCATTGAGAGAAGATCTGAATCTCTGTTGAAAGATTGTCAGGTTTAATTTAGATTGTGCGGGATCGTTAATTAATAATAATAATAATAATAATAATAATAATAATACTCAGTAAGTTGTTACAAATTATGTAAAATTGATAACCAATATTATTTTTTTACCCAGGTGAAGATTGTTAATAACTATGAAAATTGCTTATTAACATTAACTCTTGCCAGAAAACTTATTTACAATATTCATAATGCACAGGTATACACAGGGAAGAGGCAAAAGTAGGACACGAGGTTCTTAGTTTCAATTGTATCTCTTGCCCACCAGGGCACTTGAGAAGCTCTTTTCTGCTACTAAGGCAGAAGGGCACAATGGAATCTAGTTACAGAATTTCTTAGAGAGAGGCTTTCAATATTTACTCACAAAAATTAGTCCCTGACTTGCGAGGCTAGCTACAGCTTCAGACAGCACTCAAACACTTCCAGGAGTTCTGTCAATGTCTTGTCAGCCACGGAGGCTTCTAGTTCTTCCCTGGCCTCACAGGATGCTGGGGAAAGGAGGCAGATGATCTCTGAATTTATCCTGGCCCCTCTGGACAGATCTGTGTGTCTCTTCCAGGGCTTCTCATCTTGGCAGGAGACCTTCAGGTGTAGGCAGGATGTCTTGCAATGTGCAGTCTCAGCATAGATGTCACACTGGCATTTGCTGCCTATACCTAGTAAACTCGAGGCAGGCAGTTTCCAGGCAGTTCAGGATGCAATAAAGCAGTGAGGCAGAACACTGCCAGAAGCAGAGAGCAATAGCAGCAGGCATGAATGCAGTGGCAGAGCACGTTGTGTTACCTGCTTGTCTCTTTTTATCAATACAGCCCCAAACTATTGAGCTTTTGGACACAGGATAGCCAATTGGAATGGCAGCTAGCTGAGCTTGACCATATTAGGTGAAGATATAGGCTTGCTTGCATTAAATTTGGGAAAAACATAGGCCTTGTATAAGGCAGGCATAAGCCAAGTGTATGTACCTTGTTCACCATGGGACGTAAACAGGAGGAAAACAAATCTGGGCAGGCCAGAGTTCTTAGGCTCAGTAGCTCCAGGTTCTTTGTCCTCTTTCCTGTGGTTGCTTCTCCCCACAGCAGAAGGAGGGAGAGGAGAAAAACATGCCTGGGCAAGCCAGGACTTGTATAAGCCTATTTTGGCCTGTTTAGGCCTACCATGACATAAGTATTTTTGGTACTGTGTAAATTATCTTATAGATTGACATCTGTCAAATTCCTGATTCATCAGATCCCTCTTTCAGGGAATGCTCTTATGATAAAGCTGGAATAAATGATTAAGCTATCCGTTTGGTTCTTCTCCCTTTTTGTACAATAGATCTTTTTTTCTCTTAAGCTCATGTATATATTCATGCTGAGAGCTTTTGCCTGAGTCAGATGGAATCTTTGGTCGACTTTCCTTGTTTCAAAGCAGGCTTTTAGGTCTCACAACCCAGACTTTGAGTTCTGAAAAATTAAGTTTCTCACTTACATATTAAATATACTTAGTGACAGAGAATCTGAAGATGAAGCAGTTTCAAGGGATTTGTTTAAGGATCTCGAAGGAAGACTGAAATTCTGACTGCTTAAATAAAATATGTCATTTCAAAAATAATTCACTTATCTTTCATTATTTTCTTGGTACAAGAAAAAAAAATACCGTAAAGAACTTCAATTTATTTAAGGAATAATAAGTTACTCTTCTGTAACTACCAAGTGGGAACATGTTGGTAGAGATACCTCGTTTCTTTTAATGCATCTTTTTGAAGTTAATGTTTCTATGTATTTCTCTTGAATTGTGATCACTGTTTTAATGCAAAATTGGTATGAGGAAACTGGAGGCATGGAAGACTCTGTGCCACTGAGTCTAGCCCTCTGTTAAAACAGGAGGCATAATAAATGTCTAGCTAATACAGATTTATAGAACTTCTATTCCATACGGTTCCAAGACCTTCATATAAACTTTTGGCTTATAGTACCACCCTGCCCCAAGCCACAGCTATTGTATGTGTTAGGAAGAAATCAGGGAGTCATAATAGTAACATTTTTAGATGCCTGGAATGTATTTCTTTATAACCCCCTGCCAGAGGGCCCAAGGAAGCAGGTGATGCATTATTTTACAGTATTTAATAATGTCACATGAGTGAAATAATTCTGCCAGGTGCTGAGTGATGTTAATTTAAAGCCACACAGAAGTGAAAAAAAAAAAAAAATCTCAGATGGATTTCCAAGAATAAAAAGTTGTTCAGCAAACCAGTAAGCATTATGTCCCAGGCACCCATTCATACACTGGGAGAAAATGAAAAACATCCCTCCTAGGACGTTAGAGGAAGCTTATTATATCACATTAATTCAATGTATTATTTGTAGTATTAGCAATTATTGGTTGAATGCTCAGCATTTTCCTTGTTTATACAGTGTAAAAGGCTTGTATCTTTTGAGCAAGTTCTTTGCTTTCACCATTCAGTGCTTGTCACAGCTTCAGAACCTCACTTCCCAGAACAGCATAGTCTGGCATTTTTATTATCTTGTTAAAAGTGTATCGTTAGTATTTGTATTAGAGGCATATTACAGGCAGGAAGGACTTCCTGTAGTAAGTGAATTGATGAAAACTACCACATGTTAATAGTTTGAACCCATTCTTTCCCATGTTGTAAGCTTTTGGGTAATGCTTCTGGTGTTTCAGTCTTAGCTCCAGCCTTCACCCCACATTTATCCTATCCTTTTCTTTCTACTTTTCCAAACTTCATGTCCCTTTTCTTACTCCTCTTTTATTTTAATTGGGCATCAGCTGTTCCTTCATCCTGAAAAGTTCACCCACCTTTCTTTGATGCTGCTCTGTACAGATGTTTTTAACCTTACCACCCAGTCCTAACCGAACAATATCTAATCCATCTTCCCATGTAAGCTCTTTTGTAAGTATTTTTCTGAGAATTTCAGTCATATTATGGAAGGGAAAATTACACATTGGCTCTCCATTTCATACTTAATAATACATTTCAAATAGTAATTCTTAGAGTGAAGGTAACATTTCAACTGCATTAGACTTTATATGAAATAAAACTTACCAAACAAGAGGACTCATAATAAACCATATTCTATGGTTCACCATATTTAGCCTGTCTTTATTAAATAAATACCAAAATAAAAGTTGTTTTTAAGTAATTAGTAGAAGAGTGTTTTGTATAATCATTCCTTTTATTATTAGAACAGGACAGTATTTTTTGCAGGTTAGTAATTCACTGCAAATCCACACCAATTAATAATTAACATTCCAGGAAGAACTTCTATGCCTTCATTAAAAGTACTGAGGAAATGAAGGGCCAGAAGATGCATCTTTGGGCTGAGAGAGGCCAGCCCAAGAGGATCCTTCCCCACTGAGTCAGTTACCAGCAGATCTGGGGCATCACTCAAATTCTGGGTGTCATAAATAACAGGCATAAACTTGAGTTCATGCAGAATAAGGCTTTTAATAGAGTTGCAGGAAGCAAGCAACGTACAGGCTTGGGTGTTCAGGGAGACTCTGCTCCATCCTAATGCACAGCCTTTGTTTTCAGTTTTCTCTTTTTAGATCCTATTCTATTACATATTCATTACTAATTCTAAGAAAAGGTTGGGTTTTCCTTATCAGTTTTAAGAATGGGAGATGTCTCTTCCACGAATGTCTCTTTTTATCCGGTGGTCCCTCTGGTGGTCTTCAGTGATGAAGTAAGGAGTCTTCAGTGGGGAAGTAAGGATTCTTCCTCAAGTGTTCTTTCCATGAACTCCAAACTAGTAGTGTCCTTTGTATGACTCTTCCTCTGTTTGCTCATGTGCAAAGGCTGTCTCCACCACCTGCCTCCCTCCTCCATCAACCTTTCTAGTTTCTAGTTATTTATTGATGTTGTCTTAAGCCAAGTGTATACTTTTGTGATGGTTGTGCAAGGAGGAGTGCAGCACCAATCAAAATCTCCCTTCCCCCCTTGTCTATGGCCTCTTGCCACGAATTGATAGGATCAAACATATATTTCTCACATGGGGGTGCTCAAACTCAGCTAATGGTGCTATCAATAACCCTCACTGCTTCTCGTGTAGAAGCTCACCTCCACCTGGGAGTTGTGAAAAATAAAAAGTAAATCCAAGATGTCCTGCATCAGATAATTACTCTGGAAATGTTACTAATGATAATATTAAATCTCACTGTGTTCCAAGGATGATGAATTTTGACCTGAGAGGAGAGAGACTCTTTACTTAGCTTGGGTGTCTTGTAGGATGGGCTCCTCTGCAGATGACTGAATAGGCCAGGTCTGAGGCAAGTACATGGTCAGTATTACGTTAGATACCAAGGAAAGATGTTCAGTCCAGCAGGTGATGAAAAGTGTGTGTATCTTGTTTACCACAGGAGCAAAACAAGTCTGGGCAAGCCAGGGTCCTTAGACTCAGCGGTTCTTTGTCCTCCTTCCCACGGTTGCTTCTCCCCAGAACAGAAGGAGGGAGAGCAGAAAAACATGCCCGGGCAAGGCAGGACATGTATAAGGCTATTTTGGGCTATCAGGCCTACTGCAACACGTACCCTGTTTGAGAAAGATATAGACCTGTTCAACTGGGTTCAGAGTGGGATCTGAGGCTGGGGCACCTCTCTTACAAACACAGGCTGAGAGCTGGGGCTCTTCAGCCTGCAGAAGAGAAGGCTTTGAGGGGACCTTATTACAGCTTTTCAGTACTTAAATGGGGCTTCTAAGAAAAATAGAGATGATCTTTTTAGCAAGACCTGTTGTAATGGGACAAAGCAAAATGGTTTTAAACTAAAAAAGGGTAGAATCATAGAATCAACTAGGTTGGAAGAGACCTCCAAGATCATCCAGTCCAACCTAGCACCCAGACCTATCCAGTCAACTAGACCATGGCACTAAGTGCCTCATCCAGGCTTTTCTTGAAGACCTCCAGGGACGGTGCCTCCACCACCTCCCTGGGCAGCCCATTCCAATGGCAAATCACTCTCTCTGGGAAGAACTTCCTCCTAACATCCAGCCTATACCTACCCCGGCACAACTTGAGACTGTGTCCCCTTGTTCTATTGCTGGTTGCCTGGCTACAATATCCCTTCAGACTAGATGCAAGGCAGAAATATTTTACAGCGAGGGTGATGGAAGCCTGAGACAGGTTGGCTGGAGGCATGACAGAAGCCTCATCCTGCAAATATTCAAGGCCAGGTTGGACAGTATTCTGAGCAGCTGTAGTGGTTTGGGTGTTACATGAATTAACCAGACTAAATTCAGCCAGCTGGAAGATAAGGAAGCTATATTTGCAGCTTGGAACAATTTACAAGCATATATACACACAATATATGTAGATATTTACAAGTTAAAAGTAATACAGAAATTCAATCTCTCCCAAAACAGCCAGACTTCCCAGAAGGCTCCCAACAAACCTCCCCCCTCTTCCCTCTCCCTCACTCCCAATCTCAGAAATAACCAGATAAATCTTCATATAGCTCATGTGATAAATCTACAGAGATCTGAGGTGAGATGTCAAAAGACAACAAGGAGGTTAGAGGAAATGGTTAGATTGGATTACATAGATTCTCATGCGAAGGAGGAATGGCAAGGTGCAACCAGGCACACAGACTGACAGAGAAGCAGAAGTGAGAACTGAGGGGTGAAAAGTCAAGGCCTTACATTTTGACTACTTATGTCTCTCAGTGGAACAAAATGAGTGATATAAACGTGACTATTATTTTCTTCTCACAGCCAAGGATTTAATTTCTCTCATTAAAATCTTCCAATTAGCCTCAAACCAGCACAGCAGCCTAATCTAGTTGGGGATGTCCCTGCCATTGTGGACCTGTTGGACTAGACAAGCATGAAAAGCCTCTTCCAGCCTAAAACATTCTATGAAAAGAAGAATTTTGTCAGTGACTGAAGAGGTCAGTCTAGATTTCAGTGAGAGAAAGAGATCAACAAATTTCCACCATGTCAGACTTTTTTCCTTCTATCTTTGTTGCTATGCAAATAGGATTTGCTCACCTACAGTTACATCTATGTGTTTTCACTGTGAGCAATAGAATTTATTCATTTTTTTCTGAACACAAAATAGGTGAGTTGACTTTTTTTCTTTGCTTTACTGCACTGCTGGTGAATTATCTAATTTCTTTTTTGTTTGTTTGTTTACTAACTTTTTTGGAGCTTTAACTGAGGTTTCAAAGGCATTTAAGGTTATTTTTGTGTTTAGTTATTTTGAATAATTTTTTTCCCTTCAGCAGTTTGCAGGAGTTTTTTGTGGGTTTTTTTTGTTGTTGTTTGTTTGGTTTTTTGTTTTACTTTTTATTTTTTTAATAGATTTTATAGCTCTTTATGTAACACTTCAAGTAATTGCCTTTATTTAATTGAAATGAAAAACAGTGAAAAGTTAGTTAACAACAACAAAAAAAGTTCACTTCAGAGCAAGGTAGTAGAATGTGAGAAGGTTTGGGTGTTACCCCCCCCACACACACTTTAGAAGTTACCCATTCTAGACTCAGCTGGCTCTGGGAATATAAATGAAGCTATTTGTTTACAGCTAGCACAGTATACAAGCAGATATTTTCAGTATATACAGTTATAGACAGAAATATACAAGGTAAAAGATAATACAGAAACACAACTCCCCTCCCAGAAACCTGAGTCCCCAGGAGGGGCTCTCAACCACCCCTGTGCCTTCCCCCTGCTCCTCTCAACCTTACCCCAGTCCCAAGGAAGAATAGAGGTTCAGCCAAGAGGTTAAGAAGCAAAGGTGAGTGGAAGGTGAGGTTAGGGAGATGCAGCTCAGTCAGAGCCCAGCCAGAGTGTGAGAGAAAATGGTGAGAGTGTTATCTAATGTTTTCCTTTCTTCTTCAGCAAGACTCTGAGGGAAGTAGACATCACCATTGTTTTCCTTTCACAGCCTATGATCTAGTTCTAATGTTTTCCTTTCTTCTTCAGCAAGACTCTGAGGGAAGTAGACATCACCATTGTTTTCCTTTCACAGCCTATGATCTAGTTCTTCTCACCAAAACATTCTAGCTATCTTCAAACTAGCACAGAATGGTAAAGATGTCATGATTTACAGCATTTGCACAACTTTCTTTATAAAACAATTGTTCTTCATTACGATAATGGCAGGAGAACAAATAGGGGGAAAAAAGTGTTACATTAGCAAACAATTAATGAGCATTTGTAGCTGAATGGGACCCACTTTTATGTATTATTTCATTAAAGGTTTACAGGATCCGTGAGACCAGAGAATAAATAAAGGTAATGATTTCATGGTAATGGTCTCCTAGGGGGTATGAATATTGAACAAATGTGTTAGTCTTGCCTACTTACCTAAGCCTTAAAGCCAGGGGTTTTATATGTTAATTTTTCTACTCTTTCATTAAAAGATCAAAGTATGCTATTAGACAAAAGAGAAACTGGCACAGGTATTTCAAAATTATCATTAGAGTTAACATTCTCTATTGTAGTTTAACAAGAATGCCCTTTTATTTTAAATCCCCCACAATTGAATTTTTTTCCCATTGTGAAGAATAGCCCTTTGTGTTCTTGCAGAAAGTAGCAAGCCTTTTGTAGAGGGTGATAACTTTTGAGAGAATGATCAGCATTTCCTTGGCTGTATACCAACCTACACTTTTTATTTGGCAGTCTTCCATCAAAGCTGCACCACCAGGCTCAATGCTTGGATGCACACTTGTGTGAAAGGGAGGCTTTTCTCCGTCTTCATCCTTGCCTCACATACTTGGCATTTGTAGGAAGGCCGAGTTAGCACCATCTCCATTTAAGCTGCCAGACAAGTTTGATAAAGATTTCAACACAATAGGCTGGATGTTAGGAGGAAGTTCTTCCCAGAGAGAGTGATTTGCCATTGGAATGGGCTGCCCAGGGAGGTGGTGGAGGCACCGTCCCTGGAGGTCTTCAAGAAAAGCCTGGATGAGGCACTTAGTGCCATGGTCTAGTTGACTGGATAGGGCTGGGTGATAGGTTGGACTGGGTGATCTTGGAAGTCTCTTCCAACCTGGCTGATTGTATGATTCATGATTCTATCTTGGTTCCTTATGTCATGAAAATATCACATAACTGATAGACACAGACTGTCTGCAAGGGCAGCTGGATTTTATGTGAAGCAACATGCCTATGAGAATCTTGGGAATTTTAGAATGTTCCCTGAATCCAATAGTTTAGCTACATGCAGAAACAGCTGTTGCTGCTCACTTTGTTTTTGTGTCCTCCTTTGCTTGCCTGCTTGTGTTCTTCTGTTAGTTGTTGTCTCATATTTACACTGCAAAAGTTTTAGAAAAAAAAACACTTCTGTTGTGTGCTGCTGCAGAGCTTAGCACAAAGGAAAGTCTTGGCAGAGCTTCTTAGAAACCAGATGTGCGTGCAAATAATTGTCAGGTTTCCAGTAAACCTCTACAAATCCCATTATTGCTGCTGCTTTACGTCCCCATTTCTAAGCATGTGCGCACCTGAGGGATGGCAAAGAGCTCAGGTCCAGCCAGCATGGGTTTAGGAAGGGCAGATCCTGCCTTTCTAACCTGATCTCCTTCTATGATCAGGTGACCCGCTTGGTGGATGTGGGGAGGCCTGTGGATGTGGTCTATCTGGACTTCAGCAAGGCCTTTGACACTATCCCCCACAGCAAACTGCTGGCTAAGCTGTCAGCCCATGGCTTAGATGGCAACACTCTGTGCTGGGTTAGGAACTGGCTGGAGGGCCGGACCCAGAGAGTGGTGGTGAATGGTGCCACATCCAGCTGGCGGCCAGTCACTAGTGGTGTCCCTCAGGGATCTGTGCTGGGCCCCATCCTCTTTAACATCTTCATAGATGATCTGGATGAGGGCATGGAGTCAGTCATCAGCAAGTTTGCAGATGACAGTAAGCTGGGGGCAGATGTGACTGAGTTGGAGGGCAGAAGGGCTCTGCAGCGGGACCTTGACCACCTGGACAGATGGGCAGAGTCCAATGGGATGGGGTTCAATAGCTCGAAGTGCAGGGTGCTGCACTTTGGCCATAACAACCCCATGCAGAGATACAGGCTGGGGTTGGAGTGGCTGGAGAGCAGCCAGACAGAGAGGGATCTGGGGGTGCTGATTGATATCCGCCTGAACATGAGCCAGCAGTGTGCCCAGGTGGCCAAGAGAGCCAATGGCATCCTGGCCTGCATCAGGAATGGTGTGGTCAGCAGGAGCAGGGAGGTCATTCTGCCCTTGTACTCTGCACTGGTCAGACCACACCTCGAGTACTGCGTTCAGTTCTGGGCCCCCCAGTTTAGGAAGGACACTGAGATGCTTGAGCGTGTCCAGAGAAGGGCGACGAGGCTGGGGAGAGGCCTTGAGCACAAGCCCTACGAGGAGAGGCTGAGGGAGCTGGGATTGTTTAGCCTGGAGAAGAGGAGGCTCAGGGGTGACCTTATTGCTGTCTACAACTACCTGAAGGGTGGTTGTGGGCAGGAGGAGGTTGCTCTCTTCTCTCAGGTGGCCAGCGCCAGAAGGAGAGGACACAGCCTCAGGCTGCGCCAGGGGAGATTTAGGCTTGAGGTGAGGAGAAAGTTCTTCACTGAGAGAGTCATTGGACACTGGAATGGGCTGCCCCGGGAGTTGCTGGAGTCGCTGTTCCTGGGGCTGTTCAAGGCAGGATTGGACGTGGCACTTGGTGCCATGGACTAGCCTCGAGCTCTGTGGTAAAGGGTTGGACTTGATGATCTGTGAGGTCTCTTCCAACCCTGATGATACTGTGATACTGTGACATTTGGTTGGACCAAAGGAGAGGGAAAATAGGAAGAAAAAGGAGAGGGAAAAAAAAATTACATACATATATATAGAGAGACAGAGAGAACAGTTCTGTAGAAAGGGATCTGGAGCGCTGTTCAGCAGCAGGCTCAGTTTGAGTCAGCAGTGTGCCTTGGCAGCCATGAGGGAGAACTGCATTCTGGGGTGCATCAAACACAAATAACCAACTGTCAAAAGAGGTGATTATCCATCTGTGTTCATCATTGATGCGACCTCACCTTGGGTGCTGTGTGGAGTTACAGTATCACAGTATCACAGTATCACCAAGGTTGGAAGAGACCTCACAGATCATCAAGTCCAACCCTTTACCACAGTGCCCAAGGCTAGACCATGGCACCAAGTGCCACATCCAACCTTGCCTTGAACTGCCCCAGGGATGACGACTCCACCACCTCCCCAGGCAGCCCATTCCAGTGCCCAATGACTCTCTCAGTGAAGAATTTTCTCCTCACCTCGAGCCGAAATTTCCCCTGGCGCAGCCTGAGGCTGTGTCCTCTTGTTCTGGTGCTGGCCACCTGAGAGAAGAGAGCAACCTCCTCCTGGCCACAACCACCCCTCAGGTAGTTGTAGACTGGGTTCTGGGCCCTACAATTTAAGAAGGCTGTGAGGATCCTTGAATATGTCCAGAGCAAGGCAACAAAGTTGGAGAAATGTCAGGAGGTTCTCTTCTCCTTCCTCTCTGCCCTGGTGAGGTCACATCCGAAGTATTGTGTTCAGTTCTGGAGTCCCCATTTCAAGAGCGATAGAGAACTACTGGGGACAATCCAACAGAAGGCAATGGGGATGATTAAGGGGGCTTAGGAGGACAGGCTGAGACAAAGCCTGGAAAAGAGAAGACTGAGAGAGCATCTTACAAATGCTGTCCCCAGAGGTTGTGGTGTCTCCTACTCTGGAGACTATCAAACCTCCTCTGAACACATTCCTGTGAAAGCTATTCTAGGTGTATCTTCATTATCCTAGGCTTCCCCCGTTGGTCCCTCGCTGACCATGTGGATGTGGCTAGAACAGTCAAAGAGATTGTTATCCTCAGAGTATGGCAATTTCCTACGGTGGTAGTTTGAAGGGTCCCAAGTCCCCCTTAAACAAAACCGCAGGGACAGAGGCCCACCCCAGGGGCATGGCCCTGCTCATCCCAGGGCACTGCAACATTGTTACTCTTTTCTCTTTCCGGTATCACTCCTTTTCTACCCCCTTCTCCTCCCTGCCTTCCTCGCTTCCCCTTCTGCTCTCAGAACAGCACATGTTCCTCTTATCTCATGGCTCCTGGAGGAACTGGCAAGCATGAGTTGGGCCACAGGGGCCTTGCAGGCCCAGCTGGGGAGGGGCGGTTTCAATCTACAGGCCTACCTTACAGGCCGACTCGGGGGGTGGAAGGGGTGGAGGATTCTAGAAACCTGGTTTGAAGCTAGTGGATTTTATACTTATTCCACCTGATTGTCGTATATATACGTATGCTCTTATAAATAGGAGTTCTCTCTAAACTTCCAATCAGCGTGCAGTGCTGTGGTGGAGGGCCACATAGGCCCAAATGGCCGTGTTTACAGGTCTATGCTTGCCCGGACATGTTTTCCCCCCAAAAGGTGTTTTTCTATCTAAACCAGGGGAAAACAAATGAAGTGGACAAAGGAGCACAACAAGCCTGTCGCCTTCAAGTCTGGCCTCCCCTGCTTGCAAGGTTGAGGTAAACAGGTTGTATAAGCTCATGCACCTCGCCTGTGGGCCCACTTGAGCCCTCTCCATATTTGGGGGTACCAGACCTGTGGACTCTGCCTTATTTGGCATGTTTTGCCCTGCTGCCAGACGCTCATTGGACAGTATTGTGGCCAAAGGACCATCAATGTCAGCCCACATCTCATAAAGAGAGCAATTCAGTGCTCCTGCCATCCCCCTCCACCCACCGCTCCTAGCCTCTTCGCCACCTGGGGGCCACCACCGCTGTATGTTTCCACCCCGCGGTACTTTGCACCTATCCAGAGGGACCATCGACCAAGGCGCTCCCAGCCAGCCGCCGTTCCCAGTCGCCGTTCCCAGCCTGATGGTGCCCGTGGAGCCTCCTCAGACAGCGCTCCCCAATAATACCCAAACTGAACTATTCAGATCCACGAGGGTCAACAGCGTGGCTTTCGCTACATATATTTGGGACCACCGAGACTGTGACTCCAGCCAGTGAGTAACTGAGCAATCTCGATTTGAGCAGCAAAGACTTTCAGTGTCTTTACCCGTGGCACTTTTATGCCACAAGACTCTATCCAAATCCTTTCCAAACCTCTACCAAATTCCTGATTCCTGCTGTAAATAGACATTCTGTAAAATAATTTCACAACCGCAAACAAACAACTTGTGTAGGTTAATTGTACATAAGTTGGGGGGGGGGGGGGGGGGGAGGATTCTCTTTGTATATAATATTAAATTATTTAAAACCCTTTTAAATTCGACCTCATAATTTTACCCCCTAAACTCAAACAAAATCCCTTCACAACAAGTGTACTGATTCTTATTCCTGAAAAGGGGTGAGAGTCGATTGTGATCTCCAGACCTGGGTATGCTCATGGCCCAAACTGGAACACCTACTTTATAAGTTCCTATAAAATTTACTTACCAAAAAGATGTATTTGTCTTTCTTTAAAAATAAATGCACTGAATGTTTACTAAGCAGCCTCTAACCAGCACCTGCAGTGCTCTGCTCATCGTTTGTGTTGGTATTTGGTGTGAATACATATCACGGTCTTCATTTTGAAAAGGGATGTATAGCAGAACGTTGTTTTTCTGGTAGTCCATCAATTTTGACATTCATCAATAACATTCACTTCCACATGACTTCCCTCCATCTAATGGTACTGATTTAAGAGTTGACACTTAAATCATGGGATTCATGAAGGATGAATTTAAAAAACTGGGGGAGTTTGAATTAGGAATACAAAATATCTGGACCACCTTTTGAATACTCAGGAAGGAAAAACCAATGAAGATCAAAGGTTAATTTAAATCTAAGTAAGCTTTTCATGAACTGGCTAGATCGAGATGGAAGCTTTGTGCAAATCTGGATTGGTACAGTTTAGTCAAGCCAAATCCCTCAGAAGAAGATTTAATAAATTATAAGCATAAAAGGGAACTAACAGGGAGGCGATGAACTTCTCAGAACCACTTAACAAAGGCTGTCTTAAACATTATTATGGATTGTGCAATCGCCTAATGCAGGAGTTTGCACTTACTTTGTTAGCTTAATAGTTGGATGAATGTAAAAGGATGGATCTTTCCCCAGTATTCAGTACATCTAAAGAAGACAAAAACAAACTATTTCTCTTTAAAAAGAAATAAATATTGAGAGGAGCTGTAGATAAATACTGTTCATCTGAAATGTTGGAATTTAAACAATGTATAGCTTTAATCCTAAAGAATGTAGGATTTGTTTGTTTGGTTTAGTTTTGATTCACATTCAGACAGAGAAACTGAGCTCCTTGTGGGCAAGGGAGGCAGTAGTTCTCTGCAGACTTGTCCATCTCATCATTTTTTCCTAGCTGATGCTGTGAGAGCCTTTTACCTCAAAGAAGGAGTAATGGGATTGGAAAGACAAGGACGTGGTTAAATATCTTCACACAAAATTGAAGTCCCCTAACATTTTCTGATGAAATATGTGATAAAAAAGGCTCAAAAAAATGTCTGACATGCATCGGTTGAAGGTTCTTCCTAATGGGGAGTGAAACTGATTTCTTTTGTGTATGTAATTCATCAGGGCAAGCCAGCCCACAGATCTTTTCAACAGCATACAAAAACATTTCTAACCTCAAAGACTCTCAATTCAAACAGCACTTGTACCAGCAGAGTGACAATCTATTGCACTTCTTTAGAGTTAATTTTTGGTGTCAGTTATAGCATCATAATGTGCATTGTATTATTGTTCTACTTAGTGAATTGCTGATGTGTATAATGATGCACCTGTTACTCAAGAAATCTCTCAAAAGCCAAGCAGTGCTATAAAATTGACATACTCGCACACAGCCAGAACTGTCAGGATATTTCATCTGCACTATGCAGTATTTTCTGCTTTATGGCCATTAAAGGCAAAAATAAAACATCTGTTGCTGAGTGGTATGATGTCAAATCTCTGCAAAAAGCAATGAGATGATGATAGCAATGTGCTGCACTATGTAATAGCTAAGGATGGGTCAGTGTTTATATTATGAGATCAGGTTGTTGGGTTTTTTTTTCCTTTCCTCTGTGCATGTCTTTGCCCTAGGCAGGAACTTGCCAGACAGCAGATAAGCCCCGGAGTTATGACCAACTTTTGCACTTGCAAATTTTTCAATAAATCTAACTATGTAACTTCATTTAGTTTCTGGAAGTAAAGTTTTGTGACAGCCTGCCAATGAATTTTCCAACTTTGTGAGTCTACCACTGATGCTATCAGGTTTTCTGATTTTGTCCCTCTGTTCAGCTGAACTCACTTTCTCACAAAGACGTGATGGGAGAGGGTGGAAAAATATGCAGTACTTTTAGTCACAATATCATAAATTATTTAATAAATATTTGTTGCATTTTGGTCACATCTTAGGGATCTCACAAATGCTCTGACCATTAGGAGCTGTTGTAGTTTTTAATTTCTTTTTAATTTTTTAATTTATTTGCCATGTGGGTCACCAATTTCTGTGGTATTTTTTTCCTATACAGCCCACCGAGGGATGCCATTAATCTGTCATAATTTTTTTTGTGTAAGAGCACAACAGACTGAGATTCTCTTGCTTTACTCTTTTTTTGAAGGAAAAAGGGCAGTAGAATAGTAATGCTTTTGCTGAGGTGGAGAGGAATACAGAAAAGTTGTATTTAAAAATGTGGAGGAAAAGATATGGGGCTGGTGAGAGACCTTGAGCACAAGCCCTACGAGGAGAGGCTGAGGGAGCTGGGATTGTTTAGCCTGGAGAAGAGGAGGCTCAGGGGTGACCTTATTGCTGTCTACAACTACCTGAGGGGTGGTTGTGGCCAGGAGGAGGTTGCTCTCTTCTCTCAGGTGGCCAGCACCAGAAGGAGAGGACACAGCCTCAGGCTGCGCCAGGGGAGATTTAGGCTGGAGGTGAGGAGAAAGTTCTTCCCTGAGAGAGTCATTGGACACTGGAATGGGCTGCCCGGGGAGGTGGTGGAGTTGCCGTCCCTGGAGCTGTTCAAGGCAGGATTGGATGTGGCACTCGGTGCCATGGTCTAGCCTTGAGCTCTGTGGTAAAGGGTTGGACTTGATCTGTGAGGTCTCTTCCAATCCTGATAATACTGTGATACTGTTATACTGTGAAATGAGTCCTTAACATCTAATACAGATACAAAATACATAAGAATTGCCCCCAAACCTTCCCCCCAACCAAATCGCCAAACCCACCAAAATCCCAGTGCTCATTTTCTCCCATTCTCCATTGTCTCCCAATTAGGCCTCAAACAGGCCTGATTGACTTCAGTGGCAGCTTTGAAGGCTGCATCCTACAGCTTACACAGCTACCTAGATAAGCATCCCTCTGGAGAGCTGAAAGCAAAAGGGAGAAAAGAGAACAAAGTGATCTTTTAGCTTACTTTCAAAGTGTTTGCAGGATAGATGAGATTGAATAACAAAATAATGAGTTCTGGGGGCATTCAGTCCTTCTCTTGTGACAGATCTTGGTCTCTATTTTTTTAGGAAATCTGGAATAACCTGGAACCCTTCAAACCAGGGCAGGGCCACTGAAACCTTCACCCTCATTTTTGTAGTATCTTTTCTCTCCAGATGAGTTCAGTATGATGCTACCTGTAATTCCGAGGAAGACCTTGGACCTCTGCCAGCTTTCTGGCTCTGGATTCCCCAATCCCTTGAAACTGTAATTTAGACTAAGATCTTTTTCTTCAACAGTTCCTCCCACCCCCTAGCTTTCCTATTTTTCTTCTCTCCACCTCTGCATTTATTAGACTAACAGTATTCGTGAGACAATTTCCTTGGCTAATGAATGTAGCTTTCGAATCAAAGCTGAAATGTACTCTGCAAATTGGTTTTGCAGTCCTTATAATGCCTGTGGTTATTCAGCATGAGGGTATTAGCATTTCTGATAATATAAAATAATATATCTAGAAAGATATTTGCTAATAGGAACAGCAGGGCTTCTGCATGTGGTGGGGAATAGAAACCTTGCATCCTATTTTTGGCTTTCTTGGTGTATCTGAAGTGAATCATAGAATCATAGAATTATAGAATCAACCAGGTTGGAAGAGACCTCCAAGATCATGCAGTCCAACCTATCACCCAGCCCTAGCCAGTCAACTACACCATGGCACTAGTTGCCTTATCCAGTCTTTTCTTGAAGACCTCCAGGGATGGTGCCTCCACCACCTCCCTGGGCAGCCCATTCCAATGGCAAATCACTCTCTCTGTGAAGAACTTCCTCCTAACATCCAGCCTATACCTACCCCAGCACAACTTGAGACATTTCCTAAATGCTCCATTCAGTTATTCAGTTATCATTATACATTTGCTTCTTGGCTTCCAAATAACTTAATTTGATTTAAACTGTTTAAGAGAACTCTCAGCTAAATATTAAGTTCCGGTTCATGTCTCAGGTCCCAAGTTTTGTTTTTGTTTAGTCTAATTTGTTTTAATGGAATTAATTTTAATTATTCAAATTTATTCATATAATTTGAAATGCAGGCAGAATCATGGGTTCAGCAACCATAATTCCCATTTTGAAGTTAACCAGTACAAATATTGTATATACAAACTTGAACTCAAGTGACAGCCAAACTTTTTTTTTTTTTTAATTGTTTTTTCTAGTTCTTTTTTTTGTTTGTTTTTTGCATTTTTTGTGTGTTTTGTTTTGTTTGTGTTACTGCTTTTAAAAAGGACTGGATCACCATGCATCCTGGTCTTGCTGACAGGGAGCTGGGACATTCAATCTGAACAAAGAAGAGGTGACTTGGAATCCTTTTACACTGCAGAACACATTAACTCCAGCTTTCTGACTGGTTACTGTTGCGGAGGGCAGTAATACGTGGCCGAGTCGAGAATTTATCAAAAATAGATATTTTTTTATTTTCCAAAAACCCGCCCCCACAACTATATATACAAAGATTAATTTCGTTTGATAAACAGGTTGAGTTGCATGAGAATTAATCTACAAGGATACCATCAATAATCTGACTATATTTGAAGTCAGAATTTGGAAAAGGACTCAGCTATTAATTAATAGCAGTTTCTTACTAAATTAAGCTAAGCCAAATAACTCACTCAGGCTGGCTCGTGCAGTCTGTCTTCCTCCTCCAGTGGCTGCAGGAGTCGTTAAGGGTCGTTAAGGGTCGTTAGGCACACAAAGGTGTGCCTAACAGGAAAGCGAATGCTTGGTCTCTCTGCAGTCCAGGCACAGCGGAGTGAGCGAGCTCAGGCAGACACATACGTCCAGGCACAGGCAAACTCCAAAGCGGGAACCCCAAAGGCGGGAAGACCCCCAATATTTATAACCTTGGCTAGACAAAGGGCAGAGTTACCACACCTTAGGCGCGAAAGCGCACGGCCAATCCCAGCCTGGCTCCAGCGCGGGAACTCACGGGGCAGTCGCCCCCTTCACGGGGCAGTCCCCGCCCCCTTCACGGCTGCAGGGCAGGCGAGGGGGGGGAAACCAGGCGGCTTTTCCCCTTTCCCCCCGAAGTCCGGGAGGAGAGGAATTTAGGGGTACAGGACTCCAGGACAGTTACACGCTCAGGCTGCTGTTGTATGGTCTATACTGCTTATACTGCTGTCATCTTAAACAACACAGAGAACCCTACTACCAGGAGTTACCCTAATGTTGTGGAGGGGAAATTAATTGATGCAAGATTATATTTTCCAAAATAAATATTGTTTATTAATGTTGATATTCTGAATTCTTGCCACCCCCAACCACTAATTTTAATAATATTTCAGTTCTTACACAGTCATGGAAACACACAGGCCAATTGCATGCAGACATCCAGGGTCTGCTCCTGGTAACTTGGGGCAGTGGAGTTTACCAGGCAGCAATAAGGCAGTGTGAAACAGCAGCAGGGCTGGGCACAGCAGAGAGAGCAGGCACAGAGCAGGGAAGCAAACAGGGAAGCAGAAGCAGGTTGTTCACCTGCCTATCTCCTTTTATCAATGTGGGCTGAGATTAACTGCCCTTTGGACACAGGATAGCCAATCAGAACGGCAGTTAGCCAAACCTTACCATGTTAGGCAAAGCCACAGGTTCGTTTTTCCTTAATTTGGGAAAAGCACAGGCCTTGCACTAGGCAGGCACAAGCCTAATATTTCAAGATAATTTGTTTCCTTTTTTTTTAAGGTTGTTGATACAGACGATTGCATGTTCTGCTGGAACTTGTTAGAATCTTGTTTCTTTCTTCCATATTTCAGAGTGAATGAGCAAACTTCTGTGGGCCTATGCCCACAATATTTTATGAATATATGGTGCAGAAAATTATTTTGGTTTAAACCTGAGTAAAAGGGAACAGATTTGACCAGTGATTCATGTTTTAGGAATAGAACCCTATAAAACATACAGGAATCCCATTTTTAGAAAGTGATGAAATGAATGATTTGCTCTATATCTAAGGACAATCTCCCTTAGTTTTAAGGATTAAAAGGTAGTTCTTAAAGCCCTGTGTGTCTAAAAGCTTCAGCATGGTAGTCTTCATACCTGTGTCAGTTTCATGAACAGACAGATGCATGTGCATGAACAAATTTAAATGTATTTGTATGTTTTTCTGTTTTAATTTCAGTTTCATTGGACAGTTCCTTTTTGTATGAATGCTAAATGTTATATTCATTCTGACTTGTTTTCCTTTCACTTCCAATGTTTCCATCTTACAATTTTAAATGTTTCTTTCTCACAGCTTGTTTCAACTGAACTGGTAGCAGAATATTTTGAAACACCATCAAAGGGATCAAGGCCTTGAAATAACATATTTCTGGTGGACCTGTTACAGAGGCTTGTACACTTACAAAGGTGTAAATGTTAAATAGATGGTTCATGCTCCTCAGGAGATGAGTTCAGTTTCTTACTTTAAAACTTTATTATGGAAATATCTATCCCCTTTTTTTTTTACCTAGATAAATGAAGATTATAATGAACCTCAAGAATGCTGTTTTGATTACTCTTTTAACATCTCACAACCTTCATTGATTTTTCAGTGAATGATTTATTGTAGGCATTATAGCAAAAATGGCTAATTCATCTGACTGACAGCAACTGGCAGAATTTAATCCATGACACTGGATTCGTTAAAAAAACAAATGATATCTCAATGTTTACCAATAAAAAGATGAGAAGAGCACAGCAAGAGTTTTAGCATATTTCAGAAAACATAGTGGTAATGGCACATGTGATTTGTGATATTAGCTAGGATAATTGGGGAAACAGAGAAATCACTGTGGAGAGTTCCTCTCTTGAACTGCATGTCACAGCTCCACTGCATATAACACAATCTGAAATAAGATTTGGCATCTGAGGGCAAATACTAGATAAATACTATTTCATTAGCTGCTATGAACATACTGCACAATAAGGAGAGGCTGTTTTAACTTTCAGGGAAAGATATTCAGTGGAAATCATTTCAGTTTGACTATGCTTTCCACAATGAAGTGGTTAGTTACATAATGGCGAATCCTCTCCTTCCTTCCATCTCCAAAAGAGGCTAAAGACTCACTAGATATATGGTCAAGGTTGTTTAAATACTTAGTGTCAGCCTGTGAGTGAATCACTAGTATTAACTGAGATGATTAAATGGTTAGGAAGGTGGGGGTTTTAAAGGAATTTTGGGTTAGAAACACATATTAGACTATCTTTTCTGTTTGTCTTAGTTATACAGCCTTAGGTTTCAGGAAAAAAACAAAACAATCCCACATGATAATCTAACAGTTTCTAAGTCTAATCTCTGCTTAAAGAAGAATGGGTATAATTTATTAATAAGAGAAAATTGCTAGCAAAGAACTACAACAACAACAAAACCCAACCCACCAACCAAAATGAAACAAACAAAAAACCCATACAAAAATATTTTCATACATCTTTACCTGAGGATTTATTGACATTATTTGGGAAAGTAGTCTTGACCTTCTTGAACTCAGGAAAATCCTAAGTGCAGAATAAGATTCAAAGAGATACAATTTGAAGCAGTCAGTGATCAAGAAGATGCTGACCTGAGTAGTGGCAGCTGGACATTTGAAGTGTCCAAGTGTCAACAGAACAGGTTCAAAATTTGTTTGTTCATCTCTGACTTGGCTTCTGTACCTCTCTGACAAAACTTATCCTTCATAAGCATATTCTGCAGCATATACTTCAATGACAGAGAAATATTCTATTTTTACTTTCACTCCAAACACTTTTAAAAATGGATAAAGTTGCTGAATGAACCCTTCTTGCTGTCAAGAAGGGTTCCTTGCTGTTTAATTAGGTATGAAACCATCATCTCACAGAGTGAGCTTCCCTTGTCCTTAGAGGCTTTCTTCACTTTGAAGTTCCTCTGGCAAGACATGTCCCTTTCGATAGCTTCTGTTGTCACCTCACTCTCTTTGAATACCTGATAACATAATCTTTTATTCCTCCAGTGTGATACTGCTTTTATATCCCTCTTTATCCTACAGTGAAATATTTGTTATTGTATAAGCTCTGTCCCAAACTGGAGGATATTGTTCAGTTCCACATAGTATGTTCATGGAGATTTACTCTTGCTTGAAAATGCATTGAACACCCTACAATTTCCAGAACTAAAATGGGGAAAGTAAATAAAATAGTGATTTAACCGGTTTATGATTTGTTAAGCTGTAATCCCTACCTATGATAACAGGATAACAACTGAGCTGATGTGGGCAGCAATGTGGACAGAAAGAAAACTTGAACTTTCTTTCAATCCTGCAATATAGATCTAAGTTCAGAGGATGGGACAAGTTCAGAGGCTGCGTTCAGAGGCTGTGTTCACCACTTAGAAACCATAAGGATTGTGAGATCAAGAGGCTACAAAAAATATCCATCTGCAAAAGCTGTATTACTCTCTCCGTTCAGGGCCCAATACAAGTATATATAGAAATATAGAGGCACAAGAAAGGCCTAAATCAGCTAAAAGTGCCATTGTGCCAGGTAAATGGTATCTCATCAAAGCCTCTTTAAATAGCATAAATGGGCTGTTCTTTATGGAAAGAAATATGATTTCAGCCTAGGGAAGTGCTGCTCAATGCACATATTTGCTAGTTGCAGCTGTAACAACTAGACACATTTTGGCATGATCTAGCCTGTGTGCTGCTGCTAAGAAGAAAATTTACTGGATAAATCTATCCCACTGGTTATGGAGGAATGAGAGCGCTCCTTATCAACTGTGGCAAGTTGAATTAAATCTTCAAAGCTAGGTAACAAAAAATAATAGAGTCTAAAAGGAAAGCAGAAAAATGGACCCCAAAATGTGTTTTGCTGCTCCATCTGTCATCTAGCACCCATTCAAATAAATTTTCTGAGCATGCAAGATACTCATGTTCTAACTAAATCAGATAGGAAAAATAGGGAAATGAAGAGAATATCAGCTCTTATTGCAGAGAAAATCCAGGCCAAAAGAAAAAAAAATTAAATGGATCATAACACATTTAGTAAGTGCTTTGTACCATTTGCCATAGCATCAGGATTGCCATTGCTTCTACTCTTGCATATGTTTTACACTCGTCTTGGGAGCTGGAGTTATACCTCCGGGAGGGTAGAGTAGTGATGTATCTTTTTGCTCTCAAACAACTGAAAACATTCATGTAAGGTCAAATCCAGTGTAAACAGAAACCTGTATCCTAAAGCATAAAGTAAACATGCAACATTTTTTCAATATAGTTTGAACTCATATTTTTCCTTGCAGCTTTATGTACTCTATAGGGGAAAGCCTCATACTGCTATTGCTGTTTCTGCCGGCAAGTGCAGTTGTTTCAAGCTCCTTTCACTCACAGGACTTCCTGTTAAGTAGAAAAGCCCCTTGCATGGAAGTTCAATAGCTGTCCTTTCCTTCAGACAATCGAGCTTTCTGCGCTGATGAGTGTGCCTGGAACTCTTCGATCTCCTCTTTCATATTTCTTTGTTGATTAAATAACACTGAGTCGTGGCTTCCACACAGCACAGAGGCTGACTTCACCAGTTTCTGAAGCTTTCATTATCCCTCCCAGGCAAAGCCAAAAAGTACTGTGACTAAAAATCATGAAAATTACAAACGTGATCTTCAGCTGTAAAATCTGGCAGAACATTGGTAAGGCCAATGCCAGTTTACAGGAGCTGAAGTTTTCAACTTGAAGGGGACAAAAAGAATTTTGAGTTTTAAAATACATCTTAAATATGGCCACTTTAATATGAACATCTTAAAGTTTGTAGTTAGTTTGTCATAGAGTAGTGCTCTCACAACAGAATTTAAGTTCTGTGTTAATGGGAGTTATGATAAAATGCTCTATGTTTTTTCTTCTCTTTCTTCATTTGAGGAGTATCACAGCTACAGGGTTTGTGGTGTTGGGCAGATAGAAGGGCTTGACATGGACTGAATTTGAGCCACATTTTGGAGAAGGGTTGTTTTGTATTGACCTACACCTGTTGCATCTTCATCTCAAACAAAATTATTGCCAGATGAAAAATTGTATAGCCTTGTAGCTACAATATTGTAGTATTGTAGCTTTCCAGACTGTCCTGAGGTGGAAAATGTTGTTGAGATTATATAATCTAACATGGCTTGGCATTGCATTGAAAATGAGAACATGAGATCTCTATCTTCTGTCCCCACAATTCCACAGAAGATGAACTTTGAAATAGTAAGTAGTCTGATGAGATAAATACAACTCTTAAGTGTAAAGAACTGATCTCTTGCTTCTTGAATGTGCATCCCAATGACCTCTTTTTAATAGTGCAAATAACCTAGATGGTTTTTTGTTCTGAAGAATGCTCAAGTTCTATCATAAGGGCCCAGCATCACTAAATCAAATTTCTGATTCTGCAGCTTTACTCTGGAATTATAACTCAAAAGTGAATACATAAGTTCCACTCTAAATCTCTACCCCCAAACCCAACACTTTCTTGCATCCATATTGCTCCACCACAAAATGTTTTTCCCAAGAATGCATATGTGTGTCTGTGTCTTGGTATCAGTTTCATTGTAATAGGTGTCTCTTCTCCTCATTAAGATGGGGAATCAGAAAATAACACAGCGGTGACAATATTAATAGGTCAGCTATCCCTAAGATGCTTCCTGCATGAGATAAAAGGAAGTTTGTTTGTATATTTAGGAGGGTGCATTGAATCTGTGAAAAAAGCTGTAGATGACAACCATAGACAGAGAAAAATCCTTGGATTCCAATGGAGTCAAGTTGCTGTCTCTGGCAGCATCATAGCACGTGGAATTAGCGATTTGAACACCGTCTTCCAATGTAAAATGAAGAGGAAAAAGAAGTTAACATTTGAAGCATATTTCAAGCATAGCTGGAATCAAGAGACTTCTCCCTGCGGCATTCAGAAACTGCTACTGTCCAAATGCATCTCTAGACAATGAGGCTTCACAGTGTTGGGTTACTTCCTTCTAAAAGCAAAACTAAAATGAACAGGCAGAGAGTAGATCAAGGACTGACAGGGACAATGGCTAGAGCTGTTCATTCAGTTACTTGCCTGTTATGATGGTTGCCTCTGAGTCTTGACAAATGCCTCATTTCCAGTCTATTTTTTTTTTTTTTTTTGTGTCTGGCTATATCTTCAAAGTTGCCTGCCAATAAACTGTCAGGGATTACAGAAGAGAGAAAAAGAAATGCCTATAAAAAATCCTCTTAGCCTAGATATGAGTGCTGCGCAGATTTCATAATGACCATTCTGAACACAGAAAGTGAAACTTATTCTATCAGAAAGAAGAAATAAAGCTATTCATGTTGTTTTGAAGGACTGTGATCTAGAATAACAACAGAAGCACTGAACACTCTAATGGCTAGAAATGAAAGGCAAAACCTCCAATAAGCTGAATTCCTTTTGATGTTTTTAATGTTCTGCTCCAGTTCCCACAAAGTCACTAGGATCACTGGTATATGATTTCTGTAAGTCTTAAGACAATATGTATATTAAGGATTTACTCCCCTTTTCACAGCATTTGTTTAATCACGTAAATGCCTGTGAGAGATAGATAGTTGCCCCTAACAAAAGGGGAAATAAAGAAAGCAAAATGGTCCTGCTGATGGAGAAAAAAAAAAAACCAACCCAAAAACCCAACAACCAAAAAAGCCCCCAGAACACCACGGCAGAGAGTCTATGTACAAAGCTCAGATTTCATCTTATTGGAGAGGTTCAGCTGGGCTTTTTGCAAAGAGTCTCTACCCAAAGACTCAGGCTGTGGTAATTTGCTTACAATCTGCACTGGCTTTGATGCCATTGAGCTACTGCAGTCACAGTTTTTGTTTTCTCTGAACTTAAGTAGGGCAATCCAGCACAGAGGGAAAGAGTAGCTTTGTTAAAAGGTAGATTGTAATATTTAGCTCATCATAGTCCTTAACTTACTTTGTCCAAAGTAATAATAATGCTTTATAGCCAAGCATTATGTCAGCTGCCATTCAACTAGATATTACATGAACATGTCTATTTTGAACTGAAGTGTGGTATGTAGTTATGCAATATTTTAGGACTGAATTAAAGGGATGTTAGACATTTAAGCATCTTGGAAACCAACGGAAGTTCCAGTCTTCATTTTCATTAAGGCCTAGAAACAACACAAAGTTCTCTAAAGATGTTCACTGCTTTACAAAATGACAAAAAAAAAAAAAAAAAGGGTTAGGAAGCTGATGTCTCTGTCACTTGGTGGGTAGAAAAGTTCTGTTGCTTCGAATTACCTTTATCTCTCTGATTATGGGCATCTATGTCACAACTGCCACTCATTTCTAGGGGTATCATCCATATTTGCATGCGTGTTTATTATGTCTGCTTTATGTCTTCGGAATAAAATTAACTTAAGAAAAAACAATGCTTCCAGAACACGATTAGCATTTCTACACATTTGTGACTTAGTAGGTTAAACACAGTTTCTACTGCATTGTATTTATGTATTCTCAATTTCTCATTGTTTCAAGTGTTGTATGATTCCACATTGTTCATTAGGCTTATTAATAGAAAGTATTATCATGCACAAGTAGAAGTATAGAATCATAGAATCAGTCAGGGTTTGAAGGGACCACAAGGATCATCTAGTTCCAACCCCCCTAACATGGGCAGGGACACCCTACCCTAGATCAGGCTGGCTAGAGCCTCATCCAACCTGGTCTTAAACACCTCCAGGGATGAGGCCTCAGCAATCCATTGCAGGCTGTCACCACTCCTGCTGAAAAACTTCCTCCTCACTTCCAGCCTGAACCTACCCATCTCCAGCTTTGCTTCATTCCCCCTAATTCTGCCACTCCATGATATTCTAAAAGGTCCCTCCCCAGCTTTTTTGTAGGCCCCCTTCAGATATGAAAGGCCACAATAAGGTCGTCTCGGAGCCTTCTCTTCTCCAGACTGAACAGCCCCAACTCTTTCAGTCTGTCCTCATAGCAGAGGTGCTCCAGCCCCTCTGATCATCCCTGTGGCCTCTCTCTGGACATGCTCCAGCATGTTCATCTCCTTCTGTAATGGGGGCTCCAGAACTGGATGCAGTACTCCAGGTGGGGTAACTGAGCTTCTGAGACTTGAGCTACCAAACCTTATCTAAACTGATCTTTTCACTTAGTAAAAATTTTATTATGATTATTTATTTCTTTATTTGAGTAAGTGTTCTTAACCTTTGCTTTCAGTTTTATGTGTGGATAAAAACCTTTGCATACCAGAGAACTAAAAGTAGTCTCAGACTTGCAGTAAAATGAAGCAGGTAAACCTGTTAGAATATGAGCCTGTTGTTTGTGAGAAGAATCTTTTTCTACATATATACCCTGGGATTTAGACAACTGTTTCCTTCCCAGAATCTTGACTTTGCTGTGCATTACAGACTTTAATGTTAAAACTGTCTCATCAGTAGTAATGCTTTTTTTTTTTGTCCAAGCAGCTGATGGAATATTTGAACATTTGCCCATCTGCTTTGAAATGACACCTCATTTACTGAGCGGGCTTGCCCCAGTATCTTTCAACCATTTTTAACAGGAGCCATTGGCCTTATCAGCCACCTGGGCACACTACTGGCTCATGTTCAGCTGGCTATATACCAGCACCTCCAGATCCTTTTCCACCGGGCTGGTTTTCAAGCCTGCAGTGCTGCTTGGGGTTATTGTGACCAAAATGCAGGACTCAATATTTGGTCTTTTTAAATTTCATCCCACTGGCACAGCCCATTGGTCTAACGTATCCAGATCTCCCTAGAGTGCCTTCCTACCCTTGATCAGGTCAATACTCCTGCTCAATTCAGCGTTGTCTGCGAACCTGATGAGAGCATACTCAATCCCCTCATCTGAGTCATTGATAAAAGATGTTAAATCATAGAATCATAGAATCAACCAGGTTGGAAGAGACCTCCAAGATCATCCAGTCCAACCTATCACCCAGCCCTAAGCAATCAACTAGACCATGGCACTAAGTTCCTCATCCAGTCTGTTCTTGAAGACCCCCAAGGATGGTGCCTCCACCACCTCCCTGGGCAGCCCATTCCAATGGCAAATCACTCTCTCTGTGAAGAACTTCTTCCTAATATCCAACCTATACCTACCCTGGCACAACTTGAGACTGTGGAACAGTCCCCAATACTGAGCCCTGAGAGACAACACTTTTTACCAGCTGACAACTGGATTTAACTCCATTTACCACAACTCTTTGGGCCTGGCCATCCAGCAAAGACTACATCTGTCTATGCCATGGGTCACAAGATTCTTAAGGAGAATGTTGTGAGAGGTATGTCAAAGGCTTTACTAAAGTCCAGGTAGACAACCTCCACAGCCTTGCCCTCAGCCACTGTGCAGGTCATCTGGCCATAGAAAGAGGTCAGGTTGGTCAACCAGGACCTGCCTTTCATACACCCATGCAGACTGTGCCTGATTTAACTGTTATCCTGCGTTTGCCATGTGAACACACCCCAGGTGAACCTCTTCATAATCTTCCCTGCTATTAAGGTCAGGCTGACAGGCTTGTAGTTCCCTGAATGTGCCTTTTGACTATTTTGGTATATTGGATTTTGTAGATAAAATATGTGTCTTGTGAGGCATTAATCTTACACCTTCAGGGAAGGGTGTTTGCTGAATGTTGAGTTGCTGTGGTGTGTTGAAGGGAAGGCTTCTGTGAAGATGCACAAGAGAATAAGGTGAGCGCAAGAAACTGCCAGGATCCCTGTGACAGCTTATTTGTGTTGAAATGATCAAATAGCCCGTTGAAATAGTTCTACTAGTAACCATGAATGTTTCAGAGTTGTAAAGTTTTGCTCAATTTTTTTTAGGGAACCTGAAACTTTCTGTATAAAAATTACTTTAGTGTAGGCCATTTCTACAGCTCTGGGAAAAGTCAGGTAAAAGAGAACACTGAGGTGTTGCTGTAACGTTCCAAAATGCAGAGGCAACAGAACAGTCACGCAGCAACTTTTACTTTTGTGGGCTAAGCAACCAAAGTGGTTTCACTATATATCTGACATCAATGTAAAGGTGTGTAAAATGGGTTGCTTATGGACACTTTGAATTCTGCAACTTAAAAGAATCTTGAGTATGCCTTAAGACTTAAGCTGCCAAATTCTTGAGTGTTGGAGATAATCAAAATAGTCTGTGATGGCATACACAGTGCAGGTATTCCATCTCAGCTCTACAAAGCAGAGTAAGCCAATCCTTGGAGACTTGCTGCAGCTCCACACTGTGTGTATTTCATAGATGAATTTGCCAACCATTGTCTGCAAGTTTGTGAGCCTCTGATAGCCCAGTTCTTGGCCAAGCTTCTTAGCTGGGGCACAGCTCCTGGTAAGCACGACTACATTGCTCCTAGGACTGTGGTGGCTTGTATCCATTTGTCTTAGGTGTCTGTTCATTGCTTTTCCACACTTCTTGGTTTGGGGCTATAGCTGATACAGCTAAATCAGGTCTGACACATGCTTGGCAGCAATATAAATACCTTGCCCTTTGCCTCTCACTGCATTACTCTTCTTATTTAATCCCTGGTGCAGAGTATTATGCAGAACTTTACTAGTTTTGCAATACAGACTCCTCTCCCCATCTTGTTCCCTTCAAGTTTCTTAGCCAAGACCATGCTTTCACAGCAAATTAAATACCTGGCAGTACAGGCAACTAATGATAGTACATTTGCCACACTTTATGAATTGTGAAGGTCTAGAAAAAGGTACTACTACTTCTTGTAACTTTAACAAAGATTAGAGAAATATTCCATGTTTGCAAAAGTTGCTTGCTTGTAAAAGAGGAAGCTGTGTTTATACATTTCTACGTTCTAGTACGTAAGAGGTAGTGGTGAGTGTATTTATGATATACTTTTTTTTTTCACTTTTGAATAATGATGCAAATGCTTGTCATTAGTGATGAAGTGATGCTGTAGGAGAAGTGTTTTTCTTATCTCAGGGACATCTCTAAAATAAGGAAAGCTAAACTGTTTAGCATGAAATGAACCACTGTTGTTTACTCCTAGGCAAAAACCAAGGTTATATTACAGGCTTCAAAAGTAGAATTCTCATTGAGACACAGGAATTTAAGAAAACAAGTATTTTAAATTCTAGTTAAATTTTGGAAAGCAAGCAGGCTGTTCCTATGTGGATATAAATAAAAATGGAGCAGAATTAAGGACTAATAGCAAATTTAGCACAGTGTGTACAGATCTGTACTATTCATGGTTGTCATAGTTTGGGAGTTACTCTTATGAAATCACCCAGACTAGACTCAGCCAGCTGGAAATTAAGAAACAAAGCTTTATATTCACAACTTTGCACAATATACAAGCAGATATTTATGATATATACAGCTATATACAGAAATATACAAGTTAAAAGTAATACAGCACATAATATCCCTCCCAGAAATCAGAGTCCCCAGGAGGGGCTTCCAATCACCCTTCCACCTTCTTTCCACCCCTCTCCTTCACCCCAGACTTTGCCTTATATGCAAGGTGAGGTTGGAGCATCAGCAAGGGTGGTTAGAAAGCAGAAGGATTAGTTATACAGAAGCAGCCCAGGGAGAACAGCAAAGGCACCAGTTGCAGCAGAGCCCCACACACTCTGACACTCCCTCTCTGTCTTATCTATGTTTTGTGTTCTTGTTTTTATACATCGCAGCAAGCCTATGAGTGAAGTAGGCATCACCATTGTTTCCTTTCCACAGCCTACAATTTAATTTTTCCCATTAAAATATTCCAATTAGCCTCAAACTAGCACAATAGCTTATTTAGCAATAATTCAATGAAGTGAAATAAATTTAAAAATCAGTCTAGAAAAACTGAGTTGTTGTATCAGAGTCTTTCCAGATCTTTCTCAGAGGTAGGAAAACATATCTTACTAAGTCTCTTTTTTTTTTTTTTTTCCAAGTATGTGGTATCCTGCTTGCCTCATTTTTCCTTTCAAAAGCAGCAAATTGGTTTTTTGTTTGTTTGTTTCCTTTTGGCTGTCACACCTGTAGATCAGATTACAAGGCAATTCTCATATTTAGCCTCAACTTTTGAAGTAGACTGCGTGGAAGGAGAAATAGGCTCCTTCTATGCATAAACTGTGAAGGCGATTCAAATGCAAAAAGCAAAATGTGGCACCTTGTCTCTTTGGAGCCTGATTAAGATCTTATGTTTTCCAACCTCATCTGGTCCCCTTGGATATGATTCAGTGATCATTCCTAGTGGAAGCAGCTGGATAGAAATAATTGCGATGAATGCAAGACAGAAGTTGAATTCTGAACTTCAGGTTTCTTGTCCCTAGGCAGTGAAGCATCATCTCTAACTCAGCTATTCCATAGACACTAATAGCACAACTGGTGCAAAGACACACAGTACCAGTGCCAGTGATAGTTCCACACTATTTTTGTGGTTGGTGTTATGTAGGGAGTTCCAGATGCATAGAGGAGTGTATGTTGCCTTGAGTGAGAGAGAAGATGTGATTTTCTGGCTCTGATACGTGTGCCTGTTTGAGATGCAGCAGCTGGAAGCCCGGTGGTTAATTGAGAGACCCAAGCCATAAGAAGGGAATCATTATTCCTTCTCCTTTGTGAACACTGCATGAATTTGCATGATTGCAAGTACCCTCTCTGCAGGGATGACACGCTATGAGATTTTAATGCTTCACTAAAATTAGAACATTAACTCTGATATTGGTTTGGTGCTTTTAAACTATTCTCTTCTGAACCAACAACAGGAAACACTGTCAGTCTATAATCTGAAACTGGTTTGAAGTAAATAGTTTCATATTTGCTTTAAATTTTGAAGCAAAAATTGTCTTTCAGAGCTTTCCTATTTTCCTATATTTTAAGGTCAGAAATCCTCATTACATTGCAGTCTGTGTTCTCTGTGGAGTATCAAACTGATCCTAGTTACCTCTCCATAGACTTCAGCAGCTCATGCTTGACTGAAGGTGTCTCTTCCAAAGAGTAACTGATCTCGATTACAAGAAGTAAAATGGAGAATCCATACCTGTGCCTAGTAAGTAGTTAAAATGACTATTCATCTTTGTTAAAAATATGAGCATGGTTTAAAACTGACAGAACTTCTCTGGCTATAGCTGCTACCTCTTGGATTTAATCTTGTATTCTTTTTTACATGAACTAATAAACTATCTTTAAATGTTTGTGAAGAAAATAAATGTAATTCCACATTGTAACCAAAATACTCTTTTAAACATCTTCAAGAAAGGACTGGCTGAGGCACTTATAGCCATGGTCTAGTTGACTGGCTAGGGCTGGGTGCTAGGTTGGACTGGATGATCTAGGAGGTCTCTTCCAACCTAGCTGATTCTATGATTCTATGTAATGTGTCAGAGTTGTAACCTCTGCAGTTTAACTGGCAAACTAAACTTCTGTGTCACTGGTGGAACAGTAGAAAAACACAAACAGCATCTTGCCATACTCAGTATCTCAGAATCCAATTTGTCATCTGTCACAATACCAAAACTCGGATAACTTGGGTCTGCTGGATGTATGGAGATGTTTAACATTCACTTTGATTGTTTTTAAACTGAAAACTTTTCACCCAAAGCTGTGAGAATGAAGTAATCTCAGACATCTTTCCAAATACTGAGCAGTTGTGAAAATCTCTGCCATCACATTTACAGTTGGGTTTTCCATTTTCTAATGTGGCTGCACATCTATGCTTTGGTTTTCATATTGTTTAAAGACAAAATATTTTAAATCACAGCAGACATGAGTCCTCTAATCCCCTCAAGCTCTCCTGCTAACTGTCAGCTTATTGATTACTACCCTCTTCTTCCCAATATGCACTTTTTATTGAATACTTTCCTCCCTCCCCAGATCTGCTTTTTTCAGTTGGTTTTTTTTGTTTGTTTGTTTTGTTTTAAGTGTTATGTTGTTCAATTTACCACAAATCCAGGATGGGATTTTTATCCACAAACTGTTCTCTCTCAATCTTGGAATAACATTTAGGCTATATGAGTTTTGACAGAACTTTCCATATAAAAGGCACGTTTTCCCGCTTAATATTTTATGAACAAGATTTTTTGTTGAAACTTTTCTTCAGCGTTGGGAAATGGAAAGTAATTATATTATGACCTTTTCTTCCCTTTCCCCCTGTCGTCTCAAATATTCTTGAATATGCAAAATATTTAAAAGTGCTTTAAAAGTGCTTTTCTTAGGTGCTTCCATCAAACCCTGCTCATATAGATTAATAGGTTAACTGCATGTGTTTTCTAGGATTTGATCTGATTTTAATGTTGACTTTGGCTTAATTTGAAGAGATTCTGATTTAAAACAGCAACATTTTGCTGATTAAATGGTAAACAATAACATTCATTTTAAAGTGTATATATATATATGTGTGTATATATTTATATGAAAGTCAATAATATATAAGCAAATTACAATACACAATTTGATGGCAAAAGTAATTCTCCAGTTCGGGTTGCAGAATTGATTATCAGCTGGAAGAGCTGTTAAAGTGGACATGTACGGGCTTTATCAAATGGGCTGCCCGGGGAGGTGGTGGAGTCGCCATCCCTGGGGCACTTCAAGGCAAGGTTGGACGTGGCACTTGGTGCCATGGTCTAGCCTTGAGCTCTGTGGTAAAGGGTTGGACTTGATGATCTGTGAGGTCTCTTCCAACCCTGATGACACTGTGATACTGTGAAATCTGAAACAAAGCCACTAAAAAATAGACTAACTTCTAAATTTTATTCAAAGAAGTCAGAGAATGTAATAAATTAAATAATCTTTGTTCTCTGAGGTTCATTTTATGAATTATTAAACTCAAAAAGACCAGTTGCAGCGTGTCACCTAAGCTAAGGCTTTATCTATCCAGGACTGACCCCTTGAAGTCCATTTACAAAGGTTTTATCTGGTATATTTTAAATTGAATCTCTCCTGAGAACCCAACAGCTACCAACATTAACATATTTCCTTCCTTGGCTTAAGTCCTTCTCCCTTTCCCATTCCTCACATTTCCACATTTCTTACCAAAATTTATTCCCCTTCACATTATGTATTCATGTCTTTAAGTTCTTGCATGCAGTGCAGATTCATTGATAACAAATTTTCCAGGAAAAAAAAAAAGGGATTATTTTGCTCTAAAATTTCTGGCTCTGTAGAAAGACACTGGCCAACATTGATGCAATTCACACTCAGGCTTTTTTTACTTTTTACTCATTTTAAAGAACTGAATGAATATTTATTGTTTCGCTTGTGTTTCTTGTATTTATGTCAAGCTACAATCTCCAACAAGCAGCACTGGACTCTCTCATTATTTGCTGTTTTGATGCAGAGAGCAATTAAACATAATTAACTGGATGATCATTGCTTGACCGTAGAATTTGCTAAGAATGCATATGCTCCTGCAGGGAGTTGCTTGCTATTTCCTGCACCACTGATCTGATGCTGTTTGGAGAGAGCCTTTTTTCCCTCTATATTTACTGCTTCACTGGTCTGGGGAAGGAACTAAGTGTGTGAGAGTAAGTATGCCCTAGCTTGTGAATAACTATCTCACAGAGAGCAAAGGGGTAGAGTTTCACTTTGGCTTTGTTGTTCAAAAGCAAAAAACAGTAATGTATTCATAATTGGACCATGAAAGAGAGGTAACTTTTTTTTTCACTGTGCATGTGATACTGGGAAACTAATTTAAGCAACTTTATTATTCTTACTCTTATTCTTACTACATAATAGTGATAATAGTTGATATTATTATTATTATTATTATTATTATTATTATTATTATTATTATTTTCAGTACATCTTTGCAGATCACAGAATCAACCAGGTTGGAAGAGACCTCCAAGATCATCCAGTCCAACCTATCCCCCAGCCCTATCCAGTCAACTAGACCATGTATCAGTAAGATCCTCTTTAAGTGTGTAGATCCAATAAATGTCTTGCATTAGGAATAGAAGTCATTCTTTTTCCACAAAACCATTCTGGTCTGCATGCTACTAAACCCTTACTTAAATCTTAAGACATTCTACACATGAATTTAAATGATGCTTGGTTGAGGAATTGATATTCTGCACGGTGGTTTTGTAATTGCCACTATTAAGATGATTCCTCAGACCTGATGTTAATATACTGCTGTTTGCCATCACACAAGGTGGCAATTTGAGCTTCTGAGATATGCAGGAGCTCATCTCTGCTGAAGGTAAAATTCTTCTCATTAACTTTCTCCTTGGTCCTCCCTGTTGGAATTCAGACCTGTATCCTGTTTAACATTTCATACCTTGCCTTGTTATTAAAATGTAGTAAGGAGTTTTCTGTGAACCTAAGCTGTGGGTTGATACAGAAAGGACTGTTTTTATGCTGAGGTCTATTTTACTGTCATCTGGAAAACCATTCAATTCATTTTTGTTTAGACTCAGTATTTTTGAGAGCCACTATACTACCAAACTTTTGCCTGTTAGATTGGTAATTCCAGTAAGCAATAAATATTTTTCTCCACCTCTGTCAGAAACCCATCTGACTCTCTTCTTACTATACTGCTTCAGTGGGATTTCTCTGACTGATTCTCACAATCATGCAATGTAACTTTACCTGCAAAATAGTTTGCTTTTGAAAATGTCTTACTCCTTTCTTGAAAACGTTCAGGACTTTGCAAACTTCTATGTATTTCTCTTCCTTTAGATTCTGCAATGTTCACTCTGTGTGAATGTGGCCAGCACCACACTTAGGAATGCCCTTCAGATTACCGTGCAAATGTTAGCTAATTAGGTCTCCTGTCATTCTGCGAGAAAGGCTTTTTTTATCATTCATGTTTGTACAGGTGGGAAATTCAAGCAGATTTTAAAGTCATTTGCCCTCAGCCAAGTTATATGTCCATATAATTGGACTTCTGAGAAATACAGAGATTCTTTGGTGCAGTCTGAGAGGCTGCCTAAAAGCTAGTTAGTCACTGGTTATTTTACAATGATTGGATTAATGGGAAAGAGTTTAAGTGATAATAAAACTTATCTTTTGTGCCCTTCCTTCACCACATCAGCAGTCTTTCCTTTTCCACTTTATGATTGTGTTTAGGGTCTTTGATATGCTGTCTCAGAGTGAACAGTAGGTCTAGGTGATGCCCTGTGGAATGAAATCCCAGCATGTTACATGTGGGTCAGATTCCAGGATGTGCAGTGTTATATGAACCAGTTTCAGAGCTGAAAATGGAGCCTGGGAATTGTTGTCTCCCACAACCCAGAGCATTTCGCCTATGTTTTGTAAACTAACTATCTCTGCATAAATAAATCTGGTGAAGGTGCAGTGAGTTTCGTACTAAATATTCTGTGCTTCCGGCAACAATACCTATCCTGCAGAGAAAGGTAGATGCTTGCTTCTTAATGCTGTAAAGGACATCTGTAATAATCCAAACTGCAGCATAATATAGCCTGCACGTTTCACCCAATACTTTCATTTGGTCCTCAAACACAGAAGCTGAGTCACAGCTTAAGACATTTTTTGGCATAAAGATTTTATAGGGCTATTTTCAGTCCTATCTCATTGTGCATCGATATATAAATGCACACTCATACATTTTTAAAGCAAAAGCTTATGAAAGGAATATTCTTGCTACTTTTCTATGTTATTTTAGTAAGTAAATATCATTATATATATAGCATATATGTAAAAAAATGTGTCTTAAAATCATAAAAATATATATGTGTCTTTAAATCATGTAGCATTTCTGAAAGAACAACAAAGCTGCATCTGAATATGAGAAGGCTCAGAGTGCAACTCACAGCACTCCAATATTTAAAAAGGGGCCATTTTTGTCACGATATCATCTTGATGGTTACATAGGGAGGTATATTCATACTTGGTAATGAAAAATACACTTTCAGCCCAAGCAACTGAGAGAAGCACTTCTTTACTTGAGGGAATTAATTAAATTCAAGTTTGAGATGTGCCTGTCAATGCCTTCATGAGGGATCTGCTATTCTGAAATACTCTGTGAGGTTTTTCAACCTTTAATGTAGTCCTTTGCTTTCTCAGTGTCACACTTTAAAAATACACACAATATGTTCTATACATTAAAAAACTTCTAATGTGTTTAGAAATGTGATTCTGGGCATTCCTAGATGGTTTAACTCAACGAGTAACAGTTCAATAGTTTCACCCATTTGAATCTTATTCTAATTGTGAGAATTATTCCTCTTTTCTCTATTTTACTCTTTTTTTCCCCTGACTCTTTTATGCCTTGACAAATATGTTGTGAAATCTTAAAGGCAGTCTCTGAGAGGACCTACTAGAAGTCTGTCTCCTATGGGAGATACTCAGAGCAGGCATATAATCTGAGAAAAAATAATTGATTAAATTTGAACAGTAGAGAATTGCAAACAGTGTTTTCCAATGAAAAGCACATTTTCATGAAACTTTTCTTACCAGATCTATCCTGAACTATTCAGGTCACTGTTTCTGTATGTATAGAGGTATGTGGTACTTTGATTTCATGGCATCTGGTAGAAGAACAGAAAGAAAGAACATTTGGGTAAAAAAAAAATAAAAAGGAAAGTGAGGAGATAGCATTATAACCCTGTTAATCACACTTATCCTGGGAGGAGCTCCTAGCAGTGCTATAGTTACTATCACCATAAAAGAATATTTTACTTCTCTGTTACTAGGCATTCATTTTTAAGGCCTCCATTATGGAAAGTAGCTGTCAGCTCTGGTGAAATCTATTACAATTATCTTTATAGCTTACATTTTACTTATATGTGCACAGCCTTTTCTCTAAAAGAACTAAATTCTTGCAAGGGAATATCCTAACTATATATTTCAAATTTTCACATATATAAACCAATCTAAATATAAATATAGAAATGTTAATCCACCTATAGATGAAACTTCCAGAAAGTACTTGGAAAAGTTACTGCTTGTCAGATCTCGGGAACATTTCATTAGTAGTAGTTGAAAGTTTCAAATAGTACTCAGTTGTTTTCATGCTCATGGCCAGACTTGTTCCAACTGCCAGACTGTCAGTTCTGATAATGGGTTTTGAACTTGCAGGACACAATCAATCAGAGAATCATTTCAAAACACTGAATTAACTTCTTTGCTGAAAGGTGTCGGGTGTGGATCTTTATTTCATTCACTGGCTAAAAGGGGATGTTTTGAATCAGCCTTCTTCACCAGCCACAGTTACAGTGTTAAATCTAAAAAGCTGCAGAAGACAAAATCCAATATGTGGTGTAGCTATTGGCATATGTTGATGTTTTCTTAGTAAACACTGCACACATTACTCTTTCTTTCTTTCTTTTTTATTTTTTTTCTCATTCTCAGTGTTATAAAAATCTTCTAGAGTTTTTTAGCCCTGTGTAGATGGTGAAATTGTTCAGGCAAAATTAAACTCATCAGTTGACAATGGCTCTTTGGCCATTTCCTATTCTTTGCAGCAAGACATTACAAGATTATTGACTACACATTTACTTCTGTGATACTAACATATGTTTCTGGGAAACAAAAATCGAATCCCTTTATATCCTTTTCCAATACATGCTTATTTCTTAGGTAAATGTAATCTTTCTGAAAAAATGAAAATCTTTCTTGTCTCCCACCTTTGAACATTTGCTCAAAATGCATAGTGAATTAGTTACTGCTGTTTTAAAAAGTAAAACTTATTTGACTCTACTGTTCTCTTTTCTCTGTTCACTCTGTTTTCCTTCCATGTTCACATTGTGTTCTTCAAGGTATTTTTGGGAACCATAATCAGAAATGGCAGAATAATCAAAGGTATATACTGAAAAAAAAAAAACCCAACGACTTTGCTAAATTCTGGCCACACCTCCTATTTCAGGAGAAGTATTACTGGGTTCTCCTCACTGCTTATCAAATCTTAAATGTGCATCATGGCCAAGATGAAGTAAGAAATATTGAAAAGTGGCAGTCCAGAAGTGGGGAAAAACATAATTACAAATGTGCTTTATATAATTAGTGGGAGACATTGGTGTTCCAACGTTATTCATGGCCCCTACAATCAACTTACCAAAAGGACTGAATGTGAAGGAGGCTCACTCTTTAGAAAATAATGCACTTCCTGCCTGTGCCTTATTTAATGATAACACAAACTTGATTGACACAGTCTCCAAGGTCAAAATAAGCAGAAGGTAATCACCAACTTGAGGGTCACCTGTCTGCAGTGGAAGTGATAAAACTTCTAATTGCCCATGATAAATTACTTCTTCATAGAACCAAATAGTACAGAACAGCTGACTGGAAAAGGCGGAAAGAAGAAAACAGAAAAAAACCCTGGTCTCTATCAGATGGTATCAAGGCACAACATCCTTTTACCACATGGCCTCCCCTGATGTTATGTGTAAAACAGTTAAAACTTGTCTAATCGTAGTTTTGAAGGTTTCTGGCATATATAAAATTAATTTGTGGTGGTTGACAATGAAGTGCCACTGTGCTCTGAAGGTGTATGTTAAGCTAGCAGAGTTATTTTGAGTCCTAGCTAGCATCTAGTGTTTCTAGTGGATTAAAAGCATTCTCTCAGTTGGTTACCAGCAATTGCCCTGGATTTTTGCAAGCACCCATCCACTGGTCACAGTATCACAGTATCACCAAGGTTGGAAGAGACCTCACAGATCATCAAGTCCAACCCTTTACCACAGTGCCCAAGGCTAGACCATGGCACCAAGTGCCACATCCAACCTTGCCTTGAACTGCCCCAGGGACGACGACTCCACCACCTCCCCGGGCAGCCCATTCCAATGCCCAATGACTCTCTCAGTGAAGAACTTTCTCCTCACCTCGAGCCGAAATTTCCCCTGGTGCAGCCTGAGGCTGTGTCCTCTTGTTCTGGAGCTGGCCACCTGAGAGAAGAGAGCAACCTCCCCCTGGCCACAACCACCCTTCAGGTAGTTGTAGACAGCAATAAGGTCACCCCTGAGCCTCCTCTTCTCCAGGCTAAACAACCCCAGCTCCCTCAGCCTCTCCTCATAGGGCTGTGCTCAAGGCCTCTCCCCAGCCTCGTCGCCCTTCTCTGGACACGCTCAAGCATCTCAGTGTCCTTCCTAAACTGGGGGGCCCAGAACTGAACACAGTACTCGAGGTGTGGTCTGACCAGTGCAGAGTACAGGGGCAGAATGACCTCCCTGCTCCTGCTGACCACACCATTCCTGATGCAGGCCAGGATGCCACTGGCTCTCTTGGCCACCTGGGCACACTGCTGGCTCATGTTCAGGCAGGTATCAATCAGTACCCCCAGATCCTTCTCTGTCTGGCTGCTCTCCAGCCACTCCGACCCCAGCCTGTGTCTCTGCATGGGGTTGTTGTGGCCAAAGTGCAGCACCCTGCACTTCGAGCTATTGAATGCCATCCCATTGGCCTCTGCCGAATGGTCCATCCAAGGTCCCCACTTCTCCAGAGCACTTATGACTGATGCCTCAAGCCAGTGGCAGACTGGTTTGTGATCTTTGCTATTGAATTGACAATGTCATAGAATCATAGAATCAACCAGGTTGGAAGAGACCTCCAAGATCATCCAGTCCAACCTAGCACCCAGCCCTAGCCAGTCAACTAGACCATGGCACTAAGTGCCTCATCCAGTCTTTTCTTGAACACCTCCAGGGACGGTGCCTCCACCACCTCCCTGGGCAGCCCATTCCAATGCTAGTCACTCTCTCTGGGAAGAACTTCCTCCTAACATCCAGCCTATACTTTTCCCAGCACAACATGAGATTGTGTCCCCTTGGGAGAAGAAGTGACCTCCCTTTGCATAGTTGGTTATTTACCCAGGAAGAAAAAGGCTGTGGAGGGAATAAACAATTCCTGTGTTATGCCTCATTTACTTGCTCTCTCTTTCCATCTTATGCAGTGATACTCCACTGATGTGAGGATTACCTCTATATATGTAGTATTCAGAGCAGGAGTCACAGCTCTAAACACAACATACTCTCAAATGGGAAAATGTAGGCCATCTCCTTACACCATCTGTATTTATATGAGGGTAGAGCCTGTGCTAGTTTGAAGCAAGCTAGAATGTTTTGGTAAAAGAAGTAGATAACGGGCAGTGAAATGAAAAACAATTGATGTCAACTTCTCTCACAGTCACGCTGAGAATTCTGGGAAGAAGAAGTAAACATTCTCCATTTTGTTCTTTCATTTCTGCCTTTGCCTTCAGACCTAGTCACATCTCATTAACCTTGCTCCCACTAACCTTGCTCCCTAACCTCTTGGCTGCACCTCTCTTCTTCCTGAGAACTGGGGCAAGGTTGAGAGGGCTGGGGGAGGTGTTAGGGTGGTTTGAGAGCCCCTCCTGGGGACTCAGGTTTCTGGGAGGGGAGTTGTGCTTTTGTATTGTTTATCCTTTGTATATTTCTGTATATAACTGCATACATTGTAAATAGCTGCTTGTATATTTGCTGCTGTAAAATAAATAGCTTCATTTATATTCCCAGAGGCCATCTGAGTTAGCTGGGGCAAATTCAAAAGTGTGGGGGGGTGGGTAAGAGCCCAAACCATCACAGAGCCAAAGTCAAGAGATTTGTAACAAGTTCATACATAAAATGGGAGAATAGTTAATTATGATGTGCTAGAGGAAACTAATGTGGAATTATAGCATTCCTACTAAAATTATCAGGTTTATACATCCTATATTCAACATTGACAAAGAGAACAGAGATGGCACATTTGATTATCTGCAGCAGGCCAGGAGCACTCCTCTAGACCTGTGAGTAGAGAGAGATCTTGAGGCCAATAGAAAGAGCCAGAAGCTTGTAAGAGAAATTACAGTTAATGAAATTGTATAGATCTATAAAGTGGGCTCTGACTACAAAAATGTCCAAGTAAATAAGGCCATAGGAGAGTATAATAATCAGGGAAAACTGACTGACATATTTTTAGTCAGTACCCTTGGAAAAAAATTACAAGACTTTTGGGAAAAATAGCAAAATCTAAATCAAAAGGACTTTACAGATACTTTGCTAAATACTCAAGGTTTGTAAGCAGCTGTGAACTTGTTTAGAAAAGATTAACAAAATGTAAGACATCACAGTATTAAAAGTCAAGAATGTACAAAAAGTATGAGCTAGCAGTGAAAAAAATATGTGGAGTGAGAGACCTGCAGAAGGCAGTATATTTACAGATTATAAAAGACTGTGTGAAGTAAAGACCTGGACATGGAGATTCAAATGATTCAGCCTGATTTGTATTTGTGACAGCAAAACCAGAATTATGTGTATAGCTGTTCATAAAGAAATATACACATTTCTTAGGAGAGATATTTGACAATTACTTTTCTGTAATATTTTACATTTTAATTATTGTTTTTCCTTGCATTCTGACAGCAATAAATTACTTGTAGGCTAATGGAAAGCACCATGAAAGACAAAAATAAAGTCTACAAAGAAGCTTGCTATGTATCTTTATCTCTGACAACAATATTTCCATATAATTGGACTTCTGAGAAATACAGAGATTCTTTGGTGCAGTCTGAGAGGCTGCCTAAAAGCTAGTTAGTCACTGGTTATTTTACAATGATTGGATTAATGGGAAAGAGTTTAAGTGATAATAAAACTTATCTTTTGTGCCCTTCCTTCACCACATCAGCAGTCTTTCCTTTTCCACTTTATGATTGTGTTTAGAGTCTTTGATATGCTGTCTCAGAGTGAACAGTAGGTCTAGGTGATGCCCTGTGGAATGAAATCTCAGCATGCTATATGTGGATCAGATTCCAGCATATGCAGTGTGCATTTCCTTAGTAGTAGGAAAACTGTATTTGATTTGAGACCTTCTTGTGCTAGCTTCTTGGTGAGAAATATATTTTCAATGCCACCACTTTCTTTTGTGCATTAGTTGCATTTTGTATGCAGTCACTTGTGGCCCCTGCAAAGGTGTTTTTAATACTGAAGGCAGTATTATCCTGATAGGAGAAGTAAAACAGATGAAGGGACAATTTAAACCAGTGTTTCTAATACTCCTTCATCACACTACTCTTCTCCTTATGCAACCAAATTTCTACAAATGTCAAGCCTTGATCCATTATAATAATATCAGCTGAAATTAAATAGCAGTTAATATTTATAGGGAGATCTACAACTTCATTATTTATCAATGAAAAGTATTATGGCAATCCCAGTTTCACGTAAAAAAGCAACATCTTTCTTCTGTTTCAGTAAATAGCAGAAGTCTATTCTGTCTATTCTGTTGGCTGGCTAAAATGAAGGTGACCATTCTTGTCATCAAGAAGACATGCTTGGATTAAACATCAAAATTTGTTAATATTTCTTGTGCCTGATGTATTTGTTAGATCAAAAGAAAAAAAATAGAATATGTAAGGCCTGATTAATGAGTATGAGAGAACAATTAAGACCATGACCTGGTTGTCAAAAATTGGGAGCATAAAACTGAAGAGAAGATAGACAACACTGAAAAGTCTGTTGTTACCTCTGGGTCCTAGTCTGCATTATGGCACATCATATCTGTGCCTTCCCAAACCTAACCGGCTCATTCTCAATTCAGAAAAAATATGGTCTCCACTGTGTAAATCACTTAAAAATCATGATTACATTGCTAAAGATTAAAAAGATTGATAAATTTGGCCAGATTCATCAGTATTTTTTCTTCCAATTTTCACTGTTACTAGGTATAGCCATAGAATTATTAAAAATAATAATGTATATTATGAAAATAGGCTGTTGAGTGGTTTCAGGAGAATAGGTCACCACAGATTTCATGGAACCATAGAATCAACCAGGTTGGAAGAGACTTCCAAGATCATCCAGTCCAACCTAGCACCCAGCCCTAGCCAGTCAACTAGACCATGGCACCGAGTGCCTTATCCAGTCTTTTCTTGAAGACCTCCAGGGACGGTGCCTCCACCACCTCCCTGGGCAGCCCATTCCAATGGCAAATCACTCTCTCTGTGAAGAACTTCCTCCTAACATCCAGCCTATACTTTCCCTGGCACATCAACCAGTTCAATTCAGAGGCCATAAATAAAGGTGAATAGTTGTGCAAAGGGATATAACATAAATGGAAAGAAGCATCATCATAGCTAAAGCCTCCTCTGATTCTACAATGTTCTGCACATCTTCTCTGGACTGTATACACTACTCTTTCTTAGGAATCTTCTGTGGGATCATACCAAAAGAGGCTTCAGAAAGGAAAGGTTTTTCCAGAGAGAACTGTTATTCTGCAATGAATTATTTTAAACCATTAGTATCTCTGAATGGAGCACATTTTGTCATCAGTATTAGCATATTAGAATATATCAAAATCAATATCGAAATAAATCTGAAAAAAGTGATGCTTATCATGTTGCTTTCACATAAAAGAATACTTATACATTCATTGTGCTGGAAATTAAAACTCACTGGAGTAACAGCGGTGCCTCACTTTTGGGTAGTCAGATGTCAAAGGCATAGTGAGAGATAGCTAAGATTGCTTGTGCCTAGTTAGACTGATGTCAGAGGATTGCTAGCCACAGCAACTCACAGCTCAATGAAATACATTCACATTGCACAAAGTCAGATGTTTAAAATCCTTGACTGGAACAGATCTTTACATTGTAAGAAACTAATATGAGAGTACTGCAGATACTGCAAAGATAGGTGGGGACTATCCATATCAGAAACACTGATCGATGGTAGACAGCATCAGGTTTTGAAGACTCCATGGCAACCAGTGTAAAATACCTCAAGTTAAGCAAACATCTTGGTCAAAAATGTACTACATAACTTTGTCATTGCTCAGCATGAAAGAGTTAGAGAGGGCTTGAACACAGAGGCCTCATCTGTAAGAGCAATGACAGCTAACACAGTTGAAATACTTTAACTCTTTATTGGAGATATAAGAACTAGAAAGCAAAATACCTTTATTTTAACAATATCACTCATCTATCTGCTCTAGATGTCAATATTGTACAGTGATGCCTATAGCTGTCTTTTATTTGAAGGAAAACCAAAAAGACTCATTGTAGGCTAGGAGAAACTCTTATTTTTACATTTGACTGACTGCAACAGGATTCTGCTTTCCTGAAGAAAGAAGGCAAGTAAAAAGAGGTTTAAAAAGAAGGCTAAGTACTCCCACTTTTCACACTGTCTTTTTCTTAATCTTACTGCTAAGGTGTGTCAGGGACAAAGCATGGCTTTTTCATTCAGTTTCAAATGTGTCAAAACTATGCTCCACGAAGCTATTTAAGCTGTTGTCTTCATTTGACACAGTTTCTGTCACGCTTAGAGGAAAGCTATGGAAGAAACACTGTGGGTCAGTTCAAGCAAGCCACTGTTAAACTGAAGGGAAAACTGAAGACAGAAATGAAGGAAAAGCAAGACAGTCAGAAAGCCAGCATCGGGAAGAAGAGGGTCTAGTTTTACTTGCTTTGTGGTACTGAAGGCTCAAAACCTGAACTGGCAGTGGGGTCATTTAAGCGAGATTCCTTCGTCTTGCCTGCTCAGACCTTAATTATGAGTATGATAAAAATCCATTGATATTACAGTGGATTCTGAGGTCTCAAAATAAACTTGATGACAGCACTCCTAGAGAAATTATTTCCTTTCAGCTCATTCCTGGCAACAGTATAATAGTGTTAAGTCTCCTGCTGGTTGATGGGGTAATCTAAGGAGCCCACAGAGTAATTGTGGGTGGGGTCGCACTCCTTCTTGTTTTCTTTCCTGTGCTGGGAGAACAAAGTGGCATGCCTTTGCACACCCGTGTCTCATGCTTTTAACTGGAAAATTCCTTGCAAAAAATTATTGGTCATGAGATTTTGGAGCACATTGATTTTCCAGACATTGAAGGAATATTAAACCGATTGACTAAGCTACAGAAATGTGTTTCCACCATGGCATTCTATTGGTATTCCTTAAATCTAGAGCAGGGTGTTTTACAGTTTTCATTATAAGTGAAAATTAACTTAGCAAAACTCAAATGAACAGAAAAAAAGGCATACTAAAGAAATTACAAGCAGAAGACTAGATCAGACTCTTAATTAACTAAAAATACCTCAGTAAGGTGAATGAAGAGACTATCAATATCAAATCAACGTAAAAAGGAATTGGTTTTATAATGCCTTTTATGGTATCCTTTTTAATATCTACTATCTATATTGAAAATTCACTAGTATGCAGAAAACCACAGGAACCATATGGAAATGTATCATACAAAGGACTAGCACACAATAAATTTTACAAAAGGCATAAAATATCTTTAGGATGAATGATTGTTCTGAAAGTAATGTGCACTAAAATTGTAGGAGTGGTATTCACTCATTAGTTGCATGAAGCCATTAAGTGCATAAAATCATTCTTTTTTTGCATAACCATTTTTCAGATAAAATCATTAGCTCTCTCATAAAATTGCTAGGAATGTGAAATGAATTTTCCAAAAAAATCATTAGTTACAGGGTATTACATTATAAAAATCAGCAGCATATTCCTTCATCATTTTCTGCATAAAAATGTGTCAGTTATGCAAAATCATTTATGTTGATAAGTAACTTTTGAAGTAGCTTTATTGTCCAATAGTCAAGCTGTTAGATGTTCAATTTTAATAATATTTTTTATGGCCAAGACATTTAGCCAGCAGTGTGCCCAGGTGGCCAAGAGAGCCAGTGGCATCCTGGCCTGCATCAGGAATGGTGTGGCCAGCAGGAGCAGGGAGGTCATTCTGCCCCTGTATTCTGCACTGGTTAGACCACACCTTGAGTACTGTGTTCAGTTCTGGGCCCTCCAGTTTAGGAGGGACATTGAGATGCTTGAGCATGTCCAGAGAAGGGCAATGAGGCTGGTGAGAGGCCTTGAGCACAGCCCTACGAGGAGAGGCTGAGGGAGCTGGGGTTGTTTAGCCTGGAGAAGAGGAGGCTCAGGGGTGACCTTATTGCTGCCTACAACTACCTGAGGGGTGGTTGTGGCCAGGGGGAGGTTGCTCTCTTCTCTCAGGTGGCCAGCTCCAGAACGAGAGGACACAGCCTCAAGCTGCTCCAGGGGAAATTTAGGCTGGAGGTGAGGAGAAAGTTCTTCACTGAGAGAGTCATTGGACACTGGAATGGGCTGCCCGGGGAGGTGGTGGAGTCGCTGTCCCTGGGGCAGTTCAAGGCAAGATTGGACGTGGCACTTGGTGCCATGGTCTGGCCTTGAGCTCTGTGGTAAAGGGTTGGACTTGATGATCTATGAGGTCTCTTCCAACCTTGCTGATACTGTGATACTGTAATACTGTGATACTGTGATTTATTAGTTATGAAAGACTCCAAAATGAACTAGAACAAACATTACTTTCTACCCTGGTAAAACTGTCCGTTTTAAACAGTGATCCTGTTTCCTGTCAATTTACTCTTAGAGTTTTCAGAAGTGGCAGTGGTTCCCATTTATTTGCCATCATTTTGTTACTGTTTGAACTCTATTCACTACAGCTTTGAAGTTCTCATTTTTGCATCCTAAGCTAAATTCATGTAGAATCTTTCATTGTAGTTTTAGCATGAATGGCTTTATACATATCCCAATTGTACTAACAGTAGTGATTTTCAGATTGAAATAGGACACATTGTCTTGATCTCTCTCATAGTACTGAGAAAACTTTTAAATGCATTAGCATCAATTAATTTTTTGGAGGTGAAAAATGTAAGATCATTGGTTTTATCAGGAACTAATAGCTGTGAGAGCCACAGGAAGATAGCCACTGTCATGGAGGAAACCCCACGGATTTCTAGATCATAAGACCTTTGTGGGGAAAGAAGGCTTCTTGAGCATAGTTTGTTCAAGGCCAATGCCTTTTACAGCCATTTCCAAATTGTTCAGTTATAATACAGCATTGTGTGCAGTTTCACCAAAGATAGAAAGCCATTTTCTCATGAGGACTCTATAGACTAAAACTTACTGATGGGCAATGGATGAGAGAAACAGGCAACATAGCATATATCGACCTGTATGTTGCAGAATTATAATTGACTTTGCTTGTGGCGGATTGTCTCTGGCCAGCAGCTAAGCACCCACTCAGCTGATTGCTCACTCCTTTGTCATCTGGGAGGGAAAAAGCAAAAAAGTGAGGAAAAAGCAGAAAAGGAAAAGTGAGAAACAACTCTTAGGTCAAGGTAAAGACAATTTGACGAGTGAAAGAAAGAGGAGAAAAAAAATGATGCAAAAATAATCACTTACTACGTTCCACAAGCAAGATTGTTACCCAGACAATCTCCTGAGTAGTGGCTACACTGCAAAAGCTACATTCTCAGTTGTTGCTTTCCTAGGGAATAACCCTTTGGTCACTTTGGGCTAGCTGTTCTGGATGTGTCCCTTCATAATCTCTTGCCCACCTGCAGTTTTTTTACTGTGATGATGGAGTAAGAAACCTCATCAGAGAGATGCTTGGTCCTGATCAAATACCATTCAGCAAGTGCTAAAACATGAATATGTTTTAGTCACAAATCCAAAGCATGGCACTGTGTGATCTGTGTGAAGAAAGATAACTCCATCCCAGCCAGACACAGTACATCACTACATCAGGTGTCTAGCAAAACTGGATCTAATGAGACAGCAAACAAATAAAGAGAGAAAAAAAGAAAACAAACAAAAATACCCAACCCCCAAATGATTCAAAACTAGAAAAAGCTGCTCCAAATTCTCACTGCTACAGCTATGTTGAATTATTTTGAGGAGGCATGGCTACTGGCTCTGTAATAGTTCTATCTGTGGCAAAACTGAATGGGTTAAGACAGTGTTTAGCTCCATTTCATTTATGCAGCTTTTAAAGTAGAAAGCATCAATAAAATTGAAGTTCAACCTTACAGAAATGTTTTTAGTGCACAGAGAAATGTTTTAAGTGTACTGACTTACAGAAGTGCTTTAAGTGTACTGTTAGTTTGCTCTAGGCAGGCAACTTCAGATTAAGGGCTAGGATCTGGACCAGTATTAATTTCTAAGATATGTAGGAGAGTAAAACAGGCACTAAACCAAACAAAAGAAAAGCTAATTTCAAAATATATTGCATGCATTGTTTTCCATCCCTATTTCAATACATTTGCTATTCTCTTTAGGTCTTGCTGAATTAATCCCTTTAGAATTTCTGTGTTGGTTGTATTAGGCTCAAGAGCTAAAACGTTGTAGCCCTTTGTGATTCTCTTGAAGATAACCTTTTGATTCTGCATGTGCTTTTGTGAGATAGTTTGGATTAAATCCTCCAGCCCTGAATTGCTAATTCTGTGACACAATCCACTGGTGTATTCTGAAAGGATTGACTTGCTTGTCACAGAGTGAGTCTGGTCTTTCTGGCTGTGCAAATGCTTGGTAACAGAAAAAGTCAGATCCTGGAAAGCAATCCTGAGGCAATGCTTTTCTCTCAGGATACCAACTGATTGGGATTTAAATTTTCTTACTGTGACTGTTATGAGTATTGCTGTTGTAAGAAGGATTTTTTGTGACACAGATATTCGCAACCCTACTTGTGCAATGGTTTCAGCAAATTAAGAGGAAAAAACATGGGAGAAATCAAGAGAGTGAGAAAGACAGAGATGGAGAGCAGGCAAGGATGCATGCAATTCCTCACAGGCTTCCAGCAATTCATCCTGAGCAGGTAAATGACTCAAATGTGCAGAGCAGCTGAACAACTATGCTTAAAGTAGAAAGTACAAAAATTGATATGCCCTCCCTAAGCTATTTAAAAGTACTGTAGTTGTGGACGTCATTATGTAGCAAACAGGCACTGAATTTTTCAGTAAGAAACATGTATTATGGGAAAAACAAGTTCCCATATTTCAAGGCTTGGAAAAATCTGTTGCTGCTTTAATTCTTGTTGGGTGTCTAGCCACATATCTGGCTGCTGGAATTAATAGATGCGCCACGATGTTCCGCAGCTGGGCTCACCTCTTTCACCTCAAGGTATTGGTCTTGGCATATGTATTTACAATCTTTGTTGTCTCTCCTATCATTTCAGAGGGACACATTTTTAGAGTCTTTTCAAGTGACCCTTGTAATTGCAGATTTTCCTCTTCCAGCTGCCATCTATCTTGCTTACAATACTTTCTCAATCAAATGATTTTCCTCACTTAAAATCTGAAAGTAATATTACAAATGGTATTTGAGCTCCATTAGGTCTTTATTCTTCCTGAACTTTTTGCAATCTATAACTTGACCATGCTATCATTTATTTATTTTCTGAGAGCCTCTGATGATGCTCATGAGGATAGAAAAAACTTTGAGAGAATACCTGAACTATGGTCCTAAATGCCACCAAATTATAAACAGTACAGAACAGTTTTAATGGTGATTTTGTAGAGAAAACAGGGTTGGGAAAGCTCTTGAAAGGACATTGCAATTTGGTCACCACTGTTGCTGATAGATGCTTGTCTAGCTTGTTCCCAACAACCTTTCCATATTTCCAGCAGATATACTATAGCATTCTCCAGGCATCTTTCCCCTCAGTGTTTAAATCTTTGATGTTAGTAATTTCTCCCTTTTTGTCCAATTTATGTTCATTGTTTCTTGCCTTTTCATAACTGATCCATAGTCTATGTCCTTACCCATTTGTCATAAGAAGTAACTGGCTCACATGGCTCTCTAGAACAGTGGAGCAACAGTTACAGATTTGGAGATTTCCTTTTCAATTCCTTCTTTCATTTTTTTTCCACTACGTATTCTGATGCCTATCACAGAACAAATGCAACTCCACTTGACAAGACTGTGAGAGGCTAAGTTGGCCCTGTGTGCTAGTTTGAAGCAGGGTAGAATGTTTTGGTGAGAAGAACTAGATCATAGGCTGTGAAAGGAAAACAATGGTGATGTCTCCTTCCCTCGGAGTCTTGCTGAAGAAGAAACAAAAACATTAGATAACACTCTCACCATTTTGTCGCACTCTGCCTTGGGCTTCTGGCTGAGCTGCATCTCCCTAACCTCACCTTCCACTCACCTTTGCTTCTTAACCTCTTGGCCCAACCTCTATTCTTCTTTAGGACTGTGGTAAGGTTGAGAGGGGCAGGGGGAAGGTGCAGGGGTGGTTGAGAGCCCCTCCTGGGGACTCAGGTTTCTGGCAGGGGAGTTGTGTTTCTGTATTATTTTTTACCTTGTATATTTCTGTCTATAACTGTATATACTGAAAATATCTGCTTGTATATTGTGCTAGCTGTAAATAAATAGCTTCATTTATATTCCCAGAGCCAGCTGAGACTAGTCTGGGTGATTTCTAAAGTATGTGTGTGTGTGTGTGGGGGAACACCCAAACCATCACACACTGCTTCGAAAAAGTGTATGCAGTTCATGCCCTGTGGAGGCCTTATCCCATCAAAATTATTGATGTTTTTGTAGGAACAGCACATCACTGGCACGTATGGAAACCAGAAGTGATTTTTTTTTCAAAGACTGTTTCAAAGCAGATAAATATATTCTGTTTAAAATTACAGATCAGAAAGCAAAACAAAAGCTATCCCACATATTTCAATCTGAGGCAGGTATTCAACATGATAACTACAGCCGAAATACTCACAGATGGGAAAATTTACAAGCAGCTAATAACTGGGGCTTATGAAGAGATGGGCAATTTTATCATGAGCATACTATTTCAATGAAAATAAAGTTTTCCAAAGTAAAAATACAACTCAATAGATGTTCTCCTCTCCTACTCATTAAAAATAATCAGAACATGCAACATCCTATTTGAAGTGCAGTCTTCCATGTCTGTGTGGAGGCTATCAGCTGAGTTCTGCATCATTCCCAGTAGCTTAGGTTGAAATAAGAGGTTGTATAATATTGCTATGATTGAGTGCCCCAGTATCATAACTATGCCTGTTGTGAATCAGTGATAAATAAGATACGTTTCTTATTGCCCTGAATATTCTTGTGACAATAGAATATTAGTTGAGCTAGATGAAGTTTCTGCAATGAACTCATATGCCCTGGAGTGCAAAACTTGACTTGGCACTATTTCCCATCTTGCTCAGAGGAGAAGCTCATCAATCACATCTGATAGAATTAAGTCCAGATAGCTCATGTCTTGTAGGATACTATATTGTTAATATACAAAGAGTTACATTTCAAGTAAGGGCTGAGGAATATTTAGCCACTTTTACCTTGGGAATTGATCATGATTGTAATCAGTCTAATAAGCAATACAACTTTCATTCAAAATGTATTGTCATCCTTCATCAGTCCACAGGTTGGTGTAGATTAAATGCAAATCCTCACTCAAACTGTGCTTTCATGGGAAAATAGGATATACCCATGTGAGCTAACATCAGCACACCATGTTCTATGTTAGGATGAATATCTCTGTATGCTGTGACTATCTCTGATGGTCACACAATTTTATGGTTTTTAAGGAGCTGCAGAACATAACTATGTATTCTAGAACTTTTTCTACAGCCTTTCTCTGGATACACATCACTTTTTCTTCCCATTCTTCCTGGATCTATAATGCACAAAACCAGAAAACCAAAACTATTCTGTTTCCTAGGGCCATTGAAGCACAAAATAGAGAGTCATTAATGGCATCTTTATAATGACAAAATTTTATCCTTATAGGCTTTAAGGGGTTTTGATCCCTTGCTATGGCAAGATAACATTTGTTAATGTTAGTTAATACGATTTTGCTATGGATTTAGCCATTAACAGCTATGTGTGAAACAGAACTTTGATCCCACGTTAGGCACCACCACCAAAGAGTTGGTCCTAATACTGTTCTAGTAATCTCTACTGGTCTAGTAATCTGTAATTTCAAAAAATTCTTTCTACTGAACACCATGATGAAACTGCTGTGAAAAAGACATGACATGTTCCTTGCCTATAAAATCAAGTTTCCTGGGGCAATGCTGTAAGGTCCTGAATTCAAAGAATGGTAGAAAGGACTGAGTTAGAAAGGACCTCTAGAGGACATCTGTTTCAACTGTTCTGCAGTAAACAGGGACATCCTCAACTAGATCAAGTTGCTCAGAGCTCCTTCAAGCCTGACCTTGATTGTCTCCACTACCTTCCTGGGCACCTGTTCCAGCATTCCACTACCCTCATAGTAAAGAACTTTTTCCTAATGTCCAGTCTAAATCTACCCTTCTTTAGTTTAAAACCCTTGTTCTACTGCTGCATGCCTTTGAAAATAGTCTCTCCCCACCTTTCTCTGCCACCATCAGGTACTGGAAGGCTGCTATCAATTCTCCCCAAAGCCTTCTCTTCTCCAGTCTGATCAACCTCGACTCTCTTAGCTTGTCTTTGTAGGAGAGGTGCTCTAGCCATCTGACTATTTTTGTGGCACTCTTTTGGACTGTTTCCATCAGGTTCAATTTCAGGTCCAGGTGAGTTTCTTGTATTTATGTAATGATTCAGTGTACAACAGTGACCCAGCTTCTGGAGATACTGACTGCTTTTACTGGCATCAGATGCAAAGCTTAAAATAGATTTCCATTCAGCTAAAGCTCATTCTTATGCCAAGCTAACTTTTCGGAGTAAAGTAGTTTGAAGGTAGTGAATCTTGTTAGATAGCAGTATTAAGTATTAAGAAAGGGAAAGTCAGTGAAGATTTCAATGAGACCTGAAGTTTTGTTTCTTGTTCAACAAGGGAGTTGCACACATTGAGATTTTTAGGACAATGATTTAGATGTCTTTTTCAGAATGTTTGTTATCCCTTCAGTAAGCAACATGAACATCATTGTTCTTACACAGTTGGCACTGAAAGTCTCAGAGTTCTTAGAAAATGATGGCATGTTTAATGAGAAAATATTTTAGACCTCCATGTTATATATTCATTGAATCCAGGGATTTGCTTAGTTACTTTAAGTCCAAATGGGTTAGGAACAGTCAGTAAAAATCAAAGGCCATGCACACCTCTTCTACATGTGTCAAAATACTCATCTCTGCTAATGTCCCTGGCATCTGATTAAGCTTCTGGTGAAATTGCTAGCTATAGCATTGTCCTGCAAGGACTGAATATTTGACTACAGACATTTCCAGTGCAGCCAAATGCAGATGCCGATATCTGACTTGGAGATACAACCACATTTGACAGCTAGTAGTGTCAGTATGCACTTCTGCCATATAGGTAATCTGTCATGCAAATCAAGAGTTGCCAAATGTCCCTCCTTTGCTTGTGTGATTTGGCTGCCAGTATATGTGGCAATTATCTTAGCACATTTTTTTTAGTCTCAATTAGGAGACAATTCAGACATTGGCCATTTATTAGAAATGCCTGCAGCCAGGGTCGCTGCCCAGCTGTCAGCATGACTTTTTTGCTAGTGTAAAGCAGGAGGCCTATAGCTCAGCTGTTTAATTTTTTAAATTTAATTTTTCTTTTTTTTTCCATTTTTTTAAAAATAAAGCAGTTTGCAGAGGTGAAGCAGTATTAGTACATTAACTCCTTTCAACCTAGGTCAGAGTTTGGAAAATAAATACCCTTGGTCCAGCGTGGTAAGGATTAACAATCTGAACAATAGATTGCACATTTGGAAGTACAGACTTGCTGCATACAAGTATATTTGACATAAATATACATAAGGTCACTGTACATGATTGCAAAAAGAACATACCAAACTTGTCAGTACAAGCCATAAGGATTTTATGCAGGGATATTGCTTGCTGTGTTTTGTTCACAAATACAGAATCAGCAATTAGTGTTTTATACTCTCAATGTTTAGCCTTCCTCTGTTGTGTCGAGGCTGGTGAGGGGCCTTGAGCACAAGCCTACGAGGAGAGGCTGAGGGAGCTGGGATTGGTTAGCCTGGAGAAGAGGAGGCTCAGGGGTGACCTTATTGCTGTCTACAACTACCTGAGGGGTGGTTGTGGCCAGTTTAGGAGGTTGCTCTCTTCTCTCAGGTGGCCAGCACCAGAATGAGAGGACACAGCCTCAGGCTGCACCAGGGGAAATTTAGGCTGGAGGTGAGGAGAAAGTTCTTCCCTGAGAGAGTCATTGGACACTGGAATGGGCTGCCTGGGGAGGTGGTGGAGTCGCCGTCCCTGGGGCACTTCAAGGCAAGATTGGACGTGGCACTTGGTGCCATGGTCTACCCTTGAGAATTGTGGTAAAGGGTTGGACTTGATGATCTGTCAGGTCTTTTCCAACCTTGTTGATACTGTGATACTGTGATTCTGGACTCACACAGTAAAAGCCTGCCACTTCAAAATATCTCTGAGCTCCATTTGGGACCAGAATGCTGGAGAATATTTGTTCCTAGTGTTTGCCACTGTTTGCAAGTCTCCTTGAACAGTTTCTTTGGGACCACTTGTTATATTGCTTGTGCTATTTTCTAGAGCATCCTCTATGCGATAATGAGATGCAAAAACAGTACAAGCACAAACCACAGATTTATGTGGCCAATTTTTATATGGCTCCTGTTTGTAAAACACATTCTCTGTATTAGGCACTGGCAGGCCTGCATGCACCAATCACAGAATGCATTTTCCAGCATTCTCTATGCAATGTAAAACACGGTTTTATTCACCAAAAAGATCTTTGTATAAAGGAGTGTTTTATTTCAGAGAAACGTTACCAAAATTGGGTACAAAGACAAAATTATATAGGAGGCAATGTGTTAATAGGCTATCAAATGATAACGCAGGGCCTTTAACACTGCCCCCCACAACATCCTACTTACTGAGATAGAGAGATATGGAGTTGACAGATGGACTGTTCAGAGGACAAGGAATTGGCTGGATAGTCACATCCAGAGGGTAGTGGTCAATGGTTTGAAGTCCAGATGTAGGTTGGTGACAAGTGTTGTACCTCAGCGGTCCATACTGGGACCAGTACTGTTTAATATTTGTATCGATTACAATGGCAAGGGGATTGAGTGCACCAACAGCAAGTTTGCAGATGACACATATCAGACAGATGGGAAGTCATCTAGAAGGATCTGGACAAGCCGTCTAGGTGGGCCCAGGTGAACCTTATGGAGTTCAAAAAGATCAAGTGCAGGTTTGTGTGTCTGGATTGGAACAATCTGCATTATCAATACAGGCTGGGGGATGAGGTGGAGCCCTGTGGAAAAAGACTTGGAAGTTCTGGTGCATGAGAAGCTAGACATGAGCCATCAAAGAGCACTTGCTGCCCAGAAGGCCAGTGGCATCCTGGGCTTCATGAAAAGAAGCATGGCCAGCAGATCAAGAGAGGTGATTCTGCCACTTTACTCTGCTCAGGTGTGACCTTACCTAGACTACTGTGTCCAGCTCTGACGGCCTCAACACAAGAAGGACATGGACCTGATGGTGCAAAGGTGACTATGATGACAGGCTGAGGGAGCTTGGGTTGTTCAGCCTGGAAAAGAGAAGGCTCTGGGGAGATCTAACATCAGCCTTCTGAGGGGGGCCTACAAGAAGGCTGTAGAAGGACAGTTTACAAAGGTGTGTAGTGACAGGATGAAGGGTGATGTTTTCACATTAGAGAAGAGTAGATTTAGATTGGATGTCAAGAACAGGTTCATTACCATGAGTGGCGTGGAGCACTGGACCAGGATGCCGTGGAAGGTAGTTGAGGTCACATCCCTGGAGACAGTCAAGATGAGGATTGACAAAGGTCTGAGAAACTGGATCAAGTGGAGGATGTCCCTGCCTACTGCAGAGGGGTTTGGACTAGAAGACCTTTAGAGGTCCCTTCTAGCCAAAAACATTCTATGATGCTATGATTCTATGATATTATGTCTCCTTTCTCAGAAGGTTGAGATAGAATTTTTTTTGTGTGAATGGATTACTTGCTGCTGAATTGTCTTAAGACAATTACAAGCTGTCTAAGGCCTATGCCTGTCTAGTCCATACTCAGTTCCATGTCAGAATACTGAAACTGCAGTAAATTATGATTTTTTCTTCCATTAAGTTTTTTGTTGAATCCTGTTACCATTGTTCACAAGACCAAGTGCTGTTTATCTCAGCCCTTGTTTTAAAATCCATATAAATGGTATTGTATGTAATTGGTTTAGATAATTGGCAGAGGTGAACCCCGTGATTTCATGCTATAATCTCTGCAGTTAATAACAGTAATCAGACTTCTTTTCTCCCCAGTTTTGAGTATGAGGTTCATATGCAGACAAATATTCATATTTTTCTAGTTTAGTTAGTTGACAGAACTGTTAATGAGCAGATGGGTACAGTGTACATCCTCACTCCATTAACAGCTTTCTCCTGGCACTGTGTGCTGTGCCTGTGTTTTACTCCACCTGCAAAAGGAAATTGCAGGAACCAAGGGACTGGTGGCAAAAAAAAAAGAAAAAGATTAGTGACTGGAAATATTTCTGCCTGAGGAAATACACAAGTTTAGCATTGCTTCCTCCAAAAGTCAATGACAGACTATAGAAAGTAGTAAATGAAAAGACAGATTGCTGTTTCTCATGAAGAACTCTCTATCTTTCTCCAGATTAGCCCAGCACACTGTTTAGTCAGACTCTATGGAGGTGATATACAACCAATCTTTCTGTGACTAAGAGTATTCAATTCTGTAGATTTCCAGGATAATTTCCATAGTAACTGCTTGGTTTTATCCCTGTTCACTTCCATGCTGCTTTGCTGTAAGGCATGTGAATAGCTAATGACCACAGTAAAAATGGTCTGCAAGAAAAAAATGATACTCTCTTAACCCCTCAAATCTTGATCTACAGGTGGAAACCGACTAAATGAACAGGATTTTAAGGTTTGGGTTGAGACTGCAAGTTTTTGGATCTAGAGATTTAGTTTTGCTTCTCATGGAGATTGTAGATAAACCAGCCCTAATGAGCTGAGCTCTCTCCAGAACCCACAGAGCAACAGGATAGCCACACCTAAGCTTCTGTTTGGAAGAGTAGTTTTGAGTTAATTTTATGTTTAAAAAGGAATAACCTTTATTAATAACACGATGCCTTTAAAAAAAAATTCATTTACTTACACAATCACTTTGAAAGCAGTAGGTCCAGTTTAAGCCAAAGACCAGTAACCTGTTGTCTTAGGCATTGTGTTGATGATATAATGACTGTTTTCAAGAGTTTGCAAACTAAATAAACAGAACAGGAGATCATGAACAGACTTAAGTATCCTGAGTTTTATTGACGGGAAGTGAGCAGAGATTAAAGTGTTAGCCTAAGGATATATTACAGGAGAATGATTATTAGTTTAATGAATGTTTTCCCTGCAAGATAAGATCCTGTGTACCTCGATGTTTTCATACATGTCTCCTTTGATCAGCAGATATCAATGCCACTTTTTAAGACATCTGAAAATAACTCATAAGGCAATTGAGAACACAAGGCAGATCAGTTGGAGGAATACGTCATGCTTCAAAGGTCAGAGTACTAACAATACCTTTTTCACTTTTATTCCCTTAACCTTGAAGTATAACAGTCATTAATGTGATGCCTAGGAAGGAGACTGGATACGAATTTTGCATCCTAATCTATATAAACATTAATGAACTCTTAACAGATATTTCAGACAAAAAGTTGTGTTCAGGGAATACTGAGAAACAGTTGTCACTATTTCTGTTATGCTGTTTGATAGGCATAAGAGCACATGGCAGAGAGGAAAACCCAGACCTGCAGCAGCCAGTGGTAAGGCAGAGGTGATTTCTTTAGAAGGTGGCTGCCGCTGCTTTAAGTGATGTGAACACACCATGAGGAGATGCACTCGGCTGTCCCAGCAGGAAGCTCATGTTCTTAACTTCTCTCTGGGAATCTGTGCCTGCCTCTGACTGCGCTCGCAGCTGTCTCCTGCTGCCCGTGAACTGCAACGTCTCTCTCTTGTGGAGATTCTATTAAAACTGCCCTTCTTCTCTTCCTATCATCTCTTCTTCATTACCCCAACACCTGAAAAGCAGCTGTGGTGTACAGTGCAACAACAAACTGTAAAAGAGAGGATTCATTAATGGAAAAAACAATCAGGTCTAATTTTCAAACTACCAGTTCTTCACACATGGCAAGTGCTCAGGGATTGAGATGCTTAGCATGTGCAGCTGTGATTTGTTGCTGAGTGAGAACTGCACAAATTTCATTTGCAAATGTGTGGCATCTTATGAAACAACCTGTGTGCTGCCAGCTGCAGATAGCTTTGTGCTTTACAATTTTCTATCCGTAATCTTGTAGTCACATGATTTGACAGGACTACAATGGCTGGATATTTTAGGTGCTTAGAGATACAAAGTAGTGATTTGAAGAATGTTAGACTTGTGAAAGAGGCAATGCAGTGTTATCATACCCAAGAGTAGCTGACTCGTGAGCCTCTGTTACTATCTGGCAGTGTGTGTAGTAGGCACCTTCACAAAGATGATCATTTTTCCTTGAGGTGTGGTATTTTCTGACAGAAACCGAAAAGAAGCAAGCCAGAGTGTGCATTAATAACTACAAGAATTTTGTTGCAGCTGATGCAAAATGTGCTACCATTTACTCCTGAGCAGGAAAAGAAGGAAAATAAAGAATTCCTGAAATGTTCCTTTTCCACCTGTGTGGAGAGAAAAGAGTTGTAGTTGAATAGGATTGCCGAAAGAGCCTCGTTTTCTTTGCACATTTCACAAGGAGATGTAGCTGCTGGAAGAAATCATTGAAGAAATCTGATTTGTCATAGTTTGTGGGAGGCAAGCCTGCAGTGGAGGGAACATTGTGTTTATAGCTGATCACAGGACACAAGGAAATCAGCAAATTGGTTTTGTTCCATCTGAGCTGAGGGCTAGCATCAACTATTCCACACAGACACAGCGGTTCTACTTGAAATTGTTTTTCTAGCCCACTGTAGAGATTATACGAAGAGGCTACATCTGTCACCTGGAAATATTCAGATGTTAGCAGATCATGTGAATATCCTCTTGCTTTGCACTAGAAAAAAATTACTTCCAGAAACACCTCACTAACAGGACTTGTGAACAGCTTGGCTTGTTAAGGCACTGTCAAGGAGTAGTTCAAATCTCCAGTCCTTTGTAAGGAGCAAGAGCATAACAGAGAGTTGTAGAAGCCGAAACATCTCAAAAAAGCTTGCAGGATCTGTAGTAGCCTCAGGCAGTTCAAGTCCATCAGCTTGTGCATATTAGCCAGTGGCAAATGATGGGATTGCTGTTCTGAAAACATTTCAACATTCTGTTGAGGAAAAGCAGAGGCAGAAACTAGGAAATTTGATGAAAACTAAGAGATTATCTGTTTCAGACATTTCAGGGACTATTTTTAATACTTTAACCATTCCCTCCAGCTGCACATTGGGATCTCATGAGTTATCTTTGAGGGCAATACCCGATGCTTGCTGAAGTATTCCCGTGTTTAGGATTTTCCCATCTCAGTAGAATATTTGGATTTTCCAGAGGTTTCTGTGTTGAGCTGAAGCTAAAGCCTCCCAAAGACCAAATCGATGGACAGTATATTCATTTGACTTGACAAAAAGTATTCTGACAACTTTAGAGTAGAAAGTCTGACCAGTTTCCCCCACACTGATACCCTCAATGTGTCTTGAGTAGCAGAGTACTGGGTGAGGGATGTCTTGTCTCTCTGTTGCTGGACAACAGTTCCACCCTGGATTTGTGTCACCTTTACAACAAAAGGCTTGGCAAAACTGGTTCAAGTCAGTGCAAAAATCTTGATATCCAGCAGTTCTTTTCCTGATAAAGACTCTTTTGTTAGAAAATTCGTAACCTTCCCTAGATATAGATTTCCAAAGTGTGAGAGAGTCGTTGGACATTGGATACTGGAATGGGCTGCCCGGGGAGGTGGTGGAGCCGCCGTCCCTGGGGCTGTTCAAGGCAAGGTTGGACGTGGTACTTGGTGCCATGGTCTAGCCTTGAGCTCTGTGGTAAAGGGTTGGACTTGACGATCTGTGAGGTCTCTTCCAACCCTGATGATACTGTGATAATGGTGTACATGTTATTTAAATAGAAGATAAAATCATCTGCCTATTTGTTAATATTAAATATGATTTGTTTCTGTATTCTATTACCTTGTAATAAGCAGCAAAATCAAGCTTTACTGTTTGAATTTCAAGAGCATCAGAGATCAACAGAAACATATTGTCATATTATCTGTGAAAACAGGATAAAAATATGACAAACATTCAGGAGTGGTTTTGTGGTATTTTCTTTTGCATCTTTTACCACAAACAAGCTTTTTGCATCTGGTTCTTGTAGTTATTTAGTTATTCCCTTAATATAATGTAATATGAACTAATACAAATTCACACACATATAACCACACACAGATACAGATGAATTCTGGGTTTGTGGAGCAGTTTGTATTACACTTTCAAAAGAGGAAAAGCATTCTTCCTGGTGCTTATTTCATTTGATTCTCTTATGCTTCCTTCTGACTAAATGCATACAAACAGGACAGACCATCCTTTTTCCTCTTCAGAAGAGACTATCTGGAGGTAGAATGACTATTCTACTACTCCTACACACCTGAAATTACCTAAAATGGATTCAGAGTTTTAAGAATCAGAATAAATTCAAAACTATCTTCTATACTGGCATTCCTGTACAAACCACTTCTAGAAATCCATTCCTTCAAAAGTGACAGTTGCCTTCCTCTTTGCATATCTGTGAGTGGGGGCAACCAGCAGGGATTTCACAATTAGTATGCTGCTCATACAGACATGCAGTATCAGCTTGTAGACCCTCTGCCTCCACAATTACTATGCTCACCGAGCACTCTCCACCTTAAGGAAGGCAGTTGGTAGAAAAAAAGTCTTCTGAATTTTAAAGTAGAAAAAAAGCACTTGCATGATAAGAGCCAAAATTATCATAGGTATATCTTTAGTGGAACAATTTCTTGTTGATACCACTACCTTAAGCAGCTGTTTATTCAGTGAAAAAGGAGATTCACAGTGGCTTTTAAAATGGCTTTTAAAGTGATAAAGAAACGATACCAAATTGGCTTTACTTGTTTATAAAACATTGATACTGACTGAAGAATATTTGTATTAGCTCTAAATCAACTGAAACTGAACATAATTTTTGTTTTCTTTGAATTGAGACAACACCATAGAGGAGCATTACGAACTAATAAATGCACGAACACATTAAATCATTGCACAGTAGGGATCTGTTGAAATTCCATCCACTCTAAATCTTTACTTAATCCAAATATTCTGTTGTGATCTAAAGGGGAAAATTATAACTGTGGTGCTAATTCAAATCTTTTTGCAACTTTAAAATCTATTTACCAGATTCTTGCGAATAAAAAACTAGCAGAAGTGAGATGGGAACTAAGCCTAACTGGTGCTCAGTACTTTTTAGCCATAAGACTTTGATTCATAAGTGCACTTATGATCTTCATATTAAACTTTCTTTAAAACAGGAGGATTCTAAATCATCTGTGTGTCTTTCTTGATGAAAAAAAATTACTTCTCCCATGCAACTTATAGAAAGTCAGGGAGGGAAAACCAAAACCAAAACCAAATCCCTCCACACTTCACAGAATTAAAGAGTGGACCTTATCCAGACAGCTTTTGAATATGTCTTGGGAGGGAGGCTCCAGAACCTTTCTAAGCAAACTCTATCAGAGCTCCTTAGGTCAGATAGAGTTTCTCATCTTTCAATTTGTGCTGTCTGCATCTGGTCCCATCACTGAGCACCAGCGAAAAAAGTCTAGCTCTGTCCTCTTTTCACCCATCCTTCAGGTTTTTGTACACATTGATGTGATCCCCCATGAATCTTCTTTCCTCCAGGCTGAACAGTCCCAACTCCATCACCCTTTCCTGATGTGAGAGATGATACATCTCCTTAATCACTTTATTGGCCTTAATATCTTCAGGTCGTTCATGAACTTGAAAAATATGTATACTTTAATTCTTCCAGCATTCAATTCAACTGTCCTCTAGTAAATATCAATGCTCTAATTTGATACATAAACTGGGGAGAACAGAGAGTCGTCATTTGGGATATATTTTCCAGCCATGAAATCTGACATTCTGAGAAAGCAACATTTCCTTTTTAACTTTTGGATCCAGGGCAAAAAAGCACTTCACATATGTATGGCAAAGGTTATTTTTTATTAGTGTTATCTTATTACTCCCATTACTTTTGACTACCATTGCATTATACTGACTCTGAAGTTACAGATTTTTTGTATGATCAGATGTTATAAAATACAGAGATATATCACAGTATCACAGTATGTTTGATTCTATGATTCTATGATTCCAGGGCCAAAACAGCCATTCTCTAAGTTTCTTTACATGTTCCCTACTATTACAGCTCATTCTCACAAATGTTCCCATTTTCTCATTCAGGATTTTCTAACTTATTCTGGGAGAACTAATCAACCATAGAACATACCAAGAGTGTTGAGAAGACAGCTAGATTTTCAATAGAATCATAGAATCAACCAGGTTGGAAGAGACCTCCAAGATCATCCAGTCCAACCTAGCACCCAGCCCTAGCCAGTCAACTAGACCATGGCACTAAGTGCCTCATCCAGTCTTTTCTTGAAGACCTCCAGGGACGGTGCCTGGTGCCAAGAATAGAGGATTCTTGGCTGACAACAGCAATTGGTTAATATTATTGAACAAGACAGCACCATTATTCATGCTAGATGGCAAAACCATTGTTGGATTACCTTTCTCTAGAGCAAGAAAAAGTTTTTTTTTTGTGGATTACTGCTAATGTGAAATTTTATCAAAGTGTAAGATTAAGGCTAGAGTTCTGGGCCAGTATTTCACAAGTGAATTGCATTCTTTCTCTGGTGTCCTAAGCAACAGATGTCTCATTAGCACCTGAGCTATGCCAGCTTCTTTAGAAGGCTGCAAACTGATTAAACACATGCTCCATTTTTATCTCTTTTTGAGTCATTACTTAAAGGTTTTATCACCAGATTGCCACACTTAATTATATGTAGCCATAATTAAATACAAATATCTGCAGACATGACTTTTCATTTTTGCTATAACTTCAATAAAACATTTTCCTGTTTGCTAATGAATTGCTGTGAAAAAGGAGAGAAATAAAAAAGGAAAAAAAAATCCAACAGAAATTATCAAATATATATAAAATATCAGCTATCCTTGTAAACTCTTTAGAAAAGAAACTTTTTTTCCCCCCTAAAGATGACAGTGTGTGATAAAGTTTTAAGGGAGAAAGCAAACATTTGGTATTTAAAGATGTCATATCTGTTATCTACCACACAGATGTAAGCATGCACAATTTACTCCAGTTGGTGGGAAACTCAGAGAGTCTTCTTTGGAATGTGATTTCAGGCACATGAAAAGGTCTTTAGGAACTGTCAACACATATTTACCAGGGCTAAACCATGCCTAACAAATGCATTCATCTTTTATGATAAAACTACTAGGCTGGTGGATGAGTAGAGAGCAACAGATGTCCTTTATTTTGACTGCTGTGGCTTGGCTGAACAGACTACTAGCTGAGTGAACAAATGTTTGTGCACTCTCCATCATTTGAGATTTTCAAGACCATTCGGAATAAAACCCTGAACTACCTGGTCTGATCTCACTGGAAGCAAGTAGGACTGGAGACATCCTAAAGTTTCAAGCAACCTGAGTGTGATGATTTGGGTGTTCCCCCCACACACACACTTTAGAAATTACCCAGACTAGACTCAGCCGGCTCTGGGAATATAAATGAAGCTATTTATTTACAGCAGCACAATATACAAGCAGATATTTACAGTATATATAGTTCTAGACAGAAATATATAAGGTAAGAGGTAATACAGAAACACAACGCCCCTCCCAGAAACCTGAGTCCCCAGGAGGGGCTCTCAACCACCCCTCACCTTCCCCCTGCCCCTCTCAACCTTACCCCAGTCCTAAAGAAGAGTAGAGGTTCGGCCAGAGGTTAAGAAGCAAAGTGGGTTAGGCCAAATGGAAGGTGCAGTTAGGGAGCAAGGTGTTGCTCAGCCAGCAGCCCAAGCGAGAGTGAGAGAAAATGGTGAGAGTGTTATCTAATGTTTTCATTTCTTCTTCCCAAACTCCTCAGCAAGACTTCTAAAAGAAGTAGACATCACCATTGTTTTCCTTTCACAGCCTATAATCTACTTCTTCTCACCAAAACATTCTAGCTAGCTTCAAACTAGCATACTAGGACTCTAATGTTTGCCTATTTAGGAAAGCATCAGGATCTGTACTGTTGCAGGATTCTGCCCACAGAAAGCTATGACACTGGACTTTTTGTTGCTTTAAAAATGTGAGAATTGTGAATTAAAAAAAAAAAAAAGTAAATCACACAGAGAGCTCTGAATTTTTAAAAAAATACTCAGGTCAGAGTCTGAAACATGGTAAGTTGAGCAATTTAAATGGCTTGACTTTGGTACATTATGGACACCTAACGACTGTTAAGTATATAAAACCCCCTGTGTCTTTAAAGGGATGTGGGAAAGGGAAAGATGCATGTAGACAGTTTCAATGTCCAAAAGTTCCCCAGATAGATATGATAAAAAAAAAAAAAATTCTTTCACTGAGATTATTTCACCAAGAAAATTGGTATGGCAAGAGCCATGCTAATATTTTTTTGGATGCTTATAGGCTTAGACGGTACAACCTGAGCAGAGTGTAACACAGTTCATTAAATGTAGCCTGATGTCTTCTAGCTGACCTGCCTCCTGAGTAGTTTCCAAACATACTGATGACTGGTTGTTTTGGTTTGGTTTGGTTTCCCACAGTCTCTTAATCTAGCTGATTCTACCTCTTTTGGCAATATAACATGCCTACTGCATGTCATTTGTTGCATGTGCTGTCATTCCTCATTCTTTATGTAGGTTGAGATCTGACAAAATTTTCCCTGAGTTTCAGACCAACTTCTGTTCCATAAAGCTGACTTACATTTATAGATAAAACAGCTTCCACTTTTCCAAACTCTAGTCCTAGCCTATGAAAACTGTCATTCTAATCACAGCATTGCCTTTCCCACCTGTCTCAGAATCGTGTGTTAGCTTCGAATTGTCTCATTACAATAAGCCAAAATGGGATATTTAAAGAGAGAAAGAGAAAAAATACAAACCTAAACCACTTTCTGTCACTGTTTAGTAATGATTTAGACATCCCTTTAATCTAAATTCTCTAGACAGACTCTAAACTGCATCAGAATTCTGCAATGAGTAGAATAATATAATGTATGGTGAGATGTCATTCTCTAAAAGAGATGGAGTTTCAGAGGAATTAGAAGGAAGGTTAAAATTGTGCTAAGCCTGTCTATGTTGAAAGAAATGGGGATTGCATCACTGGGATTTAACTCATTGCACGTTATTTTTTCTTAACTGTAGAATTACTGGGTTTGAGTTGATTTTTTGTGTGAAGAGATATATGTGAGTCCCCAGAATACTTCATCAGAAGACAGGCTGTAATTTGGTGGTAAACACTGTCCTGGGTTAGGAGTGTTGTGCAAAGTGGACTGTTGAGAGGGAGGTGTAGTTTGCCGGGTGGACTGAATCACAGAGTTCATGACCACATTGAAGCAAGGAAATATTTGCTGCTGGTGGTCTGTTTTGGCAATAAAGATGCTCAATGGTGGGGTTTTGAATGTTGGAAACTTACTCTGGTATGCACGAATTTCACTGCTAATCATGTCCATGAATATTTTGAAGAAAAAGAGCAAAATAACCTTTTCATTATTTCACAAGAGATCAGAGACCTGAAATTGATTAATACATGTTAATTGCCTGAAATATAACAAGGGTTGTATATTACATATATATATATATATATATATATATATATATGCTAGAAATGGAAATTACATACCAAAACAACTTCGATGTTATAGAATTTAAAATACATTATAATGCAGTAGATAGATGAAGATATTGCTAAATGTAAAATAGTTTAATTTAGCTTAATTTTAAAATTCTAGTCAGAATAAAGACTATTTTATTTTTTAATGTAATAATTTTCATTGTAGGTTTTTTTCCAGAAAAGTCTTGAGCTCACAAATGCAAAAACATCTTTGAATTGGTAGTGGTAATTCATGTGAGTGAATTCATTTGCAAACTGTTGTTTGCTTGGGAACTCTTAAACACATATCTTTGACATATTTGGCTCTTTAAACTTTCCCTGGAAAACATCAGTGTTTCAGATGACATTGACAGAGGCTGTTAAAGACAGTCTGAGTATAATTAAAGATACCTGCTAGCATTTCCTCATGTAAGTGTTTCAAGTTGGGAAGAAAAGAGATGATTTGAAACATCTGGGAAAATAGAAGGGAAAACAGACAGAAAGTGAAAAGCAAGCCACATCATACCATCACTCTTTGTGAAGACTGGCTGCTTGAATGGTAGCACATCCTCCCATGGTGTCTGGCAGTTATAGGCTTCCTTTACTCTCTGTGGGGACCTCAGGTTTAGAAGGTAAGGGGAGTTTTGTTTCCTGGATCTTTGCCTTTCAGAATATATGAAACATTTTTCTCCTCAAAACGACAGAATCAGCAATGATGTGTTCAAAGCAAGGGCTAAGAGCTTTTCCCCCATTTTTATTACACTGGGACTTCTTAGCACAGTGCCTTGGTTTTATTTAACACTTTTATAGGCACAGATAGTGGCTTTATGCTGAAGCTCATAAAGTTTCATAGCTCTGCTTCAGTGCCTAACTAACTTCTCTGGGCACTAACACAATGGCAGTTACACAAGTGAGATGAAGAGAGAATAAACTATATAATGAAACTAATGAATAAATGTGTGATAATAATTTTAAATATCTATAAACTGCAATACTTGACAACATAGATGTCCAACTGCTAGAAGATGTATTCCAGATATAATTTCTGAGAGTACTTTCTCATCCTTGTGGGATAGAAGATTGATGCAGTTCAAACATTATGATAAGTTCCCACAATTTAGAAAATATGGTCAACTTCTAGGATTAAATGACAATATCCATTAGTTATAAAGGAAAATGTGCATCCAGAATTATATAGGACATAAAAGAGAAGAGCTTTAGGAAACTGAAGCCAATAAATAACCTACTAAGATTCATAGGACTTATCCTTCCAGAGAAATATTTTTGAGGGTGGCATTACATGAATAGATATTTCAAATGCATGTAATCATATCCTTGGTGACTACAGTCACAAACCTTATATGATCATGGAGAAATACTGTCATCATGTGCATCTAGGATGGTATATGTAACCTCAACAGGATAAATTAATATCAATCATAGAAACATTCCAGTTGGAAAAGACCCTCAGGATCGTCAAGTCCAACAGTTATCCCTACTCTACAAAGCTCACCCTTGAACCATATTCTTAAGCACAACATCCAAATGACTTTTAAACACATCCAGGGTTGGTGACTCAACCATCTTCCTGAGCAGCCCATTCCAATGCCTGACCACTCTTTCTGTGAAGGATTTCTTCTTAATGTCTAGTCTAAACCTACCCAGTCACAGCTTGAGGCCATTCCCTCTTGTTCTTTCACTACTTAACCCATGTGAAGAGGCCAGCCTCTCCATGATGTCTCTTCAGGTAGCTGTAGACAGCAATGAGGTCACCCCTTAATCTCCTCTTACTTAAACTAAACAGCCCCAGCTCTCTCAGTCACTCCTAATAAGATTTTTAATCCAGGCCTTTCACCAGCTTCGTTTCTTTTCTGTGCGCTTGCTCCAACATCTCAACATCCCTCTGGTAATGAGGTGCTGTGCTGGTTTGAGGCTAATTGGAATATTTTAATCAGAGAAATTAAATCATTGATTATAAAAAGAAAATAATGATTGTTTATATTATTCATTGGTTTGCTGAAAGGGATAAAAAGCCAAAATGTAAATAATTTGCTCTTTATTTCATTCCACTCTAATATCTTCCACTAACAGATAACAAAGAAGCTTTGCTGATTGTTTTATCTCTGGGAGAGTGAGAGAGGCTTTGAACCCCTTCTGGGCAGTTACTTTGTCAGGGAGGGAATCTGGATTTCTGTATTATTTCTAATTTGTATATAATTGTAAATACTTTAAACTACATTGTGTATACATGCTTATAAATTTTGCTTAGCTATAAATATAGCTTTATCTTACTTCAAACCCATCTGAGCTGGTCTGGTAAATTTCAGTAGTGGGGGGGAGTTCCTTAACCCACTAGAGATGTGCAAAGCAGAACACAATAATTGAAGTGTGGCCTCTCCAGAACACAGTACAAGCATGAGAACATGACATAAACAACACAGTGAGATGCTAGTTTATGAAGCAAGTTTATCTAGCCAAGGTACCTAGTAAGAGCTGAATAAGTGATGATTTTAACACCTAGATTAAAAATCTGTAACTCATAATTGACATGTGCAGAGAAATGATTCATCCACATAGAGAAAGAAAAATTCTAGTACGGTAGGAGAAAAGGAATAAAATCTAGTCTGGTCTATTAACCTCTTGATAAATCAAGCTAAAAAAGCTCTTAGTAGAGCCAGTTCTAAGGTTGATTGTGGGTAAGATTTTCTCCATTGGTGTGCATACTTGGTGTATGCACACCTGGTATATGTACCTAAAAAAGAAGAGTATAAATGAATCTGAACTGGACCTTGTGCTAGGATGAGTATAAATGTAGTAATCCCAAGGGAAACAGACAACTGAACAAATACAGTCAGAGCACAGTAGAGTTTCAATGCTTAAGCTTGCTTGTTATGATTTACTCACATATGGTTAACCTCACATTCAGCTTATATGGGATAGTTAGCATGGGCTCTAATATCAGAATTAAAATACTTATCCTTTATCTGGCCAACAACTTTGGTTTGGCTCTGTATTTCCTCACCTTTGCAAATTAGTCAATGGACTCTTCCTAGTCTACAACTGATCACATAATTACTGCACTACCCTAACAAGATTTAAGAAGTAACTTAAATAAAGAAAAAAACTTGAAATCATAACTAGCAAATATAAAAGATCAAGCTGTATATCAAATATCTTTGAGTCAGAAGAGAAAGGTAAAAGACAGCAGTGCAACATCCAGTAACTGCTCGTTGTTGTGATGGTTTGGGGGTTACCCCGCCCCCCCACACTTTTGTATTTGCCCCAGCTAACTCAGACGGACCCTGGGAATATAGATGAAGCAATTTATTTACAGCTAGCAGAATTTACAAGCAGCTATTTACAATATATACAGTTATATACAATTATATACAGAAATATACAAAGGATAAACAATACAAAAGCACAACTCCCCTCCCAGAAACCTGAGTCCCCAGGAGGGGCTCTCAAACCACCCCAACACCTCCCCCGGCCTCTCTCAACCTTACCCCAGTTCTCAGGAAGAAGACAGGTGCAGCCAAGAGGTTAAGGAACAGGGTTAGTAGGAGCAGGGTTAATGAGATGTGACCAGGTCTAAGGCAAAAGCAAGAGTGAGAAACAAAATGGAGAAAAAGTCTTTCTTCTTCCCAGAGTTCTCAGCGTAACTGTGAGAGAAGTAGACACAATTGTTTTTCATTTCACTGCCCGTTATCTAGTTCTTCTACCAAAACATTCCAGCTTGCTTCAAACTAGCACAATCCACCCCTTGTCTACTTCGCTCAGAGTATCGCTGAGAATTATCCAATCTAATCTAAACCAATATTTACACTAAACCAATATATACAAGTTCAGTTCACACTTTAATCAAATGTAGGTGATTCAAAAGCTCAGAACAGGGACTCCCAGGTGATGTTGGGTTCGTGCTCACGTACTGTAGATTCTATTGTAGATTCTCTCAGTGTTGGGCGCCGATGTTACCTAGAACAGAAAACTCCTAACAGCTTGAATTTAAACTCTCTCAGCTAATGTTAGATTTCTCTGTGGAATACACTGGATTTCACCATTCTCCTGCATTACCCAGTATGTATGACCAGGACCTTCAGCAGAAACCACCCCTCGGACAGGTTTCCCTTCGCCCGAAGGTGAAAATACCCAAACAGTTTTCCCTAACAGATTCTTCTCATGTACAACAGGAACTTTATCACCATCTACTGTTTGGACCAAATCTGATTGTGCAGGTCCTGCTCTGTTTACTGAACCTCTACTATTTACCATCCAGGTAGCTTGTGCTAAATGTTTGTCCCAGTTTTTCAGAGTTCCACCCCCCATGGCTTTTAGGGTGGTTTTCAGCAAACCGTTGTAGCGCTCAATCTTCCCTGAAGCTGGTGCATAGTAGGGTATGTGATAGATCCATTCAATACCATGCTCTTTGGCCCAGTTTTTCACAAGATTGTTCTTGAAATGAGTACCATTGTCTGACTCGATTCTCTCTGGAGTTCCATGTCTGCACAAGATCTGTCTCTCCAAACCAACAATGGTGTTACGTGCAGTAGCATGTGGAACTGGATAGGTTTCCAACCATCCAGTGCTGGCTTCTACCATCGTCAACACATACTGCTTGCCAGAACGAGATCGAGGTAAAGTGATGTAGTCAATCTGCCAGGCTTCACCATACTTGTACTTTGACCATCTATCACCATACCATAAGGGCTTGACTCGCTTAGCCTGCTTAATAGCAGCACAAATGTCACAGTCATAGATGACTTGGGTGATAGCATCCATGGACAAGTCAATTGACCTATCGCGAGCCCATCGGTATGTTCCATCTCTGCCTTGATGTCCAGATGAATCATGGGCCCACCGAGCTAAGAACAGCTCACCTTGGTGTTTCCAATCAAGGTCAATGTCAAGTTCAGAGTTGGTATCAGCTTGAGCAATCTTAGCAGCTTGGTCTGCCTTCTGGTTGTGTTGATGTTCCTCAGTTGCTCTGCTCTTAGGCATGTGTGCATCTACGTGCCGCACCTTCACTGGAGTTCTCTCCAGCCGTGCATCAATGTCCTGCCATAGATCAGCACACCAAATAGGCTTTCCTTTCCTCTGCCAACCATTCTTCTTCCAGTCCTTCAGCCAACCCCATAGAGCATTGGCTACCATCCACGAGTCGGTGTAGAGGTAAAGGATAGGCCAATTCTCACGTTCAGCCACATCAAGAGCAAGTTGAACAGCTTTTACCTCAGCGAACTGACTGGATTCTCCTTCTCCATCTTTCGTTTCGGTAACTCTCCTGGTTGGACTCCAAACCGCTGACTTCCATATTCGCTTGTTCCCAACAAGACGACAGGAACCATCTGTGAACAAAGCATAGTTCTTTTCCTGATCAGAGAGATCACCATAGGGAGGGGCTTCCTCAGCACGAGTTATTTTCTCCTCTGGAGGTTTGGAACAGTCTGTGCCTTCCGGCCAGTTGGTGATCACCTCCACCAGACCAGGTCAGTCAAGATTACCCATTCGCGCTCGTTGGGTTATCAAAGCCATCCATTTAGACCAGGTTGCATCTGTGGCATGATGTGGTGATGAACCTTTGCCCTTGAACATCCAGTTAAGAACTGGCAGTCTGGGAGCTAAAAGCAATTGTGACTCAGTTCCAATCACTTCAGAAGCTGCTTTCACTCCCTCATAGGCTGCTAGAATCTCTTTCTCAGTTGCAGTGTAATTTGTCTCTGAACCTCTGTAACAACGTCCCCAGAAACCAAGTGGACGACCACGTGTCTCATTTGGAGCTCTCTGCCAGAGACTCCAAGTTGGACCATTGTCACTGGCAGCCGTGTACAGAATGTTTTTAATGTCCGGACCAGATCTCACAGGTCCTAAGCCCACTGCATGGACTACTTCTCGTTTGATCTGATCAAAGGCTGCTTGTTGTTCAGGTCCCCACTCGAAATTGTTTCTCTTACGAGTCACATCATGCAGAGGTTTGACAATCTGACTGAAACCAGGAATGTGTAGTCTCCAAAATCCCACCACACCAAGGAAAGAAAGTGTGTCCTTCTTACTGGTGGGAACTGCCATAGTAGAGACTTTGTCAATCACATCCTGAGGAATGTAACGGCGACCATCCTGCCACCGCACTCCCAGAAACTGAATTTCTCTGGCAGGTCCTTTGACCTTGTCTCTCTTAATGGCAAAACCTGCTTGCAACAGAATGTCAATGATTTTGTTACCTTTCTCGAAGACTTCCTTAGCAGTTTGGCCCCACACAATGATGTTGTCGATGTACTGGATGTGCTCTGGAGCTTTACCTTTCTCCAATGCATTGTGGATGACTGAGTGACAGATGGTTGAGCTGTGTTTCCACCCCTGAGGCAAACGATTGAACTGATACTGGATTCCTCTCCAGGTGAATGCAAACTGAGGCCTGCACTCCTTTGCTATGGGAATAGAGAAGAAAGCATTAGCAATGTCTATGGTTGCATACCATTTAGCCTCCTTTGATTCCAGCTCGTACTGGAGTTCCAGCATGTCTGGCACAGCTGCACTCATGGGTGGCGTCACCTCGTTGAGGGCACGAAAGTCAACTGTCAGTCTCCAGTCGCCTGTAGGTTTGTGCACAGGCCAGATGGGACTGTTGAAAGGTGAATGAGCTTTCTCGATGACAGCCTGACTCTCCAATTGACGAATCAGCTGATGAATGGGCAACAAAGAGTCACGGTTAGTTCTGTACTGCCTATGATGAACAGTTTGAGTTGCAATTGGCACTTCCAGGTCCTCTATGTCATGATGTCCCACAACTGCAGATTCATCAGAAAGTTCAGGTCTAATGGACAATTTCAATTTATCATCCTCAATCTCTACAGATGCTATTCCAAAAGCCCATTTATGACCCTTAGGATCTTTGAAACAACCTTGTCTCAAAAAGTCAATTCCCAGAATGCAAGGCGCATCAGGACCAGTTACAATAGTATGTGTCTTCCACTCTTTACCAGTTAAACTGATCTCAGCCTGTACCTTAGTTAACTCTTGAGATCCACCAGTGATTCCAAAGATAGAAATGGACTCTGTCCCTTTGCAATTAGATGGCAATAAAGTACACTGAGCACCTGTGTCAACTAAAGCCCTGTATTTCCGAACTCTTGAACTGCCAGGCCACCTAATGAATACATTCCAATAGATTCGGTTCTCTCCACTATCCCTTTCCTCCTCCTGGCTGGAGGCAGGGCACCCCTAATGCTGAACATGGCATGTAGGGTGTACACAGTGATTGGTGTTGTTGTGAGAGGAACCGCAACTGTTGGAACAATTGCAGTTGCTCTCGGGAGCTGAAGAAGTGACAGCTACTTTTCGGGCATTGCTGCCTCTGTTTCTGCCACTCTGCAGATCCCTGACCCTCTTTGAAAGAGCTGAAGTAGGTTTACCATCCCATTTGTTCATGTTCTCCCCGTATGTGTCACGCAGAAGTATCCACAGTGACGCACGTGATTGCTGCTGTCTGGGTGGAATTTGTCTCCTCCTGGGCTGGAATTGCCTTGCAGGAGGTGGGCGTCTGTTCCTGACTGCAGAAACATGCACCCATTCAGATGATGCAGGAACGGTATCCTTTACCAGATTAGAAATTGAGGTTGTAAGATCCTCCTTCAGTTCTTTCATGGTATCTTTAATCTCTGTGGTCATAGTTTGTATGGCAGAGACTAGGCCAGAATGTGACAAGCTGTCCTCAATCTGCCTGAGCTGATCAGTGAATTCACCAACAGTGAAAGACCTTCCATTATCACTCCTTGCTAGAAATTTACTGGCCAAGATGTTAGCATAGGATGAAGGAGCAAGCTTAATCAGCTTCTTCATGAGACCTGTTCCCAAAGGAATATCGTCAGGCTCATGAGTACCATGATCTCCATAAAGCACTTCCTTCACAGCAAACTCCTTCAGAAGCTTAATTCCCTGCTCAACGGTGTTCCACTTCTTGGCAGCCCATGGCAAATCATCTCGGGAAGGATATCTCATAGCCACAGCCAACAGAAGGCGTGTCCACAAGCTAACCCTACCAAGAGGACTTGCCAGGTGTTTGTCCACTCCACTCTCCTTAGTGAGTGGTCCCAGCTGCTTGGCAGACTTGTCTCCTACCTGCAGAGCATTAGCACCAATGCCACGGCATCTCACTAGCCAGCTTAAGATTGGCTCACCTGATTCCCTTGTGTATTCCTTCCTAACTTCCCTGACCTCTCTGAGTGGATCCTTGGAGCCTTGGATGTCATCTTCCTCCTCTTCCTCCTGTTGTTGATCTGGTGGTGCTGGGGCTAACACAATCTTCCTCATAGCATTCCTAAACTCACTGGAACCATCCTCTCTCTTGGCAGCTAACCTCACAGCGCTCCTCTCACTTGAGTATTGTTGTCTCAGCACATCTACAAGGTCTCGTAGACTAACTGCCTCCTCTTCCTCTTCTTGCTGCTGATCACCAGAGGTCCCCTGTCTTACATCCTCCTGCGAACCACTCTTCATCTTAGCTTTTGCCTTAGCAGGTGCCAGAAGGGCCTGAGCAGCAACAGACTTGGAGCATTTGAATTATTGGAGGTCTGACTTGGAGCATTTGTATCCTTAGGGGTCTGACCTGGAGCTTGTGAGTTCAAATCTGCCTTGCTTTTAACAGGAGGATTTTGGTTCTGGTCTGCTGGATGGGGGTTTGAATTGGCTGAGCTGGTGTCAGTAGGATTTGGACTGACTGGGCTAGCATTACCAGCATTAGCATTAGTGGGATTATTTGCCTGTCCTCCTGGGATGCCTGCCAACCCTGATTTGTTTTCATTTTTACTAGGAACATTCTGATTTTGGGTACCTGCCTGTCCTCCTGAGGCTCCTGCTGAACTCTGCGGCCTGTTTTGGTTATCCTTATCATTGTTTACGTTAGTGGCGGGAACGCTGGCTGTGTTCCCAGCACTTGGAGAAGGAGGGGCAGAGGCTGGCAAGGGGGAAGCCGACAACTGTGTTCCCTTGTTTTGCTGTGAAAGAGACTGCTTCTGAGACACAGAATTTTTCCTAGCTCTTACAGAACCTGGTTTTGAATTTTTCACCAATAATGCCAAAATTAATATGAATATTAAAATCATGAGGCAAATATTAAAAATTGTGAGAAGGAAAACAGTTTTACACGAGCATGTGCCTATACAAACAGTTGGAATTCCTGTCTTAGGCTGAATAACTCTCATTAGAGCCATATTTAAAGCAGAATTTCCATTGATTGTCACATTATTGACCAGAGCTCCTGTAATGTCCTTGGTAATATTCTCAGAGATATTAAAACCAGCATAACCAAGAATCAAATCACCCCAGCTCCAGAACATATCTGAAACCTTAGCTTTAGCCTTATTATAAGCCAGATCAATGAAATAAGCAACAATTTGACCTTTTAACCAACTAAATACCAAGAAAACAAAACCAGACCAGAGCAATGCACCAACCAAATACAATAGCTGCTTGATTAGCTTCATCTTAATTCCCAGAGCTAATTTCCACTCACTGAAATATCTAGCCCCACGTTGGGCGCCAATTAAAAAATGTGATGGTTTGGGGGTTACCCCGCCCCCCCACACTTTTGTATTTGCCCCAGCTAACTCAGACGGACCCTGGGAATATAGATGAAGCAATTTATTTACAGCTAGCAGAATTTACAAGCAGCTATTTACAATATATACAGTTATATACAATTATATACAGAAATATACAAAGGATAAACAATACAAAAGCACAACTCCCCTCCCAGAAACCTGAGTCCCCAGGAGGGGCTCTCAAACCACCCCAACACCTCCCCCGGCCCCTCTCAACCTTACCCCAGTTCTCAGGAAGAAGAGAGGTGCAGCCAAGAGGTTAAGGAACAGGGTTAGTAGGAGCAGGGTTAATGAGATGTGACCAGGTCTAAGGCAAAAGCAAGAGTGAGAAACAAAATGGAGAAAAAGTCTTTCTTCTTCCCAGAGTTCTCAGCGTAACTGTGAGAGAAGTAGACACAATTGTTTTTCATTTCACTGCCCGTTATCTAGTTCTTCTACCAAAACATTCCAGCTTGCTTCAAACTAGCACAGTTGTGTAACCAAAGGGGAAAAATGACAGGGATATTTTCTGCTCTTTATCTTTTCCAGTGTCTGGTTCTTTAAGGGCCTGTAGGTACACATACACTATTGTATTTGAGAAAGTTTGTCTTTCCACTTTTGCAGAACTCTGCAAATGCTGTGTCATAGAATCATATAATCAACCAGGTTGGAAGAGACCTCCAAGATCATCCAGTCCAACCTAGCACCCAGCCCTATCCAGTCAACTAGACCATGGCACTAAGTGCCTCATCCAGTCTTTTCTTCAACAGCTCCAGGGACGGTGCCTCCACCACCTCCCTGGGCAACCCATTCCAATGGCAAATCACTCTCTCTGTGAAGAACTTCCTCCTAACATCCAGCCTATACTTCCCCTGGCACAACTTGAGACTGTGTCCCTTTGTTCTGTTGCTGGTTGTCTGGCACAAGAGACCAACCCCCATCTGGTTACAATGTCCCTTCAGGTAGTTATAGACAGCAATGAGGTCACCCCTGCGCAAATATTAAGGAAAGCCACTCTGTTGCTTGATTTGGTAGGTAACATCTGTAGAAATTGCTGCAAAAGGAAGAAACCAAACCATCAGGATGAGAATGGGAGTAACTGTAATTTTTTGAACAATTAGTGTGAACACCAAGCATCTTGGTTTCCAGTGTTACTTTTTCCAAACAGAAATAACAACATTATCCCCCTTTGTGAACACTGTGAGATCTACTGATGAAAAGAATACATTAAAGTAATAGTAAAGATAATAAACTAGTACAATTTCTGAGCATATGGTAGTGGCAGTAATAGATTAAATATAGTTAAATAGATGAATTTTCAGATACTACAGCAATGAGTATTTCACATAATGTTATAGCTTTGCAAATGAATCAGTAATTAGTTTAGGAGTGGTTTAATTTCATCGATTGTTTGTAAGCTATTCTGGGTGATTAAGAGACCATTCAGAATCAAATGTTTCCTGTCAGTCTTTGATAAAAAAAATCATAAAGATGTTTGTCATATTGATACAAGTAACAAGCATGTTCAAGAATATTTTGATGTCCCTCTGGCTATTTGTCACCAGAGTACAGGATTAAACAGATCAAATGAATTATTCAATGAGAATTTTTGTTCAACTCCAAAGGAAATTTATTGGAAAAGTTACAGCTGCGTAAACTTGAAGTACAAGGTCTATTGAAACGTGTAGGGATATGCTGAGAATGCATTATTTGCTGATGAAGCAGAAAGGAACAATATGCTTTCATGAGTCTGCAAAATAAGACCAAGATCAAGCTGCACATAGCCAAGTGAAAGGTACAGGAGCAAAAGCTTTCCTTGTGTATGGGAAGACTTTCTACTGTATCATTCTGCCTCTGTACTCTGCACTGGTTAGACCACATCTTAAGTACTGTGTTCAGTTCTGGGCCCCCCAGTTTAGGAGGGACATTGAGATGCTTGAGCGTGTCCAGAGAAGGGCGACGAGGCTGGTGAGAGGTCTTGAGCACAAGCCCTACGAGGAGAGGCTGAGGGAGCTGGGGTTGTTTAGCCTGGAGAAGAGGAGGCTCAGGGGTGACCTTATTGCTGTCTACAACTACCTGAGGGGTGGTTGTGGCCAGGAGGAGGTTGCTCTCTTCTCTCAGGTGGCCAGCACCAGAACAAGAGGACACAGCCTCAGGCTGTGCCAGGGGAGATTTAGGCTTGAGGTGAGGAGAAAGTTCTTCACTGAGAGAGTCATTGGGCACTGGAATGGGCTGCCCGGGGAGGTGGTGGAGTTGCCATCCCTGGGGCACTTCAAGGCAAGGTTGGACGTGGCACTTGGTGCCATGGTCTAGCCTTGAGCTCTGTGGTAAAGGGTTGGACTTGATGATCTGTGAGGTCTCTTCCAACCCTGATGATACTGTGATACTGTGAAAATTAATACTAAATAGAGAATGACTCTCTTTCCAAATGGTAACAATGCTTCCATGTTACTGCTGCTTGTTGGCTAATCAAGCCTTTTAGATCCCCTCCCTTTCCTCCCCCTTTCCCCCCCCCCTTTTTTTTTTATTCAGTAAAGCATTGCTGTGGAGGGCCTGTAGGCCTGAAAGCAGGCTTATTTATGCCTGCTCTGCCTGGACATGTCTCTGCCTGCACCAGGGGTAAACGAGAACAAAGGGACACCTGATTGTGTAAGTCCCCACACGCCCAGCTGCGGCCTCCCTGGTGCTAGGCCCACCTGATTCCCATACCTGGAGTCCAGGCCTGTGGGTTTTACCTAGTGTGGTAGGGTTGGGCTGATGGCCAACCTGATTGGTCATTCTAATGGCCAATGGGAGCTGGGCCTGTTTAGCCTGGAGAAGAGGAGGCTCAGAGGTGATCTTATTACTGTCTACAACTACCTGAAGGGGCATTGTAGCCAGGTGGGGGGTGGCCTCTTCTCCCAGGCAACCAGCAATAGAACAAGGGGACACAGTCTCAAGTTGTGCCAGGGTAGGTGTAGCCTGGATGTTAGGAGGAAGTTCTTGCCAGAGAGAGTGATTGCCATTGGAATGGGCTGCCCAGGGAGGTGGTGGAGGCACCGTCCCTGGAGGTCTTCAAGAAAAGACTGGATGAGGCACTTAGTGCCATGGTCTAGTTGATTGGATAGGGCAGGGTGCTAGGTTGGACTGGATGATCTTGGAGGTCTCTTCCAACCTGGTTGATTCTATGATTCTATGATTAACTCTCAGCCCACATTTAATAAATAGGGGTGCACAGGCTCACGTGCAGCCTTCCCCACATTACTTGTGGCTCCGACACATGATTACTTGCCTGCCTGCATACCTCCTTGCAGCTTTATGCCTGCCTTTGTATGAGTGCCTGGTGTGCGCCATTGCCACAGGTTGCCAGGAGCAGACTCACTTGTTTGCATTCGATCGGCCTGAGGAGCAAACGTTGGACCCGTGCTCAGACTGCACAGAAGCCTGCCTCTGCACCTAGAGAGCCTGCCTGTGTACCCCTGCAGACAGCATCCAGCAGAATCCAGCAGCAGTAAGGCCAGAGTCTGCCATTTCCCCTGACACCAGAGGATTCCAGCCTTAAAGTCCACAGGCAGAGACCCTGAAGAATTGGACACTTGCAATAGGCTGACGCAGCCCCAGAGGGTGATTAATAATTGTTAAGAATTATGAGTAGAATCATAGAATCAAACAGGTTGGAAGAGACTTCCAAGATCATCCAGTCCAACCTAGCCCCCTGCCCTATCCAATCAACTAGACCATGGCACTAAGTGCCTCAGCCAGTCTTTTCTTGAAGACCCCCAGGGACGGTGCCTCCACCACCTCCCTGGGCAGCCCATTCCAATGGGAAACCACTCTCTCTGTGAAGAACTTCTTCCGAATATCCAGCCTATACCTACCCTGGCACAACTTGAGACTGTGTCCCCTTCTATTGCTGGTTACCTGGGAGAAGAGGCCACCCCCCACCTGGCTACAATGCCCTTTCAGGTAGCTGTAGACAGCAATAAGATCACCCCTGAGTAGATGCCTCTGTAATTTTTATTATCTCTGCCATAAAGCAGAGAGCAGTCTCAGCTCAGCTTTGCTGGGCAAACAGTATAAGACCCCAGGTGGAATTGAGCAGTGGGGAAACTCTCTCTCTGTTAATAATTTGAACGTTTGCTAGTTATTAATAAGTTTTCTGTAGATATATATCCTAGAATGTCTCCATAGCAGTGTAAAGAATCCTTTTAATATTAAAGTTCAGTGATTGGGGGTGGTGAGAGTTGAAATATTGGAAGTTAATAAATACATATCTTTATAAATATCTTCTCACATTAATTAATTTCTCCCCTCCACCAAATAAGCACTGGGAAATCCCATCCTCGACAAGCATAAAAATGAAAACAAACAAACAAACAAACAAAACCCAGGATAACATAAATGTTAGAATATCTAAAATGAAGGTTCCTAAGTAGAAGTATTTTGGAACTGATGTAATCAGTAGCAAAATGTAAGTGGGTTTTGAGCTTTATAAAAGCTGTCAAATTATTATATTAGAAGTCTCATGAAAATTGATTTTTTTTTTTTTTTTAAACCACAGCAATTTGTGTACTGGGACTGTGTAGAGGTTCTAGTTTTCTTATTTCAATGTTGTATTTACAAGACAGAAATCTTAATACATGAACATAGATATACGTGACATGATTATCTCTCTAAAAATGTGATCTAGCAACATAAATGTCAGTAATTTCTGAGCATAAACTATTCCTATTTTCTAAACTTTAAGGTCTTATTGTGCTAGTTTGGAGCTAGCTAGAATGCTTTGGTGAGAAGGATTAGATCACAGGCTATGAAAGAGAAACACTGCTGATGTCTACCTCACTCACAGGCTTGCTGAGAGGTATAAGAACAAGAATCCAAACATAGATAAGGCACTTTTTCTTGGGGCGTTGCCTGAGCTGCACTTCTCTCTAGCCTCTCTGCCGTCTCTCTGATTAATTCACTTTGCTTCCTAACCCCAAGGCTGAACCTCCATTCTTCCTTGGGACTGGGGTAAGTTTGAGGGGGGGGGGGGGGGGGGAAGTTTGAGGCGTTGGGAGCCCCTCCTGGTGACTCAGGTTTCTGGGAGGGGAGTTGTGTTTGTGTATTGCCTTTTATCTTGTCTATTTCTGTCTATAGCTGTATATACTGTAAATATCTGCTTGTATATTGAGCTAAGCTGTAAATATAAGCTCCATTCATATTTCCAGAGCCAGCTGAGTCTAGTCTGGGTGATTTCCAAAGTGTGGGGGGCGGGGAACATCCAAACCACTACACTCACCTATCCAAAGGATACAAAGTTTCTCATTAGCTGAATCCAAACAGTGCATTGTGAAATTTAATATGTGAAATGATGTGTTAAGTAGCCTTTTTTCCTGCAGCATTTGTCCATGAAAAATCATACATCTTTACATAAACCTACTAGAGTTTATTTGACTTGAAACAAGAATTCTTTGGTACAGTGAAGAAGAGTTCAAGGAAGGAAATGAAATAATGAAATAAACCAAAGTCCTGCTCAGAGGAATTTTTCACAATCTCCATATTTACATGGCTACAGAAGGAGATTTTCATACATTCTGGGGACTTGAATACTGATACAGATGGTCCTATAGTGTGCAGCATTTCATATCAATGACTTGAATTTTGCCTCTCTTTCTTTCCTGGACATATAAAAAACCAGTCAGTTATTCCCTCAAATGTAGGCATTATCTAAAAGAAGATGTTAAAGTTCATGAACATTGCTCTGCCAAATTTGTGTCTGATCTATGTTCTTTTGCTGTTAACTAAGCCATACCATACAACATCTGTGCCTCGGGTACAAATGCATTTGCTGCTGAATGTACGTAGAACAGGTAACTTAGATACACATTCTCTGAATATGAGTGCAGTTAAACACCATCTTTTCAATATGCAAAAGGCAACATGTATAAAATTGTGGATTTTACATGGAATAAACAAAACCAAACTCTCCTGAATCGTTTCCATTTGTTTTGGTTCTGGTTTTGTATGCATATGTTGTTTGAGTGTGATTTTTTTTTTTTTAGCATTCTTAGCAGAGAAGCAGACATAAAGCAGATTCAAAATGTGATCATACCTGACACATGATTCATCAAGAGTAAACAGTGGCAGATGGAAGCTTGCAGATAAGCTTCCATTGCTGAAAATAAGCTGCCTGGACTCTCAAGTGTCTCCAGAGTCCAGATAGTATAAAAACATCAGAGTCCAGAAGATGAACATATTCACACGAGGTGACTGAGATTCTGCTTTGGCCAGGTCTAATTGATGGTTTCTGTAGGATTGTACTATGAATTTCACATGCCTTTGACATATTTATAATATTCCAGCTGCTGAAATCCTGTGATTTTTATGTTATAACTTATTTAAACTATTATTTAAATATTTAAAAATACTTAAGAGAAAAAAATGCAATAAATTTAAGGCTGAGCTCATAATTTTTTTTCAATCTTGTGTTTTTTCTTCTTTAATACTTGATGTCAGCAGTGCTGTGTAAGGGAAGACAGGACTAAATTTGTGGCTGTAGCAGGATTCCTGCCTTCATGACATTATTATCCTGATCCTGAGGTTGTGCAGGTTAAAAGCAAACACTCATCATTGTGGTACTGCTTTAAGCATGCCATGGTGATGGTTCTTGCTATGGTGACTATGGTCCATCTCTGAATCCTGTTGTATGCCTTGCATGCTATGTTTTCTTTGCAAGTGAACCCAGAAGCAGCCTCCAATGGAGTTGCTTAGCTCTTAGAGCAGCTGTGCATGAAAAAGCCCACTGCCTCAATCTAAAAGCCTGCTTTGAAGATCTTTCTTGCAAGCAGGAATCCCCTTCTGTATTAGGTCTGACATTCAGATTCTGCTGGTCCCTTTCAGGTTAATGCCATGAATGGAATGGCACACCTGTCACTCTGTGGAGCAAAAGCAGAAGTGTCAGGATATAAGGCAGTGATGCCTAAACCATACAAAAACCTCCAGCCATGAAACAAACAAAGCAGATGTTGCTGCTTGTCTTTGGATTAGTTTGTTACTCAGCATTTCTGTAGAAAGATTTGGAAACACCCTTCTTAATGTAATCTAGCAGTAATTATATTTAGTCAGTAAATGTTAGCATCATCTACACATTTATGAGGAGTTGAGATCCAATCTTATAAGGTATAAAAAATTCATTGCATTTAAATATTCATTGTTAGAAGCTGGAGTTCTATTTGTGATAACTGAAATCAGTTTGAGCAGGCAGATAAAATATACTAGGGAGGTAATTCAGAGGGAAAAATGAAACCATGCAAAGTCTTTACATTTGTTTGATTTACTGAAAAATACATAAAGACAAAGATATAAAGCTGGCTTTGCAAAAATATATTAGTTTACTGCAGAAATCAGATGTAACCAATTAGAAACACATCCCTTTTAACCACGAAGGTCATGGGCACTTACATGAGCCCTTGGTGATATTTCCTTAAGGAGCGAGCACCTGTCAGTTATTGCTGAAGTGGCCCCTCAAAGAGTGCAGCTGTGTTGTGGGGCAGCTATGCCACTTGTGGCATCCCATATTCCTGGTTCCTCATTGCTGGAACAGAGAGTAGATCTTCTCTTTCCAGACACTAGTGTTTCTTTCTGTGGGAAATGAAGGCAAATGGGGAATGTGGAACTTTCATATTTTTTTCTCATTATTCAGTTATGATGCAGCTAGGAGGCACATCTGGGTACCAGAACCACAGAGGAAACACAGCTGTAAATGTGTTGATGTAGGAAGTAACATAAACATAACCTAGTATCTTAAGAGGTCAGATTTAAATTCCTGGAGACAAGGTGATAAAGATATATTTTATCTTATAAAGGAACTCCAGAGGTTCAGGATGAATGAAACATAAACACCTAAAGCATTCTGTGCTCAAATCTATGCTTATTGGTAAAATTAAGTGTCCAGCAGATCAAGGGAGATTTTCCTTCCCCTCTACTCTGCCCTGGTGAAACCTCATCTTGAATACTGCATTTGGTTTTGGGCTCCCCAATTTAAGAGGGACAGGGATCTGCTGGAGAGGGTCCAGCAGAGAGCTACAATCATTAGGGGACTGGAGGGCATGGCTTATGAGGAGAGGCTGAGGAACTTGGGGCTGTTTAGTCTGGAGAAGATTGAGAGGAGATTTAATAAATGTTTATAAAAGTCTGAGAGCTGGTCAGGAGAGGGGGGACAAGCTCTGTTCACTTCCTTCCTGTGATAAGACAAAGAGCAATGGGTGTAAGTTGCAGCACAAAAGGTTCCACCTCAACATAAGGGGGAACTTATTTACTGTAAAGGTCACAGAACACTGGAACAGGCTCCCCAGAGAGGTTGTGGAGTCTCCTTCTCTGGAGACTTTCAGGCCTTTCTGGATGCATTCCTCTGTGATCTGTGCTAGATTGTGTGGTCCTGCTCTGGCAGGGAGGTTGGACTACAATCAGCACAGCTTCACCAAGGGCAAATCCTGCCTGACAAACCTGGTGGCCTTCTATGAACAGGTCACAACTTTCGCAGATGAGGGGCGAGCAACTGATGTCATTTACCTGGAGCTGAGCAAGGCCTTTGACACTGTTCCACACCACATCGTGGTCTCCAAGCTGGTGACACATGGGTTTGATGGGGGGACCACGAGATGGATAAAGAATTGGTCTGATGGCTACACCCAAAGAGTGGCTGTCAATGGGTCCATGTCCAAGTGGAGGCCAGTGACAAGTGGCGTCCCTGAGGGATCAGTCCTGGGACCAGTCTGGTTCAATGTCTTTGTCGGTGACATGGACAGAGGCATTGAGTGCAGCCTCAGCAAGTTTGCTGACGACATCAAGCTGTGTGGTGCAGCAGACACACTGAAGGGCAGGGATGCATCCAGAGGGACCTGGACAGGCTGGAGAGGTGGGCACAAGCCAACCTCATGAGGTTCAACAAGACCAAGTGCTGAGGCAATTCCAAGCACAAATACAGGCTGGGCCGTGACAGGCTGGAGAGCAACCCTGAGGAGAAAGAATTAGGAGTGCTGGGGGATGAGAAGCTCAACATGAGCCAGCAGTGTGCGCTTGCAGCTCAGAGGCTCAACCAGATCCTGGGCTGCATCAGAAGTGTGGCCAGCAGGGCGAGGGAGGTGATTCTCCCCTTCTACTCTGCTCTGGTGAGACTCCACCTGGAGTACTGCATCCAGTTCTGGAGCCTCCATTACAAGAGGGATGTGGACGTGCTGGAGTGTGTCCAGAGAAGGACCACTGGGGTGATCAGAGGGCTGGAGTAGCTCTGCTATGAGAACAGACTGAAAGAGTTGGGGCTGTTCAGTCTGCAGAAGAGGAGGCCCCCAGGTGACCTTCTTATGGCCTTCCAGTATCTGAAAGACGCCTACAAAAAAGCTGGGGAAGGACTTTTCAGGATATGAGGGAGTGACAGGACTAAGGGTATGGAGCAAAACTGGAGATGGGTAGGTTCAGGCTGGACATGAGGACGAAGTTGTTCAGCACGAGAGTGGTGAGAGCTTGGAATGGGTTGCTCAGGCAGTTGGTTGAGGCCCTGTTCCTGGAGGTATTTAAGGCCAGGCTGGATGGGACTCTGGCCAGCAGCTTGATCTAGGATAGGGTGTCCCTGGGCATGGCAGGGGTGTTGGAACTAGGTGATCCCTGTGGTCCCTTCCAACCCTGACTGATTCTGTGATTCTATAATCTCCTTGGGTCCCTTCCAACCCCTAATATCCTGTGATCCTAACAGATGGTTGTGGGGTGACTTCAGCCTCAGCAGAGGAAGAACATTGTCTAGCCTTCACACAATTCAGAAGCTAGGGTAATTTCAAAAGAGAGACTTCAAGGACAGAGAAAAAGAAAATGTATACTCTAATAATGTCCCTCCAGAACAACACTGAGCTCTATTTGGAGGGCAATATGAGGAATATTCTGAAGTTACACCTGCGTTTTGTAGATAAAACCCAAAGAATTAGCTCTCTGGCATTTTTTGCCTGTACTGGAGTCACACTGTTTATTACAATTAACATATAAATCCCCATATAGTTTCCTAATTTATTTTGCCAAATAGAAGAAAAACTATGTCTTCAATTTATTATGAACAGTTTAATATGATGCTTCAATCTAAAAAGTCATTCTACTTTAAGTTAGTGTCATCAGCAGTGATCAATGTAATTTACTGATTGATCACTTGCTGAAAAGAATTAATCTCTAATGAATTTTAAACTCTTTTAAGGGAAACTCAGAAAATCAATCACAAAACAGAAAATGTCATGAAAGAAGGTGTTTCTTTCTTCTTAAAATATATATACTGATTCCTGCCTATAGACTTCTGCCTAGTGTTGATCTAATGCTACAGCTACCAAAAAGCAGATGGATGAAAAAACCCCAAATTAAATGCTTTGTAAAATGAGAATAAGTGGAAGAAACTTTGTGTTACTCTAACAATGCATAGCACATACTATAGAAAGGGCTGTCAGGAGATATGGCCTCACCCAGACTAAACTGAGTTGATAAGTACCTTTAGCTGCTTTATTTATCAGAGAAAGAGGCAGTTTAGGTCATGCTTAAGATCAGCACTATGAATCTCCCAAGAATCAATTACTAGACAAAGGAATCTCAGCCAATATACCAGGCATCTCCCAACAATACTCTAGTGCAGTATGGAAAACCCCAGAATTTCTGCCTTTCTTCTCACTCTCTTTCATATTTGGCAGTATTACATTTAACAGCTTGTAGCTTAGGAAAAAGCAAAAGAAAATTATCAAGTCAAAGCATTTTCATCTTGTACTCTTCCACTTATTTCTTTTGCAAATTGAACTTGTACTTAGACTTTTTGTTCCCATTTTTAAGGCCTGCCATGACTCTGCTATAGTCTAGCCAGAACCTCTCTTGTAAGAAACACTTTTGTCTCCTTTCTTACTTCATCTCACAATCACTCTTTTAATCTGTGAACTAGCTTGAGCTTCACCACTGCTTTCTCCTTTGCACTTTGAGTACTGTGTTCAGTTCTGGGACCCCCAGTTTAGGAGGGACATCGAGATGCTTGAGCGTGTCCAGAGAAGGGCGACAAGGCTGGGGAGAGGCCTTGAGCACAGCCCTATGAGGAGAGGCTGAGGGAGCTGGGATTGTTTAGCCTGGAGAAGAGGAGGCTCAGGGGTGACCTTATTGCTGTCTACAACTACGTGAAGGGTGGTTGTGGCCAGGGGGAGGTTGCTCTCTTCTCTCAGGTGGCCAGCACCAGAACAAGAGGACATAGCCTTAAGCTATACGGGGGGAAATTTAGGCTGGAGGTGAGGAGAAAGTTCTTCACTGAGAGAGTCATTGGACACTGGAATGGGCTGCCTGGGGAGGTGGTGGAGTCGCCGTCCCTGGAGCTGTTCAAGGCAGGATTGGAGGTGGCACTTGGTGCCATGGTCTAGCCTTGAGCTCTGTGTTAAAGGGTTGGACTTGATGATCTGTGAGGTCTCTTCCAATCCTGATGATACTGTGATACTGTGATACTGTGTGATACTGTGATCTTAAGGACGTGAGCTTATACATGGTTATGGAAGACATTGAACAAGCCACTACACATCTGATGAGACTTAGTCCATGAGCACAACATTAGTATGGACTAAGCCTAGTAGAGTCTACTTTCACTGTGACCTAAACGTAACTTAGTCACAGCAGCCATCTGGGTTTAAATTACTGTGATTGTTCAGGTAACATCACCTACAAATAAGTATATTTGTGCTTTTCAGTGTACAAATTGTCTGGTGTTTATCCAACATTTTGAATGTTATATCTACATTCTAATTCTGGATTTATAAGAAGACTTAGCCATTTATATTTCAAGAACTGAGAATATCATATTTTAAGGGGCATTGTTGATGCACGGTATATGCTATTTCAGAATATAGTTTAAGATAAACCATAATATGGCAGGTCTGGTGAATGTCTCAAGTATTTGTAGAATCACAGAATGGTTTAGGTTGGAAGTGACCTCAAAACTTGTCCAGTTCCAACCCTTCACCACAGACAGGGACACCTCCCACTAGAACAGGTTGCTCAAGGCCTTGTCCAGCCTGGCCTTGAACACCTCCAGAGATGGAGCATCCACTACCTTCCTGGGCAACCTGTGCCAGTGTCACAGCACCCTCACTGTAAAGAACTTCTTCCTATCATCTTGTATTAATCTCCCCTCTTCCATTTTAAACCCATTACCCCTTGTCCTGTCATTACAAGACCTTATAAATAGTCTCTCCTCATCCCACCTGTAGGCCCCCTTCAGATACTGGCAGGTTACTACAAGGTCTCCTCTAAGCCTTCTCTTGTCCAGGCTGAAGAGCCCCAACTAATGGAAAGGAAACAAGGAAATATTTGCCTCTCTTTCTTAGTGGAATTCAAACCAAAGAGGTGAGGTGTGCTTATCTTTCACTATAGAAGTTTAATTGACAAAAAAAAATGAGTAAAAATTCTATTTTTTGTTGCTAGCTGTAATAGCATCAATGGTGACACATGAAAGAATTATTCTTGCTAAGAAAACCCAACTGTATTCTCTATCTTGGCTAATATTAATCCTTTTCTTTTAATAAAAGGAATTCCAGTGCAGGACATTAAAAATGCAGTCAATAGAACAATCTTTTCCACCAGAAAAGAGAAAGAAAGAGAAAACAGATAATCGAAATCTAAGAAGAAATATTTTTTGTGTGTGTAATGAGGTGCATTTTACTTCAAACATATGAATAACAAACATATTCATTTTACGTGTTGGTAAACTGAAAGATATTAAGCATATTGGTGCCTATGTATCAAGGCAGGAATAAGGAGTGCATTACACTAAAGAGTGCATGTGTTAGAAATATCTGAAGGTGAAGAAGAGAGGGTCTAAGGAAATAGCAGGTAAAAATACACAGGTTAATCTACCAGAATTGTGTCTGAGCAAACAAAAAAGATTGGTTGTGGTGTTCTTGTTTTGTTTATTTTGGTGGTGGTGGGGGGGGTTTCGTCTGTTTGTGGTTTCTTGTTTGTTTAGTGTGATGTGTTTGGATTTGGGGTTTTTTCCCCCTTAAAAAAAATGCTTTTAATTCAATCTGAGATTCATGGACCTTTTGGGGTTTGTTTTTTTCCCAGGCAGCACGACCATAACTCTTTTTCTTGCCAGTGAACACAGACTAACGACCATCCCTATGTGCAGAAACCCATGCTAAAGAATGTAGTTACTGATGTAACGCAGCAAACCAACTCCTGAATCTGCATATTGAACCCACAGCTTTGCCACAGAGCCCATCTGCTATCAAGGTCACATATGGCAAAAGCAAAGGTAATGACACTTAAGTTTTTGATGCATGCAGGTTACCATCACTAATATGATCAATACCTGCCTTCTAAGGCAGCTGCTTCATGAATAATCAATGAGGGAGCTGCGAATAAGCAAATGGAATGTAGCTGATGAGTTCCCTCTGGTCAGGCTTAACACAGTTAGCAGTTATGTATAACAAGTATCATATAATACAAGAATCCCACACTACAAGCACATCACTAAAAGACATGGATAACACCACAGGCAGCTCTGCAAGATAACATACAAACAGGAAGGGCGACTCTGAAATGTTGAATCCAGAAGTGAGTTTAAGTATGTGTTTATATATGTGTACTTCGTACATGGTGCAATACTTATTTAGATTAGAGGAGAAATCTGCCCTCCAGTAAAGGAATCTGAGAAAATACTGTATTAAATGCTATAAATGTATAAGGGAAGTGGCAAATACTACCCTTCTGAAAAAAAAAAAAAAGAAATTCTATATAGCAAATCATTACATAAAGTGGACTTTGGCCAGGATACTGTGTTAAGACCTGTCCTGGTTTAACACAGCCTGCTCTTACAAGCCTCTATCTCCTAGCACAGAGGTGAAGAAAAGTAACAACAGCAACAAAGACCAACCTCTAGCTTTAGATAAAGAATTTTACTGGAAATGAGATAATACAGTGCACCATATTGGCAGGGAAGATGGACTCAATGATTTCTGGAGGTCCCGTCCAATCTCTAAAGTTCCATGATTACCTTAGCCTATTTGCAGAAAAGCATAGCAAAATGCAGAAGCCAGTGACCTCTCTTCCCATCTCCTGACCTGCAGAAAAGCCCAAAACACAGAATCTGAAAGCAGTAACCAGAACCAGCAGCAAGCCTCTCATGTTACAATCTGAATTTCAAGCCTCATAATGCTTCTCTGGCCAGCACTTTCACTTTGAAACTGGCCTAATGGCAGCATCGTATCGAATATCAGCAGCAGATTCAACTCAACCCATGGCAATGCCAAGCTTTGAAGGAAACAACCATACAATTTTTAATGGTTAGGACTGATTAAGAAATGAAGCTTAGCAATGACAGATATATAGAGCACCACTGGAGAGAATGGTGTTACTGGATGCAAACAGTTGAAGAGTCAGCTTTTCTAGTTATAGGCAATTTCAGTTCCCAAGAATGCTGTTAAAAGAAAATTAAGAACTGCATCCACTAGTGAATAATATTTTCTGTGACGTAATTTTATTCATCACAGCTCTCTGAAAATAGTGATGTCCTGATCCAGTGTTATAAAATACAAAATGCCTCCCAAGGTGATGTGTAGGGTGTTCTGCAGTCATCATGCCCTTCACAAGTAGTGTGATATATCCAGACATCATGACACTACTGTATTACAACGATGCCAGTACTCTGTCACAAATACAATCTCTCTATATGTCTTGGGTGGAATGGTGGCATTTTTGTAAAATGGGTCAAGCATAGCACAAATATGAATAATAATGAAAGTCCAGAGTGAATCTGCAGTTATTTTTACTATTTATCTCTAAATTTGATTGTGGGTTTAATTTTCAATTTCTGCATTATAATTGAAAATATACAGTACTAAATGACCCAGTCTGGCTACCTATTGTCTGTATCTCTTATATATAAAGCAGATACATAAAGTGCTGTCCTTGTACGGGGCTCAAAAAGATTAGCTGTAGTAAGTGCTATGTGGCTTGAACCTGCCTTAATCTGCCCAGCTCACCTATTATTTTTCTCTATCTCTGCTGCTGGCTTAAATTCTGCAAACCTCTCATGCCATAAGCAAAAGAACAAGGAAGAGTGTCTGTTCATGACTGGAGACCAAATATGAAAGCTGCTTTCATCTTCTCTGATTCTCTCATCTGGCAGGGGGGCTTGAGCAGATGATCTTTCGAGAACCCTTCCAGTCTCTGACATTCTGATTCTATGATCTGTTTTAAGAGTTTGGCAAATAGAGATTTTAACAAAACTCTGTAGATTGAAAGCAGTGAGATGCTGCATATCATCATAATTGTTGAAAAAATAAAGTAAAATGTAAATCCATTTGTTGTTGCGAGATGAATGGGAAATTATCTGGGTCAAAAGCTCTTGTGAGCATAAGAGACCATAATCATCCTAAAGCAAACAAAACTTCAGAAAGGAAATTACAGCTGAATGTAACGAATGGGAAGAATTAACAAGCAGAGATGAACCACAAAAGTAAGTGTCCGTAAATGGATCTTTTGAAGAAGGAAATAATTAATCTGACTTATCTTTAAGCAGAGATTTCTTTTACTTATTGAGGGAAATGTTACCTGGGTAATAATGTGATGAAAAGGATAATCCAAATCTTTCCAGCAGATGGTTTAAATATTAACTGACATGTGCTTGCCTGCTAGAAATCAGTACTAAGCTCCACAGTCATTCTTTTCATTTTCAAGTTAGCATCTGTCCCTTCTCCCTCCTCACTCTATATTCTCATATATTTTGAAAAAAAAAAAAAAAATTAATGCAAGAACAGCACTGAAGTCTCTGTGGAAACCATAATTGCTGATAAATGGCCTCTATCAATGAGACACATATCCAGTCAGAGAAACACACATGCATATTTTTACACATACACACTGCTTGGGCTTCAATAAACACCATCTTTGCACCATTTTGCTATAAGATGTTTTTGCTTTTTTTTTTTGTCAAAATTGTGATCTCTGCCAACAAATTTGATTTATTATTAAATTGCTTTAGCAAATGGAGCAAAGACTGTTTTGGGCTGGCTTCAGAGATCTTTCCCAAACTCTGCATGTTTTAACAGCTTTTAATTAGTGATCACATGCTTAAACTGGAATATGAGCCAGCTGCAATCCTGAGTAGCAGTAATCGGTGTTTGTCTTTTTTTAACCTACCTTATCAGCAGGATATACCTTTGTTCTCATTGCAATGAATGACTGTTTTTTTCCACAGTCTGAATTAATTCTCTATGTAAAAGAGAAAATTAAACTGTTAGTTTAACTGTCAGTGCTTTATTTTTAGCCTCCCCTTTCTTATACTTGGAGTTGTGGTAGCTTATGACACATTTCATTAAGGGTTTACATATAATTTATGTGGGTTCTACATAGGAAATTCAGTCTTTAAAATGTAAATTTTGCTCCTTTACTGCAGTCACAGTTCTGTTATAGTAACACTAGTATAGTACAGTAATTCTAGTATAGTAACAATACCAGAAATTCTCATCACATGATAAGAATCTATCTTTTTCAGTCTTTTAGGCATGCAAACCACACAATTGGTGACTTTTGTTTTTTAACGTGAGTTTAAAATACACCTTGCTTTAAAATTCATTATCAGATATGTCATGCATGTGAAATATTCCAATGAACCTTCCTCTTGAGGTACTTAAGACACATGGCCAAGTCTGGCGAATCATTGATCACAGAAAGGGTGTCTTCCTGAGCCAACACTTCCATTTGTATTGATAAAGTTGCTTTTACTATTGATGCTTAACATCTCAATTTAGAGTTATGTTTACTCATCAATACAGCTGATGTGATACAGAATGGTGTATGACACAGTCCTTTCCTACAGCTGAGCTTATCACTTGAGGAGCCCTAATATTGGTATGCCAATAACCACTGCACAGAGAGGGGAACCTGGGTTTGTGCCTCTGCCATAAAAGGCCTTGTCACACTCTCCAGATGCTGGAGAAATCATTGCCATTTCTTAAAACCTTTGCACATCCATGCTTTCCTCAGCTCAGTGCCCCTGAAAAAGAAGTGAACTGTCCCTGTGCCTTCCTCCACAAAACAGCTGGGACAAATTTAGCCCTGAACACTACTGGGAGAGGGTGGAAACCAGCCTTTTACACTTGTGAGTTTTAAAATGTATTTGGTTATGTTTTAAAAAGCTACCTTCTACAGGATTTATAGAGCAGTGGCAAAGTAAATAGACTATCCATAGCAGCCTAGACACTCCTGTGTCTGCAGCAGATGTGTGAATCTCACAGCTTTCAGAGAGTAATGCATGCCTATTAAAGCATGCTTGCACAGGTTCTGCTGACCACCTGTCATTTCTTTATGCAGCTATTAATGGGAGTGACATTGCAGTTTATGAGAAATCAAATTGCTGGGCAGTCAGGAAACTAATGCTCTAGCACTTTGTTATAGGATCAAAAGGTAACAACCTGTGAATTCTTTTAATTAGTTATTCACTAGGATCTATTTCATCTCAAACTGGTGTGTATTGTTCATAACTTTACTCACAGCTATTCATGGCAGAGGAATGTCCTGTGGTCCCTGAAAAAAAATTGCCGAACATCACTAACAGTGTTCAACATTTGACTTTAGGAAGTAGAAATCTCTTAAAGTTCAGATAGCAGACATTATCTGTGTAACAGATTCACTGCCTGAGCTGAACAGATCACTGAAATAGATCACCATAAATGCCTTCAGTGGAAGTTAGGAAGGGATAGATGAATGTGGCAAGGTTCATGTGAAGGAGACCAAGCAGCAGTCAATCATAGATGAGAGAGATCACCTTTGGTGTATTGCGATGTTTGGCACTCGTTGGAGGATGAGGCTTCTTAGCATCCGGATAAGAATGGCAGAGTGCATGATGTAGCCTTGAATTAGTTGCCATTAGCTGGTTAGCCTGAGTGAACAAGGTTGGTCTGGAGAAGCCTTTGGTGGTCAATTTAACAATGCATCTGAGGCCTAAATGTAACAGCCTGACAATGTTCACTGATGACTCGAATATCTGATTTTGCCATGCTACCTGCATTATAGTAGAACTAAGATTACAGTAATGTATCTTAGAAGAGATATAAACAGAAAGAGTGTGATTGAGTTCCTTTTCCAAAGAAAAAAATACATTGCTGGCTCAGAATAACCTTCTAATCAAAAACTCAACATTTACTTCTGAATGCAGCTTAAGACAGGTCACTGAGCGAACTTCATTTGGAAAAAAGAACTGTGTATCACAGCCTGCTCTATTTAAATATGTGAGGAGAGAAATATGAATTGGACATGACATTATAATACTATTTATGGAAGATTACAAAATGTATAAGGAAGTTAGGATACGTTAGGTTTCTGCAAATTTGTATCTAATGACTTTCTTCATTGAAAACATCAGGGCCATTATACTGATATCACATCATGTAATTGTCAGCAGCTTCTCTTGGAGGCCCATCCCTGAGATATTCAAAGTGAGGCTCAACATGGCTCTGGGCAGCCTGATGTAGTTGAGCATGCCCCTGCTTGCTGCAGAGGTGTTGGACTAGATGATCATCAGAGGTCCCTTCCAATCCAGACCATTCTATGATTCTCTTAGTTTAGACACGACCAAAGATTGTGATATTTTTCTTTGCCCTAAAAGTTCACGTGTTTATAATAGACATTACATTGTTTCTAGCACATGCTTTTGACTAATCATAAGCAAAATTTTACAGTTAGAGTTTACTGTTTGTATAACAAAAGATGTTTATATCAGGGCTACCATTATCACCAACACTGTGTTGATCATTTCTTGCCACCAAATAAGCTAATGAAGAGCCATGATCAGGTGTGGAAAATGAGCTCCCTCCTGTGTGCCACAAGTATTTGAAAGGAATGTCACTTAATTGAAGATAGCTGAAAATTTCTCATCAGGAGATAACATGCGAAGTGTTGAAGAAAACAAAACCAAAACTGTAACAAAATACCTGCTATGTGATTCTGGAAACCTTCCAAGGGCATTCATGGAAGGATTTTTGTTATAGTTGCTGCTGTCAGGTAAATATTTCATTTATTCTTGCATAGAGTATCAGTTAGCAAATTGGCAAAAATATATATGCATCAGCTGAATCTCTCACATTTACAAGAAGTTGGGTGAGGGCTCTTGAATCCTGATGTTCTGAAGTCTATGTTCATAACTTTTTTTTGTTTTTTTCTTAATAAGCTGTAGCACACGATGGTGCCAGGCAGGTTTGAGACCCCAGTGTAAGATGTAGTACAAAAGCAAAAGCTTTTCAATAGCCTACATTTTAAGGCTGGGATATTGTGTGGAGTTGGAATCATAGAATTGAAGAATCAGTCAGGACTGGAAGGGACCACAAGGATCATCTAGTTCCAACACCCCTGCCATGCCCAGGGACACCCTACCCTAGATCAGGCTGGCCAGAGTCCCATCCAGCCTGGCCTTAAACACCTCCAGGAACGGGGCCTCAACCACCTCTCTGGGCAACCCATTCCAGGCTCTCACCACTCTCATGCTGAACAACTTCCTCCTTACATCCAGCCTGAACCTACCCATCTCCAGCTTCACTCCATTCCCCCCACTCCTGTCACTCCCTGATGGCCTCAAAAGTCCCTCCCCAGCTTTTTTGTAGGCCTCCTTCAGATACTGGAAGGCCATATTAAGGTCACCTGGGATCCTCCTCTTCTCTGGACTGAGCAGCCCCAAATCTTTCAGTCTGTCCTCATAGGAGAGGTGCTCCAGCCCTCTGATCACCCCAGTGGCCCTTCTCTGGACATGCTCCAGCACATCCACATCCTTCTTGTAATGGGGGCTCCAGAACTGGATGCAGTACTCCAGGTGGGGTCTCACCAGAGCGGAGTAGAGGGGGAGAATCACCTCTCTCGCCCTGCTGGCCACACTTCTCCTGATGCAGCCCAGGATCTGGTTGAGCCTCTGAGCTGCAAGTGCACACTGCTGGCTCATGTTGAGCTTCTTGTCTGCCAGCACTCCTAATTCCTTCTCCTCAGGGTTGCTCTCCAGCCTGTCACGGCCCAGCCTGTATTTGTGCTTGGGGTTGCCTCCACCCAGATGCAGGACACTGCACTTGGTCTTGTTGAACCTCATGTGTTTGGCTTGTGCCCATCTCTCTTCTCTTAGAACAGAAAGTCTTCTAGCATGATAAGCTTGATAGATAAGGACGTGTCTTGTGTTGTGCTTTTAACTTGAGTAGCTCACAACCACAGTAGTTTGAACAGAAATGAGGCATACCTGTGCATTTGGCCATATACTGATTTATACACTTTGTGCACAACCATGTGTTATGCTAAAGAGCACATCCATCTCTGGAAGGCTTTACATAGTTTTTGCTCATGATATGAATTGCAATGTTTCTATTGGTAGGAGTAGCATTTGCAAGACAATGTGAGGCTCCATCTGAGAAAGGTGATCTCCTGAGTAGATATAACATTTACTCCTGTGCCACAGTGTTTAAAATAATAAACCAAAAGAACAGGGATGTACAGAGAAAAGCAATGTTATCTCTATTATGCAAATAGGGACATGAAACATACTGTCTGAATTCCTTGATACAACTCTAAGGCAAATGGATAGAACCTGTAATTTCTTCAGGACCTGCTCAAATTTGAATTTCTTGCTTTTATAATAGTCATGGCTTCATGCTTTATTCCTAATTAGATGTGAGTTTTAGTGAATATGATACAGAGGTCCAATATCTCTTATCCAGTTATGTCTTCACGTGTAAAGTTTGATTGTTTTTAACTTAGAGTGGAGTGATTATTAATTTCTCTAGACTTCTATAATGCAACTGTCATGTATGCAGAAGATTGCCATCTCTTGTTTTTAGGAAAATATCAGACTGCTAGTTTGCAGCAGGCTAGAATGTTTTGGTGAGGAGAATTAGATTACAGGCTGTGAAAGGAAAACAATGGTGATGTCTACTTCCCTCATAGGCCTGCTGAGAAGTACAGAACAAGAAATAAAAACATAGCTAACCACTCTCGCTTGGGCTGCTGGCTGAGCTGCTTCTTACTCTCTAACCTCGCGCTCCATTTTGGACTAATTCACTTTGCTTCCTAACCCTCTGGCAGAACCTTCATTCTTCCTTGGGACTGGGGTAAGGTTGAGAGGGGCAGGGGGAAGATGGAAGGGTGGTTGAGAGCCCCTCCTGGGGACTCAGGTTTCTGGGAGGGGAGTTGTGTTTCTGTATTACCTTTTAGCTTGCTATTTCTGTCTATAACTGTACATACTGTAACTATCTGCTTGTATATTGAGCTAAGCTGTAAATATAAGCTTCATTCATATTCCCAGAGCTGGCTGAGTCTAGTCTGGGTGATTTCTAAAGTGTGTGTGTGTGGGGGGGGAGTGGGGCAAGGAACACCCAAACCATCACACAGACACTTCTGAAACTGTACTGTGGAGATATTATATGTGACTGTGTTGCAGTAAGGAAACAAAGACTGTGTAGTTCTATTCTTTCCAAGCATTTTTTATCACCTTCTGCTCCACGTTCCTTAAATATGTTTCATATTTAGAGAGCTTTGGGACTAGAGCACTACTTCCTTGTAGTGCTAATGAAGTTCTTTCACTCATTGCAACAATAGAAGCAAACAAAGATGGGAAAGCTGAAATAAGTTATTCCCTGGAATAGAAACTAAAAATGTTTCTATTCTTTTAAAAACTCTTGTTCTCCCCATCTGCCCCAATTCTTTCTTAAGAACCTAAATCTACTTTCTGAAAGACATACAATTCTATCAGCATTATAATCTAGACAACATGGAGACTCTTAACAGCATTGTGCAGTGTATGCTAATGTTAAATTCAGATTCATAAACCCTTTTCCTTGAGCTAATAATTAGATTAAAATTACACCACCAAAGTCCTTCTTTTTACTTATTAATACATGAAATTTAATTTTTCTGCTTGAAATCCTTCAGTTCCAGGATATAGCTCATATATACTTTTTGACAGTAAAATTAAAGACATGGAAAATTGCTGCAACTCTACTTATTAGTACTTGAAAGACTGCTATAATTCTTGAAACAGGCAGTTTTGCAATCCATTTATGGTGAGCTACATGGCTGATATGTTATTGTCTCAGGAATTGGGGGTAGTTAGAAAAAATACTGCTCCTTGATCTCCATTTTATGTGCCAATGGAAATAGGAGAAGGATTTTACTCTGAAATAAGTAAACTTCCTTTTCTTCCTATTTCCATATAAACTACTTGTTTAAATATTGGATAATAAGTATGCTGGGGGAAAATCCTATCACTTCCAAATTCTGAGTTTCTGATGTCTTTATCTTCCCTCAAAAACAATTTTGGGTTTTTTAGCTTCTGCTTATAAAACAATATGAGGCAAATAATTTTGAGATCACCCAGCAAGATGGCAGGTGCCATACAGGACTATCATTGCCCTCCAGAATATTCTGTAGCATCTCAGAAAGTAGTGATCTGGTATTCTAAAGTCAGATTTTTCTTTCAGCCCTTTTGTTAATGCAGAACAATTGTTAGTTTGTTTTCTTTCCTCCTGGAGCTTTTACTGATCTTGTACCACACATGCAGATATTTAATATGATTCTTTCTGCTCCTTTGCTTACTCATCATTCCAGCATTCTTCTTGGGTGCTTATGTTCTTCTAAATGATGGATAATCCATACCAGTGCAGGATTTGATTTTTTTCCTGTTTTCTCTAAGCAATTTTGCTCCATGATGAACTGCTGTTTAAGCTGATGTTTAAATGCTTCTCAATAAGTGGAAACTCACTCAAGCATTGATATAGATGTTAAAAAAAGTCAAATTTTATTTTCAATACTCTATAAAAAACATGCTACTCTACTGGTACCTGCACTTTTCTGTGATCGTTGCAGCAATGAGTGAAAAAAAACTAGGTTGACTGGTATCTGAGTGGATAACACTGATGAACTCCACAGAATCCCTCAAAGGGACAGTCAAGTACAGATTTTCTTAAGATGACAGGCAGTCTCTCCAGATGACTGAATACTATTAGCTTTGCAGGCAGAATGTTACCTGAGTCTTCAATAAATAACCAGAGTCTTTCCAGTTATCTGCAGGAGAGCCAAGCAGTGAAAAATATTTTCTAAAACTGATTAGTTTGCCTTGAAGAAAGAAAAAAAAAAAAAAGAAAAAAAGAAGAATGCTTTATTTTTCTAAAGTGCAAAAGTACAGTTACATTGTCTTCCTCAAGACACTGACTTACACCAGATATAGATAAAGATGTATCTCCAGCTGAAAATGCACTAGGGCAGGGTTAAAAGAAGTGATATGTAAAGACATGTAAATGAACAAACAAATAATTACAGAAGTATGGAATTTAACTAGGAAAGTATGGAATGCAAATGAATTCAATCTAGAAAACTTGATGTTGGCTTTGTGTATCTTCCATGAGAATGTGCCACTCATCCAATAGCCTACGTTTGAAAGACAATCAGTAATGACTTCAAAGGATTGTGGTCCTGGGAGTTGTCAATACCACTCTCTGCTGCCTATTTTCCCCAGTCTTTTTCATATTCTGGCCAACTGCTGCATAGGCCGAGGCCTGTCCTGTTTAAGTCACGAGGCATAATTCATAGGGCTGGTAAGCATCTGGTGTGGCAAAACTTTCTCCTGCAGACTTTTGAACTTCCTTTGCTTAGATGTATCTCTGAAGTTTTTCCAAATACTTTGTGTTGCTTTCTATACAATTTGCCCCCCTTCTTTTATGTGGCAGATTATTTTTAGATTTACTACATTTGTAAAGCCAAAATCTAAACTTGAACTGTCTAAAAACTGCAACGAGTGAAAGGCGTGCAAAAAAAAAAATCAGGTTATCTAAATGTTTGAAAATTGCCCTTTATGTAGGTGTAGCAACAATAACACTGTAGCTGACTCAGTGAACCTGAGTGAACACAGTGCAATTTGAGGCCAATAGAGCACTGTCTCCAGAACAAAAAAAGATATGACTGATTTAGTTTTGAAAAGCCTAAAATCCCTTCTTTCAAAGAGGTACAGTACAATTGCCACGCAGAAGTGGACTATCGTTCACTTACTGCACTTAATAATTTACATTATAAAGATGGCTCAAGGCAGTTCCACATCAGAAATATGCCTGTGGAGTTATGTTGGAAATAAAACTTAGCTAGAAATTTAGGGCTGACAGTGCAAGAGCAGCTTTCAGTCAGTGATGGATATCTAGGACAAGTCATAGACTAATTTGCTACTGATGTCTGAACAAAAGCAGGTCAAGGTCACAAAGCATGTTCAGCTAGACAGTGTCCATTATCTGCATGTTCTCTTATTCCATGGGAACCCTCAAAAAACACATACAGAAATAGGAAAATAAAAAGATGAAGCATGTTATGCTAGTATCAGACTTTCTATCATAAAAGTGGCTCCAATCCCATAAGAAATGAAGCATTTCTGCATTTATGCAAATACCTACTTAAAGTGAGCGAGTTAGCCCAGGGAGTCCTCCTCCCAGGATCAGGGCCAGGATGAACTTCTGGTGAGAACAGGTGGTATAAATACAAGGAGGCAGAAGGCAGAAAATGGGGGAATCAATTATGCTGACTTATCATACAGAAAATACTGGCAAATCTTGTGACTGCAATTAATGCTATCAGTGTGTCAGCAACAGCATCTTTGTAGTTGGATCCAAGCTTGTTATTTAAAAAGGTGAAAAAAAAATCTTTGAGTTATGTCTGGTGACAGTATTGGAGAATTTATGAGTACGAGTCAGTTGTGGGAGCAGGAGAGAATGTTCCTTATGCAGTGCAGGGAAGCATGCTCTGGAGGCTAGATGTATGCAAATTGGTTTATGTTTTTACTAAATTCTGCCAGATGCACAGTGCATATCAAGAACTGTTTTGGTGCAGCTGGGAATCTTCTATGTTGTTGCCTCCTGTTTTTTTTCATACTAGAAAGTTTTTGGTTTGGCAAGGCCACAATGCTCCATCAAAGGATAATGGCTATGCCGTGTGTTTCTCATCAGGCCAGCTCCAAGAACAACTGTGACTTCAGCAGAGTGAACCACTGCAGTCAGACCTCTCTAATGTTGAATTTACAGGACTCCTGTGACACAGACTGTTTCAGGTAGCAGTGACTATTGTCAGATACACATTCCAACAGCACCACCCAACAGTTAAGTCACGCCTCTTCCTCTGACTCTTTGGGCCAAAATCAGGTTGATTTCTTCTTTTCCAATGCACTTCCTGCTTGTGCTACTTAAGGGCAACATCTGTGCAATCATGTTCTACCATGTTCTACCATGTTCTGCATGTTTCCCATTTCATAGAATCATATGATTCTATGATTCTATGAAATGGGAAACATGCAGACCTGTTGCTGAGCAACAGTTTGGTGCATTGATGAGACCACACCTCAAATATTGTGTCCAGTTTTGGGCACTGCAGGACAGGAAGGACTGGTGAAGGGCCTGGACAACAAGTCCTGTGAGGAGTGGCTGAGGGAACTGGGGCTGTACAGCTGTCCAGGAGTATCCTGAATTCTTTTCTTCTCCCCTCTACCCTGTGGGTTTGAATGGGAGAAGAAGGCATGAAAATTGTTTCCCCACCCCTGCCCTGTGGGCTTGAAGCGGGAACAGCAAAAGGCGCCTTTCTACATGTGGGCTGACTCGTGTGGAAGCCCACACTGGAGTCGTCCTGGTGGTGGGCTGGCTGGGCTTTCAGACCATATCAGCAGCTGACTTCCTCATTGCCTCCTAAATTGGAAGGATGCTAGCAGTTTTGGCTCTCTCCTGCCACTGCGAAGGCAGCATTGTTCCATGATCATCCCATTTGTGGAAGAAGTGCTCGAGACATTTCCAAGTTTGGTGGCTCTGCCACTGGCCTTGGGCTTCTGCTGCATGGATCTCTCTTATTGGATATTGCCTGCAGCTAAGAAGGCTGCTCCTGCAGAGGAATCCAGCAAGGGATCACTGTCAAATACCTATCTCACCTCCATGAGTAAGACTCGCTGTTCCCATGATTCTCTGCTTCAGCCTGATTGATAGTGGGGTAAAGCTGTGTTTATAGCTTAGCCTTTTCTGTTATCTGGCTTCCTAAATAGCTACATTTATCTATAATATCCTTTTTGAAGAAATTCCTTATCAAACTGAATCTGTAAATAAACCTTAACTAATTTTTGTACATAGCTTGGGAGTGGGGTTCCAGGAAATGAAAATAATCCCATTTTTGTAATTCCTGACTCAGCCATGTTAATTCCCTGCCTCCACGACAACAGCCCAAAAAAAGGAGGCTGTGGGGAGATCGTACTGCTCTCTACAACTACCTGAAAGAAGGTTGTAGAGTGGCAGTGGTCTCTTCTCACAAGTTACTAACAAGAGAACAAGAGAGAATGGCCTTTGACTTCACCAGGGAAGGTTTAGACTGGACATTAGGAATTTTTTTTTTTCATGACAAGAGTTGTCAGGCACTGGAAAGGGCTGCCCAGGGATGTGGTTGAGTCACCATCCCTGGACGTGTTTAAAAGCTGTATAGATTTGGTGCTTAGGGACAGTACTGACTGACTTGGTGAAGTGGGTGAAATGGCTGGACATAGTGATCTTGGAGGTCCTTTCTGGCCTGGATAATTCCATGAGTCTGTGATTCTGTTGCTCCACTCACATATACAGGCCTTTGTCTGAGAAGTGACTCATTTCTTCTCACCATACCATTTTACTACAATACCTAGAATCGGGTGGGAGAAATTATTGGTCTTTATGTCATTCCCTGTTTTCCCAGCAGTAGATCAAAGGGTCAGTGGCAGATGAATACACTCAAGCTGCTTTCAACATGGAGCATGGTGTAGAGATGATGGAAATTGAAACAGATCTTTGTTTTTCAGCACTAGTATTGCTATATTTGCACATGTGAGACAGATGAGTGAGATTGAGAGCAGGATGGAGCTTTTCTGCTCTACCAGGCAGATAGAGTACAAAGTATCCTTAATCTGTAACGCAATGGGGTTTTGGTCATAGGACTTAAGTGCCAATGAATGTACTGTTATATAATGGCAGTACCTCCACAGATAAATAATTTTCATTTTATAGAAAAACAGAGTACATGCCCTTACACTTTGAATGAGAAGACAAGAGGAAATGCTATTCAGAGCTTTCTGTTGGGTTCGTTTACACATAAACCTTTGTTTAAACTTAAGACACTTCCATTCAAAGGACTAATTTATGCAATGTGCATGGATCAGAGTAGGAATATTTGTGGTTAGATAGAAAGCCGTGCTATTCACTGAAATTCACAGGATACTACCTCATTTATTTTGACTGAAGGAGGACAAAGAAATGTACAAGCAGAAAACCATGATAAAAGGAAGTTTCACATAAACCATAGTCCATCAGTTTATCTAGGAACACTAATCACTGCATAAACTCTAGAGCAGGTTATGAAGCTCAGTAGATTAAGTTTCAAGATGTTTATAACTAGTGGGAGGACAAGTTATAATAAGTACCACAGTACAGAAATTACATGAATTGTCAAAGACTGTAGGAAGTTCAGTGGCACTCAGGTACAGGCTACAGTTAAGTCAATATCCTGCTATCATGCCTGGCAGGTTTTTGGCCCAAATGTACTGTTTACTTTGTCAGCATATCTTTGCAACCAAAATAACCAGGATATATATATATTCTTACTTCCAAACAAAATAGTTTTCCAAAATATATGAGATCTTACAAGGCCTATCTTTCTTATAAATGTTTTGTGAATCCAAAGTAAGTAAAGAGTTCCCCAAAAAGACTGTAAGTAACTCTTATTTAGCAGTTCTTTACATTAATTTTTGGATTATAAAAATAATTCATTATGTATAAAGTTCATGGCGTACCATCTGAATGGTTTGACTGCAAGCATTTTATGTAAGGTATTTTAAGGTTCTCTCATCTCTAATGCATTCATTTGCAATAGAAGGGGAAAATAAGTTAGAATCATTAATAAATCAGTTTGGTTGTCATGGGAACCAATTGTCTCAGGTGCTTTGTTCCCATATAGCTATTAACCTGTGCTCATATTTAATATTCAAGGGAAATAATTGACTTGAAAAAGGAAAATTGGCTGTCATGAAAAAGACAAGCCACTGTGCTAAATCTGAGTCATTTGCATGCCATGAAAATGAATTAAGGAGGATGAATCTTCTTCAGCCCTAAAATGATTTACATTTCTGTTAGTGCTCTATTTTTCTCAGCTCTCAATATTTTAGGATGTCAAGTAGAACTGGGATTAGCAGATCTCAAATAAAATACAGTACTCTGCAATTTCTGTGCTCTGATTTTGGTCTTTTCCCAGTACATACCGGGTAACAAAAAAAGTAGGAAGAACTCCCATTATTAATGATCTACCTTTTATTATTATTATTATTTTAATCACACACTATTTCTTCATGTTTGTAATTATGAGGTTACTCCACTTAAACTGAATGAAGAGAATGAAGGGTATTGCTCAGCGGGCACTTTAAAGGAAGGTGCCCAAAGGTGTTTTCTTGATGTAAAAATATCTATCACCAAGAAACCATCAGATAAAAAAATTATTTGGAAAGTACCTTTTCTTTTTTGTTTGTTTAATTCGTGTGCATGTGTGTATGTTTAATCATTGCCATGTATTATCTAAGGTATGTAAAAGATGTAGTGTACAAACTCTTCTCTGGAAAGTGTTGGCTTTCGTTTGAGTTGTCTGTTTTACTGCATATGTTCTGAAACCAAATCCTCATTTTGCAGTGAACAGTTTTGTTACAGAATCCCTCACTGAATTCACATCTGTTCAACGTGCATGGGTTTTGTGTTTTGGATGATAGGTGCTACTGTGCTGATTTACTTCACCCCTGGTAGTAAAAGGAACTTGTAACTTTTCCTAGACAAGACTAAAAGCTAATATTTTACTCTCCAGTTTTAGTGATGTTATACCAACCAGAAAATAACTACTCAGTATGCTTTAACCTAGGTTATTACTAATTAAGATGAAATTACTTTCTGATTGCTTTTTGAGTGATGAGTCAGGAGGTTCATTTTTTTGGTTTAAATTTTTGCTAACGTGTTACTTTATTGGATCAAAAATTAGGACATGATGGTCTCGTCTTCAGAAACACTGAAAATTCTGCATATTGTGTTTATTCTTAAGAAAATAGCTACAACACATAACAAACGAAATCCAGAAATCTTGAATCATAGAATTCCTGTGATGCACTTGAAGTCTCTGTATAGAGGGTGATATAAGTCAGTGTACTGGTTAGAGGAAGATGAGGAAGAATCTGACACTTTTGTTTCCACATTTCCTTTCTTCCAGGTCCTCTTTTGCTCTTCCCAGTTAATGATGTGTGCATGTTGGGTAATTCTTAATATGAACTCGCTGATTCTGGGACAACAAACAAAAATCGCATCCCTGAAACACAACCTCCTCTCTTTTCTCTCTATTTTCATTTACTCCTTGCCTATTGCACATTATCACTGCTATTACTTAGTGGCACCTACCACTGATAGCGTAGGCAGATTCATTTATCAACCTGAGAACTGATAATCCTTCATACAGTATTCTCAGTAGTGTAGACAGATACTAATCTTTTTTACGACGGAAGGTCCCTGTATTGGTAGTGCTGCTGTCCTTGCAATCTGTTTCAAATCGTTGCATCCGCTTGCAAACAATGCAATTTATCTATAGGTGGCAGCAGACTTACACTCGAAGGCCAAAGTTAGACCTGTCAATTATTTTCAACCACTTGTGCACAGTAATTTAATCTCTGTGAAGACAGCATACAGGAAAAAAGAGACAGAGAGACAAATGCATGAGTGGATTAGGCCATAATTTAAAAAACTCAGGAGAAATAGAAATGGAACAAGAGGGAAAAGGGTTTGAAAGGAGAGAAAACTTTCATGTAATTGTAAAATTTACTTTGCAGATGATAATAATTCACTGCCTCCTACCATCTGGGAATTAACCTAAATATTTGAATAACATACCTTTGCAGCTGGACTCCATAGAGTTTGAACAGAGCTATACAGTTGATAGTCTGTATTGTTCTTTTCACCATAAAATACGTAAAGCAAAGCTTTTCTAAATTGCGTCTCCAGGAAACCACTATGAGAATATTTATGATGGAATATCTTGTGCATACATCATAGAGTAAGTGGACATGCTTCAAGGGACCAGTTAGACTCTGTATTAGGTTTCAGTGGCTGAAAATGATCATTGAGTGTTCTATTGCCGTAGTCTTAATATCTTCTGGTTCTTCCTCAGAATAATGAAAGAGATTAAATTCAATTTATTGAAAGACAGGCCATTAAACCCTTGATGTGTGCTACATTGCTTGCATCAGATTTCATAGTGGAAAATGGATATCTTATGGGAGATAATAGAAGATAATGAAGGTAAAAACAATTACAGAAACTAAGGTCCAGTGATTATTAGCACTATCAATATTCACGTATTAGGCCCTAAGGACTTATTCACAGAACATCTGCTTATTTCTGAGCTTACATGAGCCAGAGAGGATTTTTTTATGCATCTGTTATTGTTTGTACAACCTACATGAAAGAAGAAAAGTGCACCTCGAAATGTTTAGGATTCTTGCCCTTCAACCAAAACTGGTATCAGGTGTCTTACTGGTGAGAATAAGCAATGTACCATGCAGTTATCAGAGACAAGAACAGCATGTGGACAAAATGCTTACTTTTTTCCTTCTCCAATGGCTCATTAGCAGTGATTTCACTCCAAAGAACTGGAAAGCCTCAGTTTTGATTTGGTATATATGGACGCATAAAAGAACAGTCAGGGGCACAATCAGTCTAATTTGTAGTTTCAAAAGATTTTAAATTCATTTTCTCTGGCAAAGACTCTTTATTCAAAATTTGTGATGTCAGTACTCATCACTCCAGGCAATTCTCGTCTTCTGTTTCTTCATGGTTCATCTCATTTGCTGGTTCGAGAACACTCACTGGACTTAGGGTCTGCCACCGATTTCCACTTATCACACACAGTATATCACACACAGTATCATCAGGGTTGGAAGAGACCTCACAGATCATCAAGTCCAACCCTTTACCACAGAGCTCAAGGCTACACCATGGCACCAAGTGCCACGTCCAACCTTGCCTTGAAGTGCCCCAGGGACGGCGACTCCACCACCTCCCCGGGCAGCCCATTCCAGTGTCCAATGACTCTCTCAGTGAAGAACTTTCTCCTCACCTCAAGCCTAACTTCCTCTGTTGTCTGTGCTCCTCCTAGTAGAGATAAGTCAGGCCTGTTCAGGACATAGCCACTCGAGGCCAGAAGACAGGGAACAGCAAAGGAAGAGCGCTCAGGTGAAAACTACCCATTCTGCGTAACTCAGAGACTTTGTGGCCATATAGAAGTCAAATCTCAAGGTGCTGATAGCCTTAAAAATCACAGCATTTAAAAGCACTTCTACAGACTCGATGAGAGCTGAGGGTCAGGAAACAGATTCCCACATTAAAATTCTAAATCTTTTCCATGTTTGTAATCCTGGATCACCTAATCAATATTAAATTGGCTAGGCTTGAGTCCTTTGCTGCAAGTGAAGATTTCTTTAACTAGATTAGACTTTTTAGTTTAGAAATCTGAGGTATTTACATGGCCCAGATATAAGATTTTGTATAATTTATTATATAAATTGTGCTTTAATGATAACAACAGGAGACTCTGTGAGCCTATGAACCTGCCATTAAAGCCAAACATAGGCATTTTTATTCCTTTTTGAACAGATCTTCCTCTTGTATGTCATATCCATGGCAGAAGATGTAAAATAGCTTATAGGTTAGCTGAAAGAACTGAAGGTTAAGAGAAGGTAAGTCAGCTCAGCTCAGCTACCAATATGCACAAGCCTTCATGGGCTGATGTCTCAAATCTTGATCCCTAGTTGGCTTTCTGACTTTTTTTTCCCACTGCTTTGTTAACTCTTGACCAAAAAGGCAGAATGAACTTCTTCCAGTGCCCCCTTTTCTCATGATCTGTTGCGATATTCAGCACATTTGAGCTATAGTGACAGGACAGATACACTTTTTCGTGTATTCCACTGAAAATAAATTTTCCTTTTCAGAAACCTAAGGAATGTCATGGTCTGTAGAGATGGAGCTTCTTAGAGTAATGCACTTCCCCCCCCCCCCCACACCCCCCCCCCCCGTTTTATATCTGTTATGTAAGAAACAATGAATTAAGCTTTATCCAAGAGAATGAGTCCATTGAAAACTTCTGCTTTACATCGAGAAGTATCTTGGTTCAGTGACTGGAGTCCTTGGAGAAAGTCAGTGGATAAATCTTCACCATGGAGATAATAATAGAACTTTAGCACTTTCATATTTAGAAAACCTTCACCTTTATAGCATAGGCATAAATGCCTGTAGTGGTTAGAGGTGGTTCTGAGTGTTCGTTAACACTGGGAAACACTATCTGTAGCCAGTAGGACATAGCTTCCTTAGATGAAGTTGTGGTTACCACGTAGCATATGTCTTGCAGGCATAACATATGTCTGCAAGATTGTGCCCTTTCTCTTCTGAAAACTTTCCCTCTGCATTGAATTCCTCTCCAGAAATACCCAGAAATTTCAGAAGAATTAAAAGGAATTAACAAAGATACTAAGCTCTTCTAATTGAGCTGCTGGGGGTACCTCATCTTCAGTCTTTTAGACCCCAAGGAGCTGTGTGGAAGAATCAGCCTAGTGTGTTAATTTTCTTTACTGTACATCAGATGCAGAGGGATGCCTCTCTGATGTCTGACATCCAAGCATACTATTTAGAAATAGGTAAAAATCAAGTTTTCTGCACAGGCTGAAAAGGTTCAGCTTACTATTCTAACTTCTAAATCAGTGTCTTATCTGGCACAGGTTTTCAGTTGTCTTCTCCAAAAGTCTTTCACTAAGCCCTAGTAATGGTGGAAGTGATCCTTTAGTTAAAGCTGTGGCACTGCGTCAGCAGATAGAGACCATAGACTAATAGAATCACAGAATCAGTCAGGGTTGGAAGGGACCACAAGGATTATCTAGTTCCAACCCCCCTGCCATGGGCATGGACAGCCTACCCTAGATCAGGCTGGCCAGAGCCCCAATCAGTCTGGCATTAAACACCTCCAGGCACAAGGCCTCAACCACCTCCCTGGGCAACCCATTCCAGAGTCTCACCACTCTCATGCTGAACAACTTCCTCCTCACTTCCAGTCTGAATCTACTTGCCTTCAGCTTTACTCCATTGCCTCCAGTCCTGTCACTCCCTGATATCCTGAAAAGTCCCTCCCCAGCTTTTTTGTAGGCCCCCTTTAGATACTGGAAGGTCACCTCAAGCCACGAGTGTGGCTGGAGGCCTTTGCAGTGATGACCTTCATCTGTGAGGGATATGTTGAAGATGTCTCCAGAAGTTCCTTGCTTCTTGTTAGTTGGATGTCAGTTCAGCAATTCATACAACCCGGCCTTGAACACTTCCAGGGATGGAACAGCCACAACCTCTCTGGCCAACCTGTGTTAGTGTCTCACCACCCTCACTGTAAAGAGCCCTTTCCTAACATCTAGTTTGAATCTCCCCTCTTGTAATTTAAACCCACTACCTCCCTTCCTGTCATTACAAGACCTTGTAAATAGTCCCTCCCCAGTCTTCCTGTAGGCCCCCTTCAGATACTGGAAGGCCACTATAAGGTCTCCTCAAAGCCTTCTCTTCTCCAGGCTGAAGAGCCCCAGCTCTTGTAGCCTGTCCTCATAGCAGAGGTGCTTCAGCCCTCTGAGCATCTTTGTGGCATTCCTCTGGACTCACTCTAACAATTCTATGTCCTTCTTGTGTTGGGGGCTCCAGAACTGCACACAGTACTCCAGGGGGGGTCTGGCGAGAGCAGAGTAAAGAGGGATAATCCCCTCCCTAGTCCTGCTGGCCACACTTCTTTTGCTACAGCCCAGGACATGGTTGGCTGCCTGGGCTGCATGTGCATAGTTCTGGCTCGTGTTGAGCTTTTCATCAACCCAGACCCCCAGGTCCTTTTCCTCAGTGCTGCCCTCCAGCCATTCCCCACCCAGCCTGTATTTGTGCTTGGGATAGCGCTGACCCAGGATAGAATAACAAAATGAAGAGTCCTCCAGGACAGTAATGCCTTAGCACATGAAATGAAACTATGCTTTCCTGTCACCCCTTCCTTTCAAATCACAGAATCACAGATCCACTGGATATATTTCTTACAATCCACTGGGTATATTTCATATATATCCAACTTGCTACTGCAGAATAGCTAATAGAACGTAAGACACAATATTTTTGTTGACAGTTTTGGTCTTCATAAAAATCCTATGGTAATATTTTCATATTCCATGAATAAAGACACCTGCTTTTTGGTAACTCTTTAGCTCCAAAGAAAAACAATATAAAACATGTTTCCAGGATATTTTTTATATTGACAAGGAAATTAAAAAGAAAGATTATTCCCTTATTTCGTCTTTGATCAGGATTTTGCTTTAATTTCCATGCTGTTTTGGAAAGATGAAAATCTATAGTAAGATGAAGTACGAGAAGACTTAGAATTTGGTTATGAAAAAACTTATTTCTTCCTTGAAGTGTATGGGCAAGCTTTGGAATACTGCTACCAGGGATGAAAAGTAAAGAATGTGAAGCATCAGGAATGAATAGGCTAAAAAAAGGTAAGTATCTGAAACCAGACAGTAATCACAGTATCATCAGGGTTGGAAGAGACCTCACAGATCATCAAGTCCAACCCTTCACCACAGAGCTCAAGGCTAGACCATGGCACCAAGTGCCACGTCCAATCTTGCCTTGATATCTGAGATAACCAGTTCCCTCTTCAAGTTCAGGTTAAAAAGGCATTCCAGTGAAACAGAGAAACTACATTTCAAATACAGATCATGCAAATCAGCTTGCACAGGGGATTCAGAGATTTCAGGCCCAGCTATAATTATCACAGCCTCCTCTGTCTGGTGAGGCTCTCCCACCAGCTGTCAGCATATTGTTTTGAGTTTATGTCCACAGTTTAACACAGTGCTCTTCTTGTTAATGCTGATGAAATGTGACTTGTAAAGGCAAGAAACTGTAGAGTTCTTATCATTGGATAAGGGATTGTTTGGATGTCACATTCAAAGAGTTGCAGTCAACAGGTCTATGTACAAGTAGAGACCAGTGATGAGTGGCATTTCTCAGGGATCAGAGTTTGGGCTGGTGCTGTTTAACATCTTTGGCAACATGGGTGATGCAATTGAGAGGGGCTTTCAGCAAGTTTGTTTGTGACACCAATCTGTGTGGTGTGGTTGATGTGTTGAAGTGAAGGAATTGCCATGAAGAGGGACCTTGACAAGCTGAAGAGGTGGGCCCAAGTAAACCTTATGAAATTCAATAGGCTAAGTGCTTTGTTGCTGTTGATTTTGGCATATGTCGTCTTGTGGGCTTGATTAATAGGATTATATGAAAACAGTGTCATGTGGCATAAAGGTGGAGTAACGTCATGCTGTAAACAATAGCACAAAGTGCTACTAAGTCTGCAGTGTAAACACACACAAGATGAGAAAACAAGCCAAGTGATATTTCATGGATTTATATTAGCTGGAGTAAATTGATCCACCTTCAGACTTGATCACTCTTCTTTGAACCTCGTTATAAGATTACTAAATTCTAGAGAAATACAGATTAAAATCAGATTTATTTCTTCAACTGAATTGTATAAGTTGAAAACTATGGATGAAATATAATGGCTAACATGTATTTTCATAAATCAAGTTATAATGAGATTTAAAAGCAAACTTCTGTGATGGTTTGGGTGTTAACCTGCCCCCCCACACTTTAGAAGTCACCCAAACTAGTCTCAGCTGGCTCTGGGAATATAAATGAAGCTATTTATTTACAGCTAGCACAATATACAAGCAGATATTTACAGTATATACAGTTATATACAGAAATATACAAGGTAAACGATAACACAAAAATACAACTCCCCTCCCAGAAACCTGAGTCCCCAGGAGGGGCTCTCAACTACCCCTGCACCTTCCCCTCTGCCCCTCTCAACCTTACCCCAGTCCTAAAGAAGAATAGAGGTTCAGCCAAGATGTTAAGAAGCAAAGGTGAGTGGAAGGTGAGGTTAGGGAGCTGCAGCTCAGTCAGAAGTCCAAAGCGGAGCGCAACAAAATGTTGAGAGTGTTATCTAATGTTTTCCTTGCTTTTTCAGCAAGACTCTAGGGGAAGGAGCCATCAACATTGTTTTCCTTTCACAGCCTACGATCTATTTCTTTTCACCAAAACATTCTAGCCTGCTTCAAGCTAGCACAACTTCCCACTACCATAGACAATTTTATGATTGTAGGGCTTTTCATAATTCCTCAAAAATAGCAACTAAAATATTATAGAAGGTTGTAATTATGAAACACTGGCAAGGTGAAGACATTTCAGTACAGATTGTAGCTGAAAATGGTGATGGCGTCATGAATGTTTTATGTTTGCATGATATTGCCCATTTAATTCTTATTATAATCAGTTATTTTAAGACAGAAGATATATTTCAGTAGTTGTCATCACATTACTTGATTACAAGGAATGTGTGTTTTATATGAAAAGCAAACACAGTATTCTTTAGAGAAAAAACTACATGGAGACAGATGAAGCAATTGTGATTTTTCTACTCTGAAGGGAATCAGATTATTATGACCATTTCATGAAGAAACTAGACCATAACTGGCTAAAACAAGGAACTGTGCCTTACTTATTAGTGTTATCTGATTTTCTAAAAACTTCCTGAAGCATAAATGTTCATGAGTTTGCAGAAGTATGAGTGGAACATTTTTTTGCTGCAATGAGTATAAATATGAACCAGCTATTAAATTAATTGAGGCAGAAAATTTAATCTAAAAATCCCATATTAATATATCTTGATCTCACAGTGAATTATTTGTTGAAATCCATCATTTCTATGGAATTTTTTTGCCATTGAGTAGGATGACAATCATATTAGACATTCTTATTCAAAATAGATGTGTAGTACCTCCAAAGATTCTGACGATACTTCAATAAAACAAGAGTGGTCTTTTAAATACATTCAGTCAAATACATTTTATTTTATCCACCATTCTTAACCAGACTAGGGAAATACTGCAAAAGAAGGACATGGGAATACCAGATCGGTGTTTAAAAATACTGTATTATATATCAGTGAAATAGTGTGTATATTATTTTCACCTACTTGAAATATTTTCAGTGGAATAAACAGATCATCCTGCCCACTAGAACTGATAGCACAATCATGAATGTTCAACTTACCCTGGAAACTCAACAAGAAAAAAACCTTTTCACTCTGCTAAATACTGTAGTACTTCTCAGAATGTTTTAAAGCATTATTACATTAACTGCATATAACTGCATTTTGAAATGATTCTTACTTCATTAAGAATATGACTGGTAGAATGAAAACTATTTTTTTCCCTGTAAAAAGCTGCCATGTACTACTCTCTATGTTCTTTGCACTTTCTAAAGTAATGTGAACTTTGGACATACCATTAATGGTGGCTTTGTTTAAAATCTCTGCAAGACTGCTTATAATGGAAAGACTGATAGGGAGAGTTAGTAGGATTTGGGGGTTGTTTTTTAATTCTTTTCTCATCTGTTTGGTTTGGTCTTTTTTTTTGGGGGGGGGCGTTGTTTGGGGTTTTTTTTTTGGGGTAGGGGTTTGTTTGTTTTTTGTTTTTTTTTTTTTTGAGGAAGAAGGCAGTTTTTCTTTAAAACATTAACATGTTTTAAAGAAAAACAACCAGCAATAGAACAAGGGGACACAGTCTCAAGTTGTGCCGGGGTGGGTATAGGCTGGATATTAGGAGGAAGTTATTCACAGAGAGAGTGATTTGCCATTGGAATGGGCTGCCCAGGGAGGTGGTGGAGGCACCGTCCCTGGGGGTCTTCCAGAAAAGACTGGATGAGGCACTTAGTGCCATGGTCTAGTTGATTGGCTAGGGCTGGGTGCTAGTTTGGACTGGATGATCTTGGAGGTCTCTTCCAACCTGGTTGATTCTATGATTCTATGTAAGATGAATATTTTCTCCAGATTTCTGTTTCAAACAGACCTAAAATCAATACAATTTTGCAATGCCTTCAGAGAGAAGGACACAAACTAGTTTGAAAGACAGCTTTTGTCACCATTCTTCTTCTGGTTCATAATTTTCTATGGAATAATATGTGGATTACCTCTTCCTTCTCCTCCACATAAAGCTTACACTGTTTCCATTAGTTCCATTTGTAAAGACAGATGTGAGGAGAAGTTAAGTTCCAAATATAAATGTTATGTTCTTCGCAGTAGATGGGCCTTGCGTTTTAGAATCTAACCTTAGGGTCTGAGGGTCATAACATGGATGAAGGAATTTATTTCTGGTGTAAGTTAAATATGATATTGAATTTGATCTTAGGTCAGCTACATCACAATAACTCCTAAGGCATTCTAACAAGTTGGTTTAGTTTACCTTTTTAACAAACTTTATATATGATACAGTCTGAGTCAAATACTGACTGTGGCAGTCATTTCAATAATGGATAAATGGTTATCCATTCAACTTCATCTGTAGTCTCTGGTATCTCAAATCATGCATGCTTGACTTTTGTGCCTCATGCCTCCAATGCCTGGCACTATTAATGTGAGTATGTGTAACTTGCCAAGAAATGTGTGCCTATCACATCAATGATTACATTTTGTCCCTTTCCTTTTTCTTATTGTTACCTCAGAAAGCAGTACAGAGTCAGCAGTCTTGATTCTCTGAGACATTTATTAAGATCCTTAAAAGAAGAGAGATGGGAGGCACTGGCATAAATACTGTAGACTTCATGGCTAGAGATGCAATGAGGCTCCTGAGAATATCTCAGGACATTACTTTATTCATGAGCTAAAGACAGTGACTGCTGAGTGAACAGTGAACATAATAGTATACCCAATGGGTTTGAAGCCTCTTGCAAGGATATACTAAAAGCTTTTAATATTCTCTCAGCTTGTAGCAAATCCTTTCATTATTTGGTGTCTTAAATGAATGCAAAGTGCACTCATCTAAAAATCTGTCTAAAAATTGTATTTTTTTAAAGAGCTACTTGGAGAATAGAAAAGGGGGGAAAAAAACCCTGTTACATGCTTTGACAGGAAGTTATTCTATTTCATATGCATTAGCGAAACTGGAGTCAGTATAGGGTTTCTTTTTTTCCTTCTTTCTTTTTTAACATAAGGGAATAGTGTTGCAAGTCAAAGATGCCGTTGGAGAATATGTTGGAAGAGAAGTAGAAGAACATGATACACGTTACATGATACAACAGTTCTGAAAGAAAGGAAACTACTAAGAATACTATCTTATTTTCCAGTAACCCTTGTTTAGTGTGAGTTACAAATGCATCTGGATATGTGTACATTTAAAAATACTTCTATGAAATGAGATCTTCAAGCCAACCTCAGAGGACTTTACTACATATAAGTTTATTGCAGATAAAATTAGAAGTAAACTGAAGAGATGAATGCTTATTTAACTTTCAAAAGACCATTCAATAACAATCAAGTTTGTAGAGTCGTGGTCTTTGGCTACCTTTCTCCTAGGTATACCATGAAGGACTCCTATTACTACGAGGCATTTTTTTTCATACTAAATTGTTGCAAGACATCTTTCAATTTGGATCACTGCAAACAAGAAGTGGCTAAACGTAATGTTCTCTGGATTTAGTGGCGTCAGTGCTTATCTACTTAAATTTGATGATATCATGAGATCTATTTGCCTTCAAAGTTGTTGGCATTCTTCAACTTAATCCGCAGTCACATTTCAGAAACACACAAAACTACTGGCACTTTATAGTTGGCAAGCACTGGTTGGCTATAGATCTTTGAGTTCCCTGCCACACAAAGGTATACATGACCTCGTGGTAAAATATGGGTAAGTGGTTTAGTTTTAAGTTCATTTGAAATCTGCCAGGAGACCTTATCTTTAATTTACTTTTTGAAAAAAAAGGACAATTGTTACAACTTCTCTGTGCAGTGGATTTACAGAGTTGTAAGTGGTCACTCTGTGTTCCTGAGTCTACAGAGTGGTCTCCATGTGTGTGTTGTCCTCAGAGGTGCAAATTGTGTGTGTTAGTGTTGCTTCACCGCATCTGTCAGGACAGGCTACAACCAGGTTTGTGCATTCGACAATATCCTGACTTTTTAGTAATGTGATGTGTTGCCTGCTCTGATGCTAAACTCGTCTCATCCTTGGGAGTAGGGCTGTGTACTAAAGATGCAAGAATACTCAATAACTTTATATTAGTGTAAGAAATGAGTTGGTGAGGACAATGGTGCAGAAAGTGTGATTTCAGCCCAAGAAAAGAAGATGGTATGAAGTACTACATGAATACATGGAAGAGGCTATGTTTTTGTTCAATAGTGCCATGTGATCACACACAACATGGTTACTGTGCTATATATTATAGCATAGTTAGAATGATTTTCACGTACCCACATTGCCATGGAGTAAGATATACTTCAAAACAATCAGACTTGTATGAATTTACATGCAAGTGACTAATTCACACCAAAATGGCACCCTCAGTGGCATGGTGCATTTCTACCCTTTATGTATCTATTTATAAGTTTCAGTAAAGACAGCATTTCAGTATGCTGTTGATGTCGAATTTACACTGCGCAATCGGTCTTAGTGCATCAGCCAATTAATAATGGCAACTATAGACATATAACGTAAAGGTTATTTATCTACAATACTTTTGTCCGTCAGCAGCTATAAAGAATTAAACTAGTGGATGTTGTGACTTTCAGACTGACTACATAATATATTAGTGCTAACTCAGCAGCCTAAAATACTGAAGAGAGCTTTATATTCTCACCTGAGGTCACTGAGAAACACAATTCCTATCTTCCAGGAAATTACATCATTTACAAAAATTTGATATGAATCCAAAAGAAAACAAAACCTTAACATGCCAGTAGCAACAAAGAAAGATTATTTCTGTTGCATCTCTTGGTATTTTTTTGAGCTTTTAGATTTGATGTTGGAAAACAGTTTTTAAAATTAACCCATTCCTTACAAAAAGTATTTTTAAATAGCAATGAAATTAAGCATTTTGAAGATGTTACTGAAACCCAGGAGTAATTCTGCTTTCATTTAAGAGAAAGCACAGACTATTATTAAGATAGGACCATTATTTTTCAGTTATAATATCATAAATTGGAAGCCCATGGATGAAAATATCTTTGAAAATAGATAGATCTTGAATTAGTTAATGCTGACAAAAGATATTTAATTTAGCTATGTCTCTGTGTTTAAAGAATTTAGGTCAATTTCCAATAGCATTGATTTAAGAAATAAAGAAAAATAAGACAATGCATAATCTATTTAATGTAAAGAAAGCCTTTAAAGTGAAGACACAAAAATCAAACTTTCCAGTGACTTGGGACCATGTCTAATTTTTTTTTCCACTGGAGTTTTGTGATGTGAGAGTTGGCATGAGAAATGTCAACTCATTTGCATTTGTATTAGAGTATTACACGGCATTAAAAGTATTTGTGTGTCAATGTCAGATATGAGTCTAGAAAATGAATTTGATAATGGCCAGAACATGAGTGAAAGGTTGGCCAATAAAATGCTGACAAATGGAAAGCCAGATGTTATTCACTTCAGCATCACAGGAGAAGTCAGGGAACATATGGAAATGAGCCAGGGGTGCAGCTTTTAGAAAAAACATATTACTTTTCATCTCTCATAATTTCATAGTGTACATCTAGGAAAAACCATCTTCCCTCTCCAAAATTTCCAAGGGACATCCATATTTTATTGTAGCAGATTTGTCACTGGTTAAGTAAACTTGCCTCAAGCAAGTCTCTGTGTTCTTAGCTTCTGATAATATGAGGGAAGTATAAAATATTAAATGAACCCCTATATTCATCTACAAGTGAGTGAATATTTCCTACAGATAATGTTCAAACTTGATGTTTTTTAAAACAGGCATTAAACTAAATATTAACCCAAATACTAGTGACTGTACTTTGAATGCATTCTTTGAATAATTCTTCAATGTCAGTCACTGTTTTAAAATTATGTCTTAAGTAATAAAAGCAACTATACTGATGAAGTTCAAGGACAGCTTCCAAGAACAATGCTCCCATTAGCCTCCACAGTAAACTGTGTTACTTGGGATAGTACATAAAGGAAAGCAAGAATAATTTTTTTAATATATATACTTACTGAAAAGTAAAGAAGGGTCTCCTTGCATTATAGTCAAAAATAACCACAAAATAAATATTAAAGGAAATATTAAACATCAAATAAATGACAGCTACTTTAATTTACACCACTTTGGTTATAAACTTGGTATTCAGAAAAATGAATATGGAGCTTTTAGAAGAGTGTTTGCGTTGAAACAAATTCTAGAAGCCCTGCACTGCATAAGTCTTGGAGAAATGTAAGGGCTTTTGTGCTCAAACTGAGGAATGGATATAAACATATAGTTCCATAGGATTACCTGGCACTTTATGATCATTAATATTTTGATACTTTTACTGATACTTACAAGTCCATACAAAAACAGTACTGCACAATCTCTATTTTTCTTTTTCCTCAAAAGAGTTTGACTCAGTTTTCTGAAATTGGAAATCTTCACATGAGGCTTTTCTATGGTGCAAACATTTCGAATGTTCTTTTTCTGAGTGGATTCAGTTGGACTAAAGTTAGACTTCATTGATTTGTATCATCAGATGATACATATACACATAGAAGGGTATTTTATGTTGACAAGCAGAACACATAGCTTTGTGGATAGCTCAATAAATTAAAGTTTTATTTTTCAGAAAGCCACAGTTTCTTACTGCTCATTCACAACCCAGATAAGTGTTGCATATATTAATTTTTAAAGCAAAATTTTCCCAGATAGAAAACCTTAGAAAATTATAAAGTCTAATTGTGTATGGCTGCTTCTCACACAGGTATTTTGTAAGGGAATTGGTCTGTGAGGTTCCTGTTTACTTAAAGTCAGTTATGGAGAGTGTAGCAAAATTAGTGTTTCCTTTTGTATAAAAGACTAAGGTACCAACAGAAGAAACAACCAAATGTGTTTTCCTACTTTGTCTTCCATTCTGGTTTGGTTTTGTAGTTTATATAATAATCAGTATATGAATTACATTGATGTGATTTGCTAAGTGTGTTTTCTTCTGATGAAGATATTTGAAAAAGGAAACTATACCATTGTAAGTTTCTAATTTTCATGTTACCTGCTTTAGTTATAATACACAATGTAAAGAAAATAATGCTTTTTAGTAAGTCAGTGGAAGAGATCTTCCTATCCAAGTAAGAAATGTGGTAGAAAATGTCAAAACACAACATATGTAATGCCTAGACTGTCCGCAAGTCTGAGGTTTGGAGATGTTTGCATCTCCATGGGTGGCTCAGCACATCTGGCCTTTGTTATTTGTCTGTAGGGACTCTCAATACTTTCCTCCCAGAGTCTAACATTACAGATCAATTATTCCTAAATTATAACCAAGTTCACAGGCAATTAATTACATTTTTGGTAAGGTATTATGGAAATATCAATTAAATTAACTAACCTGGGAGGAAGAAGGCTGCCACACAAACTTAAATACTTGAGATTAAATTCAACATCAAATAAAGAATTTGTGGCTAATCTCATCTCCCATACTGATGAAAGATGTTCTTGTGTGCTCTTGCAGCTGCTAGAGAGTTCAAAACAAATGAAATCAGTAAATGCCCCAGGTTTAGACAAAGTAATTTTTCAGTGAATGTCAATAACTAACCCTGTTGGAATTGTATTCCTCAAGTTCCAAAATGCACTATTGGTAATGCTAGAACTAGCATAGGCAAAACTAAGAGGTTTCATATTCCTATATGTGAAGTGCATGTGAACTGCAGAAGATCTCATGTTATTCATCTCATCATCTCAAAGTGATGAACTTTGCATCTATAGAGCTGATTTACTAATTAGATACAGAATTCCTCCAGATACATGCCTTACTTTCTATTGCATTAGTGGCTGCTAAGAACAGATTCTTTCTCTGTTTTTCTCTCTGTCCTTCATCCTATATACCTGTCTCATCTATCTATCAAACCAGTGATCAATTTTATCTATGTAATCTAATAAAAGTATATTTTAGAGATAAAAGAGTGAAGGATAACCCATACTTTGAGATAAGACAATAGTTTTGAGACTGAGAAATGCCTGTTTAGCAGGTATTAGCAAGAAAAAGTCTTATAGTTGAAAATTTATAGAAAACTGAAGAACAAAGACAATGGTTTAGGACATAGCTGAGTATATTGGCAAAAGAGGCCAACTCAGTGATGGCAATGATGTTTCTTGAAGGTCTGATAAAAGCTATTATTCTTTTACATTGCTGCCTGTTGTATTCCAAACTAGCACATTCCAAACACACATTCACAGCCTGAATGACATTAAAAAAATAAAAATTGAGATCTCATTTTACCCTGGAGTAAAGGAGTAACACTATTATGTATAGTAAGAAATGAGGATGATGAACAAGTGATGACATTCTTTGCTGTGTGTAACTACCTCAGCACTAGAGAAATCCTAGTTATGCACTGCCAGCATGAGCATATCTCTGCTTAAGTGCTACAGAAACATTCACCCTTAAGCCATATGCTCAAACACATCCTTCTTGTAACGAGGTGCCCAAAATTGAACACAGTACTGAAGTAACGGGACAACCACCTCCCTACTCCTGCTGGACGCAGCTTTTCTAATACAAGCCAGGATGCCATTGGCTTTCTCTGCTCCCTGGGCACACTGCTTGCTCATATTGAGTTGTTTGTCTATTACAACCCCCAGATCCCTTTCTACGAGACAGCTTTCCAGCCACACTTCCTCAAGCCTGTGTTGTTGTTGTGGCCCAAAGGCAAGATCTGGCATATGGCCTTATTGAAGCTTATGCCATTGATGTTGGTCCATCAATCCAGTCTATCCAAGTCCCACTGTAGAGCCTCCCTACTCTCCTGCAGATCAACACTGCCACTCAACTTGGCGTCATCTGCAAACTTACTGATGACACACTCGACATCTTCATTAAGGTCATCAATAAAGATGTTAAACAGAAGTGATTTCAACACTGAGCTCTGGGGAACATCACTTGTGACTGGCTGCCAGCTGGATTTAACTTCATTGACCACCACCCTTCATGCCCTTTCATCCAACTAGTGCTTTATTCAGCAGAGCTGTGCTTGTCCGAGCCAGGAGCAGTCAGTTTGGCCCTGAGGATTCTGTGGGGGACAGTGTCAAAGACTCTTTGGAAGTCTAGGTAGACAATATCCTCAGCCTCTTCCTCACCCAGTAGCTGAGTCATTTTGTCATAGAAGGAGATGAGGTTTGTCAGACAGGACCAAAATTGTATTTATGAGGAGAATCCACGTCCATAAGCAAAGTCAGTCAGATATTTTGGGAGACGAATTTTCTTCCCACAAAAAAAAAAAAAAAAAAAAAAAAAAAAAAAAAAAAAAAAAGATACATTCATCAAATATTCCAATGAAACTACTGGTGGAAATTAACTTGGAATTATTTTTTTCTTAATCTCATCTCCATAGCATAGTACTATCAAGCCCTTAAAGCCTATGGAAATTCTTAGCACTAAACCAAATCCGCTCTGTGTTTATTATTATCTTGTATTAGTTACAGTAAGATTTTCCTAGGTATAGTTTCTTCATATGTGGCTTAGAATTTACTCACAAGTAACTATTTCTTTGGAAATACACTCACAGTTAATTGTTTTGAATTGAGGGCTAATTTCTTTTTGCTGTCTTTTTCTTTCTCTACCTTTCTACAGTAATTGGTTTAAAAATAGACTGTCTGTTAACACAAAATCAAAATAAAGCAAGGGAAAATAGAGTACTAAGATGTGATTTCATTTTGAAGAATCTTTTTGTTTTTTTTGGTAAGACTTTTGATAGTTTCTGTTTCTTATTAGCAAAACATTATCCTGTAACACATTCCTCTCCTCTGCAATGGGAGTTTCATTGGTTCTTTCACAGATGAATATGGCCAGTTTTCTGAGAGTCAAAATTCCACTCTTAGCTTCGGGTTAGTGTCAGAATATTGTAGAAATTACAGAACAGTCTCTGATTCTTAAGTTTCCACAGACTTCTGCAATACTATATCAAAATCTACATCTATATACTGCCAAATTCCTAACTCTTGCTACTTGACATCAGTTTCTAAAATACTGTAATTATTGTATTATTGCTCTCATGCCTCACTTATTCCTACAAATTGATATTTTTACCCTTCTCTGTCCTGAAAATTATCTCTACAGGCTTTCCAACTAAGAGCTCACATAATATTTTCATTACAATGTACTTCATGGGTACTCCCGAACTAATGTCAATTTAAAATAGCACTTGTGCAGTAACCAGCTGAGTTGAGTATTCCAATTTACTAAAAGCATACATTTCTGAATGTCTGAATAACATCAGAAAAATGCATCTCCAAACCCTCTACTGCTATCCTTGTATTGGTTGGTGTTGACTATGGGCTGTTTTGTGGGGTTTTTTTAGCATGAAATTAGAATTCAGCTCAAGTTTTTAAGCCTGCAAAGTGAAATAGTTACACTGAGAAGGTTCATTAGAAGGACATGATAGACAAAAGAGCTGGGAGTTGTCTTCTGAAATGAGAGAATGCACATCTGAGAAAGATAATTTAGATTCCCTCTAAGATCAGTGGAAATGTGTTTACTGTAGTTAATCACATTTAAGATTTGATTCATCTTTCTGTCTATGTAAGCTTTGGAGTGATGATTCCTTTCTTAAACTTTTTATCTTAACTGGATTTCTACTGGTTATAACAGGATCCAGTTAAGGTATGGATAAATCTGGTATCACAGATGCCTGAATAAGATTGATTCCATTATAATGAGACAACTTGCACTGTCAAGGGTTAAAATGCAGTTCAGAAAGGAGGCAATTTAGAGATCTAAATGAAGACCCTTGTCCAAATTGGAAGCCCATAACCAGAAGAGATGAAAAACCTTTAAAACAGAACTTACTGTATTGACAGCAGGGCACAGAACTTGACCGAAGATATCCTTCTCTGTCCTGTGTTGTATTCAAGCAAGCTTAAAGAAATTGGTTCAGCTGCAGTAGAATATTCACATTAACATTAGTTAAAACATCCCAATACTTATTCAAAACTTGCTATTTGCAGAAAAAAAATTGTGCAAGTCAATTCAGAGCAAATGTCCTCTAATAATGTGAACACAAGTGCTACAACACAACCACTGAATGCTATATTTTGTCCTAGCTAATAGTCATGATTTTTTAAAAAAGATATTTTACAACTAATTTATGTGCATATTAGCTGACTACCCTTATAATTTTCATCCTAATTGTTGCTTTTCTTTCCTTATCAGAGCTGGTTAGATAACAAAAAAATCCCTCATGAATATTTTAATGAATAGAGTGAGCTGGTATGCTGTTATTCTGTGTGTCTTTGTATATTATTTGACAGTATTCTGACAATTGACACTTTGTTCATGAAAATGAGTGCAAATCCCACAAGTACAAGCCAGTCTGATTGTTCATCCAAAGGTCCATACTAGTAATGTATTCTGTGCTTTCTCTAGTTGTCACTTGTAACATGTCCATTGGGCTCTAGAAGCAATGAGAATTAAGCAAAAGATTAAATATGATGAAGGAGTATATCAAATTAGCTGATTGTTATGAAAAGTGTCTGACTACAATTCATTTTAATAATCTTATCAATGGTAAAGTATTTACAGTATGAATAACTAAGGCTACAATCAAAACACAAAGAATCATGGGAGGAGTAAGCTTATATCGAATCACAGAATAGAATGTTTAGGTTGGAAGGGACTTCAAAGAAATCTGTTTCCAACCCCATGCCATAGGCAGGGACACCTCCCACTAGAACAGGTCGCTCAAGGACTCATCCAACCTGGCCTTGAACACCTCCAGAGAAGGAGCATCCATAACCTCCTTGGGCAACCTGTGTCAGGGTCTCACCACCCTCAGTATAAAAGAATTTCTTCCTAACACCTAGTTTAAATCTCCCCTCTTCCAGTTTAAACCTCTTACTCCTCGTCTTGTCACTACAAGACCTTGTAAGTAGCCCCACCCCAACCTTCCTAGAAGGTGTACTCGAAGGCTTCTTTTCTCCAGGCTGAAGAGCCCCAACTCTCATAGCCTGTCCTCACAGGAGAGGTGCTCCAGCCCTCTGATCATCTTCATGGCTCTCCTCTGAACTCGCTCTAACAGTTCTAACTTGTGCTGGGGGCTTCAGAACTGCACACAGTACTCCAGGTGGGGTCTGACGAGAGCAGAGTAAAGAGGGACAATCTCCTTCCTTGCCCTGCATGACACACTTCTCTTGATGCAGGCCAGGACACAGTTGCTGTCTGGGCTGCATGTGCACACACTTCCAGCTTATGTTGAGCTTTTCATCAACCCAGACCCCCAGGTCCTTTTCCTTAGAGCTGCTCTCCAGCCATTCACCACCCAGCCTGTATTTGTGCTTGGGATTGTGCTGACCCAGGTGCAGGCCTTACACTTGGTCTTGTTGATTTTCATGAGGTTAGCCTGGGCCCACATCTCCAGCCTGTCCAGATCCCTCTGGATGCCAACCCTGCCCTCTAGCAAGTCGACTGTGCCACACAGCTTGGTGCCATCTGCAAACTCGCTGAAGGTGCACTTGAATCCTCTGTCCATGTCACTGATAAAGATGTTAAACAGCAGTGGTCCCAGCACTGATCCCTCTAGTCACTAGTCTCCAGGTGGACATTGTGCCATTGATCACCTCTCTCTGCATGTGACCATCCAGCCAATTCCTTATCCAGCAGTGCTCCACCCATCAAGTCCATGTTTTTCCAGTTTGGTGACCAGGATGTCATGTGGGACCTGCCTTAGTTTCAGGCAGATGATGTCAGTTGTCCTTCCCTTATCCACTGTTGCTGTGACTTCATCATAAAAAGCCACCAAATTTCTGAGGCATGATTTGCCCTTGGTGAAGCCATGCTGGCACTTCTTTGTTTTCCATTTGCCTTAGCAAATAGTTAAACTCACTTTTAAGTTCTTTGCTGCTTTGTAGTAAAACTCGTATATAGATTGTAGTCCTGCTTGTCAGCGATGCTAGAGTTAATAAGCATGAGAGACAGAGACCAAAGAGGCAAGAAGCTGCCAATTGGCCTATGCTGTTCTGCTTTATACAGACGCTACTCCTCCTAATTGTACTGGGGTAGTTTGGGAGTAAACGTCCAATGAAATGTTGTGTCCACATTTCAAACAAATATTAATATAAAATTCAGCAAATGCAAGTATTTGAATAACCACATCAATACAAAGCAGCCTCTGCTCTTGTTTTAGGAGTCTGGGTAACAGTACACGTGGATAAGAAATAGTTTTCTGTTTTACTGTCATTGCACATGATAGTTTTTCCTTCACCCTTAAACCATACCTCTGGCTTCTTTTCTTTGGCTTTTCTATGTCTAATTGTTTTTGTTCCACCTGCCATCTTGTCATTACTGGATTTCTTAGTTGCAGTAGTTCATCTCTTTGGATAAATATTTCAGATTTATTACCTTCTGTGAAATGGGTTTTTAAAAATATGTATTTTCTCTAATTCCTTCATTTTCAAAAGAACAATCTCTTTAATGTCTCTTTCTTCATCTTTAAATACTAGAGTTGGCCTTGGATTTGATTTAATCTCTGTTATAACTTTATAAACCTTGCATGGATTGCTTTGATGTTCCCTTCCATTCAGAGAGAATGCATTTAGGTTTTTCAGCCTTTTTCGTACTATGAATCTATGAAGCTTGATATAATTTTTGGTGCAGTAGGAGGCAATCTTCAAGCCATATATTAAAAACAAAAAAAGATTGAACCAAAACCTATATATTAAAAAAATTACAGTTACTTTTAACAGAGGTTAAGTAGACTTTTTAATAAATCTTACATATCCTTAGATATGTATCATGAGTCATTTGAGCAGCTCATCTTGAAAGGTAAATTCTGTTATATTTGCAGTCTATCTTTACATCTGTGCTTTATACTAAATTTAGGTGTGCTTCTAAGAATTCTAGTTATGCCAATTTATAATAACTGAGGATTTTTCTTGTATTTTCTTTCAAATATGGCTTCTCCATGTTAGTCATGGTGGCACAAAGAAATGAGCATATATGAGAAACCTTTAATAGCTGCACCTCATGCTGAACTAATATGATTATTAACAGAATCTCACTACCTTATCAGTATGATTTTTTTTTCATAATTATAAATATGCATTTTATCATGATGGGAGCCAAGACTATCCCCATCAGCTTCTACTCTTGGACTTTCTCTGAAACATTATGTGACACACAATGAATTTAAATCTGATCATGCTCTTGGTCTGTCTCTTGTCTAAATATGATGGTGTCTACTCCTAGGAATTTACAGAGAAAAAAATCCTTTATATGTTAGAACAAAAAGGCATCTTGTCTCTTAACTTGGACCTTTCAAAAAAGTTATGGAATAGTAGAATGAAAAATGGATCCTTAATTCTGTAATTTTTCAAGACTTCTCTCAACTTCAGAACAATTTCACAGTCTCATTTGTCTATGATGACTCCAGGTGCACAAATACATCTTCTCTAGGCCCAAGGGTCAGTGGCAAATAAAGAAAATATGCTTTCTGTTTGATTAAGGGGAAAATGAATGTATAGAAAAGGAAAAAGAGGGGGAAAAAAAAAGAATGACAATAAAAAAGTCAGGATTTTCTCTAATGATATTGAAGGCAGAAGAAGATTCAGGAACAAAACCATTGGAGCAATCATTACTTGGAGGTTTTATAATTGATTGACACTTTCTCTTCATGTTTGAATAAAAAAAAATGATGGGTAGTTTCTAGACCAAGGCACAATTTAAAATCTCTTTGAAAATCAGCCTTATGTCTTTCAGAAATAGGGAATAGTCTCCTTTTTGGTGGGAAACACACAGAAGGTAACTGCAGATTAAGCCCTAGTTCTGGTGATGAAGGAAAAACTGCTACTAGCTACTGTGAGATTTGTGCTTGCTTGTGTGCACCTCTGGCTTTAAGTGTTTTGTAAAAGCATGTTGATGAACAAACTTCTCTGAGTGTGAGCTATGCTGTTTCTAGGAACTACTAGACACCAAAGCCTTTTTTCTCTCTGCTGCTGCTCACATTTTGGTCTACATATTTACTATTTAAGTCACTGACTAAATGCAGTTTATTTAAAGGAGTTCAGTCAACATACAAATAAAGGAGCTCCTAGCAGTAGATTAATTGTCTGTTAAGTGCCCTTTTGTCTTCCCACTTGAATTAGCCTCACAAATTACTGACTTAATGCATATATGGCAGGGTAGAACAACAGAACACAAATTTTCTTTAACAAAATCCTTGCAATCTACATCTGAATGACTGTGTACCTATCACAGTCTAATATTGTAGCAACACATCTACAAATAAAAGAAATATCTTGGGATAGGTGTTTGACTAAAAAGCACTATAAGAAAAAGTGCATTTGTCTCTTGGTTAATTGATTATATGTTTTGCTTAATAATAGGTAATTTTATTATCAAGGACCAGATTGATATATAAAATGAATTTGGCAGCCCTTGAGTGCCCAGATCTGAAATACATCTGAAGTCTCATACACATGTATCATCTATCCTAGGGGCTCTGAGTGCCTTATTTTTTTTCTTTTATGATTTAATTGTGCTACATATCTAAAAATGTCCCTCTTGAAAGGTCTTATGCAGCCAAAACTTCTTCATAAACAAGGAGAAACAGGCTACGAAAAAAATATGAGTGATATTTGCTTTTATTTATGTCAGATGTAAGGAAATTTAAGTATGTAACAGTATGCAGAGCTTTTTTAATATGGTAAAAATACCAATACCAGAATCAGCAATATATTGTAACACAGCAGAACATAAACCTGATATATAACTCCATACAGGCAAATGGAGATTTGTAGTGTACTTGCTTCAACGAGGTAGTTTGAGCAAGTAGCAAACTCTACAAGGTAAGAACAAAGGAAATATAATGAGAGATGCCTGACAGAATTGAAATAACTTCAGAATAAGCATGAAAGATATCTGGTGAAACCAAAACAAATCCTGATCCACCCCCCCCCAAGATGTGCTATTGCAAGAAAAATGAAATTTCCTCTTTTTGCAAAGTGTTGAGCAGAACAAAACAAGAGCAAGGAAAATGGAGAAGAAAAAGCATCCGTATTTGGGTCACAGTCTTCCTCAACAAAAACTTCTCAATTCTGGCCACTCAGCGACTAGGTTTGTTAGCCGTCACCTTGAACTTACTGTGGTCACAAGGTGGTATTATGGTCCCCCAGCCTTTATTTCATAATCCTGCTTGAGTTATGGCTACTAGTGGCAGTTATAATCTATATGTCTGGTCATGAAGGCAGCATCCAACTTGAAGTGGATTCAGGTGAGATCAGTAGCAGCACAATACCGGGAAGCTGATTTGAGCAGTCATCCCACTTAACCACAGTGCTGATCTAGGTCTGACTGAAGCAAAGTTTGGAAGAAACTAGTATCTATAGTCAGTTTGTAGGTGTGACTGTGAGAATCATTTTGCTCCATGGGTGACAGATGGCCTATTGAACTCCTCTACATGGCAGTGAACTGCAAAACCAGATCTTGTCTTTCAAGGTTATGTCTACTGCAATCTCAAGCACAAATACAGGCTGGGCAGTGACTGGCTGGAGAGCAGCCCTGAGGAGAGAGACTTGGGGGTGCTGGTGGACAAGAAGCTCAACATGAGCCACTTGTGTGCACTTGCAGCCCAGAGGCCCAATCAGATCCTGGGCTGCATCAGGGGAAGTGTGGCCAGCAGGTGGAGGGAGGTGATGCTCCCCCTCTACTCCTCTCTGCTGAGACCCCACTTGGAGTACTGCATCCAGTTCTGAAGGCCCTATTGCAAGAGGGATGTGGACGTGCTGGAGCATGTCCAGGGAAGGGCCACTGGGATGGAGCACCTCTCCTATGAGGACAGACTGAAAAAATTGGGGCTGCTCAGTCCAGAGAAGAGAAAGCTCCTAGGTGACCTTCTTGTGACCTTTCAGTATGTGAAGAGGGCCTACAAAAAAGCTGAGGAGGGACTTTTCAGGCTATCAGGGAGTGACAGGATTAGGGGGAATGAAGCAAAGCTGGAGATGGGTAGGTTCAGACTGGATGTAAGGAGAAAGTTGTTCAGCATGAGAGTGGTGAGAGCCTGGAATGGGTTGCCCAGGGAGGTGGTTGAGGCCTCATCCCTGGAGGTGTTTAAGGCCAGGCTGGATGAGGCTGTGGGCAGCCTGATCTAGGGTAGGGTGTCCCTGGGCATGGCAGGGGGGTTGGAACTAGGTGATCCTTGTGGTCCCTTCCAACCCTGACTGATTCTATGATTCTATGATGAACAGCATGCTGAGTTTTGAAATCTTATCTGATATAATTGACATAAAGCAACTAATACAATTCCTTACACAGACATTGTTGCTATAGCTAAGTCTGAATTCAGCCATGGCTAAAGTCCTTCCTGAATTTCATGACTCAACAGGAGGGTCTCTCTGACACTTTTGTTTGAACCCTGTTCTCTGTGCAGTGTACCTTGCCATCAAATATTGTTAACAACTGTTGCATTTACTATTGAATTGTTAGATAACTGTTTTATAGCAATAAACATATTACTACTTCTGTTCTATGAGTGAAGTGCATCACTCCATCTGTGACACAACTCTAACTTGCCATGGCTGGAGGTGTTTGGTATTATTCTCCTTCATCTCAAGATAAAATTACTCACTATTAACTGTTTGAATATATAGTGATAATTATTGTATTGACCATGTGAGTGATAATTATTCAGTGCTGGGCCCCATCCTCTTTAGCATCTTCATAGATGATCTGGATGAGGGCATGGAGTCAGTCATCAGCAAGTTTGCAGATGACACTAAGCTGGGGGCAGATGTGGCTGGGTTGGAGGGCAGAAGGGCTCTGCAGCGGGACCTTGACCACCTGCACAGATGGGCAGAGTCCAAGGGGATGGAGTTCAATAGCTCCAAGTGCAGGGTGCTGCACTTTGGCCACAACAACCCCATGCAGAGATACAGGCTGGGGTCGGAGTGGCTGGAGAGCAGCCAGACAGAGAGGGATCTGGGGGATGCTGATTGATACCCACCTGAACATGAGCCAGCAGTGTGCCCAGGTGGCCAAGAGAGCCAGTGGCATCCTGGCCTGCATCAGGAATGGTGTGGTCAGCAGGAGCAGGGAGGTCATTCTGCCCCTGTACTCTGCACTGGTTAGACCTCACCTTGAGTACTGTGTTCAGTTCTGGGCCCCCCAGTTTAGGAGGGACATTGAGATGCTTGAGCGTGTCCAGAGAAGGGCGACGAGGCTGGTGAGAGGCCTTGAGCACAGCCCTACGAGGAGAGGCTGAGGGAGCTGGGATTGGTTAGCCTGGAGAAGAGGAGGCTCAGGGGTGACCTTATTGCTGTCTACAGCTACCTGAGGGGAGGTTGTGGCCAGGAGGAGGTTGCTCTCTTCACTCAGATGGCCAGAACCAGAACGACAGGACACAGCCTCAAGCTACTCCAGGGGAAATTTAGGCTCGAGGTGAGGAGAAAGTTCTTCACTGAGAGAGTCATTGGACACTGGAATGGGCTGCCCGGGGAGGTGGTGGAGTCACTGTCCCTGGAGCTGTTGAAGGCAGGATTGGACATGGCACTTGGTGCCATGGTCTGGCCTTGAGCTCTGTGGTAAAGGGTTGGGCTTGATGATCTGTGAGGTCTCTTCCAACCCTGATAATACTGTGATACTGTGAATTATTGTATTGACCATGTGTGTTGTCAATAAACACCTGTCCAGTAAAACATTGACATTTGAAAGTAGTCTGATTTATCAATCTCTTAGGTATTTCTATCAGAGTATTGTCTAATGCATTCAGTGTGTGACAGAGCAAGTCGGTCTTGAGACTTTTCTCTGTACTGGAAGAATTGTTAATATGTGTTCATAGCATGCAAATATTTTTTTTCTCAGCTTATACTTTTCAGTGCCACCATAGGGCAATTAAATAAGAATGATTTATTTTTGTGTTAAGACAATACTGAAATCTCACCCAAAGCAATTATTTTGTATATTTGAATTCTATTCCAAGGACAAATAGATAGCTTTGGTTTAAATGCATCTAGAAAAACCTAAATGCTTCATTAGAAAAAAGACTTTAAGGTGAAGCTTTATTTCTTTCTCTGGCTTTTTTTTTTTTTTCCTTTTAATTATACATTGTGCCCTAACAACAGTAATATAGTACTTGAATCTATTTTAGATGTACAGAAGATATCAGCATATGGGTATATTTGGCAAATTCAACACTTTACCATTCATTCCTAGAACATTTAAAAATGAACAAAAGTGTGAAGAAAAATCCCCTTAGATATCCTCCTGTCTCCAGTCACACAAAGCAGCAGGTCTCTAGAATTTTGAAGCAGGGTTGTCCTTCCATTTTTCAGATTGATTTGTCTAGTGAAATCCAGCAAATTATAGGTTAGAATTGGTGAGGTATAAAAGAGTGAAAAGCTCAAGAAAATGTTCAATTTTAAATATTTTACATTTTATGCATATTTTGGGATATATATATATAAAGAAATCATGTAAGGCTCTTTGAAATCCATTCTGTCCAAGAGGGAGTGAACTTCATCTGCATATATCCCAAGGGAAAGGACAGTCAGCAGGTAAGGCACTAATGGAAGCCAGAGGGAAGAGAGCCTTCCATCTCTGCAGATGTGACTTCTAAAATTACAGAATGCAGAGTGACTGAAAGAAGGTTAAGTGGACTGTTTGCTCTCCAGTGCAATCTCACCTCCTTCTTAGCCCTGACTTGCAAATTCTGGCAGCACAGTGTTGTTAAAAGAGCTTTGGCTGAATACAGATGATCTCTGAAAATGCAGTCATATAACTCCCTCTGATTTGAGTAGAAGCTGGATGATGTAGGCTTTAACTTCCAGAATTAGTCAAAGTACTGCTGTGACAGATTCTTGAACTAGTCTTTGATTACATAATGTGACAGATTCCAAATTCAGAGATGCAGGGTCTAAGTTGTAGGCAGTTGAGTACACACCTAAAGGTCCCAATAAAGGAAAATGCACAAGTGCAACTTTAAATCAACCACAGAGTTATGATCCATTAGCATATGGAATTCCTCAAGTCTGTGTCTAATATTAAACAAGTACTCATACATTTAATCAAATATAGATAGATTGCCTGCATTGGAATCATGAAGAATCTTTACTGCCAGAGTGCTTTGTAGGAAGAAAAGACATAACTTCCCATATTGCTGACATGCCACAATGTGCTTCTGAGCATATTTCAGTCTGCACTCAGAATCACAGAATATATGGTGTTGGAAGAGACCCCAGAGATCACCCAGTCCAACTGTTGACCCAGCACTGACAGGTCAACACTAAATCATGTCCCTTAGCACCAGGTCCACACACAGCTTGAACACCCTCAGGGAAGGTGACTCTAACACTGCCCTGGACAGACCATTCCAACATTTGATATGCCTTTCAGTGAAAAAGTATTTCCTAACATGCAGCCTAAACCTTCCCTGGCACACCTTGTAACCATTTGCTTTAATCCTGTTGCTTATCATTAAGAAAACGATGACCTCCTCCTCACTCCAACCTTCCTTCAGCCTCCTGTTCTCCAGACTGGCCAACCCCAGCTCACTCAGACACTCCCCATAGGTCATGTGCTCCAGATCCTTCACAAACCTCATGGTTGCCATATGACCCATATATTTTTTCAGAATTTCTGAACCAACCACATATATATTTGTGTTTTACAATGCCTTAGGGTTTAAACAGTACTACACAGAGCCAAGCTCTGCATAATGCATATTTGAATACTCTGCTTCGGAGAGTGCATTGTAGCTGTGAGCCAATCTGTGCCACTTGGTCTCAAACAGGAAATTGTTCTCAATTTGTTTTATGTACTAGTGTAGATTTATCCTAAGGACAGTCAGGGAACGACTTTGCAAATACATCTTGTTTCCCAATTGTATCCTTTTTTGAGGCACACCTAGGAGGAGGGAGCAGAAGTTCTCTACAAGAGAAAATGGCCTGGAGCATACCTCTTCCCTGTTGCTTTGTGCTAGAAGTCAAGCATAGTTTTCCTAACTACTTGTCTTCAGCAAAGCACATTGATGTTAAACTTCACAAATTTAAGTAGAGCTGTCACTTAACAGGCCCTGTCACCCAAATGTGACACTGCAACTGAGCCTACTAGAGGATAACTTTGTAAAAGACATAGAAATGCAACAGTCAAATTGCAATAATATTTAGGGATAAGAAGATGATTATTGGTAGGAACTTAATTTATGTGTAGAAATATTCACTGGTGCCTTACCTTTGTCTCCCTCTAAAGATGCTCCAATTCAGTCTAATTATTTTTACTCCAGCAAAGACAATGCAAAAACAAGCAGAATTGGTTACCAAGGAGTCTATCTTCGCAACATTTTCAGGGAGCAGCTCTTTGCTCTAATAAAAATAGATGTTAGTAGTCACACTCACACACACAAAGTGGTTTCTGAATTTTGTTTTTCAGCCTCTGCTTCAGCATAAGGATTTAGTTTTTACAACTCTCACATTCTTATTTTATCATCTTGATCACTATTTTAATAAATTGTCAAAGATAACATGTGGTTAGTCACTTCCCATCATTTTTCTCCCTATAGCTGCAATCACAAAGGCAAAGATCACCAGTAACATTGGGAAGAACATCTTTACAGATTCAGGACTCATTTATACTGTTGCCAAATGCCTCAGTACGGTACTACAGGTATAAGAAGAACCAGTAGATGGCTCTGTAATTCCTGAATTATAAGCAAGGAAACAAGGGAGGCTTTGATAGCTTTGACTTTTGTGAGCGGATTTGATTTGGTGACACCAATGACAGGAATAAAATTCATGCCGACTTGCTGAAATGGGACACTTCCATTTGTTATGCCACACTGTTTCAAAGTGGCCACTCTGTCCTCAGCCCACATTGACCTTGAAGGCTTCCGATGAAGCAACCAGAATGCTGTCATTCTGTGCAGGCAGCAGCTCCGAAAAAAATTGGCAGCAGGATGACACCCACTACACAGGAGAGGGCAGAATTACTAAGAGTTGCCATGTCCTGCTTGCTGCAAAGTGATAAACATGAAAATCTGGAGACTTTTACAGATGCCTGCACCCAGCAGTGCTGTACGCTGAGAAATGGGAATAAATCTGAGCACAGGACAACTGTGCTGAACATATGCCTGCACAGAAATTAACTACCAAACAGTCAGAAAAGGTTGTTCCTATTTTGCTTAAAGAATAACTCTGGCCAAGAAAAAAAAAAAGATGAAAGCAAGAAGAAAACACAGTGCAAAAGCTCTTTTATTAATCAGGGACCTTAATCATGTCACAGGCATTTTAGATGAAGTAGCAGGATTTCCTCTCTGCCTAGCCCCCATTAGTGAGTGTAGGAACAGAGTGGCCTTGCAAAAGAACATGTCTGAGTGCTGTGGATGAGGTCTAACTGGGAACACTTGGTGTATTCTTCCACAGATGAAACATGTTTGAATATGTGAAAAAAATACTGTAGAAAAAGGAGATTGTGAAAATTTGTATGTGAGACTCCGCACAAAACGCAAATATTGGTTGTATATAGATGTTCAAAAATGCACAGTTTGGGAATTTGTACATGCAGGCAACAGGTAAAACTAGAACACTTATTTCTTAAAGTAGTAAACACAAATATTATTCTGGAGGAGAAGATTCTTTCAGTTAGAATCATAGAATCAAGCAGGTTGGAAGAGACCTCCAAGATCATCCAGTCCAACCTATCACCCAGCCCTATCCAGTCAACTACACCATGGCACTAAGTGCCCCATCCAGTCTTTTCTTGAACACCTCCAGGGACAATGCCTCTACCACCTCCCTGGGCAGCCCATTCCAATGCCAATCACTCTCTCTGGGAAGAACTTCCTCCTAACATCCAGCCTATACCTACCCTGACACAACTTGAGACTGTGTCCCCTTGTTCTGTTGCTGATTGTCTGGGAGAAGACACTAACCCCCACCTGGCTACAACCTCCCTTCAGGTAGTTGTAGACAGCAATGAGGTCCCCCCTGAGCCTCCTCTTCTCTAGGCTAAACAGGCCCAGCTCCCTCAGCCTCACCTCATAGGGTTGTGTTCCAGGCCTCTCACCAGCTTCATTGCCCTTCTGTGGACACATTCCAGTATCTCAACATCTCTCTAAAATTGAGTGGCCTAGTGATGTGAGACACCTAAGTTAAAAGCATGAGATATTTAATTTCATAATGAAGAATATGTTACCCTTCAGAAAATTATACTAACTGTACTTCAGAAAGAAATTAATTTTATAGATGTTTTCCAGCTAGTCCTATTGTGCATTTCAATGGCATACAAATACTGTCTCTACTACTGTTTATCTGCTTTAAAACCAGATACAAGCCGTTTTAAAAAGAAAGATAAGTCAATTTAATACAAATGGCAAAAATGTGTGAGGATGTTGTTATTTAAGCATCAGCATTAAACATTATATAGTCATGTCAATAACTCACAAATAAAAATGATTATCTGCTATGTTTTTATATAAAACCAAGGTATTCTTTAAGCCCCTTACTAGCTTCCTTTGCCATTGGTAATAATTTTCAGAGCAAGCAAAGTGAGATTACAATGAAGAAAATTCATATACCACTATTCTTTATTCCACTGCAGAGAAGCTGCATATGGAGAGATCATTCTACTTATACAGTGCAGTAAATTTCTGTGACCTTTTATTTACTTAGGAAAGGCTGAAGTATCTCACAGAATTCATTATTCAGTCCTGGTATTATCTTGGAAAACAATGTTCTTGAAATAATCTGACATGCAACCATTAATATATTTTATGATATAGAAATGAAGTCATATTTAGCTGGGTAAAAGAAAAATCTAGGTTAAAGACAATGCTTAAGGCAGCTTCTCTAAAATTTTAGAGCCCTAAATGTGTTTTAACTTTATCTTATTAACGACAATTAAATAAATTTTGTTTCTATTGAGAGTAATATTACCATGGTAAGGTAGCTAAAATTGCATTATATTCACTACTTAAGTGCAGGAAGTCATAATAGAATAGTTGATGTGTAGCAAAACACTTTCATAACAGCTGTATTCAACTTCTACCCCATGGCAAGTCTGAGATAATTAGAATTTAATGTGTGCATCCAACATAGCTCTTAGGTTCAATACCTGAAGAATTGAGGGGGGGGAGAAATACCTCAAGTTCAAGTAAACACAGCCTATGTACCTGCTTAGCTGTATTTAGTGGTGATAACCACTTATATCAAATGTGGTGCTGTTTGGTAATGCTAGTTCATCATCAACATTTGACTTCTTCATCCTTATCTTCATCCTTACTTTGTCATGTGACAAATCACTATCAGTCCAAAACAAGATTGCTTCTGAATCTTTAAGCTTTAACCAGCATTACAGAACTGAGAGAGGCTGATGAAGAAATGTTTCTCCATTTATTTCTGAATTATAGAATTCCCTATGTATTAATTTCTATCCTTGATCAGGAGCATGTTTCAACACAGTAGTCATATTACACTTCAAAATTAGAATGGATAATTTTATGGATTGTGAAAATTAGCCTCTGAAAGCTACAGGGAGTGTAGAGGGAAATCTTTTTAATATTAACACTGTATTTATTAGCTCTGTATTTTTTTAAATCCATCTCCAATCCAGGAAATGTCTGTATATTGCATTTATTTTATTCTAACCATTCCATTTGTTAATTCTAACCACTAGCATATTAGCATTATGCGAACAACAATACATATTAATTGTGATAAATACAATAATTTTACTAAGGAGATAAGATAGAAACCTCAACATATTGAATTTTTCAGTAACTTTAATTCAAACACTAGAAAATAACACCCATTCCTAAATATACAATATTAAGTCCAGATTTCTTTCAAGATTCTAAGTCATTACACTTATTTTTTGCATTTTAATATAATATCTACTGGTTAAAAACACAGATAATTCCTTCTCTACTTATGTTGTAACTTGTATATAGTATGCACTCAATGTTAAAAAGGTTTAGTATATATCTACATTCAAGCTAATACAGAGTATTCACTATAGTGCAAAGGGTAAAAAAAAAAGAAAAGGAAATTGAAGACACAAACAGGCTTCTCTTACTGGAGACTTTTCAAATATTTTAGGAATTTATGGATACAAAAAAATCCACAAAAAGACCATTGGTGATTATTGCTTGCTTGTAAAAACCAAAACCAAACCCACGTGCTAGTTGCTGTACGGAATGTGATTGCTTGCCCTGATTGTTCTAGACTTTTGATATAGCTTTTTTGGGAACAGAAAGGATTTGGTGGTTGCATTTTCTGCTTCCTAAGCTGGCTGTATCCTTATCCTCTGTCAAGTAAGACTGGAGAGAATTCAGAGCAGATGGTATAAAGAGTGAGAGATGAAGCAAATACTTCAGGAAGAGCTGTGAGAAAGCCGTTCCATCCGCGTCATGCCAGAACACTTCCCAGCCCACATCCACACTAAAATTAAGTATCATATGGGATTCATGGCTAGTAATGCTTTCACATAAGAAGCTCAGAATGATTTAGTACAAAATTTAGAAAACATCCAGATGGATGTCTTTTTGTCACATTAGGGAGTCTATATTTAAAAAAAAAAAAGTTTTGATATGTATTTCTAAAAGCTTTTAAATATATACGCATATAATAACATCAAATCATAAATATATCATCATTTACCTTAAAGTGTGTCTATTTTTCACTGCTGCGTACATGTGCTCTGCTTTATATAAAATTCATGCAGTGTGCATGACTTGAGATTATTCTTAATGGCAATATTGGGTGAGAAAGCAGCCTTTCCCCATAAAAGTTCTCTGTTGGTGCTATTTAAGGAGTACTCCTATTTGTGTAAAAGAAAAGTATGTTTCTCTAGGGAAATGATTGTACCATTGACCGAGTGAGGAAAACCACAGACTCCACAAACTCTGCTAGGAATGAGCAGCCCATGACAACACAGCTCCTTTTGGGTCAGAAAAAAATATACCTTATCCAGACCTCTCTAACAGGGTTTATTTTATTGATTTCAGGAAGCTGTATGAATTGAATGACATAAATGAATACATTACTAAAATGCAGCAGCCTCAAAAAAATGCAGATTTAGATCAGGTCTCCAATATTTGATCAGCTGAAGGATGCATTGGCACCTTACCAGCAGCCCAAAGGTCACAATTAATTTATGTCAAGTATATCAGATTTCCTCCCCTCTCATCTATGTAGAAGTAGAATGAGATGCACAGATTCATTTGTTCAAATGGATGTTGGTGGTTAGACAAATACATGCGAGGAAGTCCTTGGGTGATTGATAAAGGACTATTTTGTAATACGACCTTGAAATACAGGGAATTTGCCTTCAGTTACAAACAAACACCTGAATAGTGACAAGGCATATTGTTTTTACTTTGTTTCCTATTCAGTATTTAAAATGCCTTTTTTTTTGTTTGTTTTTTGTTTTCATCCCCATCTGTGAAAAAAATTATTTACTGAATTTATAATTTCTGAATTAGAAATAAAAAACCAATCATCATACATTAATCAAATGCTACAGTTCTCTAATGGCCACCTTTACTAAAGACTATTCCTTTTTTCTACTTGGGCTCTGGTATAGAGACATCATTATGAAGGCTATTAATCCATTTGACAGTAAAAAGCATATTGAGACACACTGTAAACTGTCACCATTATGAATTAAGGAAATACATTAAGAGCAGCAAAATCAAACTGTAACATTCAGAAATGAACCCTTGACAGTATAAGCATAGTTATTTAAAAGAATATGTAGATTTTTTTTCAAGTGGGTTTAATGTGTAACAACCATTTTAGAAGCTTAAATGATAAGAAACTGACCATTTCTTACCAAAAAGAGAATCTGGAGTAATGTGTAGAAAGATGTTGTAAAAGGTATGGCTTTATTTTTCCTAACTCCAAAATAAAATAACTCTCCTAGTTGAAAATATGATTTTATATTTATTCACAGATTAAACACTCAAAATGCAGGAAGGATATATTGAATTAATTGAGTAAAGCTAAATAGCTTAATCTTTGCTATAAGTAAACTGAACACTATATTAATCAGTAATTAGGAGTTCCTGAACTTAAGACTAACTATAGAACAGCTGCTGCTGAAGATCCATAATCAAGGGCCTGCTCGTGAGTGAACAAGGACACAGGCTGTGAGAATCTGGGATGGCAAATTCTTCTAAGCTACTGTGCTGAATCATCTGAAGTTTCTGCCCTCAAGTTGCTTCAGAAAGCGTCAAATGGCAGTTCTAGCAAAAATCTGCTGCTAGCAATGAAGATTTCATAGGCTGATCAGAAGATGAGAAGCTGGTGTAACAGTAAGAACAGGTATATTCACAGTGATTGAAACAACCTGTAGTGCATTATGTCCACCTATACTCAAAGAGATGAGGAATGCTTCTTAATACCAGGCAATACTTATTTGAAGTAATTGCATGTCCAGAACAGCTTCAATTCAAAACTACAGGAGCACTACAGGGTTTTTTTGTGTCTTAAGGTTTACCAAAACGGTGTCAAATAGCAGACCGCAATTCACTACAGGGGAATGCCAACCACTTGCAGGGCTCAACAGCAGGAAATACTCACAGACAGTTATCTTGAAAGCAACAGAGACAGCACTTGAAAATAAATGCTGAGTCTGAAGAAATAAAACGATCCTGATCTGCTGTCTGGTAAACACTGCACCATATGAAAGTGTGCTCAAAATTCCTGTATCTGGAGATTGTCTTTTCGCAAATCTAATTTGTCTTCCCTCTGGACTATGTTGTTAATAAATGTGGTAAAGCTCAGGGAATTTTTTTTTTTTTTAAATGGAAAAGTTGGAAAGAGGATCATAGCAGCCTTTTTTTTTTAGGCAGTTTGATAAACGTGTTTGGAAGGGTTGTATCTAAAACTCACAATGTAGGTATCTGAATGTATTTCACCCTCAGGACAAGAAGGGAAACTCAGAACAGTTGAAAATTGAATGTAATTAAGAATTGGTTTCTTACTGTAGAATTGGAAATTTTTCAGTTTGGGCTATCACAGATCCAGATGCAAGGACATAGATAATGATGAAACCCATGGCCAGTGCATGCTTCCAGTGCACCTTTTCAAACAAATAACAGCAAGCACAACGATGGAAGCTACCACACAACTGGTAACTGAAATAAAGATAAGCGCTCAAAAAAGACTGCACATGTGATACAAATGGGATAATGTGTGGTTAAATTGGGTTAGGCAAAGCACCTTCTAACAAGGGAGAAAATGAATTCTAAGATAGTCATATACATACAACAACCAGGATTCTTTACTTTCTATCTTTGCAGATAGATACATTTAACATCTTAGTGCTCAGCATATTAAATAACAACTCTCAATACTCAAATCAATGTTTAATGCACTGATGATTTATGCATAAAGCAGTCTCAGGTTTGTATCGAGTGATACTAGCCTCTACTCTTATTGTAGTTACTCTCTGTTAAAATCACATCTGGCTTTAAGAGTAGATTGAAGATTTTCAACTTAATTGAATGTTTCTTTTGGGAAGGAAGAACATTTTTTGTGGTTGGAGGACTAGGAAAGGAATCAGATATGTGAATTCTACTCTAAATTCTGCACAAGAACACAGAGACTGCTAACTCAAAATTGGAAAACTTCATAAAATATCTTTTTCTCTGCATTGCAGAATCCTTTTATAGGCTTACATGTTTGCTTGTGATGATAACTACTATGTACTACATCATAACATCTGATGCACGCCTTCACATAATGTATGAGATGTTAATTTCACCAGTATCAGGATTACTGTTGTATATCTAAATAAGAATCTCTTATCTTGACCCTGTTTGCTTAAAGATTTCCTCCACAGAGGCCCTTCAGTTTCCATATGAGGAACTGCTTAAACAGAACTGATGAGCTAAAAGGCCTTCACAGCTCTGGGACCCAGATACTCTGCTGTTATGCAGTCTCATAGCTTTACAGAGAGCTTCCCTCTGGAATTCACTTGTGGACACTGCTGAAATACAGTGTCAGTGACAAAGGATGTTGCCTGACGTGTCACAGTGCATTTTAGCATTTTGCTATGATTGGAATCCAGCCTGCTAGCAGAGTTTCTAGCTTTAGGTTCTGCAGCACAGCAAATGTTTTGGCGTTAGGCAGTATATTTGTCACTGCACTCATTTCTGTGTGGCTTATTTCCTTCTCATATGCCTTATATATGGTGTCAACTATTATAAGTATAATACATATATCTTAGAAGAGAGACTATGTCAAGGTTTGCACTATAAAATCTGAATTTATACAAAATATCTGATAATTTTGGACTGTAGAATCAAATACAATAAGATAGGACCATATAAATTTTGAAACTGTCACTAACTGCAAACATTCTGCTGACTTATCTTTCAGTAATTTACATATCTCAGTCTAACACTGGTAAAGAAAAGACTTCCTTAAGATAAGCCTATTTGTGATTTACAAGCAGTTGCAAAAAAAAGTCTAATTTGCTGTGATTGAAAGAATGAGGTTAAATAAAAAGTTCCTAACAGCAATAGTAGCAGTAGTAGTAATGACAATACCAATACCAATAAACATATTAATTGAAAATATTTATTAGCATTTCAGTGGAGCACATATGATGTGCTGAATTAATACCACATGACAATATCTGAACACAACAAGGTAAGATCAATTTTTACCAGTGTCCAAAGTTAAGATCACCCAAAACTGGACCAAAACTGGTGAAGTTTGGTAAACTGCCATTCTTACTGGCTAAGCCTTGGCCAGTATCAATTCAGTCTCAGGCTGAATTGATAAAAGCAGATGAGCAGTCAAGCACAATGTGATTATGTCTTATCATGCTTCTGCTTCATTGCTTTCTGCTATTGCATCCTGCCATGCTTTACCTGATACATAATAACAGGCCCTGATAATTTGGGTTTGTCTACCTGGAAACTTGCCACACCACCAGGAGAAGACATTAAGTGCCTCACGACACCGCAAGAAGTGCTACAGACATTGTGCTCATCTGCACATCTGCAAGACATCCTGCCTGTACTTCTGCAAATCTCTGTGCCAGGTCTGGAGTTTAAAAGGAACCAGGATCAGATCAGAGATCATCTGGCTCTCTCCCAGCACCCTGTTAGAGCCTGGGAAGATCTACAAGCCTTAACAGCTATTAAGATACTGACAGAACTCCCTGCAAGTGTTTGGGTACTGTCTGGGAACTATAATTCAGCCCTGGGAGTCCAGAGATATTATTTTTGTGAGTAAATATTCAAAAGCTTCTTTGTAAGAAATTCTGTAAAACTTTGTAAGTGAATCCAAGTGACTTCTGCCTTAAGCAGAAAGGAACTTCTTAAGTCTCTCTAGTGGGCAAGCAGTACACTCAAGCACAAGAACCTCTTTCCAGTTCTGATAGTTTAATGTTTGTTGGATTTTGCTAGTATTTCTTGAGTGTTCTAGATCACCTTTTTTTTTTTTTTCCCTCTGTGTAATGTTTTTTTCATGACTGTGCAAAGAACCTGATTAAAAGTAAGTTATGCAGCAAGATTAAACATATTAATATAAACATAATAAACAATATAACTTTTAAAAATAAACCCACCCATACTGTCACAGTGTTTAAAAGACATATGGATGTGGTTCTAAGAGGCAAGGTTTAGCATCAGAATTTGGAGAGTTATACTTAAAGATCTTTTCCAACTGAAACAATTATCTTTCTATGTCTCTGTGAAATGGGTAAGAAAGAACTCATTCGTTATCTTGCTTTGTTATGAAGGCACTCACAACTGTTTTTCTGAAGATACTCCAGCATGACAATCTTCTCCACTCTCCAAAACTCAGCACTGGAAATAAAGAGAGTTAAATGTTATCATTTTGTGTATAGGTAGAGAAAGACAGTCTCAATTTTGCTATCTGTGCTGAGGATTGTTTATGGATTTTCAGACACATGTATTCAACAAAATGCATTAAGTGTCCTGAGAAAGATGTCTTCTTCCAAGTATCCTCATTAGGGTAGAGAAGCATGGTCTCAAGTGATCATACTGAGTTCTATTTTCAGCCTTGAAATCTGGATTTAATTTCTTTCCTGTGACACACAGGCATAGTTCAATTACATTCACCAACTTCACGCATACTGTTGCTCTTTATATCCACAGCCTTACTGAGTTCATACGAATGTTTGAATCTCTGTCTTCCTGATCTCTTAAAAAAGCCTGAAGTCCTATATGACTGAAGTAGGAATTGGTTTCCTGAACTCTCCATCCCCCTAAGAATGAAGTTATATTTCTAATTTGGAGAGTTTCACTTAAAAATCTCATTTCTTGCAATCTTCAAACTGCACTGTGAACTATCAGGGTATTTTTTTGCCCTTGGTGCAAGAATTTACTAAAAGGAAACAGAGACCAATGTACTAAGTAAATCAATAAGGTAGTCATGGGATTGGTACTAAAGCAGAATATTAAAAATTAATTTCTCTATCAGAAACATTGTGTTTTATTGTTACTTTTGGTTTCAGATTTATCTGTCTGGAAGACTGAACATTTTGAATTCCCTCTGTAAGTCAGTAGACTACTACTGAACTCTCAAGGAGCTGTGGCTTTTGGAAGGCTTTAAATCTTGGAGACCATTTGCCAGAAAGCAGTCTCAACAAAGCTGAATTGGCAAAGAATCAGGCAGATGTTGAGAACTTAATCAAAAGTGACTTGTCTCTGTGAAACTCCCTTAATTTGATGAATAAGTGAAGTCCAGTGACCCCCAAACTTAATCACTTGCTTTGTCATCAGCGCTTTCTATGCACAAGCGATTCTGTGACAAGTAGAGTTTGAGTGCATTACATAGAAGAGAAAATCAGCTCATTCCATACACTCATTAGGTACGTAGAAAAGCACATTCTGCTACATGTGGGATATGGAAACATAGGTTCTCTTAGCCTCCTGGCCAGAACCAGGCTCTAAACACACCTTTTACAACTAGAACTGCACACTTCCATTGCTTGGTGCGAATGTGTCAAGGAGGAAATGAATGTGAAGTCTCTCAAATAGCCAGTACATCTGGCTTCCATCCTGCTCATTGCCTCAATCAGGAAGGAATATGGTTATTTTAAAATCTAAAGTCCTTGTGTGGAGCCAAATAAACATAGTTCTACAGCTGGTTCAAAGATGATAAGAAGAGATCTTAAATGCTCCAAATTGTATAGATATTTTATCATCTTCTGCATCCTTTGCCCAAATGAATCAAAGGCCTCATTTGTTCTTCAAGCACTCTTTGCAGCTTTGGTCACTCTACAAAAGCCTCATAAAAAAAACCTCAAAGCCAAAACATTTAATTTTGTATTCTGGTACATTTTCATGCACCAGAATACAGACACAAATGTCCTTCATAATCATCTCATCAACATTTTATGGTACTTAATGTATTACTTAATCAGAACTTTTCAACCAGCTGTAACATTCAAAGGGTTGAATGACATTCCCATCATTATGATGTAGCTAAATTCTGACCAGGAATAGGAGAGCGAAACTGCCCCACATTGCTGTTGATTAGTTACACAGTTCTTCCTGTTGTGAGGGTTCTTCTGCTTTTCTTCTCAATACACTCAGTTATTTGGGGGGGATGAGTGGTTTTCTTTTATTTTGTTTTAGTTTGTTGGTTTGTTTGGGTGTTTTTGGGGTTTTTTTGTTTGTGTTTGTTGTGGTTGCTATTGAAAATAATCTCTTAAACCATGTTTGGTAACGAATTTACTCTTCTACCTTTATTCATAGGGAAAGTATGTTTCTAGTAGCTTCACCAGTGTTTGAAAAGTCCTCATCAGAGATAGTTTCTTTTTTTAAATTTTTTTTTTCATTTGCTGTGATATTACAAACAAATCAAGACACGCAAATGCTTTCTCCTCTCTTAATCTGAGATGGGATCAGCAGCACTTTGCCTGTTCGTTGGTATACATATTTACATTATATATTGTAAATCTCATTAGTTTGTCACTAAATAATTAGCTACATCTGCATTAGATATATCTGATACTAGTTATCAAAATTTGTTCCTTATATTCAGCCTTTCCAAAATATTTATGTTCCTCCCTTCGTTTTCCTGTCCTTGCTGACTTAGTATTCATGTATTTGTTAAATCATTCTTTCTATGTAAATCAGAGACTAGGACTTTTATTTTCATGTCACATATTATTCTTCCTGGTTTTTGACAGTGGTCCCAGTTATTTTAATGAAAGGAGTGAAAAAAACAGTGAGGCTTTGTAACTGCAGAGAAGCAGCTACAGATTTTTTTATTTTGTTTGAATAGGCTATTCATTGTTTTTTATTCTAACAATCAAACTTCCAGCCCCAGTTGAACCCCTTTCTGCTACTCTAACTGTGCACAAGGGACATGAATTGAAACTGAAGGAGCAAGTGCAGGTTTTTGGGTTTTTTTCTCCTCACCTGAATTTTATTCCCATCTGGTATTAATCTTGAACTCTCAACCTCTGTCACACTGTTTTGGCCCCAGGCCAGGATAAAACTTCTTTTCCTCTTTCTTATTGTCCCCTGTTACTCCCTCTCCTCTTGTGATTACAAGTCACAGTATCACACACTATCACAGTATCATCAGGGTTGGAAGAGACCTCACAGATCATCAAGTCCAACCCTTTACCACAGAGCTCAAGGCTACACCATGGCACCAAGTGCCACGTCCAACCTTGCCTTGAAGTGCCCCAGGGACGGCGACTCCACCACCTCCCCGGGCAGCCCATTCCAGTGTCCAATGACTCTCTCAGGGAAGAACTTTCTCCTCACCTCCAGCCTAAATCTCCCCTGGCACAGCCTGAGGCTGTGTCCTCTTGTTCTGGTGCTGGCCACCTGAGAGAAGAGAGCAACCTCCCCCTGGCCACAACCACCCCTCAGGTAGTTGTAGACAGCAATAAGGTCACCCCTGAGCCTCCTCTTCTCCAGGCTAAACAATCCCAGCTCCCTCAGCCTCTCCTCTTAGGGCTGTGCTCAAGGCCTCTCCCCAGCCTCGTCGCCCTTCTCTGGACACGCTCAAGCATCTCAATGTCCCTCCTAAAGTGGGGGGCCCAGAACTGAACACAATACTCAAGGTGTGGTCTAACCAGTGCAGAGTACAGGGGCAGAATGACCTCCCTGCTCCTGCTGACCACACCATTCCTGATGCAGACCAGGATGCCACTGGCTCTTTTGGCCACCTGGGCACACTGCTGGCTCATGTTCAGGCAGGTATCAATCAGTCCTACTGCATTGCGCACTGGACTATCCAAGCTTGGTGGTGGAAGGGAAATCCTTGTCTTACTGAGGAGAAGCTGATTTGCCCATACACAATTTTCTCATGCAGAACTCTTCATGAGATTTCTCCAGAGAATATTTTTTTTTTTTTTTAAAAGCAGCACTGTGCAAAAATGTGAATTTCTTGGGTTCCTTATGAGCCTGTGAGTCCTGTATGGCAAACCCAGGAGTTCACATACACAATTTTTTTGATATTGTCATGCCTAATTTTAAGTGGGAAATAAAGTAGAAGTGTGGAGACTAGTCTGAATAGACGAGGCACCTGCTTGAGTCAAGGTTATTGTTCTTAAGGATCAACAAAAGAGTAACCAGTACATTAAAAAGTTTTGTGTAAGTACTGAGACAGTGTGAAAGAGACTTTTAAAAAGAATAAAAGTTTATTATTGTCAAACACTGTGAATCCCATGGAGAGCCGAACACTCTCACTGCACAGAAATCCCAAACTCCAGCCAAGAGGTAACTCAATTATTCTACAGATTCCTGGCAGGAAAAAAAATGAAATATTTCTACAACAAACCAATGAGCTTGATGTTGCTCAGAGATTTGGAATGTGAAAGGATATGATGGAAGAAGAATTTGTTATGAGAATCTGCATGAAACACTCAGAAAGACGTGACGCCATTCATTACATGGATCACTCTGCCAAATATATGGGTTTTGTTTATACATGAGTGTCCATCATACTGGAGTTTTTCCAAATCTCTGTACTGTGTTATGGACACAGCTTTTACCACATACTTCTTGTGCTCGTTTTTCTCTCATGAAGCATAAATACCTTGCTCTTTTAAATCTACATGCCTCTTGTGCAAACCTGGGCCCCTCAATTCAAGAAGGATGTTGAGGTGCTGGAGCATGTCCAGAGAAGGGCAACAAAGCTGGTGAGGGGCCTGGAGCACAAACCCTATGAGGAGAGGTTGAGGGAGCTGGGCCTGTTTAGCCTGGAGAAGAGGAGGCTCAGGGGTGATCTTATTACTGTCTACAACTACCTGAAGGGGCATTGTAGCCAGGTGGGGGGTGGCCTCTTCTCCCAGGCAACCAGCAACAGAACAAGGGGACACAGTCTCAAGTTGTGCCAGGGTAGGTATAGGCTGGATATTAGGAAGAAGTTCTTCACAGAGAGAGTGATTTCCCATTGGAATGGGCTGCCCAGGGAGGTGGTGGAGGCACCGTCCCTGGGGGTCTTCAAGAAAAGCCTGGCTGAGGCACTTAGTGCCATGGTCTAATTGATTGGCTAGGGCTGGGTGATAGGTTGGACTGGATGATCTTGGAGGTCTCTTCCAACCTGCTTGATTCTATGATTCTATGATTCTACTAGAGTTCAAATGACGGTGTGATGTGGAATGAGAGGTTGTATCCTGTATATGAGTTAGTAGCACTTTCTCCTACTGCCCTCCTCAAACACTCTATTCTGTGGCCAGTGGTAATCTATAAAATTTGTTCAGTTTTTCCCTGCTTGTATAACATGCTTTAGAAAACATAACCAAAATGAGCACTTACAGCAACATTTTCCTGCTACTGATGAGGGGTAAAACACCAGCCCTACATCCCTGGCAATGTTCCCATTTGCATTATATGTCCAAATTTAACTAAAGAGGGCTCCAATCCAGGAGACTCTGAAAATACAGTCTGAGCCTCATTCATTCTTCTATCATCTGGGCAGTCATTTCCAAGCTGCAGCCTACACAGCAATGAAGAGAATCTTTGTCAAGCCAGCTGGCTCCACCTGCATGCCTGCTTTTGCATGCTAAGAAAAAGCATGTCTCAACGGGATAACAGTCATTTAACTTTCAAACATTTTTTTTTTCTTCATAGATTTAAATGTGTTTACATTTCCTTGCCCAACTGCTGATTCTGTATCCTTGCTAGTTTTCTTATCTGTGGCTCATAGATATTGTTCATATTTATAGCTTGTGGACAACAACTTCATAAAGCCTTATACTCTGGACATTCCTTGGCAGAGCTTTTCTGACAGGTGACTTTTCCATTAGGGGATGTTTCTTCATTTTGGCTCAATTCCTAACCTCTCCATACAGTCCATCTGAACACTGGGACTGTGCTTCAGACAGACTCCAACAAAATCTCCAGATTTGTACTCACTTTTATCAGTGAGATATTTGTAAACATAATAAAGTTTTCTAATGTAAACTCACAGTAGAGTTCACACATTTCTTTGGTGAGATTGAAAGGGAGTGTTAAGTGGAATTTAATGCGAATGTATGTGTGAGAGATTAGAGAGGAACTAAATCCTTCTGTGAAATTGTACTTTTGTATTACAGGGAGACTCAAAAATTGGATTCTAGTCAGTTCCAAAATTAGCACTTTGTTTCTTTTAAAAAAAGCCCCATGGCAAAATGAAAGTTTTGAAATTCTGGTACTTGCCTGAAATTGTGACTTAGAGAAAAGTATTTTTTTTTCTTTTTACTGCCTCAGACCATGCAGTTTTGCAGTTTATTTCACTGGATTAATTACACTGTTGAAATCAGTTTTGTCTTAGTGGAGAAGTCCTCAGCTAGGCAGTCTCAGAAGATTCTATGTTCTAAAGGTTTTTACTATTCCACAGAAATAAACTAAGCTGTAAAGAGAATTCTTATACCGTGGAAATACCAAAGTAGACATCTTTTGGTTCACTTTCTTCTAGAGGAAGAGCAGAAAGCTGCTTCAGAGCAATGGTAAGGGCACTCATCTGGGATGATGCAAGCAGTTTCTTCTCCTAGATTCCTAGGCATCTAGTTCATATGATTAATGTCCCTTTCACTGGGATAGGTGTTTACTTGGATGCGTGTCCAAGGATAAAAGTGATTATCTTTCTGCTCTCCATCTGAAACTATTTTCTAGACCAACATTATTCAGTAACTGATAGTTTTGAGAAGAGATGAGAATGAATCTTTGATGCATCACTGTCTTGGTTCTAGTTTAAATTTCCCAGAAACTCAAAATATAGCTAACAGAACCAATATGATAATAGGATGCCTTCCCCTCTCCCCCCCTTTTGGAAAGAAAGGAATTAGATGTAGAGAGAAGAGGGTAAAGCACCAGACCCAAATAAATAGCCCTGCTTTGATTTGGAATTTAAAAGAATAAACAAAACTTTAACAATAAATAAAAAAGTATTTAAGGTGGGCAAGTTACAAAGAGGTACAGGAAAGGGAAAACAAGATATAAAAATATATGTACAACCAGATTGATGGTAAGGGATGAAAGTAGAAGCAGGATTTGTCAGCCATGTGGTAAAACAAATCAGGTTCAAGATCCAGGTCAGGTCAGGCCTGGTCAGGTCCAGATTCAGGTCAGGTTCAAGACCCACCAGCCCCCTTGAAGTGTTGACCCTTTACAATCACCAGTTTCTGAGACAAAGAGTATATATCTACAGAAGGCTCCAAAAGTCAATAATAATTGTAAAACAAAGAAAGAACGTGGTACTCACACACTAAGTTGTAAGATAGATAGTAAGGCTGGAACAGAGTATCAGAACAACTGTTTGTTCACAGTATGTTCTTGTATGAAAACAACAGAGTTTCATTAATCCTACTCATTCAGGAGAATGTCTGTTCCGTTGTAATTCATGAGCACCATACACAATCCAGTCATTGAGATATTCATCATATGAATATATTGGTTACATTTAATTGGGACTAAGCAAAATGTAAAGAGAGGCCACTGCTTTGTGACTGGGATGAGGTAATGGCCAGGTTATTATCATGAAGGCTTTATTGCATGTCTTTAGCCACCTAAAAGCTGTCTTTCTCCACTGATATTGAAGCAGCAGGGAATCGACAGAGCTAAAGACCTACAGCACCTACAAAAGAGGGAACAGATACCTAATCAGATGGAGTAAAAAAAGTATTTTTTCTGATATCAGAAACTGTCAGACCTGCTTGGTTTAAGGAATGCAAGATTATAGCTATTTTAGGTATGGATGTAGTAACTAAATTCTCTGATATTTAATTTAAAGTGAAAGAATATTTTGATGTAGAAAGCTGTCTTGGCAATTAATTCACCTTTGGTTACAGAAGAAGTCCCAATAAAAAATGCTTTTGTTGATAAGAAATAATTATATACAGAGTACAATGGCCAAAAGACTATTCTGAAAGTGTGAAAGCAATGTCTCTGTTCCTCAGGACAAGTGAAAGCATTACTGGAAAAGGACCAGAGAGTGATACAATTATCCTTGTAATCCCAAGAGAAGTGTTACCTCATTTTTGGAAAAAAAAAGTGCTGCCAGGCAGAACAATTTAAATAAAATAACCCCTGGTCCAGTGAAAATCTGAAGCAAACCTCAATTAAAGGTCAGAATACCCCAAATCAAATTCTCCAGTCTGACTCAGCTAGAATTGAAGAAAAGCATTAATGATTTTTTCCAGTCTACCTCTGTAGAGAAAAAAAAAAACTTCATTTGCCTTCTTATTCTTAATCAAATGGAAGCCATATTACAGTCATTGAAAGGATAGTTTAAAAGGCTGAAACCATTTTAGTCTTCTGCTTCAGGTGAAACTTGCTGTATGTCCTACTTAGGAGCAGAAAATTGCACCTGAACACTCCTCATAGCTACTGCTAGTTGTTGCAGAGTTATCTGTTATATCACAGTATCACAGTATCATCAGGGTTGGAAGAGACCTCACAGATTATCAAGTCCAACCCTTTACCACAGAGCTCAAGGCTAGACCATGGCACCAAGTGCTATATACTGCTTTATAGAGATTTTTCTACTTATACTGTACTGCTACTTCATCAAGAGCACAGCTATTATTTTCAAAACCACTGTCTGGGTTCTGCTTCTAAGTCATCCAAGTACAACTGAAGTAGCAGTTTAGTTATACTTAACTCTTGAAGTGGAATATGGCACGGCAGAGAAAAGTCCTCTGTCTAAATATTATTTATATTTAGTAACTCACTACTCCAGCTCAGAAGCTAATTGTTATTGTAATGATAGGAGTACTGCAGGAATTCTCTGCCAAAGTTAATTTCATTTGCATTTTAATAAATGAAATCTTGTTTCCATTAATAGTGCTTATATAGGAGTTTGACTGACAAAATAAAACCGTGGGTGTATTTGTGGATACACTCTGAAATCCACTTGTGGCGTATAAAAGCAAAGGAGAATCCTCTCTGGCACCGTTACCCAAATGCCTCTCCACTTCTTTTCTGTGTGAGGTGAAGGTCGTGCAGATGTTTTGGTGTAATTCACTCAACCAAATGATCCAGAGATGGGGGGATAAAGTCCATACTACTTGAAACTTCACCCTTTTCTTTTTTTCATTGTGCTGCAGGGATTTGCTACCTGGAACACATTATTTCTTAGACTTTCAACATCTTAGTCTAAAAAGATGCCACAAACACATAGCTTCGCTTCTTCAGAGGACTTTCACATAGTGTGCCTGTATTTTGGAGGAGAGATCTGCAGTACAGGCCTTACAACATCACCGAGAGATCACATTTGAAATTTTTTCTATGTGTCAACTGTGTATCAGGCATCTAATGAAAGCACAAATGAAAGTGAAGAGAATGTAGTAGCTACCTGCATTAGGAGATGTGTTTGAATTCTTTGTGAGACATATCATTTTTAAAGAGGCTTAACTAGAGATGAAATCAATTTAATCACAAAGTCACTTTTCCCACTCTTCTTTAAAAGTGTTGTCCTTTTATCTATCTGGGCAGAATTTACCCAGCTGTTTTCTTGTGTGTTGTCAAGGTCCGGAGAACAGAGATTAACAATATCTCTGTCCAGAGGAGCAAGATCTGTTCTTACAGATTTCTGTGTTGTGAAATTAAGGTGCAAGTGAGACCATATATCACCACAAAACTATTTGTTAGAGGATAAAGTTGAGCAAAAGAGAAGAAGAGAGAGAAGAGGGGAGAGGGAAAGAGGGAACAATGGAGAAAAAGAGAAGAATCAGGGAAGGAAAAGAGCAGGGATTGTATTACCATCATCCGAAGATGGAGGTGGTGGGGGGGGAGAGAGATGTGTGCATGGCCCAGGGATGTTCTTCTGTGGATATAGTCAGGAGTTCTCCTTTGGAGTTGTTGCTTGGATTTTTCTGGTGAAGGTGCACTGGTGGAGGTGCTCCGGTAGAGGTGCACAGTGGAGGTGCACTGGTGGAGGTGCTCTTCTTGGCAGGCATGGCTCATGGCTTTTTATACAGGTTTTTAGATCGATGTCCAGGTGCAGCTCCCCAGGGAATCTCCTGTGTATTCTCATCCATTTGCAAGGGTCCAGCAGCAGCACTGGGGAGGGTCTCTGCACCCTCCCTGCACTGCTTACCTGCCCATACCCTGAATACACATAAGCCTTTTCTCCTTGGGGTCGCTGATGTAAAGCGTACACATCCTGGACATTCAAGTCAGGCTGAAGTCCTGGAAGGCCACAAAGACACTGTATCTCTGTTGATTTCCACCCCTGAGCCTTCGGCCAGGAACCTTGGCTGAGTTCAGGAAGCTGACAAAGGCAATCTTTATCTTTGTTGATTTGAACAAGGGAGAGATGATTCAGACTCTCACATGTATTTTAGATAAAATGACAGTATTTTCCAGCAACGGCCAAGCAGAACAATCTTCTGCTGGCATTTTTATAGAGGTACAAAAGAGCCTATAAAATGTATGATGGTGTTCTTTTAAAGGTTACCTCAAACTTGGTATTATCAGTTTACGATTCAGCAGTGACACATCTATATCTCTCATGCAAACTGAGGAATTGAACAGTAGGAGATCTTTTTTTTTTTCAAGAACTTGGGATTTTGAATGAGATTCTCACATTTTACAGAAAGCTTTGAGATCCACTGTGAGCAAAAGAGCAGCTTTCATAATGAGTCTCTTTTTTTTAACCAGAGTTCTGTCACATTTACTGCTTTGAAGTGTTTTACTCTGCAGGTAGTGCCATTAAAAGTGATGAGAGAGACAACTGGAACCTTAAAAAGAGAAGGGAAAACTTATTGCATTTTTTAGGGCAAGAGGCTGAGAGTTCAGACAAACTAGTTTAATATTTGCCATCAGGTCTGTAATGTAATATATTACACAGCTCAGCAATTATAATTTGGTCACTTTCTCTAGGTATATTTCTGTATTCCCTAACCCTCCCACAGTATCTGTTTGCTTGATGATTTTTAGTATTTCTGTGGGTTCATAAAGTATTGTTTTAAACTGAGTTTACAGATGAAGAACTGAGGCAAAGAGAAAGCAACATGACCTTGAACAACTATAACTAGTACACCCATGGGCTCCAGGTAGTTCAGCAGGGCTGATTTAATTGTTTTTTTTTTCTCACATTGATATCCATTAGCCTTTGGGATCACCTTAGATGTCCCACTTTACCTCCATTTGACACTTTAAAGGGGTCTAGCTCTCCCATGGGTCCTGCAACTCTCCTGTTCAGAAAGCCCAATAATGTCATACTTCAAGTGATGTGCAGTAGTACTATACATCAAGCTGTACACAGCTGAACTATCAAAGCATCCAGGATCAGTCAACACCCAAATTATATAATCAGTGAAATTTAGAATTGCAACTCATCTTCCCAAATGTGCAAACCTACAAATCTACTTTAGACTCTCTCAGACAAACTGAGAAAGGGAAAAAAAATCTTCTACATCAGTAATGTGTAATTTGAGCTATGAGAATAAAGAGTGAGAAATAGAAAGGTGTTTAAAAGGACGTGCATGTCTATAGCAAATGGTCAAGGGAAAACAGGAGATCCTGCTGTTAGAAAGAGTATGGAGAGCTTGAAGTTACAAAGCCAGGCAAAACACAAGTTCTTTTTGTTCCCAAATTTTCTTACCTGACTTTTGTAATCTTCCTCTAAGTGACCCATGGATCCAGTCAGTAACTGAGGATTCAAAGTCCCTCAAAACTGCACTATACATTTTAGATGAATATTCATACATATGACCAGTCAAATTCTTCATGTCGTTCTAGTGAAAAGCTGCCTCATAAACAGTCCTGTAAGGAAAGACAGCAGACATTGTAAGTGAAACACATCATGATGAGTATGCAAATAATGTAATCAGGCTCAACCAATACAGTGTCCAATTACAAGCTTGATCCAGCATCTTTATTGTCACATGTGACTCAGATCTTTGGACTTGGTCAGCAAAAAATAAACCATGGATCTGAAAAACTTAATGCTATTTCTCAGTAATGTCAAGGATATTTGTACAAAAATGGCTTCAGATCTGATTTATTAAGACCTCTTTTTGTCTCAAGAGGATGACAGGAGCACATACTTTTTTTTTTTTTCTTTCCAAAGTGCTCATTTATGGAAGAACATGTTTCACCCCCTAAATGATTATTCTATGCTTGTCAGTTTCAGATTGCAGCACTAGTTACGTTAATGATTTCTGAGGTGATGCTGATGCCTCTGAGGCTGCCTGGCAGAACTGCCAACATAAAACTAATGAGTATCCCAGCATGACCCTGAACTGTTAGGACATGAGGGGGAGGGGGGAAACAAATTAGAGACCTGGGTTTGTGGAAGGCACATAATGAAGTTCAGAATAGAAAATTAATCACCCATAATAATTAGGGTTTGTGAGAATATTTGATTTCATTCCATTTACAAATATTTTCCACCCAATGATAAATGAACTCTTGAACAGCTTGTAAGCACAATCCAAATCTGATATAAGCCTTAGAAGGGCATACCTAGGTATTAATTCATATAAGCATTTGTCTGCTATATTCATTCTACATCTAAAAGGCTTCACAGAGTCTTTGGGTACAAAATGATGTGACACAACTGAAAATTGACTGTTGGAACACACATAACTTCATATAATCAAAGTGAAAAACAGTAAATTAAACAGCATTAGTGTGAAGCAGCCTAATATCAAACTATTAGGAAGCAAAAGCCATTATAGTTTATTGTTTCTAATTCCTCAGCCCCTCAAGCCTTATTTAGCATTTCATATTTTCTGGGTCAGGAATATGTTGATTTTTTTTTAATTAATAAAATATCTTTATTGATGATCTGGACTAGGGGACTGAGTCCAGCATTAGTCAGTTTGCAGATGACACCAAGCTAGGAGCAGGTGTCGATCTGTTGGAGGCTAGGAGAGCCCTGAAGAGGGACCTAGACAGGCTGGATGTGTGAGAAGAGGCCAGTGGGATGAGATTTAACAAGACAAAGTGCAGGGTTCTACACTTTGGCCACAACAACCCCAAGCAGTGTCCCAAGCAGGCTGGGGACAGAGTGGCTGGAGAGAAGCCAGGCAGAAAGAGACCTGGGGGTACTGGTTAATAGTAGGCTGAATATGAGCCAGCAGTGTGCCAGGTGGCCAGAAGAGCCAATGGCAACCTGGCTTGTATCAGGAACATCATAGAATCAACCAGGTTGGAAGAGACCTCCAGGATCATCCAGTCCAAGTATAAAATGGAAATTGAGCAAATGTATTCTTAAAAAATCAGCAGCTTAAAACTTATGGAATACCTGAATGCTCAGTCATAAGAGCACTGAGCAAACACAAATCCTTAAAGTAATATGTGAGCATTGGGGTGACAGAACAATAAATTATGTCCTTTCTAAAATGGAGTGAAAATGAAGGGGAAAAAAGTCAACATTTTCTATGACAGAATATTGTCAGAATTATAAGGGGTTTTCTGGATTTGACTTCTTCAATTTATCATATTTCCTGCATTTTCAAAGTTTTCTTCTGAGAAAACAAAACAAATCAAACGCTGAGACACATCCCTTCTTTTCACTCTGGTGAGAAATTTAATTCTACCCAAAATGGTTGCGTTAAAAGTTCTGCAATTTCCCAAGTATTAGAAATTAAGCAGTGAAAAAAAGGCTGAGAAGTTAAAACAAAGATGTCCCTCATTTAATCATAATTTGGTTTGCCTATCATATCTGTTCCAGTAAAATTACATGTGTTCCTTCGTTTAAAATAATTATGAATATAAGAATACTTTAAGAAACGTGTAGGTTTTCTTCAATTAAAAGCAAAATGCTTGTAAGCCTCTCTTGCTAATACTCATTCCTCTGGCTTTAGTCATTTCTTCATTTCAGCTGAGAGAAAAAATCAAACACAAAACAGCTAAAGACAGATATTTTTTGAGGTCAATCTGCATTGAAGGTTTTAAGGAGTGTTATTTCCTTCTAGTATGTACAGAAGTGCTTCTGTATTCAAACAGTTAAGTAGAGGTAAGCACAAGCTCATGTGGTATCTTTCTTTTGTGAAATGCATTTGTATCTGAGCATCATTTCAAAAGCTATAAAAGCTTAACAAAATTATGTGGAAGAGATGTTTAAACTACAGTGGAAGAGACATTTAAACTACACAGTGGTAAGGCAAGAAGCAGGAAAGTGAATTGTGCTCAGTGGTATGGGGATTTGAGTAAATAGAAAGTTTGAAGGTTTTCTGGTAAAATTTGGAGTAAGAAAGTAAGATTCTGATTCAGGGCTTGTAAGCTTTACCTTTGACTTCAATACATGCAAACTTTTGAGACTGTTTAACAAACTAATACTTCTGGAAGAGAAGGCTCTTGTAGAGAAAGTGACTGGAATTATTGGGAAAGTATCCCATGCAGAGATACAGGCTGGGGTCGGAGTGGCTGGAGAGCTGCCAGACAGAGAGGGATCTGGGGGTGCTGATTGATACCCGCCTGAACATGATCCAGCAGTGTGCCCAGGTGGCCAAGAGAGCCAGTGGCATCCTGGCCTGCATCAGGAATGGTGTGGTCAGCAGGAGCAGGGAGGTCATTCTGCCCCTGTACTCTGCACTGGTTAGACCACACCTTGAGTCCTGTGTTCAGTTCTGGGCCCCCCAGTTTAGGAGGGACATTGAGATGCTTGAGCGTGTCCAGAGAAGGGCGACGAGGCTGGTGAGAGGCCTTGAGCACAGCCCTACGAGGAGAGGCTGAGGGAGCTGGGATTGGTTAGCCTGGAGAAGAGGAGGCTCAGGGGTGACCTTATTGCTGTCTACAACTACCTGAGGGGTGGTTGTGGCCAGGGGGAGGTTGCTCTCTTCTCTCAGGTGGCCAGCGCCAGAACAAGAGGACACAGCCTCAGGCTGCGCCAGGGGAAATTTAGGCTGGAGGTGAGGAGAAAGTTCTTCACTGAGAGAGTCATTGGACACTGGAATGGGCTGCCCGGGGAGGTGGTGGAGTCGCCGTCCCTGGAGCTGTTGAAGGCAGGATTGGATGTGGCACTTGGTGCCATGGTCTGGCCTTGAGCTCTGTGGTAAAGGGTTGGACTTGATGATCTGTGAGGTCTCTTCCAACCCTGATGATACTGTGATACTGTGATACTGCATATGGGAAGTTAGTACTGGATCAAAAGAAATAAAGGAAGAGTGTGATGGTTCAGGAGTTACCTGCACACCCACTCTTATAAAATCACCCGGACTAGACTCAGCTGGCTGAGAGTTAAGGAATGAAGCTTTATCTTCGCTACTTAGCACAATATACAAGGAGATATTTGCAATGTATCACAAATATATACAGCTATATATAGAAATACACGAGGTAAATGTAATACAGAAACACAACACCCCTCCCAAAATTTCAGAGTCCCCAGAAGGGGTCCCAGCCACCCTTCCACCTTCTTTCAACCCCTCTACCTTACCCCAGAGTACACCTTATGTGCAAGGTAAATTTGGAGGATTGGCAAGGGGGGTTAGAAGCAGAAGTATTAGTTACACAGAAGCAGCCCAGGGAGAAATAGCACAGACACCGACTCCAACAAAGACATGCATTCTGTCTTATCTGTGTGTCCATGTTTTATACATCTCAGCAAGCCTATGAGTGAGGTAGACATCACCATTGTTTCCTTTTCATGGCCAAAAATCTCATTTCTGTCATTAAATGACTCCAATTTGCCTCAAACTAGCGCAAAGAGTTGCTAGACCTAAATGTATCTTACAATTTTCTGCACATAAGTTCACCATCTGATACCAAGTAGTCAATCATTTGGCTTTCAACATAATCAATAGATGTAACAGATAGTTTGAAGTAACAGTGCACTCCAAGTATCTGGATATGTGAGATTATTCTCCCCGAAAGTACCTTTTGGAAGGTTTCCACAAAGAAACCAGTGTGTAGTGCTAATATCCAGAAAGACATTGTCAAGCTGGGGAAACCTCAAGAAGTTCAAGAAAGGGAAGTGCCAACTCCTACAACTGTGAGGGAGAAACTCCAGGCATCAGGTCGGAAACAGTTCAGAAAGCAGCTTGGCAGAGCAGGTCCCATAGTTCCTGGTGAGCACCAAGTTGAACATGAGGAAGCAATAGGAGAAACCTTTTTAAAGTGGAAGCCTTCAGAAATATTTTCAATTTTATCTTCAGTACCAAAAGTTCCTGTTTCATTGAGGCCTCCTCTTTCCATCACCTACTGAAGAATTAATTACCACTACACATACATTTAGATATGTGATGCTTTACTAGTGATTTTTCTCACTCTGCCAAGATAGCTTTACTTTATAGTCCTTCCCCAGTCCTGTCACACTTGAATGCAGCCATCTGTAAGATTACACGAAGGAAATAGAGTCTTAGCAGAACAAAGAAACAGAGCACAAAGATAGTCCTGCCTAAAAAGCAATTCCAAAAGTGAAGCTGGAACCTCTCTGCATGAATAAAGGGAGCTTACCTTGAATTTCAGTTGCTTCAACTCTTCTTTATAAAATGATAAGTCACTATTTAAGCTTTGGGTTGGAGATGAATAAAAATATGGCAGAGATGGCTAACGGAAAAAAGTTTTGTGCTATAGGAAAAGTTGGTTGTCCTGCATGAAGAAGGTTCCTTGGAAATGCAATCCTGACAGGAATGAGTCTAAGAAATCTTGTACAATACATATTGTATCTTTGAATATACCTACATGAAATTTCTATTATACAAATCCAGTAAAATTCTATATGCATTCTATAACATCATGTAGACCAGGAGATTAAGCTTTTTTTGTTTGTTTGTTTTGTTTTGAGCTATATTATTGAATTCAAATAGTGTGAATAGAGCCTTCTTCACAAATTGTCAAAAAGTTCTTACAAAATCCACAAGAAAAATCATCAGAATAATAGAACTGCACTATGAGAGGTCGGTTTGCAGCATCTACACTTTTTAAATTGATTTTCAAATGTATCTATTAATGACTGCTAGAATTAATATATCCATCATTCAAGAAAGATGTTGAGGTGCTGGAACATGTCCAGAGAAGGGCAACAAAGCTGGTGAGGGGCCTGAAGCACAAATCCTATGAGGAGAGGTTGAGGGAGCTGGGCCTGTTTAGCCTGGAGAAGAGGAGGCTCAGGGGTGATCTTATTACTGTCTACAACTACTTGAAGGGGCATTGTAGCCAGGTGGGGGGTGGCCTCTTCTCCCAGGCAACCAGCAACAGAACAAGGGGACACAGTCTCAAGTTGTGCCAGGGTACGTATAGGCTGGATATTAGGAGGAAGTTCTTCCCAGAGAGAGTGATTGGCATTGGAATGGGCTGCCCAGGGAGGTGGTGGAGGCACCGTCCCTGGGGGTCTGGTCTTCAAGAAAAGGCTGGATGAGGCACTTAGTGCCATGGTCTAGTTGACTGGATAGGGCAGGGTGCTAGGTTGGACTGGATGATCTTGGAGGTCTCTTCCAACCTGGTTGATTCTATGATTCTATGTACACTACAACACGGACACCATTGACAAGAAATAGCATTGGAAAACATTGGCAAGGTTTGATATTAAATAACACTGAGAACCAAGAATTCATGACAGACAAGTTAATGCTAAAATTACTGACAAATTTAACAGGAGAATTCCTGAGAACATTTTACACTGCATAAGTCATTCTGAAAGACTAGACATGTATCAGTTTTTGCTTGGTTAATTAGTTGCATATGGTGGATTTGCACATTTATGAAATGGCATCATGGATCTCTGTCGTCTTCATCTCTCCTCAATGATGAGTCTGTGAAATAACACTGGTCCTTGCAGAGGCTTTTGGTATCTAGACATCTCAGATACAGTGCTCACAGATAACTCCAGAAAAGGATTTAAATTACATAATCAAGGTGGCTTATATTAAGAAATGTTACTTTCTTCAGGAAAGCTTTCTGGTTTATTTAATGCACACAGAAGTATACCTCATCTGCTTTATTTATATGCATATACACAGAGGAGACAACGTTTCTCCAGTTACATGATCACAGTTTGATCTATTGATGCATTTCCACCTCTATGTGAGTAATGGCACTGAATACAGCAGAATGGTACCAGCAGGAGTAAAAATATGGAGAATCTCATCCTAAAACAGGGATATATTTTTATTTATCTCCAACTTAATTAGGCAAAATTAATTCTGTAGTAGGAATTAATTCCCAGGTAAACAAGGAATGTTAAATATATTAGTAGTTTAACCACATGGAGATTTCATCAATTTCTATGACAGTATATATGCATTCTAAGTTTCTTCTTTAACTTGCATCCTTTCTGGACTACAGTTTATGCAAGTGTGAGCCTTGTTATGCTTTGCTAAAGACAAATTAACATTATTTGACTAGCTTTGACATCTGTACAGCTACTTCAACACCTGTACATCTAAAGCCAGTTTAGGTTTACGTTGACATGTTTTGGAAGCACAAATGAGAGAAAGAACAACATTGTGAGCACTCCAGACACAGAAATTAGTTGGAGATCCTGTGTTACAATAATTGCCACCTCTTTTAAGAGACAGACCAAACCACCCCTGATCCCTCTAATCTATGACGACCAGTTAGAACACAGGAGATTCATCTTATGCCAAATTTATCCTTCACTAGATGTAATAACATGAAAATGTTCTCACAGGAAATTCCAGTTTTACCCTACTCCAACTGAATCATGTCCAAATTCCCTGGTCATTTTACTAAGCCATTGGAAACACCCCAATAAGTCATATTCTCAAAGTTTGGCATCACCTTGTCAGCAAACAACCCTTTGAACATCTGCTCAAGGGGAAACAAAACTGTTTAGAATACTGCAGAAGATACAGTATTATAAAATTGAAACTTTATGGTAGCTGGACACAGGAGAAAGCACATTACTAGTAAACGTGGAATTGGGTGGCAATGAAGTTTGACTTGGGATATATTTTTCTTTTCTATAATAGAGTGGTCTCTTCTGCCAGGCAACCAGCAACAGAACAAGGGGACACAGTCTCAAGTTGTGCTGGGGGAAGTATAGGCTGGATGTTAGGAGGAAGTTCTTCCCAGAGAGAGTGATTGGCATTGGAATGGGCTGCCCAGGGAGGTGGTGGAGTCACCATCCCTGGAGGTCTTCAAGAAAAGATTGGATGAGGCACTTAGTGCCATGGTCTAGTTGACTGGCTAGGGCTGGGTGCTAGGTTGGGCTGAATGATCTTGGAGGTCTCTTCCAACCTGCTTGATTCTATGATTCTATTCTATGATTCTATGAGTGTAATATAAGTAATTCTAAACTAATTTAATGCAAAGAATCCTCCCCTCCCACCCAAATTATTTCCTAGCAAGAAGGGAAACATAGAAATTTACCTATATTCATATTGCCCTGCAGGGTCCCCAGAAAGACTCTCAGTATCTTTGAATTTGTTCTACAGTTTGTGAGTCACAAAGTTTTTTTCATTGCTGTTCCATTGCTGCTACTTATGGTGAGATGTTACTTATACAATGAGATTTTAGAATTCAGATCTGAAAAGTAGAGTGATCTGAATTTCTGCCTTTTTACACACACTGTTATCTACATCCTCTCAGAATTAAGTCCTGTGTTTCCAAATAGAAACAACTGTGTGATAACTGAATGGCAGGAGATGAGAAAGCATCACAGAGGACATGAAGAATGGTACAAAACAAGTTATACCGCAGTTTTCCTCAAAGCAAGAACAAGGAAAATGTTATTCAGTTAAAAGTATACAACAAGAATAAACATACAATTGATTGGATATCTGAACAGTGAAATTTCCTTTTGAAATACAATGAAATCAAGAAATCACTAAAACTTAAAAAAAAAAAAATTATATAACATATAATATCCAGCACTTCACACACTAGAAACATAAAGCTTCAGATTTTTCTTTAACTGTCAGCAAAAGATTCCTTAAGAAGCATCTAAAGCATCTTTACTCAGCCATAGTGAAAAAGTATGAAAATAAATGGGCCATGTTGCCTATTCGAAGTGCTTCAGTGAAATTATAGCCTGTTGTTTGGGATTTCTGGCTTTGGAAACAGCTAGCTCAGCAAATTTCTGTAGTTTTCTTCCTTCAAAACTCCATGTAAAGAGGCCATCAGTTTTACTTTCTAAAATTAAATAGTCACACTCTCCTTATGTTAAGTATTACACAAAATGCTATAATAAACCAAAATAATTTATAGTGCCCATCTCAAATAATTTCAACATATTTTGCTTAAAGAGCAATTTGCTTGAGCATGTCCAGAGAAGGGCGACGAGGCTGGGGAGAGACCTTGAGCACAGCCCTACGAGGAGAGGCTGAGAGAGCTGGGATTGTTTAGCCTGGAGAAGAGGAGGCTCAGGGGTGACCTTATTGCTGTCTACAACTACCTGAGGGGTGGTTGTGGCCAGGGGGAGGTTGCTCTCTTCTCTCAGGTGGCCAGCACCAGAACAAGAGGACACAGCCTCAGGCTGCGCCAGGGGAAATTTAGGCTGGAGGTGAGGAGAAAGTTCTTCACTGAGAGAGTCATTGGACACTGGAATGGGCTGCCCGGGGAGGTGGTGGAGTCGCCGTCCCTGGAGCTATTCAAGGCAGAACTGGACGTGGCACTTGGTGCCATGGTCTAGCCTTGAGCTCTGTGGTAAAGGGTTGGACTTGATGATCTGTGAGGTCTCTTCCAACCCTGATGATACTGTGATACTGTGAAATGCTTCCAGGATGTTACCTTTCAGCAAACAGCAGACACAGCTATGCGTCAACAACTGAGTTTCATTCTAAACCCTGCTAGAGTAACTGGAATTGCACCTAATGCACCACAAAGATTCAGTTCAGCTCCACTCTCAATTTCCTCCTAGCTGAAGATTTTGTTTTCTCATTAATTCTGTGAAATCTCTAAAAATAACTGCTGTTAAGAAATAGTCTCTTGCATTTGCTAAACTGGTCTTAGACTTTAATCAGAAAGACAATATATGCTAGTTCTTTAATTTGGGGTGGTTTTTTACTTTTTTGTTGTTGTTGTTGTTGTTTAGTTGTTTGAGTATTTTTAAATTTTAATTGTTTGTTTTTAAAGCCAGATCTCATCAGATCAGGCACCATGAGTATGGCAGGGGGGCTGGAACTAGATGATCTTTAAAGACCCTTCCAACCTAAACCATTTTAGGAATCTATGAATCACTGATGTTTGTGCATGACATCTCATGTGCAAGTACCCACTCCACCAGTACAGGCTGGGAGGTGATCTGCTGGAAAGCAGTCCTGTGGAGAGGGAGCTGGGGGTCCTGGTGGATAACAAGTCCCCCATGTAACAGCAATGTGCCCTTGTGGCCAAGAAGGCCAATGGGATCCTGGGGTGTATTAGGAGGAGTGTGTCCAGCAGATCAAGGGAGGTTAACCTCCCCCTCTACTCTGCCCTGGTGAGACCTCATCTTGAATGCTGTGTTCAGTTTTGGGCTCCCCAGTTTAAGAGGAACAGAGATCTACTGGAGAGGGTCCAGTGGAGGGCTGCAAAGATGATTAGGGGACTGGAGGGCATGGCTTATGAGGAGAGGCTGAGGGACCTGGGGCTGTTTAGTCTGGAGAAGACTTATAGGGGATTTGATAAATGTTTATAAGTATCTGAAGGCTGCCAGGAGTGGGGGGACAGGCTCTTCTCACTTGGTTCCTGCAATAGGACGAGGAGCAATGGGTGTAAATTGCAGCAAAAGACCTTCCACCTCAACACAAGGGGGAACTTCTTTACTGTAAGGGTCACAGAGCACTGGAACAGGCTCCCCAGAGAGGTTGTGGAATCTCCTTCTCTGGGGACATTCAAGGCCTGTGTTCCTCTGTGATAGTATTGTCCTGCTCTGGCAGGGGCGTTGGAATCGATGGTCTCCAACCCCTAACATCCTGTGATCCCAAATGTAACTTTCATTCCAATGAAAACACTCTTAACAAAGGGTTTTATAGCTTAAATCTTGCTGTTTCTTTATGAAAAATCCTACTTTATTTTTATATGTAGACAGAAACATAAGGCCAGGCCTCATTTATCAAACTTTAGGAAATTCATGTTGGGAGATCAGTAACCTGGGTTCCCTATGTTCTTATGCAGGACTTGTTCTCTTGTTCTTTCTCTAGAAGCTGTCATTCATCTATACAGTTTGCTGAAGTTTTCATTTCTGTGAGTCACCATTCTGATAATAAATACAGCTGGATGTCAGGTAAACTGGTGTATCAAATGCTAGAGAGTGACCACCCCTGGCCTCCATAAAAATAAAGCTTACACATCCTCCTGCTATTCAGTGACCTGATATCCAGCCTGAAATGCCATCTCCTGTGTTCTAATAGCCAGCAGAGGCAAACAGTCAAACTCAGTTTCCTGGAGGCATCATTTGTGGCATATGTGCAACCTCACACGACAGAAACACAAGAGAAACATAGGACTACTGAGACTGCTTCAGGTAGCCTGTGAACAATTTCTCTGAAATAGACTGTTGTTAAAGTCTGTACTTCCACTCATCATGTACTCATCAAGGCCTAGCATGGGAGTCTCAGTGAGAGAAATGATACACAAGATATAGTTCTGGGCCCCTCAATTCAAGAGAGATGTTGAGGTGCTGGAAGGTGTCCAGAGAAGGGCAACAAAGCTGGTGAGGGGCCAGGAACACAAACCCTATGAGGAGAGGCTGAGGGAGCTGGGGTTGTTATAGACTGGAGAAGAAGAGGCTCAGGAGGGACCTCATTTCCGTCTACAACTACCTGAAGGGACATTGTAGCCAGGTGGGGGTTGGCCTCTTCTCCCAGGCAACCAGCAACAGAACAAGGGGACACAGTCTCAAGTTGTGCCAGGGTAGGTATAGGCTGGATGTTAGGAGGAAGTTCTTCCCAGAGAGAGTGATTGGCATTGGAATGGGCTGCCCAGGGAGGTGGTGGAGGCACCATCCCTGGAGGTCTTCAAGAAAAGCCTGGATGAGGCACTTGGTGCCATGGTCTAGTTGGCTGACTAGGGCTGGGTGCTTGGAGGTCTCTTCCAACCTGGTTGATTCTATGAGTCTATGATTCTATGATTAGAGGATGTGATTCCTTTTCCTGGTTCAGACTTTGGCACAGTAAGAATTGCTATTGGATAGAAGAAGATATATTTTGATAGGTCACATGTGTCTTGACTTATTTTTTCTGAGTGGTCAGTCCAAAGATGTTTTGTAATGCTACTTGTGTTTTTTAAAGAGACTGTCTTCAGCCCTAAATTGACATAAAACTTCTAAGAATTATATAAAAGAATCTTAGATACCAAAACCCAAGATAAGTTCTCATAATCGTGGACATATTCAGCAATTAGTGCTAGATGAAAATCTATTCAACTTATAACAAGTCCAATCTGCTGAGAACTAGAAATAGATATTATAAAGAGAGAACTGGATAACAATGGATATTAAAAAAAGTGGTTTTTTTTTGTTAAAAAATACAAATAGAATCAGATTTTCCACAATTGCATTGAATGTTTTTTGGATCAATTACTAACCAGGTGGGCACAATCTCTAGGACAATACCAAGCAAAAAAAATACCATGAGTTATTTCTTTCTTAAAAATCTCTTTGGATAATAAAATAAAAGTTAAATTTTATAAAATTAATGTCACTGGTGAAATTATCATGACCACACTATAAAAAAATGCAGTAACTTCTTTTTCTTTCCTTTTCCTATCTGATCATTGCCTGTGGTATCAGACAATAAAGCTGTTGTAAGACTTAAAACTTGTTGGCCATACTTGTGTGAAGCTTTTGTTTTGGCAGGGATATTTGCTGTAGCATTTTGATATAATTTCATTGGTACAGACCAACTGTCACAACAGGAGCTTTCTATTACATTAAACTTTGGGACTGTAATGGTTTAGCACTGTAAAACTATTGCTGTCTGATGGCTGCTGCTTCAAATGAAGATGTCCAAAACTGAGTGTAGTGTTTCTCAGTGACAGTTTTTTGAAGTCACAAGCAGTCAGCAGTATCCCACAGCCTGGTTTATCCACCTATCGAACAGGATTAATATTTACTTCCTCAAAGGATTAGCAAGGCTTAATGAATGTGTACACAGGCATTAAGTGCTCCAGGTAAACATGCCTGTACAGAAGAGTAGATTGTTACAGTGAGGCAATCTTTAAGAAAGACTCGTGCCAGAGCAGGTAGTTACATTAGGAACAGCTCAACAGACCAGAAGTCAGCTCTCATCAGATTTTTGCATGCTTGGACTTCAATGTTGCATATCCAATTCTCTATCTTTTCCAGGATTGCAGATGTATAACTTTCCCACCCCAGCCTTACATGTCTGTCCTTCAAGTGTCTTCCCCACACTGAAACCCAACTGATGGGAGATGATGCTTAAAACTCTTTTGGTGGTGGTGCGTTAGGGAGAAAATAGTCTCCTACTAAAGATTTTCATCTAATTGCTGCAAGAGAATTTAGATGCAATTTTGTTTAAATGCTGTCGTCCCCAGTTAATGTCTTTCCTATACCCATGTGGACAGCTCCTCCTCTCCTTGGATGAAATAAAGCTTATTTGTCAAGGACCTATTGCAGATCCTTCCTGCTGCAGGCTATTCAAGTTTGTGTTGTGTGTGCAGTAAAAAAAAACAAACAAAACCAAACCCACAACTGTATAGAAGGAGAAATGTCATCTTTGAAGAAGGACGAGATATTTCTGCAGTCAGGGAGAGATATTAGAGGATTTTTGTGCAGAGAACTTGGCATAAATTTGTTCTTCCAGATTGTGATGGTTTTGGTGTTGCCCACGCCCCCCACACTTTAAGAATCATCCAGACTAGACTCATCTGGCTCTGGAAATTGAATGAAGCTTATATTTACAACTTAGCACAATATACAAGCAGATATTTACAGTATATACAGTTATAGACAGAAATAGACCAGGTAAAAGGTAAAACAGAAACACAACTCCCCTCCCAGAAACCTGAGTCCCCAGGAGGGGCTTCCAATTGTCTTTCCACCTTCTCCCACCCCTCTATACCTTACCCCAGACATTGCCTTGTGCCCAAGCAAGAATGGAGGGTCAGCCAGGGGGGATTAGGAAGCAAGTGGATTAATCAGAGAGACGGAAGGTGAAGTTAGAGAGATGCAGCCCAGAATCTGGACAGAGAGCAACTGTCCTATCTATGTTTACAGTCTTGTTCTTATACATCTCAGTAAGCCTATGGGTGAAGTAGACATCACCATTGTTTCTCTTCCACAGTCTATAATCTAGTTCTTCTCACTGAAACACTCCAACTAGCTTCAAACTAGCACACAGGTACCAACACACAAAGAGCCGCTCATAGCTAAATGAGGTGGGATAAGAACTTTGCTCCCCCACTATTGAAATTTAGCAGGCTAGCTCAGAAGGCTTGGAAGTAAGATGAAGCTATATTTACAGCATGGCAAAATTTACAAGCACATATATACAATATATTTGCAAGTATTTACAACTATGTGCAAATTAGAAATAATACAGAAATCCAAACTCCCTCCCAGACAAATAAAAACTTCCCAGAAGGGGCTCAAAACTATGTCTCTCTTTCTCCCTCTACTTTCTCACGCAGACAAAAGAGCAACCAGCAAAGTTTACCTTGTTTTCTGTTAGCTTTAGTGAAAAGATATTAGAACAGAGTTCAGAGGAAGCTAATAGACCCAGCAGCACAGACCAGAGTGCCTCAGATTATTTGCGTTTTGGCTTTTCATCCTTCTCTGCAAATCGATGAGTGATGTAGACGTCATCATTATTTTCCTTTCACAATCAGTGCTCTGACTTCTCTCATTCAAAAATTCCAGTTAACCTCAAACCAGCACACTAAATAAAGCAAGTTAAAAATTACCTGTGTGAGAAACTGAATAGCTAATATCCATGTGAAATAAAGGTGGAATGATGGAAGTCAAGTCAGGTGAGTTAAGTAAGCAAAGCTGGAATTCACACCTGGAGTTGTTTTAAAAATGCCTGTGTATCATTACAGGTAAAGATATTGTGGTGGAGGGTTGCAAAGCCCTCATTTGGACAGAATTGTGGCTCAAAGGTCCATCAATCGCGAGGTCAAAAGTCCACAGCACCAGCCCAGGGAACTGACTAAGCCGCCGTCCCAGCCGCCGTTCCTAGCTGTGGGAAGATTTCTCCTGCAGCGGGGCATAAGCTGTAAACATGAGACCTTGTTTTGGGAAAGGGTCCTTGAGTTCACAGGCACTGTGAACTCCCCACGCACACCTGCTGGGGGCTGACTCTGCCAGCTTCCTTGGGTGGAACCACAGATTGTTTTGGTAAGAAGATAACCTATTTGTGCCTTATACATAACTTTGAGCCAATTGGAATTGTCCACTTGTGCCAGCCCTAGTCTGGCTGGATACACCTCCTTTGAACTCTATTTAAGACACTGCATTATCCTAATAAAATAGCACTTGCTCTGCTCTGCACTTGCACTGCACTAATGCATCACATGCTCTACACACACACCAGCACCAGACGGCACTGATTGAACTGATTGTACTCATCAGTGCCCCAATCTGTGCCTCGCCAGCCTCCGGACTGCCAACACCCAGCTTGGCTCGTACCTGCCGAAGCTCAAACAGCGCGCTCCGATAATCTCTGAATTGTTCAAATCCACGATACTTGGGACTTTCAAACTGACTCCGGACAGTGAGTAACTGAGAAACTCGATCTGAACCAGAATAATCTCTCCTAACAACATCTCCAACCTTTGTTAGCACAGCTTTTACCGAGTCCCAGACCATCTTAGTGAAGAATGAACACACCTGGTAGTGTACCATAGCTGTAAAACACTGCTGAACCGATAGAGTCAGAATTGAGGCAATAATAGGCCATAATATATCAAACAACTTCATTTTTTCCCTGATGTTCTTATTCTGATTATCAATCAACAGGGGGAAAGAAGAAAAAACAACAAGCCAAGATCGTGCCCCACGTTAAGGTGCGCCAAGAATTCCTGTCCCGGGTTTGGGCTGATCCCTCCCCCGGGAAGAAAATTCACAGCACAAACCCCCCTTCTTTTTTGAAAGTCAGGGAAAGATGAAATTGTATTTTCTTGTAACAATGTAAAGAGAGATAATAACTAGAGAAGGAAGGAAGGGAAAAAAACAACACAATAACCTTAAGGGAGATGGGGGAGGGATCAAGCGGTGGCGAAGCAGCAGAAGCAGCAGTAGCCAAAACAGCAGCCGGGGAAGATAGGCAAAGCTGCAGCAGAAGAAGCCAGTGGGAGAAGGGGGAGAACAAACTATGCTTCTAGACATTAAGTTCTTGATGCTCCAATGAAATTATATTAATTTATCTATTGTTGCCATTTATGTGGCTTATCCCTGGAATGTTCATCTCTCCCCTATGTCTGAGCTAGAGGATCAGCTCAAACGACCACACAAAGCCTCCCAGTGGAACTCTTTCATGCCACAGACTCTCTTCCTAAATTCCTTTCAAATCTTTGCTAAATTCCTAATTTGTTGTGCATAGACATTCTGTGAAAATAATCTCGCAACCGCATACAAAGAATTTACGTGGGGTAGTGAGAAATAAGTTTGGGGAAGGGGGATTCCTAGCATATACAATATTAAATCTTTTAAACTCTTTAAAAATCTGCCTCGTATTTCATTCCCCGAAACCCAGACAAACTCCTCCGCAACAATATTTATCACATTTCTTCTGCTCTGGTATCAGTTTGACGTGAGAGTTGAATCTCTGAGAGGACAAAGGTCAAATTCTGGTTTTAGGTAGGTATGTTCAGGGCTCAATCTTTAAACTAGAAATAAATTCATTATAGGTAGGCTATAAATAAATGTTTGTAAAATTATGTTTTGTTTTTCATCACAACACTCCTCTTTGTTTCTAACTGATGAATTTAGGAGTGATATTGTCTGTGGTGGCACAGTAAGAATTATATTTGAGTGGGGGGAAATACTACATGAGCAACAATTTCAAGCCTTTGAGCATCTGTAGCTTGGGATAATAAAATGGGAATGTAGTTTTTTAAGCTACAACATAGGAAATTTAATCTCAACTTCAAACCCATCTCCAATAAAAAGGGTTTATTTATTTGGAGTTAAAATGTGTATTCCTCCCTCTGACTTTGTCTATGATAGTTTTTTTTTCTGGTCTGACTAGATAAAGGTGGAATTGTGTGTAGATAAAGCCAGAATTGAGATAGAATTAAATGCTCTTTTAAAGTAATGATACAATGAGTTTATAATTGACCTTGATTTATCACAATTCCACTGAGAACCAAAAATTAGAAACTATATTTTATATATTTTATTTTCCCTTAGATTCACTTTTATCCCCAAACCACTCATAAGAAGAATGCTTGCTTTACTTCATATGTCTCTCATGTTCGTTTACTGCAAGGGTGAGAAAGAGTACCAAAAAAGTCACTGGAAGAAAGCAGGATTGCAGCAAAACATTAAAATGAAACCAAGCCAAAACCCAAACAATAATAATAAACAACAAACAAGCAAACAAAAAACATGAAAGAAAATAATTAGATGACATAATATCTAATAAACACTTATGCATCAGCTGACCAACAACTTTACTTTGTTTTTCTTTTAGATGTGATGTCTTGGCATTGTGAAAGCCAAGCTTCCTTTAACCTTAAGAAAGGAAAAGTATGGTATCAACAAAATGCTTCATGACTTCAGTCCCTGGAAACTAATCAGGCATTTAAGCCATTTTTTCTCACTGAAGATGTGTCTGTATTACTTTTGCCAGGTTTCAATGAGTACCTAAATATTAGCAGTTACTTATTTGAAGTCATCTCTCTATTCTAAATGTTTAGGGAATGGGCTGCCCAGGGAGGTGGTGGAGTCACCGTCCCTGGAGGTGTTCAAGCAAAGACTGGCTGAGGCACTTGGTGCCATGGTCTAGTTGACTGGCTAGGGCTGGGTGCTAGGTTGGACTGGATGATCTTGGAGGTCTCTTCCAACCTGGTTGATTCTATGATTCTATGATTCTATGACATAGCATTTGCAGAGTACTGCAAAAGTGGAAAGACAGCTGAAACTTGAAAGTTAATAAGCAGCCCGTCTGGAGAGCTTCCTGAATTCAGCTCAGTGTTTTCAAAGCTGAATTTAAAAATTACATTAATAAAATTACATTAATAAGGAGAGATGGGGTCATTTGATCCAAAATGCATACTCTCTTTGATTTTCTGTGACATTCATAACATAAAAAGTAACTGAAATCACAGTTGGGGCAGTTAATGCAGCTCTGAGAACAGCAGTAATTCAGGTGGTAAGCAGCAGGTGGTAACAACAGCAGTTTGGGAAGAAATGTAAATGACCTCTTCACTTTTTTTAAAACAAAACTCTCAAAATTCAAGTTTTTTTTTTTTTTTTTTTTTTTTTTTTTGGTTTAGAGAAGGCTTCAAAGAAACTGTAAAAATGCATCTATGATACTTTGACAAATACAAAATTAATTCTCTTATCGCTCAGATGCAGCCTTGATACCAGAGTAATGAAAGCGTTAGAAATAGCTAGAGATTGGGTTTTCTTTATGTTTCTAATTAGAGACACCTAGTTTAGGTAGCTTATATTCATGGGTTTGGATTTGTAAAAAGCAAACAGCTTACATTTCAGAAAGATCTTATACAAACAGAACCCAAATGCAGTTTCCTTTTGATGTGGAAATGAAATCTGAAATATTAGATCTCTCAGCAAGCACAAGCGGCCCATTTAAAATCAGGTTACTGTACATACACAGCTGCACTGATGTGCATGCAGCACTTTTCAAGACATAGCAGAAGGATATCACCAGAAAGCAGGAGCACAGATTTTCTTGCAGGATTTCCATTCTGTACGCATAAAGGAGTAGCAGATGTTTGTGACAAATTTATTTAACAGGAAAAAAAAAATCTAGCATTGTTCCAGAAAGTTAAATCTGTCATTTTGAGTATGCAACACAGTTTTTGTTTATTTGACAGCTTTATGGCACAATGCACTCTTGGTACCTCTCAATACATTTGGTGTCATTGCAGCAAGTCATAAGGAATGTATTTTCCAGATTTGAAGACCAAACATAAGGAAGTCAAGAGAGCTTCTGTTGCACGAGGACTAAAAAACATTATGACCAGTTGAAGGACTGCTCAAAACATTATACTATCTGCCTGCTTTGCTGTAAAACTAGACTCTGAGCTTTATTGTAAGTCTGCAACCAGAAAGCACTTCATTAACAGTTTAACAACTTCTGCTATCAGTACAGACTGGATCAGGCTAATTTAATGGAGATAGTGGCCTTATTGATAATTTTGTGCAATGTCATTTTTTTTTCTGCTGCATTTTGGTTGAGGCTTTTCTTGTTATTGTTACTGCCATTAATATATTGGCAATGGGTTTCCCCCCCTTCTTTTCTGTTTTTCCTCTTTAATGGGTCCACTTTATTTGGCCCACTTTACTTTCTGATTTTATCTGTAGGTGATTTTTATTTTTCTCCCCACCATTCTTTATCCTCATGAAAAATGATGTCACTGTTCACAGAAAAAAAAATCTATGTATGGATGCATAATTATCTGAGTTTTTTTATTACTTCAGACACTCAGAACAGTGTGGCCAGTAGGATGAGGGAGGTTATTCTTCTCTTCCCCTGTACTCAACACTGGTCAGGCCACTCCTTGAGTACTGTGTCTAGTTCTGGGTCACTCAATTCAAGAGAGATGTTGAGGTGCTGGAATGTGTCCAGAGAAGGGCAACAAAGCTGGTGAAAGGCCTGGAACACAAACCCTATGAGGAGAGGCTGAGGAAGCTGGGGTTGTTTAGCCTGGAGAAGAGGAGGCTCAGGGGGGACCCCATTGCTGTCTACAACTACCTGAAGGGAAGTTGTAGCTAGGTGGGGGTTAGTGTCTTCTGCCAGGCAAGCAGCAACAGAACAAGGGGACACAGTCTCAAGCTTTGCTGGGGGAAGTATCGGCTGGATGTTAGGAGGAAGTTCTTCACAGAGAGAGTGATTGGCATTGGAATGGGCTGCCCAGGGAGGTGGTGGAGTCACCATCCCTGGAGGTCTTCAAGAAAAGACTGGCTGAGGCACTTAGTGCCATGGTCTAGTTGACTGGCTAGGGCTGGGTGCTAGGTTGGAATGGATGATTTTGGAGGTCTCTTCCAACCTGGTTAATTCTATGATTGTAAGATTCTATGTTTCTGTGTTGGGAATCCAGATGATGATCCAGTTTTTCTGGATCAGTGTCCTACTTTTCAGCCATGAGCTGCTCAGTGCAAAAGGGCAGAAAACGTATTTTGCTCCTTTCCAAGGAAGTCTTAAATGGACTGGACTAAACATAAAATGACAAACAGCCTGCACTTCCTAATATTTCTATTTTCGTGCTTCATTTGTGGTTGTGGTCTATTTGAGTCGTTGTGGTCTGTAACAGGATTTTAACATTACAACAATTTCTTCATAAATAAATGTTGCTGCCATGATAAATAATTAAATGACCTCAACAAGGTAAGAGAAGCCCAGGGCATTTTCTCTGTTACAGGCTACCTGCAACAATCCTTCTCCTAGTATTTGACTCAACAAATGTCACAAGTGACAGAACAGGTGCATTTCAATGAGATTTAGATCTAGAAGAGTGTGGGAAAGGAGAATATTACCAAATGTTTTACAACACCATATGTTTGACTAACAACATTACTCAGAATCATAAATAATGAAAGAAATTGATATGGTGAGCACAGTTTGTCTAGCATCTCTTAATTATACATGCTCTGGATATTTATCAAGTTTATGGTATCGAGTAAATATTTATTAAACACTATAAAAGGTTTACACTTTTGTAACAATATGCAAATAGACTATTTAATTTGCTTACAGCTCTATCAAAATAAAATAAAATCCCCACAGAGCAACTTGGCAGCAGTAACCAAAAATCTTTCAACACTTTGCTGCTGACCCAGCTCCTATAGGGAACACAAAACTTGCTGTGTTAGTTTCTTTACAGCAGCAAATAATGACAGATGATGTTCCAGACTCTGTATTTCCTTAAAGTATGTGCTAGTTCATGATGGACATGCTCTCTGTGTGAACATACTTCTTAGCTAGGAATTGTTCTAAAAGCATCAGTAATTGAGAAATGCAGGTCCAAGCTGCTGTTCAAAGCTTCCCACTCTTCTGCTCAGGTGATAATACCTCCAGTTGGAGCTGTGTTCCATAGCTACTTTGCTATTAGATGACTTAACTCACAGAACTAACTCTTTGTCCTCACTGACCACAGGGAATTTTGGGCAGCTAAAATCAACTCTTTTAAGATATACTACAGGGTATTTCTTTTCTTGATTCCAACAGGGAATTGAAATACAAACACAAGTAAACTCGAGAATATTAAAAACCTTTCATCTCGGAACAGAAGGAGGAGGAATGTATTTAGGAAAACCAAACCAACCAACCCCCAGAAAACCTAAAATATAAAGTCAGGACTGTTTCAGAAAGACTGGAATGGATGATCCTTGAGGACATTCTATGACTCTAAAGATCTATGAATGTGATAATAATCTGCACTGTTTTGGTATTTTATCCAATGATTGTTAGTAATGTTCACTTCCAGGAAAGTACCCTAACCTGAAGGACACAGACACTACTGCTTCTCTTTCCTGTAATTTAGACATTTTTACTTTAATGTTTCCACTACATTCAAGGGATGCTATTAGGAGGATGTTATATTGCAGATACCCCTATTCAACACTGCTTATGGGCTGGTTGTAAAGAAGTGATGTGGATTTTAAATAGACATGTCACAGATCATGAGAGTGAAGTAAACCTGAGCCATTCATTTCTGGACTGAGTGATGTTTCCACTAGACAAGTTGTTCTGAAACAGAAATTCAAATGCTGAGTGTCAGGATAGAGTTTTGTGTTGGGATTCTTTTGAAGAAAGTGACATCTTTGAGAATCTTTGAATAAGATGCCTAAATCCCAAAGAGAAATATGATTTAAATCAGTTTCCTGATGTCAGCCTCACTTCTTTTGCTCTAGTTGGTGTCTTGGGCAGAACTGCAAGTTTCTTGTTTCTAAATCACCACAGAGGTACCTGTGTTTCTCTTGCATTACTATCATTAGAGTTCTAATCCATTTCTATTCAAGAATGACTTAAGGAAACCAAATCTCCACTTAAATCATCAGACAATAGCACTCTATCATATTTGCCCAGTTTATTACTCCTAGATGATGATTACTCTATCCCTTCTCTAGGTAAACACCTAAATAGATGTACAATAGTATCAACTTAGTACTTTGAGTCAGGAATATTTTTAAGTGCACTGTTGGATTGATTCCAGAGTCAGTAAATGGATATTTCGAGTACTACTACAGAACTGCAAAGGATTATAACTACTCCCATTGAACAAGTACATTCTGTTCCATTTATTAATATATTTTGTTTTACAATTTTTAATGCAGTTTCCTCTACTTACCTTCACCATTTAATAGAAATGTCTGATAAAGTAAGGGGACAGCAGGCTGAAAGTGGAGATTGTATTACAATTTGGAGAATTTGAGGAGAGTGGGTGATAGTCTGGGACCACTCTAAGTTAATATATCTTTTATTCCCAAATTTAGTTCATTTATTTATGATTACCCCATTTTATTTTTGTTACTGGAGGCCATTTTTCAAGAATACTTTTGTGATGGTTTGGGGGTTACCTGCTCTCTCCTACAATGAAATCACCCAGACTAGACTCAGCTGGCTGGAAGTTAAGGAATGAAGCTATATTTACAGCTTAGCACAATTTACAAGCATATATGTACACACACAATATTTACAGTTATATACAAGTTAAAATTAATACAGAAACACAATACCTCTCCCAGAAAATCAGAGTCTCCAGGAGGCTCTTGACCCAAACCTCCTCCCTCCTTCCTCTTTCCCTCCCCTCAGAAACAACCAGATCAATCCCTGTGTATCTCATGTGATAAAGAGGAAAAAAGGGTTAGGTCAGATTAAAGAGTTAAGGCAGAGGCAATCACAAAGACCGGACCACCAGAAAGAAGGAACAGAACTGAGAGCTAAGAAGTGTGTAAGAAGTGAGTGTCTTATCTGTATTTTGACTAGTTGCACTCCTCAGCAGAAAAAATGAGTGATAAAGGGTATTCGGATTGAGATTTGAAGTAGGAACTAAAAGATTTAGTAAAATACTGAGGTGGTATGTGTGTGTCTGTATGTATATGTGAGATCTGATACTTGGGCTAAGACCATATGTGGTGGTTTGGGTGTTCCCCACACTTTATAAAGCACCCAGACTAGGCTCAGCCGGCTATGGGAATATAAATGAAGCTATTTATTTACAGCTAGCACAATATACAAGCAGACATTCACAGTATATACAGTTATAGACAGAAATATAAAAGGCAATACAGAAACACAACTCCCCTCCCAGAAACCTGAGTCCCCAGGAGGGGCTCTCAACCACCCCTGCACCTTCCCCCTGCCCCTCTCAACCTTACCCCAGTCCTAAGGAAGAACAGAGGTTTAGCCAAGAGGTTAAGAAGCAAAGGTGAGTGGAAGGTGAGGTTAGGGAGGTGCAGCTCAGTCAGCAGCCCAAGCCAGAGTGAGTGAAAAAATGGCGAGAGTGTTGTCTGATGTTTTTGTTTCTTCTTCAGCAAGACTCTGAGGGAAGTAGACATCACCATTGTTTTCCTTTCACAGCCTGTAAGCTAGTTATTCTCACCAAAACATTCTAGCCTGCTTCCAACTAGCACACCATATGAGCAGATAATTTGGGAAAAAAAAGAGTGAAATTGGTAAAGGAAGAAAACTGAACAATGGAGTTCGATTTCCTTCAAGGATATTCAGCTCACCCTAAGCTAAGAGAGTGGCAAAACCAATGGGGATGCAGGTGTAATAAAAGAATTGGTTGTATTAAAGGGTTGTAGGAGAAAACTGGGTTCTTAAGTTTGAATTCTAATGAAATATTCTTCACATGATTTCAGCCTTAACCTAGTAGCTCCTAACTTCCAAAGCATGTTAGCATTCATTTCAACAAATGTAGTTATTTTTGTCTCTCTTTACAGTTGAAATAAACAGATACTTCTAAGTCACATTTGTCTCATTGTAGGCTTAGTGTTTAAAACAGATCAGATGAATCACACTCCAGAGAGGTCCATTTCACTTTATTGATTATAAAAGGTGCCTAAATGTCTAATGTTAGGGGAGAAGGAGCATATCTCTGAGGTCCTTGCAGCTTAAGGTGGTGCCACGCAGGTACTACTCAGCAATCTCTGGGCCAGCTACTTTGTTGGCCAGAACAGTTTCTAGCAGTTCTGGAAAGCAAGTAATAATGTTAGTGTAGCCCCTTGACCATTCTTTTACTTGTTGGTATTCCTGCAATTGAGGTGAATGTTTGGCATTGACTTGGTCCCTGTCTGGAAATGCAGTGCAATTGCAGAGATAACCTCCAGTACAAAAGTTCAAGAGAGTGTTTACTCTATTGGGGTTTTCTTTCTTCCCCAAAGGAAAACAGTTTTACCTTATTTTTTTTTTCAACTGTTTATTCAAAGACTAATAAAAAAATATATTTCCATATGAAACACAAACATCTAATAGTGGCATACAGCTGAGTAATATGAAAAGATTTATGTTTGTTTATCCAGAATTTAGATGATAACTGAGCCACATGCATTAACAGGCAACGTGACATTAACAACATGTGCTGAGTTGGGGAAAAAAAACCCAAATGAATATATTGGTAAGACATACCAGGATAAATCCAAACAATGTTGCACTGCAAACAAGGATACTGTGGCTGACCAGATAACTGAAGAGGCAAAGAGTAAGGTAAAATATAAACTCCAGAAAGTTAATAGATATATTTGCATATAAGGAATTAGGTTTCCACTTGAAAAATCCAGATGATTATAGACATGATTCTTCAATACTTTCAACAATGGCACAATGACATAATAGTTGCTGCAATTTTTTCTCATTCAGATTTTATTCAGATTTAGGCTTTATAAGTTCTTCTTCTTCTTTTTTTTTTTTTTTTTTTTTTTTTTTTTTTCCCAAATAGATCTAATAAAATCAGTGACCCCTCCTTACAAATAGTTTTGATGCACATCATTTTGAGATGGAGCAGCCACTCTTTTTCCTTTCAGTACAAATGGTTAATGTTATTTTTGCTTCTCCACTGATTTTTTTTTTTTGTTTGTTTTAATCATAGAATCATAGAAGCAACCAGGTTGGAAGAGACCTCCAAGATCATCCAGTCCAACCTAGCACCCAGCCCTAGCCAGTCAACTAGACCATGGCACTAAGTGCCTCATCCAGTCTCTTCTTGAAGACCTCCAGGGATGGTGACTCCACCACCTCCCTGGGCAGCCCATTCCAATGCCAATCACTCTCTCTGTGAATAACTTCCTCCTAACATCCAGCCTGTACTTCCCCCAGCGCAACTTGAGACTGTGTCCCCTTGTTCTGTTGCTGGTTGCCTGGGAAAAGAGACCAACCCCCACCTGGCTGCAACCTCCCTTCAGGTTGTTGTAGACAGCAATGAGGTCAGCCCTGAGCCTCCTCTTCTCCAGGCTAAACAACCCCAGCTCCCTCAGCCTCTCCTCATAGGGTTTGTATTCCAGGCCCCTCACCAGCCTTGTTGCCCTTCTCTGGACTCATTCCAGCACCTCCACATCTCTCCTGAATTGAGGAGCCCAGAACTGAACACAGTGCTCAGTGTTAAGATTTTACCATCTTGATGAAGGTACATTTTCACAGCTAGAAAGTTCTCTTTTATTATTTTGAGAATTTACACACATTTGGTCTTCCTACTTTTAGTTTACAGAATAATTTTATGACTTCTGTAACTGTTCTCCTATTTTTTACTATGTATGTAGCCTTTTGGCATTAGGGCTTTTCAAAACACCTTTATATAGCAGCAGAGAACATGACAGTGGTATGAATATCTTGTTAGTAGTGCTAATTAATCCTGGCTGCCCAGTGATATGCCTAGTCTAAATCCATCCTCCACTGTAATTTACTTTTTCTTGCCTGTCACCTGTTTTTTGGTTTGGTTTGATTTTTTATGTTTGGTTGGGGTTTTTTTTCAGCAGCAATTCCATATTATCCCTGGATCCTGAATTAAAAGAATTAAAAGAATAATTTCATAGTGTTAGAATGAATATCACTTCCTCATAAAACATTCTCATTCAGTGACAAGTCCTCATTGGCTGCTGCTTTTGGAGATCCATCACTTTTTATTCCATTTAACATGTGCTTTAATTTGGTATAGTATGAACCTAATGTTAAAAATCTGGGTATCAGATGATTTAAGCCAGAAGTTTCACAAAAAATTAAACATGTTCAGTCTGCAACAATATTGTTATCAGCAAAACATGTAATCACATAAAAGTTTGTCTGACAAGATTTATTTTCCATAAACCTATACTGACTGGTGTTAATTATATCCCTATCATCTCTTTCCTTATTAATTGATTACTGTATTACCTCTTCTATTATTTTGTCCCAATGGAAGTCAGATTAGTTAGTCTGGCAACACCTTGGTTATCCTGCCTGCCCTTTCTGCAGCCTGGCATATCCATAGCATCTTTCTATTATTCTGAAATATTCAAGATGTCAGAGGAGCATTAAAAACATTACTGGGAAAAACCTCTTCAGTTTCTGGTATGATGGAAGATAAATAATCATTTTTTTTAAAGGCAATCTATTTTTTTCCAATGCACTGCAGTCATATTTACCAAACTCATCTGACAGCTCTGCATTATTTTTTTTAACAATTTAACCATTTCCATTTAGTGTACCTTAAAAAAATGTATTTTTTCTTCTCCCCATTCTGCATTAGAAAATGAGTTGGCTTTGTTTATTTTATCTTTTTTTGTGGTTAAGCTATCAGCATCTTTAGAATCTTAGAATCATAGAATCATAGCATCAACCAGATTGGAAGAGACCTGCAAGATCAGGGAGTGCAACTTGAGTTTTTTTATCAGCTCTCTCTGTTTCCTCACTTGTAAAGTATTTTGACAATTAGCCTCAAACCAGCACACCTCCTATTTTCTACTTTCTCATTTTCTTTTAATACGTTGGATTTTTAATTCCTTGTTCATGCCTTCATCACATCATTGAAACAAGTTTAAAATGTAAAGGAGATTGGTCTTTTTTGCCACTGTGCTCCTGCATTTCTGGCTGTAAGCAGTGTGGCTCCACAGAGACTGCTGCTTGTGAAATATCACTCAGCAAATGGCAGGGTGCAGGATGAAGTGTCAAGAATTACTCAGTGGAAAATATGATATCACATTTTTTAACTCATTGGCTAATAAAATATTTGTTGTCAGACTTGTCTGATCACGTTATAACCTTTCTTATTTAAAAGAAAATGTGCAAAAACTGTTACAAAATCTTTCTTGATAGAATGTTTTGAGTATGTATTTCAGACTTGATTTTGTAACATATCTTTCCCTGTGATCTCAAATCTGAGGATCTTTGATACATCAAATGCTTATGACTAAAACATAACTCTACTTAAGTCCCTGTTTATTTTTTTTCCAGTCCACCATGAAGTTTGAATAGTTGTTGAATCATTAACAATCCACACTTTTCAGCTGAGTATGTGTGTGTTATGGCAGGGAGCCTAGGAAGGCTGATACTGAATTGATTTCTCTTATCTGTACTGAACAATTCAAACTCTGTAAACCCCAGAGTAATTTCAGGAAAGAGTTAAAGTCAGTTTAAAATGAAACACCAACTGGACTTAAACTGAAAAATTCAATTGCAGTTTTACTGTGAATCAACTGTGAAAAAGAAAAAGCACAGGCCTTTAAAAGACTCTCAGCAACTGCATCTCAGATCAGTTTGCATTAAAACAATTTTCTCACCCGAAATACCAATTCCATTTGAAGACAAGATGTGCTCTAATGTAAACCTTTCCATTTGTCTGATCATTTAGTTATGGTTTTTAAACTGCTTTTGAACTATGATATCTTCCATTTTATACTCCTGGTGGAGACCATTGTTAAGAATACTTCATCCTCTTAAATGTTCATCTGTCTTTTCTTATATTTTGATCTTCTCACCTGTGTCTGTCTGTTAGTAGCCCATGTAAATATATAGGTAATAACCATGAATACATATACATACATTCAAAAGAAAAGTACTCCAGACAGATTAAGACAATTCCTTACATCCTGACAACCTACCTGCCCAGGAAAATCAGACTTTTACAGTTCAGCTGCACTTTCCTGGATCTTTCTGGCCTTTCCTGACCAAGACATATACTCTAATGTCACAAGGTAATGCATTTTCTCTAGTAGTCTAGGTACTTATTGAATATGATAACAAAAAAATCCTTTGGATCTTAAATTCTCATTATTTATAATCACAATAATTTCTCTTAACAGAGCAACTTTCACCCAGATAGATTCCAAAGCATTTTACAAATTATTTCTAATAGCAACACAGTCTTTCATGAGAGGAATGGTTCAGCTCTTGGTAACCATTTAAATTACACAGTAAATTACAGAGATAGAAAATAATTCATCCAGTCTGTGAAAACAGGTAAAATGTGTCCTGTCAGAATAGACCATGAACGTGAGCCTTCCCCTGGGAACTTACATCACCTCTCAAAATGAACATGATAATCTTTAGAGGTTTATCATTTGTGCTCTAAGCAGGTGTAATTCTTTTTGGCTCATGAGGTCTGACATACTCCTAAAAAGTGCAGGAAGAACATATTTTGCCAAGACTTTAAATCTTTTTATATCTTCCATGTGTTCTTAGTAGTGTCATGTACCAAGGGTTAGTCACAAATACATATTTTTACTCAGACTAAGTCCTGTAGGCTGCTGCAGAAGGCAGTGTCTGGTCTCTTCCATTAACTTATTGTTATGTAACACTCAGTGTGGTCTCAGAAAAGTGTGCTGCCCTGACATCTAATATATAGAAGTAGAGGCATTCATGATTAATAAATTAATATTGAAAAAGATGACTACAAACCAAAATATGATTTTTTATTTCTTTCATAGAGAGAGGCTTTATTCCTCAGTAATCTTAGATAAAAATAAGAAATTAAGATGTATAAAGCCTTTGCTGCACAGTTACAGAAGGTACTAAATATAAGGGAAGGTTAGCAAAGTCTTTCTACAGAAAATTTAATCTTGTCAATCTGATGAAGTTATCACAAACCCAACAGCATTCAGGTTCTCTCAAATTCAGGAAAGCTAACATTGAATGACTGTGAAGGAAAAGAAGATAAAAGCCATTCTTAACAAAGTCAATCTCAAACATGGCACCAGTTACAGAACAGTGGTCATGAACAGTGAGAAAATAATTGCTCGTAGTCTATAAAGTAACTCTCCTGACTAGAAGCTATGTAGCTATCAGTCCCTAACTATAATTTCTTTAGTGCATGGGCAGCTGCAGCAAGTCTTGCCAAGACTTTGTTAGCTGTGATCTTTGATTATGGTATCAAGACAGAAACCCTTGGGAACGGAAACAAAAAGGACTTTAATCTCCTAGGATTATTACTTCCAAAACAGTATTTATGCATCACACGAAGAGGATAATGTTTGTCTTTTCAGTTCTGTCAATAAAAGAAGACTTGGTCCCCATTACAAAGATTCTTGCATTTGTCACATCTCCAAATTTGTTAAACATAAGAGGACATACTTTTTTTTTCCCCCTGAAGAACTCCAATGCTCCTATACAGTGATATGCATATTTGCATACTCAGAAAGACTAGTGGGAGATAAGAACATAGAAGAAGGGGACAGCAAATGTCAGCTTTCATGAAAAGAACTGTGGTACAGGCTATTTTGCACTGCAAATACTCTATGGGGCAGATTAAGAAGTTCTGAAGCAGCAAGGGTAATTGTATTGATTGGGAAGGAATGTCTGGTTAATTTTTCACAAGGCGTAGATCCTTCAAAAATCAATAACTTTCTGCTGTATCTTTATTCTTCTGAATAAACTGTGTCTGTCTAAGAAACTTGATTCCTAAGCTCAGTTGGATTCATAAAACATTCACAGACATACACAGCACAAAAGAAACACAAGCTTTCCCAAGCAGCAGTCAGCATTCAGTCCCTAGGTAGGACAAAGTGAATTATTCTTCCTTCATCTAATGTTATCCTTGCACAGATGTGATTTCTTTTCTTTTTCTTTAGTGCTATAATTTTCCTTATTTTTGTTGGCAATGCACAGGCATCTGCTCAGAAATTCGTTTAAAATTTTCTCTTTGTCCTGTGAATATTGCATTTACCTTATCTCATTTTACATTTTCAAAGCCTAGGAAAGATGACTAGTCCTACAAATGGTACTAGCAGTGATGCACATGGCATTTCTCCTGCAGCAGCTAGCAAACACCTTTTGAAGGAGAGTTAACACAACCAGAAGGACAACAAAAGGAAGAAATAGTGAGCTCAATGTGAAATCAAGGAATTTTATCTGGAGGAACCTGGACTAAACTCCATTTTGAATAACACCACGTAAAATATAGTTGGGCAATGCTAGCCCAAGTTGTTCAATGCTAGCTAAGTTATTTCTTCTGCACCTTATCCATTTATCTTCATTGATTACAGGCCAAGCAGGGAAACAAATCTCTTTAGAGAAATACCTGCATTTGCATGTCTGAAATTAAACTGTGTAAATATCTTTCCTGTTTCTTTGGAAAGATGCTGACTATGACTACGCAGCCATATTACACAACTCCTCATCTCAGATACAATTTTCCAAGTGTATTAAATTTGCCTTTGCATCATGTCATTTACTCTGTGCTGAACTGGCCACCAAGAAGACATTATGTCATTTCAAGTGAGCATAAAAATTAATCAAGACTTATATCTTGAGCAGGAACTTCTTCAGCTCATATGAAAGCCTGTACCCAAGAGCTGCGTCTTCAGTAGGAGCCATCTCTGATCACAAAAGCCAGCCAGGCAGTAGTCACTATTACTCCTCCAGTTCTGGGTCCCTCAATTCAAGAGAGATGTTGAGGTGCTGGAATGTGTCCAGAGAAGTGTGACGAAAGTGGTGAAAGGTTGGTCTCGTCTCCCAGCCAACCAGCAATAGAACAAGGGGACACAGTCTCAAGTTGTACTGGAGGAAGTATAGGCTGGACGTTAGGAGGAAGTTCTTGACAGAGAGAGTGACTGGCATTGGACTGGACTGCCCAGGGAGGTGGTGGAGTCACCATCCCTGGAGGTGTTCAAGAAAAGACTGGATGAGGCATTTAGTGCCATGGTGTAGATGTTGTCTGGGAGAAGAGACCAACCCCTACCTGGCTACAGCCTCCCTTCAGGTAGTTGTAGACAGCAATGAGGTCACCCCTGAGCCTCCTCTTTTCCAGGCTAAACAACCCCAGCTCCCTCAGCCTCTCCTCATAGAGTTTGTGTTCCAGGACTCTCATCAGCTTTGATGCCCTTCTCTGGACACATTCCAGTACCTTAACATCTCTCTTGAATTGAGGGCCCCAGAAAGTTCTCTTATTATTTCAAAGTAGTGCCATTTGGGGATTTTTTTTTCAGAAAAGTTGTGGAAATGTGGAGGAAGAAAAGAAAAATGGCACTTACTTCATTTTCAAGTGAAAGTTGTTTTTTCTTCTGCATTCTGATCTTTCATATTTTACTCCAGATATTTTAATGACCTCACAAAATACTCTGCGGATGTGGAACAGTGAAATATAAACCTACTGCTTGTCACCTCCAGTACTTCCAGTTATCCTGCCTATGTGGCATCTCAAGAACAAATCGTAACAAGCTAGGAGCAGGAGTGTGCATAGGGACTGAAGTAGGTCTCTATCTGACTGGAGTGTATTAATAAATAAGTAGATTCTATGTAATTGCAAAGGTTGCTTGAAATCTTAACATAATAAAATTTCCTATGAAATTACCAAAACCTGATCCCACTCAAGTTATTTTGGGAAACAACTTTTCTCACAGGTAGGCAGTAGTGCTCCAACTCACATTTGTGCACCGGAGAGTAAGCCAACTTTGAATCATAGAATCATAGAATCAACCAGGTTGGAAGAGACCTCCAGGAGCATCCAGTCCAACCTAGCACCCAGCCCTATCCAATCAACTAGACCATGGCACTAAGTGCCTCATCCAGTCTCTTCTTGAAGCCTCCACCACCTCCCTGGGCAGCCCATTCCAATGCCAATCACTCTCTCTGTGAATAACTTCCTCTTAACATCCAGCCTATACTTTCCCTGGCACAACTTGAGACTGTGTCCCCTTGTTTTATTGCTGGTTGCCTGGGAAAAGAGGCCACCCCCCACCTGGCTACAGCCTCCCTTCAGGTAGTTGTAGACAGCAATGAGCTCACCCCTGAACCTCCTCTTCTCCAGGCTAAACAACCCCAACTCCCTCAGCCTCTCCTCATAGGGTTTGTGTTCCAGGACTCTCATCAGCTTTGTCATCTTTCTCTGGACACGTTCCAGCACCTCAACATTGCATCTCACTGCCATCATTAGAGAAAAGCCTCCCACAGATGAGCCTTTCTGATGTATTTTTATTCCATCGTGTAGGATGAAATGCCAGTTTCTAATTCTGTTATTTCAGATATATGTAAGATATTTCACTGATTGTGGGAAAACCCTTTTGCATTCTTACATGTTAAATGGGATAAGGACACAAGCAGCTTGCTACTCAAGGGCACCAAATTCCCTGTGGAATAACAAGAGGTTCTAGTTATCTAATCTATTCCAGGTAAAAGATCCCTGACCTCCGCAGATCTAAGTATGAACTTGGATTTAGGAGTAAAGTTGCCACAAGTCTTTAAGTTTTTATTATGGTATGAAGCCAAGGCCAGTAAAAATCCTCAAAGTTTCCCTTGATTTAAGGTCAAGTCCTTAAGCTTCCTGTGCTTTTCTTGAGAACACATGAATCAACCTAGGATTAGCAAAAAGAAGACCCACGTTTTTGTGCTTCAACACTTTCTGCTGCATTTTATGCCTAGAGCATAATACACAGAACTCTAGGGTTACATGGTGAATATTTTTTGACAACCCATGAAGAGTAATGAGAATACACACACACACACACACACACACACACATGTATACATACTATGATATTTTTATTCCTGTATTATTTTTGTGTGTTTTTTTCTTCCCAAATATAATTTTAAATCTATCACCGTATGAAAGATTGTCTTTGAGTTTCAAACTCTATTCTTTTTTATAACCATTGCCATTGAATAAAGACAATACTAGTTTTTAATTAAAAACAGGTCCTATAGTAATAATAGCACCAAGAACAGCATATGCTGAATCATAGAATCATAGAATCAACCAGGTTGGAAGAGACCTCCAAGATCATCCAGTCCAACCTAGCACCCAGCCCTACCCAGTCAACCAGACCATGGCACTAAGTACCTCAGCCAGGCTTTTCTTGAACACCTTCAGGGATGGTGCCTCCACCACTTCCCTGGGCAGCCTATTGCAATGGCAAATCACTCTCTCTGGCAACAACTTCCTCCTAACATCCAGCCTATACTTCCCCTGGCACAACTTGAGACTGTATCCCTGTGTTCTGTTGCTCGTTGTCTGGGAGAAGACACTAACCCCCACCTGGCTACAGCCTTCCTTCAGGTAGTTGTAGACAGCAATGAGGTCCCCCCTGAGCCTCCTCTTCTCCAGGCTAAATGCCCCCAGCTTCCTCAGCCTCTCCTCATAGGATTTGTGTTCCAGGCCTTTCACCAGCCTTGTTGCCCTTCTCTGGACACAAATGCCAATGATTGGAACATTAAGACTTTGTCTTGATTTCATGCAAAGCTGAAATACAGCTGGTATTTCAGAACAGCATGCTCAGCTCAAAATCTGGTTGCCAAGGAAAATGTTTCATTTTAAGCAGCTTTCTCTCTTCATTGTGTATTTCAGAGTACAGAGTGGTTTATGGAATTATTTTTTTTAAGAATATAAAAAGAAACTGATTCCTTTAACAAACTCGTTCAGTTCATCTTTTTCTTCCCTCAAGTAAACTGATTTTCTCTTCTGAAAGGAGGAACTCATTCACTGTAGAATTCAAAGAACGTGCAAAACATTGACTTTTCAACTACATCAAGTGGCTGGACTTGGAAATCAACAGTCATCCTTCCTCTTGTTTTATTCTTCCTCCCATCTCTTCCACCGATCCTCTCCACTTCAAATCCACTGCACTGTTGTCACTCTTGTGTTATATCCTGTTTGCCCCTCAAAAGGAAATAAGACTCATTCATTGAATATTTTCCAAACTGAAACTGGTGATGCTGTGGTTTTGACCAGAAGAGCTTTCCTGGACCACCCAAGAAATCTTTTAGACACAGAAGGGCCACAAATGGCAATAGGTGTTTGACACACCACGGGTAATATCATAATGTTGTTCCTTTTGCCAATGTCAGATTTAATTGTTGTTAAATTGATTCTGGCTGCACGCAGTGCTAGAGGTATTTTGGGCAGCATGGTATCAGTGACATCTGAGGAACCAGCTTTGAAGCAGCTGCTTAAAATAATTCAGCCACTGAGAATCCCAACTGTTCTATTCTTAAATGGATCAGAATGTCCCTATCAAATACATAGAAGACCCTAGATGCAGTGAGAATTAATGTAATTGTGAAGAACAGCGACGTGAATAAATATCTGAAGAATCATAAAAACAGCCCATGGGAGTGAAAGTTCTGGTACAAGAAGATGCCAAAAACAGAAGAAAGAAGAAATATACTCCAAAACTGTTTTGTGATCTGTTAAACACTGATCAAGAATATATGTCCAAAAATGCTTTGGATTTTTATCTGTGATAAATCAAGCTGGTCCTTATGTTTAGAAGCTTCAGCTTTGTAGTTTCCATTACATATAGTGATTAAACCCTACAGCTCCATTAGTTTACTGGTTTTATTGCAATGTTTCTAAAATGTTACCCATTCTCATTTGTATTACACTTCTAGATCAGGGGAGGTGTGAAGTGCAGTCTTTTTATGATTTGCAGCTTCTAGCCTCGTAAGAGATGATACCAAAGATTTCTAATCTTCAGGTATACATTAATTTATTATAGTTAATAACTGTACTGATGAAAATTATACTCATGAAACTAAGATCTGAATATTAGAACTATTGTGTGGACAGAGGTCATACAGAGTTCTCAGTAGCCCATTTCAGTGCATCTTAATCCATACTTAATCCCCTGGCTGTTACAAGCCTGCAGTTTGCACACATTGCTCCTTTCACATACATCAGTTTGGATCTGTGAAGCATCCCCTGTTATTTCTGTTGTACACCTTCCTTTAGGAGAAAAATGGATGTTATTCTTAATAATCGTTTAGTGAAATCTCTGTTGTGGATAAACTGCACCTGGAGGATGAGATTTGAAGTCAAAATAATTTTCACTATGGGTCCTAATGTAGAATTGGAACACTAGAGACAAAGAGTGCATGGTCATTTGATTGTTAGATTTCATTATTTGTTTGCTCTGTAATTTTAATCTGTTTCCTAGATCCTTGATCATTCAGAAAGCCTTAGCAATGTAACTGCATTCAAACATTCTGCATCTGGTTGATAGTTTTAAAGTGTTCAGAACATGCCTTCATTATCCAGACTGCCTTGTTGCAGCTGGAATTATACTGATATATACCAGTCTATTATGCAGTAGGAATACAGTATTTTAAAACCTTGTGATATGGATTGAATAAAGCTTCCTATTAGTTCAATTGCTACACACCAAAGAAATTGATAGCATTCAAAGAATAGCAGCTTCTTAGGAGTGATTTCTATATCATCGAGTTTCTCTTAAAAAGCAGATGTCAGGATTTACCAATATGCATTCAAGAAAGCATCAAAACTGGGCTTATCACTTTAAGGTGATTACTTTTTTTTCTTAAAGCTGGAAACTTTAATTTTTGTTACTTCCTTTCAGTGGAATAGTTGGAAGAATATGGATGCTATGTGCTTTTCTTTGTGTATCTCTTTACTCTCCTCTGTGTATCAATTAAGAGAGATTTTAAATATCTGGAATATCTGGTTTAAAAAGGTAAGTAAAAAAGTGACATTTTTCTTACAGGTAATTAATTCAATCCCTTAACTATATCCTAAAGGCAATCACTTCGTTATATCCTTAAGGTACACTGAGTGTGAAGAGCAAACACCTCTAGAGACAGGTTTTGAAACACTACATATATCATAGTTTTCTGCAAAAGTGGATGTAAACTATTTTGATGGTTCACTAAAAAATATTGTGTTGGCCCTTTGGTATAAGAAGCATTATCTTCCTCCCTTTCTATTTGTTTTGGATGGAACATGTAGGGACTGGAAACTGATTAGTGGTTTGGAAGAGCTTGCAGGAAGAAAGCAAAATTAAGAAAAAGGTATACTAAAGAATTGCAATTTCTCTCAGTTGCCACAAGAGACATGCCATGATTCATTCAGCTTTGCCAAATATTGCCATCAAATATTTCTGAGTATCTGCAATAGCACCATCTTCTTGTCCACAAACATCAATATATGAAGTAAAGCATTTGGTATGAGAACAAAACTCTGTCAGATACAGAGCTGATTTTGGTAGAGGAAAGTTCAATATAAAATCTGCAGATAAGTGTTCACAATTACACCACAAAAAATGTACTGAATGTCTGTTGTGGAGGCAGGAATTAATGTGTGGCTGAGTTGGGAATTTTTATACAAAAATAGTTATTTTATTTTCCCAAAAACCCGCCCCCAAAACTATATCACAGTATCACAGTATCATCAGGGTTGGAAGAGACCTCACAGATCATCAAGTCCAACCCTTTACCACAGAGCTCAAGGCTAGACCATGGCACCAAGTGCCACGTCCAATCCTGCCTTGAACAGCTCCAGGGATGGCAACTCCACCACCTCCCCGGGCAGCCCATTCCAGTGTCCAATGACTCTCTCAGTGAAGAACTTTCTCCTCACCTCCAGCCTAAATCTCCCCTGGCACAGCCTGAGGCTGTGTCCTCTCGTTCTGGTGCTGGCCACCTGAGAGAAGAGAGCAACCTCCTCCTGGCCACAACCACCCCTCAGGTAGCTGTAGACAGCAATAAGGTCACCCCTGAGCCTCCTCTTCTCCAGGCTAACCAATCCCAGCTCCCTCAGCCTCTCCTCGTAGGGCTGTGCTCAAGGCCTCTCACCAGCCTTGTCTCCCTTCTCTGGACATGCTCAAGCATCTCAATGTCCCTCCTAAACTGGGGGGCCCAGAACTGAACACAATACCCAAGGTGTGGTCTAACCAGTGCAGAGTACAGGGGCAGAATGACCTCCCTGCTCCTGCTGACCACACCATGCCTGATGCAGGCCAGGATGCCACTGGCTCTCTTGGCCACCTGGGCACACTGCTGGCTCATGTTCAGGCAGGTATCAATCAGCACCCCCAGATCCCTCTCCGTCTGGATGCTCTCCAGCCACTCCGACACCAGCCTGTATCTCTGCATGGGGTTGTTGTGGCAAAGTGCAGCACCCTGCACTTGGAGCTATTGAATGCCATCCCACTGGACTCTGCCCATCTGTCCAGGCGGTCAAGGTCCCTCTGCAGAGCCCTTATATACAAGGATATATACAAGGATTAATTTAGTTTAATTAGCAGATTCAGTTGTTTGAGAATTATCCACAGGGATACCATCAATAATCTGACTATTTTGGAAGTCAGAAGTTGGAAAAGGCTTTAGCTATTAAATTATAGCAGTTTTCTTACTAATAAAGCAGAGCTGAGCCAAAATAACTCACGATCAGGCTGACTTTGTGGTGGCCTGTCCCTCTCGTTCTCCTTCAGAAGCTGCCGAAGAGTCATTAAGAGGTATTCAGCTCTTGCAAAAGGTGTCAACGGGTGAAGCAATCCTTTTGGAGCAGAGCATCAGGCGAGGGGGAGCAAGAAATCTCATGCAGGCAGAAACGTCCAGGCAGGGATGAACTCCAAGGCAGGAACCTCCAAAGGCGGGAAGCCCCCCAGTTTATACCCTCTCTAGACAAAGGCAGAATTACCACACCTTAGGCGCGAAAGCGCACAGCCAATCCCAGCCTGATTCCAGCGCGGGCACTGCACGGGGCACTCCTCATGTGGGCAGGACCCCTTTGCTCACCCCCTTCATGCCTGCGAGGCAGGCGAGGGGGGGAACCAGGCGGCTTTCCCCCTCCAATTCAAGCCACGGAGAGAGAGGAATTTAGGGGTATACAGGACTCCAGGACAATATCAAACATCTACTCAATAAATTTCCCAAATTCACCTATTATTCTGAAATTTCTGAAGCATGCACAGATTTTCTATTCTTACTGCAAACAAGGCTACTACTGACATGCCAGTCTTTTATCTATTGCATTTCAATTAGATTCAGAGGGTGCAACAAACCACAACTGTCTTCTAGTCTTTCAATGAATTAACGTTCAATGAATTAAAATTCTATTTATAAGGTCTTGTAATGACAGGATGAGAGGTAATGGGTTTGAAATGGAAGAGGGGAGATTTAAACTAGGTGTTAGGAAGAAGTTCTTTACATTGAGGCTGGTGAAAAACTGGAACAGGTTGCCCAGGGAGGCTGTGGATGCTCTCTCCCTGGAGGTGTTCAAGGCCAGGTTGGATGAGGCCTTGAGTGACCTGTTCTAGTGCAAGGTGACCCTGCCTATGATGGGGCATTGGAATTAGATGATCTTTTAGGTCACTTCCAACCTAAACCATTCTATGATATTATAAAATTGCATGTACGTAAAGATAACTTAATTATATTAACCTATATCATATCAAGCATTAGAACTAGATGATCACTGTAGGTCATTCAACTGAATTCTATTCTATTCCATTCTATTCCCTCTGTTGGACACATTCATGTATTAATATTTATTAAAGATAATGGAAGGTAACATGAATATGGGTGATGGATTGGACTGGATGATCTTGGAGGTCTCTTCCAGCCTGGTTGATTCTATGATTCTATAATTCTATGATCATTTATATGGATTATTGACTGAAGCCCACGGGTTTACCCAACCTGGGAACATAAGATGCATCTTTGGCTGGATAATGTCCCTTTTTTTGCAAGGAAATTCAATGAATTGAAGCTGACATAAGAGAAGAAAAAGTTCGTTTTGGTTGGAGGGGTGATTTGGTTGTTTGCTTGTTTGTTTGGGGTTTTTGTATGTATTTGCTTTTGGTGTGTTTTTAGGTTTGGTTGGGTTTTTTTTGGTGGTTTTGGTTTTTTTAGGATAGCCCATGACGAATCATATAAGAAACCCAAACCAAATGGCAAATGGCAGCTTATAAAATTCTTAATGAGGAGATGGGGGGGATGAGGGGAAAGTTATTGGGCAGGTTAACTGTGAAATTATCGCAGCTTTTTGTGTTATTTCAAGTCCTTTTTCTGCTATTAACCTTATCAATGGGAAAGGTGCAACAAGCCAGATAGGAGCACTGCAGAACCTAATCTAATTGCCTCTGCACTCAGTATATGATACATACCCTTGTGTTCACTGACTTAAGAGGAAATTAGGGTAATTTTGAGGACCTGGACATTTTAGTGGGGACTGAAATTAATAAATTCAGGAATCAGAAGTTGTCTCTAGCTAGAAAAGGAACAAAGTCTTGAACCAACCTCCAAAATGAAATAATAATGAGGAAAAACCCCTTAACCCAGCCATCTGTATGCAATATTTTTGTGACATTATAAATTGCATGTATAAAGCACTATGAAATAATTGCCTGCTTTTATGGGAATTGGATTCACTGACCTTAGAGGTTCTTGTGAGCCTTGTCTGTCTCTTTGATCACAAGAGTGGGAAGGGTGCTCTTGCCTTCAGCCCCTGAGACTGAAACTCCATTTGTCTTCATTACACAGTCATCTAATCCTATCATTTGATTGTTTTTTACATCTCTGTGGACTCAGTTTCATTTTTCATATTTTGTTTTGTGCCTTAGCAAAGTTTTCTTATCAATTCTATGTTTTTGACACAAGTTTTTAGTGTTCCTCAACCAAGTAGATTCAACAGTCAGACATAAGAGGTTTCTTCATCCCTACTGTAACACAAGGTGTTATGGTAACAAACGAGTAGCTGACAATTTTCCTGTACAGCTATGTGGCTTTTAACCAAGTCTGAAACTTACAACTGATATATGACAGCTTTCACATAGAAACTTTACTATGTCATGTTGGTAGCACAGTAGTAGCTAAGTAAATATGGATGCTCAATGGGGTATGCTGCTAGAGCATTGTATATTAAAGAGCATTGTATATTAAATTAATGGCCCTATTTAAAACTTGCATTAAATTTTCCATCATCTTGTATTAATATGGGAATATATATATATATATATATATATATGGAGTGATCCTTTTTTTTTAACCATCTTTTCTCAGCTCTGAGATTAAACACACATTAAAGTCCAATAGGATGGCGTTCAATAGCTCCAAGTGCAGGGTGCTGCACTTTGGCCACAACAACCCCATGCAGAGATACAGGCTGGGGTCGGAGTGGCTGGAGAGCAGCCAGACGGAGAGGGATCTGGGGGTGCTGATTGATACCCGCCTGAACATGAGCCAGCAGTGTGCCCAGGTGGCCAAGAGAGCCAGTGGCATCCTGGCCTGCATCAGGAATGGTGTGGTCAGCAGGAGCAGGGAGGTCATTCTGCCCCTGTACTCTGCACTGGTTAGACCACACCTTGAGTCCTGTGTTCAGTTCTGGGCCCCCCAGTTTAGGAGGGACATTGAGATGCTTGAGCGTGTCCAGAGAAGGGCGACGAGGCTGGGGAGAGGCCTTGAGCACAGCCCTACGAGGAGAGGCTGAGGGAGCTGGGATTGGTTAGCCTGGAGAAGAGGAGGCTCAGGGGTGACCTCATTGCTGTCTACAGCTACCTGAGGGGAGGTTGTGGCCAGGAGGAGGTTGCTCTCTTCTCTCAGGTGACCAGCACCAGAACGAGAGGACACAGCCTCAGGCTGCACCAGGGGAGATTTAGGCTTGAGGTGAGGAGAAAGTTCTTCACTGAGAGAGTCATTGGACACTGGAATGGGCTGCCCGGGGAGGTGGTGGAGTCGCCGTCCCTGGAGCTGTTCAAGGCAGGATTGGATGTGGCACTTGGTGCCATGTTCTAGCCTTGAGCTCTGTGGTAAAGGGTTGGACTTGAAGATCTATGAGGTCTCATCCAACCTTGGTGATACTGTGATACTGTGATACTGTGATTTTAAGTTTTCATAAAATGCTATCACCCTTCTGAAGGCAATAAACCAATTCTGGCCTACACTAACTGAAGATATGGCCGAAATAAATGAAGACTCTAATCCCTAAAGGGAAGTATATAGCTTCTCTTCTCTGACTATAGTGACAGCTGGGAGTGGGAGCATATTTCAGGATTTAGGAAAACGTGTGTTAATGGTACAACTAGCCTCTGTAATTAGTAGTGAAGTCTTTCTTGCATACTTTAGGGAAAGCTATCCTTGAAGGACCATAAATGAGCTGCTGTGCTATATATGGTAGGGTGCAAGCGCTTACAAATAAGTCACTATCCAATATTGACAGTAAATAAAAAGAAACAATTCAGAGTTTTAAACTGGAGGAAAGTGTCTTAAAGTGCAATATTCACATTCTATATGAACTTATATAGCCATGCCTAGCAGCAGTACAATTCAATAATTTATTACATCATACTGTTACAGTAGTATTTTCTCCCATCTGCAAAGGTATATATGTCAGCACTGGAAATGCTGTGTTGCATAAATGTTCAAGAATATTTCATAAGGAATAAATAAATAATAAAAAAAAGCACACAAAGTTCTGGACATTTACTTGAGAAACTTTATCATAGAGTTTTTTCCTTCACATTAGAAATTTACTGGATAATCAAAATGAGTTTATAGGCCCTTAATGATGGCATGAAGCCCCAGGGTCATTTATCCTCAATCAAACATTGTAACCTTTAAATAAACTTTTAAGTCCTGACAGTAACAATGACTGTGGATGAGACTACAGCACAACTGTACCATACTAGCAGCTGTATGCAATTTCACTTGTTCCACCACCTCCCTAATGATGTGCAGTTGTCTCTGGGGAGAAAAAAAAATCCAACTTAATTTAAAGATCAAGAAAGTGTTTGTTTGAACAAATTAAGAGAAGATAGGCAAGGTAAGTAGTATGAGAGCTCTAAATAAGGCAAACCTCTAGAGATGAATTAGTTTGCTGTATCTTTCATTGAGCCTATAGAGCTGCCAAAAGTATGTAATAATATGAATCAGTGCATCTATGTTTTGGCACTCTCATCTCAATCAATATTAACTTAATATTAAGTCAACATAAATCTAGCTACTATTCTCAAATGTGTTTCGTAGCCATTCTCCTGCAATGAAGGATGCTTTCATTTTGTGCTTCACCCAGCACAAAAGGATGCATTTACATCATACTTTCCTCATTTTACTCACCTCCTGACATTGTTATTATTTTGATGACTTTTTATTCTGTTTCCAGTGATGCACAGCCCATGATTTTGCTCATAGCCCAGAGGTGATGGAAAATCCATCAAGTTAACAGCAATTTTCTTACTGATTTTTAAGAAAGGAAAAGTGTGAGAGGGGAGGGTGTAAAGTAAAAAGAAATCCTTCTGTAAGCATTTTTTTTTAAGATCTTTGAGATTTTTTAAAATCTTTGAGATGGAGTCTACCTGGACTTCAGCAAAGCCTTTGAAACTGTCTGCCACAAGAAGCTCCTAGCCAAGCAGGCAGCTCATGGTTTGGACAGATTCACTCTGTGCTGGATCAAGAACTGGCTGGATGGCAGATCTCAGAGAGTGGTGGTGAATGGTGCCACATCCAGTTGGCAGCTGTCACTAGTGGTGTTCCCCAAGGATCAGTGCTGGGCCCAGTCCTGTTCAATATCTTTATTGATGACCTGGACGAGGGGATTGAGTCCAGCATCAGTAAGTTTGCAGATGACACCAAGCTAGGAGCAGGTGTTGATCTGTTGGAAGATAGGAGAGCCCTGCAGAGGGACCTGGACAGACTGGATGGGTGGGCAGAGGCCAATGGGATGAGATTTAACAAGGCCAAGTGCAGGGTTCTGCACTTTGGCCACAACAACCCCAAGCAGTGCTACAGGCTGGGGAGAGAGTGGCTGGAGAGCAGCCAGGAGGAAAGGGACCTGGGGGTACTGATAGATAGTAAGCTGAAGATGAGCCAGCATTGTGCCCAGGTGGCCAAGAGAGCCAATGGCATCCTGGCCTGCATCAGGAACAGTGTGGCCAGTAGGTCAAGGGAGGTTATTCTGCCCCTGTACTCAGCACTGGTCAGACCACACCTTGAGTACTGTGTCCAGTTCTGGGCCCCTCAATTCAAAAGAGATGTTGAGGTGCTGGAACATGTCCAGAGAAGGGCAACAAAGCTGATGAGGGGCCTGGAGCACAAATCCTATGAGGAGAGATTGAGGGAGCTGGGCCTGTTTAGCCTGGAGAAGAGGAGGCTCAGGGGTGATCTTATTACTGTCTACAACTACCTGAAGGGGCATTGTAGCCAGGTGGGGGGTGGCCTCTTCTCCCAGGCAACCAGCAATAGAACAAGGGGACACAGTCTCAAGTTGTGCCAGGGTAGGTATAGGCTGGATGTTAGGAAGAAGTTCTTCACAGAGAGAGTGATTTCCCATTGGAATGGGCTGCCCAGGGAGGTGGTGGAGGCACCGTCCCTGGAGGTGTTCAAGAAAAGCCTGGATGAGGCACTTAGTGCCATGGTCTAGTTGATTGGATAGGGCTGGGTGCTAGGTTGGACTGGATGATCTTGGAGGTCTCTTCCAACCTGGTTGATTCTATGATTCTATGATTCTAAGAAAGGTTGCTTCACCAAAAAACCCACATGTGCTGTGTGGTGTAGTAATATACATTTTCATAGAGTTACATCCTGATATAATTTAAATTTGGTGCTTTTAGATTTGTGTTTAATTTTCCCCTTTTCTGATACGTTTCCTCCAGTAGTCTCTCTTAGTCTTTTAGGGATGACTGAGAACCAGATTTATGACTCTATGTATTCTCCTATTCTGATTTCTAATCTAGGTGTAACCTAACGTTCATTAGAGCAAGTGTTAAAAAAAAAAAAACCAAAACTTTTTAAACAGAGATATTTATTATTATTAAAATCTTGGAACCAAAGCAGGAAAGAAAGAAGTCAACTAGCATAACAACCTTTGAAAACTGGCATTATACTTTTTCAAGCCTCCCAAATCCAGTAGCCCTCTACCTTTTTCTCACTGTGCAGCATATGCTGCAAGGCAGTAAATGTCTTAAATTCCACACAACAGTATTGTGCTTACGTAGGTCCCTGTGGACTGGAATTTCCATATACTATAGTGTATTCAGAAATAACTCCTCCTGCAATTTCTTCATGGGAATTTGATGGCAACTTTTTAAATGGTGTTTTGGTTTGGTCTGGTTTGGTTAGGATGGCAAAAATTAAACCAATGCTTGAGAAAAACCAGGTGCTGATAAGCTTTTTAAATGCAAAAAAACTGCTGACAAACTTTCTGAGCTTTTTCTCCACCCCTTACACAAATACTTCAGCAGTGTGCCCAGGTGGCCAAGAGAGCCAATGGCATCCTGGCCTGCATCAGGAATGGTGTGGTCAGCAGGAGCAGGGAGGTCATTCTGCCCCTGTACTCTGCACTGGTTAGACCACACCTTGAGTCCTGTGTTCAGTTCTGGGCCCCTCAGTTTAGGAGGGACATTGAGATGCTTGAGCGTGTCCAGAGAAGGGCGACGAGGCTGGGGAGAGGCCTTGAGCACAGCCCTACGAGGAGAGGCTGAGGGAGCTGGGATTGGTTAGCCTGGAGAAGAGGAGGCTCAGGGGTGACCTTATTGCTGTCTACAACTACCTGAAGGGTGGTTGTGGCCAGGGGGAGGTTGCTCTCTTCTCTCAGGTGGCCAGCACCAGAACGAGAGGACACAGCCTCAGGCTGCGCCAGGGGAGATTTAGGCTTGAGGTGAGGAGAAAGTTCTTCACTGAGAGAGTCATTGGACACTGGAATGGGCTGCCCGGGGAGGTGGTGGAGTCGCCGTCCCTGGAGCTGTTCAAGGCAAGGTTGGACGTGGCACTTGGTGCCATGGTCTAGCCTTGAGCTCTGTGGTAAAGGGTTGGACTTGATGATCTGTGAGGTCTCTTCCAACCCTAATGATACTGTGATACTGTGATACTTTCATTTACTGTGCACAAAAAAGCACACTCACACACAATCTATAATGTTTCAGTTAACAGTCTCTCAGTCTATTTTATAGTTTGAGTTCCAATATTTAAGATAGAAAAAGTGATGAAGCAGAAACCTAACTAGTGCCTTCCAGGCACTGAACTAGTGTTAGACCATCATGTGAAGGCTGTAAACCTACCAAGTGCATCTATTCTGCCTCACATCCACTTCTTCATGACTAAATCACTCCTTCAAACACTCTTGAATGCTCAGTGTCTTTAATACATGAGAGCAAGAGATTAAAATTATTAGAAAACATTGTCAGTGGTATAAAGAAACAGCAAAGACACTGAGAATGCCAGTTATCCTAGGAAGTAGAAGCATAGAATCATAGAATCAGTCAGGGTTGGAAGGGACCACAAGGATCATCTAGTTCCAACCCCCCTGCCATGGGCATGGACACCCTATCATAGAGGGCCTTAAACACTTTCAGGGATGAGGCCTCAACCACCTCCCTGGGCAACCCATTTCAGGCTCTCACCACTCTCATGCTGAACAACTTCCTCCTCATGTCCAGCCTGAACCTTCCCATTGCCAGCTTCACTCCATTCCCCCTAGTCCTGTCATTCCCTGATAGCCTGAAAAGTCCCTCCCCAGCTTTTTTGTAGGCCCTCTTCAGATACTGGAAGGCCACAAGAAGGTCACCTGGAGCCTCCTATTCTCCAAACTGAACAGCCCCAACTCTTTCAGTCTGTCCTCATAGCAGAGCTGCTCCAGCCCTCTGATCATCCCCGTGGCCCTTCTCTGGACACACTCCAGCACATCCACACCCTTCTTGTAATGGGAGCTCCAGACCTGAATATAGTACATATTACTGTGTGCTACAGAGCAAGGTAAAAAGAGTACTATGTCATTGGCAGTCTACCCAGCAAGAGAGAAAAGGGTGAGACAGGACTTTTTCCTGGCTGCAAATATGGAAGAGTATCTAATTCTAACAAAATATTGGATGGATAGAAGTAGGTTTAACCATAGTTTAGTTCTAACATAATGAACAAAGCACACTCATCTGCCCAGTTAAGATTTCTTAGTACTAGTAGATACACAGAAATATTTTCCTCTAGACTAACTGCAATTCTTGAAACACCAATGGTGTTCATGACTTGGGAAAATATTTCTTGCCCTTCTTCAGCTCATTGACAAAGCTGGCCTTCTCTATGAATCAAGGACATCAAGTCATCAAGGACATCAGCTGCTTCTTTCAGTGGCAAGAAAGACTCCTTCTTCCAGTAACACATAATTCAATGCACTGATAAAGCTGATCCAATGCATTTGATTTTGCACCTGTGCCAGGTTTGGACACATCATTTATAAAGCCAGTCTACGATTGTAAAAAAAAGGACATTGCATTCTCATTTGTCTTTAACCTGTTGGGACATTTGAGCATTGCACTGAGTTCCCAAGCCAGCATTTCCACACAATGCACATTGCATGCATTAAAGCACCAACCCAACACAATGCATAAATATTATTTAGAATATGTGAATTGACTCTTTGAAGCCATGTTCAACAAGGCTGGTTAGAGATTTTTTTTCCCCAAACTTTACACATCTAATTTCCATTAACTACATGAGACAGCTATGAGATTAAGTAAAGAAGTTTTCACAGCTAGGTGAAATGCAGTTGGTCTTGAGGGGCATGTTAACTTTCCTCAAATCTAGGAACAACAAATCACTCAAAGTTCATTTTCTCATCAGTCTGATCTAATCTCTGTACTTTAGACTTATGGATGCTGATACGTGAAAAAAAATTCCTCTTTTGGCTCAAGGTGCTCATCAGCCATCTGGAACTGCTTTGCTAGTCTCATCTATTATGTAAATGAGATGTAGTATTCGTTATGTTTCATCTACTGATACTAATACATTAACGTGAATGTTACAGCTTGAGCCCCTGAGAAGGAACCAGCTTCACATCACTCACTGACTTGAGATCACATCCCATTACTTTTAATGGCCCTATGGCATTTAAGGTCACTTGATTTTTAACACAGAGCAGATATCAGTGATGTCAGTAAAATCATTGCTATTCCCTCCTCATTTCCTTATCTTATTGTCTTCTCAAGAAATCACACTATTTCAAACCACTGAACATCTCATTTGTTCTATGAAACTAATTTCTTCATTTACCTTCATATCTTCTCACTATTTGAGAATAAAGTATCTGGGAAGTTCATTCTCTTAAAATAAAGCAAGAAGGAAAGCAAAATTTAAATAACAGGGGCTTTGTTAACAAAGTTAATAAGGAGATTTAGCTGGAAGCTTAAAATGCTTTTGCTCAATACTTCATCTGTCTTTGACTTTTGATGTGTTAAATGAGACAAAATTCAGCCTGATAATATCACACCTGTGTAAGCCATCTCTAGACACTCAAGTGAGTAAGCTGAAATCAATGTGTAAATAGGTGTTATGGCCCTGTCCTTGTAAGGAGTAGTTTAAGTGCTGCAAAAGGAATCAAACACATTTATAACTATGAAGTACCATGAAGGACTGAGCCCCATCAGATGAGAAGAGCAGGCTTTGATGGAAACACTAGGTACATTCCAACTCAGTACCATTTAGCTTTTAAATGAAGAGCCACTACATCAGGGTTTTAGCACGCTTGCTCAATATTTCAAATCACCCATGGTATAAAAGAGGAGAGAAAAGTATGAAGTGCAATTAAAATCTGTCATTAGCATGGATAATTTAAATATTATTTTCCTCTGTATATAAAAACTTGCTTGCCAAATTCAGAGTGAGAATGAACTTTAAATGCAGGATAAGCTTCCTGTGAGCTTTATGCAGAGAACTCTCTGACTAGAAAATATAATCAAATTGGTTTTTTTAAGTTATGGAAATGTATTGCAATCAGTCAAGTAAAGTAAAACACACAGCTGAGTAGAATGAGGAAAATATGCATATTTTCAATAAATAATTTCAAAACTCCACAATTTTTTTTTCTTATACAAGTAGACCTTGGGTATTTGAGCAAACTCAGGGCCTTGAGCAGGACTACTGAAATGAGAAGGCATAAAAAGATGACATTCCAGCATCTGTTGATCATAGACTTGGTAGAACATCTCACTTAATGATTTTTAGCATTATATGAGGCTAGTGACTAAGACACCTTTCAAACAATGCATGTTACAATTTTCAAGGTGAAGAAACCAGATGAGTTTAAATTTGTCCATGCTGAGATTTCTTCAGCATATCATAGATGATCAGATATAACAAAATGCCATTTAAGATTAGGACAGACTATTTTCCTCTTTTGGGTTATTTTTCCATTTTCTTGTTATATATCTTCATTTATCACCCTGAAACAAACCACAATGTTTTGCCTCAAAGTAAAATGGATACAAAAATATATTTTCACATTCTCCTTTTTATCATAATTTATATTAACAGACATTCATTGGCATTTCATTGTAAACCCATGTGATGGCAGGTAATAGGAATCCAGAACAAAGATGAGACAGTTCCTTGACAGACATCCTCCCAGAGCAGGCAGCTCCAGCAATGTGTTGTTCCTACACTGTGTTGGCCAGGACCAGGTTGGACAGGGGTGCAAAGCTGCGCACATCACTGTGGGTGTACTTGCACCGCTGCTAGGAGACTGTGTGTGGCGCTGCCAAGGTCTATTCACGGGGATGGTGGCAGTGCTGAAGTCAAGCTGCTACAATGCTGCAAGCCACAACGATGAGGTCCTCTCCCACTAAATTCCTTTAGATATTTGTCTTCTACAACCACTATTGGTGACACTGGCACCATCCCCTTCCTTTCCTGACCCAGCCAGGTGATCCTGCGGCAAACTACAAATTCTATTTCCAGTAATGCTGAGATCATGAAGTCATGTCTACAACTACCTGAGGGGTGATTGTGGCCAGGAGGAGGTTGCTCTCTTCTCTCAGGTGGCCAGCACCAGAACGAGAGGACACAGCCTCAGGCTGCGCCAGGGGAAATTTAGGCTGGAGGTGAGGAGAAAGTTCTTCACTGAGAGAGTCATTGGGCACTGGAATGGGCTGCCCTGGGAGGTGGTGGAGTCGCCGTCCCTGGAGCTGTTCAAGCAGGATTGGACGTGGCACTTGGTGCCGTGGTCTAGCCTTGAGCTCTGTGGTAAAGGGTTGGACTTGATGATCTGTGAGGTCTCTTCCAACCCTGATAATACTGTGATACTGTGATACTGTAATTCATGGATGCAAGATAGGATTTTTCCCAAATTAATATTATTTATTAATTTTGATATTCAGGACTCTCACTACCCACCCAGTAATTTTTAATAATAATTGGTTCTGTGCAACAATCACGAAAACATTACATATAGGGAAACAGAATCTAGAACACTTAAGAAATTGCTAGCAATAATAGCAGCAAACATTAAACCATTAGAACTGGAAAGAGGTTCTTGCGGTCAATTGTATTGCTTGCCCACTAGATGGACTAGAGAAACAGAAGGCAGAAGGCTTGAATTCAATTAGAGTATTTACAGAGCTTTGCTAAAGAGGCTTTTGAGTATTTACTCATAAAATTGCATCTCCAGATTCCTGGGACTAACTACAGTTCCCAGACAGTACCCAAACACTCGAAGGGAGTTCTGTTGGTGTCATCTTAGCCACTAAGGCTTCTAATTCTTCTCAGGCTCTAAATGCAGTTGCTGGGAGAAAGCAGATGATCTGATGACCTGATACTGGTTCCTCTTAGCTCCAGACTTGGCATAGAGGCTTGCGGGTGCAGGCAGATGTCTTGCCGATGTGCAAACTTTGCACAATGTCACTCAGGCTAAGCAAGCCTATCACATGAAGGCTTTTAAGACCTATTCCTGGTAAACTTCAGGCAGTTTTCCAGGTAGGCAAACCTAAGGTGTCATGGCTTGTTGTTATGCAGCAGGGCTAGCTTATAGCTTAGCAGAACATGGCAGGTACATTGACAGAAGAAAAGGCAGAATCATTGCCAAAAGCAGAGAGCACATTAAGGCAAAAGCAATGGCAGAAGCACATTGTCTTTTCCTGCTCATCTCTTTTTATCAACACAGCCCAAGACTAATGGGTCTTTGGTCACAGATCAGCCAATCAGAATTGTACTTTGCCAAGCTTAACCATATGAGGTAAAGTCAGGGCTTACTTTTACCTAATTAGGGCAGAACACAAGTGTATAAATCATAGAATCATAGGATGAACCATGTTGGAAGAGTCATCCAAGATCATCCAGTCCAACCTATCCAATCAACATAGAATCATAGATTCAACCAGGTTGGAAGAGACCAGACATGAAGGCACCAGAGGCTTTTGTCTTCCTTTCCTACAGTTGCTTCCCCCATCTGGGGTGTATCCAATGGGATCCTGGGGTGTATTAGGAGGAGTGTGTCCAGCAGATCAAGGGAGGTTCTCCTCCCCCTCTACTCTGCCCTGATGCAACCTCATCTTAATACTGTGTTCAATTTTGGGCTCCCCAGTTTAAGAGGGACAGGGATTTTCTGGAGAGGGTCCAGCAGAGGGCTGCAAGGATGATTAGGGGACAGGAGGGTATGGCTTATGAGGAGAGGCTGAGGGAGCTGGGGCTGTTTAGTCTGGAGAAAAGAAGATTTAGAGGGAATTTCATAAATGTTTATAAGTATCTGAAGGCTGTCCAGGAGTGGCGGGCACAGGCTCTTCTCACTTGCTCCCTGGGATAGGACAAGGAGCAATGGGTGTAAGTTGCAGCAAAAGAGGTTCCACCTCAACACAAGGGGGAACTTCTTTACTGTAAGGGTCACAGAGCACTGGAACAGGCTCCCCAGGGAGGTTGTGGAGTCTCATTTTCTGGAGACTTTCAAGGCCTGTCTGGATGTGTTCCTTCGTGATCTGTTTTAGATGGTATTGTCCTGCTTCAGCAAAGGGGTTGGCCTTGATGATCTCTTTGGGTCCCTTCCAAACCCTAACATCCTATGACCCTATGATCTGCAGAAGGAGGGAGAGCAGAAAATGTGTCTGGGCAAGCCAGGACATATTTAGGCCTGTTTTGGCCTTCCACGACAACCCAATATAAAAATGAGGCATAGAAAGCATTTCTGCAAGAAATTATCTTCTTTTCTATCCTGGAAGAACAAATTCATTTCATTATTATAAGGAGCTGTATACAAACTGCGGATGAGATTACTCTGTAGGGCTAGCTCTCATATATGGTATCATTGATTCAAGGATGGAATGGATTCTGGATTTTTTTTCATATTCAGCACACTCAGATTTCTTATCACCAATTGTTACATTGTTGTTACTTTCACACTCTGCATTCAGTCGCAAGCATGACATAACGTGGAGGGATTTTTGCTAGCAGGACGCAAAACGATAAATATGAGCACCCGTGCTGTGAAGTGTCCTTGAGTCCATCTTGGACTTAAGATACCAGGTGCTGGGTGGCACCCTCCACATGCAGCTGTAGGGGGTGGAGTGCCAGCTGCTCGTGGGCCTGGTTAGCCAGCCCAAGGGGCTGACCCTCAGATTGTTATTGTAAATCACTCTATCCGTACTATGCCCGTAAACCTGGACCAACCATGTACCTTCCACACGTACCAATCCTAAACTAAGTTAGCTATGCACGCCTCTTCCAAGTAAGCGTATAACTCACCGTAACATGGAAATAAAGTGGAGAATTGTTGGAGAAATTCTTGTTAGCAGAGCACACAAGAATTGATAAACATGAGCAACCCGTGCTGGGAACGTCCTTGAATCCATCTTGGGAGTTTAGATAGCAGGCACAGGGTAGCTTCCCCCCACATGCAGCTGCAGGGGGTGGAGTGCAGCTGCAGGTGGGCAGAGTTTAGCCAGCCCCAGAGGCTGACCCTCAGATTGTTATGGTATGCTGACCTATTGGTGCCTTACAAGTAACTCTGGACCCTCTGACTCTAACCAATCTTGATGGAGCACGCCTATTGCTAGAAGTGTATATGTCACTGCATCACGGAAATAAAGGGGATTTGACCATCTAACCATATTGGTGAACAAAGAGTCATCTTCCCATAGCGCTCCACCGAGCGGTTTTTCTCCACAGAGAATGACCATCTAATCATATTGATGACTCAAGAGTCGTTTATCCCATGGTGCTATGCTGGCAGCATTTAGCTTCATAGCTGAACTATCAAATTCAGTGTTGTTCTTTATTCAGCATATACTATTTAGAGTTTGTTTGTGTGGCAGTATACGATACACACTCGCTACCTGTAGACATATCTAATTACAAACAGTTCTCCTACCACAGAATGCTGGAGACTTTTGAGCAAATTATGCTTTAACACTGATGTCAAATGGGCTTGCAAAATTTAAAGCAGAATTGGTTTCAGAGATTTTTAAGGGGAAAAAAATGTTATTTTTATTGCAGCTGTTTAATGTGTTGTAATTCAATGGTGCTAAATGTCAGGCATGAAAAGCCACCAGCACCAAATAACAGTTTAATTAGAACTGCAAAGATATCTTGTAATTATGCTCTTATTTCAGTTAGCTGCAGAAGTCCACTACATATCTAAAGGAAATGAGAATTTAAGTGAAAGAAATCTATTTTAAATGCATTCTTCAAAGCTGTCATATTGACGTAAAAATATACTGATTCATTCTTGACTGCCATATAATATAGGACACCATATGCATAGAAAAAGATTACCAAATATCATGGCACAGATGGAAAGAAGCAGGCTAGTAACACACTGGTTTTAAAACAAGCTGATTTGACAGGAACTAAACAGCTTTAGATTTCTGCAGCAAGTGCACATTGCAAAGCCAGATTAATGTAACTGAATTCAAGCTTGTATTGTGCTTGTTCACAAAGAGAAACAGTCTTTAATTCAGATTCAGCTTGCAAGTTAGGTGTAAAATCCAAATATTTGGGAGTTGAGACATTGTTTCACAAAAGGAATTAGCTTTCCATTCTGTGATATGCTGTGAAATACATTGCATCCTTGCCAACAACTAAAGTGATCGCAGGAAGTAAAAGCTTAATTTTGTATATTTCAATTGTGTACCCACATGTTTTCCTCTGCTCACAGTGAGGGTTTTGGTCTGTAATAAAAAGGGAAGATCAATTATCAGCATGGACACAGATTGAGAGAGTTGGAGCTGTTCAGTCTGGAGAGGAGAAGGCTCTGAGACCTTTTCATGGCCTTCCAGTGTCTTAAGGATGCCTACAGGAAAGCTGGTGAGGGACATTTCAGAATGTTGGGTAATGACAGGACTAGGGGGAAAAGAGCAAAACCAGAAGAGGGTAGATTCAGATTGGATGTTAGGAAAAAGTTCTTCACCATGATGATGGTGAGACACTGGAACAAGTTGCCCAGGGAGGTGGTAGAAGCCCCATCTCTGGAAAATTTTTAAGCCAGGCTGGATGGGGCTCTGAGCAGCCTGATCTAGTATGAGGAGTTCCTGTCCATGTCAGGGGCATTAAAGCTAGATCCTTGGGTTTCCTTCTGTATTTCTGATATCTTGATATGGATTTAACTCCCTCTGTTAACAAATTGAAGTGAAAATGGACAGGTTTTTAACTCCAGTTACAGACAAGAGTTTTTATCTACTTAGGATTAACAAAATACAGTTTTATAGCAGGAAAATTATAATTTTTGGTAATTTTTAAACAGGACTAAAATTTAATACAAATCCAGCTTCTTCCTTTTTTTTTTTTTTTTATGCACAGTGATTGTATGACTGTTCAATTAAAAACAACAACAAATGAAAGGGTGCAGGTAGGAACCTGAAGATGTCTGCAGAATTGTTCTGAATTCCTGATTCTGTCTAAAGGCTGACAAGACAGAGAAAATGGTTTGTGGAAGAAGTAAATCCTAAAGCAGATCCTAACATCTGCTTGCAAGCTGAGATCAATTTCTAGTGGAACAAGGCAAGCTGTCTACAGAGCAATATAGATTTTGAAAAACCAGCAGGCAATGTGCACTATACTGAAAAAAGCCTCCCTGAGATCATATGAAAACTGTTCTGGATAGATGGGACAAGGCAGAGTCTACATTTTCACACCTTCTGGTCTGCTCAAAACAATGCTATGACCAATTCATGGTAGATGCACTGCTATTATGTGAAAAACCATCTCTATTATCTGGGAATATGGGTCTCTAACTTCTGTTTGGCCCTTTTCTAACTTCAGTGCAGATTCCTAATGAGGTTGCCATATGTTGTAATTGGTGCACTTGCTGCTAATAACAGTCTCTAAATCTATCTGGTCTTCTTCCAACAATAAAAATTTAAAGAAACTGCTGGTAAAACAACTCATGTCTCATGGAGCAGAACTTCTATGCAGGAAAGGACAAGGCTGGCTTCTCTTTCCACTGAAAACAGGCTTTCAAAGCAATTTGTGCAAGAATCATCTGGGAATTGTAAGTATTTTATTACAAAAACACAGATGTTAGGATTGGAAATTAATTTTGTGCCTTTGTTACCTTCTGGAATGGAATTAAACCAGTGTCTTGAATACAGCTCTCTGTATAGACTGGTCTGTTTATGTTCTTCACTTACCAACATCCACGTAGTGTGAAAATGAAACATATTTTCCCTGCTTCAGTAATGCTGAAATCCACTGGGATTTTGGCTTTCATGAAGTGGGAGGAGATGCTCATCTGGGTGCATCAAAAACTGGCAAGCATGTCAGTTCCTCTTTACTTGTTCCTATGTTTCTTTTTCAGAGAAATATATACAATACAAACTCAATTTCAAATGCCTACATTTTGTTAGCAAACACCAGTACACATCACAGCAGCTTAAGCAAATTGTTGTTTTTTTTTCAGTTCATGACCCCACTGCTGCAGGTGAACAGTACCTAAGAATGCAGTCAGAACTGCCCCTAGACAGAGAGCTAAAGAGAACACCTCTACTTTGAAAATGTGTCATTCTCATTCTTTCTTTTCTAATTGTGCTCAAGTGAAGATTATTAGCTGCATAAAATTCAGTATGAGGATTTCAAGCTGCTGACATTGTGGCATTGAATATACAGAGCTCAGCAGCAAGATGCCAGCAGCAATCTGAAACAATCTTCACTAGACCCCCCATCTAACAACTGCAGACTCAGAGTAACATTGGATGTGCAACCTCCCAAGGTTATTGAATAATAATCCTATTTCTGCTAACAGTAGATGCTCCTAGTTCTCTTATAATTAGTCACCATGGAGTATTTATAGAGGTTATTGGGTTGAAAATTACTGCTGTGACTTGTTTTTTAGAGACGAAGGAAAAAACATACACACACTTATGCACACTCACAAAGCAGAGGAAATTGTCTTTCTACCAATCATTTGCAATAGTCACATTTACCTCTGGCATTTTCCGTTTATGCTGAGGGCCTTTTATGCTCTGCATCCTCTGACTGATTATTGTGCTGGGAGAGGCTGGGACTTGAACATCTGCAGCTCCCCTAAAGCCAGTTAAGTCAATTCACTCTGCATGATCTATGAAGGCCACCTAACTTAAACAAAATAGATACTTCGGAGACTAGCATTGGGAGCATTAAATCTTTCCTTCAGCACACAATGCTGAAGCTCACGATGCTCAAGCACAAATTTGCTTCCTGCTGAGGGTGAAGAAGCCTGTTCTCTCTGTATTGCAAATGGCAAATGGCTGGGGACCACAGGTCCTCTTTCATCAGTGATGATCTCTTTCTCATTTATTTGATTTTAAATAAAAGTTTCACAACTTTGCCTTGTTATTCAGCAATGGTGTGGTCAGCAAGCTAGCATGGCATCTGATTGATACCATCTGTTTTAAGCTTCTCCTTACAGGTCAAAGGAATGAGGCATGAATATATAAACAGTCTCATCAATAATAATATCTTTTATTTTCCAGACTGATGAGCTGTAAATCAGATTGCTAACACACTGTGATGTGTGGATGCAGGCTGGTTTTAACACCCATAAACACATTTGTATCTGTAACATGGGAAGCTTAAATTTTAGTTTAAATATTTGGAAGATTAATGTAGAAATGATGGATTCCACAATGCTTCTATTGTAATAAACACCGAAAGCCAAAACCAAATAAGCACAGAACGAGTTTGACTGATCTGTTCTTTCACTGCTGAAGAAAAGTAGAGCTCAGTTCTGTTACTCTAGAAATATGACAAAAAAGCACTGGCTGGGTGGACACGTGCAGTGCTGCAATAATAAGAGTGCTCTGCAGAGTCTCAGGGGCATGTACTTGCTTTGAGTGCTCACATCCATGCAAACACACCGGCATCTGTCTGCCACTGCCCTTGCCTTCAACAGTGACTGCATTGCTTACATTTTAATGAAGAGATGCTCTGCAGAGTTTACGTAAGTAGCATGCAGCATTTGTGGAAATCAGTTCAATTACTCTCTTCTGGTCCTTCCAAAGTCTCAGAGAGAAAAAAAAATAAAAAGAGGGGAAAAAAATGAAAAGAGAGGAAAAAATAATTAAAAGTAAGAATTCTGCCACAACATGAGGAAACAGACAATCTTGTCTTTTCCAGTCAGGTAAGGTGTAGCATTTTCAACATTTTCTCCTTGCAAAGGTTTGTGTCATATGAATAACCATGAAGTTATGTAAAATGGAAAGATAAATAGCTCTGCAATAATGTAATTAATTTTCTAAACCAGGCAGAAAGCACCACACATTTTCCCAATAGATAACTCAAGCTTCCTTTCCTATAGTATTCCATTAACAACACAAAGATTTCTTTCCTAACTACAAAAAAAAATTAGCTGTTAGTACTTGCACATGATTGCTAAAATAAGCAAGTATATTTATAATTCTCAAATTGCTCATTTTTAGCAACCAGTGTATTTCTGTCATTCGAGACACAAATTTATTTCCTCATTGCTTAAATCTACATTTTCAAAGGCTGGTATTCTGCATTCAGTTCCAGCATATTCGTCTATTGTTCCCCCTATCATTCATTGTTATTGGATGTCCTGCAGATTGACAGTTATTACTATGTGCCAAGAGAAAACAAAGTCAGCACAGTAACTGTGCTTTTTCCATGGCAGGTGCATATGATGTTCTCCTAACCAGCGCATCATTCAGTTGTCTTCTCATCTTTTTTTGCAACTTTGATTTAAGATATACCTTGAAAACACAAAATCAGCCTGTGTGACATTCCATTCTTTATTCCAATTCAGAAATATTGTTACAAGTTCCATGTTTCTGAGACTAATTATGGTTCATTAAACAAGTGTTCTGCCCCTGGCAAATGGCTTGTGTCCTATGAAAGGATATAAAAAGTAGAAAGAACTTGATTATTATTTTTTTAATTGTTGCTGTGTATATGAGTTAGTGATGGAAAAAATAGCAGTGACTCGAGAAGATGTAAATATAAGAGCCAAAGCCGAAGCTGTTTGTTACTATAGCAGAAGTCTTTTTATATGCCATTCTACAACTTGTGGTAACTCTACCAGTTCTGGAATACAGTTGTTGGGTAAAATACTGTTTTTAACATTCTTATTGGATAACAGTGAGATTTTGGCTATCTTGGCGCAGCTTATTTTCAGGTCCTTGCTCTAAATCTGCTATACCTCTGTACAAATGTTCCTCAAGACGAGCATACCAGTTTACTATGTTTCTAACCTCAGTCTTACTGCGTCAAGGGTACACAGGCATGAGCTCCAGAGATACATCATTTATCACATTTACCTGACTCCTTTCTTCGATTCCTACTTAAAAAGTCACAACAGAAAGATAAAATTTGTGTGGGAGCATAGAGAAAATTTTATTGCTACCATCCAATAGTGTTTTAGCATTCAAACCCAATTTTGCTTTCTATTTCATCTTCTTAGACAATGTCTCTAGATTTTCTTATGGTCCTTTAATTAATTTTTTTAATTTGATTTTTTTTTTTATTGCTTTGACACAGTCTCAAGTTGTGCTGGGGGAAGTATAGGCTGGATGTTAGGAGGAAGTTCTTCCCAGAGAGAGTGATTGGCATTGGAATGGACTGCCCAGGGAGGTGGTGGAGTCTCCGTCCCTGGAGGTGTTCAAGAAAAGCCTGGATGAGGCACTTAGTGCCATGGTCTGTTTGACTGGCTAGGGCTGGGTGCTAGGTTGGACTGGATGCTCTTGGAGGTCTTTTCCAACCTGGTTGATTCTATGACTCTATGACATTGCAGTGTCCTGATATGCCAATATATGCCTGTGGTTCCTCTGCAGGAAGGATTAACAATTTGGTGATTTTTTATGCCTGAATAATTATGTTATTAACTTATAAATAGATTGTTCATACCAGAAATATTATAATTTTACTTTCCTATGTCATGATGTATTTTGTGTTTATATTTTAATTTCACACACACACACATATATACATGCACATACAGTGATTTTAAATCAAGACTGCTGTCTGATTCTTGCTTTTTTCCTCACTGTATGTATGTGATTAGAAACTCCATACAATTCCTATAAAACTAAAAGTGTGTGTTTATACTGTCTGGAAGCTATGAAGCATTGTGAAAACATCAAATAATTTGAATCCCCAGATAGAACTATTCATTATCAGTTGTCCAGTATCCATTAAAGGTACAGCATTATTTTTCAACAAAGATTAAGTTTTGTCTAAACAAAAAAAAAAGCAAACATAGAATCATAGAGTCATAGAATCGTCTAGATTGGAAGGGACCTCAAGGATCATCCAGCTTCAACTCCCTGCCATAGGCAGGGACACCTCTCACTAGAGCAGGTCACTCATGGCCTCATCCAACCTGGCCTTAAACACCTCCACAGTGTGGAAGCACCACAACCTCCCTGGACCACCCATTCCAGTGTCTCACCACCCTCACTGTAAAGAGCTTCCTCCTAACATCTAGTCTAAATCTCCCCTTTTCCAGTTTAGATCCACTGCCCTTAGTCCTGCCACTACAAGACCTTGTAAACCATCCCTTCCCAGCCTTCCTGTAGACCCCCTTCAGCTACTGGAAGGCCACTATAAGGTCTCTTCAAATCCTTCTCTTCTCCAGACTGAAGAGCCCCAAGTCTCATAGCCTGTCATCGTAACAGAGCTGCTCCAGCCCTCTGAGCCTCTTAGTGGCCCTCCTCTGGAGTCCTCACCAACAAGGAGGGGCTGGTGAGTGAAATGAAGCTGAAGGGTAGCTTTGGCTGCAGTGACCACGAAATGGTAGAGTTTAAGATCCTCAAGGCATCAAGGAGACTGCACAGCAACATGAGGAAAAATAATTCATATACTTTACTTTGTTTTCATGTATCTTCTGTGCATATGAATATAAAGTTGAAGTATCTGAGAGCATTATTTCTACTCAGTCTTTTCCTATTTAGGTTTTGAAAAATTAAGAATTTTACTCTCCTATTCAAAGCTCTGCTTTGAAATTTTTAACATATTAATGATAAATTTAAAATAAACTCTAAAGATTAAACAAATATCAGATGATTGACCAAGTAGTGTGATACTTTGATTTTTCTTTAATATTTTTGTTTGTATCTTTGACTATTTAATGGTGAAACTCAATATGAAACAGCACAGATCAAACTAAGAAATGTGAACTTTATCTTCCAATCAGCTCTAAACTAAACTTTTATTTTTGTATGAGTGTAACCTGAGTAGAAACCTGTCTTAGGAAGTTTTTTTCCTTACAGCACTGTAATTCCAGCCAAAATAATAACAACTAATTAGGAATATATGTTTAGATTGATTTAACAAATATGTAGGAGCACGAATGCCCTTTTATGTTGGAAATCCTACCCAGTATTTAATTAGAGCAACGATGTAAGTTACCAAGTGATCACTTGTTAATATTACTGTTACACTAGAGTTATAAATAAATGTGCATCTTTGTGGAATGATAGGTAATGTAGCTGTTCAAGGCAGGATTGGACATGGCACTTGGTGTCATGGTCTAGCCTTGAGCTCTGTGGTAAAGGGTTGGACTTGATGATCTGTGAGGTCTCTTCCAACCTTGGTGGTACTGTGATACTGTAATGTACTTATTGAGCTTAAAGTTATCTTTTTTTATAACTTTCTTAGCTGACTACATAAGTAAAATTTCATTTTATTGTCTGAATCCTGCCTGCTGAAGTAAGTAGTCCTTTCTTTGTTAAAAGACTCTACTAAATATCTCTTAAAAAATAAAAAATCAACCAAATTTTGTGGTTTTTAAAATAACAGTTTTCTTTGATAGATAGTCATAAGTACATGGATAGGAAATTAGTTTTTTCTACTGTGAATGGCAATGGCATTATTTCTAATTGTGGATAAAGAACATACAAAAGAAGTAGAAGGAAAAAAGGACAAAACTGAAAAAGCATTTATTGGATAATAATTAATATTTCCTACAAACTAGCAAAATTCTGTTGTAAAGATACTGGGTTTTTTTTTCAGCATACTGTTAAAATTCAAATACAATTCATCCTTAGTTACAGAGAATGGGCTCTTGCCTATATTGTTTATTAGTGTAATTGTTTATTAGTGTAATGTTAGCCTGAGGCACCTGAGCAACTATTTCCTTGGGCACTGTGCAGGATAAGGAATATTGAGTGTGTGGAAGTCAAATGATTGTGATTAGGGCTAGATGACTCTCAAAACAACTGTGAAAAATCCCACAAACCTCAATCTGAGTCTCCTCTTCTGGAGCTTAATTACAGAAAAGAAACACCTCTTGCTGTTTCCGACTTCATTTTTAGCATAGAGATCAATATTGTGATCCTGCAGTCCCTCATGTAGACTCAGGTTACAGTGCTAGTGTCAGAGCACCACAGACCTTCACTTTGTCATGGAACTTGTCCACTAGGAACACATGTAAAGACTCACTGTTGGGAAGAGAGACCAAAAGAGCAGGGGAAAAATATTTCTGTTATTCCACAGGCACTCAGAACAAACACACATCCAAAATCTGAACAACAGCTATAGCCTTCCACCGTGATGCCCATGGCATCTGCTAGAAAACACTTCAAAAACCAGCACATTTGAAACATTTTCAGGCAAACTGTTAACTTTGTAGGAGCTTCTGCATTAGACATTCATCTGCTTGTAACCATTCTACTTAAACCATTTCTTCTCTAGTGATTGTAATATGAAACACATTGTATTAGGCAGTGCAGTACTGCAGAGAAGCAAAGGCTGCCATGAATCTTACTATACTAATAATACTTATCAGAATGATTTATTGTACTATAATTGTGCATTTGTTGAGATCTAATCCCAAAATGGGTGACATTTGCTACAGCTTCAAATCTACAAAAATCTATATGATGTGACAGTGTTTGCTTGTCTAAAATCTTTAGAGAGGTCTGTCCACTTGTTCCCAGATATGACAGCTATATTTCAAGGAAAGAGAAGAACATAGAATCATAGAATGGCAAGGTCGTTAGCAACCTCTGGAGATCATCCAGTCCAACCCTCTGATAATGCAGGCATGCCTAAATCACATTGCACAGGAATGTGTGCTTTGAAAGTCTCCAGAGAAGAGTACATCTCTCTGGACAGCCTCTTCTTGGTTACCCTCAAAGTGAAGATGTTTCTCCTTAGGTTCCAGAGAAATCTCCTGTGTTCATTTGTACCTGCTACCCCTTGTCCTATCACAGGCTACTGCTGAGAAGAACCCCATTCTTGTGGCCTCCACCCTTCAGATACCTATATGTATTTGTAAGATCCTGTCTCAGTCTTCTCTTTTCCAGTTTAAACAGCCCCAAGTCTCTCAGCCTCTCCTTGTAAGAGACATGCTCCAGCTCCCTAACCATCTTCTTGGCCTTGCATTGAACTCTCTCCAGTAGTTATCCTGGTTTTGAGCTGGGAAGCCCAGAACTGAACACAATGGTCTAGGTTCAGCCTAACCAGGGAGCACAATGGAGAACTTCCTTCAGCCTTCTGGCCACACCTTTAATGTACCCCAGAATACTGTTGGCCTTCTTAGTCATGAGTGTATACTGCTGGCTCATGGTTAATTTGTTGTCCACAAGTGTTCCCAGATCTTTTTCCACAGAGCTGTTTTCCAGCAGGCTATTCCTCCCCAGGTGCAGAGCTTTACACTTGCCCTTGTTAAACTTCATGAGATACATCTGCTCAACACCAGCTAAAGAAAGGAAAAAGAGAACATAAATGTGACAGATGTGTTCAGTTAGTTTAACTCTTCAACCATGTAAATAAGAGATCAGAATTGGTGTAAACATACTTTCATATACTTTTCACATATACTTAAGAATCATAGAATCAACCAGGTTGGAAGAGACCTCCAAGATCATCCAGTCCAACCTAGCACCCAGCCCTAACCAATCAACTAGACCATGGCACTAAGTGCCTCATCCAATCTTTTCTTGAACACCTCCAGGGACAGTGACTCCACCACCTCCCTGGGCAGCCCATTCCAATGGGAAATCACTCTCTCTGTGAAGAACTTCCTCCTAACATTCAGCTTAGACCTCCCCCGGCACAACTTGACACTGTGTCCCCTTGTTCTGTTGCTGGTTGCCTGGCAGAAGAGACCAACCCCCACCTGGCTACAACCTCCCTTCAGGTAGTTGTAAACAGCAATGAGGTCAGCCCTGGACCTCCTCTCCTTCAGGCTAAACAACCACATCTTCCTCAGCCTCTCTTCACAGGATTGTGTTCCAGGCCCCTCACCAGCTTTGTTGCTCTTCTCTGGACATGTTCCAGCACCTCAAAATCTCTCTTGAATTGAGGGGCCCAGAACTGGACACAGCACTCAAGGTGTGGCCTGACCAGTGCTGAGTACAGGGGCAGAATAACCTCCCTTGTCCTACTGGCCACACTGTTCCTGATGCAGGCCAGGATGCCATTGGCTCTCTTGGCCACCTGGGCACACTGCTGGCTCATCTTCAACTTACTATCTATCAGTACCCTCAGGTCCCTTTCCTCCTGGCTGCTTTCCAGCCACTCTGTCCCCAGCCTGTAGTGCTGCTTTGGGTTGTTGTGGCCAAAGTGTAGAACCCTGCACTTGGCCCTGTTAAATTTCATCCCATTGTCCTCTGCCCACCCATGCAGCTTGGCAAGGTCCCTCTGCTGGGCTCTCCTACCCTCCAACAGATTGACACCTGCTCCTAGCTTGGTGTCATCTGCAGTCTTACTGATGCAGGACTCAATCCCCTGTTCCAGATCATCAATACAGATATTGAACAGGACTGGGCCCAACACTGCTCCTTGGAGAACACCACTAGTGACTACTTCAAAGATTCATATTTCACAGATTACTGCTAGACAATACTATAGTGAAATCTACAGTTGAAGGCACTAAACGACAGACTACAAGTACAGCTATGTACAACTGAACCACGTTTTCTGTCTGTCTTACAGCAAATGCAGACATAAAAACAATACTGGTTGTGCAGGTAAATTGATTGAAATAAGTATCTGCTCTTTCACAGTTATTGGCACCGTGAAGAGAACTAAAGAGTTCAAACCTTTACTGTCTTTTTGTAAATCACTTAGAGGGAACTAATTTCCTTGAAGTATAGACAGGCTGCGTAATTCTTAAATGGTTAAATTAGTCATTCAAGCACCTTTGATGGGGGATAAAAATGAGAATGGTCAAAGGCAATTACCCATTTTGAAACCAGGTATGCAATGATGTAGTTTCACAATTAGTTTAAACCAGATTAAGCTTGGCAGGGCTGCAGAAAGAAGTGGCCCCATTGTTCCTCTGTAGCTCTCTTTCTCCCTTGTGTCAGCACAAGCATTTGCCTCCCAATTAGAACTAAACAGTTAAGGGTTTTGCCATGTTCGTTTTAAGCAGGATCAGTTCTCTGACCTGGTTTGCTGTGCAGCTGTTCAAAGCTTCCCCAGGAGTAGGAAGATGTCAGGGAGGTGAAAAGGGAGTGATAGAAACACTTCTCTTGACATTAGTGCCAGATGCTGCGGCTGAGAATGGATTGTGAAACTACAGCACATGATGTAATAGGTTGTCTGCTTCTACTGATTACAGATGTGACCTCACTGGCTGTCTTGGCCTATGGGAGAGTAGAAATCACCCTAAAGGTTCCCATGTAGAATAGCTGAAAGGACTTGCTGTAAAATACTGTGCTTTTCATAATAAAATAGATTTCTTAATGAAAAGGAGAGAACTTTATTTTTTTCATCTTAGAACTCCTTTGAACATGCTTTATACACAAACCTTAAGAGGATAGGTTTTAGTAGACATCAACAGGACAAAAAGAATTCATTTTCAGAATGCTAAATGGATACATATTGTACTTATATTTTAATTTTAACCATGCACAAGGGAGCTAAATGCAGTCTAAATCATACAGAAATATAAGAGAAACGGACCCACAATATATCTTGTCTACTGTTTTGAACAAAGACTTGAGCCCTTTAGGATTCATATGGATTGATTAAAAAAAAAAGGAGGGGGGGGGGAAAGCAATAAACTATAATGGAAACTATGTTTCTTTTCTGTTGCCAGAGGAGATTATAATATTCCAAGTACTCAGAATGGAAAGCAGGCACAAAGGAAGGTAGAAGAAACAGTATGGGAGAAGAGAGGAAAAAAACCCCAAACTTACATTTGGTTTTGTATCTTACATTAATGATTTGAAGGGCCTCATTTGATACAACAAACAGATCTTTCATTGTTTAGTCCACAAAACAGTAGCCAACACAGCTACTAGTGCAGTACTTTTAGAAGAGGAAGAAGGGTAGTGGAATGTCCTAACAAATTGAAAGTCTCAACACAGCTTAGAGAAAGGGGGTTTGGATGCACTTTTCCAGGGACAGATGATATGGTTTGGAAGACTGAATTGCTCCTTTGCCCTTTAAAGAATTTGCAGTAAATCTACTCTGCCCATGACAAATGCTCCTAAATGCAGTGAAGCTGATCAAATTCCTTCATCATTTAAGGGACAGATGACAAAGACATGCAAAATTCTCTGACTTCATTACTCTTTTGTGTTGGTGCATTTTATTATTATTTGTAGTGCATGATCTAGCTACAATTTAAGATCTACATCTGCTATGAGAAAGACTGATCCCATGGATGGAATTATGGTTTCCATGGAATTTGACTTCAATATGCCAAAACACTAGTGGAATTAAGTTAAACACTAGTGGAATTAAGTTTGCCACATATGTAAATTTTCTAAGGTAGTCTTTCTGTCATATCTTAAATAAAATTTGTCTGGAAGCAGTTGAAAAGGATGTGTCCTTATCAGTGAGTTTAGCTGGCAGAAAGATAGTGAAAGATACAACAATACAGATACTACTGTGGTTCAGATTAAAAATTATTTTTTAGATTATTCTAAAACACAAGCTTCAGGCATGAGTCAGATATGAGATTGGTTTAACTAGCCTGGATGAATTCTGAATTTGCCTTTTTAGTTCGTTTCCTCTGTGCTACAATAGATCCTTTCCTGATTATAAGTTTGAATAATATTCATGGCCTTTGAAACTTACCATTCCCAATCAGTACCAACACCTGGCTCTAGTCAGCTATTCAATATTTTCTTTTCAGATAAATATTTTCATAGAATCATAGAATCAACCAGGTTGGAAGAGACCTCCAAGATCATCCAGTCCAACCTAGCACCCAGCCCTAGCCAGTCAACCAGACCATGGCACCGAGTGCCTCATCCAGTCTTTTCTTGAACACCTCCAGGGATGAAGACTCCACCACCTCCCTAGGCAGCCTATTCCAATGGCAAATCACTCTCACTGGCAACAACTTCCTCCTAACATCCAGCCTAGACCTCCCCTGGCACAACTTGAGACTGTGTCCCTTTGTTCTATTGCTGGTTGCCTGGGAGTTTCACACGTTTTCTTCAAAACATGTTCAGAAAATGTGATTCTCAAGGAATAATTGTCTCTCCTCATCTTTTTATGTTCTACCTATGACTGGAGAAAGTAAAAAACCCAGATTTAAACCAGGCTCTTCAAGCTTCACCTCTCAATGGAGAAAAAAATCCCCATGTATGCTAATTCTGGTAATTTTAGTGATGATAAACTGCTTGGTTTCAACTGTTTTAAGACTTGGTTTAGAATTTGGGTTTTCATCTAACAGTAGAAAAAAACACCATTTACTTTCATGACATTTCTGGTCATATTTGTTAACTGTAATGGAAAAATAGCTATTGTCTGAAGAAGGAAACGATTCTTCTACACTCCATCATATTGAATCATAGCCTTCTTGATGTTAAGGTCCACTTATTTTTGTCCCAAATATAAGGATTTATAAGAACCTAACTTAGAAATAGTCACTCTAAGTAGAGTCTTCTTAAAGCCTGCTTTCAGTTTGCTTATCTAGTCTACAGTCTAGATGTGTATTCTATTAGTAAAAGAAAAAGTATTTTTTGCCTAAGCTTGACATCCTCATTTTAAAATGCAGCAAAATACCAGGGAATTTATCCCAATCAATAGCTGAATACATCTCACAGGATTATATCTAAAAACTATTCTCCATTAGTTTCACTAAATTTATAACCTTGGGAATCTCAGCTTTTGCTTGTAAATTTTTAATTGTTTTATGCCATTCCACAGCTTCTAACATGAAGGCAGAAAAGATCACTCCTGCTGCTTCCCACATGCCTCCCCTCCTGCTCTGGAGATTTTTCATTAAACAGGATAGATGCTAGCAATGTTTTCTACTGTAATTTGACATTATGTTCTGTGCCTAATTACCAGAACATAAAGGATATCAAATAGCAATGAAAAGTCATATTTGATGAGCTGTGATTGTTGTGATTGTACAAATGGGAAATGTTGGGGAAATGCTGAAATACTCCTTTTATATAAAAGAAGCTGAAAAAAAGACTGGGAAAGAAGACTGTGTACACATAACCTCTGAAATGTAGTACTTTTGTCAAGGATCTTGCCCACCAGAGGAAGAAAACAAGTATTGTCATGCTAAGATGCTATGGTTCAGTGAGAAATGATATCAACTCTTACAATTAATTTGTCTAAAACTAAAATTTATTAAAAAACACACCCTCCAAGGGGAAAAAAAAAAACAACAGAAAATGCTTGTGTGGTCTTTGGAATAAGAATGATATCTGGATCAAATTATAGTTGATATAAGCACTAGAATCTGAGGTTTGTCTGACAATTTATGGAATCTTAATTAATACAGAGGCTGTCAGACTACAGAGTTTGTCTTTTACATTGAATTTAAACTTATAAAATTCGGTGTAAAAACTTATGAAACTATCAATTTAAGGTTTATTTGTCTCTGTTGATAGTTCTACACAGACATACTTTGGCTTCCTGACGATTTAGTTAGAGTGCAATGTGTTTACCCTACTGATGATTTTAACAATATTTTTAAATGCTAAATTATCCAGTCTTTATAGATTAATTGTTGTTGTTATTATTGGAAACTGATATTAAAACATTCATTTAAGCCTGCACATACTGTTAAACTTACAGAGATTTCAACTGTTTGGAAAACATTAAGATATCCTCCGAGACTTTGAAAAACAGGTGGAAAATCACTCAAAAAGCCAGATTCTACTCTCATTTATGTTAATGTGCATTGAGCTTACAATGAAACAATTGGGAAAGGAAAACAACCCAAGCTCTCAAGGAATAAAATCAAATACCAGCATAAGTTCAACTAATGAGATTAAATACTGATTTTTTTTTCTTAGTTTCTAGACTGCAAATGTTCAGTTAGCGCAATATCTGAGCTCCTCAAATAGGAACAGAGTCTGTCATTAAAGTGCATTTAACCCAAAGAGAATAATAGAATCATAGAATTACAGAATCAACCAGGTTGGAAGAGACCTCCAAGATCATCCAGTCCAACCTAGCACCCAGCCCTATCCAATCAACCAGACCATGGCACTAAGTGCCTCATCCAATCTTTTCCTGAACACCTCCAGGGACGGTGCCTCCACCACCTCCCTGCGCAGCCCATTCCAATGCCACACTAAGTGCCTCATCCAATCTTTTCCTGAACACCTCCAGGGACGGTGCCTCCACCACCTCCCTGCGCAGCCCATTCCAATGCCACACTAAGTGCCTCATCCAATCTTTTCCTGAACACCTCCAGGGACGGTGCCTCCACCACCTCCCTGCGCAGCCCATTCCAATGCCAATCTCTCTCTCTGGGAAGAACTTCCTCCTAACATCCAGCCTATACTTTCCCCGGCACAACTTGAGACTGTGTCCCCTTGTTCTGTTGTTGGCTGCCTGGGAGAAGAGGCCAACTCCCACCTGGCTACAATATCCCTTCAGGTAGTTGTAGACAGCAATGAGGTCACCCCTGAGCCTCCTCTTCTCCAGGCTAAACAACCCCAGCTCCCTCAACCTCTCCTCATAGGGTTTGAGCGCTATCCTCTTCTTCAAGGCAGGAAACTACATGGTAATGTATCTTCCCAAATTTAAACAGTAAATTTGATGTTGAGGCTGCATTTGGATATAAACTGAGGTCTCCAGAGCTCATCATTAGTAAGGTTTCAGGATGACAGAAAAGATCTCTTTATTAGTCAGAGCTGGCTGATTTCTGGCAGCAGGAAATCTATCCTTACTTATATATCATTGGGAAATGTATGCATTTATTAATAAGAAGACAGTAAACTATGCCAGTACAACTGGGAGTAAGCCAGAAATATAGTTTATTTCCTTTCTTTTCATTAAAGTTTCTATTTATATCATAAAAACCTAATGTACTTTGTTTGCTTTTTAGACAATTTTCCAATGCCAAATTAATAGTTGTGGGAAGTAATAGACCAATTCACTTTCTTTCCTGTCTTGCCAATCCATGAAGCCTAGGGTGAAGAATTTAAGATCTCTGACATATGCAGTCCCTAAAGTAAAAGTAGATAAGGATGCACTTTCAATCAAAACCAGCTGAGTGGTTTGAATTAGTTGACTGTCTTGACTAAGTGCCACAATTTAGGCCTGTGCAGCAGCTAAATGCCATGCAGCTGTGTGTTCGCTCCTGCTCACACTTTGGGATGAGGAGGAGAATCAGGAAAAAAATAAAAGGTAAAACTCAAGGGTTCAGATAAAAATAGTTTAATTTTAAATTAAATATTATAATAATAGTCGTGAAAAGGAACATACCAAGAGGTGAGACACAAACCCCAAGAAACGATAAGTGATACACAATGTAATTGCTCATCACTCACTGACTGACACCTAAGCAGTGCTTGCTTCCTTCTGACCAACTCCCCCCAGTTTCTATGCTGAGAGTGATGTTCTACAGCAAGGACTATCCCTTTGTCCAGTTTGAGTCAACTCTCCTGGCCATGCTACCTCTCATGTTTCACCATCCCTGGAGGTGTTCAAGAAAAGACTGGATGAGGCACTTGGTGCCATGGTCTGGTTGACTGGATAGGGCTGGGTGCTAGGCTGGACTGGATGATCTTGGAGGTCTCTTCTGAGACCTGATTGATTCTACGATTCTATGATCCAAAGTTCATACAATTACACAAAGAATGACATAAAATTGAAGTGCTTAGCTTAAATTACTTTGTGCCAAAATCTCCTTTTAAACAGCTCCAGGGATGGTATTTTATGAATGTTTTTTTCTCTCAGCATATTTTGTGGTGGAAATTTGATAACTGGAAAATTCTGTCATAGTGCTTTTTAGGATCTGAAGTTTTATTCATATTTACAGATATTTACAGTTTCAGTGATTTAGAGCCACATAACAGACTGCATTGAGCCTCTAAGATCAATTGTTTCAATCTCAATGACCTTTGAAATCAACAGTTTTGTATGCCTAAATGAAAACTTTTTTCCCCCTGAACTTTATTCTTGACAATCTATACATTTGTCCTTATGCTTTCATCTGAGACTAGAAAATGCCACACTTTCCTATTTTACAGATGAGAAAATACAACATAAAGATCAAACAACTTGTCCAAGAGCAGACAGACAGTCTATGGCAGAACTATGAACTCTAAATCCCAGGATATCACTGCAGTCATTGGACCACTCTTCAATTTTTACAGAAATACCCTCTCTGTCAAATCTCAGCTTTAAACTTGTTGACTTTTGAAATTACTTGTCGCTTGAAAATGACAAAAACGTGTGAAATGCTTTACAATATTGGCAAAATTGGCTGTTATTCAATTCTCATAAAAGTGAAATGAAAGCCCTGAGATATGAAAATGACAGCATTTCCCTCTAGTGGCTTTCCCAGTATTTCATAGTGTCAGTAAGACACAATGTTTTTGCCTTTACCTTTTCTCTTTTGGCCTATTCTTTCCATAAGATTTTTTTCCTGTCATTGAGTAACTTAAGTTTTTAATATTAGTCAAAATAAATCTTGCTTCTCACATTCTTCCTTTACACAGAGAAAATCAAGAGAAAGATGGAAGAAAAATGTTATAAATTCTTTTTTAACTCCAACACCTTTGAGTAAATTAGCTCCCATCCTATATACAGTTAAAAAAAGTCAAACCAAACCAAACAAAACACAGTAAAGAGTGGAGCTCTAGCAACAGTTCTTTCTATTCCTCTTCTGCTTTCCTCCTTTCTGGATTCATTGCAAATCAATGTAGAAAAGCATTCAGTTGTCACCACTGGTTTTCTTTTGTAATGTTATTTTAATTTTCAGAACCACTCAAGATGGATTACTTCTCTAGCAATATGAAATTGGTGAGTATTGGTGAATGAAGGTGATAACAACCAGTTCTTCCTAGGAATTTCACACATCTTTATTACTGTTACATTGATAGATTTCTAACTCGTGAGATTATTTTCCACTGAATCCATAACACTATTTTCTGATGCAGATCAGCTACCTGAATTTTCCCTTTTATTTTTCAATACAGAGAGGAGAGCTGGACTAACTTAACAATAACTTCATGCCTCTATAGACTTTGCATACCAGTGTATTTTCATGGAAGCATTTGTGGTTCAATCTATTTATTCTCTGCGCAGTGTGCTGCTAGAAGACATTATTATGGCACCAAGCTTGGTTAGGATTAGGGGTCATTCTGGATAAGGTAGACAAGAATATTATTGCCTTCAAAAGCGTAAGTTAATCAAATATTTTTCTAGAAAGCCTCTAAACAGTTATGTCACTGTGTGTATTCTTATTCTTTTACGTTTTCTTCAAAGCCCATGTGGCCAGTAGGACAAGGGAGGTTATTCTTCCCCTGTACTCAGCACTGGTCAGGCCACACCTTGAGTACTGTGTCCAGTTCTGAGCCCCTCAATTCAAGAGAGATGCTGAGGTGCTGGAAGGTGTCCAGAGAAGGGCAATGAAGCTGGCAAGAGGCCTGGAACACAAACCCTATGAGGAGAGGCTGAGGGAGCTGGGGGTGTGCAGCCTGGAGAAGAGGAGGCTCAGGGCTGACCTCATTGCTGTCTACAACTACCTGAAGGGAGGTTGTAGCCAGGTGGAGGTTGGTCTCTTCTGCCAGGCAACCACCAATAGAACAAGGGGACACAGTCTCAAGTTGTGCACTGGGGGAAGTCTAGGCTGGATGTTAGGAGGAAGTTCTACCCAGAGAGAGTAATTTGCCTTTGGAATGGGCTGCCCAGGGAGGTGGTGGAGTCACCATCCCTGGAGTTGTTCAAGAAAAGACTGGATCCTCATCCATGGCATTTAGTGCCATGGTCTAGCTGATTGGCATGGGCTGGGTGCTAGGTTGGACTGCATGATCTTGAAGGTCTCTTCCAACTTCTATGATTTACAGACCTGCAGAATATGTAGGGAGAAGGGTGTTCAGTTTATTTGGAATATATATATATACATATATATGTATATAATGTTCTACTTTATGTTGTTTGTTTGTTTGTTTGTTGTTTTTGTTTGTTTTTTTCTTTTTTTTTTTTTTAATTACAATATGGTAGAAGAAAGGAATCAGTGACAAAAACAAAGATAGGAAGTGTTTCCACAGGAGTCATCTGATAATGACAACGGATATTCAAATCTAGCTGATAGGTGGGGTGGTGGCATCTTGATGTTAGTTTGTAACAGTATTCTCAGGAATATTAAACCATCTGTCACTCATTTCATGCAGCCCTCGAGGTGACTCTGGGAAAAGTCAGATACAGGGATCAAGTCAGTAATTGTTATTTGTGGAGCACAGAGAACAATCCCAGCAGTTGACTATTCAGCAAGTACAAATCATTTATCTGCAGCTTGCTGTATATTACAACGCAAACTGGTAATCAAGGTTTGTTCAGATCAGACCTCAAAGAGAAAAGCAACCTGGCAAATGATTGGAATGAGTCATACTCACTACAAATCAAAGTGACATAGGCTGTTTATGGAAAGCAGTGTTTTAAAGATAACAAAGTAGCTTTCTGTGCTTTATCATCTAGATAAAACATTGTCTGAGGTGTTATGGATAACAGCAACTACATTATTTTAATGAGTGACTCCCTGGAGTTACTGGAACATTCTTTTACAAAGCAGCTCTAATATTGATTAAGATAAAGTTATTATTCTAGAAGGCTCAAAATATTTAAGGTTCTATAGATAAAATTGCTTAGAATAATCATTAATTCTGACATTTGATAAGATTCAAATTTATTTCTTATTTTCTAGCCTTAAATGATTTGTAATCTTGTTCACTTGTCTAAAGAGAGAATACATCACTCTTCCTGAGACTCTGTTCTTTCAATTAGACTTTGGTAATGGTTTCAAATTTAAAAGGTGTTTGTTCATTTTCAGATAATTTACTCTTGCTGCTGAAAGAAAAATGGAGAAAGACAGGATGAGATGAGGGTGCTGGCATCTATTGCAGCCTCCTGTTGGCTTGTTTGACAAGACCATACTGGTGCAGATGGGAAATAGGCTATTGCAGAGACTGATATTAGTACAAGAAATAGACAAGATATAAATCTCATACTGAGCCTGATCAAAGATCAACAATACAGATATAAAGCAAGAATAGCATTAAAAAAAAAACCCAAACAAACAAACAAAAAAAATCCATCTAGATTTGTTCTTATTAAATGCAAGGGGAAAAAAGACATTTTACACTAGGCTTGTTCTAGGATAAAGACTGTAAATATATATTGCAAGAATAACCTTTAAAATGTTAGTGTACCAAGAGAACCCTAATAAAATCGATTTTTTTTTGTTGTTTCTTTGTTTTTTAAATACATACAAAAGTAAAACTTCAAGATGTTAATGAAATAAGTTTGGAGAATCTTCAAGCTGCTGAAGGAAGTGGCAAATTAAATTACAGCTAGAATAAAGTTTAATGGTTCTTGCCACATGTCATTGAGAGGCTAGTGTGCAATGCATACTTAACACTAAGAAGCTGTACAAGATTAAGATCACTGCCTGCATACCAATGGACTACTCCTGCTAAAACTCCTTTGGGGGCAATAGATAACTACTTAAATAAAAAAGTTTAAAGAATTTGTAATGAATGAAGTAATGTTTTGGTAGTTAAAAAAAAAAAAAAAGAGAAGTATTTTGATGTTTCCTAAAGGCTGGATGACACCAACAGTTGGCTGTCATTTTTGCTAAACCTTATTACAGGTAATGCAAAGCATCAAAGGAGAGGTAATTCTTAATGTCTCAAACTCTATACAAATTAAAATATATTTTATGATATATATTCTGTTTTCTGGGTATATGGTTAAAAAATACAGAAAATTTTAGACAAGCTTCTGATACAAAAATATTGTTGTTTACATAGCCAGGTGTCATATATATTGGAAAACTTTAGTGATCCTCAGCACAGGTACCAACATCTGTACATGTATGAGAAATAAATTACTTGCAGCCTTCTACAGATAGCTGTATCTACTGGAGTCTTCTCAATAGCCTGTATGTTAGGCCAGTAGAACTTAGAATTATCTAATTAACATCATCTGAGTCTATAATTTTTTATTCTCAGAGCTAAAGGACAAATTTCTAAGAGAGATGCAAATAATCACAAATCTTCTTAAGATACAGGATTAAATATAGAATCATAGAATCAAGCAGGTTGGACGAGAACTCCAACATCATCCAGTTCTATCTATCACCCAGCCCTAGCCAATCATCTAGACCATGGCACTAAATGCCTCATCCAGGCTTTTCTTGAACAACTCCAGGGACGGTGCCTCCACCACCTCCCTGGGCAGCCCATTCCAATGGCAAATCACTCTCACTGGGAAGAACTTCCTCCTAACATCTGCCTATACCTTCCCCAGTATGACTTAAGACTGTGTCCCCTTGTTCTGTTGTTGGTTGCCTGGTAGAAGAGACCAACCCCACCAGTCTACAGCCTCCCTTCAGGTAGTTGTAGACAGCAATGAGGTCAGCCCTGAGCCTCCTCTACTGCAGGCTGCACACCCCCAGCTCCCTCAGCCTCTCCTCATAGGTTTGTGTTTCAGGCCTCTTGCCAGCTTCATTGCCCTTCTCTGGACACCTTCCAGCACCTCAACATCTCTCTTGAATTGAGGGGCCCAGAACTGGACATGTGCTTCCCAGTCATTTTGGGACATGAAATGCATCTTTTTTATACCTCATCTTATCAGGTTCTTTTAAGTGAAGTCTTGAGCTGTATCACAAAACAGAGATTAAATAAAGTTTTCATAAAGTGTCTCCTTGATGCATTTATGCAAGCGAATGCATGAAAAATTTACAAACTCATGACTCATGAGCGCTTTGGCAGCGAGAAAACTTTTTACAATTGTGTTACATTGCATTTTCTGATTCCAGAAAGTTTGCTTTCTTCAGATCTGTGTTTTTATCAGCTCTTAGAGAGAACAAAAAAATACAATCTTAAAAAATTCAGTAGATTTGTAGCAAAAGAGAACATGAAAGCCTTCTTACACTAAGGAAATTCTGAGTTCAGGTCAGTACAGAAAGTGATTTGGAATGGGAATTGAAAAACTTTTGAACAAAGCCCTATCCCTCTTTCTTTTACAGGCGTTATTGTTACTGGTTTTGGTCTGAAATATTTCACATGCTTTTAATTCTGTCGGTTTGACACAGCAAGTTCTTTTTCAGAGTATGTGGTCTTTCATAAGAGTTCACAGATTACATTACTTTTTTAGCCTCTCTCTTTCCTGTCTTCCTGTCATTTGCTTAGTAAGTGTCGAAGCAGTCCTTATGATTTGTAGCCTGTGTCACTAACTTCTTTACTGAACAGACTTTTCTTAAACGGAGTTATTTTAGAATAGAGGAATTTAGACCTCTGTAAAAAGAGGTAGGAAGGACAATTATCTTCAGGAATTTTCTAAATTCTTTTCAACCACCTGGTTTCTCTGTGGATGAGAGATGTTAGGTTTTGCAAAGAATGTCAGTTATTTTCAATAGCTGATTTGGAGACTCTTCCTCTTGTAAGCTTGCAAGGTGTGTAAATCTGGAATTATTAAGCAAGTTCTTCACTTTGTTCTACAGGTGTCCTTTCTGTCCTTTCTGTTCCTTGAATTTCTTTTAACTAAAATTAACATTGTTTTGAGAATTTCCTATGGACAATTCTAATTAGCAGAGCATTAAATATACTTAGGAAATAGAATCATAGAATCAACCAGGTTGGAAGAGACCTCCAAGATCATCCAGTCCAACCTAGTACCCAGCCCTAATCAATCAACTAGACCATGGCACTAAGTGTCTCATCCAGTCTTTTCTTGAAGACCCCCAGGGACGGTGCCTCCACCACCTCCCTGGGCAGCCCATTCCAATGGGAAATCACTCTCTCTGTGAAGAACTTCCTCCTAACATCCATCCTATACTTCCCCTGGCACAACTTGAGACTGTGTCCCCTTGTTCTATTGCTGGTTGCCTGGGAGAAGAGGCCACCCCCCACCTGGCTACAAATAGTATGAAAGGAATGAGTTTCCAACATCTATCTCTTACTAGCAGTGATGATTTGGAATCTGTTGGTTTAGTGTTTTTTTTTTTCTGGTAACAGCACATAAAGATACAGAGACAGTGACACAACAGTGAGGACTACTCTAACTTGAACTACTTTGTGAATGAGTAGAAGTGTGCATAAAAATGGCAATTTCAAATCAGTGAAATTTGCACTTTTATTTCCTAGTGTTGGTACTTCATTCTTGTTTTACTATTTATCAATACAGTAAAGAATAAGAACTGATCTATGACCCTGTATTGTCCATAATTTATTTAACTTCAGTGATCGTTCTTGCAGTGGTCTTCAGTATTTGAAAAATCACAGCAATGACAGTATTAAGAACTAACAATCTAACATTTAAAGTTTCAAATTTAAATAGACTTGTATTGGGTAACTGAAACTTGTTGCTTAGCAGTAACTGCTTCAGAGGTAATATTATGTTAAGTAAGCACAGTTAACATACTTCCATCAGGTAATTTGACAAAATATCTCAGTATTTTTTCCATAATGGGGAAAATATTTTTTATTGGACAGGGCTGGGTGATAGGTTGGAGTGGATGATCTTGGAGATCTCTTCCAACCTGGTTGATTCTATGATCTATATATATGTCAGAGTTTAGGGAATCACGAATCTCTGTGCACACTGTGTGTATAGTTCAAGGCAGCTGAATACAGAAAAATGCATTAACTTCCGGAAGATATTGTTGCCAGAAAGGTTTAATATTAATTAAGGCACCAGAAAAAATACAGTGCTAAAGACAATAAAAGCACAGCCACCTAATATTGCCATTTATTTATTGCTCATTATGGTCTTTCTATAAGTGAAGACTGAAGATTTACTATCTGGCAGGAGAGCTGTGGTTGTTGAGAAGTCATGCTGTGCAAGTTTACAGAAAGAGACTGAAGTTACTCACTTTGCCTGCAATCAAGAGCCCAGATTCAAAACTCTGAGAGAATAAAAAAAGAGAATCCTTTCTGCACTGCCAATAATGCCGCTAGACAGGAGCTGTCTGTGCCTGTCTGAAATGAAGTGATTTTTATAACCATAAAAAAGACCCATATCTAAACAGAAACAAAGAAATTTAAATGTTCTCATAGTAGACATAAGGTTCTATTTTCTTTTGTTTATTTATAACTGGTCTCGATCCATTTTTATTCACTATTTCTGTTTTTGTTAGAATCTGATTAGAAACACTGACTGAACCCACTCAAGCTCAGTTTTTAAGAAGATTGATGCAGTTCTAAAACAGCCTCAGGATCTGAGTATACTTGCTCTTGATTTTGTTAGCATATAGGACATAGGCATTCAGTCAAAACAAAAACACTTGGTAGGATGCAAAAAAAATCACCTCTTTCTTTGTAATTCTAAAGTATAGGAGAGAAATAAGGGAATAAACATGCAGGATCTAACTGATGAGCAGAAAGGCAGGAAACAGGGCAAAATAATTAAGACAAAACCTAGTGATTCTCTGTATAGGAATCTATTTCTGCATGCTGGTACATAATATTTCTGCATGCTGATACATAGACACACACACACACAAAAGGGCTAGAAATGTGAAGGGCTAGAAATGTCTCATATAATAAAAACAAATAAAAATTTGCCTCCAGGTGACTTTAAATCCCAGCAAAACAAAGAAAGAAACTAAAGGTTGTGCAATCCTTTGCTGTGGTCAGATGGGTTTAGCTTCTTAGCTTCTCCAAAAGAAAATTTCATATTTCTTTCTCCTAGAAAGCAAATTGTCAGTGGTGTATGTTTGTTCAGCACAGTGCAGCTGAAGGCTACACACAAAAAAAGTTATCCCATTTCGTCAGGTTTCCAATTGATCAGCAGTCCAGAAGAGGAATTCTCTAGTTGTTTTTTGTACCTGTATTGCTGGGAGCTTCTGTTTCAACATTCTTAACGTAATGCCAGTGGCTAAAGTGCGACATAAGCCCAGCTGTGTGTGCAGCAAACAGACCATAGTCTGCACACCAGTGTGAGAGCCAAGTCTATTATGCTATTAGCTCATTGACTTTAAATCATTTTAGAAGCTACTACATTTTGAAATGATTCATTTAAATGGTGATAGATTACATCAGTTTATATCCAGGGAAGTTATAAAGAAAAAAAGTCTATGTTCACCTCTCAATAATGCAACCTGTCTCCATATTGTGCCTCGATGATAATAGGAATGCTGTTCCTTATGGCTTTTTTAGATAACTAAAGACCATTAGAGCTCAGCAGCATGCTATGCACTGGTAAACATTATTGTTTGACTGATGAGTCCACTTTTTTGAGAAGTGATTGTAGTACTATGAAACTAGATAATAAAGAGTTCAAGCACTGCACTTAACTACAGTTTATTATATTCCACGAATGATTCAGTAGGGTTGAAAAGATAAGATATAATTCAAGTGCCTCTCTTTCAGCATGCAGTCTCTGTTACAAACAGCCACTTTTTTTTGGCAGAGATAGGAAACTGGAGGCTTGTAAGAAGCCTTTGGAGGTCACTTAGTCTCACCTGCTCAGAGCAGTGCTAGCTTCAAGTTTAATGCTGCTTGCCCAAATTCTCCAGATGAATTTTGAGGATCTCCAAGGAGGAAGATCTCCTAATTTCTCTGGACTACCCTTTTCAGTGTTGAGCTGTTGTCATTGTGAAGATCTTTGTTCTTAGGTTATGAAGGAGCTTATCTGCGTAAAAGCATTCAAACAGAAGTTATCTTATTTAGCTGTATTGAACAGTGTGCTCAATAGAAGGCTAAATAGAAATAGCAGTGTGGAAGGCAAGCAGCAAGCCTCTTAAGACATCAGTTCTCATTGGCAGATGATTGTCCCTAGCCCCCATAACATACTTTTTCTTGTGGCTTCTTGTCATGTGGTACAGGAGATGGTTCACAAGACAGTTGAGGCTCTCCCAGATGCTCATTCACTTCTCTTGCCAGAGCCATATATTTCTTCCACATCTGTAGGTGGAAAAGGGTCTTCTGGTCACCAGCACTTACTGTCTTTCACCTTCCAGCATTATGAACATCCATCTATCTTGACTATAGCTTCTGAAAGTCCCTCTTCTTTTGCAAGCTGAGACTGAGAATCAGGAAAGGTTGTTGCATATGAACTATATGATATTCCATCCTAATAGATACAAAAAGATTAAAAAATATGGAAGAATAAACTTTTGTTGCTAATTTAATTCTGTAAACTGATTGCAAAACTTAACATACAGTTCAGTAAAGTACTCAGCATTCAGAGTACTTTGTACTCGTTGTCCTTGTTGGCAATGTACAAGTAATCTGTAAAGAAGTCTTCTGTGCTCCTCTTCACTTTAAAGAGAAGACCCAGCACAAGGTCCTTCCATCTTCTGTTTAAAGCTTATTCTATCACCATGTGAGATACTATTATCTTTGCAGACACCATCCCAGGGAAATGAAGACACCACTTCAAAAAACAAGGCTATTTCACATTCAGCATGATCTTTAGTGTCCTTCTATGTAAAATCTACGTACCTTACCATAAAAAAGATAGAAGGGGAAAAAAAAGGGAGAGAGAAAAAAAAATTATGGCTTCTCTTATCACTTTATGGTTTTCATCCATTTTATGTCCCTTCTTCATCATCTTCTGAGTTCCTCCTTATTTTTTTTTCTCAATAATGTTGCAGCCTGTAAAGTGTAAGTCTCTCTTGAACAGAAAGTGCAATAAATGTGTAATAAATTTACATTAACAAAGCCCAGTAAATCTCAGGAGGCAAGACAAGGTCCAGAACTTGGAGATGAGTGTTTACTATACATACCCTTGCACAGTGTGGATGTAACACTGAGCAACACTTAAAAGAAATCATTTCTCATACAAAATTCATTATATTGTAACTACAGATTTAGTAACGCACTGGCAGTTCCTATTGATTAACCCAGGGATATTGTGGAAACTTGAAGCATACTGAAAGTGCCTTTTAGAAGGAGATACTGATTGTATCTGGGGAGAATGGTGCACATGGCTGATAAAAGGAGGGGGGCAGTGTAATTCTTTCAGAGTAGTAATTGCTGATGGGCTGTAAGTGGTTGTGTAGTATGATCTCCTCTATGAAATTTATTTGCGTTTCAAACCCAACAATTTATCTGCTTCATAGCAGATTAGGATGATAAAGACTATAGTGTGCACTGATGGAAGTGACAAATAATAAGAAAAAAAAAGAGAGAGATATGCTGTTGACTGAACAACTAGAACTTGAGGAGTGACCCATATATTCAGGAGTTAGACAATTTGTGGTTATAGCACATTGTCAAGCATGTGCCTCTTATGACCTATTCTGAATTTGCCTGGTAATTACTAGCTGCTGAAACTTTAAAATATATGGATTTAAGCAAATATGTGGTGACTTAAGGCACTTCCAGGCAAGTGCCAGTTGCAAATATTACTGCATTTGATACCCTGTAAAATAATCTGATATTTGAGACTAATTCTATTATTATTCTGTGACAGGAATTCTCTAAAGAATTTTAATATGAGGGAGTTGTAACAATGGAACAGGTTGTCCAGAGAAAGTGTGGATACCACATCCCTGGAAGTGCTCAAAGCCAGGTTGAATGGGACTTTGAGGAACATGATCTCGTGAAAACGATGTCACAGGATCACAGAATCACAGAACTTTAGAGGTTGGAAGAGACCTCCAGAGATCATCTAGTCCAACCTCCCTGCCAGTCCAGTCAGGAATGCATGCAGAGGGGTTTTGAAAATCTCCAGAGGAGATGACACCACAACCTCTCTGGGCAGCCCATTCTAGTGTTTTGTCACTCTCAATGTAAAGAAGTTTCTCCTCATGTTGAGGTGAAGCCTTCTATGTTCCACTTTGTAGCCATTGCTCCTTGTCCTATTGCTGCTGACCAGCAAAAAGAGATTAGCCCCATCCACTTGATACCGACCCCTAAGATATTTGTATACACTGAGATCTCCTCTCAGTCTTCTCTTCTCCAAACTAAACAGCCTCATATTTCTCAGTCTCTCTTCATAGTCGTCCAGTCATCCTCGTGGCTCTCTGCTGGACTCTTTCCAGCAGGCCCCTGTCTCTCATATGACTGGAATGTCACTGTCAATGGCTTTAAACCCTTCAGAAGGGGTATGCAAAGAAGGAGAAGAGTTGGGTTGGCTATGTATCTCAAGGAGTGTTCAAGTCTTGGACTTAATAATGGTGAAAATAGGGCTGAGTGTTTAAGGTTATAAATAAGGAAGAAGGAAAATAAGACAGATGTCATGGTGGGATTCTGTTATAGATTGCTTAACCAAGATGAAAAGACAGATAAAATATTCCTTAGGCATTAGTGTGCATTGTTGGTTCATGTCCAGTTTTTCCCCACCAGTACACCCAAGACATTTTCCACACAGGTGCTCTCTATTGTATCATTCCCAGTCTGTACTGATTATGAAATTTGTCCCAACCCAGGTGCAGGACCCCTCCAGCCCAAACCATTCTACGATTTTATGATTCTTTCCTGCAACTTGCATTATAAATTATTTGTCTCTGTTATTTTTATTATTTCATTTGAATCAGTAGTAGATGTTCTCAAAATTCCTTCAACCCAAGAAATTTGAAAGTAATTTTACACAATAAAGATCTGAACCATCACAACTTGATGATTTATCTTCATGTAATATACAGCAATACACATCTCAACTTTTGTTATACAGCTGAAGTTCCCATAAATTATGATAAATGCTTTCATTTCAGTTATCAAGAACATGAACATGAAATTCAAAGAGTAAAGACCATTGTTGCACATGTTCAGATGAACGAATTTCTCCTGCAATGTGTCACTGATAAAATCATTATATGAGTAAAGTTTTCTCTGTATGTATTTCATATATATCAACAAGGAGAGGCTGATGAGTGAAGTGAAGCTGAAGGGTAGCCTTGGCTGCAGTGACTATTTTTTTTCTGCCTGTCTTGTATTATTTAACTACCTTCCTCCCTCCACCTACTGTCTTTTTAATGTGATTTGGTAATTTCTTGTTCTGGAATGTCAGCAAGAGTAATAAAATAGCAATTTAAGAACATGTTAAAAGTTGAGCTAAATGGCACCACTCTTTTGAAGCTATTAAAAACAGAACTCACAGCAAGCCTTCATATTAGACAGCTATGAAAGTTCCATGCTTAAAAAGAATGCTTGTTTTGGCTCAGGGGATATTCTATAAAGTGTGAGGATGAACACAGTTCATCTTTTCCTGCTTCCTCTCCACTCTGATTTCTTCAAAACACAGCTGACAGACATATGTTATGATTAAAAAGTAAATATTATAACTGACAAATGATAAATCTTACATTGTTCAGAGTCTTGGTGTAATAATCAAAGGTACCTGCCTTGATGTAATTTTTTGCATCTGTATGTTAGTTTCACAGTATCACAGTATCATCAGGGTTAGAAGAGACCTCACAGATCATCAAGTCCAACCCTTTAACACAGAGCTCAAGGCTAGACCATGGCACCAAGTGCCATGTCCAATCCTGCCTTGAACAGCTCCAGGGACGGCGACTCCACCACCTCCCCAGGCAGCCCATTCCAGTGTCCAATGACTCTCTCAGGGAAGAACTTTCTCCTCACCTCAAGCCTAAATCTCCCCTGGCACAGCCTGAGGGTGTGTCCTCTTGTTCTGGTGCTGGCCACCTGAGAGAAGAGAGCAACCTCCTCCTGGCCACAACCACCCCTCAGGTAGTTGTAGACAGCAATAAGGTCACCCCTGAGCCTCCTTTTCTCCAGGCTAACCAATCCCAGCTCCCTCAGCCTCTCCTCGTAGGGCTGTGCTCGAGGCCTCTCCCCAGCCTCGTTGCCCTTCTCTGGACACGCTCAAGCATCTCAATGTCCCTCCTAAACTGGGGGGCCCAGAACTGAACACAGTTTGAAGCAGGCTAGAATGTTTTGGTAAGAAAAAAGTAGACAATTGGCTGTGAAAGGAAAATAATGGTTATGTCTACTCCCCTCACAGTCTCTCTGAGATGTATGGGAACAAGAAGGGTAAACATTAGATAACACTTTCACCATTTTGTCTTCACTTTTCTGGCTGGGCTCGGATGAAGCTGCATCTCCCTAACCTCACTGCCACTAACCTTGCTCCTTAACCTCTTGGCTGAACCTCTATTCTTTCTTAGGACTGAGGTAAGGTTGAGAGGGGCAGGAGGAAGGTGCAGGGGTGGTTGAGAGCCCCTCCTGGGGACTCAGGTTTCCGGGAGGGGAGTTGTGTTTCTGTATTACTTTTACCCTGTATATTTCTGTATATAACTGTATATACTGTAAATATCTGCTTGCATATTGTGCTAGCTGTAAATAAATAGCTTCAGTCATATTCCCAGAGTCCGGCTGAGTTAGCTGGGGTACCTTCTAAAGTGTGGGGGGGCAGGTAACAGCCAAACCACCACAATCTGCCTAACTGATTTCCCAGTCTTGTGAAGTATCTGGAAAGGGAAGTGAAATAATGGAGAGTAAAAAAATAATGGAGAAGGAAAGTATCCTGGTTTTGCTGGAGTAGAATCACAGGCTAGCAATGGGCTGCAGGGCATTAGAAACTCTGAGTCAGACAGGACGACTAATTTGAGTTGGGTCACAAATGCATTGGTATAAAGGAAGAGACTGGCTGAGGAAAGAGGAAATTCTTGCTACATCTCCCTTCTTGGGTTCCTTTCTCCTCAGGCTCCTCCTCCTTCCCTTTTCTGCTTTTGAGGACTGTCTTCATGAAAACTGTGATGACTCTGCTTTTGCTCAGTTGAGAATAACACTGATACCAAATTGGTTATTTCATTAATCCCATTTTGATTTCCCTTCTCTGCTGGGAATATAATAACTACTACAGTTTAGCCCTAGATATGGACTAAATTCAGACAGCTGTAACTAGGAACTTAAATTACTAAAAATCAGTTGAGGCAAGAAATTAATCAAGAATTTAAGGTTGTTAATATGTCTCATTCCTCCCTCCAGTCTAGGGCCTTCATCTGATTAAGATTGCTAAGAAATCTTTCTTTTCTGAATAATTTGGTGAAATATTATTTCTCTGAATAAAGAAAAAGACATTCCTGAAATTGAGTACTCTATCATAACTTTATTGTGATTAATTTTCTTTTTGTGGCTTCATCTGTAAAATCATTGGCACTTAGAATGTATTGAAAGAATCTAGCACCTGAGAAAGGGTTGTAGCTTCAACTCAGGAAGCCTTTTCTATCACTGCCACATTGTGCTCAAGGAGATGAACATAATACTTTTTGTGTTGTCATCATCAGGTCACCACTCTTGCATGACACCTGACTTGTACACCCAGCATTGCCTGTAGTGTTGTTTGTCCAGAACTCAGTGTCTCTATCCCTTGTTCATAAACACATGACTTTGAGCCAGCTTCTGGATTAATAAGGTAGAAGCCAAGTCATGGACATGACTTTACTACTCTAGCCTGGCTCAAGAGATCGTTGAGAGGCAACCCTGGCTTAAGAAAAACTTCCAAGCAAAGGAAAAGGGAGCCTCATCTACCAGCTCTTTACTTATAATGCTTCTTATTGCAGTTGTTCTTGTGCAGGCAGCTCTTCTCCTAAAGGAGGGGGAAAGTGCATTTCAAGCCTTGACAATGGATATTCAGCTGTACTGAAATAGATGAGGATTACTCCCTCATCAGGTCCTCTTTCCAGCATGTCAGCAACTGTGAGTGGAAAGGACAGTACAAGCTTTCTCCTTGTTTAACTCCCATTAGCTACTGAAGTCCCATATCTGACTTCAAATGGGTTGCTTATCTCCCTCTTCTAACAAGAATGACATCCTGCTCCTTCTCATAAGGAACAGTGTATCACTAATAAAACAGTATCTGCCACCAAGTGTCCCAGAACCATACCCAGAATTTAAAAAACTGGGATATTCATGACATTTCCACGACTTGCTGCTTCTGTTCATGTGACAGAATCTCTTCCTAATACCTAGTTTAAATCTCCACTCTGCCAGTTTAAACCCATTACTCCTCTTGTCATTGCAAGATCTTGTAAATAGTCCCTCCCAAGCCTTCCTGTAGGCCTCCTTCAGGTACTAGAAGGCTGCTACAAGGTCTCCTTGAAGCCTTCTTTTCTCCAGGATGAAAAGCCCCAACTCTTGTAGCCTGTCCTCATAGCAGAGGTGCTCCAGCCCTCTGAGCATCTTTATGGCCCTCGTTTGGACTCACTCCAACAGTCCTATGTCCTTCTTGTGTTGGGGGCTCCAGAACTGTACACAGTACCCCAGGTGGGGTCTCATGAGAGCAGTCATTGCCCTTTGATGTAAAATCCACTTAAAACTGTGGTGTGGAGTACATCTTTCTATCAGAAGCTAAGTATTTGACAGAAAGATATAGAAAATGCCATGGACTAGTCAAGGTACTGTAATCAGAGTGCCTATCAATGGATCCCTTCTATCTGGAGTTGAATGAGATTGTCCACCTCCTGTCCCAAGCAGATTTAACACAGTCTGTCTTTGCAGATAGGAAAGTTGTGAAAGATGGCATGATGTTGTCTCTCAGGGAAGCATCCAATAGTTATGCCCTGTTTCATCTTGATTCCTTTCTCCTTTTCCTGGACTATCGAGTTCTCATTAGTTTTCAGTTTTTTTTTCCTGTGCCAAAACTTTTCTAAAGAGACCGTTATATCAAACCCTGAAACTTCATAGAATGTAGTTAAAATGTTAAATATATTTTCGAGAGTTTGAAAAGATGGAGCACTTCAGAAGACAAAGGGAGAAGAGCAAGAGCAGTAAAACCATTTTGTGCATTGGCTTGCTTGCACTTTCTAAATAATTCTGCCACTGGAAAGCCTACCCTTGAAGTCTAACATCATTATGGGAGTTTTAACAATACCAGTGGAGTATTTTCTTTCCTAAAAAGACGTTTTACATGGCATTCACAGCACACACAGTATCACAGTATCACAGTTCTGGTGCTGGCCACCTGAGAGAAGAGAGCAACCTCCTCCTGGCCACAACCACCCCTCAGGTAGTTGTAGACAGCAATAAGGTCACCCCTGAGCCTCCTCTTCCCCAGGCTAAACAATCCCAGCTCCCTCAGCCTCTCCTCGTAGGGCTGTGCTCAAGGCCTCTCAGCAGCCTCGTCGCCCTTCTCTGGACACGCTCAAGCATCTCAATGTCCCTTCTAAACTGGGGGGCCCAGAACTGAACACAGGACTCAAGGTGTGGTCTAACCAGGGCAGAGTACAGGGGCAGAATGACCTCCCTGCTCCTGCTGACCACACCATTCCTGATGCAGGCCAGGATGCCACTGGCTCTCTTGGCCACCTGGGCACACTGCTGGCTCATGTTCAGGTGGGTATCAATCAGTACCCCCAGATCCCTCTCTGTCTGGCTGCTCTCCAGCCACTCCGACCGCAGCCTGTATCTCTGCATGGGGTTGCTGTGGCCAAAGTGCAGCACCCTGCACTTGGAGCTATTGAACGCCATCCCACTGGACTCTGCCCATCTGTCCAGGCGGTCAAGGTCCCGCTGCAGAGCCCTTCTGCCCTCCAACCCAGTCACATCTGCCCCCAGCTTGGTGACACTTGTGAAATTTCTGCTGCAGCAGTTGGTCTAACTAATCAGCAGCTATGTTTGTTGCTGAGTATGATGCTTGAAAAGGACTTTACTTTGTAAGAGTAAACATAAATACTCATGTTCCTTTTCTTTTTGTTCTGTGCTTGACAGTGTACAGAATGTGGAGGTCTGTATTAAGTACAGCTGCGAGCCAGTTTGCATTACTGGTTGTTGCTACTTGCCAACTGTGTAGATCTTCCTTGTGTGCAATTTTGAATTCAGATAACAGGCTGTGCTGCTTTTGAAATTTGTTCTTTGTCCTATCTGATGATGTTATCTACAGTCAGCAATGTCTTCTGGCTCCCTATATCAGCTCAAGGTATTAGACAGCATACACAGCACAGCCATGCATAAAACATCCCACACTCTACTTTTTACACTCCCTTGAAGTCTGATCTGCTTCATTTTCTGTTTTCCTGTTTCAGTGCCCAAGGTACTGAGATTTGGCTCTGACTGATAAATCTGGATGTTGGCACCAACCATAAAATCTAGTGAAGAAACAGAGCTAGGAGATTGTTTTCCATTTATGAAGCCTGATTTCTCTCAATGACATAGACATAGTATGAGGAGAGCACTTTGATGGACTGCTGAATGCGTCTGCTCTACAGACATGTAGAATTTGGCATACAACAACACTACTACAGAAGAAAGAGGTAGAATAGCAGCATAACTAAAATGAGATAATTTCAAAAAATTATAGTAAGATGGCTAAATTGTAAAAAGAAAGCAGAGCTAAGAAAGTTTCAGATTTCAGGAGAGAATAAATAAAATACACAGAGTACTAAGATGAGAGAGAGGTTGAGGTGCTGGAACATGTCCAGAGAAGGGCAACAAAGCTGGTGAGGGGCCTGGAACACAAATCCTATGAGGAGAGGTTGAGGGAGATGGGGTTGTTTAGCCCAGAGAAGAGGAGGCTCAGGGGGGACCTCATTGCTGTCTACAACTACCTGAAGGCAGGCTGTAGCCAGGTGGGGGGTGTCCTCTTCTCCCAGGCAACCAGCAACACAACAAGGGGACACAGCCTCAAGTTGTGCCGGGGGAGGTATAGGCTGCATGTTAGGAGGAAGTTCTTGACAGAGAGAGTGATTGGCATTGGAATGGGCTGCCCAGGGAGGTGGTGGAGGCACCGTCCCTGGAGGTCTTCAAGAAAAGACTGGCTGAGGCACTTAGTGCCATGGTCTAGTTGATTGGCTAGGGCTGGGTGCTAGGTTGGACTGGATGATCTTGGAGGTCTCTTCCAACCTGGTTGATTCTATGATTCTATGATTCTATAAGCAATGTTAATACTCATCTTAGAGAATAAAGACAGCAACAATCCAACTGAAAGGAACTTTTTTTGTGTGTCACTATGAGGCAAAAACACAATGAAAGGCTTTGTTAGATGAGTAGCACCACTGTTTCACATCATTCTGAAGAGGCACTGATCTCATGCTTGGATTCCCAAGTCAGTGGGGGAAGCAAAATAAAATTTTCCTTTTTGTTGAGTTTGGATATATTTTGAGGGGGGTTTGATGTGAAATGAGGAAAGCATAAGCTTCTAAGGTTTCTGCAGAAGTAGTATGCTGCACTGTAAAAGTATGTGGAAAACAAAATATTGTCTTGAACAAAACATAAGAATACAGACTAAGAAATTAGCATCTTTTAGTTATTTGCTTGAATGTAAATACTCATTAACTATGTAATAAGATTGAAGACTTTAATTACCTGGTTTATAAAACATTTTAGTTGCAGTGACACTTCTAGAAATGTTTTTGTTTGCTTGCACTGACAAATTCATAATAAAAGGAAGCTGTTATACTAAGAAAAAGGGTAACATAAAGTGCTGAAATGTAGCAGAAGTGAAGTAAGCCAACTTACATGTCTAGGAAACAGACTAGAACTAACAGCATTGTCAAGAAGGACAGAGGACCTACAGAACTGTCAGTCTCACCTTAGAGTTAGGGAAAGTCAGGGAGCAGATCATCTTGAGTGACATTATGTATGATGTACAGGACAAACAGACTATCAGGCCCAGTCAGCATGAGTGCATGAAGGGAAGCTCCTGCTTAAACAAATCTTACACCACTGCTGTGAAAAGTCATGAAACTAACATTATTGCTGTTGATTAGCAAAAGTTTTATTAAAGGAAACAGATGCCAGAAGTATGGAGGCAACAGAAATACCTAAGAGGTGTTAAAGTCAAGTAATTATGAGATAAAAAGTTAAAATGAGAGTCAGATATGGAATTGCAGTATAGCATTGGTATGGAAGTATTACAGTAGTGGGACACAGTTGAATGCAGGACTAAGAAAACATAACAGTCAAGTAGTAAGCTCAGTCAGTCTCTCTCTGAACATAGGTATATGCTTAATGACAATGGAGAAAGTATTGTCAAAGACACACAAAACTAACAAACCCCAAAAGGGGAAAAATGAGGTTGTCATTGTAATCTACTGCTCTGGGTGAAAGTGAGCTCAGATTGTATTGTCAGAACTCCACAATCTTTCCTGGGTTAAGAGCTGAGTAATTGCACACAATGAACCGTAACTGCACACAATGGACCATAACTGACAGACGGAATGGTGAAACAGTGACTTCGATTGACAGTCTCCCCAGTGACTGTGGGGAGTGCTATTAGGTAGATATTTGCAATGATGCATAAGTAGAGGGTGGGTGCACGACAAGCTACTGCACAGACCTGGTCTGACTGTTACATGTCTGCTAGGCTGAGCAGTACTGATGTGTTGGAGCAGTAAGTCTGTGCATGTGTATGCATATGCATCACATCCCTTGCTTGATCCACTTTGTAGTGGATAAATGAGGATGAGCAGTGTCATGCGATTTGATGTTCCTTCCCCTCAATGATAAGCTCTAGTAGTTGTCTTGGTGCTTGTCTTTGCAACTGATTTATGTGTGACTTTGCTGATTGCCAGCTACTCCATCATCAGATGCTATTTTTTTAAAAGCTCAGAATAAATATAAGCTCTTGTTTGCAGAGTCTCAGTAGCCTGAGCTGTTACAAGACTGGCCAGAACAAAACCGAGGCAAAATAAGAAAAAATGCAGTATAGCAAGTACATAGCTACTCACTGTGTGCTTCCTAAAGAATTTTGTATTAAAAGAGTTCTGCTTTCATGCTACGCTGGAGTTTAAGTCATTTAACAAAAAATAATTGTAGTAGAAATGTGAAATGTGATTTAGTATAGCATTTTTGTTAAAAGTGATGATACACTAGGGCTAGAACCCATAGTCAACTAAAATACAGGCTGGCTGAGTTGAAAAACAAGGACAGAAAGGAATAGTCTGTGTGATACCCTTATCTAAGTCAGACAAACTGTATTTTAACACAACTCAAGCATGATCGTATAACTAAAAGCTAAAAATCCAGTTAATCCCTTTCCCATGGCCATCACTATCCTAGGAAGAAGTCACCTTGAACAGATTTTGTGCTCTATTTAGCAAGAGAACAACAATTCCCATGCAGTACAGTAGCTAAAAGATGCTAATATTAATCTTGTGTAAATTAGGGAGGTTGTGAGACAATGATTTAACTCAGCACACAGATTTTGTGAAAGCCAGACTGGAATGTCTAATTTTGACTCTGAGGTTTTGAAAAGATGCTGAAAATTTTCAGATGGTGCAGGAAGAAATCATAAAAGTTAATAAAATTCTGGAGGAAATGACTTCTAATGAAATACTGCAAAGGAACTAAGGAACCTAAATGTTAGTTTACCAGACAGTAAATTTGCATTTATAGGAAGAAGGTGTTAAAGATATTTCTCTATTGCTGAAAAAGAGACACAGGGAGTTAGGAGAGGAGAGGAGAGGAGAGGAGAGGAGAGGAGAGGAGAGGAGAGGAGAGGAGAGGAGAGGAGAGGAGAGGAGAGGAGAGGAGAGGAGAGGAGAGGAGAGGAGAGGAGAGGAGAGGAGAGGAGAGGAGAGGAGAGGAGAGGAGAGGAGAGGAGAGGAAAGGAGAGGAAAGGAAAGGAAAGGAAAGGAAAGGAAAGGAAAGGAAAGGAAAGGAAAGGAAAGGAAAGGAAAGGAAAGGAAAGGAAAGGAAAGGAAAGGAAAGGAAAGGAAAGGAAAGGAAAGGAAAGGAAAGGAAAGGAAAGGAAAGGAAAGGAAAGGAAAGGAAAGGAAAGGAAAGGAAAGGAAAGGAAAGGAAAGGAAAGGAAAGGAAAGGAAAGGAAAGGAAAGGAAAGGAAAGGAAAGGAAAGGAAAGGAAAGGAAAGGAAAGGAATCACACTCTAAAAATCCTGTATAACATTACCAAATGCAACACTCAATGGTCTGGATCTTCTATTGTCTCCTGAGCACAATATGCTCTTTAATAAGAGAAATTAAAACTTCAATGAAGGCAGCTTGCTTCTCAGGTTTTTTTTTTATATATACTATGAATCTTTGCTAAATTTCCTTCTAAGTGTCACTTAAGTTTTCACACAGTGCAGAATTTTTGGCACTAGTCCTCAGGATAAAAATTTCTATAGAACGGAGAATATATAACATGGGCAAGGACCTTTTATGTCACTGAAGGCTGGTATCAGTGCATTCTCTAATGGGCTGCAAAAAAATAAGCCTGTGGAGATCAGACACTAGTTTCATCAAGCCCAAGGATTAAAGAGAGCAATTTAAAAGAACAAACAACACAATAGTCCTAGTTAACCGAGAATGTGTGCAATTGAAGAAAAGTTTATACTTGCTCTCAGTTAAAGACTGAAGAGATGCAGTGAAAAATTGCTAAAATTGCATTGATTAGCCAAAAAGTAAAAAATTAACTATACCACTTAACCTCCATGTGGCAGCCTCAAGACAGAAAGTAAAACAAACCAAAAAAGTGGCTTCATAAATACTGCTACATCCTTCTTGGCTGTTCCAAAAGAAAAATATAAAATAATGAAAAGAACAGATGCAGAGAACAATATAATAGTAAAATCTCACCCAGTTCTTACTATCAGTAGATTTCTTCCCCCCCCCCCTTTTTTTTTTAAAACAAATCACTTGCCATTCAAAATCTGATTGAGATGAAAGGATTGCATTAGTTTTACATTATTCAGCTGACAGAGCTAAAGAGAAATAGGTAAAAATGGATGCTAAAAATGCAATTTGCACATCTTGACACCTAATACAGATCTTAAGAGAGGCTTATAGATGAAACAAATTCTGATATATAGTGGGGTAAGACTTTGAGGAGTATATTAAGGAAGAATAAATGCTATTAGGTTATGAGGTTATGACGACTTTCTTCTCCATATCAGATCATTCCACTGCCTTCGCCAGTAAAAATGCAGGAAGAAAGATACTTCTCTGCAGAGCAGAGTTCCAGTGACAAATTTGACAAGCTGGTTATTTTTCATAGGCTATTAATAAATGAGATTCAATAATAGAATTATAATGTCTTGAAAAGAACATCAGAACAGAATGAAAATTAAGGATGAAAGAGGCATTTCCATCATATTGCTTAACCTGTCAGAGAAGGCAGACAGCATCTTCAGCAGTTTTCATGACAGTTTGAAAAAATACATTATTTTTAACATCAAAAACACATGGGACATACTAGAAAAGTTATGTAACAAAGCACAGATGCATTTCAGAGAAACAAACTTAGTCAAAGTTTCAACAGGCTTTCTGAATTTTCTTGATTTAGAATATAGAATTTAAGAATTTATGAGAATTCAATGTAGCAAAATAGATTCCTTGCATTTTATTAATACAAAAATACTTAAATTGACTTATCATTATTCTATATTAAAGGATATACTTTTTATTAGAGTAGTGACTGAGATAAGAGAGAGGAAAAACAACATGTATCTACTGAAGAGGAAAAAAGCTAGGTGAGAGTCTGTTCTAGGTCAGGAAATGGACAGAGAACTAGACCAAATCTAAAACCAGAGCTTTTTTCTCTGTTTTTTTACCTAAACAGAACATAATTGTACTAAAAATGAAAAAAAGGATAAAGATTTTTTTTTTTAAGGCATAACCAACTCAATGAAAAAAAATATTTCTTCTGTCATCTCAAGATGTGTACATTGGAACTGTTTAGAATGGTTGATGTAGAGTCATAGAACTATAGAATTGTTTATGCTGGAAAACAGCTTCAAGATCACCATTTAGTCTATTAAGTCTGCCACTAAACCACATCCATAAGCACCACATTTCCAACTCATATTAGGAAGAAGTTCTTCACAGAGAGAGTGATTTCCCATTGGAATGGGCTGCCCAGGGAGGTGGTGGAGGCACCGTCCCTGGAGGTGTTCAAGAAAAGCCTGGATGAGGCACTTAGTGCCATGATCTAGTTGATTGGATAGGGCTGGGTGCTAGGTTGGACTGGCTGATCTTGGAGGTCTCTTCCAACCTGGTTGATTCTATGTTTCTATGAAGAACTTCTCTGGGCAGCCTCTTCCAATTCTTGACAGCCCCTTCAGTGAAGAAATTTTTCCTATATATCCAATCAAAGCCTCCTCTGTCACAAAGTAAGGCCATTTCCTCTTGTCCTGTGGTGGTTTAGGTGTTACCCACCCCCCACACTTTAAGAAACACCCCAGCTAACTCAGCTGGCTCTGGGAATATAAATGAAGCTATTTATTTACAGCTAGCACAATATACAAGCAGATATTTGCAGTATATACACTTATATACAGAAATATATACAAGGTAAAAGGTAATACAGAAACACAGCTCCCCTCCCAGAAACCTGAGTCGCCAGGGGGGGCTCTCAACCACCCCTGCACCTTCCCCCTGCCCCTCTCAACCTTACCCCAGTCCTAGGAAGAAAAAGAGGTTCAGCCAAGAGGTTAAGGAGCAAGGTTAGTGGCAGTGAGGTTAGGGAGATGCAGCTCAGTCTGAAGCCAGAAGCAGAGTGAGAAGATGGTGAAAACTGTTATCTAATGTTTACTTTCTTGTTTCCATACCTCTCAGTGAGTCTGTGAAGGAAGGAGACATAACCATTGTTTTCCTTTCACAGCAAATTATCTACTTTCTCTCACCAAAACATTCTAGCCTGCTTCAAACTAGCACATGTCCTATCACTTGAGAGAAGAGAATGACATCTACCTCACTGCAACCTCCATTTAGGTAGATGAAAAGAGCAATAAGCTCTTCCCTTAGCCTAGACTTGTCCTCTAGGACCTTCACCAGCTTTGTTGACCTTTTTTGGACATTTGCCAGCCTTCAATGTCCTTCTTGTAGTGAGGGGCTCAAAATTGAACACAGTGGTGCTGGTTATGGGACAGTGGTCACTTCCCTAGTCCTGCTGGCCATACTGTTTCTGATATGAGCAGGATGCTCTTAGCCTTTTGGCCACGTGGGCACACTGCTGGCTGTTGATCAAAACCCCTAGATCATTTTCCACCATGCAGCTTTCTAGGCACTCTTTCCCACAAGATAGTGAAAAAATGAAGTTTATTTTCATATTCATATTCTCATTTACTTGCAAACATCCAACCAAAATCCCTCCTACAAAATTTTGATAAAATAGCTCCTTATTATCCTTGAAAGTCATTTGAACAAGTAGAATAAAATTATATTCAAAATCTACATAATATGCTTTTATACCTTTGTAAAAGTGACAATGAATTAATTAGCTTGTTACAGCTAGCTAATCCTCTATCTGGTAGAATATAAGACTGTTTCATTGTTTTGCCACCTTTGGAATGACTATGACATGTTTAATGTCCTTGGAAAAGTGATAAGCAACAGGTCAGATCAATCAATGACATGTCATCTCTTGCAACTACTTGTATGAAAAAGAAGAAAATAACAACCTTCACATCATTAGATAGCTACTCAGGAGGGTCAGTCAGTGACAGATAATACAGAGAAAGCCTAAGCAGAGGATTTCTTTCTACAAAGATATGTTTCCTGGTTAAACAAGTTAATATAAGGTACAAAGCTGGACAGTTACTTTATGCCTCTTGAAATTAAGTGGGTTAAAATCAAAGTTCATGATCAGAAAGCAAAACAGCTTTAATTTTATCAAAGAACAGAGGTCTTTGAATATTTTTTTTTTTTATAAGGAGGAGCATGAGAATTGAAATATAAAGCATTTGGAAATGAGCTCCTGTCTGCACTTACAAATTACATTCACGACTGGGAAAATGTCTCTGGCTTCAGAGACTATTAAAATATGATTGCCTCCATCTCAAATTTGTTAGAAGCTCCTTACTCTATCTCTCAATTTCTATGAAGTCCATCCACATAAAGTAGATTACTGATTTTTAACTTTCAAAGAGCAAGGGTGTAGGGAAAGTGTAAAATATCCACATAATTCTCTATCATGACAGCAGCACTTTCTGATTAGATGGTGCTGACATGAAGCAACCCTGTAGTATCAGTCAGGGTATAGTTGTGTTACACACACTACCAAAGTAATGTTTTCACTAAAGTAAAATTTCACAGTATCACAGTATCACCAAGGTTGGAAGAGACCTCATAGATCTTCAAGTCCAACCCTTTACCACAGAGCTCAAGGCCAGACCATGGCACCAAGTGCCACGTCCAATCCTGCCTTGAACAGCTCCAGGGACGGCGACTCCACCACCTCCCCGGGCAGCCCATTCCAGTGTCCAATGACTCTCTCAGGGAAGAACTTTCTCCTCACCTCCAGCCTAAATTTCCCCTGGCGCATCCTGAGGCTGTGTCCTCTTGTTCTGGTGCTGGCCACCTGAGAGAAGAGAGCAACCTCCTGCTGGCCACAACCACCCCTCAGGTAGTTGTAGACAGCAATAAGGTCACCCCTGAGCCTCCTCTTCTCCAGGCTAACCAATCCCAGCTCCCTCAGCCTCTCCTCATAGGCTTGTGCTCAAGGCCTCTCCCCAGCCTTGAAATTTCCACCTACTAGAAATACTAGTCTTGGAGAAAACTGATTGGACAACATTCATAGTAAAATGGAAAAATAAACCACTTGCAACTTCATTCATGAAGAACAGAAAAAAAAAAACAACCACAGAACAAAACAAAAGCAAAAACAATCTAATTGCACCATCTCTGTCTAGCCAGAGAAGACTGATCCTTTGCACTTGCATTAGTCTCAATTTTCTGTGAATCAAAAACAGTGAAAGCACCCTAATTTGAGAGGCCATCACTTTATTTCTTTCATATGAAGAGGAAATGTGAGCTCTCTTCTACAGCTGTAACTCTTTTAACTTCAAGCCCTACACACAATTGCCTCACACGCAAAGTTATTTCCTTTTGAGGATGCCTTGGCTTTAAACTACTCTCAGAAGAAAACTCCTCACATGAATAGCATCCCTTGAATCTAATACTTTTCCCTGCCCTTTCTTGAAGTGTTAATGTTGATAGTGTGTTCATCCATCGTTAGGTGATCACATTTCTATTATGTGAGGCAGTGTGCAAGTCTGCAATATTAAAGTGGCTTTATTGGACCCAGAAATAGTCACAGGAGCTCATTGATCATTTCTCTCAGTTCTTTCTTGTTCAAATTACGCTATGTAAAACTGAAATATATTTATGAGCATTTCAATAGATGATGGTTAAATTTTGTGCTGTGAGTAAATGTTGGAAGACTTTTTAAAAGGCTGAAATATATAGAATATACATTTTTATATTCTCAGAGGAGGATGTCATGGTGTGATAACATAATACTGAAACCCCTGGTGGGGAGGTAAGCCACCTAGGCTGAAGATGAGCCCGCAGTGTGTCCAGGTGGCCAAGAGAACCAATGGCATCCTGGCCTGTATCAGGAACAGTGTAGCCAGTAGGACAAGGGAGCTTATTCTTCCCCTGTACTCAACACTGGTGAGGCCACTCCTTGAGTACTGTGTCCAGTTCTAGGCTCCTCAATTCAAGAAAGATGTTGAGGTGCTGGAAGGTGTCCAGAGAAGGGCGACAAATTTGGTGGAGGGGTCTGGAACACAAACCCTATGAGGAGAGGCTGAGGGAGCTGGGGTTGTTTAGCCTGGAGAAGAGGAGGTCCAGGGCAGACCTCATTGCTGTCTACAACTACCTGAAGGCAGGCTGTAGCCAGGTGAGGGGTGGCCTCTTCTGCCAGGTAACTAGCAATAGAACAAGGGGACACAGTCTCAAGTTGTGCTGGGGGAAGTCTAGGCTGGATGTTAGAAGGAAGTTCTTCCCAGAGAGAGTGATTTGCCCTTGGAATAGGCTGCCCAGGGAGGTGGTGGAGTCACCATCCCTGGAGGTGTTCAAGAAAAGACTGGATGAGGCACTTAGTGCCATGGTCTGGTTGACTGGCTAGGGCTGGGTGCTAGGTTGGACTGGATGACCTTGGAGGTCTCTTCTAACCTGGTTGCTTCTATGATTATAAACTTGGAATCTAGGAGGTTTTGTTATTGGATCAAAGCTAGTTTTATTCATCCTCCATGAGTGCAACGTAGAATTTCAGATTATTTTATTAATTTATTTTAAGCAGACAATGCAAACCATCTGCTATGCCCAGTAGATAATTCTTTGTACAAAGGGGATAATCATGAAGACGTACAGTGAACAATATGCCATGCAAATTACATTTGTAAGAGTGCTGCATTTACTGCTCCTGTGCTGAAGGATTCATGCAAGAACAGGGCAATTAAATTATACTTTTCAGCTGACCTGAAACTATAGCAGAAGAAGGGGTGTATTTGAAAATTAATGCATTATTTCAGATCCATTTTGCACTACTGCTGTGTAATGTTTTAACAAATCTGTTCAAAAGAAATAGATGAACATTTGCAAAACTTAGAAAAGCCTTAAATCTTCATGAAAAAGTTGCTGTTTTCATGTCATAAAGAGAAATTATTCTCATTTAGAAATAGCTTACCTTCAGCTTTCTCAGAATGCCTGGACATTTTAAATTTTGGAAAGCAGATCTGTGATGAAATTCAAGGCAAGCCATTGCTTGCAGGTGTAGGACTAAGTTTTTCTGTTCTTCTTCCTTCTGCTGATGCAAGAAACAACCACAGGAAAGGAAAACAAAAGATCTGATGTCTTTGAGTCTCCTTCTCTTTTTCTAACTTGTTTACAAGGTACCAGCACATGTTCATACACTTGTCTTCACAGTATCACAGTACCACAGTATCATCAGGGTTGGAAGAGACCTCACAGATCATCAAGTCCAACCCTTTACCACAGAGCTCAAGGCTACACCATGGCACCAAGTGCCACGTCCAACCTTGCCTTGAACAGCCCCAGGGACGGCGACTCCACCACCTCCCCAGGCAGCCCATTCCAGTGTCCAATGACTCTCTCAGTGAAGAACTTTCTCCTCACCTCAAGCCTAAATCTCCCCTGGCGCAGCCTGAGGCTGTGTCCTCTTGTTCTGGTGCTGGCCGCCTGAGAGAAGAGAGCAACCTCCTCCTGGCCACAACCACCCTTCAGGTAGTTGTAGACAGCAATAAGGTCACCCCTGAGCCTCCTCTTCTCCAGGCTAAACAATCCCAGCTCCCTCAGCCTCTCCTCGTAAGGCTGTGCTCAAGGCCTCTCCCCAGCCTCGTCGCCCTTCTCTGGACACGCTCAAGCATCTCAATATCCCTTTTAAACTGGGGAGCCCAGAACTGAACACAATACTCAAGGTGTGGTCTAACCAGTGCAGAGTACAGGGGCAGAATGACCTCCCTGCTCCTGCTGACCACACCATTCCTGATGCAGGCCAGGATGCCCCTGGCTCTCTTGGCCACATGGGCACACTGCTGGCTCATGTTCAGGTGGGTATCAATCAGCACCCCCAGATCCCTCTCTGTCTGGCTGCTCTCCAGCCACTCCGACCCCAGCCTGTATCTCTGCATGGGGTTGTTGTGGCCAAAGTGCAGCACCCTGCACTTGGAGCTATTGAACCCCATCCCCTTGGACTCTGTCCATCTGTCCAGGCGGTCAAGGTCCCTCTGCAGAGCCCTTCTGCCTTCCAACTCAGTCACATCTGCCCCCAGCTTCTGCCCTAATAAGGTAAAAGTGAGCCCTGACTTTATCTAAAATGGTTAAGTTGGCAAAGTGACATTCTCATTGGTTAATTTGTGGCCAAAGACCCATTAGTCTCAGGCTACAGTGATAAAAAGAGATGAGCATGTAAACACAATGTGGTCTGCCTCAATGTGCTTCTATCTCACTGCCGTTGCACACAGCCATGCTCTGCTAAGTCATAAACTAGCTCTGTGTGACAGCTTGGGTGTTACCCACCCCCACTCTTATGAAATCACCCAGGCTAGACTCAGTCAAACGGAAATTAAGAAATGAAGCTTTATATTTATAACTTAGCACAATATACAAGCAGATATTCACAGTATATACAGCTACATCCAGAAATATAAAAGGTAAAAGTAATACAGAAGCACAACACCCCTCCCAGAAACCAGAGTCCTCAGGAGAGCTTACCAACCCAATTCCCCCCTTCCCCCCTCCCTCTTTCCCTCCCTCCAGAAATAACCAGATTGAGTCACATATATCTCACATGATAAATCTGGAGATCTGAGGTGAGATGTCAAAAAAGATCACAGTATCACAGTATCACCAAGGTTGGAAGAGACCTCACAGATCATCAAGTTCAACCCTTTACCACAGAGCTCAAGGCTAGACCATGGCACCAAGTGCCACGTCCAACCTTGCCTTGAACAGCCCCAAGGATGGCCACTCCACCACCTCCCCAGGCAGCCCATTCCAGTGTCCAATGACTCTCTCAGTGAAGAACTTTCTCCTCACCTCCAGCCTAAATCTCCCCTGGCACAGCCGGAAGCTGTGTCCTCTTGTTCTGGCGCTGGCCACCTGAGAGAAGAGAGCAACCTCCTCCTGGCCACAACCACCCCTCAGGTAGTTGTAAACAGCAATAGGGTCCCCCCTGAGCCTCCTCTTCTCCAGGCTAACCAATCCCAGCTCCCTCAGCCTCTCCTCGTAGGGCTGTGCTCAAGGTCTCTCACCAGCCTCGTCGCCCTTCTCTGGACACGCTCAAGCATCAAGATGACAAGGAGGTTAGAGAAAAAAGGGTTACGTTGGATTAGAGTTAAGGCAGAGACAACCACAGAGACCAGACCACCAGAAAGAAGGCACAGCCAGAAGTGATAGCTGAGCAGTGTGTGAGAAGTGACTGTCTTAGTATTTTGACTAGTTCTGTTTCTCAGCAGAAGCATGAGTGATATAGGGTACATGTTATTTTCTTTCTTCTCACAGCGAAGGATTTCTCTCAGTAAAATATTCCAATTACTCTCAATCCAGCACTCTGTTACACAACTACAAGCCCTGATACTTTGGGAAACTGTCTTGTCTCAGTTTACCAGAAGATTGGCATTAGGTGCCTTCACTTAGCCAGCACGACATTGTGCCTGTCTGCACATCCACAGGACATCTGTACCAAGACTGCACACCTGCAAGTCTTCTGCCAAGACTGGAAGTTCTGGGAGGGACACAGATTGTCAAAGAGAAACCAGGACCAGCTCAGAGATTGTCTGCCTCTCTCCCAGCACCCTGTTAATGCCTGGGAAGTGTAGATGGCTGAGAAGACACCAACAGAACTTTCTGCAAGTGTTTTGGGTAGTGTGGAAAATGTAGTTAGCCCTGGGAGTCCTCATGTATGATATTTGTGAGTAAATACTCAAAGCCTCTTTTGCAAAACTCTCTGAACTCTTAAGTGAATCTGAGTGCCTTCTAAGTTTGTGGTACTGGCTTACCCAAAAATGTACAAAATAGCTGAGACTTACCTCTCAGGTTAGTCAGGATGTGAGATCCTAGTCAGTTCTAGTTTCTTACATAAATTCCTGAGAGACTGGTCTAACTATGAATGATTTGTACTTTTTTTTTTGCCTCTTTCTGTATCTTTGTGTTGAAATTCTGTTAGTAAAATATATCTTCCAAGGCAGGTCATGCACAGTTATTATTACTCAGCCAGACTGACAAAGTGAGTAGCAGTTTCTCTTAAAGTAATTTTTAACCCCACAAACTCCCTTTCTTCCTTTGACTCAACTATCATTCCAAAATGGGGGACTAAAATTTCCTGCTACAAACCAGCCATAATTTGACAAACTTCATCCATCCCACAAAGGATTAAGGTTAATCTTTTCACTAATGACAGCAGGGAAGGCTCTCTTCTGGTTTGTTATGCTAAACTAACTTGCTCTTAGCTCCCACTGACTCTGGGTGGATTTTGGTGTAAGAAGGAACTAAATTTGATGTGGAAGACACTTGCATACCAACCATTAGGAATGATTGAATATCTGCAACCGAGGGTTAAGTAGTAGAAAATACATATTGATTGTCTACATTCCTGCTTCTTCTTAATCCTAGAAATAGAATCATAGAGTCAACCAGGTTGGAAGAGGCCTCCAAGATCATTCAGTCCAACCTACGACTGTTGCCCACAGAGGTCAAATTGAATAAAGCCCATGAATCATGAAACAATGACTAATTTGACTCTTCCCAAGCTGTGCATGTTCCTGCCAACAGTGGCAATTAATGGCAGAAGCAGTGTCATTCCAACTCAGGCACAGGGAGCAGGAAACCAGGATATGCTGGTCTGAGAAGAAGCTGGGTCCAGATGCCACAGAGAAATCTCTTGAATGGACCTAATGGACTTGATGGACTTGTTTGCACTTTCTGGCCACTCTATCTAAATCTTTTCTAGATGACGTGCCCAGTGCCAATACATACTGGTTGCAAAGAATCCAGCCCATCACAATCCCAGATTCCAGCCTGGGCTTTCCGGTGAGCGAGTACATGTGTGGGAGCAGAAGGAAAAGGGTGACTTTTGCATTCCCTGTTCAAGCCCACACAGAGGGGGGAAAGCAGCTTCACACCATCTTCCCCCATTCAAACCTCTACTGATGGAGTGGGGGGAAGCGAGTTTGGAGCACCTGAGGACATCTGATTTGATTGATAATAAAATGCATTACTTTTACCCTGTCAGGTGTGTTTTGCCTGTGATGGTAATTGGTGAATGACCACTCCCTGTCCTTCTCTTGACCCATGAGACTTTCATTATATTTTCCCCGTCCTGTCTGGATGAGGAGGGGAGTAATAGAGTGGCTTTGATAGGCAACTGGCATCCATCCAGAATCAGCTTACCACACCAAATATTGTATCTTGTGATACAATACGTCTCAGTATTGAATATCCAGCCCTTGTTATACTTACCATATCATACAACACTCATTTACCAGCTAAAATGCTTTGGTACTGTTTAATCTGCAATAAAATTATTTGCCAATATCTTCTGTCCTATTATTCCAAACAATTCATATTCATTTGATATTTCTCTATACAAAGAAGTGGTATCTGCCTGTCTAAAAGGTTTAAGCTTATGTGCAATAAAATGTTATGTTTCACCCTGATTGAAAGTTTGTGCTATCTAGGGAACTGTGATAGTGTTACAAGTGGCATCAATCATCAAATAAACTCCAAGGGGGCAGAGAAGGATTTGACACTGTATGAAATACGAAATAAAGAAAGAATCCTCCAATTCCTTCCCTCCCTCAATGTTGTCTTTCACAAGCTCTAATCCTCTCTTGGGTTTTATCCAAAGGTTTTATGGGACACTGTATGAAACATGCTGTCATACTGATTGCTGCAAGATGACACTTTAAAAATACAAATCCAGAGGGAGTATTATAACCTTCATTGTCAAATGGAAGGCAAAAAGGTGGCAAATGCACTCAAGTGTTTTCTAAAAAGCTAAGTAAGGTGACAAAAAGACTGAAGAGATTGTCAGCTTAGGCTATGTCTGGTAGCTGGAAGCAGTAGAAGAAGTGTAATGATGCTTTTCAGAACATAAAATATTTATCACACTATGATTTTGTATCTAAAGCAAATCTTCATTGGAGAACTTCCTTTATTTAACTAGCAATAAACATTAAGAAATGAATTAAACCAATATAGGTTATTGCTTGCCGTCATCTTCAAATTGCAGCTTGGTTTGTAGCTGAAAGCATCAGGTTCTTCACAGTTTATTTAGTATGGGAAGTAACACAAAACTGTGTTGGAAGGGTGGGTGAGAGTGAATCCAGAGAGAAACTAAACAAACGGATCATCCTCTCCATTGCACTATATTGGCCTGAAGCAAAAGTCACATTGCTCCAAGACAATCACTCCATGGCATATGAAAATCACAGCAGTGCTTAGGTAAATATGAAAAATATTAAAAGTACTGGGAAAAAATGCCAAGTTTTATGACTATTTAAGTTTCCTTTGTTTCCAATCTCTTTTCTGCATTGGAACCTCTCTATATGTAATATTTAATGGGATATTTGTTAATGCTAATAGTTTTCAGAGTAACTGTGATCTTTAAATTGATGAGATTTAACAAGGTCAAGTGCAAGGTTCTGCACTTTGGCCACAACAACCCCAAGCAGCGCTATAGGCTGGGGACTGAGTGGCTGGAGAGCAGCCAGGAGGAAAGGGACCTGGGGGTACTATAGATAGTAAGCTGAAGATGAGCCAGCAGTGTGCTCAGGTGGCCAGGAGAGCCAATGGCCAGTAGTGACAGTGATTGGCATTGGAATGGGCTGCCCAGGGAGGTGGTGGAGGCACCGTCCCTGGGGGTCTTCAAGAAAAGCCTGGATGAGGCACTTAGTGCCATGGTCTAGTTGATTGGTTAGGGCTGGGTGCTAGGTTGGACTGGCTGATCTTGGAGGTCTCTTCCAACCTGGTTGATTTTATGATTCTATGATTCTATGATTTGATATCTCATGCTTGCTTTATTATTTTGAGTCAATTCTCCCTTTGGATGTTTCTTTTAAACCATATGATCATCAGATGAATGAAGTAATATCTTCTGAAGTTGAAAATCTAGCTCAAAGAGAATGAGACAACTAACTTTTAATCAGCAGCTGTCATGGAAGGTCAAAATAGGCCTAATACATGTCCTGGCTTGCCCAGGCATGGTCCCATGGTCCCATAGTCCCCTTCCCTCTTCTAGGGTGGGGGGAAGCAGAGCACAGAGAGAAGACATAAGGCTTGGAGACATCCACTTTGAGGATCCAAGACTTGGCCAGAATAAGGAAAAGTAAGCCTGATATGGTCAGGTTTGGCAAAATACCATCCTGGTTGGTGAATCTCTGTGGACAAAGGGGCCACTACATTTGGGCAAACAATAAATAGGCTTTTGACACATGCTTGTGCTGCTTTGCCTGCTCTGCCCTGTGTTGCCTGCTATGACTTTCAAAACACTGTCAGAATTCCCTTCAAGTGTTTGGGTAGTGCCTGATACTATTTTGTGAGCAAATATTCAAAGCCTCTCTCTAAGAAATTCTGTAACTAGATTCTATTGTGCCTTCTACCTTAGCAGTAGAAAGGAGCCTCTCGAGTCCCCTAGTGGGCAAGCGGTACAACTGAAACTAAGAACCTCTTTCCAGTTCTAAGTTTAATGTTTGTGTTTGCTACTTGTTCCTTAAGTGTCCTAGGTTGCCTCTTCCCTGTGTTTATAGATACTCAAACCATGAACTGTGCATTCTGAACATTGTAAATAAGTGTTCTGGCAGGATGGCCTGGATATAAAAATTAATATCTATTCTTGATTGTGCATAATTCATAACAGAAGCTTTATAGGTGATTTTTGTCCCAGCTTTAGTCATAAGCATGGATGTATAAGGGAGAGTTATTTCTCAGTATAGTATCTCAGTATTAAACTCCAAGGAGAAGATAATAAAATGTACAGGCACGAAAGTTGGTGCAAGGTAGTTTCCATTCACCTAGCAATAAACATCCTTTTATCTGAGCTAAACTTTCCCAAGGCTGGATGGAACTGTCCAAGCAGGCAATAGCTCCTTCCTTATCCAGTGATTAACAGTGCAACTAGAGAATGGATGAGAGTCACTGTAAGATGAAAGAGTTGGTATGTGTTTTGATCAGAAGTAGACAAGAGGACAAATAGTTGCCAGATTACCAGAAGATAGGACCTGGGAACTACTGGGTCTTGGAGCTCACAAATCATAAACAGAGCCTGCAGTATCATCCCTATAATGAGAGGCTGGAATGTGGTGTTGGCTAAAAACAGTATGTGGAGCCAGCAGTTACCTTGAAAGGCTCTGCAGAGGGCAGCCAGCTGCAGAGGGAGATGAAGAATGATGAAGGCTTCTCTTGCTAGGGGGATGTACCACCACCAAAGTCAACAATGTGCATGGACAGTAGGGAAGGTTGTTGTGTAACAAGTTGTGAAACAAGGAGCTTGGTTCTCCCTGGTTCAGCATTCTGGGATGTAATGGACACACATCACAGAATTCTGAACATGTGTAAACCAAGAGCATAGGTAGGTGAGCTGGGGCAGCACCAGTCTTACTACCATGATGACAGCTGACCAGCTCAGGAGCTCTGCTGGCCAGTGGGATAGGGTAAGTATAGCCTGCCCTTTGATCAATAGAACTATTCAGGACTGTTTGTCATGTCTTATTCAGCATTGTAGTCTCTCCCAGTGGCTGTAGCATGTGAGCCATAGCTACTGTGGTTTCCAATATACCTTTCTTATTATGGTTTTAGTGTTTAAACTACAATAAAGTATTGAAACTGTACCCAGAGGGGGGTACCCACATGTGAGAACCTTCTCTGGCCCCAAGAACACACTGGAATAGTCACTCAAATCTCAGTTCGAGATGGATCCACCTCAGCTCTTCCATATATTTAATTACAGTGTCATCCTTCTGTTGAGTGTTCAAAAACTTATAATTTTCTATTCAGTGGCCACATTTGCCACATCTTTGTAAGGACAAATGTCAGGGCATATGTATTCCAATAACAGGTACATATCTTTCTGAACAGATTTATTTTTTTCTGAACAGATAATTAAGTCTGACAAGAACCTGTCAAAATAATGGATGGCTTGACTCTAACTTCCTACAATCCCACAGCCTGAATAAAACCAATGAGCCTTGGTAATGACAACTGAAATAAATAAGAAAACCCCCATCAGATACACAGAAATCTTACAGTCTCTGAAACATGGCTCCACATGAAGTCAATGGTTTTAACACATATCAGACTGCATCATCTGATGAACCTCAGACTCCAGATACATAAAAAATAGTATCTTCTGAGGATGGGAATACTTTCTGCTAATGCCAGATACAAGATTTAAAATGTAATGGCTGTTGCTACCAAAACCCAACCGAACAGCCCCCCCCCAAAACCCCCAATAATAACAAAAGGGAACCAAATTTTTATAATTGTTTTGTTTTATTGGGTTTTGTTGTTGTTTTGTTTTGTTTTTCCCTGGTTTTAAACTTTAAGCAAGGAGAAAAGTCTAGAGAAGTTCAGAATGAGAAAATTGAAAATCCCACATGATTCAAGTGTTGCTCATCGATGATCAAAAGTAGATTTTGAAAAACAAAGTCCAGGAGATTAGAGGTATGAACCAAGTTTATATTATAAAACCCATGCTTTTCTGGTTTGGCTGTCAGCATTATAAATGGAGGCAGAAAACATCAGCTTTGCTCCCTTTTTCTGCTCTCCCAGGAGCTTTTCCAATTTTGTTCAAGTAGGGAGAACAGGGACAAAGAGGGACAATTTAAGACATGAAGAGCACAGTTAGAATTTACATAACCATTCCTAAAATTGTTTTCTTAGATTTTGAAACAGAACTAAGTTACAGCTATGATGGAAATGATATTTTTAAAAGTAACCATTTGGATTTCACAGGGTAACAGCTTTAAGTAAAATTTGCATGGATCAAGCTTCCGATAACTTCTTCCATCTCCATAAACAAAGTTAGTTTTGTCCTACTGTAGAGTAAGCATTTGGAATAAAGAGCAATTATCTGTTTCCCAGTTTCTCTGTTCTAGATGAGGCTTAACCAGGAACAACAGGGGAAATGACATCTCACAACCTGTAAAGCTGCAGCAGTAGATAGCTTTCCTTAGCATTAATGATTTAGGATTACATTTACAATTTAGTGATTCTGCTCTCTGGCAATGTGTCTCCAACCAAGTCAGTTCTGCTCATCATGAATGTTAAACATCAAGCAAGCACCATATGAAATTGAGTATTCTTTTTTTTTTTCAGGTTACAAACCACTTCAACATCACTCTTCAATCTGAAAATAAAACAAAAACGAGAAGTTAGCATCCTTCCCCTCCAGAAGCAGGAGACTCAAGCACCTCAGACAGAGGTTGGATCAGCACATTTGATTGTACTAGTGAAAAATACTAGATTGTATCTACTTTTCCATCCCTTGAGGTCTTCAAGAAAAGACTGGATGAGGCACTTAGTGCCATAGTCTAGTTGACTGGATAGGGCTGGGTGCTAGGTTGGACTGGATGACCTTGGAGGTCTCTTCCAACCTGGTTGATTCTATGATTCTATGATTCCTCTAGTCATTTAAAACTGGACAGAAAGAAAATAGCTGCCTTGCCTTTCCCCTCCTTTCCCCTTTCTTACATGAAAACAATGTTACCAATACAAACCAACCACAAGAAGAATGCCTTGAAGCAGTACAGTGCCTTTCTATAGCATGCCTGTGGAGAGGAGATCTTTCTAACGTGAAGAGAAGAGCTATAAAGTGTATTGCTCTTTCACCTTTGGTGAGGAATATGGCCATCTCATGGAGTCCTAATGATTCTGCTATGAGGAGGTTTCCTTCCCTGCCACCTCGGATACATTATAGTTAGTAAGAGAGAAGTAAATGATGGTGAGCATGGAGAATATGCATGGAAAACAACAACATATCTAATATTTTAAATAGTTTTTTGCCTGACCCAGTTTCATGCTGGGTTCTTGTCTGTGCATGAACATGAGCCAGCAGTGTGCCCAGGTGGCCAGGAGAGCCAGGGGCATCCTGGCCTGCATCAGGAATAGTGTGGCCAGCAGGAGCAGGGAGGTCATTCTGCCCCTGTACTCTGCACTGGTTAGACCACACCTTGAGTGCTGTGTTCAGTTCTGGGCCCCCCAGTTTAGGAGGGACATTGAGATGCTTGAGCGTGTCCAGAGAAGGGCAACGAGGCTGGTGAGAGGCCTTGAGCACAGCCCTACGAGGAGAGGCTGAGGGAGCTGGGATTGTTTAGCCTGGAGAAGAGGAGGCTCAGGGGTGACCTTATTGCTGTCTACAACTACCTGAGGGGAGGTTGTGGCCAGGAGGAGGCTGCTCTCTTCTCTCAGGTGGCCAGCACCAGAACGAGAGGACACAGCCTCAGGCTGTGCCAGGGGAAATTTAGGCTGGAGGTGAGGAGAAAGTTCTTCACTGAGAGAGTGATTGGACACTGGAATGGGCTGTCCAGGGAGGTGGTGGAGTCACCGTCCCTGGAGCTGTTCAAGACAGGATTGGAGGTGGCACTTGGTGCCATGGTCTGGCCTTGAGCTCTGTGGTACAGGGTTGGACTTGAAGATCTATGAGGTCTCTTCCAACCTTGATGATACTGTGATACTGTGATAAAATGCATGAAGAAAAGGCAGAAAAGTGTACAAGATAATTTGCTGTTACGCTGAAGCAAGAAGGAAAATTTGAAATCCTCTTACACAACATGGGAATGATCCTGAAAGTATCTTAATGGATGATGCGTGTGAAACAGAGTAACATTTGATACCACTGCTTTCAGCTCGCCCAGCTCAGCTCAGAAATGATCTGAGAGCACAACTGGAAAACTTGAAGCAACAAACTTTTCACAGACTGAATACAAAATAGATGGGTTTGGTGATGATTATTTTAACAACCAAACCACATTGTTTCAAAAAGAAACTTTAAAGTACCTTAATAGTTTTAATTTTATAGCTCTAGCAGATGTTGTATTTCCATAGATTAGCTCACCATTATTGCACTAGCATGACTAAAATGTTACAAAAAAAGCAGTGTGGTTTGTTTTCATTTATTTGATTCCAAACCAAATATAGTTTCCAAAACAGAAGCAGACCTCTACTATGTGTATAAATTACTTTTAACTTTGCAGCACTACAGAGATCACAGTAGTGGCCTTGGAACTAAGCCTGTTCTTTACTCCTCTCTGTTTATTTTGTGATTGGTCATTCTTCCTGACCACTTCTGAAATTTTGTCCTTTTGACAAGGAGGTCAGTGTAGAAATAATGTATTCTTTATTTTATTAAGATCCACTCAGATTTTCACAGCCATTCAAACAGTCATTTAAAGTCCTCGTTGATTGCGCTAAGATAGAAATGCTGCTAGAATTACTTTTTGCTCAGTAAGAACTGAGCATGCTTTGGAGAACTCAGTACTGTATGGCATGTAATTAAGTTTCTAGGAAAGACACAGAAGAAGTAAGTTCACATTTGGCAGCAGTCTTCTGTTTCTTAGTTCATTTTGGACTAGGGGAAATGCTGTAAACAGGAAGGAAGGTCATGTATTCACTATTGTGTTAATAATAACAATGTGCCCTTTGGGACATTTTTGTCCATCAGAGGTTTATACTTTAGCAATAAAAACCCAATGCATGATTAGAACCCAAGTGTCTGATATGATGGCACGAGGCTGCCTTCTGTTAGCTGTACAGACTCTATGAAAACATCTCTGAAAATCAATGTAGATGATAATCTGATCTATGATACATGTGCATCCAAAATCCACAGTTTCCATGCATTACGACCAGCAGCTGTGGATCCACAGTGGATGAAAGCTATCAGAAACTCCAACAGTTTTCTTAAGGAAGTGTTAGAAATCTGGGGAACTTCTGTCCACTGAGAAACACTCCTCCAAGCTTTAAATTTTACTGATGAGGGTATTATAATAGACAAGCTGATTCTGCAGCTGAAGACTTCATGACTGGCAAACAAATTCGTAATGGGCAGAATTATGGTTGGTGGAACAATCTTTAGCATGATGTTTCCTTAATTATGATGAGTTTGTAATCTGTTTAGCCTCTACTGCTTTCTTTTAATAAAGCAAACTTCTACTCTGGTTTGATAGTGTCCACATACATATATTCATATTCCTTCTGTATATTTACAAAATATGGTTATTTATTTCCAACTGATATTGATGACCTCATTGCTGTCTACAACTACCTGAAGGGAAGCTGTAGCCAGGTGGAGGGTAACCTCTTCTCCCAGGCAACCAGAATAGAACAAGGGGACACAGTGTCAAGTTGTGCCGGGGAAAGTGTAGGCTGGGTGTTAGGAGTAAGTTCTTGGCAGAGAGAGTGATTTGCCCATGGAATGGGCTGCCCAGGGAGGTGGTGGAGTCACCATCCTTGGAGGTGTTGAAGAAAAGCCTGGATGAGACACTAAGTGCCATGGTCTAGTTGATTCTCCGTGTGTGATGCGTGCATGTGTGCACATGTGTGTGGTAGCAGTAAAGGAATAATACAAGTTCAGTAAAGCAATTCAGCATACATTTCCTTCAAGTTGGAATTAATCATAGTGGTTACAGAAAGTTCAGTCACATTTCTCTCCTTGATTCCTCACCTCTAAGTCACATAACTGGACCCAGTTCTGAAGTTTCTTTTTTCCCCTCTTTTCCCCTAGAAGTTGATGTTAACATATTCATTCACCAACACACTAAAAGGACCCTAAACTCTATTTCAGCTCTTCTGTGTTAGCTTTGCTTTGTGTGTATTGTGGAAATCCCCACACTATGCATAGATTCTTACTTCTCTGCCAGCACTTGCAGTGGGTAGTATGATATCAATAGTATTGAGGCTAGGTATGGTGAGATAAAATGGGATATTACATCGTTATTCACACCAAAAGTTGATGTGCCATGTAACAGAACTGATTCAAGCTCAGTCAGCTGGTTCTGGTCATGATTCTGAATGTTAAACAAAAAAGATCATTTTCCCCAAGCATAATACTTAAGAGTATTATATTTCTCAGATCTAAAGGTCTTTAAGACATTAAAACCCCCTGAAAAATCTGACCTGCTCTCTCAGTCCAAACCATCCTGAATTTAGAGGTGGTGGACAAAGATAAATGTCTCAATTCAGCATGTTTCCTTTTCATTACAGATCACAACTGCATCTAGCAATTCCCCTAGTGACACACTCTGATGAACATTCATGCAACTAAATTTACTGAATAGACACATTTGGTGCATTTCAAGATCACTGAGAGTGAGAAAAGGGTCAACACATTCTCTACAAACCTGAAATCCACAAAACTGAAAAAGACTGCATCACGTTTAAAATACCTCATGTCAAAAACATTTCCTCTATGAGTAGTACTGAGAGAGAAATAATCAACTACTAAAATGACATAAATTTCCTTAATCTTTATTTCATTTCTTAGTATTCACAGAACTCTTATGCAACTTCATAGAATCATAGAATCACAGAATCAACCAGGTTGGAAGAGACCTCCAAGATCATCCAGTCCAACCTAGCACCCAGCCCTAGCCAGTCAACTAGACCATGGCACTAACTGCCTCATCCACACTAGGAAAATATTCTAAGTGTTTTGGGTTTGGGGTATTCTTTATTCTTCAGTGTGAATAGAAATGGTTGTAGCTTCTGAAAGTCTATTTTCTGTGTGAAAACATAGAAGTTGAATCTGAAAATTGTCTAGTCTTTGTGTAAGCATAATGAGGAGTTATGGAAACAAGCAAGAACTGCCAAAACCTAAAAATTTAGTAATATTTAGAAGAAAGTGAACAGGTCTGATTTTTTTTTTTGTCCCATTAGTTAAGAAAATAGGTTTCATACTTAATATTAATATTAATACATTAATACAAACCCTATGAGGAGAGGCTAAGGGAGCTGGGGTTGTTTAGCCTGGAGAAGAGGAGGCTCAGGGGTGATCTCAGTGCTGTCTACAACTACCTGAAATGAGGCTGTAGCCAGGTGGAGGTGGCCTCTTCTCCCAGGCAATCAGCAGTAGATCAAGGGACACAGTCTCAAGTTGTGCCGGGGTAGGTATAGGCTGGATGTTAGGAGGAAGTTCTTCACAGAGAGAGTGATTGGCATTGGAATGGGCTGCCCAGGGAGGTGGTGGAGTCACTGTCCCTGGAGGTGTTCAAGAAAAGACCGGATGAGGCACTCGGTGCCATGGTCTAGTTGACTGGCTAGGGCTGGGTGCTAGGTTGGACTGGATGATCTTGGAGGTCTCTTCCAACCTGGTTGATTCTATGATTCTATGATTCTAAACGCATTTGTTTATCCTTTACGGGTCTATGTTCTTTGTTGTATACATGGAAAATATCCTGTTTCCCAAGATGAAATTAAATGGTTTGGAAAATGTTTGATTGCTTTAGCAGTAAAAATGTATAATTATAGAATAAGTTTTGATTTTAAACAATTTAAGACAGTGGGGAAAAAAAAAAGAGCTGCCCTATGGGACAGTTGACAATCAAATTTGCTTCTCAGGTAAAATTTATCATGTATATAGAATCTTTTGGGTGCTATTTTGCTGAAGCAGAAGACCCACAATGAAAGAAAACAGGAATCTCAGGTCCTTTTAATTTCATATGGAAATGGTGAATTTTTTTTCCCCCCAAGATTATACAGATATTAGTCTACTTTTTTGTTTTTAACAGAACAAAGTGTCTTAAGAATAGTCTGCCCTCTCTATATGTCCATTAGTTATCTGCTATGTATTCTTTTTAAGAGCATAGGAAAAGGCAAAAAATAATAAAGGAAGAACTATCTACTGCCCTTATCTCAAATCTTGATACACACAAAGGCAAACAGGCACTGCCTGACACCCACAGCTGTTTAAAAGCAAATATGTTTTAAAACAGCAGCAGAAGAAAAAAAAATGTGTAGATATAAATTTGATATATAGAGGTAAATATGTGAGGGGTGCATGCCAGGAGGATGGAGCCAGGCTCTTCTCGGTGATGTCTGATGAAAGGACAAGGGGCAATGAGTGGAAGCTGGGGCACAGGAAGTTTCATGTAAACATGAGGATTTTTTCACTATGAGGGTAACAGGACACTGGAATAGGCTACCTAAGATGGATTGTGGAGTCTCTGTCTCTGGGGATACTCAAAACATGCCTGGACGATGCATTTCTGTGTGATCTGGTATAAGTGCTCCTGCTCTGGCAGGGAGGTTGGACTGGATGTTCTTTTCAGATTCCAGCCCCTGACATTCTATGATTCTGTGTAATTCTGTGACATTTCATATATGCACAGCTGAAGGACAGAAACCAGAGAGGTCAAAATCAATTGAGAAGATTAAGAAAAAGTATGTGTAGCAGAATGGGGGGGGGGGGATGGAGGGAGGGAGCAGATGGAGGGAGGGTTTACCTATACCTCTCTTTTATTTAGATTATTGTTATCATGCTAAATTTTTATGTTGATTTTCACTGTTCTACTCTAAAAGCATGTTCATCCAATGCCCTGCACACTTGCAACATAATTAATTATAAACTAACATTTCTTCTGTGTTCTAAACAACTCACTTCTTAGCAGTGCAAATGCAACAAACAAGTCAATTAACCTCCTGGAAACAAAAACAAAACAAAACCCAAACCCAAACCAACCAACCAACCAACCAAACAAACAAAAAAACAAACAATGAAAAACAAACCCAAAACCCTTGAGGGTCCTAAACTAATGTGGTGCTGGCCAACATGCATGTCTCTATGATCTCAAGAGAAAGTGTAATATGGGTTATAAGGAAAACATAGAGTGGGTAAAATGTGTCACTGAGCGGGCTACTGACTTGGATTATTGCACACTGAAAATGTAATCCTGGTTAGAAGGCAGATCATTTTTCAGGCATTGGTCCATGGAAACTGAGACATAACTTGCAGGTCATCTGAAAGACTAAAGAAATACCATATCCTTCTATATTTTTTTCCCAGTGAAAGAAGCAGGCATCAACTTAAGAGGAAAGAAGCAGCACTGAAACAACATAACCAGGATTTCTAATTTTTCTTGTTCAAAGGAAAAGAAGTTTTTCTACCTTAAAAGCAAAGAAAAGTTAGCACTGCTTACTCTGTGACTGACAGTAAGACCATATTAATGGTTAAAGAAAATGCTTCTCTATTTCTTTAAAGTTTCTTTTTAGACTCCCTCATAATTGCCATGAGCTTCATAATGGAAATCGTATTGTTATATTGATTAACAGTGCCTACATATTCCAATTATTTCTATAATGAGTTTAGTGGCACTGACCCAGAAAATGGACAAAGACCTCGCTTCAGATTAATGTTAATTTGATGTAAATTGTTATTTTTTTCCCTTCTTACCAGCAAATAATGAAGATAGGTCCCTATGGTTAATGAATCAAAACTTCTCAAAACAGAGTTCACCAGGTGGAAATAATTAGCAGTTAATTGTCTTCTGTTTATTACTCTTCCGAGATGTAAACAACAGTCTGGATTCATTTGACAGTGTTTACTAAAAAGCCCTTTAATAAATAAATTAGAGGAACAAAATGCTGTAGTTACGAAGATAGTTATGAAATTAGTATCTGTGGGCATGCATTTGCTTTATGAGACAATTGGGTGAACAAAGATTCACCTTTTTCTCTCTAGAAAAACAGCATTTCAGCAAGTGAAAATATTTGCCTTTTATTTCATCTGCAAGATCTCTTTATACTTGTTTCTCAACTGAGTAAATTGGCTGACAGAAAAAGATGAACAGTGTTCTATTGTGAAATTATGTACAAGCAGGAGAATTTTATCTCATTTTCACTTTGATGGGGACAGAAACTATTTTTTAAAAGAAAAATAAATTACTTATGCAGAGTAAGGATTTAAGTAACATGTACTGATATCTTGGTGATAATTATGATGATGGTGCTGACTATTATTTTGACCCACCCATTAAATGTCTCTTACATACCCAAATCTTGCTATGAATTTACATCTACAGATTAGACACTTTGCCCAATTCAGAAGAAATTTTAGAATCCTCTTTGCTGTTATATTTACAATAATATATTAGCCACAAGATTAATAAATGAGGTTGTTTATGAGAGCTCTTCTTCAAAAGAAAGAACAATTAATAATAATACACAAAAAAAGCCAAGCAAAACCAAACCCAAACTAAACAAAACAAAACTAAACAAATAAAAACATATTAAGGTAATCTAAAGTTACTAGTCTGCATCTTATTTTGAATTTCATGCTTTAAAGATGCTGAAATTAGACAGTTTCCCATTAAAGCATGGATTGATCTTCCAACAAAATATTGTGCCTTCTGATTCAAGCTGTACCCAATATTTAAATTCAAATTCTGTGTTACCTGGAGCAGCAGGTTTTGTACAAGGACTTCTTCTGCTGTCCTAAATCTGAGTTCCTGACCCAGAGTGCAAAAATCAATCCAGAGTGGAGATGCTTGTTCTATTTCAGTTCTGCACAGAAAATGGTGCTAGGTGATAATTTCACAAAGCTAACACTACAGTTAAAATTCACAGCAGATATTTATATAGTAAAATGTATTAGCTATGCATAGCATTAATGACTACGAACTAGCCATTGGTTAGTATCTTGCTTGATTCATTTTGATGACACATCTCCTCTTAAATTCACTACATATGCTCGAAGGGGCAGGGGGCATATTTGAGTGTGGGGCTTGTCTAACTAGTAGGTGTGAGTTTTTACATAATAGTGATATCATAATGAGGCAGTTCAAAACAATACTACCATTCAAGGATACATGTCTGCAAAATGTTGTTCCAGGGCTATTTATCTCAGTACACAGCAATTTCAGTGTCATTATTACCTTGAAATATCCATCACCACCTCCTCTTCCTCAGACTTAATTTATCAGACAAAGCCTGAGCACTCATTTACCAGTTTCCTAATCTCAGGACTGACAGCCACAAAGAAGAAGTAGCAATTTCTTACCTTTTAAGATATGTTACCGTTTCACAGAGAATATGTTTTTTGTTTGGTAGTTTTGTTAAGAAGCTGTCTGCATCGTTTTTGTTATTGCCAGTATGATGACTTTACCTGAATAATTGTGAGAACCAGGAATTTAGCATTTTTTAAACCCCAAGAACTTACATGATTTATTTTTTTTTTTAGAGTGTGAAAATTTAGTATTTCATTTCTACCCACACAGAAAACGCTGATGTCTTGGAAAAAAAAGTCCTGCACTTGTGTTTACTGTAATAAAATGCTACAATAAAAAACAAAAGGCTAAACTTCAGCTACCATTTAAAGGACTTAACTGTCACCTGGTGATAAACTAGTTTCAGGACAAGGTCAGGATTCCTCACGAGGGGGATTTGCACTGTATGGCGCCTCTGGATCAAGGTGGTCAACTTTCAACTGCAAGATTAATCTAGCAAATTAGAAACACAATGGTCTACTCTAGACATCTTCTATTGCATACTATTTAGCTTTTACTGTTCAGAATGGAGGGTTTTTTTTTGCCATTTTGTCTGTTAGAACAAAATTCCACTGAACTCACTTTCTCATCAATTATTCTGAAAGATCATTGATAGAAATTTCTTTAATAAAGAATGTATTTCTTTATTTAAAACTGTATAATTCTTCAATGGGTCACGCTCTTGAAAAAGAACAGTATGAATTCCCTAAAATTAATTTTTAATTATTTTCCTCTATCATGATATTTTGTGGGCTATTTTTAGCTTTAAGAAGTTCAAAAAGGCCATTTAGCACCATTAGAATTTCTCTTATGACTTTAAAATGTCCTAACTGCGATCACGTATTAGTACTATGTACTAATACAGGGCTCTTAGTGCTATGTGTAAAACAGCAGGGAGTGACAAAAGCATAACTGATTGTTATATTTTTATATGGGTATCTCTGCTCCTGCAAATACACATATACATGCATGTGCACTCACTCATACACACACACAAATCGCTGGATTAGGACAAAGGCTGTCAAACTGCTCTTAGTGCTATGTGTAAATTGCTGGATTAGGACAAAGGCTGTCAAACTGCTCTTAGTGCTATGTGTAAAACAGCAGGGAGTGACAAAAGCATAACTGATTGTTATGTTTTTATATGGGTATCTCTGCTCCTGCAAATACACATATACATGCATGTGCACTCACTCATACACATACACAAATTGCTGGATTAGGACAAAGGCTGTCAAACTGCTCAGTATGGATATCAGGAGGAAGTTCTTCCCAGAGAGAGTGATTTGCCCTTGGAATGGGCTGCCCAGGGAGGTGGTGGAGGCACCATCCCTGGAGGTGTTCAAGAAAAGACTGGATGAGGCACTTAGTGCAGTGGTCTAGTTGACTGGCTAGGGCTGGGTGCTAGTTTGGACTGGATGATCTTGGAGGTCTCTTCCAACCTGGTTGATTCTATGATTCTGTGATTACTCCTTGCTTGTCTACTGCCATCATTTTAGAGCTCACATGGTGGTATGATTGTTTTGGTTTTTAGTTTGGTTTTTTTTGTCACTCTAAATTTAGCATATATAGTACTGAAATAATAATAAAAAACTGTTTTAAGAAGCACTGCTGATGTCTAAGTGACACAAGTATATATAATTCCTGTCATGGTATTCCATAGGAGAATTTTATAGGAGGATTACTCTAGTTTTGTTATTTTCTCCTTGATTTTTCATTCTCTAGTTTTATGCTTTCATTGCTTTCATCCAGAGTGTAGAAACAAACAAACAAAAAACCAACCAACCAACGAAACAAAAGCCAAAACCAAAACAAACAAAAAACCCCAACAGGTAGATTTGCATGCTTTGCTTTTTGGATTAAACAGAAATATGTAGTATTTGGATAGGGTTTTTCAGACCTTGACATTGAAACTGATTTTATACTTTCCTATAACAATATTTTTATGAGTGAAATTGGAAGAGCAGCATCCAACGGGCAAAGAGGGAAATATGGACCTGGCTGGTGCTTAGAGGGACATTTATGGGCAGTTTTGTGTTTTGTTTGGAGAACAAAGGAAATCTTTATCTGCAAATACCTACATAAGGGTCCTTTTGTGCTGTAGAGCACACTCTTCTGACCCTCATTCTTGACTGAGTTTCTCCCTTCCTTTTTACTGCACCGAAGGGGAAAAAAAAGGGGTTAGTATTTTTATTTGATCCATTTTAAAGTTTGGCATTGGTTTTGGCCAAGCAGATGGAAACCTTTTTTTGTTTGTTTGTTTGTTTGTTGCTTTTTTGTTGCTGTTGGGTTTGGGTTGATTTTGGTTTTGGTTTCTTATGAACACCAATAATATAAAACATTTTGTGTGGTGATTTGTGCAGCTTGTAGAAGTTAAAGGTAATTCATTCTGTACTTAACAGGTAAGGAACAGGAACGAAGGACCAAGATTAGCCTGTGGACTGGTGACACAGTCTGTTCCCAAATGCTTCATCCTAGTCTACTGTCCTATCAGTTAGTGTGCATCTCACATCTATTTTGACCTCCATCCTACAACAGCTGAAAGGGCAGAGCACGGATTAAACCAGATACTTATCCAGGGCCAAGGAAGAATGCTCATGAGCAATTCTTTGCATGTTATTTTGCTCTCAATTACAAATATATTCTATTATCAATAAATAATGCAAAACAAGTGTGAAATTGATAGACATTGGACAGAAGAATCTCACTTTAAGTGTTAGTTACGGTTACTTGCACAGCAATAAAGGAAAGGGGAATACCCCTCACTCTGTGATTTTAAGAGCTCAGGATTGTTTGCCCTCCATAATTTTTTCCATACAATTCATTTCATACCTATATCAACATAAGTGAAAGAAAGTTTAGGTGAATTTCCCACTCCTCCAGAACTCTTCTTCCAAATTTCTTAAAAAAAAAACCCCTTAGGATTCAAACATTCCACTGCTTCAAATTACAATAATTTACCTTGGCTGAAAGTTGTACCCTTTTGTAGAAGCTTAAACAGGTTAATTCTTGTTTCTTCTCTAACACTTTAATAATTTACATATATTGATCATTAAAAAAATAGCCACTAAAACTGTAACAGAATGAAAAAAAGTCAGTTAACCTGAGATATGAGGTGCTGAAGATGAGGGAGTACTTCTGAGTGTTTTGTGCAACACCTCTTAAGATGACACAGTCTCAAGTTGTGCCAGGGTAGATATAGGCTGGATATTAGGAAGAAGTTCTTCACAGAGAGACTGATTTCCCATTGGAATGGGCTGCCCAGGGAGGTGGTGGAGGCACCGTCCCTGGGGGTCTTCAAGAAAAGCCTGGCTGAGGCACTTAGTGCCATGGTCTAGTTGATTGGATAGGGCAGGGTGCTAGGTTGGACTGGATGATCTTGGAGGTCTCTTCCAACCTGGTTGATTCTATGATTCTATGAGGCAGTACTTCTGAGTGTTTTGTGCAATACATCTTTGTTTTCTTTTGAAGTACTTATATTACTTTCTGAAAAGAAAAAAAAATCTTTGGAAAGAAACAAAAAAGTCATTAAAAAAGCTGCATTTGGTGTCTCATCAAGACAACTCTTTGAAGTTAAGGGAAGTGTTTCTGCTTCTACTGATAGGTTTTGAAGCAAACTCTGCGTATGGAAAGTAAAATAAATTAGAACATTCAGATTGGAAACCTCAATTGATGTAAACTCTGGAATTGTAATATCTGATAAAAATGTCCAGACTACCTCATTAATTGAGCATCAGCTACTTTATATTTACTTGAATAGTACTTGAGTAAGTGCTTTGGACTAAGACCATCTGCAGCACACACATTCAAATTAATAGATAAGTGAAAAAATAAATAACTCTTATCACATTTGACAGGCCAAAGAGGATTCACTAAATTTAAACTGAGAGTCACTTGGATTGTGCAAGTGTAGTGAAATTACAAGCTTTTTCCACACTGTAAGCAACTTCAGCAGATAACATGGCTGTTTGAAGTGTGCTAGATATACGCTGAAGAATGAAGGAAAAGAGGATGTATTTTCCCTGTGAGGATCAGTGTTGGTAGCTATGTTCCTGTATGTGCTCTCATGGCTTTAGTTTGTTTCCCTCAAACACCATGAGCCCTCAAGAGATAGCAAGAGGCCATGAGGTGAATTGACTTGAAGGTTTGTAGGTGTATCTCATGAATAGTAAATAAAAGGCATTTTGTGCGAGTTCTACAAATAGACCAAGGGGAATACTTAAAAAAATTCTTTTAGCCTTCTCTAAACAGCAGGATGAAATAGTTCCTGCACTGTAATTTTACAAGCTGAAAGATGTTGGGGTGAGAGGGCAGGAAATCAAAGACACTTCATTACCAAAGTGATGTCAAAGTTAGGACAAGGAAACCTCAACTGATGAGTAAAACAGAGATTGTTTTTATCAGATGAAATAAGAACATCATAGCAAGAAGCCATTTAGTGCTACAACGAGCAGCCTTCTCATAGCATTGAACAAATCCTTCTAAGTGCTGGTTAGTACTACCTGTGCTCATATCTAACATCTCAGACTGCACTACCATGTATCCATAATTCCTCATTTTGGCCTGAGAGTTTTGTGTGCTGGTAAAGGGAGGATTTGGCTAGACTTTCTGGTATCTAGTGGTCCTGCAGAAACAGTATCAAGAGCTCCAGTGGAAACAACAGATGTCTGAAAGTCATGGCAAAACAACCATTCTCTGTGGGTATCCTGAACATGCTGACCACTCCACATGCATGGGGTAGAGTCCAGAGTATCTACTCAGTGACTGCAGTATATCCAGAATACCCTGGTTGTCTATGAAGTTCCACACCATGTTCTTGTCTAGAATTGCTACAAACTTTATGAAATAAATGTTATGAAAGAAAAACAATTAAGTAAAACAAGTGTTCCATAAAATTTGAAGTGAAAAAGTGGAGTGAGTGAGTAGAAAGCTGACTGGGATAAAAAGTTTTATCACTGCTAATTGATTCCATCTTGCACTATTAATGATTAAGCATCATTTCTATCAACCTGATTGTGCTGTGGACTCTGTTGAATGAGGCAGTGGCATAGCTTGCAGATGTGAAGTGAAGCTGTATTCCACTCATTTTTAAAAGAAGCCTGTCAAACAGAGTTTAGTTGTCTCAGCAGAGAGATCACAGAAAGTTTAAGGGGATCTCAAAGAGGCCACATGAGCTGTCCTGGTATGAACATGAGCCAACAGTGTGCCCAGGTGGCCAAGAGAGCCAGTGGCATCCTGGCCTGCATCAGGAATGGTGTGGTCAGCAGGAGCAGGGAGGTCATTCTGCCCCTCTACTCTGCACTGGTTAGACCACACCTTGAGTACTGTGTTCAGTTCTGGGCCCCCCAGAACTGAGGGGGGACACTGAGATGCTTGAGCGTGTCCAGAGAAGGGCGACGAGGCTGGGGAGAGGCCTTGAGCACAGCCCTACGAGGAGAGGCTGAGGGAGCTGGGCTTGGTTAGCCTGGAGAAGAGGAGGCTCAGGGGTGACCTTATTGCTGTCTACAACTACCTGAGGGGTGGTTGTAGCCAGGAGGATGTTGCTCTCTTCTCTCAGGTGGCCAGCACCAGAACGAGAGGACACAGCCTCAAGCTACGCCAGGGGAAATTTAGGCTTGAGGTGAGGAGAAAGTTCTTCACTGAGAGAGTCATTGGACACTGGAATGGGCTGCCCGGGGAGGTGGTGGAGTCGCCGTCCCTGGAGCTGTTCAAGGCAAGGTTGGACGTGGCACTTGGTGCCATGGTGTAGCCTTGAGCTCTGTGGTAAAGGGTTGGACTTGATGATGTATGAGGTCTCTTCCAGCCTTGGTGATCCTGTGATACTGTGATACTGTGAGTGTTACTGGAGAAGCTTGTGTTGCTACTTCTGTGCTGTACCATACTCTTACTTCTGGACAGCCTCATCAATCTTGTGGTTTGTTTTTCTTTTTTATCTTTTTTCTTTTTTTACCAAATCATAAATCTGCTAGAAAATAGAAAGGGAAAAACAAACCAAAGCAAAACAAACACCAACAAAACAAAGAAATGAAGGGAGAAAATATGTTTATTTGGGATGAAATTACTGTTAAAATCTCAAACCCCAGCTAAAGGTGGTTAAAAATTTAATTAAAGTGCAATCTTATAATCCTAAAGTCAGTGTCCCAGGTTGAGACTATAGGGTTAAAAAAATCTTCTGGGGACTAGATGATTGTTATTCAATGCCACAATTCTGCTATCTCTTTATAAACTCACAGCAAGGTCAGTTCATTCTCCTTTCCTCCTCCTCCTGCCCTGTGTGTGTGGCAGGAGCCACTTTATCAGGAAGAACATGTAAGCAGTAGGCTTCCAGAGGTTTGTTTAGTCCTCCTTGGATGGCAGAGGCATTGGGGGGGAGAGGGGAGTATTGGAGCAATGGGGAGTATTAGGTTTAGTTTTTGGGATGGGGGAAAATTCAAAGGGGTGTGCCAGGGATGCAGTAATTGCTTTGTAATGTCTCTCTCTGTATTCCTCTCTAAATAGAATTCTGTTTTTTCTCCAATTTCATTTGAGAGTTTAATTTCTGTCACTATCTTTAAAAATCACGATAGGACAGAAATTTTATTTTGACAAGATGGAGCTAAAAACCATGAGGACATCACATTCATCATTTTTTTTTGGATGAGAAAGTCAATTTTTAAAGAAGATTTTAAAAAGCAGCAATGGAAAACTCCAGCTTTCTTACACAGAAGAAGTTGCATGTTCCTTCTTTAAGTTGCCTTCTGTTTCAGGTGTGGGGGCTTGAATAACATATTTAACCTGAAAAAAAAAATCTAAGAGTAACCCTTCTGTGATTCATTTGCCTTGAGAGAAAACTAGGCTGGGTGGTGTGAGAGGAAAAGAGCCAAAATCAACAGGATGAGGAGTCAACAGCTCTAGTGTACAAAACAGAGCTACCTGTTACTAGCACAGTTCTTAGAAATGACTTAAATAGCCCAATGTGTATCATAGACCAGCTCACAAGTAATTTAAACCTACGTGCTGACAGGTTATGTAGATTTTCACATGATAATTTATCAGTTCAATAAAAATAGACCTGAATAGCCCTGAGTGTATCCTTTTCTAGTTCCCAAGCAATTTAACCATCCTTCTGACAAGTTATGTAGGTTTTACCATGCTTATTTACCACTTAAAATAAAAATGTATCTGTCATAGTAGCCCTTGTATATCAACTGACATGCAGAATGTGGTTCTTATAACACTCAATAAATGATCTCATATGTGTACCATAAACCTTCACTCTGTTTGCCAAAACCGAAGAAATAGAGAAGCATGGCAGAAAGTGATCCTTAACATCAATATTAAGTAAAAGGCATAGATGGAGAACGGCTAAAACAATTCCTCCCACCTCCAAAGAGCAATGTGCACCAGAATGACCTCATAATAACAACAGCCTGTGTCTCCATGGGTTTCTTAATTAGGAACACCAGAGACTTCTTCAAAGAATGGTGTGCAAATATAACTTCGTTAATGTAAGATGCTTGAATGAAGAAAAAAGAAACTCTTAGAGCAAGTTACTTAAAGGTAGCCCCTGGTTTGTATTTTTGTATTTTCACAAGTTAAAAATATATATCAAACTAACCCACCAATTACTTACCTAAAATTGCCCAGTACAAAACAATAGCAATTGAAACAACAAAACCAACAACAAAACCCAACCATCCAAACAAAAAAACCCAAAAACCTCCCCACAAACAAACAAACAAAATCTTCTCCTAAAAGATTTTTGTAAATAAAGTGACCCAAACCAACCCAGAATTATTTTTTAGGATGGAATTCAGGCAGTAAGTAGTTCATTGCAAATAGTAGTAAAGTGAGACCCCATAATAATACTGAAATGATTACATTACTTCATTGGTCAGAAGCAAAGGAACTGAATCTCCTGTGAGATAAAGGATCTATTTAAAGGAGAAAGAACTAATCTCCATTCTCCTCTTCCTCCCTAAAGAAGGAAAATTTTATAAAGGCAAATAAAAGCCAGTTGCTAACATTTGGCATGAATCACATCTGGTTTGAATGTTAGATTTCTCAGCAACTTTTTGACAGTGAAAGGTAGCAGTAAGGCTCAGACTGACAACAGCATGATAAAAGGCTGATGTAATCAACCATTGATTGACCACGTGGACAGATGGGCAGAGTCCAATGGGATGGGGTTCAATAGCTCCAAGTGCAGGGTGCTGCACTTTGGCCACAACAACCCCATGCAGAGATACAGGCTGGGGTCGGAGTGGCTGAGAGCAGCCAGACAGAGAGGGATCTGGGGGTGCTGATTGATACCCACCTGAACATGAGCCAGCAGTGTGCCCAGGTGGCCAAGAGAGCCAGTGGCATCCTGGCCTGCATCAGGAATGGTGTGGTCAGCAGGAGCAGGGAGATCATTCTGCCCCTGTACTCTGCACTGGTTAGACCACACCTTGAGTATTGCGTTCAGTTCTGGGCCCCCCAGTTTAGGAGGGATGTTGAGATGCTTGAGAGTGTCCAGAGAAGGGCGACGAGGCTGGTGAGAGGCCTTGAGCACAGCCCTATGAGGAGAGGCTGAGGGAGCTGGGATTGTTTAGCCTGGAGAAGAGGAGGCTCAGGGGAGACCTTACTGCTGTCTACAACTACCTGAGGGGAGGTGGTGGCCAGGAGGAGGTTGCTCTCTTCTCTCAGGTGGCCAGCACCAGAACACGAGGACACAGCCTCAGGCTGTGCCAGGGGAAATTTAGGCTTGAGGTGAGGAGAAAGTTCTTCACTGAGAGAGTCATTGGACACTGGAATGGGCTGCCTGGGGAGGTGGTGGAGTCGCCGTCCCTGGGGCTGTTCAAGGCAAGTTTGGACATGGCACTTGGTGCCATGGTCTATCCTTGAGCTCTGTGGTAAAGGGTTGGACTTGATGATCTGTGAGGTCTCTTCCAACCCTGATGATACTGTGATACTGTGATTCATCTATTCTGATTTCAGTAGGTTTGGAAATACCAGAGGTCTGTTTGACTGATTGAATATCGAGATGCTCTTTTCCTCTAACTATGGACATTTACTTACTCTATTTTTCCATGAGATACTGGTTACTTTGCACATAAATAATTTTCTTAAGGAAGATTCATTGTTTCCAGGCAGATTTCAGTTTCTTCAATCAGGTGGTTAATACATTTTAATGTGCAGAATGTATTTTGTTCCCATAAAGACTACTTGATATGCTTGTGGCTGGAGCACATGCTAGCTACAAAAAGTAAAGGAAATATTTCAATGTCACAGTATGACCAAGGTTGGAAGAGACCTCACAGATCTTCAAGTCCAACCCTTTACCACAGAGCTCAAGGCTAGACCATGGCACCAAGTGCCACATCCAACCTTGCCTTGAACAGCTCCAGGAACGGCGACTCCACCACCTCCCCAGGCAGCCCATTCCAGTGTCCAATGACTCTCTCAGTGAAGAACTTTCTCCTCACCTCCAGCCTAAATCTCCCCTGGCGCAGCCTGAGGCTGTGTCCTCTCGTTCTGGCACTGGCCACCTGAGTGAATGTCTTCTCCAAATGCTCTCCCTAAGGTGGAGCAAAAATGTCATCCTGCTACTTTTAAAAGAAGTTTGGCTCTCCTTTTCATCTGGTTATCTAAACTGACAGTAAAAGCAATTTACCTGCTTCACTACTTCAAAATTTTGGAAACAGAGACTATAGGCAGATGCTTATTCTGCAAATACCTGTGGTGCTTAAAGATACTAACAACCTTCAGCTTGCTATCCATTCCTCTGTGTGAAGTTCCCTTTCTCCCTCACTATTGCTGACTGGGACATGTGTGAACACTATTAAGTCAAGCCAAATCTGGAAAGTTTACTTAGCACAATAATGAGATTTCAGTTAACCAATCTGATTCTACACACCCAAACCACACATTTTTAGAAGATGCTGACTGCTCCCAGGAAGAAGACACTTAACTAGAACTGTGACAATGGTTGTTTCAGTTATTTGCTCCTTCCCAGTAGTTTAGTGTTATTTCTGGTATGCCTGGTTTTATTTCAGGGTGGATATTATTGATTTCAGTCAAACCTACATAGACTCAACACGTTCTGAGAGCATGAGTAAAGATGCAAGAAATTCGGCAGCCACAGTGGTGCATTTGAAGAATACTTGTAATGTCTAACCTTTTCCAGTTAAATATAATTCAGAAGATTGACTCAGTGCTTCCTAATTCTTTATTATGCTGCTCTAAGGAAAAAAAATGCAGTACTAAAATCAATAATATAATGTTACTGACTCATTCTATCCTACATCATTTCATGTCATTCCAAAGTGACATTGAAATACCACTAATGGAATAGCAAACCTATTTTGCAATTACAGTAATAGTAACAGCTACTGTTTGGAACAATTTGTGAGAGAATTTAGAAAGCATTACTGCAGTTATTAAGCACTGCCACATTCTTTCCAAGTAGTGATGATGGTATCAGTTTTAGTTCTATCCACCTCTGAAAATAATAATTTCCAGATCAGCTATTTTCAAACCAAATCATTTAGACTCAGCACTTCTGGAAGTAGTACTGAAAGGCAGGACTGCTAAACTGGGCTGGTCTTGAAACATTTGCATAGGGAAACAGCTTCATAACTCTTTCTTGGAAAACAGTGTGCCCCTGTGCTAGCCTGAATACCACCAAGAAACACACATGGGAAAAATGCATCTCGGCAGTTATCTTGACCACATTCCTCAAAAATCTTTTCTCCTTCTGGACCAATGCCTCCTTCTAGAAGTGGCTGTAGTTCAATAAACAGACATATCTCCCAGCTGTAAGGTCAGTGTAAACAGAAGAAATGAGCACAGTTCAGTGTTTTCTGTAGCAGGGACTAGGATGCCATGAGCCATGGCAAGTTAGTTTTGTTGTGCATTGCCTGACACTTTTTTATCTGCGAAGTGGATTAATGACTCTGACATCATTTGCAAAGAACTTCAGTATTTTCTCACAAAAAATGAATATTGGCAAGCTGAATACTACTAATAATATGTACAAGGAAATACTCCACAGTCCTTGGTACACTACTAGGGGATTGATTTGCTTGTCTAAGAACAGTTTTCTTTCAAGGACTGACATTCACTGTACATTATAACTGTAGAAGTTGTAGGGCATTCTGCTCTTTTGAACATGGGAAATAAACATCTTAAATCTAGGACTTGTAAAGAAAATTCATGTCATTTCTCAGGAAACCCAGAATCTACAAATCAATGATTCCAATGTGGCATTTTTAGAAGCAATTTGTAACTTAACATTTGCAGTGTTCCCTGGAATGCCATAATTGGTAATCTTATTATACCACCATGGCAAGGAATACTTCTTTTTATGATTTACATATTCAAGATGAGCATGAAGTAGAGATATAGTGTGAGATGTGGCAAGGTGCAGAGGACAGACATAGACAGACATAGATTAACAACATCTATGTCCTGAGAAGCAAGATCTGTAGATCTGCAGAAATATGGGATGCCTGTTTATTTGAAAGCCAATTCTGCTCTACTACTCCAAATAGAAGTCTGAAGGTACCTGGTGTTTAATTAATTTAGCTTTCTTTCTAGTGATCAAGTCTGACAAAACAAAGCTATGAATAATTAGAGAGACACATCAAAACAGAAACAAAATGAAGAGAAAGAGTAAAATTAATTAACTATTGCTCCTCTTCAGTGAGTTCTTAGGACACACAGAACACCGTAATGACAGTTTTTGTTACCTTCCAGTTCTTCCTTCTGAAGCATACAGAAGTGAGAAATAGGAATGGGTCACACACCTGCAGCTGTGGAGAACATCTTTAATCATGACACATACATTTGCAATGGAATGGTGTGGCCAGCAGGAGCAGGGAGGTCATTCTGCCCCTGTACTCTGCACTGCTTAGACCACACCTTGAGTACTGTGTTCAGTTCTGGGCCCCCCAGTTTAGGAGGGACATTGAGATGCTTGAGAGTGTCCAGAGAAGGGCGAAGAGGCTGGTGAGAGGCCTTGAGCACAGCCCTACGAGGAGAGGCTGAGGGAGCTGGGATTGTTTAGCCTGGAGAAGAGGAGGCTCAGGGGTGACCTTATTGCTGTCTACAACTACCTGAGGGGTGGTTGTGGCCAGGAGGAGGTTGCTCTCTTCTCTCAGGTGGCCAGCACCAGAACAAGAGGACACAGCCTCAGGCTGTGCCAGGGGAGATTTAGGCTCGAGGTGAGGAGAAAGTTCTTCACTGAGAGAGTCATTGGACACTGGAATGGGCTGCCCGGGGAGGTGGTGGAGTCGCCATCCCTGGAGATGTTCAAGGCAGGATTTGACGTGGCACTTGGTGCCATGGTCTAGCTTTGAGCTCTGTGGTAAAGGGTTGGACTTGATGATTTGTGAGATCTCTTCCAACCCTGATAATACTGTGATACTGTAATTATTGGATGCAAGAGGGTATTTTACCAAAATTAAGGCAGAAAGCAATGGCAGCAACAGCAAGCACATTGTGGCACCTGCTCATCTCTTTTATCAATGTAACCCGAGTCTAATGGACCTTTGGACATAGATTAGCCAGTCAGAAAGGCACTTCTCCAAGTTTAAGCACATTAGGTGAAGTCAGGGCTAACTTTTACCTTCTAGGGCAGAACACATACAAGTGTATAAACATGTGTGGGTACTCTGTAAACAAGTTTGGACAGACATGGTGGCACCAGGCCCTTTTATCTTCCTTCCTGCAGTTGCTTCTCACAACAACAGAAGGAGGGAAAGCAGAAAAAAACATCTCTGGGCAAGCCAGGACAGGTTTCGGCCTATTTAGGACTTCTACAACAATATTATAAGTAAAAATAACAAAATAACCCATGAGAATATGGTTTAACACTGAGATTTAGAGAGCTTACTTCTTCACAGTTATTACTGATGATGACCCATGAACAGTCTAGTGATCACGAAACAAGAACATTATATCAAGCTCTAAGTACACTCACAAAAATATTTTTTCTATCTCTAAGAAAACAAGGCAAACATTTCTTGTGAGCCATGTCTGGGATGAATCTCTCATTTTCCCACTGCCATTAGAATATGCAGTCTAAGCAGAGCTTGTGACAATTACACAACAGAGAGAATCTGTGTTTATGTTAAGGGAGAGAAAGAAACCTGTTTCCCCAAAAACCATGTTTAGGATTTGCTGTGAAACCTCTGCAACTTCCACAGCACCAGTTCAGTGACAGCTAACAACAACAGAAGCACGTTAACAAGACAGTGTAAGCTGAGTGGATAATGGGAATGCCATCTAGACTCCCAAGGGTGATAGTATAGCTATATCACAGATAAATCAGGGATTCATGAGAGAAGTGCTTTCCCTGTGTTCAAAACCCATTGCTTCTGTGTTGTATACTTGGCATGCTGCTTTGCTCATCAGTTACAAAAATGTATGTTTATAGCCTTGCCACTGTGAACTCTGATCTTTCAGATATGCTGGCAGAGCAAAAGTAGTTTTGTTAACACAGCAAAAAGGAAAATGTGTGGGGTTTGTTGTTGGGTTTGTTTTTTTTTTTTGTGAAAGATAGAAAAAGTATCCTGGCTCATATATGGTGATACCTGTGAAAATGAGCCAGAGCGAGACAGTGCACAGGTCTGTATGTATATGCAAAAGAGGAAGAAAAAAAGTGGAATGTATTATAGAATCATAGAATCAACCAGGATGGAAGAGATCTCCAAGATCATCCAGTCCAACCTAGCACCCAGCCCTAGCCAGTCAACTAGACCATGGCACTAAGTGCCTCATCCAGGCTTTTCTTGAACACCTCCAGGGGCAATGACTCCACCACCTCCCTGGGCAGCCCATTCCAATGCCAATCACCCTCTCTGGGAAGAACTTCCTTCTAACATCCAGCCTAGACTTCCCCCAGCACAACTTGAGACTGTGTCCCCTTGTTCTATTGCTGGTTGCCTGGGAGAAGAGGCCACCCCCCACCTGGCTACAGCCTCCCTTCAGATAGTTGTAGACAGCACTGAGGTCACCCCTGAGCCTCCTCTTCTCCAGGCTGCACACCTGTAGCTCCCTCAGCCTCTCCTCATAGGGTTTGTGTTCCAGGCCTTTCACCAGCTTTATCACCCTTCTCTGGACGCTTTCCAGCACCTCAGCATCTCTCTTGAATTGAGGAGCCCAAAACTGGACACAGTACTCAAGGTGTGTAGGAAGAAAAGGAAAAGGAAAAGGAAAAGGAAAAGGAAAAGGAAAAGGAAAAGGAAAAGGAAAAGGAAAAGGAAAAGGATGGTATGATATGCAAGAAAGTGAAGTAGAATGGGTTTATATATATCATATAATACGCAAATATATATTCATAGGAGCACATCCAGACAAGATCTGAATATCTTCTGTCTTAGTTGTAGTAAAGTCTGTTTGCTTGTTTTATTGTTGGCTGGGTCATTTGGTTTTTTGTTCATTTTTTTTGTTTTGGTTTTTTTTTTTGTTTGTTTTCAATTTGAAAAACAACCAACCACCCCCAACCAAACCAACAAAGCCCAAACCAAACAAGAACAACCAATCAACTAAACAAACATCAAAAACCCACAATAAATGGCCTGTCTTCCAGATGCAGGAAATGACGGAAGGTTATCCCTGTCTTAAATTAATAACATTGATTTGTCAATTTTATTCTCTAATCATGAAGTGATTAAGGTTATACAATCTAGTTAGAAAAGTTGTCCATCAATTAACATGTTAAAAAGATTCTCTAAGGTCTGAGTAATGTCTAATTGATAACTAATATCTATCTGAATCATCCTATCGCATATTAAGCAGGTTACTTTTCAGTATGAAAATGAACACATTACATATCCCATCTAGTGAAAACTTGTGTACTCAGTGCTTTAACTACTCTTTACTATAATTATTTTTTTCTAGAACAATTTGACTTATTGTAGCTTGTAAGCCATTCATCAATATATTTTTTTCCCTTCTGTGCTTTTTCCAATTTATTTGTTATTATAAAACCATATCTCAGCTGCAGAAAAAGTCTTTCTGATTTGTGGTCTTATTCTGTACTTAATCTTATCTGCTTCCTCTCTTGAGAAATCGTTTTTATGGAAGTCCATCTTCCCATCTGAAGTTTGCAGATTTAACTTCTTGCTATTATTCTGCTTCACTTTTACATTAATTTGCAGAGGAATATTACCTTGACAATTTTTGGCACTTTCACCGATATACCTACTTAGAAATGTTTCCTTCCCTTTGCTCAGCTGCATCTTTCACATGGCAAAGCCCAAATTTTCTTAGTGGTTATAAAAATAATTAAAAAAAAAAAACAACAAACAAACAAAAAACTCAATACAAACAAATAAAACCCCCAACCAACAAACCCAACCAACTAAAAAAAACCTCAGACCTTTCACCATTATCCTTAATAATTTGTTGATAAGGTGTGCCTATTTAGAATGTTCATTTTGCAGGCATTTTCCTTTTACCAGAAAGACATCCTTCAGGTATTAGACTCTTGAAATAAGATGCATCAGTCTCACTCTCTTTTCTTACGACACTTCTTTGTTCTATTCCCCCTTTTATCTTTATTTTGAGGCTTTTAACAGGTCTGATTCTCACTTCCTTCTGAGCTTTAGAGAAAACATAAATATTTCTTTGTCACACAGTAAAAAGCCTTCTTTTCTCCCTACCTGTATTTCTGTTTCTCTGATTTGGGCCATCAAGTCTCTGAGAGGCCAATTAAGCTTTGTTTGTGCAATAAGACTTCTAGTTGTTATTGTGTGTTCTCAAGACATTTTGTGCAGAGATATTTAATATATCTGGCAAGTTCCTCTAGCCAACAATGTAAAACATATTATCTTAAAATATGGAAGAACTTCTTGTTGCTTACCCAGCAAACACTGGTCTGATGCAGCTAAATTTTGTTACATATGGCTCTATATATTGGTCTTTACATCATTTTATTGTGACTTTTCATCACAAATCAATGTATTTGGTTTGTGTTACAGCAATCCTTTACTTATCAGTCTCCTTGAAATAGATCAACCCCCCAAATCATATTTTGTTAGGACAGCAAAATATGTGTGTGGTCAATCACTCCTGTGTGTATAGCTTACAGAGGTATTACTAAGTAGCTTACAGAAATTACTTGCCAAGGATATTTATTAATTGCTTTTCACTCAGCCTGAGTCCTGTAAGAAACAGTTACCTCTGAAAGCAGGAGCATAGCCTCCAGTTAGTCCTGCAGATATGTATTGCATTCATAAACTTGATTTTATATATATGAATATACCAAGTATCATAACTCTGTCAAATCTCAATGAACATTCTGTGCTTGAAAGTATCACATTTGTGTGAAGTTCTGTTCATTTTTTACCTTCAAACTTTTAATATATATCTTGTCTTTATCATCCTTTTGTCTACACAATCTAATCTATCCTTTTGTGTAAACTCTGCAGTAAATTAACTATGGAGAAAAAAAAACAACTTCTCTTTTTATTAGGACAGGGTGAGTGCTGAGAAGCATTTTCTCCAGATACTTAATCAATTTTACATAGAAATTTTATTTGGCGGTACTTGTGATTAGTTCTCCACAGGTATTAGTGGAAACAAGCTTGCCAGTCATAAAATAATCAATCATAAACCCCAAATAACTGAGTATGAGATTCAAAAACTCTATAAAGCAGTAGGAGTGTATGGATATAACAGTGAGATATTTCAGACAATCAAGATCAATTGGCACTCCCTCTGCCAGAGTACTGAGGGCACTGATGGGTCTCTTTGCCCTTGTCAGCCTTCTCAAGGTCTCCCCAATGCCCCAGTGATGTCCCAGGAGCCCCTATCAGGCCCCAGGAGATGTCAGCCTCTGCCTCACCAACACTATACCAGGGCTAGTTTTGAGCTCTTCACAGTACTAGCCACATTGACATAGACTCTCAGCCCATCCTGTTCTCATCTTGTCCTTGTCTCCAGAAAGGTTCCCCATGCCAGGGACTGAGGCTGCTCTTGGTACCTCTGGCTGCTTTGTTCCTGGCCAGGGTGGTGGGCTGGGCTGCTATGGCCTGCTCTGTGGGACTCACCATACAGGCACTCTCCATGTAGGTGTTAGGGCATCTGGACTAGAGGCATTCAGCGCACCAATTGTGAAGCTTCCTATCATAGAGGTTCAAGTTTCAAAGTGGCAGGGATGTTTAGAACAGCAAAAAGCCTTCCTTCATTTGTGTTACTCTAGTCAATATGCTGATGGTTTCTCTTGTTCATATATGCTGTTTGTAAGTGTGATGAACAGGGTAACCTCTTTTCCTAAGGCTAGAGAGAAACCCTATCTATGGGAAAGAAATTGTGTCAGTCCTCAGGCTTCTGATATATTTATTTTGAAGAAAATCCTCTTTTAATCACAGCTTTTCCAAAGCAAAATAAGGAGACCGTGACAAGGATCTGCCACCTGGATAATGGGGTGATGCAGACAGATTTCTTGACAGGTATGAAAGTACTCCAAGACCACTTCAGTTCTTCACTACAATCCTGAACAGCACTCTGGTCTGCACCATTTTAAGTGTTTTTTACTGTAATTTCAAACACAAGGTAGAAACAATATCTCTAATATTATCTTCTAGAAAGCTAATAAAGAATACTGTGAAGGGCTATTGAACAGTGCAGCTAGCTTCTGCAGCAGGTTTCTAATTTCACTGGTTGTTACAAGTGGTTGTATTTTCACATGAACAGATTGATTTAAAGAAACTTCTGTTTCACTAGTTTTCATTGAATGCTTCCTTTCATATTAGATATGAATTACATTTTCCACCCATCCTTCAAAAGCCATAACAAAGACCATGCAAACAAAAGCTGGAAGAGATGAAAACTCCTATGTGAATCATTTCTCATGATAACCATATAGTGGCAGGGATTTTCTGTCTTTTCTCTGGCTCAGTTATTAGGAAGGAGAAGTAGAGGCTGGAGAGAAAACAAATGCTAAAGTGGTGGGTTGAAAATTACCCTCAAATAAAATCACCAGACTAGCTCAGAAGGCTTGGAAGCAAATGAAGCTATATATTTACAGCAAGCTAAAATCTAAAAGTATATAATACAATGCATACATACAAAATATATTTACACATATTTGCAATTATTTACAACTTAGAAATAACACAGAACCCCCTCCTGGCAAAGCCCAGAAGGGGAGGACCACCTTCTCCTTCTTCTCCCAGAGAGAAAATCAGAAAGGCCTCAGCTGTTCTCTACTCAGCCAAGGTTAGTGAGCAATTCAGTCAGGACTGAGGGTAGAAGGAGCAAGCAAAGCAGGAAGCAGAGAGGTGAAGAGGAAATTGTTCATGCAGCAGACTTTATCCTAAACAGCAAGCAAATGGAATGGTACAGACTTATCTTATTGTTCTTCTGTATCCAATACAATTCTCTATTTAAAATTTTGAATAAAGCTAATGTTAACTCTAAAACTGCCACAAAGTGCACTGGCTGCTTTCTTCCTACACAAAGGAGTTTATACTCAGACATCCCTAACACATTCCTGTCTTTCCAAGAACTCAGAGAGGGTGCAGCTGGAAAGGTGGAAGGGTGTGCAGGTCCCAGTGAAAAAGAGCAATCTGCATAGCCAAAGATGGATTTAGACAGAAAGCACCAGATATTAAAGATGGCTGGTGAAATAAGTAATCTGTTTCTAGTCATAGGAAGGAAAATAGCATTGTACAAAAGGCTAAATTTGATCTGGCAAATGATCACATCACCTTATATTAGAGGGAGGGATATATTTTTTAGGAGGAAAAATCAGCCTAAACTGTAGTTTAAAGATAAGCAATTAAGCAGTGACAACAGTTGGAGAGGTTTATGTAATGATTCAATAGTAACCAGATCTTTCCTGCTCTCTCAAGTCCTATTAAATAAAACTTAGTATATTAGCCATTCTATTCCCTTTACCAAGCGCAATGGCCCAAAGGAAAATCTGTATGTGCTCTATTCTTTCCTTGTACATGGTAGCTCATTTCTAAACCAACACTTCCAGTCTCCAGTTCTTCCTCTCACATGCACATCCTGCTTCATTTGTGCATTCCTGCAATTTTTGTTTCATCATCTCTCTATTGCAAACCGATAACCTTTCCTTGGGACTGAACCCTTTGCCCACCATTTCAATGTCAGAATTTAAGCTATTTGTTTCCCAGAATTAGATTTGACTCAGATTTGTGATTGTTTATAGTTCTTCCCGCATTCCGGCTGTCAGGTCACGGAGTGAATTCCCTTTCTAGGGGTTCAGCTGGAAAAGTTAGAGAGTTCAGCCAGCTGAGTCTACAGCTGACTTCTTACAAGAGCTCATGTGAAGAAGGCTAGAAGGAAGAGTCTGCCCCCTCCAGAGTCATTGGACACTGGAATGGGCTGCCCAGGGAGGTGGTGGAGTCACCATCCCTGGGGCTGTTCAAGGCAAGATTGGATGTGGCACTTGGTGCCATGGTCTAGCCTTGAGCTCTGTGGAAAAGGGTTGGACTTGATGATCTATGAGGTCTCTTCCAACCTTGGTGATACTGTGATACTGTGATACCATGCTGCCGATGTTCAATACCATGCTGCCATGACACCAGCTTCCAAATGAAAGTGGTGGCTGATCAGAGTATCATGAGGCTTGAAGTTGATTGACATACGAGAGACTTCATGTTCCAGTTTCTGTTTCTGGTTTCTGGTTTTGGGGTGTTAGGCTTTTTTGCTGGCCTGGCTGCTGCATGTTTGGATGGAGTGGACAGCTTTATCACTGACTTCTGCTGCTGCTTCTTCATTTTTTTTGCACTTCCCTGCAAATTGGCAAAGTAATTGTGTGTTGTTATTCCCAGTAAAATTCTTTATCTCAACACAGAGATTTTGGTTTGGTTTTTACTTTCTCTCCTATCTGTGTAGGGGGAGAGGGGACTGTGAGAGTTAGCTGTGTTAACCCAGGACAGCTTATATTTGGTCTTTGGTCAGATTGTTTTTTCTAAGTCAAAAATGATGAAATCTTCCTCATGTCACTTGTCCGGAGAATGTTAGCTCGTTGAGTTATCTGTGTAAGCACATTATAGATATTTGTCTATCAGAGTACAGTTTTACTTGCTCATGAGTTATGAAAAAGATAGCAATATTTTTTCACTTCACCTGGTCACATTTAAAAAATCTTAGCCACTTCAATAATTTCCAGAAGACGTCATGAAAAAGCAGAGATTCAGAGGTGGAATGAGGACAGCTTATGCAGAGACTTCCAAACCAGAAAACTTACCATCTTTTCAAAGTCAATACCATTATTCTGTGTGGGTTATATGATTAAACAACTTCTACTAGCCCAGATGTTCTTCATACTTACTTATTATGAAAGCTAATTTTGGTGTTGATTTTGAATTTATTACTACTCATGAATAACATATGTTCAGAAAGCTTTTGTGTCTTACACCTTAAAGATCAGTGATGTCTGAGAAGTACAAACTTTATTTTTATCCACATATTTCAAAAGTCTTGCAATACTAAAGGTTTTTTTTGGGGGGGAAAGAACAAGGCAGGAATTGTCCCACGGGATCTGAAAACCACATGGAAGAAAACATTTCTCTCACCATTGTTTATTTTGGTCTACACTGTACACAAACAAAGTGTTAAATGTATTCACCTCATCACTAGAGTTTCTGGATATTGGTGATGAGTATAAATTGCTCTCCATCATTCTGCTTAATCCCTACTAGACTCTTTGCTGCACTTATCACGCTAACATTACTGATCTGTGGAGGTTTTGGAAAACATTTCATAAACCTGGCTCTGGATGAACCATGATTTAATATAGAATAATCAATTATGTATTTCAGATGAAGATATCTATATTGAGGTGAATAATCACCTAAGTATCTAAATGGTGTCCTGAGACATGAAAGATCCAGGTATGGCTCCTAGTTAAAGCAGCAGATTTCATGTCTGATCCTGCCTAAACAGATTTCTCATCTGCATGGTAAATGCATCAGTATTTCTTCAGCTCACAGATGGAGGGAGTTTAGATACATTAAAGTATTCATTCTAGCTGTAATGTTATTTTATGTAAGAGAGGTATTAGCCTCTTGCACCTTGTAAGTTATTTCATATGTAGAAACAGTCTTGTCTGAACTAAGCAATAAAGCTGATTATTACAATGACACCAGATGAATCTCTTTAATTATATATTTTTAATTTATCCTTAATGTTTACAATGTCTTATTTAGGGTAATTTACGAGAGGGGACTGGGAACAGAGGCCAGTATCATCTACATAGATGTGCAAACTAATAAACTGTGGCTGGATAGGCAGTATCTGTCAAAATGTCAAACTATGTATAGGTAGGCTGCAGGGACACACCATAGAAAGAATAACAAATGCATAAACCTTTGATGTTACTGCATACGGCTTCAGGTAATTGTGATACTGCATGCCTTACAATACAGTACACATCACCAAAATTTGATTAAAAGTAGCACAAGTTCATTGGATTATTTTTGATTGTGCATTGTTTTTTTCTTTGTTTTGTTTTGGTTTTGGGTTTTGGGTTTTTTTTCAGCATATGTTGGACTAGATGATCTGTGAGGTCTCTTCCAACCTTGGTGATACTGTGATACTGTGATATGTCCTTTTAGCTTCTAATAACTTACACTCATATACTATTGAAAACAGCTGGAGTAAAAAAGACTGTAAAGTCTTAGAATTTAAATACAAATAGCACTGAATGAAGCATTTTTAGCAAGTCTTAAAAAATCGAGGTGAAAGTGACAGCCCTATTCAAAAATTCCCCAAAATGGTTTGAAATTTGAGTTTAAGTAATCTTTTATTTTTCCCCTGTGTAAATGCATTATATCAATTATGCCTGTAATTACATTACAGTTGTAACGTTATGTTGGTTTAATCTATATTACATACTGTAGGACTTTCCCCTACGTGGGTGTTATTAACAGCAAATGTCAATATATATATGTCATGAAGGTTAGCTTTCTACATTCACCAAAAACTATATTAAAACACATTACATAGCCCAGACATAACTATTTCCTTGTTGTCTTTATTGGCAACTCAAACTGAAGTTGCCAGAGATTATATGAAGGCTATTTTTCCTTCATCTGCTCCTTATCTCTGCAATATTAATGACAGAATTTGTTTCCATCTGCTCTATAAATCACAAACATTCACTAAGTCCTTTCATCTGCAGGTATAGCACATGAATTCTATTTTGTTGCACTTTCAAGGCTGTTGCTAAAGTTCCCATGCCTTACTTTCAGAGATCACAGAAGTCAATAGAAAAAAAATTCCATTTACTTCAGTGAAGTAGAGCTTCAATTCCTCATCTTGTTAGGTATCACCACCCCACCACATACTACAAAAAAGAAAGGAAAGTACTTCTCATGTTTATGGACTTCTTTATTTGGCTAAGTCTAGGATAAGAATTTAAAGTATAGGAGATCCACGGGGATATCTGAGAGGTGGAAAGGAGAATATCACTGCAATTTTAATTCTGCCTACTTTTAGAGCATGTAGACCTGATTTCATTAGATTAATCTCCCTTTCTGATGAATATTTCAAAATTTCCAATTCTAAAAGCCTTGTGCATAGTACATTGATTATATTTTCTGCTTTATATTTTATTCTGATATTTTTGCATTGTATGTAACAGGCAATGGACAGATACTAAAGATTTAATATTAATATTAGCTCAACTTGGTCATTTATAACTATTTAAAAACAACATTCTGCTAAAATAAATATCAAACATTGATCAGCAAAGGTACCATATACTAGGTAAATTATATTATTGATTTTTACTTGGCAATCCTTTTGATTTTAGAACAGTGTTTCTTTCATATCAGAAATTAGGGATTGAAATTAACTGACATGATTTCACTTACTTAAAAGACACTTTGATAATAAAACACAAAGGGATTGGGGAAGGTTCTATTTATATTTCTGACCATGGACCTGTTTAGGTCTCTTTTTTATTCCTTCATGAGCAACTGGATGTCTGTCTCGTATTCAGGGTTATTGTATTGAGTGTTTCTTGAATTTTAGCTTTATTTAGCTTTGTATGAATATATCATTATATAACTGCTTAGTCTTTTGCTTATAAATTTGTAGTCATGTAGTCAGGATGCAGAAACAACACCATTAAGCTTAGGTGACCCTTTGCATGCTGTGAATTGCAAATACCAAACTGAAAACACAAAGTCAGAAGTTTACAAAGAAACTCCTCTGAAAATTACTCTTTCATATCTCTCAGTGAGTACCTCTGAATGTCAGATAACATTCAGAAAAAAAAACCTCCAAATAATCTCATGAATGATGCACTGATAATGGAATAACATAAATTAATAATGTAGACTTCTGATAATAAATGCTTCAAACTCTCCTAGTTACCTTTTAAAGACCTACAAATCAAAGCTTCTTTCAGTCGGTCATCCCTATGCTCTTTGACTGTAGTTCTGTTTTTCCTTCACTCTGAAGTAAGCCTGAGTGTTCCACTTGCTTTCAGCTGATCCCAGTGAAACAGTAGAAACAGGAAAATTTAGTAAATCCCACATGGTTTATACTTTACAGAACTTTTTTTTCCCCAGGAGCTATCATTTAATAAGCCTTACACTTCACTACAGGGGAGAGTAAAACAAATAGAATAACACCAAGGGAAAACAAACAACAAACCATTCTCTAGTAGCCAAAAGGAATGCATGAAGAATGTAGAGAAGGAGGAACAGGGGCAATAGTAGCTGCTGCTTAGTTATGTGTTTAAGTCAGAAACAGAGAAAAGGACAGATGACCATAGGAAAAACTTGATCAGAACTTAAATGACCACAAACAAGGTTTCTAATGTAAGATAGGACTAAATCATCACCAAATTGTCCTAGCAAATGTAGTAAATTAGATTTTTTAAATATGGTATTGCTTGAGATCACTGTTAGCAGAACAGTAAAAAAATAAAATGGATAAGGTGTTCTTTCTGATCTACTACAGAACCTACATGAACATGTACCAAAGCTCTGACTTCTCTGAGGACTGAATAGATTACTGTTCAGTCTCTTCTGGAGAGTCTGCTTATTTGTCTTATCCTTCAGCTGCTATTCTCTTGAGATTTCCCACTTTTTGTTTCCTGTCTGTAGCAGGTCTTCAATTTATAAAGCAGATTCCTACATGTGTGGTGGTAGGCCTGATGGGGCAAACATGGGCTTATCCATGCCCAGGCACGTTTGCCTGGGCCCCCTGTCATGGAAGGTAGCAGAACCCTTTTGCAAAAGCTTTATTTGTACACAGGGTTGTGGTTCACATAGGCCTCTCATCGAAAAACATCAAAACATTGCTTTCTATCTGCCTGCGTGGCGACAACTGTTGTCTCAGCAGCTGTACACCCTCTGGGAAGATTTCTCCCCCAGGGGGGCAGAGGCATAAACATAGGCTATGTTTTGAAATAAAGACCTTGGTTCCCATCACCCGATGAACGCCTGCTGGGGGCTGACCCCTGGGTGGTTCTACAGGTTGTTTTTGGTAAAAATTATCCAATTGTCTGAATTGATTATAACTTTGTACCAATCTGTAAAGCTAACGTAAAACCGCCTGAATTGGCTGAAACACACCTCTTTTGGACACTATAAAAATGCTGCATTTGCCTTAATTGAGCAGCCCTTGCACCCTTGCACCTTATACCCCCTTGCTACCCTGCTTGCACATGCATCGGCACTCGCTCGGCATTCGCACCGCAGCATTGAAGTTGCAGCCAGCTCAGGACGGCACGGAACTTGGCAGTGCCCAGATTCTGCTCAGCCTCGGAAGCCAGCGTCCAGCTCAGCCCGGACCCATGGAGGCTCAGACAACACGCCTTAAATTCATAACACTCTAAGACTCTTCTCTGAACTGCATTTGGACAGTGAGTAACTGATAAAAACTTATCTAAAGACTGAATAACATTTCAAAACTTCACTGAACTCTCTGAAAATCACAGACTCTCTTCATTTTAGCCATTCTGTGTTTTTATTTGCAACCACGAACCAAGAACTCACGTGGGATAGTTATAAATAAGTTTGGGGAAGGGCATTTCTAGTGTTTTAGTAATGTCAGCTAATTTTTTTATAAATCGGCCTCGCATGTTATTCCCCAAAATTCCCCTAAACTCCATTCCACAACACCCCCTCCTTCTGTGCTGGGGAAGCAACCTTGGGAGGGGAGGGCAGAAGCCCTGGCTTTGCCTAATATGGTGAGGGCTGGCAAGGTGCCATTCCCATTGGCTAAACCACGTCCAATGCCCCATTCGTCGCAGGCTGGATATTGATAAAAGGGATGAGCAGGCAGCATGAGGCTGCTGCCGTTTCATTTTGCATCCCAAATTTACCTGGAGAGCTTACCAGGAGCAGGCCTCAAATGCCTGCACGTGGTTGCCTTGCATAGCCCCCAGCACGACGCTGTGCTGAGACCATGCGAAGCTCAAGACATCCTGCCTGCCCCTGAAAGTCTTCCTGCTAAGACTTGGAGATACACAGTCTTGGAGATACACAGATCATCCAGAGGCGCTGGGGATAAGGTCAGAGATTGTCTGTCTCCTTTCCATAAGCCTGGGAGAAATCAAGTCTCAGCAGTAAATCAGACAGACTTCCACATGCTATGGGCACTGCATGATTTATAATTTTGTGAGTATAATATTTGCATTTGCCACTTCAAGAAATAAGTGATCTAGTTTTGCCTGTGCCTTGCATGTATAAATTTCCGACCTGTGCATTTTTTGAACCTGTGAATAAGTTTTCTGGCGAGTTTTAATGTTAATAAGCAGTTTTCACAGTTATTAACAACCATCACCTGGATATCAAAATGAATACAGATTATTAATTTTGCATAATCTTTGACAACATGTAATCCAGTTAGAGGGAGATCTCCACACAAACTCTGTGAGGAGAGGCTGAGGGAGCTGGGGGTGTGCAGCCTAAAGAAGAGGAGGCTCAGGGGGGACCTTGTTGTTGTCTACAACTATCTGAAGGGAGGCTGTAGCCAGGTGGGGTTGGTCTCTTCTCCCAGGCAACCAGCAACAGAAGAAGGGGACACAGTCTCAAGTTGTGCTGGGGGAAGTATAGGCTGGATGTTAGGAGGAAGTTCTTCCCAGAGAGAGTGACTGGCATTGGAATGGGCTGCCCAGGGAGGTGGTGGAGGCACCATCCCTGGAGGTGCTCACAAGAAAAGCCTGGCTGAGGCACTTAGTGCCATGGTCTAGTTGACTGGCTAGGGCTGGGTGCTAGGTTGGACTGGATGATCTTGGAGGTCTCTTCCAACCTGGTTGATTCTATGATTCTCTTGCTTTGTAGCACCTGCACAGTCTCTTTAAATTTGGAAACAAGCTGTTGCCCATGCTCTGAAAGGAGTCTACTTGAATTAATCACTTTGTAATCTATAGAAAAAGCCACAACTATGATAGCCAAGAAAACAAATAAACTATATAATATTAATAAAATGTTACAAGCATCTCCCACATCCTCCACACAGTTACCTAAGTAAATCAATACACAGAGAGATAGCTAGTTAAGGCTGGGCTGAAGATCTAGTGCTTTATCTTTAAAACAAGCCAAAACGTACACAATTCATGTATAGTGTGGTTGACACACTTTGCATCCAAAACACTTTATGCAGATAGAAAATACATTGCCAGTGTGGAGAAAAAAAGAAAAACATTAATGAGAGAAATTATGTTCACAGTCACATCCCTCTTCCATTCATGTAAATTGATAGTAACATTGTTGAAATCAATATGCATTACACTGATAGAGAATTACTCTGAGACTAGAATCAGGCCCTGGTTAGATAACAGAAAAAGAATTTCTTTTCAGTTAAGAATTGCAATGAAATGGTAAGTCAATGTGCTACTTTGAATCAGGGTAGAATGTTTTGGTGAGAAGAAGTAGATCATAGGCTGTGAAAGGAAAACAATGGTGATGTCTACTTCCCTCAGAGTCTTGCTGAAGAAGAAATGAAAACATTAGATAACTCTCTCCATTTTGTCTCACTCTGCTTTGGGCTTCTGACTGAGCTGCAGCTCCCTAACCTCACCTTCCACTCACCTTTGCTTCTTAACCTCTTGGCTGAACCTCTATTCTTCCTTGGGACTGGGGTAAGGTTGAGAGGGGCAGGGGGAAGGTGCAGGGGTGGTTGAGAGCCCCTCCTGGGGACTCAGGTTTCTGGGAGGGGAGTTGTGTTTCTGTATTACCTTTTACCTTGTATATTTCTGTATATAATTGTATATACTGTAAATATCTGCTTGTATATTGTGCTAGCTGTAAATAAATAGCTTCATTTATATTCCCAGAGCCGGCTGAGTCTAGTCTGGGTAACTTCTAAAGTGTGGGGGGGCAGGGAACACCCAAACCATCACAGTCAATGACATAGAGAGGTGCAGGAGACCAATTTTCAGGTAATATGAAACTTAAGAAAGAAGGCATGATGAAGCATCAAACAATGTGGACAAAGTCTATCAGTGCTTTTAAATTAGAAAGGAACAAATGGAAACTACATAAAACAATTGTTTGAAGAGTATATATCTTGTTCTTGCCATCACACTGTGAAGTTCAATTGGAATTTTCCATCAGCCTCAAAATTTCACTCTTGATGTAACAAACCACAGACCTGTTGCTGGGGTACAGAGCGATCAGCGCAGCAGAAGAAGAAACAAACAAGAAGTGAGAAAATGTAAAGAAAGGTTATAGCTGAGGTGTATTGGATTACCTAATACAAAATTAGGGAGGTAAAGGTAGAGTATTTCTTCAGTACTTAAAAGCAGCTGTAAACTTTTTGATTCCATGGGTTTTCTTAATTAAAATAAAAAAGACAAGAAAAAGTTATATATATATATATATATATATATATATATATATATATATATATATATATTTTCAGTGATCTCTGAAACAGCAGAGTGATCTTACAATGCTGGAGGCTGAAGCAGCATTACCTTCTCTGACCAATTGGCAGACTTCTTGCTAACAGCAATATATTTTGTTATGCAGCACTTTATTCTGATGTGGCCAAAAGAACGTATCCATTAGTCTTGATGCCTGCTTCTGCTTTACCACATCATATTTAGGCATTGTGATACCTAACACGCAGAACAAATGCATCTTGTAGTTACCTTCAGAATAGTATGAACATTTGTGAGTGTGTCCTCTTCTGGAGCTATGACACAAGTGAAATATGCCTCTGAGAGGTCCGAGAAGTAGGTGCTTAAACAAGAAAAAAAAGTTTCCAAACGTCTTTATATTTGAGGAATTTTTTTTTTTTTCTACTGTTAATTTCTCCTCTGCTTGGACAATAGCTAGGTTTTGAATAGGTTTTGATTATTCCTAAAGCCACTGGCTAAGAAAAAAAAAAATTAAAAAAAAATTTGGAAATTCCTGTTGCTTTTCTCACTGTTATTATCCTGTGAGAGTAAAAATACTCTCTTTTCCTTTTTTTCAGGGTGGAAAGGACACTCTAAGAGAGTTTTAATTTTAACAATTATCCATTGTGGCTGTTGCACGGTGTCTACATTGAGCTTCTCTCTTATAAGCTTGTTATTCTAAAATGTCTCAACAGCACTCCCTTGAAGCAGAATGCATTTGGAAAATCAAGAGTTTTGCCTGTTGACCTTGCTGAACAGAAACTAATACATGTACAAAATCAGTTCAGAAGATATGATTGTAAAAACTACCAAGTCACTATACAGATAAAAGAAGGTCTAATTGGGCCAGCTATCTAAGGTGTGCCATTAAGTGCAGCACTTCACTTTGCTCTACATAGGGGTTGTGATAGCTCAAGCTCTGTGATGGTAATTTGGGTTGTGTTTCAGCTGTTTTATGTTGCTTGTTTGATGTTAGGAGTACTTTAGCTATTAGTTCTTTTATTTCTTGTCCAAAATGCGATATTAATCAAGTGAAAATGACAGCTATGCCCTGCTCAGAGATTTCTCCTGGCAGCCCCCAGGAACCCTGTAGAGAAAGCATTAATGTATGACAAACCTTTAGCCAATATTTGGCACCTTGATGTTGTTGCCTGGCCTGTTTCCTTATGTAGATGGTATTGTCAGTTTTCCTGATGGAGCTGGAGACAATATTCAATTTCACGGCATAAGGGAGAGAGAAATCCATTAGCATTTGTAAGCCTGTCAGTGAAGACCGTGTCACTAGCTAGTATAAACTGCAAGTGTGCCAGAGTGCTTAGCAGAAATTGAAGTGGCAGGAGACTGCATGTAATAGGATCACATGAAATTTATCCTCTTTATTCCTTGCTTGAAACTGCTTCCCTTCAGGAAAATGCACAAAATGCATGCATTCACAACGATCACTGAAAGCACAGGAAAAGGTTATACTGAAACAGAGGAATATAATACATGGGCTAGATTCTCAGAAGAGGCTTAGACACCAAAGTGTCTTTTCAAAAGCCAAAATGCCCAATACTTCTCCACCTTGAAAGAGGCTACTTCTCTCTGAATCTGTATTTCTGCTGAACACTTAACTATACAATTGCTAAGAGGTGCATTCCATCACGTCCTAGCAGAATTTGCAAAGCAGGCATTTCCCTGCTAAAACCAAGCCAGTAGACATACTGAGAGAACATCTGATGACGGGTGAAGAACAGCTTGTTTTACCCAGCTTGTCTTGCACACACAAGATCAAAAGTCTAGCTTCTCCATAAACGATAAGAAAAATGAATCCAGATGGGCTTTCCAATTTTTCCAGGAAAGCTCTCTAATAGTTGATACTGGGACTGCCATCCTCGTTTCTTCTGCAACAAAACAATTCAGCTTGGTGCAAATATTTAAGTATTGATAGGCAGTGGCAGAAAAGGGAAAGAAACCACAGAGCTTGAAAGTAAAAGCATTTGAGTAGGAAAGTCTGAATCAGTTCTTTTCTCTGGTGGTCATTCCATCAGAGAGTGAAACAGCTTCAGTAGGACTAGCTGATAGAAGCTTGTGAAAAGTTATTCCTGAGTGATGACAGAACAAAAATATGTACTGTAGATCTGCAAAGTGGAAGCTGTGTTCCAGATGTCTGTACTGGACACCAAAATGATTGGCAATAGGTTAACAAGACCCTTTTGATATTTTGAGAAAAAAAAGGACATGACATATTTTGCTAACTCTGTGATGGTGTTCCTTACTGTCAATCCTAAATGTGAGAGGTATTTCTCTACCTATTGTACAGTACTTCCTACAATTTCCTCAACATTTTCCACAGAAGATGTTTCTGTCTGCTCAATGTGTTGTCAGTCAATACCTAAACATATTTGTGCATGTATAGAAAACCCAGATCACGTAGTCAGACCAATGAATATATGGTGGGGGATAGTATTTGATAATTTGATTACTGAAGCACTTAAACTTCTCTACCAGCCCACTAATGAAAATATCAGTATATTCATTCATTTAGTCCACTTTTACATATGTATTTTTTCATTACTATGACATTATATCATTAGTCATTTTGTCTAAACCAGAATTTGTATTTGTGGCAGTAACTTAGAGGTGATAAATCAAAATGCCTTTAAGGTGTACTAAAGTCACTGGAGATAGGATTGCCCCAGACATTGTGGCTTTTTTTTCTGATCATAATAAGTTATCTTCAGTGTTTGATCTAGCACTTGCCAAATCATTGTCCTGCCAAACATAATGCTAATCACAGTTTAGTTTACCTACTTCTTCTCATGCGTATACACACTTTCTCCTCCAGTTTTTCTTCCTCTTACAGACACATAGAGAACCAAAGACACATACACATAAGCTTTACACATATGATTTTACTAGCAGTGCATAGAAGATTAATCCTATAATGGTAAGCACACAGTGCTAGTTACTCTCTACATGATCCATCTTACTAAAAGCTCTGACATGACATATAATCCTCCTGAAAAATCAGCTTTGAATTCTCCTGTCCAATACGTGTTCAGGATCAGCCTTTCTTCACCAAACATTCCACAGATCTTTTGTGTTCTGATGGAGAAATCTCAATGTGATAGTCCAAAACTACTTAACAACAGGTGTTTCAACTTACACTATCAATACTTTAATGCAAAAAAACCCACTCTCTTTCAATGTCTTCTTTTGCTCACATTTCTGTTTCAGCTTCTCATTTTCATTCTATCATCTCCTAAATCTAAGTCCTAGTTTTATTGAGGTTAATGTCTTCAGTCTTCTTTGAGAGTTCAGAAATGTTCTTTCCAGTCACAACGAAGTTTCCTCTTCCCAACATACACAAAAATAGCCTCTTCCTTCTCTTTAGGGGTGTGATTTTTAGTGACCTCCTGACTCCTAATTTGAAAAGTAAGATTAGTAGCCTTTTTTTTTTCTTATGACCTGACCAATGATCAGTATGTTGGAAATCGAAAGAGATCCAAATTCTGATAAATATGATAGTTGTCTCAAGCTAAATCTGATGAAGTATGTGAATGACAAAGCACAACCTCAGTGCTGAGAAAAAAAACTTTAAGGAAGGTATATAAACCATTTTCAAACCAAGATGATTTAATGAACCTCTTTTAAAGAAAATGCAGCCATTTTATAGCCAGAAATTCAAGAGTCCTGAGACCACATAGAAGAGAGGAAAACTTAATTCTATCCTGGAAATTAGGGCACTATCTGGGAATGATGTGTATGAGTGGAATTTGGATCTGCATTCTCTAGATAGTTTACAGGTTGATTTTCTTTCTGTTAAATCATCACCAGAAACAAGAAAAACAGTCTTGAAATGGTATGTGAAATATCTCTTAGAAGAACCAATATGAAGAAAGCAAAAGATATAAAAAACATACCATGTAAAAGAATTAGGAGAGCATAACACAGCTATCTAGACACAGTGAACTATTGCATGGTGCAATTCTTGTATTAATTATGAAAGGAAGAAAACGACTTTAAAAGATTTCACTCTACTTACACAGGATAGTAGGATAAATTAAAAAGAAAAAGAACAAAACCAAGAGTTCTAGCACATCATGTGTACTTGGAAGAAGCTCTAATATGATATTCTCTGTCAGCTAAATTACAATACAGTCCTGTTAGTTTCTTTTTGTTAGGGAGACAGGGTCTGAAATGAAAGTGTTGAGGGAAGTGATAATGAAGGAGACTCTTAACCTTGAAACTTTTCTAAATAATTTGGTTTTTACTCTTGGCTGCTCAATATTAGTGCAGTACAATTATGAAGATGTAAACATCACAAGGGCACATGGCACAGAGCCTGTCACAATGAGTTAAACCTGAGTACCTCGATTCCCTGAGCAGCCAAGGAGACAGAACAGCTGCCTCATCAGGAATTCAGCTGTGTCAGTCTAGGGGGAAGTGTGGATGAGAGGAATTGATCTATCAAGATCAGATATGACCCTAACCGACCCTTTATTTTCTTCTTTAATTCAGGAAGCAGAAGCACATCATTAATGCTTCTGTTAAGTCCACAGTCAGACGACCTTTGCTAAGAGAGAACCTGCAAGTTACTTCAACCTACCCCTAAATACTCTTGGATTTTTTGTTGCTGGTCTTTGGTTTGTGGGGGTTGTGGGTTTGGTGTTTGTTTGTTTGATTTCTTTGTTGTGGGTTTTTTGTCATTGTTTGGTTAGTTTTAGGGTTTTTGGTTGATCAGTTGGGTTTTGTTTGTTTCGGTTTTTGGTTTGGTTTGGTTTGGTTTCGGTTTTCCCCTGCTGCAAATGCTGCAGTTTAAGTGTCTGTCAATCACACAACGAAGCAAACTAGCCAGGGAATGGAGCGTTTATTTTGCTTTTACACCACTAACAAATATGAATTGAGATATAAAGCTGTGTATATTTAGAGCTCTTTGTTACTAAGATAACGTCACTTTTCCACATTTTTTAACATAATACAATTTTTTATTTAACTTGAATAATAGATTTAGTGTTCAGTAAATTAAATCTGGAGTTTCAGTAATAGTTCCATATTATTATAATTTAAGAATTAAAGCAGGGAGTGTTTTGTTGAACATATTGAATTACTTAGAACTGGTACCATAAATTTGGTGCAATTCTTCCAGTCTTAATTAATTAAGTGTGTTTTGGTTTTGAATACCTATGGGAAATAGGGTCTTCCTTACCACATTTTCCACAAAATCTAATTCTCATCTCATTTAATGCTGGTTCCATGTCAAGGTAACTTCAATGACCTCATTAAAGACTCATTAAATACAGTGTTATAAAAATAACATGCTAGAGAAAACAGAAAACCTGCCGGTGGGGAGGATAAAATGTTTCCATTGCTGCTTTTTGAAAGTTTTCTTCCTGTCTGGACAATTTCAGCCTACCATACATGCCCTCATTCTTTCTCTTTCAGTTTGTCTCTTTCTCTCTATATATGCCTGTACATATATTGTCAGTGTATACATAAAACTACGATGTTGCCTGAGATATCCAACCTACAGAACAACAATAAATCTTACATAAATTTGTCATTCAAATGTGCAGTTATATGGACAATGTCTTTGTAAAGCAAACAGTGTGCCCAGGTGGCCAAGAGAGCCAGTGGCATCCTGGCCTGCATCAAGAATGGTGTGGTCAGCAGGAGTCATTCTGCCCCTGTACTCTGCACTGGTTAGACCACACCTTGAGTACTGTGCTCAGTTCTGGGCCTCCCAGTTTAGGAGGGACATTGAGATGCTTGAGTGTGTCCAGAGAAGGGCAACAAGGCTGGGGAGAGGCCTTGAGCACAGCCCTACGAGGAGAGGCTGAGGGAGCTGGGATTGTTTAGCCTGGAGAAGAGGAGGCTCAGGGGTGACCTTATTGCTGTCTACAGCTACCTGAAGGGTGGTTGTGGCCAGGAGGAGGTTACTCTCTTCTCTCAGGTGGCCAGCAGCAGAACGAGAGGACACAGCCTCAGGCTGCACCAGGGGATATTTAGGCTGGAGGTGAGGAGAAAGTTCTTCACTGAGAGAGTCATTGGACACTGGAATGGGCTGCCCGGGGAGGTGGTGGAGTCGCCGTCCCTGGGGCATTTCAAGGCAAGGTTGGAGGTGGCACTTGGTGCCATGGTGTAGCCTTGAGCTCTGTGGTACAGGGTTGGACTTGATGATCTGTGAGGTCTCTTCCAATCCTGATGATACTGTGATACTGTGTGATACTGTGAAATTTCATGTTGCATCTCCTGTTACAGTTTCAACATTTTAAACGACACTGGTAAAGATTCAGCCATAATTTCTAAATAAAAGGGTAGTTACTTCCTTAGTTTAGTATTTTTCAGAATAATCAAACTACTATCTGGTGATATTTAAGAGGTGACAAAGTGTCCAACAAAGCTTCTCAAAGGAGCACTTAATCATAATTACTGTTTTAGAAAAGGAGAGAGGAAGAGAGATGTGGTGAGATTTCTCAGAGATTAACTATATTACTCTAAGAAAATAATAAATAGCAGAGAAAAAGAAATGAACCAACTTAAGTTTTACATGAGTTTTGCTTGACTGGCTCTACCTATAGATGTTTTCTGAAGTAAAAGAAGTTGTTATAGTGGGCTGGAAAAATGGTTACCTTAGCATCATTACTGTGATTAGAATGTGTGATATATTTTCTGTCAAAGTGAAGCTTTGTTTAAAGGAAAAGTTATGCAATCAGATGCATTTGTCCATCAAATTTATATTCATTGCTAGGTGGATTTCCAAAAAGAACTACATAATTTTGAATTCCTACCCCCTTAATTGCCCCAACTAAATCAGCTTTTCTTATCACCAGTATCTCTGTAAAACATTCTCAATTGATTCTAACTCAATTTTCCTTTGTATGATTCTTCCATGTATTAAGTAATCAAGGGTACCTTGCCATTGAATCTTGTTAAATCACTGTCATATTTAATATCAAACTCTGTTACATCACTAGTTCATATCAATAAACATATTGTTATTTCCATCATACGAATTAAGAATGTCACTTCACCTTCAACAAATGGCAAATATATGAAGAGTGTACAATGGGAAGATAAAGATCAGAGTCAGACTCTCTGCTTTTCAGAGGTATTATCTGAGCTGCAGGATGAAACTACCTTCTCTTTATTTTGAAATGCAGAAAAGATAAAGCCCTTCATATATATATATATATATATATATATATATTTTAATTTTTTATTCTTTACCCCACTACCACAAATTATGCAGTCGAGTTTCCCGCATTTGGGGAAATCGCAGGGGTCAGCACACCCGGAGTGCAAAGGATGAGCCTCGCCCTGGGAAAACCACCTGCCTGATCATGGTGTCTCCCCTGCCAGGACACAGCCTCAGGCTGCGCCAGGGGAAATTTCGGCTCGAGGTGAGGAGAAAGTTCTTCACTGTGAGAGTCATTGGGCACTGGAATGGGCTGCCCGGGGAGGTGGTGGAGTCGCCGTCCCTGGGGCAGTTCAAGGCAAGGTTGGATGTGGCACTTGGTGCCATGGTCTAGCCTTGGGCACTGTGGTAAAGGGTTGGACTTGAAGATCTGTGAGGTCTCTTCCAACCTTGGTGATACTGTGATACTGTGATATTTACTTTTAACCAGGTAGGCAGAGCACTCTTTTCTTAAAACAAAATTCATATTTCTAAGCTCCAGAAGTTAAATATTTTTTCTCTCATTTTTTTTGATCAATAAACATATAATAATTAACAGGAGGCAAAATTCACCTCCTTTCAGAAGGACTCATCAGCTTAGACATTATCGTATATTAATGTTGCTATATGGCTTTGGAATTGAAACCTTTGTCATGTCTAATCAGCTTGAAATGAAGGTAAAGGAGTTTATAACAATATACTTCCATATTAGACTAGTATTTTTGTTTTTAACAGAACAGTGTCCTAAGAACAGTCTTCCCTCTGTATATCTCAGTGAAATATCTGCTGTATTTCTTAAGTACAGCGGAAAAGGCAAAAAATAATAAAGGAAGAACTATATACTGGCCTCATCTCAAATCTTGATGCATACAATAGCAAATGGGCACTGTCTGACACCCACAGCTGTTTAAAAGCAAATATGTTTTAAAACAGCAGCAGAAGAAAAAAATATGTAAATATAGAGGTAAATTTTTTATAGAGAGGTAACTATGTAAAGGGTGCGTGCCAGGAGAATCATAGAATCAACCACGTTGGAAGAGACCTCCAAGATCATCCAGTCCAACCTAGCACCCAGCCCTATCCAATCAGCTAGCCCATGGCACCAAGTGCCTCATCCAGTCTCCTCTTGAACACCACCAGGGACAGTGACTCCACCACTTAGAACCTCTTCCTAACCCAGCACGGCTTGAGACTGTGTCCCCTTGTTCTGCTGCTGGTTGCCTGCAAGAAGAGATCAACCTCCACCTGTCTACAGCCTCCCTTCAGGTAGTTGTAGACAGCAATGAGGTCACCCCTGAGCCTCCTTTTCTCCAGGCTAAACAACCCCAGCTCCCTCAGCCTCTCCTCATAGGGTTTGTGTTGCAGGCCCTTCACCAGCTTTGTTGCCCTTCTCTGGACACTTTCCAGCACCTCAACATCTCTTTTGAGGGGCCCAGAACTCAAGGTGTGGCCTGACCAGTGTTGAATGCAGGGGAAGAATAAGCTCCCATGTCCTACTGGCCACATTGTTCCTGATACAGGCCAGGATGCCATTGGCTCTCTTGGCCACCTGGGCACACTGCTGGCTCATGTTCAGCTACTATCTACCAGTACCCACAGGTCCCTTTCTTCCTGGCTGCTCTCAGCCACTCTGCCCCCAGGAGGATGGAGCCAGGCTCTTCTCAGTGGCACCCAATGACAGGTCAAGGAGAACTGGGTGGAAGTTGAGGCACAGGAAGTTTCATGGAAACATGAGGAGGATTTTTTTCACTGTGAGGGTGGCAGAACACTGGAACAGGCTGCCCAGGGGGGTTGTGGAGTCTCCATCTCTGGAAATATTAAAAACCTGCCTGGATTTGTTCCTGTGTGATCTGGTATAGGTGATCCTGCTCTGGCAGGGTGGTTGGACTGGATGATATTTCGAGGTCCCCTCCAGCCCGTGACATTGTCTAATTCCGTGTATTCTAATAGTAAACAGAGTCAGACATGCTTTGTGTAAGCTGTTTTCATTTTAGAAAAAAAGAAAGAAGTTATGTGCTATTTTCCTTGCCTTTTTTTCCCTCCCCTCCATTTTTCTTTTGTTTTATTTAAGAAAACCTATGCAAATAAGAGATGCTCTTTGGCTTTGAAAGACATGTATCAGTGTACCCGTGAAGAAAGCATAGAAGGAATGTGACTTTGTTGTTTCAAAAACATAAATTCCATTACCTGCAGCTCAGTCTCTGTCTTGTCTGGGCATTTCATGCAGTGAAGGATGTCTTGTACTTTAAATATAGTCAGACACAAAAGAAATTGCCAAATTAGCTGTGGTTTATGTCAGTGCTTTGAATTTGCTTGTGTCACTGTTAAGTAACAATGTAACAGTAGCTGGGACCAGATGCTCAAATAAACATGTGGCAAAGAACAGCTCATATGTTGTTTCAGACTTGATTAGTTTACATTTATCTTCTGGCTAAAATCCTTTGGGCTTCATCTGTTTAGATCTAATTAAAGGAGAAGGAATTGACTGAGAGAATGAGGCTTTGGGAGGTGGTTTAGTTTAAAATTGTAATTACTGCCAATACTGCCTTCATATTACTTAGCTAAGATTAATTTGCTTTTCCTGAAGCCATTTACATTACAGACTTAATTCTGATACTAACCTTCTCTCAAAACTTGTCATTACTTTGCAGAGGTTACTCCTACTGTTATTCAAATTCAGCATAGTTCTTCATGCTTATCGCAGAAATCACAGAGTCACAGAAACATCTAGGGTGGAAAAGACCCTCAGGATCACCAAGTCCAACCTAGAACCCCACTCTGCAAAATTCACCTTAAACCATATCCCTAGGACCACATACAAACGACTCTTCAACGCATCCAGGGTGACACAACCACCTCCCTGGGCAGCTAATTCCAGTGTCTGACCACTCTCTCCATGAAGAAATTTTTCCTGATGTCCAATCTAAACCTACCCAGCCTCAGCTTGAGGCCATTCCCCCTTGTTCTGTCTCCATCCACCTGTGAGAAGAGATCAACAATTTTGTATAGATTTTATTTTCCATCTAAAAGCATCTTCTTTTGGTGTTAAGCCTCACTTTTAAATATCTGTCCAGTTTAAATTCTTTGTACCTCAGTTTTAAAGTCTTACATGGCCATGTTAAAAAATATGACTGTTCTGTAGAAATAGATCTATGCTACTGGTTTAGTAACAGATAAACAGTACTAAAAAGAGCATATCTTGTTACTTTCAAGATTATTCAAACCATAGAGAAGAATAAGCAATTTCAGACTCCATTTTCAGTTTGTTTACTGAGGAAGCAATATGAATTATTTTTGTAATAACATTTTTGTAAGGGGTAAGTTTACATCCTGTATATGTACAGGTAAAAAAGAAATCTCCTGAGAAAGAAATTCTGTGCAGTAATTCACAGTTCTGCATACAGAAATTCCTTTCAAATATTACTGAGTAGTAATCAGCAAGAGGTAAAGGGACTGTGATTTTATTTACTTCCATTATGAATTATAATAAAAATAACTTCCTAAGATGTAATATCTGGGTGTAATTATAAGGCTTTCAACACCAGGTGTACCACTACTCTTCCAGCTATCATTCTAGTAGTATATATGAGACAGAATCTACACTCACTTTTATTTACCTTAATATTCTGCATTATTTATGGTAACAGTTTTGTTTAATGAAATCCTGTAGATTGAGTAGACTAATAAAATTATCCTAGATCAGGATAATATAGGATAGCCTTAAAGAAACCTAAATTAGAATAGCGGGGTTGACTGGAAAACAAAAGGAATAATTTCATTATAAACAAGCTGTAAAATCAGCTGGATAGCAGAAAAGTATAACAGCATAAGGTATGCATGCTCAGGACTGAGGAATAATGCAGAGATGTGTAAGAAAAGTAGCTTTAGGAAAGAGACACCATACTTCCACAGGCATCAAACACCAGTATCATATAAAAGCACAGAAGGCAAAATAATTGTTAGCAAATGGTTGCAAAGATGTTTACCTAAAGCCAAAGACATACTTCTTATTGTTTCCACATCCTTTCTGCCTTTCAAAGAGATTAAAAAAAAAACCAAAAAACAAACCAACTTCTCCTACTTCTTTCAATATAACCTCCAATCAATTTATCATTGTAGTTTCAGAAAAGTTTCCATGACAAAAAGCCATATATAATTTCAGCCTTGAAGGCCTGGGAAATATTTGGTTCCCCCTCTCCCCCCCCCCCTTGTTTTTTTTTTTTTTTTTTTTTTTTTTTTTTTTTTTCTTGCATACTTTGTGTGAAATAAAAACATTTTCTTCATCATGGACCTTTTCCTCTGTTTCCCATTTGAAAGTGTCTCAGTGAGGGTCATCAAGGGATGACAGATTAATTTCAAATCCTAACCATGCAGAAATTTAGAGAAAAGAAAATACTTTTGCCTCTATTGTTTAATAGTTTAAACCCTATATTGTCTTCCATTGTTTTCTTATCCTAAATGAAAAGGCTTTTGTTCAGGAAAGTTCATCTGGCTTACATCACTACATTAGGGAAAGCACGTTTGAAGTGTAATATCAAATTTCTAGGGCCACTTGAGTTGCCTTAGGACAAAAAATTTCTGCAGTCCAAACAATCTTTTAAAATGTAGTGTTCTACGTATGGTAAATAATGGATTAATTAAAAATTGACAGCAATCTAACAGACTATTATTTGGAGTACTTTGAAGTATGCCAGTGTCCTTTGTTTACCTTTAGTTTTCTTCATGCAATGCAGCTATTTGCAGAATCAACATTTCTTAAGCATAAAGCATCTTGTCAGGTAGGACGAGAAAGGAAACGAGTCCTGCAGAAAAGGGCAGTTCTCTTTTGTGAGTGCATTCCCCCATACACAGCCGCAACTGAGGTGCTGCCTTCTAGCTCAGTTACATCAACTGCATTTGCATTATCTCCTCACCTATCAGCTATTTAATTGTTGTTTCTGACATTTCCTGCCATCTCCTTACTATTTAATTTCCTAGATCTAAATGTGGTTTAAGTATTTTAAGTAGTATCAGAAGAGCCAAAGATTTGTAAAAAAAAACCCAAATCAAACAAACTCCAAGAAAATAATCCTGAATAAAACAACCCTAATTAATTCTCCCAACAAACTAATGCTGCAGTTCATTTCACACACTCAGAAATCTACTTAGCTCTCTAACAGGCAGTGTCTTGTTGAAGCTGAAGGTAAGATGTAATTATGCAGAAACTGTATGTTCTGCTACATAGGACTGCATGCATCACTTCTTAACCATATATATTGTTTCAGCTCCTGAGGGAAATGTGAAAGACTGTACTACATAGGTGACAGCCTAGGATGACAGAAAATTAAAACCAGAGATTGTTTTTAAAAGAAAGAGGAGGGGAAAAAAAGCAGATCTAGTTGCATTTTTTGGGATCCAGGAACTACGTGCATCTCCATTAAGAAAGAGCTGAAGTGACTCTCATTTCATTGATAGGTGTGATGGTTTGGGTGTTCCCTGCCCCCCCACTCTTTAGAAGAGTCTAGACTCAGCCAGCTCTGGGAATATAAATGAAGCTATTTGTTTACAGCTAGCACAATATACAAGCAAATATTCATAGTATATACAATTATATACAGAAATATACAAGGTAAAATGTAATACAGAAACACAACTCCCCTCCCAGAAACCTGAGTCCCCAGGAGGGGCTCTCAACCACCCCTGCACCTTCCCCCTGCCCCTCTCAACCTTACCCCAGTCCTAAGGAAGAATAGAGGTTCAGCCAAGAGGTTAAGAAGCAAAGGTGAGTGGAAGGTGAGGTTAGGGAGATGCAGCTCAGTGAGAAGCCCAGGGCAGAGTGTGAGACAAAATGGTGAGAGTGTTATCTAATGTTTTCATTTCTTCTTTAGCAAGACTCTGAGGGAAGTAGACATCACCACTGTTTTCCTTTCACAGCCTATGATCTACTTTTTCTCACCAAAACATTCTACTCTGCTTCAAACTAGCACAATAGGACACAACTAAACTGCATTGTTGGCTTGTATTGATTTTCTCAGAAAGTACTACTCAGAGTTGTCCATAGGTGGTATGATGTCTTCTTTTCCAGTAACTATAGAACAGCTGGAGAGGCCTGCAAAGTTACACAGCTTTCTCTAGATGATCACAAAATGAGTGAGCTGGTTTTGTGTCAGATCACAGGCTTTTAATGTCTGTTGGCTTGTGTATGCATGCTTGAATTAGATATTCACAAGAAACTGAGCAGTTGAAAATCAAGGCAAAGTTCTAAAGACTATCTGACATTTTTAGTTGAAGACTCAAGAGTATTAAAAGAACCTAGAAAATTATCTTGGCAAACCTGGCCTATTATTCTTTGACTTTTGAAATATTTCTAGCTCGTATGTTTCTTTAAAGAGGGTTAGGGATCTTTTAATAATCTGATGAGTTGAAAAATGTGTAGTGTGGCTTTTTCACACAGCTCATACCCCAGTCAAATGCTGTTTCTTAGAGAAAAAAAAAATGTAAATATTGAAAATAAAAGCAAAACTATTTAAAATCGCAGTTGACTACTAGAAGGTGTGATGATTAAACTGAAAATGAAGCAGCTGAGACACAAATGGATAACTTTCAACAAATTTCAAATGCCTATATTGTGACTTTAAAGGTAACAAGTTTCTCTTGAGTCAGTATCACACTGAGTTTATATATTTGAATAAAAGCAAGCATTGACAATCTGGCATCTCATGAGCACAAGGAAGACAAGAAGGCTTCCAAATCCCAGGGCCAGAATGCCTATGTGAACTGAGCAGCTTGATGAGGAATATATATCTCCATAATCTCACTTTGATGTTATAAAGTAAGACCATTTTTGATTGCTTAAAATACTGTCTACAACTACCTGAAGGGGCATTGTAGCCAGGTGGGGGGTGGCCTCTTCTCCCAGGCAACCAGCAATAGAACAAGGGGACACAGTCTCAAGTTGTGCCAGGGTAGGTATAGGCTGGATGTTAGGAAGAAATTCTTCTGAGGGAGAGTGATTTCCCATTGGAATGGGCTGCCCAGGGAGGTGGTGGAGGCACCGTCCCTGGGGGTCTTCAAGAAAAGCCTGGCTGAGGCACTTAGTGCCATGGTCTAGTTGATTGGTTAGGGCTGGGTGCTAGGTTGGACTGGATGATCTTGGAGGTCTCTTCCAACCTGGTTGATTCTATGATTCTACATCTCTGCCAATATTCCGTTTACAAATATTTGAAATCCAAGGAAAACTTAAAGAGATGTGTTTACTCTATGGCCTGAGCTCAGAGCCAGAATCTGAATGGCATGAGTTAAGGAGCTTTTTTATGTAGCTCAAATTAATCATAGGCAGCTGTTTATGTCCTGCTGAAAGCTGTATTTACACCACCCTTAAAGAAGACCTGTTAGAAAGCTGCCTCCCACTTCCCTTCCATCTGCAGAACCATAATGAAAATATAGAAAGCTGTTTCCTATGAGACCCATTGACATTACTTGCAGCCACAGCACATTAAAAATTCAGAAATACCTTTGCTATTACTGTTTGGTCTGACATGAGGGCAAAGTATTATGCTGTATTCATCAATACTCATGAATTAGTCGAGGGAAAAGAGCCTTAAGTCTATAAACCATGATGACACTAGTTAAAACTACACAAACAGAATGAATGTGGGGCAGAAGATCAGAAAGAGAGATTTTCCAGAAAACAACTAAGACCTGAAAATTCAAAGACTGAACAGAATCTTTGCAGCAGATGGGCAGAAATTTCTATTTGCTTCCAACTACCTCATCTAGGAAGCGAGGAATTGTTACCCAACAGGCTTTTGGTGTTTGGGTTTTGTTTGTTTGTTTGTTTGTTTTGCCTCTTTTTTTTTGTTTTTTTTTTTAAATAGCCAGATAGTAGTTGCCAAAAAATAAAAAATGTCCTTCCATATCAAATTGCTCAGACTGATAAAAAATGATTCTAACTCCAGCAAGCAGACTGCAGACCACTGTGCTTGCTAAGTATCGATGTTAGGCAATGTCATGAGTAAGATGCTGCAAAGTGGTCTCTTCTCCCAGGTAACCAGCAATAGAACAAGGGGACACAGTCTCAAGTTGTGCCAGGGTAGGTATAGGCTGGATATTAGGAAGAAGTTCTTCCCAGAGAGAGTGATTTCCCATTGGAATGGGCTGCCCAGGGAGGTGATGGAGGCACCGTCCCTGGGGGTCTTCAAGACAAGACTGGATGAGGCACTTAGTGCCATGGTCTAGTTGACTGGCTAGGGCTGGGTGCTAGGTTGGACTGGATGATCTTGGAGGTCTCTTCCAACCTGGTTGATCCTATGATTCTATGAGTCTATGAAAGATTATACTTGAAAATTAGCGTGAGTTCTGAAATGTTTCTGTAAGGAAAGACTAAGCATGTACTGATGATTGTTTTGGAAAAGAGTTGTTTTAATCATCATGTATTGTCTGTAAAATAGAATATCTTTCAATTGTTTGATTTCTCATCTAAATCTGTGTTTAAAGTAAATGTCACCATACACTCTTGTCTTTAGTGACAGGCTAACATGGTTTTTAATCCCTGCTCTGAAAACAGGCTTTTCTTATAAGCAGTTTTGTTTGCTTGCTTGAAGGAAGTCTTAGACTTCCAAGGCAGGCATAAAGTTGACATTTTCATGCTAAGGCAGGAAGTTAGTTTGATGATTTTTAGTGATTATTTTTCAACCTAGCAAATTCAATTTCCTGCTTTCATCGAGTTTGCATTTATGGAATGGTAATAGCTGAAACACTGTAAACACAGCAGGATTGGCCCATGATTTTGTTTCAATTGGATGTGGCATAAATTTTGCTTTTTTGAAGGTATAGGCTTGAACAAACTTACTTACCTCTTAGCTCCTGCCTAAATTGCTGCTGCTAAATTCCTGCTTGAATCTACCAAACTTTATAGTAAGACCATTTCCAATGTAAAGTTTCTTCTTTTCATTTTGTAATAATTCTTAGAATGGTAATGGAATAAAACACCATTGCATTAATGTCTAGTCAAACAGGAAAAAAAATTCCACTGCCTAAGAAAATTAAGCCCTTAAGTATGTGCCTTTGTAGTGAACACTGGTGAAATTTCTGGTCATCCCTAGTGTTTAAAATAGAACTTTTCAGCCTGGAAAAAGACAGTTAATCAGGAAATAGATATCTGTATAAGCATGAGTAGGATAACAAACACGGATCAACATTCTACTGCCTCTTTGAATAAAAGAACTTAGAATAATGGAAGTAAAAATTGACAGCTGAAAGTGAGAAAACGAGTCTGTGTAATATGGGTAGCTAGTAGATCGATACAACAATTTGTTGATTTTAGTAGTTTTATATTCATCTGCACGCATTTCTGAGGAAAAAAATCACTTGGGGTTATTAAAAACCATGGTGATGAACTGTGAACCCCCCCCACCTATCTTGTGGAATGCTGAACTTAGCAACTGCTCCTCTGGGAGGCAGTGAAGATACTGCTACAGCCTGTCTTCTCTTCTCTGGCCATCTATCACTCACTCTTCTGCTAGAAATAGATCATTAAATGGACCTTTTTGTTCTGGGCTGAAAAAGCTATTCTTTGATCTTAGATTCCATTTATACTACTCTATATCATCATGTACTTATAGAGAAAAACTACCCAATATTTGTTAGCATCATGCATGGGTGAATTCTGTCTAGAAATATGTGAGTAGATGTGCCATAGGCTGTTGTTGATACAGCTATATGGACACATCAAGAAAGATATAATTTCCAGCTTGTTGTGGAAGGCCAATAGGCCTAAAACATGTCCTGGCTCTTTCAGACTTGTTCTGCTTTGCAGTGGTAAACAAGGTGCATATATTTGTTTATGCATGGCCTGTGTTCTGCCCTAATATGGGCGAAAGCAAGACCTAGCTCATCTAATATGGTCAAGTTGGCAAACTGCCATTCTGATTGGGTAAGCTTTATGGTCAAAGGGCTGTTAGTCTTGAGCTGAATAGCTAAAAGAGATGAGCAGGTAAACACAGTCTCTACTGTTATATTCATACTCTGCTGTTGTGCTCTGCCATGCTTTTGCATTCCCTTGCTCTGCAATATTTTGCCTGTCTGCACACTTGCAAGGTGTCGTGTCTGCTTTGTCCTGGTAGGACATAAATCCTGCCAGACTGGTTTAACCCTTGCTCACCTCCTCCTGTTGCAGGTCCAGGAATTAAGTGGATGGAGGATTTGGCCCCAGCAAAGCCTTGAGGGCTAGGGCCTTAGCACCACCAAGTCAGGTGTCTTGTGCTGCCCCTCAACATGCCTGTGTGGTCACAAGAGGCATGAAGCTTTGAATTCATTGGCCAGAACAATGATGCTAGTGCCTAGGAGTCAGTTTCATTTTCAAAATGATGTATTTAATTGGGGGTGATTTAAAAACCAATGCCTTTCCTGTGCTGACTCTCCATCAAGAGCAGCACCTCATTCGTGGCTCAGTAACTAGAAATCATGGTGGCCATGTGTTTGCAGCTTACGTTGTGAATAAATATGCTAGAGTCAATGCTAAGACTCCATAAGCATGGTTAGAATTTTTCCTGGTTTTACATTCCTATCTTCCAAGTTCTGCTTGTTTAAACTGTTTAATTATGTGTTTATAAATACCCTTTGTGTAACTGCTTCCTGTTGACTGAAAATCCAGACTTGTTTTAAGTGTTATTAATTCATGATACATGAAATAAAATGTGGCATATGCAAGTAGATAAGAAAGAAGTCTTAATCTAAAACAAATGCTTTCAAGTTTATTTTCAGAGAGGAAACATGTAACATTCTGTGTATGGGCCTTAGACATCAGCTGTTTTGCATAGTTAATACAATATACACTTATAAATGTACTGTATTACAGGAAATCCTTAGAATAATGAACAACTCTAAATATTTGATTTATTGCAATAGTTTGCTCTTCTACTAAGAGATTGTATTTATTGAAATCAAGCCAGGTGTTTAGAGTAACCTTATTATGGTAACAAGGCTGTTTGTCATGACACCTATCTAAGCGTAGGTATTTGTGAGTGTTGTAAGTCTTCTCCCACAGCTGGACTGAAGTTGTTTAAATCAGAGAGCTTCATCTCTTCTACAATCTAAAAAGGCTTTATTACAGAGGAAGGAGAAGATCAGGGAGGAGTGATTCTAATATGCTGTCAAAAATCTGCATTGCTATATGCTATTAACATATATTTTCTCAAACATAAAAATAAAATTGACACAGGTCTTAGTGGCAACTTCTTTAAATTTATGCATAGCAATAGTAGTGAATTTCTATGCATTGTTAGTCTGCAGAACAGTGATATTTTTCCAGATATGACTTCATTTGTTATATACTTTTTTTTGCAATAATACTGCCTCATGACATAATGGAAGTAATTAATCATATGGGAAAAGTAAAGCCAAAAAGAAAAGTATTTGTGTGTTTTCCTGCATGTTACCCTTTAAGGATGAGTGTGGTTGCATGTACATCAACATATCCTTCCACATACAGCAGAACAGTCATAAATATTAATCCAAGGCAGGAAGGAAACATGAAATTCCAAAAGAAAGACTATTCTTCTTCTAGCTCTGGATCCATTTGTAGTGCTGAGTAAATTTATTTATGGTCCCCTGGGTCATACTACTCCTACATTAGGATCTTATGAAAGGCTTGCCATTTGTATAATGGTAATACTTGATGTGGCTAGTGTGATACTTGATGTGGCTAGTGTGATATGATTCTATGAACTGGGGTTGTTTAGCTTGGGGAAAAAGAGGCTTGAGGGAGACCTTCTTGCTGTCTACAGCTCCCTGAGAGGAGGTTAGAATGGAGGTGGTTGTTGGTCTCTGCTCCTTATTAATGAGTGATCAGATGAGAGGAAATGGCCTCAGGTTGCACCAGGAAAGATTTGGGTTAGCTATTAGAAGAAACTTCAGCACTGAAAAGGTTCTCAGATACTGGAATATGTTCTCCAGGGTGGTGGTTGAGTACCCATCCCGAGATGGTGCTGGGGGACACAGGTTAACACCAGACTTGGCAGAGTTAAACAATGGTTGGACTCGATGATCTTAAAGGACTTTTCCAACCCAAGCAGCTCTATGACTTTAAATAAAAAAAAAGCCTGTAATGATTTTACTGTTTTGGAAGATTCTGTTCAGCCAAAATATGAAGCAAAGTAGCCAGAGAGACATTAAATTAATATAAACTTGACTTCTGTGCCTAATCAATACTGTCCTATTTCAAAAGCTATTTTAAATTTTCCCTAATTTGAAGAGAGTCTTTCTGGAAAACTTGTTATAGTCCAAATAAAAATGATGAGGCTACGTGATTTTTGGCAGAATCTTCTGCTTTTATATTATACAAACCAGCTTGGGGGTTATTTTTGTTTGTTTGTTTGGATGTTTGTTGTTTGTTGCGGGGTTTTTTAACTACTTTGAAGTTTTGGGAAGGATCTGTGATTTAAGAGTCAAAGATAGAATATGAACTCTAAAGAAACAGTAAAAAATCTGTCTAGATCTCATTTTATCTGTCATTGCTGTTCTGCAAGTATATTTGAGCCAAAGAAGGGAATGCACAGAGGTATAAGAAAGGTATACTGCTGATTCTCTGCATGACCAAGGCATTGTTTGACTCTGTCTGGCAAAAAAGTATCAGCTTATTCTGAATTTTGAAGATGAATCTACCAGTTCAGTCCAGGCTTCTCCTACCACTTTGATGACATTCATCCTGATATTAGGCCCTATGATGTTAGGCTTTCAGATTACTATCTGTTAATGATTTTTCAGGTAAGGGGTGATGATGTTGCAACAGCAATCAAGGGATACTCCAGGGCCTTGGGACAGCTGGTTATAGGATCAGGAACAGAAATAGTGTTTTTTGTTTTTTCCAGTTGGAAGAAATGAAAACTGGAAGTTAGTACACATAAATCAATCCAGAATTTAGAGAATCATGCAATATGGAAAGAATCTCTAGAGACTTAGTGCCATGGTCTAGTTGATTGGATAGGGCTGGGGGATAGGTTGGACTGGGTGATCTTGGAGGTATCTTCCAACCTGGTTGATTCTATATTCTATGATACCCACTCTAACGTCCTATTTGAAGCAGTGTCAATTAAAAGAGGCTGCTCATGGCCTTGTTCAGTGGAGTTCTGAATAACTCCAAAGATGGAGATCAAACTTCTTCCACAGGTTAACTATTTTTTGGGAGATAGGAAAGAAATTCTAATACCTAGTCAAAAATTCCCTTTCTTCAACTTCTGTGTATTGCTTCTGATGCCATCACTGTTTACTTCTGTTTTTTTCATGACAGGCACTAAGAACTTGAAAGACTATTGATTGAGAATTTCAAGATTTACTTAAAGCATGCTGCTGTGCAATTTACTCATGAATAGCTTGCAATTCAGTACCTGATGAAACCACATTGAGGATTTTTGAGCATCTCTGACTTCAGATGTTTTGCTGTAGGTAGAACTCAGATATTTTGCAGAACAGATGCTGAACTGTCAGGTGCAATTTACGTTTTGCCATTTTGCTCCATATCAAGCTTATTTGTTATTTTTTACATCTTCTGAACAAATCACAAACCATTCTTGAGAGCATCAAAGAGATTTGCCTGATCTGGATTTCATGCCACAACTTAAGCCCTTCAAAGAGATTCTGAATCAAGGACATTGGAAGCATTCCACTGAAAATTTCTCAAAATTAAAAGAAAGAAAGAAAGAAAGAAAGAAAGAAAGAAAGAAAGAAAGAAAGAAAGAAAGAAAGAAAGAAAGAAAGAAAGAAAGAAAGAAAGAAAGAAAGAAAGAAAGAAAGAAAGAAAGAAAGAAAGGAAGGAAGGAAGGAAGGAAGGAAGGAAGGAAGGAAGGAAGGAAGGAAGGAAGGAAGGAAGGAAGGAAGGAAGAAAGAGAGAAAGAGAGAAAGAGAGAAAGAAAGAAAGAAAGAAAGAAAGAAAGAAAGAAAGAAAGAAAGAAAGAAAGAAAGAAAGAAAGAAAGAAAGAAAGAAAGAAAGAAAGAAAGAAAGAAAGAAAGAAAGAAAGAAAGAAAGAAAGAAAGAAAGAAAGATATTTAAGAGAAGTCCTAATTGCAAGGAAGTTTTGGAGCTGATGAAGAATCTGCATGTAATTTATGCTGCTTTATAGGCAGAGTTTATATTAGTGAGTGTCTACATGCAACCATGAACAGAATTTTTATATTTGTAAAACACATTGCATGGAAAAGGCTGCTGTGGAAAAAATATCTTTGTGTATCTTTTCTGTGAAAGAATATGTACATTTATGTGTGTATGTTTGTTTGTGCATGGATTACTCTGATTTTCCTTCTCCTGTGTGCATAAATTACAAGTTTTACCATTTTAATGTTTTTACCCAGAGAAGCAGGATCCATCACCCACTAACTATGCAGGAAACCATGAAAGTTGGCACCAACTGAATCACAGCATTTCTTGCCAATAAAGCCATTGGAATGGGAACAAACATTTGAAGGTGAGCTCAAGATTAATAAAAATACCAATGAGAGTCAGGTGAAGTAAATTAATAGAATTTGTGGGAAAAAAAATCAGATATATATCATACAGCAACAGAAACAATGTAATGACATAGGTAAATCCAAATGTCCATGTCTTTAATGATTTCTTGTCAGAACACTTCCTCTCTAAAAAAATATTTTGGCAACAGCCCGTCAAGTGGAAAATTGTTCTGGGTCCAAGTTTACCACCATGTGCAGTCTGGATTACCACTTTGTAGCTATGGGTCACACCTCAGTTTCTTTCATTGCAATTTCTTTCCTGGCATGTTTGCTCTAAATTTTCTTATTTTCAGTTACATGTTGCATGAGATTACTGCAATTGGGTAGCTTATATATGGGCAACCAGGGAAAGAGCACCTATCAGCTGGTAAAAAAAAAATCTCTACCACCTGCCATAGACACAATTTGTTTGTTTGTTTGTTTGTTTTTTCTCCCCTCCTCTCCCCCCCCCCTCCTTTTTTTTTGTTTGGTTTGGTTTTGTTGTTGCTGTTCTGTGTTTTTTGTTTGTTTGTTTGTTTGTTTGGGTTTTTTTTAATTGTTTGCTCAGGGGTTTTTTGTTTATTTTCTATTCCCCCCTCCTAGAATATTCAAATGTCTGCTTTAGAATTTTCCAGGGGATGGCTCTTATATAGAAAGATAAGTATTACAGTGAAACTGTTCAGAAAAATCTCCAAATTATGTTACTTGTCATCACTTTGCTTTTTCCCCAGTGTATAGAATATATGATATAGTCTGGTTTTATATTTCTTCCAGGGGACATCAGCCACACATTTTCAAATTATGCATGGCTATTCAGTCTGAGCTGGCTTATTTTCTCTTCCAGTTAATTTAGACTCTCGCTGTCGGGTTCCAGAGGTGTGGCTGTGTGTTCCTATCAGAAGCCTGATTCTTATTGTTGTGAAGGGGTTTTGTTTGGGTTCAGGGGATTAAATATGAGGCCGAATTTAAAAGGGTTTACATAATTTAATATTATATACACAAGGAATTCCCCCCTTTTCCCAAACTTATATAGAGCTAACCTACACAAGTTCTTTGTATGCGGTTGTGAGACTATTTTATGTCTATTTACAGCAGGAATCAGGAATTTAGCAGAGTTTTGGAAAAGTTTTGGGTAGAGAGTCTTGTGGCATAAAAGTGCCACTGGTAAAGTCACTGAAAGTCTAGGCTGCTCAAATCGAGATTGTTCAGTTACTCACTGGCTGGAGTCACAGTCTGTGGTGGTTTGGCTTCTATCCCGCCCCCCCACACTGTGTCTAAATGCCCCAGCTAACTCAGACGGACTCTGGGAATATAAATAAAGCTATTTATTTACAGCTAGCACAATATACAAGCAGTTATTTACAGTATATACAGTTATATACAGAAATATACAAGTTAAAAGTAATACAGAAGCACAACTCCCCTCCCAGAAACCTGAGTCCCCAGGAGGGGCTCTCAACCACCCCAACACCTCCCCCTGCCCCTCTCAACCTTACCCCAATCCTGAGAAAGAATAGAGGTGCAGCCAAGAGGTTAAGAAGGAAGGTTAGTGGCAGTGAGGTTAGGGAGATGTTGCTCAGTCTGAAGCAAAAAGCAAAGTGAGACAAAATGGAGAATGTTATCTAGTGTTTACTTCTTGTTCCCATACTTCTCAGTGGGACTGTGGGAGAAGAGACACAACCATGTTTACCTTTCATAGCCAATTATCTACTTTCTCTCACCAAAACATTCTAGCCTGCTTCAAACTAGCACACAGTCTTGGTGATCCCGAATATGTATGGCAAAGCCACGTTGTTGACGCTCGTGGATCTGAATAGTTCAGTTCAGGTATGATTGGGGTGCGCTGTCTGAAGGCTCCACGGGCACGATTGAGCTGGGAATGGCGACTGGGAGCAGCGGCTGGCTGGGAGCGCCTTGGTCGGTTTTCCCTGGGCTGGTGCAAAGCGCCGTGGGTCAGAATCATGCAGCAGCGGTGGCACCAACAGCGGCAAAGCGGCTAGGAGTGGTGGGTGGAGGAGGGTGGCAAGAATACTGAATTGCCCCTTTTATGAGATGTGTGCCCGAGATTGATGGTCCTTGACCACAATTCTGCCCAATAACAGTCTGGCAGCAGGCCAAAACATACCAAATAAGGTGAAATCCACGGGTCCGGCACCCCCAAATATGGAGGGGGCTCAGGTGGATCCCTACCCTAAGCACGTGAGCTGCTCTGCTTTGGGCAGGGGGGACAAAATGTCCGGGCAAGAATAGGTTTGTAAACACGGCCATTTGGGCCTATGTGACCCTCCACCACACTTATGTCCTATCTAAATAACACATAGTAATCTTGGTCCAGGGTTATCCCACCATAAAATATGTAAGATACCTAACATCTCAAGATTAAATATCTAGTCAAAAGTTGGGCACCCAGTTGCCTCATATTTTGTTCACTGGGGACAAAGGAGTACATTCAGCACACAATTCAATCTCACACCCAGTAAATTGCTGTCTGAAACTGCTCACTTCTCTGCATTAACAGCCTACAGCAATCATGCTCTTAAGTTAGTCATGTACATTAAATCAGCTAAGTAGAATGAATCTAGGCCATGCTGTCTGTGCATGTAGCCCTGGAGTCATTGTCATTTGTACATGGTTCTTAACATACTTCATTAATACTGTTCTATTTACCAAGGGATATTTGCAATTTCACCCTTTACATTAGAAATCTATGTTATGAAACAGAGAGGTCACTCAGTTATGAACATGGAACTCATAAACACACAAAATAATGGTAAATAGCTCTAATTAAATTAAAAAAACAAAAAAGCAAACCAAACCTCCATATCTGTATGATTACACCTGTGGGTACAACAAAAGAAAATCAAAGAATTTCACATTTGCACAGACACTTTTTATTTTTAATAAAGTAATGTGTAGCACTATGCTGCTTAACCTGAGCTCTATTGTGTTTTTTTTCAGCTGATCAAGGAAAAACATAAGCCAAATCTCAGTATTTTTATATTAATTTCTTTGACAGCTTCACACTCTGTGGACTAAAAGATTTACTCTTGGCTTAAAATATATATCAGCCACAGGTCAGAAGTCTCCCTATACCTGTCAAAAAGACTCTTCTCTGCCACTCCTCCTGTGTATTTATCTGGGACTTGATCTGCTTGAGAGTAGGAAAGCTCTGCAGAGGGAACTGGGCAGACTGGATTGATGGACTAAGGTCAGTTGTAGAAGATGCAACAAATGCAGGTGCTAGGTCCTACACTTGGGTCACAACAACCTCAGACAATGTTAGAGGATTTGGGGAAGTTTCCTTGGAGGTATTTAAAGGATGTGTAGATGTGATGCTTCAGGACATGGTTTAGTGATGACCTTGGCTCTGCTGTATTAACAGCTGGACTTACTCTCAAACTTTCTTTCTTTCTTCTATGAAATATTCTTGCCTTCTACTCTAAGTCAGAGCAAGCTATCAGCTCTATGGAAAATAACTTCTTACAGTGTCTACATGTCCTGGTTTTGCTGAGAAAGAATGACAGGCCAGCCATGGTCTGCGGGCCATTACCAGCCTTGAGTGAGGCAGGACAGCTGCCCGGGGTTGGCTTGCAGTTATATCCTATACCACCATACCATGCTCAGTATAAATACCAAGTTTTGCTGAGGATAGGGACGCTTCCTGCCTGGAGCTTCCTATTGGTGTTCTTCCTGTTGATTGTGATCACTGTACCTAGCCTGTGCTGTGTATAACTTTGTATACTTTATGCTGGCATTGATATTTGTTTGACTGTTTCATTAAATCCTTTTTCTGATTCCCCTTCTCTGCTGAGGAAAGATCACCAGGTAATAAAGCAAGTGCTACAGTTTAGCTTTAGATACAGGCTAGATGTAGACACCAGGTCAAGGAATTCTGGCTACCTATTTGAACACATAAACATATAATGTTTCTAGAATATGCTTGTAATTAAACACACTGTCAGCTTTTCATTACACAATATATTTAAATTGCCAAATATTACCAAAAATAATATAATACTTTTCTCTAGCTAAGAAAATTCCCTAAGTTTATCACAGTATCACAGTATCACAGTATCATCAAGGTTGGAAGAGACCTCACAGATCATCAAGTCCAACCCTTTACCACAGAGCTCAAGGCTAGACCATGGCACCAAGTGCCACGTCCAATCCTGCCTTGAACAGCCCCAGGGACGGCGACTCCACCACCTCCCCGGGCAGCCCATTCCAGTGTCCAATGACTCTCTCAGTGAAGAACTTTCTCCTCACCTCAAGCCTAAATTTCCCCTGGCGTAGCCTGAGGCTGTGTCCCCTCGTTCTGGTGCTGGCCACCTGAGAGAAGAGAGCAACCTCCTCCTGGCCACAACCACCCTTCAGGTAGTTGTAGACAGCACATGATAAGCACTTTTGATTTGTGCATTCTGTTAGTGTTCTTGTGAGGACTTTGAGGAAGCTGTTGGGGTCACTAATGAGTACATACATAATGTCATATATTGAAAACTCTGTAATTTCATGGTCACTGGACCCCAGGCAGCCTCCAACCACCACATCCCCTACCAGCCCCTCTCTATTTGTGAACAGCAGGTCAAGCAGAGCTGCCCCCCAGTAGGCTCACATAACAGCTGGGATAAGAAGTTGTCCTCCACACACTCTAGAAACCTTTTAGACTGCTTCTTCTCTGCAGTGTTTAAGTCCCAGCAGATGCCTCTCTCTTCAGGGAGAGAGTGATTTCCCATTGGAATGGGCTGCCCAGGGAGGTGGTGGAGGCACCATCCCTGGAGATCTTCAAGAAAAGACTCAATGGGACACTTAGTGACATGGTCTAGTTGATTGGCTAGGGCTGGGTGCTAGGTTGGACTGAATGATCTTGGAGGTCTCTTCCAACCTGGTTGATTCTATGATTCTATATCTGTGTCCATTTTTCAAGTCACGTATCATAAGTCACTTGCTCCCAAAGAAAGGTTCTTATAATCTGTCCTAAATATGACAGTTAGCCTTTCTCTCACAAGGGGAATCCTTGCAAGATCATAAATCAGAAGCTAGAGTCATGAAGGAAAGTTCTCCAGTTACTTTATGTCAAACTTTCAGAATATTGTACACCAGAGATTGATAGCTTCGAAGGTCATTAAAAGTCTTGCTTTTTGGTAAACTGTATTTTCTATGAAGAGTAAAACAGAATTCTGGAAATGCCCTGAGATTTCTAAAAGTACAGAAACAGAGATCAGTCAGATGACCCTTAGGCCTGGGTCACTTGGCAAAAAGACAACTAGTTACACACTCTTGTACTTTGATTTTCCTTTAGATGTGTAGTCTCTGGACATTTATGATACATGGAATTTAAAATTAAAGAAACATTCAGAACTTGTTTGAAATATTTGATTTAGGACAAATCAGTAAGAAAACTCACAGCACATACTGATTAGGAAGTAAGTTTGGAAGTCAAGAAATTTTGTATTCATGAACTCCACACCAGGGAAAAAAAAAAAAGAAAAAAAAAAATCTATGTACACTTTTGATTACACTGCCTTCCCTAAATGTTAAATAGGATACACCTTTTTTTCCATAACAGATGTTCTGACTAAAAATGAAAGCTTTCAGATGTCTATATACTGAGAATTACTATAAATAGTTCCATTAGACTTTAAGGTGAAAGTCAAGGGAATAAACACGTAGAAGTACTGACATGAAAATTCAGGAGCTCTGAAACCTGTTACATCTCTCTTGCTTTCTGTGAAAAGTGTCAGTATTGTATTGGTCTGATCATATTGTGCATACCCCAGTGTACTTCAGTAATGCATATCTAATTATTAGTTCCTGCTTAATCAATAGTCATCTTATAGTCTCAGTAACTCTTTCATGCAGCTTTACTGATAACACGCTGCCTGTCAAATGCAGTGTTACTCGCCACTCAGTGTATTAGAGATGTGTCCCAAACATATGTTTGATATTTCATTCTTTTTGCACTAATAATATTTTCTAGGCATTCTCATCACTGTGTTTTCACTCCCAAGTTATTAGATTACCACATGGAGAGGTAGAGGAGTAAAAATCATTTAGTGTTTCCATGCTGAACTGGACACAGAATCACACAGAATCACAGAATTAACCAGGTTGGAAAAGACCTCTAAGATCATCGAGTCCAACCTAACCCTTCTAATTAACTAACCCATGGCACTAAGTGCCTCATCCAGCCTCCTCTTAAATACCTCCACTTCCTCTTGTCCTGTTGTTAATTACTTGGGAAAAGAGGCCAATGCTAACCTCATTCCTACCTCTTTTTAGGTAGCTCTAGAGAGGTTTGTCTGTTTATATCTTCACATACAGCCTATTTTTTCTTTATGCTTCTGATTTTGGGAAAATATGCACAATAGACATATAAGCAAATATCTAAGGGTAAATAATTCCACACAGTTTGCATATTTTTAATTGCTTCAAGCACCATCTACTGGGTTTATATCCTAAAAAAAATTAGTCTGAGGTAACAATTATGGGTATATATGTCTTAAATATTTTCAGTTTGCCATATTGGCTTGACTTTCATGAAATTTCAGACAGCTCTTGATGTTCATCTCAGCCATAATTATAACTAGGTAAATATTGTGGAGGACTGGATATGTCTGTAGATTTCAGAAATGTTCTGCTTAAAATTCTTGGATCGAGTAATAAGCCTTCCTGCCAATGATCCACCGAGAGTGAACCTAAAATGGAGTCAGTGCAGTTAATGACAGTTTATGAAAAATATTTAAAAAAACCCCAACCATTCCCAGATTGATTTGTTTTGTAATATGTAAAATTTCTTTAATTTTAAACACTTCATCAATTTGTGAATTGAAAGCAGCAGAGATAGAATCATAGAATCAACCAGGTTGGAAGAGACCTCCAAGATCATCCAGTCCAACTTATGCCCCAGCCCCATCCAGTCAACTAGACCATGGCACTGAGTGCCTCATCCAGTCTTTTCTTGAACACCTCCAGGGACAGTGCCTCCACCACCTCCCTGAGCAGCAACCTGAGAATGAGTGTTACAGGACAGGACAAGAAAAATTAATAGCGGAGTTAATGCTGCGAATTGTCATTTTGTGTGGGTGTAGGTGCATAGCACATGGAAGAGTGAAAAAAGATGTATTTCCTTGAAAGAGAGGAATTGTGGTTTTGTTCTTTCCTTAGAGAAGAAAAGTGCTGTCAGTTACCATGACTCTATTGTTTGTTGTAAAATCATTTTGATAATGCACATTGTGCAGTAACTAGTGGATATTTATTGCCAGAAGCTACTATATGTATATATATGTATGTATGTGTAGATACATATGTCTTTGAAATTTAGTTTGTTTGGTTTTTTTTTTCAGTGAATGATTTAGTGACCCTGGAACAAGGGTGCATGCGTGATGAGGTTTAGCTGATAAAACATTAGTTATAATATCAGGAAACCACATCATGAAGGCCTTTGAAATAAAACAGAAGATCACAACAGAGACTCCCCAAAAGTTCGAGTATAGGATAATTGCAGACGCCTGGAAAGTGCAAGCGAGGAACAATACTAGAGGCGCCAGATCTATTAACACAGATCACAACTGCTCATTTCCTGGTCATTAATGAAACGCAACCATGAGAGCTGAATGGAACTTGTTTCAGAGAGAAAAAATGGAGAACAAAAGAGGACAAACAACTAGTATTACACACATGTGAAGCGTACATTCTATAACAAATATGAATATACTGTCAAACTATGAACTGAAGAGAAAAGAGTAAATAAGTACAATTTGAAGGAATGTATAAAAATGTCCTAGGCAAATCCAGAGCATCAACTTCTCCCACAGAAGAACTTGAGGTGCTACCAGTGTTTAATAACCCGTGCGTATGCTCCTCTTCAAAGAAGATTGATACTCTGATTTTAGGATCCAAGGGGCAGCAAAACGGTGGAAAAAATTGCCAGAGAAAGATATAAATACTATAAAGTTTGTGTATATCAGTTTCAACTCCATCATTATTGGAAATGAACTGTAATAGTTGTATAATCATAGAATAATTTTGTTTTGAAAAGGATGTCTGGAGGTTATCTAGCCAAATTATCTTAGTCAGATCAAGCCCAAGCAGATTATATTATTTAGGGCCTTCTCTAGTCTGAGTATCTCAAAGGGGGGGAGAATTCACTGCCATTCTAGTCAAGTTGTTACGAAGTCTTATCACACAAAGTGAAACATATACTACTAAGATAGGATCAGAATTGTCATGTTGTAAATTGTACTTGCTGCACATCATGCTCTCACTGTACATATTACTGACACCAGCTTGTGGTGAGTGTCTGGCATTCTGTATAATTAAGGGGAAGTGGAGAGAAAATAACTTCACCTCAGCTGAATCAATGGTTAAGGTGCAGTCGCAGTTCAGAAATCTGAATGCATTGCCTTCAGTTTCCTCAACATCATTTTATTCATGCTCCCAGGCAAAACACCTCCTGATTTCCACATGCCCAGGAGTTGTAACGCAAATGAGCTCATTGCTGATTAATAGCTTTAGCTTTTATCTGTAGGTATAATATTTTGTTATCACCAGCTGACTGACTTTTCTATTACACATTAATGCTGGGCAGAACTGAAAAGATTCAGATTCTATATGCTACTTCCTACTGGAATCATCACATATTTTACATCAACAACACTTTGATTTGCAGATTGCCTTGAGAACACTTTGTTTTTCCAATTGAGAAGAAACATAAGGCATCCTATTCCAGTCCTTGAACAGACCCATAGACTGTACTATATTGTTTGTGTGCAAAACAAAAATTCAAAAAGATAAAATGGTTTACTAACTTTGAGAGTTTTCAGAAAAAAACAGGAAACTGGATTCAAATTTATGTTGAATCCTTACACATCCTACAGCACCAACCAATAGAAATATTTTTAGGGCCTTACACATCCTACAGCACCAACCAATAGAAATATTTTTAGGGAAAGTATGCAAACATTTCAAATTACTTCTGCCCGGGGAGGTGGTGGAGTCACCGTCCCTGGGGCACTTCAAGGCCAGGTTGGACGTGGCACTTGGTGCCATGGTCTAGCCTTGAGCTCTGTGGTAAAGGGTTGGACTTGATGATCTGTGAGGTCTCTTCCAACCCTGATGATACTCTGATACTATGATGCTATGAACATCCATCTTGCAGGTCAGAGAGTGCTTTTAAGTGATAACAGACTTGACTGCCGGAGGGATACGGAGCCTCAAGATATTGTTCTGTTTTCTAAAGCGTCTTTATGTTTTTCTGACTGAAGACTGAAAAAGTTCTTTCATGCAAAGTGATGCCTCTGATCATGCCCAATGGATTACAGGAATGAGTGTTTTTAAAAGCAAATTGAAGGCATGCATGACATTTTGGTGAACTGTGTATATACATTTCTTTTATCTAAGTGAGATTAATATTTGTGATGGTTTGGGCTCTTACCCACCCCCCCACACTTTGTATTTGCCCCAGCTAACTCAGATGGACCCTGGGAATATAGATGAAGCAATTTATTTACAGCTAGCAGAATTTACAAGCAGCTATTTACAATATATACAGTTATATACAATTATATACAGAAATATACAAAGGATAAACAATACAAAAGCACAACTCCCTTCCCAGAAACCAAGGTCCCCAGGAGGGGCTTTCAAACCACCCCAACAACTCCCCTTGCCCTCTCAACCTTACCCCAGTTCTCAGGAAGAAGAGAGGTGCAGCCAAGAGGTTAGGGAGCAGGGTTAGAAAGCAGTGATGTTAGAAAGATGTGTCTCGGTCTAAGGCAAAAGCAAGAGTGAGAAACAAAATGGAGAAAGTTTACTACTTCTTCCCAGAGTTCTCAGCGTAACTGTGAGAGAAGTTGACATCAATTGTTTTCATTCCACTGCCTGTTATCAAGTTCTTTTACCAAAACATTCCAGCTTGCTTCTAACTAGCACAATATTGTCATGGATACAGAAGTATTGTTCCTCTGCGTATCAGAAAGCACTCTAACATGTCCTAGTTAATTCCATTCTAAAGTTCCATCTCACAGGTAAGTAAAAGGAGAAATAGAGAAAAGAGAAAAATGGCTGAGTAGTGATCCTACCACTGGTCTTCAGTGTCACAGAAGTGAGATAACACTGTTCCAGCCCAGATACAGCAAAAAAAATCTAAGATCATAATTTGTGACTTTGTGAAAAGAAGCTATTTGCTTGGACACCAAGAAACCTGACGTTCTACAGCTACTGTGAAATGGGAAAATCACCAAAGCTTTCATGTCTCTCAAGAACACAGCTCACTTCTTCCATGCACAAACCACTCCTCTGCTGAAGGTTCTGAAACATTCTGCCATCCTGGCTCAAATTTGAAGTGAGTAGGAGAAAGAATATAAGAAATACTACAGGAAACCTCAGCCTCTTTTGTTTCAATCCTAGAGAAATGCAAACTGGAACACAGATTTTAAAAGCTTATCCTAATTCAAGCTGATCTACAGTTAGCTGCTTTCTTGAACTCAGAAACTCAGAACTCATAAAAAAGCTTTTAGAAATGGAATGAATAAGTAATTTTCCTCAGTTACATTAAACCCAAATACTACTAGATACTGACAGTACAGTTGTGAGATCAGGAGACCTTTAATTACTTTTTCTTTAATAATTTGAGTGTAATATGGCTGTAAACCAGCAGGAAGTCATAAACCCTGATGGAGACAATTTATCAATATCAAAGAAATCAGACTTCCAACTGTAGTACTTGAGATACTACAGACAACATTATCAGGCAACAGGAATCTGTTGTACTCACCATGCAATTGTTTTAATTCACAGAAGATCTTCCTTGGCAAAAACAGCAGGTAACGCCTGTATTTATGCAAAACCAACAAAAATATCTAGGCATTTCATCATTAAAGAACATTTCTATTTAGGCACTGTGGTGGAGGGTTGCACAGGCCTCAAATGTATATGTTTATGAACCTATTCATGCCTGGACATGTTGTCCCCCCGAAGGGTGTTGCCCTGCCTGTACCTGGGGTAAGCAAGTTAAGGGGGACAATGGGACACAATAGCCTTGGTGCCTTCCAGTCTGGGTTGCCTCCTCGAAGGTTGAAGTAAACACATTACATAAGCTCACGTGTCTAGGGTGGAGAACCCACCTGAGACCTCTCCATATTTGGGGGTACCAGACCCTCAGACTTCACCTTATTTGGTGTGTTTTGGCCTGTTGCCAAGCCCTCATTGGACAGAAGTGTGGCCCAAGGACCATCAATCACGGGGTCAAAACTCATAAAAGGGGACAATACAGCGTCCCTGCCTACCTACCTACCTACCTACCTACCTACCTACCTACCTACCTACCTACCTGCCTACCTTGCATCTTGCCTCTCGCTCCTGGCCACCCGCTCATCTGCTGCTTCTAGCCACTTTCGGGGGCCACCGCCGCTGCATGACTACAGCCCATGGCACCAGCCCAGGGAACTGACTAAGGCGCTCCCGGCCAGCCGCCGCTCCAGCCGCCATTCCCAGCCGCTGTTCCCAGCGTGACTGTACCCATGGAAACTCCAGACAGCGTGCCCCAATAACCCTTGAATTATCCAAACCCACTACCTGAGGGGTGGTTGTGGCCAGGAGGAGGTTGCTCTCTTCTCTCAGGTGGCCAGTGCCAGAATGAGAGGACACAGCCTCAAGCTACGCCAGGGGAAATTTAGGCTGGAGGTGAGGAGAAAGTTCTTCACTGAGAGAGTCATTGGACACTGGAATGGGCTGCCCAGGGAGGTGGTGGAGTCGCCGTCCCTGGGGCTGTTCTAGGCAAGATTGGACGTGGCACTTAGTGCCATGGTCTAGCCTTGAGCTCTGTGGTAAAGGGTTGGACTTGATGATCTGTGAGGTCTTTTCCAACCCTGATGATACTGTGTGTGTATGTGTGTGTGTGATTTGGGACCCTCAAAACTGACTCCGACCAGTGAGTAACTGAGAAACTCGATCTAAGACAGAATAACTCTCAATAGCTTACCAGTGGCACTTTCATGCCACAGACTCTCTTCCCAAATCCTTTCAAACCTTTGCTAAATATCTAATTTGTTGTACATAGACATTCTGTAATATAATCTCGAAACCGCATACAAAGAGCTTGTGTGGGGTAGCTGTAAATAAGTTTGGGGAGGGGGGATTCCTTGTGTATATATTATTAAATTATTTAAACTCTTTTAAAATTCGGCCTCATATTTCATCCCCCCAAAACCCAAACGAACCCCCCAAGACAGGCACTGTGTGTGGCAGACCTTCCTGTTGTTTATTTACATAGGAGAATTGACTCTTCAAATGCTTGTGATCTGCACACTTGAAATAAATCTCAGACATCAAAGATTTATTTCTCAAATATTTACAATGGTAATTATTTAAGTTATGTCTTGCCCTTTCTCTCCACTTCCAAGTCAATGGCAGTGCAGTTGTTTAACTGTGGACTACAGTGAATACATGAGGTCAAAGCTATCTAGTAGATGACTCGAAATGTATGATAGTAATCACAAATCACTGACTGGGCTGCACAAGTTGCATTCCTCCTCTTTACAACTTAATTATTACACTTTTCTTTCTAATAAAGTACAAGATAAATGAATTTTAATGATAGAAATAAATTATTTTGTTTGTGTGAAAACTCGAGACCTGTTCTACTGAGTTTTGTAGTGCTGAAAAACACAAATGTTTTGAGGAAGTTCTATATATATATATGTGTGTGTGTGTGTGTATATATGTATATATATATATATATATATGCTTATCATAGAATCATAGAATCAACCAGGTTGGAAGAGACCTCCAAGATCATCCAGTCCAACCTAGCACCCAGCCCTATCCAGTCAACTATTAGAACAATATTTAGTTTCAGGAACAAAACTGGTCAGAATCATAAGCCCTTCACACCTCTATGATAACAAATTTCTATCTGTAAAGCAGATTATACCTTTTTTTTAAGCTGTCAATAGGTCGATTTTTGATCTCAGTTTTTGATTTACCAAATCTTAAATTTGATGAAGTTAGGAGATAAGTATTCTTTGTGCTATTATTCTTTGTCTGATGTTTGATCATTTCACTGTTCTTCCCAGAAAGAATTAATGATAGTGCTGATGGTCTTTAGTGCAAGACCAGCTTCCAAGATTTCCGCTTGGATTATTAAGACATTAGAAACAGGTCAGTGAGCAAATTATATGAAAAATTTGAAGTCCATGAATGCATAAGAATAAAAGATATGGACTTCAGTAAAGCCTTTGATACTGTCTCACATAGTATCCTGGAGAAAGCAGCTGCGCATGGCTTGAATGGGTCGGTGCTTTGCCGCGTTGAAAACTCTCTGGAAGGTAGAGCCCAAATAGCGGTGGTGAATGGAACTGAATCCAGTTGACAGCTGCTTAGTAGCGATGTTCTGCAGGGCTCAATGCTGGGCCCAGTTCTCTTTAATATCTTCATCCATGGTCTTGATGAGGGAATTGAGTGCACTCTTAAGCTTGCAATGATAGCAAACTGTGTGGGAATACTCATCTTTTTGTGCATAGGAAGGATCTGCAAAGGGATTGGGACAGACTGTATTGATAGGCCAACAATAATTATATGAGGTTTAACAAAGCCAGGTGCTGGGGCTTGCACTTGCATTACAACAACCCGAGGCAGCACTGCAGGCTTGGGGGAGAAGTGGCTGAAAAACTACCCAGCAGAAAAGGATTTGTGGATGTTGGTTGACAGCTGTCTGATTATAAGCCAGAAGTGTGTGCAGGTGCCTAAGTATGCCAATAGCACCCCGGCCTGCATCAGGAATAGTGTGGTAGACAGAAGTAGGGAAGTGATCGTGCCCTTCTACTCAGCACTGGTGAGAAAAAACTTCAACTACTGTGTTCAGTTTTGCACAAGCCCCCGTTATAAGAAGAACAATGTGGTTCTGGGGGGCATCTAGAGAAGTGCAAAGCAGCTGGTGAAGGGTCTAGAGAACAGATCTCATGAGGAGAGACTAATGGAATTGAGATTTAGTCTGGAGAAGAGAAGGCTAAGGGGAGACCATATTGCTTTCTACAACTACCTGAGAGGAGGCTGTAATGAGGTGGGAGTTGATCTCTTGTCCCTGGTATCAATTAACAGAATGAGAAGAAAGGGATTCATGCTGTATCAGGGAAGGTTCAGATTAGGAAAAGACATATTTACTGAAAAGTTGTCAGGCATTGGCATAGGTTGCCCAGTGAGGTGGTAGAATCATTGTCCCTGGAGGTGTTCAAAAACCATGCAGACATGACATTTCAGGACATGACTCAATGGTCATGGCGGTGGTAGGCCAACAATCATACTCCATCTTAGAAATCTTTTCCAATTAAGATGATTTTATTTTTCTATCAGCTATGTCTCCACAGAATAAAATATTGATAAGTGTTTCTGTGGAAATAAGCTACTTGTAGTCTTCTAAGTTTTCATTATTGTTGCTCAGCACTTGTTTCACTGGTAAATAAAAGTAATTTTTTTTTTTAGAGATGTCAATTTTGGGATTTTCTGACACTTATAATCAAAGTTGTCACAGTGGGTGGAGGAAAGGAGCAGCTGGGACAGAACTACATAGCTGTTGAGACTAGCTGACATGCACAGAGCTATTCACAGAATTCATAGCTAATGGCATACGTTGGCTCTAACACTATTTTGCAAGACAAAGGAGAGCAGTTTGAAAAGAAAACCTAGAAGTCACTGAAACTCACAGCAATTGAATTGAATTGCAAAAGTCCTAAACTGTCATAATTCATACAAAGAGAAATACTAGATTTAAACATGAGTGATCAGCCAGTTCATTTAAAATCTTTATTATGTCCAGGTTCTTAACACCTGAAAGCAATTTGTTCTACAATGTAGCAGTAATTATGATTTGATGGTTTGTGTGACTACCACATGAATGCAACTTCAAAAAAGTTTTACTTTAAGAGCACAGGTTCAAAGCAAACCTTTCATAAGTTTTGCAATGGTTGTTTCTGACAACTAATAACAAGCTTTGCTGTTAAAGCTAAGCTCTTTATTTAAGGCTGCTGAAGTAAAAACTTGGGATTAGGTCTGCGAGTACTCAGTTGTGATGTTTTGGGTGTTCCCTGCCCCCCCACACTTTAGAAGGTACCCAGACTAGTCTCAGCTGGCTCTGGGAATATAAATGAAGCTATTTATTTACAGCTAGCACAATATACAAGCAGACATTCACAGTATATACAATTGTATACAGAAATACACAAGGTAAAAGGTAATACAGAAACACAACTCCCCTCTCAGAAACCTGAGTCCCCAGGAGGGGCTCTCAACCACCCCTGCACCTTCCCCCTGCCCCTCTCAACCTTACCCCAGTCCTAATGAAGAATAGAGGTTCAGCCAAGAGGTTAAGAAGCAAAGGTGAGTGGAAGGTGAGGTTAGGGAGATGCAGCTCAGTCAGAAGCCCAGGGCAGAGTGCGACAAAATGGAGAGAGTGTTATCTAATGTTTTTCCTTTCTTCTTCAGCAAGACCCTGAGGGAAGCAGCCTATGATCTAGTTCTTCTCACCAAAACATTCTAGCCTGCTTCAAACTAGCACACCAGTATATTGCACAAGTGAACCACGTTATTTTACAATACATTATTGTCTCTTTTCTCATCCTATCTTTGTGTGTTAAGGTTTTTATGTTTAGCAGAAAGACAAGATATTCACAGCAAGGTACCTAACTGAAAGACAGCAAATGTTACTGTGTGATATTGAAAGTGCATACAGGGTTATCCAGGTTTGTTTTGCCTTTTTTTTTTTTCCTTTCATGAAGACACTGTGACAAAGTTTGTCTCGTATCCATCTTAACAATCACAAACAGGGCTGCTATTTTTATATAGTTGCAAAATCGTTTGGCCCCTTTATTATATTTTGAAGTAAGAAAAGGTTGTTGAGCTACTAAAATTAATTAAATGTACAGGATCTGGGAGGTCATGTGAAAATGTCTGTGCTCTTTATAAATTTTAACCATAAGAACAACAAGAAGAGGAAGCTTTCTTACCATTAATTTAATGTCTTAAGAAGAACAGCCTTTTCTACTCAGAATTATGGTGAGTTTAAGGCTGTGACAGAAAGATTCAAAGGAAATAAATTATATAAATTCCAGTGAGATAATCTTACACATGTAAAAAGACTTTCATTTAATTATGTTGTATACCAGCAAGGTTATCTGTTATTAGTTGACATCAATCCATCTTAAAGGAGGACTTGAAAAAGTTATTTTAATTGAGAGAAGACTAAGAGAAACTTCATTTGCTTTCTGAACCCCTGAACTCAATAAATTATAAGAATGGTCAGAGCAATTTATTTGGTGAACTGATCTCTTAAAAGACCAAATCTTCAGTATTTGCTTCTGTAGGATTTCTTCTGTTATATGTGAACACGAGAGTTAGCAAAAGGTCCTGACAGACACTACAACATATAAAAGTTTATTCAGCTTCTATATCCCTCTAGTAAATAATGGAATTATTTGGGAATACAGATGTTTTCTAAAGCTAGAAGTCTTCTTTTCCTAGCTGATAAGGAAGGGATAATGACAGTGGCTGTCTAAATGAAGTGTTTTTTAAGCCTTCAAATTCAAAGTGCTATATAAAAACATAGTATTTTATCATTTAATTTCAGATCCTGGACAGATAAAGAATTCATGGCAGGTAAAATTTGAAAACAGTGGCTGAAAGGAATAAAGTTAGCACAAAACCTTTACAGTGCAAAATACTCAGACCCTGTTCATATCCCATGATTTTCAGAGTAATTGGAAGCAATTTTTTACCTTATTGTAACTGATGCACCCATCTTCAGTCACTGCTATTGCTCTTGCAGCATACATATTTTCTGCCCTCTTGTTTTTGTTCTGTCAGTAGCAGACAGAACTACATAGAACCTCTTAGTACCATACTGTAAAAACTGCCAACCAAATGTCTACAACTACCTGAGGGGTGGTTGTGGCCAGGAGGAGGTTGCTCTCTTCTCTCAGGTGGCCAGCACCAGAACGAGAGGACACAGCCTCAGGCTGCGCCAGGGGAAATTTAGGCTGGAGGTGAGGAGAAAGTTCTTCACTGAGAGAGTCATTGGACACTGGAATGGGCTGCCTGGGGAGGTGGTGGAGTCGCCGTCCCTGGAGCTGTTCAAGGCAAGATTGGACGTAGCACTTGGTGCCATGGTCTAGCCTTGAGCTCTGTGGTAAAGGGTTGGACTTGATGATCTGTGAGGTCTCTTCCAACCCTGATAATACTGTGATACTGTGATAATAAAGGATACTAATTTAAGAATAATTTTAAAATGCAATATAAAAGAAGTTGCTAAGAGGAAATGATGTATTAACTGTTTTTAGCTTGTATCTAGGGACAAAATATATCAGTTACTCTACCCTCAGTGATCCTCTTCCAGCAGAGGATGGGAGGTCATGAAAAGATCCACAGGTTGAAATGAAAAGCAATTTAATAAGATAACCAAACTCTTATGTACATCAAAATAAAGTAAATTTGTACTCAGCCCAGAAAAATGCAGTAGTTGGAATAGTCAAGAAGCACTCCTCAGAAAGATGAGAAGGAGGAACCTGAACAGCTATTTCTAATGGAAGACTCCATTTAACACAGTAAACTTCCTTTATAGTGAGTGTGATGCATGGCATGGGATACACCTGTGAAATGTGTGACAATGAAAAAGAGTGCGTAAGAATGGGATATGACTGCTTGTAGAAAGGATGAGTTGTAAATTAGATGTAAAGGAATACTAAAGAGGCATGGTGACCTGGTTTGGTTCAGAGAGTAAGACTGTAAAAAGAGTTCCAGAATTATTCTTATACTCAATTCCATACAGTTGGTTTAGGAGATATTCCATCAAAATTCTGCTTCACTTTAAAAAAATAAGTGTAGTCTTGTTAACATGCCTACATATTTATGGGAAATTTTAATTGTAGTTTATCTAAGTTACTTCTTTTACAGGAAGTGCAGCACCTTTTGCATAGTGTCAAATAGCTTGTGAGATCACAGGGGCTTTAAAAAACCTCCATTACCAAAACCACAGAGGAAGTGCCCTGAAGGTAACAGGTTCACTTTGTCAGGACTTTGAAAACTGAATGGCAATTAATAGGCTTTGGGTCTTCTAATTCTTTGGATTTAGTGAAAGAAATTTAGAAAGGTTAAACAAAGGTTGAAAGTGACCCTACAAGCCCTTCAAAATGGTATTCAGCTGCTCATTTGATAAGGTCAACTAGAAATTTCTGCCTCTCTCGGTAATAGGCAGCTCATTTAATGCTCATAATTTAAAACTAAAGAGGCATAAAGGAAAGATATAAATTATCATTTATATGACAAATTATAAAATAAACTTAATAGAGACTTAATAAATTCAAGTACCAATTGGAGGTTGAACACATTCAACAGACTTTATTCTCTAATACATATCATACTCTATTAAAAACATAAAATGAAGAAATGAGTTCTAATGATGGCTTTTGAAATTATATTGAATGACATATGCTAATAAGTTTTTAATCTTAAACTTTACTACTGAGAAATGTGATCATTTTAATTGCAAGTCTTATTTGCTCATTCCTGGTTAATGGGCCAAAAGATGATGAGAGAAAACATCCTCTCCTTAGATTACTGTCTGTATTCTACCTCTCCTCCAAGAGTACTGGTCAGCTACAGATACTGTAGTCTGCAAACTGTACCCTTCTAAGCTTCAGCACAATTTTGGTAACTGCTTTGGACAACAGTTAGGACACATTATAGTGAAATGCAGCTTTGAGAGTACTAATTTATAACAGACTATTACTGAGATGCTTTCCCCCTCAAAATAAGAAAATGGTTAATTTTTCTGATGTCAAGTCTTTGGAGAAGCTGGTATAATTTGTGTGCATTCTCCATTTTCTACATGCACTTTGGTGTAGGAATGCAAGGCAGCAACAGAAGCCCACAACAAGATAAAAGAAAAAAATACATATTAAAACTTTCCCATTACCATTAGAGATGCAGCCTGGACAAAGTATGTGTAAATATTTGGTTACTGATATGGGCAACATATTGAACTCTTTTTCACTTAAAGACAATAAAAGGCATTACATAAAATTAAAATGATGTATTTTGTGTTATGGATCATCCTATTACACTGAAGATTCTACTTTTTACTAAGTGGTGCTAAGCATGATGTCTCATGGTATGGAGAGGCTGAGGGAGCTGGGGTTGTTCAGCCTGGAGAAGAGGAGGCTCAGGGGTGACCTTGTCACTATCTACAATTACCTGATGGAAGGCTGTAGCCAGATGGGGGTCAGTCTCTTCTTACAGGCAACCAGCAACAGAACAAGGGGACACAGTCTCAAGTTGTTGCAAGGGAGGTATAGGCTTGATATTAGGAGGAGGTTCTTCACAGAGAGAGTGATTTGCCATTGGAATGGGCTGCTTTTCTATGCCTCTGCATGCCTGAACATGTTTTTCTACCAGGACCCACGAGGCAGCAAATTGTGTAACACACACACGCCCAGCCCGTGTGCCCCTGAGGTCCGGGCAGGTAATCCCCTATTGGGAGGTCCAGGCATGTCTCTACTGCCTATTGGGGCAAGATTTGGCTCACAGCCAACCTGATTGGTCATTTTAGATGTCCAACGAGCCACAGATCTCGGCCCAGAATCCATAAAGAGGGGTGCACAGCAGCACCACGTGGTCAGTCCGTTCAGATGGTCCAGAGGTTCAAACCGTTCAGAAGCTTAGAGCATTTAGACTCAGCTTTGATCCACAGCAGCATCCTGCTGCACTGACCCGCTTGCATGGCCTAGACACAGCATCAGGCCTTACTCACTTGCAAGCATTACAGAGGCTCAGACCTCATGCATTGATCTCAAGGTGCAGTCAAGCTACCTGCAAATCCTTTGAGAAGCAGAGCACATTCATGCCTGCACCATACATATATGGGGAGTCAAGAACCCCCTGCCTAAGCCTAGAGCTATCTTGATTAATCTGCGGAGCTCATCTCCATGCAGCATGGCATAGACCCTGCCTGCCTGGCATAGATATTGCTTGCCAGCTGTTCTGTAACTCTGGAAAGACCCAGAGCCAGCAGACCCCTTTCCAGATGGTCTGCAAACCTGCAAAAGCAGCCTGCTAGCTGTGAGACCATGTCAGAAGCTGCACGGACAAATCCTTCTCCTGCATCGGGAAATTCCTGCCAGCTGATCATCCCTGGACACGCACAGCATCCAGAAGCCACAGCACCGAGGCAGAGCCCACTTCACCCCAGGAGAGAAGGTTAGAGAAACTCTATTTAACCCAGAGACTGGGAACTTTATCATCCCTTGCAAGCCGGGACAGACTACACCTGCAAAGACCCCAAGTACCGGGCACACGCTGATACAGAATCCCTGGAGGATGATTAATGGTTAATACCTAAGAGCCACACCTGAGTAAGCTTCAATTTCTTTGTAATATAAGTTATCTCTATCTAAAGAGCACACGTAATTTCAGCCCCTACTGGGCTAACACGAGAGTTGTTAAGAGGCATTAAGCCTAAGAAAATATTTCTCTCTGTCAATAATTGTTAATAATTTGATATTTCCACTTAATAATCAATCCCTGTAAATATATCCCAAAGCTATTTTCATAAACTTGTATAAGAACCTGATTTCATAGTGGTTGGGGGTGGTACAAATTTGTAAATATTAATTTATAAAAAATCAAAACTGCCTCAAATTAATTTCTCACCTCCCCCTAACAGGGGAGGAATAGAGAAATCCCCTCCACGACAACCTGATGATACTCCAGGTCACATAGTCCAGCATTTTAGGGGATTCTCATTAACTGGAAGTCTAATTTATCATTTAAATGAAGGAAGAAGAAGCAGAAAGATTTCTGAAGGTTTCAGTTCTCAGAGTAGGATAATTTTGTCCTGAGAGAGACCAGCACCATTGTATTTGAAATTGTTGAGTTTCTCTTTGCATGCCAAATATAGTTTGCAATGATTTGAGGTTATTGTGTTAAACATATGCTGAAGCATTATTTGTTGTTCCTAATGTTATCTGGTGACATAAGCAGAGAAGCAGAGGGTAATAAGTTCTGTTGTACATTTCTTGGTGGCAGCTGACAGCAGCCACCAACCGGTATTTGGTCCTGAAACATGTGGACCACTGTGAACTACTGTGATCCATTTTGGTGACTCTGCTAGAATTTCTGTTCAGTAAAGACAAACAAAAACTATTGGGAAAAGATGTAAACGAGGACCATTTTTCAACACAGGACTAGCAATTCAGGAGAAACACATTACCTGCCTCTTTCGTGTATTCACAACTAATTCAGGCTAAATACTTCTTTGGTTTGCCCCTTTTGTGTCACACAAAGGCATTCATTACTCTAAATGCAGCTTTAGGTTTTAATAGTGCAGCTTGTAATAGTGCAGTTTATCTCCACAGCAATAGCAAAAAGCAGAGAAAAATTAGGTTAATCAATACCACTGCAGTGTGTTTGACATTACATTCAGGAAAGGTCTAGCATGTCATTCCTAACTACAGGACATAAACTGCCTGAGGTCTGTGTATGCTCTTGATGTGAATGCTGGCTCTACATGCAGATTGAGGGCAGAATATAGCCATAAGCTTTTGTTAATCATTCACCCCCTGCAGAATGCTACCACCTTGGATTGTAAAAACTGTGTCAGCACTGTTTCAAATATTCCTTGCCCTGGAAAAAAAGTGTGGATTTCTGAGACTAATTCTCAGACCTAGGTAGAATCCCCAACTAAGTGTTCTGTTTTAAATATGCACTTAAAAGCAATATTTGTTTTCAGCATTTCAAACTCTTCAGTGTTTGGAACATGGGGACTTGTTGTCGAGGACTAATATTTGGGGGTTGATGATAATTTTGGTGCCTTTACACCAGATTAAAGCAGGAAAGGACAAGGTATCACTGGAGAGTTTATTTTTGAGGCATTTCATTAACAAGGGATTGGGTGTACAACAATATGCTTATGACCCTAGGAAACAGGGAAAAAAGAAAAAAACAACTCTTTTTGTATTGAAAAACAAAAAATGTGCAGATTCACAACTATGATAAAAATTGATCTGAATTTATGGAAAACCATCTTCACTTGTAATAAACAAGAACTTGAGCAAATGCTGATGATGGCTCTGGTGGCACTTTGTGATGAAAATGACTAGTTTGTGACACCTTTTTGTAACACTAAGTTTACTATTATGCCTTTTCTCTCAAAAAATCCCATTCTTGTGTGTTGTAATCCTCTGTGAAGTAGATGGCTTCCACCTTTAACTTGTTAAAAGTCACAGATTTGCTTCAAGTTTTCTCTGTGAGAACTGAGCACCATGACTGGTGTGGTCAGCAGGAGCAGGGAGGTCATTCTGCCCCTGTACTCTGCACTGGTTAGACCACACCTTGAGTCCTGTGTTCAGTTCTGGGCCCCCCAGTTTAGGAGGGACATTGAGATGCTTGAGCGTGTCCAGAGAAGGGTGACGAGGCTGGGGAGAGGCCTTGAGCACAGCCCTACGAGGAGAGGCTGAGGGAGCTGGGATTGGTTAGCCTGGAGAAGAGGAGGCTCAGGGGTGACCTTATTGCTGTCTACAACTACCTGAGGGGTGGTTGTGGCCAGGAGGAGATTGCTCTCTTCTCTCAGGTGGCCAGCACCAGAACGAGAGGACACAGCTTCAAGCTATGCCAGGGGAAATTTAGGCTGGAGGTGAGGAGAAAGTTCTTCACTGAGAGAGTCATTGGACACTGGAATGGGCTGCCCGGGGAGGTGGTGGAGTCGCCGTCCCTGGGGCTGTTCAAGGCAAGATTGGACGTGGCACTTGGTGCCATGGTCTGGCCTTGAGCTCTGTGGTAAAGGGTTGGACTTGATGACCTATGAGGTCTCTTCTAACCTTGGTGATACTGTGATACTGTGACTTTTGACATCGTGCAAAGCACTGATTTAAACTAAAACATATTTCATATCAGTTACTTTAAATAAGATATTATTGAAGAGATGCCATAATTTCCTGTAAGCCCTTAGTAAAATATTCCTTTTTAAAATAGCTTATATGTATAGTTTATACAATTGATAGTCTGAGATAAAGTTCAAAGACTCAAGAATGAATATCCCTCATATTTACAGAAACCTGCAGTTCAGTACCTAAGCAGGCTTGAAAAGACATTGCTCCAGTGAAATCACTAGGGCTATACAGAATTACTCCAATGCTGAATCTGTACTGGAATGTTTATCTAAAGCTAATTTTAAGATCTTTCATCTTGAAATTGAGTACAGTAGTTCATAAATATGGGTTTTCCTGCAAGTGTTTTTGTATGAGTGTGATTTTTACTTGAATGAGATGAAGAGGACTGCTCTCAGTATAAATTAGAGTTAAAAATGACAAATGCAAACATTACACTGGTCAGCTGATAAGGCTTAAGTACAAGTAAGATATGTTCATAGAATTAACCCTGAACTCTTTTATACTGAATGGAATTCTGATGTGCTATTAAAATTTCATAATCTAAGATTTATATCTGATGTATTTCCCTATTTACATATTTTAATATGTTAAAAAGCCTCCTCCCCACCTTTAGATGAACTTATTTTGCAGTCACAAGGGGATTGTTATGGTCATTTGGTGTACACATTTGCATGCTGCCTACCATATGTTTTGAAGCAAAATAAAATTATTTCATCCATAATAACTTGTATTTTCATGGATTTCACTGGGAACAGTGTCCCACTCTGTGATAAAGTTTGCCACAGGGCAACTAGAAGCATTCAATCCTGCTATTCTTTTATCTCTGGCTATTATTCCGTGAATAGGTAACATTTTTGTAGGAGAGAACCTCAAAGTCTTCCAGTGCTTAGATCTTATATGTTATATTGTTTGGTTCCTGAGCCTGTAACATTTATTCAGAAGCACACTGAAGTTCCTATAAATGTACTCATAAAAATGAATCTTCAAGCATTTCAATTTTTTAATTGGTGTTTTGAATTGTTTAGTTGTAGTTTTGTCATTGACTGCTATTATTAATATAATTTTTAATCAGGTTACATTACCTATTTTTGACAAACCAAAGGGCAAAACTCCAGCTCCCAGCTCTGGTGTGTACCCACCTAATAGCCATTTTTTGTCTGTCTTTGCTATATTAGTGTGAAAATTGACAGAGGAGGAAGGACAGAGGCAGAGTCCCCAGTCTGTTAATCATATATATTAAGATATTTCTCCTAGAGGAATCAGTGTTATTCATGCTTGGAGGATCAAGTATGATATGCTCATTAAAAATACAAACTCAAGAAGGAATCCAGCTGTGATTCTGGATGAAATTATCTAGAGGAATTTTGCAGTTGTAAGCCAAATGTCAAGTTCAGGGAAAATCCAAGGGAATAGTAATATGACAAGAGTGGCAATAAAGGTGCTTTTGACCACAGAGTGATTCAGCTAGTCTTGGGCCCCCTTCAAGTGTTGGCAACAGTGCACTGGATGCTTGTAGGCAGACCAATGTCTTCAAGTACTTTATTCTGGCAGCTAATAATAAATCCACTGCATATTTTATGCACCTTGATAGTCTCTGGATAATGGACAAAAAGAAAATCGTTTATCTACCACATGCATCTACTTAAAAGCTGGAACAAATCTTCATTTCTATTAAAAAAGTCACTCACTCATGGTCTTCATTTTTGCATAGCAAGTGCAAATGGTTTTCTGGAGTGTTTCTGTGCAATTATGCTCTTTCCTGGAAAATATACTTTAGTAGGGAGATATTTTATTAATAGCAAATGAAATGTTTTTAACCACCTAAAGCCTAAGAATGAATGAAGTTTTTTTAACTCTGCTTATCTTTGAGACTTCTTGTATGCATCACCCCTTTTGTACAGTGCATACCATCCAAGTTTGTTTAAATGAGTTTTATACTGCCATGTGATGTGAAGAACTAAATAAGGGGAATGATAATCATCATGACTGGGTGGGTATGAAGACTGAAAAATTGAGATTACCCCTTTTGCTAAAATCTAGGGTACTTTTTATATTAGTAATAATTTTAATGAGTTTTCAAGTGATTTATCATCTGAGAAAACCATGATAAAATTCAGAAATTCTAAGTACATTATCAGGCATGATTATATAGGGCAAAAAATGTGCTATGAAGCTGATTTTTTTGGGGGAAAAATTGTGAAAGTTTGTTACTAGAGTTCTTTAACGGTTTGGAAGGTTGTGCTAAATATATACTGATAATTTTGAAGAGTGACATTTTTGATTTTTACAGACTGATACAGAACTCTAGTTAAACTTCATATCTGCTCACAACACCTAAAAACTCCATGAATTATACAGAATAGTTCTCTGTTGTCAGTTTATTAAGACTCTATGTTATGAGTTTATGGGACTCTTTTTTCAATGTTTTTAATAGCTGATTGTTTGACAGACATGACTGCAGCCAAGCATTTCAATCACAAGCCAGGCACATCTTGGGTTGCACTGAAAGAAGCATGGCCAGCACATGGAGGGAGATTATTCTGCCCCTCTGCTCCTCTGTGGTGAGACCCCACCTGGCCACTGCTCAGGAAATGGCTGAGTGTGTGTTGTCAGCTGGTGGGCTCATTGTGTATCACTTGTTTTGTATATTATTACTATAATTGTTGTTGTTGTTATCACCACCATCTTTTCAATTTCGGTCCTCTTAAACTGTCATTATTTCAATCAAAAAATGTTACATTTTTTCCCTCTGTTTGTCTCCCCCACCCCACTGGGCAGTGGGAATAAGCTAGCAGCTGGTTTGTGTTTAGCTGCTTGGTGCGTTAAAAAATACGATCCTTTAAAATCTTGAAAAGAGTATTGTTTCCAGCATCTCCCAATGATAAATTGAAAGGGGAGCTCCTGGTAGAGGAGAATCTTCAAGTCATGTAACAGCTTGGCTCTGCTATTTTCAGGGAGCATATCCTGTCATGTAATTTTAATCTTCAATCTGCACAGAATTTGGCATAGTACTTTTCATGAGAGAGTAGCTCATTAATAAAGGCCTCCTGAGTAGAGCTCATTTTTTCTTCATTGACTATGAAAGTACAACAGAGACATAACTTAATGAAGCATATCTTTTGGTAGCTAAATAGAGGTGAGTTGAATCCCACTTTTGCTGACTTTCTCAAAACCTTTATCAGCTGTTTTCTTGACAGCCTCTCTGTATTCCATTCTAAGATAAGAACTTGTGTCTGATGATAAATTCTGCAGAACAGTGATTTTCTTTTTTTTTCACCAAAAAATGTTGAAATGTTCCCAAATAGTTTCTACTTTAGCAAACTTAGCTGGCAACAGTAGAATGGTCATTATTCCTACTGTAATATTAGAGCAATCATAGAATCATAGAATCATAGAATCATAGAATCATAGAATCAACCAGGTTGGAAGAGACCTCCAAGATCATCCAGTCCAACCTAGCACCCAGCCCTAACCAATCAACTAGACCATGGCACTAAGTGCCTCATCCAGGCTTTTCTTGAAGACCCCCAGGGACGGTGCCTCCACCACCTCCCTGGGCAGCCCATTCCAATGGGAAATCACTCTCTCTGTGAAGAACTTCTTCCTAACATCCAGCCTATACCTACCCTGGCACAACTTGAGACTGTGTCCCCTTGTTCTATTGCTGGTTGCCTGGGAGAAGAGGCCACCCCCCACCTGGCTACAATGCCCCTTCAGGTAGTATTGCCATGGACAGAAGCACTGGACATAAAATATCGCCATTGTCCATCTATTATGAATAAAATTGATGCCTTCACTTTTTTTGATGCCTTCACTTTTTTTGCACTGACATCACACACAGTGCACTGCTTCACTTACATGCTATTGTTCTAACCTTCTGCTAAGTAATAAAATGTGAGTATAAATCCTGTGCGTAGATCACTATATACTACTTTCAGAAAAGGAACAAGATACCTTTTATAGAAGTCTGTAATCAAATCAAAAGCTTTAAGTACAGTTATGACAAAGTTTGAAAGTACTGCAATTGCATACACAATATTTAAACATCTTAATTCGATCACAGCTGTTCCATTTGGTGTACAGATGTACTTGCATTTTAATCTGAAAAACCTCAAGCTTGTGGAAACCTTTATTGGTGAAAATATGAAAAGCATATTTCAAGGTTTTATCTCCCCTTTGCTTCAGAAAAGCTGTGAAACCTGATGTGGGACACGGAATGTTCCATCAAGTTATATAAATAAGTGAAAACGTTTGTCCTTCTGATCCCCTTGAACCATGTAAATGCTGTCAGGATAAAATGGCTGTTAGGAAAATGGAACATAATTAGACCCGACTTGTTCCAAATACCCTTAGTATAACTCAGACTGAGGAAGCTTAACATTTAAGAGGAGACAGTTAAGATAGCAGTCTTTGTGCTTAACATTTCTCTGCAGTGTGTCTTTGTCAAACAGTTTTGGATTTTTATATTCAGTATAGCTTCTGAATATATTATGACAGGAAAATGCTGGCATTCACTGGGGCACTGGTGCTTTAATGTGCCTGCATCTACAAGAGAAAGGTCTGCAATAATTCTGCTACTACTCTGAAAAGAAATCTTTAAATCAGCATAAGGCTGAGGTTCATTCTTTTTTTTTTTTTTGCCTGAATATGAATAATTAAGACAGTTTATTGGTTGTAATTTTAACTTACTGAAAGAAAAGAGTTATACATTCATCAGTACAACAAATGAATCTGACCAAAATGAGGGTTTTTTTGGTTGGTTGTTTTTTGGGGGGGGATTTTTTGTTTTGTTTTGTTTGTTTTTGTAATGTAAGTTGGAATTATTTACATTGAATCATAGAATCAACCAGGTTGGAAGAGACCTCCAAGAACATCCAGTCCAACCTATCCCCCAACCCTATCCAGTCAACTAGACCATGGCACTAAGTGCCTCAGCCAGGCTTTTCTTGAACACCCCCAGGGACGGTGACTCAACCACCTCTGTGGGCAGCCCATTCCAATGTACAGTACACCGTACTCTGATGAAACAGGAAACTCAATACAGTAGCTAGCATCTGCAAGTGGAGACTCCTCTCTGCTACTCCAGTAAAACTGGAAATCTGTTTTTAAGTACATACTCATATATCTTCATGTAAGCTAAGATGGAACTTTAAAAGCAGTGAAAGTAATTTTTATTCCTTTCTTGATTTGACAGGTTACTTGTCAGGCCAGTAAATTTTGAAATGAAAAAAAGAAGCCCTTCAAAACAGTCTGTACAAGTATACAGGTTGCTTTACTATATCTCAAAGTCTCAGGAGAAAAATAATAAATTTTACCTGCTCTAATTGTGATTTTTATGAATATGAAGTTATAGACTGTGAACAGTAGTATATTTAGATGCTGTGTTTGATTGTAGATCTTTTAGATGAGCCGAAATAATGTTTTTTTAAGTTAAAGTCAAAAGGTGGGGCAGCATGAGGATTATTTAAATTGAAGTTTTGAATTTCCTTAAACATCTGTAAATCAAATCAAGGACAGATTGTCTCCTTTGGACTAATTCAGATATTTCATCTTGTGTAGTTCAGCTACGGTGTAAGTTATTCAATCTGGATCTCAACAGAATTTCATTACAGTGAGCATTCTGTGCAATTTTTCATTTCATGGGTTTGCCACACGTCTCAGTTTCCTTATTACAAGTTCTTCGTTTGCATCCAAACTTGTTAGCCAAAAGTCAACTCAGTTCTTATTGAATATATCATATTCCTTTGTGGCTGCAAGTATATTGCGTGAGGCAAAAGGATCAGACAGAATAACCTATCAGAAGAGAGAGGCTTTGAGGCTTAACTATACAACAGTAATGTCAGACATCTTTGCTGAGTATTACTAAGCAAGGTAAAACAACTGCATGAAATGTAAGAGATTCACTGTCCTTTGGAGTGACAAGTACAATGATGAAAGAAGGTTTCTGTCAGCTGTGATGGCTTAGTTCCTCTATGTTGATAGAAAAAAAATCCCATAAGGTTTCCTGTGCTGCTTACTACACCCTCAACTTTTTCTTGGAACTAAGTATTGGACTGATAAGAGTAGTGAGGTTGAAAATCCATCTGCCAGTAGATGTATCCCTCACAATATAAGAGGTACAGATATTCACAAAGATTGATCTGTTGACTAAAATCAGACCATCTTTCATATTCAAGAAACCTCAGATGAATTTTAAAAGATCTCTCCAGAAGTAGTGTTTTTCCAAATAATGGCTTTCAATTTTAGAGTGCTAGTATTGCCTGCCAGTATTCTTCTGTCCATTATAATAAAGTAATTATTTGAGAGAACTGATCAACTAACTAACACATGTAAGGGTTGCTTTTTCTTTTTTCTTTTTTTTTCTTTTATCAAATGAGCTAATTTTACTGTTTTGTTTCTTTCTTTCTTTCTTTTCAGTTATTTTAACACTTTTTTTTTTTGTTTGGTATTGGAAATTAATTTTAAAATATTTTACTTTTCAGAATATTTGAATATCCCCCTTGTTTCATGTTTTACTTCTTTGTTGTATGCCTTCTGTCTTCCTACACATGACTGCTCATCTGATTCTTTTCCCTGTGGTAACTAAGAAGCTCAAAATTCTGAGTACATTTAAATGCATGTTGGAGAAAGGGAAGTTGTTTAAGACACTGAAATTTGGGAAGTTGTTTAAGACCCTAAAATTCTGAAAGTTGTGAGTATAATTTAGCTAATATTTTCCTTACTTTGAATAGTGTACACAGTCTAAAAATTGATATGGAATGTGAAAATCTAGAAGGCAAAGAATACATGAATAAACCTATAAAGAGCTGTATTATCTCTTACTGAGATTTCAGGAGAGAGGTGTGCTCAAACCTAGCACATCACCAATTTCTTAGGGAAAAATATACAAGGAAAGCAGTTGCTTTATCATGCACAGGGAATATGTGGGCAATCTTGCATTTCAATCACTGGAACAAAGGAATAACAGAAATGAATGTTCAGTGAGTGCAGCAAATACATATAGTGCTTTGCATTCATTCTAAAGCTGAGTTGAGAAATATAAGATAAACCAATTTTTTAAACAATGGACTTTAATCCATAGAAAGACAAAACTACTTTTTTTTTCATTATTATTTTTTTCTGAACTAGACATAGAATGTTTGCTTGAGCATCCTGAAATACCTCAGTCAGACAAGAATCATGATGTGGCCATGAGGGCATTCCATCAGTATTTGTCAGCACTGATAGGTGCACAAAGGTATGAGAAGGATTCATACATTCATAGAATGGTTTAGGTTGGAAGGGACCTTTAAATCACGTAGTTCCAATTCCCTGCCATAGGCAGGATCACCTTCCACCAGACCAGCTTGCTCAAGGCCTCACCCATCTTGGTCTTGAATGCCTCTAGGGAGGTGGCATTCATAAACTTTCTGGACAGCCTCTTCCAGTGCCTCACCACCCTCACTGTACAGAATTTCTTACTAATACCTAGTCATAGAATCATAGAATCATAGAATCAGCCAGGTTGGAAGAGACCTCCAAGATCATCCAGGCCAACCTAGCACCCAGTCCTATCCAACTAGACCATGGCACTAAGTGCCTCAGCCAGGCTTTTCTTGAAGATCCCCAGGGACGGTGCCTCCACCACCTCCCTGGGCAGCCCATTCCAATGGGAAATCACTCTCTCTGGGAAGAACTTCTTCCTAATATCCAGCCTATACCTACCCTGGCACAACTTGAGACTGTGTCCCCTTGTTCTATTGCTGGTTACCTGGGAGAAGAGGCCACCCCCCACCTGGCTACAATGCCCCTTCAGGTAGTTGTAGACAGTAAAAGATCACCCCTGAGCCTCCTCTTCTCCAGGCTAAACAGGCCCAGCTCCCTCAGCCTCTCCTCATAGGATTTGTGCTCCAGGCCCCTCACCAGCTTTGTTGCCCTTCTCTGGACATGTTCCAGCACCTCAACATCTTTCTTGAATTGAGGGGCCCAGAACTGGACACAGCACTCAAGGTGTGGCCTGACCAGTGCTGAGTACAGGGGAAGAATAACCTCCCTTGTCCTACTTGCCACATTGTTCCTGATGCAGGCCAGGATGCCATTGGCTCTCTTGGCCACCTGGGCACACTGCTGGCTCATCTTCAGCTTACTATCCATCAGTACCCCCAGGTCCCTTTCCTCCTGGCTGCTCTCCAGCCACTCAGTCCCCAGCCTGTAGTGCTGCTTGGGGTTGTTGTGGCCAAAGTGCAGAACCCTGCACTTGGCCTTGTTAAATCTCATCCCATTGGCCTCTGCCCACCCATCCAGCCTGTCCAGGTCCCTCTGCAGGGCTCTACCCTCCTCAAGCTTAAAACTGCTCCCTCTCATACTATCACTACAAGCCCTTATAAAAAGTCCCTTCCTGGCTTTTCTGTAGGCCCAATTCAGGTACCAGAAGGCCACTATAAGGTCTCCCTGGAGCCTTCTTTTCTCCAGGCTGACTCTTGCAGCCTGTCTCCACAGGGGATGTTTTAACAAACACTGAGAAATAAAAGAGCTGGAAAATAAGATACAAAGAACTCAAAGATAAGAAACATTGCAGTAGAAAAGTAATGAAGGAAGCAGCACAAAACATGCCTCTCATTTCATGACCTCTGCAGCAATGCATCTGGCAGAATGCATCAGGTTTATACAATTAATATACTCCTTTATGATGTTTATAATTGCATTCCTGATTAACTTTGGCCACAGTTATTTGCTGTTTCATGATAAACTGAAAGTGGGGTTGTTGTTGTTTTTTAGTTTTGGGTTCTTTAACTTGCTGGTTTTTTGATGGGTGCTTCTAGGTCTCTTTCTCATAAACGTAAAGCACAACGTATGCAAACAAATCTTGACAGAAAGAGTCATTTAATCGGGAGTGTTCTAAGGAATGTGAAATATGTATTCAAATGTCACCTCTACAACGAAAACTACTAATTTCCTGAAGTTAGAGGACACTTCTGGTGAAATCTAAGAAGTATTCAGATTGCATAAATTCAGTTTGTAACAAGGCTAACTTGTTCTACACAGAGTAACCTTCGGTTTCTAAGATCAGCCTCACTTGTCTAATTCACTTTAAGTGAAATTTTAGAGATCTCATCCCATATATGGAAAAGATATTATCCACATTAATTGAACTTCAAAATTTCACTGTGTCTAGAAGCTGAGAAGCTTTTTATTCAGAGCAACAGAATATTTATGAAAGAGTTCAGTCAATACTGTAGTTAGAAATCCATTTTAGTAAGCAATAATCTGGCAGTTCTTGAAAACAATCTTTTAAATGTCACCATGCTGGATCTTTAGTTATAAAATGTGAATTATTTTTCTGAGCCTTTACAGTTCTCTGCACATCTTCTCAGATGGGAATACCATTATTCATTATAATTTATTATAGAGCATTTTACTTTGATAACAACAGCTTCTCAAAAAAAAAAAAAAAACAAAACCCCAAAAAAACAAACAAAGAAAAAAAAAAAAAAGCTGTTGAGTCAGAATTTAAGGCAGACCTTTGAAAGCATAGCATTAACCTCATGGTCTATGAGATTACAGGATCCAATTTTGGACTTTTGGATGCTTGGGTTTTGAACTAGTTCTCAATTTGCGTGATAATGGCAATGTGTGTTGTTTATGCAGCTTAGATTCCAGGGAATGGTTATCTACAGAACTGGTTGGAGGACAGATCTCTGCCTTTGAAGACAGGTGAAGAACATTTAATGACAAACAAAAGTGAAGACATGACTGATCCAAGAAAAGATAGAACTAGGCATCAGCCCAGTGAGAAATACAGGACAGCAGACAGAGGACTTTTTTCTTACACAATGTTGTTTAAACAAGCTACTGAGCCTGGTAGGTGTGGTGGAAGGTCCAAATTATACCTGAAATACATATCCAAGACATGTCTCTTCATGCCCTAAACACCTACCTAAATACCCACTTTGCCCTCTCCCCCCCCACCTTCTTAGCGGGTGGAAGGAGTGGGAGAGCAGACAAAAGCCTTGGTGCCTCTCAGTCTGCCACAGAGACACCATATTTGGTCTGTTTTGCACCCTGCTTTGTTTTTGGTAAACACAGGTCAAGGATGCTAGGCATGTGTAGCTCCCTTTTTTGGTGAAATAACCTAGGGTTGGTTCTAGGGGTGTTTTTATCTGTTACTATTGCTCAAAGACATTTGCCAAAATGCTTAAAAACCTAGGCAACTGTTTTGTTTACTGCTTGGCAACTGTTTTGTTTACTGCTTGCTACCTGTTTTGTTTCTCCCATAAACAGAAGACATTGACCCTATCCATCTCTCAAACTGAGCCAAGGGACTGAAATGGCTTGCGCCACTCTGGGAGCAGCTTCTTGCCTAAGCTCAGTGGAGACTGAGTCTGTTTGACTTTGGCTGAGTCTAGATAACAACTTAGCAATGAGTTGAGACATTGGGATCTGCTGGCCTGCTGCTCCAGCCCAAGGGTCAACTCCTTTGCTATACACAGCACCTGATTGGACTGCTCCAGCCCATAAACCTGGATCCTGCTTTGCCCAAGTGGCCAACCACTCCAGTAAGTTCCTGAGAGCCATGGAGGATTTGCCTCATGTCAGTGGATATTCTCAGACAACATAGTCAATTTGACCTACGCAAAACGCAAGCTGCTCCCTGCCCTGCCCTGCCTTGCACCATCACCACGTGGAAGGCCACCACATGGCTGGGACTATATTTTTCCTCATTTATGATTCTACATATACTTTGTATTGCAAATGTTGAGACTCTGGACAGTGAGTAAACTCTCTTTTCTAAAGTTTGTGAAAGTTTTTGTTTATCTCTAACCTTTAAGCAGCAGTTTGCAGTGCAAGACTCTCCCCAGTTGTTTAAATTTTCTAAAACCTTTTCTAGAACAGTTTGAAATTAATCTGACTACATATATGCATTCTGCAAAGAGAGTTTTCCCAACTGCATAAAGGAATTGCTGTGTCTTAATTGTAAATAAGCTTGGGGAAATTTTCTTTATATATTTCATGAACTATTTAGTAATTTTTATATCAGTCTCATTACAATTTGCTTCCAACCCAGATTCAAACCCCTCTTTAACAGCGTGCTGAAGAGTATAGGTAAAGAGAAGGAGGTAACAAAACCTGACTATAGAATTTGCAGAGTGCGGTGAAGGAGTTGCCCTCGACTGTTATCTCTTACCTCATTTCAACACATTTACCTGTGATAGTTTGCAGCTGAGAAGGTAGAAAAACTGAAAATGTGTTCATAAAAGAGTTTGAGGTAATTATGAAGAAGAAAGAAGAGACAAATCGTTACTGGGTTCTAAGTCTGGAGTTCAAAGGAAAAATAAAATCTGCATTTAGGTGATCATAAAGGAAACCAGAAAATAAGATAATGACCAGAAAGAAGGGGAGGGAAGAATTTTACACTAACATAAAAAAGCTGACTTTCCTGATTAGGATTTTTTGGTCAAAATCATCCAACAGCTTGCTGTTGCAAAACAGAAAGTTAAAGCATTTAGTAGAGACAGCATCCTAAGTGTCATGCTTTGGAAGAAAGCTGAATGTGTCTGTCTTACAGATGCTTTTTGCCACCAAGAAAGAGAGAAGATTTGTTTCAAAGATAAATTTCTATAAAAGCTAGGAATTCTGTCAGAAATCACATCTGATGAAAATACAATGTTTAGTTAATCTCAGTATGGATGTGAGACAGTGAAATGCTGTGGCCATGTAAACAATCCAATATGACTCTTGAGGTAGGTAATTGTGGTAGTTTGGCTTCTATCCCCCCCACACACTGTGTCTAAATGCCCCAGCTAACTCAGACGGACTCTGGGAATATAAATGAAGCTATTTATTTACAGCTAGCACAATATACAAGCAGTTATTTACAATATATACAGTTATATACAGTTATATACAGAAATATACAAGTTAAAAGTAATACAGAAGCACAACTCCCCTCCCAGAAACCTGAGTCCCCAGGAGGGGCTCTCAACCACCCCTGCACCTCTGAGTGCCCCTCTCAACCTTACCCCAATCCTGAGAAAGAATAGAGGTGCAGCCAAGAGGTTAAGAAGGGAGGTTAGTGGCAGCAAGGTTAATGAGATGTTGCTCAGTCTGAAGCCAAAAGCAAAGTGAGACAAAATGGAGAATGTTGTCTAATGTTTACTTCTTGTTCCCATACTTCTCAGCAGGACTGAGAGAGAAGAGACACAACCATGTTTACCTTTCATAGCCAATTATCTACTTTCTCTCACCAAAACATTCTAGCCTGCTTCAAACTAGCACAGTAATCTTTTTCTAAGGGACAAAGGCAAGTGCACCAATGAAATTTCACGCAGCACCTCGTTTAAAATGGGTCTAATATATTGAAGAATGAAAACAAGAGATGCCTGTCTCATTTAATAGACAGATTTCTAAGGCCTACATTGTTAACCAAGAGGCCAGAAAGTCTGTCTTATTAGTAAAAAATAAAAGATGGAAAGTTGATGATAATGTGGGACAAATTCTTGCACTTTAAAATACATCAATTGGGTATGCACTAGGCAAAAAATAATTATCTAACTGAAAGAAGCTCTAGTGTACGAAGAAATGGATATAAACTGATGATGGTTACAAATATTCAGGCTGTAAACTAAACAGAAATTCAACAAGAGTCTGGAAAGAAAAACCTCTTAGTTAATGTGGTGAGGGAAAAACCTATCTGTAAGACAGAGCCTGACTGAAGTATGAAATCAGCTACATTGCATGCATACCTCCAACACTGGGAGAAATGACTTAATGATCTGGGATACCTCTTATGATCTCATGCACCTGGGTTCGAAGATATTGTTATGACACTGAAAACATTGCTCCTATAATCCACAAACAAACCCAAGTACTCAGAAATGGAGAAATAAAACTGACATTCTTAAGGATAACTTGAGAGACTCTTTGTTCAAGATATGTCACTGCTGTCATTACAGAAGTTTTACTGTGGCATCTGTCTGTGACTGTTGAATGCAATATCAGTTCAAGGCCTACATGGCATTAGTGAAAAGAGCATAAATCCCTTGGCAATAGCACAGCATATAATACCATTCCCGATTTTATTGAGTTCTGACTCATGAAAGGAAGTGCTTGGTTACACTACCTAGTTTTACTGATTATTTTGAAGTTTTGAAATTTTTAAACTTGTGATTTCTCCAAATTAAGAATAATAGCCTGGGGGCATTATCAATGAGGTTCTAGCTCAAGCCAAGAGGAAAAAAAACTATGGTATCTATGAAGGATACGTTTCCTAACTTACAACATGGAATGCACCTATAATGCATAGCATATATCAAAAGTTTTTATGGCAGAAGTGGTAAATGCCACAGCCAGTGGGACACAACGGGACCTGTAGTACAAGAAAAGATGAGAATGTCTGGTTATACTTGGGGAGGACTTGGGTTACTTGGGTAACACTCTGGAGGACTCCAAATGCCCTCCTCTTAGTGACATAACTTGGATAACAGCAGATGATAAGACAAGAGAGTGAGTATAAACTGGTGATGTGAAAAGACTACCTTACCCATCTCTGAGTGAAAGGGTTTTAGTGAAAACTGATGATGCTATAAGGAAGTTGGCAATGGTGAAATTTGCTTAAGACAATCATCATCCCAATTAAACAGATGGAAAACTTTGGTGAAAAGGAAGAGTCCGGTGAATTCTAAAATGACTTAAAGTATAAAAGAAGAACAAAAATTTGAAACTGTAGGAAAAGACTTTGGAAGAGGAAGCATCAGTCAAAACTAGTTTGATGATGCTATGAGTTTCTCCACAGCATTCTCACTTTGCCTTGACCATAAATGATGTCCTCCTTTTCAGATGCCACAAGCAGCCAGTATGCAGCGCATGCACTGGCAAGGTAGGCTGCAACAAGAGAAAAATTTACACCTGGGTGTAAATAGGTGACCTTCTAAGGCCTTCTTATTGCTGTGAGTATTATCACATGTTGCAGAGAGCAGGATTAATTCGTGGCCGAGTCGAAAATTTATCAAAAATAGATATTTTTTATTTTTACAAAACCCGCCCCCACAACTATATATACAAAGATTAATTTCGTTTGATAAACAGGTTGAGTTGCATGAGAATTAATCTACAGGGATACCATCAATAATCTGACTATATATTTGAAGTCAGAATTTTGGAAAAGGACTCAGCTATTAATTAATAGCGGTTTCTTACTAAATTAAGCTAAGCCAAATAACTCACTCAGGCTGGCTCGTGCGGTCTGTCTTCCTCCTCTAGCGGCTGCAGGAGTCGTTAAGGGTCGTTAAGGGTCGTTAGGCAGACAAAGGTGTGTGCCTAACACCAAAGCAAGTCCTCAGTCTCTCTGCAGTCCAGGCACAAGGGAGTGAACGAACTCAGGCAGAGACATGCGTCCAGGCACAGGCAAAATCCAAAGTGGGAACCCCAAAGGCGGGAAGACCCCCAATATTTATAACCTTCGCTAGACAAAGGGCAGAGTTACCACACCTTAGGCGCGAAAGAGCACGGCCAATCCCAGCCTGGCTCCAGCGCGGGAACTCACGGGGCAGTCCCCGCCCCCTTCACGGCTGCAGGGCAGGCGGGGGGGGGGGGGGGGGGGGGGGGGGGGGGGGGGGTGGAAACCAGGCGGCTTTTCCCCTTTCCCCCCGAAGTCCGGGCAGGAGAGGAATTTAGGGGTACAGGACTCCAGGACATCACAGAGTAGGAGTTGCCATGGTTTCATATAAAGTTGGAGCACCTACACTTCCAACAAGAGTTAAGCATATAGGGGAATATTTCTGTTTTTTCTTAAACTGAATTGAGTAGGGTTTTTTTTCCATTTGATACTTCTAATTTATGTGTTATTCAGGTCTGGATTTCAAAGAAAACTAAAAACTCTTCACAGACTTTGAAATACTTGATGGATTTTCTGGTAAGCCACCTGGCTGTGTGGTGTACACTGGACTCCAGAGAAGCGCCACATAGTAGTTCAAGTGTTATAATACATATTTACACAAGGAAATATATCTCCTTTTGCTGGTTGATGTGAGACACAAAGGTGGAGTGGGTCACAAGCCAACATGTAATTATTCAGAAGTTATCTCATTTGTGTGACATCAGAAATAATTGGTTTTCATGCACTTTAGAACACTCCATAAACTTCAGAGTATTCAAAAATGAAAATACAACTCTCATGTGCAACAGCAGAGTATGAGACTTCAAAAGCATATTTTTAAGCTCTTTGAAAGAGTTGTTAACCCCATTGGGTAGTGAATGGCTGGAGAGCAGCCCTGGGGAAAAGGACCTGGGGGTCTGGGTTGATGAAAAGCTCAACATGAGCTGGCAGTGGGCACATGCAGCCCAGACAGCCAACTCTGTCCTGAGCTGCAGCAAGAGAACTGTGCCCAGCAGGGCAAGGGAAGGGATTCTCTCCCTTTGCTCTCGTCAGACCCCACCTGAAGTACTGTGTGCAGTTCTGGAGCCCCCAACACAAGAAGGACATGGAACTGTTGGAGCAAGTCCAGATGAGGGCCACAAAGATGATCAGAGGGCTGGAGCACCTCTGCTATGAGGACAGGCTACAAGAGTTGGGGCTCTTCAGCCTGGAGAAGAGAAGGCTTTGAGGAGACCTTATAGTGGCCTTCCAATATCTGAAGGAGGCCTGCTGGAAGGCTGGGGAGGGACTATTTGCAAGGCTATTTAATGACAGGACAAGGGGTAATGGGTTTAAACATGAAGGGGAGATTTAAACTAGATGTTTAAATAGTCCTCAATCCATCTTATGTAGAGCTCTTGCACATCTATCTACTGGATCCAAGTTTAATTTTATTCTTGTCTTGAGAATTTGCATAAAAATTACATATCACCTATGATTTAAAGAACCAGGGAGTATTTAAATGCATAGGCTTTCTGTCCAAAATTAACTCAGTGAGAAATGGACATATATTTCTGAGTATCGGAAGCAGACAAAATAAGGTATTTACTTTTCTGCTTCATTCAGCCTATTGCACCTTACCATTGACCTCAGGCTTATGTCATCCCAGATAGTTCCACTTAGATTAGGTACTCTATTATTATTCATTTTAGTATTCTACTTATTTGTTTCTCCCTAAAGACTTTAAATATATGATTCATAGTCAGGTCAAGTCTTAATAGGTATTACTTCACTTACTCATCTGACCACAGCCTGAGCAATACTTGAAGTTAAAACTGAATTTTATCTTCTTGAAGAAATAATTAAATCAATGTCAGCAGCAGCTTGGGCAGAAAGCATCTGCCTAGTAATTCATTACCACCATCCCATGTTTAATTTGCCTGTGTACATGGTACCCCTTCAGCAGTGTGGGAGATGCAACAAATCAACTATATAAATTAAAATCAACAGGGGGACAAGTACTGAGCCCAATGGTATATCCTCTGGGCAAGTGGAAATTTTAGAGACTAAGAACTTAATCTTAGCTGCTTGGCATCTTTCACCAAGGTAAGATTTAAAAAGTTTAATTATAATTTATGAAATATTAAAAGCTGAAAAGCTTTTGAGTGAATATACTATGTTTCTGCAGAATGAAAAGGAAAGCTTTGTAAGGTTTCAAGGTACAGTATCAACATGCTGAACTTTTCCAGCTTATTTTCAGTCTCAAGTAAGGGTTGGGGTTTTTTTTTGTTGTTGTTGTTTTTTGCCTGAAGGATACTTTTTGTAATAATGAATGGATTAGTAAGATGCATCATTTCTGAAAGCTTTAAAATTTATTTTTTGGACCAAAATCAGAAGGGAAAGAGTTTTTCAGTTTACAATTCTATTACAATTTAGCTATATTTTTTTTTATGTGTAAAATTTTCAATATTACTTCTCTCCTTGACTTCAGTAGGAACATTGTTTCTCAGGGCAGATGATGATAGATGAGGATCTGGCCCAAAGACTTCATAAATTTATAAATATAGAATGAATATATAGAGTGATAGATATACATATTTCTGTCATTCAGAACATGCACACATGTGAAAGACTAAAATGTCCCTATTATTGTAATGGCTACAGTGCTGCATTTCACAGAGCAGTTAATAAGATATGGATGCACAGAGCAACTGTTAAAAGTAATTCAGCAAGCAAATGATGAAATACCAAAGCACATTGCTGTCACCATTAGACAGAAAACATTGCTTTTCTCAATGGGTTAAAGTTGGCAGGCAATGAAAAAACAACAACCTTTCTTGAACAGTGAACAGGTAACTATTCATGCTAAAATGTACATTTGTTAGTTTCAAGACGTATGCATTGCCCTCCCACAGAATTCACTATCATTTAATTTGTTCTTTTCTGCCCTGACATTCTGTACTTTAGTCCTGTTTACAGTTCTGCTTATTCTCATTTATCCTAGGTCTTAAATGTAGGGAATGTGTTTTCACAGATACTGTGAAGAGCACTTCTTATCTATTGTATGGTATGTGTAATACATATGAGACAATCTGGGTCTTCTAAATTGAATGTAGTTCTGGGAATCTTGGCATCATATACTGAATTTTTCCCATGTCTTCCTTCCAAGCAGCATTTATCCAGAAAATAATTGTATGCACATGACCAATAGGCAATTGCTAACAGACTCTGCCATCTCATATAAAGTGTTTCATTTTGAACCAAGCAGAGTTTTCACTTTCTGCGTTTTGTTTCTAAGGTTACAGTCATGAACAGGCAACGTTTTCCTCAGGAGCTCATCTGTTCCTGCTGCTTATCCCTCACCTGAAGTCATAATCCTTTGTTTGTGGCTATAATCAGCTCTGCAGAAACTAATTGTGATGTCACAGACAGAAGATTATGACTTCAGGGGGAGAACAAAGAAAGGGAGCAGGTCACCTCTAAACCATGAGATGTTTCTTTGTGCAAATATTGTCTGAATGAAAAATAGAAGAGAAACACTTTTATTCGAGAAGAAAATATTCAGATTTATAAAAGGCATTAGCTGGCTTGCAAGAGTTAATTTGCAGTGAATATCTCTGTTATTATATCAAGGAGAGATAACATACTCATTATTGGCTGAATTATTAAGTTTGGCTTCTAGGTTCTCATTTGTGTAAGCGACAAATACAACTGCAGATGCAATCAGCAACTTTTCTATTTCTCCACATAAAGCTGGAATCCTGTAACAACTCTTCCACTCTAGCTGGCTTACTGTGAGCTCAACTATAAAATAGGTCAAAATTTTAGAGGTTTATGCTTTTTCTCTTTCCCTTCATGTAGTGAATTGATCAGAGGGAGTTGTACTTTATAGATTTTTAAGGGAATGTTTGCATGAATTCACAGCTTGTTTTATGACAGCATTAAAGAATCAGAGTTGTTTTGTGTGTTGTCTCTTTGGTTTTGTTGTTGTTGCTGTTTTTCATTCGTTTTAATTTGTGAAATAGCCAGAAGTTTGACAGTGTAAAATTGTTTGTACTAACCACATTTTTTTCTTCAGACCTGTTCTGAGAAAACATAATTCTCAGGGCTTAGCTTGAAACACTGAGAACTCATATAAATACAAGCAGCATTTTAAAGTTTCATAGGAAAGCTTCTTGAGATCAGTTTCCACTTAAAATCTCTATTTATTACTGAGATTAGGACTACTGATGAGGTTTTGTCACCACAGTGGATTCATCCAGAGATGATGGATTGGTGTATCATCTGAAAGGAATGTGTCAAACTACATGCTGATGTTGGTGGTCTGGAGACTGATCTATGAGGAGGCTGACTAAAAAAAACTGTTGCAAGGCATTCTGAATTCCTTTTCCCCACCTCCACCTACAGAGGTTTGAATGGGGAAAAGGAAGGAGAGAAATCTGCTTTCCCCTCCCCTTCCCAGCAGGCTCGAAGTGGGAACAGCAAAAGGCACCTTTGCTACGCTTGTGCTGACTTGTGTGGAAGCCCGTGCTGGGAATCGGCTGGTGTTTGGCTGGATTCTTCACATGCAGCATATATTTGTCTAGGAAAAGCACAAAAAGAGCAAGGGAAAAAGCGCAGGCTTCCTGCTTTTACAGAGTTCCTGTTTGGAGAGTTCTTGCTTGTGAATGGCTCCCACTTTTCGCACTGCCCTCGTTTTGCACTGTCCCCACTTTTGGACAGTACCCCACTTCTGCACCGTTCTGTGCAGGTCTGCAAGTTCAGCGAATGCTTAGGTCTCTCTGAGAGAGAACAGCTGGAAGCACCCAGATCCAGCTTCTCTCAGACCACACTCCAGCTGACTTCCTGCTTACTACCCCAAGCTGGGGAAGACATCAGCAATTTGGCTTCCCCCTTGTGCTGCTGAGACAGTGCTGCTCCATGGATCTTTGTCTTGTGGAGGCTGATCAGACTTTTGCTGTGTGGATCCACACGATTGGATATAACTTGCAGGAGGCTGCTTCCTAAGAGAAATTCACCGAGGGGTCATTGCTAATTTCCCATCTCAACTCTGTGAGTAAAAGCTTCTATTCCTTTAGATTCTCTGCTCAGTCTGATTTATAGTGGAATAAAGCTGTGTTTGTAGCTTAGCCTTTTCCATTTTCTGATTGTCCTAAATTATTAAATTTGCCTATAAGCATCCTTTTAAGATTTTCCCAACTGAATTAGAGCCTATAAATGAACCTCAACTAGTTCTGTATATAGTTTGTGGGTGTTTTTTTATTTTTAAATGAAAATCATTCTATTTTTATAATTCCTGCCTGAGCCAATTAATATTCAACACCCTACACAAACTTCCTACTTCCTTTTTTCTTTTTTTTTTTTTTTTTGGCTAATTCACATTAAGTTATAGATAAATTCTTGTTTCCTATAATCTGTGCATTTTGGCCCAGACAAATGACACACTGAAAATCCTTTTTTTCTTCTTCTTCTTCTTTTCACTGAGATTTTGTTCCTGAATCAGTATGAGATTCATTCATCCTGGTATTTCAACAGTGAACAGCTTCACATCTACTTTTACCATAGATGTGAGCTTTATTTATATTAATTCTTTCTTTGAAATATAAAGACAATATTGTCCAGTGCTAACTGTTTATTTCACAGTAATTGATAAGAACTCTGCAAAATTAATAATCAATATTAATTTTGATATCCAGGAGAAAATTGTTCATAACATTAAATCTCACCAGAAAACTTATGTTCAAAATGCACAGTTTGGATACTTATATGCACAGGGAACAGGCAAAACTAGAACACTTTAAAAAATAACTAGCAAATACAATCATTAAACTTTAAACTTAAAACTGGAAAGAGGTTCTTAGTTTCAATTGTACCTCTTGCCCACCAGGGAACTTGAGAGTGTCCTTTCTGCTACTAAGGCAGAAAGGCACAATAGAGTCTAGTTACAGAATTTCTTAGAGATGCTTTGAATATTTAGTCACAAGATAGTATCAGAATGGTGCTTTTCCAAGCCTGACCATGTTAGGTGAAGTCAGGAGCTTGCTTTCCCTTATTTGGGAGGAACAAGTCTGGGCAGGTCTTGCACTCTCAAAGTGAGTGTCTCCAAGCCTTTTGTCTTCTCCCTATACTCTGCTTCTCCCCACACACCCCTCTCTCCATTGCCTGGTAGAGGGAAGCAAACCATGGGATCATGCCTGGGCAAGCCAGGACATGTATCTTCCATGACAGTAATCTACTCACAAATGTTGTGTTTAGGGATACTAATCACCAAAATTTGCAATATTGAGATTTACTTTTTTTGTAACTAAAACCAACTTAGGTAAAAATATGAACCTGCTCTGGGAGCTGAGATAAACATTTCTGTGTCAGTTTTGTGATCTGTAAATTGGAGAATGTAAGCATCTTTTTGTTGATCTTTGAGAGCAGTTGTTGCAAAAGTGCCAACAGAGATTATTAATGACTATAGCAGTATTGGAAAGTTACAGTGCACTCTTGCCACTGATTTTAAATGCCATCTGAATGTGGAACTGTGTAATTTGTGTATGCAATCATAATCACTCTTCAAAAAAGTAAATAATCTGGCCAGAGAATTTTGCACTCAACATTTTTGGAAAAACAAAACAAAACAAAACACCAAAGCAACAAAAGAAAACACCCCTCCACCCCCCAAACAACCAAGAAAGGCCAAAACATATCTTCCTAATATGTATAGACATGTGTTGAATTTACTATATTTGTGTTTGTTCAGAATTATATTGAATCAGCATTTTAAAAAAGAAAATAGGATAAAATAGTGGTTTCATAATGCATAAGATTCAATTGTGCAGAAAATGTCATTCTATTATCACAGTATTTTTCCAGGTAGTACTGCAAAACCTACAAAGCATGAGAAAATATTAGGCAATTGAAAAAACACCCTGCTTTGTCTTTCATGGATATTCTAAATAGCAGATGGTGTTGGAGTCTTCTGGAAGAGTATAATAGACAATTTAATGAAAACCTGCATTTCTTAATGGCATATAAATTAACTGCAAGGTTTAACATGCAAATACATTTCTTTTGATAAATACTTTGATTTTTTTTCTCCCTATAATGATCCAGTCTATTTTGCATCCTGGTGAAGAATAAAATTCTTCCAGCATTTCTTTCTGACCTTTTACAAGTTTCTAAAATTACTTCTAACAAAAATTTGTTTCCAATTAAATCTCACTAATCATAATTATTCCAAGGCAGAGCACTGTAGACGTAATGCTGGTTGACAGTAACAGAGGAGCTGAATAAGAAAGCCTCTAACAGCATTACTTGGAACAAAGCTACATCTCTCTAGCTCCTATTTTTATATGCAAATAAAAGATTTTCTTTTCAAAAATTCAATCAAACAAAACCCAGCACTGTAAGGATTTAAAAGATTTTTATCATTGTGTAAACTGTAAACACTTTTATGGAAAATCTTATTGAACAAATTCCAGGCTGCAAGGAGAAAATTAGCCCCTAGTTTAGATCCTTATTCTATCATAGCACATCTATAACTTTATCTGAGTGGGGCTTTTGTCTTACAACAAGAAAGACATAGCTTCTCATATCCCTAAAAGTGACATCTGTTGTGGTTTAAGGGTCAGAAGGTAGGCAAGTGGACCCTAGGACCACAGTGTGTCGCCAAGTCATGTAATACCCTCTGCTTTCCTGCCTATCCTCTCTTTAAGAGGATAGGATGTTCTTTCTCTTGCCCTTTGCCTTGCTGCCTGGTGGGAAGCTGTGGCTGTTGTTGGAACTCTCTTTAGGGTTGGGCCTGCATCCATGTGTTGTGGGAAAATCTGTTGCTATCTGAGATTGGATTTTGTATATATCCCTTCTCTCCCTTCCCCTGTACATCACTTTCCTCTTAATAGCTTTTATTATCTGCTAAAATCTCTTTTCTTAATTTCCATTTCCATGCAACCCCTTTTGTTTACCCTGCGACTTCCTCTGCCTATTTCTTCCTTGAAGGGGGAGAGGGTAGTAATCCAAATTCTGTCCTGTGGGGGTTTTGTCCTGAAATCTTAAATGGTAACAGGATCATTTAAATATTTTTAATATTCTGCCACAAGACCAGCAAAAATTTGAATCCAGAGAAAGTAAGTTTATTTTTAAACAGCTATGGATCCTTTAACTATTTGAGGAAAAACAAGTTCTGTCAATGAACACAGCAGAAATGTTATATCTTCTATAACATTCAATGAGTTAGTAAATATCTGTGGAAAAAAAATAGTAGAATATGCAGTATCAAATATTTTTCATAGATTCCATTGTGTTGTGAAGCAAGCTGCTCCCTGGCTAAGGGTATAACCCATCTGGAGAGGAACCACTAGAAAGAAAGTTATAAAGACTTCCAACTTGATGATTGTTATTATAAAGTTTGCATTATTTATTAGCTATTGTGTGCAATGAATTATTAAAACTAGGCTTCACCTGCCAGGGTAAATGAAGAAAATTATTTTGCAATGCATCATCTTCTCTTATAATTCTGTTGTAAAAGTAAATTTCACATTTAATACATTACAGCAGGTTTCGCAACTGCTGTTTAGGATTTGGTGAGTTTCCACTGTGTTAGAGATTATACAAGGTACACTCCTACCTGTCTCTGCAATATACTACAAAACACAGTGTGAGAATCTAAATCGTCTCTCCCTTGTTCATCAACAAAGATAAAGGTTGCCTTTGTTACCCTCCCGGGCTCTGCCAAGGTGCCTGGCTGAGTGCTCAAGGATGCAAATCACCAGATACAGCACCTCTGTGGACTTCCTGCACCTCAGCCTGGCTTCAATGCCCAGATGTGCAGGTCTTACACCAGCTACCTCAAAGAGAAAAGGCTTCCGTGTATTCAGGGTATGGACAGGTGAGCAGCACAAGGAGGGGGCGGAGGCCCTCCTCCATGCTGCTTATGGACCCCCTGCGAATGCATGAGAATACGTGGGAAGATTCCCTGGGGAGCTGCACCTGGAGCAATGTCTGCCAAGTGGAGCACCTCCAGAAGTGCACTTCCACCAGGACACCTCTACCAGAACTCCTGACTGACTCCACAGAAGAACATCCTTGTGCCATGCACGCATCTCTCTCTCTTCCCCCATCTTCGGCTGATGGTGATATAATACTGTGATTCTTCTCTTTTTTTCCATCATTCTCTCTCTGCCCTTATCTCTCTCTCTCTCTGTTTTGTTCAACTTTATCCTCTAATAAATAGTTTTGTGGTGATATCTGGTCTAGCTTGTACCTTAATTTCACAACACAGAAATCTATAAGAACAGATCTTGCTCCTCTGGACAGAGATATTGTTGATGTATGTTCTCCGAACCTTGACACACAGCTTTTTTAGAAGAGATCTTTCCATTCAGCTCTCTAAAATACAATTGAGGACCCCTCCAGATTTATTCTGCTGAAGAATGAGCTATAAAATACCTTTTTGTTGTTTCAGAGCCGTTGAATCACAAACATTTTTATCCTTTGTATAACATTTAATACCCAAAACAAAAGAACAACAATAAAATTAAGGTAACAGAAGGAAAAATTCAGTGAAGATTAAGAGCAGTTTGAGGTTGCAGAGAAGCTGCTGACACTCTTTCTAGAACTTGGAGGTCTCTACACTTCTCTTCTTTCCTCCAGGATTTATGCATGGTTTCAAACTAGAGAAGGGTAGATTTATATTAGACATTAGGAACTAGTTATATAATATTAGGATAGTGAGACATCCCAGAGAAGTTATGGATGCCTCATCTCTGGAAGTGTTTAAAAACAGGCTCAATGAGGCTTTGAGCAATGTCCCTGCCCATGACAGTGTTGTTGGAACTAGATGATTGTTGATGTCCCTTCCAAGCCAAGCCATTCTATGATACTATGAAACAGATCCACATGTAAATTAAGAGTATACACATGTATATTAATAGTAGCATCCAAGTTGTAATTTCACAACTTTCTTTCCTAACTGTTTAGTGCTTTACTTGTATTATGTGCTACTTTAAATACGTTTTAGTACATGAATAACAGGGCTCTCCTTCTCACAGTGTTTCTGTGTTTCTTCATAAACTCCAAAATTACATGGATTAGTGTGCATTAAGAAATGCAGGAGGATCATTCTAACTCATTAACCTTTGAACTTAACCTTCAGGAGGTTGCATTCAGAACTTAATTCCATTATATTTTGAACAAAGCAGTCTGTGACTTATGGGCTAGATATTACTATTAACAGCTTTGTACTGTGTGAGTTTTAGGCTACTATAATTATTAGAACATTCATTAGTAAGAAAGTTAAGTTTCTAATATTTCTCACACAGCTTTGCAATGCAACTCTGGCCCAATGACTTGTCACCTGTTACCTTTCATACTCCTTGCCTGAATACTTTAATGGATGATTTTTATTTCTATTTTATTTAAGATGCTTTGATCGATGCACAAGGGCACAGGAAATGGCTTTAGTGTACACATTCATATTTCTTCTTTGACATATGGAATACAAACCGGGTCACACTAATTAATCAAAACTTTATCATTCTGGGTGGGGTTTTGTTTTCTTATTAAACATTTCTCTTCTTTCTCAGTAACTTCTGATACTCACTGCTCATAGAATCATAGAATCATAGAATCAAACAGGTTGGAAGAGAGCTCCAGGATCATCTAGTCCAACCTATCACCCAGCCCCTCAGGCAATATGAAGTGCTATTTGTGTTCTTTGAGTTAGAAATCTGATTAGAAAGTCATATGAATCATCTTATCTTACAGGAAAAGTGCAGGCAAAGAGACTGAAAGTCTGAAATCCCTATAAAGTACAGTTCAAGAAGTTTGGTTTTGAGTTGATTAACAAAGGAGATTTGTCATACATGCCGCATTACAGACACTTTTTATAATGAATTTGCATGAAATCAGTACATTGAAGAAGAGGAGGATTACTCTATGACCACCTAATAAAACTCTTCATTTGATGAAGGTATTGACATTTCAAAACTAAGGCCTCAATACGTTATTTTGCAATAACCTAATACAGCAGAGACTAAGTGTACATCTTCATGACAGAAAGATTGGAAACACACACAGATACACCTGCAAATGAATGCAAATGTAAAATAAGATTAATTACTGTTATTCGTGTGTCCACCAGGGACAAGCCCAGTGTGATACATGATTGTTCACCACCTTGACAAATAAAGGAAAACACTTTTAGGGAAGAATGGGCCTGTCTTGATCAGTGTGACTATTTTCCTAACAAAAGCCTTACATTTTTGGAAATATAGCCATCTGCTTTTAATATGCATCTGTTTTCTCACATGCTGTTCAAAAGCTTTAGAACAGTATTGCTAGCAAAAAAGAGAGATAATGCACATGTCCTTGGCTCATTGATACTATGAAGTACACACAATGTCTTAAATTCTCCATATCATTTTCCTGATTAAATAAGTCAGCCTTTCAGGAGAAAACCAAAATGCAACACCGTTGAGACAGATATTTTTGAAATGTAATTTGTCTTCAAACTTATTTGCAGTCAGAAAGGCTGCATTTCCCCTACTTGCTTGTCCTGGAGTCCTGTATACCCCTAAATTCCTCTCCCTCTGTGGTTTGAATGGGAGAGGAAAAGGCGCAAAAAGACCTGTTTGCCACCCTGCAGGTGTGAAGGGGGCAGAGCAGAGGGCCCGTCCGGCAGGAGGAGTGCCCGTGCAGTGCCCGCGCTGGAATCGGGCTGGGATTGGCTGTGGTCTTCGCGCCTAGGAAGTGGTAACTCTGCTCTGTGTCTAGGAAGGGTATAAATATTGGGGGACTTCCCGCCCCTGGCGCTCTGCTCCAAAGGATGGGTTCCCATCATTAGCACCATTTGTGCAGGCTCAAATAGGCCTTAACAACTCTCTGCCTGCCTCTGAAAGAGACCTAGAGGACAAACAACTGGACCACCTCTCCTTCCAGCCCAACTGTGAGTTATTTTGGCTCAGCTTTATTATTAAGTGGGAAACGCTAATATATAATAGCTCAAGCCATTTCCAACTTCTGACTTCCAAAATAGTCAAATTATCTATGGTATCCTTGCAGATTTTCTCAAACGAGCTGAATCTGATAATTAAAACTAAATTAATTTCTGTATATAGTTTTGGGGGCAGGTTTTCAGGAAAATAAAATAACTCTATTTTTATGTAAATTCCTGACACCACCACATTAATTCCCTGCCTCCACAACATTGCTGTTGCATTTTACTTAAATCAAATTCCCAGTAATCTGAGAAAAAAAATAGCTAATAAATTCAGTTGCCATTGTGCTATTAAACCTTGCATTGTTTTCTTAATGGATGTCATTACAGAAAATTCTATTCTACATAACACAATTCTAATGTGTTGTGAACATTGAGAGTTCAGTATTCCTAAAATGTTCCTATTTCTGGGAACATAATCTTTTATTTCTTTCTATAGCTGGAACATTAAAAACAACAACAACAAAATCCAGAAAATGAAAGCCCTAAACCATCTAGACCAAAGACTTTCAACTCCCAAATTCTGTTTTTTCTTGTAACGCATCATTTAAAAACAAGGCCATGTGTAATTACGCTTTTCTGCTCAGTTTTCTGTGAAGATCAATAAGAAATCACAGTATCACAGTATCATCAAGGTTGGAAGAGACCTCACAGATCATCAAGTCCAACCCCTTACCACAGGGCTCAAGGCTAGACCATGGCACCAAGTGTCACATCCAATCCTGCCTTGAATAGCCCCAGGGGCAGCGACTCCACCACCTCCCCGGGCAGCCCATTCCAGTGTCCAATGACTCTCTCAGTGAAGAACTTTCTCCTCACCTCAAGCCTAAATCTCCCCTGGCACAGCCTGAGGCTGTGTCCTCTCGTTCTGGCACTAGCCACCTGAGAGAAGAGAGCAACCTCCTCCTGGCCACAACCACCCTTCAGGTAGCTGTGGACAGCAATAAGGTCACCCCTGAGCCTCCTCTTCTCCAGGCTAACCAATCCCAGCTCCCTCAGCCTCTCCTCGTAGGGCTGTGCTCAAGGCCTCTCACCAGCCTCATCGCCCTTCTCTGGACACGCTCAAGCATCTCAATGTCCCTTCTAAACTGGGGGGCCCAGAACTGAACACAGTACTCAAGGTGTGGTCTAACCAGTGCAGAGTACAGGGGCAGAATCACCTCCTTGCTCCTGCTGACCACACCATTCCTGATGCAGGCCAGGATGCCACTGGCTCTCTTGGCCACTAATATTCCCATCTCCAACAGTTTTAACTTTAAAATTCTATTTCCTGGACATGTTCATATATTCTTGTGGAAGTTGTCCTATAAAATTTGGCACCTTCCCCCCATCCTGGCTTCATACAGTTAGATCTGTATGAAGGCTCCAGACAAATCTCTTGAGGTGATGGTTTAAATCACTTTCACATTTTCCACAACAGTGGGCTTGACTTCTGCCTACAGTGAAGAGCTAAGCAAGACAAAATCATGGCATACAAAGATTTCCAGGTATTTTATTTTAATTCCAGCACCAAACCTACCCTTTGGGCTAGACAGAAGCTAGTAAGTCCCTTTAATGCTTTGTCAGCTAGGGATTAAATGAATTGCTTAACCAGTTGGTAAGACAGCTAATGAGGACTATGTCTCTTTCAGGAGCAAGGATGCAAGGAGTATTTAATACAGAAAGTGTCAGTAGATGGTGCTCAAGGCTACTTAGCAGAAACCATGACTGCATTGTAAAGATAATCCTATCTATCCTTCACTACACGTACTTTCCACTGAAACCCTTATCTCAAGCTCTTAACAAATCAGATTTCAGTTCAAATGGTGGAATCTAATGCCTCGAAAAGTTCAGATTACTTAGCTTCCTGAAGGTGAATCTCAAATACAAACCTTAGGACATTAAAATTCAGAACACCTTCATTTTCATCTGGGTCTACACACTACTGGCTTATATAGGTCTTAGTCTAAGTAAGGTTACTTCATTGACTCATGAGATGTTAGCATGTTTTCTTGTGCTGCTTAATTGACTGCTGTGGCAGTGGAGAGGTATGTGGTCCTGTCACAGGTCTCATCTCTGGAAAAGTCCATGTTGTGGAAAGATTAGGCTTTAGGTTCCAAGAATGAGAGCAGGAGCTGGACCAATGAGAAATAAAAATTGCTACTATAATGAGAAAAAAAAATCACCAAAATCATAAGTCCAAGTTTAAAGTTCCTAGACAGAAAAATATAAGTTTCTGTGACTACAGTGAGGTGGTAGTGAAAAGAAGAGGAAATAAAAGGGACCGTCATATAGGAGCATAAAAAGAGCAAGGGGTACACAATTAGATCAAACATGCCTCTGTGCTGGCCTGATGTTTGTGGCATTTGCAAATACCATATCTTAAAGAGGTACACAAAAACAGAGCAAAAGACTGTCCTGCTTCCCCAGAGTATTCTCCTTTTTGTCTTTTTAAAGCTAGATATGCTGTCAGCTGTTTTGTATTTTAGATCAGGAGATAAGGTGACTGTGAGGTAGGCTTGCAAGTACGATCAATGTATGTATACCTTGAGAAAATGGTGCCCCACCCAAAGGCTGTGTTTATTTACAGTAAAACACAAGATCTAACTCACTTTCAGGCAGATTTGGAACATAGATTTCCACTTTGTGGTTCATGTCATTGTAGCAGATTACTGACTGGCTGAATCCCCTAGTAGCATGAGAGCTCATCACCTACAGCCACATACTATTTATTCTGTCTGTCTCCTTCTCTCCCCCTCCTTTCCTCTCTCTGAATGGCTGATGTATCCAGATGTTAATCTTAACAAGACTAAATGTTTCAGCTGAAACAACTCTTCCCTTTATCATCTCCACTTGTCTTTGGATCTTTTATTTTAAATAAGCTTGGTATTCCTGAGCTGTTTACTATCCTCTGTGACTGTAGGAGGTTTTATAGAACAATTCTTCCTGATGTTAATATTTTAATTATGTTTTACAGCTATGTCAAGACGAGACAGACAAAAAGGGATTATCACCAAACTACTAACTTTAAACAGTTAGAGGTGCATGACATGCCTGAATTCACAGTATTCTGGGGTTTTTTGTTTGTTTGGGTGTTGTGGAGCACTCCAGATTCTTCCTTCCCCTCCCCATCTCTAGAAGGTTTGAATGGGGCAAGAAGGCGGCTTGAAGGGGAGAACAGCAAATGGTGCCTTTTCCACACATGTGCTGACTCATGTGGAAGCCCGCACAGGGCTTGTCTGGTGGTTGGCTGGAGTCTTCACACACAGTATAAATGGCAAATGGACACTTTGTCTAGAGAAAGCATGAATAGAGTGAAGGGAAAGGCACAGAGTGGGAACAAAGTTCCCATTTTGCAGTGTTCCCATCTTTGGACCGTCCCTGCTTTGGATAGCTTCTGCCGTCCAACTTTTGCATGGCTTCTTTTTATGCACCATCTCCACTTTTGGATAGTCCTCCACTTCTGCATCATTCTGTGCAAATCTGCAAGCTTGGCAAGTCCTTAGGTCCATTTGAGAGAAAGCTGCCAGTGGTACCCAGACCTGGCTTTTCTCAGACCATACTGCAGCCTGACTTTCTGCTTGGGACCCAGAGCTGGGGAAGATGCTAGCAGTTTGGCTTTCCCTGTGCTGCTGAGGCAGTGCTACTTCCACGATGTTCCCACTCATGGAAGCTGTGTCTGAGACACTTTTGACTTTATCAGGTCTTTCCACCCACTTTGGATTTTTGCCTCCTGGATTCATGATTGGATAATGCTTGCAGCTTCAGAAAGCAGCTGAGCTGCAGAGAAATCCATCAGGGGATCATCGCCAACTTCCTATCTCACCTCTGTGAGTAAAAGCTGTTTCTCTTAGATTCTCTACTCAGCCTGAGAGTAAAGCTGTGTTTGTAGCTCAGCCTTTTCCATTTTCTGGCTCCTAAATCTCTAAATTTGTCCATAAGCATCCTTTGAAGACTTTCTTGACTGAAGTAGAACCTGTAACTAAACCTAATTAGTTCAATATATAGTTTAGGTGAGAGATTTTCATGAAAATAGAAATACTTCTACTTTTATAATTCCTGCCTTGACCAATTAATACCCAAACTCTACCACACTGGGTTTTGTCTGATTGTTTCTAGTGTTCCTGCCTTAAATGAAAGAGTACAATACATTGATATGTAAAAAAAAGTCTGCCAAACCTGATGAAAAAAAGTATGTTTTTCGCATGACAAAATTAGACAATGACATGTATTCTTATTTAATGTCGAAGCCAAGATCTGTTCTATATCTGGTAAGTCAATATGTATATATAGAGAGAGATACAGATAAGTAGTGATATGTACAGATAGATAGATATATGTAGAAAACATTGAAGAATAAGATTTGCAAAGGAAATAAAAATCTTACGAGCAGAACATGTCTTAATTTGAGTTTGGCAAATATTTCACTGCAGTTTCCTATGAAGTATTTAGTATTTTCAAGTGTGGAAGACTGATCAGTATATTACAGAAATAATAGTTTTCACTAGTTGTGACAAGTTCTATAAAAAGAAAAATAACTGAGAGATTTCAATAAGGAGAGGAAGTAAATGTGACTAAGACAAGAATCTCAGAGAGCCTCTCTGATTTAATGAAAAAATACAAAGTGGTGATTTCTCAAGTGGTAAAGACAGCATCATCATACAATTTATTTTATTTTGCATTTCATTAAAAAAAAATCATAATATAAACTTATTAAAATGGTCTCTAACCTCGATAAGGAAGATACAGCAACATGAAGTCATCTTCAATAAAATAAACATCAGTGAAGGGCATAAATATTATTCCCTGCTTCTTACCTTCTTGTTACATCTTATAGATGCTTGTTTGCCTGATGTTTGTAAGTATCACCTTTTTACTTTCTAGTTGAAATGTGTGGTGTAATTAATAATTAACTAATCTTTTATTTCTAAATGTATATGAATTTGGAGGACCATCTAGCTTGGCTGCAGGAGATTTTTATTCTTTTTTCTTTTGCACATATTTCATATTTCCAGAAAGGAATAAGTCCTCTAAAGATGGAAATATGTTTTTCTTTTCATTGTAAAAAACAGATTCTATATCTAAGATCCTGCTGTAGCATAGGAAGATGCTATAATAGTATGGGGCAAACACATTCATTGTAGAATGCAATGATTTTTCTGCACCCCCATATGAACTCTCAGGTACCCAGCTTTCTAGGGTTGCCAGAAGCCCAGACATCTGTGATGGCATCAGGCATCTATGAAGTCCTAAATTTCCAGTTACTGTAGCATAAGCTTAGAAATCTGGTTTGCATAGAGTTGGAAAGGTAAGTCTAGATTAAATATGTGTCTTAACCTGGAGCTGAATCTCACCCTTTGTGATAACCTTCAGCCTTCCAATTACTTTAAGTATTATTTGAGCAATATATTTTCCATAATGTCTTTTAGTAACTTCACTGTTTTGTGCATGTATATGCTTTCATCTTTATTGTATTGATTTTTCAATTTCACATAAAAACATTTCTGAAATGTATCATTCTCTTGCTATGAAATGAAGAATATCATACAATAAAAGAAGGGCAGTAGCACTTAAAAAATCTACACTGGCTTCAATATAACCAGCATTGTATAGTATTATGAAGACTTTGCTCAGGAAAATGTACAGTATGAATCCTATTTATCCATTTACACATAAACTATATGAGTATATTGCTGCAAATGATTTTTATTTTCAGTGAAGTACCTTTTGTCAGGTCCTCAATTATTTCTTAATGGTATTATTCAAATATTATTTAAATGTTACAAAATGTAATTTTCTGTAAGACAAATACAAAAGAAGGAAAAAATTATTAAAAATATCAATAAGAGGTATTATATTCAAATCTATTTGAATATGAGATAACAAAAAAGAATTGGCTTACTGTAAAAGAGAAGTAGTAGCTAAACAGATAAGAACCTCTTTTCACAGATGACATTCAATCCCTGGTGCCATCAGAAAAACAAATAAGCTTAAGGGCCTCTCTGGGAGTCTAGCTATGCTGCCATAGTGCAGGGCAGTGGTACAGACAACAAGAATATGGATGTAGTGTACTGCAAAGACACATCAAATAATAGCTCAAATCCTAGTAGCATTGTATTGGAAATTAATAATTCGTTATGGATAATGAATATTAATTTCTGTATGAATATTAACTTTATTATGAATATTTTTTAAAATCAGGAACATTCCCTGAGATTCTTTGGATTTTCAATCAACAGGAAGTAGTTGCACAGAATTAAACAGCTTAAACAATCAGAACTTGGAAAATAGTAATGGGGAAACAGGAAAAAATCTGACTATGGTTATGGAGTCTTGGCATTAACACCAGAATAAGTACTCATGATGCTTTTTGGTCCCTAAGTAAGTCTTCTGCATCAAAGATGCTTTCAAACTCACAATAATGACCCCAAGGTAAAATGCAAAATATTCCAGGTGGAGGGAAGGAGAGAAGAGATGCTGCTGCTGAGCTACTAGGGCAAGCTGCATACACTTGGCTGCCTGCAAGCGAGGAAAGGCAGGAGGGCTCCAGGCGGAAAGGCACCGTTTCTAAATTATCCCCTTTTAAATACTTCAGTTTGAAAATCAAACTGGCCAATAGGCACTAGCACCACTTCTCTGGCCAATGAATTCAAAGCTTCGTACCTAGTTTGACTGTGCAGGCATGCTGAGGTGCAGCACAAGACACCTGACGTGGTGCTAAGCCGCTAGCCCTCAAGGCTGTGCTCATCTGACTTAACTTCCTGGACCCACAACAGGAGGAGGAGAGAAAGGGATAAATCAGCCTGGCAGGATTTATGCCCTCCTAGAACAAGCATAACAGCTAAACTGTATTATTTATGTTTGTGTACCTCACTTGAGCAACACAGGTATCTCAGGACACCTCTATGTAATTTAGGCATGTTGTGAATATTATTCAGAACTGAGTCTGGATAAGATATTTAAGTGATTTTTCAGTATATCTGTTTCTCCATCTATTTTGATTGTGATCATCATGTTTATATATGACTCAAAACACTTGGGAGACGTAAATCACTGAAGTGTAAAACCCATTAAGAACTGTAGCTAAGACTGCTATATAATTATCTAGTAATTTCAAAGAAAATGGATTTAAAATTATAAGGTATGAGAATAGTTTCAGAGTACTCCAAATTCCTTTCTTCTCCCCACCCCCAAGAGATTGAATGGGGAGGAGAAGAAGGAACAAAAACTGCTTTTCCTGCCCTGCCTGGTAGGCTTGAAGGGGGAACAGCAGAAGATGCTTTTCTTCATGTTTGCTGATGCATGTGGGAACCTGCACTGGAGTCGGGCTGGTGTTTGGCTGGATTTTTGCACCCACTATAAAATGGCAAATGGACATTTTGTCTAGAAAAGGATAAACAGAGCAAGGGAGAAGTCGAGGGAGATTCCTGCCTTGAAAGAGTTCCTGTCTTGACAGAGTTTCCAACAGGACTGGTTCCTTCCATGACAGAATTCCCATTTTGGGCTGTCCTGACTTTTAGATGGCTCCTACCTTTTTACACACCTCTCAGTTTTACACTGTCTCTGCTTTTGGATGGTTCTCTCCACTTTTGCACCATTCTGTGCAAACTTGCAGGCTTGGCAAGTCCTGGGGTCCATTTGTGAGAGCTGCTGCCGGCACCCAGACCCGGCTACCCTTGGACCATACACAGCCAACTCCCTGACTGCCATTCTGGACTGGAGAGACCCTAGCTGTTTGGCTCTCCCCTGCTGCTGTTGAGGGAGCATTGCTTCCATGAATTCCTGTCTTGTGGCAGCTGTCTCTTGAGACGTTTCTGAGTTTGGTGGCTTTGCCACTTGCTTTAGGCTTCTGCTGTGTGGATCCAGATGATTGGATACTGCTTGCAACATCAGGAGGACAGGCTAAAACACAGAGAAATCCAGCAAGGGATCGTTGTAGAATACCTATCTCACCTCTGTGAGTAAAGTCTGCTGTTCCCTTAATTCCCTGCTCAGCCTGATGGATACAGGGGTAGAGCTGTGTTTATAGCTTAGCCTTTTCCATTTCCTGACTTCCTAAATCTCTGAATTTGTCCATAGCATCCTTTTGAAGAATTGCCAGCCGAATTAGAATCTGTAAATAAACCTAAACTACTTTTGTATATAGTTTGGGGGTGAGGTTTTCAGGAAAATAAAATAGTTCTCTTTTTATAATTCCTGACTTGACCATATTAATTCACTGCCTCCATGACAAATACAGAGAGAAAATAGTAAAAGTATGAATAAAGAAGTTGCTTTGATATAATTACAATTTTTTTAATTAATAATTTGAGAGCATCCCTGTTTTAATAGTCAGAGAGTTGTTACTTCTACCTTAATTAGGAATGGTCACAAGCAATTGTAAAGTTCAAGTCAATATTAAACTTTATTAGGATCTTTCCTTCTCTTTAGATTTGCCACTTCTGTTTTCACCTCTTTCTATACATATACCATCTCTTTATATATATATATATACCACCTCCATGTATAGATTGGCAACTGCAATGTATCATACATACATCATACATTCTATGTGTAAGTCACAGCATTCCCATAACAAAATGCACTTATGGGAAGAGGATACTTTAGTATTTTGAAAGAGAATGGAAAAATCACCACTGGTATAATATTTCAGGATAGCTTTTTTTGCAATTGAATGTCATCTTTGGGACTTTGTTAATAGTCACTGTGCAAAAATACAAAACATACTGGAAAATCATATAGGAATGCAAGGAACAGGACGTGTGAAGAAGTTAACATCTGTGAGTGAATAAACATATATCATTTCAGATTGCATGTGAGTGAGATGGATCAACCAGCAGGACAGGTGGCAATCCAGGACTGCTCATAATGGCACAATTAGTCACAGAATCATGGAAAAATAGGGGCTGGAAGGGACATCTGGAGATCATTTAGTCCTACCCTCCTGCCAGAGCAGGTTTGCCTAGAGAGGGTTGCATAGGATCCAAGCACATTTTTAATAGCTGGAGTTGATTAAGGATGGAAAAGATCACCAAGTCAAACAGTCAACCCAACACTACCACTTCTGGTAAACCATGTCCCAAAGTGCCATGTCTACATAAATTTTCAGTACCTCCACCTGTGGAAGAATAATCTCATACCCCAGGACAGACTGGGACCAGCTGATTGGAAAACAGCTTGATAAGAGAGCCAGCAATGTGCCCTTGTGGCAAGGAAAGTCACCACAATCCTAGGATGTTTTAGGAAAAACATTGCTGGCAAGTTGAAAGAGACGATCCTTTCACTTCACTCAGCAGTGGTGAGATCCCATCTGCAGTGCTGCTTCCCAGTGCAGGTGAGACATAGATATACTGGAGCTTGTCCTTCAAAGGGTTCAAGAATTACTAAGGAATGAGAGCATCTGTCATACAAGGACTGGCTGAGAGTGCTGAGATTTTTCAGCCTGGAGTAAAAGGCACTCAAGGAATTATCTTACAAATGTCAGTACATCTGAAGAGTGGGAGGGAAACAGGACAGAGGCAGGTTCTTTTCAGGATAAGAGGCAACACTCACAACCTGAAATACAGGAGAGTCCATTTAAGCATATGAAAAAACAACTTTATCTTAGGAGTGATTGAACCTTTGAGATTATGAAGCCTCCATTGTTAGAATGATTAAAAATCCAACTTGATATAGTCCTGAGCTGATGTAGACTCTATGAGCAGGAGGGGCTGGACAAGACAATTTCCAGATGTCACTTCCAGTACAATTACTCTCAAATTCTATTCTGAGAAATCAAAATATCTCTTCAGTGCATTTAGAATAAAATGCAAACTTTTTGCAGAAATATTAATCAGCACTACATACAGGAGAGATGTTTTGCTAGATCTTTATATAGGCTCATGTGTGTCTTCTGTGAAATATTTGCCCTTCTACAGAGGGTATAAAAACTGAATGTAATGTACTGGTTGTATTTCTGTCAATATTTTTACTTTGAGTGCTATAACTAAACCTTATATATAAGTCTGATGAATAGATACAGAAACAAATATTAGTACAATGGACATATTAACTTTGAGTAGCATTCAAACATGTAATGACAGTTCACGTCCAGACAGCTACAGATACAGCCTTCAGTACAACACATTTGGAACCTGCACTGCAAAATGCCTGGAATTCCTGACAAATTCTCATAATTTGTGTCAGTATATGCACAAGTTTGGGCTTGGTCCATACTTTGATCTCCTGTTTTTCTTAAGTGGAGTCACTTAACCCGTAAGTAAGCTACTTCACAAATTGTGTCCATCAGCCAACTGAAGAGGGTAATATTCAGTAAAAATGATGGATTTCTGATTTGTAGGAATAAGGGAGATTAGTGGGGGTGTTTACATTAGGTTCTAGCTTGAGATCATGAGGCAGCATATCCCAAATAAGAGAGAAAAAGAGTATGAAAAACACATTTCTTATTCCACATCTCAGCTGAGCTATCACATAAATCAGGACTGGGAATGACTGTTGCCACCAGTATTCCCAGCTGTCATTGTTGGTGACTTAAATACATTTCAGCATAAGCAACATATATGTAAAATATGCATGATTTAGTTAAGTCTTGTTCTTTAAAATACATTGTTCTGTGATCATGTTAGACCAATTATGTTAGTTTGGAACGTAGATACTATTATGACTTCTTAATCTTCTCTATTTTAAATAAATTGAAATGATGGTTTTGGACTCAAGAAAAAGAAGAGACAGAATTTAAACTACGCTGTCTGCTTTTTTCCCATGCAACAGCCAGTTGGGGGCCTCGATACGTCTCAGACAAAACCCAAAATCTTGCCACTGAATCTACAGGGATTTTTTAGAGTGAGACTTTAGGCCTCTCTAGAAGAATACAAGGAGGCAACTAAAACCTAAACAATCCCAAATGTTACAAAGGAGATTATTATGCATATATAATCTTCGTATTCTTTGTATCTTGAAAACTAAAAAATATTTCTTCCCACTTATTCTGATTATATTCCAAAAGTTAATTCATACCACCACAGACAAAACTGGAAAAACCTTAGTTTGCTTCCACCTTTTTTCCTTGCTTGCTAAGGCATTTGTGGAAGTTAGTCCTTTCACAGAGAAATAGCAGTAATATGAATCAACGTGTAGTCGATGTTTCATTTATGTCTAAAGATAATGGATATAAAGCAATATTCCATGGATGGTTCTTGCTTGCTTTCTTGCAAGGATTTTTATGTTCTAGCATCACATATTCCAGACAAAATATTAACATCTTGGTTTTGCTACCATCATATGGTTGTGTATTAATGCTCAGGTTTTCCACTTTTATTCTGGCAGCATACACATGGAAATGTCAGCCAGGTTCTAATCTGCTGATGAATTAATTAGATAATTAATATATATTGTTTGACAACACAAAGCAATATTTATTCTACTTTTTAAAATAAAAATAATGAATGAACATCAGTTGCTGAACTATTAGATTGTGATCTAAGACAGAACAAATCAAATATTATTTAATTCAAGCCTGAGACTGTGACACTCAAAAACCTACAAAATAGGTTAGCTTAATTGAACTACAAGTCCCTGAATGAGAATAGAGTAACTTCAGTCAGATACCTGTCTCTTTTTTGATTAAAAATAGCTTGTTCAGAAAATGGCTTGAAACACACTTACTGTTTCACTTGGTGGATTTTTAAGATGAATAAATATAATTTAGGGTTGTTTTTTTTTTTTTTGTTATAGCTTCTCTTTTTTCTGCTATGTCCCTTTCTATTATTTTTTCTCACTGTACTTATTACTGCTACTTCCACCAGAGCCAAAGGTAAGACATTCATGGCTTAGTGTGCTAGTTTGAAGCAGGGTAGAATGTTTTGGTGAGAAAAAGTAAATCACAGGCTGTGGAAGGAAAACAATGGTGATGTCTACTCTCCTCACAGTCTTGCTGGGATGTATGGGAACAAGAAAGAAAAACGTTAGATAGCACTTTTGCCATTTTTTGTTGCACACTCTGGCTGGGCTCTGGCTGAGCTGCATCTCCCTAACCTCACCCTCCACTCACCTTTGCTTCTTAACCTCTTGGCTGAACCTCTATTCTTCATTAGGACTGGGGTAAGGTTGAGAGGGGCAGGGGGAAGGTGCAGGGGTGGTTGAGAGCCCCTCCTGGGGACTCAGGTTTCTGGGAGGGGAGTTGTGTTTCTGTATTACCTTTTACCTTGTATATTTCTGTCTATAACTGCATATATTGTAAATATCTGCTTGTATATTGTGCTGCTGTAAATAAATAGCTTCATTTATATTCCCAGAGGCGGCTGAGTCTAGTTGGGTATTTCTAAATGTGGGGGGGGGGGGGGGGGCGGGGAACACCCAAACCATCACAATTAGCTATTATTAGCTATTATACTTCTTTTATTTTTAATAAAGTCTCTTAAGCAGATATATTTTGGCCAATTTCCTTGTATAGTTGACTCATCATTAAGGGATTTCCTACGAATTCTGAATCTGTTTTGGGTGAGTTTTTTTTTAACAGATTTGAGTTTTGGATGCAGCTGAATGGGATGAAATAATTGTGACTCTGGATTCTGAATCCTATTGAGAATCACTTAATTTATAGATTTAACACCTGCTTAGGCATTAAATGCTTCAACATAAAATCTCAGTCATAATCTGGTTACTTTTTAGTACCTAATTATTGCCATACAGAAGATGAAGCCAAACAGAGAAGAATTGCAGTTTTATTTAAAACTGGATCAGAACAGAGAGTACAATCACTGAGAAGTACAGCCATAGACAGGTTTTTAATGACTTATTGTAAACCTTTTGGGTCAGATGATGCAAGCAGGGTTCACTGTATGCCTTTTTCATGGAATTTGTATCTTATAGAAGCAAATTTCTTGCTTGTAAACCGACTCTTCAAAACTTGACAAAAAACATTCAGGTGGAGAATTTAACATACATTTTGACTGGACAAGGCTAAAGCAACATGGGAATTTAAGGAACTAAGTTTTTTTTTTTTTTTTCCTGGGCCCCTATTAGACCTGTCTTCAATTCAGCTTTGTTTGTTGTAGGTATAGGCTGGGTATTAGGAAGAAGTCCTTCACAGAGAGAGTGATTTGCCATTGGAATGGGCTGCCCAGGGAGGTGGTGGTGTTGTCGTCCCTGGAGGTGTTCAAAAAAAGACTGGATGAGGCATTTAGTTCCATAGTCTAATTGATTGGATAGGGCTGAGTGATAGATTGAACTGGATGATCTTGGAGGTTTCTTCCACCCTGGTTGATTCTATGATTCTATGATTTGATGATCTTATCCTATTAGTTTCTCCTTTTTAAGGTTCCCGTTATAGTCTTTTTATGCAGGTTTTTACTCTGTTGTTCTTTATATGAAATAAAAAGATTATGAATTTCAAAGAGAACCTCAGAGTTTTCTATCATTCTTCAGGCAAATAAAACGTAGTTTTGTTTTCTTTTTATTAATCATTCTATCATTGTGAAGTAATGTTTCCTAAAAGGTAATAATGGTATTTGAAAGGAATTTCTTTATAGTTACGGTTCATATTTTATGACCAACATAAATCCAACCAGTGCTGTATGAAATTGACTCATTTTCTTTATCTGCTTGCTTAATTTGAGTCCAAAGCACAATTTGCTACAGGAGAGATAAGAAATTCAAAGTCGCATTTTATGTATATACTGAAATCAGAAAATTCAGAATGCAATGTTAAACATAAAGAGAGCAGATAAGAATGAAGCTAGTGAATTTGAATAAAGCCACTTCAAGACTTGGTGATTGCTGGCATGTTCTAATTGCTGCATCAGGACATCTGAAGAGCAGTCAGTAGAACTCAATATTGATGCTTAAACCAAAGACATCATATAAGTAATAGCTTAGTTGCACCTTTATTTATTGTGTTGCATCTTTATGGGTTGAACTTTAAGGAAATTATGGCAATTTTATTGAATGAAATATCTAAACTCTTATGTTTATCTTGAGTTATTTTTGTTCAAGAACACTTATCTGATGGGCAGTCTGAGGACCATTAGGGGGTAAAGAGATTTTCAAGGTCATTAAAATAGAGGATCCAAGAACCTTAGCTATAGAATTTAGGTGCTTGATTAAATTCTTGAATCTAATATTTCCTTTCCTGTTAAGTATCCAGTGTCAGTAATGAAACCAGACACAGTGTGCGTGTGTGGGTTTTATGGAAGATCACACAGCACCAACAATACCTGTTAATCTACTTTGCATCTGTTCCAAGACTGTGTTCTTTAAGCAGGCTACAAAACAAAAACTCAATGTTACATCAGAATGATTGGTAGCTGATGGAGAGACATGGTCATTATTGGCTGGAAACACCAAATGAACTTTTACTTCTATCTCACATAACCACACCTAGAAACTGAAAAGTCAGTACATTAGGTAAGTGCATTTTTAATGCCCTTTCTGAAATTATAGCTGGTTAAATGTTGACAAGCATGTGTCAGAATGAATCTGTATTAGGTTTACAATTGATGTTCACTATTTGATTTGAAAAAGACTGGCCAAAAGGTTGAACTGTGTGCAAAGGTCATAACTGTTTAGAAAATCACTAGGGACAAACCATCCACTTTGCCATTTCCAGTGTGGTGCTCATGAATTTTCTGGATTTCTGTGAAGTCAGAAACACAGAGAGAGCTGAAGCTGCAGCTCTATATAGAAATAACAAAAAAAAGGTAAAATCATATTACACATCCCTTTTCCTGTGCCATTACCTTAAAGCTTCTCATAGTGTGATGCAATATTCGTTAGTGCCTGACAGCTAAACACATAGATGGGTGCATTAAAAAACATCTGGATGTGTGAAACTGGACCTTAGTCATCGGTAGAAGCTAAAATGAATATTCTTTTATGAATTCTTTTATGGTCCATGGTAGTAGCAGAGATATTGTTAACTTATTGTTAACTTATTGTTAACTGTGAAAACTCTTTGTGAGGTATCCACAATATTTGGTTAGGAAGATGGAAACCTTGTGAGGAAAGAGTCAATAACCCTGCCCTGAGTACAATTTTGACTAACAACTGTGCAATACTTTCCCATTTGGGTTTGTTTTCAGTCTCCAGAACCGTAACTGATAGCAAAAGTTGTTCCTGTGTTTTTATTGCTTACTTAACCCATGGTGGAAAATGTTAATAGAATGCTGACCTGGAGAAAGGATCTAGTTGTAGAAATAATAAGCTTCTGACCAGACAAAGTCAGCAGGGACTAGTAGTTTAGCACTCTGAAACAAAATTTGTAGGGGTGAAATGTTGACTCCTGTGAACACGAAGCAGGATTTCATGCTAAATCTTGGAAAGCAGGTACCCCAGATGAAAAGTGCTTAAACTAAGAGGCCCCTTTGAAAAACCAGCTTTTGAATGACATACTAGAATTCACACAAAGAGTCATTGTCAGAACTGAGATGAACTCATGATTTCATGGCTCTCACTGATTGAAATTACTTCTTAGAACTGCTAGAATAGGAATAAAAGCTATCATCCCTGATACTGTGTTTGACTTTGTAAAATATGCACCTTGGGGGTGAAATTAATGAGCAACACATAAAGACTGCTTATTCACACTTTATGCAGCTGCACTTATGAGAGGATTGGGAAAGATGAAATCCAGCCTCCAATATCATGATGTGATGTGCCCAAACTTCAGGGAGTTGTGGCTGTTATTTAACTTTGTAGGCTGTTGAATCTCTGCATGTTCTTCATAAGGATTCCAAATGACTTAATCTGACATTTTTCATCAAATCAAAATAGAATGATCTGAGTTGGAAGTGACCTCTAGAGGTCATCTAATCCATGCCCCCTGCAGTAAGCAGGGACATCCCTAACTATCTTAATTGTTTTGTCAGAACTGTTCAGTGCAGGATCAAGGTGTCTTCCATGGATTTCATGGCTTTCAGACAGGAGGAATATATTTTTTCTCATAATTGCTTTATCAGTAGTTTCTATATAAGATCTACTTATTGTGCTTATATGAGGTTGATGACTTCATTTCAATTATGAGCAGCTCACAGAAAATGGCTCTTCTGGTTTCAGCTGGAATAGAGTTTATTTTCTTCCTAGTAGCTAGTATAGTGATATGATTCTGATTTAGTGTGAGAATAATGCTGGTAACATGCCGATGTTTTAGTCATTGCTGAATGATGTAAGTCGAGGACTTTTCAGTTTCCCATGCTCTACTAGCAAGGAGATGCAAAAATAAACTGTGAGGAAGCATGGCTACGACAGCTGACCTGAACTAGCCAAAAGAATGTTCCACACTATAGAATAGCATAGTCAGTATACAAACTGGGGGGAGTTTCCTGAAAGGTACTGATCAATGTTCAAGCATCAGTCAGCACTTGGTGAGCAATTGCATTGACTTTTCTCGGAGTCTATTTTTCTCTCGTTTTGTTATCTTCCTTTTCATCATCATCATCATCATCATCATCATCATCATCATCATCTTTTTATTGTCAGGTTTAGGTGTTTTGCTTGTTTGTTTTTAATTTCTGTTATGACACTCTTCTTACCTCAGCCCACAAGTTTTACCTTCTTTTGCTGTTCTCCTCTGCATCCCAGGGTGGTGGCTGTTTGTTGCTTACTTTCTGGCCAAAGCCATGAAAATAGCTTAGAAACATTTCCTGTAATGATGTTGTATGGATAGTTGTGAGTTTCCATATAGCAATCTAATTGAGAGAATGTTCTGCCTATGGAGGAGAGGTTGGAGTAGATGATCTCTGAGGTCACTTCCAGCCCAGGCTATTCTATGACATCACATCATTCATAATCCACATATAAACATTTGTAAGACTTATCTGTTAAATGTGAGCTGTGGAGAGCAACCAAGTATCAAGAAAGAGTGGCACAGAGATGTGATTGTCTATGCTGTATTCACACTGTAGGTTCGGTATCACATTTCCTTCAGACAGACTTAATTGTTAGGAATGTAAGGGGGAAGAAAAATCCCACACTTTAAGAACCTTTGTTGGGAAGGAGATGGAAATTAAATAAGATGTAATGCATCCTTCTCTTTTCTGGTTCTGCCCTTTCTAACATGTAGGTGTGGAGGTATATTGTATGGTAAATCATAACACCAGCGATTGTCAAATTGTTTCAGATATTTTTCTTATCTAATATTAATTTGTTTCAGATACTTCCCTCTTCCTTATGAATGATACAATTCCTTTCATCAGGAGTCAGTCTTCTGAGGCCTAAACATGACCAGCTTTGTTAAATCAAAATTACTTCTGAAAATCAGTAGGATTTGGACTGCAGAGAGACTGGAAATGATCTATGGAGACTAGCTGTAAACTAAAAGGCCTCAATCATCTCTTCACCAAGAGACAGTAAAACCAGTAAAAATGCTTTAAATTTTAAATATGTATTGCTAATCTCAAATTAAGTGCTGTATTATTCATGAGCCAGACCTTGCTGTATTTTTGAAGAAGTCTCCTCTGATAACTATGGCATGATTCTTATGTGGTAAGGTAGCATTTACGTGATTCTTTGCCAGCTGAAGGGAATTCCACCTGCCCCTCTATGCAGTTAGCTCAATATTGTAAAAACAGGATGGCTCATCTCTAAGACCAGATGTTAGCATATCTCCAACACCAGATGTTAGCTCGTCTCCAACACTACTACCTCAGGTCAATACCATAGTGATTACAGTAAGAGCATGACTTCTAGTAGGAGATTGGAGATGAAGAGTGAAGTGAGATCATGTCAGTGAACCACTGTAGGCATGTCTGACGGTGTTAAGGTGGGAGGTCCAATTTTAATACAGCAGATGAAGGTACAGAGATATTCATAAAGGAGGAAGGAAGAAGGATGAATATACTAACACACAAGAGCCTGAGAATCACAAACTTGATAGACGTTATACAGAATATTATGAATAATATCCTATAGAAGTAAGGAAGCTTTAATGAACTGATCTTGAAGAGTTTCATATCACAGTTCTTTGCTGCAGACTTCCTATGTATGCCCCTAAAATTACTAATGGTGGTGATAAATATCCTGTTATGAGTGTGCTCTGATTCCCAAGAAAAACACTATGATAAGGATAGAGTTAGAAACATACTTGTAGAGAAAGAATTTTTTCAATTCACAAATAGATTTTATTTTTTATAATTCATCTTGAATTGTGCCACCAACTGTGTTTAATACTCAGGAAAATATAGAATCACAGAATCATTTTCTTTGGAAAAGACCTTTAAGATCATTAATCCAATCTGGCACAAAACCATGTTCTTAGCACCACATCTATGCATCCTTTAAACATCTCCACAGAAGGTGATTTAACTCTCTGGGGAGTCTATCCCAGTGTTTGACAACCTTTTCAATAAAGATTTTTCTTCCAATATCTTATCTAAACTTTCCAATTTGAGGCCATTTTCTCTAGTCCTTTCACTTGTTGCTGTGCTAGTTTGAAGCTAGCTAGAATGTTTTGGTGAGAAGAACTAGATTACAGGCTAAGGAAAACAGTGGTGGTGTCTACTTCCCTCATAGGATTGCTGAGATGTATAAGAACAAGATATAAAAACATAGATAACCACTTCACCTGCTGGGGAGCTCTGAGCTACATCTCTCTCTCTCTGACTGCATCCACTGCTTCTTTAATTAATACACTTTGTTTCCTAACCCCCCTGTCCGAAGCTGCATTCTTCCTTGGGACTGGAGTAAGGCTGAGATGGGTAGGGGGAAGGTGAAGGGGCAGTTGAGAGCCCCTCCTGGGGACTCAGGTTTCTGGGAGGGGAGTTGTGTTTCTGTATTACCTTTTACCTTGCCTATTTCTGTCTATAACTGTATATACTGTAAATATCTGCTTGTATATTGTGCTAGCTGTAAATAATAAGCTTCATTCATATTTCCAGAGTCAGCTGAGTCTAGTCTGAGTGATTTCCAAAGTGTGGGGGGAGTGGGTAACACCCAAACCATCACATTTGCTAAGAAGAGACCAAATCTCACCTCACTGTCACCTCCTTTCAGGTTGTTGTAGAGGACAACAGACTGGAACAGGTTGCCAGGGGAGTTGTGGAGTCTTCTTCTCTGGAGATACTCAAAATCCAATTGGGTGCATTCACCTATTCTAGGTGATCCTGCTCTGGTAGGGAGGCTGGACTAGATGATCTTTCAAGGTTGCTTCTAACCCCTAATATTGTGTGATTCTGTGAAAAGAATCTTCTCTCAACCTCCTTGCCTTCAGGCTAAACAATCCCAGTTCACTTAGCTGTGCCTTATAAGGCTTGTGCTCTGGACCCTTCATCTGCTTTGTTGCTCTTCTTTGGATCCACTCCAGGATCTCAATGTCTTGTAGTGAGGGCCCCAAAACTAAATACAGTACTCAAGGTGTGGCTTCAACAGTGCTAAATAGAGAAGGAAAATCACTTCCCTAATCCTGCTGGTCACTACTGGATTTTTTTTTTTAATTAACTAATTATGATTTCCCATCTTAGCAACATTGCAAAATAATCACTTTAGAAAGAAATGCCTGATACATTTAAAAGAAAAATATTCCCTCTATAAAATGTTTTAGAATTTCCTGTTTGAATGCTCCTAAAGCTAATCCTCTACTCCCTGCTTTTACAAAAATATTCACAAGGCATTTCAGTTGGTAGAACTGTTCTTTCTGTTGCTCTGTTGGGTTAAGTGTGTGCCATTATCACTTTATCATGAAGATTAATTTCTCTATTCTGTTCATTTTGATTTATTTGCAGTAACAAAACCAACAGCCTCTAAAAAGTTTGCAGTCTAAGGTGAATGAAACACCACCATAGATCACCTGGATTAAATTCCTGAAGTCTTAGGAGAAGGCTGCTTGTGTAAATTTGTTAGGCTTTTTTTAATGTCAATTTTCATGAAACTCATGCAAAATAATTTCTCTTCTTATTTGACAGTTGAGTTTTTGTTACACATTTGATTTTTATCTAGCAATTTTCTTCACACTGTGATACAACTCTCATACAAAATAACATGCCATTGCTTTTGGTAGGTATATATCCCATTCAGAATTCAGTCCCACAGGTGAAAAGGAATGAAAATAATTTATTTGAATTATACAGTTTTTATGTATCTAGAAAGTGCTGTAAATGCATAAGGGGGTTGTTGTGGGTAGTTTATTTTGTTTGGTGTTTGTTGGTGGTGTTGCTTTTTGCTAGTTGTTATGTCTTATCAATACTTAATTTAACAAAGCATGAAACAGGATATGGGATTATGTCACAGAGCTGAACTCTGGCTAAAATAGAATGAAATTGATGTATTTGTTTAGATTATTTATTTGTTTGAAATAGTAATTTTTGCCTGTTCTGAAGATATAAAAGGGATCAGATTCATTTGATTACATCCAGATATAATCACATTTTCTTCCTGTCGACATGAACAAGAAAACTAATATGAGAAGAATCCAGGGGAGTGCTTGCACACCGCTTCCTACTAGAAATGAAATAAAGACCCTACGAAACATTTAATGTCAGAAAAACAGACTAAATGACTCCTCTCCAGTTTAAAATATCCAGTGCTTTGTAACTTCTTGTATATTTTCAGATATTGGCAGTTTATTATGCAAAATCTTCTAGCTGATTAAGTATATAAGCACTCAGAAGACAGGTTTCTTAATTGCAAGCTGCAGAGCATAGGAGTTAAGGATGCTGATATACTTGTGTTACCGGCAATATTGAAGCTGTAGCAATAAAAGCTGAAACCAAAAGGTTGGCGACTAAAGGTGAAAGAAGATGGAAGACTCCTGTAGAATGCTTTAACTTTAGATAAATCTATTAGTTAACTTTTCATCACTTCCCAGTATCCTGTTTTTGTAGCATGACATGGCAAAGAACTAGTAGGAGACTGATTTATGACTGCTGTGCATAGATGTGCTCTCAGGTTTCATTACAGTAATGAAGAATAGGGTTGTAACTCTGATTCAAATCCTAGAGGGCTTTGGTTGAATTTGTAAAAGAGCAAACCTCCACTGATTTTTTTTTTAGCAGCTCAGATCTTCACCCTGTACAGGCAAATGGATTAAAGATTTTATGTGACACTACCTAGCAATGACTTCTCTAAACCTGCTGTGAAAATCATACAACTAGTTAATCAAATTTAACCTGTTTATCTAGGTATGATTCTGTTTTTTCCACTTGGTGTGGATCACTGATGACTCATAGTTTAGAAGGGATATTGTCCTTCAGGGTGAGTTTGACTAAATATAAAGAGATTATGGATCATTAACAAATTAAAAAAAAAAAAACCCAAACAACAAAAAAACCCTAACCAAGTCCCCCACCAAAAAAAAAAAACAAACAAAAAACAACTCCCCACGCCCAAAAATAACCCAAATCAGAACAAATGGCATTGCATTTAACTCTGCTTCTACCTTTGAGAAGCTGTCTACTCTAAATTAAGTAATAATAAGGAAAGAAATCTAAAAATCTATTTCACTATCGGATGTTTAGTTTGTCTTAAGGGACAGTACTTACTGAGCTTAACAGTCCAAATACACCATGAGCAAATGTTTTTCACTTCAATACAAAGCCTTTTCACTTCAATCTCAGAGAAGGAGCAAACATAAGAGTAGCAACATTTTACAGTATCACAGTATCACAGTATCACCAAGGTTGGAAGAGACCTCACAGATCATCAAGTCCAACCCTTTACCACAGAGCTCAAGGCTAGACCATGGCACCAAGTGCCACATCCAACCTTGCCTTGAACTACCCCAGGGATGGCGACTCCACCACCTCCCCGGGCAGCCCATTCCAGTGTCCAATGACTCTCTCAGTGAAGAACTTTCTCCTCACATCGAGCCGAAATTTCCCCTGGTGTAGCTTAAGGCTATGTCCTCTTGTTCTGGTGCTGGCCACCTGAGAGAAGAGAGCAACCTCCTCCTGGCCACAACCACCCCTCAGGTAGTTGTAGACAGCAATAAGGTCTCCCCTGAGCCTCCTCTTCTCCAGGCTAAACAATCCCAGCTCCCTCAGCCTCTCCTCGTAGGGCTGTGCTCAAGGCCTCTCCCCAGCCTCGTTGCCCTTCTCTGGACACACTCAAGCATCTCAATGTCCTCCTAAACTGGGGGGCCCAGAACTGAACACAGGACTCAAGGTGTGGTCTGACCAGTGCATAGTACAGGGGCAGAATGACCTCCCTGCTCCTGCTGACCACACCATTCCTGATGCAGGCCAGGATGCCCCTGGCTCTCTTGGCCACCTGGGCACACTGCTGGCTCATGTTCAGGCGGGTATCACTCAGTACCCCCAGATCCCTCTCTGTTTGGCTGCTCTCCAATACCTTTAATTATATTTTTAGCTTTATCTCTGGATAGCACAGGTAAGGTGACCTACACTTACTGCTCTTCTTTGTTAGCCCTGGATAAAGTATTTCTCTTAATTGAAATGTAATGATAGATCTTTAAGAGTTTATTGTTAGGATTACAGCCATTCAACCCATCAGCAAATTTATGAAATACTTCAAGTGATTTCATTTCTTTAAAATAGATCATGAGACATGAAAACTCAGGCCAATGAGAGGAAAATGGTTGACTTTTATTCATAGATACCTTTCAAAGAACTGAATTTATTTTTTTAGTGTGTCAGTGATCCGTTTTCTCTCTTATCTGTTTTTTTCTTAATGAACAGGTTTGGAAGGAAGATATGTATGAGCAACATGGAAAAGTATGTTATTCTCTTCACTGAAAATAGACAGTAGGAGTTGCATATAGTTTTAAAACTAATGTCTTGCTTTCTCATGGGTAGGATGACTGTACTAGGGATTGCTATTCAATGTAAACTTTTAATGTCTTTCAATTTGATTTTGACTCTGAGCAGATTTTGAAAAAGAACGATTGAGAGGGAAAAGTCTTAGGAGCAGAGAAATAAGATTGGAGTCTCACATACAGAGATTTTGTAACTGAAACTACATAAATAGATTTAAAAAAGTTTGAACTTGGACAACTGTTGTGTTATAGAATCACAGAATTGTTTAGGTTGGAAAAGAACTTATGATCATCGAGTTCATCAAGTCCAACCATTATCTAATTCTACCAGGTCTACCATTATCTAATTCTACCATGTCCATCAGATCCACATCTAAACACTATGGATAGGGATTCAATTATCTCTCTGGCAAACCTATTGCAGCATTTGATATCCTTTTCAGTGAAGACAGCTCTAAAAATATCCAATCTAAACCTTCCCTAGAGCAACTTGGGGTCATCTCTTGTGTTCTTATCACATACATGGGTGATGACACTGACATCCGTCTTACTACAGCCTTCTTTCAGATAGTTATAGAGAATAAGATCAAGAAAACTATAATATGAATTCAGAAGACTGTTTGTAGGTATTTCTTAAAGGATTGAAATCTTGGGTGGTTGCTTTTTATGTAAGAGTTTTGGCTATTATTAAGGAATATCCTTTCATAAATGACTGTTACCTGTCTAAATGACATCACTGTTAAAGCTTCTTTTGGTTATACACTTGAATTCACTGACATTAATCAACTGGTGGTGAATGGTGCCACATCCAGCTGGCGGCCAGTCACTAGTGGTGTCCCTCAGGGATCTGTGCTGGGCCCCATCCTCTTTAACATCTTCATAGATGATCTGGATGAGGGCATTGAGTCAGTCATCAGCAAGTTTGCAGATGACACTAAGCTGGGGGCAGATGTGACTGAGCTGGAGGGCAGAAGGGCTCTGCAGCGTGACCTTGACCGCCTGGACAGATGGGCAGAGGCCAATGGGATGGGGTTCAATAGCTCAAAGTGCAGGGTGCTGCACTTTGGCCACAACAACCCCATGCAGAGATACAGGCTGGGGTCGGAGTGGCTGGAGAGCAGCCAGACAGAGAGGGATCTGGGGGTACTGATTGATACCCGCCTGAACATGAGCCAGCAGTGTGCCCAGGTGGCCAAGAGAGCCAGTGGCATCCTGGCCTGCATCAGGAATGGTGTGGTCAGCAGGAGCAGGGAGGTCATTCTGCCCCTGTACTCTGCACTGGTCAGACCACACCTTGAGTACTGTGTTCAGTTCTGGGCCCCCCAGTTTAGGAAGGACACTGAGATGCTTGAGCGTGTCCAGAGAAGGGCGACGAGGCTGGTGAGAGGCCTCGAGCACAAGCCCTACGAGGAGAGGCTTAGGGAGCTGGGGTTGTTTAGCCTGGAGAAGAGGAGGCTCAGGGGTGACCTTATTGCTGTCTACAACTACCTGAAGGGTGGTTGTGGCCAGGAGGAGGTTGCTCTCTTCTCTCAGGTGGCCAGCTCCAGAACAAGAGGACACAGCCTCAGGCTGCGCCAGGGGAAATTTCGGCTCGATGTGAGGAGAAAGTTCTTCACTGAGAGAGTCATTGGACACTGGAATGGGCTGCCCAGGGAGGTGGTGGAGTCGTCGTCCCTGGGACAGTTCAAGGCAAGGTTGGATGTGGCACTTGGTGCCATGGTCTAGCCTTGGGCACTGTGGTAAAGGGTTGGAGTCGATGATCTGTGAGGTCTCTTCCAACCTTGGTGATACTGTGATACTGTGATACTGTGATACATGTTTGTACTCCAGTTCTGGGCCCCCCAATTCAAGAAGGATGTTGAGGTGCTGGAACATGTCCAGAGAAGGGCAACAAAGCTGGTGAAGGGCCTGAAGCACAAATCCTATGAGGAGAGGTGGAGGAAGCTGGGCCTGTTTAGCCTGGAGAAGAGGAGGCTCAGGGGTGATCTTATTACTGCCTACAACTACCTGAAGGGGCATTGTAGCCAGGTGGGGGGTGGCCTCTTCTCCCAGGCAACCAGCAACAGAACAAGGGGACACAGTCTCAAGTTGTGCCAGGGTAGGTATAGGCTGGATATTAGGAAGAAGTTCTTCACAGAGAGAGTGATTTCCCATTGGAATGGGCTGCCCAGGGAGGTGGTGGAGGCACCGTCCCTGGGGGTCTTCAAGAAAAGACTGGATGAGGCACTTAGTGCCATGGTCTAGTTGATTGGATAGGGCTGGGTGCTAGGTTGGACTGGATGATCTTGGAGGTCTCTTCCAACCTGGTTGATTCTATGATTCTATGATTCTACTCCATGCTACACAAAGCCTTAACACTAGAACCTGAAATTTGATTTCAAAACACGGAAGTTCTATATGCATATAGCTTCAAAATTAATCACATTTCACACAGCACTATTTTTTTTACAACCTTATTATAGGAAGATTTTCTCTGTAATGTTCTTTTTTTTTTTTCTATAAATAAATGTGATGGTGAATCTATAAGAAAGAATATTCATAAATTGTGTTTTTCAGAGTAAATATTGATATCCTGGTTTATATAAGTCCATCCATGATCATCAGACTTTATGAATGAATACACTGAATTAAGTATATTTTTAAGTAAATGAAATACCTATGGCATTTAAAATAATTCCAAGAACTTTGACGACTTTTTCAGACAAACTTGAATACTTCTCACCACAATCAGGCTTAGGAGGGTAGGCAATTGCTCTCTGCCTTTTGTGTTTCTAGCTCCATATGCTTACACAAGCTGATCATCTACCCAAGGTCGTTACTTTTTTAGTGCAATCATGTACCCACAGTTATTAGTTTCAATTACACAAGCCAAAGTTTAGGGGGGGGTCTGGTTCATCTTACCCACTTCTGTTGATTTTTTTATTACTATTTAAGACAGCTAAAACTGACAAAAGCATGAAAGGTGCAATTTAACAGAGGTATATAGGAATAGACTACAAAGCTTCAGAATATACAATCTGAAGGAGACATAAATACTTTTTATCAACATTCAGGATTCCAATGCAGCGTAGAGGGTTGTGTAAAAAGTTTGCTTTCTGATTTACTACTTACATGTCCTTTACTGAACATAATAAAAGAATCTCCTTTAGTCATTAATACCATGCAGCATAATACAGACCGTTTACTGTCCTTGATCCATTGCTGAAAGTTCTGACAGAAGATTAAAATGTTTCATGCAAATGTCAAGGTGCCTATGTCCCTGATGGCTTGCCCAGTAGCTAGTAGGATAAAACAAGATAATTATTATTAGCCTTCTCTGAGTAGATTTGCTCTTTATAACACCTGGAAATAAATCTTGCCACTTTTCAATAGAGTGAAACCTATATAATGATAGAAAGCTGTAAAGCTAAGTCTTCAGAGTTTCACTGGGCTATGGCAGTATTGCATTTATCCCTGTACTAAAAGAAAAATTAAAATGAAAGAACTGATTCATGTTTTCTTCATACTGTCACCAAAACTTATGTTGAGTCAAGATCATCAGTGACACCTCACAATGCCTAGAAAAACAACCAAGCATACAGTTTGTGTCATCCTATAGACGAAGTTTTGTCTATAGAATAAAAGTAATGTAAATCTCCTCTCATCTTCTCTTCCCTCTTTCTCTCTCACACACACTGAAAAAAAAAATCTCTTTTCATAAATTCAAGCTATCTTGTAGAAAATAGAAAGATATTTGTTTCTAATTTCAAAGCTCAGACTGTGTGATGACATACTGAAGTCTACCATTTATGCATTATATAGCTAAAAACTCATTTTGGATTTTGCCACCTTTCAATTAATTTCTTGTCTGACTTCTTTTCACCAGGGGAAAACATTTTTTAAAATCTATTTCTTTAAATACTTCTTCATTTTACTTCTTTTGTTTAGATGCTCACTTAATCTTGCCATTAAAAAAAAAGAATATATATATATATTTAATGAAAGTGTTTCCTAGTGATTATTCTTCAAGTCATTCTATCTTTGACTGCATTTTCATTATCATGGTGCTACTCTCACTTCTCAGTCACAGCCTTCTTCATCCAGATCTCAAAAATGATTGACCATCAGTCATGCTCAAGTTTTTGTGTTTTCATTACACCACATTTTCATCTGAACAATAAACTGGAAAAGCACAAAACAATATTGATAAACACATGGTGACCACGGCAGGCATGGGGGCTGGGTGGAGATCCTGTGATCTGTGTTACCATGTCACTGGGCAGGAATATGCAGCAGATGAAGGTCTATTCTTCCACTCATTGCCTGCAAAATGACTGAAATCCTTGTGCAAACATCTGTTTGAGCACAGCTCAACACTTTCCATTCTGCACAAATAAGGTATAAGTAGACCTCTGATTTAACACTTAGCAGAAGGATGAAAATTATTGATGCCAAAAGGCAGGGAGAGATTGATGAGTTTGCCCTCTTCATCCTGCAATGGATTAGGACTGACCCCCACCACCACTATTTGAAATTACCCAGACTAACTCAGATGGTCTGGAAGTGAGATGAAGCTATATTTACAGCATGGCAAAATATTTGTATACACACAATATATACAAATATTTACAAGTATTTACTATTATATATAAGTTAAAAATCATACAGAAATCCCAGTTCCCTCCCGGACAAAGCAAACTACCCAGAAGGGCTCAGAGTTACCCTTCTCTCTGTTTCACCCCTCCTCTAAGATGCACATACAAAGGACAACGTGTGTATTAATTGACGAATTTGAGGCGAGATATTGAAGTAGATTTGGGTTAAGAAGAAGTGATTAAATCTAGCAACACAGACCAGATAGAGAAAGGCACAGAGCAATGTTCCAGGACAAAAGTGAGAGGACATTGTTTATGTTTTTTACTTTTTATCCCTCTTAGCAAATCAATGAATGATATAGACCTCATCATTATTTTATTTTCACAACCAATGATCTAATTTCTCTCACTAAAATATTTCAATTAGCCTCAAACCAGCACACATCCTCAAAGAAGGGATGCCTTCCAGTAAGATTTGTGACCTTGGCTGCACCTTAGTGCTTCCCCTGAAGATATTGCACTTGTGATTGCAAGCACATTTTAGAGCTGTATAGCTATTCTGCCTTCAGTGCATTTATCCTCAGCAATCTAAAAGAATCTGAGTATATTACATGTAAACCACACTATTTGTGCACCTGACTACAGCTGTATGCAGCCAGACCTACAGCAGGCAATCTGTTCATGCATCTTTTGCTGGGTCTATAGTCATGGCAATAACTGTCATATCTGTTAGGAGATAAGTTCAGCTGCCCTTACGCCTGGAATGCAAGGCTACAATGCAAGAGGACTGATCTCTTATTAAATTAATCCTTCACTAAATACAACACAAATTCCTTTTGCCATCAAATCTGTCAAGACTTCATTTAACAGCCTCATGACCTGTAAGTAAAGTAATATTCACAATGATACTCAAGTCCTGAAAACAAATGTGAACTGTCAGAGAGAAGGAATTGGATCATCAGTGTTTTCATTCTCAGGTAGAAAATATCTTCTATCACTTGACAACTGACAGGGAAACAAATGCTTAGCAAGAGGTGTGCTTTATATCTCATCAAAACTATTAACTCAGTTTCAGTAAAAGGAAAAAAGAACCTTTAATTTGGAGGTTAGAAACTAATCATTCTAACATATTTTTGTAACCTTTGCAACAACAGAGAAATCATTCAAGAACAGGTCGCCCCTGGAGCACAGCCTCATGGAAATAAATAATTGTTTGTTCACATGTATTAATAAGATTCAAAAAGACATTGATTTATTAAATGATAGGTCATTAGCAGTGCAGACAAAGACTAAACAAGCTCACTTGGGAAGAGTTTTAGTATAGGATGACTCTAGCTCTTGTTATCACTAGCATATGCAAATAAACTGAGTTACTGAAAGATTGACTGCATTTAAGAAATGCAGTTTCACACATAATTTCTAACTTTAGAGTGTGCTTAGTTGATATAAGCTGACATGATTCCATTTTTTTTTCCAGAGGAACTCTGTTGATTTACCTTTACCCTACCTTAAGATCTTGCTCATTAACAGCAGCTCTCCTACATTTGTTATAATAATATTAATGCATGTCTATCAAGATTTTTTTTCCCCAAGGCAAATATTTGAAGAGTCATTGAAACTTTGCCTACGGAAATACAGACTGTCAAGATATAACTGCAGTCTTGAAAACAAGAGTAATTGTCCATCTGGAGAGAAATTACAGTTGGTAATAACAGTCTTGGCCTGTTCAAAGATTTGAAAAAGCAATGAAATGTAGATGCGCTTCAATACTTGAAGGTGACTTACAAGAAGGCCAAGAAAGGCCTGGTTAGGATGAGTGGTAATGGTTTTAAAGTAGAGCAGGGTAGATGTAGGTTAGATTTTTTTTACATTAATGTTGTGGAGGCAAGGAAATTTTTTACATTAATTTACAGGGAGGATTTTTTTTACATTAATGTTGTGGAGGCAGGGAAATAATGTGGCTGAGTCAGGAATTTATATAAAAATAGAGTTATTTTATTTTCCCCAAAACCTGCCCCCAGAACTATATCTAGAAATTAATGTAGTTTTAATTAGCAGATTCAGTGTGCTTGAGAAAATCTACAGGATGCCATAGGTAATTTGACTATTTTGGAAGTCAGAAGTTGGAAAAGGCTTTAGCTATTAAATTATAGCATTTCCACTTAATAATAAAGCTGAGCCAGTCACTCACAGGTGAGCCAGGCTGGCTGAAAGAAGGGCGGTCCAGCTGCCTGTCCTCTCGCTCTCTTTCAGAGGCTGTCATTAAGGCCTATTGAGCCTGCTTAAAGAGTGCTAATGGTGGGAAGCCATCCTTGAGAGCAGAGTGCCAGGGGCTCCTTCTGCAGAATTATCCAGGCAGGGGGATAACTCTCAGGTGAGCACAAACTCTAAGGCGGGAATCCCAAGTGTGGGAAGTCCCCCAGTATTTATACCCTTCCTAGACAAAGATCAGAGTTACCACTTCCTAGGTGCCAAGACCACAGCCAATCCCAGCCCGATTCCAGCGCGGGCACTGCACGGGCACCCCTCGTGTTGGAAGGGCACCCTGCTCACCCCCTTCATACCTGCAGGGCTGGGGGGGGAGACAGGTCTTTTTGCGCCTTTTCCTCTCCCATTCAAACCACAGAGGGAGAGGAATTTAGGGGTATACAGGACTCCAGGACAATTAAAAGTGGTGAAATACTGCAACAGGTTGCTCAGAACAATCCTGTTTTCCTTGAATGGAGACATTCAAGGTCAAACGTGATGGGACTCTGAGCAACCTGATCTAGTTCGAGATGTCCCTTCTCACTGCATTGTCTATTCTTAGCAGAAACTATTGGCTTGGTTCCAAAGCAAAGCCCAGGAGGCAGACAATCTGAAGACCAGTATTCAAGAGCAAAGTTTTTCAGTGTATTCACAAACCTAGAGTATATATGGAGCAGTAGCTTTGAAATTCAAGCTTTATTGACACTCTTGTTCATGAGATTACTTGTTTCAGTGTCTTATGTTTTTGTCTTTTGATTGTTGTTTTTTTTTTTCCAGTGATATGCTACTTATTTTTTTTTGTGTGATGTTTTGATGTCAGATGAAGAGGAAGAAATAAGGAAAAAATATTTGCTATTAAAAGTAGCTTGCAGAAGTAATAACATCAAGCTGCCAACTATGCTTTAATATGCATCTTTAGCTTCTATATTAATTTGTTTACATCGAAGTACAGAGTGTCCTGATTTACTTTATCCTTAAGTATCCTTTTCCCTGCTGGAAATCTTTTTGACTTCTTCATTTAAATGAAAATGTTTTTGCATCTGCCTTAAAATATTTAAATCCAAATGCATGGCAGGATGTCCTCTCTGTATAATGTATGTCTCAGACAAATGTAACAGGTTCTGGGTAGAATATGTGTGTGCTCATCTCAGAAACAAAGATTTATTGAATTGTTGGAGGGGTTTTTGGATGGTGACAATGCTAGTGAAGAGGCATAAAACTTAGCAACATTCCAAACAACATCCATGAAAATGTAAAAATACTTACTTTCTGTATTGTTAGGCATTTTTCATCTTATTTTTAGTTGTATTTCTGACCAATGAGAAAAAAAAAAAAAAAGCCTGCCTTCTCTTAGTTAGATCATTCATGTTCTAATAAAGAAGAGACTTTATAAATTGTGTATTACATCATCAAATGTTAATCAACATTGTAATGAAGCAGGTGAATGTACATTCCATCTGCATTAAAAGAACAGTCAAATGGAACCTTTAGTATCCTGCTTACTCCTAACATCAAAGCTATGCTATTTTTTGTAAAGAAGTTATTGACTTTATTTTTAAAAACTTAAGCACAAAAATAAGAGCAAAAAGAACAGCATCTTCTACCTTCAATACCAAGATAGCAGAAGTCCTGGTGAATAAAGACAATTTGCTGTGAAGGCAGTAGAGTGGGGCATGTGTTCTAAACTGCAGAGTAGTTTGCTAAGCTGTTTTGATGTTTCATTTCTTATTTCTGTCTTGTTTGATTTCCTCATTTGTTTGCTTTTACTCTTTGAGTGAAAATGCACACTAGTCTGTGTTATTTGCATATCAGGGATGGGATGCCCTATATCAACAGGTCTTCACAGCCAAAGACACATCCAGGTGGCATATCTTTCATCATATAATCTAGAAAACAGAGCTAGAAGGAAACCACAGTGCTCTATTTTTCTGTCTTCCTGGTGTGAAATCTCAAATTCCTTATAACAGAGTCCTAAAATATCACTCAAGCAGGGAATACAGAAGACTAAAATCTATGTTTCATTTTCCACAGTCCTCTAAATGAGAAAAGGATATATATAGATATATGTATATAGATACAATACATACAGAGATTTATTTTACTAAGGGTACTTGTAGTCATGTAGTATGGAAGGGCAGCAGTCTTGCAGACAAGGTCCTAGGTGCCTTACAGATAAATTGAATGTGATTCACAGGTGCATTTTTTTGGTGATCAAGATGAACCATACCCCCTGGGCTGAATTAGCTAGGAGGTATCCCATGTGTTTACTTTCCTCCACTTTTCACTTCTGATTTTAAATTAATAGTTTGTTCAGTTTTTCCTCCCTCTGTAGAGGTGAAATGTCAACAAACAGAAAAGAGTTTGGTGATGGGACACCAAGACGGTTAGGTAGCTGCAGCACATGGCCCGAGACAAATTAAACCAGATTTGTTTGACTTTCATGAGAAAAGGATAAAAGGTATAGTGCCGGGTTTGAGCAGAACTGAAGGGAAAAGAACAGGCAGGGTAAGACTAGGGTCACTTTGATAAGAGGCACAGCTGCAGGGAAGCGGCCCTAGAATCATAGAATCATAGAATCAACCAGGTTGGAAGAGACCTCCAAGATCATCCAGTCCAACCTAGCACCCAGCCCTAACCAATCAACTAGACCATGGCACTAAGTGCCTCATCCAGTCTTTTCTTGAAGACCCCCAGTGACGGTGCCTCCACCACCTCCCTGGGCAGCCCATTCCAATGGGAAATCACTCTCTCTGGGAAGAACTTCTTCCTAATATTCAGCCTATACCTACCCTGGCACAACTTGAGACTGTGTCCCCTTGTTCTATTGCTGGTTGCCTGGGAGAAGAGGCCACCCCCCACCTGGTAGCTGCTACCTGTAATCTGGACTGTGTGAGGGGGCCTTGAAGGAGGACAGGCTGGTCAGCCCTGGGAACAAGTGAAGTTGTGGCTAGCGAAGGCTATCAGAGTTATGCACGTATCTACCCAAACTACTGTATAAGTACTCTGCTTAGCGTCAATAAACAGATTGACCTTCTATGTATCATGCTGGTATAAGCTTGAGTCTGTCCGGTCTCCCGCATGGCCTTTGAGAAACCCAGCAGTACAGCTAATAGGAACACTCCTATAATGTCAAGTCTCCAGATACTTAAAAGAGTTATAGAAGAGAACAGTGGTCACAACTGTCAGCACACAATTTGGCACAAGGGAAAAAATCTTTCATTTGTCAGTGGTTAGGCACTGAAACAAATTGCTTGGAGCAGCTGCAGAATTGCCATTCCTGAAGATGTTCAACTGAGCAAGGCTTTATCATATCTGTTCTAACTTTGAAGCTCGTTCTGTTCCAAGAAAAAGTTTGCAGTAGGAGACTTTCAATGGTCTCTTCCAACCTAAGAATTTTTATGTTCCAGAGTTTAAAACCTTATTTCAGAACACTCTCTTGGAATTTTTTTCTTCAGGCCCTTGCAATGGCCTTGTATTTCTTTGACACACCTTGAGTACTGTGTCCAGTTCTGGGCCACTCAATTCAAGAGAGATGTTGAGGTGCTGGAATATGTCCAGAGAAGGGCAACAAAGCTGGTGAGGGGCCTGGAACACAAACCCTATGAGGAGAGGCTGAGGGAGCTGGGGGTGTGCAGCCTGGAGAAGAGGAGGCTCAGGGGTGACCTCATTGCTGTTTACATCTACCTGAAGGGAGGTTGTAGCCAGGTGGGGGTTGGCCTCTTCTCCCAGGCAACCAGCAACAGAACAAGGGGACACAGTCTCAAGTTGTGCCGGGGTAGGTATAGGCTGGATGTTAGGAGGAAGTTCTTCCCAGAGAGAGTGATTGGCATTGGAATGGGCTGCCCAGGGAGGTGGTGGAGGCACCATCCCTGGAGGTGTTCAAGAAAAGACTGGCTGAGACACTTAATGCCATGGTCTAGCTGACTGGCTAGGGCTGGGTGCTAGGTTGAACTGGATGATCTTGGAGGTCTCTTCCAACCTGGTTGATTCTATGATAAAGGGAAATAGTGGGATATATACAGAGGTCTCAAAAATTCCAGAGCTCCTTTCAAAACTGGATTTCAGAATATCTTTGTATTAGGTAACTTCAGATAGCAAAACTCTGTCCTGTGTTTCTGCAGCATCCCCGTCCCCCTCCTTTCTTCCTCAACATTACTTTTATGGTCCTCTGTCTTTTTCATTCAATAATTCAGGGCAGAATTTTATAGTTCACAGAACTTCATTTCTCCTGGCCAGTTACCACAGCTTGTGCATTAAATACTGAGTGAGCAAAGGCATCTGCTGTCTATCTCTTAATAAAAAATTAATGTTTATTTGAAATAGATAGGAGAAAGTAAAGAAACAAAAAGGCATAGTCTACAAGAACATCTATTTCACAGTAATGTGAGCAGCCCAAACTTTTTGGGTCATATGTTTGTGATCTGTCTGTTATCCTTTAGGTTGCATTCAGGTATATTAGAGCTTTAACAAATCTAGTTGCGTTAGCTGATCAACTGCTTGCTCTGCGCTATTCTTTCCCTCCTTATATCTTTACATCATTCAGCTTCTGATTAAAATAATCCAAAATATACAGATACAATAAGAAATTCAATGATTTACATAACATGTAGTGTTCATAAGCTGTTAGTACCAGTTTTCAGTTTGTCTCTTGGACTGATACTAAGTGGCTATCTCCTGGGACCAAGAAGAAAGCGTGATAACATAGCAGATTTTCCGAGCCACCGTGTCTGGAACTGCTCCAATTTTCACAACACCTTCAGCCTGAGGGTGTGTCAGGTTTTATTAGCTGAAGTCTTCAGGCTAAACAAATTTTGAGCTCAGTTTGGATAACTTTCTGACTGTCAAATTTTAACTGAGTTAATAATGAATTGATAAACTGCTGAGATATACACATGACTGTTAGGTTCAGGCTTTAGATACTGTCTCCCACAGCATCTTTATAGACAAGCTCAGGAAATGTGGCATAGATGGCTGGTCTGTGAGGTGGATTGAAAACTGGCTCCACAACAGAGTTCAGAGAGTTGTCATCAGTGGTACAGAATCCAGTTAGAGGCCTGTAGCCAGTGGTGTTCCCCAAGATTCAGTACTGGGCCAAGTTTTGTTCAATATCTTTATCAAAAACCTGGATGAGGACATTGAGTGCACCCTCAGCAAGTTCACTGATGATAAAAAACTGAGGTGGGTGGCCAACAGCCCATCAGACTGTGCTGCCATCCAATGAGATCTGGACAGGCTGGAGAGCTGAGTGAAGGCAAACCTTATGAAGTTAAATAAGGACAAGTGGGGAAGAATAACAACAGGCACCAGTACAGGTTGGGGGCTGCCCTGCTGAAAAGTAGCTATATGGAGAAAGGCTTTGGACTCCTGGTGGGCAGAAAATTCTGCATGGGCCAGCAATGGCCAAGAGAGCCAATGACATCTTGGGGTGCATCAGGAAAAGTGTGACCAGCAGAACCAGGGAGATTCTTCTCCCCCTCTGTTCTGTCCTGGTGAGACCACACTGTTGTGGAAGATATATGTCCTGGCTTGCCCAAGTACGACCCTATGGTTCCCTTCCCTCTGCAAAGGGGGGAAGCAGAGCACAAGGAGAAGACAAAAGGCTTGCAGACACCCGTTTTGAGGGTCCAAGACTAGCCCAGACTTGGTTTTCCCAAATAAGGGAAAGCAAGTTCCTGACTGATATGGTCAGGTTTGGCATAGTGCCATTCTGATTGGTAAATCTGTGTGGTCAATGGGCCATTTCATTTGGACAAACAATAATTAGGCTTTTGCCACATGCACCCTTACTTCTTTTTGCCTGCTCTCCCCTGCCACATTATGCTCTTTTTGCCTGCAATGACTTTCGAGGCACCGACAGAACTCACTTCAAGTGTTGGGTACAGTTTGATACTATTTTGTGACTAAATATTCAAAGACTCTAAGAAATTCTGTAACTAGATTCTAGGGTGCCTTCTGCCTTAGTAGCAGAAAGGAGCCTCTGAAGTCCCATGATGGGCAAGAGGTATAATTTTTCCAGTTTTGATGTTTATATTTGCTAGTTTTCTTAAAGTGTTCCAGTTTTGATGTTTATATTTGCTAGTTTTCTTAAAGTGTTCTAGTTTGCCTGCTCCTTGTATGTATAAGTATCCAAGCTGTGCATTTTGAACATTGTAAATAAGTTTTCTGGCAAAATTTAACAGACAGTTTTCATACTTATTAACAATCTTCACCTGGATATAAAAATTAATACCAATTTTTAATTGTGCATAATTTGGAGCACACAAATCTAATACTGTGTCCAGTTTGGGCTTCCCAGTTCAAGAGAGACAGGGACTTGCTGGAAAGAGTCCAGCAGAGAGCCATGAGGGATGACTGGGGAATCATAGAATCATAGAATCAACCAGGTTGGAAGAGACCTCCAAGATCATCCAGTCCAACCTAGCACCCAGCCCTGTCCAATCAACTAGACCATGGCACTAAGTGCCTCAGCCAGGCTGTTCTTGAAGACCCCCAGGGACGGTGCCTCCACCACCTCCCTGGGCAGCCCATTCCAATGCCAATCACTCTCTCTGTGAAAAACTTCTTCTAATATCCAGCCGATACCTACCCTGGCACAACTTGAGACTGTGTCCCCTTGTTCTATTGCTGGTTGCCTGGGAGAAGAGGCCACCCCCCACCTGGCTACAATGCCCCTTCAGGTAGTTGTAGACAGTAATAAGATCACCCCTGAGCCTCCTCTTCTCCAGGCTAAACAGGCCCAGCTCCCTCAGCCTCTCCTCATAGGATTTGTGCTCCAGGCCCCTCACCAGCTTCGTTGCCCTTCTCTGGACATGTTCCAGCACCTCAACATCTCTCTTGAATTGAGGGGCCCAGAACTGGACACAGTACTCAAGGTGTGGTCTGACCAGTGCTGAGTACAGGGGCAGAATAACCTCCCTTGGCCTACTGGCCACACTGTTCCTGATGCAGGCCAGGATGCCATTGGCTCTCTTCACCACCTGGGCACACTGCTGGCTCATCTTCAGCTTACTGTCTATCAGTACCCCCAGGTCCCTTTCCTCCTAACTGCTCTCCAGCCACTCAGTCCCCAGCCTGTAGCACTGCTTGGGGTTGTTGTGGCCAAAGTGCAGAACCCTGCACTTGGCCTTGTTAAATCTCATCCCATTGGCCTCTGCCCACCCATCCAGCCTGTCCAGGTCCCTCTGCAGGGCTCTCCTACCTTCCAAGGGAACTTGAGCATCCCTCCTAGGAAGAGAGACTGAGAAACCTGGGACTGTTTAGTCTGGAGAAGAAAAGACTGAGAAGAGATCTTAACAATGTATACGAGTATCTGAGGAGTGGGTGTCAAGCGGATGGGGCCAATCTCTTTTCACTGGTCAGCAGCAAGAAGACAAGGAACAACAGCTACACACTGGAACACAGAGGGTTTCTGCTCAACATGAGGAGAAACTTCTTTACAGTGAGGGTGACAGGGTACTGGAACAGGTTGCCCAGAGAGGTTGTGGAGTCTCCTTCTCTGGCGACTTTAAAAACCTGCCTGGATGCATTCCTGTGTAAACTACCCTAGGGGATCCTGCCTTGGCAGGGAGGTTGGACTCGACCTCTGGAGGTCCCTTCCAGCCTCTAAAGTTCTGTGATTCTGTGAAAAGCCTCTTCTTGTTTTATAATTGGGTCATCTGGCCTAAAGGAAATTGCTACAACATCTCTACAGGCTTTGCTGTCATTTTCCTTTTTACATTCCCATTGCTGTGGTAAGCTTTGTGTACTCCATACATTTGATATATTTTTATTTAAGAAGCAATTGCTTACTCTATCAGTGATGCTGAGAGAAATGAGGAGAGTTATAGAATACTTGGGCCTTAATTTTCACTTATCCTCAGCCCCCTTGATTTCTCTGGCTGTGTAAACTGGCTTGAAAATTGTGTTTACCAGGTCTTAAAGGCTCCTTATCAGCACAAGTACCAGAGAAAAGTGCTTTAGTGTAAATGAGACTCAGGCTTCCTGAAGAGTGTTTGCACAGCAGGTTGTCAGTGAGGTTATTCAGCTTCAGCTGCTTCTGCCGTAGATGCACATTTAGGAAATTCACTGTTAAATGCAATTCCACCTCCCATTTGCTTTTCACCTCCTAGGATGATCACAAACCAAAGCATAATGACATAACACAGAGCTTGTGGAGCTGCAATATATATGATGCATCCAAGCAACCTCTCTTTTTTTTCCAGGAGGCAGTCCTTTCAGTGGTTAACAACCCATGTAAGTGTGTAAGAAATATATGCAGTGCTGGGCAGTACCAACACTTCATTTTTGTTATGGTGTTCCTGAAATATCTAATTTTTATTCAGTTCTAAACTTGAAGCCCCTTAAGTCAGAGATATATTTTGATGATTTCCATATTTAAGTGGAAAACTACTATTTGGTCATTTTGAGAAAAAAGGAAAGAAAGAAAAAAGACAGGCTCACAGCCTCTTGAAAGTTTAATACAATATTTGTTGTCTTGTTCTTAATTACAAAAAGAAAATCTTTTGATTCTTCCAGCATAGGTTGCAAATTCTTCTGGGTATTGTTGTAATATGGTTACAGTGGCAAATGCAGTGCTGACTGGAAAATATCGTTTGACAAGCCTACAAAATATTTGTTTGTAAAGGAAGTACATAGTTCTCTGCAGTAGGATGCACTGGAAATGTAACACTCCTACCTCACAGGATAATCTGAATCTAGTAAGTTTTCCTTCTGAAAAGCAAGCAGATCTTATCATAGAATCATAGAATCAAACAGGTTGGAAGAGACCTCCAAGATCATCCAGTCCAACCTAGCACCCAGCCCTATCCAATCAACTAGACCATGGCACTAAGTGCCTCATCCAGTCTTTTCTTGAAGACCCCCAGGGACGGTGCCTCCACCACCTCCCTGGGCAGCCCATTCCAATGGGAAATCACTCTCTCTGGGAAGAATTTCTTCCTAATATCCAGCCTATACCTACCCTGGCACAACTTGAGACTGTGTCCCCTTGTTCTATTGCTGGTTACCGGGGAGAAGAGGCCACCCCCCACCTGGCTACAATGCCCCTTCAGGTAGTTGTAGACAGTAATAAGATCACCCCTGAGCCTCCTCTTCTGCAGGCTAAACAGGCCCAGCTCCCTCAACCTCTCCTCATAGGATTTGTGCTTCATGGGTAACTTTTAAGAACCAGAGAATAACATCTGACTCTGGCATTAAAAATTGCCAGCCTGTCCCAAAAAGGATTAAATTATCTTTGGGTTGAAAGAACTTAAAGGTAGGTGTGAAGATCAGATTCATTCATGCTATAACAAAACAATACTTGAATTGTACATCCTAATTTAACATTCTGTTACTAAAATATATTGATATTAGTGCATAATATATTTTCAGAATATTTTAAGGAAGTTGTTCCTCCTTCAACATCTGTTTCCTTTTTTTTAATTCTATTTCAGTTTTCTTATCTATAACTTGTATCTTCCTATACACCTTTTACTGTATCTTTTATCTCTACTACATCATACTTATCTTTGCTATATCTTTTACTTATATTCTTTCATGCTGGAGTCAACTTCAGACTTTGCAGAAAGCTATTGAAATCTAAATGTCAGGCTCTTTTACTCTCAGTTGGTAGTGGAAAAGTACAAATACAGATAATAGCTTTAAAAAAATTCCCTTTTTGGCTTTTCTCAAGGTTCAATCAGTTCACAAAATTCTGTGGAATCATTTTATCTTTGAGGAATTTTCACTGAGCACTTGGAACTACAGCCAACACTTTGGTATGACAAAATTTCCTATGAGCTTCCAGGATACTATGCATACAGTCTAATCTTACAGATGCCTGATTGGAGTACAGTTTTACTGCACTAAGTGTCACAAATCACAACATTGCCCTACAACTGCAATTTAGAAAGACTGCATCTTCATTCCAGAATGTGACAAATATTTTTTCTTATTCTTTCTACAAAGCAGACTAAGTAAAAATTATCCAAGAAAGTGTTTTATCAAAATCAGGGTGAGCTACGTGGGCCTAATGATTCCATTTTCACAAATAGCTTTTCCCACTCTAGTAGAATAACAAATCAAAATAGATATTCTTACATGTTTGAACTTTTGACAAGGTCTGACTGTTCAGCTTGTTACTTCCTTAGAGCTCCTAACAACCTTTCATGATTAGTTATGACAGACATTCAGTTAAACTGAGGATGTCAAGTTTCTCAGACTTTTATGCCTGTTTTCCCAGGACAAAAATATATATATTTTTTAAAATATTATGCAGTTTGAGTGAATACATTTTTACTTTTCATTAACGTGTGTGTTTATGCTTTTAAGTGTATAAGATCTGTTGCTACTCATTAAATTTTCTTTCCACGTTCTTTCTGTTTTCATTTTCTCAACAAATGTGAAGCTAAGGTGGATGATCAAAACTTCATGTCCCCCATTCAGCAGAAAACAAACAACCAAAACAAATGCCAGCCTAGCTTTAGTTTGATGGAAAATTGTGTTAATAGCAGAAATATTATGAAATCAATAAAGCTATAGAGTGCAAAATGGAAGAGTTAAGTGATTGAGCCTTTAGTAGTGAACTCAGAATCTTTGTCCTCCAGCTACTGGTTTATTCCCAATCAGAGTGTGGGAATACAACTCTGTCTCCAATACTGGTATCTTCAAAGCTGATTTCTTATGAGTTCAGAGGCATGGAGACAGCAGTGACTCTTCCTCCTTCTCTCCTTCCCTAATTTCATCACAAAACAGTTGTGTGTGGGAAGGATGTACAGAAGTTATTTTGGAGAACATGGGTGTATTTTGCAGCACCTTTAACAGGAAGAGTAACACGAAGAAGCGAAGCAGCAGGGTTCCCTAAGGCATGCTGCTATGCTCAAATACTAGAAATTGCTTAGCACAGATACATATGTTAAGTATCAGCAAAACTGCATCTCAGCCAACCTTCTGGGGTTTACTGTGTATTTTGTAATATAAGGTAAGATACTCTGCAGGACTTAGAATGATAGTTTTCTCCAGCAGATTTCAAAGTACTGCACTAAAAAAGAGGTGGCACAATTTTTATTTTGGATGAAAAATTAGGGAAATGAAAGGTCAAATACTTTGCTGAATGTGAAGAGTCAACACATGCATTAATCAATGAAGATATATGTGCAATTTCAAACCAAGTGAGACCAAACTTCCATTTCCTTTCTGGATTTAAAACACAGCTGAATATTTTATGAAGTTCATTGGTAAATATTAAACTTCCTTCCTACTCTCAGGCTTTGCTCTCATGCTAACATTCAAAAAGAAAAGCAAAATATAGTAATTAATTTGGTTTGTATTTGACATCAAGCTGAAAACATGAAGTATTATAAAAACTTAGAGAAACCTGACAGATGAAGGCTGAGTAATTTTAATGCAGTCTGGAGTTCCTGTCTTATCAGAATAATTGTCTTGTTACCATATCATCAAACAGAATCATCCATTCTGTTTTGCTTCAGTGAGGACTTCTGAAATATGATGGTTATCTTAAATGCTTGTGGAAAGCTGGTTGAAATTGCTTAAATGCTTGAAAGATTCTGTACATAAAATGTGTAGGTATACTTTTAATGGATGATTCTGATCAGCTTAGCCAACAGAATCCTCAAATGGAAAGCATACTATGGACAGTGAATTCACTGCTACTCACTTTGCTGCTACAGGTAAGTGTATTTTAATATATGGTCTTCCTTTAAAGCTTAAATGAGGGAAAAACTGAAAGGGTTGAAAAGAATATGAGCATATGCTTTATCTTTCTTTTGGTCCCATTCATTCTTTTGTATTATCATTGTCCAAATGAATACTATAATAGAGAAAAACACAATCAAATCTTTTTACTGTTTACTCATGACAATAGTAAACTTTTTCTCCATGAAATCATCAAGTATTTGTTTGACGATATTTTTTTCCAGATATTTAGTTCATAGTTGGTTGTTGGAGTTTTGTTTGGGGGGTTCTATTTATCTATCTATTTATTTATTTATTTAAATCTTTTTCCCTCTCCATCCTCTAAGCAATGCCACCAGAAAGCTTACAGTACAGTTACACACATGTTTATTTTTTTTCCATTTAATTAATGAATTGCTTATGTTGGAAGTTTGGTAGTAGTAACGCTGAGGAGTTTGTTCTGATTTTTTTAGGTTTGATTTGGGTTCTTTGTTGTTTGTGTGTTGGGCTTTTGTTTATTTGGGGTGGGGGTTTTTTGAGTATTTTGTGTAATGAACTTTTCATTTTCTACCTTCCTTTTATATTTTTTATATATTTTTATATATTTTATATCTTTTTAATATATTTTTATATATTTTATATATTTAAAGGATTTTCTTCACAAAGATATTCCAAAATATTCTTTTCCTACAGTCGGATGCAAATGAACAATTTACAGTATTAAACCAAAACTGTCTCAAAGATTCATAAGATAGAGTAAAATTCATTTAATTTTAAATTAATATAGTTTATAATAATTCCACAGCTGAATCCACTGAATGTTAACAATTTGTTACCTTCTCTTATGCATTTTCTCCTAGGGCTTGTTAACTGCATCAGACTAGAGTTATTTTTAATGCAGAACAATGTAAAAACATAGTTACAAACAGATTAGATTATATACAGTGATTAAATTTCTGGTGCATGGCTAAAGTGTGGCTCAAATCTCACCAGTATTAGGATCATCAGAAAGATATAAAAGAATGCAGTATGCAGAAAGTGTACTCCCACTTCTGAGAAATATCATTTAAAACAAACTGAAACATTTTCTTGTTAGCCCAGAAAGTGACAACATAAAGTACTCATAAGAGTAGCAGTGAATGCATAAATTGATCCACATCATCACAACTGAGGAAATGAAAAGTTTATGAATAGTGGAAGTGGACAACAATGTTTTTACTTTTGTTTTAACTTTGAAATATTTCCTGTTGTGTGAAGTGAAATATCTTGTCTACCTATTAATTAGTTTCAGCTAATAAAGCCAAATGCCTCGATTGATGGGAGTTATCATGGCACTAAATTATTATGGATTTGTTCTTCACTGAACATCACAGAAACTCAGATTATGTTCACTGTGGTGCAGAAAAAAAGGATTTTTTTCAAAGCCATTGTTAAAGACCAATTTTTCAGGAGCTGCCATTAGCAAACAATATGTGAAACAGTTGTACTCTGCAACTTTGGGGAAAGCAAGAGATCTTTTATAAACCCTCAGCACCAGGCAAAGTCATGGAACAGGTTGAGTGCCATCAGAAAGCACCTCCAAAGGGACTAGGCCCAGCCAGCATGGGTTTAGGAAAGTCAGGTTCTGATTGACCAACCTGATCTCCTTTTATGATCAGGTTACCTGCCTGGTAGTAGTCTACTCGGACTTCAGCAAAGCCTTTGACACTGTCTGCCACAACAAGCTCCTGGCAAAGATTGGACAGATTCACTCTGATATGGGTCAAGAACTGGCTGGATGGCAGAGCTCAGAGAGTGGTGGTGAATGGTGCCACATCCAGTTGGCAGCCAGTCACTAGTGATGTCCCCCAGGGATCAGTGCTGGACCCAGCCCTGTTCAATATCTTTACTGATGATCTGAAACAGGGGATTGAGTCCAGCATCAGTAAGTTTGCAGATGACACCAAGCTAGGAGCAGGTGTTGATCTGTTGGAGGGTAGGAGAGCCCTGCAGAGAGACCTGGACAGGCTGGATGGGTGGGCAGAGGCCAATGGGATGAGATTTAACAAGGCCAAGTGAAGGGTTCTGCACTTTGCCCACAACAACCCCAAGCAGCACTACAGGGTGGGAAAAATGTGGCTGGAGAGCAGCCAGGAAGAAAGGGACCTGGGGGTACTGATAGATAGTAGCTGAACGTGAGCCAGCAGTGTGCCAGGAGAGCCAATGTCATCCTGGCCTGTACCAGGAACAGTGTGGCCAGTAGGATAAGGGAGGTTATTCTGCCCTGTACTCAGCACTGCTCAGGCCACACCTTGAGTGCTGTGTCCAGTTCTGGGCTCCTCAATTCAAGAGAGATGTTGAGATACTAGAACGTGTCCAGAGAAGGGCAACAAAGCTGGTGAGGGGCCTGGAACACAAACCCTATGAGAAGAGGCTGAGGGAGCTGGGGGTGTGCAGCCTGGAGAAGAGGAGGCTCAGGGGGGACCTCATTGCTCTCTACAACTACCTGAAGGGAGGTTGTAGCCAGGTGGGTATCCATCTCTTCTCCCAGGTAACCAGCAATAGAACAAGAGGACACAGTCTCAAGTTGTGCTGGGGGAGGTCTGGGCTGGATGTTAGGAGGAAGTTCTTCACAGAGGGTGATTTGCCTTTGGAATGGGCTGCCTAGGTTGGTGTTGGAGTCACCATCCCTGGAGGTGTTCAAGAAAAGACTGGATGAGGCACTTAGTGCCATGGTCTAGTTGACTGGCTAGGGCTGGGTGCTAGGTTGGACTGGATGATCTTGGAGGTCTCTTCCAACCTGGTTGATTCTATGATTCTACGATTCTGTGAGATTAAGAGTTAAATTCAAAAACCGTCTTTGTAACACTGCTGTTCCAGTATTCCATCTAAGTCCTTTCCTCATCAGGATCAGTGGATTCAAATGATCTGACTTAGTACAAATAGCAACATTTCTACAATATAAAGTCTTCACATGACGGAAATGAGAGTGAAGAAATGTATGTAAATGCACACCTGTTTCATTTGGATTTTTTTAATGGCAAATAATTCTCACAAAGTGGTAGCATGGTTTTGAGAATTGATCAAAAATTGCATTAGTCAAAAAAACCCCAAACGTATGTGGTAAAATTTGTTTCTTTAGAAATTATTTTGATTTACAATATATTCAAAGAAGTAAGGACAGATTTCTAAATAAATCACAAATTAATTCCACAATGAGTTCCCACAGCCCTGAGCAGAAGCTTTTCACATATACTATTCTTACAATTATACTGCAGGAATCCAAGAGTTCAGGTGCTCTCATCCCTAAGAACTCACTATTGATCAGGCACACTTCCTCTGAAGACCATGTAATACCACATAAAGGTCACCATGGACAGCACAAATTGCTTTTATTGAACTGTATATTGAATAGGCATTTAAGCCAAAAAGCGCCTTTATGTTGTTTTGGAGGCAGTTGATTGTTTGTGACTGTATAGTTCATGGCTCTGAAATTGAAACACTCAGGCTTGCCTGAATATCTCAAACTATTTACTTTGGGATCTCGCTATCTCCCAAATGAATCAGGATGAACAATCTGTTTACACAGAACAATAGAGGATTAGAAGACTAATGAAATGCATCTGCAACATATCTTGTGAACATCCACACAAGTGAAGGATGTCACTCTTTAGAAAACAAACATGTACTTAGCTATGATGGATACTTGAAGTCATGTTTTGTTATTTGATTGCTTAACTAAAACATTATTTATAGTCATAGATGAGTGTACCATAAAAAAACAAAACCCAAACCAAATAGACAGAAAAGCCCCCAACTGATGTTGGATGAATTAGGAAAATGAAGCGTTTTGACCCTTCGGAAGTTATTTTGAATTTAATTCCATTTCTGCTTTTGGTGGAGCAGATATTCAACAAAACAGGTTAGGGTCGGAGTGGCTGGAGAGCAGCCAGACAGAGAGGGATCTGGAGGTACTGATTGATACCCACCTGAACATGAGGCAGCAGTGTGCCCAGGTGGCCAAGAGAGCCAGTGGCATCCTGGCCTGCATCAGGAATGGTGTGGTCAGCAGGAGCAGGGAGGTCATTCTGCCCCTGTACTCTGCACTGGTTAGACCACACCTTGAGTACTGTGTTCAGTTCTGGGCCCCCCAGTTTAGGAGGGACATTGAGATGCTTGAGCGTGTCCAGAGAAGGGCAACGAGGCTGGGGAGAGGCCTTGAGCACAGCCCTACGAGGAGAGGCTGAGGGAGCTGGGATTGGTTAGCCTGGAGAAGAGGAGGCTCAGGGGTGGCCTTATTTCTGTCTACAACTACCTGAAGGGTGGCTGTGGCCAGGAGGTGGTTGCTCTCTTCTCTCAGGTGGCCAGCACCAGATCAAGAGGACACAGCCTCAGGCTGCACCAGGGGAGATTTAGGCTCGAGGTGAGGAGAAAGTTCTTCACTGAGAGAGTCATTGGACACTGGAATGGGCTGCCTGGGGAGGTGGTGGAGTCGCCATCCCTGGGGCAGTTCAAGGCAGGATTGGACGTGGCACTTGGTGCCATGGTCTAGCCTTGAGTTCTGTGGTAAAGGGTTGGACTTGATGATCTATGAGGTCTCTTCCAACCTTGATGATACTGTGATACTGTGATACTGTGAAAACCAAAATAGTGCTTGTACGATACTCAGAATGTAAAGAAAACCTAACGTTCTACTGAAAAACTCCCAGCATCAGTCACCAAATCTGAAAAGGGGGAAATGCATAGTTTGTAAGAGCACTAACATTTAATGCCCTGTTCCACCATTGCCATTGAGACTTTAATCAGTGTGAAAGAGCTGTTAACAAGCCTGTGAATCTCGCTGTGCTGTGGAAGACAGTGCCATGTTCTTCTAGTCTGGCCGTATTACTCTGATAACTGATAGAGGAGAAGTCACCTAAGGAGATTCTCAATTGTATGAGCTTTGACAAGGCCAAGTGTTGGATGCTGCACTTGGGCTACAAAAACTCCATAGTGAAGAATGGCTGGAAAACTGTCTGGCACAAAGGGACCTGGGGGTCCTGATTGACAAATTCTGGCTGAACATGAGACAGATTTTTGCCTGCATAGCCAACGACATCCAGGCTTGCATTACAAATCCTGGCAAGAAGAACCAGGGAGGTGATCATCCCTCTGTACTCTGCACTGATGAGGCCATACCTAGAATATTATGTTCAGTTTTGGGCACCTCAATACGAGAGAGACACCAAGGTGCTGGAGTGAGTCCAGCAACTAAGCCAGTGAAGGGCCTAGAGGACAATTCTTATGAGGAGTAGCTAAGCAAATTGTTGCTGTTTAGTTTGAAGAAAAGGAGGCTGAGGGGAGACCCTGTCACTGTCTATAGCTACCTGCAAAGAAGTTGTAACAAGGAGGGTGCTGATCCCTTCTCCCAAGTAACTAGTCATGGAACAGGAGAAAATTGCCTCAAGATGTGCCAGGGAATGTTTAGGTTAGACATGAAAAAAAAATATTCTCTGAAAAGGTTACCAGGCATTGGAATAGGCTCCCTGAGGAGGCATTTGAGTCTTCATTGCCTGATGTGTCTAAGTGCCCCGTAGAAGTGGTGGTTGGGGATATGGCTTAGTCATGGACTTAGTGGAGTAGGTCAGTGGTTGGACTCTATGGTCTTGAAGGTCTTTTTCAACCTAAACGGTTCTATGATTTCTGTGTGACAATTCACTGCCTGAATGTTAGCATTTATGCGTTCAAACACCCTGGAGAAAAGATTCAAACATAAATTATCCTGAAAAATTGAATTAAAAAATAAGAAAAAAAGCACCAGTCAGTAAAGAGATGTGGTAGAGTTTCCTTCTAACAGGCATTATATTAGGCTGAAGAAATACTAGATTTAAAAAAATCAAACAGAACAACAAAACAGCTTTGCAAGAATGTTGTCAGATATTTGGAGAGATTGTACAGGAAAGCTGTGACACTGATCAGAAAGCAAGAAAAGTTAATATATGGAGAAAGGCTAAGAGTCTGGTTTATATAAAATGTCATGAAAAGAGTGAGAGGTGTTTTTGTAATGCCCCTCTATAAGCCTACTGCAAAAAAAGGAACTGATATCATGTTTTCTATTTCTGTAAAGTTTGAGACAAAAAAGCTTTAGGTGTACCAGCAAGAACTCAGATTAAGTGTTGAGATAAAATTTTCAACTGCAAAAATTATTAAGCACTATGGAGGCTGTAGAACATTGAGCCTTAAGGATAGCTAGTACAGTATCAGGAATGTCCAGTGGTACCACTGACACATTCTTGGCTACAGCAGTTGACTTTAGTCTTCTGTGCTTTTTTTGACTCACTTCTTTTTGTCGTGCTGTTTCAAAGTTCTATCCAAGCAGTGCCTAGTTCTGATATTCATTACCACAGAATCTAATTTGAAATGATATATAAAATCTTCTTTACAAGAGAAGTGTGCTCTTGTAGCCAGGAAGGCCAATGCCATTCTGGGGTGTATTAAAAGGGCTCTGGGTATACATTGAGAGAGGTTCTCCTATCCCTCTACTCTGTTCTGGTGAGGCCATGTCTGGAGTACTGTGTCTAGTTCTGTGTCCCCCAGTTCAAGAGGGACATAGAACTTCTTGAGGGAGTCCAGTGCAGAGACACAAAGATGCTTAAGGGAATGGAACATCTCTCTTACAAGGAGAGCCTGGGGGAGCTGGGGCTCTTTATCTTGGAGAAGAGGAGACTGAGAGGAAACCTCATGAATGTTTATAAAGATGTAAAGGGTGAGTGCCAGGAGGATGGAGCCAGGCTCTTCTCGGTGATGCCTGGTGTCAGAACAAGGGGCAATGCATGGAAGTTGAGGCACAGGAAGTTTTGTTTAAACATGAGTTGGAATTTTTTCCCTGTGAGGGTGACAGAACACTGGAACAGGCTGCCCATGGTGTGTGTGGAGTCCCCCTCTCTGGAGATATTCAAAATCTGCCTGGAATGTGCTCCTTTGTGATCTGGTATAGGTGATCATGCTCTGTCAGGGAGGTTGGACTGGATGATCTTTTGAGGTCACTTCCATCCCCTGACATTCTGTGATTCTGCAATATGTAACATATAAAGATGTCTTCCCAAACTGCAAAAGTGTTACACTAAATATTGAGTATAGAATCCCCTGTTTCATATTCAGCATATAGGCATCCTTAAGACTGTGAAAAAGCTGTAGTACTGTGCAATTAAGAGCCCATGTAGACAGCAAAGACAGAAGAGCTATTGTCATTGGTGGTTACTGTAGCCTATCCCAGGGACAGGGATGGCAAAGATGTGTAGAAATCCACACCGAGAAAGAAAACAAAATAAAGTATAGGCTCTTAAAGGTAGAAAAAGGATCTGCAGAGAGAAGAAGATGATTGAGTGATTGGTTAAGGGGAAAAAAGTCCCAAATCACTCTGTTGGAATACCAAATCTGATTCTGTAATTCAAAACCAAAAGCAACAAGTGAAGGGTCATTTTCAAGCTCTCCTTTTCTGTCTAGCAGATTAGGTTTAGAGACACCAAGATACAAATTGCATTTTAGCAGCTAATAAAAACTATCTATAATCCCACTACAGACCTTCACCTCAAATACAAACTTCTTGGTTTTGTGCTGTTGTTTTTCAGACTACTGCATGTATAGATGGTAAACCTCAATGGAGAGTTTATGTTTTTATGTTTATCCTCAGTTGTATCTTGCCAAGGTTAGCAGAGGTGGTATTTCAAAATAATTGAAGTTTAACTCATACTGCAGTCATGAAAGATCACAGCTGGAAACCTATATGCTTTGAGCTACCTTCACATAGACTAGAATACTCTGATTTTATTAATCTTGCTAAAGACATTTATTTTGGATAAATATGTTTTGGGTTTTGTTTATTTCCCTATTTTTAGCTGCAGGAAATCAGATACTCTGCTTCACTATGGAATGATTGCAAAGTTTAAACTTTTGAACAAATAGGAAGAAAATCACTGTGTGTAATACAATCCTGTCTAAAAATCCAAAGGAATAATTTCTGTCACCAGAGTTCTGGAACAAATGCCGTTTAGGAAACACTGAAAGAGTTACGGTGTGGAGAGTTTGGTAAGGAGCATAAATCACAAGCACTTTCATATATATTTTGTCCATTCTTTCCACATCCAAATTCTTCACCTGCAATTCAGACCAAGTAACAGGGACAACTTTTCTGATAGTGAGAGTGTAAAACGTTTGACTAAAAAGTTGACTTCTTTGTTTAGAATCTTTCAGTACTTAAATAAATTGTAGCAGCAGCCGAAAGACCTTGTTTTTACTCTCCTTTGCACAAAACCACCTTCTGTACTTGCTCTGCCTGAATCCTCCTTCTAGCTAGAATAGAACAGAGAAAAATATCTATTTCAAGATGACTTTTGAAATGTAAACTTCTGTTTTTATTTTTAATTCAAACAAAAAAAAACAACCCCCAAACCCAATCAAACAAAAAAAGATGTGTGAGGTGGTAGTTAATGCAGTTTCATTACCAAAGAATACTAACCTAGGAAATAGGAAATGTATAGTGGGATTCACTTGTCTAAGTTCAAGGATGTGCCTTATCTCTAAATTAAGGCATGTCGGATTCAATGTAGATGCCCACACATGGATGTGTACTGCCATTTGAAACATCTACTGCTGACCTCCAGCTATTGTTCCAGAATGAATCTCATTGATCTTTTGTCACTTCTGCCAAATGTGTGTAAATATTTGGATGTGAATGCTTTGGGGCACTTTAAACAGTCTTATGCACATGTGTGGTGGCAATTCATCAAAAAGAGGGCTGTATTTTGAAGTTGGAATACTTAAATTTATGTCCTTGCAGATGAAATAGGTATGCAAGCTTGCGTTGTAGTTCATAGGATGAAAGTCAGTGAAGGCAGGGATGCATAGAAAACTCTTCAGCTCACTCAGCTCACTCCAAATGTGACTGCTGAATCAAGTCTCTGGTCTTTGTAGAATACTGGTTACCTTTGAAGAGCATTTATATGCACATTATAAATGTAAGTGATCAGGCTAATGGAGTTGAAAGAGGAATTTCCCTTATCCTAAATCAGATGGCTATATACTTTAGAGTCCACTGACTGTATAGACTTTCATTTACTTCCTGTCAGAGCTAGAGTGGACTCAGTGGTAGACAGATACTGGATTTGGGAGATGAATTCAGAAAGTGGATTCAGGAACGCATGTATTGAGATTGAAGGCAGAGTCCTCCTTGGAGACTGGTCATTGAAGAATAGAGTTTGACCCTCATGTTCCCTTATATACCAAGCATGACGTATATGGAGTGGAATCCTTCACTGGTCAGTTTTACTCTGCACCCTCAATGTAGTCCACAAGATTTAGCAGTGATGTTTGCCTACCTATCAGTCTTTGGTACTAGCTAATAATTTCAAGCATTTTCACTTCTAGAAGCAGACACTGGCTGTGAAAGCATGTTGCTACTTTCAGAAAGCGCAGTTGCTTAGAAGTGACTGAGCTGAAAAGTAAAATCACTGAAGAGAATTAATTCTGTTCTAACTCAAGCAAAGACATCTAGTAACTTTTCTCCTTTAACATTCCAGTGAAAAAACAGTTCTGATATTCACAGCTTTAAAGATTTTCTTTTCAGAGATCAAGCCGAAAACTACTGAAGTTTCCAATCCTTTCAGCTGATTAAAATAGGCTTTAGACAAGAGTTTAAACTGTAATGATGATGCCTATTTCGTTTTAATTAAAAAAAAGGAAAAATTGCCTCTTTTAATTAAAAAAAAATCTTATATAAAATATTCTATTAAGAGCCACAAAGCCATTGCTTTCCCTGAATTAATGGGCATGTATTTCTATCATCTGTCATTGCCCTTCCAATTTTGTTTTGTTTTGTTTTGATTTGATTTTCCTGTTGTGATTGGATATCAACACTGACAGAAAAGGCTAAATATGTAAGGCATCTAATTAATGAGCTTTAACAATAGATAGATGAACAACATTCTTGTTTACTGGAATGGAGCAAACATGTAGAAGGAGTTTTCAACCACATCACTTACGAGTTGATGGCAAAAAGTCTTCGACTTGTAATGCTCTAGAAAAAGAAGATGGACTTATCAGTGGCACAAAAGAAATCACCTAATGAAATAGACCTGTATTTACATCAAAGAGTTTCATAACTTGGTTTATGAAATTGTCTAACTTTAGAAAACAACAGAATGGCTCTGTCCTGGCTAATGCAAAGTCACATATTGTTATGCGCATTCCTCATTTTTATTCTTCCATCAATGTCATTGAAGGAAGATCTTTCCATAGCTAAAATTTGCCTGATAAGCTTGCAATTACCCAGTCAAAGCTACCTTAGGCAAGGTCCCTCCATATAACGGCAACAGGAAGCAATTAATGGATGTTATATAGATAGTCTATCCTTAAAATTTTTCCCTTCCCTTGTTCTTTTAATATTGGTTGGTGACTTTTCAAAGTCTCAGGTCATCTGCCTAGTAGTCTTCCATTTGTGATAAAAGGCTCCAGTGAAATCCTTCAAACTCTTTCACTGACTTCTTTTGTAAGACAGTCTTATCTAAAAGTGGGTTTGACTGCTTAGGACCAAGCTACCCATAGATAGCCTGAATCAGTGGTGACACTTTACAGATACTACTTCCACAGGAAAAGAAGTGTATGTAATAGTGATAAACTTATAGTGCTAAATCTGATTTACAATTAATATTGAAGATTGCTAAAACAAAATAATAATTTCATTAATTTTTACCTTCCAACATTGAGTGATGCTTTACTTCTCCAGAACATGTTAAAGTTATAAATGCATGAAAAAAAAAAACCAAACAGATAAAGTTCATAGGAAGTCAGTAAAAATTAGTGAAGTAGCAAACCGGTACATCATCTATGCATGAAATCTTCATGTATACAGTAAAAGCATGCAACCTTCTTAAATATACCCCAAACAATGTTCAGCAATTAAAAAAAAATAGTTCATAGTAATGTAAAGGCAACTGAAAATTTAATAAGTAAATATTTGCAACATATTTTTTTGCAAAGGCAAAACTCAAACAACATTTTCAATGAAACCATTTTGTTACCTTTAAATCATTTTCATGGATAACTGCCACATTTATTTCAGACTTATGAGTTTTGTTCTTATGCTATATTATACACCAGAAATTTAAGAAGTAGACTTTTTCAGCAACTGAAACAGTTTTGGAAGGCATTGTTTCTGCAGTTTTGACCTATCTTGATAGACTGAAGGGAGGGTGATGAAAATTGCAATGTTAATAAATCTCCTGCAGCTAAAGATTTAAAACTCACACTGTTTCAGATTAGTGAGGACAGCAATATTTATTTACTGCTGAATTCCAGCCAGCATGAAATTTCATCAGGAAACACTTTGTAAGACTTCAATTTATGCCCTCAGAAGTTATAAACTGGAACTTATACGTAAGTAGGAAGGTTTGTATATTAACAAAAAGACAAGAAAAAAATTGATTTCCATTTCTGTCTTTGATGCTTTCAGAATCAGAAAACTACACAGTTTTGCAAGATAATCTGCAATTCACAAAATGGAGTGCAAGTAGAAAAAACCTAGAAAGGACAGGAAATTAAGACAGCATGCACATTATTGTCCCTGTATGCTCAGGGGCAGCTGAATAACGTTATAGTCCATCAGATCCAGTGCTTTCCTGCAGGGTGTCTATGTAAAATAACAACTAGGAAGATGCGCATGCAGGTGATATCTTTCTTATTTGTTTGCATGTTTTGTTCTTCACGAGGGAATTGAATGACTGACTAGCAGAAGGAAACAGAGAGCAAGGCTCATCTGCAGAGGAAACAGCCAGAACAAAGGATACAGAAACATCACAGCTCTTGCTGCTAGATTTATTTCCAAAACTCAGGCTTTACTATGCTGAAGCAGTTTTGCAAATCTAGAATTATATTCAGTTTGCTGCCCCTCTTGATGTTTAGTTGAACACTGAAGCAAATAAATGTTTTCAAAAGAGGTTGACCCAAATAATTATCAGCAGTACTCTCAGTTGTGTTTGAAATCACTTCAAAAGGTGAGAGACAAAAACATTTTCGTTCTTTATTGAATAGGTTGCCTTGATTGCCACAGATTTCTGCTCATATAGACTTCACCACTGCCAAAATATGTGATAAATGTTCTAATGACTCACATCACCCCATTGTTGCCATGAATTTCAGTAGCTTAATAAAAGATTATTGGTTGCTGGGAAAAAAACAAAACAAAACAAAAATTCACTAAACCTCAAACAAACAAGAAAGCAACAACAACAAAATCAGCATCTAAGGTCATTAATTTTCAGTCATCAGAAAGATTTTTGTATAGCAGTGTCCACTTTTTTTTGACTAAAAGTTAACAGGTAGCTTACAACCACCTTTTCATTAATCTTGTTGGAAATAGAATAGAATCTTCCACGAAAAAGAATCATTAGTTTAAATCAATACAATCCAGTAATTTAGGGGTAGAAACATTCCAGGTGGTTATCTGCAATCACTTGAAATTACTTTAGCTGGTGATGTTGAGCAATCTAAAACGGTGTAAATATAGCTTATATGAATAGGAATTAGTCAGGAGTTTTCCAAAACAACAGTCTTTTATAGAAAGATGATCAGGGAAATATGTCAAAAGCTGAATAATTATGGCAATATTTTTTAAGATCTAACCCAGGTAGCATTTCAGTACTTTGTGATTACAGCACTTTACATTTCATGTAGATATTTCTTTGATATAATAAAAGGTGAAAAATAAATGTCAACACAAAATAGTTCAATAGGCTGAAAATAACAATGATGAATTCGTATAATGAAATATTTCTACAGAAAGCTATCCTGTAGCTCTCTGTAACAGGTACCATACAAAAAATTCATATGACTCAGGAAATGCAAAACCAGTCCAGATCTGTATTATAAATGACCAAAATATACTCCATCTCTCCTTGTCCTCTCCTTGTCACTCAGCAGCAGAGTCAACACCCAAAACCATGGAACCTAAAAACAACATGCAGATAAGGAAGCCTCCCATGTTACATTCTGAACTTCAAGCTACCTAATACTTCGCGCAGCCAACACTTTGATTTTGAAGCTTGCATGAGACAAGATGGTACATATAGCAGCAGATTAAAACTCAACCTGATTTCTGTCCTCATCCTCCAGTGAAATTATCCCATGCATGTATGCCCAAGTATCTTTCGTAGTAGACTAAATACCTATATTGGAAAGAGTAAGACTTTTGTGCTATTCTAATGCTTTGCAGATACTGGATATTCAGCTATTTATGTTTTCCCACGTTTCAAATTATAATAATCAAATAAATAATACTTTATTACTAAAATTTAGAGTTTCAATGTATTGATGGAGAATCCCTAGTTAACTGCAAATGGAACAAATCCTGGCCTACGTGTAGAAACAGATAAGCAGCCTGTTGACCAGAAAGGGGCAAAAGTCATTCTGTAGGAGTAGTAATAAGTGGTAGTTTGATTTTGAGGATGAGCAACTTGAATAGTATAATTCCCTTTGAGTTGCCTTGTGTTGCCTTGTATTTTCTTGTGTTGCCTTGTATTCTATTCTGTTGCTTGTCATTACTTCCCTTCAGTTTCCTTCACTCATTCCAGCACATATGACTGTCAAGAGTTCATCAAATAAGCTATCTATTAAAAAGACAGAGATTTGACCACTGTTTTTAATACATGTGAAATAAAAAATGTTTAATGATTCCTAAATTTTGACATATGCCCTCAGGAAAGGTGCATCTCTTTTCAGCAGAGATTGAAAAAGTAATATTTAATTTTCATTTTCAAAGCTATTTAGAGCAATGTGTTCTCCAAATCTTTGCCTGACTCTCATATGATAACCAGACCTTCCATATGTTTAAGAGATTTGCTTCTCACTTAACTGCTATAACTTGCAGAAATAATCAGCATGACTCAAAGCCAAATTCAATAGCTTGATGAAAAGAACACTTATAAAGCATCTGTCCATCAGTTTTACATACTGTGACAAAATGTTTTTCATTTTACTGCAATTATTTTGAGCAGTTGTGTATTCACATGATTTGGTTCTAAACTTCCTTTTGAGAACAGAGATGAGTTAAATTAAACTAAATAGGTCTTGTATTTATGTATACATCTTTCTTACTGTTTCATGGGCATGATAAACAAAACTTGAGTTGCTACATACTAAAATACTAATTTAACACACTTCAAATAACGTATAAGGCTAAATTCGATATAGTATAGCAGCTGTCCTGAGTCACCTTGTTATGGAACTTAGATTTGTGTTGAAATTCAAAAGATACTTTAGACATGTTAATGAGTGCAAAAACCTAACCAGAAATTCTTGCCAAATCAAAAGTAGCCTCTCGGTCTTCCTGCTTGACTCCAGTTCAATTTTTCATTAGTGAAAAGAAACAGATGGATAAATTTGGGCATGTTTGTGTACACTAAGGGACACAATAATGTCTTCATTAGGAATTCCTAGGAAATCCATTTTAGGCCAGAACAATATTCATTGCATACCTGATTTCAAACTGAATACCTGACTTACTGATTGATATTGCATTTGATTAAGCCCTAAATGAGCAGGACTTTTGTCATAACATTGGTGGTGATTCTAGGTTAAGAGACATCCCAGTTTTCTGTCCCACTGACATCATGTCATGTCCAACTTCATTGTGGAAGAATTCTCTCAGTCATGTTGACATCATTGCTTGTGCAAAGGTATTTTTTAATTTGCTAATATATAAATATATACTTATACTGCATACTTACACCTGTAAGAGTGTAACTTTCAGTGAAACCAGTGAGAGTTAGGCATCTGGAGCAATGATAACATTGTATTTAAGTGTGACCTCTTCTTGGGGAGTACAAAAATGAATCTGACTCCTCCATAATTTTGGGCAGTTCACAAAATGTTCAAGGTCTCAGAAGCAGAGTGATGATAGATGGTATGTTGACTCAAGGCAGGTAGAGTGGGGTAAGCAGCTTGCTCTTGGACTTCAATGTGTAGTTGCCAAATCAGATTTGGTACTAAAACCCAGCCTGGATAACTTGTTATGTATATTCGATCAACAAGATTTGTGCTAACTTGAATGCTCCTTTTAATTTTCTTTTTAATCTAGATAATTCTTTTTCATTATAGGAATGGTGTGCTTATGGCCTCAGCTTTGCTGGCAAACAAGGGAGAGACAAGGTGAAGGACAGCCAGGAATTTGACATGTGACCCCAGATTAAGATAATCTAATGGTAATGGCTCCCTTTTGCCTAGAAGCAAAATAATATTTACAGAAATAAGTAAATAAATAAATGAGCGGCATAAAATTACAATGTAACTTTTAGGAAAGAAAGCACTAGTGGAATCACATATGCATTACAGGATACAAAAAGGTCTTGATAAGGTGGTGGTTTTTTTTCAGATTTGGTTGATTGTTTCATTATCTCCCAACATTTTTCTCACACTAATTAGTAGAGAATTGCTGTACTATGGAATGTATTTATTATATTGATAAACATACATTAATCAAAATCTGACAACTAGAATCTGACTGCCAGCTCTGATAACTCAGAGTTTATCCCATTCTTTTACGTAGACAATTGCATTTTAGACAATAATTTGAGTGACATTACCCCACTATCTGCCATAATTATACATCATCTGGATATTCAGTATATATGTGTGTTATTAGACATAAAAACATTGCTTTTATGTATATAACACCAAAATTCCGTGTTGACGTACTTGAATATCTTTCCCATCCAAATATGTCAACAGCATAGGATCTACTGAGAAGAAATTTAAGCTGTTTTGAATAAAATAGCAATGATATAACTTCTGCTTCTGAAACAGATATTTCTGTGCACCTAATTAATTCTCGGAGTTATTACTAATTGCACATTGCATTGACAGAATTGCTGCTTCTTGATAATGAAGAGGTGAGCTTTTAATTTTCTTTTGCCACACCATCAACAAAGACTCTGTTTTCTTGCATGCATATGTAACAGCAAAGGCCATTGTTGCAGTGAAGCCACTGAGCTATTTTTAGGTGTGTTTTACTACATTAAGGTCATGTAATCATGGAAAGAGGGTTTCAGAAACCTACCCCTTTCTAAATTTCCAATATGCTTGCTATTTGGTTTACATTTTCACTTGGTCTTACAGCCATCTTTGCGGAGTCCTGAGTGCAGCTTATAAAATACAGTCTGAGACAGGAGTGTCTAGGAAGTCACTGACTAAGAAAAAAAAAACATTACTGATTTGAATCTTTTTGCACAACAAAAGTTCAGCCACTATACATACATATGTTGAGAAAAGCAGCACCAGAAAAAAAAAAAAAAAAAAAAAAGGTTAGAAGTATTTTTAAGACTTCAGGCCCTGTTTACCTTTTATCAGATGGGAAGACAAAAAATAAATGAAAAGGTACATATAAGAGGGAAGAAAAAAAAACCCAAACCCTCTGAGCCTGGCTAAGCATGCTAAAATGGTGTGAATCAAGGACATAGTCTTATTGGTGGTTAAACAATTATCAAGAGGAAGATAAACTGCTGTCTGGCATTATCAACTTTGTAAACTTGAACATTTTCCTACCTACCAGCCCCCAAAGGTATCTGCCAGATGTCTTGATTGAAAATGTGTTGCACAGAAGAAAATGTAAAGGCCAAGTGACTAAAATAAATTGCTGGATGCCTCTTTAGCATTTTCACTACAAATGCTTGAACTGCATATTGTAGCACAAAATAAATAAATCAAAATTTTTTAAAAAAAAATCTATAAGCCTTGTTTAAAAATATGAGATTTGTCCCATTCACAATTTTAGTCCACAAAGATGAAAGTGCTTTAAGGCTGCGTAAATAGGAAAGTGCTGTTTTAATTAGATAGCATTACAAACCTGCATACTGCAAAACTAATGGACTTAATACCCCACTATACAAGATCAATATGTTCTTGAAATCAGGGCAGGATCTGTTTCTGAGATGGTATAATTCACACTGATTCCTATCACATTTTCAGTATTGATCTGGTGTGAAGATACTTCACAGCTTGTTGTTTGCAGAGGTTTGAAGACTGCCTGTGCCTCCAGAGTGAAATTAGAGTCAAGGTTGTTTGCATGCCTACAGAAACTGCTGTTAGCAGGTCTCAGTCACATATTCTTTAGCAAACAAGCCGTGTATTCCTTTGAAATGATCAGCCCTAGCTCTGTTTTAACAACTTCTAAGAAACTGGATTTCATCAGAAATTCTTCGATAGGAGTGGTGTGTGCAAGAAGCATGTAGCTATAGCACATTACTTTCTCTTACATGTTGTTTGTTCTCTTATACATGAAGAAGGTCGTCACAGTATTCTAATCAGAAAAACACTGGGGGACAAATTTCGGCAACGATTCTTAATTGGTTTAGCTCCAGCTAGATACAGTTGAGATCAGCAATTATTTGAATATATAGAATTTATTTAAAGGAATGACAGGGAATCATTGCAGCATTGCTTAGAAACAAGACAGACAACAGAAAAGGCATTTCTCTCTTCTTTCCATGTATCTGGTATTTCAAAGGCTGATGTCAGCTTGAGAGATCTGGCTTCAAGCACGAATTTTGTTATGTGAGGTCTGATTGTCATAGCCATGACGTATTAAGCAGCTTTTATCCACCATTCTTATCCAGGTCTCTGGAACCACTGGGCCAAAGTAATTGGTTTGAGTGATAAACACAGTTGTAGAAGTGAAATAGTTTCAAAAAGGTTTTGTATAAAATTTACTCATGCTCCTCTCAGAGGAAATGGGATGTTAGTGGGAGGCAGTAGGAGGAATAGTACTAAAACCCAAGGTGAAGAGGTAGATACATTTCTGGGCACTGTGAATCTTGAAATTTTTGACACAAAGCAGAGCTGCTTCACAAGAAGACAGTGGGAGTGTGAGTGCTCTTCCCACATTTTTTCCTTCAGTCTGCTGATTTGGACACTCCTGTGGGAGGTGAGATGTGGATTTTGGTGCCCTGCACTCCCACAATGTATATGAGGTCTCTTATGTTCCTGTATGAAATGAAATGCTTCACTGTAACAGATCCACCTCCAGCTATCTCTCGCAGAAGGCAGTGACTCATGTTCTATTTAGAAAGGTAGGCAAAAGATACCTGGCACAGCAAGAGGGCTTGGTGAGTGGAAGTACTTCTCAGTAATACAGAGTTTACCATTTAGCACAACCACTGCTTCTCTGGGTTTCCCTGTTAGGAAGTTCTGCACTGAGTAAAATGTTCTTTCCCCACCCCACCCTTTTTTTTTTTACCATATTCTGAGCTGTCTCATGTTTTTGCAGCTGATGGAAAACCCAAAGTAACTCAGCCAAAAAAAAATGTAAATGCTGTTATAAGGATTAGAGGACACAATTATTTTTGGTACCTAAGGTTATAACTCTTATATATTTTTCCTATTTCTATATTTTTTTTTTCCACAAAGGAGTAATCAAAATGCTTGAGTTTGAAAAGAATCCTCTCTAAAAGGATAATATCTTACCTTTTTCTTCAAAGAATCACTTACTTCCGTGATTATCCATTACCAGCACTTGTATTTTATGCTTTACCTGAGGCTTTCTTGTGACATGTTCTAGAAGTTCTGTTTTTTTCCAGTGAGAATCAAAGCTGCAAAAGAGCCCTTCCATCTAGAATTCTGAATTATCAAAAGCAGTTTCAAAGATGGAAAATAGATTTTTATTATATGTTTGTTTATTTACTTGTTTACTTTGTAAGTCTTAGTAGCTTAAACTTACAATTGCCTTGACTTTCAGGTATATCTCATGTTAGTTTGTTCCTAATGATTTGCCCATTCTGATGGGGAAGATAAATCTTCCCATGAAGAAATAGCTTATTTCATTAGGTAAATCAATGTAGTTTGACTGACTACAGCATTATGCTGTCCTGCACTGAGGATATGACCCGAAGTTGAGCTTGTTCATTTTATCACCTAGAATCTTTTCTATCTATCTATCTATCTATCTATCTATCTATCTATCTATCTATCTATCTATCTATCTATCTATCTTAAATCTGAAAAGACTCTTTCTAGTTATGCAAACCAGCAGACATCCAGTGCTTCTATTGCTACCTAATCACTAGGCACTACAAACAGTAAAGCAAAAGATTTGTAATTTACCCTTATGCCTTCCAGCCTCTTAAAGGAGGTTAATGAAAATGCAAAATGCCACAAGTTTGTTAAATAGAAGCTGGAGGGTGATTTTCCAAATAAAAAAACCCCAAAACTACAAGATTGTAGATAATTCAAGGCAATAGTGCAAAGCTGCTTTATCTTATCTATTTCACATTAAAAGAAGAAAGCAAAGACCTTCATCCTGCTTCAGCAGTTTAAAAATGTTTCTTTCATCAAATGGTGGGGGCTTCTTTTCTGTGTAATAAATTAAACAAGACGAACAGCATAAAATGTAATGCACAAAGATGGTGTAAGTGCACTCAGATCTAACTGGAAAGGAAGAATGCTGTGACCAGTGCCCTATTTTACAAAGCTAATTGAGAAGGTTCTTGACATTTACTCAGTTGAAAGACTGGGCCTTGAAACCTGCCTCTCTGTTGACATTTTAACTGCCCTTCACAAAATGTGAATTTGTGCCTTAGCCATAGTTATGCAGTGAATTTATTCAAGCAGTCTCCCTGTTTTTCCATAAACCTGACTATATGTATAAACTCTTGAAGGATAATGAAGGAATGTTTTCATGGTTTCTCATAGAAACCAGCTATGAAACAGAGCTGCTGCCATGTATTTTATCAAATGTATGTAGATGAAGTTAAATGTAGCCTATTTGAAGACTCATTGCTTTGAGATACTGTAAAGATCAGGCAGTAGACCAAAACAATAGAAGTTATGTTTTCACTCTTCCTTTAAATGGTAACTTCATTCTTGGATTTTTTTTTTTTTTGTTTGAGATTGAAAAGTTCCTGTCATCATATTTACTTTGCAATCTAAAATATTCATGTAAAGCTCTCAATACCAAAATATGTTTTTGCCTTTAATAATATTTCCACTTACTGTAATGTATATGCATGTATAAAATCACCATCGTGCGTGAACCACAAAACTGAAATAAATGTAAGAATCTCTTGCACATAAAAGAAATTACCTATGAAGAAATAGTAAGAAACCAGAATTTGCCTAAAGGCTCTCTTGATTGTGCACTTCAGTATTTGCCAGCATCTAATCACAAGATGATAGACATTAAGGTTAGGATTAATTACCTTCTGTTGTAAAAAAGAAAAAAATGTTTTCTAATTTTCTCCATTATGGTTTTGAAATCTCCATACTTAGATACATTTCAAAGTTTTGAAGATGAAGTAACAATGCAACAATGTAGACCTTATTGCTGTATACAACCACCTGAGGGGTGGTTGTGGCCAGGAGGAGGTTGCTCTCTTCTCTCAGGTGTCCAGCACCAGAACAAGAGGACATAGCCTCAGGCTGCACCAGGGGAAATTTAGGCTTGAGGTGAGGAGAATGTTCTTCACTGAGAGAGTCATTGGACACTGGAATGGGCTGCCCGGGGAGGTGGTGGAGTCGCCGTCCCTGTGGCACTTCAAGGCAAGGTTGGACGTAGCACTTGGTGCCATGGTCTAGCCTTGAGCTCTGTGGTAAAGGGTTGGACTTGATGATCTGTGAGGTCTCTTCCAACCCTGATGATACTGTGATACTGTGAATAAAATAACATTTCAAAGCATTTATTGAACTGTCAATGTTATTGTTTTTCACAAAGTTCACCAGATAGAGATTATATCAATTAAATTAAAAAGTGCTAAAGATAGAGATTATATCAATTAAACTAAGAAGTACTAAAGAGTCCTTTGGAGAAATGTTATTTCCATAGTCTGCAAGGTTTATTTTTTTTGGTAGGTGAGGGTCCTCCATCTTTCCTGCTTGTTCTAACTGGAATAATTTAGTTTCTCACTGATGTTCTTTCCACAGGTGAGGTCCCTTCATTTTGGAAACCTCATTAATGCTATAGAAAGAAACTAAGTGGCCTACTCAGGTGTAACTCTTTTAAAAATACTTAAGTGAACATTTGCCATTTCAGGGTCAGTTTTCATTCTGGATGAATGCTCGGATCTGCTTTTTTCATACTGACTGATTTACTGAACCTTCCATTTACTACCTGCTTGCTATCCAGAATCACATCTCATACCTCACCATTTGTGCGGATGTTGTATGTCATCACTCCACTCTAATAAACATCTGTAATCCCAACTTCTCTTAATTCTTTGCAACTGTGCAAACAAAAATGCAAAGGATAATCTTGGAGGGAAAAAATAATAAAGAGGGTAAATAAACCCTTTCACCTAGGAAACCTCAGTCTGTCTGCTAGTGAGGCAAAAGATTTATATGATTTGAAGAGAAACCAGAGTATAAGAAATAGGTTTAACTTGGCTCCAATTCATTTCTTAGCTTACATCCCAAAATTGTCATGCATAATTTGATCCAAATGGATTGCTTCAGTTTCAGGAGGGGAAACACACAGCTCAACTAGCGGAAAAGAGTGAATCACCTGTAAGTTATTGAGAAGTCAGACACCCTCCCAGGGTCAAGGTTAGGGTAATTAGCTGGTCAGCCCAAACTGTGATTTGCCTGAGGAGAAACAAATGAATTTGGTTGCTGCATTTTCAGCATGACCCATGTTACATTCTTCCGGAATCCAACAACCTCTTCCTTATACATGACTGAAAAGTATTTTTCCCACTGCTAAAATAGTAACATTTCATTCAAAGACAGCAGTGGATATCAGCAGTCAGTTCCATTCATGAATGTCTCTAACTTTTTGCCAGTCTGTTACAGTTTTCACACTTTTCACCATTGACATTACAGCCTAAGCCAGGTGTAACTAGATCATGCATGCCTTTTAATTTTCAATTTGCCCTAATTTTCTCAACAAATACAGAAACCTGAAATGTATGCTGCAGTATATTGACCTAACTTTTGTAATAGAAGTACATTTATTTGTGATTCCTGTCTCTTTATCAACAGTTTTTCATATTGTATTTTTAAATGTTAGATATTTGTTGTAGTTTTATGTATGTGTAAAAATGTCCTATTTAGAAACTACAGAGATAGAATCATTTAGTTTTCTCCAGTAAAGACACAACAAAAGCTTTCGGCTGACCTAATTATTGTACCTTAGCCAGTGTCTAGAATTATCACATCAAACACTTCAGTTCAGTCTAAACAGGTACTTCTACTTGGTGCACTAGACTGCCAGAAAAAAATCAAATTTCTGTTCATGATTCTTGAGTCAGAATCTTTCCATATACACATGTGCATGCGTGTATATGCAATCTCCACAGTGTGAGAAAGCAAAGAAAAGCAAACATAAGATTAAGACTGTACCTGGTTTGAGCTGGTGCTTGGCCAAGATGTTTTCCGAAGCCTCCTCCCAGCCTAAATTATGACATAATCATCATACAGTAACAGATTTGGGATAATATTTTTATCTTGACGATGCTTCCTTTGAACACAGGGGCAAAGATTTCTGAGATAACTTCATGTCCTCGGAATTCATTCCTTTCCTTTGGATTCATTTTCATGCATTAAAAATGGTGAAAAAAAACTCTTGTATTTAACTAAGAGAAACCAGAGTATAAGGAATGGGTTCAGAAATATTCATTAATAGGGTAAACATCTTCTTGTGCTACATATTGTATGAACACACACATAAACACAGACTATACTCTTCTGATAAATGAATTCTAAGGGTCTGTTTGTGGATCTGGACCCACATAGGTTTCAGCTCACATGGCATTTTTCCAAAGTGAGTGTGATGGTTACATATAGAATGAATAGATAGTGCAAAGTAACACAAATGTCTGGCTAGCAAAAGAGATGGACACTGGAGGAGAAAAGGTGTTGAGTAAAAGCTAAGATCATGCTGTCAGCCGAAACAAAATTAATACCCAGGTTTGCCTCCATTTAAATGTGTGATTTTTTCAAAGAAAGGATATTTCCTAGGTAAGATTGGGTAAGATTTCTGGAAATTATGCCTCTTATAGAAATTAAAAGAGTTTGTCAAACCCAGCATTCAGTGGGCTTTTCTTTCCTCTATGATGAATCACAGTGGTGAATCATTACTACCACATTGACTACCTAGCCTTTACTCAATTGCATAGGGTCTAGGAGAAGATTTATACTGCATTTGCAGGATTTATGTTTAAAACAAAACAAAAAACAACAACAAAACAAACAAACAACAACAAAAAAAAAACCCACAAAATCTCAAGTCCAAACAAACACACAAAAAGCCCAAACCTCCCCCCCCAAAAAAAAAACAACACCAAAACTCAAACCATGAACCGTACTTGTGGGAAAAATAATCTGTTTTGGGGCAAGAGTTATTTAGACTTTCTGTAGAGAAAGATTTCTCTATTCCTATTAATCAGTTAATGTCCTCTAGTCAGGTCTAACCTTTTGAGATCATGCCCTGTGGTTACCACTCAATTGGCTGTTTAGTTGCACAGTTCACTTTATTAAGATATGGCACCATGAGCTAACTTGAACTTTTACAAAGCAAGAGCCTTCTATATCAGCAAGTCTGTTGTTTTCAGACCAGTATAAATGTATCTTGTTTCTGTTTGCTTTACTTTAGTAAACAATCTGTCCTTTTTCATTTCACATTTTCCTGTCAAAAATCTATCACAGTCGCTTGAGCTAATGTCTAGGGAGAACTGCAAGCTGAATTTCTTTATTTCCCCTCGAGGGAAAACATGTGAACACACAAATACATATAGGTGCACACTATCAGCTACAGCCTGAGGCTTAGCACCAGCCGGCTTAGATTGGTTCAGGACAGATTTTCTGCGCTCCATTCTTATGCTATTTTTTATTGGCAGCTTGGTAATAAAACAGTACTTTTCTGTCTCTACTTGTAATCTTTAAATCGTTCACAAAAGGCCTCAAAAACTGTCCGACTTATTTGGTTTTAAATACTGTAATGCTGCCATTAGCTTTGGAGGGAGCAGCTCTCCATTTGAAAGCAAATGAAGGAAAGCCAATGCTCTTGCATTGTGATTATTGAAGCAAATTCAATACACATTTAGATTCTATGACACTCTATTCACATTTCAGCTTGTCAGATTGGCATTAGACTACATTGAGATTGCACCAACAAGCTATTTGATTTACAGGTCAGTACTTAGTTTTAGGATAGGATACACTTGGACAACATGATCTTAGTGATGTTTGTATATTTCACAAAGTACACCAGGCACTTCAGGATCAGGATAAACATGCAGTTCTATTCCTAAGTAATTTGGTACCAGAGACATTTAGCTTGTTTAAAGTTATCTTTCCTAAACCTTTTTTTTTAAATCAAGATAAAAAGGAAGAGTTTAAATTCTTTCCCTCTGCTTACCAAAATGCTTTGAAACAAAGGAATAGTATGCTGTCCAGGTGGAGTGACCATACCAAGACAGCAGTTGGATTATCTGCTGGGATAACTTGGCTGTGACTGATACCATGATCAGCCTAAACAGACAAATAATGTTCTCTAGGATGTATTTCCCAGGATTCTGTTAAGACCTAAACCCCTCAAAAATATGGCTGAATTGTTGCCACTAGATGTTGCAGAAGAAGGACATGATGGATTAATTATGTTCCACTGTGTTAGTGTAATTTGTGTGGCACAGCTTCATGGGCAGGGAGTGAGAGTGATGGTGTATCTCTCTATGGCTACCAAGGAATAAAATAACATTAAACATATGCATGTGCTCTGTCTGAGCCATCAGGGTATACCTATGATCATATGGTATCATCTCCCATTCAGAGTGATTGTTGTAGACTGGCCCCAGCTGGCAGTCCAATACCCACCCAGGTGCTTACTCATTCCTTTCTGGTAGGATGTGTGAGAAAATAGAAACAACAGGTGTGTAAGAACTCACTAAAAGGTAACTGACCTAATGGATAGATGCATCTTGTTTATTTCTATTTTAACAAGAGGTTTAGATACCATCCCATGTGATGTCACAAACTAACAAGGAAAAAATGGTTTAATGGAGTAAGGTGAGGGGTGGGTGGGGAGGCATGCAGGGTGGGGTATGTGTGCAAGGAAATTGCTTTCAGAGACCTGTCATTCATTGTTCTGAAAGAACAGATCATGCAAGGTCACATGCTGGCGGCAAACCAGCTGGAAAGCATCTTGGCAAATACATGAGGGTAGTTATGGACACGAAGTTCAACATGAGTCAGCAATGTGCCCTTGCAGCAGAAAGAAGGCTGATGATATCTTGGGCTGCATTAGGAGGAATCTTCCCAGCAGGTCAAGGGATGTAATCCTTCTGCTCTATTTAGCACTATTGAGAGCACATCTGGAGTGCTCTGAGCTCTCCAGTACAAGATAAGTACAGAGCTACTGGAGAGAGTCCAACAAAGGACCACTAAAACTATTAAGGAACTGGAACATTTCTTCTATGAGAAAAGACTGAGAGAGTTGGGACTATTCAGTACTTTTAAGTCTAGAGAAGAGGATATCTCATAAATATATATAATTACCTGAAAGAAGCATGCAAAGAAATGAGAGCAAGGTTCTTTTCAGCGCTGCACAGTAAAAGGGCTACAGGCAATTGACACAAACTGAAAGACAGAACATGATGTCTCAACATGAGGAAACACTTTTTAGCAGTAAGAGTGCATGAGCACCGGCACAGTTTTCCTGGAGAGGTTGTGAAGTCCACGTCTTTGCAGAAACCCAAAACCTGAATATGGTCCAAATCAGCCTGCCCTAGGTAATTTTCCTTGAGCATGGCAGTTGAACCAGACCAGAGCCCTTTCCAACATCAAGCATTCCGTGATTCTCTTGTATATGACCTCTCTCTGATGTGCAGATTTATTTGATATTTTCATTAAGGTAGCAGATGAAGAAATGGAAGGTAAATACACAGAAATTATGTAGGACACCAAACTTAGAAGAAATGCAGGGGAACTGAAGGAATGTCTGTCATGGTAGGCCTGACGGGCCCAAAATAGGTTTATACATGTCCTGGCTTGCCCAGACAAGTTTTTCTGCTCCACTGGAGAAGCAATCACAGGAAAGAAGACAAAAGAATCATGGAATCATAGAATCAACCAGGTTGAGAGACCTCCAAGAGCATCCAGTCCAACCTAGCACCCAGCTCTATCCAGTCAACTAGACCATGGCACTAAGTGCCTCATCCAGTCTCCTCTTGAACATCTCCAGGGATGGTGACTCCACCACCTCCTTGGGCAGCCCATTCCAAGGGCAAATCACTCTCTCTGTCAAGAACTTCCTCCTATACCTTCCAGCCTATACCTCCTCCAGCACAACTTGAGACTGTATCTCTTTGTTCTATTGCTGGTTGCTTGTTCTATTGCTGTACCTGATGCTGTTGTTTACTGCCTTATTGCTTGCCTGGAAACTCCACTGTCACGAGTTTACCATGAACAGACTCTAAATGCCTCCATGCGATCGGCCAGCATAGCCAGCGTGACATTGTGCTTAGAGTGCACATTGCAACATATCCTGCCTGCACCTGAAAGTCTCCTGCTAAGACTAGAAGGCCTGGAGATACACATATTGTCCAGAGGAGTCAGGAGACAAGTTCAGAGGTTGTCTGCTTCCTTTCCCCAGAAGCCTGAGAAGAATAAAGTCTCAGGTCTCTGAAAGCGTTTGGGTACTGTCTGGGACCTGTGGCTAGCACAGCCTAAACCTGGTACTGGCCAACCTGCTGTAAGCTGCTATTTATGAACTAGATGAGCATAAAGTTTATGGAAAGCTGGAAAAAGACAAAACTGGAATAGTAGTTTCATATCTATGTTCTCTGTGAGAAATGAAGTATCAGAATCAGGAGAAATTTTGATTTAAAAGTTGGAAAATAGCAGCACAAACTTAAACAAACATTTATGGAACTTTGAGAGTCTTTGTAAGTAAACTGTTTGATTTGGAGCCTTTTATGTTTTGCTGTTTTTCAGATAAACTTAGTTAATTCTTTTTGGTGGTAGATTCGAGCACTAGGTGTAGCAGGTCCTCACTCCTAGTATGTTTTAAATAAACTTTTCAGGATCATCTTCAGTCCTGTATTTCAGTTTAAAGAGAGACATTTTTTCCTGTAATTTCACTTCTTCAGACATAAAGCTTTATTTGTTATTAAAGAAAAGTACTAAGTATGTTTGGGATGAAAGTTTCATATAGAAATCACAGGATCACAGGATATCAGGGGCTGAAAGGCACCCAAGGAGATCATCGAGTCCAACCATGCTGTCCTGCTCTGCAGGACAATACTATCTAACACCGATCACAGAGGAACACATCCAGACAGGCCTTGAAAGGCTACAGAGAAGGAGACTCCACGACCTCTTTGGGAAGCCTGTTTCAGTGCTCTGTGACCCTTACAGTAAAGAAGTTCCTTCTTGTGTTGAGGCAGAACCTCTTTTGCTGCAACTTACACCCGTTGCTCTTTGTCCTATCCCAGGGAGCAAGCGAGCAGAGCCTGTCCCCTCCCTACTGGCCAGCCTTCAGATACTTATAAACATTTATCAAATCCCCTCTAAGTCTTCTCTTCTCCAGACTAAACAGCCCCAGGTCCCTCAGCCTCTCCTCATAAGCCATGCCCTCCAGTCCTCTAATCATCCTTGTATGAGTGATTTCTAAAGGATATGTTTTTGTCTTTGTTTACTGAATGAAGGAAAAACTACATATATATTACATATATATTTGAAAATTCATTGATTTACAATTTTCCTTTGCTCTTATTATGTTCACTAACAGAGAGCTAATTTTGTGACCTTAATTCTGAAAATTGCACAAATTTATGTCTTAATCTTTCATATTCATTTCTGAACAAAAGTTTGTTCTAAAAAGTGAGCATAAGACACCAGCAGACATCTGTACATTTACAATGTACAGGTATATATTTACACATCATGCATGGGAGCTATGATTTTGATGAGTCTGGAAACTGCATGTAAATGCACAGAGGTTTCTGTAACAGGTTTCTTTCTTTATGTTTTTAAAGAAAATCTACCCTGGGATATATATATATATATATATAGGAATCTAATTAATAAAAATGAAATATTAAAAAGTAGAGAAATGCATGAAATAAAAAAATTGAGTTGTGAGGATAACGATTGTAATTGATCAGAGTCTACAGTGGTTTCCTGTGACACTGATGGATGAAGAGTTATTGCTGGAGGTGCCAATACGGAGGTTACAAAACCTGCCAAGGAGCCAGATGTTGCTGTCAAAAAGACATAAAAATGATCTTTAGTTTCATATCTGTTTGCTGTGTTTAACATCAGTAGTGCATTACCACTGATACTCACAAATTAATTAATCTAGTGGGAAGAGTCTCATAAAATACATTTACTCAAAGTAACATCTGTTTTAGATTTCTTGCTCTGTCCTCCCTTTAGTTTTTCATATATATAATTTATTTCATTTTGTTGCAAGTGTTTCCTTAAGTTTACTGAGACAATATAGATGTCAAGGCTTTGTATTTATTGAGTGAAGGCCATTTCCTAGTCCTCTAATTATCCCTATTGTACTCAATTTGTTTTATAAAAAACTATTGAATGACAGTGTCTTTTCTCAACATAAGAATTCTTTTATAGTCTTGAGCTGGCTAAGTAATATTTGTGAATCGTTTATTTAATTTCTGCTTTTCCCTCACTAATTGATGAATACATTTGTTGACAAATGAAATGTGTTCATTATTCAACTACATTGCAGATGGTTCAATATTATTAAGCCAAGAAACAATGTGCAATATTCTTTCCTGTTTAACTGTGAATCATAGATATCTCCCTTATCTCACCTTGTTTGACCTCCTATTTTATTCATTACCCAATACACTCCAACTTCTCTTGAATACAAACCACATAACCATCACACACACACAAAAACCCCAAAAACCCAACAACCAAACAACCAAAAACCAAAAAAACATTTCCTAGATCACAGTAGGCTTTCCTATTACAGCTTCCAAAACTTTTTTCTTTACGTCTGAAAGACCTTCTAACTAGATCCACTACCATTCCTGCATCAGATGGTCCTCAGAGAGCCCATCAAGTTTTGGCGATGTATAATGGGCCAGGAGAGAAGCACAAGGTCTTCTGGCTCTCTTTTAGAGTATTTCAGCTACAGCCAGAGTTCCTGATGTTTATATTTTGGGATGTCCAAATAGAACACATATCAAGGTATGTAGCTAAAAACATTTGACAATACAAGTCTATCTTTTAGAAAGCAGCAGGGTTAATGGACTGTATCCTGAAAAAAATTGACTTCAGGTCCCGTGTTAGCCTCATATGTTTTACTTAAGTTGTGCCTGGTGGTTTGAGTGAGCTGCCTTTTTGCTGCGTGGCCTTCTTCCATTCAGGCTTTGGTCCAGTAGATAGGACATGCAAGTGAGCTTTCTTTCTCATTTTGGCACTGTCCTCACATCTCACCTCATGTCTTTTGCAGTGTGGGCTCCTGTGGGAAGCTTTCTCCTGCAATGAGGTATGGAATGTAAACATCAGACCCTGTGATGAGAAGTGTCCTTGGAGCCTCACAGGCTCCCAGGGGCCTAGGCTGAGAACTATGAGCAACCCACGCACAGCTGCCAGGGGGTGGAATCTGCCGGCCCCTGGGGCAGACACAGCCCCAGGGGGCTGACCCCGGCCAGCCCCTCTGGGTAGGAACCTCAGGTTATTTACCACAAGCTAACCTATCTCTGCCTTACACATTACCTGGGGCAAATCTTTACTGTCCACTTCTGCCATCCCCAGGCTGGTTGTGCACAACCTCCTCTGAGGCACTATATAAGCCATTGTATTGCCTTAATAAAGTGTACTGATGTACTGATGCATAGCAGCTGCTGTCTCGAGTCATCAGTACCCCGATCTCGCCTCTCTCCAGCCTCCGTACCCCAACAGGCTCCCTTTATGCAAAATGGGAATAATTCTTAGACCACTTTTACAATTTATTGTATTTTGTTTAGAATGTTATATTGTATGCAGGCTGTTTTGTAAACTCAGAAGTCATAAACTGAAAAGCTATCACTGGTATTGTGTGTTCATATTTGTCTAGCACAATGAGACTCTATTTGGGATTTTTGGAGCTATAATAGAGATTAACAATAAAGCAAATGAAGAATAAAAATATATTTCTACTTTTAATTCATTGGGATGAGAGGAAGCTGCAGGTTCGGAACACCTTCTAGTCGTCATGGCAGATGCATTATATCTTATGTACTGTTTGATTTAACCAGAAATGATATAACACTTCTACTGCATAAATTGTACAAAAACATACTCTATCTCAGTCAGTGAACTCTAAGAAACTCTAGAGGAACTCTAAGTTCATATTTTATTTCACCTCTGAAATTCAGTCTTTCAGGGAAGGAAGGTTTATTTTAGTTAAGCTTCAATTGTTTTACTTTGAAACAACAATAAAGCACAATTAAACCAATGTTCTATGGAAGGTGGAGGTTATTGCACTGTGGATCCCTTTTGTTCTTGATGTCTAGGTTGTACAGACTAAACTATAAACAGATAGCAAACTGCCTTTAATGTAGAAATTTCAGTTTTGAGATGCCCTATGAGAGCCATGCAAGAGAAAGAAATGTATATTCATATGACAGCAAGGCAATATCTTTATCTATATTTGCAATACATAAGATGAACTGAGTTTCCTGCAATGTAGGTTTTATACCTGAAAAGTGGGAAGAGTAGTACATTTAAAGTATGAATATGTTCCATAGACTTTGACATTTCAAGAAGTGTACATAAATCAAAAAGTCCAATCAATAGGTCCATAGGTGACCTTTGAAAGAAATAGGTCATATCATAGCATAAACTTTGTAGTTTATGTTTATGGTTAGTGTTTTAGATTCTTGAGAAGTTCTGCTTTCAACTTAAAATAGAGAATTAAGAAATGTAGCAGGAATTTGTGTGAGTCAAAAACTTTCTTTTTTGTATTCAAGTGACTTGAACTCTCAAATTAATCTTTTATTCTCTACTGATACAACAACAAAACAAATAAACAAACAAACAAAAGAGAAATGTATAGGTCAGAAAAATCTTAACTCTGTGTCACCTTCATTTTTGTCCACTTAGAAAGGAGTTCCTGATGAAAGGGAGTAGATGTAAACTAGATACTAGGAAGAAATTCTTTACAGTGAGGCTGGTGAGATAATGGAACAGGTTGCCCTAGGGAAGTTGTGGATGCTCCCTTCCTGGAAGCGTTCAAGGAAGGCCAAGATGAATGGGACTTTGAGCAACCTGGTCTAGTGGAAGATATCTCTGGCCATGGCTGGGGGATGGAACTAGAAGATCCTTAAGGTCTCTCCCAATCCAAACCATTCAATAATTCTAGAATAAAACGTAGGGGAGAAATGTAACATAATAACATCTGTTTGTTTCTTCATCTGGAAAATTAATATTATACCTGATCCACTCTAAATGGTGCACATTTTCATGTACCAATGTCCTGTGGTGTTCTTGTGTCCATATCTTGACTTGATTTCATGATGGGAATGTTAGAGCATGCTATTGATCATAATGGCTCAAAACAGATAATCCTTCCTTTTAAGAAATTCTGTCTCCAACTGACTAGTGAGAGAGGCACGAAAGACTACTCCATTGCTTTTCTCTCTGATATTCCAACTAGTTTTCTTCCATTTCTTGCTTCAGCTTGTCATTGAGAGACTCCAGATTTTTAAGAACTTATGAGTCAGTGCAATTGCTTTTGTTGAAGAGTTAGGAAAGATTTCTCAACTCTCAAGTTAAAATAGCATAAACATGATGGATTCGCTCACCCTTCTCAAAGTGTAAGTCAAGCAAAGGAATTAGTTTCTTGGGAAAGATTCAGGAACTGTATGTCATCAGTGAGAGTATTATGCCACATGTGAATAAAGATCAAATAACCATTTTTACTGCATAAGGGAATCCTGAGATTTCATCAGCGGGTCTTGACAGAAGATGAATAGAGAATAGTCAGTCTTTATAAACCCATATCTTCACCTTGCTTGGCTGTAAGATGGTAAGATGAAAAATACGATGAGAATATCTTTGGAACAGCCTGAAGACAACCCTTTCTCTGTAACGTATTATATGATGTAAGTCTTGTAATTTGACCCTTTTAAAGAGCTGGAAAATTAAGTTAATACACTGAACTCTGCTGCTTAAATTGTTCCTGTTATTTCAATTACCTGTATATTCAATTACTTATTGAATCTTATTTCAATTAGCTTTGGCTAGGAACTCTCTGTTACCACAGTACTGGCTCTAAGGTTTTTTGGGCTTTGTAAGAGTGGGATGTATAAGCTTATTTTCATAAAGGCTCCCTAGTTCCAGACGAATTCACTGTAACTGTTGTAGAGTTTCAGAGAAACAGCAAGAAAAATGATTAAAACTCTGATCCTGAAATCTTTCAAAACAGACAGCAATCAGCTCCAACAGGTCAGCCAGCAGAGGGAACTCTTACACAGTAGAAAGTAGGGCGAGAATACATTGTAGTAAATTAAGGGTTGTAAATATGCATAAACGTGTACCTTGTCAAAAACCTCACAATAGCTTTTGTCTTCTTTGTACATGGCACATTAACTTGTGCGTTTTCATCCAACTGCAATTTAGCTCAGAGAAAATATGACTATGCTACAGATCAGACTACAACTGACTTCAGCTCAAAAGTCATCCCACAAAATTTAGTGAGTGCTTAGGGGGAAGAAGAGAGGACATCTCTGACTCCTCTTTTCGCTGAAAACTGCAATTTGTCTTTGAGAATGTCAAACCATTTATTTAATTTCCTGGAACTTCTGGTTTAGATATTTTATGGTTTTCAGAGTGCAGTTGTCTCACTCTGAAACTTTCAGTGCTGTGACCATGTGTGTTAATTCGAGTGTTTTGTTCCTTGTGTTGGAAGCAAGTACTGCTGACTAAAGTGACAAACAGGTATCCTTATGTTGCTCCCCAAGGGCTAGACTTACAACAATGCTTAGCATCTTCTTTGCAGGAAGAGGCTTCTAGATTTCTGTAAGTGAATTTGGGCACCAATTACTTTAAAAAAAATGTTTTCAGCAGTCACTGAAGATTTGTCTCTGTTTCCTTGTTGCTATATTTTATCTAGACCCGTTACTTGATCATTTATAACTCTAGTAGCTCATTTTCTGAGCCACTGGTAAGTCAACTGAGTGATAATTGTTCTTCCTCCTCTAATCAGTCCAGTAATTGCTCCAGGACTCACTTATGAAATGTTTGCAACGAACCTCCGTTTTCAAAAAATAAAAGACCCTTTTCTAGTTGTATCTGACATCAGTGTCAGCCCTGAAGATAAAGGTAAAATACTATTTTTATCAAAGGCAGATATTACTGGATCAGCCAGGCACATTACCATTCTATATTTTACTTCTTGTCTGGAAACCCAAATATGGTGCTTACCTTTTGTTTCTTTTGTTTCTCTTGTTTCTCTTGCTATTTAGCAAAATTTCTTTCTATTACAAGCTTTACATCATTGCTGACCTGATATGGAAGAAGATTCCATTTGTTTTGGTCGTCTTAACCAGGTGCTTTTGTTGCTTTTTGGTCTTACCTTTCCTATTTCCCTCTCTCCTAGTTTTGGCACTTCTACTCATTTTCTGTCTGGTAGTCACAGATTGTCTTCTGATGGTTATGAGTGTGTGTCACCTTTTTTTTCAGAACTTTGTGGCATCCTTATTCCATCTGTGGCAATAGAACAGGAAAGATATGGAGTTCTGTTTTTTCATTGTTGTAAATTCAGAATAAATTCTCTCAAAGTAAATTCTCTTGTAGTTTTTAGTGAACAGATGTTTTATCATAGCACTTTCTCATTTCCCAAAGAAAGGCAGCATGTTCCCATACCAACCAGTTGTGATGGACATTTTGACAAGCAAATAAATGACTTTTTTTTTCTTTCCTATGTCACTCAATCAGTAAGGCTGGTAATTATCCTTTTCAGTGTTTCCATGGAGTTCAGAAAGTTCTTTCCAGCAAAAGGAAGCTGAAAATATAGCATTTAGGTCTCTCTTTATTTAGAATGTATTTCGTGGGTTTAGAAGCTTTTCTATAGAATCATAGAATCATAGAATCGACCAGGCTGGAAGAGACCTCCAAGATCATCGAGTCCAACCTATCACCCAGCCCTAGCCAGTCAACTAGACCATGGCACTGAGTGCCTCATCCAGTCTTTTCTTGAAGACCCCCAGGGACGGTGCCTCCACCACCTCCCTGGGCAGCCCATTCCAATGCCAATCACTCTCTCTGTGAAAAACTTCTTCCTAACATCCAGCCTATACCTACCCTGGCACAACTTGAGACTGTGTCCCCTTGTTTTATTGCTGGTTACCTGGGAGAAGAGGCCAACCCCCACCTGGCTACAATGCCCCTTCAGGTAGTTGTAGACAGTAATAAGATCACCCCTGAGCCTCCTCTTCTCCAGGCTAAACAGGCCCAGTTCCCTCAACCTCTCCTCATAGGATTTGTGTTCCAGGCCCCTCACCAGCTTCGTTGCCCTTCTCTGGACATGTTCCAGCACCTCAACATCTTTCTTGAATTGAGGGGCCCAGAACTGGACCCATCCTGCCTCATTCTTGTAATTTAAATCATTCTGTTACATATTTCCAGGATTTTAAGAGGTAACACTTCAGATTTTTAATAGACAAAAAGGCATCATAAATGACTTTACATGGGTTATCTGTAATCCCAGAAGAAACCTTCTTGTGTCTCCTTTTGCTCAATACAAAAAAAAAACCCAAACCCCCTCACACTAAGAATCTCTTCCAAATGAGTGCTGCTTGCTGGCCTTCCAGGCATTGCTCTGTAATTTCCATATGTGAGCTGTGTATCATGGACAGTATGGACATATCAGATTTGATGCCTGCTAACCTACATACCCATGTTGACATAGATCGTGGGATGTCCTTGAGAGTAGCTTTAAACAACAACTTAAGTAAACTGAAATGGAGAACTCTCCATTGAGGAAGTGAGGGCAAGAGATGTCTAAATGTGATACTTTCACAGTGATCATGAAGATAAACTCTTCACACTTAAAGAAAGAAAACAAAACAAAAATAAAACAAAGAAATGAATAAAAATGCCAAAACCAAAACAAAGAAACAACCCTAAAAAAATCACTGAAGACAGACTGGCAGTTAGTTTTATACTTCATGTAGCAGAACTCTTTGTAGTCCTTGCAGTAAATATTTGGTAGCTGTTTAGAAAAGCAGACAAACAAGCAAAAACCAAAGCGAAACACAACCCAAAGCAAAACAAAACAAAGCAAAGCAATAAACAAAATTGTATCACAAGTAGCACAGTGGGGAAGAGCTAGGAAATAATGGAAATCACAATCCATTCCCTCAGCAGCCCCCTTCTAGGCCCAGCAGATCAAAGTCTTTCTATTTCAGAATCAAAGCTTTTTTATTATTAAATGCTAAGAAAGTATGTTTAGATAACATTAAGAGACTGACTTAAACCATAAAAGTCAGGAAATTCAGAATTAAGGCTGGCACTCTGATCTTAAATCACACAGTGGAGAAAGGCAGGGGCGGGGATGGGAAGGTGAAACCAGGCACAGCAGCGTAAATTGAGGACGGAGAGACCTATCTTGGCATTTTCTTATTTGTTCCATGGGAAACCTACAGACTGTGTAACATGAGGGGTTTATTAATATCCTGATTGCCTTCTTTTTCTAGCATGTTGGTCAAATTAATATGTGTTTTGGCCATTGTACAAAGTGTTTAGTAAGCACTCACTGGAGATCAGCTATGCTTTGTGCAGCTATCTTGTGTCAGGGGGAAAAAGGTGGTGTGATTAGTCAGCTTTATTTTTTTTTTCTTCCAAAAACCATGCTGCTCTTAACCACACTGGTATCAAGTTATAGCTACTCTGTTCTGAAAGCTAGCATTAAACTTTTAAATTTGAAATCTCAGTTATATTCTTCTGGATTTTCCTATGCAACTTCCATAGGATTTGGTTTTTATTTTGCATTTTTTTTTCAGTAGAATGCTGGTTTAAAAAGCTGAATCTTTTCAGGCTGAATGTGGCTTCATTTCAGTCAAAACTAAGGCATTTTTTTCTGTATAGACACATACATCGTGTATAATCACATTGCGTGTCTGCAACAATTCAGAATAGAATTAAAAGACCCCAAAAGTATTTATTCACTATGAGTGAAAGTTTACTTTTTTACAAGATTGATAACAAAGTCATCAGTTATAGTTTTAAATAGAACTTAACCATAGAACAATCTGGCTCAGAAGGGATCTTAAAGATCATCTAGTTCTGACCCTCCTGTCATGGACAGAGTCCCCTTCTGCTAAACCAGGTTGGCCAAGCAGCATGTACCTGATAAGAAAGACTTCACCTACCTGTAAGAATAAGTGGTAGATGTGAAAAATCTGGTGCTCTTTAAACATATTTTCCTTATGTTTGAGTTTCTGTATATGATTTTAAAAAGTGTACTCCTGGTATGTGATGTCACAGACTGCAATTACTGCTTCATTAACAAGTTAAAAATAACAGTGCACTATTTTTTTTCTTTTTCTTTTTTTTTTTAATGAAAGATACTAAAATTAATAACAAATCTCCAAAAGCCTGTGTTGATACGTATCACCTCATGTCAGAAGAAAACACCATCCTTTGTTTAAACAGCTGGGGATAAGGCCCTCAAAACTAAATCCATATCGTAGAATCATAGAATCAGTCAGAATTGGAAGGGACCACAAGGATCATTTAGTTCCAACACCCCTGCCATGGGCAGGGACACTCTACCCTAGATCAGGCTGGTCAGAGCCTCATCCAGCCTGACCTTAAACACCTCCAGGGACAGGGTCTCAACCACCTCCCTGGGCAACTCATTCCAGGGTCTCACCGCTCTCATGGTGAAGAACTTCCTCTTCATGTCCAACCTGAACCTACCACCTCCAGCTTTGCTCCATTCCCCCTAGTCCTGTCACTCCATGATATCCTGAAAAGTCCCTCCCCAGTTTTTTGTAGGCCCCCTTCAGATACTGAAAGGCCACAATAAAGTCATCTCGGAGCCTCCTCTTCTCCAGACTGAACAGCCCCAAATCTTTCAGTCTGTCCTCATAGCAGAGGTGCTCCACCCCTCTGATCATCCCCATGGCCCTTCTCTGGACATGCTCCAGCATGTCCACATCCTTCTTGTAATGGGGGCTCCAGAACTGGCACAGTACTCCAGGTGAGGTCTCAGCAGAGCAGAGTAGAGGGGGAGAATCACCTCCCTTGCCCGGCTGACCACACTTCTCCTGATGCAGCCCAGGATCTGATTGGCCTTCCGGGCTGCATGTGCACACTGCTGGCTCATGTCCACCAGCACCTCCAAGTTCATATTCTCAGGGCTCATCTCCAGCCAGCCACTGCCCAGCCTGTATTTGTGTTTGGATATATGGTAATACAAAGTTAGAAAAACATGATTCAGAATACCAAACATAATTCAATCAGACTAATTAAAATTTTAGGCTTTTACCTGTGGTGCTGATAAAATGTTATCAGTGCCCATAGAAGTCACATGTGTGAATTTTTTGATAGCAACCATTTCCTTGCAAGTTAAGAATTACTTCAAGGGGCCTGGCTTCGTGATGTGCACTCTGGCATTTACAGTGACAAGTAAAAAGTTTGCATACTGAACACTAAAATAAATAAAGTGAATAAATCTATAAGCAAATAGATATATTTTGAAGCACAAAAATTGTTAGTAAGATGCAAAAAGATGAAACAAGTGAAATACAGGAGTAAGGAAAAAAGTAGTAAAACTACACTGTAAGCATGAAGGTCAGAGTCAATATTATACTAAGTGTTCTGAAGAGTGATTTTCATTTATTTCAGAACATTTCTAATTAGAGTTTTACCATTAAGAGAATCCTTTGCATTAATTACTTCTTCTAAAAGAAAGATAATCTCTAATAGTTAAAAGGTTAGAATAAATCCTTTTTAAAGACAGGACATCCACCTTTCTGACACTAAATTACTCTTTAAACACCTTTCAAAAGGAAATAAATTACTTAACAGGGACATGTTCTGTTGAAAATCATCAAATGGAGGAATTTAAAAATTCCATTTTATTTACAAGGATTAGAAATAAATTATATCAGATTATCATCAATATTATCTACCACAACATGAAGTGTAATCAAGCTATTATTTATACTCACAGCTACTGCAAAATTGCTGTGCTCTTAGGTTGGCACTTAGAAATGCCAATCCTCAAGCATTTCTGTAATGTCAGTAAATAGAATCTGTGGATCTGGCCACATGTCACATTTCCTGTTACATTTATTAGATTTAGAAGAGCTATAGGTAATGAATCAGCCAGTAAGTAAACTCAACCATTCCTCTATTTGCAATTTCCTTCAGAAGACATTCTCTAGATTTATCCTGAATTTTCTCATGGAACTATAGTGGTGCAAAGTCAATGTGCATCAGTTAGGGAAATAAAATCCTGATTCCTCAAACTCTCATTATATATGTTGTATACACATTACACAATCTTCCCTGCTTCTGTGCTCAGTCACATCTCAAGTATGTTACCTCAGCTCATGGGCAACCTCTACATAGTCCCACTGGAATGTCGTAGAATCATAGAATCACAGAATCAACCAGGTTGGAAGAGACCTCCAAGATCATCCAGGCCAATCTAGCACCCAGCCCTATCCAGCCAACTAGACCATGGCACTAAGTGCCTTATCCAGTCTTTTCTTGAACACCTCCAGGGATGGTGCCTCCACCACCTCCCTGGGCAGCCCATTCCAATGCCAATCACTCTCTCTGGGAAGAACTTCCTCCTAACACCCAGCCTAGACCTACCCTGGCACAACTTGAGTCTGTGTCCCCTTGTTCTGTTGCTGGTTGCCTGGAACAAGAGGCCAACCCCCCACCTGGCTACAATGTCCCTTCAGGTAGTTGTAGACAGCAATGAGGTCCCCCCTAAGCCTCCTCTTCTCCAGGCTAAACAACCCCAGTCCTTAAGTATCTTGGATGAACTAAACTCATATACTTTGCTTTCTGAAAACTAAACTAGCAAAGTATACTTGGAAGCCTCTCAGCTCTCTGCATTTAAAACATAGCCTATTGCTGCATCTTTGTTTTTAATTTCTGCATCATTTCCTGGTAGACATTAATCTTCTACTCTCTAATATAAAATACTCATCCCTGTTTGGGTTAGAACTGTTCAGTGATTTTATTTTCCATCTCATGGCTTAGAACTGTTCAGTGATTTTACTTTCCATCTCATGGGTTAGAACTGTTCAGTGATTTTACTTTTCATCTCAGCCTCTTCTAAGTAACTGCACTTTCTTCAATTAACATCGTGTTTTCATAGACAGTGACTGCTTCTAGAGGTACTAACACTCAATGTTTCCAGTTAGTACAAAGAATTGGTATGCAGACCAAGGTCACTGCTAAATCTTGTATACTATGTGGGGTGCATAACAAAAGTCTGCACCTGCAGGGAGGAGCAGATGGTTCAGGAGTCTCTAAACTGACCAAGAAGTTATTTCACTGCACATACATCATAATCAGTGTAAAGTTCAGGGATCATGAGGATCAACTTCTTTTCTGCTCTCTTTAGTTGCTGGTATCCAAGGATTCTTCATTCTGCCTTTGATATTGATCCACAAATTTCTGAATCTAATTCCAGAACTCAACTTCTGAAAACAATTCCTGTCTGCTCCTGAGTCCAGCCTGGAACTTCTGCCACACCACCAGCAGTGTCTGTGACCAAATGACATCAGGGGGATTGGATTTGATATTGGGTTTGTATATATTTGTGTTATCTTTCACAGAATTACAGAATGACAGGGGTTAGAGGGATGTCTAGCTTCCTATTAAAGCAGGATCACCTACAGTAATTCACCTAGGAATGCATCCATGTGGGTTTTGAATGTCTCCAGAGACAGAGACTCTACAATCTCTGTAGGCAGCTTGTTCCAGTGCTCTGCCACCCTCAAAGTGAAGATTTTTTTTCCCATATGTTTACATGGAACCTCTTGTGTTCCAGTTTACATCTACTATCCATTGTCCTCTCCCTGGACACCACTGAGAAGAGTCTGGTTCCATCCTCCTGACACTAATAACATTTCATTTTATTGCTATTATTTCTGTTAAAAGAGTTCTAGTTTTCTGTTCCAATTCATAGGTCTTACTCTGTCTTACTCCCATTATCTTTCCCTCTGGGTGGAGAGTGTCACTCATTTGTTTAGTGGCCAGCTCATCCCTTACCCCTTGGCAATACTGTAGGAAAGAAGAGGCATAAATTAAGCCTCTGTTATCTCAGGAAAAGCAGGCAACTTCTGCACTAATTGAATTAAGGATTGTGGAGGGCAGCCATTTCAATATAAGCCACATTTGCTTCTGTAGTTAGTAAAATGTTAGTGATGATGACCAATTAAAATCATAATCTTAACTAATATTTGACTGTAAGTCAAATCAGTAACTGTTGGATTTTTGTTCATCTGTAAGAAAATATTTTCTTGAAAGAAGATTACACTAGATGGTAGTATAAACCCTCATAAATGGATAACTTAGTCACAGAGATAGAAAATGCAATGCCTAAAGGCACCACTGGATAAATAATGTGGCAATAAAAATGTGAATCTATGCTACAAACTCTACTTTGTGTCTGGATGTTGACACATATAAGGAAGTTTAAGGTATGATTTTTCTTCATATGTTCCAGCTTATCAGAATGGAAATAAACTTCTTGCATTTTTATTGTTATTCTACTTTGCCTTTATGTATTGTTATAAACCCAGAATTCTGAGTATCTGTGTCCTCCTGCACATTTGTTGTGCATATGGAACTGTGATATATAATATTAAAAACCAGCAATAGCATTCACATTTGCAGTTATTCCTCTTGTGCAAACCCTTTCACAAAAGAGAACAAGGTGCATAAAAGGATATATTTATGCAGCTTCTAAGGTGACACTTTTTACTGTGGGGTAATATAATCAGAAATGTTTAAGGAACAAAATCATCTGCTATTCAATCACCTATCCTGTTTTCTTTGAATTTTTCCATTATTTAAAAAACCTATTGCCTGAGGTGGCATTTGCCATCAAACCTGAGAGCACAGCTCAGTCTTTGTCAGAAACTGTGACTGGTGAAGAAATCATAGAATCATAGAATCAACCAGGTTGGAAGAGACCTCCAAGATCATCCAATCCAACCTAGCACCCAGCCCTATCCAGTCAACCAGACTATGGCACTAAGTGCCTCAGCCAAGCTTTTCTTGAAGACCCCCAGGGACGGTGCCTCCACCACCTCCCTGGGCTGCCCATTCCAATGCCAATCACTCTCTCTGTGAAGAACTTCCTCCTGACATCCAGCCTATACCTACCCTGGCACAACTTGAGACTGTGTCCCCTTGTTCTATTGCTGGTTGCCTGGGAGAAGAGGCCAACCCCCACCTGGCTACAATGCCCCTTCAGGTAGTTGTAGACAGTAATAAGATCACCCCTGAGTCTCCTCTTCTGCAGGCTGCACACCCCCAGCTCACTCAGTTTCTCCTCATAGGGTTTGTGTTCCAGGCCCTTCACCATCTTTGTTGCCCTTCTCTGGACATGCTCCAGCACCTCAACTAATAATTCCAGAATTATTATTATTATTATTATTATTATTATTATTATTATTATATTATATTAGTATAATATTATTAGTATAATTTATAATATTAGCACAGCCCATTAGTTTTGGGCTGTGTTGATAAAAGGAGATAAGCAGGTAACACAACGTGCTCTGCTGTTGTACTCATGCTTGCTCGTTCGATGTGGCTGCCTGCTGCCATTGCTCTCTGCTTCTGGCAGTGTTATGCCTCACTGCCGTATTGCATTCTGCCATGTTATGTTAAGCTATAAGCTAGCTCTGCCACAAAGTAAAAAACTTTAATACTCTGGGTTTCTCTGCCTGGAAACTGCCTGCTTTGAGTTTACCAGGAACAGGCTCCAAATACCTGCATGCAATAGGTCTGCATAGCCAGTATGATATCTGCACCAAGACTGCACATCTGCCAAGACATCCTGCCTGCACCTGCCAAGATGAGGAACCCTGGAATGGACCACAGATGGTCCAGAGGATTCAGGACAAGGTCGGAGATCACCTGCCTCTTATCCCAGGAGCTGTAAAGTCTGGGAAGAATCAGAAGCCTCAGCAGCTGACAAAGCATCAACAGAATTCCCTGAAAGTGGATGCTGTCTGAAGCTACAGCTAATCCTGCTAGTCAGGAGATGAACATTTGTGAGTAAATACTCAAAGCCTCTTTAGCAAAACTCTGGAATTGAATCTAATTGAATCCTAGCCTTCTGCCTTAAAGCAGAAAGGATCTCCTGAGTCCATCTAGTGGACAAGCAGTTCCAGTTCAACATTGTGTTGTTAGTTATTTGTTCTAGATGTAGTTATTCCTTTATGTTTAATGTTTCCACGACCATTGCAAAATAATCTGTTTATTATTAAAATTAGTGGTTGGGGGTGGGGTGTGAGACTCCTGAATATTGAAAACCGATAAACAATATTTATTCTGAAAAAATACCATCTCACATTAATTAATTACCCCTCTGTTACAAGGGCAAAGTGAAATAAAAGTGATATAATGAGTATCCACCGCTGCTCTGACAAAATAAGCAAGTGAAAACATGATCATATACTAGCAGAAGTGACCCTGTCATATAATTTCCAACTACAGTAGTTTTGCAGTTCTGGCAGAGTATATGCATGTTACATAGTGTTCAACAGAAAACTTAAACTATGGAAGCATCCAAGAGCAGGGAGTGGATGTGAGCATGAAATAAAGTGTTTCCTACTGTGCAATGTTTGTTATTCTTATTTCAGGGAAGACAAGCTGGATAAAATAGGCAAGCAATTATTATGTCATTAGTAAAGATAATGTCAGATTGTAATCACTAATTCTGGAAATAGTTTTTATTTCTAAGAGCTAATCCAGTAAATGTCCATTTCCTTAGATATGTGCCTGCACGTGTGCAAATTATGTATTAAATGACAAACTAAAGACAGAAAAAGCTTCCCAGGTGACTACATTTCCACTTACATTTTATCTGGTCTGATTCCAATTATTCCACTTATCCTAAAATCCCTTATTTAGTTAGAAAGTAGTGTTCTTCATTTTCAGATCTAATACACAGGCAAACCCGTATGCATACTCATTTATCTTCAACACTGTTTCTTCTCTACAACCACTGAGGTACTTTTGAAAAGTCCACTTTTTAGTGTTTGTGGTTTGATGGTGCCAGCAATGGATACATTACGAGTTTACATGGCTTTATTTTCTTCATCTTCAGGATTTAAATATGCATTTATTAGGAAGCAGGGCTCTAAGGAAAGTCATAACAGACCTTGCACAGATTGTATTGTGATCTTACTTATTTTTACACAAATTATTACTATTTTTACATTTGTTGTTCCTCTCTTTTTTTCACATCTAGTTTGAAAGAAAACTTTCCAGGTTTATCTATATATTATATATCTTATATTATATTATATTGATATATAATAATATATCATATATAATAAATTATACTAATAATAATTCCAGAAGTAAGACAGAAACTGAGAGCAACTCAACTGATTGCTCTAACCAACAAGCTCTTCATCACATGCTTAGTGCTTCATAATCCTTTCTCACCCTTGGCTCCGCTGCTTTTGGATCTACATTGATGTACCTACCAAGAAAGATGTGGAATATCCCCTGTCAGACTAGTTTGTAGTAAAAGAGTTAAATTAGATTCTTAAGAAGTGAGAGATGGATGTCAGAAATATTTCAGGCCACAGGAAAAAAAATTAAAAGGAAGGCTCCTTCTTACAGAGTGTATAATTTGTGTGTCATACAAAGTTGTGTGACCATATTTTGACACACGACATTGAATTCAGGTTACATGTCTTGAGGATACTTCTGAAGATATTAAGTAGGCTGAAGCTAATCTGCCAATGACAACAAACAACTTCATTAAAACAGAAGCATTGTTTGCAGAAAATCCTGGTACTCAGTTTCCAAAACTAGTGTACCTTTTGTTTATAGGTATTGTAGATTAATCTATTGGTATTAAACAATTGTATTTCACCAGAATCTCATTTTAGGAAACCAAAGTAAGAGCTTATTTTCCCAGTTCATCCAATGAGCTCCTACATAACTCTACACCAGTCGATGTGTCCTCTTCCATCTTTGGTGATGGTCTCATCAGATATTTTTTTCCAAAAAGCAGGAGTAGTTCAGTGCTTTTATTCATGGTATATTTGTCTGAAATTCCCAGCATAGATATTACTGAAATAACATTCTTTGTTGCTTTTTCTGTGACTGTTGCTTCAAAAATGATGCTCCCACATTTGGTGGTGTACTGCCAAAGCCATATATATTTATTGGTCAGCTGAACAGTAATGTAAAAAAGGAAGATCTATCAATAAAAAAAAAAAAAAAGACTATAGATTTTCAAATTACTTACATCTTCATTTTAATGTTACATAAGTGTGATGTTCTGGTCCACAGTACATTGTGTTTCATTACTTGAACTTCAGTTAAAACATTTGTGTGTATTCTTGAAGGTTATCTGTTTTCCAAAAGTATTGCTACAGCCTCTTAGAACTTGTACATATACCAGGCACAGCAACATGACCTGACAATGGCTATCATGGTTGATGGCTGAAATATATGTCCAGTACAGTTCTTTTTTAAGTTATGTGCTTGTTTTTTATTTTTTCTTACTTCTTCTTTTTCCCAATACATTATTTTACTTCAAAGAGCTCAGTGGAAACATATGCCCAGCTTGTAGCAGCAGTTATAAGAGAATAAGTGATAAAAGGCTGTTTTTAAATAATAAAAGACATAAATAACATTGCAGAATTCAGTGTAGATTCAACATATTGTTCTCCATGGCTTGTATGTCTCTTCAGTGATGAAGATGCTTGTATTTCGTACTGTGTCCAGTTCTGGGCCCCTCAATTCAAGAAAGATGTTGAGGTGCTGGAACATGTCCAGAGAAGGGCAACAAAGCTGGTGAGAGGCCTGGAGCACAAATCCTATGAGGAGAGGTTGAGGGAGCTGGGCCTGTTTAGCCTGGAGAAGAGGAGGCTCAGGGGTGATCTTATTACTGTCTACAACTACCTGAAGGGGCATTGTAGCCATGTGGGGGGTGGCCTCTTCTCCCCGGTAACCAGCAATAGAACAAGGGGACACAGTCTCAAGTTGTGCCAGGGTAGGTATAGGCTGGATATTAGGAAGAAGTTCTTCACAGAGAGAGTGATTTCCCATTGGAATGGGCTGCCCAGGGAGGTGGTGGAGGCACCATCCCTGGGGGTCTTCAAGAAAAGACTGGCTGAGGCACTTAGTGCCATGGTCTAGTTGATTGGATAGGGCTGGGTGCTAGGTTGGACTGGATGATCTTGGAGGTCTCCTCCAGCCTGGTTGATTCTATGATTCTATGATTTGTCACGCTTACATTACCTTTGTCATTTCTGTTTTTTTTTTTTTATTACACCTCTAATTAACATAAGAAGATGCATAATTGTTTTTCCTAAATGAAGTCAGAATTTGAAAGAAACAAATAATTTCAGTCTTAAACCAGTGGAAATGTTGAACTACAGCTATGAAGAAAAAGCATGACTAAGAAAAACATTAGCAATGGCTATGAAAACATATGCGAGCAAAGTTGAGATTCAGCTCTTCCTAAGTTCATTCAGTTTCTGCTTTTACATGGCCAAAAATATCAAAGATCTAATGCAATCACTGAAAGCATAATATTCTCTTTTGTCATACTAAAAGCACAGCTGGCTTTTTCATTTGTGCACCCATAATCCTAGGTGCAAAGCATTGCAAAGACAGGGATAAAAAAAGCAATCCCTGCCCTAGTTAATTCGTGTTTTACACATAAAACTAGTAGTAAGATGTTGATAAGTACAAAATCAGTGAGCCAGTATTGGCTAAATCAATATGCAGCAGGAATTTCTACATCAGTAAAATGACACTGACCTTTTTCATAAATACCATGATGCAGAATTTTAAGGGGAGAGATGAAATATTGTTAACTGTTGTCTGCTTTGAAAATATTTCTGAGAAACTCCTCCCATGTCTGAGCGGTAGCATGAAGCTTATTTGAGAATATAACAAATAGTGATGCATCTATCCAAGGTGTGAGCTGACATTTTATCATACTTAAGATATGATAGGTGGGTATTTCAAAATTATGAAGGTCCTTGAAAATAAAGGAAAGTCTATTATGCTAGATTACAAAGAGATGATGAAGTAGCTGTTGGAAGACTTTGAAAAAAGGAGGACAGAAGCAACAAAGAAAGTACAGTGAATGATTGTAAGCCAGTAGGCATTTACCAGCAAATATCAAATCAGAGAGAAAACACTGGATTAATTCAAGTGTTATCGAATGAGTATCTAGACAAGAGTTTTAGCCTGGCTGCTTGTAAGAAAACACACCTTAACCAAATACAAACAAAATTGCTCTCTGAAGAATGAGAGCAAAATTGAAGACCAAAAAAAGAAACTAAAAAAAGGCACTTAAAAGCAAGCTGCTGTTATGAAAAGTATGGTTTTTATTAGCAGCTCTGCTTTAAAACCTCTGGCAGTACTGTTACTATGAGATGATATAGGAATGATCTTCACTTGACAGATAAGAAAGATGTACTGAAATAATAAGTGATGAAAGGCCTGTTTGGGAGTTCTGCTTGTGCATTACATTTTCTGTGGAATGAAAAGGCTAAGGAAGAACAGAAGGAGTAAGAATTGTAAATAGAGGGTGTAAATAGAGGGTAGGAAGCATCATAGAATCATAGAATGGTTTAGGTTGCAAGGGACCTCAAAGATCATCCAGTTCCAATCCCCTGCTATAGGCAGGGACACTTCCCACTAGAACAAGTCACTCAGGCTTCATCCAACCTGGCCTTGAACACCTCCAGGGAGGGAGCAGCCACAATCTCCCTGGGCAATCTGTGCCAGTGTTTCACCACCATCACTGGAAAGAACTTCTTCCTAACATGTAATTTGAATTTCCCCTCTTCCAGTTTAAACCCATTATTCCTCATCCTGCCATTACAAGCCCTTGTAAATGGTCTCTCCCCAGCCTTCTTGTAGACTCCCTTCAGATACTGGAAGGCCACTGCAAGGTCTCCTCCAGGCTGAAGAGCCCCAGCTCTCATAGCCTGTCCACACATGAGAGTGGCTCAAGCCCTCTGATCATCTTTGTGGCCCTTCTCTGAAAGAGAAGGACATTTCCTGTTTGAAGGATTGTTTCACATAAGTAAGGAGTGACTAGGAAAAGACAGAGTCCAGAAATCACAATCATGCAAGTTTTTAAGATTTTGATTGATAGCACTGAAGGAAGTTAACCAGTCAAGAAGAGTAAAAGTGATATAATTGTATGGAATCTGACTGAGTTTCCAAACTGGACATAAGAGTAGCGTCATGCTGGGTTAACAAGTGATTACATAGCTTTAGTCTCACTTTAATTTTGTTGCTTTTATTGTTTTCAGTAATTCAGTTTGAATAAATAGCTAAAAGAAAAGGTACTTGCTATATAGAAATACAAAATTTTAAGGATTAGAAAGGACCTCGAGGATCATTTCACTCCAACCCCCTACTATGGGCAGGGACACTTCCCGCTAGATCAGGTTGCCCAGAGGCACATCTGGCCTAGCCTTAAAGGCATCCAGGGATGTGACTTCCACCATCTCCATGGGTAACCTGTTCCACTGTCTCATCACCCTTACAGTAAAGAACTTTTTTCTAACATCTAATCTAAATACAGAGTTTGCAGAAGTCATTATTAATAGGATCCTTTTTGTTACTTTTCCTTTTCTAACATCACTTCTCTTTCAGAAATACTTATTTAATACATGATAATTCCAATATATTCCTTCTCTTGGTTTTTTTTTTGCTTCTGATTTGAATATGTATTTTAAAATAAGGTTTTAAATGGAATTTATACAAGAAATGGTTCTTGATAAAGCATGAAATTTGAGTTTTAAAATTGTAGAATACTACCTAAAAAATGAGACAGAAGAAATGGAAATTCCTTTTGGATTCCTGCTTTTGTAGGAGCAGGTCTAATAATGTCCTACAACAACTTCTTTCCTGCAAACTGACAAGAAGGTTCTGGGGGATAGGCCTCCAGCTAATTGACTATTTGACAAGTCTATAGGAAGCAAGAGAAAAAAAAGAATGTTTAGGTCAGAACTTAGGAAGTGACAATTTTTGGACAAGCAGATCCCTTAAACACTGCTGTGGATATATTGGTTGTTGTTTCATGTGAGGAACAACAAGCACTCAGAAACAGCTGGAAAACTTTGTAAACTAACAAACAAAAACAAAAACAAAAATAGAGCTTAAGTGTACTGCTGAAGTACTAGAAATGGAGAAATGCACTGCAGGCACGGTAGAAGATCCTACGTGAGGAGTTTGAGGGTTAGTTTTGCATTCTAAGCAACACAAGTCAAGGTATAGAATGTATCTCGGATGTGTTTTCAGTAGACAGGCAACCTTAGATTCAGTGACAGTCTGCCACTCTAGCTACTGAAGTACATTTATTAATCTCCTGCAAAGGAACTTCTATACTTTTAGCCAATGATCTTTGAAATTTTGGTTCAAGGTATTTTTTATCAATTACACATTTCATAACTTCTGTCTTTGTTTTCTCAAAAGCAAAACCTGTAAGTTTTCATTCATCTTTCATTTCAGTACTCTCTTAGTATAACAGTTACTCCAGAACACATATACTCATTTGTTAATTTAACACTTTTTTGCTAGAAAAACCTTACTTTATGTCACTGCATCTGTTGTTTTTTCATTTCCAGGTGAAACCTAACATGAGATATTTAAATGTTTGAGTCCTATATGCCTTGAAATCCAGACACTTCACACATTGTGCCAATAGACTGTTCTTTTAATTTTATGTCTGCCTACATTTAGGTTTAGACCCATATCTGGATCTAAACTTTAGCAATTCCTCTATCACCAGATGACACCTTTACAGCAGAAAAAGGGAACCAGGAAAAGGAGAAGATCTACAAGCTGAAATGAAAATGGTTTTGTGATGGTTTGGGCTCTTAACCCGCCCCCCCCACACTTTTGGAATTGCCCCAGCTAACTCAGACGGCCTCTGGGAATATAAATGGAGCTATTTATTTTACAGCAGCAAATATACAAGCAGCTATTTACAATATATACAGTTATATACAGAAATATACAAAAGATAAACAATACAAAAGCACAACTCCCCTCCCAGAAACCTGAGTCCCCAGGAGGGGCTCTCAAACCACCCCAACACCTCTCCTTGCCCTCTCAACCTTACCCCAGTTCTCAGGAAGAATAGAGGTGCAGCCAAGAGATTAGGGAGTAAGGTTAGTGGGAGCAAGGTTAATGAGATGTGACCAGGTCTCAAGGCAAAGGCAGAAAGAAAGACAAAATGGAGAATGTTTACTTCTTCTTCCCAGAGTTCTCAGTGTGACTGTGAGCGAAGAGACACAATTGTTTTCATTTCACTGCCCATTATCTACTTCTTTTACCAAAACATTCTAGCTTGCTTCACACTAGCACAGGTTTTAATGACACAGACAAACTGATACCAATGCTAAAATGAAGGATACAAACCTTATACGAAGCTAACCTCAGCCCAGCCAACCTACAGTGGTCACAATAAACGGGAAATCAGTCTCCAGGAGGAAAGGGAAGTACAGGAGCCCAAACATAAGCAGAAAGCCCCTCACCTTGTGTAAATTTCTGCCTTTACACCGAGCATGACATTCATGTTGGTGGATATACCTGTGGACCAACTAAAGCCAGGTCTACCAGTTGACTGGAAACTGCTAATAGCCTGCAGTCCATGTGTTGTGGTAGGCCTGACAGGAACAAAATAGGCTTATACATGTGTCGTGGAAGGTAGTTTGGAAGATTGTGGGAAAATACGCGGGGCTCACTCGTAAAGTTCAAGTGATTTATTGCTCAGACACAGAGATCCCCCTCCCGAACTAGATTACCCACATGAATTCTTTTGATATGAGGTTGTAGAGCAACATTTCAGAGAAACGGCAAACAAAAGAGAGTCTGTGATTTCCTTAGAGTTCTTTTGAGTCTTTGAAGTTATTCAGTCTTTAGGTAGAAGAGTCTTTTCTTTGAGTTACTCACTGTTTAAGCAGTTACTTCAGCAAAGTTCGAAGCTTTGAGTGTTGTCCCTTTCTTCGTCAGGATGGGGCCCAAGCTGGCCTCTGGCCTCTGCGGCCCCTGCATCGGGCAGGGCCAATCAGGAGCGAGAGGTCACCGGGGCAGGCGGGCGGGAGAGCGAGCAGAGAGTGAGAGCAGACATGCTGGCAAAAGGCGAAAGGTGCGCCGAGCCATGCAGGCACGCTGTTTTAGAATGTTTCTAAAGAGGTGTAACCCACCAATTCAGACTAATTTTATGTTATTCTTACAGATTGGTACAAATTATAATTAACCTGCACAATTGGACAATTTCTACCAAAACAATTTCTAAGACCATCCCAAGTTCGGCCCACACCAGGTGTTGAGCGTGCTTGAGAACCAAGATCGACAGTTGGAAAAACAATGGCCAATGTTTACCTCTTATCTTCACTGGAGAGGCAACTTCTCGTGGGACTGGAAGATTGTTTTGGGTTTTACGACACTTTGGCCTTCAATGTGAGACACTTGTACGCACAACATTGGGACCTGCTAGGGAGCTTTGCTACCCTCCATGACAACATGTCCTGCCTTGCCTAGGCATGTTTTTCTGCTCCACCAGAGAGGCAAGCACGGGAAATGGACATAAAACCTGGAGCCATATAGTCTGGCCGGCCCAGGGTCCTGTGGTGTAAGGTACACACACTTAGCTTGAGCCTGCCTAGTGCTAGGCCTGTACTCTTCCCGAATTGGGGAAAAGCAAGCCTGTGGCTTTGCCTAATATGGTAAGGTTTGGCTAACTGCCATCCTGATTGACTATTCTTGTGTCCAAAGGGCAATTAATCTCGGCCCACAGTGATAAAAGGAGATAGGCAGGTGGACAACCTGCTTTTGCTTCCCTGCTCTGCTTCCCTGCTCCTTGCTTGCTTTCTCTGCTGTGCCCAGTCCTGCTGCTATTGCACACTGCCTTATTGCTTGCCTGGTAAACTCCACTGCTGTGAGTCACCAGGAGCAGACCCTGGATGCCTGCACACAATCTGCCTGTGTGGCCAGCGTGACATTGTGCTGAGACTGCACCACATCTGCCTTCTGCACCTGAAAGTCCTGCCTAGAATTGCTGGATGTATATGCAGACCATCCAGAAGAAGCCAGGAGACAAGGTCAGAGATTGTCTGAATAGCAAAATTAATAAACAATCACAGTTTTGGAAAATATCATCTTGCATCAATTAATTTCCCCTCTGCAACACCATGGCTGCTCGATGATCCTGCACCTGCAAAACTGGGACAGTGTCATTCTTAAATTTTGAGTCTGAAAATTGCATTATAAAATGGCAAGCATTGAGCTATGTTATATAGCCCTGTCGTGGAGGGCCTGTAGGCCCAAAAAGAGGCTTATTTACGCCTTGCCTTGCCTGGAAATGTTTTTCTGCCAGGACCCCTGGTTGTAAACAGGTTGTGTAAGCCCCCACACACCCAGCTCATATCTCCCTGGGGTAAGCCCATGTGATCCCTATATTTGGAAAAGTCCAGGCAAGTAGCTTCTGCCCATTATGGTAAGGTTTGTCTAACTGCCAACCTAATTGGTCATTCTAGTGGCCAAAGAGGCCATTAATCTCAGCCCACATTCAATAAATAGGAGTGCACAGGTAAACAACGTTCTCTGACCCTCACTTTCAGCTCAGCCGCTCAGATGCTACCTTGATAGCTTAGCTGCTCAGACCCCCACGCTCGGACTCCATTGCATAGCTCCGATGCTCAGAGGCTTAGACCTCATGCTTTGACCTATTCGCAGCTCACCTGCCTGCGTACCTTTCTTGCAGACCTAACTTAAGCCTGCTTATATATATATATATGTGGAGCCTATAGTCTCCAGACAGCTGTGCACATCTGCATGCCACTGTTATCAGGACCAGATCCTGTATTGCCTTTACCTACGGAGCTCAGTCTCCCAGGGTCTCTCTATCTGCATTTCCAGAGTTTCTCTGATGCCCCTTACCCTTGATGTGCCAAATGTATTTTTGAAAGTACTCTGAAGAATTGTCACTTTCCTGCACATAGAATTTAATTCCTTTAACCAGAATCATAGAATCATAGAATCATGGAATCAACCCGGTTGTAGGAGACCTCCAAGATCATTCAGTCCAGCCTAGCACCCAGCCCTAGCCAGTCAACCGGACCATTGCACCAAGTGCTTCATCCAGTCTTTTCTTGAACACCTCCAGGGACGGTGACTCCACCACCTCCCTGGGCAGCCCATTCCAATGGCAAATCACTCTCTCTGTGAAGAACTTCTTCCTAACATCCAGCCCATACTTCCCCCGGCACAACTTGAGATTGTGTCAATGCTCCAACAGATCTTTGACATTTTCAAAGCTACTGAAAACTGGAAATGCTATTCTAGAGTGCATAGTTTAGTCAAATCTCTCAATTTTCTTGTTCCCTCTGTAGTAACATCTAGTCTACTCATATTATGTTTCCTTTTTGTCTGTGTCAGTTGCTGTCTACTGGGCAGATGGTATTGAAGTGGGTTAGCAATAGAAACAGTGGGAAATTTCCTGTTAATCAGGTTTAAAAAATTTATTATTCTTACCATTATTTTTCAGACATTGTTTACTACTAGACAATGACACCTGAACTAAAGTGGAAATACAATGTCAGAGAAACAGTCCAGTAGTAAATTTCACTTAAAGGAAAATTGTAAAGGTGAGTTGTCTTCCAACCTGGTTGATTCTATGATTCTATGATTAAAACAGCAGGGCTCACAGTTAAAACATTGTTGCTCAATGCTTTATCTGTAATGGAATCTCATTAAATATAGGATATATTTGTATCTTTTTTTGAGGCTTCATTTTTTAGAGGACCTTTGGGACAGTGACGCCACACTATGATTAGTTCCTTCTCCTGCTTGTGCCCCTTCCTACATCCTAAGTAACCAACAGAGAGATAATCACTGTCTTGATTAGAAGGTAAGATAAGAAAATATGCATATAACAGTGGGACCAGTGTCAGGTACAATTAAGCACATCATAAACTGGCGTCTCAGTTAAAATCTCACAGTTCTACTTGCTATCTGAAAATCATACTCCTTAAATAGTCTTTAGAAAGGTAGTTTCCATAGTTACTTCATGTTCCATGATTGATATTCAACCCAAACTCACTGTATATGTATATATGTGTGTGTGTATATATAAAATATTTGTGAAATGTAATGTTAGTTTCTCTGACCTTTAATTGTGAGCACAACTTTATGGTTCAGAAGCTTCTAATGCTGTTTCAGACTTGGGTAAAGATTTTTGTGGATACTCCTGCACAGGTACTTTATCTTTAAAATATAAATATGAACCTTAGACAATGTTAATACTGAATAAAAGTTGACTACATCTATCTCCACTATATATGCCCAATTTCATTGGCTAAGCAATAATAGAAATTATTATTTTTATGCTCTCATTTATAGTCACTGTTAGAAACAACCAGACGTCGATTCTGCAGATGCTCTGCATAGGTTTACACATAATAAGAGAATATTCCTGACAAAACATAGTGAAGTCAAGAGAAGTTTGAACTTTTGTGCTGGATACATCAAGCTAAGCAATATTTGAAACTAACAAGATGTAAAAATAATGAAACTTGATGATCCACTTTGCCACTTGATGTCTTGATTTCCTAAGCATCTTTCTTTATGAAATTTCTCACCAAAATGCTCAGTCATAGAATCATAGAATCAACCAGGTTGGAAGAGACCTCCGAGATCATCCAGTCCAACCTAGCACCCAGCCCTATCCAATCAACTAGACCATGGCACTAAGTGCCTCATCCAGTCTTTTCTTGAAGACCTCCTGGGTGCCTCCACCACCTCCCTGGGCAGCCCATTCAGTATACCACTATATATTATTAGCATAAGATATTCACTGATCTGACACTGTTGAATACCTCAAATGACACAGCTGTATGACTCCCTGCAATACTTTAAACATGATGCATTGCCAACTTTCAATTGGTAATGTAACAGAAAATACTTGAATTGTCTATCAATCTTCTGCCTTGAAGGATGGGTTTGCTGTTCCATAAACTTGGAAAATGGACAAAATTCATGATAAAGTTGCACACATACCCCCTGTGAACTATTTACTGATATTTACTTGTACTTTCTTCTTCTGATAGGAAAAGAAATAATTAACTTATCATTAACCTATGCACCTCCTTAAATATTTACCTTAAAAATTTACAAATTTTACATCTTATTGTACTGAAATCTTCTGTATCTGCTCCTCATAATGTTTTCTTATGCATCTTAAATATTACATTAAAAAATTATGAGAAAGAGTCTGCATATCTATTTATAAAGGCCTATACAAATATTCCCAGAATTGGTAAAAATAAGAATAGAAATGGAAAGTTATGAAGAGATGGACATCCAAAGGAACTGTTGTAGACTTAGGTGGAGCAAATGTGAATCATTGCAAAGATTTTTTTTTTTCCTGCAGTTAGACTGTATCTTATCTTAGAACACTGCACTATGCACATTTTAATGCTAAAACCTTGTCTCAAATGGCCCAGAGATATAAACCCTCAGATTAACCTTTGTGTAATAAAGACCTGTCAGTGATATCATATACATACATGTTGAAGACTGGTCAAATGTTTGACCACCAGGGATGTCTTTTCCCCAGCAGGATGTAGGTAATAATAAGAATAGAGCAGGATGAATACTTCACTATTTTTTAACATGCTGTGGTGAATCTCTCCAAACCAATGCTGAATATGTAGGAAAAGTTTTAACACCAATACAAAAATAACCAAAAATAAAGAATATTTTTATTCAGAAACGTTTGGAGAATGTATTTGAATTAGTATGAACACTTTGCAAGACTAGGGAGAAGTTTCATTTTGCTATTTCTACCATCAGAAAATAGACATCCCAGAGCATGACTTTGACGTTAATGGCAAAGGAAAGAAGTAGTGAAAGAATGAAGATGTGTCTGGTTAATCTGAAAAGCAGCAGACAGCAAGAATTCTCATTCTAGGTTAGGAAATAATTTTTTGCTAGTACACTTTGCTCTTAGAATATATTTGGAAGGTCTTGTTCTTATAGAAGAAAGAAAGATGTTGATAATTCTTTTCAAAAGATTTGACTGGAATATATTTGGAGTTAAGATAATAGTTGCTTAGCAGGGCTCAGCTAAAACAAATGCGGCATTTTTTTTGTTACATTTATATCCTGATGCTTGTTTATAAGTACACACAGAAACAAAGCACTTAATGCATCAGAAACTCCTGAGCTGGAAACACTGCAGTTTGGAGTTAAATCAATACATGTTCATCTTGATCCCATGAATCAATTCATTAACTAAATTTAGGATATTAGACCATTTTAACTCCTGCAAAAGGGCAAAATATTTATACTTCACATAGCAAAATCCACCCATTCTGTAAAAGAACCAAATCTGTATTAGTAGCTATATGGACATGACAACTGTACTATTTGGGTTTATGAATAAAAGTATAATATTAAAGATCTAGTTCTGCTTTGATTATATATATTTACTGACTACACAGTGACAGAATAAAGCCTATTACCCTATGCTTGTCATTGGTATAATATATTTTTAGTCAAAAGAATAGAAGTTTATATGAAATCACTGAAAAATAATTTAAAAATAACATCTCAGGCTTAAAATCGATTTATTGTGCAACACTTTTTACATTTACATTTATTATATAACACTTTAAAGGGGCAAATGTATGTATTACTCAATGAACCAGTTATTAGGAGATCACTTTATTATGAAAGAATAAGTTTCTATGTTTGTATGAAAGTGATGGTATAATCAAATAAAGCAAAGTTCAAAACAAAATAAGGTGTGAGTACTCATAACAGGCAGACATTTTAAAATTTTACCTCTCTGCTGAACCTTCCTAGTATTGTAAATTTGGGATTTTACCTCATAACATAAACATCTCAACCAAAAGGGTAAGCAAGACTGGAATTAGAGCAAGGAAAAATGTAGCTCTCATGGAAAGAAGTGTGGGAATGCTACCTCTCTTGAGCTGCAAGGTGTCTAGAAAACCTGTCTTTATAATCTTCTATTAGAAGTCAGAAAATACTTGCCATTATATTAGAGCAGATTAATCATTACATAGGTCAGATTTTCACAGATCTTCCTTAAATTAGTAGGGCTTAAGTGAGTAAGCATCTATCTACATATTCAAAGTCACATATATATATGCATTATAGAAATAATGTAATGAGCAGGTTTTTTTGAGGACTAAGCATAATAAGTAACATCAGTGTTTGTCTAATAAAGCAGATTATTTATTATTCAGATGTAAGTGACCAGGGAGCACTCAACTCCTTAAATAACACATCTTTCATACGCCATCTTCCCAGGCACAAGTTCACTTTCCCAAGATAATTGTGTCATAAATACATACAAAAATATGTGTGCATGTAATGATAGAATATCTTAGGATGCTATAAATATAAAATATGTATGTCAGTCTTCTAAATCACTGCCTTTGTAACAATAGGAAGAGACAAAAATCAAATACATCTGACCAAATCTGCAAACAATTTACTTGCCTGCAAGTTTTCAATGTTCTCAATTTGATGCAGTCAGTAACAATGTCTGCCTTGTTTAGAATACATAAAAAATAGTTTAGAATGAGAGATTCAAAGTAAGTAGTTACATTTTCAAATTGTAATAACTTGGAAGAATTTATGAAGATCAGTGAAAACTCAGCAATAGTTCAAATAAACCAGAACAGATGACAATTGTTGGCTAAAGCATTATAAAATGAAACTGAGGTTTATAAAAACTAGTCTCAGTCAGAAAACTGGCATATGACAGTCTGTATAGCAGAAAATATCTATGATCAAAATACATGGAAAATAGTAATACAGGAACAGACCATGATGTAAACGTGAAACAAATTGAACACAAGTTTATAGCGGGATAGAGTAGCACTGAAAAAAAAAATCAACAGGAATGCTTCATTCGTCAGACTAAGAGCAAGTTAAGCAAGTGAGTGCACAAGAAAAACAGAGGAATACTTGCACTAACAAATCCTGATGAAAATGAAGCAACTCTAAGGTAAATAAAACCTCTTGCATTTGAACATAGTGTCAGGATTTGTGTCATCCAGTCTTGCATGCACTGCTGAAAACTACATGCCTCTGAGGTACGCTGCAAAAATGTGTGATGGGATTTGAGAACGTGCATTTGACAAACAAAAGTTTCTGGATTTTATCCATATCACACAATAAAGAAGATATGAAGTAACACTTTTCCTTGAACATTAAAAATTGATGTGTGAAATGAAAAAACAAAACAAAAAAACCCTAACCTACAAAGCTAAAAAGAAGATTCAAGAAGGTATTCTTTGGCATTAGAGATTTTAGCCAGCTAAACTGTTTCTTAAGTTTATTTGGTCACAGTTTTTGCTTTGGTAATGTAAAGAACCTCTCTGAGTTTAAATTACATAAATGTATTGCTTCTACAATATGCAGAGAAGATTCAGAACTTGCGTTTTGGAATCCACTTAAAATGCTGAAATTTTTAACTCTGAAAATGTCTGTATTAATTCTCTTCCTCCATTCCCTGTGCTTCCCAAACGCATTAAAAATTCAAGAAGTTTGAAAGCAGTATTCTTGTGGCTGTGCAAAAGCTTTTATTGGCAGCTTTTGCATTTTCTCTTTAGCAAATGGGGTTTTTAAATCTTAATGAACTCTGGATTTGTGAGCCACCCCATTATTTCTGCTAAAGAAGCAAACCATCTGGACAACACTTCTGCAGGTTGATTTGTATTCATTTAAATTAACAGCAGTGTATGTCATTTGCAACCATCACCAGCTCCTTCCATTCAGGTGAATTCTCTGAAGTCTTTAAACTTTATGGCTAGAAGTATTAAAGCTATAGTGAGCACATTGAAACAATTACACTGAGGTAAAGGTGGCCATAAAATCAAGGCCGTGTGCCCCTCAAAAGCATGTGAAAAGCACTCATGGAAAAAGAAAGAGAAAGCAGGCCAAGACTGAAGGGAAACAAAATCTGTTAGTATATGCAATTGAGAGACAGACATGTTAAGACAAACTTTTTTTCTTCTTCCCCCCTCCTTTTTTTTTTTTTTTTTCCTCCAGATCTTGTCTTCTTGGACTTTGCTTTTTATCTTTCTGTTTTCCTTGCCTTACCTACTCAGATGAAGTCATAGCAAACATTCTTGTACTCCGCTATATGAAGAAACGCTCTTCTGTTGCGCACAGTGCCATGCTCTAGCAGTCATTAATGCCAAAGCTCACAGATACTTTTTCTACTACACAAGTCTCTGTTCTCAGGAATCCCACTTATGTCTCTACAACATGTAAAAGAAACCATTGACTCATGTGTCTCCTATGCACTCACACATACATATAAAGGCTTTTTAATTATACTGCATGAATAAAGATAAAATAAACTAGATATGGACATAAGCTATAAGACTTTACTGAAAGGTGTGAGCAAAAGGTGATAAAATCCTGTCCAGCCTTGCCAGAACCATGAACAAAATTTACAGCTGTAACTGGTCATGAGTCTAAGTATGAATTGTTGTAGGATTTTGCTTGTTTGTTTTGGATTTTACATTGTTTGGGGATTTTTAATCACTCATAATGAGATTTTTACACATGCACCATGCATTAATTTTATGTACAGAATGTACAGCATTGGCCAATGCTGACACTTATGGAAGGCAAAAGAAGAGAGTCTGCTATCTCTATTGCCTTCTAGAATGTGCTGAGCTGCTCTGGGTAGTTTGATGGCTAAATTGACAAGTTTATAGCAAGGCTGCCCTAATTTATCTTGCTGTCCTATTAGCTACACTTCTGTAATGATAACATGCAGGACTGGAGCCATCCTCAAGTGGGAATTCTCTTTTTTTTAATTATTATTGAGGCAACTTCTTTTGTTCCTATCTAATAATGGATGTATGCAATAAGAGGGATAACCAGTTAGGGATACTTTCCATTTCTGCATGCAGAGAATGTACTCAAACAAGCAAAGTCATAGCAGATAGTCAGGGTACATGAGAACAAGGACCTTTATATAAGAAAAAAAAAAAAAATCAGGATTTTTCCCAACACACTAAATAAATTCATTATTCTTCATTGTAAATTTTGTTCCTTCTGTTGTCAATGAAGATTCAGAGATGAGCAAAAATACTATGCTTTTCTTGTTCCATTTCTTTTTAGGTCTTCTTTTAGGAGGGTGGTGTACCCCAAGTATGGGAGGAATTATTCTTTAAATGGAGTAAGGAAATATGACACCTATCAACTTTGCAACACGATAGGGTTAAACTTAAGTCTGGTGTAGATGAGCAGGAGCCAAATGAAAACAGTGGGATTAGCTCCACAAACACGAGTCTCAGCTTGGCTCCAAAAGACTGGTTTGTTTAGACGGGCTATGGAAAACTCAAATTACTCTACTACAGCCAAAATTTCACTCTTTCACTCTTCATGTTTATTCACTCCAAGCCTCTGAACATTGAAAATTTCACCTATCACTCATCGAATCCTTGGTCCAAATTAGACCAAATTCAAATGTTGATACACTTTCACAGTTCAAATTATTTGCTAGGCTGTCTAATGTATTCTGTGTCTAGATTTAACTGTCAAAGGCCATTGTGGAAAACAAGGCTTACATTGCAGAGGCAACAAGTTTCTTTAAATAAATAGTATTCAGATACTGAATTCTTGAGTTTCCAAAGGCATGGCTTCATTTAACACACTGACCTCTACTCTCAGTTCTGCATTTTGCTGGTGACTTGACAGCTTAACAGCTGTTGCCAAAAATTTCCATAAATCCATGGTTTCAAAAAGGAAGATGAAAATACTTTCCTCTTCAATTCCAACAAAAACAAGTCCATTCAAAACCATTTTTGCTCTACAGGAGGTGACATTAATCACAGAAAAAAAAATGCTTTGAACCATCTGTCTCACATTTTTCAGTGGCTTTCTCAATATTCTCCATCCAAGAAGTGGGAGTGAACCTTCTGTGATTTTTGCTAGAAAAGGGGTAGATTAGAAAGACCAATTCAAAGCTGTAAGGTAGAACGTTCCTTTTTTGGAGCTCAGAGTCGACTATCTTAACTTTTCACCAATATTTCAGTGTATATTCACTTTTTTTTTTTTTTTGGTAGAGATTCCTGGTAGCCAGATAACAAGACCCCACATGTAAGAAGTGAATTTCTACTCTTGGTGCTCAGGTCTCCCTTATGTTATAAGTTGAAACTATAAATTTTACACTAGGTATAGACACCTAAAAACTGGGTCTTGTAAAGAACATTAGAAGTACACTGAGATGCTTGAGTGTGTCCAGAGAAGGGCGACGAGGCTGGTGAGAGGCCTTGAGCACAGCCCTACGAGGAGAAGCTGAGGGAGCTGGGATTGGTTAGCCTGGAGAAGAGGAGACTCAGGGGTGACCTTATTGCTGTCTACAACTACCTGCAGGGTGGTTGTGGCCAGGGGGAGGTTGCTTTCTTCTCTCAGGTGGCCAGCACCAAAACGAGAGGACACAACCTCAGGCTGCACCAGGGGAGATTTAGGCTCGAGGTGAGGAGAAAGTTCTTCACTGAGAGAGTCATTGGGCACTGGAATGGGCTGCCTGGGGAAGTGGTGGAGTCGCCGTCCCTGGGGCAGTTCAAGGCAAGATTGGACGTGGCACTTGGTGCCATGGTCTGGCCTTGAGCTCTGTGGTAAAGGGTTGGACTTGATGATCTGTGAGGTCTCTTCCAACCCTGGTGATACTGTGATACTGTGAAGTATTTTTTTAGATTTTCTTTTTCTTTAGCATCCCTATTTTATATGTGATAAATAAAAATAAATATTGTTATCAGAAGTTGTCATGGAGGCAACTCACAAAACAGCAATAGCTACCCAAAATGAAGATTTATTGTAACCGAAATTTCTAAGCCCTTCTTCCAGCACAAATAAATTACAAATTCAGATGGCGGTTGGGAATATTCTACTGCACAACCAATTGAGCTTTAACCTTAAGCTATAAAAAATATTCTTTCTAGAAAGATGAACCAAAATGTGTGTGCACTTAGTTATAAAGGGATAATTTCCAAGTCAAGGGTACCCAAAACACATACTCATCAAAAGCAGGGTGAGGGCTTACTCAGTCCACAGAAGTATTCCTTATGGTGTATCATGCTACTGGAGAGAATATGACTGCCAGGCCACTTGCTTCAAGGGGAACCAGCTCAAAATGCCTCTGTAACAGGGCTGTACTTATACCCTAAGTCAAGGGTGCACTGTGGTCACTTTCAAACAATTGAAGGCCTGAGCTCATGGAACCATGCCAAAGCAAGGAAAGAGCCTGGTCACAGAGATATCTGAGAGGAGTCAAGCTGGTCTTTATCAGCCTCTAGCAAGCCTCAGCCATTTTCCAGATGTCTGTCAGGCATTTATGTTTCTATCAGAACTGTTGCATCTGCCATAATGCACTGCATGACCCACTCCCACAACTGGGCTGGTTTCCCTAGAGTGGTGATGTAGTGACCCCTTGTCTCCAAAGTTAAAAGTGAGCACAGCCTCGGTGAGGTTTAGTGCTCATTGTGGATTACCATTGCTAATGCCCTTTGTATTTCTTGCATGAACATCATAAATTTCTTTACCTCACATCCAATGCAGCTTGTTACAAATAATCTTCATAGCCTCAATCACCATCACAAAAAAATCTAAGTATATCAAAATTTTCCCCAGCCAAGTAGTTCCTGGTACAGCTACGATTGCTCTGGGTCTTCTGCAGTTTCATTAGTTTTGTTGATCTGGTCCTGAAGCAGCATTCATATGTTGAAGGTGTATATGCAATGCTCTCTCAGTCTCTGCCCTGTGACATCAGTTCATCACTTAGGCAAGACCATATTGTTGCTTAGGTCCCAATTGCACCATTGCCAATGAAACACCAAGGTGATAACCTTCTCCATTGTCCTGAACAAAATAGAGAGCTGGCCTAGGTTTATAAACTGAACTTCAGAGTTAGAAATCAGGGATGAACCTATCAGGATGATATGGTGGAGTTTTCCACATTCTCTTTCAGGGCTTCCTAGGCATATATGCCTCTGGGTTTTGCCGTGATCGTGGATACAATGCCTGCCAACATTGTACTTGGAACAGCAACTGTCAGCAAGGAGACATTGCTGTTCAATTTTCTATAATCAGTTGTTCATTGTCATTGCCCCTTAGTTTTAGAAACTGGACAGACTGGTTAATTAGTCTCACAGGGGCCTGTCAGGCTAATTGTTTGTCTCCAGGCTGTCAATAACTCTGTGAGGGCCCAGTTAAGTGTGGTCTGCAGAGGGAGTTGAGTAAGGCAAGTGACTTTAGAGTACAGCATTGCAGGGTCCTAGTGCAAGCAACTCCAACACCACAGCTCCCGAAGTCTGCACATAGCCACTGGTTGCTTTTTTTTTTACCCCTTCAGTCTCTTGTCATGTTTCACCCAGGCTCCTTGGTTTTGCCTTCTAGCAATTTTCACACTAATTGCATATGGTGAATTGATATTCTGGACAGCACTCCCCAGGATATTCCCAGAACTACTGCTTTTGCCATAGGTAGTTCCTCTTGAGTGGTAAGTTTGAATCAGTTTGTCTTGAGAAGGTGCAGACTCTTGGCAGGGGGCCCAGATGGAGTGAAGTCTGCAACTGATTTTTCAGACCTTCCTACTCCCGTCAGTGTTGCTGCTTGGATCAGCCCAGCCCGTGTCCCAAAAACAAGTGATGATATTGTGTAATACTTCTGTCCAGGTCATCATGGCCCTTTGAATTCCTTCACAGAATTTTAAAGCATTCAGTAGCCGTTTAATGAGCAGTCTGAGGCGCTCAGGGTGTGCTGATGCAGTCATTGGTACCTCATGCTTCCCTCTCTCATTCATCACCTGGATACAGGCAACCTTTCACATTCCTACCACCAGCTTCAGCAGTCCTTCCACTCAAAAAGCAGTAAGTTCTTCCCATTCTGTGGGGTGCACATCCCCAGCCCAATCAGTTGCTCAGGATGTGATCAACTGGTTGCCTGCCAGCTTGTCACTCAGAGTTTCCTAAAGTCTGCTGTCTTCTCAACACTAAGCAGCATCCAATCACCTCCAGTTAAAGAGACTCTGCACAAATACTCCAGTTAAAGAAACTCTGCACAAATATTCAGTCTTGGTTTCACTTTTGTAAAAATCTGTCCCAATGGCCACAGAAATCTGAACCCAAACAAGATGTTATACAGACAGCTGTTGGAGGTTTTTACTATATGGTCCCATATGCACCTCTCTTTTAATACCAGGTTGCTCCTCCTTTTCCTATAATGTCTCTGTTTCATCAGAAATATTTTCATCAACATCTCCTCATGTGTTTCCATCCAAATCTTCTGGGTCTGGGGCTAACTTTTGGACTTGGAGAGCAGGAGATTTTTTAGTTTATGATAGCAGAAGCTTCAGCAACATATGTGTCAGCCCCTTATGTCCTTTCATCTCTCTCTCCAAATAACATGCTCAGAGTAATCTTGTCCCTGAACTAAACAGACACCTAGGATAGTGCACACAGTTCCTTTATTTGTCTCACTCCAAAATCTTACAAGACTTTGTGCATGCTGCTAAGGAGTTGGACTATGTCTCTTTTGCACAATTTGAGGGAGCAGCTGCACACTTGTGCTTCCACAATAAATCCTCTGTCAACATCCTGCCAACTGCACCAGCTTTCCATTTGATATCTGAACTTGTACTTTGATTGTGTCAGAAGGCATGCTGAACAATAAATCCATATTTTGGGTAGCTATTGCTGTCTGGTTTGTGGGTGCCTTTGCAACTGAGGTACTTTATTTCCTTGGTAATGAAAACTATAACAATGTCTCCAGGATTAGCAAATCAATATGATTAATTTATATAAATAAATGAAATCACTCTATGCACAAAGATAATGTTTCTTGCTGTATTCCCTAGTACAGTCATTATTTGTTGCTTCAAACAACATCTCACATAGTTACTGGCAGCGTGCTAGAGGACTTAAAATTACAAGTGTGCTGGTTTGAGGCTAACTGGAATTTACTGAGAGAAATTAAATCCTTAGCTGCTAAGAAGAAAGAAAAACCCCAGCAGTAACCCATATTCCTCATTGTTCTGCTGAGAAATGCAACTAGCCAAAATATAGATAAGACAATCACTTCTCACACACTGCTCAGCTCTCAGTTCTGTTCCTTCTTTCTGGAGCTCTGGTCTCTGTGGTTGCCTCTACCTTAACTTTAATCCAACCTAACCCTTTTTCCTCTAACCTCCTTGTTGACTTTTTTTTTTTTTTTTTGACATCTCTCCTCAGATCTCTGCAGATTTATCATGTGAGATATACATGGGTTTATCTGTTTATTTCTGAAGGGAGGGAAAGATGGGAGAGGGGGGTGGAGGAGGGGGCTGTTGGTAGCTCTCCTGGCAATCTGATTTTCTGGGAGGGGTATTGTGTTTCTGTATTGCTTTTAACTGGTATATAACTTTATATATTAATGTATATATAAGCTTGTAAATTGTGATAAGATGTAAATATAGATTCATACCTTAACTTCCAGCCAGCTGAGTCTAGTCTGGTTGATTTCATTGTGTGTGTGGAGGGGGTGGGTATCTCCCAAACCATTGCAACAAGATCTTTATAAACATAGAAACCAGCAGAAATGCTATGGCCCAAGGTCACAATAGCTTAAAAAGAAAAAAAAACCCAAAACATAATCTTGAGCCTATGACTGCCATTTTTCAAGGCTTTAATTGCTTGACTTTAGTTGAGCTTGTTTTTGCACTAAGGATTTAATAACATAAATAAGTAAACAAAAGAATCTTGATGGTCATACAGGTTTTTTGATAACACCATCAGACCATGCATTCCCAAAGGCAATTAACTTAAATCTTTAGAGCCTGGACATAAATCCATGATCTGTTTTTCTGTTATAAAAATACATGTTCTAATGATGGGAAGGTTTCCTATCCCACGTGAATTCACATTATAAGTCTTCCTCCAGGGAAGATGGGATGCTGAATGATCTGCAAGCTGCAAAGGATGAACTGCAAAAAATGAGGAAGGCATGCCAACTCATTAAGACTTGGAAAAGAGCAGTATGAGACTGGTCTTCCTTTAGGGAGAAGCCACCATAGACTTAGTAAGTGTAAGTAAGTATGTGTAAGAAATACAAAATCTGTTACATAGCCAAGTTAATTTTTTTTATCCTTACAATCCCTGAATAATTTTCCCTACTGTACTCAAATATGTGCCCTAAAAGTTCTCACTGACTCCTTCTGAGCACAACTTTAAACTTTTGCAATATTTCTGGCACTTGAAATAGCATAATGCTATTTTGTATATTATTTGTAACTCAAGCATTATTTTGCTGTATATTTTCTCTGACTTGAGCGAGAGTGAGGAAGTACACTGGAGGTTCTACTTCACATATGTTCTTGCAGTAACAAATTGGCTTCAGAAACAAACAGCAGAGTATTATCTGAATGTCTTCAGGTTTTGCTAGAAGGGCAGAACTCATAGGGTCCCTTTTCCTTTGCTTGTCAGGAAAAGGCCTTTGAGAGGACTCGAGGATAAAATTCTGAGGGTAGGTGTGACTCCTTGTTCTCCACCTAGGCATCTGAGCTAATGAACTTTCAGTACAGAGGGGCTTTTTTGCTTGCCTGTTTTGTTGAGTTTTTTATGCTGGTTTGAGACTAACTGAAATATTTTAATGAGAGAAATCTTTAGCTGTGATAAGAAAGAAAAAGAACCCAACATGTGCCTTATATCACCATTCTTCTCCTGAGAAACACAACTAGTCAAAATATAGATAAGACACTCACTTCTCACACACAGACTGCTCAGCTCTCACTTCTGGCTGTGCCTTCTTTCTGGTATCACAGTATCACAGTATCATCAGGGTTGGAAGAGACCTCACAGATCATCAAGTCCAACCCTTTACCACAGAGCTCTCTGTGGCTGACTCTGCCTTTAACTCTCTAATCCACCTAACCCCTTTTTCCTCTAACCTCCTTGTCTTTTGTTTTTTGACATCTCACCTCAGATCTCCAGATTTAACATGTAAGATATACATAGGTTGATCTGATTATTTCTGAAGGGAGGGAAAGAGGGAGGGGAAAGGAGGCTTGGGTCAGGAGCCCTCCTGGAGACTCTGATTGTTTCTGGGAGGGGTATTGTGCTTCTGTGTTACTTTTAATTTGTATAAAACTGTATATATTTGTATATATATGCTTGTATATTGTGCTAATCTGCAAATATAGCTCCATTCCTTAATTTTCAGCTTGGCTGAGTCTAGTCTGGGTGATTTCATAAGAGTGACGGGGCAGGTAATACCCAAACCTCCACAGTTTTGGGGTTTTTGCATTGTTTGTTTGTTTGTTTTTAATGAAGTAAAAAAGATAGGGACTGAACTGGCTATAAAATAGCATCAGATCAAACTAAGGATGACTGTACACAATTCTAAACTGACATAGGAGTTAGTGAAGAGAAACAAGAGCTTCCAACATGTAATTTAGGTTTTACATATGCATATGTATGCTGACTACAACTACCTGAGGGGTGGTTGTAGCCAGGGGAAGGTTGCTCTCTTCTCTCAGGTGGCCAGCACCAGAACAAGAGGACACAGCCTCAGGCTGCACCAGGGGAGATTTAGGCTTGAGGTGAGGAGAAAGTTCTTCACTGAGAGAGTCATTGGACACTGGAATGGGCTGCCCGGGGAGGTGGTGGAGTCGCCGTCCCTGGGGTTGTTCAAGGCAGGATTGGAGGTGGCACTTGGTGCCATGGTCTAGCCTTGAGCTCTGTGGTAAAGGGTTGGACTTGATGATCTGTGAGGTCTCTTCCAACCTTGGTGATACTGTGATACTGTGATCTTAAGGTGATGAGTCCAGATGCAGAAATAACCATCAATTTCTGGCTATCATGTTTATCCAGGTCCACAGTAGGTCAATAATAAAGTTCCAAAAGAATCAGGATTCTTGATTTTTCTTTAACAAATAACTTCTGATAACACTTTGGCCTAACACTTTTACATGCACATGTAAGAAATTAATTTTTCAAGACAAACAGTCATCCAGTAAAATATGCCACAAATTGGTAACTAACATCTTGTATTAAACACAGTCATATACAGACATGGAGATAGAGCTTTAAAGGTTGAATGCCCTGAGCATTGTAACCTTTTGGTACAGTGGTCAGGCTGTCAGGAGGCTGTACCTTGACACATCCCCACAAGTGTCTAGGTCTTGTCCTTTCTTCATTGCTGCTTCCATCAGCAGAAGCATTAAGTGCTTGCCTAAAATATTGCTGCAGTTATGTAAAGCTTTTTAGGAAACTTCACTTCAGACAGATGTTTAACCTCCAAGCCCTGAAGGGTTAGCTCTGACAGTTGCCAGGCTTGTCAATTAATTTTACATTGACAGTCATGCTAATGTAATTTGACAGAGAGGAGAGTTTTGCAGCCAGACAGCTACATTAGATAAACAAGGTAGATGAGTGCAATTCACCATGAAATTTGTTTGAACACACAGACCATCACAGTATATGTTTCATAGGTATCACTGCTCATTTTTGACTCAAGTACCACTTGAGATGATGATTGGAACTGGTAAAAACCATTTTCTTTACTTACCTGTGAACTGTTTTCCCCCCTTCCCTTTCTTTTGTTGCAGTAAGTTACCACAAATACATGCAGGAAATATGAGAATCTAATATAGCTGAATGCTTGGATTACATTATAAGCTGCCAAGAATGTACTGCTCAGATGTCTCTGATATAAATGCTTTCAACTAAGGTCATCTCATTCAAAGCATGCCAACAAATTGGAAGGCCTCAGAGAAGAGCAACAAAGAGTATTCAGGAGTTGGAAAGAGAGATTTACAAGAATACTTAAAAATAAATATGTGCATCTTGGCCCAGTAATGAAGGAGTGATGAGGATGTGATAGTTGTCTATAATTACCTAACTAAAAGCAAGCACAACAATAATTGTAATGTGAGAGAACATAGATATTAGATTAAAAATAATAGAAACAGTCAGCTACCCCAGATTAAAATATATATATATATCAATATCTATCTATTTTCATACATATATATATGCCTGATATCAAAGAGAAAGTGTGGGCTAGAGGTAAAGTGATGTAAACTAGAAGCAGAATAAGACTAAATTTAGATGCAATCTGAAGTCAGACAGGTTCAGCTAATGAGTTGCTTTAAAGGTATACATCCTTGTCTCTATCTTCAAATTCTATGAGAGTCATTACTGAGAATTAATATTTTAGATTTGAAAGTAAAAACTGCAGAGGCAAGAGAACTGTTGAGATTTTCTGTTTTGCTATTTTCTCCTCCCTCCTTCCTTTCAACATTGAATTCATTCTAAGCAAAATTCTCACTTTTAAAAATGATTTGAGCATGCATAAAGGTTAAATTTCCCTTAAGATGTTAAATAACTATGAGAGTAAGGAAATGAGAAATATTTTCCTTTCATGAGCCTGCAGAGAAAAAAATTAAGAATCTAAAACTGAATACTGTGATGAATATAAATGAGTCTAGTGTAAGACCTATGAGTATGAATTCAAATATTAGTCCTCGACACTTCACATCAATACTATACCTTTATGAGCTTGACTGTGAGCCTGATTGTGTCCTGATTTTTCATGGTCATGTAATGCAGCTGAGGGTACTTACTGATTATTAAAGAAAAAGATAATTTGACAGGGAATAAAGTCTGGGAATGTACTGCAGGTTTTATATGCAAGAGAAACTTCCTGGGCATTCTGTGGTAATCCTTAACCATGGAGAAAATCACTCCACAAGTGACTTGAAACACCTTTCATGTTGTAAAACAGAAAGAGAGACTTAATCATTACTTTTTATGCCTTCTCCAGCAAGTAGGAAAGGCAGTATCATAATGCAAATAAATAGTCCTTTAACCAGAGTGGTTAACAACTGATGACATGATGCACATTAATAATGTTAGCAGGAAAGGACAGGCAGTTGCCTATGAAAAGGAAATACCTCTTAATGTCTGCAAATGCATTCTTTCCCCTTCATCCTGTCTAAAAGCACAGACTCTCAAGATAGAGGCTGTATTTTTGTTCAGCATTTCAGATATCATCTAACTGAGTGGGCAAGGCCTGTGGTCAACAACATAGAGCAACCAAAAACTTGCAAAAAACCCCTTACCATCTCCATTGATCTCAGTTGTAATAATGGCAGCCTCAGTTTTAATTGGTTAGTTAGCCATGGTCATGAACAATGTAAAAGTTCCCATCTACAACACACTCCAAAACTGTGGGTTTGAGCTATTTGTCTACAATTCAGCTCTGGTTTTTGTGTCAGCTGTGCATATAATAATAATAATAATAATAATAATAATAATAATAATAATAATAATAATAATTTTATTTACTTTGGTTTAGAAGACTAATTATGTTAGTTAAACTATTATGAAGATTGAAAAGCTGGACTACAACAGCAGAACATACTAGGAAGCTATCTGAAAAATCGAAGACAAAGCTGAGATTTTCCAGACATCTTTTCTAGACATCTTAATTCATTCATTAGAAAGTGTTCAATATTGTATTGTATTGCAACAAATAATTCTTGGTCTGGCAATTGTTTGCAAGCCATTCTGTGTAAATACTATGTAGTTCTACAACGTCTGTGTTAAGCAGCACTGTAGGTGAGAGGACAGAGAATGTAAAAAGACAACTTACAAAGCAAAATTAAAAATTGAAGTATTTGGTAAAGAAGCCACTAGATTTGTGAAGAAGTAACAGTGATATTTGTAGAAAATGTAAAGTTTATCCACTATTTTACTAAAAAAATCATAGATAAATGTACTGTAGATCTTAAGAGATATAGATATCACTACTATAAAAGGGCAGCAAGCACAGGAGTTCACCACTCAGAAGTGATCACTGGGTTTGGAGAAGAAATACAGTGCTATAGTTTAGGGACAGAGTGCTCAAAAGCAGTAGGAAGCTGGAAAAACAATTGTTATCTTGAATAGACTAGATGGCTGGATGTGAGCAACAGGAAATGGGTCAGCTATTACAACCCATGTGTCTGGAAGAGAAAGCAAAATAATCACTACGGGATATGAATAATCTGTTTATCAATCATTTACATTTTAATATTATCCATTTTAACTATATACTATTACTTCTGTTCCCTAAATTGCTTGTTTATATTCTTAAACAGGAAAATGCATTTTGATCTATATATTCAAAGGGCAAAATAGATGGTAAAGGCAGAATCTGCATTTTTGTTGATTAATTGAGCAACTTTCAAGCATTTGTGGTGGAATGTATTATTCAAGAGTATTCTTCCTGGTAAAATGCATTTGCCAGTATAATTTTGTAATCCAAACACATAAAAAGTTATATGGAGACATTAAAGTAAATATGTTTGCAATACAAACATATGGTATAGTGGTGAGTATCCCCGCCTGTCATGCGGGAGACCGGGGTTTGATTCCCCGACGGGGCTGGGGTGCTGATTGATACCCACCTGAACATGAGCCAGCAGTGTGCCCAGGTGGTCAAGAGAGCCAGTGGAATCCTGGCCTGCATCAGGAATGGAGTGGTCAGCAGGAGCAGGGAGGTCATTCTGCTCCTGTACTCTGCACTGGTTAGACCACACCTTGCGTACTGTGTTCAGTTCTGGGGCCCCCAGTTTAGGAGGGACATTGAGATGCTTGAGCGTGTCCAGAGAAGGGCGACGAGGCTGGGGAGAGGCTTTGAGCACAGCCCTACGAGGAGAGGCTGAGGGAGCTGGGATTGGTTAGCCTGGAGAAGAGGAGGCTCAGGGGTGACCTTATTGCTGTCTACAACTACCAGAGGGGTGGTTGTGGCCAGGAGGAGGTTGCTCTCTTCTCTCAGGTGGCCAGCACAAGAACAAGAGGACAAAGCCTCAAGCTATGCCAGGGGAAATTTAGGCTGGAGGTGAGGAGAAAGTTCTTCACTGAGAGAGTCATTGGACACTGGAATGGGCTGCCCGGGGAGGTGGTGGCGTCGCCGTCCCTGGGGCTGTTCAAGGCAGGATTGGACGTGGCACTTGGTGCCATGGTCTAGCCTTGAGAATTGTGGTAAAGAATTGGACTTGATGATCTGTGAGGTCTCTTCCAACCCTGATGATACTGTAATACTGTGATACAAATACCCTGTTGGGTGTTATTTTCTCACCAAACTCCCTCAACAGTCCTTTTTGGAGTCCATTTTATTTTTTTTCTTGTGGTTCAGGAAAAAAAAGCAAAATATTCATAGTTCAAAGACTCAGATAACCCATAGTATTTGCATGTTCTAAGTGATAGTCAGCTTTGAGCAGCTCTCTAGAATTCTCTGTCCCTTGTAAACAGAGGCAGAATTTGTTGCAAACTTGCAAATTTCTCTCATCTTTTTCAGAGCATCTAGGAACAATGAGAAGGCAGTAATACAAGTCAAATGTTTGTTAAAGAAGTTCAGTTTTCCTTTTGTACTTCTATTTTTAGAAGCAACGCTCTCTATCACGACTTAGAAACGAAGCATTAGAATTCAAAATTTCCCTCCTGGGTCCCTTCCCTGCTCTTCCTTATTCTTCTTCTACTGGCAATGAATTTGCAAACCTCTGCCAGACAGAGCTCTAAAACTCTCATCATTCTTAAAAAGAAATTTGGTGTTGGCAAGTTCTGACACTGGACAAACATGTCAACAAACACTGAAAGAGTGCTGCCTCCAAGCAGCGGAGCATGCTAGGACTATGTTTACTCAAGCTTGCCACTACCAAGCTTCATTAAGAGTGATGACATTTTTAAACACCACCTCTGTACCACTCTGTTGTACAAATCAAATTTAGCAGTCACACAAAGCCCTTTGTTCCTGCTCAAGAACTGTACCAAATTCTGAGGTTAAAGATAGGACTGCATTTTCTGACAGAAGGTAAAGAACTGGAATTGATTGATTGTAAACAGAACAAGTGAATAGAAAAGTTTCAATACCAGTGATTTGAAATTTAAGCTACAAAATATGGCACTATATACTCCTTTTCCCTGCCTACATACAGAAAATTCTGAAGATGCTATACAGAAGGTGCAAAGAACAAGTGTATAATTCTGAAGTATGGATGTGACCACTACAGAAAATAGTTTCTTACTGTTAAACAGGAACTGAGATTGAGCAAAGAAAGTCACATTCTATAACTGGCAGAAGTATTGCTTCATGTATTTATTATCATCTCACTGAAGGTTCTTCTATGTGAAGATAGATACTGAGGTCCACAATATTTCCACTTTAGGCACATAAACACCCAATATTATGACACCAAAATGTCTAATTTGTGCATAGATTTTGAACATCAGATTGCTAGACTCCTCGACTTAATGTGTAGAGAGACTTTTGAGGAGTGAACTATACTGAAAGAGGGTGAAGATGACTCATTTTCTTTCTGAAAAAGGGGACTAGACTTTGAGCTAAGGTGAAATGAATGCAATTATGGAGTGAAGAGGAGAGAAAAGCAGAGGAGAGGTGAGGAGAGAAGAGATTCCAGAACACAGATTACAGAATTTATTACAAATCCAGAGAAAACAAGTACATTTATGTTGTGGTAGTCCTGATAGCCCCAGATAGGCTTATACATGTCCTGGCTTGCCCAAGCATGTTTTTCTGCTCTCTCTCCTTCTGTTCTGGGGGAGAAGCAACTGCGGGAAAGAGGACAAAGAACCTGGAGCCACAAGTCTAAGGACTCTGGCCTGGCCAGACTTGTTTTGCTCCTGTGGTAAACAAGATACACATGCTTAGCTTGTGCCTGCCGTGTGCAAGGCCTGCACTTTTCTCAAATTTGGGTAAAGCAAGGCTATGGTTTCACCTAATACGCTCAAGCTTGGAAAAGTGCCATTCTGATTGGCTATTCTGTGTCCAAAGACCCATTAGTCTTGGGCTGTATTGATAAAAAAAGTTGAGCAGGTAATGCAGCATGCTCTGCTGTTTTATTCCTGCCTGCTGTTGTGTACTGTCAGAGGCTTACTGCCTCTGTGCATCCTCAATTGTCTGGAAACTGCTTGCCTCAAGTTTACCAGGAACAGCTCTAAATGCCTCCACACAATCGGCCTGCACAGCCAACATGACATCGTGCTAAGACTGCACATCACAAGACATCCTTCCTACACCTGAAAGTCTCTTGCCGAGATGAGAAGTCCTGGAGATAAGCAGATCATCCAAAGGAGCAAAAAGATAAGGTCAGAGATTGTCTGCCTCCTTTCCCAGCAGTCCATGAAGCCTGGTAAGAATCAGAAGCCTCACTGGCTGACAAGTAACAGAACTCCCTTGAAAGCATTTCAGTACTGTCTGAAGCTGTAGCTGGCCTTGTGAGTCAGGAGATAATTTTGTGAGTAAATATTTAAAGCCTCCTGTAATTCTCCATAGTCTTCTGCCATAAGCAGAAAGGAGCTCCTTGCATCCATCTAGTGGGCAAGCAATATTTGGCTGCAAGAACATTCTCTTCCAGTTCAACTAATGTTATCTATTTTTGCTGGTTATTTCTAGATCTAGTTATTCCTCTGCAGGTTTCCATGACCATGCAAAGAACTGATTATTATTAAAATTAGGGGTTTGGGGTCGTGAGAGTTCTGAATATAAAAATTAATAAACGATATTAAATTTGGGGAAATATCTCACATTAATTAATTACCCCTTCATAACAATTTACAATGTAGAAATGACATAGGCTGCTGTTTTCACACATGTAGGCCTCGGAATAACAACCTTAATTCCCATCTAGGCACCAAACCAGAGCAAGCATATATTCAATAATATAAATATCAGGAAGTCAATTACATCAGAAATTACACTGAGATAAAGATCTGTTCTGCAAGCACACGTTACATAAAAATAGAAACAAATGGTATCTGGATTGGCATATACTGATCCTCTTTGAAAAAAATAAGGCCACATCTAAATTCCTAGCTTTAAAATTTAGGTATGATTCAGCCAAATAATAACACATGCCTTTGACATGAAGCATGTACTTGACTAAAACTTCATTCAGAAAAGTATAAACTTATATCCCTTTGTAAATAAAAAGCATGTAAGTATATTCGTTACATTCTGTATTGACTGATGGCCAAAGTTCTTAAAGATACTTGAGATGGAAAATCTAGTACCAGCTCATGGTTATATGAAGGAACAATTGGCATATAGAGATATTCCTTCCCTAAGAATGCAGATTGCTTGCTAACAATAGGGCAATAATTTCAAAACTAGCACCTCATGTAATTTTGTAAACTATTAACCTCTGCAGAGATTTCAGTAGGGCCAAAGTTTGCTTGTTGATGATGCTTTCTTCCATCAAGCATTTATCAGTTGTGGTGATTTTTGCAAAACTGTTGCTGTAAAGCTTTATCTGCTATTTGTTGTCTGTATTTTGTTAAGGCCTTTTTTTGGCAAGTAAAAAGAATTTAGGTTTGTAAAATTATTGTTCCAGACTTGCTCTAATTCTATGATGTGGATTGCTTTCATTATTTACTCATCTTCAATTTATGTATGAAATTCATAACAACTAAGCCATACTAATTTCTAAAAATGTACTGGAAAGAAACAGCAGGAGAACAAAAGAAAATCTCCATATATTTAAGGTCAGAGTAAAACTGCTACCAACAATGAAAACTTTATTAGGGTTGTACTTTATTAACTCTGACCATTTGGGGCTACTAATAATTAGTTCAGCACAAAATGATCGTTTACCATTCAGTAGAGAAGGTAGCATTTCTCCAGAAGGGACTTTGTTATTGGAGACTGTTTTTATAAATGCATAGTTTCCTTGATTCCAGTATAATGATCTTTCCTGACTTAGTTATTGTTATTTTAAGTGGCTAAAATAAACACTCTTGTTCATGTACTTTCAAATGAAAACATGAGTGTTCATGGCTTTATATTACTGAAGCTTTCCCTCATTGCCCCTACCTGCTGATTGCCTTCTCTTTCCCCCTCCTTATTTTTTACAGACTACAGTCTCTAGGTACTTTGATAGTTTATACTTTCTTCTCATAGTGAGGTGTGTAGTAAAAAAGCTCCTTTGGTAGCTACCTAAATATGTCACACTGACTGTAACCTTTTCAATAGGAAATGTTCCAAAGAGCTTTGATTGTGTAAACAGCACATTTTGTCCTGAAAATAGGGATATTTAGAAGAAATAGCATGAAGGAATCTAATTTTTTTAACTTCATTTTGATACTTAAAGGTGACTCTTTAAGAATATTTTGCTCTACATTCATTTACTAGGACAAATCGTGACTTTTTCTGTGTGTAATGTTATTCTGAGCAGATGTGTTAGAGACACTGGTTAATGTTTTTAACTTGATTATTTCCTGTGTTAGCTCAAGTCAGAGCAAAGCAGCTATTTTGTGGGAGCTGGATGGAAATGGAGGTACAGAAGAGTGAAAACACAACTGACAACTGGGTGAGGAGAAGGGAATACTCCCCTACTCATCATCCTATTCTAATACCTGTTCTAAAGCCTCAGAAACTCAAGATTCTTTCATGCTAATTAAACTCAACTATATTGTGGCTGGGTGCAGGTCAGCAGTTATGTATCCCATGGACACCACTCTAGGAAGGTATGAACCTAGAATCTGGAATCACAGAATCATAGAATAGTCTAGGTTGAAGTGACCTCCAAAGGTCATCTGTTCCATCTCATCTTCAGTAAGCAGGGACATCCTTAACTAGATCAGATTGCCCAGATCCCAGTTGAGCCTCACCTTGAATATACCCAGGGATGAGGCCCCAACCACCTCCATGGGCAACCTTATTTACATACCCAATGGAGTGATAGTCTGTATTGGACCATTGGCATATATTGCATTTTCCCTTGCTTTCTTCCTTCACATTTTTACATTCTACAGTGAAGTACTTTTTGTGGAAGTCTTCTTTAATCTGATGCTTGTGAGTGGATAATTACAATTACATGAGAAGCTAGGTTGTGTAAGTAAAAAAAGATAATGAATTTTTAGCATATAGCAAAGATCTGCTTCATCCAAACAACAGTGGAGAAGGGGCATATATCTATACATATCCTAAAACCAGTATAATAATAAAAAAAACTCTTCTCTAGATTTTGTAGAGTTGTATTTTAATTACTGGAGAGCAAGTTAAGGGAAAAGACACACAGTCCTAAATATGCTTTGACTTTAAAAAAAAAAATTCTATAGTTTGAAAAAAAAAAGACTGAGAATTAACCCATGAAAAGTCCTTTATCCCTATGTTGAGTCGTCCTCTCTTTAGGTCGCATGGGAGTGAGAAAGACACAAGCTTATACCAATATATACATAGGAAGTCAATGCATTTATTGAAGCTAAGCATGATGCTTATACTGTAGAGTTTGGTATAGGGGTGTGTACTTTTGACAGGCTTACACAGCAGAATATGGGCTGTCCACATGCATAGAGGCAGGCCTGACCAACAACCTCCCTCAATCCCCCTTTGTGCAGCTAGCCACAACCTCTGCTTGTTCCCAGGGCTGACCAGCCTGCCCCCTCTTCGAGGCCCCATTGCCCGGCTCAGTTTACAGATGGCAGCTAAACTTTCCCAGCTTCTACCCAAGGCCGCTTCCCTGCAGCTGCACCTTTTATCAGTTCAGTTACTCAATCCTACTTCAAACCCCAGCATCTCTATAAAGTCTTAAAGATATCGTTTACATATATACAATGAGAAACAAACAGTAGTACAGAACACTAACACAAAGAATTCTCACATATGAGGTCTTTCCTCAGAGGTCCTTAGTAAAAAAGGGTACCAGAGACAATAAGAAAAGTATTTGTGAAGCAATTATTGCTCAAAAAGAAATACAGCACAGCATTAAACAATAATGCCACAGAATCTCAGAAGAGTTCTGAGTTCAGAGTGTTAAAAATTGGCCAAGATAATTGAAAAGAAAACAAAACCAACACAAACCCAAGAAAGCTGAAATACAATATAAATGAGCTGCTTCATTTCACAATAATAAATTGCTATAGTTATTTCAGTAAAACTGAGATAGCAGATTAAAAGCAAACTAAAACAATGCAGCTTCTACCCTGTCATGTTGAATCAAATATATAATATTTAATAACCATTGAATCTTGTGAAAACTAGAAAGAGTTAAGGGATTAGGTGAACAATCCTGATGCTCTGTTTTTCTCTCCTCAATAACATCTGACAGAATATTTCCAGTGTGTCAGTTGTAGGAAAATATTTACCAACTGCCACAGCTTGTCAAATCTCTTTTCTTTCAGTAGTAGATACTATCACACTTTCAAATTTTTGTTCTTCTTTTTCTGTAAGTAAAATCTAGTGTTTTCTGCTCCCATACTCAACCACTGTGTCTTTTCTAGTCGTTTACTACACATTTCATCATCACCAAACAGGGGAGGCAGCTGCCTGCTCTAAGTGTCTGTCTTTAGATAATCCACTTTATTTTTAAAACTACCACAGACAGGCAGTTTACGGACTCTGATTTTGAGCTCTCTGTGACTCTTTTAATTTGTAGTGAAGCCTTCTGTATCTCAGTTAGAATATCCTTCATTACTTTTTGCAACTGACATTGTGAAAGCAACACATCAAAGACAAAGGAATTGGGATAGATTGGAAGATAAAGAAGTGACAAGGCAGAGTTTAAATCAAATCAACGGGTGTTATTATAAATCTCAATGTATACTTTTTACTGGAGTTAATGAGGTATATAGCCTTTAAAAAATTTGTTTCATGTTTATATTTTGTGTCTGTTGATCAATTGTGACCTAGTCATAGTCTTTCTTTCCATGTCTGTATATCAACTTCGTATCTCGGAAAGGTCTAATAATACAACCATTTTACATTGCCAAACTTCCCTGTTGCAAAAGTGGAAAGTTATGTAGATTCTCCTTCTTGTACAAGAGGTGCAGAGTTCAAGAGAGAACTGTTAGACCACTAACTCTGTTCCTTTCAAGACAAGATGTTCAATTCATAGATTCATAGAATGATTTACTTTGGAAGACACCTTGAAGAATCCCTCAGCCATAGGCAGGGACACCTCTCACTAGAATAGGTTGCTCAAGACTTTATCTAACTTGGCCTTGAATACGTCCATGGAAGAGCCATTCACAACACCCCTGCACAACATGTTCTGGTGTCTCACCATCTTCACTATAAAGAATTTCTTCTTAATATCTACTTTAAATCTACCTTTCTCAAGCTTAAAGCCATTCTCTTACATCCTATCACTACAAGCCCTTATAAAAAGTCCCTTCCTGGCTACCTTGCAGGCTGCAACAGGATGTGATGCAGGTCATTATCAAACACTTTACATCAATCCAGGTAGATGACATTCTTAAACATGCAAAGAAAACCCAAACAAACCAAACAAACCCAAAAAGCCCCACCAAAAAAAATGAAACAACAAACCAACACATCCCAACAAAGCCACAAAAAACAAACCAACCAACCAACCACACTGAAACCAAAACAGTCTTTCACAAGACCTGAAAACTCAGAACACATTCCTAAAACAGTTTATTCTCACCAGGGCAGTGAGTAAGCTCATGGAGTTTTGAGGTTTATTACTTTCCTAAAAATGCTGCAGAGCATTCAGAAACATTGTTTTTTATAGACTTCTTGAAGTGGCATAATTAAACTTTCTGAAATAACAGGCTCCGACATTTCTCACATCTAGCATCTCATTAGCATGTTTGAGAGCTATGTCCACAACTGTTAAAAATTATTAGAACCTGCCTGATTTATACTAAAATGAAAACACTAGGCTGACCTGCTTCCATCCTGTCAAAATAAACAAGGTTTAATCATTTGTGAATATAGAGAAAAGTTCAGATTGTGTAAATGGTTTCCTTTAGAGTCAGATAGATTACACCATGATGTACATGTAATGGACCCACACCTTCAGATAACAGTTTATCTCACTGAAAAATTTTAAAGGTGTATTGTGGTAGGCCTGATAACCCAAAATAGGCTTATATATGTCCTGTCTTGCCCAGGCATGTCTTTCTGCTCTCCCTCCTTCTGTTATGGGGAGAAGCAACCACAAGAAAGAAGCAAAAAGAATCTGGAGCCACTAAGTCTAAGGACTCTGGCCTGCCCAAACTTGTCTTGGTCCTGTGCTAAACAAGGTACTCACACTTTGCTTGTGCTTGCCTTGTGCAAGGCCTATGCTTTTCCCAGATCTGGGTAAAGCAAGCCTATGGTTTTACCTGATATGGCCAGGCTTGGATAACTGCCATTCTGATTGGCTATTCTGTGTTCAAAAGGCAATTGATCTCGGCCCACACTGATAAGAAGAGATACACAGGTAAACACAGCATGCTCTGCTGTGCTCTGCCATTGTATTCATGCCTGCTGTTGCCTGCTGCTGTTGCTTACTGCCTTATCACAGTATCACAATATCATCAGGGTTGGAAGAGACCTCATAGATCATCAAGTCCAACCCTTTACCACAGAGCTCAAGGCTAGACCATGGCACCAAGTGCCACATCCAATCCTGCCTTGAACAGCCCCAGGGACGGCGACGCCACCACCTCCCCGGGCAGCCCATTCCAGTGTCCAATGACTCTCTCAGTGAAGAACTTTCTCCTCACCTCCAGCCTAAATTTCCCCTGGCGCAGCCTGAGGCTGTGTCCTCTCGTTCTGGTGCTGGCCACCTGAGAGAAGAGAGCAACCTCCTCCAGGCCACAACCTCCCTTGAGGTAGTTGTAGACAGCGATAAGGTCACCCCTGAGCCTCCTCTTCTCCAGGCTAAACAATCCCAGCTCCCTCAGCCTCTCCTCGTAGGGCTGTGCTCAAGGCCTCTCATCAGCCTTGTTGTCCTTCTCTGGATACGCTTAAGCATCTCAATGTCCCTCCTAAACTGGGGGGCCCAGAACTGAACACAATACTCAAGGTGAGGTCTAACCAGTGCAGAGTACAGGGGCAGAATGACCTCCCTGCTCCTGCTGACCACACCATGCCTGATGCAGGCCAGGATGCCATTGGGTCTCTTGGCCACCTGGGCACACTGCTGGCTCATGTTCAGGCAGGTATCAATCAGCACCCTCAGATCCCTCTCTGTTTGGCTGCTCTCCAAGAGCCTGGAAACTCCTCTGACTCAAGTTTCCCAGGGACAGGCTCTAAATGCCTCCAATGCGATCAGCCTCCATAGCCAGCGTGACATTGTGCTAAAACTACACCTCGCAAGACATCCTGCCTACATCTGAAAGTCTTCTGGAAATACACAGGTCATCCAGAAGAGCAAGGAGACGTGGTCAGAGATTGCCTGCCTCCTTTCCTCACAAGCCTGGGAAGAATCAAGTCTCAACAGTTGACAAGACATTGTTCCCTGAAAGCGTTTGGGTACTGTCTTGGACTGTGGCTGGTCCCACGAGTCAGGTAATAATAATGTTGTGAGTAAACCCTTAAAAGCCTCTTTGCAATTCTCCATTGCCTTCTGCCATAAGCAGCAAAGTGCTTCATGCGACCATCTAGTGGACAAGTGGTATATTGACCGCAAGCAGTATTTGGCCACAAGAACAATCTCTTCCAGTTCAATTAATGTTTATATATTTGGCTGGTTATTACTAGATCTAGTTATTATCTGTAATATGTATCTATGGCTGTGCAAGAACCAAATATTATTGAAATTAATGGTCGGGAGTGGCAAGAGTTCTGAATATCAAAATTAATAAACAATATTAATTTTGTAAAATATAATCTCATGTTAATTAACTTCCCCTTCATAACAAGGTGATAATGAGCTTTCGTGTTTCTGACTGAATATTACTTCTATGTATTCTAATGGCCACTTTTAACCACAGGCCACACAGCAGTAACTGCGTGTACTGTTATTTACTCTTAGAAATGGAAAAGAGGGACGGTATGGATTTTACTACATGCAATGCTTACAAAAGTAGAACAAATCTGGATGTTCAGTAGTGCCTTTAGGGTATTATTAAGAGATTCTAGGTAACTAGGTCATGCCAAAACAAAGGGAACTGAGGTACATTATAAATAAAATGTTTACATTTTCCTACTATGTTCTTCTGTGGCAGACAGCCAAGTGAATAGAAAGCCCATGGTATCAATGCTCTTTCTCCAGGCTGTTTTCATGCAGGTCTTCTAAAGAAAGTGCATCACTAATGAACTATAGGTGGAATAACTCCAAATATAAACCACAGTAAAATTAAACAAAACAAAACAGGCATATAATTTGCAAACCAGGTGCAATCTGCTTATTTGTCATGAAAATAGAATATAAAACATGCTATAGGCAACTTTCATCACTGCATACTGGGAGTGCCTCAATATGTAAACTTGTTTGAGTGCTTTGTTTTCTTATTTTCTTTTTTTGTTTCTTCTTCATCAACAGAATGAAAAACAAGAAATAGCTTGAGATTTAAACTGTGGTCTGATTCTTCCAATCTAAGTAAAAGCATGAATGCAACTGAGATAGCATTCTTCCAGTGATATAGGCTTCTGATCTCCTAGTGTAACATAAAGGAAAAAAAGGTGTATTTTTAATTATTTTTTTAAATTACTTCGATGTTTCTTTCAATCAAAACACAATTATTTTTCCCAGTACTCACTGTAAAAAACTTTTAGAATATAAAGAGGGATATGAGAGATGGAAGAGAATCTGAAACTTTTTTTCTGTCTTGCCTTTTTTTGTTGTTGTTGTTCTTGTTCTTAGATAATTTCTATATTATGTAAACAGTAGGAGTTACATCTTTCTAGAGGTTTTTTGATTAGTCTTTAAAAGATACACAACTGTTACCATTTAACTAGAACACAAAAGAAATTCAGGACTTAGTCAATGTCATATAGAAAGACTTTGGTAGAACCTACACTTCTAAATCAAGCATCTTGATATTGTGGGTTAACTGTTATGGAGTTTCAAAGAAAGAAACCAGAATTGTACTATCCAGTTTAAAGTGGGTATGTATCTTAGTCATAATATTTTCAGACCCATAGTGGGGGGGGGGGGGAGGAGTGAAATAGTTGAAAAATACTGGAAATGAGAGGAGAAAAATACCCATCTTGAAAAATAATTTTCAATTATTTTATTTCAATAGAGCAGTGGTGTAGCAAAAGAAAACAACCAATAGGTATTTTCCAATCATCTAATGTCTATTTTTTCTCCAGCATAGTACCCTGCCAAACCACTGTGGCAGCAGCAGGAGGATATAAGCTACTATCTTGCTTTATTCTTATGCTTGCTTGCAATGCAAAGAAGCAAAATAGGACTATTTTCTAGGAAAAAAAAAACAAGGATGAGGTTATACCAGGCATGCTGGCAGTCTTAATCCAACATATCCTGGGGGATAGGTTGGACTGGATGATCTTGGAAGTCTCTTCCAACCTGGTTGATTCTATGATTCTATGATTCTATATATTCAAATCCAAGTTTTTCACTTTGAATGAAAGATCAAATTTAAAGCACATCATTTCAATCTGAACTCGTATTGGATTTACTTTTTGAGCTCTCTCTCTCTCCAGTTTACAGTGCTAAAACCACTAGACTAAACTCTGTTTATTAATACATTCCTACCTTGCAGTCTCATATTCTGTTTCTGTAATTTATATAGTAAGTCAGCAATCAATTAATCCACTTCCAGTATGTTAGTTTTCATATCATCTTCTTTGTCATCTTCAGAACTTGCACCCAATCACTCTTTACCAACCATAACTTAGATTTTCCAACAGTTCTCTACCTTTACCAAGTTTTTGTTGCTGGAGCACAGCAGAAGTCAGGGGAGAAAGTTTCTGTATGCTACTGAAACAGATACTACTTCTGCAATTTCAAAGAGCAATGTTACACAACTGGAAGTTCTGCCCTGCAAAGTGATAACCAAAACAAGCAAAGCAATCCCAAACCAAGTAACAACCCAAACCCCAACTCTCCTACAGGAAAAGTCTTTACAATTCAGAAGGGATCTGAACTATTGTACATAGTTAACCTATGCGGAGAATGACATTAGCAGCATGTTTTGTTAATCAACACAGTGTGGCTGCTTTCTAGAGCTAGGGAATTGTTGTTATTGCCAACAAAGAATTTCACTCCTTTAGGTTTATTCTGAATACTGTCAGTGACCTTAAGATGTATTCACTTGAATAAGATCTGCACATGTATAAACTATAACTTTGTTTTCTTTACTGCTTATTTTATATTGCTTAACAGATTTCCCAATGGCCAGGTAAATACATGTGTATATTTTGAAAGCCACATACAAGAAGTAACCAATAATAACCTCTGGTTCCCACACTTCTATTCTCTAAGCAGTTTTCATGCATTAATGAGGAGTCTTAATGCAGTTCACAAGATTAGGCAGTATTATTAGTTCTGCTTTATATCAAAGATTTGACACTCAACTTAAAGGAAGTGTAAGGAAAGTAGAAGGAAAGTAATTTATCGACCAATACTACATTAAACAAGGAATTACCAAAACTGACCACCTAATTTCCTTTCTATTTTGATTTCAGAGTAAGCAACCAAGTCACTCTACATAATTTGCTAAGTTCTATGTTCATGTTTTCTTAAGAAAGAAAAGAAGTACAATGGCCTGAGCTTCAGCCTTGGAATCAGAGAAAGGGGAAGACTCAAAGGGCTGTGATCTGTGACTATGACCTGTGACTTAAAAAAAAAAAGTGAAAAAAAGGCACCCTATCAGTGAAGTAGGGGAGGAAAAGAATTCAGTTTGCTTCTTCCTCATACCTTGTAAATCCATCCTGTCTGGAACAGATTGTGAGACAAAGAGGTTGTAAGAGAGCTATTTGCAGGAATCCAATATTATTCAATATGCTTCACTTTCCAAAGCATGAAGAACCTGGAACACAATAAATTTGTAAAGGTCTTGAATTTTAAGAACTTAATATGCTGGTTTCATATTTCTGGCTGAATTTTAATGGCAATTCTGAGAGTAATTTACTTCTCTTTTATTTCCATTTTTCTCAAAGCTATTCATAAATTCAGGAAAGGCCGTGTGTCTATCTCAAAAACTGTTAAGTTCAATAAAACTTCTCTAAAGAGAAGAGGCTTGACAGAACTAACACCCTGGACTCAAAGAGCAGAGACTTTAGCCTGTTTAGGAGACCAATTGACAAAGGTCCCTTGAGAGGCAGTCTGAAGGGCAAAGGAGCCCAAGAAGGCTGGACATTCATCAAGAAGGAAATCTTAAAGGTGCCAAAACATGTTATTCCTATGCCAAAAGACAAGCAGGTGCAGAGGAAGACACACCTGGCTGTACAGAGAGGTTTGGCTGGAACTCAGGAGAAAAAAAAAGGTGGAGGTTATGACTTGAGGGCAGGCAATTCAGGAGGACTATGAGGATATTGTGAGGTCATACAGGTTAAAAATGAAGAGGGTCAAAACCCAATTAGAATTTAACCTGGCTGCTGTCATAAAAGACAATAAACAATACTTCCATAAATACCTTAGCTCAGAAGAAGAACAAAGGAGAATCTTCAACCTTTATTGCATGCAGGGATAAATAGTAATAAACAATGAGGAAAAGGCTTAGGTATTTAATGACTCCTTTGCTGTAGCCTTTGACACTTATTCTTCAGATAACTAGCTCTGGGAGAGGGAAGACAGGAGCAAGGAACAGAGCAAAGTCCTCGTAACTCAAGAGGAAATAGTTTGTGACCTGCTACTTCACTTGCACACACACAGAGGTCTGTGGGGCTGGATTGGATGAAGCCAAGAATACTGAGGGAGTTGGTGGAAGTGTTCACCAAACCATTTTATATAATTTATCATTAGTCTTGGGTAACCAAGATGTTCCAAATTTAATGGAGGTTATCAAAAGTGACATATCTACAAGAAAGGGCAGAAAAAACATCAGGGGAGCTGTAGGCATGTCAGATTGACCTTGGTGCCAGGAAAGGTTATAGAACAGATCACCTTGAGTACTATCACACTAAAACTCAGCCAAGAAGTCCAGTAGCACCCTGACTTACATCACATAGTGCGGCCAGCAGGATGAGGGAAGTGTTTGTCCCCCTGTTCTTGGCATTGGTGAGGCCAAACCTGATAGAGTGCTCAGCTTTGAGCCCCTTACTACCAGAAAGAAACTGAGGTGCTGGAGCATGTCTAGCCTCAAATCTGATGAAAGGTCTAAAGAAAAAATCCTATAAGCAGCAGCTGAGGGGACTGAGGTTGTTTACTGTGGAGAAAAGAAGGCTAAAGGGAGACCTCATTGTTGTCTACAGCTATCTGAGGTGAGTGTTGGTGTCTTCTTCCAGGTAATGAGAAACAGGAAAAGAAGAAATGGTTGAGCTCCACCAAGGATGTTCAGATTGGACATCACGAAAATTTTCTTCACCAGAAAAAGAATTGGAACAGGCTGTCCATGGAAATGTTTAAGTCACCATCCTGGAGGTATTTTAAGGATTTGTAGATGTAGTGCTTAGGGAACATGGTTTAGTGGTGAGCTTGGTAGCATTAGTTTAATGATTGGACTCATAATCATAAAAGTCTTTTCCAGTCTAAGCCATTATATGATTATCTGTGAAAGGAGTTCAATGTTAAAATATCACCAATATGCAGAACAGAAACTGGATCACTTTGCCCAGCATTGCCACTCTGCTATTCACAAGGAGTTTTCCAAGGCACTGGAAACAAACTAAGTCTACCTTAGAAACAGAAATTCCACAAAAGCATGCAGGAATTCTTAAGACATTCAAGAGGATTTTAGGGATTTTTTTCCCCCCAAACTTTAAAATGCCCCTTGAAAGTGGATTGGAAAAGTGAATCTGAAAATTTTCCACAGCTGTAGAATTACAGTAACATATTATTCATCTGTCTATTACATATGTACCTTTCCCTTTCGCCCTCATTGCTTTTCAGATGCAACAGAAGGCAGCTTTTAAAACATGTTTCTTTGTTCTGAGTCCCCTAAAACTTTTTTTAGACTTCAGCAGTTTCAGTTCAGGAAACATGGGATTAAGACTTTCTGGGGTTCTTCTGTCCCGTAATTTCTGTGCTTCCTTCCCTTTCCAACCCTGTCTGCAGCTAATCTATAATAAAGGTTAATTTTGAAAAGCCAGCTCCATAATATTTACACAATGAAGTCAAATGCTGAATGAAACACACTTGTAAAAACAACAGCAACCTTTTCCTTGCGCAATATAGGATGTGGTCAATCATTTGGCAATTCAGTTTTGGCATATCATGAACAATTTATTTGTTAAGTCCAGTTCTTGAGACTGAAAAAAAATGGGAGTTTTTTGTTGGTTTTTTTTTTGTTCCTTTCTATTCCCTCTGCTGGAAACTGTTACATTTGCAGAGTTCGATGTTTATTTCACACTGAAATGTGCACTATTGTATCAATAAATATTTAATGGTGCTGGAATTCAGTGGATATAGCCTCATATGTTTCTGTTAAAAGGTGTTTTATTACCTGGTGAGTGCATTGTGGTCAGTAACGTGAGAAAAAAACAAATCCAAGCCAAAAACTTTCCACCCAAAGATGTACAGGGTTCAGTTTCAATTTGAAGAGGATGTGGAGGGAAAAATAATCATATATTTTTCTGAAGTCTCAGTCTCAGCACTGCACAGACAGTTCCATTTGGGATAAATATCGGGGCATTACATACATCATAAAAGCATTTGAACTGAGAAAGACAAGTGATAGAAAAGATAAAGTACTAAAAAGGAGCTTTCTCAAACACTTGACACACACACACACACACACACCCCAGAAAAAAAGAAATATGAAGAAGGAGGAGGAAGGTAAAATCACTTTTCCTTGAACCATTGCACCTTCCGTGATGGATTTGCCATGACACATTTCAGACTGGAAGACTGCTTTAAACACTCATGCAAAGTGATTTCAAGTCTTCCTAGACAAACGTTTGTTGAAATTAAATTTTAAATATGATGGTAAATTATTTAAACAGATCTGCAAAACTGTTAGTATGCACTTTACCTAATCTTGTACTTGAAGCTACCTGGAATAACTTTGGCAGGAGGGTGTGGAATTCTACTAAAACAACAAAAAACTTCCCACTGATAGGCAATAATTATGATACCAATCCTCTCTGTCTTACATTTCATATGTATTCTAAACAGCTACAGCTCCACTAGCTGTCCAACCATACTTGAAAACTAGATTTTACTTTATTTTTTTTCAGCAAGAGTGTTAAATGTTTCTGAAGTGGTTATTTGTTCTGAATATCAGCTACAAGTGATATCCAAAAGTCATCTGACAAAAAATCATTTGTACTGTTTAAGAAATCTCATATGGGTTAGTGAATGACAACATCTTTACAGAGATTTAGGGCAAAACTTACAAAAACCTTGTAGTTCAGAAGCAATATCAGAAATCAAACATGTGGAATAAGATCAGTGCATAATACCCTGTAGGCAGTGCTGCTTTCTTATTGGTGGTTAAGATTCAACAGCTTAGCTATAAACTAAATGTTTTAAGACTAATTGATGAATCTTTGAGGATATTAACTCACTTTCAGTGTATTTGTACTGTGCACTGGTTAGACCACACCTTGAGTACTGTGTTCAGTTCTGGGCCCCCCAGTTTAGGAGGGACGTTGAGATGCTTGAGCGTGTCCAAAGGACAACGAGGCTGGGGAGAGGCCTTGAGCACAGCCCTACGAGAAGAGGCTGAGGGAGTTGGGATTGTTTAGCCTGGAGAAGAGGAGGCTCAGGGGAGACCTTATTGCTGTCTACAACTACCTGAAGGGTGGTTGTGGCCAGGGGGAGGTTGCTCTCTTCTCTCAGGTGGCCAGCACCAGAACGAGAGGACACAGCCTCAGGCTGCACCAGGGGAAATTTAGGCTGGAGGTGAGGAGAAAGTTCTTCACTGAGAGAGTCATTGGACACTGGAATGGGCTGCCCGGGGAGGTGGTGGAGTTGCCGTCCCTGGAGCTGTCCAAGGCAGGACTGGACGTGGCACTTGGTGCCATGGTCTAGCCTTGAGCTCTGTGTTAAAGGGTTGGACTTGATGATCTATGAGGTCTCTTCCAATCTGGGTGATACTGTGATACCTGAAAGGTACTTGCCTTAATTCATATAGAAAGAAAAAAATAGCAAGAGGTCAACCAACCTGCTGTTCTGACGAGAACTGTCAGAGTTGAAAAATAAAGGCAAGACAAGAATAATTTAAAAAATGCTTAAAACCATGGTACCAGGATGAAAGGAAAACTAGTCAGCTTGTAAACAATCTTCTGAGCTCTTCTTCATAGAGTTTTAGCTATAGGACAACGAAAATAGCCTGAACTCATTTCTACTACCCAAAGATTACATTTGTGTATCAGGCATTTGGGATCACAAATATGAAAAAAGAAAAAATAAATTGCACATATCGAGGCCAGTGTTCCCTCATTAACAAGTATAGTTTGATCATACTGTCTTAAATAGGAGGAAAACCTCACTCGCAACCACATCATCAGGCAGCATATCTGTGTTCTTATGTCTTTATAGATTTTAATGCTTTGCATAACTTAGGCGTTGAAAGCTAAAGATTACTTTGAAATGCACTGAGCTGAATGTAGGCCACAAACACAACTTTGGGGCATCAATTTAAACTCCTGCTAGGAAAAAGAAACATTGTCCTGAAAATGACCTTTAAATAGATGTTTTCCCTATGACTACGTTCATGCTTTACTCAAAATCTCAATTTACTATCACAGGCAAAAAAAATCTGACTTTTTCTACCAGCATAAGTTCAAATCTGAAGTTTACAATCAAATCAAGTTTAACACTCTTTTTTGTTGTTGTTGTTGTTATGTTTTGATTTTTTTTTCTCATTTGAAGAAAAAAAAAAGTGATAGATACCTGCACTCCTCATTTTACCTGTAATTTCCATAGCTTTTGTTGTATTTTTAGAGCAATCATGTTACGTATTCAATTTTTATTGTATAAATGAGCTCAGCCTTGATGTCACTAGCAAATAGTAACTGGTTCCTGCATCTTTGATATGTAGTACAGATGGTCTTTCTAAACAGATACGAGAATAATATTTTGCCTGCCTTTTACTTTCATTTGAAGAATGGAATCGGAATCCCTTGTGTTTTAGCAAAACTATACTGAAGAAGCCTAAACACAGTTGTTAAATGTCAGTCAGCAGCTTAATGTGCACTACGGAAATGAATCTACAGAGGAAAACAAAAAAAAGTTGTCATTAATACTTGCAAACTGAAATTATTTAGTTAAGCACCCACTGGTCAGAGGGTGATTTAGAAATTGTGCCATACAGTATCACAGTATCACCAAGGTTGGAAGAGACCTCATAGATCATCAAGTCCAACCCTTTACCACAGAACTCAAGGCTAGACCATGGCACCAAGTGCCACGTCCAATCCTGCCTTGAACAGCTCCAGGGATGGCGACTCCACAAACTCCCTGGGCAGCCCATTCCAGTGTCCAATGACTCTCTCAGTGAAGAACTTTCTCCTCACCTCAAGCCTAAATTTCCCCTGGCATAGCTTGAGGCTGTGTCCTCTTGTTCTGGTGCTGGCCACCTGAGAGAAGAGAGCAACCTCCCCCTGGCTACAACCACCCCTCAGGTAGTTGTAGACAGCAATAAGGTCTCCCCTGAGCCTCCTCTTCTCCAGGCTAACCAATCCCAGCTCCCTCAGCCTCTCCTCGTAGGGCTGTGCTCAAGGCCTCTCACCAGCCTCGTCGCCCTTCTCTGGACACGCTCAAGCATACATTTCACTTCTGTGAAAAGTACTTATATGCAGTTTTTCTATATAAAAATCAGTACTTTCATGAAGGCTGAGAAGTGGGGCTCATGTGAGAAAATAACATTTCGTTCCCAAAATGCATTGGTTTATCACAGAAACTATACCATTTCAGTTTACATGTAAAACTATGGCTTCCAGTACTTCGACCCAAAGAAAAAATTGCTCAGATGTAAATGGCTTCCACCTTCTTTACTTTACAATGGTTGCAGTTCAAAATCAAATGAACAGACTTCAAGTTCGCTGATTCCCACTGACTACATCAAGGGAATGTTACATCCCACAGGAAGCTATGAGAGCTAGTACCTCACACAACTGAACTCTGTGACTTCTATGTTTTTTACAGAGAGATTTATTCAGTTATTCTGGCTTTGGTTTTAGCTGGAAGCAAATGCTGGTATCTTCAGTGTATTTCTGAAAAGAATGAAAATGTTAAACACTGTAAATCGTTCAAGGCAACTATTACCCAAAAGATTGCTTGAAACTTTAAACTAGAATCTTGGGTTTGTTTTGGTAGGCATCTGTGCTGAACCTTTGAACCTTTGAAGAGTAACCTGTTGCAATGAAGGATGTGTGTGTTTACACAAAAGCGAGAAAAAAGAGAGTCTTTTAAATGTCTGCCCTACCAAGCAGATAAAGTACCTACTACTTTCTTTTCAGAAATATACCCCATAGACCAAAGGTTAAAAGAGTAAAACTTTGAAACTCAGTAAGCATGTTATTTCTGGTGTATATATTCTCTTTTGACTGTACCACAGGACTGTATTATTATCATTAATTTCAGCTGTGACCGTAATGATACATTTTTCATTGGTAAGTGCTTTAGGATGTAACTGATGAGCAAAGACACAAGATCATCTACAGCACTGTTGGCAGGAAATCTCTGCATGGGCTGATGACATTGAAAACATATAAATTCTCTATTTCAAGTTAAGACTAAGTTACGTAGACTCAATCATCACCAAGAGTAGTCAGGCATAGGAACAAGCTGCCCAGGAAAGTGGTAGAGTCACCACCTCTGGAGATGTTAAAAAAACAAGTAGATGTGGCACTTAAGGATATAATTTAGTGGTCATGGAAGTGTTGGGTTAGTAGTTGGATTTTATGATCTTAGAGGTCTTTTCCAACTTTAATGATACTATGATTATCTTTAATTCTTGATGTTGAATTACTCCTTCCACTGTCATATTTGTTTTGAAAAATGTGAGTTTGAAACTGAATTATTTGCCACAGATTTTGTCCTTGGATTAAATACAATCTAATTTACCCTAGTTACTTTCATTCCCATTCGTTTGACTGTCATTTCCATAAACTAAAAAGTTTAGATTAAGTGATATATAAATCTCACGGGAAATGACAGAGTATGATACATAATAACTGGATCATATTGTTACCAGAACTGTTCCTGGAATATCCAGACTTTTAGTGGATGGGGTAAGATTCTGCCAAATAATTTTGTCTTTTATCAAAGGTGAATTGACATCGAATGTGAGACGATGATCTAAGACTTCATTTAAAGTAATGTCATGGTAACAGTAAGGGCAGGATTTCTTCAGTACCTGCAGTTCCAAACCAAACAGATACTCTGTATGAATAATGAAAACAAGGTATTAGGAGGATGAGAAGAAGGAAACAACTAGAGGAAATAATAATTCCCAAGGCCATATAAGCAGTTTGAGCTAAGTTATGTTTTCGGTAACAACTAGAAGAAAAGTCTCAGTCTCACTTGTAACAGAAACAGTAATCAGTTCTGCGCTTCAACAGTGGAGGAGATTTCTTCTGTAATCTAGGTAACAATTTTTCAAAAGAGAAAACCACTGAAAAAGATCAGACATAGAACAAAGATACTTTGATACCCTGAAAAAAAGCACTAATTTACGAGGTTATAGTTCTCGGTTTGAAAGTTTTCTCAGTTTCTTGTCATTCACTTAAATTAAAGGCAGGATGATGGTCCCATACCTCTCTCAGTGCTCCAGAGCTATGATCTTGGAAAGCAAAAATGTTCAGATCCAATGTTGCCATCTGATGCTGCCACCACTACATTGTTTGGGAATTTTTTCTGGAGGTGGGGGAAGGACAGAGAAAGGGTTGAAATGAGTGAAAAATGTGCCTGTTCCTTGGGGTAGCTGAATAAATCTCCAACAGGCCATGGAGCTGCCTGTGTCTTCTTGATCTTATTACAAAGAATGTGTGTGGGCAGGAAGAGATGAGACTGGGATTTCTTGCAACGGTGCTCTCTGGAGGATCACAAATCTGGTCATTTAAAACTGATTTATTTGGTTTTATTGCTCTTGTAGTCTACAATTCCAATTTGTCTTTGCTCCTTTCATGTTATTCTTGACCCCTTGGTGAAACACCCACAAAAGCACAGATAGTTCTCTTTAACAATTCAAGTAAGCCTTTATTAATTTAAGAATTCTGTTGTTCTTTCTTTTTCCTTTTTTTTTCCTTGTAATGTTTATTTTCCAAGAACTTTTTCTCATACCCTTTCCCTTTCAGCTATTGATTTATAATTTCTCCAGAGACATCAGTAACGATGGAAGAAATTATGGGTTTACTTTGAAGAAGAATATATTACATTTTGTTGAGGATCTCAAAGTACTTTCCTAACAAATAGTCTAAGCATTATAGTTCCCTTATGTGTCCAGGCAACGTTGTTATCTCCATTGTACAGATAAGCAGTAGCAGAAAGTGGACTAGCCAGGGTAATGCTTAAAGTTAGAGAAAACATTTTGAATATTAACAAAGAATCCATCTGATAGTTCTCAGAAGTTAGCCAGAAGATCATATTGGTTTTAATTTAAACTGACCTATCAAGTGGCAAAACATTCCAGCAGACACTGAGAGGAAGGGAGAGGGAGAAGGTGAGGGATAGGGAGAGGGGGTAGCTCAACCAACCTGTTTACCCTGTGCATCTTTCATTCTTATGAATGGTGAATCAGTGAGATACCTCAAGCTTAGGGAACATAGATTAAACACATTGAGTGAAAATTACACAATAGTTATGATTTGTCCTTTGGGTTAAGTATAAAAACTTACTGTCTTTGTTGGATTTCCAAATTTTTGTGTGGAGATCTTTCAACAGGAGTATAATTTCTCTCCATGCCTCTAGTGCTGATAAAAATATAAAAATGACAAGGAGGGATGGAAAAAAATGTGCCATTGAGGAATAAGTCTAAAGAGCTATAAATGAAAATGTGTGAAGGAAGAAGCCAATCCAGTGAGAAGACAGATATGAAGTACTATAAATATGTTCAGTCCTCCACTTTCCTGTCTAGAAGAAGACACTGTCTTGGTCTTTGATGCAAGGGGTTAATGTTTACACTTGATTTAGGAGCAGAACTCTCTGTTCACTTTAGGTAGACTCCAACTGCCAAAAGACTCCTGCTCTGTATATTTTATTTCTGTATCAAAACCATAGTTTAATAGTCCATACATTAAACTTATGGAAGACCTTCAAGCTTCAGATTCACTCAGGATGGAGGCAAGGGCAGAAATTTTTATCTGGATCATAGAACATTTTTTTCTATTCTGACTCAGAACACTGCTGCCACTTGCAGGGGGCAAAGAACGTAAAAAGCTCTGCTTTTTCATACACTTTTAGTGCTGCATCTGCATTTTGTAAATAAACCTTCAGTTATTAGAAATAGAAACATAAACAGCTCAAAGGAATGACTACATGCTGAGTTTCAGATCTTGTGAATCTTGCTATATTTTCTGATTATTTTTTCCTAAAGGTAAAAAAATTGTCACGGCCCCAAAATCTGATTGTTAATTTTAGAATCTTGGTTTTCCTCCTGTTGTTTTTTGCTTGTTTGTTTTTTGGTTTGGTTTGTTTTTGTTTTTGTTTTGGGTGTGGGGTTTTTTTTTGTTAGTTTGTTTAGGTTTTCGTTTTATTTGCTTGTTTTTGATTTTTATTGGTCAGCTTTTAAATGCCATACTTTTCATATGCTTTGCAAGCATTTCTTCACAAGAGCTGGGACTTGGAAACAGGCCACTTTCAAAAGGAAAGATTTGAGCACTATGAACTAAAGCTGGGAATTTCACAGAGAAGCACCTGACCGTGTATAAATAACGTGACAAATGCTGCACAGGAAACCTGAGGTGTGTCCAAGTATAAGCGTTCAGCCAATTGCCTAAGGAAAAAAAAAAAAACAGTGGATGCAACTCTCATCTTTGGTTTTGGAAGCGTTGTGCATGCCTAGACTAAACATATTAAGTAATTCTTTTAGATCAGCATAGTGCATCGCGTGGTAGTTTCAGCTGCTTTGATTCCACGCGTCACAGGATCCAACTGCAGATTAGAGGTAGGGCGGTTTGTACAACTGCGGTATCACGACTGCTGGAGCTTCGGCTGGGCTGTCCAACCAGAGCCACTGGAACAGGACGCATTTAATCTCATCGCCATCTAGTGGCAACTACTTTACATAGATTTACATAGAATCAACCAGGTTGGAAGAGACCTCCAAGATCAGCCAGTCCAACCTAGCACCCAGCCCTATCCAATCAACTAGACCATGGCACTAAGTGCCTCATCCAGGCTTTTCTTGAAGACCCCCAAGGACGGTGCCTCCACCACCTCCCTGGGCAGCCCATTCCAATGGGAAATCACTCTCTCTGTGAAGAACTTCTTCCTAATATCCAGCCTATACCTACCCTGGCACAACTTGAGACTGTGTCCCCTTGTTCTATTGCTGGTTACCTGGGAGAAGAGGCCATCCCCCACCTGGCTACAATGCCCTTTCAGGTAGTTGTAGACAGTAATAAGACCACCCCTGAGCCTCCTCTTCTCCAGGCTAAACAGGCCCAGCTCCCTCAACCTCTCCTCATAGGATTTGTGCTCCAGGCCCCTTCTCCAGGTCTATTTTTTGCACTGCTTCCACCTTACTTCTCTGAAACGCATCATTTCTCTTTGCTAACAGAAGAAAACAAGGCAGGTAATTAAGTTGAGTTAAAATGTGGTATCTCTCATTTAGGCTGGCTTCCTTTACTAAAATGTATTTTGAGTACATTTCTGTGGTGTGCATAATATTGGTTCCCGTGGTTCCTCAAACCATTGTCAATATAGTTTATGAAATGGATAACAAATAGTGCAGAAAGCAGGAAGCAGTGGTAAAAGCAAAGCTTTTTGATTCAGTGACATTGGTTCTCTTCCTTCTCTGATAAACATTCTGACCTTGTGTAAGTCATGTAAACTTTCTGATCCTAGTTAGCTCTTTCTAAAATTTGGCTCAGTTTACTCAATAGTTTAGAAGGGGTTTTGAGGTCATGATAAGCCCTTTTGAAGACTGAAAATTAAGGGCTAGAGAAATACAGCGTATTGCTATCCTTAGCACTATTTGCTTGCTGGTTTGATGCATTTCCCATTTTATTGATGGACTGTAATTGCACACCTCCCTCAGATACTACCTAGAATAAATCCTTGCAATATAAAGAGGAGAAACAGAGAGTGTTTGTGTTTTCCAGTCATGAAACTCCTCCCATTGCAATAAGGTCAGGACGTTCATTTCTTAGAGCTGACAGTTCCTGAGAGTGTTTTATGCTGCAGGTCATTTTACTTCTCTGTCAGAGACCTGTCTGTCCAGAGACCATGACTGTGAAACATATGGGATAGACTATTTTTTTTTTTCTTAAGCCAAACTGCTTCAAAGCTACATAGGTTTATCTTCTTATAAACAATCCCTTCTTTAAGTCCTAATATACTGTTAATATCAGCTACAACAGTGGTAGTTCTAGGTATCATTAACCTAAACCTTGCATCTGTGACAGGATGTCATGTCTGATCATCAGAAGTTGAGTTCTTGGGTTGACTCATGAATTCATGCTGGAAGATGTGTCAGCTTGTAACTTGAAACAATGGCAAAGAGAAGAATTGAAAAAATTGAAAAAGTAAAGGAATAAAATATCTTTCTGATAGGTAGGTTATAATTATTACAATATTGCTATATGCAAGAATTTAGGAGAGACATACAACTCCTAAATAATTTGCAGGACAACACAGAGCGTTTGTCATTTTATTGCACCTGGGAAAGAGATAGGAACTAAAGGGCCACTCTCATTAAATGTCTGTGTACTGTAAAGAAAATGTCAAAGAAGCAACTCTGAATTCTGACAGTTTGTGAATATTTTCACAGCATTTCACCACACTTAAACAGCTGTTTGAGTATTTAAAAGACATTGATTCTAAAAACATGGTGGGGACCATTTTTCTAACCTATCACCCTGTATAACATGAAGTGAAACAGATGGATATTTTTAAAGCTGGACACTGACTGATGCAGTGATGATGGCAGCATAGCTTTATGTCATGCTAAGTATTCTAAAGCTGTGACAGTTTCATAGCTGTTATGTACATTAGCTTAGGCCCATAAAAGTGTAAGAATCCTTAAAATGCAACTGGATGCTACTTGGATGTCAGATTATAGTTGTGCTAGTTTGAGCCTAGCTAGAATGTTTTGGTGAGTAGAATTAGATTACAGGCTGTGAAAAGGAAACAATGGTGATGTCTGCTTCACTCATAGGCTTGCTGAGATGTATAAGAACAAGAACACAAACACAGATAACAGAGTTGCTGTCTGTCTCTCTGGGGCTGAACTTCTCTCTCTAACCTGCTGTCTGTGTGACTAATCCATCTGCTTCCTAACCCCCCTGGCCAACCCTCCAAGCTACCTTGAGCATAAGGCAAAGTCTTGGGTAAGGGAGAGGGGTGAGAGGAAGGTGGAAGTGTGGTTGTGAGGCCCTCCTGGGGACTTTGGCTTCTGGGAGGGGTGTTGTGTTTCTGAATTACCTTTTTAAATGGTATATTTCTGCATATACTGTAAATATCTGCTTGCATATTGTGCTAAGCTGTAAATGTAAAGCTTCATTCAACTTCCAGAGCCACTGAGTCTAGCCTGGGTGATTTTCCAAAGCGTGAGGGGGTGGGGAACATCCAAACCATCGCAATAGTGCAGAATACAAACATCCAAATCAGATATCTATAATCCCCACTTAGTGTGTCAGTGTGTAGGATTTAGGGGCTCAAAATGGCAGTGCAGAAAGCCTATAAAGATCACACAATCTAATGAAAAGCAGAAAGAATGGAAAGGTGTTGATAAGAGTCTTCACCAGAGCCTGAATAGTTTCTGGATGACAGAGCTCTAGAAAGGCCTGAGAGCCAAAGCACTTGAAACTATTTTCTGCAGAACAGACAGCTGCACACATGACAAAATCACGTTGCTTTCTTTCCTTTCTGCTTATCATTCCACATTTCTAAACCAGCACAGTCTTAAAGAAGAATGAGGACTGCAGAGAAGCAAGATTTGCTACAAGCTAGTTTTTTTTAAAGATAAGTCTCATTTTCATAAATGAACATGAAAAAAATGGATCTTCCATCTCAGAGGAACACAAGATGCTGTCTTGAGAACCTCCACCAATTTTAAGTAAAAATGTCCATATCCATGTATAACATGTGACTCTTCTCAAACAAATTTAGAGAAACCTCCTGAAGCATGTCCCAAAGAACTTGGAAGAAGCTTCTGTAGCTGTGATGGTTTGGGGGTTACCCCGCCCTCCCACACTTTTGAATTTGCCCCAGCTAACTCAGACGGACCCTGGGAATATAGATGAAGCAATTTATTTACAGCTAGCAGAATTTACAAGCAGCTATTTACAATATATACAGTTATATACAATTATATACAGAAATATACAAAGGATAAACAATACAAAAGCACAACTCCCCTCCCAGAAACCTGAGTCCCCAGGAGGGGCTCTCAAACCACCCCAACACCTCCCCCCGGCCCTCTCAACCTTACCCCAGTTCTCAGGAAGAAGAGAGGTGCAGCCAAGAGGTTAGGGAGCAGGGTTAATAGGAGCAAGGTTACTGAGATGTGACCAGGTCAAAGGCAAAAGCAAGAGTGAGAGACAAAATGGAGAAAGAGTCTTTCTTCTTCCCAGAGTTCTCAGCATGACTGTGAGAGAAGTAGACACAATTGTTTTTCATTTCACTGCCCGTTATCTAGTTCTGTTACCAAAACATTCCAGCTTGCTTCAAACTAGCACAGTAGCTTAGACATTACCCTCTAGACCACAGTAACCACTATAGGAGAAACATTTCCTTAACACAGGCTCTTTCAGTCCTTGAAAAATTTGCAAAACTACTCAGTTCTGTGTTTCAGTATGATATGATATTATATTGAAGATGGGTTTTCTTCCTGTTCCCTGAGGTGTCCCCCTAAAACCACCACCCACAAGACTTTGTGATTGCAAAGTACAAATGAGCTGCAAGTGCTAAGACTTTGTGATTGCTCCAACCTGCTTAAGATCAACAAGGTATCTGTAAATTTATGCTGTTTCTGAGCTTCTGATTTACTTTAAAATGTTCACTATCTTCATATACCCACATGTAGGCAAAAAATGAATGATTCTGATTTTGCTCATGCTCTAAATAGGAAATTTAGATGTAGTTCAGAATAAATCCTAGAAAATGGATAAGTGCTTAGATGTTTGGGTTATGTGAAGCAGAACAACTAATAGGACTCTACTGGGTTTGGTAAAAAAGCATTTTCATAAAAAATAGGCATAATCTTTCCCAGGTAAAAGAACTTGTTAAATCTTTAGGGACAATATTTAAACCAGCATTTGTTTCTGTGATTCTCTGCTGGCTCTGTTCCTTATTGGCATCATAGCTTCTTCTGTGCGCAACTGCCAGTATGACTATTCAGTATTGTTTGATTTGAGTCGCATTAATTTCTGGCTGGAGATTTTCTGTGGAAATCCAGAATTCCTGGAAGGCTTGGAGGTCAGCAGCAATAGCAAACATCACCTGACACGTTATGGTGCCAGCTCCAAATTCCCAGCACGAGCATCTAGGTTCTAAGAATGCCTATGAATATAAAGAGTAATTGGTGAAAATTACTTCTTTATCAGCTAGGACAGCACTATTCTTTTTTTGTTTCTGGTTATTTTTGAATGAACTGACATATCTCAAAACATAATCAGAAATTAAATATTTTAAATACCTAGAGATCTGCCTGGCCTGGTCTGATTTATCTTTTTTTGCTGTGCTGGTTGAGAGAAAAAGAAATCCTCTTAAACATGTCATTGCATCATAAATGCTATTGCATAGGTTTTTCTGATAATACCTTTCCATCCTTCTCTAACATGTCATAGCCTTGAAGAATTTAAATCAGCACTGAGCATTTCTGTGTTCAACCTTCAAGCAGTGACACCAAAACTCCTTTTCACAAGTGACAGCTGAATTCACTTACTCTGTTGCCTTTTATATAGTGATATGTTACAAATCAGCTCAAGTTCACCTTTCTCAGTAGAGTTTATCAGCTGGATGACCTTTTAGAAGTTTTTTGGTGGGTTGGGTATTTTTTGTGTGCCAGTTTGTAAGAAATGGTTCAATATCAGTAGAAACCTGAAGATCCTGAGAGAACAGCAAAGGATTAAACTTGAAGCTCAGATAGTTTGAAGAAAACATGCTACTTATCTAGCTGACCAGTAGCAGAATATCTCCAAAAAAAGCTTCTGGCACATTATGACCTTAACTGCACTAGGAACTAGAGACCAACTATCTAGAATTCAAGTTTCAATTCATCTGTACAGTGTCTCATGGTGCCTTTTTTTTTTCTTGTTGAGGCTTCTTCATGTTTTAGTTTAAACAATTTCTGGAATATATTAGCAAGCTGTTCCTGTTACAGAATAAAAGGATACATCTACAATGCCTTTCAGACAGGGCTGGAGATCTATCCATGTTACATACATAATGAAGCGTGACTACAGAAAGATCTACATGGCAGAGCTATAAGGTTCTCCTCATGTGGTGTTGTGCTTAAAGAATACTCCAGACCTTCCTGTATACCAGGAATGCATTGATCGCTTGATCATCTCTACCACTTCTTCTCTTTGCAAGTATCAGCACAGCCTTTGGCATTTCCAGACCCAGAGATAAGTGATATTATATGGAACTTAAATTCTCTCTGAGTTTGGACTACCTAAATGGAAATGGATATTTATAAATGTAAATCTCAGGAGTATCTACTGTTTTATAGGCATTGCATGCTCCCCAAACTCTCATAAAGATATATGTAGGCAGCACACAAATGTGTGAGGCAAGAGGAAAGGATGATATCCAGTAGTATGCTGCAAAATCCATTCTCTGCTGTTGTCTCATATAGAAAAATCATAAAATCAGTTGCTAAACCAGAATAGACTGAAACATTCCTTGAGAAATTAAAGGAGGTGGTAACTAAACTTGCAGAGTATAGGATTTTAATCAATAAGTTTTAGGGAAAATGTCACATTTAATGAATGGAAGACAAAAAGAAACTCGGTGGAGCACAGCATAAACTTCTGCTCGAATGGTTCAGAGGAAACACTTTGTGCAAGGAAATATTTCATTACAAACTCTACAAATATGAAAGAAATGTAAAGCCATGCTTCAAGTAGGAATTTTAGGTGGAGTAAGAAATGTCTTAATTATTATTTTATGCTTTCTGCCACTCAGGGAAAAATGAAAAAGGTTGTGAATAAAGAAGAAAGCAAATGAGACAGTAATTAGTTTGAAAGAGAAGAATTTTCACTTCTTGTTTTTTCTAGAAGCAGGTATTCGTTTTATCACAGTATCACAGTATCATCAGGGTTGGAAGAGACCTCACAGATCATCAAGTCCAACCCTTTACCACAGAGATCAAGGCTAGACCATGGCACCAAGTGCCACGTCCAACCTTGCCTTGAACAGCCCCAGGGACAGCGAACTCCACCACCTCCCCGGGCAGCCCATTCCAGTGTCCAATGACTCTCTCAGTGAAGAACTTTCTCCTCACCTTTATGTTACATCTCAAAAAAAAAAAAAAAAAAGACAGATAGAAAGAAAGGGAGAAAGGGAGAAAGGGAGAAAGGGAGAAAGGGAGAAAGGGAGAAAGAAAGGAAGGAAGAAAGGAAGAAAGGAAGGAAGAAAGGAAGAAAGGAAGAAAGGAAGGAAGAAAGGAAGGAAGGAAGGAAGGAAGGAAGGAAGGAAGGAAGGAAGGAAGGAAGGAAGGAAGGAAGAAAGAAAGAAAGAAAGAAAGAAAGAAAGAAAGAAAGAAAGAAAGAAAGAAAGAAAGAAAGAAAGAAAGAAAGAAAGAAAGAAAGAAAGATAGATCAGTTTTACATTGGTTCTAGCATCAATAATTGAGGAAGGGGAGGTGATTTATGTGTTTAACTCCTTTTAAACATTAACGGGAACTATGTGTGTAAATCCTAAATGCATCAAAAGGGAAGGATGCACCTCTTTGTGCAATATAAAAATTTAAGTGGATATTATACATGGAGTAGGTACACATGCATTGACAATAATCTCAGTTTAATAGGGGGCATTAACCAATGCCAAGGTAGTTTGTTTTATACAGCCATAGGTAATACTGGAAAGAAAGCATAAATATTATCATTAGGATACTTTCTTGTGCTTTAGAGAAGTTGAGATCAGTCCCCTCTGCTGTAAAATGAGAGCAATTTCATTTCCATGTAATGTCTCAGTGTCTCAACCACCTACCAGTGGTGTAATATTCTTTCATCCTTCTTGACATTTGAGATTGTCAGCTCTTTAAGATTTGAATATATTTTAATACATGCAAAACAAAGTACATCTACAGTCAAGTGTAAGGTAATCTAAAATAAGTACAATGCATCAGTGTCTTGTAGGAATCTCGAGCTGTTGAATGGATTTTGAGACTGTTTATTGCTGTGTACTGAGACTTCTTTGAAAAAAAAATATATATATATAATGTATTTTGTAATTTAATTTCCCTAGATTTTCTTCCATGATTGCTAATTTACATATGCAACATTTGTCTCCTTTGTCTCAACAGTGACGTACCATAGCTCTCATATGGTCTTTAGAAATTAATTTCCTAAGCCAGCTGTCCATCTGAGTTTCAAAGAAAAGGAATATGGCAGGTTCATAGTATAATTCAGTTTGGAAAGGACCTCCTAAGGTCACTAGTCAAATCCCTCGATCACAGCAAATTCTGGCTATGAAGCCAGACCAAGTCTCAGGGTTTGATCTAGGTGAAAACCAAGACCAGAGATTGAGCAGCTACTGATCAGGCTGTCCTACTGCCTGACTGTCCTCTTCTTACATCTAAGCTGAACATCTGTTGTCTAAACTTACGTTGTCTCTCATCTACTGATTCTCCGGTGCTGTGAAAATTCCCTTTCCCTTCCCTTCCCTTCCCTTCCCTTCCCTTCCCTTCCCTTCCCTTCCCTTCCCTTCCCTTCCCTTCCCTTCCCTTCCCTTCCCTTCCCTTCCCTTCCCTTCCCTTCCCTTCCCTTCCCTTCCCTTCCCTTCCCTTCCCTTCCCTTCCCTTCCCTTCCCTTCCCTTCCCTTCCCTTCCCTTCCCTTCCCTTCCCTTCCCTTCCCTTCCCTTCCCTTCCCTTCCCTTCCCTTCCCTTCCCTTCCCTTCCCTTCCCTTCCTCTTCTCGTTGATTCTAGGCAGTCTCAGGCTGCTGCTAGCTCAACCCACCACAGCTCTCTCTCACCCTGGCTGAAGAAATCCTGCTGCCTCAGGCTATATTCACGGATCAAGTGTTCGTGTTCACAACTGTCTTGCTATCTCTGCTGAGTGTGCTTCGGTTCAAGGACAATCTTCTTCCTCTTTTTTACTGCACTGGGAAAACTATACAGAAACTGAGTCCCAAGACGTCTAATTTTTACTCACTGATTTTACAGCCATTCTGGCTGGTGCTCTGGTCACATATTCATTCTTGGTTTCACTTTAATGAGCTCTTTGGAAAACTGAGGTCTCCTGAGGCACCTGACACTTTGTAAAGTGAAGTGGCATACCTGTGATTAGGTGCATCACACTCTATCATAGTCACTTTGCTTCAGTTATTTTCTTGTACTGCTTTCTTCAGTGTAAGTCAAGAATAAGTCGAAACAAAAGTGAGGTGTGCTTTCGTGTGTATCAGTAGCAGATTCTAACCAGATTGTGTGACATTCGCATACTCCTGAACACCATTTCCTCCAATATATCAAATAATACTCTCAAAATATTATATTCTGCAAAACATTTAACCAATTCTTATCAGCTGATCCACTTATCTCAAATGCAAGGTCTTGTGTTTATGTCTTGTCTCTGATCCAGGAAAATCTGCATGCACAGATCAAACCTGTGTCATATATTCTGCACATCAGTGAGGATTCTTGTCCAGTGGAAGTTCTGTACGATGAAGACTTTATCAGTTGAAAGATAGGATGTTGCAATACAATGGGTTTGTTTGATAACGCTGTGTTCAGTAGGAAACGAGCAAAGAAAACCTACAGAAATGGACTGAAACATTCACATAGCATATGGAAAAACAATAAGGAAACCTGAGTTCTTGTCACAACTGCTTTCTAGCTTTCTCCAAGCTAGAAAGTTTCAAAACATCTGTACTTTTGTTTTGTAGAGAGGTGACAGTTTTAAACCTCTGTGACAGAGCTTGAACCTTTTGAAAAATAGGGGTGTTTTTTTGAGAAGTGTAACAGAAAAGAAAGTGAGATTCTACCACATACTCGATTTACAGAATGAGATGCCAGCCCAATGGAACTCGGCAGAGAATAGTAGCCAGCAGAAAAATTATTGTAGTGATTCAAAGGCACCTGAATAATTTAATGTAAGAAAAGATAATGGACTAATAATAAGGGTAAAGGAGATTTGAGGGAAAAAGAAGGGGGGGAAAAGACAATATAGTGTCTTTCACTTAGAGGTATATGACTTATCTTAGATTATAGTCTAATTTATAAACACTAGGTGAAATCCACAGCTATGTTATCTTAAGATTACATTTTCCTTACATCTTAAAACCAAGTTGCATGATTAACCTTGACAATATGTTAAATCCATGTGAAACAGTCTGATATCAACGAGAACCTGAACTGTTAGAGACTTGATTGAAATCCTAAATTCCAAGAAACTTTATGTGTGTTTGATCAGGGAAAGTAAAATCACAGAATCATAGAATTATTCAGGGTTGGAAGGGACCACAAGGATCATCTAGTTCCAATCCCCCTGCCATGGGCACAGATGCTCTACCCTAGATCAGGCTGGCCAGAGTCTCATGCAGCCTGGTCTTAAACACCTCCAGGGATGGGGCCTCAACCACCTCCCTGGGCAACTCATTCCAGACTCTCACCACTCTTATGTTGAACAATTTCCTCCTCACGTCCAGCCTGAACCTACCCATCTTCATTCCTCCTAGTCCTGTCACTCCCTGGTATTCTGAAAAGTCCTTCCCCAGCTTTTTTTGTAGGTCCCCTTCAGATACTGAAAGGCCACAATAAGGTCACCTTGGAGCCTCCTCTTCTCCAGACTGAACAGCCCCAACTCTTTCAGTCTGTCCTCATAGCTGCTCCACCCCTCTGATCATCCCTGTGGCCGTTCTCTGGACATGCTCCAGCACATCCACATCCTTCTTGTAATGGGGGCTCCAAAATTGGACATAGTACTCCAGGTGGAGTCTCAGCAGAGTGGAGAGAGAGAATCACCTCCCTCGACCTGCTGACCACATTTCTCCTGATGCAGCCCAAGATTTGGTTGGCCTTCCGGGCTGCAAGTGCACACTGCTGGCTCATGTTGAACTTCTTATCCACCAGCATCCCCAAGTCCCTTTCCTCAGGGCTGCTCTCCAGCCAGTCACTGCCCAGCCTGTATTTATGCTTGAGATTGCCCTGACCCAGATGCAGGACACTGCACTTGGTCTTGTTGAACCTCATGGGGTTGGCTTGTGCCCACCTCTCCAGGCTGTCCAGGTCCCTCTGGATGGATCCCTTCCCTCCAGTGTGTCTGCTGCACCACACAGCTTGGTGTCGTCAGCAAATTTGCACTCAATGCCTCTGTCCATGTCACCGACAAAGATGTTGAACAAGACTTGTCCTAGGACTAGAGAGATACAATGTAAAAGTGAAAAGTGGCCCTAAGGTGACCTCTATAATGATTATGTAACTCTACTTGTGTTTCTATATCATTCTGTCAGACAGAGAATGGCATGAAAACTTACATGTCCACAAGTTACCAGAATATTTGTCTGGATTGTCAGTTTTAGAATGAAATATGTCTATTTGACAGAATCAATTGTGGTAGTTTGAAGTAATACAAATTTGGAACCTCAACTTGTAAACAAACTTCTACAAAGATCTGGTATTATAAAAGTAGCAACATGAAATTGCTGAATTAAAAGAAAAAAAAAACTGTAATGAAAATCTAGCTTTTGTTCCAGGCTATTCTTTTTACATTCCCTTCAGTCAGTAGAACCAAATTTCTTTAAGTAATTTCTTAGTTTATATAGATTTAAAAAAAAAAACAAAAACAAAAACAAAAACCACTTTATTCAGTTCTTCAAATATGTTAATTTTAGATATTTCAATTGCTTGTTTGTTGAGTTCCCATTATTCCATCATAAGACTGCTGTTACAGCTGACATTTAATGTATGCTGCTTTTAATCAACAATATTACACAATAAATACTTATCTGGGAAGTATTCAATGTTATTTCTTGATAATACATGACTAAGTTAAATGTTTTCAAATAGCAATAAAATCCATTCTTTCCACATCAGTAAGTGTGGTTTTAGATAAACTTTTTAGAAACTCAAGGAAATAGGGTTGGACTCGATCTATGAGTGTCTTCCAACCTTGGTGATACTGTGATACTGTGAAATAATGCTAATCAAAATGACTGATATACTTGAACTTTCTTTTTTTTTTTCACACTGAAATGGTTTCCTAAAGAACAATCCTATAGGAACATCCAATAACATATCACAGTATCACAGTATCATCAGGGTTGGAAGAGACCTCACAGATCATCAAGTCCAACCCTTTACCACAGAGCTCAAGGCTAGACCATGGCACCAAGTGCCATGTCCAATCTTGCCTTGAACAGCTCCAGGGACGGCGACTCCACCACCTCCCCGGGCAGCCCATTCCAGTGTCCAATGACTCTCTCAGTGAAGAACTTTCTCCTCACCTCGAGCCGAAATTTCCCCTGGCGTAGCTTGAGGCTGTGTCCTCTCGTTCTGGTGCTGGCCACCTGAGAGAAGAGAGCAACCTCCTCCTGGCCACAACCACCCCTCAGGTAGTTATGATACAACATAACCTGTCAGAATTCTTTACAAAAAGATTAGCTCACTTAGATACAATAAAAAAGAAGGGGGAAAAAAAAAGAAAAGGAGAGAAAAAAAAACCCACAACATCTTCAAAGCTTTGGATTATCAGAGTAGGACAATTGTTGGACCATAGAAAAAAGCCTGAAACATTTAATTCATTCTTTCTTCTGATTTAGATTAGATTTACTAAACTTCTGGTTGATAGGAAAACTTGTGTGTTCAATCACTGATAGAATTACAGATAGTCTTGGCAAATACTGAATATCGTAAGGCACTCATTTTTGGACATGCACCATTTGCCCTGTCTTGTACTACAGTTGAATTTGTCAAATGTCTGCTGCCCCTTCATCTTAAAGTTAGATATCTTTCATCATGTTTCTTTTGTGTATGATTTAGCCTCATTTATGTAGTGCAAGCTAACCTTTCACATTGTTTTGGCACGGTTAATTTCTGTTTATTGCTGGGTCGTAAGACACAGAGCATACAAAGTATTATGTATGTTAAACAGTTGTAAAAGGACCTAGCTGAGCACCACTGTTAATACTAATGGGCTGTTTAGGTTAATACAGCAGACAGGATTCCATAATCTTAATCTTAGAAGTTTTGGCTGTGTCAAATACATCAGATTTGATGAATCTGTGTATCTGAACTGAACTCATATGCATGATGAATCTGGATATCAGTGTTGCTAGTACTGACTGCAGCACTCAATCATGCAGACAATGCCTACTGTAGATTAGAAAAAGTTATTGATCTTTGTTTCCATTATTTCCATTTTTTTTCATTCATCCAAAAATGCTATCCAGAGATTAAATTTCCATTTCTTTTTGGAGTAGTCTTTTAAATGGAACATTATTGAAATAATTTGTTTCAGAGAAAGAAGACATACAAAAGTGGGACAGCAAACCAAGATTTTAATCATACAGCTGGGAATAATACTTTCTCAAATGTGTATATTAGCCCTTAGGGTCTTGGTTGTACAATAGGCAAAATTTAACCTCAGAGAGCAGAACTATACTGTACACATAGGTATGCACTAGAAGGAAAACAGCAGAGTGGCAGCCCTAATACAAGCTGCAGGGCAACATCCTACAATGAGAACGGAATTGCTTTGTGTCTGGAATTTCAGGAAAATCAAATAACCTACTGTTAGGTGGCTATGAAAATCTCATAATTCCTGCTCTATCCCTCACACATATTTTACTTTCAAAAATTAACTGAACCCTAGAGCCATTTAGGTTCTAGACACCAACAGAAACCGATGAAGAGTTCAGCACAGTAATCTTGGAATGTAAACCGGACTGGAATATGAGACTACTGTGTTCCTGTGCATTCTCAGTGTTGTCTTTCCACTATTGTCTTTTTGATTCCCTACATATTCTGTATCTTTAATTGTTGCTACTGCAAGTGAGGTACATAGGAAAAAAAACAGTTAAAATAAAGGACAATTGACTTTTATGCCAGGCTAATACTTGGGTGATCTTCGTTAGAATGTGGATAACGCTCAGCTGACTGCGTTTGTGGAAGGAATATTACAAATACAAATACAATTTAAAATTCCCTCTTGCAGCAATTATTTTGAAACTCTGTGATTACAGGCACAGCACTATAAAATGTATTGAAGGAATGTATTCTCAAATACACACTTAATATTGCTGATGCTTTTTTTTTTTTACATTGTGGCAAGTTTCTGTCAGATCTATGTATAATGACTTTTTCTTTAAAGGGGTAATATCTTGTAAGGTGAAAGACAGTCAGGTCATACTGAAGAATCATAGAATAGATTTTGGTGAACAGGACTTCTAAAGGCCATCTAGTCCAACTGCCCTTCAATGAGCAAAGAAATCTTCAACATGCTTAGAGCCCCATACCAATCTGATCTTGAGTGTTTCCATGGACGGGGCACCTGCCACCTCTCTGCACAACCTGTTCCAGCATTTCACCACCCTCACTGCAAAACATTTCTATCTCATCTGAATCCACCGTCCTTTAGTTTAAAACCACTACCCCTTGTCCTGTTGCTATGTGCTCTACAAAAACGTTTGTCCACAAGGGGTGATGGAGAAGGTGCAGAGTATCATAGCAAAGTTCCTTTCCAGTACTGTTTTGTTTAGATTTCACACTGATACATTTGGGAAGTGAAGAGTGAGTCATGTCTGTCACTTTCACTTCGAGACGCCTGGAAATCAGAAACAAATATGTAACTTCCTTTGAAAATTTTCACCTACAAGGTGATGGATTCTTCTGTTTTTCCTTTACCTACTTTTGTACTAAATATCAAGTATGATAATTTAAAAAAAAAAAAATAAAACCAACAACCAATAAACAAACCACCTTACTACCCTGGGTTGGCACATGTGGAGTGGACTGTTCTGGGGGTCTGACTTCCTGGAAAACACAAGTCCAAAGTTCCAAATTTATTTCTCTGACCCAACATTATTAATAGACTGCTAATGGGTTCCCGAATACATAAGTATTCATAAATAAGAATTCACTCTTTGCTCATTTGGAATATGATCACTTGATTTAATGCCATTATATATGGCCATTAATCTCAATGGGCTAAATGCAACACAGCATATGTAGGTCAACAGGCAAAATTTCCTTTGAAATCAATAGCAGAAAGAAATGACTCTGGTGTAGAACATCAGCCTGTATTTGTTTTGCCAATACATGATTACACTGAAATCTTAGCTTTATTTACTTGCATTGATTGCTACTGTAAAATGCTAACTAATTGCACATCAGATTTTTAGAAGTGCCTAATTGCATACTTTAAGCTAGTGTTAAATTCCATACGTTGACTGTCTGTAAACTTGTTCTGGGAAGTTACACTTCTATACCATGACCTCAGTTTTGTAATACTATGGGCCATATCATTAGGTCTATGGAAGCTGAATCTAGAAATGTAGTTGGAGTGGTGTAGAGGAGAAACTAGCTACAAGCAAGGCAAAAAGAACTTTTTTACAAGAATGTGAAATCCAGTTGTAGGCTTTGAACGCTACACAGTGCAAGAAGTTTCTGTCTCATGTCTGAGCTAAAGAAAAGTTTGCCACTATATCTAACACTACAATGGCTAACCTGTGTTTGTGTACTTAGGTGTTAGAGCAGAAATGAAAATTCAGTCAGATTGCTTAGATGCTAAGCTAAAGTAGATGTCATTCTCCATCCCTATCATCATCCAGGAAGTAGGAGAGTCCCCACTCTGAGCGTTCTCAGGAAGGAAAATTTCCATGATAGGTTTCTGGTTATAGAACTGTTGCATGAAAGCCAAATACTCTCATCAGAACTCAACAGAAATAGCAATGAGGCTCTAAACTCAGGTACAGAAATGTGAGTTGGGTTTGCTCACAGAATTAGGAAATTTCAGTACAACTCCACATTCTGTCTAGTGCCCAGTCTTGCCTATCAGATTTGTCTGGTTAGAGTGAAGCTGATCAGACCTCCTCAAATTAAAGAGAAGTAGGTACTGTACAGTTTCACATTCTGTATTCTTTTTAATGGCAAATTATATAGATTACAATTTAATTCTCATTCTAGAAATCTGAATTTCTTCATTTATATCACTACTTGTGTTTGAACCGAGACTATTATTTACAAATAAGGACCAAATACTTAGAAATATTTAATTTATGTGTCAAGCATATTTATGAATGTCCTCTTTGAAAAGTGTTTTTACTTCATTTCAGTTTACACCTACTCTTTTTTCAAGGAATATTCCACTGAGATGGAAGGAAGCCTGTGAGAGGTATGAGTAAGAATGAAACAAGAATAAGCAAGAGCCAATTAAATTACTGGAAATTTATCTGATCAATTTCAATCCTGGAAACAAAGCTTGGACCTTAGGTGGTTCTTATTTTATTCAAGTCACTTTGCTAATCCCTATAAAAATATACATCATATATTTTAAGTATCTAGAGTTTTGTCTACTTCACTAATGTACTCTATCTGGAGACTGTTAAATCGTTCTGTAATAATAATGTCCTGGGTAACTTTGGAAGCAATGCAAGTTTAAAAGGGTCTGATGGTCAAGACTATGTGAAATGTGTCCAATAACCACAGAAATGAGATTTAATTGAGGCAAACATTGAAGTAATGTGTTAAATCTGCCAGGCTTCCCATTATAACACCAGGTAGAAATTCTCCCTTGGACATTGCTTGGCATAAGAGTTCTCAAGTCTGAGTGAAAGCAAAACATCCCAAGTGCTACACATTTTTTGAATCATAGAAATTGCACCACAAAAAAGTTAATTTTTTTCCTTCTTTTTCCCCCCTGCTTCTGCAAAGTTATAACAAGATATTAATTTTTTAAAAATAGCATTTTAGTACTAAATAATCCTAGTCAACTGATTTGGCTTGTTGAGGCCTTGCAGGTAAAGCAGCTCTGAACTGATGAGGATAGTCTAACATTTCAGTTCAGACTTACAAAATATTTGAGGGCAAATGCTATCTATTTGCAACTGTATAACACAACACTAACATATTTTGTTTGCTGTCTGCATCTCTTTTTACTGGGAGTAGAAATAATTTTGGAGGAAGGGTGATCTAGAAGCCAAGAGATCACTTCTCTGCTGTGTGCTGACCAGTTCTCTAACCTCTCCTCGGTCTCCAGCTAAAATCAGTGAATTGCTCTGGTTCTCTGCTCAGGTCTTCAGACAGAAAGTGACTGTGTTCTCTCTTGCCTCTGAATTGTGCTAAACACTGCAATGGAGTGGAAAACAATCCTCGTGATCTGAGCAGTACTTATTTTAAAACCTTTAACTGCTTCTTGGGCTACATTGTTCCAGAAATGACTAATGACACAACTGACTTGGGAAAGCACAGAAGGCAATATATTGCACCTACTGCAACAAAATGAAGTATAAACCACAAACCACAAATTGTACTCATGATTTGGAAGCAGGTGAGTATTTTTACGCCAGATTCCCAGGCAGTTTCAAAGGGGGAAGGAGTGACCAGATGACAAGTTCCTCCATGCTCGGTTGAGAATCATCTGGATTTCAAGCAAAAAGTAGACTTCGTTTTTTCTGCCCTCTCTTGAAACTTCAAAAATGATTGGCTGTTTTTTTGCCACTAAAGCAGAACTGTGAAAATTTGGCTCCAAACCAATTCTGTGAAAAGAATTGCTGAAAGAAAGCTTTCTCATATGACATCTCTCTGACATGGCGAAAAGTAGAAATGTAAATTTTTGGAGAAAAGTTATTCAGTAGTGATTCATAGCCCAGACTTGAAGGCCTGTGTATTAAAGAAAGCCTTTAGGTCTGTCTATCCACTGTATGAGAAGCTTGGTTCCTGGACACATTGATTTTTGCATCTGTCCTCCTGGATAAGTGTGAGGCAGTTGTCAAAGTCAGAACTATGCCAGCAATCCTCACCACCTGTCAAAACAAGATGTTGTGACTCTGAGTAGCTAAGTCTTCTCTAATTTATATTCACAGACAAACCAGTGCTTTACAATGTAGGAAATGGAAGAACCTACTTATGTTGAAAGAGAGGATCAGCTTCTTGAACCTCCAAAATGTTCATGGTGCACTTGTTTCTGTAAAACAATAAACAAAAAACAAAATGTGGCCGTTTGAGCTGATCCTCTAGCTCAGACATAGGGGAGAGATGAACATTCCAGGGATAGGCCACATAAATGGCAACAATAGATAAATTAATATAATTTCATTGGAGCATCAAGAACTTAATGTCTAGAAGCACAGTTTGTTCAAAAACAACATGAAAAACATGAGAAACATGTTCTCAGTTGGTAGAGCATGGGACTCTTAATCCCAGGGTAGTGGGTTCGTGCCCCACGTTGGGTGCCAAAAGAATCCTGTCCCGGGTTTGGGCTGATCCCTCCCCCGGGAAGAAAACTCACAACACAAAACCCTTCTTTTCTTGAAAGTCAGGGAAAGATGAAATTGTATTTCCTTATAGTATAACAATGTAAAGAGAGATAATAACTAGAGAAGGAAGGGAAAAAAACAATACAATAACCTTAAGGGAGATGGGGGAGGGTCAAGCAGCGGCGAAGCAGCAGAAGCAGCAGTAGCCAAAACAGCAGCCGGGGAAGATAGGCGAAGCTGCAGCAGCAGAAGCCAGCGGGAGAAGGGGAAGAACAAACTGTGCTTCTAGACATTAAGTTCTTGATGCTCCAATGAAATTATATTAATTTATCTATTGTTGCCATTTATGTGGCCTATCCCTGGAATGTTCATCTCTCCCCTATGTCTGAGCTAGAGGATCAGCTCAAACGGCCACACAAAAAACCACCAAATTATGAACTTCATGTTATTAAAGGGAAGTATTACCAATATTAAATGTGTTGATATGATCTCCTTTGAGGTATGTGTTTTGTACTAATCAGATTTCTGATCAAACAAATTCATTTTAGAATTATCAGGGGAAAGGATGTGACATTTCTGAAAGACAAACCCACCAGAGGCTAAAGAATGGGAGACATATAACTAGATGTGGGAAGTGTCAGAAAACCACCAATGACTTACAAAATCAACTAGTTGACAAAAAAAGCAGAACTGTGCCTTCTAAACACATCTCGTCTTACTAAGGCCAGATCTAATGCTCTCTTGTTGAGTAGACACTGATAGACTTAAGCATTAAAATGTTGTCATTCAAGGTATAGAATGTTGTCATTCAAGGTATAGACTTTGAGTTTGCTGTATGCATCAGTTACACAATTCAGCTCTTATGGACACACACTGCTCTGGAGTGGATAGTAGATCTTACACCACACCTGTAAAAAGACTGGTATGGCAAACATTTTGTCTTTTTTTTTTTTTTTTTAATGTGTACTAAAAATATTTTTGGCTTGCCTTAGTAGCTTTACAATTCACTGGTTTACTGTCAGCTGTATAACCATTGTGCTGGGAATCTGGAAAGCAGAGAATTTTTAAGAAAGCCTCTTTTACTTTAAATTTATGAAAGTGATCTCTTGACCTACACATCTGTAAAATTTAAAATAAGTGCAATGTGGATACTTCCAGAAAAAAAAAATAAAACCAAGTGAAATGTACCATGGTTTACAATTGTTTTCAATTACCATTAAATCTTTTTGAGAGCAATTTCCATAATGTTTCATAAACATGTAGGCAGATTAACCTTTTTAGTTAATTTATTCATTAGCAGTAAAAATTCAAAGCACCTCTTATGAGAAAATAATGTCTTGCTGTTAAATTACATGGAAACAAAGCAATTGGGACATATTTGCCTCATTTCTCTCTGTGTCAAAGCACAAAACAGCGGAGAGAATAAAGATTTGCCTGTTAGCAAAGTGTTGATTAAATCGCCTGTTTGCAAACAATTAGCAGTATCACAAGAAGATTAGGTGAAGTATTAATTAGAGATGGGTTAGTAGAGCCCTGCCTGGAGCAGGTACCTGCAAATATGAGGGAGGGTAGAATGAAAAAGGATGAAAAAAGGCAAAGGATTTGACCCCTTCTTGCCTTAAATCTCTTACATTCTGGAAAATGTGGTAATTTAACACTATTTTCCTGTTGCTGTGCGTATCTGCATAGGAGTGGTCACACGTTTTTCTCTGCCAGTGTAGCCTCCATTCTTCATTTTAACTCTGAATCAATTTTTCACAGGTTACATTATTGTCCATACGTGCGAATGCAAAAAGTGATTGAAGTTTGGGCACTGATGTAGCATTTGCCAGGCTCTTAAGTAATTTTCTATACCAGGAGACTAAACACATCCCATGAGTTGGAACTGAATTTGCAAGCTGACTCTAAGGTAAGATTGTACAACATTTGGCGACACAAGCAAGAATAGCATGTAGAGGTTAGCCGCTTAGCTGATGAAGACTGTCAGAACTTGAATGGATAGTTTAAGAGTTTACCTCAGTTTTGGACCTACCCCTACATCTCTTAGTTGAAAAATGAAATTAAGTCTTTTTGCACATGTATAAGAGCAAACTGATCCCAGCTAAGACATGCTGTGTCGTAGATAATAACGATAACCATTGTCTTTACAATGTAGCCAAAACATATATACATTGCGATATACTGTTACTACAAGTATTCCCATCTTTATCTCTGCTCAGGTATGTAAGTGTCAATATTTAGGTTGAGACATCTGTTTTAATATGTAACTCCACTAGAGCTGTGATAACATCCAGTTTAAAATTTCTGGTCAATCAAGCTGATACTTTTACATTTTCCTTTATCTTTATAGGAGTTCATATCTTGAAGTGGTATAATGATCAAGATTTCAAAGTTAAGGAACTTCCACACATCCTTCCAGTGACTCAAAATGGACTTGATGATCTATGAGGTCTCTTCCAACCTTAGTGATACTGTGATAAAATAGGTGGGTTATACAGATGACATGAGAATGTAGGAATCACAGGAGCCTGACTATGCAGAAGAATTAAATTACCTAATTGTAGTTATTACTTATGGTACACTTGCATTGTTGTCATGTGCTGCTAATAGAATGTGGTTGACTTCACTGATTTAAGTCAGCCACAGGAGTTGCAACAAGCTCAAATTGGTCTCTAGAAAGAGCTCGTTAGAATAAATAGATTCTTTACAGAAATTTAAGCGATTAAATGCTTAAGGATGATTCTTTAGTCCTTAAAATGTTTACCTATTTTCTAGCTGAATTATCTATTAAAAAGCTATTGTCTCCTGCAATGAATAAACCTAACTGGGGGGAAAAAAAATCAGAAAATTAAACAAAGCCTTCCTAAATTAGAGGCTCTGAAAGTCTAGGGAAAACTACAACTTTTTTTCTTAGAAAAATCCCATGTGAACCTAACACTGTATTTGCTGATTGTTCTAGTATTTATTTGCTAGTTTGCTTGCTTAGATTGATTTGTTTTGTTTTAACATACCTTATTAACCACTAAAAATGCTTTGAATTAAATAAAACATGCAGCACAAAGAGAAGAATCCTTGACTCTCTCCATATTTATAAACAAATAAATATCTTACCAAAAAAAAAAAAAAACCAAAACAAACAACAGTCAACAGGGACAATTTCTGGGTACTGACTTGGGTCATAGCAACCCCACACAATGCTACAGTCTTGGAGAAAAGTGGCTGAAAAGTTGTCCAGTGAAAAAGGACCTACCTGTTTGACAGCTGGCTGAATATAAGCTGGAATTATGCTCAGATGGCCAAGAAGGCCAACAGCATCCTGGCCTGTATCAGGAATAGTGTGGCCAGCAAGCCCAGGGAAGGGGTTGTACCCCTATGCTCAGCACTCAGGCTGCACCTTGACTACTTTATTCAGTTCTGGGGCTCCTCACTACAAGATGGACATTGAGGCGCTGGAGCATGTCCAAAGAAAGTCAACAAAGCTCATGAAGGATTTAGCGAACAAGTCTTACAAGGAGTGGCTGAACAAACTGGGATTGTTTAATCTAGAGAAGAGGAGGCTGAGGGTAAGCCTCATTGCTCTCTACAACCACCTGAAAGGTTGTAAGGGAGGTCAGTCTCTTCTGCCTAGTACCAAGTGGCAGAACAAGAGGAAATGGCCTGACATTCCACCAGAGGATATTTAGATTGGATATTAGGAAGAATTTCTTTACTGAAAGGGGGGTCAGGCACTGGAATAGGGTGCCCAGGGAGGGAATGGAGTCACCATCCCTTGAGTTATTAAAAAAAATGTGTAGACATGGCACTTCAGGCCATGGTTTAATGGCCATGGTAGTGTTACATTGACAGTTGGACTCAAAGATCAAGATGTCTCTTCCAACCAGAACAATTCTATGATACCATGATTCTATGATTCTATAAATAAAATCCTGAGCTGCTTGGTTTGATATTGTAACTGACCCTACTTGGACCAGAGGCCTCCTGAGCAATTAATATTGTAACTGTGGCACTTTGTGTTTTTAAGGGAAGGGGACTGGAGTCAAATGGAAAGCAAATTTCACTGTCATTAATAAAAGGGTTAAATACCATGTCAATTGTCATCAAATTGGCTGAAAACACTAGGGCAAAAGCCAGAAACCTATTTTAAGTTTGTAGTGACTGTCCAGAACAATTGCATCTCCACCTTGACAGGAAAAGCTTCTTTCAATGCCTACTCTTGGAGTAGCTTCCATTATTCTCCATCCATTAAGCATGAATCGTAGGAAATTAGATATGTGTCTTGGGTCATAAGCTCATTTCCTTCTTCCAGCAAGACCCGGGAATGGGTTGCCCAGGGAGGTGGTTGAGGCCCCATCCCTGGAGGTGTTTAAGGCCAGGCTGGGTAAGGCTCTGGCCAGCCTGATCTAGGGTAGGGTGTCTACCCCCCATTGCAGGGGGTTTGGAACTAGATGATCCTTGTGGTCCCTTCCAACCCTGACTGATTCTATGATTTTATGACTCTATAAAGTATGGTATAAAGTATCTAAATGTAATGTAAACTAATGTCTATTTAATTCAACTGCAATTTGTAAGTATTGTAATGTATCTGTTTATTTCAATGCCCAGTTCCAAATGAAGATTCCTTCTGTTACTCAAGGCAAACACAATGAGTTTTGAGAAGAAAATAACAGTGTTCAACCAAAAAAGCTAAGAGAATATACTGAGAAAATAAGATAGAAATACAAGAAAAGAGGTAATCTTGCTAAAATAGATGAAATGAGATGGCCAGGTAATTCCTAAATGATTTTAGTCTGTCAGAACACAAAAATTTACCACATTTCAAGATATTATGGATTTTTTGGTCAAAATAAGATTATTGTACCATATGTGCCACAGAGCAGCTTGCAGTTCTGTGGCCTTTATACTCACAGGGCATGTAAAAGTTTAATATTCAGTCTCTTCACAGCCTAAATAAACTCAAAATCTCGGGAATTTTTCTTGTCCTCTGAAGCATTCTACCTCCTTGGGTATTCTGGATTGGCATCACACTCACTGGATTTGTTCCATGATATATAAATAGATATTCATTGTTAAATATTCATAAGGGAAAGTAATTAAAATGGTCCTCTATATCTTTGATGAGCTTTTCCTGTCACTGGGCCACAGAGCAATTATTAATCAAGCTATCTTGTAAGTCATCTTCAATAAGAAATACACATATAGTCTGTTTTCTGTTGTAGTCTGTGGTCTAGGATGTTCACAGGTCAAACTGGTAAAAGCTCAAACTAGCACAGGTGGGACTTCAGCCCAGACCACTGAATTTTCTATTAGTTGAACAATAGTACCAGTATGTGCTGAAGGAAAAGCTAATACAGGCACCTGTATCACATCTGTGAGTGCAGTTTACTGGTTCAGTAAAGTGGTAGAAATTGTTAGGTTCCTAATTCTCCTCATAAGCAAGATGTAGAAATATTACTGTTTTAAAATCCCAAAAAGAACTGGATGAAATGAATTCTTGCTTTAACATGACTAAATAGCTAACTGTTACTTTAAATTTCACAGTTATTTCTGCTTTATTCTCAGTTGGTTAGATAGCTTCGGAAAATTGATGTAAATATGAAACTTAAAAATTCCTGAGTGCTTAGCAGACATAATTATTGCCTTGAAAACAAATTCTGTAATAAGCAGCTTATTCTTTGTCACATCTTTTACCTGTCTTATTTTTTATCTAGTAGAAACACAAGCACACATGGAGGTACTGCTTGCAGTTGTTTGAATACGGCATATAAAGATATAAAGTAATGATAGGACAACCTAATAGTCTTTACATCACCTTTCAGGTTATTTATGAACAATCTGCATTTTGTTCTACCAAGACTGGAGCAAGGAGACAGAATCAAAAACAAATGCACAAATAAGCCCACACTATGAAGCATGAGGTGGTGACCTGGACATGCTGCAACATGTAGCACATTCAGGGAGTGTGCATATTTTAACTAGAGTCCTGCAGCTGCAAGACTCTTCAAATTTCTTACTCCGTCCTCTCTCCCCTTGTGGTAGTTTGGCCCTGGATGTGGGCCAGGTTCCCATCACAGCTGCTCTATCACTCCTCTTCTTAGATGGACAGGGGAGAGAGAAAAACTACCAAGAGGCCTATGGGTCAAGACAGAAGCAGTTTAACAAGGCAAAAAGGTGTTTGTGGAAGCAAGAGCAAAAAAATCTATACTTCCCATCAGCAGATGATATCTGGCTACTCCTCAGGATGCAGGACTTCAATACAGATAGCAGTTGCTCTGAAGGGCAATCACCACCATCTAATGCTCCTCCACTTCCTTCTCTCCCTTGGTTATATCTGAGCTGACATCATATGGTATGGGTCAGCTGTCCCAGCTCTGTCCCCTCTGAAGATCTTGGCCTCTCTTCAGCCTACTGTTGAGGTGGCAGGTAATGTTGGAAAGCACAGCCTTAGTGCTGTGTGAGTACTGCTCAGCAGTAGCAAAAACACTGGTGTGTTATCAACACCCAGCCACCATTACAAAACACAACACAGATGCTATGGGGAGAATTAACTCTATCTCAGCCAAACCAAATACACCCCTCTCCTTCCTTTTTTAAATCCTATTTCACTCCCTATCTTTCCCTCCATCACACTCTTCTGTCGTTTTAACTTCCATAAACCTCTGAAGTGGTTACTTACCTAACTCCTGTGGGAGCTGGGACAAAAGATAATGAAAAAAACATGACTAGCCACTTAGGGTAAGGATTTCAAAAGGAGCAGAGAGTGCTGAGAACCTAGCAACAGGCAGTCTGTAAGTTTAAGGATTCATAGAGTTTCAGGCTTTAGTCTTCCCAGAATTTGGATAGTTATTGTTGTTTCTTTAGATTTTCTAAATAATTTTATATTCAGAGGACACATTTTGGTCATGGACACCTATGTTCTTATTATATGGTAGTCAGTGCTTCTTGATAATATTTTATTGGCTTCTGTGCTGGTATTTCAAGGGTTATTAAAGGATGCTGTAAACTAGCTTGAGTATGTGTGCATGTGTGTGTGGCTTCGTAGTAGCTCTGAGAGAATTCACCTCTAAGGGTTTCTAAAGCGATTTAACATTTCACTTCCTACAATAACATCATATTTCTGCAGGGACACTTAATTATTCCAAAGGTTTATTTCATTTCATACTCTCTTTATCTGTCATGTAGCTATTTTATGTTTCTTCCACTTAATATGGATTTAGACTGTATTTGTTTAAAGTTTATATAAACACAGAATAGAGAAATACTGAAAATAGCTGTTAGCTTAGAGTGCTTCATCAATTTAAAACTTGATTTAAATGTTACTATAAATGAAATAAATGGAATTCAGCAACAGCTAAGCAGAGGAGGCTGAATATAGCAAAGCCACTGGATGCTAAAAATCAAAACAACTTAAGAATTCACATTAGAAATAAGAAAATTAAGGCTGTCAAGCTCTTGGAGAGAAATGAGAAGGGGCTAATATTTTATTCTCCCATTACTCCCATTTGATTAATAATCAAATTCAAGTAGTTGGTTTTAAAAGTTAATCTCTCAGGAATTTAAAAGAAAATATCTCACTTTTTGTAGTGTGAATAAAAAGCAATAGAGGGAAGAAAGGAAGAAGCTAGGATTTGGTTTTGAATGATAAAAGAATAATGTTGAAGACAGTCAAAATTCTTAGCTGTGCTTTAGACTGGAACTATTTTTGACCATTAACTCATAATTGCTGAGGATCACAGGGCCCAGATTTTTCTTGAAATGGTAAAAAGTGGAGCAAAATAAACAATAAATAATAATAATATTCCTATTGAAGATTTTGGTGTTGATCTTGGAGATTGTTAAGACAGAGGAACAGAAGCTAAACTTCACATTTGCTTTATACCATGTAAACATGAGTTCCAATATTCAGCTCTTAGTAAACCAGCTTACATAAATGGTTTGTATTTACCTTTATTTATTATTGTCTTGGATTTTTCCTAACACTGAAACATTTCTATAAAATAGCTACCTTTCATCTATGTAGGTATGGATATTAACTGCAAATTCCTCTGGCAGAATGAGTAGTACGGGTATTTGAACTAAACAGGGATACTCCAAATTCATGGCATGATTCTGACCTGCAGGTATCTGATGTGTATTTTCTGAATATAAAATAATATCCTGAGGACCTTCTAAGTGTTTAAGTGTTTCAAAAAAGCAGATTAGTGGCCTGAACATTTAGTTTAACATCAACATGCAGCCAAAAAAAAAAAAAAATTCCTCTGGAGTTGCTTTTGATATCAAAAATCTGAAAGAGCACAACAGAGGCAATTCTGGTGACATCTGTAACACACTATTGAACATTAGGTACAACTTGCAAGATGCTTTCTTACACAGAGGCATGTTTTGTGAGTCATTCTGCCAAAAGTAGAAGGAAAACTTATAAAGCAGATACTCTAAGTACTTGAAGTGCTTCCCAGCTCTGTAACATCTGAATACCTTTTACATAAAGTGGGTCACAAGGGCTGCAGCAATTCATATACCCTTTGGCACTCCTCTTTGGAGCTACAGAAACACTGCTTTGCATGAAGTGCTTTGATAGTTCAGACAGGAGCAAGGTTGGTTTATATCATGAATATGCCTGTTTCAGGTGGAAGTCTTTTATCAAAGACAAAGATTTGGCAGTACTCCCTAAATGGAATGTAACACCAGCTTTGTTCTGTATCCTTTGGATACACAATCAGTTCCACTAAGATGTGCATTCTTACTATGTCTCAGTGCTAAAAACTGCCAATAACTAAATTAAGTCCCTCTCACATTCACAGTACTAGAACATAAGACTGCTCTCCAAACAGATAATCCTCCCCTCTTACACTTGAGTATCTCTCATTTCTTCTTTTTCTGTTAGCAACAGATTTTATGCAGATATTTGGTCCCAGAATAGGATCCAAGAACTGGTATGGCTGAAAGCTAAGCTTTGAATTTTTACTTCTCCACCCACCACCTTTGGTCAGTTCAGTTTCTAGCCATTTGAGATGTGGATCTCTGAAATGTATGTGGGAAGACACAAACTTTCTGTCCCTCTTCATGACTATGGAGATTTATTCAGACTTCAAAAGACCATATAACCACAGCTTGGTTTAGTCCAGTTTTCACTGAGCTCCTGCTACAGTCAAGGAAGGAAGCATGGATCTTGTTAACATTTGCCATCTGTAACAAGCTAACATATGATCTCTAAATTGCCTTCTGCAGGAACCCAAACTTAGATGCCTAAAGTTAATTCTCATCTTAGTGTGAATATTCATTTTATTTTAGTCTCTAAATGCTTTAGTCAATGCTGTATGATTAGTCAAATGTGAAGATGGTAGTCTTTCTCAATGTCCTTATGAACTCATACTGGCAATCTGTAAATGATACAACCTGATTCTGGCGTTTCCCCTTATGCATTAGAGGATTATACATCTGCTTGCTTCAGATATGTGAGAAGCATCTAAGGACTCACCTTTCAGAATGAAAAGGACCCACTAATACTAATGCAAATGACTGTAAAACATCGAGGAAAATATTCATACCTTTGAAAAGAACAAAATGAGAAAGGCATGTCACAAAACTTTGTGCACTGTCTGAAGGTTCCCTATATACTGACAAAAAAAAAGTAAAATGGTAGTTTATTATGATCACTGACATTCACTGAAAGTGTATTGTGTTGTCTGGTTTTAATTCGCTGTGTGGCACGAAGGTGGCATCTTCCTTTTGGGGGGGGTTCACTTTTTGCATGTATGTATTGTCTCACTTGGTCTGTGGGCAAATGTGAGAACTTCTGGGCTCCTACGCACCCTGCGTCCTGAGTCATACATTAGGATGAAGCTTGAACTTGTATTACTTGACTTGTCTTCTGTGCCCTGGTTTAGATTGGAATGAAACACAGGTAGGGGCACAGAGAAGATCTAAAGCATATTCCATCTAAACCCTCCATCTGCAACAGTATTTCAGCATGTGCTAAACATGCACAATCAGGTCACATTCAAGCATGGTCCTTGCATAGTCAATGACATGATTTGTGCTTTTCCCAAAGCAAAAGAGACATTTGGATTAAACGTGCCGTTTTGTGCTGTGAGATTTCAGCAATCAGTACTCAACATGAAAGCTCATGGGAGAATCTCCTATCATAGAATCATAGAATAGAATCAACCAACCAGGTTGGAAGAGACCTCCAAGATCATCCAGTCCAACCTAGCACCCAGCCCTATCCAGTCAACTAGACCATGGCACTAAGTGCCTCATCCAGGCTTTTCTTGAAGACCCCCAGGGACGGTGCCTCCACCACTTGCCTGGGCAGCCCATTCCAATGGGAAATCACTCTCTCTGTGAAGAACTTCTTCCTAATATCCAGCCTATACCTACCCTGGCACAACTTGAGACTGTGTCCCCTTAACACATAGTACTTACAGTTTGCAATTAATTTGTGTTTCAGTATGTCAGTTTGCTTCTCTCCATTGGAAAAAAAAAAACATAAACAAACAAAAAATTAAAATTTGGCCTTGTTAAACATGTTATGAATTTAATTCTTTAGTTCTAACCTTACAAGCCACACAATTGCATTACATCTGGGGTACCTATGGTAGGCTGCTAACGTGAGATGACTTTGATACACAAACATATTTTCTTTTCTCCCCTTGTGCTCACTCAGACATGCAACTTTATACCAGTAACGATTTCATCTCTCGTTTCAGAAACTGGGCTTTTTCCTATTTGCATACTTCCTCATATTCCCATAGTTGCAAGTGTAGATGTTAAAATCCCTTCACATCAGGGCCATGCAGAAGGCAGAGGATTTCTCAGGAAGTGAGGTTCATGAATCTAAGGGAGAACACACTTTGAAGTGCAGCAGGCATTTTCCAGAGGATATTGTGTTGGTTATATATCTGTTATCAAGGAATTCTACAGGATGCATATTCAAAAAAGTTTCCTGAGGGGAAAAGGAGAATGAGTTTGGTCATCTGGGCAGATCTGAGTCATTTACCTGAAGTCAGCATAACGTTTCAACCTTTATGAAAGCAAACCATGGAAAGTTAGATTTTTCTTCCCAGAGGGATAAAAGAAAGTTTGGCTAAAAGTCCAAATGTCAGCACCTTCAGTTGTTATGTTAGCAGACAGAAAATAAGAGCAACCTATTTTAGGCAGGAAATGAAAAAAGATTAGGGAAAAAAGACAAATGTGTAAAAAGGAAAAGGTAATGTGGATGATATTTTAGAAATAGGAAGATCTATTAAAAAAAAACCCAAAACTGAAGCAGGTCAAGGTAACAGGCTGCTTTTTGACTAAATAAAGAAACATCTACATGGTTTTTATATAATGACTGATATAATAGTCGAATGACAGATCAACATGACAAAGCCAAGAAGATACTTGAAGTATGTGGACTGGGGAGTTTTCCATGGCTTAAAATCCAAAAGCAAAATGTATATTAATGTTATTGTGTGGCCATATGTTTCTGTTAGTGAGAAAGACCAGAGAAGGATTCTGAAAGCCAAACAGATAAGAGGAAAAATGCTGGTAATGAATTTTTGAGGGAAAAATAAAACTTTTGGAGTAGATGGAGGCTTTGAGAAACAAATATCTTCCCTAATATATATCCTCAAACGTTTTCACTGGAAAATTACAAACCAATTCCATTAGACTCTGGCATTGCTGGGATTTTAAATGTGTTGGTTTTGCTGGATTTCAGATTCTCTCTAACACTGTATTAATTTGCTGGGAATGGGAAAATGTAGCAGAAAATGGAAGTAAACTTGGGCCTATATTATTAAAAATCCAAACAAACCCCAAACAACCACAAAAGCCAGCAACATTTTCATGGAAATATTATTTTGCATACATAAAGCGGAACTAAGAAAATAGAGTGATAAGATAGATGAGTTCAGATATCACTACCTTGTGTATTAATATTTCTGTCAATAAAAATTCCAAGATCCAGAGAAGAATCTGTAAACTCATTTCTATATGATCTAGCAGTGAAGAAAGAAACCTGTCAATGTCTTCTGATGTCAAAAGAAATATTAATCAGTCTGTCTCATCTGTCAATGAACTCAGCAAGAGCAAAGGATTTGAGATAACAATTAAAAGCTGGGCAACTGCAAATGTGCAATTAACACAAATGTGTATTTAATTAAGTGAAGCCTATAATGTGATGTCAGACTCAATGGAGGGTAATAACATTCATGTATTCTGTGTTGTGGTGTTGGTGTTCCACATTGCAGGAACAAGGAAGGGAAATAAGCAAGAAGTGAAATGATGGTTTGTCTTATTTTCTGTGTTTCATGTAGGTTATGGAAAAAGCTTCTGGGTAGAAAAGTTTCTTTTCTGTATGTTAAGACTATGAAGATAGGAATGCAAGTACGTATGACAAAAGCAGTAAGCCTGCAGCATAGATGCAGGTTGAAAGAGATATATACTTTAACTCAGATTTTAGACTGCTTCTTCTGAGCTCTGTACCTTCATGTGGCTTTAAAAAAAAACAGGGCAAAACAGACACTTGTTTTAATCTAAAAACATCTAGAAAAATTGCATCCATAAGAACATGAATTACACTGTAAAAACATATCGCTCCATTATAAAAAGACAGCTGAATGGGACTGGAATAGGTGTGGGTGTTTAAATCTGGATGGCTTAGCTCCAGCCTAACAGTAGGAGGAGTATTAGCTATAGCAAGAAATTTATCACCGACTCTCAAAGGTGCTGAAAAGCAAAATGCCTTTCTAGTGACACAGATAAAACTCTGCGGCTTGCATATGGCAGAACTAAACACGATCAGCTGTGAAGTGGGTGAAACAAGAGGACTCATCTTGTGAAGGCAAAGAAGAGGAGATTTATCTTCAGCTCTTTACTTAATCTCATTCATTGACTAGCTGCTGCTTTATGCTGTTGAAAGTGTTGATTTCACATTCCTAAATATATGCTCGTGACTTATTAAACTGAAGACTTTTGATACCAACTGATGTCTACACTTTAAGAAGAAAAAAAAATATTCATACTATTAAGGGTCTGATTAGACCAAAATGACTCATACCTTGACTTTAAAAAGTTCTCTGTATGAGAAGCAGAATCGCCTTAGTGGTTGTAAATATAGCTTTGTTGAATCAAGGCTGATTCAGATAAGCTTTCATAGAGACAAAATAGGACCCTGAAAAACTTTGGTTCTGGGGGATTCTCCTAAGAATTTAGGCACAAGATATTTAAAATTTCAGGAGTGACTTTTGAAGCTCAGTAATACTATGGAAACGTCTACACAAGACAAGCAGCTCCTCATGGCTGCAAGATTTAGCTCTTTATGCTGCTAGAATTTGCAACAATATTTCTACTTTTATATGTAGATCCTAGGCATATGTATTATTGACTCTTTAAAATATTGCAACAGCAAAAGTAAACAAATGCCATGGAGTTTTAAAGACACACAAAGGGTTTTTTGTTAGGTAGTATGTAGCTATATGTAGCTATATTTGGGCAACTTTTATAGCAGGGGAGCTGCACAGATGCCTTCATGAATTCTGTGAAAATTGTGAGTATATATAATTTTTATAACTATTTTCCTACCCAAGTATGGTTACAGTGGGGAAAAAAAGTGTGTGCCTGTGTGTGTGTTGTGGAATCAGAGAAGAGTTGAAGCAGGGAGGGATTTCTGGAGTGTCCAGTTCCTTGTTTCTGCTCAAAGCAGCTTGGTCAGGACCACATTCAGACAAGTTCTGAATATTTCTAATGGTGTAGAACAACCCTTAAAAGAGGATTTTTTTTTCTTCTTTTTAAACTGAATTTCCTGCATTTTGGTTTATGCCCATTGCTTCCTGCTGTGCCACTGGGCATCTACATAAAGAGCACGTGCTGAGCTTTCTCTACAGTCTCCCATCAGATATTTACATACTTTGATAAGATCCCTTCCTAATATTTTCATTTATGCATGTAAACATGATAGCAATTATTTTATCTAAAGCTTTCTTCTTGGCAGAAAAAGAGTCCTCATATTTGTTGCAGAACAATGGAAATATTTTTCAGCATTAGTCATTCCTTTTAATATCTTAACTGTGTGCATTTCAAAAAACACAAAGTCTACACACTTCAGAACCACAGTATTTTTTAAAGAAAAAAAACCATGTCATTGAAAACTTAACACACTTTAGCTTATAACTTAACTGTGTTCTCTGGGGATGTATTTGCCTTTCAGTCATCTGTATATTCCAGTTGTAGATTGTGTAGATGCATCTAATTTAGACTTAAATTTGCCCTAAATTGCCTACTTCTGATTTTTGAAAAAATTTTGACCTGTGAAGTGCAGAGCTGAAGCACATTGTTGCCCCCACAGCAAACTGCTGGCTAAGCTGTCAGCCCATGGCTTGGATGGCAACACTCTGTGCTGGGTTAGGAACTGGCTGGAGGGCCGAGCCCAGAGAGTGGTGGTGAATGGTGCCACATCCAGCTGGCAGCTGTCACTAGTGGTGTCCCTCAGGGATCAGTGCTGGGCCCCATCCTCTTTAACATCTTCATAGATGATCTGGATGAGGGCATGGAGTCAGTCATCAGCAAGTTTGCAGATGACACCAAGCTGGGGACAGATGTGACTGAGTTGGAAGGCAGAAGGGCTTTGCAGCGGGACCTTGACCACCTGCACAGATGGGCAGAGTCCAATGGGATGGGGTTCAATAGCTCCAAGTGCAGGGTGCTGCACTTTGGCCACAACAACCCCATGCAGAGATACAGGCTGGGGTCGGAGTGGCTGGAGAGCAGCCAGACAGAGAGGGATCTGGGGTTGCTGATTGATACCCACCTGAACATGAGCCAGAAGTGTGCCCAGGTGGCCAAGAGAGCCAATGGCATCCTGGTTTGCATCAGGCATGGTGTGGTCAGCAGGAGCAGGGAGGTCATTCTGCCCCTGTACTCTGCACTGGTTAGACCACACCTTGGGTATTGTGTTCAGTTCTGGGCCCCCCAGTTTAGAAGGGACATTGAGATGCTTGAGCGTGTCCAGAGAAGGGCGACGAGGCTGGGGAGAGGCCTTGAGCACAGCCCTACGAGGAGAGGCTGAGGGAGCTGGGATTGTTTAGCCTGGAGAAGAGGAGGCTCAGGGGAGACCTTATTGCTGTCTACAACTACCTGAGGGGAGACCGTAGCCAGGAGAAGGTTGCTCTCTTCTCTCAGGTGGCCAGCACCAGAACAAGAGGACACAGCCTCAAGCTGCGCCAGGGGAGATTTAGGCTTGAGGTGAGGAGAAAGTTCTTCACTGAGAGAGTCATTGGACACTGGAATGGGCTGCCCGGGGAGGTGGTGGAGTCGCCGTCCCTGGAGCTGTTCAAGGCAGGATTGGACGTGGCACTTAGTGCCATGGCCTGGCCTTGAGCTCTGTGGTAAAGGGTTGGACTTGATCTGTGAGGTCTCTTCCAACCCTGATGATACTGTGATACTGTGATACTGTTAGCTTTCCAAGGCACATGGTCTGAAGCTTTGGCCTGGAACCAGGCCAATGACTAGGGTCACACTAAAATTGTAAACACTCACAAAATTTGACAGCTTGGCTAAGAAATGCTTCCCATTTCAGTATTGAAATATGTCTGTATTTCTTGAGTCTTGGAGAAGACACTAGCAGTGTTGTCTACCTTGAGATTTCAATCTGGGATTTTCTTTCAGGATGTGGTGGAATATTTTTTTGTTTGATTTGGTTTTGGGTTTTGTCATGTGGGGTGATTTTTTTTTTGTTGGTTTTGTTGGTTTGTATGCTTTTGTTTTATAATGGTGAGGTAGGGGTACCTGGATCTTTGCTAGTTTGAAGCTAGCTAGAATGTTTTGGTGAGAAGAATTAGATTACAGGCTGTGAAAGGAAAACAATGGTGATGTCTACCTCACTCATAGCCTTGCTGAGATATACAAGAACAGGAATCCAAACACAGATAGGTCACTTCTGCTGGGAGCTCTGAGTTGCATCTCTCTCTCTCTCTAGCCTTTCTGCCATTTGCTTCCTAACCCTCTGACCGAACCTCCACTCTTCCTTGGGGCTGGGGTAAGGTTGAGAGGCAGGGGAGAAGGGGAAAGGGCAGTTGGGAGCCCCTCCTGGGGACTTAGGTTTCTGGGACGGCTGTTGTGTATCTGTATTATCTTTTACCTTGTATATTTCTGTCTATAACTGTATATACTGTAAATATCTGCTTGTATATTCTGCTAAGCTGTAAATAATAAGCTTCATTCAATTCCCAGAGCTGGCTGAGTCTAGTCTGGGTGATTTCCAAAGTGTGGGGGAGCAGGGAACACCTAAACCACCACAGGGTCATATATTTTGGAGAAAGGCAGTAATTGGGAAACAGAGAAAAACTGGGTAGTTATATGCATTTCTAGAGCATGCTCCTATCTATCTCCATGAAAATGACATGTCAGTCAAGCACACCTGTGAACCTCAGATTTGTAAAGGGCTATCTTTCATATGCTGTTGTCATCAAAACCTCAAAGCTGCACGAAAATATGCACATTCAAGGGAGCAAATCACTAACATTATCCCATTAAGTCACTAACTGTACTTAGAAAGTGTTCTAAAATTCTTGACGTTTCCAGCTGTTCTGTTGAAAATGTTCAGGCTGCCAATGTATGATGTAGTCTCATAACCTAGGAATAATCTATAGCCTATATCTGTGTCAATTCCACTGTGAAGGAGCTGAACCAATATTTTTGTTGAATGTGGTTTCTTTTCATGTAATTTTCCAGGTTTATGACCTCGTTGGCTAAATGAAGTTAAGTAATAGTACTTCTGTTCTGCAGATAAAAAGCTTATCATTCATTAGTGAAAGAGAATTACTAACTACTTATTTTTTCTTTTTCTTTCTTTTTTTTTTTTTTTGACTGCCAAAACCCAATCCAAAACCAACTGTCTGATCTATGACATGTTTGAAACCTGTATAGATCTGGTGCTTGGGGACACATAGTGACAGACTTGGTAGAGTGGCGAAAGTGGCTGGACTTGATCTCAGAGGCCTTTTCCAGCCTGGATGATTCTATGAAAGCAACCTTAATCTCTGGTTCTTTTTTAGGTCCTTCACTGTCTGAACAAGAATCTCTAAGGAAGTGAAGTAGTGGAAGTATTTTATTTATTCAACCTTTTTTTATAAAACACTTTTATTCCAAAGTCTCAGCAAACTAAACATTTCTAAACTTAATTAATGAAAAGAATCATTTTCTCTGCTGTTATACTTGAGTAGTGTGTTCAGTTCTGGGCCCCCCAGTTTAGGAGGGACATCGAGATGCTTGAGTGTGTCCAGAGAAGGGTGACGAGGCTGGTGAGAGGCCTTGAGCACAGCCCTACGAGGAGAGGCTGAGGGAGCTGGGATTGGCTAGCCTGGAGAAGAGGAGGCTCAGGGGCGACCTTATTGCTGTCTACAACTACCTGAGGGGAGGCTGTAGCCAGGAGGAGGTTGTAGCCAGGAGGAGACTGCTCTCTTCTCTCAGGTGGCCAGTGCCAGAATGAGAGGACACAGCCTCAGGCTGCGCCAGGGGAAATTTAGGCTTGAGGTGAGGAGAAAGTTCTTCACTGAGAGAGTCATTGGACACTGGAATGGGCTGCCCGGGGAGGTGGTGGAGTCGCCGTCCCTGGAGCTGTTCAAGGCAGAACTGGACGTGGCACTTGGTGCCATGGTCTAGCCTTGAGCTCTGTAGTAAAGGATTGGACTTGATGATCTGTGAGGTCTCTTCCAACCTTGGTGATACTTTGATACTGTGATACTAGAATGTTATCCTATTGCAGCCAAGATGGAATGGTGATTTATTAAGACCTATAAAGGCCAGGCACCTAATACTAAGCTGCAATTATATTTTTTTTAAAGAAGATTACCCATTTACCATCTTCTTTTGCATGGCTAGAATTGAAGCCATCAGATCACCATTTAAGTTGCTAAATGCTGTCCTTAATGTACTTCTCTCTAGCATGCAACTAAGCAGGCAATCCCCTTCTGTCCCTGAAAAGGTCCTCGTGATAATTGACAGCAAAGTCACAGTGAAAGCATGATGTGGCTTCTTGTGAAATTCCCTGTCACTCTTAGATTTTTCTTGGGTTTAACATTCTACTACATCAGAATCTGCTATTGTGTTGGTTTGAGACAAATTAGAATATTTTATTAGATCATTGGTTGTGAAAAGAAAATAAGATGATGTCTCTATTACCCATTTGCTCTGCTGGGACATATGAAAACAAGGACACAAACATAGATAAGGCAGTCTCTGCCTGGCTTTTGCTGTATTAACTCTTCTGCTTGACCCTGCACATTTTTCAACTAATCATTTTGCTCCTGACACCCCTTGCTGACCTTTCCAGCTCACCTTGCATGTAAGAGAGATTCTGAGACAAGGAAGAGAGTAGAAAGAAGGCAGAGGGTGTTGGGAGATCCTCCTGGGCATGCTGACTGCTGGGAGGGATCTTGTTTTTCTGCATTACTTTTAACTTGTATATGAGGGAAAGGCTGTCAATGTTGTATTCCTAGACTTTCAGAAGGCCTTTGATACTGTTCCCCACACAATTCTTCTAGACAAATTGGTTACCCATGGCTTGGATGAACACACTGTCTTCTGGATAAAGCACTGGCTGGACAGGAGGGCCCAAAGAGTGGTGGTCAATGGAGTTAAATCCAGCTGGTGGCCGGTCACTAGTGGTGTTCCTCAGGGATCTGTGTTGGGACCGTTTCTTTTCAACATCTTTATTGGCAACCTTGATTCAGGCACAGAGAGAATCATCACTAACTTTGCAGATGACACCAAGCTAGGTGGCAGTGTTGATTTGAAGGAGGGTCGAGAGGCTTTTCAGAGGGGCTTGGATAGGCCAGAACAATGGGCCAACATTAATGGGATTAATTTCAACAAGGCCAAATGCCAGGTCCTGCACTTGGGTCACGACAACCCCAAGCAATGCTACAGGAATGGGACAGTGTGGTTGGAGAGCTGCCTGGCATAAGGAATCTGGGGATTGCAGTAGACAGGCAGCTGAATATGAGCCAGCAGTGTGCTCAGGTAGCCAAGAAAGCCAAAGGAATCCTGGCTTGTATTAAAAATGCTGTGGCCAGCAGGAGTAGGGAGGTGATTGTCCCCTTGTACTCTGCTCTGGTGAGGCCACACTTTGAGAGAAACATGTAGAGGTGCTGGAGCAGGTCCAGAGGAGGGCAACAAAGCTGGCAAAGGGCCTAGAGAATAAATCTTATGAGGAGCAACTGAGGGAGCTGGGGCTGGTTAGTTTGAAAAAGAGGAGGCCTCATTTTTGCCATAATTATTTCCAAAACTCAAGCAGAAATCTTATAGAAATAAATCAAATAGAAATCTTTGGGCCAAATGTATAGCTTTTTCTTACTCTGGGAACTCTGATGGAATAAGAGTAGCAATATTCAGCTCACTTTTTTATGTGTTTTTTTTTCAGAAGATAATTGATGGACTATGGCAATTAGAAACTAGGAAACATTTATGAGATTCATAGGGGAAGAGAATAGGCAGAGAGAATAGAATCATAGAATCATAGAATCAACCAGGTTGGAAGACACCTCCAAGATCATCCAGTCCAACCTAGCAGCCAGCCCTAACCAATCAACTAGACCATAGCACTAAGTGCCTCATCCAGGCTTTTCTTGAAGACCCCCAGGGACGGTGCCTCCACCACCTTCCTGGGCAGCCCATTCCAATGGCAATCACTCTCTCTGTGAAGAACTTCTTCCTAATATCCAGCCTATACCTACCCTGGCACAACTTGAGATTGTGTCCCCTTGTTCTATTGCTGGTTGCCTGGCAGAGGAGGCCACCCCCCACCCGGCTACAATGCCCCTTCAGGTAGTTGTAGACAGCAATAAGATCACCCCTGAGCCTCCTCTTCTCCAGGCTAAACAGGCCCAGCTCCCTCAACCTCTCCTCATAGGGTTTGTGCTCCAGGCCCCTCACCAGCTTTGTTGCCCTTCTCTGGACATGTTCCAGCACCTCAACATCTTTCTTGAATTGAGGGGCCCAGAACTGGACACAGTACTCAAGGTGTGGCCTGACCAGTGCTGAGTGCAGGGGAAGAATAACCTCCCTTGTCCTACTGGCCACACTGTTCCTGATGCAGGCCAGGATGCCATTGGCTCTCTTGGCCACCTGGGCACACTGCTGGCTCATCTTCAGCTTACTATCTATCAGTACTCCCAGGTCCCAACTTTCTGATGGCCTCCAGTCTCATCTGTGCAAAGCAGTATGACACAGGTATCTGTCCCTTCATTTTACTGCTTAGTTAAATTTGCTTCTTCCAGATAAAGAACTGTGAAGCAATAAATTAACATCTGTTCTTTATGTACAGACAGAAACAAGGCAGAGTATGTGAGGAATGATATGTTAACTTGAACATTAATCTGTCATGTTAATGGAACTATTATTGTCCCTACTGGCAAAGACCATGCTTATAATACACTACATTAACCAGTTTTTTCTTGTTCAGCTCCTTTTGGTGCAGTATTTGAGGGTATGAATGCAAATATTTCACCCATCCAAGTAACAAAAGCTACTCGTTCTGCATGCTACTTCTCTGTCCATGTGCTGTGGTGCATCAATCAGTCAATAAAAAGTAAATAAAATTACTTTCATAAAATGTGCTATATTTTAATATGAATCATCAGATTATTTTTTCTAACTATCTATATTTTACTGCAGTTATTTTCTCTACATCTTAATTCAGATTTTAGATCAATAGAGTTTTACTGACAGGAATTATTCGCTTGAGACTTTTTTCATCCCATAACTTTTTTTTTCTTTTTTCTTTTCATTGTTCCTCAACCACAAGAAAGAACACTGAGGACAAAATATTCAGTAAAAAAAAATTATTCACACACAAATGTCCTAGGTGGATAACACAAGCACACAAATTCTGAACTGATATTCCCTAGAGTCAGTGGCAGCTTTGATGTCTGTTGAACTTGGATCCAAATTCTGTTTTCTGGTCATCAGTCGTCTACTGGTGTTTTATTCTCCAATTCACTCTAAGGAGTAAATGAAGCCAAGGTCTTGGACATTGCAGAGTTGGCTGTAGGATAGTTTATCTCCCCACAAACCATAATGCTTCATGGCAATTCAGTCAGCAGACAGAATTTAGTTATATTCAGAAATTACTTTAGCTCCCTCCACAGTAAGGATTGCTGTGCATGTGCCACAACTTGACTGTGGCTGCATTTTTTCCATGTCACAATTAATGTTTGCACTTTTCAGTCAGTATCATCCACAACTACAGACAAGTAACATTATTGAGCTCTCCTTAACAAACAGTATTCAAAATGAGTTTTTTTTGTGTTCTACTTTCTTATATATATATTACAGAGTCACAGAGAAGTTTAAGAGGGACCTCCTGAGATCATCTAATCCAATGTTATGCTTAAATGACACGAATTTATACACTTCAAGAACACATAATGAATAAATAATTGCATAGAAAGGCTACAAATATTTTTAATACATTCACTTTATGTGGTTAAGAAAAATGTGATATTAAAAAAAAAATCTGGTGAGAATAGCTGACCACAATGAATGCCCTTTGTAATGAGATGCAGATTACATATATGTCAAATCTATGCTCCAGCGAGGGTGTCATGCAAAACAGTAAAAAAAATACTTTGTGTTTTAGGCCCATTCCTAAAAATAAAATGCAAAAGGACTCGTTAACCTAATTGTAAGGTGATTTTAAATGAGAGTTAAAATGCTACCAGTGCATGAAAATTACCCCTTCCTGTATCTTGGATTTTCAGGCTTGCAGTAACTACTGAAAGAACACTTGCATCTCAAGCTCTTGTTTTACTGCCAACAAAAAATCACACAAAATAATGAAATGACACAGATGTTGCTAAAAGGGATGGTTTATTTCAAGCAAGCAGCATTAATGATTCTCAGGATACTGTCACATGAAAACCTACACTAGACAATATCTAGCCCACTTATCTTTCCATAGGATATTGTTGTCACTCTATAATGCAAAGTAGGCTTAGCATCACATTTGAAGTTGGCACAGTGAGGAGAGTTCATGAGTACAACATTGAGATGTAGATATATTTCCATTTACTAAAGGTTGATGGTGCATTGTTGTTATATTTCAAATCAATATATCACAGCACCTAGCAATGTCTTGTTATGTTATAAGTGAAAAACTCTCTGAAAGGGTTCTTTCACATAACAAATTAGCTGAGATATGATGGATCCCAAGAGTAGACTCTTAAGGTCTGTTCGTTGATAAAAAAGCCTATGGAGATTTTACTGGGGGTGGGGGAACAGTGTGCTATTCTCTTTTTACATGAGAAGCTGAGTCAACATGCCAAATAAGGACTATCTGGAAATGAAGCATAAATGAAGAAGGCCAATGAAAACATAATTACAGCAATTGGCCTCAGAATTACGACAGAATTTATGAAGAACAGCATGAGCAGGGTGGGCCAGGAAGAATGCAAACTCCCATTTCACATTCTGCCTAAGTGTGGGAATTAGAGAGATTTCCTCACATGGAGTCTCATTTCAACCAGCCAGAAAGATGGAGTGGAATTCATGCACATCCCAAGACTAATGGACCCCAGACTTGCTAGCACCAAAAAAAGAACCAAAGAAAAACAAAGCAAGAAAATAAATTTCTTTATAGTAAATTGTCAAAGTGCCTCCTCAGAATCAAAGATTTTACTCCAACTATTTACATGGCAATAATGAAAATATAAAAGGAGACAAGTGAGTTGATTTTGAAATACATTGCTCTATTTTTTGTGATAATTTAGACTCAAGCTTTCCCATTGTCTACCTTATGCATCATGACACTAAGTGATGAGAAAAAAAATACTTGGAAAAGTAGATTTTATAATACCATCAATTTTGTCTATTGAAATTACAGGATAGATACTTCACATTAATCTGTGAAACACTTCTATAAAAAAGGACTACAATAAAGGATGTTATCAAAATATAAACATTTAGAATTACAGGTTGGAAAATTTCTGGGGGAAGGCTTAATGTTGTTCATCTTCTGGTATTCTGCAACACAAAAAAGTCTTCAAATAACTATAAAGTACTCTGGATTAATGCAAATCCTCACCTTTTCAAGGCTTTCCCTTCCAAAATTTTTTCATAGAGTTCATAGAATCAACCAGGTTGGAAGAGACCTCCAAGATCATCCAGTCCAACCTAGCACCCAGCCCTAGCCAGTCAACTAGACCATGGCACAAAGTGCCTCATCCAGTCTTTTCTTGAAGACCTCAAGGGACGGTGCCTCCACCACCTCCCTGGGCAGCCCATTCCAATGGCAAATCACTCTGTCTGGAAAGATCTTCCTCCTGACATCCAGCCTATACCTACCCTGGCACAACTTGAGACTGTGTCCCCTTGTTCTATTGCTGGTTGCTAAACAACCCCAGCTCCCTCAGCCTCTCCTCATAGGGTTTGTGTTCCAGGTCCTTCACCAGCTTTGTTGCCCTTCTCTGGACATGTTCCAGCACCTCAACATCTCTCTTGAATCGAGGGGCCCAGAACTGGACACAGTGAGAATTAATTTCTTTTTGCCATTAAAAATAAATAGGTAAAAATAATTGATGAAGCTTCCTGAGTTGCATGCAGACCAACCAGTCTTTGTCTTCTTATTGTGCAAACTAGATGTCCTGAGGGCTCTGGCTGAATTTCACAGGGATCAATTGCCTCATTTGAAGAGGCTGGCTCCTGTCTAGCAAGTAGAACAGCACAGTGTAACATAGGAAAGCGGAGTAGGAAAGATGAAGAACCTATGAAACTAATAGATTCTTGTAAACTTTTACAGTTTTAATGACTAAAAACATTTACACAAAAAGTATTTTTGAGAAAACTAGACAAAGAATTTGGTATTTAGCTTTTAGCAGGTATTCACTAAAATTTAGTCCCTAGGGTATCATTTAATTCTAAATCTCTTGGTTCACAATGTGATGGGAACATAGGTAAAAATTTCTATCAAACTGTGAAGGGATGGGCTGCAAATTGGGCCTCCCTTCTGCTTCAAACCTCAAAAGGGTTTTTTTTTTTTCTTACAGGTGCATTGAATTCTCTTTCTTGCTCTTTATACTCCCAACGTGCTTTCATGAAGTTTTATAATTTCAGAAAACAGAGGAATGAGTTCATATTTTACCTGCAACTGTCTCAATTTCTAGTAAAGGAGAATGTATGTCTCAGATGTCTCCATTTGGTTTATCTCAGACATACACTCCATGACAACTTGTATATTGCAAGGAAGTGTCAGGTTTTCAAGCAAAAGATAAAGAACTGGAAAATCAATCATGCTACTACTCTGGTGGGAAAATCACAATTAGGGAGACAAGAGGGCTGAGGGTTGGATAGAAAGCAAAATAACCAATAGACATACAGATAAATATATAGAGCGGTGTGGTTCTCTCAGTAGAACTACTATTAAATGTTATAGTTTTGGGTGCATAATTTATCACACACAGATATTTAAGCAATTTCATTTAGGGATATGTTTTGTTTGTATCATCAAGAGGCAGAAGCAGTAGTCTAGGAGATTAAGTGATCTATGGTAATAAACAGATTACAGCAAAAAGCAGTCAGTTAGAAAAAGCCAGCAGTTAAAAAGTATATCTGCAATACCCTTAACACAACTTTGGGAGCAATAGTTGACAATTGTTATGATTTTGTTTGGTGATCACCAGTTTCCCAGTCAGCTACACTTTTCAGGGAACTGAAGAACAACCCAAATAATGGATTCATATTTGGTCTCATACAGAGGGAAAAATATTTGGAAAGATGACATAGTATATCAGACACCAAGTAAAAATAATAGTAGGAATATGTTATGTTTTTTCTTTCAATATATCATAATTTTAATAGTACTTAATTATTCCTGAGTTCTTATTTCTAAGTATTTTTTTCTATACTATTTTCTGAGAGAATAGTAACATCTTAGCTAATCATTAAGTAAGCTGCAAACTTCTAAAGAAGCAGTTGCATTGGTTCATAATTTCAATAACATCTCCTCAATATAGTACATATAAAGGAGAAAGTATAAAGTCAGGGTAAGCGTACTGTGGTAATCATTCCCAGGCATTACCATGAGTCCTAGCTCTTCAGTGACCCTTACACCTTTCTTATCTCATGGCCCACTGTCCCCTACCTCCCCTGAGACAGCAGTGGAGCCACCACATCATCCAAAAAATGTTCCAGGCTTGTCTCCATATGCTGAACATCACCATGTTGTTGGCTTAAGTACTCTGATGCTTCACAAAAGCCAAAAAATAAGACTTCCCCTGCAGCATTCAAAGTATTGGCTGTCAAGAATGCTTCTTGCAAGGGGAATTCAATCTCCATGCTGTAGTTAATCCTTGACCTTCCATCTATGTCTGCCAAGAAAAGTGACACAGTATCAATTAGACTGATGTGTGTTATGACTTGAACACAGCCCCAGTGGGATTTGGACTGCAATCAGCAACAAATTACGTGGGAGGCTTTGAGTAGATCAGATCATATAGTAATGAAATTTTAGCCCTTAAACATAGCTTAGCCAAATTTGAACTAGTAACTCACAAGTTAGTGACTCCATATTATCACCTCTGCCTTTCTACTGACAATTTGCTGATTCAACCAAGATGTGTCTAGGGTCATATGTCTTTAGAGATATGCAGCAGAGTACCTCAAATTGCTTCTGTTGCAAAGATTTTTCATGCCATTTTAGTCAATGTGCATTTTGTTTACAAATTCAGCTTAACTGAACACAGAATCAAAACCAGTACTTTAATTCTTTTTATGCTGTAGTTTAGTAAAATAGCAATAGGACTATGTGTACTGGTTTGGTTTTCTATGTAGTTATCACTGATTTTAGCACAAGTTGACTAGAATTGTGCCTCAAATACTGTATTATGCCATCAGAAATTCTCTAGATATTTTCAGTAGGCATAAAATATATGTCAGTTTAGTTCATGGTAGTCTGGCATAACAAACAATGTGATTGTTAAAATTGAAGAGCAGAATGAATCTTTACACATAACCTATCACTCAACATACAGGATCATTTTTACAAGAAAAGGAACTAGTTCTTTTAAAGAGTTAGAAGCATAAGGAGCCATCTAGGAAGGACAGAACATTAAAACAACATTGTGAAGGGCCAGGAAACCTGGGAAAACCATTTGAGAGAGTAAGAAACAGGGCACTGTATATGAATAAGTGAAGAGCAGCAGTTCCAGAAATAACTTCTGCTCACCTGTAGGAAAGACTGGATTAAGGATAAATAGGCTCCTACTTCAGCTTTGAAAGTCCTTATACTTACCAAAAAATATAAAGTATGAAGATAAAAAATGTGTAGATAAATGTGAAATACAAATCCTTGAACATTTTTACTTGGAAAATGGATTTGAGCCCATATCTAATAAAAGTAAAGCCTTTTTTGCCTTTTTTTCTGGTATGCAGAAATGTATAAACTGTGCTTCACTGATCTTGTGGACAGCATATCACCAACTTCTTTTCAAAAACCTGCATCAGGAATGGTGTGGTCAGCAGGAGCAGGGAGGTCATTCTGCCCCTGTACTCTGCACTGGTTAGACCACACCTTGAGGACTGTGTTCAGTTCTGGGCCGCCCAGTTTAGGAGGGACATTGAGATGCTTGAGCATGTCCAGAGAAGGGCAACGAGGCTGGTGAGAGGCCTCGAGCACAGCCCTACAAGGAGAGGCTGAGGGAGCTGGGATTGGTTAGCCTGGAGAAGAGGAGGCTCAGGGGTGACCTTATTGCTGTCTACAACTACCTGAAGGGTGGTTGTGGCCAGCAGGAGGTTGCTCTCTTCTCTCAGGTGGCCAGCACGAGAACAAGAGGACACAGCCTCAAGCTACGCCAGGGGAGATTTAGGCTGGAGGTGAGGAGAAAGTTCTTCACTGAGAGAGTCATTGGACACTGGAATGGGCTGCCCGGGGAGGTGGTGGAGTCGCCGTCCCTGGAGCTGTTCTAGGCAAGATTGGACGTGGCACTTGGTGCCATGGTCTAGCCTTGAGCTCTGTGGTAAAGGGTTGGACTTGATGATCTGTGAGGTCTCTTCCAACCCTGATGATACTGTGATACTGTGTGATACTGTGAAAAACAAGAGTGACTGGAATAAAAACTTCATATTAAGGATTTCCATTCCAGTCAAGGTTTTTGTTCTACCTATAAAAAGGGACACAAACAAGATGATGCCTGTGAAGCTGTGACTGCTACTAGAGTAATTTCCATTGCAATGCACAACCTTCAGTTTTGTGCAGGGAAGTGTGAGGAAATCCCTATGGTTACTCTTTAGGTAACAGAGAAGTCGAGCTGGGCTGACTGGCTTCCACAAAGGTAGAAGGACTCTGTGGGTGGTATCGTTACTAGCGCAGGGACTCAGATGGGCACACCCGGAAAAATCCACTAAAGCCTTTCCTGAACAGAGAATAATAAAAATATTTCAAGACCGGTCATGCCATAAATAGTTGTGGGTACCAAACATTCTTTTCTGTAATGAACAGTGAAGCTGAATGAATGACCTTTTCAGTGGTCACTTTTAGCTCCAGTTCAGAGGCTGGTTACTCTAAACAAAATATTAAGATGATCTTTAATACATTGCTTATTTCATGTCACTTAAAGTCTACTAAAGTCTGTAGAATTAGTCTAAATTTATGTTGGCACAAACAACGTGAAAACCAATCAAAATATCAGATTCTTGCCAGGTCTGGATTTGTTGACCACGTTTCCTTAGCATGTTTATGTCTACTAGCTGACTCTGCTACGCAGTTGCAACTTCATTTCATTTAAGGAATTTTGAGCTGTGGTACAAATGTGGAAAAGATGGGCAGCTACTGACTATTCAGTTTAAAAATTCCCAGCTCTATCTAGAAAATTAAACCAGTCCCTACCTAAAAAAGTGTTCTGGATACCTTCAGCCAAGCAGAAATATCATTTGATAGTTTTTTACTATAGCAAGGAAGAAAGCAAGTCAAACATTTTTTGATGGACACTTCATGGGACAAATTAGAGTGCCTATAATAATGTCCATCATTTTACATATTTGATGGCCATAAAAGCAAAAAGGTTGCTGCAACAGTATCTTTATTAGCTTCTTAAATTGCAGTGAGAGTATCATTATCTATTTACTGTTATTCGAATCCCCTTCTACTTCATTTAAGAGAGTCTGACAATGAGTGTCAAGACATGAAAAAAAACCCTATAGCCATAATCTTGGGAAAATAGACAGCAAAAGATCTATAATCAGATACTTTAATACAATATGTGATCATGTTTGATATAATATATGATCATGTTTGATATATTTTTTCAAGTGCTATTTTAATAAATGGAAATCAAAAGAGAAGCATCCTCAGAGTTCTTTCAGATATTCAGATCACTTCTGATGACTCTGATGAGTCAGGGGTCATAGGGCATTTTCTGCTCCAGATGCAAAAAAATGTCTGAAATCCCTCACGTTGAGATTGTGGCATGGAATATACAAATGCCTTTGTTGAGGGAAAAAAAAAATCTTTGGGATTACTTATTTTAAATAAGGTTAAAAAATAATTCAAGAAATAATCCATCTCTCTTGTGGGTTGGTTTTGGGTTGGATTTTTTTTTTTATTTGTAAAAGGTGAATAAATCACTGCTATAAAACTATTGCCCATGGCCACAGCACCATGAAATCAATTCCATTTATGCGTTAGTTAATTAATACACATTTATTCTACATAACTGAGCAAAAGGTGGTATTAAAGTTTATACTACGTTCTGCTTTGAAGCATATGAAGTAGACATTGTGTCTGACAGATGCATTTTTAATGATACAGTACATTAGAATTCATTATTCTGTTAGAGATCTGTTCGTTATGCGTACACAGAAATGCATACATGGGTATAACAGATACTGTCAAATGAAAGAAAAATAAATTACTTTGTTGTCAGTGCAAAAAATCCAACCCTTATCACTCTGCTTTGCACGGCCAACGGAGTGATGAAATATTATCTCTTCAGCAGACATAAAAGACAAGATCCAGAGAGAATACATGTTAATAGTCCGCCCCCTTTGCCATAGCAATATCACTTTATGTAGGCCACACAGAAACACATCCATGCAGGCTTTGAATTGTCACGGAGTATATGGAGTTTGTCTGGGTTTTTGGGGAATGAAATGTGAGGCCGTTTTTTAAAAAGTTTAAAAGATTTAATATTATAAACACTAGAAATCCCCCTCCCCAAACTTATTTATTACTACCCCACGTAAGTTCTTTGTAAGCGGTTTGTGAATTAAATTACAGAATGACTATGTATAAGAAATCAGGAATTTAGCAACAGTTTGAAAGAATTTAGGAAGAGAGTCTGTGACTTGAAAGAGTTCCACTGGAAGGCTTTGAGAGATTATTCTGGCTTTAGATCAATTTTTCTCAGTTACACACTGTCCGAATTCAGTTCTGAAAGTCCTAAATATCATGGATTGGGGTGCCTGAGCCTCCCCGGGTCCGAGACGAGCTGGGTGCTGGCGTCTGTCCGGAGGCTGGTGCAGATCGAAGCGCTGACAAGTTATCTCTGTAGCTGTGTCATGCCGAACCATGCCGTGTGTGTGTGTGTGTGTGTGAGTGACAGCGAGCGGTGCAAGCAAGCAAGGTGGTTTATTAAGGCAATGCAGTATCTTTATAATGTCCAGAAGAGATGTATCTAACCAGACTGATGCTAGTACAAGTGGACAATACTGATTGGTTCAAAGTTATGTGTGAGGCCGAGATAGGCTATTTTTTACCAAAACAACCTGTGGTACCACCCCAGGGGCTGGTAAGGGTCAACCCCCAGCAGGTGTGCGTAGGGTGCTCACAGTGTCTTTGAACCAAGGTCTTTTTCCCAAAACAACGGCTCATGTTTACAGCTTATGCCCCTCTGGGGGAGAAATCTTCCCACAGCTAGGAACGGCAGTTTAGTCAGTTCCCAGGGCTGATGCCGTGGTCTTTTGACTCCTCGATGGATGGTCTTTGAGCCACAACTCTGTCCAAAATAAGGGCTTTGCAAGAGGGCTTTGCAACCCTCCACATCTCCAGGGAAGGAGACTCCACAACTTCTCTGGTCAGTCTGTTCAGGTGTTCTGTCACCTTCTCAGTGGGAAAAATAATAAAATTCCTTTTGTTTATGTAGAATCTCCTATTCTCCAGCCTGCACCCATTGCTCCTTGTCCTATCATAGGACACCCTTGAGAAGAGCCTTGCTCCATCCTCCTGACACTCATAATGTTTATAAACATTAAACCTCTCAGTCTCCTCTTCTCCAAGCTAAAGACACCCAGCTCTTTCAGCCACTCCTTACAAAGGAAACATGCAACTCCCTTAATCATCTTTGTGGCTCTGCACTGGACTCTTTTATGCAGTTCCCTGTCCTTCTTGAACTGAGAGGCCCAGAACTGGACACATTATTCCAGATGTATCCTTACCATGGCAGAGGAGAAGGGAAAGAGTACTTCTCTTGGCGTATTTACTGCACCCCTTCTAATACACCCCAAGATGCCATTGGCCTTCTGGGCCACAAAGGCACACTACTGGCTCATGGTCATCCTTCTGTCCACCAGGACCCCCAGGTCTCTTTCCCCTGTGCTGCCCTCCAACAGGTCAGTTGTATTGGTCCATGGAGTTGTTGCATCCCAGATGCCAGAATTTATACTCGTCCTTATATTTTGTTAAGTTTTCCCCCACCCAGCTCTCCAGCCTTCTGGAGAGCTGGGTCCACTCCTACCGGTTTTGTGTCGTCAGCAAACTTGCTGACAGTGCAGCCTGTTCCCTCATCCAGATCATTGATGAATACATTGAATAGTACTGGTCCCCTACCAAACCTTGAAGTACCCCACTAGATACAGGACTCCAATTAGAATCCCATTGACCAAAACTTTCTTTCTTTCTCTCAACTGGTCCTCCATCTACCTCACTGCATGACAGTCTGGATCATACTTCTTCAGTTTAGCTGTGAGGATGTTGTGGGAGATTGTGTCAAATGAAATCAAGATAAATCACATCCGCTGCATTACATTCATCCATCTACTTGGTTATAGATGGCTATCAGGTTAGTTAACATGGCTCCCCCTTGGTAAAATCATGTGGACTGCTTGTAATAACGCTCTCATCCTTGATATGGCTAGAGACAGTGCCAAGGATAGGTTGCTCCATTATCTTTACAGAGATGGAGGTGAGGCTGACTGGTCTATGCCAGGTTTTTATAGACTTAGTGTCTGCAGACTTCACAGCAAGTATGATCGGAAATACACGAATCCTGGTTTAGCATAGCAAATACATTGGAATGCCCTTTTTTTGTGGTTTACAACAAACAGGAAATTGTTCCCAGATTGGTAGCTTACTGAAAACAGTTAACAAAACTATGCAAACTAGTCTTCATTTCTGTAACCTGTTTCTTTTTAAAAACCTCAAAATCAGCATTAATAAAAAAAAAAACAACTTTAAGAATTGTGAAGATTCATCAGACCTAACAAAAATTATTCATTTGCTTACTTCACATTTTAAAAAAATCAGTAGGTCATTTATACATGTAAATGTGTTTTCTAGGCTGGATGCATGTGTGATATTCTTCCATGCTGAGAAACAAAACACTGTTTGCATACATCACATTGTAGAATGGCTGCAAAAACACAGAACTGCAGTTATCATCTAGCCAAGAGGCTGTGTCCTCTTGTTCTGGTGCTGGCCACCTGAGAGAAGACAGCAACCTCCTCCTGGCCACAACCACCCTTCAGGAAGTTGTAGACAGCAATAAGGTCAGCTGCAGCTGGGCAAGGTTTAGCCAGCCGCAGAGGCTGACCCTCAGATTGTTATGGTATACTGACCTATCCATGCCTTACAAATAACCCTGTACCCTCTGATTGTAACCAATCTTGGTGGAGCACGCCTCTTGCTAGAATGCATATAAGTCACTGTATCATGGAAATAAAGTGTATTATGACCATCTAACCGTATTGGTGAACAAAGAGTCATTTTACCCAGGTGATCCACGCCAATATACTGATCTGCAAGCTGCAGATCAGCAGACAATGATGTGGTGTTATGACCCAGATTATGTAAATTTTTACCACCATGCCAGTTAGCTTTGACTGATTTCATAAATTGTTCAAGTATTTGACATTGTTCATTCTTGAAATTCAACACAATTTAAGTAGAAAAGTGAACATTAAAACTTACAGAAGTCTAATTTGATTCAAGTAGAAAAGTGAACATTAAAACTTACAGAAGCCTAATTTGATTCCCATCTTAACCAGTGATATTTATGAAGAAATAAGATTGCCTGTCATTTTTGTAAAGCTGTCTTTAAATATTTTGGAAAATCACTCTCTCGAGTTTTTAGTGGCAGTCACTGGGGAAAAAAATGTAGCTGTGATTAAAATTACTTAATTTTATGGAAAAGTACAAAGAAAAAAGAGCTCATTTGATATCTTTACATGCATTTTTATTTCCCTATGAAAGTTATAACCTGAGGAATGTTCTTCAAAGTTCTCTTTTGTTCACCATTTTAGTGTTTTAGGGGAAGTTTTGTCTAAAACAACTAGTACAGATGTTTTATTAGTATTCTTTCCATTCACAAATACAATTTTCTTAACATAAAATCTTATTAGTTTTTCTGAATATGTAGTCAGAATTGAATAGGACTTGAAGACCTTTTCTGTACAGAAAGGGTCTATTCCTGACCAAGAATAATGGTGCTATGCTCTGGTCATTTTTTTATTTATGTTTTTAATTTAGAATCATAGAATCAACCAGGTTGGAAGAGACCTCCAAGATCATCCAGTCCAACCTATCCCCCAGCCCTAGCCAGTCAACTAGACCATAGCACCGAGTGCCACATCCAGTCTTTTCTTGAAGACCTCAAGGGACGGTGCCTCCACCACCTCCCTGGGTGGACATTTCTAGTTGTACCTGGAAAAAAATCCAGATAATTATTTTAGTTAAATTAAGCAGCTGTTCTTCAGAATCTTCAAAGACTGTATCTCTCCATGCTGATGTTATATACAAATTCTACTGTAGCATATTTCTTGGATGGTTACCTTGTACTAAAGAACTGTATCAAATCCTCATTTCTTTAGGTGTGACAATTACCCAGCCTCTGTGTTACTCCATATTAAAAACTTGCATGGAACACAACTTTGATATCATTATCTTCTATTTTCATGTTTGTAATGGAAACAAAAATGGATCTGAAAGAATACGCTCAATTGCCAGGAGCAGGCTGGTACAAGACTTTCTCCATGGCTTTCAGCAGACTAGGTTGGGTAATCTGACTATCTATCTCCAAGGCATGTATGTTTATATGATCACTATTAACAGCAGCTACAAACTGAGGAGTGTTCCAAGGGTTAGACTTAAAACAACATGGGGCAAACCTGAAACATATAAGCCTGCACATACTGTTTCAATTGTCTCTTACCACAAAGCATATCTTAATCCAATAACTTTGGGATATGTTTGGAAATATCAATTCAGTTCCATTTACAATGAAGCCATGAAAGCCCAATAACAGACATTCAACTTCCTAAATATTTATCCACAGATTATCTGAGACAAAACTAGCCTTTTCCGTGAGAATATTTGTTGACGTAATATACCCAAATGCATTAAAAACTTCTGGAAGTTTAAAGAACTTTTCAGAAGCTTGGATGAAGAACTATGCAGTCAATCATTAATGATTTTCAGCTATAAACAGAAGATCTCAGGACTGAACTTTTCAAAGACAAGCCTATATATCCAAAACGCAAGACGGCAAACTTAAAGCAAAGGGCCTGCAAATCCTATCATTTAACTTGAAAACTTTCTTGTGACTCAGCCTCTTGCTTTTGAGTACCTCTTTTGTGTGGTTGCATTAAATGAGTCCTCTTTGGACACACACTTGCACACACAATACAAAGAGTGAGGCAGCACCCTTAAAAGTAGCATGTCACAGGGGACCCCCACGTGTGAAATACCAGCATTCGGAACACCATTGGGAATGATCATGGGAAAGAAAAATATTTCTCAGTGAAGAAATGTAATTAGATTTCTAAATATTATGGATTCATAGAAAATTTTGGAAAAAAGAAATCTAAAACAAGGTCCAATTTTGGTAAGACACATATATAATTTTAGTTTTCTCAAGCCAAACTGGTACTGGAAATGTGCAGAATGGCTATAAGTGTTGGTATGAACTGGCTTAATGAAAAATGAGAAAAATATCACTTGAGAGGGAGGTTTCTTCCACCTGGGAGCCTTTGACCATTCTTAGGGTTGGCAAGCACACTGCTTCTCAACAAGGTGACTATAATGGCATAACATAGCCTAAAAATGTTCTACCAATAGGCTTCAGATGACCTCTCTATAACTCAGTTCCCTCTAGTAATTAAATAAGTGCAAATCTAAGGAATCTTACTGAGTATGTGCATGTCTGAAGGGATTACAAAAGCAAGAAGATATAAATGAAGCCTATTTTCAGAAAGCATCTCAATGTTTATTTAAAAGGAAAAATCATACATTTTAACTATTGCATATTTGTCTAGGTTAGAGCAATTGAAAGTTCAGAAACTACTTTGAAGTCCAGTTGACAAAATGTTTTCAGACTCTGGAAAACTATGGTAATATAGATCCCTGATCCTATTTACAAATTTCAGGGAATAAGAATACTGGAAACATCTGCATACTTCTGTCCTGGGAGTGTGTGTGTTTGTGCATGCATGTGTGTATGGCAAAGGTAAAATTGTCATAGTTCTACTGGAGGTTCACTTGAATAAAATTCAAATCGATGTTGGTGCTTGGCTGCCTACACTGCCAAATATCAATAAAACTTTAGTGAAAGCTGAGTGCTGCACTATCTGCCTTATTTGTGTGAAGCTCACTGGGCTACCACAAGTTTCATTGATGTGATTATGTCAGGAGTGTTTACGAAAGCTAAGGAAAACCCATGGTGGTTTTTTGTTTGTTTGTTTGGATTTTGTTTTAATTAATAGGTCTCTTACACTGAACTGAAACCAGCATGCATTAATTGTCTGCACTGTGCTTCAAGTCTGCCTCAGATGGTACTGATGGCTCAGCTCTTAATTGTATGGCGCTATGCACATGGGTATTCCTACAGGGTTTGGAAACTTTTCTGCAGTTCGTTTTCTTTTGAAATTTGTCACTGTCTGACTTGATATAAAGAGAGTATTTTCTCACCTTTTGAATGTATTTTTACATTCCTTCTTCCAACACAAACTGTACTTTCTGGATAAAATTGGAAATCATATCACCCTGGGAGTGAGCGACATAATTCATGACTCACCAGCTTAATCTCCTATACACAAAAGCTTTTCAGTGCAGATGATCTGTGGAGCATGCCAAGGCTCTAAGACAGAATTCACATAACATGCAAGGCAACAATAAATTGCTATAGTAAAATTAATTGTGCTTGTGTAGAGAAACAAAATCATGATACAGTCTCTGCAAAAGGAGCAATATGCTTACTCCCTTTGGTGCTACAAGTACGAGGGCCGTATAATATGAAATAAGATTTTTGAGCTAAAAGAGTGACCTGGAAGATTCAGTCTTGGTAAATCTTTGATGAATGTTGTAAATCTTTTTTTTTGAGAAAGTACCTCGTTGAGTCTAACACTGTTCTATTTCCAGCATCATTTATTATATGCTTTAGATGTGGATGCATAAACAAATTACTGCAGGGCAGTCTGGCATATGTAATTCACCTTCTCCACTGTATCTATGAACAGTCATAGCTCTGTTACATAATACCCTCTACTACAAAAAAACAAGGAAATGCAACTAAATCCATTGTGTGAAGCCTCAGCTATACTATTTCATAGATTCTGTGGGGTACCGCAGTGTTACTGTACAGCAGATGAAATGCTGCTTCTGAATTGTGCTCACCTGATTTTTGTTTATATATTTATAAGCTGATTCTGACAGCAGACTTTCTGTGTATTCTAGGAATGCTACATTTTGTTTACACACTGCATCAGGCTTGCTGCCAAAGGCTGAAGCTGCAACCTCAAAACCAACATTATAATAATGAGAATGTTTTACACCACATTGCACTCAGCCACAGCAATCACCTTATTCCCTTTAATGGCAATTTCTAGTAACAAGTCTGAGACAGCATGGGGTGAGCTCATGTTAGGAGATCATTTACACTGCTAGTTGCAAAGAGGTTCGGTTCGGTCAAGTGTTAACTTCTAGAGAAATCTTGCAAAATGTTGCTTCTCTGCTTTTCTCAACACTCCCATGACCTAACCAAGAACCAGAATTTCTTACATAACAGGGAGCTCCAAGAGTAGCTGAACTTATAATGTCCTTTTCTGTGATTTTCATTGATAGTATTTCTCCATGCTATCTTTTGCAGTTCTCCCTGCCACACCAGCTGCAGAACACACCAAACAGAGCCATGCTGCAGTGTCTTTCAAAGGTGTAGGTTACAGAGGGTTCTACACCTAAAATTGCAGTAATCAAGAGCCTTACAGCAGTGAATGATGTTGTGGTCAAGCACCAAACCTTCTTTCCATTGTCAAAGCAATGAGAGAGGATTAATTAAGTTACAGTGGGAAAAAACACGACAAGAGTCTTTTGAGGATGTCAGTCTGAAACCGTTTTCCTGCCGCTGCTTGCAGAATGAGGAAATCTCATTTTAAGAATACTGGAAATACTACCCTTGTGCATTCCCCTGCCCACACCAAAAAAGCTTTTCATTTTCTCATACTAAGCATTTTGTTTTTCAAAATGTGTTTATTCCCTTTGATAGTGTTTGTATTGCAGGGCTGATAGAGATTATGCTCAGTGCCCTTAGTAACTTTGCTGGTCTTACAGCCTGGAGTGGAAAGTGCCTTTATACAGCCCAGTGTTAGTGATTCCTTTGGTGTAAATATGTGCAGCCTCCTCCCCAAGGGATTAGAAACACACAGTTATGCATCACCTCACAGCTTAGCAAGCAGAGAGGTTTACACTAACTACTTACAAGAGGTGTCAGACAGTGGGGTATCTGTCCTGCTTTGACTTTGGTGTCAAAGTTCCAAATCTAAAGTCAGTCAGGATAATGTTTCCCTACGGCTGACACTCTCAAGCACTGAACATTTCCTGTTCTGGAGAAGATAAACTGCTCTGAGGCAGTTTGTATCATTTATGAGTCTCTTTCCACCTCTGCAGCAAAGTAATTTAGTTCTAGAAATCTGCTTGTCGATTTTGTGTGTAATTCTAGAAACAGATGCACTAAGACATTCAGGTCTTTATTTAAATTTACTTTGGTAACAACAGCTATTGAATTAGTTCCTCGTCCTTAATATCTCTCCTACTGAAAATAATCACATTGTGATGGATTATGCAAAAGTAATATTCTGTTTTAATTTTGATGTACAGGTGATACTTGTTCATAACTGTGAAAACTGTTTATTAACATGAAAACTCACCAGAAAACTTATTCACAAGGTTCAAAAATGCAGAGTTAGGAAATTAATGCATGCAGGGAACAGGCAAAATTAGAGGACTTACTTTTTAAAGTGGCAAACACAAACATTATACCAGAAGAGAAGATTCTTGTGGTTAATTATACCGCATATCTGCTAGAGGACACAGGAAGCACATTTCTGCTTATGGCAGAAGTCAGGTAATGAATTAGAAGAGGCATTTAAGCATTTACTCACAAAATATTATCAGACAGTAGCCAAAGCACATAGAGGGGTTGCTATTGGAATTTCCCAGACTCTTTTCTCAGGAAGCTGGGAGTCTATAGCAATCTCTGACCTGGTTCCTCTTGATTCCCAACTCATCAGAAACCCTGCAGAGGAGGCAGGCAGGATGCAATGAGGGAGCAGCAGCACCAGCAGCAGGCACGAATGGAATGGCATAGCACAGTAGAGCACACTGCATTTAGCTGTGTATTTATTTTGCCAGTGTGGGTCAAGACTAATGGGTCTTTGGACATAGCTTAGCCAATCAGAATGGCACTTTGCCAAGCTTGACCATATTAAGTTAAGCCAGGGCTTTCATTTTCCTTTCCTGCAGTTGCTTCCCCCAGGACACCAGCACAGGAGAGGGAGCAAGGGAACATGGCGGGACAAACCAGAGTCAATGGCTCCAGGTTCTTTTGTTCTCCTTCCTGTGGCTGCCCTTGCCCCAGCACAGAAGGAGGGGGAGCAGGAAGCAGGCAAGCCAAGGCATGGATAAGCCCATTTTTGGCCTATCAGGCCTACCACAACATACATGCTATATATGTAAGATATTGTGGCTTACAAAGAAATGCATGTCAAAGAATATAATGGTTTCTTTTATTTTCTTTTGAACCATGTTTATTTATCAAGTAGGCAATATTTCTGTTAAAAGAGCATGCCTACTAACTTCAGAACATGAGCTTTACCATGTGCCAAGCCTTCATACGTGGTGAAACTTCAAACAACTCACAAAGAAATTAAGTGTCCTGATTGTACACTTTTCTTTGCAGAAACTCTCAAAAGTTCTGGGTTGGATTTTTTGCTGAGTTATTTTTTTTTTTCCACAAAGGCATGTCATTTTGCTAATAGATTTAAGACCACCATTTGGTGCAATTTTCTCATGTCTGCTTCAATCAACACACAAACCACTAGACAGGAGGAAAAGCATAGAGATTTATCTCCTTCATTTCAAGTCCCTTGAGGAGGCAATCTGTTATTTCTTTTGCCTTTTTTTTTTTTAAACAAAAAAGAAAAAAGAAAGAAAAAGTGAAGCATTTAGTAGTGGGTGAAGAGACTGAGTAACCTTGAGTACTGTGTTCAGTTCTGGGCCCCCCAGTTTAGGAGGGACATTGAGATGCTTGAGCGTGTCCAGAGAAGGGCGACGAGGCTGGGGAGAGGCCTTGAGCACAGCCCTACGAGGAGAGGCTGAGGGAGCTGGGATTGTTTAGCCTGGAGAAGAGGAGGCTCAGGGGAGACCTTATTGCTGTCTACAACTACCTGAGGGGTGGTTGTGGCCAGGGGGAGGTTGCTCTCTTCTCTCAGGAGGCCAGCACCAGAACAAGAGGACACAGCCTCAGGCTGCGCCAGGGGAGATTTAGGCTGGAGGTGAGGAGAAAGTTCTTCACTGAGAGAGTCATTGGACACTGGAATGGGCTGCCCGGGGAGGTGGTGGAGTCGCCGTCCCTGGGGCTGTTCTAGGCAAGGTTGGACGTGGCACTTGGTGCCATGGTCTGGCCTTGAGCTCTGTGGTAAGGGGTTGGACTTGATGATCTGTGAGGTCTCTTCCAACCCTGATGATACTGTGTGATACTGTGATACTGTGATAATCTGCAATGAGACCCTCCCTGGAGCAGAGTTGGGTCCAGAACCTTTGAGATAAATACATTTTCCATATGAAGTACAGAAAAATGTATTGAATTTTCCTATTTTAAAATATTCACCAATCTTCTCCTTATTGTTATTTAAGTGCTTGCTGCTTTGAAATTTCTTTACCTCCTTTTCATTATTTACAGACATAGTTTTCACTCTCACAGTCTTTCGGTTGTCTCAATTTGATTTAATTGAGACCTGTTCCTGAGAACAGCTTTGTGTGCACTGGGTTCTGTTTGTCAGTGTTGTCTTTTTGTGAAGTCCTCCTCTCAAAGCTGATAAGCAGGCAGTATAATTCTCTATGTAGAAAACTTGATTAGAAGAAAGCATTCAAAGATTATTATTATCTTGAAAACCTCAACTTTTTATTATATACTGCTCCTGTCTTGATCATCTCAAGGCTTTATCACTGCAAAAGATGATATCATGCCAGTAAAGTCAAATGGTTCATCTAAACCTTTCATTCTAATCACCAACATTTAAAAGATGTTCTCTTATAATTTAGTGGAGCAATACTTTAGTATGCTTCGTGGGGAAAAAACAAAACAAAACAAAACAACACCACAAAATCAACAAACAAGCAAACCCCCTCAAACACACAAGCAAACAAAAACAGCAACAAAAGTCAACCAGCAAACATTCTATTGATTAAAGTAAATAATCATTAAGGAAAGCCAACTAATAACTGAAGTTGGAGCAACATATTCTCCTATCAGAAAGTGAAAGTTCCTCAAAGATCCTTTACTTTACAGGAAACACCATGGCTATTCTAAAAAGTATGGAGCCTTTTTTTGGTCTAAACTTAACTGAAAAACATCATCTAGCCCAGATTTGACAATTCAGTCAGTAGATTTTTAAAAACTCTTTGCTTTGCTTGACTCATCAGGCTCATAATATCAGTCCCCCATACTAGAAATTGGTTTTTAATGGTCTTCAGGGAAGGAATTATTTTTGTCTCTCTTGAGAAAAATTTGAACCTAAATAATGAGTGGTTCTCTTTTCACTGTTCTGGAATTCAGTAACATTTTCTTCTGTTTTGAGAAGATGGTCTGCAGGGTGGAAACTTTATTTCTTGCAAAATTATAGTCTGTGTCACTGTTCTGAGACATTTCCTGTGTGTCTTAATAGACAGAGGTGTGTTAAATTTTTACTCTCTTCTGCTCTGCTCCATTAACACTAAAGGTTACAAGCACCTACATGGCACACACTATTCATTGTTTTTATGTAGTTTGTACTGCTCAAAGGTGGTTTTCACACGGTTTTCTTAGTGATTCATTCACCCTTTGGACTTTCATTTTCTTTTGAATTCAGATTTTACTGGCCATAATATTTCTGCAAGGCAGCTTCAAGATACCTGTCTGCAAGTGACTGCAGAAATCATGTAGTAACAATGTAGTAACAATGTTATATATCCACTCTCAGAACAGAAAAAAAAATACTGTATGACTTCTCTGGCTAATCTGGCCAATAAAATTGCCAACTAATGTTACATTTTACTCCAGTAGTTACTGTTGATTTTTCCCCTCCCCTAATCACAAGCATAAGCAGGTTATCTTAGGGGTGATAAGAGCGCACCTGAGGGATGGCAAAGAGCTCAGGTCCAGCCAGCATGGGTTTAGGAAGGGCAGATCCTGCCTTTCTAACCTGATCTCCTTCTATGATCAGGTGACCCGCTTGGTGGCTGTGGGGAGGCCTGTGGATGTGGTCTATCTGGACTTCAGCAAGGCCTTTGACACTGTCCCCCACAGCAAACTGCTGGCTAAGCTGTCAGCCCATGGCTTAGATGGCAACACTCTGTGCTGGGTTAGGAACTGGCTGGAGGGCCGGACCCAGAGAGTGGTGGTGAATGGTGCCACATCCAGCTGGCGGCCAGTCACTAGTGGTGTCCCTCAGGGATCTGTGCTGGGCCCCATCCTCTTTAACATCTTCATAGATGATCTGGATGAGGGCATGGAGTCAGTCATCAGCAAGTTTGCAGATGACATTAAGCTGGGGGCAGATGTGACTGAGTTGGAGGGCAGAAGGGCTCTGCAGCGGGACCTTGACTGCCTGCACAGATGGGCAGAGTCCAATGGGATGGGGTTCAATAGCTCCAAGTGCAGGGTGCTGCACTTTGGCCACAACAACCCCATGCAGAGATACAGGCTGGGGTCAGAGTGGCTGGAGAGCAGCCAGACAGAGAGGGATCTGGGGTTGCTGATTGATACCCACCTGCACATGAGCCAGCAGTGTGCCCAGGTGGCCAAGAGAGCCAGTGGCATCCTGGCCTGCATCAGGAATGGTGTGGTCAGCAGGAGCAGGGAGGTCATTCTGCCCCTGTACTCTGCACTGGTTAGACCACATCTTGAGGACTGTGTTCAGTTCTGGGCCCCCCAGTTTAGGAGGGACATTGAGATGCTTGAGCGTGTCCAGAGAAGGGCGAGGAGGCTGGGGAGAGGCCTTGAGCACAGCCCTACGAGAAGAGGCTGAGGGAGCTGGGATTGGTTAGCCTGGAGAAGAGGAGGCTCAGGGCAGACCTTATTGCTGTCTACAACTACCTGAGGGGTGGTTGTGGCCAGGAGGAGGTTGCTCTCTTCTCTCAGGTGGCCAGCATCAGAATGAGAGGACACAGCCTCAGGCTGCGCCAGGGGAAATTTAGGCTCAAGGTGAGGAGAAAGTTCTTCACTGAGAGAGTCATTGGACACTGGAATGGGCTGCCCGGGGAGGTGGTGGAGTCGCCGTCCCTGGGGCTGTTCTAGGCAAGGTTGGATGTGGCACTTGGTGCCATGGTCTAGCCTTGAGCTCTGTGGTAAAGGGTTGGACTTGATGATCTGCGCGGTCTCTTCCAACACTGATCATACTGTGATACTGTGATGATTTTACAGCAACTTCAATGATCTTGGCCTACCTTTGGTCAGAGCAAGTTACTTTATGATAAATAAACTTACATCCAAGTTTTATGAAAACAATTTTCAACTTCTGTTTGTCTCGTGAATGAAATGGTGAAAGCTTTATTGAAGGAGATGCTTGAGAAAAACTTGTATTTAATACCTGCTAAACCTAGGCTTCCACCGGTGTCAGATGATAGGGCTTTCATATATTGCATCACTAATTTCTTGTAATCTGCTCAGACCTTTTCTTTTCATGTTTGTTATCCTATCTTTGCAGTGAAATCTAAATATGAGAACACCTTTCATTGTCATGGAAGGCCCAAATAGGACTAAATAAGTCCTGACTTGTCCAGACATGTTTTCTCTCTCCCTCTCTCCTGTTTTTGGGGGAAGCCAGGGCAGGAAAGGAGGACAAAAGGCCTAACTCCACCACATCCCCTTCCAAACTTGTAAACAGAGTACCCACACATGTTTATATGCTTGCTTTTGTTGTGCCCTAAAAGGGTATAAGCAAGCCCTGGCTTTACTGAATATGGTTAGGTTGGCAAAATGGCATTCTGATTCAGAAATATTCTGCAACTCTGGAATTGACAGCTGAGGTGTCAAATACTCCCTGGAAAATTAAAGCACAGATTTTAGCACCTAGTTTTGTATGTAGAACTACTTTTCTTTTCATTAGTGTTCCCTCAAGAGGAGGAAAGTTGGCCTTGTTGTAACAGTTACTCATAGGGTCATTGGACACTGGAATGGGCTGCCCGGGGAGGTGGTGGAGTCGCCGTCCCTGGGGCACTTCAAGGCAAGGTTGGATGTGGCACTTGGTGCCATGGTCTAGCCTTGAGCTCTGTGGTAAAGGGTTGGACTTGATGATCTGTGAAGTCTCTTCCAACCCTGATGATACTGTGATACTGTGAAATCCCATAGCCTGACTGGATGTACTACCACGGCAGCATATGGGGTGCAGAAATTCCTACCAACAGCAGATGAAGGGGATCAGCATTTGTCTCCCAAGAGTTTAATTAATATTTGGTTTTATTTTCAAGTAAAGACTTCCTTTAACAGTTGATCTCATATTTTACAATCATGCAGGATCATGAACTATAAATACAGTTTGCACAGAAAATGGAGATTAAATATTGAAAACAACAAAAGAAGACCAAGGGTGTATATACTACTACTAAAATATGTTTGAGCTGCACAATCAATCAATCTTCTAGAAGAAGCTGTATATATGGACCTATCTGGCTAATCTAATGCAAGCCCTCTATCTTCTACATGTCAAAGCCTCAAGCAAAATGAGATAAGTAATCCACACCAAGTGGTGCTTTAACTCTCTGTAACAAGCTGTGTGTAATTGAAATCCTTGTTTCCTTCAGTAATTATACCAGTAAGAACAAAAAGCAGAGCCTGGATTGAAATACATGTTACCAAGTTGGTAATCTACTATTCTTCACGTTCTCCTGTTAAAACAAACAAACAAACAAATAAATATTTTAACAGTTAACTTTTCAGAAACAGAAGATAGCATCTCAAAATGCTATTTTCTTTAGCCTGGAGAAGAGGAGGCTCAGGGGTGACCTTATTGCTGTCTACAACTACCTGAGGGGTGGTTGTGGCCAGGGGCAGGTTGCTCTCTTCTCTCAGGTGGCCAGCACCAGAACGAGAGGACACAGCCTCAGGCTGCGCCAGGGGAAATTTAGGCTGGAGGTGAGGAGAAAGTTCTTCACTGAGAGAGTCATTGGACACTGGAATGGGCTGCCCGGGGAGGTGGTGGAGTCGCCGTCCCTGGAGCTGTTCAAGGCAAGATTGGACGTGGCACTTGGTGCCATGGTCTAGCCTTGTGCTCTGTGTTAAAGGGTTGGACTTGATGATCTGTGAGGTCTCTTCCAACCTTGATGATACTGTGATACTGTGATAACTATCTGGAGATGGACAAACTATTATCTCATCAGAAGTTAACCCAACTATTTTTAAAATCAAAAGCCAGAAACAACAATAGATGGAAGGAATGCAGTCAGCAGCAAAAAACCATTGCTGTTTTACTGTAATTTTGATACTGCACCTCTCCCCAGGTTCCTCTTCCATCTTGCACTGCATCAACCAGTTGTCTCACAAGATTGCTCTGCACCCAGTGGAGGTGAGGTGCACATGCTGCCATGTGTATTTGACACACAGTGGGTCACACTGCGTGGCTGTTTATATATCTCAGTTAGTTTAAGAACTTTGTACTCTCCCCCCCTACTAGTTCGGGTTTCCCTTGATAGTAGGATGCCTTCAATACCTGTCATGCTGTTTAATTTCAGCCAGAAGCTCTCCTGAATGTAGAAAGCTGAGAGCAATTTTCTTTGAGTAGTTTAGTAAATTATTATAAAAGGAAGAGCAATATTATTATTTAGTTCCTTGAAAATTTCAGGTACATTAAATAAAAGGGGAAATATAATAGTTATTGTCCCACTGTTCTTTTAAGGACTACCATTGTCTTTTCAGGAAAGAGGTAAACTCATTTTTTTCCTCTACCAATCTCACTTTCCTCAAAGAGCAATAGAACAAGAAATAGATGCTTCAATATTTTCAAAAATATAGCATTACATGACTAGAGGTGAAGGGAGAGGAGGTGATTGTTTTTCTCATTTCTAGAAAATCTGAACTTTGAAGTACTTTCAGTGGTACAGAGATAGATGATGCGGCCCTGAGCAACCTGATCTTGTTAAAGATATCCCTCTTCACTGCAGACAGATGCTCAAAATCACCTTTAAGGGTTGCTTCAACATTATACATTCTGTGTTTCTGTGTATAAGGGGATTCTCGAGGGATTCATAGAATCATGGAATCATAGAATCAACCAGGTTGGAAGAGACCTCCAAGATCATCCAGTCCAACCTAGCACCCAGCCCTAGCCAATCAACTAGACCATGGCACGGAGTACCTCATCCAGTCTTCTCTTGAAGACCTCCAGGGACGGTGCCTCCACCACCTCCCTGGGCAGCCCATTCCAATGGGAAATCACTCTCTCTGTGAAAAACTTCTTCCTAATATCCAGCCTATACCTACCCTGGCACAACTTGAGACTGTGTCCCCTTGTTCTATTGCTGGTTGCCTGGGAGAAGAGGCCACCCCCCACCTGGCTACAATGCCCCTTCAGGTAGTTGTAGACAGTAATAAGACCACCCCTGAGCCTCCTCTTCTCCAGGCTAAACAGGCCCAGCTTTCTTTCAAAAGAAAATCTTCAGACTCATACCAAACCCTTTTTAGACTTCTAGACAGTTTTGTGAGCAGTGACTGGGTTGTAACATAATTTTAAAGCTGTGGGAGGAATTTTCCCATTTCTTTTCCAACAGAAAGGACTCATGATACTTTAGGAGAGTGCCTAGTATTTAGATCAGTGAACCTGCATGAAAATAAATTATCTCACAAAGTTTCTTTGTCTTTTGAACCAGGAAATGACAAGAACAGCTCATGAAATGCTGTCTTTGATATTCATCTCATTCTTTGGCTTATTTCAGATTTCTTTTTTATTTGGAATGACACTTCCTCATTCCATTTGTTCACAATTAGTCATCTCTGGTAGAAAAATAGAAAAAAAATGTTGATAAGAGATGGGTTAAGGTGTTCACTTGCAATCTCAGAAAAGATACAATTAAGTGAAGTACACTACTCATTACTGTTTATCAGAGGAATACAGAAAGAATTGCTCCCTTTTTTTTCCTCTTGAAATTCCAGAAAATAAGCTGTAGGGATTAGCAGTTAAGAAAAAAAAAAGATACAAGAAAGCAGTAGGTGGAAGTATATTACCTACTTAAAAAAAAGAAGCCAACCAACCAAACCAAACAAAACCAAACCAACACTGATAAATGTGCTATGATGGATAAAACAAAACTTGTTAAAAGGTGAAAAGAATGATGAACATGCAGAAAGATAATATTGACAGGTCAGGATTTGTCCTGCTTGACAAACTTGATCTTCTTCTATGATAAGATGACCTGCTTAGTCGATGAGGGAAAGGCTGTGGATGTTGTTTACTTGGACTTTAGTAAAGACCTTGGCACTGTCTTCTACAGCATCCTCCTTGGGAAACTGGCTGCTCATGACTTGAATGGGCAGATGCTTGGCTGGGTGAAAAAACTGGCTTGGCAGTTGGACCTGAAAAGTGGTGGTAAATGGAGTTAAATCCAGTGACAGGGGGTTATTAGTGGTCCCCAGGGCTCAGCATGGTGGCTAGCTCTGTTTAATATCTTTGTCAGTGATCTGGGCAAAAATACTGAATGCACCCTCAGTAAGTTTGCAGTAAATTGGGTGGGAGCATTGATCTGCTTGATGGTAGCCTCTATAGAGGGACAGTATGGATTCACGGGGCAAGGCCAGCTGAATGAGGGTCAACAAGCCATGCACTGGATCCTGCACTTGGCTCACAAGCCTGCAATGGTACAAGTCTGAGAAAGAAAGGTTGGAAAGCTTCTCAGTAGAGAAAGACCTGGGAATGTTGATTGACAGTTGAAGGAATATAAGCCAGCAGTGTGCTCAGGTGGCCAAGAAGGCTGACAGCCTTGTTGCCTGTGTCATGAATAGAATGATAAGCAGGACCAGGGGATTGATTGTTCCTCTGTACTCAGCATGGGTAAGGCTGGACCTCGAGTACTATACTCAGTTTAGGGGCAGTCATTGCAAGGAAGACAGCAAGGTGATGGAGCAAGTCCAGAAAATGTCAATGAGGCTGAAGTGTCCAAGATCAGGTCCTGTGAGGAGCAGCTGAAGGAACTCAAATTGTTTAACCTGAAGAAAAGGAGACTGAGGGAAAACCTTATTGCTTTATACAACTACCTGAAAAGAAAAAAATTGATAGAATGGCCCCAAATTGCATCCAAGAAGGGGTGGATTTGATATTACAAGAAATATCTTCACTGAAATGATTAGCAAACACTGGAAGAGGCTCACCAGGGAAGTGATCGAATCCCTATCCCTGGAGGTGTTTAAAAGATATATACATGTGGTGCTAAGAGTTATGGTTGAGCACCAGACTTGGTAGAGTTAGATAATGGTTGAATTCAATGATCACACAGATCTTTTCCAACCAAAATGATTTTATGATTCTGTAATCCACACTCTGAATTAGTACAATGGATGAGGAGGAATAAAATTCCGGTACTGTTATCTGACACAGTGTGAACTTGTAAGAGAGTTATTCTTGCCACCATTTTTCTTGCCTTAAATTTTTTTAATTTTTTTTTTCATTTTCACACTTCTTTTCACTGTGAATCAAGAAAGCTCATTGCTGGAAGAGACCAACCAGAGTAAAACTGTCTGCATCACTTGCATTTTTATTTAATCCTGTTAAACGTTATGTAAGCAAAAACTCTGCTTGCTCTTTTCCTGTCTTGATTTTTTTCTTTGGCAAAAGTATTATGATAGCTCCTGAGCTCCTTTAAAGCAAAACAAAAATAATAATAAAATCCTCTTTTCTTAGGTCTCCACTTCTCTGAAATCAACAGAAACTATCAGCTTCCACTCAAGCAGCTGAAGTGAAACATTCTTGAAACCTGGTGTCAGTTCACACGTACTGGTACTCTTCCTGACCACAGATTTAGTTCATGGAGTGATTATGGCTGTGAGTAAGTAGAGGTGTTTTAGAGTTAATGACAGCATCTTCAAGTATCTGTCTAACATATGGAAGTGAAGACAGAAGATCCCAAACAAAAACATATCTGAGTTTGAAAATGTCAGTTACAAGTTTAACAAAAGATCAACCCCACTATTCAAAGATTGATAAGTAATGCCAAGACTGAATGATGCATTGTTTCATTTGCCTTTTCCAGAATTCAACTTGCATACCTCCTAAATTCGTAACGCAGGAACTGGAACGTGCATGTATCCAATAATAAGAAATGTTAGATTGCCATAATGTACAAGCTGGCATAGCCAACTTGAAACCCATTAGCACAATCGTGTGTTTAATTAAGATGTGAAAGAGCATTTTCAAACTTCTTTATATCCCTCTTTCAAACCAACATCAAAATTGAAACCACATATGGATCTTAAAAGGAAATTGTCCATAGTAGTTAGTATGCAACATTAGCAAGGGTTATGTATCCTTGTTCTTTGTTCTTTGTTATTTTTTGCTATTTATTTTTCTTTCCAAGGGTCATTTTAAATATACAGTGGGGTATAATGTGTGGTTCTATACATTTGGCATAGATCTTAGCTTGGTAGTGATGAATTTTCCTGGCAGATGAATATTTGCACAGATCAGCTCTTTTGGACTGAGTTTTGCATGGAATTGTACCAGTACATGTGAACTGACACCAGGTTTCAAGAACGTTTCACTTCAGCTGCTTGAGTGGAAGCTGATAGTTTCTGTTGATTTCAGAGAAGTGGAGACCTAAGAAAAGAGGATTTTATTATTATTTTTGTTTTGCTTTAAAGGAGCTCAGGAGCTATCATAATACTTTTGCCAAAGAAAAAAATCAAGACAGGAAAAGAGCAAGCAGAATTTTTGCTTACATATGTTTAACATGATTAAATAAAAATGCAAGTGATGCAGACAGTTTTACCCTGGTTGGTCTCTTCCAGCAATGAGCTTTCTTGATTCACAGTGAAAAGAAGTGTGAAAATGCCAAAAAAAAAAAAAAAGTTTTTTTTTAAGGCAAGAAAAATGGTGGCAAGAATAACTCTCTTACAAGTTCAGGTCTCTAAAATAAAATATATCAGCAAATAGAAACATCTAAACTGGGAAAGGTTTTGATAGAGGATTTGGATGTGAGATTGATCAGCTTTGACATAAAAGGAATTTTATGATCTGCCTTGAATTCAATGTAAACTCAGTAGCCTTCCTGCTTCTTCACTATTGCCTGTAGAGATGCTTAGAAGAAGAAATTTGTTAATCTCACATTACCAGGTGTGAGGTGACCAACTACTTGAACTAAATGTAATGAATAAACCAAGTCAATTGATCCAGTCTCATTTTCCATTTACTTTGCAATAAGGTAATAAATATTCAACACTAAAAACAAAACAAAAAAAAAAGAGATTCTCCAAACCAATGATGTCTGTGATGTTGTTTTAACAGTGGAGGGTGATGAAAGAAAGAACACTGGAATTTTGGAATGAACTTGGGTTTAATGTGCATAATTCAAGTTTCAGAAGTGTATGATACAAGAGAAGGAGCCTAAGTTATTCATTATCACAGTACTATTAAACAAGAGACTTTTCAACTTTTATGACTGCTACCTTAGAATCATAGAATCATAGAATCAACCAGGTTGGAGGACACCTCCAAGATCATCCAGTCCAACCAGCACCCAGCCCTATCCAGACATCTAGACCATGGCACTAAGTGCCTCAGCCAGTCTTTTCTTGAACACCTCCAGGGATGGTGACTCCACCACCTCCCAGGGCAGCCCATTCCAATGGCAAATCGCTCTCTCTGCCAAGAACTTCTTCCTAACATCCAGCCTATACTTCCTTCAGCACAACTTGAGACTGTGTCCCCTTACAAATACCTTAACATTTCCTCCTTCATGCTCATATTCTCAAAGTAACTACATTCCTATACAGATGAATTTATGGACAGACAAACAAACTCTCACTGCATGACATGGCATAGGCACACAAATGCATAAGAACTCAATATATTCAACTCGCAAGACATAATAAAACAAATACTTAGTGAAAAATATGCACATGCAAATTTCTTATATTTTGTAATTAGTTTATTTTGTAGCTTGTTGCATGCTGGAGATCCTGCTAACAATTCTCAATTTGCAGAATTATGCAGGTATGGTAAATAAATGTATCAGCAGTATAGGAATAGACAATATAGGCAACAACTTTTTCAGTGCATCCAGTGTTACTGTGGGTCTAGCATGTTAGGGAAGTGAGCTTTAGAGGTCCTAGATTCTAACTGGTAAGATTGAAAATGCAGATATTCTTTCTGACCACTAATTTCTTTTCTTTATATAAAATAGAAAAATTGATAAGTGGTTGTTCAGAAAATTTCATCTAGGAATTAAGAAAACCTCCAGGCTCTCACAAACGTGAAACTTTTTAAACTCATTAAAAATTTAAATAAATAAATGATTTAGATTTCTAGTCCTAGTGTATGAGAAGCTCTACAGGCAATTTGACAAAATTAATTATTTAAATTTTCATAACAGGTAGATAACTTTGAGATAACTTTGTGTGCTACATTTTCAATACTCAGCTCAAGTAGAAACACTAGGAGACAGGCCTACAGGCTACAAGCTCCCAGTAACATCCTTTTCATTACTAGCACTCCTAATATAGCATCCTATTTTTAAACAGATCTTTGTGGTGCATAAACAACGACAAATACATGCCATTGCTTTTCAGTCAAATGGTATCTACTTCTTAGTGCTTCTAATGCTATGAAATACCTCTGCAAATTTCATATGTAAAGGATTTATAAAGCTATATTTAAATATGCTGCGGAAGCAGCTGGTGTTGGCAAGCAAAATAGACACAAAAGAAAACTATGCTGAAACTACAGGCTGGGGTCGGAGTGGCTGGAGAGCAGCCAAACAGAAAGGGATCTGGGGGTGCTGATCAATACCCACCTGAACATGAGCCAGCAGTGTGCCCAGGTGGCCAAGAGAGCCAATGGCATCCTGGCTTGCATCAGCAATGGTGTGGTCAGCAGGAGCAGGGAGGTCATTCTGCCCCTGTACTCTGCACTGGTTAGACCACACCTTGAGTCCTGTGTTCAGTTCTGGGCCCCCCAGTTTAGGAGGGACATTGAGATGCTTGAGCGTGTCCAGAGAAGGGCAACGAGGCTGGGGAGAGGCCTTGAGCACAGCCCTACGAGGAGAGGCTGAGGGAGCTGGGGTTGTTTAGCCTGGAGAAGAGGAGGCTCAGGGGAGACCTTATTGCTGTCTACAACTACCTGAGGGGTGGTTGTGGCCAGGGGGAAGTTGCTCTCTTCTCTCAGGTGGCCAGCACCAGAATGAGAGGACACAGCCTCAGGCTACGCCAGGGGAGATTTAGGCTGGAGGTGAGGAGAAAGTTCTTCACTGAGAGAGTCATTGGACACTGGAATGGGCTGCCTGGGGAGGTGGTGGAGTCGTCGTCCCTGGGGCAGTTCAAGGCAAGGTTGGATGTGGCACTTGGTGCCATGGTGTAGCCTTGAGCTCTGTGGTAAAGGGTTGGACTTGATGATCTGTGAGGTCTCTTCCAACCCCGATGATACTGTGATCTTCATACTGTGATCTTTAAAATAAAATGTGGCCCAAAATAATGTAGAAATAATTTATCTTGTCTCAGGCAAAAGAAATGTTGCATCTGACATCATCAAATTCTTTCATTCTAATATTTCTGTGATGCTGAAGATAAAATGTAATATTATTACTATATTACATCTAATCTTGAGCACTGGAATGGAGCTTTATGATTTCATCAAGGAAAGAATTTTGAACAATATTCTTGACAAACAAATGCAAACAAGAAGAAATTCTATTATTTATTTCCATTTCAGGAAGAAGGAAAGAAATCACAGAATTATTGAATAAAGAGTAATATATTTTCTGTCATTCTCATGTAGAGAATAGGAAACTCTACAAGGCATTATTTTGTTTAAAATGCAGAGTAAAAAACGAAGAACAAATATCTATGAACCCTCCTGAATAACTCACTAATGTTCTTTCCTCAAATGTTGCATTAAAGTGTTAAAGGAAAGAAAGTTTATCCTTTTTGTTGTCACCTGGTTATTTTCTACCCCATATCTCCTGTTTGCCAAGATTGACTTGCAGGAATTTGCAGTACAGAACATTTTGTAAAAATTTGGACTCCACACGTTCAGCAGAGCAGCACAAGAAGGGATTTTGCTTCCCTGACTCTTCCACATCAAGAATCTCTGGCATTCTTCCAGCTACCTGTCCTCCCTCATACATGATGTCACTTTTGGTACTGTGTAGAAGGAGCTGAAAAAAAACTGCTGCTGTTGCTTCATTCCTTGTTATTGCCAGCGGAGTTCAAGGAATTACTTTTCCAGTAATAAGTTCAGCTTTTTCATGGCCGTGCATTGTTGCCATGGTGAAGAAATACTCTTCAAGACTACTTGCATTAAATTTCCTTAATTTCTGATTTCTGCTGCTGATGAATTTTTTTTTTGATACTTCATGCTGTGGTTGCATTTGAGTATAAAGGTGGGTGAAATTGTGCCTCATGAGGTGATTATCTTTTCACTGCTACATGGACTTCCAGAAAGCTGTGTGATGTCTTACTAAATGATGCACTAGACTTCCCCAGCCACTTGTACTTGTAAACCTCCAGGCCATGTGTAAATGAATTGTGTCATTCAGACTAATTATGCTAAGCCTTCAGTACCACATACGAAACATGTGGCAAGAATGTGAAAAACTTTAGTGGCATAACCCTTCATCTCCTTCAGCATTATAGTAGTTGTTATATGGAGACAGCATTCTTCTCTCTCATGATTAGAGCACAGGAACACTGTTATGCTTTTTTTTTAACATTTCATTTGTCAGTTATGTATTTGAAGTGTGATTTTTGGACATTCAACTTATTCTCAGATTCCTTCTACTCATATTCAGTAGAAACTGAGTTTATTGTAAAGATGGGTCTAATCAGTAAGAAGCTTTTGAGCCTAGAATTTTGGTCTATCTTAGTTTCTTCTAAAAGGAAGGTTTGTTGGGTGTGTTCCTCTCTTCCTAATCCATGCAGGGACCCAGCATGACACATTCACATCAGCATGATGTATACATGGTCAATGCCCTTTATTGAAGCTAAGAGTGATACTTATATAGTGGCTAATACAACATATATATAATTCTGATAGCAGAATATGGGCTGTCCACACACACAGAAGCAGATCTGAGCGACCAGTCCCCCCTTGAATTTTGTTGTAAGGCTTGGAAAAGAACACAATATATGGAGACTTTTAAAATCAAGACAGGCACGCTACTGGCAGGGGAAGTCTAATACTTTGGTATATTTCATCCATTAAAGAGAAACAACAAATTCTATTGGTGATTAATGAAAATCTCTTCTTACCAAAATGTCTTCAAATTAGAAGGTAATCTAGTGAAGCCAGTATGCCAGTATCAAAGAGCACGGAAGAAAGTCACTTCCAGAGTTCTAGTTATGCAAAAAGCAAGGTGATGCTATTTAGAAACCTCACCCTGAAAGGAAATCTGATATGCATAATATATTTTTTTCTTATGGGAAAAGAATCTTGGTAATCAGTCCCCCTTAAGTCCTCCTTGCACAGCTAACTACAGATAACAGCTAACTTTGCAGCTTCTCTGCCAGCTTTCCCAAGGCCACTTCCCTGCAGCTGTGCCTCCTTATCAGAATAACCTAATGTTACCTTTCCTGCTCTCTTTATGTCAGACTACTCAATTCTGCTCAACCCTGACAAAGGTTGCTTAACAAAATTCTGATTCCAAGTTCTGAGTATGTCCAAAATTATGGATCTTTAGGCGTAGGGATTTGATTTAGACCAATTTGTAATTTTAGTTTTGTGTACATCTGAATCCGATGATAACAATTGATCAAAGATAGTGGGAACAGGTAGTATTGTGAAAGCTAATTTGCACAAGTTGTGCAAAACTCACTGTCACAAGTGCAATCCCAAGCACAAATACAGGCTGGGCAGTGACTGGCTGGAGAGCAACCCTGAGGACAGGGACTTGAGTGTGATGGTGGATGAGAAGATCAACACAAGCCACTTATGTGCACTTGCAGCCTGGAGGGCCAACCAGATCCTGGACTGCATCAGGAGAAGTGTGATCAGCAGGGTGAGGGAGGTGATTCTCCCCCTCTACTCTGCTCTGCTGAGACCTCAACTGGAGTACTGTGCCAGTTCTGGAGCCCCCATTACAAGAAGGATGTGGACGTGCTGGAGAGTGTCCAGAGAAGGGCCACTGGGGTGATCAGAGGGCTGGAGCAGCTCTGCTACGAGGACAGACTGAAAGAGTTGAGGCTGTTCAGTCTGGAGAAGAGGAGGCTCCCAGGCGACCTCATTGTGGCCTTTCAGTATCTGAAAGGGGTCTACAAAAAAGCTGGGGAGGGACTTTTCAGGCTATCAGGGAGTGACAGAACTAGGGGGAATGGAGTGAAGCTGGAGATGGGTAGGTTCAGGCTGGACATGAGGAGGAAGTTGTTCAGCATGAGAGTGGTGAGAGCCTGGGATGGGTTGCTCAGGGAGGTGGTTGAGGCCCCGTCCCTGGAGGTGTTTAAGGCCAGGCTGGATGAGGCTCTGACCAGCCTGATCTAGGGTAGGGTGTCTGTGCCGATGGCAGAGGAGTTGGAACTAGATGATCCTTGTGGTCCCTTTCAACTCTGACTGATTCTATGATCGTATGGTTAATGCCAGATCAATATAACTGTATTGCTTCTAAGTGAGACCTGTTCTGCTTGAGGTCAGTAATAAGAGCTACCAGACACTGGATCGCAGTGCAATAGGTAAGATCCACATCTAGTATAAGAGGGGGCAATTGAAGTATGCATATAGGTATTAGTAACTAGATGAATCAGTTTTACATTAAAAAAACAAAACAAAACAAAACCAAAACCAAACAACCAACCAAAAAAAACCCAAAACCAACCATCCAAAACCATTAAAATGATATAATTATTTAACAGTAGAGGAATAAATCATATGTAAGATGAGTTATTCCAGAACATGAAATGAACATCTACAATTGCCCTGGAATTAATATTAAAACATTCAATTACTTCTACAGGAGATTAAGTACAGTGCTTCTTGTATTTGCAATTCTCACTCATAAGGAATTTTTATATGTCTGAGAATAAAGGAAAGTAACATGCTAATGACTATTCAGTTACTCCAGGCTTATCTTAGCTCTCTTTTACAAAGTATATGAGTACATGAGGCTACGAAATATTTGCTGCATCCAACCTGTTTGCCTGATGCTTGATAGCAGTGTAATTGAAATAGTGGCCGTAATTAAATACTTCTAAATAGCCAAGATGTTTTTCAACAAATTTCCTTTCTAGTTGGGAGAAAAAAAAAAAAAGGATTTTTAATAAAATGTTTCTGACTTTAAACTTGCTTCAAAATCCCTTAGGAGTAACTATCGCTGAATTGCACAGTGATTTTCTGTGACAGACAGAGAGGTATGCTTATAATCCCTCCCTGGCAAATTTTTTCAAGTGCAAAAACCATTTAAAGCAACAATTCTAAAGGAGCTGCAAGCACTACAGAGGAGACCATGAAGATCTGTGTATTTTCAGCTGCATTGCCTGCAGTCAATAAGTGTCTGAAAGACACATTGGCATAGCTGACAGACCAGTCCTAATGACAATACTCTCTACAGTATTATTGTTCAAAATGTGTTAATTACATGGCATAGACATGAATGTAGACACAGCCCCTGAGATTTTAGCTTTCATTATGCGGAAGTGCAATCTGAGATTTAACAGAGCAAAATACAACAAGGTCGAGTTTGAATATGATGTGATAGGGAAGTACCAGCAGAAGATTTAGAATGCTTTTCAATAAGGAAAGGGAGCAATGCAAGTCATGCCTTCTGCCTCCATGGCAGCAGCACTGATGTAAAAATGTATTACATGCTCTATCCAAGATGCCTGTGCAATACATTTATCATATATCAAGTTAATTAATATGATGTGATAATAACTTATCAAATGAGAAGCAGAGATGAATTATCAAGAACACAAACTTTAGTACTGTTGGATGAAGTCCTTGGAATATAGGTTAAAAAAAAATCCCAATCACATCCTGAGCAGAGAAAATTACTATTATAAATAAAGAGCCCCTTCAATGCCCCTGACAAAGGAAATATGACAGTCTCAAAGAATGGCAATAAACTGATTGAGTTTGAACAAAAACAGAGCAAAATTTAAACAGAAAACTGCAGATAGAATCAGACAAGATCTAATTATAAGGTTTTAATGGTAATATGAATCTGTTTAACTACAGTAACAGATATTAGATAGAAACTATCAACTATGTCTTCTGAAACTTCTTGCTGATCGGAAAGTTAAAAACCAAGCAAACAGAAATTGAATAAAAAGAATAAAATTACAACAGAAATCAAAGTAGAGCAAGAGAATTGGTCCATTACACTAGTGTGACATAGCACATGTACTAGTATCCTGACCCTAAAGAATATAAAGGGTAACCTTTATTTGTTCAGATCTAATTTTTGTCTGCAGAGACCAAATTAATAGGTGAAGTAATTCCTGTTCATCAGTTTGGCAAGTATTTTGAGGGAAAAAAAAAGGTGTTGGATAAAAATACTATTGACATACTTATTTTGACCAGCCATGTAATACAACTTCATAAAATCAAATAAATTTGAAGTGAATAGCTATTAGGTGATCTGGCTTTGTCCAGCCACAAATAACTCAAATGACTTTTGCCCATTTATATTAGATCCCCTGGGAAAATTTTATGCAGATATAAATTTCAGTTACAGAAATTGTATCTTGATTACCAGACCAAATTTTCCTTCACTTCAATCTCATCTCACTCTCCTTTCTCATGCTGTTGGGTGTAACCAAGGTACCTTAATATCCTTTTGCAGAAAAGTAAAGCCTTAATCTTAGAATCATAGAAACTTAGTCATTTACCTCCCTTGCTTGTATTATATAGTCATAGAATCATAGAATCAACCAGGTTGGAAGAGACCTCCAAGATCATCCAGGCCAACCTAGCACCCAGCCCTAGCCAATCAACTAGACCATGGCACTAAGTGCCTCATCCAGTCTTTTCTTGAAGACCCCCAGGGACAGTGCCTCCACCACCTCCCTGGGCAGCCCATTCCAAGGGCAAATCACTCTCTCTGTGAAGAACTTCTTCCTAATATCCAGCCTATACCTACCCTGGCACAACCTGAGACTGTGTCCCCCTAATAATACAAACATAGAATCATAAAATGGTTTTGGGTTGTAAGGAACCTCCAAAGCTCTTCTAGTTCAAGCCCCCTGCAGAAAGCAGGGACATCCTTGACTAGGTCAGATTGCCCAGAGTCCTATCCAGACTAATCTTGAGTATCTCCAAGGATAAGGCCTTAACTACCTGTCTGGGTGACCTGTTCCATCGTTCCACCAACCTAATGGTAAAGAATTTGTTCCTAACATCCAATCTAAATCTACTCTGATGCTGAACACTTCTTAGTAAGGAAGAAAAATGAACACAGAAGGAATGATAACCAATGCACCAAAGACTTCAGCAATTATTTTAAAAGAGGTAGTAAACAGTCATGAAACACTGAGCTATCAGTGCACATAGGCTACATTAGCAGTGATGGTTTACAGGTAAACTTTGTTGAATCAGTGGCCTAATTGTCCTTCATCTTCATGTCACTGGTTTTTAGACCTTGGTCTCTGTTTCCAGAAGCCAGCTGTGAAGAAGTTAGAATATGAGAAACAAGAAGCTATCCCAAATTATTATATTCCCCAATAAATTCTTAACAAGGCCACTTGCATCTAAAGCTGAATTCCATGTGTTTTCTGATAATCTGCCTTGTTTTCTCTCTCTTATCTGTTCAGTTCATGGCCCTCATTGTTTATTGTTTTAAAACTATGTTCCTTCTGTTACAATAGCAGTGAAACTCTGGTTTCATCAAAGAGACAGGGGTATATGCCAGGGCTTCATGGCTTTGTCAGTCAGGCATGGCATTATGGCTGCTATTTAGAAACCTAAGTACTTTTACAGGTGAGATAGTTTATAGGTAGCCTTTAATTATTATTGTAGGATAGTCTACAACATACTGTCTTCCTGGAAATAATCTCAGATTTTCCTGCCTTTTTCTGCCTCAACAGAGCATTGTGTTAGTTTCTGTTCCTGTACCCATGACTCAGAATTCATCGGTCTCCTAAGTTTTACTTGGTGTGCCTGTGTAACACCACAAAAGTAGTCCCAAATCATGTGTTTTAGTCCCTTTTTTTTTTAAACAATATGTTATTGGTGTACTACATAAAAGTCTTTGGACTTAAGAAGAAATAGTCTTTCTTCTTAACTTTTATTGCCCTGGAATTAATATTAAAACATTCAATTACTTCTACAGAAGATTAAGTACAGTGCTTCTTGTATTTGCAATTCTCACTCTTAAAGAATTTTTATATGTCTGAGAATAAAGGAAAGTAACATGCTAATGACTACTCAGTTACTCCAGGCTTATCTTAGCTCTCTTTTACAAAGTATATGAGTACATGAGGCTACAAAATATTTGCTGCATCCAGCCTATTTGCCTGATGCTTGATAGCAGTGTAATTGAAATAGTGGCCATAATATACCTATTTACTCTCTACTCTTGGTTATGATATATAAGCTCCTTATAACTTCAGTTCATCTAGTGGCAACTGCTACTACAGTTTTCTAAATACCACATTCTTTCCTTAATGTTCAGCCCATCTTAAATTAGTATTTATACCAGTCACCCAAAAGCAAGCATCGAGAGCTGACAGAGACAAAATCCATCTCAGGATGCACCTGCTCCTAATGACATTATTTTATATCAAATAAAGGAATTTGATAAGACTGGATCCAGATCCTGGTATATTTCATTTGATTCATATGATTATTTTCACAATGTTTCTTTTTAAACAAATCATTTATGGCTAATTATAATTTAGGAAGCTGGGGCAGTTACTTTTGTGCTTAAAGAAATAAAGTACTTTGCTGTTAAGTCTCAGTGCCTGAGTTCTTCTGTCAAAACATCATTTCAGTGGCTATTCCTTAAAGGGATTTTATGCTTACAAAAAGCTAAACAGCCCTGATCAAGTCTGAGTAGTGGAAGAGCCTGAGTACAAGTACCTACTGTGATGTTACAGTGAAATAAACCACAATTGTGTGACTTAAGTGTCACTAACTAGTCACAAGGAATGTCAGTCACTTTCCTCAAGCTAAAAACTAATACATAGTGGTTCCCACAGAGGACTTGGGATTTGTGTTCTGACAAATCTCTGAAGCACAGAGTCATCACTGTGCTGTAGAATATGCCAGGAAGAAACTTGTATTTACAGAGCATGATTTTTCAGAACTGTGTTTGTCTAGGACAGATTCTCCAAGTCACTACAGCTGAGGGAGAAATTGTGTCATTTAGCATGGTTCACCTGCTTTATTCAAAGCCTTTTCACCTTAAAAATGACAAAATAATTATCCTAGCATATCATATAATGCTGTGGCACAGTATTTATCATGTTCAGGGGACTCACATTCCCACTTTACAGTGTGATTGTCCAAGAGACTTTGTTTGTTTGTCTTGATCTATATTTGTATTATAAGCTGCTTCCAGTTTGCACCTCTACAAATAGATTTTGTGTTATTTGAACAGGGAAGCCAAAGACAGTGGGAAAATTAAGAAAGCCATGTCATTCATTTGGGTATGTTTTGTAAGAGAATCTAGGGTGCTGCATGGCTTTCTAAATATAAAGGAACCTCCAAAGTACGCATCATTGCATACTGGTTATGATTTAAGAGGTTTAAACTTCAAGGAAATAGCTATAGCTGTGGATACATAAAGAGTTAATTTAGAAATGCAGTAAATTGTATCAGTCCTTTAGTGCAATGTTAAATAATGCATCAGAGAAGAATCAATGTATATCAACACATTATAATGCATTTTTTGTAGTAAAATAATTTGAATTCTAGCAGGGACAATTTCATTTTGGCTCAACAGTCATAAATCTGCAAAATATATGCAGAGGATAGCCAGTCGAGGCAATGACACTTTATGACTTTCCTTTTACTCTAGTCTAGTGGATTTGAATGCAAGATTTGTCTGTATCATTTGGCCTTGCTCAAAGCCCTGGAAATTCTGTGCAGTGACTTTGAACAGAGATACCCTCTAGTGGTTACATTTTCAATTCAAATTGGATCTAAATTGCTACTCAGAATGGAGTATTTACTTAAGAGCTGAAGAGATGAAAAGAGCATTCTCTCTTGCTTTTGCTCCATATAAGCAAAGGGGAATAACCTTGGGTTTCTCTGATATCTGACAAGTCAATTGCATCTCATCTTTTATCATGTCAAGTATAACACTGTGAGACTTCATAATGTCTAGGTCCTGTGCTGGACAGACACCACAAAATATAGTGTTCTGAAATAGATGTACAGTCACATTCTGGTCTGTTTGGTGTGAAAATAATTTCATCTTCATTTCCTTCAATGTCAATACAGAGTGGGTTGGATATAAATTATTATAGAAATATTTTCTACATTTGGAGCCAAAAGCTCACATCCAGGGCACTGGATTGTGATCCCAGGTCTGTCACTGAATTCCACTTTTTGACTACATTTTTAAATGCTCCTTAGTTTGAAATGGGTGCAACATCAATTTCTGCACCCACAGCATTTTGTCAAGTATCAATTGTGAATTTTTAAAATTTGTTAAGACTGAGCAGAAAGAAGTACAGATCCACACTACTGACTACACTGCCTGATCAGAAATGAGACTTTATGAAGAACTGTAGTCAGGCATCTTTTACAGACTATGTGCATTCCTGAAATTGTCAAGGATCTGTCTCTGCTACATGCATAGGCAACTTGACCCTTTCTTACTTTGGCTGACAGGAATTATTTCAGCATTCAGCAACACATAAGAGAGAAAAACCTTCTACGTTCAACTCACATATAAACATTTATCACAGAAAATGAAACATATGCTGGTCACTGGAGTGGCCAATGCAGCCGAGCACTCAGCACAATGCAAATGCTGTAAGGTACCCTGAATACAATAATTTCTCACCTCAATGTATTACAAATACCATACAGATATTCATTTAAAGGAGTCTACACATAATATTTGACTACTTTTGGTATCTTGTCTCTGAAGATAATGTGGAAACTCATAAGCAACAATTCTGGACAATCCAGCCATATCAGCAGGCAGAGATCAGTTATTTGTCTATTCACAAAGTTTGAGGATAAGAAATAAAAATATGTGGGACTGGAAGGAGGGATTTTTTTGATTGGAATGGAACCAAAAATATCAGCCAAGCCTGTTCAGTGCAAACAATAACAAAAATGTGACGACTCAACTTCTTGTCTGGAAAAGTAACATAGAGCAGGTTATAGATTAGATATAGACTAAGTAATAACAAAACCAAACCAAACTAATCAAAGAAGAAAACCCACATGAAACTATGTTTATTTTAAAAGTGCATTAATTGTTTTTTGGAAGAACTATTTCTGAATGTCAAGCTTGGCCATCCTTTTGCTATGTTTATTTGACCTGTAACTTCAGGCATTCTGCATGGACTACATGTGCCTGTTTATTGTCAAATGAGTACAGTTACCTACCAAAATGAGACCTGAGGAATCAAAACTTAATTAATATTAATAACGTGTTCAACAATTATTTGATATGTGCTATTAGGAGTAAAAAAGCTTCATCTTTAGAAAGATAAGCTCCATTCCACTTTGAAATCTCTTCTACTGCTCTGCACAAAAACAGTTCACAGACACAAGATGTCAGAAAAAAGTATGTGGCTAACTATGGTGAAGCCTTGTGACTCTTTAGCTGGCACACATATATATGTGTACATGTGTTTGTATAGTTCTGCATATAGAAAATGCATTAGGACAGGTAAGTCTGTACTGCATCTGTGGTTTACAAAATTATCTTACAGGGAAGATAATTTTGTAAAACACAGATGCAAAACTCAATATGTCATCTCATCCTTAGTCTTTCCTGTTAGCAGTATTTCATAGAATAGGATTTCATAGAATCTATTCTCTGTACTTTTAGCTGATGTTTATGCTGTCTTAATATGTACAAATGAGCAAGCAGCCAAAGTTTAAGACTGTCCCATTAGAGTAAACTGTGTGGGTTTTTTCTTCAACCTTAAGAGGCATGAAACTGTAGGAGATACAAAACCAGATGTACAGTCTTCAGTCAAGAAGGTGGTAACCTCCACGAGAGATGAGTGTGGTAAAAGTTTTAGCCACCCCAGATAAACTGATTCAATGTCAATAATTAGATTGCCCTGGATGGTACAAAAGTGCTTGTCAATGTTTTACAACTGTCTGAAGGGTATTCTGCAAATTTCTGTGTTCTCTGTATCTTCAGCCTTTTACAGTCTTCCATTTCATTCTTCATGTCCATCAGGTTCCTGAATAACATCAATCGGAGTGACAACTACTTCCACTATAGCAGACCTGCCTTAGGTAAAATACTCCTTTACAGAAGCTACTTTGTTTTAATTGTGCAATAAAATAAGATTTGTCTTCGTATTTTTATGAAACATTGGAGCTGACCTCAGTTTTATGAGGCACCACAGAAGGCAGATAGAAAAGGATAGATAATAATTGCAGGTCAACTCCATGAGCACTAAGCCAACTAGCACAAGCCAGCATCGGTTCAGAAGCCCTGTGAGGATGTTGCTAAGCCTAAACTCATAAGGGCCTACTGAGAAGCTACAGGGTTGGCAGGTAGCTTGTACTCTTTCAATACCTTTTCTGAAATGGCTAACAGAGAAGCCTAACAATTAAAATACTTTATAACAGAAAATATGGATTTGAGACTCCAGGCAGAGGTTCTGGCACAGGAAAGACAGACAGCTGCAAAGACTGCTTTAGGGGCAGTTCCCATAGAAGCCCTCACTTTGCTTTGCCAAACTCAGTCTTCTTCTATCTATCAGTCTCAGATCCTTTTTCCTCCTAATTCAATCCTAACTTTTTTGTCTGGGAAAATATTGGCTCAGTCTTCAGTTAGATTTAAATTTAAATTTAGGGCTTGGCTTGAGTGAGAGAAAGCCAAAAGCTGTAGCAGGAGTGTGAAGCATGAAAGGGACTTCCAACGGCCACTTTACTTTGCAACTGACCCATTCTTTTGGTATTTACTTTTCAGCTCTGATCCAATTGGAGCTTTAGGCTTCCAACGACTCTGAACCTGAACTCTAAGCCTCGGGATAGAGGTATATCAATTTTCATTGGCTATCTCAGGCTTTTCCCACTTTGTACTTTGTGTGAGCAGAAAGGGTGAACATGGAGAGCAGGTATCACTCTGACTTGATGATAGACATCTCTCCCCATGCGCTACAAGAGAAGACAAGGTCTATCATCCAGTATTTGGGATCATGCTGCATGCACTGAACACTTGGATGTTTGGTTGAGTAGTTTCAGGTAGATAAGGCTGTTATAGGAACACATATATCTGGAACTGTTGTGAATTCAGTCTCCAATGAAATCATATGTTTAATTTCAGAAAGGCAGCCTGAATTATCTTCTTGTATCCACTGTTGCCATTCTAGAGATCAAATATCCCAGTTTCACTCTTACAGACCCAGATACTAAGTTACTAACAAGCCCTTTAATATATTAAGACCTTCACTCTGATAAGCATTATTGTGAGTTACATTTTTTCCCTCTCTTTCTTCTTTCTTATTTTTTAGTATGAGAACATGTTTCTTTTTAATCATAATTATTCCAAATTTCTGCCAAAATTACTTCTTCCAGAAAGTCAATATCTTCTTATATCAGCCTTTCAAATATGATTCATTTAACAATTGTGATATCAAATTTCTGACTGCATAGTTTACTGTTGTTATTGTATGGGAAATCTACTCACTCATTTTATTACTGAGACACACCTGGGGGAAAGAAAAAAAAAGCACTTTATAAAAATATAATTCATTGCACACTTTAAAGGTCAGCATTAATAAAAATCAACATGTAGATTATTAATGCCCATAGAGAAAATAATTAGTGGTCCTTTCAAGTGTTGTTCAAATCAATTAAACTAAAATGAAAGAATAATGCATTTTATCTGAAAGATGTAACAGAATCCTCATGCCTTGTGAAAGAGGAAAGACCTTTAGACCTTAATGTGGCTATCTCACAATTTGAATTATAATGTCATAGAAAAAAGTTGCTTCATAAATTTTAGTCGGTTTAGGTACTCATCATGTATTCTTCAATGCTTTATCAAACTAGTCCATTTTCCCAGAGTTATTATGAATATTTCACCAAAAGCCATTAATATGTGAACAGGATGGGAAATAGAGAAACATTGTTAGTATTTATTTCTTTAGAAGAGACTCAAAATTGTTAATTATTTGCAATCAGAGCCTTTGTTAAAATCAATCTCCTCATTTTCTTACTGTCTTGAAAATTTCTCTATTCACCCAGTCTTTCTCTGTTTCTTTTACTCTGTAATGGAAATAAGCTGCTGGGTGTATATGGATGATTTCATTTATTGTTGATTCAGAGTAATTTGTGAGTAGTCCCAGAAGTCAAAATATGAGGTTAGGTATAGCAAAGAATTCCAAAAAAACATAATCCTGAAATAGTTTGGCCCTGATTCTTATTTACATAAAGACTCCTTTACACATTGTGGCAGCAGAAAGAAACCCTAAAGTGTATTTAAATAAAATTTATGCCCTCTCTAACATTTTTTTATGCTGCCAGAACTGTGTAAATGAAAATCAGGTTCATTACATTGGTGCTGGTTGTTGGGTTTTTTTGGTGTTTTTTTTTGGGGGGGTTGGGTTTTTTCTTTCTTTCAACAATTGCCCTGTATAAATGAAAAAGCATGGGTTTGTATCTTTTAACTTCTACACTATCCAGTCCAAAGATATTAATCAATGGCAACACAGATATCTAGGGTTTAAAAGGAAAATATCTTTTTGGAGTTAGGCTGGGGAAGAAAAGTTAGGATTGTTCTGATTTAAATATAATAAAAGATAGGTGCATTTTATGAAATGCAAACAATCAAAAATGCCTTGCTTGACTTTTCTTTCTGTATTCTGAGAAACTGTGATGGAGCATGTTAAATATCAGAAAGATTAGTTTTGGAGCAGGTTGCAGAAGGGATCAAGTGAAAGGCAGCTGGCAGGAAACCAAACTTGTGACCAATCTCAACTGCAGAGCAGTTATAGCTGTTTCACAGTGAAAAATGAATCATGGAATGAGTCATGTTAGGTATCATGTGTAGAATGGATGTTCATTTCTCTTGAAGAAAATGTGTTTTGAAGGCAAATTTTTAAGGACTCTTAGATTTGCTCTGATAAGATATGATTGAAACTATGTGAAAGGGAGGCATCCAGTAAATTGCTTTCAAACTGGAGTACCTCTGGCCTTTAGAGTTAATTCTAGACAAGTGGTAACATTTCTGTTTGATTACAATCCAGTTCCTTGGCAAGTTGCACATGCTCCAAGTTCAAGGATTTGTATTATCTCTCTGAGAGTCCTTTCTCTAGATCTCTTACCTGCAGTTCTGGCCCTGGCTTTGGACCATTCAAAGTTTGTTTGTTTGTTTGTTTTCCCATTATTTTTATGCCAACATTCCAATGGATTTCAGCCTTTCCCTCTGAAGTAAAACCCTCTTGATTTCATTCTCGATAGAAACTGAAGCCATAGAAAACAGAAGACAGTTTACACCTATAAGGAGAAACTTCTTTTTTCCTGTGAATTAATTTGTCTCCAGCTGCAGTAGGTTCCAAGTCTGTGCTGTCCCGAAATTTCCCCATTTGATAAGGATAGGAACTGAGAATCTTCAATATTCCTTGGCAGCATGCTCATACTTTGGGATTACTTTGTCAGCTCTCTAAGTGCTGGCAGTAAACTCTGTAACTGTTGGAATGAGCTCAAAATCCTCTCTCATTTTTTTTATCCACTCTTCCTGTTTTAACATTTGCATTACCCTGATCACTCATTACTTCTAAAACCCTGTGGATGTACTATATACCTAACAGACCGTCTATTCTGGCAAGGACTCTTTTGGGACAACTAGATGCCTGTGAACATCAGCCAGATTTGGAGAAAAAATGGAAGTTTCCTCCAGCCACTGAAGTGGACAACATGATTTCCTGGATATAGGTATAATGAAAGTGAATGAATGCATGGGCTTTTTAATCAGCTGGTACCTTTTGTTCATCTATTTGTCCAGTCAAGAATGCAGTATTCTTAATCTCACAGCACAGAGTGAAAAATAACTGCCACTTATTATCATGAAAATAATGTGGAAACTTTTCCTCTTAATACAGATGATTTTTATCTTCACAGACAGACTCAGAGAGAGAAAAAAATGCTTGAATATCTTGGAGGAAAGCCAAATGACAGCATGAGCTGGAAGAAAATGATTAATAGTCAAACCAAGAGCACAATATTCAGACATAGTTGTAAAAAATAAGTAGGTGTATGTGTATGTGAAAATCAGAAATATCTAAAATAAATCCTCTTCCTCTATTGTATGAGATTTTAATAGGCTTTGATTAATATGCATCTATTTTTTTCTGTCTCATTTTGATCATTTGTACATAATATTTCTCTATTCTGCTTGACCTCTAAATATTTCTTTAGTTTGCTTGAACTTTATTCCATTTTAATCACCAATTGGATTCAAACCCACAATACATTAAAAGCCATTTAACATGTATACAGTTGTTGCAAGTGAGTGAATAGGTCTCAGATGTCGGCTAAAAGTTCACAAGCCATATCCATGATTGCAGTTCTCCAAATTCAGCCAAAATCATTCCACACTTCTGGCAGGTTACCTTGTTTACAGTGCATTTGTTCTAATAGTAAAAGAGAATTTTCATCACTTTATGGCAACAGTTAATATTCCTTGAAAGTATATATTTTTTAATGGCAGAGCAAAATTTCTTCCTTGCCATTAGAGGAAAATAAAACCAGTATCAAAATACTTGGGAACACAAGACTCTGCTAGTTAAGATATAATAATAAGGGTCTTATTGAAACTAAACAGAAGCTTAAGAAGAGACACTACATAGTAGTTAAGACTCTAAGCCCCTTGCTGTTTTAGCAGCTATAGTTGACTATCTCTCTGCAAGCCAGACTTGTTAAAGAGGCAGCAGTCACAGAAGAGAAGACCTGGGAATTCATGCAGTGAGGAGGTGGACGACAGGAAACTTCTATGTGTAGTATCAAGATTGCTAACGTGGCTCACTGTACAAAACTGCTGAAACTCTGGTAGCTTTGAAAACCTTTCAGCATTTGAAGACCTGAATGCTCATTTCCTCCTACTACAAACATACCATTTTACTGGGGCAAAGAACGTCTACTGATATTGAGCAGAAACAGAAATCAGATCCATTATGATAATGTTTATATATTTCCTGCAAGGCTTGTTTCCCCTTGTAAAATGCACATCTCATTTCCTTGATAAATGACATCACAGACCATCATAAATATCTTTCTTTAACTATTGTCCAGGGGTAGGCATTCACCTGAGTCAATATATCTAAGAAAATTAGTTGAAATAAATCTATAAGTCTTAAACAGCCTCAGGGTTTGTGGAAAGGGAAAAAAAGAAAAACATAAAAAAACAAACCCACCAAAAAAAGCACCACCCAAAAAAAATCCCTTGATGGACACAGATCTATTGTCACCCCCTGCACAGTCACATTTTCACCTGCACACAGACACTCATCATATATGACTGTGTAGTCATTCTCAATAGTTTTCATTCCACTTTAAACCACCTGTCAAAACAGCCATTTAATTAGGGTAAGCTTTCTGGCTTTGCAAGAAGTTTTTTACTGTACTCTGTTGCCCTTGCTATAAAATTAATAGTTTGACCAACTTCTAAGGGGACAGGTTTTTGCACTTGTGAAAGTCAAATTAAAACCACCTTTACCAAACAAGATTAAAAAAAGAAAGATCTTAGTGTCTGAAACTTTGAAAGCAACACTTCATTTATTATAATATTTTTCTAGTGCCAAATTACAAATTATGTAAAGAAATGGAACTATAGATGCAGAGAAGGCAAAACTATAACGTGAAGTACTTGTCAACCTGGCAGTTCAAGGGGCAGTTGCAAGATGATGAAGCCATCAAAGGCCTTACACTTCATTCTGCACAACTTACTTGTCTAAGAGGGAGAGTTTCTTCACTTTACTGTGATCTCTCTTGTACTTGGGTAAGTCTCATTCCTGCAGCTGTCAAGGTAACTTTGTGCTGTGAATCAAAAGCTCCCTGAATACCAGTTTAGTTGAGAGCTGAAAATACTCCAATGATACTGATATGTCAGAATAACCTTTCTGGTCAAGTGACAACACTCAAACAGACAGGATGTCTAAACATCAGGAGAGTGTTTTTAAGCTATGGTTACATCCTGATAAAGTCTAAGGAACACGAACTTATGACTGCAGAGGTAGGCTTATTTCAGAGTATATTTCACTGAAAGTAAAAATGTCCAGACACCCACTTCATTGATTTTACATTGAGCTGCCTAATTTTATTCAGAGTTGAGAGGTTCTGAAATATACTTGGAGAAAAGCTTCCATTTATTATGATGGTTAACACCAGTGTCACTTGCTAATACTCCTGTTACAATACTATGCCAAAGGTCTATTTAGTATGTGGGCCAGGTATTATAAACTTATTAAACAATTAAGATAGTCCCTGAAGCTCATATAATCTAATTAAGACATAGTTATAAAAGAGATGATCAAGTAGAGCTTGACAATGGATATGAAAGTTTTAAAATTTTATTCTGGTTCTATACTAATTGGTTACTTAAATGTATTGGCTTGTAAGACTTTGGCCAATGTACTTATTCTTATACTGTGGTATGAAATTTGTTTTATCTGCATGATCACAGTATCACAGTATCACAGCATCACCAAGGTTGGAAGAGACCTCACAGATCATCAAGTCCAACCCTTTACCACAGAGCTCAAGGCTAGACCATGGCACCAAGTGCCACGTCCAACCTTGCCTTGAACAGCTCCAGGGACGGCGACTCCACCACCTCCCCGGGCAGCCCATTCCAGTGTCCAATGACTCTCTCAGGGAAGAACTTTCTCCTCACCTCAAGCCTAAATTTCCCCTGGCGTAGCTTGAGGCTGTGTCCTCTTGTTCTGGTGCTGGCCACCTGAGAGAAGAGAGCAACCTCCTTCCGGCCACAACCACCCCTCAGGTAGTTGTAGACAGCAATAAGGTCTCCCTTGAGCCTCCTCTTCAGTATCACTTTCAGTACGCTCAAAACAAGCAAAAAAACCACTCAAACCCCAAAACAACCAAACCCTCAAAACCCAGTCCTCCTTAACAAACAAACAAAACAACAAAACAAAACAAACAAAAAGAAAAAAAAATGAAAGTGCTATTATAATTCTTATTTTTTTTTCCTGCTAGTTATCTCTGCTGGTTTCTTTTCCTTGAAAATTCTTATTTTAGCTGTTTATTTTGTTTGATTGGTCACAACAGAGCAAGGGACTTGGGGTAAAATAAACCAGCTTTTATCAACAACAAATTTCAGACATGCACTGCTCTCTAATAGCCAGGTTTGCACAACAGAAAACGTGCCCATTCTACAGCTACAAATGTATAACTCAGCTCACACTCTGAATCTACATGAAAAGCTTAATATATTAAATCTTGAAGTGTAACTTTTACTTACAATTTAAGCATTTTTTGTCCTCAATGATGCATGGAATAAGATATTTCTGATTAAATTTCTGCTGATTCTCTGGATGCACCCACATTGAGAACCTCCATTCTTATTCTGGAGTGTAAGCCTGCCTTGCTTAGTGATTCCCAATCTACCTTTGTGGCAGTTTGGGAATTTCCTGCCCTCCCACCAAGTATACCAGACTAACTCAGCCAGCCAGAAGTTAACAAATTAATCAATTTTTATAGTGTGACACAGTTTACAGGCAGATATATACAATATATGCAGAACTAGATGATCCTTGTGGTCCCTTTCAACCCTGACTGATTCTGATTGTATAATATACAATTATATACAAGTTAAAAGTAATACAGAGACATAAACCCTCTTCCTAACAGCAGAACTGCCCAGGAAGGCTTTCAACCAATCCTCCACTTTCTTTCCACCACCTCCCTGATCTCAGAATTCCCCTTACATGCAAGGTGAGATGTGAAAGGGCAGCAAGAGGTTAGAAAGGAAAAGATTAGGTTGGGTTACAAAGGTCCAGGCAGGGGAGTTAATAAAGCAAGAGCAGCAGCCTGAAAACTGACTGGCTTTGTTTATTGTTTCTTGGGTTTATATCTCTCAGCAGAAGCTATGAGTGGCATAGACATCACTATTATTTTTCTTTTCACAGCCAATGATCTAATTTCTCTCATTAAAATATTCCAATTAGCCTCAAACCAGCACAACCTTCCAATGTCAAGAGAAACTGGGTTTGAAGTCAGTAAGCCACCTATTCTTCACCCAATCACAGAATCACTGAGGCTGGAAAGGACCTCCGAGATTATCAAGTCCAGCCTATAACCTAAGACCACAACACCATTAAACCATGTCACCAAGTGCCACATCCAATCTTTTCTTTAAGACCTCCTGGGGTGGTGATTCCACCACTTCCCTGGGCAGTCCATCCCAGTACTATTCTAAAAACTAAATTGTAACATTTTCTAATAGTTTTCTCTCTAAGGTTCCTTTTGTTTCTTTATTTTCTCTGTTGTTATTGTTTTCTGTAAATTCGTATGAGATAATTTAAGTATGGCTTTATTTTCCAGGTTCATATTATGCTTCCATGGATGGCTTTCCTAATGCTTTTCTGCCTCTACAACGTTGCTGCAGATGAGCAGAAGATGTAATTTATCAAGAATGCTCTCTGGAATGTTCTATCAGTTGTAACACTGCAGTTTCAATATACCTAACAGTTCTTTTTCTGATAACCAGAATTTTTTATGCAAATAATTAATTGTGGGTTTTTTTGTTTAATTTTATGCATAATTCTGCTTAGTTGATACCAACTTTCTGTATTCAAGTAAATCTGTACTGTTTGTTTCATGCTGTATTTGTTGTAAAATGGCTGAACGCTTTCTGCTTTGTTTTCTAACAGCGCAGTGAAAGTGCAAGCTGCAGGTCTCTGTGACCTCATCTGCCAGTATGATGTGCACTATCTGTACTGCCCAAGGTGGAGATGTCTGTACTTCGCTCTCTATCTTCTTTATTATGCATGTGTGCAGCACCCAAGATTTTAGTTCAAGACCCTCAAACTGCCAGTCTGGATATCTAGGTAGAGAGCTTTGTGCCTTCCATTCTTAGGTCATATCTCTCTTTTTTTACTGTTGGAATCAGAAAACAACAGCTAAACTTCTGCTTTACTGCTGTTATTCTGCTGCAGTCCATTTTTAAAGTAAGCAACACATTTCTAACATTGTGTTACATGAGATGTTTAATAAATTCATTTTGCTTTTACACAGTCATCAGATTTTGGTTAGATTCAGAAACTGGAAACTTCTGGAAAGCATAAACAAGACATAGATTTGGTAAGATGCTTTCCTAATATACTCAACTCAGAGAGAGAATAACCAAGAACCCATGTTCTAGGGAAATTCTCTATTCTGGATTCTTATGGGGACAATGAATGCTTACCTAGCTGTTCATTAATATAAGGAACCAATCACATTTAGTATAAATGAGTTTCTGACAGCAAGTAACCTAGCTTGTGACTGAGCTACCTATTGAAACTCAGTTTCATTGCATCTCCTCTTCACTTGACCAAACAATCAGCCCAGTGGCACATAAACTATTTCATTTTGTTGAAATTCTGTGCTGGATGGTGTGATGACTCAATATCTTATTCTTACTATTTTCTTATATCCTGGCAGGTGTTGCATGACTGCTGCTCAAGTTTTAATTTTGTACTGGCTCATGGCGTGACTGTTAATGCTTGTTCTTCATCAGAAGCGTAATGGATATGAACGGTAATTGCATAGAGTTAAAAGGGGTTAATTGGGCACACAAACTTCTCTGCAGGCTGTCCACTTGGCTGTAAAATCCGGTGACACTGCAAGCAAGCATCTTTTGCAGTAAAATGCACGTCTTTAAAACATAGAAAAAACACTGACATCAGTTTGACAGATAGAGTACCGTGCAAAGTTACTCATCATTATTGCACATAGATTCTTTTTGTCAATTTCTACAAAGTTCTTCATTTTGTTAATTGCTCTTTTTTACTGCAGTGAAAGATTAAGAAAAAAAAATCTTTCAGAGGTTATGGCATATATTTTATAGTTCAGTGAGTTGTGCCGGGGTAG